>NC_135480.1:159156694-163956694 GCF_052094955.1 Ictidomys tridecemlineatus | reverse complement strand
AGTCTCAAAAGTCTCAGTTCATGGACAGCCAAATACATTGCCCTTGGCCAAAAGCAGAACACCATGGTAGAAGGGTATGGAGCAGGAAAGCAGCTCAGAATTTGGTAATGTGGAGTAGAGAAAGAGAGAAAGCTCTTCTCACCAGGGACAAAATATATGCCCCAAAGTTACACCTCCAGCAATTTGCCTCTTCTAGTTACACCCTAACTGCCTACAGTTACCACCCAACTAATCTATTCAAGTGGATTAATAAAGGCTCAATTATTTCAGCTCTAAATTTTCTTGCAATGTCTTACACATAAGCGTTTGAGGGATAGCTCATATATAAACCATGACAGTAAATAAATAGTAATGTGAGGCTCCACCCTTCCTCTTGAGTAACTACATGTCCTTAGAGAAAAATATAACATAAGCGTTTAAAAAAACCCAAAACTGTGAAGTTAAACAGGGCAGCAAGCCTGGGGCTGTGGCTCAGTGATAGAGCACCTGTCTCACATGTGTGAGGCATTGGGTTCGATCCTCAGCACCACATAAAAATAAATAAATAGATAGATAGATAGATAACTAAATAAATAAATAGTGTCCATCTACAACTAAAAAATATATTTTTTAAAATAGGGCAGTAAACTATAGTAAATCCTATTACTAGATTCTCTAAAGTAAAAGATCCTCTAAGGACATGTTGTTTGGGGACTTGGGTTGGATACACTCCAAGATGCTAAGCTTAGCATTTACAAAAAAAAAAAAAAAAAAAAAACAGGAGAATAACCAGAGTTATAAGGAGTTTTCATTTGAGTAGACGATGTATTAATGCTCATTTGTGATATAAAACCCCATAAATTTAGTGCACTAGAAACAACATGCATTTCTATTACTTGTTTTGGAAATCTGATGTCCAAAACAGGGCCAAGGCATCAGCAGGATCAGTTTTTCTTCAAGCCCTAGGCTAGGAGCCACTTCATTGCCTTTTCCAGTGTATAGAAGCCACTTGCATTTCTTAGCTTGATTCTTGCATGCCTGTAATTCTAGTAACTCAGGAACCTGAGGCAAGAGGATCACAAGTTCAAAGCCACCCTGAGCAACTAAGCAAGGACCTAAGCAACTTAGTGAGACCCTTTCCCAAAATAAAAAACTAGAAAGGGCTGGGGATGTGGTTCAGTGCTTAAGCAACCATGGGTTCAATCCCCATTACCAGAGAGAGAGAGAGAGAGAGAGAGAGAGAGAGAGAGAGAGAGAGAGAATATCACTCCAAGTTTTACTTCTGTCATCACAGTTTCTATCTCACCCCCTCAAATAAGAGCCCTTCTGATATTGGTCTTACCTGGATAATTCAGAATCCATGAAAATCTTTCCATTTCAAGATCCTTATTTAATCACATCTGCAAAAACACTTTCCCATATGAGGCAACATCTTCACAGGCCATAAGGATTAGAAAGGAACATCTTTAGGGGACATTTCTCTGTCTCCTGGAGAGGATTTACCTGAATCCTATACTACTCAAAGGATCTAGATGTCATTCATTTTAAAGCATAATCATTTCAATTATAAATATTTGTTTAGTAACTAATATGTGTTTGGTAAAGTGCTCTATGCTGGAGATAAAACTTGTATAGGTCCAGTTTTTATTTTTAAAGATATTTCAGTCTGGTGCAACCTATTAAAAATGTTTTGACCTTGCTTATTTTATATAAAAACTGCATATTTTTGTGTGTGTGAAACAAAATTTTATTGGACAATTCTTAGCCTTAATAATAATCTAGCATTTTCTCTTCTGTCAATTTTATTAAGTAACATGCATGTTCATTACATGACCCTAATGTACTTTTATCGATAAGTAGACAGGAAATTAAATGTATAAAATACATACTGCTTTTATAGGTAAAATAGATAGACGCATGTTATAAAAATGTAATCAAGTATTGAAGGCAGATAGAAGAATGTTATCTCAGAGGTGTCAATTCATGGAAACCTCCTAGGAAATGTGTTGTTTAAGATGAACCTTAAAAGGTGAGCAAATATTTGCAGGCAGAACAATGAGTAAGATAATCCAAACAAAGAACACAAAACCCAAAAGTATCATCTAAAGGAACATATTCTGGAAACTTCAGAGCGAGGGGTTAAAAATGGCTGACCAAATTGAAAGCTTGTGAGGAAAAGAGAGAGAAAGGGGAGCCAGACAAAACAAACAATTAGTAAGCCAGTTTGAAGACTTTTCATTCACTCATCTTCCCGCTGCTGTGAGATCCATGTAGATATGGACTGATAATAAAATGGTAAATAAAATTATATAGAATCTGGAATTTGCTCACAAGGAGCTTATATTCTAACATTTGACTTATTCTTTAATCATAAAAAATTCAAACTTTTTCTAATGGGCAAATGTCAAGTCACTGGAAAATTTTATACAGATAGGAACATGATTAGATTCATGTTTTGAGAAGATCCCTATATTTGAGAATGGATTTATTGTGTCCAGGTGAAAACTTTGTAGCTAATAAGAAAGAGTACTAAGGCAATATGAGTGGGTTGGTTCTCAGGGTAGATTTTTGAATTGTTAATGAGATAGAATTTACTGAATTTGGAGATGGAATATGAGCATTGTGGGGAAAAGAGAAATAGAAGATACGTTCTGAATTTTTAGGTTGGGTGAGTATATAAATTGAAGTATCATTCAGTGAGGAAGAACATACACATGAAACGCAATTTTAGGATAATGAATACTAAATTGTTAATGAAATATCATATGAATATGTAGAGGAAGTGGAATAATATAGAGTTCTGGGTCACAGAAGAGTAGTTTGGGGCTCAGATTATGTATTGTAGAATACAGGTAGAACACATAGTTTAAATCACACAGGGGAACTATTTAGAAGGCTAGAATAAAGCATGAACAGAATGGAATACAACAGAAAATTTTGTAATAACAGGAGAATGATAATATTTATTTGCATGACCAAAAATTTAAAAAAGAATCTTGAGATCACACGGAGTGACTGAATTCATATACAAGCTATCATATAAGATAGGAAGTGTCAATTTGGTTCCAGTAATTGGGGTATTTTTGGTAACATCAATTAGAGTGATATTGCAGACTGGTGAGGATGGCTGACAGATTGCAGTAGTTTGAGAAATCTGTCATTTGACAAAGGAAGGGGCATAAAAAAAAGTGAGTATAGCCTATGGTTTCAATGTTTGCTTTTGGAGGAATGATAATAGGGAATTGCTATGGAGAAAGCAAGGTAGAAAGGGCTATTATTTTTTAAAAGCAGCAACTTATAAACATATCGAGTTTTGTCAAGAAAAATGCAGGGGTCAAATTAGAGGTTTCAATGAAGTGGGTAAATAAGTTCAATGAGACCAAGAAGCAAAAATGTGGTTGTGGCTTAAATGGTCCCTTGCATAGTGTATGCTGTGCTCACAGAAAAAATAAAATATCATAAATGACTCTTAGATTTTTAAAACTGAGTCCAATTGATTGTTCACAGTAGAAGTCAAGAGCTTTCCACATTAATTTTTGTTCTCTTCTCCTCACTTGTAACCACCAAGAGCAATTAACGTAAACAGGCCAGTGATACTCTTGACTTTGCAAGGTAATGAACACAGCAGGAAATGCATTCTGGGGCAGACAGTTCCAAGAAGAGTGGGTGGAATCTCAATGGGACTAAGGAGGAGTGAGCAAGTTAGTAATTCCAGACTGTATATAGCTCTCACATCATTAAAATCTCAAAGTTATTTTTAAAGGCCAACAACCTGGAGACAAATTTTCACCTTTTCTTCATTTTCATCAGGGGTCTGGGCTTTCATTATTATTGTTGTTTGGTCTGATAGTCGTGTTGGGACAAACTTTCTAAAACCATCTAAAAGCTAACCTAATTGCTAGGCTTGCATAACTTTTCAAGGCATTATTTAAGCAGTAATGACCTTCACATTAGATATGTTCTTGGCATTAATGACCAATTTGAAAGCATGGTGGTCTCAGGTGAAGCCTTTAATGGAGCCTGCTGTTAATGGCCAGAAAATGTCTCACTGGGAGGTCATTAGTGTGATTATAAATCACAACAATGTAAATAAAAAAGCAAAATGTGTAAGAGTTACAAGTTGCACATCAAGTTGCCATGGATACACTATTTTCCTATATAGGGCCCTCAGACCACTAACCAAAGAAAGAAAATTCTCAAGTCTTACAATTCTATTTAGGATTATAATTGCTATGTGGATATAAATATTGATCCATCAACTGAAACAACTAGCATTCTTACAGTGTTAAGGTATAAAGAAAATTCAGACTCAAAGAGGCTTATGGACGTTGCTCATTACAGTTTCTACTACCACAATTATGATAGGTGAATTGCTTTATTTTTTATATTAAATATATCCAAAGAAGGAAATATAGACATTGACATCATAAATAGGGGTAGATTCAGTTTTTGTGGAAAGTGAAACTGACAGAATATGGGGATTCCTTGCCCCCCTCAAAAATAACAAGAAAGAAGGAATAAAAATTACTAATAAAAAATATAAATTTCTTTAGAGCTCCCAACAGAAGATATGTGACAGGATTCAGCTATTTTACCAGTTACAATTAAAATTTCTTACTTTTGCAAAGTTTCCAAAGATCCTGACTATATCACATATTGCATGTTCCCTACCCAATATAAGATGAAGAACTGCTGCTTTCGTTTCACTTTAAATCTCTGATCTGTCAAGAACTCTAGAAGTTTAGACAAAGGAAGGGGACAAGAGATCATCCAGTAGAACACACTCACTGTAGAGGAGAAAATTGAAACTCAAAATGTAAAGAAAGAAGGCTTTGGTCACCCCCGTCCACTGACCCATCCTTTTTGATACCCAAGTTCTCTAAGTTTTATTTGCTTCTTACAGGAGGGGAACTGGATAGTCCAGAAGTGATGCTTTTGGGGTGTATTTGATATGCCAGTGATGCTAATCCAAAGGGAACATATTTGTGTGAAATGTCTTGAGGTATAAAAGATCCTAGAGAAAAGAGACTCATTAATTGCCACATGGAAAAACTGGGTTGTGTGGTAGAAACCACTAGATGTTAAGCCCAATAACTTCTCTGCTTCTTTCACAGCAAATGAACTAGGTCAGGGGAACTTCTACCCAAACAGATCTCTATTGTCAGATCCAGCTTACAGTTAGGTATCCTTCTGATTCCTGGAGTTAATGGCAAGGAAGAAATACTGAATTTCTCTCCATTTCAGTACTTTATGACATGACAGTGTAACCACTTGTTTGAAAGGGTAGGGGGAATGCACTACACTAAGTATTTGATGGCTACCTATTCTTTAAAAACTTCCAATCAGCAGATGTTTTCCCTGGCCATGTCAGGATGTACTACTAAATGATTGAAATCTTAACATGAGTGGATAATGTTTCAGAGAAGATTAATTATAAAAACACAAGTGTCTAATAAAAACGTATCTGTGTATCTGTGCTATCACAAATAATTTAGTAAATCTTACCTTACTAATCTTTTGAAGATCTTGCCTTTAATTTTTAGATGAACACATTGATCTTACTATAATTTATTAATAAAAAGTAAGCTGGAAATATTTCTAGATGACATTATCAAACCATCCTTCTTTTTAACCAATCAAATATAAAAGATACATGCATTTCCGCCACCAGCAGATACTCTCCTGAGCTCAGGCCCGACCCAGACACTCCTACACCAACCTGCATGGGATCCAGGCCCAGGGTAGGCCCAGGTCCATCATGCTACCAGCAGACAACCACCGGAGCTCAGGATCTGGCACAGGACCACCTCCGCAGACCTGCAATCCCACCTGCCACCTGAGAGGCCAGGCCTAACCCACTTCCATTTTGGGACACTGCAGACATTGCCATAACCTTCCCCATGCAGTAGCCTCTACCTTAAGACAACAGACAGGGCCTACAAGTAGCTGCATCTCAGAGCAGGCATCACACAACAGTGTAAGGCCAACCCTTTCAGCCCCATCTCTGAAAGACATTGCACCCATCTTGGGGCACCTCCACTGCTATCTCAAGATACCTCCATTATTGCCACCACCACCTGTAGTTGCAGTAGCATGTATCCAAGGACCCCTGCAGGGTCTGGAAGCCCAACATCAAGGTGAGGTACAGATAATCTGAAAGGATACTACAACATTATAGGGTAGAAACTGTAATACCTCAGATCCACACTGCAAGAAAGGAAGACACAAAGGCAACATGAAAAAAACAAGGAAGAAAAGTACCCCAAACAAACCAAGATACTAAAATAACAGAACCCATGAAGAGTGAATTTAGTGAAATGTCAGAGAAGGTGTTCAGAAGGTTCATAATGAAAATGATCTGTGAATTAAAGAATGACCTAAATAAGCAAATACAGGCAAAAATTGACCACTCTAACAAAGAGATAGGAGAGCAAATATAGGTAGCAAAAGATTATTTCAAGAAAGAGATCGAAACTCTGAAAAAAAAAAAACAATCAGAAATCCTTGAAATGAAGGAAACTATAAACCAAATAAAAAACTAAATAGAAATCATAATCAACAGACTAGATCACTTGGAAGAAAGAACATCAAATAATGAAGACAAAGTATACAATCTGGAAAATAAAGTTGAACACACAGTTAAGATAGTGAGAAACCATGAACAGAACATCCAAGAATTATGGAACAACATCAAAAGACCAAATCTAATAATTATTGGGATGGAGGAAGGCAGAGAGTTTCAAACCAAAGGAATGCCCAATCTCTTCAATGAGATAATATCAGAAAATTTCCCAAGCATAAAGAATGAAATGAAAATCAAATATAAGAGGTTTACAGGACACCAAATGTACAAAATTACAACAGATGTACAGGAAGTCACATTACAATGAAAATGCCTAGCATACAGAATAAGGACAGAATCTTAAAGGCCACAAGAGAGAGGAATTAAATCACATATGGGGGGAGATGAATTCATATCTCAGCAGATTTTTCAACCCAGACCCTCAAAGTCAGGGGATCATGGAACAACATATACCAAGCTCTGAAAGAAAATGGATGCCAACCAAGAATCTTATATCCAGCAAAATTAAGTTTTGGATTTGATGACAAAATAAAAACATTCCACTATAAACAAAAGTTAAAAGAATTTACAACTCAAAAGCCTACACTGTAGAACATCCTCAGCAAATATTCCATGAAGAGGAAATAAAAACCAATGAAGAAAATCAGCAGAGGGAGGGATTATACTAAGGGAAAAATTAATCAAAGGAGAAATCAAGTCAAGTTAAATATCAAAAATAAATAAAATGACTGGGAATACAAATCATGTCTCAATAATAACCGTGAATGTTTTGGGCCTAAACTCACCAATCAAAAGAAATAGACTAGCACAATGGATCAAGAAAAAAGACCCAATAATATGTTGCCTCCTAGAGACTCATCTCATAGGAAAAGACATCCACAGACTGACGGTGAAAAGTTGGGAAAAATTATACCACTCACATGGACTGTGGAAGCAAGCAGGGGTTTCCATCCTCATATCAAATAAAGTAGACTTCAAGTAAAGTTAATCAAAAGAGATAAAGGACACTTCATACTGCTCAAGGGAATCATATACCAACACGACTTGACAATTTTAAATACACATGCCCCAAACAATGGAGCATCTACATTCATCAAATAAACTCTTCTCAAGTTCAAGAGTTAAATAAACCACAACACAATAATTCTGAGTGACTTTAAATCAGATCTTTTACCACTGAATAGATCTTCCAAACAAAAGCTGAACAAAGAAACTATAGAACTCAATAATAGAATCAATAACTTAGACTTAACTGACATATACAATATTTCAGCTTTCCAGGAGTGAGTACACATTCTTCTCAGAAGCACATGGATCCTTTGCTAAAATAGATCACATATTATGCCACAAAAAAACTCTTAGCAAATATAAAAAAGTAGAGATATTACCATGCATTCTATCAGATCATAATGGAATAAAACTAGAAAACAAAGATATAAATAATAAAAGCTACTTCAACACCTGGACACTAAATAATATGTTACTGAATGAAAAATGGGTTGTAAAAGACATCAAGGAGGAGGTCAAAAAATTCTTAGAGGAAAATGAGAACATTGATACAACATATCAAAATCTCTGGGGCACTATAAAGGCAGTTCTAGAGGAAATTTCATTGCACAGAGTTCATTCCTTAAAAGAAGAAAAAGTCAAGAAATAAATGACCTAAAATTACATCCTAAAGCCCTAGAAAAATAACAAACCAACACCAAGATTAGTAGAAGATAGAAAATAATTAAAATCAGAGCTGAAATCAATGAAACTGAAACAAAAAAAAATTTAAAAAATCGAGAAAACAAAAAGTTGGTTCTTTAAAAAAATGAATAAAATTTACAGACCTTTAACCATGCTAATGAAAAGGAGAGAGAAAACTCAAATTACTAACATAGGTGATGAGAAAGGAAATATCAAAACAGACACTACCGAAATACAGAAGATAATTAGAAATCATTTTGAAAATTTGTACTCCAATAAAATAGAAAATATCGAAGGCACCAAAAAATTTCTAGGGTCATATGATTTGCCCAAATTGAATCAGGATGATATACACAAGTTAAACAGATCAATTTCAAGTGATGATATAGAAGATGCCATCAGAAGCCTACCAACCAAGAAAAGTGCAGGACCAGATGGATACATACCCAAGTTCTATAAGACCTTTAAAGAACAACTAATACCAATACTCCTCAAATTATTTCATGAAATAAAAAGAGGGAGCACTTCCAAACTCATTCCATGAGGCCGGTATTACTCTGATTCCAAAATCAGGCAAAGACACATCAAAAAAAGAAAATTTCAGAACAATATCTTTAGTGAACATAGATGCAAAAATTCTTAATAAAATTCTGGCAAATCAAATACAAAAACGTATCAAAAAGATAGTGAACTATGATCAAGTGGGGTTCATCCCAGGGATGCAAGTTTCATTCAACATACACAAATCAATAAATGTAATTCATTACATCAATAGACTTAAAGATGATAATATGATCATCTCAATAGATGCAGAAAAAGTATTCAATGAAATACAGCATCCCTTCATGTTCAAAACACTAGAAAAATAGAGATAACAGGAACATATCTCAACATCATAAAAGCTATCTATGCTAAACCCCAGGCCAACATCATTCTAAAATTGAAAAATTTTAGAAAAATTGAAATTCTAGAAAAATTGAAGACATTCCCTCTAAAAACTGGAACAAGACAGGGATGCCCTCTTTCATCACTTCTCTTTAACATAGTTCTTGAAACCCTGGCCAGAGCAACTAGATAGACAAAAGAAATTAAAAGGATATGAATAGGAAAAGAAGAACTCAAATTAGCACTATTTGCTGATGGTATGATTCTATACCTAGAAGACCCCAAAAAATTCCACCAGAAAAGTTCTAAAACTAATAAATATATTCAGCAATGTAGAAGTATATAAAATCAATAACCATAAATCAAAGGCATTTCTGTATATCAGTGACAAATCCTCAGAAAGGGAAATGAAAAAAAATAACCCATTTACAATAGCCTTAAAAAATAAAATAAAATACTCTGGAGTCAACCTAACAAAAGAGGTGAAAGACCTCTACAACAAAAACTACAGACGGCTAAAGAAAGAAATTAAAGAAGACCTTAGAAGATGGAAAGATCCATCTTGTTCTTGGATAGACAAAATTAATATTGTCATAATGACCATAGTATCAAAAGCACTATACAGATTTAATGCAATTTCAATCAAAATCCCAATGACAGTCCTCATAGAAATAGAAAAAGCAGTTATGAAATTCATCTGGAAAAAATAAAAGACCCAGAATAGCTAAAGCAATCCTTAGCAAGAAGAGTGATGTATATGGCATCAGTATACCAGACTTTAAACTTTACTACAGAGAAATAGTAACAAAAACAGGATGGTATTGGCACCAAAATAGACTTGTATCCCAATGGTACAGAATACAAGACACAGAGACAAATGCACATAATTAAAGTTATCTTATATTAGACAAAGGCACCAAAAACATATATTGGAGAAAAGATAGCCTCTTCAACAAATGGTGCTGAGAAAACTAAAAATCCATATGCAACAAATTGAAATTAAATCCCTATCTCTCACCATGCACAAAACTCAACTCAAAGTGGATCATGGACCTAGAATTAAACCAGAGACACTGCCTAATAGAAGAAAAAGTAGGCCCTAATCTCCATCATGTCGGATTAAGCCCCAACTTCCTTAATAAGGCTCCTATACTGCAAGAATTAATATCAATAATCAATAAATGGGATGGATTCAAACTAAAATTTTTCTTCTCAGCAAAACAAACAATCAGTGAGGTGAATAGAGAGCCTACATTTGGAAGCAAATTTTTACCACACACATATCAGATAGAGCACTAATCTCTAGGATATATAAAGAACTCAAAAAATTTTAAAACAACAAAACAAATACCCAAACAATAAATGGGCCAAGGACCTGAACAGACTCTTCTCAGAAGATAATAAACAATCAATCAACAAGTATATTTAAAATGTTCAACATCTCTAGCAACTAGAGAAATGCAAATCAAAACTACTCTGAGATTTCATCTCACTCCAGTCAGAATGGCAGCTATTAAGAATACAAACAACAAGTGTTGGTAAGGATGTGCAGAGAAAGGCACATTCACACATTGCTGGTGGGACTGCATATTTGTGCAGCCAATCTGGAAAGCAGTATGGAGATTCCTTGGAAAACTGGGAATGGAACCACCATTTGACCCAGCTATTCCACTCCTCAGTCAGTACCCAAAGGAATTAAAAAGAGCATACTACAGAGACACAGCCACATCAATGTTTATAGCAGCACAATTCACAATAGCTAAACTGTTGTACCAACCTTGATTCCCTTCAGTAGATAAATGGATAAAGAAAATGTGGTATATATACACAGTGGAATACTTTTCAGCATTCAAAGGGAATAAAATCATGGCAGTTGCAGGTAAGTGGATAGAGTTGGAGATTACAATGGGAAGTGAAGTTAGCCAATCTCCCCCGCCCCCCAAAAAAAACAAATATTGAATGTTTTCTCTGATATAAGGATGCAGATTCATAATGGGGTTGTAGCAGAGCATGAGTGGGTTTTACAAACTCTAGATAGAGCAAAGGTAAGGGACAGGATGGGAGGGGGCATGGAGATAGGAAAGATGATGTAATGAGATGGACATCATTATCCTAAGTACATGTATTAAGACATGAATGGTGTGACTCTACTTTGTGTACAACCTGAGATATAAAAAAAACTGTGCTCTATATGTGTAATATGAATGGTAGCGCATTCTGCTGTCACACATATCAAATTAGAATAAAAGAAAATATATGCATTTTTGTAGTTCTGGGTCATGCCCAGAATTACTGTGTTATTTTATCACATAAACTGCTACCAGAGTGTTTATAGATGTATATATATATATTTGAAATATATTTGTGTATTTAGTTTCACATCCACATTCATAGACACTCTGATATAATGTATTGATTTTTATTTCCTGGTCAAAATTGAATTTGTTTGAACAGCATTTCTAGTTTGAATACATTTTTATATTGACCCCAAGGGAAGAAAGTCGATAACTGCATAATATACATCCTGCTGCAGAAACCAAATATTCAGATTCTGTTAGCAGCACATCATCAGACTAGCATGGATGCCCCTGAGATTGGCAGCTCTGCAAAGCTGTCTAAAGGGAAAAGAGTTGTACAGACTTATGAAAAATTTCAGGAAAAAAAAATAAGAATTAATGGGTGAAAGCTGGTTCACAGATGTCTAAGTAGATCTCCTAATGACTAAAGAAACAATTGGAATTTCCAGAAGGAAGGATTTCTTCAAATACCAAGTTTCTGCTCCTTTGTCTTCTTCAGGCTAGTTCTGATTTGGAATCTGGACAATTTTTTAATGTGACTTATTGGGAGACCAGACTTTTAGAGGAATTATTACCGCATACTTTCTTACTTTTACATTCCAATCTAATTCATTATCTATTCCACTAACTCTTTTCAGATATGAGTAACATCCGCTGAACTCGGATCAAAAGTAATATATTTTTTACCCAAAATTCATCAGACTTAAAAGTCAAATCTTGTACAAAATAGTTCCTTTGAACATGATGTTCTTTACTTATTTTGGCTTAGTGTGAAAACTAGAACTGGCTCCTGGTAATATGAGATAGTTACTTTTGATCACTGTTTCTTAAGTTGCAATGACATTTTCTAAAGTTGTAATAGCAAAGTCTCTAACCTGTGACTGATGTGCACTGTCTGAGGAAGCACAATGTGAGACATCAATAGAAGTAAACACGGAGGCTAGTTTGCAGAGGATAGAGCAATAGCCTTGACACCCTGAGGAGCTGCGTTTATAACCAACTGAACTTGTTGCTTTAAGGAGTCTAAGGTCAGTCCCTGTCTATTTTCTATACGTTGAAAACCACATCACTGTTCAGCATAATTGACAAGTTACTTCTCCAAGGAGACTATTCACTAAAATAGTTTCCCTGCACTTTTTAAAAGCAATATTGAAACACCCACACAAATCTGATAGTTTGTGGGTGCTGACTGTTTGAATGTCTCTGAATTTTATTCCAAGCTTGACTTGGCTTCTGCAACCTTTCCATAGCATGCAAAACAATTAAACATACTTTTGGCATGTTTCTGTATAGCATCTGGCAATTCTTGAATGTTCTCAGACACTTGAATACTTTGTCTTTTGGGTCCCTAAAGAGGTAATTACAAACCTTATGAGTACAGCAAATCATAGAAATATCTTTTAGTTTGTGGAATAATTTATTTGGTAGGAAATAAAGTATATGATATGTACAATGCCTTTAAAGGAAAACAGACATTGAAAAATAATTATAATATGTATCTAAGAGCATAGGTCATAATATAAAATACATATTCAGACTAGAAGAGCTAGATACTTAATTTTGATATGATGATCAACCAAGACAGTTATTCAATAGTAGTAAATGTGTAAATTATGATTTTCTAAATATAATTTCTACAATGAACTTTTTCATATACTATACCTGTGTTCATTAGCCACAGTGCCTTAATAATTTGCTAGGGGGAGGTTTTTCCTTAATGGTAATATTTAATTGATAAAATTTATCATTTGTCTCATATCCTTATGAAAGTGTTTATTTCCACTTTTTTTTCTTCAGGGTTTTGGAGATGCTAGGCATGTCATCTACCACTGAAATATACTCCAGTTCTCCACTGATTTTGTTCTTTAAAACTTCCCATCACTCATTTCTCCTTCTTCTTTTCATCTTGTCATCATACTCAAATAGTACAATACATAGTAGGACCTCAATAAGCAGCAGACATAGGAGGACTTTTGCAATTTTCAGAACATGACATGCTACCTTACTCTTGCATAGCTTAGCACAGGGCTCCTCTGATTAGGTGATCCTATAAACTTCATTATTAAAAATCTCCCAAGATTATCCTTTTGTGATCATGAATACAAAACACAAATATCTAAACTTTTTTTTCTTTTTGCTCATTCTTAGAGATTTTCCACATACCTCTTCCCTCTTATCTCAATTTACTTGTCACCAATTTTAGTACCAAATTTCTTCCCAGGCCCTGACCATCAAGCCAAACATTAGCTACAGCCCAGGAATCATTACATAATCCTACATCAGACCATTTTCATTTCCAAGCAAAGTGCATAATCAGGTTCACTGCCCAAAGCTATGCCTAATGAGAAGATTTCCTTTACAACAGTCCTTAAGGAATGTTCCCAAGAGGTAGTGCCTGCATGTCATGCAGAATCATCTGTAAACCAGGTCTGCATCTTTTCTTCCTCTGTTAGATAATTGGAGACCATAGGTGCAGCTAGGAGACTGAAGGTAGTGCAGCAACTGTGGACCCAAGGGCATTTGGTACACAAGTTTATGTAACTTACGGGTGCCTCCAGGGTCACCTCAGGTTTGATCACATTATTACCATTTTCATTTGAGATGCACATCTAACACTTAATTTATGACAAGTAGCTCAGTTTGTATGATATCTTGGCAGCCCAAAGGCATACATTTGTTTTTTTCTATGGCCCAGGTAACAGACCAAGAGCTATCTTTGAAAAGGAGAATAGTTTTGGGTAAATGATGTCAAGGCCTTGCTCAAAAACTCTGAATACTTGCCCTGAGATTCATTAATGAGGGTCTTGCAAAGGCTCCAGACAGCATATATATCACTGACACCTCAAGCACTTTTAGATTTGTTCATGATATGGCACAAGTGCACAGCAAACTGAATCTTTTACACAGCTTTCTCTTGTTCTGAGCCCCACAAAACTTGAAGCTTTTCAGTATACTCAGTAAATTAGCTGGAATGATACAATAAAATAGGTTGTATTGGTTAATTTGAATGGTCAGCTTGAATGGATTAAAGAAATGTCAAAATTGAGGTTTCTGGGTGTCTTAATGAAAGTGTTTCTAGGAATGATTGGCATGTGGGACTATGACTAAAGCAAAGACCCACTCTGAATGTGGACAGCACTGTCCAGTATATTGGAGGCTTAGATGGAACAAAAAATTATAAGATCAAGGAAGCAACAGCAGGTGCAAGCTCAATTCTTCTTGAACAGCTTCTCAATTGCTACTGTGATCAGCTGAGGACATCAGACTGCAGCTCCTTCACTCTTCCAAAGCAGATTCTGCCCAGTGATTCTACAGGGAGTTTCCAGCCTTCTCTTCCAGACTGGGATGGCATCATTGATCCCTCTTGTTCTGAGGGTTTAGCTTCTTGGACTGAGTAGCTACTGGTTCTTCCAGATCTCCATATTGCAGATGGCCATTACTAAACTATCCAGCTTCTGGTTGTGTAAGCCAATCTAATAAATCCCCTTTTAAAAATTATATATCCTGTATATATATATATATATATATATATATACAGGATATATGTGTGTGTGTGTGTGTCCTGTTTAATCTGATCCTCTACAGATTCATGATTAATACATAGGGAATACATTGCCTCCAGAACCAAGCCCACTATACATTGTGTTTCTTTCTTGGTTGTAGGAGGGACATAACAACAAATCCTTCACCTTAGCATTCTGAAAATGTTCAAAAGTACCATATACAGAGTTACTTATCTCCTTACTAATTATAGGAGTAGTTAGTTAGGACTCACCAATTCATATATTTTATTCATCTCTATAAACCATGAGCACTCTCTTTATCAATAGAAAGACAGACATAGAATGTTTCAATCTAGTCATATTAGCCAATTCCAGGAACCCCAAAACCAACTCAGAAAGCTCATCCTTAAAATAATGTTCTTCTATAACTAATCTCAGAAATAAAGTAGTATATTAGACTTGATTTTAGAAGACAGGAACACATGGGAGTGAGAGAAATGATTAAAAGCTATTTAAATCCTTAGACCTGAAGGAAATATCAAGACATAAAGGGTAGATCAAGAAAAAGTTGAAAGAAGTTTGCCCTGAGAACTCTGCCATTAAGAGTTGAAGTGGTGGGGCTGGGGATGTGGCTCAAGTGGTAACGCACTCGCCTGGCATGCGCGGGCGCTGGGTTCCATCCTCAGCAGCACATAAATTAAATAAAGATGTTGTGTCCACCGAAAACTGAAAAATAAATATTAAAAAATATTCTCTCTCTCTTTCTCTCTCCTCCTCTCTCTCTTTAAAAAAAAAAAAAAAAAAGAGTTGACGTGGTGACAAAAAGCAGCAAAGTCAGGAAGGAGTGACCAGAGAATCAGGAGAAAAAAAACTAAAAGAATAAAAGAAATACTCTAAAAATGTAGTATAGAAAATATTTCAAGAAGGAAGCTTGCTTAATTTCCATTTATCACTGCACAAAAACCATTTCAATAAACAGTCTTATAGCTATATCAAAGCTCACCTGTAATCGTTATTTTTGTAGACCAAATTCCTTTAAGTAGAATTTCAAGGGAAAAGCTATGTCAATTAAAATGTGATAGGTGTTATACAATTGCTATCAAAAAAGGGGCCTATACAAATTTACTTTTCTATCTTCAATATAAGAGAATGCACACAGAGAAATACACACCTTAGTACAGATTCCTTTCCATAAAAGAGAAACCTAAGAAGGTTATCAAAGACAGAACCTGAACTTGCTTGCCCACAAACCCAGACTGGGTCAGACATATCTGATCTTCAGTTGAGACAAACCCAGAAAGCACCATTAAATTGTCAATGCCAAAACCATGAACAGACACGTTGTTGGCTTTCAGTGCATGAAACCTTCCTGTGGTGGGCAAGAGAATCATTTGGAAGTCAGCTTCAACAGGCTATTATGATTTGGAAGGTCTGACACAGTTAGAAGAGCTACAGATATGAGCATCCGCTTCCCAGGTGAGGCTTTTTCTAGCTTTCAGACATCTGATTATCACTTTCAGAACTCTTATTTTATCCACATATATCCTACACTTCCAGTGGTTTATAATGTTTAAAATAACTCACTTTCCTTTTCACTTAAATCTACTCTAGAAGGAAAATTTATATCATTATAGCAAATAGAAAATATCACTTGCCATTAAAGGAAGTAACTGCCAGAATAAATATAATTGGTACAAAAATGTTATTAGATTTAAGGCCAATGTCATTGCTTGCTAAAGGCTTTGAATGTATGGTTCATAAAAAAGGATATTATTGAGAGTTAGAGAAGAGTTAAAGGCATATTTGTTTCTACATACTATACTTGCAGAATTGTTAAGGGATGTATTGAAAAGTTAACCTGAATTATAACTTGTCATAGATAGCATGTTTTATTCAGAACAGCATCCTAGTCCACTAACAAAAGAAAAACAAGTCATAGCTCCTATTTTTCCATTAGAATCGTAATTGCTGTCAGATGTGGATGTTATTCTACAGAACTTGAAGCAAACATCAGAAGCAAACAAGAATTTTGGTCTATAAGGAGCTTTAGGAGTCAGATATGCTTAACCTTCCTCCTCTTTTTCCAATAGGATTATATCATGCCATGTTATTGTTAGAGGTCTCCAGAAAAGGACTTTTTCAAATTTGTATTTATATAAATCAATCATCTCAAAACGTTTGTATATCTGAGAAGGGAGCCCCAAAATCAAATAGAATAACTTCACTTATGAGATGAGGAAACAATCTATGGACACTTCAGTAGCAGTCTGAAGAGTGGCAGAGCCACATGCAAAGTTTTGGAGTACAAGTATGTTTACAGGTAACATTTCCTGAACATAGGCTTTATCTTAGAACAACTGTTTTGCCTATATTCTTCTTTAATCTTGGTACCTCAAAAAATTTACTAGCACCTCTAACTTCTTTAAAGAGGGTTGGTCAGATGATTATATACTTGCATTGATTATAGAGAGATTGCCCTAGTGGTTAAATTTAATAAATAAATATTGTGACCTGTAACCTAATGTTAAAACATGGACAGCAGATGGAAGAACATAGAGGAAGAATCCAGCAAGAAATTCCTGAAGATGCAAACATTCTCCATATGAGTGTACGCTCTTCTGTCTGTCTGTCTGTTCTCTCTCTCTCTCTCTCTCTCTCTCTCTCTCTCTCTCTCTCTCTCCCTCTCTCTCGCTCTCTCTCTCTCTCTCTCTCTCTCTCTCTCACACACACACACACACACACACACACACACATACACAGACATTCTCTTTCACACCCAATATACAAGTTTATTGCTTCACACACTGATTTCTCATGTGTGTTTCTTTTGGTAACTGAGAGACAAGATATTTTTTAAAAGTCTTGAATAACAATCATCCATATTTTCATATGACACATGTACTGAGCACTTAGTATGTTCTAAACTCTTTGAGGTACTGAGTAGAATATGAGTTTCAGTGACAAAAATCAGATAGGTGGGTAGTAAGTAAACATTTTATATCAATTTTACCATTCAGTGAGGTCAAGAAGGACTCATCAAAGACATTACTATTTATTGAGTAAGTTAATGGGCTGGTTGGTGCAGGCTCCATTTGCCAGTGATGCTTACAGGACAAAGGATTGGAAGATCACAATATAGCATGAAAGAACTTAGGATTGGTTAAAGTCCCATGGCACTCATATCTTATATACTACATTTTCCAGTTTGTTTTACCTTAACCTTATGCCCAATTGAGAAACAGCTTTCTCTAAAATGGAGTTGCATTAGCCACAATGACTTCTGCCTCTAGCTAGTCCCCTAAATCTTTCAAATTTCACATGTAGTAAATGCAGCTAAAACTATGTAAGCAAAACAATGCCCGTGAGAATTGTTTTGTAACTTTAAACATAAAAATGTCTCTTTTGAAGCCTGACCTAATTTTACAAGGGCAGGAATATGTAGTCTTCACATTTAATATGGCAAATAAGCTCCATATTCCCCTACTGGAGAGAATCAACACTTTAACATTGATGAAGCTTTGTGCTGAGATGCAATCTCTTGGATCACTGCTCTTCCTGGATACTATTTGTGTTTTATTTACAGTTGCACTAGCTGTTCAAAATGAATAGTTTTGCTCCAGAAAAAAAAAATGTAATAAAACATAGAAGGAATCCATATTTTTTTTCTTACATCCACAATACATTCTGTTTCTCTTACATGTTTAAATAAAAAATTTATTTATCTGGGATTCTTAACAATTTTAATAGATTAATTTCTGAGGTAGATTGCAAAGAATCTCTCATTTGAACTTAGAAGTAGTATAAAAACAGAAATAATACAGAATAAAAATTGGTTTACTAAAAATAGATTGAATATAAGTAAATAAACTTTTATATAGTATTAAAGCTATATCAGCAGGCCCAATTATTTGTGTGTGTGTTTGTGTATTTAGTAAAAACTACTTAATGTTGGAGACCAAAAGAGAGCTGAAAAACAAATGTTATATTGTTATTGAACCTTTTCTTATCAGTGAAAAATAATTTGCTTTTTTATTGTATTTTTGGTGGCAATCAGTAATGTTTACTGAAGACTCATTTTCACTATAATGATTGATTTAGGAGAGGATAGTCTGATTCCTGTCTTCAAGTTGTGAATGCTTAAAATTCTGTTTCACTATTTATTAATAAAGTCTTTAGATATTCAAAGATTCTCAAACATGTTATAAAATATATTTTACATTATGATATTAATTATACATATACATATATATATAAATTGCATAAGTGCTATAAAAGTACATGTATTAGTTACAGTTTTTATTGGGTGTCACAATTCTTGTGCTTCTTATCTTCTTAAATTTTTAATTTGCCAAATCTTAAACAATAGAAATGTTTAATATTTATTATCAGATTAAAATCATGCATTTTATATTTTATCCCCTTTATGAAGGAGCATGATTTACTCATAAAAATGGATAATTTGTTTCAAAAAGGCAAGATAAAAATCCAATTTAACACATATAAGCAGATTACCTCAACTCTGTTCACATATGGGAGACTATGTAAAGTGGGAGAATCATAATCCCAGCTGACTTCTTTTTTTGCAAGTCCAGAAGTAGCAAATGTTACATGTTCATCATATGTGGCAATTCATAAGAGCTACATTTCTTCTAGAGAGTTTTCCATGAACTACTTGATGCTTTATTTCTTTCAGTCATGTGACAGAAGTAGAAACCTAGAAGTGCTAGTAGGAAGACTAGCACTTTTAACTTTATCATTCTCACAAACATTTTAGTTCCCTGACACTTCTGACACCACATGTTGTCTATCTCTCACAATTGTGCTTCTAGATAGGGCATTGCCCATTAAATATGTAAGCTTCGTGGGGCTTTGTCTTTAGTCCTTACTTTACATTTCTTGGATAAACTCATTCTCCTCTAGAATATGAATTTCTATTACTTTCTCCATCTATGGTTCTCACTATTTTTAGCATATATGTGTTCTTTCAAAAGAACATGCACTTTCTGCAACTCTGCTACACCTCGGCATCTAATTGTTCATGTTAGCCCATTAGTTTCCCTGGCTTCTTTCAATATTTGCTCATTTAGCAATCTCAGATCTCTTTCATTCTACTTGCTAATGGATCTTCAATCTATCCATTGTTATCCATTGTTTTCCATTGTTAGCCATCTCCTAAATTCCAGCTTCAAGTTTCTTTCTTAGATTGCACAAATAGTCTTTTGATTTCTTCACATTTTGCCAAAGGCCCATGTCTCGGCTTGGCACCAGAATCACGAGGCACTCACAGCTTTGTAGGTTCAAACAGCAATTCTTTATTCCAGCTCTCACACCGCCTCCACACAGGTCCAGGGGCAAAAACCTTCTGCCGTCTGCCCGCACCATTCACCTACTCCACGAGGCTATCTCCAAATCCCATTTTAATCTCACGAGAACTCAACGGGAACAAGCAGTGGGAACACTCTAATCCCAGCAATAATCTTCAACCGCCAACTTCCCTAAAACCCATTATCTTAAACTGGCAACGCCTTAAACTCAAGGAGCCGGTTACTTCCTCAAACCTGATGAGCTCTAAACCCGGATCCGCCTTGGTCCTTGAGAGCAAGGTCACCTTATTAAAGCATGCAAGCAATGTCCCATCGAATGTCCTCTAAGCAGCATGGGGTACGCTTGGCAAGGAAATTTCGATGCGTCATTCCTACTTGGTAATGGCCCTCAGCAACATTTTTTCATCTACTTTATACATAATTCTCCTAATACAATTGGATCATAACTTCGGATTGCCTGGAATGAATTCCAAAATGGATAACATAGATTTCTCTGTGTGGTACAAACTCTACCTCTCTCTCCAGGTTCATCTCTCAACATTCTACAGATCATTTACTATACTTCAGATCTATTGGGCTTCTTTTGAATATACCAGAATCTTTTAAGGGACCAGGTTTTTTTAAAAAAAAATAATAGCCAGTATTATTAGTTGTTTTATTTTCCAATATTTTTTTTAGTTGTGGATGGACCTTTATTTTATGTATTTATAGGCAGTGCTGAGAATCGAACCCAGGATCTCACACATAACAAGCAAGTGCTCTACCAATGAGCCTAGCTAGAAGAGATGGGTCCCTGGGGAAGTGCTTTTGAAGGATATATTTTGTCCTCAGTTCCTTTCTTTCTCTGAGGTAAAAAAATTTATTCTGCCATGCCCTTCCCATCATGATATTCTGCCTCACTGGAGGCCTAGAAACAACAGAACCAAGTGACCACGGACCTTTCCTCTCAAGTTGAATTTTTCAGTGTTTTCTCATAGTGACAAAAGGCTAACACAATGAGTAAGTATCTAAGAGGGAAAGTAATGGGTCATGGTCCTGTTCATGCTTAATGGTACAAAAATTTGAGAAAGTAGTTGTGCCATTTTACATTCCCTGCAGAGATTTAGGAATTTCAGTTTTATAAAATCCTCCCTCTTCTTTGGATGAGTGAGATATAACTTTGTTTCTAATTTTTATTTCCCTGATAGCTATTAGTGCAGCTAATTAGTATATAAAATGTGCTATATAGTAATATATACCATGAAAAAGCAAAGCATTACAATTTTAGTAAAATCCAATTGATAATTATTTCTTATATTGTTATTGCTTTCTTGTGCTGTTAAGAACCTCTCTCCCTCCACTAAAACTGGTTATTCATTTCTTTGCCCATTGAGAAAATATTTGGATTTTTTTCCGTATTTAAGGTATGTGTAGGTGGAACTGCTATGAATATTAATTTGTACTTAGCTCTGAATATTCTCATATACCTGTGCATTTATGTGTAAGTCTTAGGACATAATTGTACATGTATGATGACTAAGTCCACAGGAAGAAAACTACACTTCACCAACTACATCTTTTTATAAATATTTGTTCATGTCTTTTAAAATTAGGTTATTTATTGATATCTGTATATTCTAATCTTTTATGGAGTTGAGGTTTTTTTAGATATCTGTATTAAAAATATATTTCCTAAGTCTATGTTTTAATATTTTTCAGTGTTTTTATGAACAAAATATTTAAGTTTGATGAAGGTCAATTGCTTTTCATTTTATACTTGTTGCCTACAAGATTAAGAGATATTTTATCTTTTCTCAAAAAGACATACATGTTTCAATTTTAGGTTTATGTTTATAATTTATTCAACATCTTTGTGTGTGGTGTGATATGGTCATCAAGGTAAAAATTTTCCCCCACAAGGATATATATATATATATAATTGTTCAAGAAGAATTTGTTGAAAAAAAATTTCTATTCTCTATCAGAATTTCCTAGAGCTTTTGACAAAAATTAAATCTTCCATACATGTAAAAATTAATTTCTAGACATTTTTTTCTGATTTATTGATACAGTAATCTATTATCCAAAACAATCTTGATTTACTTATAGTAGGAGTATAATAAGTGTTTGTTACAAAATAGGCAGCACTAAGAAATATTTGCAGAAAATTCTAGGGAATGACTCTATATTTAAGAATGTTTACTTTATTAGAAAAGATATGACCAAGGAGCCAATTGAAATATATAAATATGTATGTTCTGGTCATGATCTTTTTTAATGCTGACAGCAAAAATGAAGCTTTTTTTATCACTTGTTACAAATTACATAGAAACTGCATTTATTTATTTATTTATTTATTTTTATTGATTTCTTTTTTTTTTTTAAACACATGACAACAGTGGAATGCATTACAATCCTTATTACACATACAGAGCACAATTGTTCATATCTCTGTATCATACTTTAGATACAGCATTTATATAAACAATTTTATTTCATTTAATATTTTTTGAATTGTTTCATATTGAGAAATTACCAAGCTATCATTCAGAGTAGGGTTCCACTTTCATTCCTACCTGAAGTGTAGGAGTGGCTATTTCTCTACCTCAATGGTAGCATTTAGTGCTCTCACCACTTTTTCCTTTAGACATTATAAGTGTGTGTGCCAATATTTCATTATGGTTTTAGCTTGCATTCTCTAATGGCTAATAATATTAAATATCTTTTAATGTGCCTATTTTCACCTAAATATCATTTTCCAAAAGTCTGAGAAAGTGGTTGAAATGTCTGTGTACATCATTTTAATTTTGGTAGGTCAAATTTCTCATTTCTTCCTTCTAAGATCATTGCCTTTGGGGTCGAATTTAAGAAATTTGCCTAGCCTTGAATTCTGAATGTTTTCCTATTTCTTTCTAAAATTTGTATAGTTTTACATTTATGCTTATGATAAATTTTGAATTAAAATCTGGGATTTAGATTGAGCTTTGTTTGTTAAAATTTTTGTGTCTGCATTTCTAATTGATTTATTTTTAAAAATGGCTAGACTTATTAGGTTGCTTTTATTCATTGTCAAATCAGCTGTGAATATTTGAGTGGGTTCTCTGCTGGGCTACATTAACACACATGGAGAAGGGGAAGTGAAGTGGGTTAGTAATTAGTGACTTACACACAGCCACCTTAGGTCTCCTTCCTTCTATATAGCAGTGGAGACAGCTCATTTTGAACCCTGTTGACACTACACTGGTGGAGCAATCACAGCATTGCTGGCTCCTGCTATGCAGGGGCCAAATCAGTTCCCTGCATGTTCTGTTCACATCACCCAAGTGGGGAAATCAAATGGCTATGTTCTGCTCTCCTGGAGTGGGGGCATATATCTGTGTCTTATTCTCCCCACTAAACCAACCATAGAGTAGGGGCAGTTTTTCCATTTGTGGTTGAATAAAATGATTGATTAGGCGTAGAAGGCTTTTGTTGGAGTTTTGTTTTGTTTTTGTTTGTTTTTCTGTATATGCCTCTTGGTGGTTGTGTTGGAGACTACTGCAATGCCCTATCTGGGATATATGGGAGGCAACATGTAGTTGGTCAAATCCTAAAGTCCATAGGTGGGGTGCTTTACGTCTTCCCCTTTGAAGACTATTGCTCTGTTTTTTTTTTTTTTTTCCTTTGCACTATGTCTAGACATAGGCAGAATGAGTTTTTCCATCTTGGTAAAAAATGAAGTCCTCCAAACATATTTTTAAGTATTAGAATACATTTTTACTGTCAATATATAATATAGTGGTATATATTCAATATGTGTTAACTTTTCTTTATGTAATTCAATTCTTAACGTGTGATTATATTTCTCTTTACAGAAAGAAAGTTTGAAAGGAGTATTTTGATCAGCCATTTTTTATTAGTTATATTTCCAAATTAATAACTAAAATAATTTTGATATCATCTATATCTTGAATATATTTTACATATAATAAGTTTGCTTGCTCTTACAATACTCCAAACATTGAATCTATAAAGGAATTTATTGCACATGGAAGATTTCCGTTATAAATAAATGATTTCTGTGATATATTAGATATCTTTGGCTATCTAAAATTTATATTAACTGACTGTTTCACAACCTAAGATAAAATCACATAACTAAAATTCATAGATTTCATGCAAACACATATATTTATATTTAAATTATCTCCTGTTCCTTTTTTACTTGAAAGACTTTATGAAAAATCTTATGCATACAAATGAGAACATTAGATCAGATTTTACCCATGTTAGCATTTGAAATATGTAGGCACATTTACGCATTTTAAACTTCATATTTATACTAAATTTGTATTTAGAAATTTTCTGATCATTTTAATGAACTTTTACTGTGGTATTTTTCTTCCTGTAAGATTGACGATATATACATCTGTGATATAATCGTTTTTCTACTAGCTGTTGTTCTATATATAGTACATTGCAACAAAATTGGCAATTCTTAAAATAATCTTTAACATTTGCAATCTCAATGATACATTTTTCCATGACGCTATTATATAAAACAATGAAAATCGCTAGATTAGTGAAGTATAAATGGTTACAAACCCTCCACGGACTTCTTATGATTTAAATAATCTCCCAGATTGCATTCTGGGTTCCAGGTTGGCTTTTTATTCATTCCTTATTTTTTTAATTGCAGGTTAGTTGAGTTAAAATGTTTTTTTTTCTATTCTATGAAATTAACATCTTTCTTCCTTGTGACTATTAAAAATATGTTCTTTTTAACGTAAGGGTTTTAACACTAAATACTGGTAGAAAATAAGGGTTAACAAAGAGCAGGAGACAACACATTCCAGAATCCCATGTGCCCCCTTTTTAATGCTATTATTTCTTCATTATTCCCATCTTTGGAAAAACAGAGGAATCTTTTTTTTTTTAATTCATTCTATTACTTTGAGCGAAATTTACTTCTCCTTTTTTTCACCTAAGCCCTCCACAGCTTTGATTTCCCTTTTATTTAACAAAATCAAACATCTCTGAACAAATCTACTGATGTGGCCTTTTCTTTTGTCCCAGCTAGAATTACAGAAGTTTTTTAGCAGTCTCAATTTACTCTTTATTTATTTAGCAATTTAATGTAGGAAGAATATTCTTTTGAACAAACAAAGCAAATATTGAACCTCAATGTAAACTTAAACTTCAGACCTCAACTCAAATTGATCATCGACTTTAGTGTGAAACTATGAAATTTTAGGGAAAAAAAGTTCAAAAATATTCGGGATCTAAGAGTATTTAAACTTGACAACTATAGCAAAAATCCATAAAAGGAAAAAAATGACAAATTTGACTTCAAAATTAAAAAAAAATCCCTGTAGAAATATTTTTGTGGATGGTAAGCTGAGCTTCAGGCTACAAGGAAATATTGTGAATCACACATTTAACAAAGAACAAACATCTAGACTACATGATAGACTTTTAAAATCAGCAGCAAAAACAATTCATTAGAAAATGGGTAAAGATGTAAATGAAATACAGATAGAAAAGAGGCACATGAAAAATATTCAACATTAATCATTAGAGAAGTGTGAACTACAGCCACAATGAAAGATCACTGTATAACTTTATCCAATGACTAAAATTTTTAAAACAATAACAACAAATGCTGGTGAAGATGTGAAAAAACAATATGATTCATAGATAGCTGGGGGAATTGTTAAATGGCATAGTTAGTATGCTAAAAACATTGCTAATTTCTTACAAAACTAAATATTTGCATATGACCTAATGATTGCACCTATGGGTGTTTATCCCAGATAAATCAAAGATTATATTTAGCAAATTCCTCTATAACATTTATATAAGCTTTTCTGTATGTGTGTGTGATAGCTAAATACTGGAAACAATTCGAATGGTAAACAAACTTTAGTATGTCTATACCAAGGAACATTAATCAGAAAAATATTTAAAAACTAATCCTAGCTTCCACAACTTATCAGTGACATTGACTAGCATGGTTTGGACGTGAGGTGTTTTCAAAACTCTTGTATTAATGCAGAAATGTGAAATGACTGGATTGTAAGAGCTGTAGCCTAATTAAGCTTGTAGATTGATTATCCATCATGGTTTGAATGACTGGATGGTAACCATAGGCTAGACATGGTTGAAGAAAATAGTTCATGGGGTGGGGGTGGGGGAAGGATGCCACTCACCCTTGGCCCCTTACCCATCCTTTCTCTCTACTTCCTAACCTCACATGAGCTGAGCAACTTTTCTCCACTAGGCCCTTCCCCTATGATGCATTGTGCCTCACCTTGGGCCCCGAACAATGGAGTTCAACATCTGTGGACTCAGATTGCTGAAACCTTAAACCCCAAATTAACTTTTCCTCCTCTATGTTGTTCTTGCCAGCTGTTTTGGTCATGCAACAAGAAAGCTAATTAAAAAAGTGACACATATAGGTTCTAGGCACCTTAGAAGAAAAGGATTCAAAATATACTTCACAGGAGAGGTAATACCTGAAATGAATATTACAATATAGCATCAAATTGACCTGGACAAAAAAAAAAAAGGATTAATGAACATCTTTGTTGGAGAGAATAAGTGGACAAACACAGTAAAAACTACGATACACTTTGACTCCAAGTCACCCTCCCTTTGCAGGCCTAACATGAAATAGTGTTGAAAGTTACTAAACAAGCAACAATAAAATCAACCATTCAAAATAGCAACAATCCAATTTCCCTAGTCACCACATTATAATATTCAAAAAAAAATCAATTTTAACAACAAAAAATAAAGCAAAGAAACAGAAAATCTGGCTATACACAGGAACAAAAGTCAATAAAAGTGAATCTCAGCAAGTCTAGGTATTGGGTTTATTAGACAGACTTTATTTTTTTTTATTATTATTGTTGGTCGTTCAAAACATTACATCTTTCTTGATATATCATATTTCAGTTTGATTCAAAAGGGTTATGAACTCCCACCTTTACCCCGTATACAGATTGCTGAATCACATCAGTTACATCAGTTACATTTCCATTGATTTACATATTGCCATTCTAGTGTCTGATGAATTCTGCTCTCTATCCTATCCTCTACTATCCCACCTCCCCTCCCCTCCCCTCCCCTCTTCTCTCTCGACCCCCTCTACTGCAAAATATTTCTTCCACTTGTATTATTCTTCCCTTACCCCTCACTTCCTCTTGTATGTAATTTTGTATAACCCTGAGGATCACCTTCCCTTTCCATGCAATTTCCCTTCACTCTCCCTTTCCCTCCCACCTCTCATCCCTATTTAATGTTAATCTTCTTCTCCTGCTCTTCGTCCCTACTCTGTCCTTAGTTACTCCCCTTATATCAAAGAAGTCATTTAGCATTTGTTTTTTAAGGATTGGCTAGCTTCACTTAGCATAATCTGCTCTAATGCCATCCATTTCCTTCCAAATTCTATGATTTTGTCGTTTCTTAATGCAGAGTAATACTCCATTGTGTATAAATGCCACATTTTCTTTATCCATTCATCTATTGAAGGGCATCTAGGTTGGTTCCACAATCTTGCTATCGTGAATTGTGCTGCTATGAACATCTATGTAGCAGTGTTCTTAGACAGACTTTATATCAATTCTCTTTATTATAGTCAAAGAACTAAAGGAAACCATGGCCAAAGACTGGTGAAAAACAGGGGGAAATGTCTCATAAACACGGAGAATATCAACAAAGAGTAGATACTTTAAAAACGAACCAAGTAAAAATTCCAGGGCTGAAAGTTACAATAATTAATTTAAAACTCATGAGAGGATGAATAGTAGATTTGAGCATGAAAAAGAGTCAGGATAGGTCAATGAAGATGAAGTTCTTTGAGGAGTACAAAAAAAAAAAGAGTGGAAGGAAATTAGCAGAACTTCAGAGATGGTGACAGAGTTCCATTAAGTGTAAGAATATATCCAAAAGAAGAGTCCAAGAATGAAATGACAGAAAGTAGAAAAATCACATTTTTTTAACATTTGTAGGTTTTTACTTTTTTTCCCTGTTTTTTTGAGTTATACTTAACAAGTAAAAGTTACATATACATAATGTGTAAAACTTGGTGTTTGTTATAAGTATACATTATAAAATAATAAAAAAAATAAAACTAGTTCACATAATCCACCACCTTACATCATTATATTTTTGTGCATTTGTGGTGGAAACACTTACGATCTAGCCTCAGCAAATTTCAAGTATCCAACACAGTATCATTAATTATAGTCACATTGCTGTACATTAGTTCTCCAGAAATCCCTCATCCTGCATAACAGACACTGTGTACTATGTGATCTATATCACTCCATTTTCTGCTCCTTCGAGCCCCTAGAAACTACTGCCATATGAAAAAAATCACATTTGAAGATATAATAGCCATAAATGCCCAAATTTGATAAAAATATGAGTTTACACATCTAAGAAATACAAAAAACTCAAAACATTAAAAGGCAAAGAAATTCTGAGATATGTCATAATCAGATAAACAAAGAGAGATTCTTGAAAGCAGCATGAGGAAAGCAGATTACCACATACAAAGAACATTCAATGAGACTATCCACTGATTTAGGTCAGTGAGACCTAAAGGCAGTGGGATGGTGTATTTAAACAAAAGAAGAAGGAGAAGGAGGAGGAAGGGAAAGAGAGAAGAGAAGAGGGGAAGAGGGGGATGCAAGAGAGGGGAAGGAGAGGAGAGAAGGAAAAAGAGGAAAAGATTTTTCAACCAACAATAGTGTATCAGGCAAAATCATCCCTCAAAATAAAAGGAGAAATTAAGTATTTTCCAGAATAACAAAAGCCCAGGGAGTTTGTCACTCGTAGCAAGCAATGCTAAAGGGAACCCTCGAGGTTGAAATAAAGGACTCTATAACTTAAAGTCATACGAAGTAACAAATAAAATGGCAAATGTAGCTATATAAGTAGATATAAAAGCCAGTATTATTACATATTTTGCCATAACTTCCATTTTCATTTCCTGAATTATCAAAAGATAAATAATAAAGTAATAAATATCAATACATGTTAATAGACATGCAATATATAAAGATATAATTTATGAATGCAGACAAATGGGAGGAAAATTGTAGAGGATCAGATATTCGGTAAGTGATGGACAAATTCAATTGTCAAGTCAAATTCAATTGTTTTAAAGTGAAAATGTACAAAATCAGTAATCAAAAATCTGCAAGCAAAGAAAAGTCCAAAACTAGTTGGTTTTATTGGTGACTTTTATTACCTTTAAATTCAAATTAACACAAAAATCTTTCTCAAACTCTTCCAGAAATAGACAGTTATTAATTCATTCTTTGAGGCTGATAGTATCCTGGTATAAAACTAGAGAAAGACATCACAGAATAGAAAACTACATACCAATATCCCTTATAGACGAAAAACATCTCCACAAAATACAGGCAACTGGATCAACCTGGAGTAGGGCTCTCACCACAATCCAATGGTGCTGGCATATTGCTCTGAGACTTCTAACCTCCAGAACTGTGAGAAATACATGCTTGTGCTTAAGCCTCACAGTCTACAGTAATGTGTCAAAACTTTCCAAATTGTCTGAGAAAATGCAAAAATAACTTTTGACAAAATATAATGCCCTTTAATGATTAAAAAGAGTCAACAGATTAGAAATGGAAGGGAACTTCCTCTATGTGGCAGAAGGCATTCATTAAATACTTACAATTAATACAATACTCAAGGGTGAGAAACTAAATGCTTTCTCTTGAGATCTGAAATAAGCAAAGAAGCCCACTTTCATCACTGCTAGCTAACAATGCACTGGAATTTCTGGCCTGAGCAGTTAGGAAAGACAAAGAAATAAAATTCTTCAAAATTGGAAAGGAAGAAATAAAATGGCCTATTTTCAGAGATAACATTATCTCACATACTAAAGATTCCACAAAAAATATAGTTAACTATTGTGAATTGTGCTGCTATAAATATTGATGTGGCTGTGTCCCTGTAGTATGCTGTCTTTAAGTCCTTTGGATATAGACCAAAACAAGAAGGATGTGACTCTATTTTGTGTACAACCAGAGATATGATAAATTGTGTTCTATATGGGTAATATGATTGTAATGCATCCTGTTGTCATATTAACAAATTAAAGTTAAAAATTAAAAAATGAAAATTAATTAATTAATTAATTAATTAAAGATATTGTGTCTAACTGCTACTAAAAATAAATATGTTTTAAAAAAGAGAAAACAAGATATATATATTTAAAAAGTAAATTCAGAAATATTGTAGGATACAGAAACAAAATATATATAATATATACTCTTATGGACTGCATATTTCTATCTTAATAAGATTCATATGTGAAAGACCTAACCTTCTATCTGATAGCATGTGGAGTAAGGGCTTTTGAGAGGTAATTAGGGTAAAAAGAAGTCCTAAGTGTGGGCCTTCATGATTAATCTAGTTTCCCCCTTCTTCTTCACTCCCTTCTCTCTCCTTCTGCCATGTGCATACACCCAGGAAAGGCCCTGAAGTCCACAGTGAGAAGGTGCCTTGCAAGCCAGAAAGAGCAGACTCATCAGAATCTAAAGACTTTGGCACCTTGATTTCAGACTTCTACATTTCAGAACTCTGAGAAATAAAGTTCTGTTGTTTATTCCACCCAGTTTATATTTTGTTATGGGAGTCCAAATACACTATGATACTAGTGATAAAAACTTCAAAAATTAAATTAAGAAAATAATTCCATTTACAATAACATGAAAAAGAATACAAAGTTAGTAATATTTTAAAGGTACAAGGCTTATGCAATAAAAGCTATAAAATCTAAATAAATAAAATAACTAAAAGGTAAACAACTCTATTAAAAATCGTCAAAGGACTTGAAGAGACATCTCTCCAAAGAAGATATACAAATGTCAGTAAGAATTTGAAAAGATGCTCAATATCATTTGTCATCAATGAAATGAAACTCAAAGTCACAATAAAATTCCACTTCACATCCACAAGGATGGTTATAATAATAATGAACACATATCAGATGATAGTGAGTATGAATATTTATATTGCTGGGAATGTAAAGTGGTACTATTGCTTTCAAAAAAAAGTTTGGTAGTTTTTCTAAAAGTTAATCATGGAATAAATGAATGACCCAGGATACCTCCCCCCTACCTGGTATATAAGAAAATGTACGTTCATACAATTATACACAGTGTTTATAGCAACATTACTTATAATAGCCAAATAAGGGAAGCAACCATAATGTCCACCAACTGGTGAATAAATAAATGTGATATCTACATGGTAACATTATTGTCTGATTCCATTTATATAAAATATTTAGATTCAATAAACCCATAGAAACAAAATAATTATGGTGTCCAAGGGCTGGAGAGATGGGAATGGAAAGTGGGTGCTTAATGGGCTAAATAATTTCTTTTTGCTGTGATGAAGTTATTTTGGACCTAGATGGAGCTGAAGTTTACACAACATCAAAATCCACTAAATGTCAGTGAATTGTACACTTTAAAACGATTCATTTTTATATTATGTTTTACTTCAACTTTAGAAAACCTCATAGAATGCAGAATGAACATTTAGAAAAAAAAATGTATAGCAGTAACTGAATATTTTATTAAAAAAACAAGACTATTAATAAGTTAAAATCTATCTCAAGATGAAATACACAGGAAAGTAAATTAAATTCTATTATTTTAGAAGAAAATATGTGCAAAAATTAATGAACATATAGTTAAATGTGTATGGTTTGTAAAAAATGAACTTTGAAAAATACATTAGTAAAATTCTTTGGGGGAGTATACACAAACATGCACACACTCAGATGTATATACATGTTGAAGTACATAGGTATAAGTTATATGTATTAACAGACATGTGTGATGTATTCCCACTCATTTGATGAAAAGAGAATGTGAGGAAAAACTCTCACCAATAAATATAGCATTGGAGAAGAAGAAACAAACAGTCATTATAGTTATCACCTGTGTAGAAAATTTCTACAATAATTTGAAAAAATTATTAGATTAATTAATTTTAGAAATGTTTGAATACAAAATAAGTACAAAATAGCTGTCATGATTTGTATATACTTTGACAAAAAGAAACTTTAAATAATTTCCACAAAACCATCAATTCATTTAATACTTATAGAAATAAATCTATTTATAAAATCTTTAAAAGTATAGAGTTTATTAGGAATATTTAAAAAGCTAAATAAATTGAAACATGTAACTATGTTTATGAATAAAAAGTTAATATTAAGACGCAAAATTTATGTGTAAAGTCATGGATATTCAGAACTCATTTCAATAAGGTAGTTTTGCAGAAGCTCACAACTAATATTGTTTTTAATTAAGTCCCAAAAGCTAAGTAGATTGAAGATACTTCAGGAAAATAATGAACTTGAAGACTTTCTAGACGAAATGTCAAGGCTTCTAATAATATACATTTTAAAAACTGTGCTAATTCAATGAATAACCCTAATAAAATTAAACTAATTCTCAAATGTACCATATAGAAATAATAAAATTAAACCAATTCTCAATGGTATTGTAGACCTAAATGTAAAAGAGAAAATTGAAAAACATTTAAAAGTCAATGCAGGAAAACATCATTGCTTTGCAATATTGAAGGAATTTTATTAGAAAAGATACAAACACTAATGAAAGGGGAAAGACTGATGGATTAACTCACCATAATTAAGAGCTTTTGTTTACCAAAAGACAATATTAAAGAATAAAACTGCAAACCATAGAATAAAGATATTTCTAGTACATATAAGTAAAACATACTCATATCTAGAGTAAAATAAACAAATGATAGCAAACAACAAAAACAAAAGAGGAAAAGTACATACTGACATAGTACTTACAAAGGAAGAATCCAAATGAATACTAAATATAAGAAAAAGTACTCACTGCCTTGATAACAGGTAAATTTTAACAATGTCTAACTACACAGTCACAAGTTTAACAGATTACTAACTAATGCCGAAGACATGGATCATCCTAAGGGTGTGACTTTGAATTGATATAAATTTGAGAGGTTTGTTATCATGTAATTAATGATTCCGCATTTATAGTCTTAGACATTTGCATATGTCCCTGGATTATGTAAAGTATTTTCATAGCAGCATTGGTAGGAATAGTCTGAATCTGGAAATAATATAAATGTTCACCAACTTCACTAGAGATAAATGAACAGCTATATTTTGACATAGATAGGAATGCTTTGCAACAATGAAACTGAGCTTATATATAAGAACAATAGATATATATTAACAAAATTGAATGATAAAAACACAAACACATAAAGAAATTTATGCCAATTATTTGATTTTTGTAAAGCTAGAAGGATGCAAACAAGTTATATGGAAATGCACTGAGATGTTAAACAACAGAAAAACAAAGAAATGATCCTAAGAATGACAGAATAGCTTGTTTGTTTATTTTTTCCCCTAAGTTAGAATTGTGAAGGTCCATAAGATGAATTTCTGGGGTGAAGCAATTTTCTGTTTTAACTTCTGTGATGATTTTGATATTCACTATTATACTATCAGTTTAAAATATATATTAAATGCCACATTTATTTCATAGTTTATAATATAAAAATAGGAATATCTACCTATATCATATATATGTACACATAGATGTATATAAACATATATATAATACTTTAAAAGTCATTATCAACATGCAAAAACAATTCTTGGTGTTGAGAATGGAACATTCTACCCTTAAAGGAACAGTGTTCAGACAGGTACATAACAGGAAAATGAATGGGACATATGTGACACACATATTTTGGGGCAACTGCTCTGACACTGCTTAACTATGTTGTAGAGCATATGAAACCACACAGTGACCTGGAAACAAAAGAATGTAAATCTTTAAGAAAAGTTGTGCTTCCTAGGCACTTCCAAATAGGAAGGGTTTTATTATTATCTCATAGCTAAACTGTACCCCAGGCTATTGTGGCCTAGGGATATACCTAATATAGTAACATTAGGCAAATAAATGCAAGCTTTGCTGTTTTATATTCTGTATTTATCCAAGCCATCTCTCTATCCATAATTGATGGGAAGGTTGTTTTTGGAAACCACCTAAGATATTATTTTTAACTTTAATAATGTTTATTGTATCATACTTGGAAGTAACAGTCTAAGTAAAGAAAATTATGAAAATAGGAAAAAGAACAAAGAAATCTCAGTGACATAGTCCCAACACCTAGATTAGTAGTCAGGTAGTATGTATTGCATATATCATGAATGTGTTTATATATTACTATTATATAAAAAGTATATATGAAACTTAAACTTCCAGGTATGCATATGCAAACAATTTTTCTAGTTCATAATTTGCCTTTAACTTGCATTGTATGTTCAATGCAATTTTAAAGTTGTTGCTATAATATTTTTCTTTGTGGTTCTCAATACAAGGAAACTTACCTCATTTTTTTACATGGAAAAAATCATTACAATTAATATCAAACTACAAAATGACAAGCCCAGAAAGCATATTTGGAATTAAACCAAGAGTTTTCTGCAGATCAGTGAAAAAATGGTTGATAACACAATTAAAACTGGGAAAAATCTCTAATATTTAATCCAGAGAAAAGTAAATATATTTATATATATTTATATTTATGGTTAAATTTAAGTAAATATATTTATATTCATGGTTAAATGCTGGAAAAGACCCTCCACAGGATTCATAATGAGAATTGTAAATTGAGACTAAAAATAATAACTTTTTTTCATCTATCATATTATCAAAAATAAAATTATTTTTATTTGCAGAAAGACACAGATTTGTTAATCGGAGTTTATTTGCAATAAGACCTATGAAAATATGAACATTTATATTCTTTGAACTGCAATTCCAGTGGAAGTTTTATACATTCTGAAACCACTAATCTAAAAATGCTGTGAAAAGCCATCTGTGATTATTAAAATGTGGTGTAAGTTCAACAGCATTTTATAAGAAACAGTTATTGACACCATGAGAACATATCCATGTCCATAATTTCACGTGAGCTTCCCAAAGACATTGTCATTTCTAACTCTTTTTATTGTGCCTCTTTTTCTTGCCATTGTTTTAGATTAAGGCCTCATCCTCTTTTATTTAAAAAAATGTTACAGCCTTCTCTACTGTCTTAGTTGTCTTTCTATAATACAGATTGAATCCTACTTTAACATGTTATTCACCACTGTTTAACAGAAAAAGACCAAATCTTCTTCATGGAGTCTCATTTTTGCTTCAAGATACTCTTCATAAGGCAGTTCCTAAAAAGGGCATCTTTCTTTCCTGCCTTAATGAATTGCCTGCTTTTCCCTTGTGTAGAGTTCTTTTGTATCGTCTGTAATTTTGCATGTTCCTATTCATCTGTTATTACTGAGTTAAAAACAAACACTCTCTTCCTTGTCTTCTTTAGTTTGTTGCACACTGATGCATAACAGTACCATGCATTGTCCCTGCCTCTCTACCCTGCTCTAATTTAACTGAGTGTAGGAATATATATTACTTATAATTATGTTCCCTTTATTAGATCAGATCAAAAGTTTGTTGAATAAATAAATACCTTAATAGGAAAAACAGATATCGCAGGCATTTTATTGTTTTGTCATTTCACAGCTTTTTGCTGTATAATTGGAGGGCAGTCAACTGCACATGTTTAAAGCATATGAATCGATGAGTTTTGACTTTGAAACACTTATCAGAATCAAGATAATAAAATTTTCACCCCTAAAGTTTTCTCATGCCCCTAATTTCTCCCCCACTTAGTTTTCTTCATCTGTTTAGACTATTGTGTCTCTTTAGAAGTAATTCATTATATAAAATATTTCATACATTATTTAAAACAATAATATGTGTATTTTTAATAGCAGTGGATTCAGTCTATATCTACTATGGCCTGAATGTTTATGTCATCTCAAAGTTCACATGTTGAAACTCTAATCTCCAAGCTGATGATCTGAAGTGACTCATTTGGGAAGTGAGTAGGTCATAAGGGCACAATTCCATTGAATGGGATTAATGTCCCTAGAAAAAGTGGACCAAGATAGTTCACTTATCCCTTCTGAATCTCAAGTACCTTGATTTTGGAAGTCTCATCTTCAAGAATTGTAGCATAGTTTATAGCCAGCCTGACTGTACTAAGACAGGTAATTATTGGGATTGGGACATAAAGGCACTACTGCAAAAAATACCTAAAACTTGGGAACTAAATAATGGATAGAGGCTTAAAACTTTAAGGAAAATCTCTAATTGTTTTGAATGACTTGCTAAGGGAAACTAGTGAACACTCAAGGAAAGGAAAAGCTATGGAGAGAGCTTCAATCTTAGAGTATATTAAAGTGGTCATGCACAGAGACTATGAGAAACATATGTAGGAAAGGCAATTCATTGAAGTTAGAAAAAAAACACGTGAGAAACACATTATTGGAAACTAGGAAAAAGGAATTCCTTATTACAAAATGATGAAGAATTTGAGTGAACTGTGCTCATGCCATAATATTTTATGGGAGATAAAACTTGTGAGTGGTGAAATTGAATATATAACTGGAGCTGTATCTAAGAAAAGAGTTGAAAGTGAGTCTTGAGTCCTGTTGACTATTTATAGGAAAATGGAAGAAGAAAGAAGTTAAAGACAGAATTGTTACTAAAAAAGGAAAGTAGAAATTGCAATTTTGAAAATATTCTCAGCCTATACATATTGGAAAAATTGTATGAGGAAAATCATAATGTTTGAAAGAGAACTTGAAGGAAATGGCCACATGTGATAAAAGGTTAATATGGATTGACAGAAACTAGGAACTATTCATCAAGACAATGGGGAGATTAGTTAGCCATCTAAACAGAAGTTAAGACCTATTTCCTATAGCATGGAAGAATGACCCAGAGGACTTTTAGGAAGCCATCAGGGCTGCCCATTCCAATACAGGCCAAGCCTGCAAACACCTGAGGAACAGAACAATTTCAAAGAGGACACTGCTGCCTGCAGGACCTCTGCATGTGCTACTGACCACATTCCTGTACTGTATGTTATCCTTCTCCAACAGACTAGTAGAGCCACCTTTTATCACATTCAAGTTTACTTAAGAGAGCCATAGGTCTATGGCTTCAACTGGGATAACTATTGAATCGGCTGTTTTAGACACAACTAAGGGGGCATGATTCCTCTCCCAGTGTGTTCAGAAAGTAACCTCTCTACCCAAATGGGTCTGGAGGACCGTGTTGAGACAGAAATTTATTCTTGAGTCTTTATAATTATTCTGTGCACATAACATGTTTGATTTCATAGAATCACAGCTGGAGAGCAATTTGCCTCAGGAAGAATTAGACCTGACTCCCATCTCTATCTGAGTTAGATTGTATTTAGATGAGGCTTCAGACTTTTAAGTTGATTCTGAAACAAGTTAAGACCTTTGGGGCTACTCTCAGGTAGAATGAATACATTTGTTATGAGAAAAGGACATGGATTGGGGAATGTCAGGGTTGAGATAGTATCGCCTGAATATTTGTGTCCCCATAAAATTCATATATTGGAATTCTAAATCTGAAGGTCATGGCATTAGGAGGTGTGGCTTTTCAGAGGTGATGAGGGCATGATGACAGAGACATAGTTAGTTAATAAATTATAAAAGAAGCCTGAGATTATTGGTTTATTTTTATGGTTTGGATCTAGAATTTTTCCTGAAAACTCATGTGTTGAAAGCATGATCCCCATTGAAGCAAGATTTAGAGGTGGGGCCTTAAGGCAATGATTAGGGTTCTGATCTCATCAGTGGATTAACCCATGTGGTGGATTAGTCCATTGGTAGCGGAATGTACTGCTGGATGGTAACTGTAGGCAGGTGGAATGTGACTGGAGGAGTAGGTCACTGGGCACATGGCCTTGAGGATGGTATCTGTCCCTGATCCCTTCCTATCACTCTCTCTACTTCTTGGCTGCCATGAGCTGAGCAGCTTTCTTCTGCCACACCTTCCTTCATGATCTTCTGCCTCCCCTCGGATCCAGAACAATAGAGCCAGTTGACCATGGACTAAGACTTCTAAAACCATGAACCAGGGGCTGGGGTGGTGGCTCAGTAGCAGAGTGTTTGCCTAGCATGCGTGAGGCACTGGGTTCGATCCTTGGCACCACATAAAAACAAACTAATGTATCTACCTAAAACTAAGGATACATAAATGAGTAAATTTTTTTTTAATTAAACCATGAACCATAAAAAAAAAAACTTGTTCTTTTCTCAGTCATTCTAGTCAGGTAGTCTGTTGATTGGCTGTACAGCACTCATCTGGGAACACTTAATTCTCCATTTTGTGTCAGCTGGCCTCACACATGCAGCCACAATTTAGGTGGAAGGATTAAAGATGGTCTCACTCTCATATCTAGCTCCTTAACTGGGCTGGCCCAAATGCTAGACTCTCTTTTCTTCTGTTTTTCTGTTCTCTAGGACCTCCTTATAGGATGTCTTTCAACTTTCACATTACTTTCTCCATGTGGACTTTAGTGGTCATCAAAAAAATATTTGCATGAATCTTAAAGCCTAGACCCAGGAGTGTCGAAACTGTGGTTCAACTACATGGGTTATTCAGAGCAAGTCACAAGATTCTAGAGTCAAAGGCAAGGGAAATGGACTGTGTCTCTTGATGGAAGGAACACAGCCAAAAAGGCTGTGAGGAAAGGACACAAACAGACACAGCCAGCAATATTTAGGGAAACTGGAACAGGTATCAGAGGGAATGCCACAGAGACATGTGAGGAGCCTATAATGGAAACAACATTCACCTCTCTGCCATTTTTTTTTTCTGGTGAAGGAGGATGTTTGAAGATTTAAAAGTAACAGCATAAAATAATTTTAGAGTCTATGTTTTCATCTGCTGAACCAGCACTTGAAACCCACTTAAAAAATTAAAATTCTCTCTGAAGACCTTGTGCAAAGTTGCTAGCAAGGATTAGCCCTCATCCTAGGGCAGTCTTCTGCAGTCCTAGCTGTTTAGTGGGAATGTGCTAGCAAAGGCAGAGTTTTGAAGAAAACTGAGACATATGTAACTGAGAAAATTTATTCAATAAAAATGAAATGTGGACTTGAAAAACAATATGACTTCAACTAAATTTAATTAAACACATTTAAAATTAAATTCATTATCATTTTTACTTGCTTTTTTTTTAACTTTTAGGAAGGACTCTATGACCCTGAACAAAGACAAATCTCTCAAACACACACTGATATTCTTCAGTCCCCTCAAGAGTCCTAAGCTGACATACTTATCTACTTAGATTGTGTGTTTCATTCAAAGGAGATTCATATAATTCACTTATTCTTGGGGTGAACTTTGGAACAAGAACCAAGTTTAAAAGCCTTGGATATATGCCCATCTATACAAAGGCAGAAATATTGGTTTATAGAAGATAAAATTTTGCAAGATGGCAGGATGCCTAGAGACAAGTCAAAAAATCTGGGCTCATCCCCAACTCCTTTGCTTGCTTTCTGTGTAACCTTGAAGTTTATCATTTAATTCTTTCAAAAACTTGTTTTCTCCAGTTCCATAATGTGACCCTTAAGAAAGCAATATATTATATTTTATTTATGTGTACTTGAATATACATAGATCATCTTTGCAAGGACACTCATGAATGTGGTGGGCTACCTTTGTGATGACACTGAGGTTGGTGAGTGCAGGAGATATTTTTCACTGTATGCTTTTTTAAAATTTCTTTTGCATTTTGTACTCTGTATGTGAGGAGGAACGGGGGAGAGAGAGACAGACAGAGTGGCAGAGAAAGAATGGGAGGGGGGAGAAAGTAAAGAAGGGAGCAAAGGAAGGAGAGTAAAAGAAAGAAGAAAATTTTAACACATTTGTATTTATAGATAAACTCAAGGCTTTGGCTGACATTTATTTTATTCACATGTTTGGAGAAAAATAAGATGTTTAGAGTATTATGACTTGTCCTTAATGTCACTCGGTATGACATCCTTCATATTTTATTTTAAATACTGTCTTGCTTATTTTATCAGTGTAATTTTTCTGCTTCCTATTATCCACTCTTAACCAAAGAAAGTGGGTGAGCAGGTGCACAATAGCCTATGAAATGATCACGATGAAATAAACAGAAACAATGTTGGATTGTCTATTATCTGTTGCTACTGAAGCCTCTGTTTGTTGTTGTCATGTATAGGGATTCCTTGTAATTCACAAGCTTGAATAGGGGATTAGACACACATCACTTCTTAAGCTCTCATCGTCCTCATGTCTTTCCACTTTTAAGTACAAGACCACTCATTTCAACTACTTTAAGTGTAGAAAGAAAAGAAATGGACATAAATACATTTAAAGAAACACATGACTGAATACAGTGAATGAAAGAAAGATGAATGAATCAACACTGCATGTGTTTTCTGTATAGGTGCTGGGGGCAGGGGAGGAAATAGTAACTCCTCCAGCAATGAGCAAATCACAGGCTCATTTTATTGGAGTTACCAATTCAGCCTGTTTTGTCTAAATTCATCTAGGTATGGAGATGTATGGTTATTTGGAAGGAAAGACCATTAAAAAAAAAAAGAAGTCTGTTGGTGGCAAGAGTTTTAGTATGCACAAGCCACTACACTTGAAAGATGAGTGCCAAATTTGAAATGTTACTGCGCTACTGAGGCTGTGAGATACAGGCTCAGCCATCCTCAAGCTTTTGAAGAGGAAGCAACAGGGGGCAAATCAAGAAACACATCAAAGTGACTTCCCTGAATTGCCAGGGAAAGGTGAAACTGCAAGTGGCTCTGTTAATAGTGCTCTGTGGGCCAAGGCCACTGCCACGGGACTGCCTGGAATACAAAGGGTTCTTCTCATTAACTTTCTGCCTCTCGTTCTGAAACCTCCCAGTGGGCAACAGAGTTCTGTCAATGAGTTTGCACCCTTATCCCATCACTGAGAACCACTGGCTGTGCAGCAACTGCAGATTCACACATCGACACCTTGCTGGGAGGAAACATATCGCCAATATATTTTTTTTTATGAACTTCTTAAGAAGTTACAAAATGTTTTTAACAACCTTTTCCCATGTCCTGAGAAAAAGTCTAAATCCCTCCTCCAACTAGAATACACAATTATTGTAATGGGATAAATACTGTTATTTCTAGTTTCTTTGACTAAGCAGAATATATTTTAAAAGATGCATTTAAATGTGGCAGCCTGTGTTGTGGTCAGTTTAGAAGACTTGGAATGTGAAGCACTCAATAAAACTTCATGTGGGATAAAAAGTGGACCTTTCTCTAAAACCCCACTATGTGTTCCACACTGTAACACTCAAGGCAGATACATTGGAAAGTAAGTATGAACACAGTTGCTGCTTTCAAAGCACTTAAAGAAGTAGTTCTGATAAGGCAGGATTGCATTCCAGTCAATCTATACTGACCAAAGTTGCAAGTGATTTTTAACTGTCTCAAAGCTGTGAGTTTCATCTCCCTTATCTATGAGTCTAGTTTATCACTCAATCCATTTCAGATTTCACAATTATTCATAATCATGTTGTACTTCTAGCAGCAAAGAGAGAAAATCAGTAAGTCCTATTGGCTGTGAAGTAAAAAAGCAAATGTTTTGGTTTTGTCTGAAAAGCTAATGAGATCATGGCTTTTGACTCCAGGCTTTCTTCCTGTATTCCCTAGAAGCAATGGAATCTTTTGCTTCTCCTTTTCTTATTTCCTTTATTAAGGTGTATCTCCTTCTGGAACCATCTTCCCAGTTTGTCCATGTAACACAAGCCTTGCACACCTGTCCTGCCCAATTTCATGATTCTCTGCTTTTCAGTAGCTTTCCAAATCTTGTCCCATTCCCCCCATGAAAGTGTTTGTTCCTGCATTTGTATTCCCATTTCATATTAAAAGATAAAGCTGCATTGATGTGCAGTAGATATTTATTTTCCTGCCAGTTTTAACCTGTCTTCCCAATTATAATTGTTTACTTGTGTTTATAAGACGGGAATATATTGAATTAATTAAGTATATTTGTGTTTGATAGTAACTGAGTTTTCAAAAATCAATCTGGAACAATGTCAGTTTTTTCCAAAACCTGTAAGTTGTACTTAAATAAGCAAAGACTATATAGAATGAAGTATACTAAACCAATATATTTAAGAATATGTATATAAGAAGTCAATTGCTGAAAAAAATCTATTTCTGAAATATTTCAACCATACCTTCACTACGAAGAAGAAAAGGAAGAGGAAGAGGAAGCAGAGGAGGAGGAGGGTGGAGGGGAAAGATATAAACAAAACAATTTTCCAATCCTCACTTGAAGAGCAAAGCAGACTAGCCTGAGACTATGGACATCAAGTGGTTTCCAGGCTCACTGCTCAGGCAGCATTTGAGAAAAAGAAGACAGGAGTGGTGTGGATTTATCAGTTAATCTGTTTTGCTTTACTTTCTTAGTTTTCTTCCTTGACCTAGCATAAATCTTTTGTTGCTCTCTGAATATCATTCCTCTAGAAATAAATAAAATAACCTTCCTCTCTTAAACACATCGATTAAAATTCAATCCAAAATGGGGTTTCTCTGTTGTCCCTGTAATTTGGATCAGAAGCATATATTTAACAGCTCTCAGGACACTTTTCCTCTCTTCTGCTATCTTCTTAGATGCTTTCAAGGTACTTCTCCTGAATTCAACTCAGTTTAAGGCTAATTCTACAGACCAGGCTGCAGTTTCAATTGAGCATCCAGTGTGGGAACAGGGAAGTTCTGGTGTTCTGAGGCATGAAATCTATCTCTGAATGCTGTACAAAATGCACCTAGAATGTAATATATACACAATTCCTTAAAAGAGAGAGAGAGAGAGAAAGAGAAAGAGAGAGAGAACTTGTTAAAATGTTATAACCTATATTTACTAAATTGCCAATTATCTATTATACTGATACAGGCCACACTTTTCAAATATGAAGCTTTAACAAAATATAAATTATAAAATTATACAAATTGTTTTAATTCTAAATAAAACATAAATACACATGAGTAGGCTGGTTTTCTTTCCCCATGTAGTTTATAAATATTTTTAAACTGATGCAAACACATACCATTTTTTACTCTAAAAGATTGTTTAATGTTACCCATGTTAAATTCATCAGTATTATTATGGTTGATCTGCAGTTGAATATGCTGTATCCCTCATTGTCAGCAATTTATATTGTTGATTATTTAATCTTCAGTGACTGAAAAATAATGTTAATGAAAAAAGGTAATTTCCCAAGAAACTTCTAGTATTGCCTAGGTACATGGGAGCAGGCAGCAACATTCAGTGAGTGTCTATCACATAAAACTCCTATGAGATCACACTGACTAAAAATATCAGGAAGTATTTGAAGATATGTCTATGAGAGAAAGAGAAAGGATCTATTTTGTGGCTAATTCTGTTCTCCCTTTTCATGTCTTCTTATTAGACTTTCTGCATTTTATTTCTATCCATGTCATATCAACCTTGATGAATGTCAATGAGAAGATAAAGTGTTTTCCAGATGATCATATGCATTTTTGAGAGAAGTGTTAACAAAGTATCAACCCATGCTTTTTAAAAAATGCATTCTTTGTAGATTGGGTCACCCATTTTCCATAGTATTTTGTGGTAACCATGACAACACTGTGTGAACTGGATTGTCCTATATCTGTTCATTTCATCTCATTCTATTCCTATTTACCTCAAGGAGATGCAAAAAGCCATTTTGCTGTAACAGTGAAAATGACAAAATACTATAGTAACAGGGATTATAAAAATAAAGGGCACTCTTCAAATCTCTGCATCCCACAGATTATTTGAAGGGTAATAAAAGCTCATGGCTTTCAGAAATGATATAAAATATTAGTACAAGAAAAAAAGAAGCTGTAAAACAGTATCTAAAAGAAAGGATGAATAAGTTGATAACATTCAAAATACACAGGAAAAAAGGAACAAAAGAAAAGCAACTGATCAGAAAACAAAACAAAACTAAACTAATATCATCTTAAACAAATGAGAACTCTTCTAGTGCTTATCAACATATTGCAAAGGAATCAAATGATTTTTTAAAGTCACAAAAACAGCAAAAATATTCAAAAAGCAAATTTAAAAGGTCACAGTACAGTGTTATTTCACAGAAGGGGCTCCTCAAAGAATGATACAATATTTACACAAAGTTCCTTATACATCTCTTTGTCCAACTTAAACATTAAAAGTGAAGACAGAGTAATAGCAGGTTTTATAACCATTCACCTAGTAGATTGAACCTTTCTGCTCAACCTTAATGAATCTAACCTGCCTTCACAGACCTGGAAATATAAAACATTGTTCAATAACTCAGTACACTAAAAACATTGTTCATTAGTCTAATGGGTTAAATCTTGATTTTGTTTTTGTTTTGTTTTTGAGCTGCTTCAGGTGATTATGGACACTTGATTTTAGCTATTTTTGTCTAAATTCTGGATAGTTGTACCTGTTTATATGTTTGGTATACACCTAAAAAAAAGCAGGACTTTGTTCAGGATGGCACATTTAGAAAATATAAATTTTGGAGAAGAAAATTTAAAAAAAACAACAAAGAGAAAATAAAAAGGAAGAGAGAGAGAAAAGGAGGGAGGGAAAGTGGGAGGTAGGAGCAGAGGATGGATGGGAAGAAAATATAAACACAGACTATGATGACCAAGATGCCAAGTTACATGTGATTTTCATGTCAGTAACAAATGATTTTAAAGTATAAGTATGTCTCAGATATACATGGAACAACCTCAGGACTACAAATGGAGTGGGAATGAAAGGCGGTTCAGTATGCTGGAGTCATAGGTCTGCTGGGTGCTATCTTCAGGAAACATGAGACATCAAGGATTTCAGTGGCATGGAGCAAAAAAGAGTAAGTTGCAGGTAAAAGCAACATCATATTTATTTGGCACAGAAAGGAAAATACAGAGTTAAAAGTAACAAATAGAAAACATGCCTATTGTAAAGCAAATGAATAAATAGTATGTTAAAATAAAAAGATCACAGCATAAACCATTGGTTTTCGATTTCTACATAAGTATTATTAATTTAGTTTAATAGTCTAAAATATTCTCAACTATTTGGGGGTAAGTATGTTTCTTAAATACATACATAAATTCCACTATGTAGGAGAAGAAAAATGTAAGCTAAAACAAAAATAAATGAAACAGATGTTTAAAAGTACATACTGTTTTATTCTAGCTTTATTGAGACATAATTGATAAATAAAAATTATGTATATTCAAGGTGTACAATGTGATGATTTGATATGTGTATACTTGTGAAATGACTACCATAACTAATTAACACAGTCAGCATTACACATGGTCACCCCTCAAATGTGTGTGTGCATGTGAAATGGATACTTCACATCTATTCTCTTAGCAAATTTCAAAAAAACTATGCAGTATATTAAATCTCCAAAATCTATTCATAATTGAAGGTTTGTGCTCTTTAACTATCATTTCCTTATTTTCTCTACATACTAGAAACTGTCAACCAAACTGATTGTCTTCTCTGCCTCTATGATCTTGCTTTTTTCTGATTTCACATATAAGTGAGTTCATACAGAATTTGTCATTATGTGTCTGACTTCTTTCACTTAGCATAATGTCATCCCAGTTCACCCATAATCCATAATGTCATAAATGGCAGGATTTACTTCCAAAAGAACCCATTATTGTATACTAAATTATTTACTTTAAATGTGTGAAATGCATAGTATGTGAATTATGTCCCAATAAAGCTGTTAATCTAAACTATTAAAATTTTTTGTTTACTTTTATTTATTTTTATTTTTTGTTTGTTCCAATCAGTTATACATGACAGTAGAATGATTTTGGGACATAATACATAAAAGGAGTATAACTTCTCATTCGTCTGGTTGTACATGAAATAGAGACATGTAATCATATAGGCACATAAGGTAATAATGTCTGATTCATTCTACTGTCATTTAAAATCCTAAATACTATAAATACATGTACTTATTGTATATGTATATATCCCTGTGTAGACACATTTTTTTTTGTTTGTATGTGTGTGTCTATCTCTCTTTTGGAGGGATAGAGAAACAAAGACGCACTAACTAGTGAACTAGTGAACTAAAAGGTTTCTCCAAGTATGTCTGACAAAGAGATTAAAAATTTCAAAGAACTCTTATGAGACACTTAAAAGGGCATTTAGGTTGTTAACTGATTCTCAAAAACAATAATGGGAACAGAATGTAGTGAAATACCAGCTCCAAAATTCTAAGAGAAGTAACTGTAAACCTTGCTTTCTACATTTACAGCTAGTTGTCTAAAAGAAAAACATGGCAGAAATTCTCTGATTTCACCAAAACTTTGTTCAGTCTCCTCCTGGAAGGATAGACTATTTTCTCCTCACTTGCTTGAAGTCAAGTGGAATCCTGAATTCTGAGCAATGGGATGTAGACAGGGCTCTTGCATACCACTTTCTGGCCTAATATATGGTGACAAATTCTTTTCTTTTCCTGCTTTCATGAAGTAAAGAACTTGGGCACTTTAGTAGATGCTGAGACAGAAGATAAGAAAGAATATCCAAATCAACAAATGGAATTGAGTGCCCAATTTTATTTGACAAATGAATGAGAAATAAAATTCTACGGTATTACCCACTGAGATCTAGTGTCTTGATTATTATGGAAGAGAAAAAATAAAAGCATTTCAGGACAAAAAAATACAGGATTTATATACAAAAGGAATTTTATAAGGCTGTAATTCGTGGGATACAAAAAGTAGATAAGAACTAGATATAGCTAAATATGTGGATATATCATGAAAAACAGATCATATATTAAAATAATATCAAAGAAATGCACAAAAGCACCCTTATATAGTACATGAAATATTGTATATATGGAATGGTGTAAATTAGAATAAAATAATTTGAGAACAATATATATTATTGTTATATGCACATATAAATATTTTGATTACTAAGCAAAACAACAAATGTGGTATCCAAAAATTTCACACAAATAAAAAGAAAATTAGGACGAGAAAGAAAGAAAAGAAGGGAGGGAGGGAGGGAGGGAGGAAGGAAGGAAGGAAGGAAGGAAGGAAAAAAGAGGCAAAGAAGGAAATAAAAAAGTATAATCAAATAGAAAATAAAAATTAAAAAAAAGTCTCAAGAAATAAATAAAATCTACATAGTAAAGTAGGCCACTCTAAACACAATAAGTTTAAACAAAAGATTTTCTGAATAAATTTTAAAAAATCTATCTGTGTGTTATTTGTGGAAATGCACAGAAAACAAAGAAATAATAAAAGCCAAAGTTGTGAAGACATGTCTGTGCTGGGAAAATACAACATTTTATGAAAACTAAACAGGCATACAATGAAAAGCACCCTGAAGTCAGCTAACCCAGTGAAATCCACAATAAATAATTCAGTACATTATCAGTGCAGAAAACAGACCAGTAGATAAAATGAGATAGAAACTAGAAAATCAAAGCCCTTAATTTACAAAAACAGGTGGAAATTGTATATTACTCACTAGTTGGCAATAAGAAAAAATTTATATAAACACAAACTTCCCTCAAAACAAATAAAACCCTTATGTCTATTAAACATTTAAGCAATGATGACAAAAATATACAAAGTTTAAAACATATGCATATATTTAATGAATAGATATAATACATCATTATATATATATATATTTATAATCTTATGAAAAGGAATAATTTATTGAACCAAAAGGAAGAGAAACTCTGGTAGTTAACAGGGACCTTTCCATTAATTTAAGTCTTCTCAAATATCATTTAATTATAATTTTCTTAACAAGAAATTAAACAGCTTTTATTACATTTATTTATTTTATTACATTTATATATTTGCTACTAGAAAAAAGTAGAGTATTTAAAGAGTTATAAATATATTTTCTGTTTTTGCATTGGTATAGTGGAAACTAGAAAAAAATAGATCAAATAAAATACAGAGAGAAGGGGAGAGAGAGAGGGAGAGAGAGGAGGGAGGAAGGGAGAGAGAAACAGATTTTTTGGCTTTGAATAAGTAGGAAAGAAAGCACATCATAATAGAGAATTAAAAAACTTAAAATCTAGTTCCTTGGGAATAACAGTCAGATTAATAGACTTCCAGGCAGGCTGATCAGGATAAAAGTGACACAAATTACCAATATCAGGAAAAATAAAAGTCTCAATACTATAAAAATGTCAGTTTTCCCAAATTGATATGTGCCATCACTTCATTCGACTCAAACCCAGAATTTTAAAAGAGAATTGTATAGCTGATTTAAAATTTTTCACTATATAGAGAATATCAGTAAGCATACAGAAAGTAAAAATAAAAAGAACCAAATAAAGAGTTTAAAACATTATACCAATGAAAATGAAAAACTCCCTACAGCAAATGGAAAACAGATTAGAGGTGGCAGAAGATAGAATCAGGAAATCTCATGATAGCCCTATGGAGATTACCCAATCTGAGAAACAAAAAAGAAAATAATAAACAGGGTTTCAAAAACCTGTATGATGGGGGCACCATCAAGTGTAACAACATTCTACACATAATAGAAGTATGGAAGGAAATGATAGAGGGAGTTACAGGAGATGTTTGATAAAAGAATGATCAAAGCTTCCTAAATTTGGTCAAAAGAGTTCATCTACTTTTCAGAAAAGATAAATAATTTCCAAGCAGGATGAATGTAAAAAATATATATACACATGTAGACACATTATAGACAAACTGATGAAAAATGAAAGCTAAGATAGAATCTTGTAAACATCAAAAGAAACATAACTCATCAACAAGCAACCATTAGGAAGAATAATAGCAGACTTCTTATCAGAAATCATGGCATTTGGAAGAAGAAGGAATCCACTGCACAATGATAAAAGAAAGACTGCCAACCAAGAATTCTATGAGAGACATCTGTCCAATATGGAATAGACATAAGGGGTGCCCCCAAAACTCATGTGTGAGATGATCAGATTATGGAGGCGAGATGATCAGATTATGGTAGCTATAACCTAAACAGTGGATTGATCCACTTGAATGGATTAACTGAATGGTGAATGTAGGAAGGTAGGGTGTGGATAGATAGGGTGTGCCTTTGGGGTTTATATTTTGTCCCGTCTGGCATTAGCTTGCTCTGCTTCCTGATTGCCATGTCCTGAACTACTTTCTTTTTCTGCACCCTTCTACTATGATGTTCTGCCTCACCTTAGGTCTAGAATTCTGGAATATGTAAACCATGGACTGAACCTCTGAAACCATGAGCTAAAATAAACTTTTCCTCCTTTAAGTTGTTCTTATCAGGTATATTGGTCACAGTGACACAAAACTGACTAAAACAATGTCCTTCAAAAATGAATAAGAAACTAAGCTATTTTTCAGGCAAACAGAAGATGAAAAATTGTCACTAATAGACCACCTCTTTACCCCAAAGATAAGGAACAAGTTAAGAATCTCTCCTTTCACAATTGCTATTCAAAATTTTACTGGGAGTCCTTACTAGAACAATTAGAAATAAAAAGAAAAAAAAATTCATCCACATTAGAAAGGGAAAAAAATTATGTCTCTATTTGTAGATGACATCATTCTGTATTTTAAAATTCCAAAGAATCCATAAAAACTACCAGAACTATTAAACAAATGGAACAAAGTTTCAGGGTACAAAATCAACATACTAAAGTTAGTTGTAGTCTATATACCCACAATGAGCAATCTGAAAGGAAAAATAAGAAAACAGTTCAATTCACAATAGCATTCAAAAGAATAAAATACCTATAAATAAATTTAACCAAGGAAGCAAAAGATTTCTATATGAGGAACTATAAAATATTGCTGAAAAAATGTAAATTCCCAAGTAAATGGAAATATACTATATGTTCATGAAATAGAAGCCTTTGTGTTTTTTTCAACTTATTATTTTTTATAGGACAATGTCTCCTAAGGTGATCCACTGATTCAGTGTAATCTCTATCATAATTATAATGGTGTATTTTTGCAAAAATAAAAAAATTGTATCCTGAAATTCATATAGAATTTCAAAGGTCTTCAGTAAATGAGACAATATTACAAAAGATAAACAAAGCTGGCAATAGGAAATTATGGAAATTGAGTAAAATGTCAAATAACTTAAATATATAGTATACTTTAAATGTTTTTATTTTATCTTTAAATTTTTTAAGTTGTAGATGTACCTTTCTTTAAAATTATTTATTGATTTATTTTTGGTGCTGAGGATCAAACCCAGTGCCTCACACATGCTAGGCAAGTGCTCCAACACTTATTTTATCTTTTTTTTTATATATAATTCTGTTTAGAAATACTATTTTCTTTTTGAGAGTTTTGATTCTTTTACTGAAATCTAATTGTTTAATCTTTAACACTTTCAAAACTTACTATAAAGCTACAATAAGCAAAATAGTGTGATACTGGCATAAGCACAGACATATAAACTAATGAAATAGAATTGAGAAAGTCAGAATTAAACTCAAGCATCAATGGTCAATTGTTATTCAGCCAAGGTATGGATACCATTCAATCGGGAAAAATAGCCTCTTCAACAAATTATGATACCAACACACTGCCACTTTATGCCCTTTTTCTCGGTAGGAGTTTGAGGATAAAACTCTAACCAAAGGGAAGGAAACTAGTATTAATAATAGTTTTTTTTTTTTTAGGTTTCAATTTGTTCACTTTAGGAGCTAATCTCTCATCTTCTTGAACTCACCAAGACTGACACAAAGGATTGTCTGTCAGCCTTTATACAGAAGCCCAGAACATCTGGGACGAGGCTCTCAAGAATGAATGTAACTGATATTTGAAGAGTTCAATACAGTTAAAAATTAATTAACAAACTACCATATATGCTCACATGCCAACATATTTAATGGAATAGACTTAAGACGTAAAACAGGCATGATAGATTTATTTAATTATGTAAAGGAGCTACTATTCATATAAAGCAAGACTAGAAATCATAAAAATTAATCCTAGTGAAAATATTAACTATGAAAATCTTATTAAGGAAATAAATAAATCAATATATTGGAGAACAAACATATATGGGACAACATCAGGATTGCTAAATACTTGGAAGAAAGTAATAATATGATATATAACATTGCAAAAATTTTCCACAGGGCAATAAGAAATCCTAAAAATAGACTAAAGTGTGAAGTAATTAAAATATACAGATAATATATTTATGTAAAATATCATTATTTCTTTTTGTATATTTCTGTTTCAAATATTATTTCTCTTTCAGGATTTCTATTCTTTTTATTAGAATCCATTTGTTTTGCCGGGTGTGGTGTTGCATGCCTGTAATTTCAGCTGCTCGGGAGGCTGAGGCAGGAGGATGGAGAGTTCAAAGCCAGCCTCAGCAAAAGCAAGGCACTAAGCAGCTCTTTGAGACCCTGTCTAAATGAAATTCAAAATAGGGCTAGGGATGTGGCTCAGTGGTGGAGTGCCCCTGAGTTCAATTCCCATTCAATTTCAGTACCCGCCACCCCCCAAAAAAATCCATTTGTTTTACTCTGCAGTCAACCTGAACAAATTACACATTTTAGTGTAGTAATACTATCATAAATAATTTGAGTTGAGCTTTGTCCAAATCATCTGAATTATGTTTATTATCCCATTGCTTATCTGTGGAAAATGTTCAAAAACTTTATTCAGGTTTTAGTCTGTTTTTTTCTCTTCACTCATGTACAGGGGAATCAAGAACAGTCTTGATTTTCTGTTGGATACCTAGAAATCTATATCCCAGAGCCTGAGTAAGTCCAATACTGACAACCTTACCCCAAAATGTAGCCCAGTATTGGGTAATCTCAGTTTCCAAATATCATCAAAAATAATAACAAGCTGGGTGCATTCACACATGCCTGTGATCACAGCAGTTTAGGAGGCTGAGACAGGAGGATCAGGAGTTTATAGCCAGCCTTAGCAAAAGCAAGGCTAAGTAACTCAGTGAGACCCTGTCTCTAAATAAAATACAAAATAGGGGCTGGGGATGTGGCTCAGTGGTCTAACGCCCCTGAGTTCAATCCCCAGTATCCCCCCACTCAATAATAATAATAATAATAACAACAATATAAGATGTGTTAGATAATAAGTACCGAGAGAAACTTTTGCTAGCATATTTGAGTGAAAGGAAAATGGTCACAGATACACAAACAAAATTATAAAAAGACACAGATATAATAAACCTACTATAAATATGTGGATAAATGTTTGCTTAGAAAGATGATATGGTGTGACATTTAAATACACATAGAATAAAATTTACAAAAACAGTAATATAAAAGGTGAAGAAGTTATAATGAAAAGTTTTCCAAGATTCTGGTACTATCAGGAAAAGATGAAAAATTCTCTTTTTTATTTTTAAGACTAAATTAGTTCAAAGATTCATCTTTAGAATATAACTAAGAAGAAAGAAAATATCTGCAAAAAATGCTAATAAAGAAATGTTAATAAAGAAGAAATGGTAGAGTAAAAGAATTTGATCAATCTACAAAGGAAAGGAAAAATCCATATAACAAATGGCTCAACAAGAGACATGTATTTCAACATGAGTAAATGTTAAATATAAATGAACAAAATACAGCCAGAAAAAGCTGTTTTCAAGCTTCAAAAATTGTATACTTCTTAAAGTATTAAATCTTAAAAAGACAGACAGCAAATTTGAAAGTAAAAAGATGAAACAGTATAATGCAAACCTTATTAAAAAAAACTAGTTAGTGTATTTTTACTAAGATCAAAGTAGAAACTGAAGTACTCAGCATTTCTGGATATCAGGATACTCATACCAGTAATGCTGTTTCTTTTTCTAAACATGTAATAAAATTCTATATCTTAATGCAGTCAATAATGAAATTTCAAGATACATAAGACAAAGAACTGAAGAAACTAAAATGACAACTGAAGAAATACACAATTGAAATTTGGTGCTTTAGCACATACTCTTGGGTAGTTGATAGAACAAATGGAAATATAATCAGTAAGAATACAGAAAACATAAAAAACACCATCAATGAATTTGACTAATTACAAAAATTGCTTTTCTATTTAACAGTAGAACAAAGATATCAAAATTTTTAAAAATTTATAATAGCATAAAATATCAAACACTTGGGAGTAAACTTGTCAAACTGAAAACTGCAAATTTTATGTAATATATTTACAGGAATTCAGTGCACATCAACTCTGGATGCTTTTTTAGAAATAACAATCATAAACATTCATCTAGGGACCAAGTACATGAAAAGAAAAAAGGAGAAAGAGGTGTTAAAATAATTGAGATTTTCATTCTGGGCAGTTGAGAGGGTATAGATGCCATCACTTGACATTACATGTACCTCTGCAAACTTTAGGTAACAAAATGCTGGCATATGGAATTAGTCCCATTCTATGTTGGTTGCAAACTCAGTCCACATTATGGCAGGTTTTGCTTTATAAAACATCACTGATCTTTCACCACTCAAGTTATTGTACCTCAAGTAAAATATGGAATGCGGTCAGGACTTTGATAATGAAAACAAACAATCCAGTTGTATTAAAGAATTTGGAGTCTTCAAATATTATTACATTAGGAAACAAATAAGAAGTTTTAGAAATAATAATCAGAAAACAATGGCTCAAATGATCCAAACAAACATGGATCATAATCAATTATAAAACTATTTTATAATGGATGAAATCATGGATTTTATCTTAATATAAAATCCCTTAATGATTAATGTGCAATCCCTTCAGTTTTATAGTCTATGAAGCTTTTTCTCACAGGCTCTCTCATTGAATTCTCAGCTAACCTGGTAAAGTACATTTTATTATATATAGATGCAGAATAGAGTGCAGAGAGATTAAATGGTTTGTTAAATTATCACATAGATTCTGATTTGAAGTCAGTTTCAAAACCAAATATTCACCCTACAAAGCATTTTTTTTTATTCTGTGCTTCTATGACATAATGAAGACTTTGAACAGATCTTTAAAACTTTATTTTCTGGAAGATTAACACTCTGTCATGTCAACATATTCAGTCCCTTGAAATTCTATTTCAATTCAAAAGTGGGGCTGCAGAGGGTAAGTTAGATTGGTTAGTATGATGACATATTCTGATCATTTTGTAAGTTTGACAATCACCACTAGCTCTGGTTGTCTCTTGCTGTTTTTTCCACACTAAAATATCCTAAGCTCTTGAGATGCAGTAAAATTTGAATGTAGGGAGAAAATGAATTTTTGTGTGTTTATGATTCACAATGCTCTGTACAAAAATAGCCTTAATGAAAGAGGATCAGAGTTTTTCACATCAATACAACAAAACGGAGCATTTATGCAAATATCCCCATTGAGTGTTTCCATTATCAGACTATTCTTCATTGATTCATGCAACAACAATATCAACTTGATACCATAACGACTCAAAAAGAGCAGCTCTAAAGTATGCTTTTCCTTGAATAAATAGAACTCAGTGACTAGCTTCATTACAAGATACTCTTAGACCCTCTGAATATCTTACAGCTGCTTCCATTCATAAAAATAAAGGTAAATTAGATCAGATGTAGGAAGATGTAAAGTGTTTTCTCTGGCCTCATTCAGTATGATAGGTCAGCAGAATCAGCACATGCAATATTAGTTCTCCAGTTGCCATAAACTACAGCTCAGTCATTTTATTAAGATGTTTCTTCTGTCACTCTTAGATTTATTTTAAGCTATTTATTGAGATGCAAAATTCTGTGGGCTATCGAGACTTCCAAAGATAATCAGAAGATACTGAGCAAATGATTCAATTATGCTTGGGGAATCTCAAATTAAAATATAGTACAGCACAAAAAGTAAAGTAATTAAAGTTACTTAAGGGGTTTCTCAAAGGAGGGCATATACAGGCTGTGTAGTAAAAGATCAAAGAGAGTAAGTATAATGAACTTGGAAAAATTGAAGTGCAAAACAGTCTAAATGGGTATGTCCTGGGAACTGGACATTTTCAGCAAGTGTGGTGTAAATGCATGCCCATGACAGGAGGCAGAATCAAGATTATCAGGGGTTCAGATCATGGGAACTGGAGGCTGCAGCTCAGATGTTTGGGAACAGTCATTTCCCAAATATATGGATAGAGTAGAGCTTAATGAGAATGGAAACAATTTGAGTTTGAACATTTCAAGAGCACATATTCAATACATGGTAGGCCTGAATTAAGGTAGCAACCATAGACCTGAGGAGAATGAAAGAAGGTGAAATACCAGAACCTACAACCATGAAATCATTCAAGTACTCATCTAGGTGGCCTTTGAAGAGTTAACCCTTTGAAGGGTTTTCTTGCTTATTTGTTGTTATGGTATTTGTTACTTTATTCTAAAGTCAACTGGGTAAAATCTTACAAAGAACAAAGTTTGATTATGAATTTCCTCCTATTTTCCAGTTATCCAGTTTTCTTTTTACTTGCTGCCTACCAAGTTTTCCTCAAATTAGTCCTATGTGTTCAAGACTTTCTCCAAAAACCTGAACAGGATCTCCGCAACTTAATCTCAAGGTTTCTTTCCCCTAATCAAGTTAACTGTTTTTTAAATGCTTCTTCTACAATAGATGAAAACAATAAGCAAGGTAAATCAAGGATTTCTAAGATTGACCTCTCATTAGAATCACCTGTGTTACTAAATTGTGAAAAAAAAAAAAAGTCTGCTATAGGAGTGGCATGATAGCCAAGTGTGAGACTCACTCTTTAAAACCTTCAGATGTTAATTACACAGCAAGTCATTAGGATTTTAATATAATCATCACCACAAAAGTAAATATTGATTTGTCAGGATAAACCCAACTACTACTCTGCATAACTATGAAGATCTAATTTTTTAAAAAGAGTAAATACTGGCTTACAAGCTACCATGGATGCTGCTGTATTTCCCTCTTTAAAAATCTATTTCACTTGAAAATCATGATTATTTGTTTGAAGAGTACATAAGTTAGAAGAAACATGTGTAAATTGAAGGAAGGTACTGTATTAATTACCAAATGTGAAATCAGGTGCCTGCTGTGTTGGGGTACAGGTGGTGTCCCGGATTCTACCACCTCACTTTGTCCTTCACTGTTGTTTTCTCTCTTTTAGTGTTAAAATCAACCACTCTGCCTTATTGCTAAGACTTGTTTTCTACAGATTATTTTGTGTTTCCACTATTCTTAACTTCAATTGACTTCTCTCTAGAGCAAATCTAAAAGAAGATTGATATCAACTGCAATCAAGAATGCAGAGTTTCAGTTTCCTTTGTTTCCAGAGTAGCTAATGGATGTGCTCAGGAGAAAGCCACAGTGAAAAGACTAATCTCTTAAAATCTTCATTAGGGTGCTACAGCAATAAAGCCCTGGTATTTTAAAACACTGTTGATATGTTTTGAGGGTATTGGGCATATGTTATTACTATTACCATTTGTACCAGCTCCTACCAGTCTGCAAAAGGACCTACTTACTCTTCCATCCCCTTAGTGTACTTCCTCAATGGAAATCAGTCCCATATCATTATGGAAAACTAGATGTAGTCTGCAGATTCAGTTCAGTTAGTTGAAACTATAGTTTTTCACCTTATATGAGAAAGAAAGGAAATGGACTACTTAACAAGGGCCTACCACATTCCCACTATATCCACAAAACCCCCAGAGTATCCTTAGATTATCAAAGAGGAAATTGGGCTAAAGGAATGGATAGTTGTTGTTTTTTTTTTTCCCCTAAAGTTACACAAAAAATAAAGCAGTGAGATTTAATGTTTGCTCACCTGCAAAGCTGTGTCCTATCATCTGTAGGGAAGCCTTGTATACACTAGCCCAGTGGCTGTTTCCTATTTGTTTCTTGCAGTTTTTGTCTTCAGGTTGTTCTCAGGATCATCTGCCCCATGATGCATTAATCCTGAACGTCTTCACCTGCTCCTTCAAACCCTTCCCCTAATCAGATGAACTGCCTAGGAATTGTAAGGTTAGTTTCTCATGATTCTCTTGGAACGGATCTCTGATTATATTTTTGGTGGGGTAGAGTTGAGAGGGAAAGCTGTCAAGGCTATGCCAGCATTTCCCACAGTGCCAAGATTCCCTCTAACTCTCCTTCTTCTTGGTTCCTTTTCTGCTGATGTTTTGATAAAGCCATGCTACATTGCAATCTATAAGCCAACCACTCAATTTCAGCGATCCATAACAGTACTTAAGACAAAACAAATATGAAGACCTGAATACAGAAGTATTTCTATAGATTCATTAAAGCAGATGGGATAGTCTAATTACTCATACTTCATAAAATATAGCATTTGCTCCAGCAAACTCTATTACTAGTTTTTTCCTGACAAAGTATTTTATTCTGTTAGTGCTGCTACAGTGAAATACCTGATGATTTATAAAGAACAACAATTTGTTTTCTCACAGCTTGGCGACCTGGGAAATCCAAGATCAAGGCACTGGCAGGTTCAGTCTCCATCGAAGGCTCATTTTCTGCTTTCCAGATGGTGCCTTCTCACATGGCAGAAGGTGTAATGCTGCATCCAATACTGCAGAAAGCAGAAGGATGAAAAGCCTGAACATATTCTCTCTCAAAACCTTTTGTAAGGATACTAGTCTCATCCCTGAGGGCATAGGCCTCCTGGTCGAACCCCTCTTAAAGTCCCCACCTCTTAATAATAATGCACTGGGATTCATTCTCAACATGAATTATGAGGTCTCAATGTTGGTCCCACCTCTGCAGTTCTACTAAGTATTGCCCTTTTGGGGACTCTCTGAAGTGGTTGCAGTCCCATGGTAACATCTTAGTAGGTGCTCTTAGTAGCAGCCTTGCTACTAAGAGCACCTACTCCTGAGTCTGGAGTCTCTGCAAGGCACTCTTTGAAGTCTAGGTGGAGACAGCTATGCAGTCATGGTTTGTGCACTCTACTTACCTGAAGAGTTAGCACAATGTAGATGCTACCCAAAGTTTCCCTCTGGTACCATCTGGATTGGTGGATTAAGCCACACCTGGGTTTACTTGAGCCATAGCTGAAGTAACTAAGGAGCACTATACCAGAATGTATGAAGCAGAAACTTGACATAGCCCTGGACAGTGAGCGCTGAGGTCTTGTGTGTCCCCTGGGTCCCTCCCTTGAAACTGTCTTCTATCAGGACTCAGGCAGTCTGGACCTGTGATGGGAGGGACAGGATCCAGGATGCCTTTGTGGTCATCTTTCCATTGACCTAATCATAGTATCTGGCTTCTTTCTATTAATACTAATTTCCTTAGCAAATATTCACTTGCCACACCCTTATTGTTTTCTTCCTAACACATTTTGTTATCACTTACAACCTGACAGGCTGAGAATTTTCCAAGTCTCTCAATTCTGTTTTCCTTTTTATGATGAATTCCACCATTAAATAATATCTCTTTTCTTACATTTTACTAAGTCCATGCAGCTCTTTTAACATTTTGGTGAGATATTTCTTCCACCAAATATTACTCACAATTTCTGCCTTCCTCAAAGTATTTAGACACAGGTACAAGTCAGCCAACTTCTTTCTTTGCCCCTTTATAAAAAAAGAAAAAATGGTCTCTTCTCCTATCTTGTTTCTCATTTATATCTAAGATTCCATCACAAATTCCTGTACTGTTCATATATCTACCAACATTCTGAACACAAAAATTTAAGTAATTTCTAAGAAAATTCAAGCTTTCCTTACATCTCACCCATATCACTCTTTATGGTCTAGATTCTACACATTATCCTGCTCCAAAGTCACTTCCAAATTTTTCAGTATTTGTTATAACAACACCCCACTTCTCAACATCAACTTTTCTTAGTCTGTTTGTACTCCCAGAACGAAACACCTGAGACTGGGTAGTATATAAATAATGCAATTTTATTTCTCATAATGTGGAGACTGGATGTCCAAGATCAAGGTGCTGAGAGGCTCAGTGTCTGAAAAAAATCTGATTTTTGCTTCCAGTATGGTGCCTGTTGCTACATCCTTGAATGGTGTAATGGTTTGATGATATAACCTCACTTGGTGAAAGGCAGAAAGGCCAAAAGAATCTGAATCCCTTCCCTTAAGTTCTTCTAAAAGGTGGTGATTCCATCCAGGAAAGCAAACCCCTCATGGCCTATACTCACTTAATACTATTGATTAGGGATTGACTTTCTATATGAATTTTGTAGGGTTCACAAATATGCAAATAATAGCATCAAAAAAGGTATATATTTATTTTTTTTCAAATAAACATGGGCGTTTAGGTACTTGCATAAATTGACTGTTTTTTATATCTAAGTAATCTTCCATTGAAAGAAATGAACTGAATTTTAGATATGATACTATCAAGTCCACTCAAAACTAATTAAACAAACTGTTGATCACTTGTACTTCATTGAAAATGTGAATGATCTTCTGGGATTTGAAAATTCTCTAGGGATCCAGGAGAGTCATGATGAATGTACTTAGTAAGGATAACTAAGCATAAGAGGTAGAAAAGAATGACCCATATGATTCTGAAATAAAACATCAATTATTTGAAGTGGTTTATAATCGTTTATTGAATTATCAGATAGTCATCATAACTTTGTCTTTCACATTGACTCTTCATTCCTTAATTCATATATTTTTCATTCATTCATTTATTCTTTTAATTGATTAACAAAATGCCTGACATAACAAACTTTTGTTTCCTCTGTATCACAAACTATGGTAGGGTTTAGCAATAGGACAGTCAGTAAAATAGATATGGTTTTCACTCTCACAGACGCTAGAGTCTGGCTGAAGAGAGACATTAAAGGAGTGATGATATAAAAGGCTACATAATTATAATTATTAGAAATGCCATGGTAAAAACAATTCCTGGATGCCATTAGACTATATAATAGGGAAAACAAATCTAAATTAAGATGGGTGAATTAGGCAGTTTAATGCATCAAAATGGTGATGGGTGCTGAGAGAGCTCAGATCTAAAACATCTTAGTCAAGTTATCAGTATAACAGAACCAAATAATTAGAATACTGGGTAGTGGACATTAAGGTAGAGTTGAGTGAATGATGAGGCACCATATTGTGATTGAGAGGAATAGGACTTTTTATGGGCATCTCAAATGAACAGCAGAATTTAATCAAGTGAAGAAAGGGATAATTGATGCTCCAGTCCTGGAGAAAACGGCAAGAAGCACAAAGGTTAAGACTAGGTACTGTAAATGTCATATAGCACAAGTGCTCTTCACAGAACTGGCAAGGAGAACTGCGGGAAGGCAGGCAGGCAGAGCCTGAGAGTGTGAGTTTTGATGTCTACCTTGACTATGGAGGCCAGATGTTCGTGGTCTTGCTATATCATCAGAGTTGTAATGTGTGTTCCAATACATGCGTCTCAGAGGGCAACTTAAAGATGGTTTTTTTCACAGGGATTCTGAATTCCCTAGAGTATTTAGCCTTATCACACACTGATCTTGGTATAGCAGAAATTTCCATTGCATGGAGATACAAAGCATTTGCCAGTTCTTTCCCTTGATGTAATAGCTACTTACTGCCACCATGTGGAAGTCTTCAAATTTAAACAAACATTAAGGTCTGACATGTTCATTCTTTTAGACCTACAATATGAATGTTAATTTTTAAAGAAGTAAGGAAAAGTCCTGTGGGTTTTTCAACAAGGATCATCAGTGTCATTTGAATGTCTGAGATTTAAATCTTCAGTATTAGGTCTCATACTAGGCTACTCCTAAATCTGCAGAAGAATACATTGTGTGTGCTTAAGTTTGAATTTGTTTTGCTGTTTATTAATTGTTCTTATCCTTTTATATTACTTAGGTTCTTCCTCATATACTCATCTTTTATTAACTACCCTCCATCCCCATATCCTACTTCATTTGTGTTTCAAAGAAAAATTGCTTTCTCAAAAATCTTTATTTCTTACCCTTTTTACTAATACGATCTTTGAACTATTTAATAACAAATATTAAGTGAGAGACACATAGGTAATTAAACCTGAGGTACATTATGACCAAAGGTTTAATGTATTGAAAGCAATTGACCAAAACTGTAACTAACAAAGAACATAGATATATAGAAGACTATTTAAGACCTAATTCTGCAAGTCTAAGTTATGGTTTGGTCTCAAGTGTCCCCAAAATGACATGTGCTAATGGCTTTGTTTGCCAGCCTATGGAGAGGTGATAGAAACTTTCACAGGTGGGGTCTTGTTGGAGGAAGTAGGTTCCTGGGGATATAACCTTGAAGAGGGTATTCTGTCCCTGGTCTCCTCCTCTTCTCTCTATTTGCTTTTGGGCAGCCATGAATTGAGCAGCTTTGTACTTCTACACCCTCCTTGTCATAATGTTCTGCCTTGCCACAGGCACAAAAACAAGAGGGTCAAGTGACCATGGAACTGAAAGCTCTGAACCTGTGAACTGAAATAAGTCATGCCACTTTTAAGTTGTTTATCTCAGGTATATTGTCACAGCAACAGAAAGCTGACTAACACAATTTATGTAGTCTATTTACTCTAGAATCTGAATCTTCTAATGGTATTATCTTATTAAATCTTCCTTGTCTGGGAATCCCTGCATAACAATGCAACTGTAGGTGCACATTAGAATAAATGCAAGCATTTTTTAAATATAATAAATGAATAGTCCATACTCTAGATCAATTAAATCAGAATTCTGGTATCAATGTTAATCTCTAACTATTCCCCAAGTGATTCTGATATGTACTAAGAGAAGCACTGCTTTATATCAAAAGTCTTTAATTTAGGATATTATGTAAAACAAAATGATTGAAAACAATTGGAAAAAATATTGAATGATATTACATAAAATTCAATATTGTTAGTGTAAATCTATAAATGTATGATGCAATAAAGTATGAATTTCCTAAATTTCCTTCCAAGAAATTAGAAAAACCCCTAGAAACCAGTAACTAGTGGAACTGATTCAGTTTCAATATATTTCAAATTTACCTTACGATTATATTAGATTATATTATCCAGATATTGTGTATCTGTTCACCAAGTTTCAGTGTATTCTAGAATTGTAGAAATTTGCTGTTTCAGAATTAGTTCAGTATATAGAAGCCCTCATTTCTACTTAAAATTGTATCCTTCTGCAATAATTACAAGTTTCTATTTTAAATGCTCTAGCACTGAGACCTGCATTCTCCAAAACGTATTTTAAAACATGTCAGCTGCTTCTTTTACACAACGTAGGCATTTTTGAGCATACTCTGTACATAGGTTACACATTTATTGTTCTTGACCCCATATGGAGGGGGATCTGATAATAATTCTCCCTTTTGGAATAATTGTAATTTCTAAATTTCATGCTGAAAAAAGAAATACTTTCTCTGTCTCACAGGCTGACACATGGTTGCTATGATATTGTCTAGCTCATATTTGAATTACTCATACCTACAGATATGTAAAATCTCACTAACTAAATTCTTGTCATTTGGATGTATATGCAATAACCACTAAATTTTTCATCTCTAATTAAATATTAATATCAAATAATTTGTTGTTTGCCTTTGGAATGCATACTTTTATCCTTGTAGTCCTTTAATTCTCTTTTCCATCTATTTATGTCACCACAACTGAATTTAATGTTTATAAAAATTCTGGTAAATTAATTTTAAAGTATTAGGTGATAATTAGAGCATTTCTTCTGATACTAGTATAATGGACTCTTACAGACCAGTGAAACTTTGATTATTAAAAGAATGAATCTGTAAAAGTAGAATGTACTTTAGAATAATAGGATGGTTAGAGCAGAGAGGAGTTATTTTGTTATGAAATTTTTATCACAGACTCCTTTATTGCTAATAATGCTCACTTAACTCATAATTGGATCCCCAAACATTTATAGAACATTTAAAATATGTCATGTACTGGGAATCCATAGCACAGAGACCTGCTATTGAGGACACATATGTTAAAAGACATAATAATAATGGCAATACACAGTGTGATATAGATACAGTTCAGATTTATAGGAATGCATGTCAGCCATTTAGAGTTAGAAAAGATTCATAAGAGAATACACATACAGTGTATCTTAAAAGATAGATAGAAACTACTCCAATAAATCAATATAGCAAAAGCAGAGATAATTCTGAAAAGATACACTATCTTTCAGACACTACTAGTAATTTGGGCTTTACTGAAATGTAAAAAGAAGGCAGAAAGTTGCTAGAGATGAGGCTACAGGGGATATTAAAACTCACGTTAAAGAACTTGAAATTCTTGCCCCCTCCCCCATTTTTTCCCCTAATCATGACTTTTAGTAACCCCTTCAAAGACACCAACAAATAATGAGCAGCTCAATTTTTGTGTGTTGGTATTCATTTATATTGACACCTAATATTTTACGGAAAGCTTGTGGAAACTAAAACTGGAAATTCATACCTATGCTGTCAACAATAAGGAACCAGATTTTTTAAAAAAAAATTATCATGAGGTTTAAGCAATCTCTCTGGTAGTCTTTGTAGATAATTAATTCAAGGTCAAGATATGTGCTGGGAGATCAGTTAGCAGATGAGGCTTAGAACATTAAGGGACTTGCCTAAATGGCCAAAATCACCACCAAAAAAGTTAAGATTAATTTTCCAATTTATCACTTGCTTATTATTCCCTGAAAAGTCTCTTCTACTTTGTTTAATAAGGGATATGCCTATAGTAAAATCAGAATTGAATCAAGATGATTATGTTTCTGTTTTTACTATTCTCATGTTATCTAACACCTCTAGGCTGTGACCATATTAAATGCGTAACTTTGACTCCTATACTTTGTATCACAGGGCTGTCTCAGTACTGCTTGGTCCTATTCTGAAGAGCTTCACTGAATAGGGCAATGGGGGGGACTGGGCACATGTCTCTAGCACCTACTAGATCAGTTGTGGTTCTTCACCTGGTTCTAGCATCCCAACAGCAAGAGTGCAAGCCCCCTGGGGCTGGGGATGTGACTCAAGCGGTAGCGCGCTTGCCTGGCATGCGTGCAGCCCGGGTTCGATCCTCAGCACCACATACCAACAAAGATATTGTGTCCGCCAAGAACTGAAAAATAAATATTTAAAAAAAAAAAAAAGAGTGCAAGCCCCAATGCACAAGCCTCTTGTTTCAGGTTTGTTAACATCATTGAACAAATCCACATCAAATAATCAAATTCTAATATAAAGGGATAGGAAGAGGCAAAGAAAAAGATTTCACAGTTTATAGGAAAAATAACAAAGTCACATTGCAAAGGAGACACATTCAGAAATGCAAAGAATTTATGGCTTTTTTTTTTTTGGCAATCTTCCAGACTATGTTCTTGTGCAAATGTTTCATTTGAAATTATTTCTTTGCAAATTATTACTCAGTAGTCTTTTTTTTTTTGCTTTTCTTTTTAGAATACTTAATATTCTTTGATATGCAGATAGTAATATTACTAGTTTTGAGGCACTAATATTCCAGACTATTTGTTTTGATTGTAAAAAAAGTGGCTAACTTTGATTATGATTGCTTCACACTTTGTCCAGTCTTCACAGACCATCTACTTATTGATAAGTGGATCATATTTAGATTAAAACCACAACCCTGACTCCATCAAACATGGTTCTCAAAACATTTGCAATTTCTGTCCTAACTTGATTATTGATATAAAGTAGGTTATGATCATCATAATTTTGAATATGATTCTGAATATGATTTTGATATCCTTATTAACAATCTAAAGATTGCATTCATGCAATACTCTTTAAAAACTCAAACTCTAGGATATTTGGTAAGTCTTTTAATGACTCTGTCATTAAAAGTGTCAAATTACACTGTTTTCTAAATATGTCTCCATGGAATGTCTCCCCTTTTCCCTCAGCCCTACTCATGAATCTATATTTATGTTTTTAGTAACAAATTAAATGTTATGCTAAGAAAAAAAAGTATGATATAACCCAAAGTTATAATATTTTGATGAAGAAACTCAAAGTTTAAACAATTGACTTACCCAAAATCACACAGATAGGAGAGATGCAGACCTGTAACTGGGCTTTCTCATTTCCTTCTCCAGCATTTTTCTTGTAAAGCACAAACTTCCTCTTTTACGTTCACTAATGCAACCATAGCAACATTTAATCATGGCAAGGTAATAAGGATACAGAGTATAAAAGTAATAATTTGTATTCAAGAAAGAAACCTTCCAGAGTGATTAAAGTGTGTATGTATGTGTGTGTGTGTGTGTGTGTGTGTGTGTGTGTGTGTATCCTTGTTACGATTTAGACATAAGGTGTTCCCCAAAAGTTCATGTATGAGGCAATGCAGGAAAATTAAGAAGTGAAATGATTGAGGTATGAGAGCCTTAACCTCAGTGTGTTGATCTCCTAATAGGGATTAACTGGGTGGTAACTATAGGCAGGTGATTGAAGGAAGTAGGTTCCTGAGGGCATGCCTTTGGGGTTTATATTTTGTTCCTGGTGAGAAGGAGTTCTTTCTCTCTGCTTCCTGATTGTCATGTCGTGAACTGCTTTCCTTCAAGATGCCCTTCTGCCCATAATGTTCTGCTTCACATTGGGCCCAGAATAATGAAGTTGGCCATGATGAAGTGAAACCTCTGAAACTATGAGCCCCAAATAAACCTTTTCCCCTCTAAATTCTTCTTGTCAGGTCTTTTGGATAGAGCAGTGGAAAAGCTGCCATATATACATCATACATATACATATAATATATAAATATACACAAATATATAAATATATAAAATAAAGTATGTAAACCATATATAATACACATACTTCCTGATTAACTAAATTAGTCTCTCAAATAATCTGTATTTTATTTAAATATAAAACTGTATTTTATATATTGTAGTTTCCCAGTGCAAGACACTTCCCAAGGCATGAAAGTAACTTTACTTAGGCCAGGTGCTATGGCACATGCCTGTAATCCCAGGACACAGGGAGTCTGAGGCAGGAGTATCACAAATTCAATTTAGTAAGGCCCTAAGCAACTTACCAAACCCTGTCTCAAAATAAAATAAAAGGGCTGGGAATGTGGCTCAATATTTAAGCACCGCTGGGTGCAATCTCTGGTACAAAAAAAATGATTATTTTATTTGTAGATCGTAAAATTACTCCTTGTTTTTCAATCACTTAGTGTAAGGCAGGTATTTAAAGAGATTAGGACTTTTGTGACGTTTTCTAAGATTGAACACATTCTTTGATCTCCAAAGCATCTAACATTTGTTGAACATCATATATCAGACTTTCTATAATTTAGGCATTAAAGCCCAACCTCTGATAATACCTATCGATATTATCTATAACAGAAGAGTATCTGTGGTTTAGCTTTTACTGAAAGCCTCATTAAAATAGTAATAATTGTGAGGAATTACCTTTTGGACATGCAGTTCACTTCACCCACTAGACAATTTATGTTCGTTGTTGGATCAAGCTATACCAACTGAGAAAAAGGTTGGAGTACTTAGGCTTGGAGTCCTGCAAAACTCTGTTTAATAATTTGCATTTTAAGGAAATCATAAATTTCTTAGAGCATTATTATGCAGTACATTCTTGGCATATCCTGTCAAGTGATTCTATGTAACTTAGTGCCTCCGCATGATAGATTTCTGTTGAAAGAAAGAAAGAAAGAAAGAAAGAATTGTGCTGCTATAAACATTGATGTATCTGTGTCCCTATGGTATGGTGTTTTTAAGTCCTTTGGGTATAAACTGAGGAGTGGAATAGCTGGGTCAAATGGTAGTTCCATTGCCAGTTTTCCAAGGAATAAAAACACTGCTTTCCAGATTGGCTGCACCAATTTGCAGTCCCACCAGCAACTTATGAGTATGCCTTTCCCCCCACATCCTTGCCAACACTTAATGCTGTTTGTATTCTTAATAGCTGCCATTCTGACTGGAATGAGATGAAATCTTAGAGTAGTTTTGATTTACATTTCTCTAATTGCTATAATTGTTGAACATTTTTTTCATATATTTGTTGTTTGATTGTATAATATCTTCTGAGAAATGTCTGTTTAGTTCCTTGGCCCAATTATTGATTGGGTTATTTAGGTTTTTGTTGTGGTGGTTAAAATTTTTGAGTTCTTTATATATCCTAGAGTTAGTGTGATAGTTGCACAACATTGTGAATCTACTAAAAATCAGTGAATTGTACAATTTTGGGGTACACTTCAAAATGGTGCATTTTATGGTTATTTGAATTTCTTCTCAAAAAAAGTAAAAAAAATAAAATGCTTTTCAAGGGAAAAAAAGATAGCAAGTATGAAAATATTTTAGAGCTGTGTCAATAAAAATGATAGTTTTTCTTTTTCTTTCTTTTTTTTTTTGAATAACTAATTAGAACCATGAAGCTAAATATGCTTCCTTTTTCCACCTTAACTTTCAGGAAATAAGTGAAGCATATGACTAACGTGTGTGATTTTTATTAGTCCTTAAGACCTGTTTAACTGTGTATTGTTTGACTCTCCCCAACACAGTCTATATTTCCTGATCTATTTTTATTTCCCCCAAACTTAATATTCTATTCTTTCAATTCATACAGTCCATTTCTAGTTTGTTGTAGAATAAGCAGGGTTGAATAAATGAATGGATTCTCAAGTTCAGATCAGTAAAAACAAACAAACAAAAAAAAAAACTCAGGGTTACTAATTATAAATCTGTTTTTATTGTGTCATAATGCTAAAAGAAGTTATTGTGTATAAAAGTAAAATCATTGACTGAAGTTGAATGCTTTCAGTAGCATAAATCCTATGCAACATAGCAATTTGAATACAATGTCAAGTCTGTGGATTTTTGCCTTTCCTGTACAGAATTAAGATACGCTTTAAAATTTTGTAAGACAGTATGCCATTAAATGTATATTTTAATCTTCAAGTTCTAAAACCAAAATTGATTTTATGTGTGTGTTTTTCAACTAGTAGAAAATATTCTACCAAAAACTTTTTCTATTCTTAAAGAACACATTAAATTATTTTGTGGTTTTATGCAACTTACTGATCTAATTCTTAAGTTTCTAAAGCTTTCGGATGGAAATTATATATCTTGTAGTTGAAAAATCAAGTTCTTGACTAATAACAATGATGGTAATTATGATAGCAATAGTGGTTAGAGTTTCCTTTATGCTTTATGTCAAACATTTAAAATGTATTTTCTCATTTAAAAATTATCAATAGATATTTATTGCCATTTTAAAGAAAGAGAAACAGATTTGGAATGGCTATGTAATGGGCTGCAACAAACAGATTTGAATCTGTCTGACTTTAATGTTCAAATCAGATATATGAGCGTTTCCACTAGTACCACTAAACATCACAGAATGCTTATCCTGGCTAGGACACTGTTCTAAGAGATTTGTGAACATTAACTTATCATATTCTGAGCATAATCAAAGATTTATCCTCACATTCCAGAAAAGTAAGTAGACATTCAAAGAGTTTAACTACTGCAAAATTTCAGTTATTTAGTTACAGAACCTATATTCTAACCTTTACAATCTGACTTCAGAGAATATTCATTTAGCTATGGTTCCTTCTTTGACTGCCTAAAGAATTGCTGTGTCATGATTCATTATCAGAAAGAACTATGTTCTCATTTCACGAGATGCAGACCAGTTGTAAGCCATCTGGCATGTTTAATCCCCAAATTCCTCATTTTAGAAAATTTTTAGTAAACAACATAGTGTTATGTTGTACATTAGATTTCTAGAACTTATACCTAAAATGTTGTACCTTTTGACCAATATCTTCCCATTTCCCCCACCTACCAGCCCCTGTCAACCACCATTTTATACTCTGCTTTTATGAACTTGACTTTTTAAAATTACAAATATAAGTGAAATTATGCAGAATTTACCTTTCTGTATTTTCATTATTTTACTTAGTCCAATTTCCTCTAAATTCAGCCATATTGTTAAAAATGGCAGGATTTTTATTTTATTCTTTTTCTGTGGCCCAGTAATATTCTATTATAGGGTACTGTTATGGTTTAGATATTAGGTGTTCCCTAAAAGCTCGTGTGTGAGAGAATGCAAAAAGACTTAGAGGAGAAATGATTGGGTTATGAAAGTCTTAATCCATTCAGCAAATTAATCACCTAATAGGGATTAATTAACTGGGTGGTAGCTGTAGGCTGATAGGGTATGGCTGAAGAAGGTGGGCCTTGGGGACATGACTTTGGGGTGTATGTTTTTTATCTGGCCAGTAGAATCTCCCTTTATCTGCTTTCTGTCAAACATTTAAAATGTATTTTCTCATTTAAAAATTATGTGAGCTGCTTCCCTCCACCACACTCTTATGCCATGATGTTCAGCCTCACCTTGAGCTCTAAGGGACAGCTGTCTATGGACTGAGCTCTCTGAAACTATAGCTACCCTATAAACTTTTTGCCCCTCTAAAATTGTTCTTGTCAGGTCTTTTAGTCACAGCAGCAAAAAAAGCTGACTAAAACAGCTACAAATGGTCCCCATCTTAACCATAACTAAACTTAGACCTTTTTTATTTTAAATGGTACAAAAATAATATGTATTTATTAGAAACTACACTTTGAATATTTTTCTTTTCCTAGACTTGCAATATGTGATAAGATTCCCTCTCAAGCAAATATGAGGGTTTCCACTAGTACCAGTGGTACTAATGTTTAGCAGGATTAACTTATGTGCAACAGCAGTGACACAATTCCTAGTCATCCATGAGAGTCAGATAGTAAGCAATCAGTGCTCTGCAGTGTACTTTGTTGCTGAGCTACGATGTTTGGTAGGTTAGGTTTATTAAATGCATTTTCAACTTGCAGTTTTTTCAACTTACAATGGCTCCCCTGTAGGTCAAGGAGTATCTGTATAAAAAGAATTTTCTTTGTCTATTGATTCATTGACAGTTGTTTCTTCATTCATTGGACATTTAAGTTGTTTCTGCTGATTTCGATTATTATCCTATTGTGAATAATGCAATTAACATGGGAGCATACATATCTCTTTGAGATATTCATTTCGTTTTCTTTGGATATACACCAAGAAGTGGGACTGATGAATCATATGGTAATTTGTTTCTATTTTTCATTTTTGAAGCATCTCCATACTGTTTTAATAATGGCTATACCAAATTACATTGTGCTAACATTATACATGGGTGCCCTTTTCTCTACCCTCACCTACACTTATATCTTTGTTCTTTGATAATAAGCATTCTAACAAGTTTAAGGTAGTATCCCATTATGGTTTTGATTTGCATTTGCTTGATGAGTAGTAATGTGAACATATTTTTATATAATTTCTGGCATTTTATATCTTTACTGGAAAAAATGTCTATTTGGATCCTTTCTCAGTTTTTATTCAGGTTATGTGTTTCCTTGCTATGTGTTATAGGACTTTACTATATATTTTGGATATTACCTTCATCGGATATATGATTTATAAATATCTTTCCCATTTCATGAGCTACTTTATTATTTGGTTGTTTGTTTCCTTTGCCATTAAGAAATTTTTGGATTGATTTCATTTATTTTTGCTTTTGTTGCCTATATTTTAATGGCATATCCAAAAAATCACTGCCAAGATCAATGACAAGAAGCTTTTCCCCTATGTTGTCTCTTAGGATTTTTTCGGTTCCAGGTCTTACATGTAAGTCTTTAATCATTTCAACTTAATTTTTCTGCATGGTATAAAACAAGGGTCTAACTAATTCTTTCACATGTAAATATCCAGGTTTCTCAACACCACTTATTTGAAGAACTATTTTTCTGTATTTTGTGTTCTTATAAACTTGATCAAAAATAAGTTAATTATTTACACATAAGTTTATCCCTGGCTTCTCTATTCTGTTAGTTTATGTGCCTGTTCCTATGCTAGTACCATAATATTTGTATTATTATAGTTTTGTAATGTAGTTTGAAATCAGAAACTTATGCCTCCAGCTTTGTTCTTCATATACAAGGTTTAAAGATATTTTTAGGATATAGAATTATGGGGTAATAGCTTTTTTCTTTGATACTTTAAAAATATCATGCCACTTCTTTCTAGTCCCATAAAAATAGGCTGATATTTTAATCATTGTTCTGTAGTAGTATGATGTCATTTTTCTGGATGTTTTTCAGTACTTTTTTGTTTTCCATTTTCAATATTTTGATTATGCTGTATCTAGTAAAGAATTTCTTTGGGATTATCTTATTTAAGGTATTCTAAAGCTGTTGAATCTATAAGCTTATGCATTTTCTAAACTTTGCAAGTTTTTTTTTCTTTTATTTGTTCTAATTAGTTATACATGATAGTAGAATGAATTTTGACACATTATACATAAATGGAGTATAACTTCTCTTTCTTCAGGTTGTTCATAATGTAGAGCTACACAGGTCATGTAATCATATATGCACATAGGGAAGATCCATCCTACTATCATTCCAACCCCTATACATGCTCCCCTCCCTTCACTCCCCTCTGTCTAATCCAAAGTACCTTTATTCTTCCCTAGCCCCCTCCCCATTGTGAATTAGCATCCACATATCAGAGAAAACATTTGGTTAACTTTGCAAGTTTTAAGGCATTATTTTTTCAAAACTTTTTGGCACTATACTTTTTGTTTGTTTGTTTGTTTGTTTGTTTGTTTTTGCTTTTCTTGGACCATTAGCACAATTTTTTATATTTTAATATTCAAAAGATTTTGATGTTTTGCTTATTTCTGAAAAATAATTAGTCTCTCTGTTGTTCAGATTTGAAAATATTTATTAATCTATCTTCAGATTTCCAGATTATTACTTTTATTTTTCTGAACTGTCCTTTCAATGAGTTTTTTTTTAATTTTTGTTATTATATTGTCAGCTGGTGACATATTTTGATTTTTTTATATCTTCTACATTTTCACTCTTTTATTTTAAATGTGTTCCAAGACTGAACATCATTGCTTACACAGCATTTTTAAAATAACTGCTTTAAATTCTTTCTTTGATAATTCTAGCATCTGTAGCATCTTGTCATCAGCATCTGTTGATTATCTTTTGACATGCACATTGAGATTTTCATGATTCTTTGTATGTTGAATAATTTCTAACTGAATCCTAAACATTTTGAATATAATATTATGAGATGCAGGGTCCTATTGAAATCCTACAGATAATATGATGATTTTGTAGGCAATTGACATGGTTAGGTTCAGGCCACAGTATCTGACTCAACTCTGTGGGTCATGTTTAAGTGTGTCCAGCTATTGAGGATAGTCCTTGATGCCCCTAGACTTCATCCTGAGAAACAAGTGAATAATATATACATTAATTTGGTTTCCACATTCTTTTCCAATTAGGATCAGATCCATTCATTAGCAAGTCATAGACTTACTTTGGTTTTTCTGACTTTGGGCAGATGTTTACATTTATCTTGCAATCAGAAAGAGAATATGAAAGAAAAAGAACCTGATTGGTTCTAAGTCTAATATGTTAAAATCAGGACATGCAAGTATGAGAACATAAATGTTTTGAAGAAATATCTAAGTGTAAATACATATATAAGCATTTGGAATCGAATATCTATATTGCAGGAGAAAACACAGTACTACTCTCATCCTAAAAGAATTTAGATTCCCAGAAAAGTAAAGAGTGTTCTTTCTCTGTGTTAAAATCTGATTTGGAGCAAATATTTGAATGTGTGCTTCAAGTGACTGATTTGAATATGGCAGTAGTAATGTATTTCCAGAATCCCTTTTAGGTCTTAATGAAAGGCCTTATTTGCTTGCCAATAATAATTAATACATGTTTTTTTGACTCACCACCCTTTGGGGAAAAGAAATAGTCTGTCCTGTGACCACTCTGCTTTTGCTATGCTTTTGAACCAAATGGCAAATCTTTGTAAAAGCTGGAGGAGTTACTGATTATGAATCTCAAGGGCTCTTGTTCACATTTGGCTCCTTTGAAGTGCAGGACATATACACACACAGCAGGCCCAGTTATTGGATGGAGACCACGCTGAGTGGTTAAGTCTCTGCTTGCTGTGTCTAAACCATTTGGCAGGCACAACAGTCTTCTTTTTCTTCGCAAGCCTAAATGTGTCCCATTTGGCAAACAAATAGTAGACCTCCATCAATGCAGAAATTCATCCAATCATGCTTATTGGCAACTAAAAATAATCATACAAAGGTGTGAATCAATTTAGCATCTGGAATTTCAGTTACAAGCCTTGAATGCCTATCTCAATTATCTTTCCAAATATGTTGGAAAGATTATATGTCAAGGAAAGATGAACATTCTTACTAGTGCTACCTATTGTAGTTTGGCAATGAATACTTCTAAAACCTAATGTGCCTTTATTTGTTCTCATACATTTTGGTTGTTAAGTGATAAAGTTGTCCTCCATAAAGATGCAAAAACTAAGTTTTTTGAAATACAAATCTGACTGTATTTATCTCTTGCTCATAAGAATTCTTGAAAAAAAAAACAACCCTCAGCTATTGTTACCTGAGGGGTTGTTAGAAATGGAGAATATCAGGCTCTTCCCCAAACTTTTCAAAGCAGATCCTCATTAAAAGGAAAATCCTAGGTAACACACATGCACATTAATATTTATTTTATTTTTAATTTATTCTAATTAGTTATTCATAACAGTAGAATACATTTTGACACATAATACATAAATGGAGTATAGCTTCTCCTTCTAGTTGTACATGATATAGAGTTACACAGGTCGTGTAATCATATATGCACATGGGATAGTAATGTCTGATTCATTCTACTTTCATTTCTACCCCCAAGCCCCCTCCCATCCTTTCATTCCCCTCTGTATAGTCCAAACATGCACATTAATATTTGAGAAGCACTACTATATGATCCTGTATTCTCTTTCCCTGATTTGATACTTCTGGATTAATATCTAGTGTTTTTCCTTCATATTCCTCAGCCTAGCCTGACTAGCCAAACTAATTCCATCTTTTTTTTTAAATTTACATATGTCAGCAAAATGTGTTACAATTCTTATTACCCATATAGAACACAAATGTTCATATCTCTGGTAGTATGCATAGTATATTCATACCAATTCCTGTCTTCATAAATATGCTTTGGATAATGATGTCCATCTCATTCCACCATCGTTTCTAACCCCATGTCCAGCACATATCTCATCGGGTTGTTATGACATTTAATTTACATTCTGAATACAGGGCACAGTACATGCCACCTAATAATAAGAGAATAGTTCTCATTTTCACCATGACTGTGAACTTACATGCGTATGTTCTCACTGCATTGTGTAAGACTAGGAGTTCTTTAAGGAAAAATATTCTGTGTTAATCATTTTTTAACCCTTCTAACTCTGCTCCAAATACATAGTAAGCCTTTAAAAAGTGAAAAAGTAGGAATAAGTGACTTGACCAAAAAATATGTTGTAAAGTTATGAATAGCATCAGATCTAGAATCCATGTAAAGAAACTTCTAGTGTCTAACATTGAAAGGAGAGCCTAAAGTCTCTGCTTAATGTTCCTCTTTCCCCTGTACACTCTATACACAGTGCCCATATACAGCACATATGCATATGAAAAATTAGTAGTTCAAACAAGACCCAGACAAATATGTAGGAATAGCTGAGAAATAAGCTGTCCTAGATGTTTTTTTATTATACCAAATTCTGTGGGATAAGGGAAAGATTCAGTTTGGTAATTCATAGATGAGATAATGAAAATAATAAGAATAAAACCAGGGTAAAAACACATCAGGAACAAGAAAGATGTGATCCCAAGACACTGCCATTGTTTGACACTCATCTTATGGTATGACAGGGAGAAGTAGGTGCTAGGGGTTCCTGGTTTGAACTGCCTAAACTGGCATTTTGTCTGCCTCTTATGTAGACCTCTTTTGGATTCTGGACTTCCCATGATTACCTCCATCAGACACTAGGAAGGTGAATTAAGGAGGAAAGTTAAAATAAGTTGACTGTTTGCTCATAGTTCTAATAAGATGTCTAGATATAGACGAATATGTGCATTTTATTGTGCATAAGAAGATTTCCTGATGAACCTCATAGTCTGATTCCAGTCTCTGTGGACATATAAAGAGAACGCATTTTTTCCATTAAGATCATTGTTACTATTTGCTATTAATGCACTGGAAATTTAAGTACTCTTAATCAAAGGGTTTAAATATAAACGGTGTTTTTATAATCAGCTGGTTTTCTTGAATTGTAGCTCCATTTTCTTAGTAAAATACATGATTGATACAACTCAAAATTGAGAGAATAATAATAGTTTGCATTTGTTAAGTACTTACTAGAAGCCAGAATGATTTGAGTTCTATTGATCTTCTATGGACAGAGCTAATATGTAGCTTTGTTGTTTGCTTTTAAAGGTAAAAGAAAAATGCCATTAACCCATACTGGTAATTCAAATTCAAATTCAGGACACTAGAATTTTAATTAATCTCAGCAATCCTGTATGTTCTTTCTTTCAAGGTAAGAAATTCAAGAATCCAGAAACACAAGATAACTATTCATTCATTCTCTTCCATTTTACACATATAACATAATTACTAAAAACATAACATAATTGCTAAAAACATGTTATATGTGACACATATAACATAATTAGTAAATATTAATTTGTATATTTTCAAAATATACAAATTTTTATGTCTTAGAATCATTTATTATACTATTTTCTATGTTGACTTGCCACCATCTTGAAAAATAAGTTCACTTTATTATACTTCCAACTTTCATTTTATAGATTGCTTTTGTACATTTAATTTTCTTATGAAATTATTTAAAATATTTTTTATGGTTCCAGAGTCAAATCTATAAATCAATTTAACTTAGAGAAGTCCTATTTTTCTTCAAATTCAACTACCTTCTCTCTTCTATAAGTAATTATTTTTTTTCAATAAAACAGCATTTCTAGCCAGATGCAATAGGGCAAGCCTGTAATCCACAGTAGCTCAGAAGTCTGAGACAGGAGGATCACAAGTTCAAAGCCAGCTTCAGCAAAAGCGAGGTACTAAGCAGCTCAGTGAGACCCTATCTCTAAATAAAATACAAAATAGGTCTGGGGATGTGGCTCAGTGGTCAAGTGCCCCTGAGTTCAATCCCCAATATCCTCTCAAAATAAAAAGACCAACATTTCTATTATTGGTTTTAATTATTTCTTCTTTTAAAAATATACATAATGCCTACTCTCCAGACAGATGCATATTCATATTCTTTCCTTTTTTAATATCATAGTTTATTATACATATCTTTTATATAACTTATGTATAAATATATATATATACACACACACACACACACATACACACACAGACACACACACACAGACACACACACAAATATATATATATATATTGGGGGGACAGGTACCAGGGATTGAACCCAGGGGCATTTTACCACTGAACCACATCTCCAGCCCTTTCTTTATTTAGGGACAGGTCTCACTAAGTTGCTAGGGTTTTCACTAAGTTGTTGAGAATAGCTTGAAATTGTAGTCCCCCTGCCTCAGCTTCCTGAGTTGCTGGGATTATAAGTGTGATCCATCATGCCCAGCTGTATACTGTATTTTGTTAATACTCTTATATATGAATTTCTACAATGGGTAAAATAGGGATTTAACTCCTATTAATAAGTCAATATAGGATTTACTGGGTGAAATAACATGCAGAAAGTGCCTAGCCTAGGCAGCATGCAGTCATCAGTGACAGTAGAAGTTGAATAGGGAGGGAGACTTTGACATGTCTTAGGAGAAATTAGAAGAGATAAATAATAACCTTGTCCTCATATTTGCTGTGTTGTTGTTGACAAGCTTGACAAGGCCTATAGGGTATAGCCCCATCTGATAAAACTGAAAAATCTCAGGAAAACAATCTATCCAAGTGCGAAATTTGCAAACTGTATGAAGTAGATCAAACAGATAGCGAAGAATTTTCTATATCTGGTTTCTGTAGTACTTCTTCTAGTTAAATCATAACCCTTAAATTGGAAAGACATATATCATGAAGACTCATGACATTAGAGATGATTTCTTGACAGTAAGAGAAGTCTTATTTATTTCCAAACAACTGTGCTTCTAACCCATGGACATCACTGGCATTCTCTAATTCTCTAGGCATTTGGTGTTAAGTGTTCATAGCACTCCTATTTATAATTTAAAAAAAAGAAGGAAAGAAGGAAGGATGGAAGTAAAGTAGGGGAACAAAAGGAGGAAGGCAGGTATGAGAGGAAAGAAGGGAGGATGAGAACATAGGAAGTCAGGTATAAGGGAGGCAAGAGAAAATTTAGTGATTACTATTATGGACAACACATCTCATTCATTTATTTATTAACCAAATAATGCTCATTCTGTGCTTACTCTAGGTCAGGATCCAAATCAAACATTGGACATATTGTGGTGAAGGAGATAGACATATTCTAGTGGTGAACACACACATGAAACAAAGTGAACAGGTTATGTTACCATCCTCTCTAAAACCTTCATGAGACTCCTTATAATAGTAAAAATAAAATCAGCTTTGGATAAAGGTTCTACTTGACTTAAACATTGCTTATTTCTGTAAAATCATCAACTTATTATTCTCTTCTCATTCATTCCACTTCAGGCATACTAGTCTGATAGATTGAATTATATGTCTTTTATGTTCTCCATTGTATTTATACATGTTTAAATCTACCCTAAAAGTTATTTTCTAGAGACAGAATAATTTTACATATAGACACACACACACACACACACACACACACACACACATGCGTGCATATATATGCGTGTGCGTATCTTTCTCTTCTGTGGTGGGCCTCTAGCATACACTATGCTTAATACATGCCTTTATGTCTGTGAATTTGTTACCAAACACGATGAAAGGTACTTTGAAGAAATGATTAACATTACAGACTTGAAAAGGTGAGATTATCTGATAAAGATATGATGGAAGAAATGTCAGGGAATTACAGCATGAAAAAACTTCACCCATAGATGGACAAAGGGGGGTGGCCTCTAGAGGTGGAAGACAGAGCTTCTTCAATAAGGACAAAGAGGAAGACAATCTGGGCTTACCCCTGAGAACCATGTCAGACCTGTCACCTACAATCTCTGTGTTGTTTTAAGCTGCTGCTTGTGGCAATTTGTTCCAACAACAATAGAAAACCAATACAATTTTCTTCAGAATCTAACTAATGTCACTTCCTAAAATAGGTTCTTTGTAACATATCTATCCATAGAAATCTCTATTTATTCCTGTGCCCTGTTTGTTTTTCTTCTTAACAGATACTACTGCTTGAGGTTTTATTAATGGCTTATTTTTCTTTCTCCAAAAACAAGAGATTAAACTCAATGAAGGCAGTGAAATATACTAATTGGCACTCAGAACTTTATTGTGTGAACAAATGAATGACCTTTGGCCACTTGGCCACATGAAGATGAGTGTAAGGTGATCTAGTGAGGTTTAACAAGAACCACCAAATCTGAGAGTGATGGAAAGGTGTCTTGGGATCAGAAAATTTAAAATTTCATTAGGAGCTGGGTACAGTGGCATACACCTATAAAAAAGAAGGAAAGAAGGAGGGATGGAAGGAAAAGTAGGGGAACAAAAGGAGGAAAGCAGGTATCAGAGGAAAGAAGGGATAAAATCCCAGTGGCTTGAAAGGCTGAGACAGAAGAATCTCCAGTTCAAAGCCTACCTCAGCAACAACAAGGCACCAAGCAACTCAGTGAGACCTGTCTCTCAATAAAATTCAAAATAGGACTCAGGATATGGCTCAGTGGTTGAGTGCCCCTGAGTTCAATCCCCAGTACCACCCCCCCCCCTCAAAAAAAAAACCTCTTTAGGTGTTTTAATTGTATGCTTACATGTCTATCTCCCATAATGGGCTATAAAGCTTATGGCAGAAAGTTGATTTTAACTTCCCAGGGATCCCCAGTCTATAGTAGAGTATGAGGAAATATTTATTTGTTAAATGAATATTTGTAGGCCAATTTTTGTAGTAGTCATGTCATGGAGGAAGCTGATAAATGTTTATTTTTAGCTGAATGTTACTACCTTATCCTGATATAGAAAAGTGTTTTTTTTTTCTTTTTTCTGCTACTAATAATATATAAGCTGGTGGAAATAATTAGGATATTTTTCCCCAAGAAAAGGTAAACACAGCTATATTGAAGTCAGTACATTTTTTTAAAGGGAAAGAATGAGTCTTTTTCACTCAGGAAGCCTTTTTTTTTTTTCAAATAACAACTAATTTTTAGAGTATTTTTTTTTTTTATAGAAGGAATCTAAGTTGTCATCGAAAAAAGGAAAGAAGACCAGGACTGGCCAAAGAAAGACTTGAAAATATAAGTGGACTTCCCAGTAACTACCTGGATAACAATTGTCATAGGTTGACTTTTTCTCCAGAAAGGTGTCTGGGAGTGCTGTTACCTCCTGGGATGTGTGTTTAGTTACCTTTGCAGTGTTGTCTTCCAGTTCCACTGCAGTCTCCACACTGCTGATTGGCTAAATGCTGAGTCTGTGTGTGAGCCATGGTTACAGAGCTCTCTCCTCGGCCTCCTCGTTGCTACTCTTCTTGTTCTTTTCCCACTTTCTATTTACTATGATTTCTGTGCTCCATATTAGATACATGATTGCTAATTCTGCCAGAGGGAGCTCATTGTCTATTTTTACCACGAGTGACAGTCATTAGCAAAATTAACTGATTTGTATTGACTTGATACTGTTTTGTTAATCACGTGTTTTGTGACTTATGTTCTCTGATGGCACCATGTGGCTGTTCTTGGGTCTGTGCTATTTTTACTCACATACAAAATGAGGAAAAATTACTCTTAAAGCAATAACCAAATTCCCTTAAATATATATCATGTACACTCATTTCAAAGTCTTTTTTGGTGTTATGTACATTTATAACCACACTGCAATTATTTGGATTATGGTTTTTATACCAAGTTTTTAAAATAATTGTTCACTTCATTAGTTTTTCAACATCTATGAAAATAAATTTTTGTCTCTAAAATGTCAAGGTAATAGAAAAGTTGAGTGTTTCATTTTAGTAAATGAATTTACTCTGAAATGTGCTCAGAGAACATCTTGAGTGTCAAGTTAACTCAAGGAACATGAACAAATACTCATTTTCTAAAAATAAAACCTGAATTTGAAGATCTTAAAGGAAAGACTCATTTCCCATATGATGTGTTCTGACGTTATTCTCCACATAAGAAGTGCAGCAATTCCATTAAAATGGGTTATGTCATGTTATTCTTTTGCCCAAATTCTCCAATAGCAGTCTCTTTATTCAGAGTAAGCCTAGCCATCTTTGAATGCACTCTGTCTGCCCTTCCCTGTCTATCTTAGTATCACCTATATAATATCATTTTTTACCACTCATTTAGATTCCCTCATCCCAGCCACATTGGTCTCATGAGTATTCCTCAAATACACCAAGCTGGATTTTTTTATTGTTATTAGGGCATATATATTTTCTTTTTCTGCTCCATAGAATATTCTTCACCAATATATTTACTTTCTCTCTTGCTTATTTCATGTCTGTAGTGAAATGCCATCTTATCCAAGAAACTTTCTTTACCACTTTACATGAAATAACATGTCACCCCCATATTACTTATCTCACACTAATATATTTTTTCCTTTTAAATCACCTTTTGATATATTTTTGTATAAAATAAAATGTTTAAGTGCTAAGTTACATAAAATTTGATTAACGTACACACCTCTATAATCACCACTACAATTAAGATGTAAAACATTTCATTATTTCTCAAACAATTCCCTTCTGACCTTCAGCATTCAAAACTCTTATCTTGATATCAGACTCACTGATCAGCTTTCTGTCAAGAGATTAGAAGTTGTCTATTTTAGAAAATTCATATTATTGGCTTTATATAGGACAGGTTCTTTTGCTTCTTTTACTTGATATGATGTTAAGATTCATCCACGTTATTTTGTGTTCCAGTAGTTTGTTCTTTTTATTTGCAAATACAATTCAATAATAGTGTCACTGTCTTTAGCCAATGACTCACTTGGCAGTGTAACTCTTTGAAAAAATTTCTTTGGCTTTTTACCTATTTGATAGCAAATACAGACTGGGGATGTAGCTTAGTGGTAGAACACATGCCTAGTACACGAACCACAAAAAACAAAGGAAAACCCAAAAAGGCAATTATCTCTACAAGCCAATAGCCAAACTGAAAATTATTTTGAGACATACTTTAGAAGTTATTTACTCATTATCTTGACTCTTTCAGGATAATGTGAAAGAACCAACTAATAGTTTCTTTACATTAAGCCATTTTAACTAATTAAAAAGAGTTATCAGGGGTCAATTTGGTTTATTCAGAAGTTATAGAGAATATGACTGTCATGCCCTTTATTCAGTCATTGTTTTAAAGCTTTATTAATTTATCTTAGTTTTGCTAAGCACTTCTCAATCATGTTCACATCCATTAGTTTTGACAGTTGCATCTTTCTTTACTGTAGGTCCAGAAATTTAGGGGTTCTCTTTTCCCTTCTATCATGTTTGCCTAATACTTTTCTTAGTTTCTCTCTGTTTTTCCAAAGACATGCCTGCATTCCTATATTTATTTGTGCCTTCTATTAATTTAACTGGTACATTATAATTATACCTAAAAATTGGATTCATTATGATATATTCATTCTTTCATATGGCATAATTTGGTTGCTTTCACTCTGCAGTTCCTCTATCTTGATCCCCTTTCTCTACTCTGCAGTTCTCCCTTCTGATTTCATGAGATTTCCCTTTTCTACTCCATATTCTTCTTTATTTTTCACATATAATAGGAAATATTTGGCCCTTGACTTTCCGTGTCTGACTTGTGATGTTCCATCAACTAATAAATGAGTAAAGAACTCGAGGTACATGAACACAATGAAGTTCTAGTCAACCATAAAGAAGAATGAAATAGTGTCATTTTCTGAAAAAGAGAGAGAACTGAATTCAATCTATTTTTTGAAGTGCCCTATCACATAGAGCAAATAGCAACTCCTTACATCATGTATTCATCAACATGTTATGTGTATTCCAAACTAGCATTCATGACAGTTTTTTTCTGTTGCTGATTAAATGTTCTGTCACTGGTCAACATGATGCTTTGGTTTGGATGTGAGGTGTCCCCCAAAATCTCATGTGTGAGACAATGCAATAAAGCTCAGAAGTGAAATGATTGGATTATGATGGCCTTAACCTAATCAGTGTGTTGATCCATTAATAGAGGTTAACTGGATGGTAACTGTAAGCAGGTAGAATGTAGCTGGAGGAGGTGGGTCCCTGGGGGTGTGTCTTTGGGATTTATATTTTGTTCCCCAGGGAGCAGGAGCTGTCTCTGCTCTCAGATCTTCATGTTCTGAAACTGCTTTCCTCCACCACACAGGCTCTGAGGAATAGAGTCTATGGACTGAGACCTCTCAAACCACAAGCCTCCAAATAAGCTTTTTCTCCTCTAGTTGTTCTTGTCAGATCGTTTGGTCCCAGAGGTAAAAAAGCTGACTGAAACACATAATTTGCTATCTTTTAAGCCTTCAATAAGTACTTGCTGAAGACTTGCCTTTAGTCTCATGTATTGTAGGATTTATATCAGAATCCTATTTATAACTACCATTTTCTTTTTTATAACTACCATTTTCTTTATCAGTCAAATTGTACTGCTTTATATGGTAGTAAAACAAACGGTTTTACAAGAGTAAGGTTTTATTCTCTCATATTTAATTGGATCAAAACTGTTCTAGTTTGCTATGGTTTCTCACATGTCTTCTTTATTTCAGGGTTATGGCTTGTAAAGACTATACATATCACTAGCAGAGTGGAAAAGAATGGGAACTTACTATTTCAGTAAATACAAAATATTCTTCAAGAATGTGTACATTGTATATCTCACTGGCATATGTGGCATAGTAGAGGTCACTCTTGGTGATGTGCATTCAATGTGCTTGGACAAACATTTAAAGATGTGTATCCATTATTATAGTATTGTATTTTCTCTCTCCTCTAAGCTCTTCAAGTTCACTTCTCCTTCTACTAAACCTTTGAAAATCCTGATCTTTCTTCTGTTTCTGTAGTTTTGACTTTTCTAGAATGTCATATAGAGGGAACCATACAAAGTATAGCCTTTTCTTTTGCTTTGCATTATGTATTCAAGTTTCCTTCATGTCCTTTCATGGTTTGATTGCTCATTTCTACACTTAGCTCTGAATAGTATTCCATTTTACAGATGTGCCACTGTTTATTTAACTTTTCTTTTACTGAAGGACATCTTGGTTGCTTCTAAATTTTGGCAATTCTGGACAAAGTTGCTTTAAATATCTATATGCAGGTGGTTATGTGGACTCAAATTTCCACTCCTTTGAGTAAATACAAAGCAGTTCAATTGGATCAGATGGTAAGAGTATATTTAATTTTGTAAGAAACTACCAAACTGCCTCCCAAAGTTGCTCACCATTTTGACCTCCCACCAGCAATGAATCAGAGGTGTTATTGCTTTATATCCTTGCCAGCATTTGGTGTTGTCAGTGTTCTATATTTTGACCATTCTGATAGGTATATAGTGGCATTTCTCTGTTTTAATTTGCATTTCACTGATGACATATATTGTTAAGCATCTTGCTATATGCTTATTTGCCATCTGCACTTCTTCTTTAGTGAGGTGTCTGTTAAAGTCTTTGTACCATTTTTAACTTGAGTGTTTCATTTCCTCATTATCCAGTTTTAGAATTCTTTATATATTTTATGTAACAGTCTTTTATCAGATAGATCTTTGAAATCTTTTCTTTTGACCTGTGCCTCGCCTTTTCATTCTCTTGACAGAGTCTTTTAGAGCAGAATTTTTTAAAATTTTAATGAAATTCAGCTTATCATTTCTCTTTTTCTCACAAATTTTGTCTTTGGTATCCTGTCTGAAAATTTATTGCCAAACACAAGATCAGTTCGATTTTCTCTTATATTATCCTCTAGGAGGTTTGTAGCTTTGCATTTTACCCTTAGGCCTGTGATCCATTCTTGAGTTAATTTTTGTGAAGGCAGTAAGCTATGTGTCTGGATTCTCTTAATTGCATATGGATTTCCAGTTGCTTTAACATCATTTGTTGAAAAGGCTATGTTTCTCCATTGTATTACCTTTCCTCTTTTGTCAAAGGTCAATCAACTATATTTATACAGGTTTATTTTGGGACTCTCTGTCCTGTTCCTTTCATCTATTTGCCCATTAGTTTACCATTATCACACTGTCTTAATTACTGACCTTTATAGTAAATCTTTAGGGAGGTAGCATCAGTCCTGCAATTAATTACAATGTCTCAATGATAATAAATAATGAACATTTATTTTTGAGTCTATGGGTAACCTGGATCACTGTGTGGGTTAGTGTTGAATCAAATTCACATAAGCTGAGGTCCATTATTGGGCTGGGTAACAACAGTCTGGTTCATGATGGACTCTTGGCTTGCTCTTTCCAGAGAGGTAGCACTCAGAGAGGGCAAAACTGGGCAAGCCTTCTTGAGAGGACTACATTTGGAACAGCAAGCTGTTACCACCATTGCATTCTATTTTCCAAAACAAATTTAGCCTAAATTCAAAAATTGTGCAAAGTCACCATATCCAAGGAATTTGGATACAGTAAGATAATTAATTAATTGAAACAAAAAAATGTAATCAATCTATCATACTACATGTTTATGTAGAAATTTTGCTTATCATCATGCTTCTTTTTTGGAGCATAAACTCTAAAAGGGTAAAAATTTTGTCTATTTTGTTAAATGTTTGATTCAAAATTCCTAAAATTTGCCTGACACTTAACAGGAATTCAGTAACTGTGTGTTGTATAAATACCAGAATGTATTTATGTGATTTACTGCTCCATAACACCTTTTTGGGACAGAACTCCCTGCAGTCAGGTACTCTGCCACCCTTTTTGGCGGGGGTAGGGGGGAGCTGATACAAAACTAGTCATATAGAGGACATGGAGTAAACAGCTTTAGGAAGAATAAATGAATAAAAATAATAGACAGCTATATGGAAGCAGCAAAGGAAAATCAAGAACAGTGAATAGACAGGTGAAGTGCCATAGTTTTGGGCTGGAGGAGATGAGTTGGAAGTCTCAAGCAAGAAGAGAGGCTCTACGGAGATGACTAGGTGGTGCAGAAGACCTGGAGCCACCCACGACTGGACATTGGTACATAAAGCAAAGAGGATGCCTCAAGAGAAGTGGGGACCGCCCTGTATCTTCAGCCACTTAGAGTTTGCAGAAAAGGGTCACAATAGAATTTTTTTTTATTCAGCTGGCCCATGGGGAGAAACACTTTTCTAGCTCCAGGAGTCAACCTCACTAAAGAGGTTTGAGGGACCACAAATTCCTCTTTTGCCAGTGAAGATGTGGAATCATTCAAAGATTTCAACTCTTTTTACTTTATGCATCAATCAGTTAATTGTTTACCAAGCTTCACTAAAAAGGTAAAAGGGACAAAAACTTAAGTATTTTACTATGTGACGAGTACTGTACAAAGCATAGATGTGTATCTTCTCTTAAATCTTCTTAATTTCTATACAATTTTGTGATAGAAATTCCTTGCATCTTACAGATAAAACAACAAGGATTAGAAATGATAATTCATCCAAGTATTACTGGAGTTTAAGAACAGGCAGATGCCCCTCACTTTAATACATGGCAGTCTTATTCATGTTTTTAGGACACAACATGCCTGGGATATAAGCAGCACCAGACTTGTTCAGAAAGCAATAAGATCAGCTTAACCAGAGTTCAAATTGCCTTGGATGGAGTAGATAGAATGTTCATGCAGACCAAAGAACTCTAAAAGTTAAAATATAAGTGGAAGTGAAAGCTGGGGATATAATTCTATGGAAAGTGCTTGCCTAGCGTGTGCAGGACCCTGGGTTCCATCCTCAGCACTGCAAAAAGAGCAACAACAACAACAAAATGAGAGGTGAGTATTGGGGAGAGTAAGGAGAAATATTAATGCAAATATTTCACAACAAACTTCAACTAACAATTGTTTGCTATACTCAATGTGAGTCTGTGTCGATTTTAAATATAGGACAGAGAGGCAGTGAAAGTTATATGTAATTTTTGACAAAGTCATTCAGCTATTTAAACCCTGACTAGTATGTCCAACCCCTTTTCCACTAATTTAATATTATAAAGCAACTAATAAAAGTAAAAGGTTCAAGAAAAATAAATAAATAATAGGTTCTAGAGGAGAAACGAATATAAAGTTGTCTTTTGACAATTTTTAGCTTGCTTTTATAGATGAATTTTTCCAAATAGTTTATTTGATTCAAATGACTTGGGAGCCAGTCTTTCAAATGCAGACTGGAGTGCAGTGCTTCTGAAATGGTTATAGCAGACTTCAGATGTATACATATAGAAAGATTAGAAGGCAGCATCTGTAAAAAGATATGGAGGGAAATGTATACACATTACGATGTGCTATGTCTGCCTAATTCGGGAGATTAATGGTAATTATAGAAATTAAACTATAATTTGGGTTCCAAGATCATCCTTCGAGTTTCATTAAGATTAACATGACTCACCCATAATTGCTTCTAACAACATGACTTTGCCAAACTGCCAGACAGAAGAGCCTATTGGTTTGGTTTATATCCAGGTGTCTTGTAGATGAATGACCTAGAGAAGCATCACTTTTACTTTACTTTAAAATTACCTTGGAGATGATTTTACCCTATGTCACTTACTCCTTAACTCTCATATTAAAGGAAAGGAGTTGGAAAAACAGACAACATAGAATATTTCGGTAGCCTTAGTTTTTTTGAAAGTCATATAATTTTTATAGAATAATTTAAAAACTCAAAATGTATGGTTGTGTCCATTTTATGAACAGTCTGTAAGCTGTGCACTCTTTATTTATATTTTTAAAAATACTTTCACACTTGTTTGCTTTTGTATACTTATGCCATATTTTAATAAAACATTAATTTTAAAAACTAACATTTTTGTGTATATTCCTAGAGAATTAAAACCCTTGAGGACTATTATGTGAAAGTTTGAAACTAATTTAAGTATGTGCCTTAGTTCCAATTTTTATTCCTTTAAAGCCTATTTACCAATCTGAACTCCCTTGTAGTACCTTAAAGTGATGATATGAATAAACTTTTGAATACACCTTAATTTTTTAAAACAGACTTAATTATTCTTTCCACTGAATATTTTGAAATGCTTTATTGATTTGACACATCTGTTCTTAGCCTCTACTTAAGCATAATGAAAAGGTTTATGATGCAATTTTTTTAATTTCTTTTTCGCTCCAGCCAGTTTTTCTCATCATACTGAGGAAAAGAAATAAAACCTAAGGTTTATTTTCCCTGTTATTTACATTTATTTTTCGTGGAATATCTGATATATTTAAATTTTGAAGTCAGTTTTCTACATTACTTAAGGATAATTTATAGATTCTGTCAATACATTCCAAAAAGGATTTGTCAAGATTGTGGAGGGAGTGGCATGCCACCTGTCACACTGGGGGAAAATACTAGATACGACTCCACTGAGGGAATGATATTTAAGGTAATTATTACCCACAGCTATAAAGTACCTCTCAGAGGTACTCAGTCTCAGAGAGAGACTAAAATATTGGTCATGTAAAGGGACTGACAAGAGAACTACTGCATTTAGAAGTTAGTTTTAACTGACTGCCAATGTTTACTTTAAAGCTGAAAAAGACAGACTTTAAGGACTGAATTCAAAAAGGGCTAAATTCATCTGACTGAACTGTGACAATGGCATAAACACACAAACCTCTTATTCGGGGCCCATAGCTAAGTTCCTATTTCGTGAGTTAGACATTCCAAGACAAAGCAGAAAGAGAGGTGTTAAAGATTAGACTTGCAAATTTCAAAATACATAGTGTCAGTCTAGTGATGTTTAAACATCCATTTAGAATAACTCACAGAGGAACTGTAGCATATTACAAAGTGGAATCATGAATATGCAATCAGCAAATGGTTCTGGAGCCTGATCACCATCTCTGTCAATTACAGCAGTCACTTTCTGTGATGGTACCTTGGCACTTTGACAGTGATTATACCTTTACATGATGTATTGCAGATATTATGCTTCAGTTGTTTACAAATAGAACCATATCTTAGTCTTTAGCTGTGAGAATAGAGTGTTTTAAGTAAGAAAAATATTCCCCATAATAAATCTTCCACTTAAGTCACTCATGCATGATCAGACTGGGAATATTGCACAATGCCACAACCACATGACAAAAGCAAACTGCCCCTAAATCCTTCTTTTTATTATTCCTAAAAGTGAAGTAATGTGAGCTTTTTTTCAAGTTAACTGAAAAGAAACTATAAAAAGGATTAATTCATAGCATAATGTCCATCATTCTAAAGGAGCAGTCTAGTTAAAAAGAAAAATCCATCTTTAAGTCTGGAGCAAAACACCAATAAAGAAGTGTAGATGCCAATCAAGGAAAAAATATCTAGATATAGTTTGGCTTGGTGTTTATACTACCAAAATTGCTTGTTTGCTTATGCATAGTCATCAATTTTGTCAAAATATGGAAACTGAAGTGGTTTACTTACTTAATAATATTCTCCAATGTCTATTAGCCTACATTTTTAGGTAAGAGTCACAAAGAGATTAAATTATCAGATTTTTTTCCTCACTTTTTTTCCCTAGGGATTTATATGAATAAAAGCTCTAATACTTAAGACAGCTGGTACAGATCTGATACTTCTAAATACCTAGGTATTTCCTATCATGTAAGTAATATATTTGAATGTTAGACTTATTTTTTGTAATTTTCTACCCATATAATGTAGTATAGATTCAACACCTTATAGTTTAAAGAATTTTAGACCTTTATAGTTATGGAATAATAGAGCAAAAACAAACTGAAGATGATACTGCTAAAATTACTTTACTCTGACCAGCTTTTCTTTTTAATTTCAGTGTATCTTTTTTACATTTTTTATTAGATCATTATAATTATATGTAGTAGTTACAAAAGCATGGAATTGGATTTACTCCATTTCAGTCCCCATACCCCACCCCCACTTTCCTTTCCTTTCTCCCTCCCTCTATTCTCCTTCATAGCTCTACTGATCTTACTTTCATTTATTTATTTAGTTAGTTTTGATTAATGCTTTTGACATGCATATAAATGTGGAATTCCCTGTGGTATATTTATATGTGCACATAGTATGATTTTGCTAAATCCATTCCACATTTCCTCCTCTTTCCCATCCCTTCTCCCTCCCTATCTCTTTTTTCTATTCCACTGATCTCCATTATACATTTATGACATCTGAATTCCCCCATTTTTCCCCTTATTTATTTTTAGCTTTCATACAAGAAACAAGACATTCAACCGATGATTATCTGAGTCTGGCTTATTTCACTTAGCAAAACCTTCTCTATTTCTATTCATTTACTGGCAAATGCCATAATTTCATTCTTCTTTATAACTGAGTCAGACTCCATTGTGCATATATACACCATCTTTTCTTAAACTGATCATCTATTAATGAGCATCTAAGCTAGTTCCATAATTTGGCTGTTGTGAATTGTGTGCCACTATAAACATTGAATCACGATAGTATGTCTGATCAACTTCTTGGTCAAACATTATTCAAGGGAGAACGGATCTTGGGCTTGTGAGTTTGTGTCAAATCTAGGTCTTCCAATCAGAATTCTTGATTCACAATCAAGTACCATTTTAACTAAATCACAGACTGCCTATATGTTTATTATACTAGCATAAAAGAATGATTACCAGGGTAGAAGAGAAGTAAAGGGCGCTGGAGTAAACCATGGAGCAACTGTCTCACTGATTAAATTGAAATGTTAGACCTATTCCCAAAACTGAGAATGATCCTGTACTTGAAAGAGTCCTCTCACATTAGAGGTATTTTCCTCCCAGATGAACTAAACCCTAACACAGGATGCTAAATAACAATAGTAAGTGGGAAAAAAAACCCTTAGAAGAAAAAACAAATTTAAGATATACTGAAAATAAATGCTGTACAACCCATCTGTTTGTATAACATTTCTGCACCATCCACTCCATTAGGCCCTAGAAAAGGTTATAATTGGCAAAATCAATCTCTCACAAAATAGTGTTTCTGTTAGGGAAATGGTTTCAAATCCAATGGGAAGAGAGGTAAAAATTCACCAATACTGCTTCAGAGAAAAAAAAAATTAAACTGCAGCCCCAAATGGATAATATAAAGGAAATTGATGTGGAATTCTGCTCCGTAGGTATCAAAAAAAAAAAAAAAATAGGAAAAGCACAGTGAGCAAAAGGTGAAGTACACAGCTCTGAAGAGAATATTCATGAATCAAGAGTTAACCCTAATCACTTCGAAATCTAAAACAATTTGGCAAGAATAATTTGATAAAATTAGATTTCAAACACGAGTTTTAACAGTATATTTAACTAAAATTGCAGACTTGCCAAACCATGAAAAATTCACCAAAATCAATAATCCCAAACAGACAAATAAATTAAAAACAGCAATGAAAAACTAATCTCTACTGAAATTGAAATCTTTTCATAGACAAAAAGACTGAAATAACTTATGAATGTAGGGAAAAAGTCAAATTGATTAAGGCATTCAGAGAGAACCTGACAAATATGAATATAAAGTTAAGGAAAATAGGTGTGTTTGAGGTAGAAAACTCATCAAACGAAATGTAGAACACGTTAAATATTTATGTTTACTAAAAGGAGGAAGAAACTAAAAGGGCAAATTAAGAATGTGCAGCATTCAAGTAAAATGTAAAATTAGACATGCAACAAAATGTTTTAGCTAAACTACTATTAAAAAGAAAATAGTTAACCAAGGTACAAATCAAAATAGCATCAGAGTCACTGTAGAAATCATCAATGTCAGATGGCAAAACAAAGTTTACCAAGTTCTAATGCACAACAGTTGTTATCCAACTTTAAACCCCAACAAAACCTCATTCCAGTGTGAGGACAAAGCTGGAGTTGCAAAACAATAGAAAAATAAGCATGAATAGTATTGAATAATATAGTATGTGACCTTCTTAAAAAAAATAAAATAAGCAAAAACTTAGAAGTGCTAAAGGGGCTAATTAAAAGGTACATAAAACATCAAAACAAAAATCAAGTGGAAAAGTCATAGTAAAATGATTGTAGATGAAAATTGTCTACACTTAACTATGGAACTCATGCAAGATGATTTTTAAGTTATGATTACATGATCAAATATTAATGTTACAAACATATATGACGAAACATGTCATTCGAGGTCATCTGAGGTAATGTGATGTCCTCATTTTCCAAATCACAGTATGAAGATGTGTGTACATTTGAGACACCATATTAAAAATAAAGAAAAATGTTTTACAGTCACTAACTCTTGTTTACAATCTAAATTCTTGCCTTAGAAAAGCTTTTAAGATATAATTTTATGTGTTAAAGTCACATTTAATGCTTTTCTTTTCACTTAAATGTTTTATTTAAGTAAGCAATTTTTATTTTTATTTGTTTAATTTGCTAATTAATGTTACCTAAAATTAAAATTAAATACCAACTTCTAGGCATTATGGAGTAGTAACAGATTGGAATTAACCTTTTTGTTTAAAACTTGAAAATATAGGGGGAAAAAACCTCTAGATTTTGGACACCAAACAGCAGAAGAACATAGTCACTGAAAGAAAGCAAAGGAGCAGGATTGGCCCAAAGATCAAAATTTCTCCATATAGAGAGGCAAATTCTAAGCACAACTTTATATCCCAACAAAAAAAGGTGTATAATTAAATAAAGAGGATGAGAAATACAACCAAGTGGATGTGGTGAGTTGAGGAGACAGGAATTGGAGTTGAGGGATGCTGGCATGTCACCTTTGAATGACAGAAACTTAGGTTGAGTTGTATAGAGAAGGGAATTGTTCAGGAAATAGAACTTCTAGAGTGGAAAACAATTTAAAATAAAAAAAATTGCTGGGTGGATTTAAACTTATGTATTGATTAGAAAACAAGAACAAGATAGGCCAAAAAAATACTTTAAAAGTTGTACACAGCTTCAATGATGTGTGAGGCAATATCAAGTATTCTAACATCTGGGTCTTTATAAGTTAAAGGATGGAGGAGCCTAATATATAAAAAAAATAAATTTAATGTTTTTCAAATTTAAAGAAAATTCTGAACTAACTTATCAGAGAAGTTCAAATCCCAAATAGCATAAACACAATGGGAACCACACTAAGTCAGATTATAATCAAATTGCTATGAAATAGTGACCAAAAAAAAAAATCTTAATAACTTTTGGTTTTAGATCTTTCCAAGACAGTTCTGAGAAGTAGTAACTTTCATTCTTGCACCAAAGAAAATAAATGAACAAAATGAAAATCAATGAGTTTTCTTGGATTCATTTATCCCCCAAATTAGGAGGGACAATCAAGAGAGTCACAGCCAAATCTGCCTACCCAGAGTGAAAGACACTAACTTCATAAACTGATCGCCAGTTAATTGGTCATTTTGATGAAATGCTACAGGCTGAGTAGAGATGAGCCTGAGAGAGAAAAACTTCTGGGGCTGCCATCTCAGATAAGGAGCACTCTTTGTGGGGTTTAGTTTCAGGAAGCATACAAGAGTTGCAGGGAAGATCTAAGATCCCACTGTGGTGCTAGCAGCTGTAGAGGCAGAATAATAAACCAAGAGAACATTCTATTTCACAGTCCTCTTCACATAAAATTTGATGAGAGTATTATCCTGCTTGCAGCAAAAGATTTATGCTTTCTCTAGCCTCCTCCAACCAGCCTTCCTGTATCGTGGATGATGAGGGAAAAAAAAAAAAGACTAAAATTTAGTCCTAATAGTATAGAAGGCTTCCTCTTCTCCACACCTTGTCACCATGTCAACAGGGTTCTAATATAATAACACTGGATTGAAAATAACTGTGATATATAAATTCTCTGAAGAGTAATGCTTAGAGAAGCTCAAGTCAACAGGGGAGACAAGATATCAGAAGAATGTGAAATCTCTAAGACCTATAATGACATGACCCAGCAAACATTTCACACAGCACAAACCAGAGCCACACTAACAACAAATCTTCACATTGAAGGCCTATTTGCCTCAGTTTGTATTATCGGATACACCCTGTGTGTTCTTAAACATGACAGAAGACAAAGAGAGTCTGAAAATACCAGAAACTATTACAGATATGAAACAGACATTGAAATTATCAGGGAAAGAGTTTGAAATAATTATGATTAATAGGATAAAGAATTTATTAGAAAACATACAACTAAGGTGGGTTACGGACATATAGGGATTGAAACCCTGAGAAAGACTCAAAAGAAAAGGGTGTCAAAAACACCGAAATTGAAATGGAGAATGTCATTGATGGGCTCATCGAATTCTGGACATGGCCAAGGAAAAAATAAATAAGCCTGAAAACAAGTTAGATATTCTAACTAGAATATAAGAAGTGAGAAGACAATCTGGAACAGAAGAACTATTTGAAATAATAACAGGTGACTAATGATAGGTCTTAATTAGATCACACTTCCAGGATGCTCAGAGAACAAAAGATAAATACCAAAAAAAGAAAAAAAAAAGACCCTACAACAAGGTATGTCATATTTAAACTACAGACAATCAAGGCAAAGAGAAAATCTTACTGAAAGTATGGGAGGGATACCAACAACTATTGAGGAACAGAGATAATCATCATTATAAAACTAAACTGGAGTATTTCATATTGACAAACTAGTTTTGTCCTATATGAAAAGGCCAAAGGCCTTCGATAGTCAATACAATACTGAATAGCAGGACAAAGTTGAAGGACACATCCTACCAATAAAAGGAATCATGGCTGGTTAAGGAAATTTCTGATTCTCAAACCTTGGCAAATAATATGTAAGATGAGTCTTAATCATCTCCTAGTTTCTGAAAATTGAGAGTTAAAAGTTAAGCAACCTAAAAATAGGAATATAGTATGTCAAAGGGACATGAGTCAACTGAAATAGCCTGTAATGGTTCAAATTCAAACTATATGAACATAAAAGTAATTAAAGTAGTATTAGACTATAAGCCAAAGCAAAAATAAATAAATAAATATTCATGCAATTACCCATAAATTCATATGAATAAAAATAAATTATTGAGGTAAATACAAAATGGGGAACAATTGCAAATATAATGGTAGCTACCCTTAAAACGACAAAGCTAAGTCTTCATTCACTAAATGTGAATCGTGCCTAGTGACTTCCTTCCAAATAGTACAGTATGATTAAGTAAAAATAGGACTTGACAAAGAAGAAACCCAACAATCTCTATTTCAGCCAGGTAAATAGGCTTGACATCAACATTGATTTGGCATGTTGATTGTCTGTCCTTTTAATAGAGGACAGATATAATAGCTTTTCCTGCATGTTTCACCTTGATATTTTCCCTCCATGTATACCCATAATCCCAGGCTATTCATGAAAAAGCATCAAATTTTTAAAAAGGGAAATCCTTGAAAAGTACCTGACCTATTATTATGGTTTAGATATGAAGTGTCCCCCCCAAAACTCATTGTAAGACAGCAAGAAAATTTAAAGGTGAAATGATTAGATTATGAGAGTTTTAACATAATTTGTGCATTCATTCTCTATGAAACCAAACTTGATGCCTTTCAATAGATGAATGGATAAAGAAACTGTGGTATATATACACAATAGAATATTACTCAGCATTAAAAGAGGATAAAATCATGGCATTTGCAGGTAAATGGATGAAATTGGAGAATAGCATGCTAAGCAAAGTAAGCCAATCCCCCAAACCAAAGGCCGAATGTTCTCTCTGATAAGTGGATGCTGATCCATAATGTGGAGGGGCCATGGGAAAAATGGAAGATTGGGCAAAGAGGAGGGCGAGATGGGGAGGGGGTATGGGGCAGGAAAGATGGTGGAATGAGATGGACATCATTAGTCTAGGTACATGTATGACTGCACATATGGTGTGACACTACATCATGTACAAGCACAGAAATGAAAAGTTGTGCTGCAATTGGTTACAATGAACGAAAATGTATTCTGCTGTCATATATACCTAATTAAAATAAATAAATTAATTAATTTTTAAAAATCCTTAGATCCTTCCATCACAGAAGAATCAGAAATAAAACACATGTCCTTTATCAGTACTTTTATTAACATAGTACTAACAACATAACCAATCTATCCAAAAGAAACAGAAGTTATCAGGTTTAAAAAAGCATTGTAGATAGCATTAATGACCCAGATTCTTCTCCCCTTCCTATGTCTGTATGCTGTGTTTATAACTTTCAAGTCCTCTCCCATTTTGGGTAGGGGATTGTATCCAAACGTATACGCCTTAAGTAGCTATGTGATCTGCTTTGACCAGTGGGCTATGAGGGAATGAATCACAAGCAAAGACTTTAAACATATTTTCACAGTTGAACTTGTCTTCTTCTGCACCTCTACTTTCACCATGAGAACTTGCCCAAGTTATCCTGATGATGTATGGGAGAAACCTGTGGAGCCGAGCAGCTCTGCAGTGGATGATAGCCAGCCAATCTCAGCAAATAGCCAACTCCAGACATGAGAGTTAGCTCAGTGAAAACTGGAAAAAACACCCAAGACTAAAACTCTGGTTTGACAAGTCACAGTCTGAGTTTTTATTATTCGACCATATAGTTTAGAGAAACTAAAGAATATTTCAATTACTGGAGAGCTCAGTGTAAGGCTCAATATTATTAAGATGCCGTGCCACTAAAAGTTGACCTACAAATTCAATGTAGTTGATATCAACCTCTCAGCAAGTTTTTTTTTTTTGGGGGGGGGCGTGGGGTGTAGATTGATGAGCTCATCATACAACTTACATGAAAACACAAAAGTTTGAGAAAAGGTGATCTTAAGTAATGAAGACATTTGAAATTTTATACTCGAATAACACATTTAAAAATTAATCAACTGAATTTCACTAAAATTAAAAACTTTCATTTCTCAATTGGAATTGGGGCTGGAGTTGTGGCTCGGTGGCAGAGCACTTGCCTAGCATGTGTGAGGCACTTGGTTCAATTCTCAGCACCACATGTCAATAAATAAATTTAAAAAATAAATAATGGTCCATTAACAACTAAAAAATATATTTATTTTAAATAAATAAATAAATAAAATTGGAATTGGCAGGCCACAGACATGGAAAGTTTGCATAGTACAAGTACCTGGTACAGTGTCTATATACAGAATATATAATGCACCCCTAAAAATCCATAAGGAAAAGATAATGTTCATTTTAAAATGGTAAAGATGAGCAGAAAATTTGCAAATTATATGAAAAGAAACTGTCATCATTATCATTACTCATTGGAAAAGTGAAAATTAAATTTGAATTGAGATCATAATCAAACACTTTTCAGAATGTTTAAATAAAAAGAACTGACTTAAGTGTAAGTGAAGAAATGGAGAAAATACAACCTTGTACATTGCTAGTAGACAGGAAATTTTTTTACAACTATTTTGGAGAACTCAATGACATTATCTAATGAAACTGAGCATAGACTACCATATACCACAGCGATTTCTCTCCTCAGTACAGACTCAGGTAAATCTGTGCCTGTAACCACTAAGTCCATGTACAAAAATCCACACAGCTTCATTCATAACAGCTGGCACATAGAAATAATCCATATATCCAATAACAGATTTTAAAATGTGGCATTTTCATACAGTGTGACACTGCACAATAGCTTGTTTTTGTTTATTATTATTACTATTGTGCAGTGTCTCCAGTAAGCACTCAGTTAATCCCATCAGGCATTCATTCACTGATTAGGCTAAGGCTATAACCCAATCATTTCTCCTCCAACCTTTTTGCATTGTCTTACATGTGAGCTTTTTGGGGACACCTCACATCCAAACCATAAAAACATTCCAGTAGATTAATGCTACAATTTTTTTTTTTGCTCTTCATTGTAGGACCATCAAAAATTTCCTTGTTTTTCTGTCTTTTGTTAAGAATCCTGTCTATTAAAAGCATGACCTACTTCAGATTCTAAACTGATGTTAAGGAATAGAATAACGACAGGGAAATGAAAATCTTGAAATCCTCACAACTTAAAACTTCTTCCCTCTCTATAAATTTTACTTCAAGAGTCCTCATTGCTTCCACACCTCATGGATTCTTTCAATTTAATTTATCCCAGCATTATTGAGGTATAACTAATAAATAAAATTATACACATTTAAGGTGGATAGTATGATGCTTTGATAATATAAAGTGATTACCAAGCTGATTAACATATCCACCACCTCCAATAGCTGTGTGTGGTGAGAACAATTAAAATCTATTTTCAGTGAATTTCAAGTTTGTAATCATTATTATTAATTATATTCACATGCTATACATCACATCTCCAGAATTAATTCATTTTATTACTAAAAGCTCATACCCTTTGATCAAAATATCTCCATTTTCCCTAACTCCCAGTTCCTGGTGACCACCATTCTGTTTCTATGAGTTTTTGTTTTTTTTGTTTTAGATTTCACATATAAGTACATATAAGTGAGGTCATAACAGCATTTGTTTTTCTGTGGCATGTTTTGCTTAATATAGTGTATTCCAAGTTCATCCATGTAGTCCCAAATCACAAGCTTTCTTTTTTCTCTTGTGGTTGAATAATATTCTATCATGTCCATACGCTGCATTTTCTAATTCATCCATCCACTGCGGGACAATTAGCTTGTTTTCATATTTTGGTTAGCCCACATTTAAAAATACAAAAAATTTGAAAGCATCTGTTTTAATACCAAAGAGAAACTATGACTGCCTCTTTTCCTAAGAACACCCAAGCCTGCTAAGAGACATGTGTTCCCAGAGAAGCTGGACCATATGGGATTGGGAATTTAGTGTAAACAAGTCATTTATAACTAGAATTCAGAGACAATACCTAATTCCAAAAACAATTTGTTGAATTCATTTTGGTGAACTGAACTTAGGAAGCTGTAACAAACAGTTTTCTTTAGCTAAAGATAGGAGATTATGAAGGCTGGCACTAAGACATCCAAGTAACAGCCTGCAGCTTTCTTACAAATACCACCTGATTGGATCATTTTGAGGGGCCGTCTGTCTTCAATACTCATGCGCTACATCACAGACTGAAGTGGGAGAAAATTAGGGAACTTTCAAAATGAAAACTGATTTCATAAATTACAGCCCAGAAAATAACAAAAAGAGCTGTCATGCCCTTTAGCAGCTTTTCCTTTAATTTCTGCAGAATCTTTTGTCTTCAACCTTTTGCGATTGTCTCCATTGTACTCAAACCAGGGCTTTTTTTCCCCTCAGTTCAAGTGCTAGAAAAGATACATGATGATTTTTATGATGATTAGAGGGGAACTTGGGCGTACAGATAACTTTTGCAAGACACAAATTGTGTAAGACAGAATACATGAAAGCCTGAGGAAACCAAGGAATGACTATTAACAAAGTAAAGTTATATCATCACACTGTATAATAAGCAAATAAAATACAGGCCCAATCCATTACCATGTTATCAGAAGGACAGTTATGTAAAACCTTGGCCAAATATCAAATGTTCGGATGAATGGAAATTGCAGTGTCTCAAATTCAACTTTTGAAAGACTATACCTGCAAATATAGAAAAATTTCTGCAAGTAATCATTTACTTTAAAAAAAAATCAGTACTGGGGATTGGAGGTTGAATTCAGGGTCTAGCAAACGCTAAGCAAGCATTTTACCACTGAGCTACATACCCATCCTGAGTAAAAATTTCTTAAGGGTTTGTTTGATTTTTTTATTCAATGTATATTATTATTGTTTGTTTGCTTTGTTTTAAAATGGATTTTTGTTCAAAGAGATAAAATATACCAAAGTAAAAGGCAAAAGTATATGTTGTTGCTTAAAAATTAATTATCTCTTGGGCTGGGGTTGTGGCTCAAGCCTTAGCGTGCTCGCCTGGAATGCATGAGGCCCGGGTTTGATCCTCAGCACCACATACAAACAAAGATGTTGTGTCTGCCAAAAAAAAACTAAAAAATAAATATTAAAATTCTCTCTCTCTCTCTCTCTCTCTCTCTCTCTCTCAAAATAATTATCTCATTCATTCATTTACTTATGCATTTATTCACTCAATAATCTGTATCAAGTATATGTATATGCCAGGTATGATTGATAATGCAAAGAATAACAAATTCCTACCTTGAAAGAATACAGGTGAAATGCTACATACACAAAAGCATATTTGTTTTATTAAGAAATGTTCTATAAGGGTTGACTAGAATGGAAAGGTATAGTGAAATTGCTTATCATCAAATGAAGTTTTTGCTTAAAGAAGTCACTTTTTTAAAAAGTGTTAAATGTTTATAGACTAATAAAAGATTTAAATGAAATGAACAAACATAAATAGAAAAGTAAATAAAAACATTTCCCCAAATCACAAACTCAGGAAATTGGAAAGAATAAAATCTTTGGTATCAAAGGACTATCTTTTCAGGAGTGTGTGTGTGTGTGTGTGTGTGTGTGTGTGTGTGTGTGTGTGTGTGGAGAGAGAGAGAGAGAGAGGGAGAGAGAGAGAATATCTTGACCAGCTATAGAGTCGGTTTAGACTTCTTTTCTTTTGAAAATCTTTGTTAGCTCCCTGTCTAAAATATTACTGGAGCCAGTAGGAGGTATAACACTAGACTTCTAAATTCCCCCACGCCACCCCAGTTCATTTTTCTTCCTGCACACCTAATTAATTCATTTTTTGGAAAATTGCTTAAATATTCAATTATGCAAAGAGAAAATGTTTTGGTTTGCAACATTCACTGTCAGATTTTTCTGGATCATGGTGTTCATTTTGATTTTAAAACCTAATAATTATTTCAGGGGTTTTAATATTTTATTTGGCCTTTTGATTCATTATACTTTTCCTTCACTTATTTAAATCTCTAACCCACAGCTACAAACTACAGATACTGGACTGTATGTTTTATTAGTTCCTTTCACTTTTTTATCTTCTTAATATGTAGGGACATCTCAAACTTCTTCCTATTATCATGATTTGGCTTTTAGTTTCTTAATGTTTTCAATTTATTTTTTAAGTCCTTTAATGATAATTTTCCTAAATATTTTTTCGTTAGTCAATTAATCCTTTATCATTACACACTCACATTACCTCAAGTCATTTCCTCCTTGAGAATCAGTTTTCTGAAATAATGCTCTTTTTCATAAACATGAAATGAATTTCTCTCTTAAGTTATATTTTCTTCTAGACTGGGCTTTTTTTCTTACAATGTTATATCCCTCTCTTCTTATTTTTTTCTCATTTTGTCTGTGTTCCTACTACTAGTCAATAACACAATACTTCCATATTAATTATGCCATTTCCTTTCACCTCAGTATTGCTTAAGAGGCTCTATTTTCTGTTTTAGTAGGGGTGTTATTATTGACTTTTTGCTCCATATGATGCTTTTTTGTTGTTGTTCTGAAGTTCAGTTTGAAGACAGATGTGACTACTTTCTATTCCTTTTCCACTATCCTAAAGCATGACACATGTCTATGAATTTATGTGAGAGATAAAGTTTATTTGGGGCACATACATAGTATACTAACAGATTTAAATGACCTGTATTGATGCTCAGTCCAATTGAGGAAGAAGAGGGCTCTTGGTATTTTTTTTTCCTCTTTGTAAAAAAACTTTAGTACCCATGACCAGCCTCTCTCCACCTCTCCCCTACTTACTTTCCCCATAGTTTGGTGACCACCATTCCAGTCTCAACTTCTATGAAATCATTCAGTTATCCTTTTCAATGGCTGAATAGTGTTTCATGATGTAGATGTACCTCATTTTCTTTATCCACTCATCAGTTGATGGACAACTTGTATTATTCGCATTTCTTGGCTTTTGTGAATAGTTGCTGCAACAAACAGCAGTGCAGATGTCTCTTCAACATATTGATTTCATTTCTTCTGGAAACATATCCAGTAGTGGGATTGCTAGACCATAGCAAGACTAGTCCTAGTTTTAATTTTTTGAGGAAACCCCATACTGCTTTTTATAATGACTGTACTAATTTACATTACCACCAACAGTGTACAAGGGTTCCCTTTTTTCCACATCCTTGTTAACACTTTTTATTTTCAATCTTTTTTATAATATCCATTTTTACTAAGGTGAGATGACAACTCACTGTGGTTTTGATATGCATTTCCCTGATAATTAGTGAGGTTAAGCATTTCTTCACACACCAGTTGCCCATTTGTATGTCTTCTTTTGAGAAATGCTTATTTAGGTCTAATGCCTATTTTTTAGTCAGGTTATTTGATACTTTACTATTGAGTTTTGGAGTCCCTTATGTATTCTGGATACCAATGCTTTGTCAAATGTATACATTAGGAATATTTTCTCCCATTGTATAGGTTGCCTTTGCACTCTGTTGAGGGTTTCCCGTGTTCTAAGGAAGATTTTTGGTTTTACATAATCTCAAGTGAGTTTTTTTTTTCTTCTGTTTCTTGTGCTTTGGGGGTCTTGTCCAAAAAATCCTTCCCCCTTCCCATGTCCTGAAACATTTCCCCCATATTTTTTTCTAGTAGTTTCATGTCTTTTGTTTAAGTTTTAATCTATTTTGAGTTTATCTTTGCAACTAGTGAGAAATGAGGGCCATTCTTCTTCATGAGGACATCCAATTTCCCCAACACCACTTGTTGAATAGGCTGTTCTTTCTCTAATGTTTGTTCTGAGCATCTTTAGTAAAAAGAGTTTGCTAAAAATGCATGGGTATACTTCTAAGCTTTCTATTCTGTTTTACTGGTCTAAGTATCACACTGTTTGGATTATTATACCTGTGTATTATATTTTGGGGTCAGATTAGTAAGGCTTCTTTTTGCTCAAAATGTGTTTGGCTCTTCTTGGGTGGAAAGGTTGTTGCTCCATATAAATTTTAGAATTGTTTTTTCTAGTACTGTAAAGAATGTCAATAGGATTTTGATAGGGATTTCACTGAATATATTAATCACTTTGAGTAGTATGAACATTTTAACAATATTGATTTTTCCAATTCATGAACACAGAATGTCTTTCCAATTTTTGGTGTCCTCTCCAATTTCTCTCAACAATGTTTTATAATTTTCATCATTGCAATCTTTTACCTCTTTGGTTGAATTTATTCCTAAGTCTCTGTTTCTGTTTTAGTTATTGTACATCAGGTTGTTTTCTTGATTTCTACTTAAGATAAGTTTCTATTGGCATATAGAAATGCTATTTGTTTTGTGTATTGATTTTGTATCCAGCAACTTTGCTAAATTCATTTATTCATTCTAATAGATTTTTGGAGATAATCGTGGGGCTATCCTTATGTATGGTCATTTCATCTTCAAAAAGTGACAAGTTGAGTTCTTTTCCAATTTGGATGCCCTTTATAGGGAGAGGATGCTTATCCCATTCAGATGGTATGATAGGCTAGACAATCAATTGCTGGTTTGGGTTTTCCCTGAAAATGAGGGCACTGGGATACCTCTCTTATTGCCTGCTTGTCATGTTCCACATTTTTCTTCCTGATAACCATTTTTATCACCTTCTAGTAAAACACACATGCACACACACACACACACACACACACAGAGAGAGAGAGAGAGAGAGAGAGAGAGAGAGAGAGAGAGATTACAAAAAGAAGTTCCAAAACTGCTTCCTTGCAGTTTTGGAATATTTCTGAGAAGGGTTAAGATTTTGCACTCATCAATTCAGTTCAAGGGAGAAGGTAAACTCTGTAGACCAATCCATCCTGTGCTCTTCAACTCTGCCTTAAAACCTAAGTCCTATTTTTTTTCCTCATTCTAATTTTCCATTGTTGGGTTTTTTCTTTCTTTCTTATTTTAGGGAATTTATTTTTTACATAATTTGGAAGGCATATTTCTTTTCTAAGTCCTTTCAAGAATGCTTTTTTATGAGACAGTATAAACAAAATTAAATTTAAAAAAGGGCTGGTGACATCTTGGAAGTAAAATAAGGTATCAATTATTAAATATTTATGAAAAGAATAATTAAGCTTACCAAAAATACAAATACTCTAGGATGGAGTACATAATTTGGGCAAAAAAGCTACAAATAACTATATGTCAAATAAACAATGCATAAAGTTTCAATATAAAATCCATGAATAGAGACAGAACATATTCACCACATTTTTAGACTAATATAGCGTCCTTATCAAGGGGTTCTGAGCAAGTAAGACCTAATGAAGAACTAAAGGAATGTAGGAAATACTGCACTGAGGGTTAGATCTCTATAAAGACTGTGGAGAAGGACTTTGAGCAGAACAAAAAGCCACCATGTAAATTAATATACATATTTTATTTCTGATACATTCTATGTCCTGAAATGATATTTGAAAGGGAGAAGTCTTAAATCATAAAATTAAAGGATACCTTTGAATATTAAGCTTAGAGCAGTAAACAACTGAATTCAAATTCCACTTATGTGACCTTGAGTACTTTGCTTATTCTGTCTGAACATCAGTTTTAGAAAAAGGGAAATGAAAATGATGCTTATCTCACAGAAATGTGTAAAAAAAAATAGGTGTAGCATAAATGTGAGGAGCTGAGCACAATATTAAGCATGCATTCAATAAATATACCACATAATGCTATTAGTGGTAGTTAAACTACTTGTAACTATTAAAATTATTTTATTACTATTATTCTACTATCTGAATTATCGGTAATTTTCATCTTTTCCCATTTTGTCAGCAATGGTCATAGTTTGACAAATGGGCAGTATAGTTGCAAAGTTGCTCGAGGCAGTGGGTAGAGTCTGCCCAAAGCAGGCATTCTGTTCTGTGTTCCATCTTTGTTTAAAGTACTAATAATTTAACTCCTTCTTAAAATCTACTATTTAATTTATGCTTATCTGGGGGAAATGACTTGGAGGAAGTAAACAGGGAAAAAAAATCTACTTTCCATCTCCATGTAGGCTTTGCTCTTAAAAAAATCACCTGTCATGCTGGATACTTCCATCCTAATGAGGGTGCTTCCTTGGATCATCAAAAAGTAAGAAAACAGAATTAAGTAGTGCTCTACTTTTGCATATTTACAAAGGCCTTATTTATTTCCAAAATATAAATGAGATCTATGTAGATCCCACTAGCTTAGTAAATTTGTCTTCACACATTTGTGAAGTAGTATAGAAGCAAGCCAAGTGTTTCAACACCCAAAATGTAAAGTGAACCCTAAAAAACATTGTGAAAAAAATCAAGTTTTTCTTGCCCCAATCTCTCCACTTTAATTCTGGCTCACTGAAGTCTTTTCTAAACCACTATATTTCTTCATTATTAACAATCATTTCTTGCAGGGAACTTCCCACTGGCCTACCCTTCCAAACTCTTTCTGTTGAGAATTCTAATAAAACCTATTCTTGTTTCTCAGTTTCAAAACTTGTTTTTGAATATATCATTCTCAGAAAGACACATATATGATTTTCAAGGTAACAGCTACTTAAATTTTTATTAATTAGCTCTTTTGTTTTCTACCTTCACCTTAGAGCCTATAAGCTTTATGATGCCAGGTAAATTGTCTGATTTTTTTTTTTTTTAGTTGTAGATGGACAGCATACCTTTATTTTATTTGTTTATTTTTATGTGGTACTGAGGATGGAACCCAGTGCCTCACATGTGTTAGGCAAGCACTCTACCACTGAGCTATAGCCCCTGCCCACCGTCTGACTTTTTAGGACCTAAGTTTCAAATATATTTCTTGGTATTTTTTAAAATTTGTTCTTTTTAGATATACATGACAGTTGAGTGTATGCTGACATATGTACATGGTGTATAACTTATTCTAATTAGGATCCCATTCTTATGGTTGTACATGGTGTGGAGTTTCACTGGTGGTATATCTATACAAGAACATAAGATAGCTTTTACATTCATGATTTCTTTATATTCTTACATTAAATCCATTAGGCACAACATGAACCCTGCCATCATGAAAACACCATATGTAGGTGTACCTGCAACTGGGATGAACTGGAGCCACCACCTAGGAACGATTTGGAAATAAAGAGCCTCTTGATGAATCCTCTATTAATCTGGTCCGCTGCTCACATTTGGAGAGCTTCCACATGAGCCTGCGTATATTTGATGACCAAGTGCCAAACACCAGATCTTCATCGCCTCAAGAGAATTCAAGGACAAAAGTACGGAGATATGGAGAAAGTCTGGCTTGCTAATTAATCCCCCTCAAGAAACAGCTCCTTCCACCACCTGATACTACTGAAAGTCAGGAGAGATCACCTATCTCTTACTCAGACATATCTTTTCAACCCAGCATCCACACCATTCTCCTGGACTTCTCCATAGTGCAATATGTTGATTTTCACGCTTTGGTGGTATTAAGACAGATGTGCAAATGCTTTCCAAAATGCCAACATTTTGGTGCTCATGGCAGGGTGTCACCCCTCTGTGGTCAGGATGTTTGAAAAGAACGACTTCTTTGTTGAAGGCACCACCAAGGCCCAGCTGTTCCTCAGCCTCCACTATGCGGTGCTGTTTGCCTTATCAAGGAAGTTTCCAGAGCTCTCTGAGTTAAGCGAGGATGAATCTGAGACAGTGAACAGGAAACCTACTCAGACATGGACAAGAATGACTTTCCAAGACGTAAAATGAGTAGTAACTTTCCAGAGAGCTACAAATATATCCAAGTCCAAGCCTCGCCAAGGCCCAGGAGCCAGTAGAAGAGGAGGGGTCAGAGTTTGATTTGGAAATGGAGCCCATGCTGGGGTCAGAACAAGATGTGGGGCTGGATTTGTACCTAGACCTAGATCAGGAGCTGGAGAATGAGACAGAGCTGGAACCTCAATCTGAGATGTACCCTGAAACTGAGCCCTACTCAGTTTGAGTAGGAACTGGAAGCCCAGAGTTATCTGGAGCCCAAAACCCCACCAGAGATGGAGATGGAAACTGATCCCAAGATAGAGCTGAAGATGGAGAGAGAGCCCCAGCCCAAATCCAGGTCAAGGGCTTACCCGTACCTTCAGTGGCAGCAATGGCAATCTCACCCTAATGCTGCCCATACTCAGTCTCAGATTCGGCCTTAGACGTCAGTGGAGAGGAGAGGGCAACATGCAGATTCGTACCCAATGCCTATGTAATGAGTATCCCTGGGAGGTGAACTGGTAATAAGGGGTCAGAAAACCCAGGCAAATCCTTCCCCCCCCAAAAGGGGCTGTTTGGTCAAGAAACCTAGACTGGGTACATTCTAGCAGTGCTTGGCTTTGTGACTCCTCCGCCTACCGTCTCCTCACTGGGCACTGGGATCACACTCCCAGGCCACATTACCAAATAAATGCCAACAATGCCCTCAGCCTTCTCTGTCCAGGCTCACCTTAAGCAGATATTCCAGCAAAGGGTTTCCTTCTTCAAGGACCCTACATCTCTGGGCTTCGTGGCAGACTACCTCTGACTGACTTCTTTTATTTCTGTTTCCCTTTCTCCAAAGAGATGAGGCTCAAATGAAATATATAACTTTAATTTAAAAAAATCCATTATGCAAATTACTTTGTTGTTGTTATTGTTGTTGTTATACTGGGAATTGAACCCAGGAGCCCTTTACCACTGAGCTACATGCCCAACCCTTTTTATTTTGAGACAAGGTTTGTCTAACTTAGGGTCTCACTAAATGGCTGAGGCTGGCTGTGAACTTGATATCCCCCTATCTCAGCCTCCTGAGCCACTGGGATTACAGGCGTGTGCCACCACACCAGGTATTTATTATTCCCAGTTGTTATACACAGAAAAAAAAAACCAGATTCATAAATATAAATTTCAAGATGTTGCAGACATGAGGTCATGTGGCCATGGACTTGAAAGTTATCCGATTAAACAGTTTTTGTTGTTGTTGTTGTTTGGGGGGTACCAGGAATTGAACTCAGGGGCACTAGACCACTGAGCCATATCACCAGCCCTATTTTGTATTTTATTTAGACACAGGTTCTCACTGAGTTGCTTAGTACCTTGCTTTTTGCCTGAGGCTGGCTTTGAACTTGTGATCCTCCTGCCTCAGTCTCTGGAGCCACTGGGATTATAGGTGTGGGCCACAGAACCTGGCTTAATTGAACAGTTTATAGACTTTGTTACACCGTTGTAAAAATACTACTGGGATAAATCAAAGAACACATGAAAGGTGTTGATCTCCATGATAGATAATTCAGAATGCTATTTGATGGTTGTTTCATTTTGCAGTTGGTCAATGACTTTATCAACAGTTGCTCTAGCTATTGTGTATATAGATATAAATATTAAATATTAAATTATTTATATACTGGTCAGAAGTTCCTGGTGTTCATTTCATTTTATTTTGCTTATTTGCTTCTCAGTTAACTTATATCATTTCTCCAACTAATATATACTTTCTCTCATGTATGCTCTTATGAAGGGAAAAATGTTTTATGCTCAATCATTAAAAATATGATGATGCTAGAAATACTAGCACTCCCAATCTTTTTCAACTAGAATAAATTAGTGTGATGTGGAATAATATTTAAAACCTCAAAATGTTTTGCATATTGATTAATACATGCCAGAAAAGCAGAATTGTTTTGGCTGGAAAACTTAAATCATAGATATTTTGGACATTTCCCAAAACAAATGTCTCACTGCCTTTATGACGGGTAGAATAAAACATGATCACATTTGTTTGGAAAGAATCTATCTTCTCACTTGAGAAATTATATATTTCTAAAACCAGAGCTGTTTTTTTTTCCCTTATCAGTTCTAAAATCTTAATCACTCCATTTTTTTTACCAACTATTTCTGAAATGGATACCCAGACAATTCTAGACACTGCAAATAGCTTACATGTTCACGGGTGCAGCAGTAGATTACGACATGATACTACTTTTAGCCTTACTGCCATCTTGTTGTTGTTTTAATATCATTTTATTCTTTCCATTAATCTTGCAAAATACCCATGGAAGTTCCTGGAGTTCTATTTGTTTGTCTTCTTTCTTCTGTTTTCTGTTTGTCGGCAAACAATTTACTCTATTACACCTTTCTTCAAAGAATAATATAAATCCATTCAAACACCATTTATCTGAATACATATTTCCTGTATTAGTCTTTATTGAGATAAAATTTATGTATGGTGAAATTCTCAGACCATGAGTTCAGTTCAATGAGCTTTGACAAATATGTCCACTTCTATAATCAACCCCCAATCAAAATTTACGATAACAAAAATTCTTTCATGCTGTATTCCAGTTACTAAATGAAAATCATAGAAAATATACCCTATTCTGTCTAACTTCATTCATTTAATATAGTATTTTTGCAATTCATCTATATCACTATGTGTATCAGCAGTTTGTTATTCATTGCTGAGTAGATGTCTCCTTAATGAACTTTCAATTACTGGCAATTTGGACTACTTTGCACAAAGTTGTTATAAACATTTTTATATAAGTCTTTTTGTGCACATATGTGTTCCTTTTTTCCGGATAAATACCAAAATGTGAAATAGCTGGCTCACAGTCTAGATGCATGTTTATCTTGAGAAACTGCCAAAGAGTTGTCCAAAGTGGTTGGTCTGTTTTTTACTTCCACCAGCAATATGAAAGTCCCACTTGTTATGCTCCATCGTCAACATTTATGGTTGTCAATCTTTTTAATTCGATATGTTCTAGTTAGTGTGAAGAATCTTGTAGTGTAGAATAAATTGCCTTGCATTGATACTATTTATATTGAAGACATTTTCATGAATTTAACTGGATTTGTGTATCTTTTTATAAAGACCTTTTAAAAATTATTTGGGATAATTGAGTGTGTTATCAATAAATAAAAACCCTTTTTATTCTGATCTTTTGATGTATGCAAATATTTCTCCAAGTATGTGTCTTGCCTTTTCATTGTTCTAACAATGTATTTGATGCAAAATTTTTGTTTCAAAGTGAGTGTAGTTTACCAATTTTTTATGGTTAGTACTTTTGTGTCTTTTCTACCTTCTCCAAGTTTATGAAAGTATTCTATTATGCATAGTAGATTCAGCTTTTTTGTTTAGACACCCAGTTATTCCAGCACTAGCTATTGAAACTCTTCTCATTTTCACATTGGATTACCTTGTTGTTTTGCCTTGGTATGGAATCTCTGTTTTTGTTTTTGTTTTTTTCATTTGTCTGTTTATACTTATACTTTTAGAACATGTTTAGCTTGAGTACTGTAACTTTATTCTTAGACTTCAATTAAAGATAAAGAAATCTTCACAAAACTGAGTCTTCAAATTCATGAACTTGGTGCATCTATCTGTTGTCTTTAATTGCACTTAGCATTATTTGTAGTTTTCATTGTATAGATTTTGTTAATATGTCATTTGCTTTATTCCTAAATATTTTATGTCTTCAATGGCATATATTTAAAATTTAATGTACTAATTATTTGCTGCTAGTACACAAAAATGCAGATGACTTTGAGTATTGATTTGTGTATGAGATCAAAAGCATATCAATGCAAATAAGTTTTGTTTATCAATAATTATTAAAGTATATAGATTCCATCTTTTATGCAGTAAGAAATTTTCTCTAAGAAAGCAAATTATAATAAATCATTTTTATTTATTCCTTTATTGAACATGCATTTTTTCTATGAACAGAATCATTGTTGTTTTTATGGTTCCAACCTAAATTTATATGCTATTATTTGCAATTTTTTTACCCTTTCTAGGATTTTTCACATAATCCATCTGTTGTCTGCAAATATAAACTTTTTTTTTTTCACTTCTTTCTTCTTAAACTATGTATCTTTTGTAATTTTTTATTACATTTTCTGGTTATGACTTCTAGCACAATGCTAAATATAAGTAGGGTACTCTTAATGTAAGAGGGTACTTTTTTAATGTTTGGGAAAATCATTCAATATTTCATTAATAGTAAAATGTAAAGGCACCTTTTTTTTAGTAGGTATGCCCTTTATTAGATTAAAAAAGCTGCCTTCTACTTCCAGTTTGCTGAGAGTTTGTAAAAGAAAAATCTTAAAATTTGATGTTTTCTATTGATTTATTAGTAAATGATTTTTTCTGCTATTCTATTTATTGGTAGAATATAGTGATGAATTTTGAACATTAGACTAATCTTGCCTCTCTTGATAGATTCTACTTTTTGAAAATGTATGTTAATTTTTCTTCTCTGGTGTGTTTGGATGTTGGTCAAATTTCCTTATAATTTGAATTTTTGTATTCAGAATTCCCATTTTATTTAAGCAATGTCAACCATGTTTTGAAATCTGGTTCCAGAGGGCACACAATTTTGCTTAGTGTGTCAGGTAGAGTGGTATTATTGTATTGCACCTATTTCCACCACTATCTTCCTTACCTCCTTTTGGTCAGTGGACTGTGAATGGAAATCACTTGTTCATTTTGAAGCCCAATCATAAAAGGACTGATGCATGACCCTCCAGTACCTGAAAAGAATAAACATGTGTTTCTTCTTGGTCTCAGCACACTTTCTCAAAATCTGTATGGACCAAATCCCCAAAGGTTACATTATACATTTGACTTACTTTAAACAGAATATAAATTTAACTCTGTGCCACTGAAGAATAGAACAGCCCAATACTAATTGACCAATACTAATTATGGGAGTTAGACAGGAAACATTCCTATCACAAGTGAAATAAAATAAGAGATCATTGTATAGATCAGTGGACTGATTTTATAACACAGGAGCAGAGATGAATACAATAAATAGCCATAGCAATGCATGAGATCAAAAGCATAATGCAAATAATTTTTGATTGTTAAAAACCATTAAAGTTTGTATATTTTTATCTTTAATACAGTAGTAAAGGAAATTTCTTCCAAGAAGTCAAATTAAAATTAAGTTATTTTTATTTATTCTTTTATTCAACACACATTTTTTGACAGCTGACTATATCCTATTGTTATGGTTTGGATATGAGATGTTCTCTAAAAGTTCCTATGCTAATAAAGGAGGTAAGATGATTAGAGTATGAGAGCCAGAACCTAATCAGTGGATTAATCCAATTGATGGATTAATAATTTAGGTGGATTATTGGGTTATGACTAGATAAAGTAAGTCACTAGGGGCATGTGTTGAGGAGTACATATTTTTCCCCTGGCTTCTCTCACTCTTCTGCCTCCTGGTTGCCGTGAACTGAGCAACTTTCCTCTGCCACACCCTTCCACCCTGATATTCTGCCTCATCTCAGGTCCAGAGCAATAGAGTTAGCTTATCATAAACTGAACCTCTGAAAATTTGAGCTCCAAAGAAGCTTTTCGTCCTCCAAGTTCTTCTTTTCAGGTATTTGGGTCAATGTTATTAAAAGCTGACTAACACATCTATTCCATAAACAAATTAGTTGCTATTCTCACTTATGAAACATTTAGTGATATAAATATCCACAGATTCTTGCAAGTAAATGGAGCTCAGAAATCACAAATAGGATACAAAACTTCAGTAACAATAGCCTTCCCTGCTCCCCTTCACCATTTTTCAAGACCTTTTTCTGTGTATTACTCTGCCCTTCTATAAGCAAGGGCCCTAAGGTCCAGTGAACTGGCCAAGAGGCAGTGAGCCAAAGAAAGAAAGGAGAGCAACAAAGGTTAGCACTATTCCCCTGCAATCAATTCTTTAAAAAAGCAGAATTTATTGTGAATTGAAAACCTGCATTAAAATGACCTGCAATTCAGAAGCAATCTATTTGGCCATTCACGAAAGAGTGCAAAAATAAAGAAAAAATGCTCACAATTTTTTCTTCTTGTATGACCTTTACATGAATTAAACTACTCCACCAGATACCTGGGAAGATGATAAATACCTCTGGCTAATAACAGACTTAAGTTGACTTGTGAGTTTTAGTTCTAGCCTTAATCCATTAATGGAGAAAGAATGGTAGCAATTCCAAAGAAAGAAAATGCCCAAGGTAAATACTTTAAACACAATTTAAAGGTAAAGAAGGTCATCTGGATTTGCCACCATGCTAAATAAGAAAAAGGGCTCAAATATGGCAAAAGTAAGGTCCCCAAAGTGATCTGAACACTCTTGCATCAAGTTTGAAAATTATAGATATTGCTGGTGCTTTTAATTTTGTTAGCTGTCTGTGTAAAGGCACTCCATATATATATGAAATCTATATTGTGCCTGTCTAGCTGTGAGCCATCAAATGATGTTGCACTCACTAATTCATGGACTATTTATCTTCGTGTTTATGCTCCAACAAAATGATGGCTGTTTAATTATACTACAAATGAGTTTTGCCAGCCAATTGTATGGCAGATGTTATTTACTCCCAGAACAACTGTCAAAAGACCAAAGCAGCACATCTAACAAACCAAAATGTACTGTATTGAGTTCCATTTCTCAGTCAGCCCCTCTCTCATCCAGCCACAGGCTTTCCATTATTGTCACAATGGGAGGGGCAACATCATTAAGTCAAATAGCCAGCCAGAAATCTAGTTGTCAGTAATAAGCAGGATTATAGGAGATGTAACGGGGTAGATTCTACCTGTAGCAGAAGTGGGGAATTATCAATCAACTTTTTTTTTTTTAATTCTCCAAACCTTAAAAATGGTATATATTAGAGCATTCAGCAAGTAATTTTATAATGGCAGATGGGGAAGAGGAGACACACATTTTCTCTATTTATACAGTAACTGAGCAGTAGTCAGTCACTGAAACATTTTTCCACCAAATTTATGCATGCTATAAAGATGGAGAGAATGCTTCTATCTGGATGATGCCATAACTTTAATCTAGGAAGCATGCTCACAGTAAACTTGTTCTGTGTATTGTCTAAACTTTTCCCATCCTGTGGGAGCATTTTATTATACCAAACACTTGCCTCAAATAAAACTTTCCAGGGAGAGCTCTGCTGTGGCCTTCTTTTATGGAATGTGCTGGTACCATGCCAAGGTTTTTAATAAGGAGAAAAAATAAGAACTCTTAAAAGTTTAAAGCCCAATAATCTAGGAGCTAAAATCTGATTAAGTACAAAATAAACTTTCTACAATTAAATGATTCAGTAACAGATAAAATGGAATGAGAGCCCAACAAGTAACTCTTTCCAATTTAATTTTGCATACTCCCACGAATTGGCATGTCTGTCTGTTCAGCAGACAAGTACTGAAGCAAAAAGTGGGTCCTCTTTTATTTCAGTCACAATTACATTTCATTGTGAAAGGTCAACTGCTTGACTTTTTATTGGATGTAATGAATGACCTTTCTGTATGATCTCTGTCCATAGCCATTTCTACAGCATATTTATTTTATGAAGAAACAAGTGATTTACAGACCACTAACGCCTGCCCTCAAATCTAATTGACCAGTCAGCTTATGTTCTGTTTGCTTCAGTCTAGAAAAAAAAAATCCAAATGAATGTCTTGTTTTACCAAGAGACGTGGCTACCTGGGGCTCTGTCTCTTCTGCAACTTCTTGCAGCACGAGCCTCTGATCTGAAACACAAGCATCTGCTGACTTGATAAAAACAGTCTACCAGGAAAACGCAGTAGCTAATAGTAGAGTTGAGGAAAGCTGTCAGATTTTTCAAGCATTTATTTTTATATTCCAAACCAAAATGATGAGAATTTACTTAAGATAAACTCTTACCTTATCTTCTTTATTCTTTTTTTTTCCTCACATCTCTCATATATTGTTATTTTATGACAACACAAATTGCTAGCTACTTATGCCTACAACCTGAAATTATTCTGGGATTATATGAGAAAGAAATTACTTTGCTAACTTAACTAAGGAAGAGGTATTTAAATGAATATTATTAAAATATTAATTATTTTCCTGATAATACTGATGAATGAAACCGACATTTATAAGTCATCTTCTTCTCAAAAGAAACCATACTTTCACAAGCATCTTAAATAGGTCACTGCATTTCTATGTATTCATTAGCCAAACTGAGTCTCTTCCCACCAGATGGTAATGTTTGTATCAACCTATATTCATATCAACATATAATTAGCAAAAGGGATGATTTTTTTCTTTTCATTTTCCCATCTTATGGGGTTGCATAAATAGTGATAAATAAGCCTAAATTAGTTATATATTATATCCTTGGACTCTAGCATATGCCAGCTATTGTAACATAAGCTGCTTGAATTTGGGGATGAATTAGAAAGTCCATAGCCTTAGTTTATCAGATTCAAGAGCCTCTCTCATCAGTCTTAGTCTATCCATGACTCAACTAATATTGGGCTTATATTGACTCCAGGGTAGCACCATGCACAGGAGATTACAGGAAATGAGCACAATCCCTGCCACTGGACATTTTGCAGCTGAAAATTGAAATAGTTTTTATTGAGACAAGACATTATTCTTATACTAAAATAAGTGTGATATGCTTTAGCATATGGTAAAATATTTAATTAGAGTATCTAAGAAGTAATGAGTTCTGGAATTGTATAGTACCATGGGGTGAGTATGGTTCATAATAACTATAGTTCATATGTTTTATGAATCAATAGAAGAGAGGAACTTGAAGGCTTCAAGCACCAAGTCATGATGAAAAGATTAAAACAGTAATTAACCTGATTTGATTTGTTTACATTATATACATGTATTAAAATACATTGTACTACTTAAGTACAATTATTATTTTTAATCAAACTTTTTTAAAAATTTTAAGGAAAGAGAACTAATCTGAATTGAGCATTACAGGCTGTATGTATACATGTATTCAATTATGACATCATCCCCATACATTTATATAATTAAAATAAAAAAAGGAAAGAGGAAAGGAATTAAAATTTGATGCTAATAATATCTCCATGAGAAGAATGTTGTTGTACCCACATTGCAAATAAGAAATCAGAAATTCAAAAAAAGTGAGTTGGCTGTGACCTCAGTCCAGACAGTGGCAAAGGTAAATCCTGAACATGACCACAACAGCACACTACCACCACCCCAGTGAGAGTCTAATGCTAGCTCGAGTTCCCTGCTGTCTAGTGGAAATTTGTCTTAATAACATGAATATCCAAAGATTCAGACCTTGAATCCCTGCATCTGAGAGCTGAGTATGTTACTCTGCTAGTAGAACTATCTTAATGGAGATATTTCCAGAGAGTTAACCATTGAATCTGTTTCTAAAAGCATATCACCATATCCATTTGATAAAGTTAAATGAATTTCTTATAGCATTGCATACTCAAGACAACTGGAAGAATTGAGACAGTCCAGACTTTAGAGTGAGACAGGTTGAAGATTAGTTTTTTTTTTCTCTGAATTACTGCTTGTATGAATTTACATAGATTATTGGGACTTTTTGTGTATATATCTTTGAAATAAGATTATGCATCTTACTTCAAAAGGCCATAATGATAATTGAATAAGGTAGTGTTAAATGGTCTAAGTTACTCTAAAATTGTTCAACATATATAATATTATAACTGACTGTATAAAAAAGAATCCTGATTCCTACTTTCAACAAAACTACAAATTTATTGAGCATCACAGAACAACTAATTCCAAACTCAGATAAATATTAAATCATTGAACACTGGAATGAAAATAATACAAATAAGATATAAAGGCTCCCATTCAATTTTGAGTCTGAGTATTCAGGTTCCATGTTTTCATTGATGTATCTGTAATTTAAGTCCCAGAGTTTACAACAATTAATATCTTATTTGAACTGCCACTATTATCAGAAAATACAAGCTTTTGCTCCAATGTATTCTCTAAACTTTTTTTTAACTGAGATGAATCATATATCCTTTGGAATTTTGCTATTTTGCTGTGTGAAACACCTCCAGAATAGTAGACATAACATAGTAGACATAAAAACTCCATTTGGTTTTTACTATTGGAGTACATATCTCAACACAAACACTGTTTTCTTCTATATATGTGAGATATAATGGATGTATACAGCTCAGATTTATATAAGAAGATAATCAAGTAGTAGAAACAAAACCAAACACTCAAAGCTTGAAGTACTAAAAGTCTGCTTCTATTATAATACGAATTTTATGGGCTGGGGATGTGGCTCAGTGGTAGAGTGTCTGCCTGGTACGCATGAGGTCCTGAATTAGATCCCCAGTACCACACACACACAAAAAAAAAGATAATATATACGTATATTCTAATAGAGCTGCTGCAATGGAATATCAAGGTAAACTAGTAAGATTCTTTTTCATAGCTATTTAATATAAATTGTGTGATAGATATATGAAAACTTAAACTACCAACATTGATTAAATCACTTTCATCTTCTACTTGTTATTTTTTCAAACATTCTTTACCAATAGTACTAAGTAGATTCATCAGAAAAGATAGAGAAAAGGAGATAAACACATATTTTGTGCCCAGTAATAATTTTTAAATTTTATGTTCTCTTCATTGTATTTGTCTATTTAAGGTCAACATTTCAAACCTCCCAGGAAGTCTCATACTCAGCAGGTCTGAACAGAAATCCACTTTCAGTATTGAACCTAGGATACATCTTATCCTCCTTTTTACATTCTTTAAACTTGTTCCATCCTCTGTATTAGTCAGTCTTCAGGTGGTGTTGATTGTAACACTTTAGCCTCTTGAACCCTTTGTTTCTGCCCCAACTCACCTTGCTAACATGCTTTCACAGTCGGGTACTAATTTGAATGAATTATTATAAGAGTTCCTAACACATCTCTCTGCCTCAGTCTCATATTCTATATACAGTTAGTAAACAGTTCCTGTCAAGGGCATCCTTCTTTCACTTACTAATTACAAAGAGAAATGCATCTTTCCATTGAAGAGATCTGCAGATCGGATGTCGTTGCATTAAGCAAGTGATTAAACATGACAACGACAACAGTGGGATCACCTTGATTATGTGCTCCTCAAAAAGCAATGCACCAAAAGACAGGTTCCTCTGGTAGCTTTCTTGCCAGAAATGTATTATCAATTTTTAAAAATTAGGAAATATTGCAATAAGTTCAAAATTTGAAAACTTCTTCAAGACAGCTGTTTCTTCCAGAAAAATAAATTAAATATCAGAAAAAATATATATAATTTACTATGTTTTAGTCTGGTTGCTTGCCTGGGTAAAGGGGTCTACAATTTGTTTTCCCCACTTTTGTTATTTATTCTGTAAACTATTGAATGCGAATTTTATTTTAGGAAAGATAGTAGGTTAAAATTCTTCAGAGATGTACTAGATGTTTGGCATACAATGTTGTTTGAAAGAAATGCATCAGTGGTAGCTTCTTGTGTGCAGAATGCACTGCAAACATTACCCACAATGAATGTTCTGTCACAGGGGGGACTGGGCAGGAGCATCTGTTAGAGTCTTTTATGACAGATCAGTATATAGGCAATGTTGCCAGCAAGGGTTTTTCTCCATTATAAAACAACAATCTTCAGTAGAATTGGAGTCACTAAAAGCAGGAAAACAGCTTGCTTTATGAAAGATGCCACCTTTTCTGCCGCCAAGAAATCACCGATCTGATGTTAAGTTCCTGCTATTAGTCTTTCTTCAGCTGCGCAGGTGGCAACTGTTCCATGTTCCAGTTCAGCTCCCCAAGGTTACAGCTGTGAACTTGGGTAATGGCTGTGTTTATTCTCTGCCAGGCTTAAAAGTCTTCAGGGTAAATTTTTTTTTCTTTTTTCTTTTTCTTCATTTTCTTGCTGCTCATTGAAAATCCCTTCTTGAGCAGATGTGCTTCTCCCCATCTCCTCTAGTTTCTGTGGTGCAGTTTAAGTTTAGCACTATTTTTGCTTATTTGTGGTCTTACTTTCTAACTTATGGTGACAAAGCCAGTTGAAGTTAGTTTCTATTTAGATGATGGCTTTTCTCCTTTTGCTAATAATAAGCACTTATGGAAACCTGGAAGTCAAATAACTAAAGACTGAGTGTCACAGATTTATATTGTATTCTATATTTGCTTATGCCACTTCAACTTCTGCTTAAAACTGTGGATCACAGGGATAGTAAGAACCCTTATTTTTGCTATTTTGTAAACTTTCCCAGTATTTACATCAGGGACTCCCTTCCCTGCAAAATATTCCCCTCTGGCCCACTAATTTGGAGAGTCTCTAAGTGGTTTCTCATAGGTGCTCTTGATCAGTTCTGTCACTGTCTGGCACATATAATTTCTTCCTTGATTTTGACATTAAGGAGCATCACATGTCTCCATCTCTAGCAATATTCTACCAGTTTTATATGCTAGAATCCCCATACGTTTCAACATAAAGCCAGTATATTTTCTGGAGTCCCAGTGCACAAAAATCAACTCAGAATAGATCCCTCCTTTCTTTCCTCTCTTCCTGCTTTCATATCCACAATTGCTAATCCATCACAAGGAAGACAAGGCTAGCACTCTGCTAGAATTGGAGAGAGAATAGCTATCAAGAATGACATGGTCCTGGTCTGATGCATCCAATCTATTGGGGGAAAGAACATTCAACATATAATCACAAGCTTGGTAAGTGTCATATTTGGAGGATTTCAGGATGCAGTGGAAGAGAGTACTTGGATACCAAACCAAGTCCAGGACCCAAGCAAACCATTCTGAGGGACTGAAACTCAGAGAGGAGTACAATTTCTTCAGGATGAGAATAATTTCTTAGAAAGGAAAAGGTAAAACGTTTCAAGTAGAAGGAAAAGCATGAATTCAAACTGTTGCTGTGTCTGCAAGTTTGTAACTTGTTTTTTAATATAGGTGTATGTACTAATATTTTAGAGACTTTTAATAAATATTCTCTTAAATTTTGACATGCTATAAAAAAACACTATAAAAGGAACATCCATATAACTTTCACCCATTTGTCAGCTTGATTTATCAATTACTGAATATGGTGTATTAAAATTTCTGTTTGTAGTGGTAGAGTTGTCTATTTATAGTTAGTTCTGCATATGTTTTAAGCTACATTTGAATAATGAAATTCAAGTTTGAACATTTACATAATCCTTGTGAAATGAGTACTGTTTTATTTTTTCTCACAATGGATTTTATCTAATATACCTACACCAAATTTTATTTTTATTTCTACTTTTTTGGTCTTTATATCAACTGTACTTGATATAAAGGGTATATTGGTAATTTCCTTTAGAAATTATCTGGAAAATGTTTTTCTTTTTCACTGGAAAGCATGGTCCTATTATTACTACTGATATATCTTTACAAATTTTTACTATTGTTTTTGTTATGTCATCTTTTTTTCTTTGTTTTTTTCCTTTGTTGTCTTGAATTTCTTATATTTTTAATTTTATTTTTCTATTGTAATTTTGAAGGTATTACACATTGTAATTATTTGGTGTTTTAACTTTAGATAGCTCATCACACCTATAGAATTCAATTAAAACAAAGATTTTTTTTCACTTTTATTGATGCACTATAGTTTAACATAATAGTTGGGTTCATTTTGATATTCCCATACAAGCTATTTTCCATAAACTATCAAATTAAAATGGCAATAAAATTCTATAAAACTGACATCCCTTCCTCAATGTAATGGCTTTGCTCTTAAGTATTACAATTTTATAAGGAATAAATGATAACTATGACCATATATTACTATAGTCTATACAACCAATGTTTGTTTAGATTTACCAACATATTTATTCATATCATTCTTACTATTTATCCTGCATCTTAGAATCTGAGATGATTTTTCTTCTGCCTAAATTTATTTTCCTATTTTGTTAATAAAAATCTCTTGGAAACCAGAGTTTTATGTTTTTCTTTTTTTAAAAAAAATCAATGTTTTCATTTTTATTCTTTGAGATTTTACTGAGTATGTGATTCTAAAGTTAAAAGTGATCTTTCCTTGGCACATTATATTTTTCTTAAATTAAATTACAATAAATTTAATATGTCTGCTAGGTAGGTTCTCTTTCTCATTCCTGTTCTGTGGGTTCACCGTGATTTGTCAAACTGTAAATTTTTTATTATTTACTCTGATGGGGGAATGTATGAACCTGAGGCTAATGTTTTGCAATAATCCTGGAAAAATCTCAGCCATTATCTCTTCAAATCTTGTTTCTGTTTTACTTTGTCTATTATTCTGGACTCTGAGTAGACAAATGCTAATCTTTCTCATCACACTATGTATGTGATTTAAACTTGCTTTCCTATTTTTATTCCTCCTATTCTCTGATTACATTCTGGATAATTTCTATAGATATCAATTTCAGTTTACTAATGTTACTTTTAATTTTGACTATTTCTGCCATTTAATTTATGCTTTGCTTTTTTGGTACATTGTATATAACATATATTTATAATAGTTATATATAATATACATAATATATTATATACACAACACTGGTTTCATTTTGACATGTTCTTAAATGGATATAAAAAAATTTGTTCTATTTCAATCCACAGTACTTCCTCTTTTTTTCCCCCTCCACCCTTTGTCTCCCTTATCACTTTCTCTACACCACTGGTCTTCCTTCTATTTACTTATTATTTTTTAAATTGGTGCATTATAGTTATACATAAAAGTGGAATTCGTTGTGATATATTTGTACATGCACATAGCATAATTTGACCAATTTTATTCTACAGCTCCTCCCCTTTACTTCTAAAATCTTACTCATTTCTAGAACAATTCCTTATATTATCTCTTAGTGCATGCTCATTAAAGACCCTTTCATTTCTTTTGGAGTATGAAATATACTTATTTCATTTTGATAATTCCAACACAAGATGTATTTTCCAGTTTCATTCTGTTATTTCTTGGTTCTCCTATTGACTCAGGACCATGAGACTTGTTTTCTTTCTGTAATATAATTGATCTTCATTACTCATGGATCCTATAATTCTGAATGAATCTTCTTGTTAAAATTTATCTGTAACCTTAAAATGTATGATGTTGCACTTCCACAATCATATGTGGACATGCACAGTGTGGCAAAAAAGTTGAGTCACCCAGCATACACCTACCCAGTTGTGGTCAAACAAGGCTCTACTTCTTGTTTCAGCTCTCATGCAATAAACAATCATCCCTTTTGAAATCTACTTAATACCATCTTTTTCCACTTTTGTGCTTTTTTTCTCTTTTCTTACGATTTCATACTTTAAAGTGGCCCCCAAGCATAGTGCTGACATGCTGTCTGGTATTCCTAAATGTAAGGCTTTAGAGTGCCTTGTGGGGGAAATATGTGTGGTAGATAAGCTTGATTTATAAGTCCCTTTGGTCATGAGTTTAGTGTTAATGAACTAGTAATATAGGTATTAAATAAGGTATCTTTAAACAAAAACATACATAATAAATATGATGTATTAATCAGTTAATGAAAAGTGTGACCAGAGATTTGTAGAAATCTAACCTCATATTTCCATATGGTTCCATATTTGCTAATTCAGTGTTCACCACAACTTTATAGAACATAACTACTATGACAAATGAGAATTGATTATGTTTGCTTATTTATTTCTATTTTTCTGTGAGCTCATACTCATTGAATTTTATCTATTGAGTTATTTTATGAAAAAAAAAAGCTATATTTCTTCAGAACTATTTTGCATTTTCTTTGTCAGTTGCCTGGAAGCGATAAAATCCCAGGATGGCTTTAAATAAAGCTAGCTGCTAGAAGTACTCCCACCAAACCATTTGAGTTAATTCAGGTCACACAACTTTGTGAACAACTACTTTGGCTTGTGAATTCTCAGTAGACGTTTTTATTTTTTCTTCCTTGTCCTCTGTGTACCAGGATGGGAAATCCAACTTTCCTTTTGTTAACATTTCTCAGAAGGAGCCACACTTTGGAGGTCCCTGGTTTAAGTGGAAGGCTGCTATTCACTTGGCAGGCTGGTCCTGGGGTTTGTTATCTCTCACAATGTACACAAATTGTCAGAAGTGAACTTCAGGTTGATCAGTCTTGATAGATTTCCTCAAGGAACATTCTGATTCTGACTTTGCTTCCTAGTTTTATGCCAGGACATTCATTTTTCCTTCGTTAAAAAAAAAAAAAAAAGAAAAAAAAAAAACAAAACAAAACTTCCCTGTAGATGTGTTAGTAAGTTAAAAATCTTGGAATAATGCTTTTAAAAAATGAAAATCAATTTTTAGCTTTGTTGTTTGTTTTCAGGAAATGCACTCTATATGCTAGAAAAATAAGTCCTCTTTTTCAGAATGTTTATAATTCCAAACTATGACCAAAATCCTAAAATAGAAAAATTGTTGACATAGAGAAAGATCTTCCACCCAATTCTTTTACCAATGTTCTTTCTAGCTCTGTGATTTAAGGGGTTTCTATAATTCCTTGAATTTCATGATGTAGTACTTCAAAACGGAGTATTTTTGAATATACTATGAGTTGTTTGTTGTGAACTATCAAATGAGATAATGCAATATGAAAACATATATCATAGTGCTGCTCCATACTTGCATATTAATTGAGAGAATGTAATCTAATTAACACAAAGCTCCAGAGTCTTGGAATAAAAAATATTTGAATTCCATATCATCTGGGAAAAACTTCAGGAAATAAAGTGAGTGAACTTGTACTTGTTTCAAGTAAGTTGGATAAAATTCTACTTCTTTTAAATACTTACATCCAATCATACACTTTATTCTTGATTCCTATTTCTAAAATAAAGAGAATCATGAATATTCTCCTGCTCACATTTTAGTAATATTGCTAACTTGATGATTACACTTGAATACCTTTATGCTAACTATCATGGTGACTCAGATTTTTATTAGGTTATCAGTATCAATACTCATTAAAATAAATATTGTTTATTAAAATAATAATATTATTAATAAGTGAACATTGATGTTAAATTTTCACTCATTATTCAATTTGCGGGGGAAGGAATAAATGTTACACTATTTTATTAGAGTACATTCAGCTGTAATACTACTAGATCCAAATGTGTAAGATACTTAAAATAGAAGTTTATTTCACACTTACATTAGCATTTAACATGAGTTTCCCTAGCTTGCAGGCCACTTTCCTCCATGTGGTGATTTAGAGAGCCAGACCTTTTTTATCTGTAGTTTTAGAGTCTCTTAAGATCCGCTGTGTCATACCCTTCTGCCAAAAAATGGTGCATATAACTTTTACTCACATGTCTTTGAAGAGACTCCATCACATGTCCAAATCCAACCGCACAGGAATCTGAAAAGTTTTGCCTATCTCAATAGAGCAGAAGAAAATAAACTGGATGTTTTGGAACAGTTATTTCAGGCCAAATTAACAATAAGCATACTCTTTGCAGTAAAATTCTCTTTTATTCTGATGTGATGTAGCATTTTTCTTCACAGGCTAAAGTTGAAATTAATATACAATACCCATTAATTATTAGGAAGTAAAGTGAAGTAGGGTAACAATAAGTGTTCTACATTGTATTTAAGTCTCTGTTTAGGTAGCACTTCAATTGTACATTTACTATATATAATATATAATATATTCATTATAACCATTTTGCTGAATAAGGTTTATCTTTTACCTCAAAATAAAGGTTCTGAATGCATGCACTGTAGAAATTACTTCTATAAGTAATTACAAATTCATAAAGAAAAAAATGCTTTATTGACAGAGTTTCCTGGCTCAGGGTGTGTGTGAATAAAATAGTTGAAATGGCTCTAACACTTGGCAATAGAAACTAAATAAAAGTTCATTTAAAACAAATGCCAAGCACCTTTCTTGGGCACAAATCCTTGGGAGCAGAAAGACATAGTATGACAGCTTAAAGAGTGTCTTAACAATGGCTTGTCGCTTTATCAGGGATGTCTAAGAAGCAGGTTAATAAGATGATGAGAATGAAGGCTCAATATGACAAAACTACAAAGCACTTTCTTCATGTCATTCCTCTGAGATATGTAGGTGGCAAATATTATCTCTGTTTTGTAGATTGAAAAATGAAATAGTTTATGCACTCAAAGACATTTCACTGACATTCTGATTTTTAAACAGGTGTAGTTTCCTTTTATAGACCTCTAATAGTTATTACATCAGCTTTAGACTTCTGTAATAGTTCTGAATAATAGCACCTCTAGAGTTGTTGAGATAATCAAGGTTTAACTCTGTCTTCTTTTTCATAAACCTTTTAAGAGCTAATGTCATAGACAAAAACTTGGAATGTTATTTCTAACTCTAGAAAGAGAATTTGTAAGATTTAGAGATTCTTTAGAGAGCATTTGTAATACATATATCTTATTCTTAGCCCTTTTATAATTGAAAAGAAAATTGGTTGCTGAAAAATTGACCATGTGCATTATTGAACCAAATACACACATACATACACATAAAATCCAGAAAAGCCAATCCCTGTCTATTTCAATATATTAAAATTGAAAACCAATTGTTACAAGATCCAGACTAAGTTTAAGCTAAGATCATCATTAAATACTGCATAATTCAGAGCATAAAGTTAATGAAATTGAAACAGAGTGACCAAATTGCAATCAGAGAGCTCAGAAGTCAAGAGTTCCATAAGTAGCATTCCGACAGCAATGCTTTCTTTGCCATTTGTGAACTGGGGTGCAGGAATCCCATCCATCTCATTTCTGATCATTCTAATCTTCTCTTACACCCCTATTAAGGTTGTCTACATTTTTCTCATACAACCAAATTGACTTTAGTGCATATTTATGGTTATGAATATCAGTTTCAACCTCCTGAATTAGAAAGGGAACTAGAATACATTTTCATAATCTCTATATGATAGAAATACTTGCTATCCTAAGAAGAACTCTGTTCTGTGCTCTTTTATCTGCAAACCCCAAAGGTTCACTAAAATTCTGCATAACCCAGAGTTGTACAAAAATGGACAAAAAGTCACTTGCTTTTATCAGTATCTCTAGGGGGAATAGAATGAAATGTATTTCATAAAAGTTAATTACATTATCTCTCAATTTTTAGGAACCAATTATATGACTGTAAATTTTAACAACAAAAATGAATTATGGTAATAACAATTTATGTATGACAATTTCAAAGCAAATTAAATTAATTAAAAACCCAATTGCATTATCTATATTGGCCTTCATATCCTTTCTAAAGCAATTAGTTATTATTCATCTTTACTTAAGAACTGGTATGATTTAGTTATATGCTATTTTGTGTTAAGTGTGTTTTATGATATTACAGTTTAGAAATTTCATGTATTTCAAAAATAAATTGTATTGCTTTGTATAGATTAGTCAAAATAAAATGCTCTCATAAATATGGTAAATATTTAGCCCTAACTATTAATTTCATTTTAAGGCTAATAATTATCAATTAAATTATTTTAACAAGTAAATGAATCATTAATAAACAGTTTTCTGGATTACATTACTATCTTTTCCAGGTACTATTTCCCTCTGTTGTTCATTGGAATTAACTCATGGACTTAGTGTTTTACCTTATTACAAAAGTTGATGACCTGTTTGGATCTAATTAGCAACACCTATGACTTAGATATTTATTTGTACTAATTTCATAATTTGTTTTGGAATGTTATGGCATAAAAAGCAAGAAAGGCAGAAATTTGAAAGGAGGAAGGAAGGGAGGGAGGGAAGGAGGGAGGGAGGGAGGGAGGGAGGAAGGAAGGAAGGAAGGAAGGAAGGAAGGAAGGAAGGAAGGAAGGAAGGAAGGAAGGAAGGAAAAAAGTATGCTTGGAGCATCTTCTCAAAACCCGATTAATCAAACAAATATATATTGGTTGCTAAAAAATCCCTATTTCTTTTTATTTTACATTCTTAGTATTGCTGAAAAAGAGACAGTATAGTGATCTCTACAACACATCAAAATATATTATGTGTTTTCTTGACAGTTTATCTGCTACTATAAAACATGTACTTTTCAAAGTTTTAAAAATACATGATCAATAAAGGAAAATATATTTAATGTAGTTAATCAACTCATATGAAACATTCTCAAGCACTTAAAGCAAAAATGTAAAACCTCTTTATTTTTTGGTATTAGTAAAACTATTTCAAGTTGCTTCTTTTTTCTCTAAAAATAGTTTGTAGAGGTTTTGAACCATTGTCTTATAAAGGCTCTGAAATATTTTACTATTAAAGAGAGAACATTACTAGTGCCATTACCTGAAGAGCATAGTAATATTTGGGCAGAGTGTGTTCTGTGATATTAAGTTTATACATGACTAGCACACAAAAACAATATTTAAATTCCATCTCTGAGTTTAGTGAAGTGGAAACCCTGCAATTTTTTCTGTCATTGCCTAGTATCTTTTCTGACTCTAGAGTAGCTTTTCCATAAAATGGGCTATATAACTACAAGGGAAATTTTAAGGAAGTGGCAGAAAAACTAGACAACCATGCTATAATATTGTTTAAGCAGCTGAACTTTTAAGAAAGATTTCCTTTGAACCTTAAGAATTTTCATGCCCATGAATATTCATGTGCATGAATACCCAGTAATTTAAAAATATGACACTATTCAAAACTGCATAGGGAGCTACTATTTAAAGGAGGAATTTTTATTCAAATTTCATTAGCATCAGTATATTAATGATAGTCAATGCATTTCTTTCAAAACATGAAAATATTTTTGTTTTACTCCTGCTTAAGGAAACACATCGTTTACAGTGATATAAGTACATACTTGGTATGTTTTCTTTATGTATGGAAGAAAAGTAATAACAGATGTCATCAAGGTTGATTTGTCATGAATACAAAAATGAAGTATTGCAAATAAACCTTGGTGTTAGCAGTGCTAAAGTGAGGAAAGTTTGTCCAAATCAGTGTAAATTCCAACAACTTTCTTATTTTTTATTTTATCAATATTAATTAAGTTCTATGAAATAAGCAGATAAACAGTCAATAACAAAAAGGAAATTATGAGTACTTGATGTTAGCTATGTAGTAGTATGTGTGTGTTTTACTGTGGATTGAACCCAGGACACTTGGATGAACCAGAGAGCTACATCCCCAATCCTTTCTTGGTTTTTTGTTTTGTTTTGTTTTGAAATGGGCTCTTGCTAAGATGCTGAAGCTGGGATTACAGGTGTGTACCACTGTACCCAACTGTGTCATATATTTAAATATCTTTGAATTCTCAGACAAAAACAGACACAGTAACTAAATAGAAAAGACAGAAATGCATGGACAATCTTTATAATGAAGTTCAGTTTTAAGGTATACATATGAACCCCACAATTTTGTGAGTAAATGAAACAAAATTCTCAGAAATCCTGACTACTAGGATTGATGTCTAATGGGGAGAAAACAAAATAAAGCAATTGAAAATCTGATATATCTGAGAACAAAAGAAATCCAAATGGCCAACAATTATTTAGTAATAAATACACAGATCAATCTGTGTGCAGGGACTAAAATCAGGAAGAGTTTGACCCATGCAAAAGTGAGTAAGTGCAGGGGTTGGTGAGAAAGTGTGAAGAAGCTGGAGAAGCCTTTCAAAGTTGAACAGCCAAAATCATTGAATAGCTAAAAGACATTGAGAAAATGGTACAAAACATGAAAGAACATACATGAGGAATATAAAAATCCCAAAATAAAGTAACAGAATTTAGGACATAATTAGAAACTACAGGGGGAAAAAAACTCTTTTCAGATATGAGAAAACAAACTAGAGGTAATGTAAGAATAAATACAAAAGATTTGAACCTTAATATGAATAGATAGTGAAAAGGATGAAAACCTTAAAAATCAAAACAGAAATTGAGAATGATTTTTTTAAAGTTTTTTTAAGTTAATGATTAAAGATAAAAAAAATCCAAAAAGGATAATAGTAGTCTCTGAGGTTAAATAACAAAACAAAGGAATAAAATAAATACAATCAACAATAATTCAAGTAACTTTCCTGAACAATTATAAAAATGTTGAAGTGACATTAGTTAAAACTACTGGATAAGCAAGCACAAAAGCTTGTTTCTCTGTAACACATGAATGAGAACTAGCAGAATCAATTTTATTGGATTTCTGGGAGCTAATAAAGAGTTTCTGGTAAGCAGGCAGATTCTTAATCAATTAAACAACAACAACACCTAAGTTTCAGTAATAACATTTTTGGGGAAGCTGAGGGATGTTATTGGGCATTTAACCCAGATGTGCTTAACCACTGAGATACATCCCCAGCAATTTTACTTTTTATTTTGAGACACGGTCTCACTTGCTTACTTAGAGCCTCACTATATTGCTAAGGCTGGATTAGAACTTGCAATCCTCCAGCCTCTGCCTCCCAAATCTCTGGGAATTCAGGTAAGTGCCAACATGCCCAGCTGTCAGTGTGAATTTTTGTGTGGAGTTGCATTTTAGCTTGACTCCATCTCCCACCACCAGTATATAATAGTCTTTGAGGACAACAGTTTCCAATACAGATGATCCCCAACCTATGATGGATTTAAATTCTGGAAAATTTTTCAAAAGTGAAAATATCATAAGTCAAAAATGCCTTTAATGCACCCAACCTACAGAACACAGGAAATTGCAGAGTGTCAGTTATCCATTCTTGTAATTGTATAGCTGATTGGGAGCCTCTACTCACTGCTACTACCCAACAGTGTCAGAAATTATTGTGCTACATACTAATATCCCTGGAAAAGATAAAATTTCAAAGTATGATTTCTACTGAATATGTATCACCATTGCATCATTAGTAAGTCTGAAAATACTATCAGCTCAAAATTCTATATTGGCAAAACTGTTCTTCAAAAATGAAGGAGAAAGTAAAAACATTCTAGCAGAAATGGAAAGAAAATTTGTAACTAGTAAACTTATCCTACAAGTAATAATTTTTAAAATATTTTAAATGATAATGAAAGTGTACTAGGCAGAAACTTAAGTCTACATAAGTAATCACATAGATAATTAAAAAGTTTATTAGTAATATAATTTTGGGTTTTAAATCCTCTTTTTCCTTTTTTATTCAAGACAAATAAATAAAATATTAGTCTTAAGACTATGGTGATAAACACTCATATATAAAGATATAATTCGTGACAATGAAAACATAAAGGAAATGTAGCCAGTTTGGAACAGGGTTAAAATATGTTCATAGAGCTAAGATTACATTAATTCAAACAAAATTTTTATAAATTAAATTTTTTGTGATCTTCCGATAATCTACTAAGAAATATCTAAAAATAATTTTGTAAAAGAAATGAGAAAGAAATCAAAATTTTAGACTAGAAATCTGTTAATCTAATACAATGTGGCAGTAAAGAAAGAGAAAAATGGAATAAAATAAGTGTGTCCTTGTCAGTAACTGTAGTCAATATAATTAATTAAACTATAAATATAATCTTATAGAGATTAATAGAGTAAAAACAATCAAACCTTATATTGTTATAAGAGATTCACTTCAAATATAAAAACAAAAGTAAACTCAATGTATAGAAAAACACATTCTATGCAAACAGTAACCAAAAGTGAATTGAAGTGGTCATACTCTGTAGGAATGGCTATAGCAACAAAAAGCTTAAGCCAAAAACCACTAAAAAACAAAGGGCATTATATAACAAAGTCAATTTATCAAGAAGATATAATAATTATAGAAAAATATACATTCATTACAGATCCTGAAAGGGCATAAATCTGAAACTAACAGAATTGAAGAAGGAAATGGTCCAAAAACAATAGAGAACCTAACTGGACAAAAGTTAAACAAGGAACTATGACAAATAAACACCATCATAAAACAACCAGATTTAACAAACATTAACCTAGTACACCACCCAACAACAGCACAGGACACATTCTTCTTAAATGCACACAGAACATTCTCCAGGAAAACAGAGAAAAACTTAGTGAGCTTACAAATATTGAAATCATGGCAAATATCCTCTCTGACAATAATGGAATAAAAATAAGTAAATAGAAGAAAATTTGGGAAAGTTTCAAACATGTGGAAATTCAACCACACACTTCAACAGCCAATGAGTTAAGGTATAAAAAGGGAAACTAAAAAAGATATTGAGATAATGAAATTAAATCACAATATACCAAACCTTATGAGATGAGTCAAAAATAGTTCTCAGAAAATTTTATATACCTAAAAACATGCCTTTTAGAAGATCCCAAATCATTAACCTAAATTTCTATTATACATAACTAGAGAAAGGAGAGGAAACTAAGCTCAATGCATACAGAAGGAAGGAAATAATAAATACTATAGCAGAGATCAATCAAGTAGAGAAGAGAAAAAAGTTGGTACAGAGAAACAAAACTTTTTTTCTATTTTATTTATTTTTTATTGGTTGTTCAAAACATTACAAAGCTCTTGACATATCATATTTCATACATTAGATTCAAGTGGGTTATGAACTCCCATTTTTACCCCAAATACAGATTGCAGAATCACATCGGTTACACATCCACATTTTTTACATAATGCCCTATTAGTAACTGTTGTATTCTGCTACCTTTCCTATCCTCTACTATCCCCCTCCCCAAAAGTTGGTCCTTTGATAAGAAATGAACATGAAATGTTTCTACCAAACTTACAGAAGTAAATCACAAAGGAATACTATAGACAATTGTATCTAACAAATTATATAACTCAGACATGAAAAAAATTCCTGAGAACACGCACACAATCAAAGCTGACTAATAAGACAATGAAAATTTAAATAGACCTAATAAGTAGTAAAGCTAGGAATAAATATTTTAAAAAAGACGAGACTAGAACAAGATAATCTCAATGGTGAATTCTAACAAAAGTCTGAAGAATTAACACCAATACCTCTCAGATTCTTGCAAAAAAAAAAAAAACAGAAGAGGAAAAAGTATTTTTAACTCATTCATGAAATCAGTCAGACTGTGACATCATCAGAACAAGAAATTATAGACAAATATCTCTCATGAATATATATGCAAAACTCCTTCATGAAATACTAGCCAGCTATGGTTACCATATTAAAAGGACTATATATTCTGGCACTTTGAAATTGATCTCAGGAATGCAAGGGTTCAGAATATAAAAATTAATGTAACATACCAAGAAATTTTTTAAATGCAATTACCAAAAGTTGATGCAGAAAAAGCATTTGACAAAATCCAAAACTCTTTTTATGATTTATAAAAGGCAAAAAACTAAAAACAGAAGGACACTTTCTTAACTTACAAAAGGTATACAACATTTCACATCAATTTCTACAAAGGTTCTTAGGCCAGTGGGAATCAAAAACAGACATGTCTGCCACAATAGTACCAATACCATGAGAACAACTGAACTACATCACAGAAAACTCTCACCAGGAACAAATGAGCCTTAGAAACTTTACTACTTGCTTGAGTTTGAAGAGACTGAACACAGGCACAAATGAAGCAAAGCAACTTAATTACAGACAGGATGTTACCAAAAGCCCAGTCTTCCTCCAGATGCCAATCTAGTAAGGAGGACACAATTTTGAGAAAAAGGAAAGATACTTTATTGCTTTGCTAGCAAAGGAGAAACAAAGGGGCTGTGATTCTGTCTATCAAAGGAATCAAAGGGCTATTAAATATGGTTCAAAGGCTACATTCTGCTTGTTCTCCATTGCAGCTGTAATTCACTTGTTAATTTCTGAGATCTTCTGGTACCATCCTCAAAGTCTGGATTACTTCATTGCAATGGTGGGTGTGTACTCAAGGACACATAAATCTACAAATAGGAAGAAAGGTAATTCTGTTTCCCCTAAGATTAGAAAAGTGGAGAGATTAGGGAAGAACAGAGGGAGAGGAAGAGAAAGAAAAATGTCCATTTTAAAAATAAGTTTCAGTGGCAGAGCAGCAAGGGCTATATTCAAAGTTACAAAAAGGCGAGGATAAGCAGAAGCCTAAGATTCATGGTGATTCAGATCCCTAATTCTCAAGAAAGCTTTCAAGCAGGTGGAATCTCATCTACACATGAGTCATGTCATAGTAAACCTGACATGACTACAAAAGCACTCCTCTTTGGTTTTATATAGTGGGCCCAATTTGGTTCACTAATCTCAAACATTGCAGAATACTCTAATTATGGAGGAATTAGTTCACAGTATTTTTTCCCAAATATTTCTCTTTATCTCAGTATGTTGCATTCTCAGTACATTCTGCATGAGGATTGCAAGTAAAAGGGGAAAAGTTGGATCTGTGAAGGTCATTGGGAACCTGTCTTCCTCAGAGTATCTGCAAAAAACACACGGTTAATATTATACTGAGTGGAGGACAGAAAGATTTCTCCTAAAGACAAGGATGTCCAATCTAGCCAGGAAATTATACACATACATACACACACACACACACACACACACACACACACACACACAAATATCCAATTTGGAAAAGAAAAAAAGTAGTGTTTCTATTCACAGATGACACAGTTTTCTGTATTGAAACCCCTAAGGAATTCACCCACAGAAAAGAAAAAAAAATTAATGCTAAAAAACAAATTCAGCAAAGCATCAAGATATAAGATTGACACACTAAAGTCAATTGTATTTCATATATTACTAATTAATAATTCAAGACAAAAATTAAATAAAATGTTACCTACACAATACTATTTTAAAGGGTCCATTGCTTAGGAGTAAATTTAACCAACAAGTTGCAAAACCTGTGTGTAGAGAAATAAAAAACTATGATAAAATAAATTTCCTAAATAAATGGAAAGGTATCATGGGGTCATGCATTAGAATATTTAATATCATTAAGATTTGGAGATGGTATTTCCAAATTGGTGTACAGATTCAGTGCAATCCATATAAAAATTGCCACTCTCCTTTTGAAGAAATGTGCAAACTGATTTTAAAATCATATGGAATTGCTGCAGAGGATGTCAAAAGGAAAAAAAAAAACCTTGAGAAAGAATAATGCTAGAGGTTTTACACTTCTGGATTAAAACTTATTATAAGACAATTTTATTGAAACAGTGTGATATTATGGTAAGAAGAGAAAATGCAAAAGTTGGTATCTAAAATCAAATTTTGACAAAAATGTCAAGACAATTGCTACTGTTTGAATGTTTCCTCAAAAATTATGTGTTAGAAACAATTTACAAAGCAACAGTGTTAGAAAGTAAGACCTAATGAGATGTGCTTAGGCCATGATGGTAAAGTGAATTAATTAATGCCATTATCATATGAGTTCATTATCACAGGAATAGTTTCATTATTAAAGGGAAAGTTTGGCCTCTTTTTAAGCACCCTTTCTTTCTCCCCACCTCTTCTGCCGTGGGATTACACAGTAAGAAGGCCCTTAATAATTGCTGGGGCCTCATTTTGGAATTTCTAGCATCCAGAACTATGAGTCACTGTATTTCTGCTTCTGATAAATTTCCGAACCTATGAAATTTTGTCAGATCAGCACAAAAGAGGCATAAATCACCCTTAGTTGGGAAAGAATTATTATTTTCAACAAATTGTGTAGGTACAATTGGATTTCCACATGCAAAAAAAAAAGTGAATTTTGACACCTACCTCATGCCATATACAAAACAACAATAACAACAACTCAATGTAATGGCTAAAAGTATAAAACTTAAAAGAAAACAACACCTTTGATTGGCAATGGATTCTTAAACATGACACCAAGAACCAAGAACACAAATAACTAAAGAAAAATAAAAGAATTGGACTTGCCAGAATTAAAAATTTTGTGCTTTCAAATAACACTATTAAGAAAGTGAAGACAACCTACAGCTTAGGAGATAACATTTAAAAAAAATCAAAATATATAAAGAAAACTTAAAATTTAACAACAAAAAAGAAAACAACCAAATTTAGAAATAGAAATGAACTTGGATAGACATTTCTCCAAAGAAGATAAACAGATGGCCAACAAGAACATAAACATATGCTCAATATTTTTAATCATTAATGAAATGCAGAGTAAAACCCCAATGAATTACCATTTCATACCCACAAGGAACTTTAATAAACAAATAAACAAACAAAAATTATAGGAAAATATTGGTAAGAATATGGAAAAACTGGAACTCTTATATTCTCCTGGTAGGAATGCAAAATAATAAAATTGCTATCAAAGGTTTGGTTATTCCCACCATTCTGTCTCTTCATATATATCCAAGAGAACTGGAAACAGATGGTAAAGCAAAAAGTTATACCTAAATACTTACAACAGCATTATACACAATAACCCAAAATGAAAATAATCCAAATGTCCATCTCATGATAAATACATATATATATATATATATATATATATATATATATATATATATATATATATATTGGTACTGAAGATTGAATGCAGGGGCTCAACCACTGAGCCACATCCCCAGCCCTTTTTTATATTTTATTTAGAGAAAGGGTCTTGCTGAGTTGCTAAGTTCCTCACTAAGTTGCTGAGGCTGGCTTTGAACTTGCAATCCTCCTGTCTCAGCCTCCCAAGCCCCTGGGATTACAGGTGTGTGCCACTGTGCTTGACTATAATTTTATATGTACCTGTAATAGAATATTGTTTAGCCATGAGAAGAAAGGAAATATTGATACGTTAATATGAAAAAACCTTGAAGCTTTATATTAAGTGAAAGAAGCAAGACATAAAAATCCACATATTGTAGAATCCATTTATATGAAATACTCAGATTAATTAAATCCATAAAATCAAAAAGCAGATTAGTGACCAATAGGGAGTAAGGAAGAAAGAAAGAGTAAAATAAAGAGTGGCTACTTAATGGTTATCAATTTTATTATTAGGATGATAACAATATTCTGGAATTCAATAGTGGTAATGGTTTCCAACCTTTAAAATACTAAAAACCACTGAATTTTACAATCTTAAAATGCAAAGTGATGGATTTTATGTTAGTGAATTTTATCTTTAAAAATTGAAATATTATATTACAAGTACACAGCAACATACCTGAAAATATTGAACTGAAACAACCAACACTGAAACATAGTCTAATAAAATTAGTTGACTTGAAAAAAAAGTAATTGGGGCATAAAAAAATTTTTTTAAATGTTACTTACAAGGAAAAGAAGAATAAATATTATACAATTTTTCAATAGTAGCTTTTTATGTTAGAAAAAAAGTTATGTAAGGTATGTTTGACATACTCCATAAGACAGACTATGAGACCAGGATTTTTATAACAAGCAATAATAACTTTCCAGAGTAGGGCACAAACTGTTTTTCATGCTAAAGAATTTAAGAAAGATGGTTCCCATAAATCCCTTCCTGAGTAATCCTTAGAATTCACTTCAAGCAACTGAAAATTAAAAAGAGATCAACATAAGATCTAATGGTTGGCTTTATGCATATATATATTGTATAAATAACAAATTGAATGAGGATTAAAAGAATCTAGTATGTAATAAAGCATATGTTCTCACAATGCATACATAGCACAGCTATAAATATTGAGGTTATTTGTGTAATTTTTATTTTTCTAAGGAATTTGACAATTTTCCCTAAGTTTCCCAATTATTGATACAAAATTATCATTATTAATTTCACTTATTTTATTATTTGCTTCATAGTTTCTTTTTTAATTCCTAATATCATTCATTTGAGCATAATTTTCATTCTTTTTTACTTTCTGTGTCTTGTCCAAGATTTATGATATTTATTAGTCAAGATTTATGATATTTATGAATTTTTAATGAGGAACCAACTTTTATCTTAATGATACCTTATTTCATTGTTCCCATTAATCTGTGCCCTTAGGGACTAGGATTGTGGCTCAACAGTAGAGCATTCACATAGCATGTGCAAGGTCCTGGGTTCTATTCTCAGCACCACATAAAAATAAAGATATTGTATTCAAGTACAACTAAAAAAAAATATTTAAAACAAAATCTGTGCCTTTATACTTGTTGTTTTGTTATTTATTTTGTCTTTAAATTTCTTAAGTTTAAGGATTCACATGTTAATTTTTAGTCTCTCTTTTATTCTAATAAGTTTGGGGCTATAAATTTCCCTCAAAAATTACTTTGGCTATTTCTCAGATTCTTGATCAATTTATTTTCATGGCTATTAATTTTCCCATTATGAGTTTTCATTAAGATTTAATCAGGCTTGAGGCAGTTTTTTCCCCCCTATGATCACTAGGTGGGCCATCAAAATACAGCCTGCAAGTCCCCTTTGTATTTTAGATATCTTCAACGTTACAACTCACTCCAATGTGTTATTTATATAGACTTATATATTATTTCTTGTTGTTTGTATCTTTTGAGGGATCCCTTTGTATTCTGCCTCATATTTAAAAACAGCATATTATGTTAAGCATTTTAAAGGAACTTTTTTAGAAATTTCTCTGTGCATCTCATCTCTCATATTGAAAAAAAAACACCAGAAATTTAGCAATTATTTGTTTAAATTATCTGTGACCACCTGAGCTTCTAAAGTAGGTTTTATTCTCAAACGCTGTTGTTTGCTCAGTTTAATGGCATGATATAGTGCACTATAGTTGGAATTATGAATAAAATAAACGAGTATGTGTCTGAATTTGAAGAGTTAGGCAAATGTTTGAAACCAAACCAATAAAACCTATATAATATTATCAATTAAAGATCACTTATTTTATAATAAAAACATGTTACTTAAATTTAATTAGCATGATTTCCAATAAAAATTCTAGAATTAGATTTTATTTCTTAAGTTACCATTTGAAAAGAGTAATAGTCATTGTAGTTTAGTACCTTTCTAAACAGACTAGACCTTAAATATCAAAAAGGAATTTTTAATATCACTCTTTACAAGTACAACTTTAAATGTTGTGAATTTCTGCCTTTATCAATAATGAAACATAAAAGAGAATAAAACCACCCTGACCAGCCAGGAAAATAGGATACTTTTCCATAACTTAAAACAAGTTTACACACCTCTCTTTCTCTCTCTCTCTCTCTCTCTCTCTCTCTCTCTCTCTCTCTCTCTCTCTCTCTCTCTCTCTCTCTCTCTCTCTCTCTCTCTCCAGGACATGAACAAAATATCTTTGTTGAAGCCTGCCTAAGTCTACACTTTATATTACCCAGAATATCATGGGACTTTTAATGATCACTCTTGATGTCATTAAAAGTTGTGAATCATCACTGACTCAGATACATAACCTCTAGTGAATTCCTGATAGCACATTTTCTTTAACTATTTAAATTTAACAGATCACTTGGGTACAATTGCACAGGTAGAACATTAAAACTTAAATTCTTTTTTTCACATTCTGTCATTCTGTCCTGCATAATCAGTTCCATGTTCCGAACTCCTAGAAGAAAATCACTTTTAAAATCTATTTCATTTACTTTGTTTTTCAGTCCCTCCTTCCTTTCTATTTCTTTCCTCCACTTCTCTCTCCTTCCTTCTAAAATACCGCTTCTCCCTTTTTCTATTTCCTTCTCTGCTGATCTCTACAATTGCTTAGTATTAGTATTGAACTTTTTGCCTCCTTTCCCTTATCAAGGTTCAATTTCATCAACGTGGCAAAGGATATACAAGTAAGATGTCCCTCTAAATCTAGCTTCCTCTTGCCAGGCTGAAGGAGAAAAGCAGGATAAATCTCAGCTTCAGGGTTAAAAGGTGTAATTTCCTTAGGAGCTTGAAAGATCCCTTCAAGTTTTGTCCTCAAGCACATTCATTTCAGTTCTAATTGACATGTCTCCACATTGGCGAGACTCCAATTTTTCCTGAAGCCCAGAATAACCTCTCGGTGCTGCCTTTGGTCCCTGCTTATGCTCACTTTCGTCAAAGTCACAGTGCGCTGCCTTCTGTGTCCTGGGGTTGGTCTGTCTCTCTGCTTTTCCTTCACACTTTCCATGCTGAGTTCTCTTTTCAGGATGGAATGAATCTATTCTTTTTCTCTCCTGCAAGAACAGGCACTAGGGATCTAATTACTGTAGTCACGATATCTCTAATAGAAATGTTAAGTTTGAACACAATGTATGATGTTTCTGGGAGACTTCAGAGAGATCTGAATTACTGGGGCTGTCCTGCAGTTCTTACTGTTTGGGTGCCACATCTCTGCAGCTGTTCTAAAGAAGATTCAGTTTAGTTATATAACTGAAAGTCTTGGGGGTCTTGAAAATTTAAACTTTCTCACATATTTCACTATGTAATATTTATTGAATACCTACCTAGTGTCAGGCATTTTTCTAAATGTTTTATACTATTAAACAATTTAACCCCTACAAGGCTCTGGAAGTTGATAAAACTGTCCCTTTTTTATAGCTACAGAAGTGAACACAACAAGGAGAAATCTAGGGTCACATGCCATCTGAAAACCAAGCCTTCACTCTTTATCTATAACTGCCTGTTTGGATAATCTTGATGAGCTTGATTCGAGGAATTTCACATTTTAATAACTATACCAAGTGCTTTATTTTGTGGTTAGTTGCTCTTCTTACCAGCTCTCAGGAATACAGAAAATATTGTCAATTTTCTGACTGGTGAGGATTAAGCAGTTTAATGTTAGCTACTTGATGTTCTCCAGTAATAACTCCCAGTCTGCTGCTTCACAGACCAGTAAATATTTTGTTTCTCCAGAGAGAATGAAGGTTATGATTTGTATATGAGGTGTTTCCCAAAAATCTCATGTGTGAGACAATTTAAGAAGGTTTAGAGTAGAAATGATTGGGTTTTGATGAGAGCCTTACCCCAATCAGTGAATTTATCACCTGATGGGATCAATTGAGTGGTAATTGAAGGCAGGTAGGTTGTGGCTGGAGGAGGTGGGGCATTGCGGTATATACTTGTATTTGGCAAGTGGAGATCTCTCTCTGCTTCCTGATCATCCTGTGAGCCCCCTCCCTGAAGCCCCAGAGGAATAAATATTAATAAATAGCCAACCTTCTATGGACTGAGACCTCTGGAACTGTGAGCTCCCAAATAAACTTTTCCTTCTCTAAAGTTGTTCTGGTCAGGTCTTTCAATCACAGCAGCAAAAAAGCTGACTAAAACAATAAGATATTGGATTTTATTAGTAGAAGAGTTGTCATAGTATCATTCTTGGTGAATATTTTTAATATTATATTAGGAAAAAAACAAAAATTAGAGAATCCTGAGGAAAATTATGTATATAGCTATTCAAAAGCTATATACATAAATAACTATAAATAATAATGCCTGAAACTAGGTAGGTATTCAATAAATAACTATAAATAAAAACAGAGGAGTGAAAACACTCTTTATGCAGAGAATCCCAAAATACATCTAATTAGCACTTACCAAATATGTCAAACCATTTGGGTGTGGCAGTGCGCACCTCTGATCTCAGCATCTCAGGAGCTAAAGCAGGAAGATGGCAAGGTCAAAGCCAGCCTGGGCAATTTAGTGAGATTCTGCCTCAAAATAAAAAAAAAAATAAAAAGAGGTGGGAATGTAGCTCCGTGATGGAATGTTCCTGGGTTCTATTCCCAGTGCCACAAATTAATTAATTAATTAAACGAGTACCATTTGTTGAGCACCTCACAATAAGGGGAATTCCTTTTGGATGGAGGGCTTTATGAGTGTCACCTGTTTATATACTGGTCCCTCTCAATTCCCTTTCAAGAGTATGGTTGGTAACAACGAGAATTTGAAGAATCTTTATGGACTGTGATTTAATAATGTCCCCAATGACCTCTCCTAAGTCAATTCTTGTCTCAATGATCCTTTGATCAGAAATGGAAGAAATACAAACATGGGTAGAATAGCAATGAAAGCAGTGAAATGCCAATGGCAATGTCTATGGTGCAAAGCGGTAGCACACTATAAAGAAGGTCAGATTCATTAAGCCCTCCATTAACCAGCCCTGAAGAGTCTCTCCCCACCCCCGCCCCATTGCCAACTCCCCCTTCAACACCAGGAATAAAATTTTTGACAACAGATCACACCAGCATCCTCCAAATATTTGAACTAATGTTTATTTTAAGACTTAGAATGTAATAAAGAGAGATATTTAAGTCCCAAAGTTATTTAGAATTAAGAAGATGACTTTCAGATTTTTCCCTCAAGATTCCCGTTCCCATTTGTGCCATCCTGAAAGTCTTATAATAACTAATCGAGAAATGATTCACAAGGTCACCCATTCCCAGACACCCAAAGGGCAGGACCGGCAAAAAAGCTACTCACTACTCTCCCCAATTAAGCCAGCCACAGAGTTCCCAGAAAGCCTATTGACAGTTTAACCAAGTGGTTCTCACAGTTTTAATTCCTTGGACTATTTCCGACTTACCCTGCAATAAGTGAACGGAGCTTGGACAAGCATAAATGTACAATAGCATCATCATTGGCAAGGAGAATATCAGTGTGTTGATCATTGCAGAAGAATTAAAAATCCTCAAATATAGCTCATCTGTGTCTACTCAGGGAAAAAAAAGTAGATGGAGAACTAAGGAGACTGGATATTGATAGACATGGATACTTTTTTCTGTTTTAGCAGAGTGAAACACAAGTCTCAGTTTGATCCTCTAGGAGTTTGTATTTCATCTTGTTTCTAAGTCATAGAATATAAAGTGTACCATGTCATTCAATCCGGTTATTGACACAGGACTTTCCTACCACAGTAGCTCTGGCAGTTGTCAGTGAAACTCAACAATCCCACTTCTCTGTGGCTAAAATCCTCCACACTCAGTGTGAAGTAATCAAATTCTTTAAGGTAGTATTCATAAAATATTGTTTTAAAATCCCTCACTACCTTGATCACTCCCTTGGTCATAATTTTAATGCACAATGGCTTATAATAATGTGAAATATCAGTGACAAAGAGGAAAGCAGGCCTGGCATTCTCAGTGAGGCCATGGTGTTGGTCCGTTGAATATACACAAAGAAGACAAACAGAAGAAAGGGCCACTGTATGATAATGGTGGATAAAGCCAAAAAGAAGTCTAATTTGTAGAAATTACAAAATATCCTTTAGCCTGATTGCCTGTTGAGTTTTTCTTCTTAGTCACTTATAGTGATAATCTCAGTTCATTCCTTCTTTCTTGATTAAGAATTATTAAGACGTCTGTACAAAGAAGAGCAAATTGTGCCCAAAGGACTTTGTGTCCAATCACAAAGTTGATGACCATGTCATAGCAAGGCAAAAAATATATGTGCATATGAGCAATCATTTGGTCTATAATATGAAACTAAGATTAAGCAATAATACCAGTAGTACTGATAGTATTGCTATTAAAAAATAACAAAATAATAAAATTAGAACTACTATTCTCCAAGAGCCTATTCTGGTTTTTGGCAGGCTACATGCTAGGCAATTTACATTGTTATCTCTTTAATGTGGTTAGTTTATAAAATAAGTACAGCAATCTCTTTTTACAGACTAGAAAGATTGAGGCTTGTGAAAGTAAGTAAATAGTCCAAGATCTCTCAGCTAAAAATTAAATCTTGGAACCAAGATCTAAAATCTGCCAGCCAAGATATTATTCACTCATCACTCAGCAGTGAGTAAGACTAATATTCTCGTAGTGGTTGTATCCAACCACAAGAGCAATGCCTTCTGAAATCTGTCTGACCAGAGAATGTTTATTGTAAATTCTCAAAGACTATATGTATCCAGCTATGAATCTTCTTAGCATAGGGAGAATGCATGCCAATTTTGGCTTAAACATTCCTTTTTTGAAGAATTTCCATAAAGTTTGGACATTTTTTATTATTTCCATTAAATCTTAGTTCCAAATACATCTGCCAGATCTTCTATGCCAAGTACTAACTACAAAATTGTTCTGTATTAGCCAAATTGACATTTTGTTCCATCCCTCACTAAGCTCCCACCATCTTATCAAAAGTTGGAAATAGGAAATATTGTCACCAAAATTCTACTGTGTAACTAATCAGAGTGATTTTTGTCCCTATAATTTTACTCTGACCAGGAGTATAATGTATTTTTACAAAATCTTTCCCAGTCTAATCTTAGAAATTAATCTGTGTAATTTTAATCTCAAATAATATTAATCTTGATTAAAATTAAAAGATAATAATCCAGTCATGCTAATAAGGAAAGGCTAGGAATGAAATTATATATCCAATATACATTTTCATTACCAAAATTCACAAAAATTTGAACATTTAAAAATTATAAAAATAATTACAATTGTACTAAAGATACTAAGGAAAACTCCAATGTTAATGTTAAAAAGAATCCAAGTCTTAGAAAAACAAAAGAGGCAGGACGTGTAGTACCCCCTTTCCCTTGTTAAGTCAACAAACCCCACTAATAATTTTAGAAAATAACTAATGCAGACAATGTAAATTTCTAAGAAAGAAGTAATTTAGTTGTTTAATTACCAACATAGTAATTGTTTGGCTCCCATTTTTTCCAAATGGTGCCAGACTGATGTTTTGGGAACTGAAATCATTTTGTCTGAGTATTGGTCATATATGACAGAAGGTAGCTTCAGGGTAAATGACCTCCCCACAAGACACAGAGTACAGATTTGCTTGAGATCAGCAATCTGTGGGAAATCAGAGAAAATGCTGTATCTAAGTGGGAAATTATGCTACTAGATATAGGAAAGAATGCCATGTGAAATTTCATAGAATAAGAGGTCTGAAAAGAGGCTTTCATATAATCACATAGCCTTATGGGTTTTTTTTCATTTTAATGTATTTCTTGTCTATTTATTGCATGGAGACAAGCACCATGTCAACCTTGACCAATATTGTATCGCAAATATTTTAAAGAAAAAATGATGTGAATGGAAGAATAAAAATCTACCAACCCTCTTGTGAGTATACTTTGTGTGCACAGCACTCACTAACATTTTTCATATAGTAAGACTTCTACTTTCCCAAGAGACCTACAAGCCCTCAGCCACATGTCTCCTTAAAGCCACGTTATGTGATAAAGTGCTAACTCAGTAGCTCTCCTTGTCTTTAACTACAGAAACTAAATTCTAGGGATGGGTGGAAAATTTTAGGCTGGGGCTCTTGTTTTTAAGTCTTGTTTTTAAGACTTACATATTTTGAAGGCTGCTATAAGAAAGGCTCTTCACTAAGAATGAAGTTAATATAGACAAAGAAATAGCCACTAGAGATAAAGTATATATACAAAAACAAACATATACACGCAGAGAGAGAGAGAGAGAGATACAGAGGGGGATTTGTGGTGAGTTTGGTTTGTTTTGATCATGTGTAAGTAAGCTTTTCATTGCTTTGACCAAAATATCTGACCAGAACAAGTTAGAGGAGGAAAAGAGTATTTTGGTTCATGGTTTCAGAGGTTCAGTTCATGGTCCACCGACTCCGTGGCTCTCAACCAGAGGTGCAGCAAAACAGCATGGTGAAAGGGCAAGGTAGAGTTCATGGCATCTAGGAATCAGAGAAAGTGAGTGAGGAGTCAGAAACAAAATATAATCCCAAGGGCACTCCCCATCCCATCCCACAGTGACCTACTACTATCAGCCACACCACATCTGGCCACAGTTACCATATATTAGTCCATTCAAATTATTAATCTATCAAATGAATTAATCCACTGATCATTTCACCTCTGAACATTTCTATATTGTCTACCACATGAGCTTATTGGGGGGACACCTCATATCCAAACTTTAACAGTCCATTCTTGAATCTTAGATTCCTGAACAAGGCTCCTGACTGAGGAACAAACTTTGTCCTAAATGCTATACTAAACCCTAGAACTAAACTAGGACCTTGCCTGCACATCTCTTTGTGACTCTGTTATACAATATAATTATTAATATTTTTGATAAATAAAAATTCTCTGCATGTTTCTCAGAAAAAAAAACCACAATTTTATACTTGATTTTTTTTAAAAAAGTGTTCATTTCATTTATAAATAAAAAATGAATAACACACTCTTCTTTGTACAATTAATAAACTATAGATTCCAAAGATAGGAAGTGCAATATTTTGTAGTGAAAGAATTTTGTCTAGAGGCATGGTTCCTAACTTACTGTTCTTTCTACTATTCCAGGCCTCCTCCATTCATATACCATGATTATTAAAAGCAGGGAGGATTAAGTCATCATTTTATATTCAAGTCAGTACAATGACCTCCTTGGAAAAAAGAACCAATTGTCTACCTCCATCTCCACAAAATGTACCTCTTTTTCTCAATTAGATTCCTTCAAAGTGAAGACAGGGTTTGAGTTTCTGAGTTCATTTGGCCATTTAGCTTTCTGCTGAGGCTGTCCAAAGAACAGCAAATTGTGCCCAAAGGGTATTCTAAGAAATAAATTAAGTAAAATTACTCATTGAAATTCTTATTACCAGAAACAGCACTTGTCCATTCGGCAGGTAATTGGTAGTAATGTTTGGTAATTGATAGCAATTACTAGTAATTAAATGCTGAGCCATTTCTTCATTTAATATTGGTTTCATTCCATGAACCCACTACTAAGAAAAAGAATTAGTGGTTGATAACCATGTCATGCTCTCATAACCAAAGGAAGTACAGAGTTAAGGAAGAAGCAGCTAATGTACAAGGTTGGATTGCTTTTGTGGTTCTATACTGAAGTAAATATCCCACATTATTTAATTAACAAACACCGGAAGTTGAATGAAAAAAAATACATACCTGGAATGCATTAGGCCTTCAATAGACATGAATTTCCAGATAATTTACTATTTTGTAGGTTAACTCTAAAATTTCTGTATTTTCTCAAGAGATAAAATAACATAAACTTATTTATGTGTTTTATGAAATACTTTAAAGCCCATTACTGTAGTGTGCAATTGATATCGTGATAGTACACATTTATTAAAAGGTTCTCTGAACTTACTTAATTCTAAGAGTGATTGGCTTAAAATACCAGTAATTTATATCATACAAGTGAATAAAACTTCAGAAGTGTGTTTAAATTGAGGGTTTGCAAATACATGTCATACAATACCAATTTTCAAAGTCAGGTATTTTATTTTCTCTTTGAAGTGCTGACCACTTCCTTCCCCTGTTTCCAACTTCTTGGTCCCTTTCCCAATTTTCACCCCTTTTCCAACCCATAACTGTAGCATTTTGAGGGATAGTGCTGTGGTTGTTTCATGGCCAGCTTCTCAGGATTGTATTTTTCTTTTGTTAAACCTCTTTGAAAACCTACAGCTCTAACAATTTAAAGACTATGATGTTCTCAAATCCCTGTCTCATCATGAGTGGTCCACAAGGTCCCAGAGAGGGACATTTCCCATATTTATTCTTCCTAAGTGAATAACAAGGAATTTTGATATAAATAATTTGAAGTCCTAAATACTTAAGAGGACACAGATATTAAGCAATCATTATTCTATAGCAAGTTCCAGAACTGCCCTGAATTACTGATTATGAATGGATATATAACTTTTCTTTTTATAATTTGTGGTCTGGGTGAATTATTGAAAGCATCAATATAATTCCCTTCAATTTATAAATATGTGGGAAAAAATATAATATTTTGGAACAATTAGTAAAGTAGGATGACTGAAAGGCAACTATTTCTAAGCCCTTGAATTTTTGACTCCTCCAGGGTTGTTGATCTATTTAAATATATAGTAGTGGGGCTATGATCAAAATCTAATGATCTCTTCTGTCATTGAAACTAAGTATATTCAGTTAAAAAGAGATATCTGCTTATGTAACTCTCTTGAAAGACAAAAAAAATTAAAAGAACAGTTAACTCTACATAAAATTGTGAAGTAAGAGAAATTTCTAACTGCCTCAAGTTAGTTTCTGCCTCTTGCATAACTTCTCTTTGAAGTTTTCCTCTTTCCTCTCTCTCCAACAGTTCAGTGTATTTATACCTCCCCAAGCCAATTTCTGTTCAAATACCTGCTCTCAGGTCTAATAACTGTATGACCTGGGATGACTGCTTTCATCTCCATCAGTGTTGGATATAGGATCCCACACAACATAATGACTAACCAGGGAACCTGGTTTTCAGCAAAGGAGGTACAAAGACAAGCTATGATTAAGGAATGAACTAGTCATATAAAGTACAACCCCACCTAGAAACTTGGAAATATCAGAACTAAAGTGCCAGCTTGGAGGCAATGCCAAAGGAAAATGGAATATAATCCTCTCAGCTATTATATACTCATTGAAAGAGTAACATTTTATATGTAGCTGTGATTTCCTCTGCCTCTAGACATATCCAATCAAAAGACTACATAGGTCTAGGAACCAAGAGATGGAAGCACAAGTGACCTCACTTAAATTGTTCCAAATAATACACTTGGCTATTTGTGATTTCTATACCTTCATTCCAGGCTCTGCATTTTTAGCAATCTTGGTTACCCAAAGCAAAGCACTTTCTACCAGGAGATGAAGCAAAGTTCTCATTGAAATATCAGCTGTGACTGCCACCAGATGAGCAGGGACTTAGAAACTACAGACTCCAGCAGAGATGCTAGAAGAGGGTGAGTGTAGCATTCCCTGAATAGCTGAGGTGGCAGAGGCTATAGCTTCTCACTAACCATCTTTTCAATTTTCCCCATGCAAAGATATATAGAAGAATCCTGAGAGAACAGCTTTCAGGATTTTTAAGATGACGACAATCCAAACATACAATGAATAGATTGTGGTGGACAATCACATTTGACCACATGTTGCTCATATCTCCCTTCAAGGAAGTATCTTTTTTCCAAAGCTGAAAGGGCTAATCTAATCAATTTTTAGCTGTCAATCCTGTCAAGGTTTATCTCAGTTGCAAAGAGCTCCTTGCACAAGAGAAAGAAAATTCAGCGAGTGAACAGGTAGCCCTGGATAGTTTACATCTAAAACTAATAGATGAGGAACTCTAAATGTCAGGCATTGATCTAATATGAAACAAATTCATGGGTGATCTAAAGGTCAAAACTTCCCATGGTATCATCTGTGGTTGTCATTGAGCTGGCATCACAGCTTGAGTTATTATTTCTCTGCAGAATTTCACTTCTTTTCTCTTCCTTTCACAGGTATTAATTGCAAGAGCACTCCTTAATATATATTGTGTATGCTAAACTCCCTTTCAGAGTTTTATTCCTGGGGCACTCAATCTGTACATATGACAGTCAAGGTTGTGATTTGTAGAAGTATCCCAGTCAGTGAAAATATATTTGATATGTTTGGTGAATGGTTAGATTATAAGACCAATTTACTTCTTGAATCTTTTAAATAAGTAAGAAATGAATTACTGATAAAATTTTCAATCTTCTAAAAGACTCCTTTCTTATTAGATCATTATAGTTACAAATAATAGTTTGGTTCATCTCAACAAATTCATACATGCTTGGAATTCTATTTCAGTTCATGTTCCCTACCTTTTTCTTCTCTTCTTCTCTTCCCCCATTTTCTGTCCTCTACTTTATTGCTTATCTAATTTTGATTGGTTCTTTCTACTTATACATAAAGGTGAAATTCTCTGTGGTATATTTATATATATGCACACAGCATGACAATATTGTGTACCTATCCAATTCTTCCTCATTACCATTCCTCCTCTCTTCCTCTCAATCTTCTTCTATTCCTCTAATCATTCCTATATCTTTTTGATATCCAGTTCTTCCCTCCTTCTTTCCTATATTTTGTTCTAGCTTCCACATGACAGAAAACTTTGACCCTTGATTTTATGAGACTGACTTATTTCACTTAGTGTGATGTTCTCCATTTCCATCCATTCACCAACAAATGCGATAATTTCATTCTTCTTTATGACTGAGTAAAACTCAATTGTGTATAATTTCTTAATCCATTGACAGGCATCTGGGCTGACTCCATAATTTGGCTATTGTGAATCGAACCATTGTGAACATTGAGATATCATTATAGTATGCTCATTTTAGTTCTTTGGAACAAATATCAAGGAATGGGATAGCTAAGTCATATGATAGTTCTATCTCTGGTCTTTTAAAGAACTCTTTATACTGCTTTCCAGAGTGGTTGTACTAGTTTGCAGTTCTACCAGCAATGTACAAGTGAACCTCTGTCCCCACATCCTCACCAGCATTTATTATTGTTTTGTGTTCTTGATAACTGTCATTCTAACTGCAGTGAAATGAAATCTTAATGTAATTTTGATTTACATTTCCTTGATTGATAGAGATGTTGAACATTTTTTTCATATATTTATTGGCCATTTTTGTTTCTTCTTTTGAAAAATTTCTGTTTACTTCTTTTGCCCATTTATTGACTATGTTATTTATTACGGTGTGAAGTTTTTTGAATTCTTTATATGAGCTAGATAATAATCCCTGGTCAAAGAAGCAATGGGCAAAGTTTTTTCTCATTCTGTAGGTTCTCTCTTTACACTCTTGTTTCCTTTGCTTTATTGAATCTTGTAAATTTGATGCCATTACACTTATTGATTCTTGGTTTTATTTCGTGAGCTTTAATGGTCTTGTTTAGGAAGTCCATTGCAGCATCAATATGATGCAGTATTGATCCTGTTTCCTTCTAGCAGTTGCAAGAGTTCTGGTATAATTCCTAAGTCTTTGTTCCATTTTGATTTGACTTTTGTGCAAGGTGATTGATAAGGATCATGTTTCCTTCTTCTATATATGGCTGTCCAGTTTCCCAGCACCATTTGCTAACAAATATTTCTGGCACTTTGTTAAGTATCAGATGGCAGTAAGGGTGTCTCTGTGTCTTCTATTCTGTTCTATTGATCTTCATGCCTATTTTGATGCCAATACCATGCTGTTTTTGTTACTAAAGTATAATTTCAAATCAGGTATTATGATGCCTCCGGCATTACTCTTTATTGAAATGTTCAACATCCCTAGCAATCAAGGAAATGTAAATCAAAATTACACTAAGATTTCATTTCACTCCAGTTAGAATGACAGCTATCAAGAAAACAAACAATAATAAATGCTGGTGAGGATGTGGGGACAGAAGTTCACTTGCTGTTTATTGCTTTGGCTGTTCTAGGTCTCTTATTCTTTCGACTTAATTTAAGGATTGTTGTTTCTAATTGTGTGGAGAATATTATTGATATTATTGATATGTTGATGGAGATTATATTGAATCTGTATACAGTAATGGTAGTATTTTGACAATATTAATTCTCCTTATCCAAGAACATGAGAGGTCTTTCTATCTTCTAAGGTCTTTAATTTAAATGACTTCTCTTGATAAGCAATATTCTCTTTAAAATAAAGATAGGGCTTATGTACTTTTGCTAAATTTGAAAAATATTTCAAATGGGTTGAAAGCAAATTTAGATGGTAAACACTTCAAGTTATTTTTCAGAGAACTTTTTACTGTTCTTTCCCACCCTGAAAAGGGCAGGTCTTAGAAGTTTTCATGATGTTATAAGACATATACTGTTCCTAAAATTATGAATTTGCAAAGGCTAAAAATTCTTTTATGAGTATTCAATTTTTTTTTTAATTTACACTCTCAAACCCGAGCACTTACCATGTACTGATTGAGAAATAGCCAAAGTCAGTTGGTTCAAGGTATAATTTCTGAACCCTGGCTCAGGCTTTGAAAACCAAAAGCCTAGCCTAAGTTCCAAAATCCTTCTGTAAGATAAGTTCTAAGCCTTTAGTGACTCTTCCATTTGTGCCCTTTATTTCTTAACTATTTTTATTAAAATAAAATATTTAAAGAAAAATTTTGTATGTTTAATTAACTTTCACAAAGTTCACAAAATTTAAAAACAAAACCCACACCAAAGGCCCTTCTCCTGCACTTTTCCAGTTGCTACTCACCTCTCTAAAAAGGACTATTGTTCTTCCTTGTCACCATAAGTAGTTTTGCCTATTTGGAATACCATAATCCTAAAATACGTGCTCTTTTGTATCTGCCTTCTTTTACTCAATATTATGTTTGTATCGAGAGAGCCAACTCCACATTATTGAATTTATCAATGTTAAATTCATTTTCATCACTGTGTATTTTATAATTATTTCACATATTTTACTTATCCATTCTAATTTTGATGGGGTTTTTTTAGTATTTAATTATTATTACAAAAGCTGTTATGAACAATCTTATGTATGTCTTTGGTATAAATTGACCCCTCAGCAGTCACGGATATACCTAAGAGTGAAATCAATAGATCAAAGGACAGATATATTTTGAAATTTATTATATACTGAACACTTTTATTGAATTTTATATCTTTCTTTTATGTGCCATGTAGACAGTACTTACCCCATACTAAACAGTGTGTCACTTGTGTGAGGATAGGAACCTGTCACATAATGTTCAGCACTAAGTATTTATCATTTGCATGTGATCTTGTGGAGCCTAGAAGAAATAGATAATACAGCAAATAACAACAATGATAGCATTTATGAAGCACTTATTTATTTATTTATAACACTTATCAAGCCAGACACTTTTAAAAAAGTAATGTATGTTTTAATTAATCTGATTTGTGTGTGTGTGTGTGGTGCTGGAGATTGAACCCAGGACCTTCTGCATGCAAAGCAAGCACTCTACCAACTGAGCTATATCCCCAGCCCTTAATTCATCTGATTTTTTTTAGAGAGAGAGAGAGACAGAGAATTTTTAATATATATATATATATATATTTTTTTTTTTTTTAGTTTTCGGTGGACACAACATCTTTATTTTATTTTTATGTGGTGCTGAGGATGGAACCCAGTGCCCCGCGCATGCCAGGTGAGCGCACCACCACTTAAGCCACATCCCAGCCTAAATTCATCTGATTTTTACAGAAAAAATATTTTATAGATAATAAAACAGAGGCATAGAGAAGTTTTATAACTTATCAAAATTCAACTGCAATAGAGTCAAATTCATGATATCAATTGTAGATTGTATACATGTTGTATACAATATTATATACATATATTATATATCATATACCATATATTGTACATTCTAAATTAATCATTAGAGAATTCAAGTAATTTTCCCCATGCCAAAAATTGGCATAGGTAGGAAGGATGAGTCAGAGCAGTCTCACTGCAACTCCTTAGCACCTGCTACTCTGCTACCTCCTTTAACTGTGAGCCCCACAGTATTCATCACACATTGTAGTACACACTAAGGAATAGTAAAGTTCTATCAAAGTAGAGAGCAATTTAAAAATGTACAAACCAAGGTAGAAGATAAGAAGGAAAGAAAGCAATTTCTTATACTACATATATTGTACTCACTATCATTTAGATCAAGCATGACTGCCAATAGGTTTTTAAGCTCCAACAATTTTGCAATTGTGATATGGAACTGTGAGTTGAAGATTTTGAAGTCCCACAAAAGTTTAGAGGAAAAGAATTATTGATACATTTTCCAGGAACAGGGAACAAAGAATCACATTTGCACATATTCCATTAAGATACTATATTTTTGTTAAAGATGACATGCAAGAGACTTTCAACAAATGCTAGCTCAAAACATTTCCATAAGGCACTGGTTCATAGGTTTAATTTTCATTTTTTATATAATTAAATTAAATACAAGCATTGAAGCCTTGGTCTCTTACAACCTAATGATTAAATGAGAAAATGGTGACAGATCAATTGAAAAACTTCTAATTACACTTTCAGAGAGGATAAATGATTGAGTGACTGTCCTGGAGTTTCCAGAGGGTTATACTATCTACTAATTACCTAGCTATGCTGATCTGTTTTTGTGGCTGTTCTCTTCCTGAGCCTAACATATGTTTTCCATCTCAGGTAAGTGAGTCCAAGATCAGGGAGAGGTGCTTCAGCTCCCAGGAAAGCACAGAAAGGGTCAAAATGGAAATATTTGCTACTTCTTCCCCTCACAAAAGAGAGAAACTTATCCAGGAGGTAAAACTTGTCACCTGGTAGCAGCTGTTCTGACCAAGGACCACTGGTGTGCAGCTGTATAATACGATAGTGGTGTTTTCCACTCACCTAGGCAAGCAGGCTCAGACACTTTACAAGTTTATAAACATTTTCTGTTTGTGCTCCATGTGACTTTGGACCTTGAAAATATTACCTGATAGTTATACAAAACACCTTCCATTGTTTGTTCAATAAATAGTCAAATATTCCAAAGGAATAATGTTCTCCTTGCCAGTGCACAAATATTACAGAGGTAGCTTTTGCAAAAATAAAAAACATTTTTTTCCACCACTATCTCTCACTACTCAGTAATCCTAAGCACCAGGAATGTAACTGAGTAATTAACTTCTGATAATGGTATAAATTTAGGCTTGTTAAAACAAGGATTATTAATATTCCCTTGGGTTATCGCCCTGGCCTAACTTACTCAACCATAAAATACGATAAAATACAAACATGTAATCTTGTGGCTCACATAAAGCATCCATGAAAGAGGTAGAGGGGAAAAAGAGAGGGAGGTAGGAAGAGAGGGAATTAGGGACAGGAGGATAGAGAAAGAGAGGAATGAACACAGTCTACAAGCTCATCAAAGGAAATGCATTAATCAACCTTTAAGTAGCTGGGACTTCACATCTTATTTTAAAACCAATAACTGCAACAATATAATAACAGTGCCAAGACGATGTTATATTCATAATAGTCTGGCCATTGTAATTCCAGAAGCCTCAGTTCTTGACTATCTGTGGCTTTAAAAATTATTATTATTATTATAATGACTCCCTGGGCTTCTCTAATAGAAAAATCCAAAAAAATATTTAATTGTAAAACTGCAAATCAGTATCCGATACTGTCTTGGAGGTAGTATTATGGCTGAAGAACTGTGGTTCATTTATACACCTTTTTGAAGGAGCAAGATAAATCTGACAAGTCCAACAGAGTAACGAGAATGTATTGGGAAGAACATCAGCTTTAGCATTAAAGAGGCCTGAGTTCAAAACTAAGTTTTGCCAGTAACAAACCACGAATGACCTCTGCAAGTTTCCTCATCTGTAAAATGGGGATAGGAATGTCTACCTTGTAGGACAAATAGTCATTCATTCACAGTAACACAAACAAATGATGGACTGATTATCTTAGGTAATGACAATTAAGTATAAAGTATATTATAGTCATACTGTTCCATATAGTTATACTATAATATACTTAATATTATGTTGTTACCTAAGGTAATATACCTTACATGCATTAATTGTCCAAAACATAGTAAGAACTGAGTAAATGGTGACTGTTATTTTTATTGTGAATCAAATATTCTAGTTTTCTGGTATTAAATGGCTGGCAAAGTTTTTTGAGGCATTGAATAAAGAATACAGCTTTTCTAAAAAGTCAGATCACATATACACACAGAGAGAAAGAAGAATCAGGTCTGAAATCAACCATTTGGGGTTATATTGCTGTAAGCTCATTATTTAACTCATGGCTTTGCCCCCATTTATTTTTTTCCTATTTTCTCCCACTGCAAGATCAGACTATTAATACACTTAATGAGGCAAAGAAGCATAGCAGTATATCTGAGCAATTAAAGCCCCTTCATTCAGACAGTACTAAAACCCTCAATTGTCTCCTTTCTGCCTGGAAGAACGACTTCATGGTTTATTGAACAAGTGAGATTTTGATCTAACTAATTCTCAAAAGTCTGTGCATTTTCATGCCCTTGCTTACTCTCCAAAAGGATTTTTTTCAATGGAAAAGGATCAAAAGTCAGTATTATCTGGATATATCTGGGATGAATATTTTCTCCAAACATACCTCTTTAACTCCAATGAGACAGACTTCTCTCCCCATGCTCAACCTTCTCCTTTCTATCAGAGTTCACCTCCCCCACCTCCTAAATATGAAACAGACAGGGTGGCATTTGGGGAAAACCATGATTTTAACTATTCTATATCTGCGTTCATTCCTGACAGTGAAGTTGTCTTCATTACCAGATTCTTGGACTAGCAAATCCACACATTGACTAAATATATTATGTTTAGCATATGTGAACAATAAGAAATTGGAAAACATAAATTGGCCTTATTTATTTTCAACTTTGCCATTAACCATTTACTTGCACTGGAAAGCCTCTTTTGGAAAAATATGCACAGTTCTGCATTCTCTGAATTAAAGAGGATTTGAAAAACTACAAAGGAGGCACCAAGGAGTGCCATAAATTGATTACAAGTTCAGAGATAAAGTTAATTAACCTGGAATTCTGTTTCCAACTAAACGGGGTGAAACCCATTCTGCAGTCTTTGAGTCAGGAATGTTTCAGAAAATAGTGAGCATTTCCTGTGCTCCCTGAGCACATGAGATGAAACAGTTTTAAATAGAAGAATAAGGATTTGGTAAAGGCTGTTAAGCAAGGTTGCTATCTGAAGTTAACTGTAAGTGGACTAGATTCATTTTGTCTGAAGGACTTGAGTCTGTACTTCGATACTTTCTCAGGTCATTTTTTAATCCAGTGAATGTAGTAATGTAGGGAAGAATAAGGAAGGGAAAAAAGAAGAGGAGGGGAAAAGAAGAAAGATGGAGGGGAAGAGAGAAGAGACAGACCTAAGATTTCCCTGCATTAAAGAGGTAGCGAAACACATAGACCCTGAACTCTCCCTCTGATCCATTTGCCAAAGCCATATGGCCATCAGTGAGCAAGGCATCTTAGACATCCTAAGCCAGTCTATTTATAGTAAACACTTCAGATCTCCAAAAGAGCAAGCAGTCCAACTCACTGTGATATAAAACACCATACACTAACAAAAAAATGAAACTTATCATCACTGCTCATGTTGATAAGAGCTTGTGGCACAGAAAATTATATGAATATTAAAACACACACAAAAGCAGCATGTTTATACACTTGTCTATTAATAACAATTCTAGACTGAAGATCTGCCTCTAGAAAGCTGAAGTGCCTGAAATTACCAATCACAAAGTAACATCATCGAAACCTCTCTCTGCTAGAGATAAACAAACAATTCAATACCAGCTTCGTAATGACCACATATTTTCAGCCACAGCAGGTTGCTGCCTAGTCCCTGCAGGAAAATGACAAATGAATGCTGTTTAATATTTTGCTTGAACAGTTTTTTCTTTCAGAAAACTATTTGCAATACGATAATGAGAAGAGCAGAGCTGCAGAGAGTAGCATTTTGTAAGGATGACTACCTTTCTAGGGCGTATCATCTGATACACACTTTGTTTATCCAGAGTGAATTCAGTGGTTAAAATGATTAATTGGACCCATTTTGTGTTACTCATACTAGCTCTAGCAAAGGAGGTGATTGCTATTTTTTTCTTCGTGACTCATACAAAGACGCCAGCAGTTCACAGGCAATAACAAAATGACATTTCTAAATTTAGCAGTCCATAAATCTTATAAGATGCCAGCCACATACATCGCCCCTCCCCTCACTTCCTCTCAGCACTTGCTCAAAAGTGCAAAAGACTTAAATGTGCTTGGGGACAAGACAGAGACTTCCTCAGGGCATGTCTATCTGTTTTCTTCCTCAGTACCTCCTGACACCACTGTGAACTTCGGTAGGTGCAATGTGTATATTTCTCAAATGATAGCTTTTATTATCCCATTAAGATGCTAAATTCGTCTGGTAAAAACATACACAGAATATGTGCACATTTCCAGAGGAATCCAATTCAATGAATTATTTTCAAGGGACACTGTGGAAACTAGCAAATTTCGTTCAGCCCTCCTATGTTATCTACTCCGTGACATGAAATATGCAGGAACTTCACAGCCTCAGGAAATGAAAAAAAAAATTTGCCTCTGTCATTTTCTGTGGTTTACATAAGGCACTTACCAAATGTATCATACCCTCTTTATGTCCTTTGCCTATCATTCTGAGACTAACTGCTGACCTCAAGAAAATTTGTTAACATGACTCATACAGGTAGTTCGCAACAAAGAAAAAGTAAGAGACTCAGCTAATAAACTGAAAATCCACAAGACTGAAAAGAGGGATGACTGAGCAGTAACAAATGGGACTGTTTTGAATTGTTTGACTATTTGACTATTTTTAATCCTTCTCTCTCACAACCTCCTCGTTATGGAGATCTTCCTATTAGAGAATGAAGGTGCTATCACCAGGCTTTTGAACTACGGAAAATGACCATAGAAATGGTTAGCAAGTACTAACATTTTTACCATTCCTCTCTTCACATCTCCAGTGAAAAGGAAACCCTCCATCAGGTCAACAAAAATGATAAATTGTCATTTTAAAGTAAATATAAGTAGCAGGTGCTAGATGATTATATCAAAAGCCCACAATCAACAAAAAAAAAAACTCTTCACAAAATATTAGCTTCTCAGGGGGCAAAGCCGAGGAGTAGAAATTTGCCTATAAAGGAATAAGCTTTATTTAACATGGGAGTGAATGTTCTGTGACCATACAGGAAGTATGGGCAGTTCCAAATGAACTTTTCCTCACTCACATATTTTCTGTATTTATTAATTATACTTCCGCTATTATTTTCAACTTATTTACCTGTTACTCCTCCTCACTGAAACACCTTATTTTATTCCATAAATTGTTACAATTTATGGAATAAAATGAGCAGGATTAATTTTCTTAAGTTGTAATGGTGTGCATTTCATTAAAACACAATTAATTTAGAGAAGGTTACTGAACAAATACATAATTCACCCTAAAGAGGTACAACACTCTGATAGAATATGTAAATATATAAGATATCAATCTGAGGTTAATGGAAGTGACCAGATTATGAAAACTTTCATGTCTCCTATTGATACCTCACACATCTCCTTTGGTAGAATTTGTCCTTAAGACAAGGGCTCTTCAATTACTCTCTTTATTTTGCCTATTGTGATTAGTGTTTATAGCATATCATATAGAATGTTTTGTGTTGGGACCAATTGAACTGAACAATTCCTGTTTTAGATTATGTGTGATAATCAAAGATGCTGGTATGATATATTATGCCTGATGATTGATCTTGCTAAGTATCTCTACTGAAACATGTGAACTCCGGTGAATGCATTGAACACATTGACCTATTCATTGGTAAGACATCTGGAAAAGCAGATATACAATGAAATAAAGACATCTGAGTCAAGAGCCTCTAAGGTCTAAGAAAATACTCAATTTTCCAATTGGGTTGAACATAATGCTCATTCCTCAATTGGGAAGCAATGAGGCCAGGTCCTGTTTATACAAATAGGTACTTTTCAGACTGAAGATCCATTAGGGATAAACAGTACCTCAAAGTATTTTTAAAGATAGGTTGTAGAGACTGATAAGTCCAAAAAACTTCTTTAAGATGATTATTTTGCTGAAGCATGCTGCTGAATTTATGCCAATAATTAATGTTACCACTAGTTCTCCCCTCTCATTCTTTGGTCTCATAACTTGGAGATAAAAGTAATGTTGGCTTATAGTTTTCAGTGTTGTTCTAACATCTCAAAATATACACATATGTTCTATTTTTTTAAGGATTTTAGTTATTCATGAATCATTTACAATGTAGAAACTATGAATTTGGTTCCTTTACAACAATTCTTTCACCCATCCCTGATCTCAAAGCAATTTACCAAATAATGGGTTGGCTGCTAACAGTGCAGTGACTGTGTAATTCTGTTTCGTTTTAGTTTTGTTTCTGTTTATAGTCTATGGTGATTCCTGCTGTGAGATAGTAATTTGGCTTTTCATTAACTAGTAACAAAAGATCCTTCCTACTTCCCTCCCTTTCATTCTCCCCAAGGGGTGGGGGGAGTTAGTTGGTTGTTGGTGATATCCAGGATTATTAGCAAAACAGCCATATGGTCTCTTTGTCAACACAGGACCTTAAAGGGAGGTTAAATTTTTATTTAAGAGATGTCTGTAAAGAGACGGTAATCCATCAGGTGAGTGGGAGGTGGCAGAAGGAAGCACTGATTCAGGACACAGGTGTTGATAGAAAACCTGTGTCACTGAAAACAATGATATGACTAACTGGGCTACATTGATTAAGTTGGGCTATTTTCAAAGCTAACTTTAGTAAATTCAGGACAGCAGAAAAACTAAGCTGTCATTCCAATTCTACCCCCTGTCCCCTGATATCACACTTGGCTCCAGAATTCTAGGAAAAGCAGATGCTCACTCTGCCCCTGGTACAAAGTCACTATTTACTGGCATCAATGCAATTTATTTAGGCTACTTCAATCCCTCTGGACTCAAAGCTTTCAAAATAACCAGGGAAATAGACAGACATGGCTTGTCATGACCAAACTCCTCAATAAATGGAAAGGCAAAGTGCCTTCCACCTAAGCAGATATTGCAAAGCAAATGTGTGAAACCAGTGTAATTTTGTTTTCTCTTTTTTTTTACTGCCCAGAGTAGATTCTCCTCTGTCACAGAAATTCTACACCTGCACAGTGAAAAAAAAATGGGGCCTTTGATCTACTATAGTTATAATATACATCACAGAATTTTCTCCCTTTTGAATAACTTACAGGCATTTCTTCTTTAAAAATGTGAAATCTGAGATAATTTTAAAGCAGCTCAAGGAACTATCCAAACCCTAATCTCTTTCCTTATAAGAAATGGGTCAACCAATCTCTCATTAAATTAACCATAAAGAAGTAAAAAAAAGATGAAAGTCCACAAAACTGGAAAAGATAACTTGAGTCAACCCCTTTCCAATATCTGTGTAGCTGAGTGGAGATTTTGTTCAGAGTCTATCCCTGCTTTGTCTTGTTAAGTAGACAACCTAGTAGGGTTAGGGAAGAAGTAAAATGATATTACTTTTTATCAATTAAAAAAAACTCAAGCTGGAAGAAAATTAGAAACAATCTAGAGCAACATCTTTGCCTTGTAAGCAAAGGAGACAGATTGGAGTTAGGGATCTGCTTATGGGCTAAAATTTGCTTAGAAACAGGGAGGAAAGCAAGACTTAAGATGGGAAAGCAAGACTTACTAGAACAAGGGCTCTGGAATCAGATGAAAGCAGCTCTACCCTAAGAAACACAATTTAACCTCCAGTATAAATTCTAGTTCAAGTCTGAAGAGTTACAGCTAAAAATGTAATAATTCAGTGCCCCATAGAAGATGTTAATAAGGCAAACCTGCCTTCTTCAAACCTTAGGCAAACACTGGCAGTAGACCATTCACTTTCCAGACCATGTACTAGTCAGAAAAGGGGGCACTAAGTCAGAATCACCTGAAGATTTGATACCCTGAACAAATAAACACTTGTGTACAAATGAACACATATGCATAGAGCATTAAAATCTTACCACCAACTCCTGCTCTGGTGTGTACCAAACTTCTACTGATGTGACTCCCCATGTTAATTTGATTACTAAGAAAAATATCTCAGAAGATTAATATATTTATATATTATTTCCATGAGAACTTGTTAGTTTGAGTTGGCATCTCTGAATCTGATTAAATTAGGCACCTTGATGAAACTTTCTGTTTGAGCCTTTACAGGCAAAATGCGAGGGCTCAACTGTGAATGTACAACACTCCAGGCCAAACTACATCTAACCAGCCAGGATTTTCTAGATGAATCCACTTTATTTTCATGTACCAAAAAACTTTTGTAACTTCTATAATCACCACTTTACAAAATTATTTTGGAATTATTTTGCATATATTTAAAGCATGTAGTACAAAACCTTAGCACATGAGAAGTCTCAATAAATGTTCCCTTCCTTTACTGTTTGCATCCAGTTGACTTTCTTCTGAAGTAGAGCAAAGTCTAACGGGAAGAGGAAAAGCTCCCAGAGGAGGTGAAAATTTCAATTTTACAATAAAGAGCAAAAAAAGAAGGATTTAAAGCAAGAGAAAGAAGAAGATAAATGAATGAAGAAAAGATAAGATGAGCAAAGAACTGAAGAAAAAGAGCACAGTACACTCAGAATTTAAAATTATTAAGGGTGATTTGGGAGTCTAGAATTTATCCTAAGTGAATAGTGAGCCATTACGGGGTTTTGAAGTAGCAGAGTAACATAAGTTTTCAACAAACACTCTGGATGTAGTCTGGAATAATACTAAGGAAGAGACTAGGTAAGTAATTTGCTATGCAATCAAAATAGGAGATGAGGAATTAAAGACATGCTAAATGGTAAAAAAGGATATAGACTGATTCAATAAATGTTTAGTTTGTAGATTCTATAGCATTTGGTAACTTTTAGTTTGAGGCTGAAAATAGGACAATTTAAGGCTTATGATTTTATACAAAAATGTATGGGATAATTTTGGTCTTTGTTTTCAAGAGCAGAATAAAAACACTGGAAGTAGAAGTGAAGGAACAGTATAGATGAGTGGTCAGCATGAAGTTTGTTGTATTGGAGAGGAAAATTAATCAATGCTTAGATTTAGGAAGAGAAAAATTTCAAAGCTAAAGACTTGAGCTATCAAGAAATAGAAATATGAAAGCAAGAAATATATTTAGTATTTGAGTTAATTGCCTCATATGGAATGGTCAGACCACTTTTTCATCTTTTTAAACATTCCCAAAATGTTTTATTCTAAAAAAGGCATTTCTAAGATTATTTTTTTTAAAAAAGGATATAAAAACTTGAGCTTCCTGTACCCATTATGTGGCATCATCAGTGTAATAATTTTATTCTAGCAAGTAAAGAAGTCTACTTAAATCCATTTGAGACAAGGAATAATTTAAATCGCCAACAGTGGGTGCAGTATGCATAATAATGTCCCCCTCATCTCCAAACTGTCCAAATCCTCATCCCTGAAATATGGAAATACAGTGCCTTCCATGACAAATGGAATTTTTCAAGACGTGATTAAGGTTAAGAACCTTGAATAAAGAAATTTTCTAGATTATCCAACTCAGCCCACTATAACCACAAAACTACTTAAAAGTAGAGAATCTTTCTTAGGTGTGGTCAGAGAAAGAGATGTGATGGCAAATAAAGCAGGGTCAGAGGGGTATGCAGGTGGACTCAACCTATGGTTGCTGTATGGGAAAATGGGGACCAGAAACCAAGGAATGGAAGTGCCTTGTAGAAGCAGGAAAAGGCAAAGAAATGGAGACTTAACTAGAACCTTCAGAAAGGAACACAACCTAGAGGATCTACGGATCTTAATCCAGTTAGACCTGTGCTAACTTCTAACATACAAAACTATTTAAGGTAATAGATCTACGTTATTTAAGACACTGTGGTAAACGTTCATACAAGCAATAGAAAACTAATATAGCATATTAGTGGCAATGTCATACAGTAAAAAGTACATTATTTTGTAGGTTACAAAATCTACTTTTGAGACACTTCTTCCCTTAATTTATACAGCTGACAAACTCATTCACCAAAGGAAACGTGATTAGGCACCAACGCTTTCATAAAGTACTCGAGACTCTTGCCAATACAATTACTCTGTTCCTTATACTTTTCTGTTTTGAACATATTCCACATAGTATGTATTTGTGATTTTACTTTTAAGATTATTCCCACCAGTAGAATTCTTTTTTTTTTTTTTTTAACACCAGGTGTCGTGGCACATGCCTGTAATCCCAGCAGCTCAGGAGGCTCAGGAAGGAGGAGCACCAGTTCAAAATCAACCTCAGCAACTTAGTGAGGCCCTGAACAACTTAAGAGACACTGTCTCTAAATAAGAAAACATTTTTTTTAAAAAAAAGGGCTGAGGATGTTGCTCAGTGGTTAAGTGCCCCTGGGTTCAATTCCTGGTACCAAAAATTAATATATATATATATATATATGTATTATATGTATAATATATATTATATATTTTTTTACAATATTCTAGTGGGCTAGGAAATTTTCCATTAGATAGCATGTGCCTAATAAGTGATTTTGAATAGAATGACATAAATTGGGTGAACTTAATCTCTCAGACCTCCATTTTTCTTCTGTAAATAATAAAACTGACATTCTTAGCTACACAATAGAACAAATGAGATATATATATGAACAGATTAGTGGAAAGGAAAGCACTGAACAAAGATCATTGTTTTAAAAAATATACATACCATTGGCACCCATGAATTGATAAGATATTATATCACTGAAAATTTTGGTACTGTTAAGAAAAAAAAATAGCATTACCTTAGATTAGGTAGAGGGAAGTGAAAAGAGAGGAAGGCAGGGGATGTGGGGATAAGAAAGATACTAGAATGAAACGGACATTATTACTGTATGTATGACACATTAAAGTATATAAGTGCATTCTACTGTCATGTATAACTAATTAAAACAAATAGAAAAAATTTTAAAAAGCACAATATAAGAACAATATTGGGAATTAATTTTTCTAGCAGTATATTTTTTCATGATAAAAATCTGGATCCAATGAAAACAATAATAATCCTAGAGGGCTTCACTATACAAAGTCAATATTCTAAAGACAATTTGAAGAATAAAATATTCCTAATGTTACAGAAAGGATCTGTAATAAGAGTAAATGGCTTAGCATGGATAACTCCAAAGATCAATGCAGACCAGGGAATACTGTGCTGTTAATTCAAGCACTAAGGTTAATGTTGATTTATATAACTTAGTTTCTACCAATTGTTCAAGAAATAAGCTATTCTCTTTAAACTCTTCTTTGCCCCGTTTCATATCAATGGATTCCAGAATAAAAAATTTTCGAGTACATTGTTGAAAAAAAATTTTACTTTGCCCACTTTGCTTTTTTAGTGAAGACTCTATCACATTTATTATTGTCAAGTGCTGTCACATCCAATTGCTAGGGCATATTCCTTTCCGTTTTTCCTCTCTATCACATATACAAAGCCACTTATCTCAGAATAACTAATCTTTCATTTTCTTTTACTCTATATTCTTCATGAAGGATATTTCCATCAGTAGTAATGTTTTTATGTTATTGTTATCTTCTGACTATAAAAATGAAATTATGTGCCAATGAAGCAAACTTTTCTCTCTGCACATCAAAGTTAATGACTTTTAGAACTCCACGCGTTTCAATCAGATAGTTTTGTAGCTAACATTAAGTTGGCTTCTTGGATGGTTGACTTAGAAAGTCACTTACTCAATGTGATGATGCCAATTCAAATAGAAAATTAAGTGGATAATTATCATTCATCAATAACTATCTATGAAGAAACTAAAATTACAGGAAAAAAAGCTTAATCTTCCTCAATAGGAATTTACACTTAGTGAAAATTATGAAAGGTTATTGTTTCACCGTGATCATTAGTTTTCTGAAACATATGAATGCTTGAAAATATTATAGAGATAAATAGAAAAATAAAAAGATGTATTTATTTTCCAAAGCATCTATAATTTAGCATTTATAATTAAATTTTTTTAAGAATGTAATTTGAAATATTACAGCTCCTGTCTATTTAAAATCTATTTAAATCTGTTACTTTTTTTTTTCTTCTGTGTTGTTAATAATAACTTTTATCACAGGAGTTCATGGAAATTGTATCCTTGGTTTTTACCATACCTCCAAGTGAATTTTGAGGAGTAGGCCATGAGAATTTGTTGCTTCCTCATAGAACCATGGAACTGAACCTCTTCTTCGTAACACAAATGGCAAAACACAGGTGTTGATGTGATTAATGACCTGCAATAGAAAACAGTAGAGGATAGATAGATAGATACCCTAAATCAACAGAAAATCTTACTAGAGAACTACCATTTTATGGAAATGGAATTGGACAAAGTGGTAAGTCAGTGACTTTGACAGTGGACTAAATGATGGTCGTGTGTAGAGAATATTTAGCAGAGACTAAAAGAAAAAAAAATGCAGTATAGCCAAAGTGTTTTGCATTGGCTCAAATTCAGTTTCTTCAATGTATAGTATAAATCAAAAAATAGGATATAATTTACATGGATTCTCAAATTTCTCTCCCTGCTCCTCCTCATCTTCTTCTTTTCCTCCTCCTCTTCTCCTTTGTCTCCTCTCTCCTTCTCTCTCCCTTTCTATTTCCTCTCCTTCTCCTTCCCCTTCTCCTCTTCTTCTCTCCTCCTCCTCCTTCTCCTCTTCCTCATCTCTTTGTCTTTTCCCTCTCTTCCTTCTTCTCTTCTCTTCCTCCTTGTCCTCCTCTCATCTTTCTTTGTTCTTCCCTCTTCCATCTCCTCCTTTGTGGCATATCATATACCAGAAAGTTTTTTGAATCACATCAGATTTCACTTTAGAATTTTTTTGCAAGTGATTAAATAATATAAGGTTTGAGATTATTAAATTTATTGATAATTATTTGTGAAACTTGTTAAAATAAAGCAAAAATATTTACAAGAAAGTGACTTTGTTTCTTTTTGAGAAGCTATTTTGTTCTTCTGTATATGCTCTTGAAATGCATACTCTATAATATTAGCTATTTATTTATATTTCCTTACTTTCTTGATTTAAAAACAAAAGTTTAACATGATTAAACATTAAAAAAGGCAAGATTTCTTTTGAATGAGGTTGGGACCTATAGATAAATCATCAGCAAGGAAGAGCTGTGGGAGATAGATAAGGATATCTGTAAAAAGGAATGAATGAGCCCCAGTGAAGAGGGATGTACGAAAGCAGAGCTAGAGTGACCTCCATAAAATATCCTACAGCTAGATAAGTAAATAAAGTCAGATTTGGATGTATAAATGAGATTCAAGATGAATGTGAGAAAGGAAAAGAGAAAAGGAAGAGAGAAAGAAAGAGAAAAATGGAGAGACAGAAAAAGCAAGGAGAAACAACAAGGTAAATAAAAACTAAATCATTAGAAAAGAAGAAATGAGGGATTATAGTGGGTACCAACAATAATTATTATATGGAGCCAAATGCATGATGTTCTAGAGATTAACCAGCCTAATTATCAGATGACAATGAGCCTTTGGGCTCCCTTTGAGTGAAGGTCTTATTTTCCTGCTCTACCCCATCTAAACTCAGATGCTGGATGGTGTTTGTCATCTGTATCTTACCACTCTAGGTTAACAATACCTGCAAGGGACATTTTCCTTCAGCCTTGAAAATTACATTAGGAAAATGTCAGAGTGGTTGAAACCATATTTTGAAAGTTTGCCAAAAAGTTAATATATAGTGAGTTAGAATGATTGGAAGAACAATTCATTTCTAATGATATAATAAATATCCTAGATAAAGAACACATTGACAGTTGTTTCGAGGATGCTGAAGCTAGTTTGTGGGCACATTAAGGATAGGAGCAATGTAACTCAAAGGTCAAATTTCATTTGTTTAGTGCATAGGTATTTACATATAGTCCATATATGTACACATATATAATCAGAAATAGAAAATATATATAGTTGTATTCAATTATTCATTTTAACCTTGCCAGGATAGGATAACAAATCATATCTGTAATTGCCCTATTTAAATAATTTATCATCACTTAATCAATTGTATATCTGGTGTATTAGCTACTGATATTCATGGTTTTCTACTACACAGATCTAGGTAACACTAGTATTCAAGAAAAAATGAATTGTTCTAAAGCGTTCTCAGCAAATATTATCTCTGTATTTGCCAGAAATAATCATTGCCTTAGCTTCGAAAACCTGTTTTCTTTGAAATAATAGTGGTAGATTTGTAGATCATACTGTTCTTTGGCAAATAAGAAACAACTATCTGATTTAGTACAATTTCCAAAAATAAGAAGATACTTCTCTACAGTGCATAATAATAAACTGTTTTGCTACTTCTATAAAAGGTACAAAAGAAACAAGGTTAAGAAAGGTCTAGTTGATCCTACTGTATCATGAGAACCAATATTGTAGGGTAAGAATAAGGAATGTTGCATTCTTGACATAAAGGAACTGAGGGGAAGGGGATGTAGTCTCTCTCTATCTTTGACCTCAGATGTGAGATGATTGAACCTTTTAAAATCTTTCTCAAACACCAGAAGAACAGTAGTAGTGAGAGGAGATTAGTAATGGAGTCTCTGTATTGATTCCTTCTTGTGTTTGAACAAGGCAATAAAAGGACTTTATGGTAAAGGTGTAAATCTCTATTTCAAAAATTAAGGATTTAGACTCTTTGTTGCTACCATTGATAGAAATTCTAAGATAGAAACATTCATAGAGAAACACTCATTTTTTACATACATGCTCTAAAACTGTAATTCAATTCTGACACTAACTACCTGGTATTAGTATAGATTCCACAGGTATCGGACATAGTCCCTATCAAGACTGCACTTCTCTAAATGTCAGGTGTGAGTTTGCCAGTACCCAGGCCACCCATACCCATCTCTGATTAACTTGCTACAGAATTGGGGATTCCCATGATTTCATCAGGTTTAACAATTCCCAAGAATGACTCACAGAACTCAAGAAAGCACTATGCTGATGACTTCAGAGTACTATAAGAGATACAAACCCAAGCTCACCAAAAGAGACATACAGGGAATGGGTTGTTAGGGTCCTGAAGGTCTTCTGGCAGTCGATGTGTTGCTTATCAAGAAGTCCTAGTAGTCTCATCATTCTCTCTCTTTCTCCAGCATAAACTTAGGCACAGAGGAGATTAAGGTCAGAATTCCATTTTTCATTTTCCCAGTAGGATTTTTTTCTTTAACTTGGCTTCTCTTTATAAGATTAGGAAATTATAACTCTTTGAAACATTAAAATTTTGATTCACTTGGGAGCTTTTTATTAAGGTGTGAATAATAGGAAGAACTTTACTAGACATTTAAGAATGAATTGAACCATTGCTTAATTATTATACTAACAATTCTTTTTATAAAAAAGGATTTGGATGTTCAAATCACTTAGGAAACTTAAAAATACCATTTTCAATGAATTGTTGTGGTGTTTATATATCGAAGTTCTCCAAAAGACATACAAACTAGAAACTGTAAGCCTAAAATGAATATTTTTAAACCATTATCACATTGAATTCTTTGTTAATTGTACAATTTTATATAGAGAAAATAATTTAGAACAGCTTCTAGTTTTCATGAGATAAGCTCTTTTGAATTTGAAGTTTTATTTCATTGCAATGGATTTTTAATTTATTGGTTAGTATTATGTTAATATATCTACCTAACTTTTCAACATTTTTTCCAAATTTCTTTTATTTTTAACTCCCAAAGAATCTCTAAAACAAATGATAGTGAATAGGCAAGACACAGCAGCTCTAACTGTCTACCCATAGATGAAGAAAGGCATTAAGTGAAGAAAATAATCATTAAAGGATTTTTTACAGCTGGCTGAGGGATTGTTATGATTGGGATGGGAGGGACATTAACTTACACATTACTCAAAGCAAAGTATAAGGATATATTTTACAAGTTAAGGAGGCTTTGCATTCTATAAAGATCATTTTAGGGAAAACAGCTGTGAGAAGTTTCAGAATATGTTTCTATATAAATGTAGTAGATTTAAGTGTAATTGATCTTCATTGGGTTTTAAGAGTTGAATACAAATACCCACTAATGGTGCAGAGCCTACACAGAGATGCCACCACGATAACAGCACATCTCTACTCATGCCATCTACCTAAATCCTTAGTTCATAAAAGTTCAGTGAAGCCCTAAGCTGTGGTAAAAATCACATCCTAACTTTTTGAGGGGTGCTGAACAAACATTAGGTTAGTAGTCGGATGACACCATTGTTAACCTCCTCTATGGATCCTGTGCTTTAGGTTCTCCAACATCACAGACAGACAAGGAGATGGCCACAATAGATGGTCTTTGAGACACAATCCTTACCATGTTATTGGAAGAATTCAAATTTCACAAATTCATCTCTCTAGTTCAAGAATAACCAGAGTTTCTCAAAAGTAAATGTGCATGACCCTCGTAGTTTCCTTGTCACTCATGTCACCCAAAGAAGGGTCTCTAGACCTCAGGAAATCAAAGTTCAAGAGACAAGAAATTTGTTCAAGGTCATAGATATAGTGATGAATAATGCAGGAAAATAATGTCACATTTTCTGACACCAAATCATTGCTCTTTCTACTACACTAAGCTTCTACCCTAATTGACACAAAAAAATTGGACTTTACCTGAAATTAATCCTACAATCACTAGACAAGTGGGGTCATCTTTCTCTTTCTAAAGGTTGATTCTATTCTGATTCTGTTGTGGGTTGAAAGGTTTTATTACAGGTCTCCTGTAATTTACCCTGTCCTTAAACCACTCAAATCACATGACATGATTTTCATGTTTAATTAATAAATAAATTTTAAAGGACAGCCTATTGCATGCAAATTTCTGCTCCAATGTTTACAGAAAGGAAGATACACATTTATGAACAAAATTATCCAGCAGTTATTTTTGTTGGTACTTTTAGAACATAATATAATATTCTTGCTGTTGCAATGTTACTCTCAGATATCATATGTCAACATGGTTACTGAATGCACACCATCCATCCAGTGCCACTCTGGCTCAACTCCTCCTGCATACATGCCATGCTTTAGTTAAGCCAATATTTATTTTTTGAGTACCAATCAGAGAGAAGGTGTTTGAAGTACAATGATTAGCAATGCATTCAATGAATGTCTTGTCCCCTGGAGTCTACATTTTAGAAGATAGGAAGCACTATTCAAGAGAACAAATGAGTGAAAAAAGGAGTGGTAAGAGTTGTAAGGAAAATTTAACAGAACAAAGTAACAGTGAATGGAGAAATTAAGTTTGAATTACTTGAGAATTCAATTAGATGGAAAATCTTTTTTTAATTGAATTAGATGGAGGATCTTTTTCTGATGAAGTGACCCTTGGACTGAAACCCAATTAATACTAAAAGAAGGAGCTAGAAAATTCCAAGAAAAAGGAAAAGCAACTATTTTCATGATCCCTAGGCCAGAATGAGATAGATTATCTTCATAGGTAGAAAGAAGACTTGAAGGACACATAGTCCTCCTTTCCTTGCAATTTTGCTTTTTGTAGTTTCAGTTACATGCAATCTACTGTGGTCCCAAATATGAAATAGAGAATTCCACAAAGTTGGAAATCATATGCCATTCTGAATTGTGTGAGGTAATCTCACTCCATCCTGCTCCTGCCCACTTGGGAGTGCACCATCACTTTATCTAGCCTATCTATATTCTGTATGCTGCCCATACTCTGGTCAGTGAGCAGCACTCTCATCAGATTGACAGACATGATATTGCAGGCTTGTGTTCAAATTATAAAGTAAAATATCTAGAATAAGGAAACCCATACAAAATAGGTTAGTTATTATCAGAAGTTGAGAGAAAGGATAGTGGGGAGTGACTGTTATAGGTATCATTTCAATTGGAGGTGAGGAAAATGTTATGAAATTAAATAGATATAATGCTATTCCTGCAACTTTATGATTCTACAAAAACCACCAAATTTTTACTTCAAGAGGGTAAATTTTATGATGTGTGAATTACATCTCAATAGTTGTAATTTGGGGGCTGGGGTTGTGGCTCAGTGGTAGAGCACTTACCTAGCAAATATGAGGCACCAAGTTCAATCCTCAGCATCACATACAAATAAAATATATTTTAAAAAATAGTTGTCATTAGACAAATTCTTGCCTCTGGAAACTAATCAAGATTTCTCAACAGAATCTATGCCTTAAAAAGAAAAATAATTAAATACTCAGTTGAATAAATATAAATCACTACATAGGCAGGTTGCAAGGAAAATCATTCTCAAAGGAAGTTTATATTGTCAAATGCTTCATTAGAAACTAAGGATGTTTGAAAATAAATTAGATAAATGTTTTAAAGCCTAGAAAAAAACTTAAAAGAAACCAAAAGAAATGAAATAATTTAGGATATGTGTATATCAAAAAGAAGTAGAAAACTAAATGAATTCAATAATGTTTATCTAACACAAAGAACTAGATTTTTAAAAATCTTAATCGAGGATTTAAATGAATGAGATTTCAAACAGAAGGGCATAAATTACTATAGATATAGTAAATAAAATTTATAAACAAAATGATCATTCATTTAAAAGTAAATTTGATAAACAAAGCAAATTAATGTTTCTTAAAAAGTAGACAAGTATGTCAAAATGATCAATGAAAACTGTTGTCTAAAAAATTAAAATTGCCAAGCACTGACTCCTAAAATTACCAAATCTAGACCACCTCATAGATGGTCGGATTTCCTAAAATTAAAAAACAAAATGAAGATTTTGTAAGCTTTCTAGAGAAGAGAAAATAGAAAGTTTCTTTCTGCTTGTGGAGTTTTTTAGCATCTGAACCAGTTACTTATTAGGAAAAATGTTATCATTAAGTGCTCTGGAAGGAGACAACATTGCCTCCCACCCCAGGACTGAAAGAATGAATGAACAGAAACCTTTCTGCACCCTTCTCCCAAATCATATAATCTTAAGATTGGTTCTTCCTGAAACTAGTGATTCAGAGAAATAAAGGCTGATTAAGATGTGCACCACAGCTAGTATCAGTGCCTAATATTTACTAATGACAGCAGGAATAACCTCCTAACCAAGTCCACTGGTGTGACCTCAATTTTACCTGTAGCTATCCAATTTCTACTTTTCAAACCTATTCACCATTCTTTCAATGCCAGGTATATTTCCTATTCAGGTTCTTTCTATGTGAGATGGCCAGAAAATTTCCATGGCTTGTGAACAAGAACAGTAATTAATAAATTTAGAATAGATCAAAAGAAAACAAATGTCTGAAATAATTGGTAAAACATTAATAAATGAGGAAATTTGTCCATTTCCTAGTTGGAAGAATTTCACTTCTGTAAAGCATTATAAAGATATCACTTTTTGTCAGCATTATAAAGACATTACTTTTCTCTAAATTTAATCCTGCTCAATATTTAGAATGCCAACAAGATTTTTCTAAGGAAAGATGAGTTGGAAAATAGATAGCAAAAGTTATATCATAATTTATATTTCTATGTAACTAAAAATAATTTAGTAGGTAAAGAAAATAACCGTTCACATTTGAAAACATTAGGAAGTCAGGTAATTAAAATGGTGTGGCACTGACATACCTATCAAATGAACAAAATAGAAAATTCAGAAATAAATGAGAAAACACTAAACTTTAGTATTGTAATAAAAGTGGAATTGTATATAAAGCATGAAGAAGACTTTGGATATATAATAGTAGAAATTAGTTTTATACAGGAGAAAATAAATATGAGAGGGAAAAAGTGTCAAAATTGTAGAAGACAATACTGGGCAATATCTTTTGATAATGGGATAAAAACTATTCTCTTGAATCATGTTAAAAAATTAGAGATATCAGTTTCTTTGATGGGTAGAAAGAATTTATCTTAAGTGAAGCATACTATAGTAAAAGTCTCACACAGCTGACAGAGAAAATATTACATCAGAAGAGGTAGCATATCTATTTATCTATCTCTCTATATATAATATATGCTATATATATATATATATATATATATATATATATAACTATATCAGAAACTCCTGAACATCAGCAAGAAATATTTATGAATCTCAATAGAAAAGAAAATATTGGGCTGGGGATATAGCTCAGTTGGTAGAGTGCTTGATTAGCATGCTAGCACAAGGCCCCAGGTTCAATCCCCAGTGCCACTACCAAAAAAGAAAAGAATATATTGTGCCCTATTTAGGAGAGAAATATAAGTAACTAGTAAGTATATGAAGAGGTCTTAACTTCTATTTACAATAGAAATGCAAATTAGAGCAATAAGATATCTCTTTATAACCATCTGATTGGCAAAGAAAATTGTTTTGGATTAAAAAAAATGTGTAGGTGAAAATGTAGGAATTTGGAACACATTTGCCCTGCTGTTGAAGATTTTAATTTTATACGTTCACTTTAGAGTGTGATTTAGAAGTATTTACAGAAATAAACATGTGAATACCTTATGACTCAGTAATCCCTTGCTTGGGAATATACCTCAGAGAAAGCTTACACTCATATATGAGTTGCATAAACAAGAAGGTCAACCATGACATTGTTGTAGCATAGAATTGGAAGTACTTCAATAATTTTCTATACACCACCAGTCTTTTCCAATTCATCCTGTAAATTGTTGCAATTTAAACTTTTAAAAACCAGTGTCAGTCAATCACAAGCTTGAAACTGTCAAGATTTTTATCTGTTACTAATTTAATACAAAATTATTCATTTACCATTCAATAGCAGTAGCTTAGGCCTCTAAGGGACTAATATGTATATTTCTCCATTTACAAGTACATACAGATGTATGTTTAACTTTGAATGGACAGGAAGGATGATAGTAAGGCAAGAGTTTAAGGATGCCAAGATGTCAGAGGCAGGATACTAGAAAAATGCCGGCAGGAGTACAAGACAGAGAGATGAGTCCTCCTGTAACTGTTTACTCAGTTGTCCCATTACCATGACACCTCATACCACTGAAGGCTTATTTCCTTCATGGCAACTCTTGCCACAGATTCTGTATTCTAATTCAGCAAAAAATCAAGTAATCAATGGAAACTGTATTCTAATTAGTAGAAAATAAAGTAACCAATATGAAAAAGGTTGGGGGGCAAGGTCTTCAACAGTTCCCTGAAGAGAGGGGACCAAGGCACAGTTCAGCATATTGACAAGATTCACCCAGACATCCATGGGGGCTTTGAACCACTATCTCCCTTGGCCCACTGTTCTACTTTATGGAGTGTTCTCACTTTCACTCTGAATAAATATAAGCTCTGCCTATTATTTTTGCATGCCTTGCTCAATTCTTTGTTCAGGATGCCAAGAACCTGGATCTGAACTGGACATCCCACACATATCAACAGTATTCCAGCAATGTCTTACAAGGTCCCTTCCCTACATGTTTTTGTTTGTTTGTTGTTTTGTTTCTTTGTTTTTGTGGAGGTTTATTTTTTTCTTCACATCACTAACATAACTTGTGTTGTAATTAAGAGCTTAATTTTCTTATCTTTTCAGACTATATTTTTTGAAATGGATCAACATGTGTAGAAAAAAATTGTCCAATGGTATATTGTATTTTTCATGGAAATTGTGAAATGAGGAGGCTGGAACAGGTATTTTTCTCCTTGAAATCTGGATTCTTCATGGAAATTATATGTCCTCACTGTTAGCTCGGCAAACATTCTTCATTTGTCTGAATTGCAACTGTGGACATATTACATTTTTTATCCATAGTGATCCCCAGACCCATAAAAATAAAGGCAGCTAAGGAGATAAACATATAAGGGTAGAAATGACCAAAACAAAAAAATATAGGCTTGATGGTTGTTTTCCTTACACAGGAGAAAAAGCCTGATTTAACTACCGTGGTACCTTGTTTCTGTACCAGATAAGAAACCTATGGAAATAGCAAGTCAAAACATAGTAACCAGAGACTCAAAAGAGGTAGAGAAAAAAGGGAAATGTGACCTAACTCCAGACGTCAGCAGAGCCAAACCAGAACACAGCAATCTGCTACTAGAATAACTCACATAAGCATCACCCTTTATATATTACAAAGTAATTTTATATACATTATCCCCCTTTGTCTGAATTTCTATTGCATGTTGATGTCAGAGAGGTCCATATCTTAATTTTCAGAACCCATGAATGTATTGGCTTACATAATACAGGGGAATTATAGTTGCAGACAGGGTTAAGGGAGATTATTTTGGACTATTCAGATGGTTCCATGTTATGACAAAGTTCCTTAAAAGTGGAAAAGGGAGAAGAAGAAAAACAGAAGAAAAAGTGACTGCAGAAGAAAGGTACAGAGATTCATCGCTGATGACTTCAAATATGGAAAAGCGGGACCAGGAGCCAAAGAATACACAGATATGGGTGGTGTCTAGAAGTTAGACAAGGAAACAGATTCTCCTGTCCAGTTTCCAGAAGAGACAGCCCTGATGGTGCCTTGATTTTAATTCAAGGATCCCCATGCCAAACTTTTTAATGTAAAATAATATGTGCTATTTTAAGACCATCAACTTTTTATGATTGTAAGAGGGAAATTTATTATATTGGCTGACACAACCAGAAGCTGGATAGTCCACAATGGCTATCTGCAGGCTAGAGAGCTGGAGGAAGCCTCAGAACAAGAGAGATAAAGGATGCTATCTCAGTCCAAGACTGAAGGCTTTTGGAAACTCCTTGGAGAATCACTGGCAGAGTCTGCTTCAGAAGAGTGAAGGAGGAGTGTCTGATGCTTTCAGGCAATCATAACAGCAATCAAGAACCCATTCAAGAAGAAATTGTATATGCTGCAGCTTCCTTGTTCTTCCAACTCTTATTTCATCCAAGCCACCATCCAATTGGACAGTGCCTCACTTGGGGAGTGGCTCCATTTCAGTTCGGTGTCCCACTGCCAATCATTCCTAGACACACCCTTTTTAACACACCCAGAAGCCTCTTAATTTTCAGCATCTCTTAATCCAATCAAGATGACAATTCAAATTGACCATTACAAGTCTACCCCTTAATACAATAAATTTGTGGTCATTCATTATATCACTATTTAGAAACTAATATCCTCCAGACATTTTTGATACATATCCTCCATTTAAAGTATGTTTCCACACCTTTTCCTCTCTGTATTCCATATAGCCAGGGTTGGCTTCATCATTTTTAGCACCTTTCAACCTAAATCTTTTAACAGTTCTAAGAAGAGAACAAGAAGAGTGTCTAAAAAGAGTGTCTAAGAAGAGTTTTTATTTTGATTGTTTTAAGTTTCTTGCCTTTTAAAGGTTTTTATTTTGATTGTTTTAAGTCTCATGCCTTTTAATCTGTGGTTAATATTTTAGTTTGTGAGTAACACTTTGAGATTTTTAGTGTTATACTTTGTTTTTTGTTTTTTTTTGTTTTTGTCATATCAATTTCCACTTCCCTAGAGCTCTGAGATGGCTAAATCCACTTTTCATTCATCTAGCGCCTGGCATACAAACAAACAACAACAAAAATCAAAGTATTTGATGAAGAAAGAAAAGAAGAAAAGAGGAAGGGAGGAAAAAGGAGTGGAGGGAGGAAGGAAGGTATGGAGGAGAGAAGAAAGGGAGGAACAGAGGGAGGGAAGGAAGGATTAGAGGGAGGAAGGGCCTAAGCTAGGAAGCAAAGCATGAAAAATGATATTATGATAGTAAATACATAATAAATATTAAGTTCATAACTTTACACAATACAACAATGCCTGCCTAACCCAAAGTAAGTATTCTTTATATATTTGCTGAAAGACTGTCTACATTTATTTAAACAGTTGTTTTGGTTAAATGAATGCATATCAAATTTTCTTACACTTATTTGAGCATACTCAGGAGTACTGCATAATCTATTATGGAACTTTTCACAGATGAATTGCTCAGATTCCAAAGGAACATACATAGTCCAACAATAAGATGATAATGTAATGAAAATTGGAAACATTTTAGCTGTTCTTATAAAGACCAATCATATTTTACTCATTTAAAAATGGGGACCTGCAATTTTATGTTGAAAGTGAGAAAAATCACCAGGGTTGTCAATTGTACTATGAAAATTCCATGTTAATGTGAATCATATGATGCTCCATGATTGTGTGAGAATTTCCTTTCTTATAGATTTTTAATAACATTGCAATGATTATACAAAGCTGTTTTTAGACTTCCTGAATTCCTGCCTCTGCCTCTCAACTCTACTACACTGATGAAATACTTCAGTTACCTACTTTGTGAAAGATTATTGAACCAAATATTTTCATTTGCTTATTGCTTGATTTTTTTTCCTGTTGGTCTTACCTCTCCTTGAATGGTCTCTTCCTTTCTCATTTTTTTCTTTTTCAGCAGGCAAAACTTATTTTCTCCTTTAAATAACTGACATTTTCACCAGATTATCTTATAACCAAGTTTATACTCATCTGGCTTTTAAAACAGTGCTGTTTATCCACTAGCTACAACTATATTTTCTTTTCTTAGTGATTAAACTTCGACAGCCATATGCTCATTTTTGTCTAAGTTGTATTCCTTTGGGTTTTGGCCTTAGTCTTCACTGCTGTTGTCAAACAGAGGGAAGTGCTATCAATATGTAGGGCTCCCCTCTAGTGAAATCTATAAACCCAAAGGGTACACCTACTTCTACAGGTGGATTTAATTTTAAATTACCTTTTCAAAGTAGGTAATTCTCCAGGCTCCCTCTCAGATTGATCTGCCAAGCCAGGCACTTTGTTAGCATTACCACGGCTTCTTGAATTTGAGAACTACAGATGGTGAAGGTATAGAAACTTGGTATGGAAATCAGGCTTCCATAAGTATTTCTAACCATATAACCTATGAATGTCTTCCTCGATTGCCTCTTGATAGCAGGTACCTGAGACTTAAATGATTCACAATAGGAAATATACTAATAGTATATTTGCCTGATCTGGCTTGTTCAGCCCATTCTGAACACTAAGAGAGAAAAATCTATTTCTTTCTAAGTAGGTCACAGATCTGAATACTATTAATGAGTCAAGCATAAGGTATTTTCCTATTAATATTTTATCTTATCATTGCAATTCCTTCAGTCTTTTTACATCTCTGTTCTAGTTTCCATTTTACTACTGTATTTACAGCACTCACAAGAAAAATCATGCACATTTCCTTTTATTTATAAGTCACAGTTTCCTGATTTCTTAGTCTCTTGTTCAAAGCAGAGATGTACTATTGACCTAGCAATCTTTAAATATTAGCCCTCATGCAAAAATGAAAAAGGACTTTCTCTTCTTTAGGTTTGGAATTCTGGTTTCTTTTTTTTTTATAATTTTTATTGTCTCATTTTATTGGTCAAATAAACCTTTTGACCTCTCCCTTATTCTCTATATTTTTATATTTTATAAATAAGCACAAATTTTATTTTCATGAATTGCAAAGGACTTATAAAATAAATGTAGTCTGCTAACTTAAAAATATTTATATTTCCTCATAAAATCATTATCCCATAATAATCATTTTTATTTTTTGAAGTTTGAAGCCATTCACACTGGGACATAAATATTTGGCACCATACACATATGTAGAACATCACCCATTTATTTAAGAAAGTTAATAGATCTTTTCAGGTAATAAAAAGATCTACTTACAACAGAATTACATCCTTATTAAATGAAGAAAATTTCTTTTTAAGGAAAAACAAATTTGTCACCAAGTTGATGCTGTTACCTGTGTATCACTAACCAAGAATGGACTATATTTGAGAGGAAAGGAAGCAGAGAAGTCAACATCTGTGTTGCAAAAGTGTTCAAAGAAAATAAACATTTAAAAATTGTTGTATCCCAAATGCACAATCCCACAAACTCCCAGAAAAAAAATAAATAAACTTTTAGGCAATTTAGCATGTTATTTTTTTTTAATTAAATAAATCAAAAAAAGAACATTTTAGATTATAATAGTAGAACATATCTATTTTAGAAACCCTAAGATATAAACATAATTATACATAATTGAATTCTGTGATTTAAGCACCATCATTTCCTATTTTATTTATATGCAAACTCAAGTACAAAGGGAAAAGGCCATTGGTGCAAAGTCAAAAGGCCCTGGATGGTAGAGTCACTCAGGGTGATTAGTTTCACATTGCACATCACATTGCTTCAGAGAACAAGCCAAAGATATTTTGTCAGTTTGTATTTCCCTTTTAACTTGTTTTCAGTCCCAATGTTAAACATGAAATGAATTACATTGTTCATTGTGTCTCATACCTCTATACCTTCATTCTGATCAAGCAATTCATCTTCAACATTCATGAACATATGAGCTTTTCCTTCATTAACTGTCTTGGCAATTCTCCATCTTTAAGTTCATCCTGCCATCTTTGGCATTTCATGAACACATCTAGTACACAAAAAATAACTGATGCTCAGAGTATGATCTAATTTCACTTCACTTTGACTTATGAAAAAGAATCGCGATGTTCAAATTTTACAAACATTTCATGTACAATTGGATATGACACAAAGAAATATTGATGGACCAGATTTTACACCTTTTTTTCAGACTTTAGTCCTTTTCAGTTTATTTCCTTTAATATTAAGCTGTTTTAGGATTATACAGACATGAGTTAAATTATTTCCTGTCATTTACTAACTCTCAAATCTTCTGCAACTTGTTGACTTTTTTTCTGATTTGGTGACCTTGCCCTCAAAATGAAAATTTTGTTTTCCTACCTTTCAGCTTTGTTCAGTACTGAACTCAATATATAGCTTATAGTGCTAGTTAAGCATTCCCAAATGTGCCCATCTAGGCTCATTTTTTGCTTTATATGGCATAGCGAAATGCAAAGAACTCAAAATTTAGAGTCAAATATCCAGGTCCATAACTCACTTCATCTACTTACAAGAGAATGAACTTCTTAGACAAATCAGACAAATTTCTTAGCCTCTCACATCAAGGCACACAGAAGTTAGTAGATGTTTCTATGCCACTGAGGCAAATGTAAGGCTGTGTTTGTAGACAGCCATTCTGAGTCTCACACTGCTCCTTTCTGCTCCTGCTGGAAATCAGCATTTCCACACGTGCCTGCGTTCCTCTACTGCAACACAATGGCAAAGGAAGAGCTACCCTAAGCCAAGTTCCCAACTTGAAAATGGCAATAGTGATGCCAAACTCACAGGTTTCTAGAGCAGATAGAAAGATGGCTGAAAAACAACTGGCATGCTGATCTGCACATAATGCCATTCTCCATTTTTCTGGTCTCTTCTCCCCTGCCTGGCCCTTTGTGGTTCAAAATTTAACACATCATGCTTTTTCCCTATGTCTTCTTCCTTTACATGCCGTCCCTTCTGCAAGTAAGACCATACCAGTCATCTATGTCTAAGTAACAAATTGCCAGAAACTGAGAGACTCAAAAAACACGCATTGCTCATTTCATAGTTTCTATGGGTTAGGAGTTCTGGCATAATTTCACAGGATCCTCCACTTAGGGTCTTCCAAGGCTACAACCAAGGTATGAATGAGCCAGCGGAAATTCTTATCCAGAAGCTGAATTGGTAATAATTTGCTTCTATTTAATTCATATTGCTAGTCCAGGCATTGTTAGCTAGGTAATAGCAGTGCAGTTAAGAAGTCCTGCTCATGTGAAGAAATTAGCTTTACTCTGTAACTTTCTACTCTGAACTTCTTCTTCTATCAAGATGGGGGAATGGCAAATTAGATAAAAGATCTTTCCCCAATGTTGCTTCTTCCTAAAGTGTGAAAAACAGTCTAAGTCACAGGATTCGCCTGGTAGAGTCAGTGAAGAGAAATAGCCCTGGGCTCTCTGCACTCTGGGCTCTGTGTGTCTTCTCTTCCTATGTCACTTGGACGTACATGGGCCTTAGGCTCCCACAGTTCACACTGCCAAACAGTAACCATATAAGCAGAGATAAAATGAGCACCATCAAGGATAATTAAACATATAGGGATTCCAAAAACTATGAAGAAAAGACAAACTCAAGAAACCCCTTGAACAATAGAATGGATGGATCAATAATTTAAAAAAAGTGTAGTACTTTAGGAGATAAGGGGAGATATTACAAATACAAATAAGAGCAAGAAATTTCAAAAATAAACTAGTGGAAATGATAGCTATTAGAGCTGATAAAAAAAAGCAGTACAACTTGAGAATAAATATGTGAACTGGAAGATTAGATTGAAAACTCTAAGAAGGCAAATGGAAAAATAGAAAGAGGGAAGCTATAAAATCAAAGCAAAAATATGTGAAAAATAGATGGAAAAATGGCACCATCAAGATGTGAGTTTTGCCATAAAAAGACCACATTTGAAATGCCCTTTCTAGAAAATCACATACAAAAAATAAAAAGGCTGTTTTAAAGTTTTTTATTATCTCCACAATAATAATAATAATGAAGAAAATAAAAGAACATGGTATAGATGGATGGTTTCTGTGCTTTCCTAACACCTCATATAAACCTCCGTCATGGAACCCACCAATGTGTTTTGATGTCATCCATTCATATACACGTCTCTTCTCATTGTCAATAGTATTTCTTAGGAGCTTAAGTGTAAGCTTATTTAACTTTTATATTTCAAAGTTTATCCAAAGGTCTTATAATCTATCATAAATCCTAGCATAGAATTTTTATGCTCTATTTTCTATTTTAAATAAAACTGAACTGCCTCTTTCAATGCTGTTGCTCTTTTATGTGATCTCATGTTTGGTTTTCAGACTTCAAGACTTAAATGACTTCAGATACTTTTGTGGCTCTCTGTCTAGCTCTTTAACTATCCTGCAGTGGGTTTTACAGCTGATGAACTTTCCAACCAGTCCACCGTATCTTCTGGCCTGTTACCTTGCCTGGTGGTGACAAGTAGAAATATCGGTGTTTTTGTCTTCTTTTCACTGCTGTCACCAAAAGACCTGACAAGAACAATTAGAGGAAGAAATGTTTATTGGGGGGGCTTATGATTCACGGGTCTTAGTCCAAAGACAGTGGGCTCCATTCCTCAGGGCTTGAGGTGAGATAGAACATAATTGTGGAAGAGTATGGTAGAGGAACATGGTTCAGGACATGATGACCAGGAAGCACAGAGAGACTAAGCTCAGCTCACCAAATGTAGACAGATCCTGAAGGCACAACCCCAATGACCCATCTCCTCCTACCAGCCTGTAGTTACCATTCAGTTAATCTCTATCAGAGAATTAATTCACTTTGTGTTCTCATAACCCAATCATTTCACCTCTAAACATTGTTTTGTCTCACACATGAGCTTTTTGGGGATACCTAATATCTGAACCATAACAATGGGAGACATTCAGATCTGGCTCTCTCTGCTGTGGTTTTTTTTTTTTTTTTTTTTTGTGTGTGTGTGTGTGTGCCCATATGCCAAGCATTTTCTAATGATATTAGAAAAGCATTTGTAAAGTGGATAGAGGAAGGAATGAAAGGAATGTTGGAATGAGAAAGAGTCTACTTCTTTATCTTTACAAGAATGGAGCAGTTTATATACACTTACCCACATGTGCATCTTGCTTCTCAGGAGACAAATTGAATGAAAGTCTGGCCTATTCTCTGATTTTCTTGCTTTGTCTTTTAAAATATTTAATAATCCTTCTTGCTGTTGACTAGGAGATAGATGTACGATTACCTCTGTAGTTAACTTTGCATTTGAAGTTCTCACATTGCTACCATCTTTCTGAGCCAATTAACCATACCTTTAGCATGTCTCCTGGTGGGGTTATTCAGTATGTGCTAAATAGTTTAATTAAAATCTGTCCTCTTTCCCTAATACCCATTTGGAGGGATACCTCTCTCAAAATAGCAATTAAATATATAACAATTCATTACTTGGAAAGAAAAGAGTTGCCAATTATCCCCTAAAGATAAACAAGTAGACTTTCAATTATCTCATTTAAAATCTTACTTTAGAAATACATGTGATTTTTTTCTTCTTCTTTCACTGAATTGGCCAAACTAATGACCCAGTCTGGAAAATTTTGATGTTTTATAATGGAAAATTTCTTGTGACTAATATTAAGGGAGAAGGGAAATATTACAATGACAAATGCAAGATCAGTGGTGTGATGGAGAGGGTAGGCTTTACAGATGAACCTTTGCTAAGACTACATTGGGCAGGCATTCTACCAACCTCTTTGTAAATGACACTGAAAATTCTTTATGAAGTTTAATATTATTATTACTATTTTATAATGATGATAATGAGGTTATGAGAGACTTAGTACTTTCCCCAAATCACTTATCTATTAAGAAGTGGCACAGAATTTTATTGCATGTTTGACTGACACAGAATCTGACTCCCCTCTATCCAGCAGAAATGAATGGAGAATGCACTCCAACGTGAACTCACAAGCCAAGTCAATGTTATGTATTAGAATCTTTGTCTGAACTTTACACTACTTCTTTTTCCTAAAACAAAATCTGCATTTAAGACTGTGATCTCCACAAAATTAGTGATGTGATCTTAGGCCAGTAGCAGCATAATTTTGGACTTTAGATAGGATAGTATGGTAAGATGCCTCTTCTGGGCAGCCAGAACACAACTGAGATTCTTATAGAAACCTGTAATATAGACCCCATTAAACAGGCATTTGGAGTCACTAGGCTAGAAAACATGCCCTATTCTAAGCAACAAAAGAGATAGGATATTATAGTTGAGATAAAGTGCTAAGATATTCAATCTTTACATTGTCGTGCTTCTTGTCAAATTCTTAATTTTCCGTTTTAAACAGTGCCCTGACACAAGAAGGTTTGATATGCTTCACAAAGTTCAATACATCCTGGTTTCAGCTGGCCCTCCCAATCATGTCTAATGTAGACTGGCAGAGCAGCACTAGTGAATCCTAAACAGCTAACCATTTCTGCTAGATCCATTATGTAGGGAGCAGAAGACTTAATTCTCCAAGGCTGGACTCTCATGCATTTCTGCCAACAATAAATTCACTGTAAATGAAAAGAAAACATTAAATTTTAAACCTATGAATATCTTTAAATAGCTAAGATACACACCAGAATTGAGATGTCTTCGTACTTACTAAGTATGTTCAATGATTGAAAATCATTTGAAAATGGTATTCTAAATTCAATGATTCATTTACAATTGCTCTGGGAATCTTCATGTTGGGCTGTTTCTTCTGTGGCTAATAAAGCAATCCTTAAATATAGGAGCCTAGAATTCTCTCCACGCAGGAAGTAAAGGCTTGAATTTGTCAGTTCAGGTTATACTGGGCTCCTGAAAATGCATTTTTTAACAGGCATGGTTTACAAAGGAAAAGGCTGCTAATCTTAGAGCACATGAGTTTGCTCAAAGAGTATCCTTTAAATCTAGAATTGGGAACACAATGAAAAACAGAAGAGAAGTGGTTCAGAGGATGCTGCTTAGGGATCTTTTGGAACAACATACATTTGCTTATATAGGGAATAACTGATATAGCTGAGAATTATTGAGCAGAGACTAAATTTACAAAATCTGGGATATGAGAAAGAAAAAAGCTAGGCATCTACTTGAAAAGGTTATCAGAACAGGTTCACTGTGTGTAACAGAAAATGGGAAGAACTATGGTATTTGAAGTGGTGAGTTAGATTCAAACAAGATCACATAGAATCCTCTCAGAAAAACAAATGAAAGCAACAAATGAACATTCCCAATGATGGGGATACACACACACACACACACACACACACACACACACACACACACACAACTCGGCTCCCCTCACTCAACTCTGTATCCATAGGCAGTAGGATCTCTCACATCAAACTCTCACTTACTTTTACATTTCTCTTTTTCTTTTTGCTGCTTGTAATAGTAGCCCTTGGCTCCAGCTTTGCAGTGTGGCTTGCTTCTGGATCACAAAGCCACGTTGAAACATGAATAGTGATAAGAATTGTTCTCTCTTTTTAAAGTAGTAACTAGTTTTCTCCAAAGTTACTGAACAATTCTTTCTTTATCCCCAACCACCAGTTTTCTGCACAACTGTATTATAGGGTGCAATTAGAAATCAGATAATCATCCTAAGAAAGGATTGCATTCATTACATATTTTACACTCCTCCCCAATTCTAAATAGTTAATTATGAATTTCAAGCACTAGAAGAAAAAGCCTCATAGCCTATACAGAAACTCTTGAAGAGATTGTTTTCAGGAAAGTGCCAAAAATGCCTCATCTTCTCCCATAAAAGCCAGAGAAGATGATGACAGTCCAGCTGCTCAGTAAGGATTGCTCACCCTTTATGGGCTCCCATAGGCTTCCATGCAACATAAAGAAATTCATATTTTTATTGCCTCATATTCTCTCAGCATGAAGAAGAATTTACATTTCTTAATTGGATTTCTTTCTCTCGGCACAAGAAATTACAACTATCACACTAGACTCCACTGCTTAGCAGCCCCCAAGAAGCAATTGTATAACTTATTTATAAGGCAGGGTGCAGGGCAAAGTTTTTCACTAAAGTCCAAGGACTACTTATTTCAAGATTGCTGAAAATGCATTGTAAAATCCCAAGACCTAGACTACACTTCAGAGCTACTGAATCATACTCTCTAAAGTTGAAATTAGGGAATGTGCATTTTAAAGAACTCTGTATGATTTTTTTTATGCAGAAATTAAAAATTACTAATTTTACAGAAATTACAGAGATACTGAAACTCATCTGAGAAACCTTTTAACTCCTCCTGCCCTCTGTTAATCAGCTGGAAACAAATAACTTATTCTTGGGCTTTTTAGATTCTAAGGGCCACAGTTTTTGAAAGAGATGGACCCAGATTTCATGTTGTTAAAATAATCCTCAATTTTTTAATACACGAAGTAAGCTTCAAGTATTTGAGCTCTTCGGAGGACTAGAAGCAAAGAATATATATTATATAAATTATAAGAGGGAATTTATCACATTGGCTTACACATTCAGAAGCTGAATAGTCTCATGAAGGCCATCTGCAGACTGGAAAGCTAGAGGAAAGAGTGGCTGCTCAATCTAAGAAGCTGGGGCCTTGGGACAAGAAGGACCAATGATGTAGCCCCAAACCCAGAGGCTGAAGGCCTGGAAGCCCCCGGAGAGTTGCTGGTGCAGATTCACCTTCAAAAATTGAGGAATCTGGAGTCTGCTGTCCACTGGTGATAGCAGCGGCTCTCAAAGGTGCCTACTAAAGAAGAATTGAGCATGTGCACATGTACACCCATGTTGGAAAGCTTCCCCTTCTGCTGTTTGCTCTATCTGCACCCCCAGCCTATGATACCTTGCCTCCCATATTCACGGTGGGTCTTCCAAACTCAGTTAGCTAACTCTCACTCACATGCCAATCCATTCTTGAAGCACTCTCACAGACACACCTGAAGTGTGCCTTACCTATTTTTTAGGCATCTCTCAATGAAGATGTGATCAACCAAGATTAACCATTATGCTTGGAGAAATTTCTAAGTTCATTTCTCTATAGTACAGACATGTCCAGTCTCTTTTCTACAATTCTGAACTATGGAGACCCACTTCTGCCTCAAGGTGAAAGACTAAAATGATATCCTGCCCCACTTCAAAATGCCAGTGAAGGTGAGTATTGTTGTCATGGTTCCGCAGTGTAGTGATGGGACCTGAGCTTGGTTATCAAGATAACAATGTTATCAGGACAACATTTTTATTAATAAAAGTAATTAGTTAGAGTTTGCAAAAGTGTGGTGAGGACAATTGGATTGTAATTTTTGCTCCATGTTGTTGACTTACTTGCACTGTTATGAAATAATTGTATAGTTCCTGGAGTACTAAATTAATAAGCTGGAAATTTCTAGCTTCTCCCTATTATTGCCTTCTCAGATACTACAGGAAACTGAACTGATTACAAGGAAAAAAAAGTGAACAAAATATGCCAGTTAGTTCTATATATCAATCCATATGTTCAATATTCTACCTTCACTGTCTCAATGAATTCTAACCTTGCAGAGGATATGCTGTCTCCATTTCCATATGAGAAAGCAGAAATGTTTTTAGAAACAAAATATGTTTTCCTGAATCAAATGTGACCAAGATAAAATTTGAGCTCAGTTCTGGCTGACTGGCTCTAAAGCATGTGATTTCTCCAGACAGACAGAAAGAAAGAAAGCTGATGGCAGAAAAGGAGGTAAAGCTGCAAAGATATAGAGGGTAAAAGACTCCACAGAGAAGTTTCCACAGTGGGCTTTACTAAAAATAGGAAATATCTGGGAGAAGTTGCTGAAATGATCCCCCAAAGAGAAGAGTATATATTCTGGAGATGATATAGTTTTGTTGTAAAATGTATTGCAATCGTACTATAGTAATCTGTTATTTCCTAAGAAAGAGCACAATGTTGGTATTCCAATATGTCCTTAACCCACTCAGCTACAGTGTCTCATCAGCTTGCCTTTGTCCATTAAGATAAAAAAAAAAAACATCTAAATACATTTGTGCAAATAGGCTGTATGTGTTTTGTAACAAAGTTTCTTTTCTGTGTCTACTGGAGACATTTGGGCTTCTATCACAATATTGTCACTAAATGCTTTCAGTTAAATATTTCATCTTTCTCCTGGCTAAAAAAAAGTCACAGTGCCTAAAGTTAAAATTTCTTTTTTAAAATGAAAGTGTCCAAATAGCTTGAACCGTTACACACCAAAATTTTTATTATGAAATATAAAAGATTCTGAGGCTAGCAATTAGAACCCATGATTTTTTTTCCTGTATCTTAAAGAAACACAAGAAATCTATATGAGTACTTCTTATTTTAGTAAAATTATGCCTCCTTAAACCTTTTGTCTTTAGGCTTAAGGAAGGTACGTAGTACGGGGGCAATAAGAGGTTGTAGAAAACTGTAACCAAGAGCAAAACTATGTGTAAGATTACCTCCCTAAGTTTTGAATCAATACTTTATGAAATGTCAATGGTGTTTTTCTAAAGACCAGATCTTTCTTCCTAAGAACCTTCATGGTATCTATGAGTAATGTTATTAAATTGACAATTCTCAAAATATAATAAAATGTGGGTCACCAATTGTATTCAGCTTAGAATTGGGTACTCAAAAAAAAAAAGCCCTCTAATTTAGTGTAATGTGTATTATTGGAAGGCCCAAAAATAGGATGTACACAGGAGTCACTGCCTTGGAGCAAAGTGATTATGTAACAGACTATTCATGGGCTGACTTTAAAGCAAACATGTCCTTCTACTGCAATGTGATATTTCTGAGTTCTCTGCATTCCTAAGGCTCATGTTGATTGTATTATTGTTGATGTGAAAGGGTCAGAAAGAGGAGAAATGAGAAAATCTAGGAGAGAGGGAGCATGTCTATCATCTCATACTTCACAATCATCATTACTCAATTCTGTTTGTCATTTATGGGGTTTCCATAAAACAGCATCTTTAAAAAAGTGATTCCAATAGGTAGAGGGTGAGCACATAGTATGAATGTTAAAAACTTCTGCTCTTGGGTACTGTTGGATTAATACTTTCCCAGCTTCTTACCCACATCATACCAAATTCTGGAATTCCTATCCATTTTACTCAGAGCTAAGTAACACTCTCTTCCTTAAAGTGTCCATTTGTTCACATAAATCCTTTGCTTAGAAATCTAAAATAATTTTTACATAACTCTATTAAGACTCTCAAGATTAGCATTATTTCCTCTTTCTTCTGGCACACACATACACACAAAATATTTTACTATGAGAGAAGACATTCCTACACTACATGCTAATATCAATTATAATTCTTCATTGTCTCTTATCCAAATAGATCATTTTCCTATATTACCAAACTCTCAGATCCAAGTACTTTTAAAATGTAGCCTGCAGGGGATAGGGTTGTGGCTCAGTGGCAGAGCACTTGCCCAGAATGTGTGAAGCCCTGGGCTCGATCCTCAACACCACATATAAATAAATAAATAATAAAAATACATCAACAGCTAAAAAGTATTTTTTTTAAATTTTTTAATGTAGCCTGCAGAAAAAAAAATGGGAAAAGGGCCTAAGAAATCAGTTCACATAAAAAGACAAACAGGCAATTTGTTTCAATAAATATTTATATTTGTGGAAACTAAAAGCTTAACTAGATATTACAATGAGATATACTTTGCCTATCAACTCAACATATATTAGATAGAAATGAACACAATTTTATTATGAAAAAAATAATTGTATATATTTACTTTAGGTTACAATTTTAGTTGCATAGTATGATAATAACCAAGAATTATGTAGACTTCTTTCAGTTATATGCAACAGTAAACCAGGATATATATATATATATATATACACACCCATTTTTCAGGAAAAAACTTGTTCTCTGGGAGAAGCTGTCCCCCCATCGAGGAAAAAAGGATGGGACTAATCTGAGTTAATGATTAATTTATTATTTCCAAATTTGCCAATCTGAGTGAATCTCTCCACCTCCTCTGCAAGGTAAGGAATAAAGGAGGAAAGAAAGAGGCAGGGTATATCAAATGGTAAGCCACATTAACTTGAAAAGAAATAATCAGGATTGTGGGTAAGAACTCCCACTGCCCAAAGAATTCCCATTCTTGGAAGTTTTACCACTTGGTCTACCATGATTTCTGAAAATCTAACAGTAGAGAGACATTCCTTTGAATTGAGTTTCTTTTTCATTATAAGTGTCCTTAGGATGCAAAACTAACTTCTGTGGCCTTCATTGTGATAGCAGAGATCAAAGCAACTTTCAGAAAGAAAGAGATTGGACTGGACAATAGAAAAGGGGACTAGATTACTACTAGTCAAGGCCAGATGAAGTATTACAAATAACTGGGTCCTGGGTTGAGTTAGGAGTTCCAGTTCTGATAGTTTCTTCAACCTCTTAGAAACTTGGCTATTTCAGCTCTGAGAATTAGAGGATTGAACTCATTAAAATACAGGGCTTGATCCAGTGAGGGGTGACTTCCATTGAGGGGTAATTAGAAGTAAATAGAGAGAGGGACCTGTGGGTAATCGCAGCAACAGTTGCAACCTAAAGGAAATGTACAGCCTGATCAGACAAACAATCTATTTTTCTTAAGGGTAAATACAGATTTATTTCTATTTTGTTTTACCTATCAGTATAAAATAATTATGAAGAAGTGAACTTCATTCATTTAACTTAGATGGCACGCACACTTTACTTTCCTATCGCCAAAAAATATAAAACCTAGATAAAATGCAAGTTAAATTATTATAAATGTACATAGCACACATTTTTATAGACATCTATATTCCACTCTTAAGCCAGAGTCAAAGGAGAGAATTTTCTTTGGTCTCTCTTCACTTAGAGGAACAGAAAAGAAAAAACTGAGAGAGCAGAATATAATGGAAGATTCATTATAAGCTGAAATCTGAATCACCATAATTACACACAGTTCATAAGTACAAATGGTACCCATCTCTTGGCAGATTAAAAAGCCGAGTGATGAGTAATATTGCTGAGCTAAACATGCCTGTTTAATAAGCCACTCAAATCAACTCCTGTTATCCCTTGACACACAGGCAAAAATTGTATCTGTAAGCCTAATAAAATCTCATTTGTTTTACCTGAAGGTCCTATGAACCACCTGGTGCCTCTCTTTGTACTTCTTACTCTCTATTAACTTATGCTTGCTAGAAATTAGGGCTTTAATACAATCATTCTTTCCACCAGCTTTCAATTATTAGGTTAATGCATGCATTTGGAACAAGTAGTCCGATATGAAACTATTAGGAAAAGGGCTGAAAATACCAAATGATATTAGCAATTCTAGATTGTAAAATTTAGACTATAATCAGACCCCTGATTTTTTTGTAATGACAGTTGGCAGAAATACTGTACAATCCTCCACAAAACACTTGTTCCAGTCTCAGCTCTTGATTAGGAAGTTGATGTCCTTGCAACATCTATCAACTTTCAGCATGTCAATACTAGTACATGTCAATGTAGAATCTCTTCTCTACTTTGATTTAAGCCTAATGAGTACTCAAAAGCATAATAAATAAAAAAGGATGCCAGGTAGACAAATATTATGACTGGGTATCTGCAAATTCAAAATACAGCTGTTTAAGAGTGAGGTAAGTTCAGTGCTTGGAAATTGGACCTGAGAAGTTTCTTGAGCTAAAAATATTGTGCCTTTTCATTATTGTTTTTCGAAAAGACAAAATTAAATAATAGCCGTGTGTTAATAAAGCCTTAAATAAGATGTATGTTAAAGACTTTATTGGTAAACTTGTTTCCCTTTTCTTAAGAAATCATCCATGCTAGGAAAAAACTCACAAAGAGAAAACTCTTACAAGTCAAGCAAAGACGAGCTGCCTATATCACAGGTTCACATGGTGGCTGCACTGAAATGTGCTCAAGGATGGCAGGACAGATGGAAATATTTCTAAATTCTGTTGATATTTGATCAAGGAAAAGGAAATGGTTCCTAATCAAGTACTAATTTTAAGGTTGCTAAAGTTTGCCATTTGTACCCTCTATTCTTTTTATTTTTTCATTCTTTGTTGTCCTCTCTCAGGTTCTGTAGAGCCTGTGAATTAGTTCAGGCTGCTATAACAGGTATAATATTGGAGGTCATAAGTGACAAATGTTTCTTTCTCACAATTTTGGAGGCTGGGAAAACCAAGGTGAAGGTGCTGGCACATCTGGTGTCTGCAAAGGCCACCTTCTCATTGAATTTCTACATGGAGGAAAGCAAGAGAATACAAACTCTATTGTGTCTCTTGTCATCTAGGCATTAATTAGTCAGAAGGGCTTCATTTTTCATGCTCATTACCTACCAGAGGCCTCACCTCCAAGCACCATTTTGGGGAGATTAAGCTTCAACATATTATGAACTTGGTAAGGGGAGGGAACACACAAAACTTCAGTCTGTGGCATTTTGTGACTTCCTTTTATCTAGACTTCCAGCAACTCTTGACACCAGGGGAAAGGGACATTAACCATATTACTACAGACTTACGTCTTGCATCTTTTCTAGCCCCATTTGTGGTTGGATGATTTTCTGCATCATCGTTGTCTTATTGCCTTATAGAATATGATCTATAGAAAACTCATTGCTTACAGGACTGTATGATTTAGTTCATACTAGTTACATTTCCTTTCAAAAGTTATTCCTTAAATAATAAAAGAAAAGTTATTCCTTATATGGAAATAAATTCATCATCCATCTAGTTTCATCCCATGGGCTCTAGTTCTATGATTTATTTTCTACCTCGAAGCCCTTTAAATATATTAAAATTTGGGCTTCATGCTTCTGAGTTACTTTACTTTTATCCACAACAATTACCAACAATTTTTAATAACATTCTTCATATAAGTCACTGCTTGATGCTACTATAGCACACCCCCTGGTTTGCATCCAAAGAGGAGAAGCTATGCATATTTGAGAAGATAAGAGAACTGGAATTGAATATGAATCTGAGATTGAGTATGGGAGGTGAGAATGAATGGATGGGAGGAATCCAGCTGATATAAAAGTCCTGAAAAAATATTAATGTTAAGAGTATGAGGTCAAAGAAGATATTCTTAGACAATTCTCACTAGAGTCCATATGGATTTCTTGCTTTTTTTGAAAGTGCCTCAATGTGTAGACTGTATTCAGAACACCTGGATTCAAATGCCAGCTTCATATCACCATAGGTGTGTGACATTGAGCCAACTTCTCTAGCTCTCTAAATAGCACTATCTGAAAAGTGGAAAAAGGCATAGTTAATTTGAACTTAAATGAGATAATAATGCATGTAATGTGTTTTATTCAGTGATAAGCTCACAATAGCTCAATAAATTTTAGTCTATGACTTCATATTTTCATTGAAACAAAATGTGCTTGCTTCCTGTTCAGATAGTATGATAGGCTAACTAAAAATATTTCAAGTTCAAAATTTCTGTTTACCAGATGATCATAAGAAATATCATGACTCTTTCATTTAACATAATGACCTCAGATAAGTCATTTTTTCCACCTCTTTAAAAAAAGTTCCCTCTATCTTGGAGTGCTTATTGCATGTGTGTAATAATTTCATGGGTAAATCCTAGATGAGCCAAGATAACCAGATTTTTTCTATAGATATGTCGTATTTCAGGTACCATGGAATATGCCTTATATAAGTCAGCCCATTTAATCTTCACAACAACTATGAGACATAACTAAAATAGCTCCATTCACAAATGAGGAATAATTATTGAGATTAAATTATTGAAAATTCGTTCTCAATACACTTTCATTTGAAACTAAAAACACATAACAAAACTAGTTTATTTTCACAGAAAAAAAATGATTTCAAGTAATATGAAATCAAGATTCCATGAATTTAATTAATGTATTTGACCTCTATTTTATGAGCCAGAGCTTCAAATCTTTCCTTAGAATACCAGTTACCTTGGAACTGAAATTACAATTTATTTACAGGTTCTACTTTTAGGATCTAGTAGCCTTATCTCGGTTTCCTTCTCTGCTCTATTGCTTCTGCTTTTGAGAATTTTTTTGTTGCTGCTTTCCCTCTTGGAGTATTTACTCACATTTCTGCATTTCACATTTTCATATTCTCTTATAAATTCCCTCAGACATGCCTGTTTTGCTGTTTCAGTCAAATAGACAAGTAGTCAGCATCAAAAAAAAAAAAAATCCCTAATGCAGGAAATCTGAGTCAGAAAAGGAAACTGGGGTCAAGATCAAGCGATCTGTGATCTAGCCCATTGTGCCATTAAAGGGGAGATCTGAGCCATTTTCATTTGCTCAGGACTGCCATTCGAAATTCAAACATTCCCCAAGGGAACAGAAAAAAAGAAATCCTGTCATGTTCCACCTTACCTCAACCGCTGATGAATACAGTCATCCCTGTGAATTCCATGCATTCTGACTATGTTTATTATATAACTTTAGGGTAGAAGATCCACCAGATTAGAAGATGACCATGTGCAGTGGCACAAGCATGTAAATAACTGTCTGATCACTGGTCCATGATGTGAACATGGTGTTCCTTTTTCTCATCTTAAATTCCTTGAAATTATGCATTACTTTCCTGCTCACAGCTTCATCACAGTGTGAAATAACCTAACTGGAAAAGAGAATCTGGTAATAATCAAGCACTTGGAGGTCAGTGGCTTAGCAGTAAAGACGATGTGAAATCTGTTGATAGTGAGTCTGAGTTCCTGAGCTGTGAAGTTAATTTTTTAATAACATTTCTAGTTAAATGGCAACAGAGTTCTCACTTCTACAGGCTCTGTTTCAACTGAAAACACAGCAAAGCTTTCTATCCAATTAAATAATTATTTAAAAGGCCCTTATACTGTGTATGACTTGGTGTTGATACCAAAAATAACGGCTAACATTAATTTCAGATATTATCTTCCAGATACTATGCTAAGAACTTTGCATGCATCATCACAGATAAAGGAACTCTCCTTTACAGAGGTTAGGTAACTTGTTCAATTAACACAGGGAACAAGGGATAGCACCAGGATTTGAACACAGAACAGGTCCTTTCTAGGATCTGACTCCTTAACTACTACTCTAATACTGTTTTCCTTAAAATAAATAAATAAATAATGTGATTAAAGTTGTGTTCTCTGTCTACAAGCTCATTTCCAATGGAAGAGGTAGACAGATACAGACATGGAGGCAAGTGAAACATTAATGAAGACAGCAAATCTTAGATACAAACTGTAAAATGAAACAAGCAAACCAAACAAAAGAGATGAGGGAAAGAATCATTTCTAAGACAACAGTCATATTTCCTCTACCTTACATAGGCCAGAAGTTATTCCACCTGCTCTTAATTCCCTTTCCTTTTTTCCCCATCTTGTATGAATCTCTTTCTGTGATGGGTGCTGCTAATTTTCTCTATGGTATCTGTTTTGTTTTCTCTTGCTCTACAGAAATAGATGTTCTAGTTTTTCACCTATCTGGAATAGAAGGTAAATTTCAATGGGAATCAATTCTGGCTCAGAGATTATAAACAGAAGTGCATTTGCAATTTACAGAAAGTTTTCTAAATGAGAAGAGTGTGTTCTTTCTTTTTCTACCTTCCTGAGAACTATAAATTGAAGCTTCTTGGACCATGAAGTGACCTTAGGAGTAGAGACTGCATATGGAGGAACAGTAAAAACTCTGAAGTCTGACAATAGATTGCCCTACTTTTTTAGAATACTTACCTCTAAAATTTTATCTAAAGGTGAAATAAACTATTCTTGTTTATTCTTGTATTAAAACTAATTGAGAGACTGTAATTCTAGTTTTCCAACTCTTGTACCAAACAAAATTCTAACCAATCTTTCTCTTTTGCAGTTCATAAGAACATGGTCTATTAGACCATTGGTCTTCAAATGCTATCATGTTAACCTCTTTATTATTTTCTCATATTTATTCAGAACATGGGTGGCATTTGGCCCTCTACTTTCTCTTCACTCTAACTCCCATCATCACCGTAAATAACTTCAGTATTCCTAGATTTAATTTCCTTCAGTGAAGTCATATTACCTACCTCACCCTTAAATACTACCTATCTTCCCCAGATAGGATGTCCTCTGGGAAGTTTTGAGAATAGTAATAAGCACAAACAGTGAGCACAACTTGTCCCCTAAACTTCGTTTCCTAAAATAATTTTCTACTAATAAAAAATATAAACAAAAACCATAATCCTTAGATAAACAATGCAAAATCATACACATTTGAACTATCTTGTGCCAGAAAATCAAAGACATGTTCAAAGAATGATGAGAATATATCAAAAGGACTTTGAAACCCACATCAATGGATTCCTGTGGCTAAAAATTCCCTTTAGGATAGCCAAATATGGCCAATCTTAATTATTTGCAAATTTCATATTTGTGAATTTACCTACCCACTGAATTGTATTCATATTCCCAAAATCAATACTCATGGTATTTTCACGGTCAACCACAGGCATACACAGAGCAACAAAAATTTTGAGTTCTACAACACACATGGTCCTATCTGAGGTCCAGCATGGCAATGTTCTGTTTTCTGATTTCAGTTCTCATTCTGAAAAATAAGTGTCCTCTTGTCTATTTAATGCCATTGTTTTCATATTATTGGTAGTGAATTTACTGTTTAAAATGGCCCTCCAGCATAGTGCTTACCTAATATCTATTGTTTCTAAGTGTCATAAAGTTTTGTTGTGCCTTATGAAAAAAAACACACTTGTTATATAAACTCTGATCAGCCACGAGTTTTGGTGCTTCCTTAGGTGTGAGTTTAACATTAATTAATCTCTCTCTATATATAAAATAAGGTCTCCTTAAATAGAAATACACAAGGTCAATTTAAGCAAAGTTAAGTGAAACAAGCTTATTTATTAATCACCAGAGGCTCAGAGAAACCTAAAGCAAAGCTTGAGTATTCACTAATTCAGTGTCCCTAGTTACTTCATAGAACATAAAAACTACCACCAATAATGAGAGTGAACTATAAATAACAATAGTAACATATTATAGCCTAAAGAATAAAATTGAAAACTAAATCTACTCAGATTAATTAATCAAAAAGGAGGACTATGTTTGCAGAGTCTCAGAATGGATACCTATTAATAAGTAAATGGATATTTACTTATTAATTGAAAGCACATATCACTTTGTAGGATTCAATGAGAATGTGACATGCCATTTGTGATAGTCTTGCAAAAGTTGCATATTCTGAATGTAATCATGAGGAAACACCAGTCAATGTTAGAAGTATTAAGGTTATAAAAGTAAAGCAAAGGATGAGGAACTCTTCCAGAACAAAGGCTAAAATAATACAACTTCATGTAGCACAATATTCTGGACTGGATCATTTTGCTATTAAAAATTAAAAAGTTTGAACAATAGGTAAAACTACAATGGGGTCTGAGTATTATAGTGGTAATGTATTAATTTGACCATTTGATTTTATGTTTATATTATGGTTATATGGAATTCTTTGATTGTAGGAAATAGGAATGATTGATTTTCAGTTAGCAACTGACCCTCAAATGGGTCAGAAGAAAAAAAGATGTTTGTATTACACTTCTAAATTTTTAAGCTTGAGATGAATTTAAAATAAGTTATTTTTCAAGTTTCAAAAGTAGACCATAGATATTTGCATATGTTCAAACTCATCAAATTGTGCATATTAAATATGCACAGTACTTGTACATCAATTATACCTTAATGAAGTCAAAATATAGACCTATTGATTTAAGTTTTTTAAAAAGTATATTGCCATGTCTCAATTTAAAAAAAAAAAAACAACAAAATCCTGTCATCATCCATTTTGTCTTAAATAGTAAATCAAGGAGCTTTATATTATGATAAACACCACATGGTTTTGTAGGGCTACTGTGATTATGTAAATTGTCATACTGAATAATTTGATAATGTATTAATGATATGGAACAGATTGTTAATCTATGGGCTCTACTTTTTCTAGGCCATTTTTAAGAAATGTTCTATTCTTTCACCCTTTAACTTTCTTAAGTCTACATTTTTTTCATTAATGTACTTCTTCTAATGTACTTCTTCAGTTCATCTCAAAGGGAGTTTTCTATAGCCAGTTCTTAAATTTATTTATACCTCAGAGAATAAAAGAGATTCAGTGCTTCCCTGGTACAAAACTCCCAGTGGCAATTCCTAGACTTTTTTTTTCTTTTTTCAATTGGCAGCTATGAATACCAAATTCACAGACTTACTGATCAAATTTCTTAGCTGTCTGCTTTGTTCATGGACAATGCAACATAAATGCTCAGTAGTAAATCTATGTGCTCTCAATATTATCTAACTGCCATTTCTTCGGGATATGGGCTTTGCTCCCAGGGTCACTTGCCAACTAGATCCACTTAAATATAAAAACATTCTCATCACTTGGGTTATTATTAGTGTTTCATTCTGAAATAAGAATCCCAAGCTAATTTATATGAAAAGCCTGCCATCCCCCAAACATTTATTCAGTCATATTCCCCAGAGAATATTTTTTTAGTAGCCAGGAAAAAATAAATGGCATTTGTATCAAATGTAATCACAGGATCTCTGCCAGTTGGGCATCTGAATTTAAACTTTAAAAATGCAGTTGACTGATGTTGAAAGTGACACATTTCTCAGGTTTTTTATTCTTTCACTCTCTTCTGTCTAGTGGATTTACTTCTAACTATTCAGTTTTTGCTATAGAAATACCATTTTCCAGGTTTTAAATTTCATTTTCATGCACAGTGATTGCTATTCTTAGTCTCAAAGGATACTTCAGTGAGATACATTATTTGATTGTGGTGCTGCTTTTGTCACCGAGTCCAATATGTGGGATTATATTTTGTTGTTTACTTTTTAAAATTTTTTTTTATTATTATTTTTTTATTATTGTTGGTCGTTCAAAACATTACATCTTTCTTGATATATCATATTTCACAGTTTGATTCAAAAGGGTTATGAACTCCCATTTAAATTTTATAATACCAAAGAATTATAGAAGCATAAATTAGAGTCTAAATGAAAGTACAAAAAGTGACATTATGGTATAGCCACCTGCTTGCTATATTTTGAAAGCTTGTATCTAAGTTATGAAAACATAGTTCAGTGTTTCAGTTTTGGCTGCAGCTGGAAATTTCTTTGGTCATGCCTGCTCAGCTCACAGTGGTTCCTTTTTCTGAGAGTGGTGTCCTTGTATATGATTGTGCTCCCCATATATTGAGTTAGGAGGGCAAACTAGACTCAAAGTCAGTGGTACCTATTTACACTCTTAGAAATTTGGGATTACAATTTAGAAAAAAAAAAGGATTATGTCAGTGTTGGCTGGACTCATAAATGATGGAGAAACTTGGCAATAAATTAGGTAATCATGTACACAAAAATTAGAGAAAGCACTTTAGTAGAAATAAAGGTGATATGCAATAGGAAGCAGAGATGAAGAGTGGGAAAAGCACAGCCTCCTGGATTCCTGACAGTTGAGTTGTCCTAATAAATGGGCCAAGGACCTGAAGAGACACTTCTCAGAAGATGATGTACAATAAATCAACAAATACAGGAAAAAATGTTCATCATCACTAGCCATTAGAGAAATGCAAGTCCAAACTACTGTAAGATCATCTCACTCCAGTCAGTCAGAATGGCAGCTATTATGAAGACAAACAACAATAAGTGTTGGCGAGGATGTGGGGGAAAATGTACATTCATACACTGTTGGTGGGATTGCAAATTGGTGCAGCCAATATGAAAAGCAGTATGGAGATTTCTTGGAAAATTGGGAATGGAACCACCATTTGACCTTCCTTTTCCTCTCCTTGGTCTATATCCAAAGGACTTAAAAACAGCATACTACACGGACAGCCACATCAATGTTTATAGCAGCACAATTCATAATAGCTAAACTGTGGAACCAACCTAGATGCCCTTCAATAGATGAATGAATTTAAAAAGTGGCATATATACACAATGGGATATTACTCAGCAATAAAAGAGAATAAAATCATGGCATTTGCAGGTAAATGGATGGAGTTAGAGAAGATAATGCTAAGTGAAGTTATCCAATCCCAAAAATCCAAATGCCAAATGTTTTCTCTGATATAAGGAGACTGATTCATTGTGGGATAGGGAGAGGGAGCATGGGAGAAATAGACGAACTCTAGATATGGCAAAGGGGATGGAGGGGAAGGGAGGAGGCATGAGGTAATTAATGATGGTGGAATGTGATGATCATTATTATGCAAAGTACATGTATGAAGACACAAATTGTGTGAATATACTATGTATACAACCAGAGATATGAAAAATTGTGCTCTATATATGTAATAAGAATTGTGATGCATTCTGCTGTCACATATAAAATTTTTTAAAAGTTACATAAAAGAAAAACATTTCCAGAATCCCTTCTACTCCTCCCTCCCTTTCTCTCCCCTCCACCGCTCCCCTCCTCATCTTAAGCCACTTCAAAATATTTTTCTTCTACTTTAAACACAAGGAGATTAGAATGTTAAATTATTCACAGCTCAGGCTTCTTAACAAATGGGGTATCAGAGAAATTACAATTCTATGAAGAAAAGATTCATCCATATACAAATCTCTGCCCATTCTAGCATAATCTTTATAATCAGGGATACTAATGAAGAAGAGATCAAGGATCCAATACTGAAAGACTGTTTAGAGGGAAGAATTATTTTTAAAAATGGTTCTAAAATGTTCACAATAGATACCCCTAGTCCAACCAAGTTGCAGATGGGAATAAAATATTTTCAATCAATAAAAAAAATACCTCTAGTCAAACCACTTTACCAAGAGAAAAGAAAAAGTCTGCAATTCTAAAATGGCTAACATGCCCATACACATGTAATGAGAGAACATTGTATATCAGCAAATGTATATAAATAGTCTGCATACTGTGTATGGTTATGCATGTATGTATATGTGTACATATGTAATAATCTTAGAATATGCACACATGTATTAACATACTTATATTATATGTATTTATGTACATTCTCAGATATTTATAACTACCATAACCATAGGATGATTTATCCAGGACCATATTAGCTTATTTATCTGTCTGGCATAAATAGTACTCTATGAACAGCCAGTGGTATCAATCTGGAAGATAAATATTACAGCCACCCAAGTTCACATTAAGCTGTAAAAACATACTATAGTTAGGACTAAATTGTTATGTTACACATTTAAAACACAAATAAACAATTATTTAAGTTTATATAAATCTGTATATTAAAAATTTCATAATCCCCAAATTTTAAAACTGAAGTACCTCATACCTTATACTTTACAAAGTACACTACTCTCTCCATGAGGCACCATGAGTGCTCATAAAATACAATCAGCTAATTTATGAAGATATTCATATAATGGGATACACAAGTCACATGTTTCTGGTTACAAGTACTATGGTATTATACTGAGACTGGTCCATTGAGAGATGATTCACTAAGTGTCCATCTTATAGAGGAAAGAGCTGTTGTTTCACAAAATGAAAGATTTCAATGATTTCAAGATTCAAACATTTTCAAATAGAATTGCAAAATAATACAAAAAAGATTGCATATTCATAGAGTTGTCAAGTTTTGATTTTGCCAAGAAAGGACTTTACAAAAAAAAAATGAAATCACCTCCTTTATCAGCTTGTTATAACAGGAAATTTTCAAAACAAACAGTAGACATTTATCTCAGCAAAAAGCTATGACATAAAAACAGTGGAGAAAAATAAGAAAAAAAAATAGCAAGAATTGTTTATCAAATTTTAAATCTAGGAAAATTAACAGCATAATGATTGTGATATGATACACAACTACCCTCTATACAAACTTGCCTGAACATATTTAGCAGCGACATCAGTGGTGTTTAGACTAAACGTGCTCAGGTTCATTATCTATTGCTCTAAAACTGAAATACTGAGTTTTAAATTAGGTAGGTGTATTGACAAAACATTATACAAAAGTCACCTCTAATATATCACTCTAGGAAAAGCTAGTGAACTAAGGTCAGCTTAAACACACACACACACACACACACACACACACAGCCTTTGGAAATCCAGTTATTTATTTATCTTACCTCCTAAAAGGGCCAGGAATTTAGTTAGCAAAATATGAGGATGGGGATCCTTAGAGACTTGATTTTGTGGTAGACCTAGTTTCTTCACGAATACGTGGTATTAGCAATCAACGCGTGATTCACATGTTATTTTTCTTGCTGCCATGACAATTAATAATGCTCCAAATAATGGAGTCTCCCTTAGATTGGGATTCCATTTTTGGGTCAAGACATATGGGGCAGAACTCCCAGGTTAACTGAAACATGTATTTTAAATTAAACATGTATTTTAAATTAAAATGTCATGTATGTTCTTGTAAGCCCTTCATGTTTGCTTATTACCACCAAATGTTATACTCCTTCTTGTAAGGTAAGAATATTTATGTGGAGACAAAGAAATTTACCTGAAATGGAAGCAGGCAAATGTTGAGAGAAACCAACATATTAAAGATAACCAGGACAAAAACAAATAATAAAAAAATCTGATTCTTTAGGTTACTAAGATGACAAATAGTATGAGATGAACAATGTGATAACTGGGTTCCAACAAGAACCAGACAAAACAAATTCTTGATCATGATTAAACCATGTATTCTAAAGAATACTCACTTTCTCTGAGAGGGATTAGATTTCTACTACAGAATATCTCAGAACTAGAGGGCAGAGCATTTTGAGGATGTTTCACTGTTAGGTTGCGAACAGCCATCAAGAGAAAACATAAGCTAATATTCATATTTTTCTAAATTGGCAATTTTGAAGTATAAGTAGCATAAAACTCACCAATTTTAATGAAGCTATCAAATCTGATGCTTTTTCAGCACCTAAAATGTGGCCTTCCCATTGTCTTATACCTCGAGTTGACTTTATGAAAAGTCCATGTAATTATTTATCATTGTTCCCAAGCATGTAATATGTTCTTTTTTCTCTGGTTATTTTTAAGATTTTCTTTTTGTTTGTTTGTTTGCTGTTTTCAACAGTTTGTCTATGGTGTGTGAGGGTGTGGGTTTCTTTATCTTTACCCTGCTTGTCATTCCTTGGGCTTCTTGGCTTGGCTTAGTGGATATCATTTCACTTGGAAATTTTTCAGTTACAATTTCTTCAAAATTTTCCCCAGTCTCATCCATCTCACCTATATATGTATATTTGGATTTCAATTATATATGTTAGAGTGCTTGATTTTTTTTTCTTTGCACATCACTGAGGCTTGGTTCATTTTTATGAGATTATTTTTGGTTTTGATTTTTTCCTATCTGTGCGTCAATTTGTATTACTCTTTCTTCAAGTTTATTGTTCTTATTTTCTGAAATATCCAATCTGTTATTAAGCTCATCCTTGACCATTTTAACTCTTATATTATACTTTGCAATTGAAAATTTTTAATTTAAATCTTTTCTATAGTTTTAATTTTTCTGAGATTACTCATATTTCACTCATTATGTCTATTTTTTCTTTTAAATCCTTAAAATATTTTTTAACTTTTAACATTCTTTTCTGCTAACATTAATATTTCTTATATATTGTCTTATTATTCTTTTGGGTTTAGAATAAGATTTGGTGGGGGGGTCACACTTTAGAACTGAGTTTTTTGTTTGTTTGTTTTGTTTTGGGTTTTTTTTTTTAGGGTAGTTAATTTACCAGCAGATCAACTTATTTTTTAAACTTCGATGATAAGACTTTGGTGTGAACCATACTCTAGTGGTAGAGTAATCTCTTTATAATGTATGGCTTTTAAGGAGGGTCTCAACTGAATATCCAGCTCTCATCCTGCTGGCAGTTCATTTTCAAGTACTCCTGCATTTTCAAGTATTATGGAACCTCTGGCATATTTGTTCAGCTAATTTCTCCAAAAGTTCTTCATGCTTTATAAAAACTTTATCTGTTTATATTATCTTGGGATTCATAAGAAGAATTAATACTAATGCTATGACAATTTTTGGAGCTTTTTCTCTGTGTATAACTCACCTTTTTTTAAAAAAAATAAGAGAAACATACAGAGAGAATTTTAATATTTGCTTTTCAGTTTTCGGCAGACACAACATCTTTGTTTCTATGTGGTGCTGAGGATGGAACCTGGGCGGCACGCATGCCAGGTGAGCGCACTACCACTTGAGCCACATCCCCAGCCCTATAACTCACCTTTTTGGGACTGCTAAATGTTGCTGTTTCTGAGGCCCCAAATCTACCTTCTCAGTTGAGATGGATCACTCTAATGTATTTGGGCTCTACCTCCCCATTCTGTAGCTCAGAAAATGCTTCAGGGTGAAATCTTGGGCATCGTGAGGATCACCTTTTCCTTAGGAATCATAGTCCTCCACTGCATATTGTAATATTCCTGAAACTCTAGCTTCATATACTTTATACAGTTTTGTGTAGCTGCTTATATCTGGAGCGTTAGAAAAGTACCCATTATTCTAGCATGGTCAGAGCAGAAGTCCACCTTAAATCAAATTTATAACATAAGGTAGATGGCTTATTTTCTTCTCACCCCAAAATTGATTTGTGGCTTAATTTCTACAATGAGAATGAGTGTTTTCCTCTCAAAAAAAGAAGATTTAAAAGACATTACTTCATAGAGGATTTATAAGGGCCCCAAACTTCTACTTTATCTTCCATCTCTTTGCTACTACTAGTGTTCACTTGGGGCAGAGAATTTTGATTTTCCAAGTCTCTAAGTTCCAAATTAACAACCTCTTAGTCACTGTGGATTTCAGGCAACAGATTGAAAAGACTGCTCTTAGAAATGCTGCATTTTTTTTCTCTTTTCAATCCCAGATAGATCATACTTCATATCAAGCTTATTTTATGTAATGTTAAAGGTCTAGAAGAAGAATAAGCTTAATCAAGCTTTAAATCTGTGAATCTGAGTTTCATTCTTTTGTCAGCTTTATTGCCGCCCAGTTGACAAACTTTTGTTAGAAACATGACTTCCCTTATGTTGGAAGTCTTTCTAAACTTTACATATATGTACCTTACTGTACATACCAGAAGGAGAAAGGGTATTTGTATAAGAGAATTTTCACAAAAATCCTGATGAGTTGGGACACATGATGGGCTTAATCTCAATCCTATGCTTCACCATTGAACCTAAAAAAAAGATCCCCAAACAGAGGGCTGTGGGAGAAAGGGAGGAGCAGCCAAATATGTGGAAGGCAAACATAGGGTTTATTACAGTTATATATAATTTTTATTAGTTTAATATTAGAACAAAAGTAATTTCCCATTCTTTAAAATTTTTGTTAAGATCATATTGACAGAATAAACTATACTTAATGAATTTCTAAAGTGTTCTAATATTATTTTCTTGAAGCCTCAAAGAGTAAAAATATCTTCTAAGAGATCCTAAAATAGTCCCCAAGGATAGATTATTTGAGTTTATGGTTATTTTTGTTTTAATGATTATTATTTAACCATATCACTATTAAAAGGCTAAAGAAAGATATATTATTAACCCATCTTTCACTTTATAGATAAAATAATTCAGTTACAGTGTACTTAAATGGCTCGTCCAAATGCATGCAGAAATCATACCAAAATGTCACTCATAAGACAATAGAAGTACTATGGACCCTCTGAAATATTTGTTCAGCTTTACCCATTTAAAATATTAACTGTTATGGAAACAATATATAAAGTCACAGTCTCGGGATAGTAGGGGATAGGAAAGGTAGCAGAATACAACAGTCACTAATATGCCATTATGTAAAAATGTGAGTATGTAACAGATGTGATTCTGCAATCTGTATTTGGGGTAGAAATGGGAGTTCAAAACCCAATTGAATCAAATGTATGAAAGATGATATATCATGAGCTCTGTAATGTTTTGAACAATCAATTAAAAAAATAAAATAAAAAATAAATAAATAAATAAAGTAACAGTCTCGGTCATTTATCTGAATTCCTCATAAAGTAGAGTTTCAACATTTTTTAAAATTGTTGAAGATAGGATGCTATTAATCAAAGAGAATATATAATGAAAAATTATTTGTAAAGGTTGATTATGCTACATGTTAAAGATATAAACCCCCTTGTTTTATTGTTCTATTAATCATCTATTAATCATTAAATTATTATTTTCAACAGACATACCTATACATTCCTCTAAAACTGTGTTAAAATTTTAATATTAAATCCTTCTTCCCTCTTCATCCTCTTCTTTGACTGCTCCTTGTATTCTTTGCTGTCTTTTCCCCTACCACTAACTATATCTCTGACTTAAAGACATAAATAGATAAGATGAAAAAGTCCTTAGTATTAACAATTATATTTTGTCATAAAACCCTAGTACATTGAATAAGATTATAATTACTATAATTATACACCAACTATATCCAATCCAACTTTATGCCAGAACACTGTACAACACCTTATAATATTATATTTAAATTGCATAAATGTTTCTGACTTAAGTTTCATCACCTTATCTTCTTGCCTATTCCTAATAGTCAAGGGAGGAATAAATCAGGTACTTTAAAGAGAGTACTTAGCACAATGCCTGGACAAAGTAAATAGTCAATAAACATAAGCAGTCTTGAGTATAAGAGGAGTATACATAAATATTAATTAAATTACACTTGAAATAATTTTTAAAGTGTAGAATAAAATGTTCGGTCAAAAAAACTTATCCAGTGCAAAGCCATTCGGCTTCCTATTCCTAAGTGCTTGGTGGCCAGTTTGCCTTGTGGGTGGCAGTAATTACCACAAAAAATTAAAGTTTTTCCCCTACTCTCCTCAGAAATCAGAGATATTCCTGTTTAGGAATTTCAAGTGGGGGGCAGGGAGAAAATCCAATGAGTTCTATGATTGGAGCAATAAGAAATACAACAGGGGAATCTAAACTGTATTCAAGAAAGAGACTTGGTGATTAGAAGAGCCTGAGAATTGATATTCCTAGTCTATAATCAGCATTTTAAAAGAGTGAAATTCTACCAGTCTTTTTGAGCTACTAGATTCATCTTATTACTTTATTCAAATGATAAGAACAGCTGAAAATTGCATAAGATGAAATGTTTTGCATGAGGCCAAAGACTTTGTAACCTTTAGTAAGATTAAAGAGATTTTTTTCTAGAGGATCAACTTAGACAGACCCTGAAGTGTTTCCCTGGTCCTCTGACCTCAGACAGAGCTCTCTAGCTCAGCCTCCCACTGGGCTACTGGTTTCCACCCTCACTGTGGGGCAGAATTAATTAGCGTCTCTGAAGCTCTTCCAAACTACTGTCCAAAGGAGGTACACAACAGCAGTCCCTCAAGCATAATCATCCTGTCAACCTTTTACCACTCCATGGCCCATTTACACGGCTGGTGTTTTAACAGAGTCCTGCAGTAAATTTAGCACAGCAACATGCAAAGTGTTATTATTCTCTAGAGAGAGCATATTTAATACTTTTTTCTTGAGATTAGCAGTGCTAAATTTACTCTGTTCTTCCTGCTATTTCAGAATAGCCTTAGATTTTGGCAGGCGACCTTAATAGAAATGTTTGCCTAAGCACTGGAAACATAAATACCATCAGAACAATTTCCAGGCAAGAACATGAAATAGGTGCCTGTCTGAATAGAGGGTCACAGCTGTAAAGGGATTGAAGACGATTGCATGCACATCATCCATCACGTTCCTGTCTGCAGCACCGAGTGGGGAGTTTGTCGCCTCTTCTGCTCCAGGGAGCACAGAACCTATCAATCTAGCCATTTCAGCAACGTCCGCTCTGCCTTTCATTCTCCACTCGCATTGTAGAACTGCAGCCTTTCTGCAGATGATCCCTGCCCTTCCATCTGCTTTGGCATCTGTGCTAGGAGCAGGAGCAGAGCTTCACAGCTGTGGCTTCCCTGGCCCAAGCCTCCAGGACCAACTCTGCAGATGCTCTAAGCACAGCATAATTGGGATAGTCTTTCAACCGATGCTCATATGTTCCTTTTGAGTTATGCAGACAAGGAAATAAAATCCATCAGAAGTCATCCTGAAAAGTTTTTCCTCTTTATTCAAAGAGCCACAACAAATTACCAAGATATCTAAAAAGGATGATTCAACTCACTGATGGGCTCCTGTGGGACAGGTAGGAAGAAACACTCTGTGGTACTGAGGATAAGAAAATAAGTATGCATTAGAGCAACCTGCTTTTGAAATTTCTGATTTCATAACTTGTATGCATGTGTGTCTTAATTTGTTTTGTGCTGCTATAACAGAGTATTACCAACTGGGTCATTTGTAAAGAACAGACATTTATTCTTCATACTTCTGGAAGCTGAGACCACATCAAGGAGAACCTTCCTGCTGTGCCTTCACATTGTTGGACATGGAAGAATGAGAACAGACCAACCCACAGCTATAAGCCCTTTTAATAGCCATTAATCCTTTCCCAAGGGCAGAACCCTCATTACCTCCACTCCTCCAAAGTCCCCAACAACACTGTGGTAGTGGGGATCAAGTTTCCAACACATAAATTTTGGAGGGGATAAAATAGTCAAATCATAGCAGTGTGTTTATGGAAACAATACACATTTATTATAGATAATGGGGGGGAAGGACAATTATTTAGAATAAGATTGGAAAAGCACAGACTGGAGACAAATACAATCCACTGCCTATTTTTATCAATGAAGTTTTCTAGGAAAACAGTCGTTTCCATTTATTTACCTCTGTTTGTCTACCTCTGTTTTAATGCTACAAAGGGGGAAATGATTAATTGAGATAGAAACATGATGGCCATAAATGTCTGAAATATTTATTATCTGCCCTTTCATGGAAAAGTTTACTGACTCCAGATTTAGAAAATAAAACTTATCCATAATTTAATAACTTAGACTTAAGCACTGTTTTATTTTTATATAATGATTGCTTTTTAGGCTCTTAAGGAAGGGAAATATAGCCTCTCTGAATTCTTATTTTAATTCTTGAAAAGGAAGAAATACTCAGATTCTAAAAAATAGATCTGTTTCCTTGTAAATGAAAAGGCCAGAAAATAGGTATAGAATCAGTGTTCTTTCTTCAGTTAGGCAATCTCTTTCACATCTTCCTGGGAGGCTGGCCAGTGACAAAGTATAGATTTGGGCTGAGACAGATGGGGAAAGCCTTCTAAGATTTTAGTATAAGTAGTTTGTTTTTGTGTTGGTTAGCAAAAAAATCCTTTGTCTCAGAATTTTTCAGTGAAACCTAATGTCATATGTAGTATCAACTCAACCATGTGCAAACATGTATTATTTCCTCTAATTAATAATTTTTGGCAAAGATTCTCCATACCTCCAGTACACGTGCATATTAAAGTTTTCAATTAGTAATATGTCACTCTCAATAATTTTTCTATTTCTTATTGTCATTTTTTAGTTCCTACCAGGATGAAATTTCAAACTTGTACAGTGAATCACTTCAGAGTTGAGTGTGGGTTGGAATGGAAAGATCTATTGCTTCTTCTTTCTTCCTTTCCTCCTTTTTTGCTTGTGTTAATCAGGAAAGGGAGACCCTAGTACACTATTTGCCATACATTCTTGCATTGGAGACTATACTCCCTGTCCTCCTCTTCTGGCTTGTGATCTGGTCCAATTCATAGTCAGGTCCATAAATCAGTGTATTAGCCAGTATTTCCATTTCTGCACTGAAATACCTGAGGCTGGATGACTTATAAACTTAGAACTTCTCCCCTTATTTAACTCTCCTTAGTTAGCTTATGGTTCTGGAGGTTTGAGGGTACGGCCACAGTGTCAGATTGGCCCTGATGAGGACTTCATGGAGTATGGCATCACAATGGTGGGAACATGTTCAGGAGAGGGAAATCACGTGATGAAACAGGAAAACAGAGCTCCATTTAGGAATCAGGCTCACTCTTTTTACATGAATTTCCTCATGAGTATTAACTCAACTCTCTTTCCTTGGGCAATTCCTCAATGACGCTTCTCTCTAGGCCCAACTCTTAAAGGTTGCACCATATTGTAACATCACCTACTGAGGGCCAAGCTTCCAACACAAAACACTTGAGATACAAACCATAACCGAAGCATAGCAATTAGTGTAGGCAGGTAAAACTACATCATACCTATTCTATGGAGAACCCAAAGTTTCAGGGATCCATGTGAGAAACACAAGTACCATTCCCATCTGCCATCTACTTTACTAGTAACCTCACATCTGCAATTTTCTAAAGAAAAATGCCTAATGGCCCCTCACTGAGGTGTAGTCTGCTGTGTATGTATCCCATCTGCTGTGATAGCTTCATTTGAATATATACAAGAATTCTTCTTGTCCCCGAAGAATTGTAGGGAATGTAGAAGGAGAAGAGAGAGGAAAAGTTTTCTTTTCCCTTTCCTATCTGCTGTGGTCCTACACCACCTCTCTAATATTTTCCTTTATGGTCTTAGAGTTTTAAAATGAATCTGTGTCTCCTAAGAGAAAATTCCAAGTTCCTTATCTTGGAGATAGCTCCAAACTTTAACAAAAGATAAACCCACATCCATCTTTTTCCCAAAAAGAAAGGAGAATAGGAAAGGTATGAAACATTATTGTTCCACATATTCTCCCATTCCAACTTTTTCTCTTCCAAAATAAAACAATTTCTCTCCTTATTTAACTCTCCTTATTGGGAGAGAGGGCAGAGGAAAAATTCAGGTGTTCCCCTGGACCTATTATTGCTCTGTGCAAACTTTGTGTTGGACTCTAGCATTTCCAAATCCAAATTCCCAAACACCTGAATATCATTACTCTCTCTTTCTTCTTCCCATTTTATTGATATCTGGAAGTAATTTTTTAAAATCTAGCTTATTCTTTTCTTGAATGACAAATTCACTATGTTGCCAAGGTTGTGATTTATTAAAGTGAAAATTCAATACCTATGCACCACAGGATAAAATATTTTGTGCTGCTATTAGTATTATTTTTGTCTTATTTCACTCACAGTCTCCCACTTTACCATAATTATCTAAGTAACTGGAATAATGTATGAAACTAAACAAAGATCACACTCCCAATATTATTGAAATACATATAATTAGTTACTAAATATCTATGAAACTGATAAAATATTCAATCTGACAAGGAATTATTGTTTCATTTGTTTCTGAGAAAACGTGTTTGAGGAATCGAGAAAATGCTCAATATATAATGACTGATCAAGCTTACAGTGTTGTTGCAATCCTCGATGATGGCCACAGAAAATAACTAGAGCTTAAAACAACCAATTATACCATGGCTTTTATCTCCATACTTTTTTTTTCTGGTAAGCATTTATTATATGTACAGACAAGTGCAGCCCAAAAGAATTCTATAAACCATTTATTTACTAAACCATTATTTAATAAGAATTTTATAAGAATTTTCTTTTAAAGATTTTTAATTAAGGAGAGGTAAATAGAAGAAAGGGTTGAAGAATATTTATGAAAGAACCTAAAAGAATAAAATTTAAAAGGCAGCTCTCATTATTAGAACATTTATGTTTCAGGAACAAATGAAATATTAGACAGAGCTTCAAGCATAATGGAGAGGGAAGAGGAGTGACCACTCCTTCCCACACCAGCATCTTTCTCTCTCCTACTTCTCTTGGAATGATTCTCCACCCATAGAAGAGATAACATAGAACTGCTATAAGTAATTGTATTTTTGAGCATCATGAAAGTGGCCTCCTCTTAGAGAAATAAATTACAGTAGATGGGATAGAAAGAGAAGATGGGGGGGAAGGAGGATAGTAGATGATAGGAAAGGTAGCAGAATACAACAGTTACTAGTATGGCATTATGTAAAAATGTGAATGTGTAACCGATGTGATTCTGCAATCTGTATTTGGGGTAAAAATGGGAGTTCTTAACTCACTTGAAACTAATATTTGAAATATGATATGTCAAGAGCTTTGTAAGGTTTTGAACAACCAATAAAAAAAAAAAAAAAAAAAAAAAGAAAGTGGCCTCCTCTTAAGGTCTTGCTCATGCCTACCGGGTTTTTCTCAGGAATGATCTGTTTGCATGGAAAAAAAAAAAAAAACACAAACCAAATTAGTACAGGAAGAGAGGGAGTTGGAAAATTTCAGGAAAATCTCAATAAATCCCATGAAAAAGGAGCAAGCTGGGAATTGAAAATTATCTAGAACCAAAGTAGCAACTCACTGGTGCTACACGCTCATTTTTTCTATTTTTCTCTTACTGTCTCTGCTTTATTCTCCTTTTTTCTGCAAAGCAGTTTTTGCTGATCTACTTTCATATGAGTCATCTCTAGTTGTGTCTGCCACAGTTTGTTTAAGTGCCCTAAAAAGAATGAGCTGATGGACTGTGTTTCAGATCCAAATTCCTAGGAGAGAGAATCTAATTGTCCACTTGCAAGCCAAAGGGTAAACTCCTGCTGGATTAGCTGTGGTCAGGGAATCTAAGCCACTTCCTAGCAATGTTGTCCTTCCTGGGGCTATCAGGGAAATTTGAGAGAGCTGAAAAGTTGACCTAGTTTGCTCTACAAGCTGGATTTAAAAACGGCACAGATTCTATGTCTCCATGGCCCTCATAAACTCAGCTCCAAGGGACCAGAACCTAACCCAACTTCATCTGTGCATGGCTTAAGGTGCAGTCCAACTTCTTTATCAGAATATTGACTGACTGCAATTCAATTCTAGAGTCCAATTATATTTTTTTCTGAATACACTATTTCTTAATTTTGACATCTTTAAGCATGGGGTTAGAGTGCTTCCTATGTCAAACAATTACTTCACAGATCTTAATTCTGACTACCAGACTTGCTTTATCCAGGATATCAATTCTCTCAATGAACTCCATGACAAACAAGTCAAAAACAAAATGATGAATAATCAGAAACCAAGGACTATCACCATTTTCACATTCTAACACAAATTTTCTTAAGAATAAATGTATCTTTTTCTCTTTTATCCCTTCCTTTTCACTCTTTTCTCATATTAATCAGCTTTTCAAAACTGTGACAAAACACCTGAAATAATCAACTAAAAAAAGGAAAGACTTATTTTGGGTCACAGCTTCAGAGGTTTTAGGTCATGATCACTTGGCTCTGTCACTTTGAACTGGCAACAAGACAGAAAATCATGGCAGGCAGAGTGCATGGTAGGACAGAACAGCTTACTTCATGGTGGCCAAGAAACAAAGATAGAGGAAAAGGCCAGAGTTCCAATATCCCTTTCAAGGGCACACTCCAATAACCTCATTTCCTCCCACTTGGCTCTGTATCCCAAAGGTCAAACCACATTCCCTATAGCACCACAGGCTGGCAACCAAGTCTTCAACACATTTACTTTTGGGGAACCTTTAAGATCCAAACTATAACACTTTCTTCCCCTCCCTCCCTCCCCATTTAATTCAGTCCAAAAGTCTTTTGGTAGAACCAAGCAAGGCAGGCCTCCCATGGTAAGGTGGGAAGTCACGGAAGCCTGGCACAGGGAGCTAGAACCCAAGAGGAATGGCTGTGCATGTGTGCAGCCCAGAGCTGAGAAGGGAAAGAGGGTAGCCTTCCTGGAGGGCTTACAGGATGGAGTGCCAGAGCCCAGGTGGGAGGGGGAGGTATCCACTCATAGGGTGGTAGTGAAAGTGACCTGGAATTCAGAGCCTGAGTGAGGTGAAGAGGGTCCACTCAAGTGGAGATGCACTGCAGGGACCTGGCGCAGGGTGCCAGAGCCCAAGCAGGGCAAGAAGCATCTAGGTGCAAGATGGAATGCATGAACAGTGGCAATGGCACTTTGGATGACTACTTAAACAGGTAACTACAGTGAGAAACAGATCAAATAATTACAGATCACCTATATTGAGGATGGTGGGAGGTGGGAGAAGAGCTTCTGTGAGAGGGAAAAATCTCTGTGGGCTAGGATTTAAACTGGAGATATTAGAGTCAACTCATGATTTAAAACAGAGATCCAGCCATGTAACAATATATGTAGATAAATAGATATGTTCATAGTTAGATATATTACTGTCTAATGTAGAGATGCAATATTTTCCAGTTCTATCTACTGGGATGTTTGTTTTATTATGCTGTAGATATAGTTCAAGTATGTCCCTTAAAGGTTCATGTGTGGAAGCTTTATCTCCAGTGTGACAATGTTAGGAATTGGTGGGACCTTTACAAGTGGGTCTTAGTGGGAGGCCCTAAGGTCACTGGGAAATGTCCTCAGATTAATGTAGTTCTTACAGAACCCTGAGATAGTTTGCAGGAGAGTGTTGTTATTTTAAAAAAAAAAAAAAAAAAAAAAAGCCTTCCCTGTTCTCTGGCTTCCTGTCTCACTCGGAAATCTCTTCTTCTCACATGTACAATCACCATTGTAATGCTATCAACTGTGAGGCCTTGAGTCAAGCCCATGCCAGTACCATGCCTTTGAATCTCCAAAACAGTGAGCCAAGTTAATGTCTTCTCTTATTAAAATACTCAGCCTCAGGTATTTCCTTATAGTAATGAAAAATGGACTAATACATGGTTGAGTCAGCAACTCCCCCAAACAATACCTGATCCCCACATCTTGTTTTCTAAATGTGATTTTCCACATTAAGAAACCATGAGTCCCTGGAAAATTAGATTTCAGAATGAAAGCAGGCATGTATCCAGTGACTCATTTTTGATCTGGAAAGTAAGGAAGTGTTAGCAGAATAATGAGGGCAGGGTAAAAAGCACAAAACACAAATTCCAAAGGCTCCTACTGAACAAATCTGTTATGGTTTGAGTATAAATGATCATATTTACAGATTATAAGATATTGAATGAAATTATATTCCATAAACTCAGAGTGATATAAAAACATAAATGAATATTGAAATTTTGGAGAGAACCAGAATTTTGTATAGACTTAAAGTATTTCTTCACAAACTGCTTAACTAGGTACAAGGTCCAAAACAGCGAATTCACAGTGGAAAAGTCTGTCTGCTCACACCTTAATCTATTAATAAAAGCAAATTTCACTTGTAACAAGATAAATCAAAAATATGTTCCATGTGATAGGCTGAGAGTAATATAGCATTACTTCCATGATAATTTTGCCAAAGATACTCTATCTGAAACTAATGAGGACATATCACTAAAACAAATTATGGCATCTACTATAGTACAAATGGCCTGTAATTCTTAAAATCAAAAAGCTCATTAAAAATAAAAGTCTGAAAATTTCCAGATTAAAAGACACAAATGTGCTATGAGAGCTAAACAGAACAAGTGTGTGTTGTTATAAAGACATTATTGAAAGGATGGGTAACTAGATGTCAATCCTCAGTAAACTCTAATTTCCTGATTTCCACAGTTGTGATTATGAAGAGAGAATTTTGACTAAGTGGAAAGAATCTATTGGGAGAAAACTGAATATCAATAAATTTCAGCACTGCATTGGTCTTGAAAGCAGGAAATTAGAGGAAGGAAACAGAAACAAAAGAAACATAAATAGAATGTAAAGTATTTGTATTTAAAGTAATAACTTCAAATAGCTAAATACGGAAATTGAGAATTTTCTGAAATGAACAAATAAAGCATTTATTAGGCATTTTAGTACAATATACTACAATACTTTTAATATACATTTTCTCCATATAAAAAAGAAGAAAGATAATTTTCATCATTTCCAATATTAAAAGTAAAGGTCCTAGAATGGTTGGTCAATATTACATCACTTATAAACATGAAGGCCAGTGATATAATAGCAAATGTTTAACAACTAGCTACCTGGAGAAGGAAAAATTTCTCTTTATAGTATTTGCCAATTTCTGTGATGTAAATATTCTCACCATGTGACCATCAAACATGATGTCACTGAACACAGAATTAGAAAGAGATGCCCCCACCCTCCTTTTGCAAGCTGGGTCAAGTCAGCTTCAGTACGACATTGGCTAATGCCAATATTTGAAAACAGATAAATCCATAGTCCACTATGATATAATTTTTGAATGTTGTCCTTAATATAGTGTGTGTGTGAGGTGGGTGTCATTTCAGTAGGAGGAGAGAGGATAGTAGAATGAAACAGACATTATTATTACTGTGTGTATATATGTGAATGCATGACCAATGTGATTCTGCAACCTGTATACTCAGAAAAATGAGATATTATATCCCATCTGATTCAAATGTATGATATGTCAAAGTCATTGTACTGGCATGTGTAACTAATTAAAACAAATAAAAAAATAAATAAAATTATTTAAAAAAAAGATTAGGAGGTGGCAGCATCCCATAACAGACACATAAAAGGAATCCAGCCAGAACTTGGCTAGGAATTTCAACAACTATTAATAAAAATGAATGAAAAATTTATACAAACTCACATCACATATATTTTTATATGCACAAATATATACACTATGTATTTTATTATACATGGATATTTGAGTTTGACTGTTATTTTTTATGACTTATTAATTGATAGGTGTATATAGAAATGAAAACGAGATCATTATGTATGACTATAAAGCACTAATAAAAAAGAAAGAAATCATAAATTGGCACTTCTATGAATCTCCTACTGACTATTCACATCTTATTTAGTTAATAAAAATGCTTTATTGGTGCAAAGAAAAGGAGAAATCAGTGCATTGCATGTTATATGTTATATTGTACATTATAGATTAAATTACATTTTATATTGCATATATACAATAGACATAGATGATTGTTTTGACATACCTCTCTACCAACCTGTGATGATTAATTTCATTTATGAGTCACCTTAACTGAGACAATTTGGGGCATTTTTATGACGGTATTTTTGGATAAGATTTACTTGAGTATGCAAATTCACTCTGGGAGTCTACCTCTAGTTAAGTTTTTCCTTGGGAGTGAAGGAATCACTAACTCAATAACTCTTTGACCTCTAGAACTTTTACTTTTTGGCAGTAATTAACCCTCTTTAATATCTTCACTCAAATATATTAACATCCAATGACCATACAAATAAGAAATATTAATTTATGATTTGTTCTAGTTTGTTTTTCTTTCTTCAAAATCACATTACTTGAAAAGTTAGAAGAAATAGTTCAAACTACTTATCAGACTCTTAAAAAGCAGACTCATATTTGTGGTCAAACGGACAGCCATGAACAGACCAAATTGAGCCTTCAGATAGTCTAAGGTGCTGTCAAAAGTTTGCCCATCTAAATTTTCTCCAGACTGTACCTTATGATTGCAACATTAAAAATTCATTCTAATTATCTCTGCAGCTCTGCTTGCAGTTATTCTTAATTGGTAACCTTTTACTTTTGTTTCAAGTTAACAATATTGCTTCCTCTCTGCCTTTTGCTCTCTCTGCTGTTCCCAAACAAGACAATTATAAATTTGTCCTCTTAATTAACAACCTCTAGAGTAGATTATGACACAAGTCAATTAATAGATGAGGAAATTGAGGCTCAGGCATATAAGAAATCTGCCTGCAGATGTCCAATGATAGACCATGAGAATTGGTGGAGCTGGATTTATAATTTTCAGCTCAGAGCACAGTGCTGGGGTCAACCAATTCTTACAACAGAATTTCTTCTGGAAAACATTTATCCTAAGAATCTTCTGACATACATTAATTACTGGTCATTATTAATAAACATCTTTATGCCCACTGTACTATTAACAGGCTTTGCTGTTATAATCAACACTAATTAAGGAAATAGCCCTGATTTGGTGTGCATGTTATTTCATAGAATATATCACCCAATTGTTGATACATATAAAATAGATAAGCCAAGGTATTTGGAGATCAGTGAAGAGAGAAAATATTACTCTGAATTTGAACAAAATTGTCAAAGTGGCTGTTTACTTACTTTCATTTTTACCATGCTCTTTATAACTCATGACCCTCAAGAGGAAGGGGGCTGGGAATAGAGGCTTTTTTAAAAGAGAAAGAAAAGAGACAACAAAAGAGACTCCGCCCTCCAAAAAAATATAGAAGGAAAACTCAAGGTGGGAAAAGATAGAGTCCTTATCTCTGAGTATAACTCCCACACACAATAGCAATGAACAGTTGGAGGGCTACTTTTAGTCATTGCTCTGATGCCTTCTTTCCTGGTTGAATTTAACAACACCATGATTGTCCAATATTATGAAACACTATTCCATGCTTCATGCTTTGATGCATGAATTCATTTAATCACATAACACTATTCACAAGAAATCGAGGTGTTATTGTCTTTAATTTATAAAATGGGCAATAAAAATTAGAGAAGTTAAATAACTTTTTTAAGATGTTAAGAAAGTTAAAAAGTAAGAACTTGAATGTGGGATTTTGTGAAATCAAGCCAGCATCTGTCCATCATGGCATTCCCTCTCCTTTGGGATTCAGTAAAAGCAATATTTGGGGAAAGAGAAGGAGAGCATTATGGTCAAGTAAGAATGTATACCAATCTCCACAATCAAGCCCCAAGGCAATGTGACAATCAACAGACACAGTTTAGAAATAAATGAAATTGCAAACATCTTAAAATCTCTCTTGCATTTTCTAATACAATAAAGGGGGGGCTTGATAATCACAGTGATGCTTTTTTAAAAATGTCTTTTTTCTCCAATTAATAGTATACTGCTAGCATCAGAGATCTCAAAGTCTCTGTAAAACTTACTCCTAACCCTCACCCATGTATATCTTCTCCTCTTTCATTTTCACTTTTCTTCCTTTTTTAAAATTTGCAAGCTCTGAAAATCTTGCATGAATTATTTTATATAGTCCTTACAATAATATGGCAAAATAAATATAAGTCTCAGAAAGGTCAACCTTCCCAAAGCCTTATATCAAGAAAATGTCTAAATAGATATATTTAATTTCAAAACCATATTATTCCCATTATATCACACTACCAGTTTTACACATGAACAGATCCCAGAAGCTTATATGGAAAAACCTGAATTTTTGATTTTCAAATGTTTTTCCCTCTGCATAGTTAATGGCTTTATCTCAGATGAGTTAGTATCCTTTAGTATAAATTGAAGTAGAGTTTTTAGTTAAAATAAACAAAAGATGGGGCTGAGGCTATAGCTCAGCAGTAGAGCGCATCCCTCACCCATGCGAGGCACTGGGTTTGATCCTCAGCACTACCTAAAAATAAATAAAGATATTGTATCCATCTACAACTAAAAACTAAATTTTAAAAAATAGCCAAAAGATGCTGGTTGACATCATGAACTTCACTCACATACACATTGGTGCCTCATTTGAACTGAGTATGATACAATTCATAGAACAAACAGAAGTCTCCACATCCTACCTGTGAGGGTGACTGTGAAGCTTTTGAGGTTTGAGGCTAAGGTCACTAGTTAGATAATGGACTGAAGCTTCTTTAATCCTGCTGATATAGAAATGGCTTATGGACGAGTAGGGAGAAATATCAGTAGCATTGATTTTCCTACCACTTATTAACCTTTAGAAACCCTTTCTGACTTATTTTCTAAAAGGATATTTTACTAGAAAGGCAATTATTTCCCAATTTAGATATCTATCGGCCGAACTCCAGTTGTGCTTGTCATCATTGTCGTCCTGGTCTAAGTTAAACATAATGGTTTGGGGATTTAGATGATTCTGAGAGCTCTGAAGATTGCACATAATGGAGCCCAAGTGAGGCTGCATTATTGGCAATCATCCTGGAACTAATAACAGCAGCTATTGGGCCTATAATCTCTGAGGAATTAACAGCCAACTTCTTTTTTTCTCAATTTGCAGGACATCATCATTACCATTAAAAGGCAGTTAAGAAAATAACGTGCCACTGTAACTCATACAGTGGGTAGTAAAGGGTTATAAGTGAAAGTGCTGAGACAGCAGTTCTGACTCAGCCTATAGTGCTGAACATTACTCCTCTTGGGCTGCTGCTAGGGAAAAACGTGAAAGTGACAGAAGAGTGAGCACCCACTATGAACATTTCTGTTGTAAGTTGTTAGTCTCTTGGAGGTGACTCCTTTCTGGTGGCACTGCAGCAAGTCATCCTTTTCCCACCCAAAGGACAGTGTTTCTGGTGATCCCAGTTATGTGCAAATTTATAATAATAACCAAGAATTTCAGAACAAAGAATACAATTAGAGCACATGGAAGTATAAAAGAAGTAGGAAGAAAGGAAAAACCATTAATCCCCCAAGATAAGGCAAGGCCAGGGATGTTCAAGGGACAGAACAGAAAAAGTGTCAGAGAAATAGAATTCAAATCAATAATCATTTGCTGAATCCCTGGGGTGCTGCAGATATTCTGGTCTGCTTGGGTGATAATAGAGAAAAGAACACAGAAGGTGTGGTCTCTTCCCTCTTGGAGTGTACATCTGTCTGAGAAGATAAACACATATGATAAGTACTGTGAAAACTTGACAAATATTTGTAAAATATAATCAAGTGAAAGTTACAGGATTTTTAGGGGAACATATAGCAAGGAATTTTAAACAAATCAAAAAGCAGAGAGTATGGATCATCACAACAAAAAAATTAAGTGAACAAAAAAAAAATTTTGACAAGACTAGCAGAACCTTAAAAAAATCCCCAGAATAACTGCAAATTCAATAATTAGTACCATAATAATGATGATGATCACTACCATTCATTTAGCTCTTGCTTTATGTCATGCTAAGGATTACATATAAAGTATTATATTTTAATTGTATGACAAAACCTAATTGAGTAGATATTAACATCCCATATTTACAAGTATCTAAACTGAAATTTAGATAACTTTCCCAAGGTGACATAGCTACTAAATATAGATACCAGGAGTTGAATTTAATAGTCTATTTACTATTAGACTATTGCATAGTCTATTTACTTGTCCAATATACTATATTTTGATACCCCAAACTAAATGAAAATAATATTGGCATTTAATAGCCAGCTCAGTTAACAAAATCAAAAAATATAGAAGTCACTAGAACAAAAACCAGAGAATCAAGAAAATACAATGACATTTGGGTTTATAAGTACATGAGTTCTTTATCACCAATTTGAAACAGAACCAGGATTGCTATTCAAATTCAGTTGGCTTTATATACAGATTACAAAGAGATAATGGTAAATAAATATAACTATAACTAATTAATTTAGCATCATTACAAATCTGCAGTATATTCCTCACAGTTTATTGGGCTTTGCATGACTTTTTTATATGTTTAAGTGAAATCTAATCCAAATGACATTTGAGACATCTTAAAGAACAAGGGTAATATATTGAAGTCACTTATCATTAGGGAGAGAAAAAACAAGAATCAGAAGACAAAAGTGATATGAAGTGGAACAATCTAATTAAGGAGGGCTACATAAAAATGAGAATAAGATTTCTTTCTGAGTTTTGTAGAAAAAGGGCAAGGAGGTTGATGTAGGAGAAATGAGGCTGGACACTTGAGGAATTTTCAGGAAGCAGGTTTATTTAACATCAGTGGTCCAGGGGGGCTAATGCCTAAAAAAATCTCTAGATCCCAGGTCTGGAAATAATTTTAGAATTCTACTCATGACAGTGAGTCGGTACATAACAGTTACTGTGGGCTCACTTGGTCCAGCTGAAGCCCACCAAATAGCTAAGGAGGGTGTGGCAATGGAGTAGAAGAGACCTCTGGAGACCAGTTTCAGAGAACTTGATTCATTTTAATATTGCATAGGCAAGCCTTTTATGCATAGTCTATTACAGGGCAAATTAGCTGAGGGCTGTAATAATCCAATAAGCTAGCAACACCCTTATGAGCAGAAACCAATAGCCTAATTGGTCAGCGGCAAAAAAGCAGAAGAAATGGAACATGCTGTGCACCTGAGGGTGGCCAGGTTACCTTAGTGATGGGGCTGAATGCAGTTGGTATTCCAACCACAAATATCCGGATTCAGCATGCTGAACCCTGAGAGCCCCTCACGTAGGCAATGTAGGCTGCTTTCCAGCTCACGGGCCCAACAAGTTACTTACTCTTTGTCCCATATTCTTAGGCTAGACACAGGCTTCACAAGTTTATTACCAAGAAAATTGAGAGAGGTTAATTTGTACAGCAACAAGCTTGATTGCAGACCTAGCTTTTACAAGAAAGAGAAATTTGACCTTTATAAGAAAGAGGAAGCTTCAAGCCATGTGCTAAATGTGCAGAAATCCTGCTGACATTTTTTGTAAAGAGCCTGTTGACTAGGAGAGAAGCTCATATGTTACAAATATGGTGGAGGTTTCTGGAGAAGCTTAATTATGGTAAGGGTCTTTTAGGGGCTACTACAAGATATATAAGATGTTGCTAGAATTTGGATCTGGAATCTTCCAGAAAGGCCCATGAATGGTTGGTCCTCAGCCCAAAATAGTACCAGAAGGTGGTAGAAACTTTAAGATGTAGAACCTAGTGTAAGATTGTCTGGTCATTGGGGGTCATCAGAGGCATGTCCTGGAAGGAGCTATTGGGACTCCAAATACTGTCCTTCCTCTTCCACCTGAGGTGAGGGTTTTCCTCCACCAGGTGTTCCTCTCCATGTTGTGCTGCCTCACCACCTACCCAAAAGCTATGGTATCAACTGAACATGAACTGAAAATTCTAAAACTATAAGCCAAAATAAATCTCTTCTCTTTTTAAGTTGATTATCTTAGGGTTGGTGATCAGAGTCTAGGCATTAACTTGAATTCTAATACTTAATAAATGTTTGTTTAAAAAAAAATGAGGTGATTAACATAGAAGTGATATCCTTCTCTCGTTGTCTACTGGAGGATAATCCACTTAATAGAAGAAAAAAGGTTCTTCTTTTAGCCTAAGCAATAAAAGGAATTTGCCACTTGGATCTTCCTACAAAGCAAATTAAGCCACACAAAGAATCCCATAGTAATTTCCTCCATAAATAACTTATTAGGTTATTTTCAAATAATCTCTTTCTTTTTAAAATTTTATGGCAACAACTTTTTTTCTGCCTAACCTATAAGCTACAGGATCAAGCAGCTAGTGTCTGTATCTCTACTGATTGCTGGCAGATACATGATTCAAAACATGATAATAAGATGCACAAAAGAGAATTTGACCTACCTGGTAACTGGGGGAAGATGTCAATTTACATGACAGCAGAGCTTGAAATAAAAATTTACCTACTATCTCAGCTGTTGTTCCAGGGCCCTTATTTTCCTGAAAACTAGTTCTCCAACTTTTTCTTGAATTCCATGAGATATTACAGGAGTCTTCTAAAATTTTCCATTTTTAAAAAAAGCTAGCTTGAGCAAATTTCTTGAATTTGCAACCCAAATTCTAAATTAGGTTAGCCCAATTCCAGATTTAAGATTCATAGCTAGATATTATTTTCAGGATATCTGAATCAATACTGTCCTGCTAAATTTAACATACAATAATTCTGAGGCAACCATGACTAGCTCTACTTACCCAACAGAGGAAAAAGTAAAAATTTTAGAAATACTATCTGGGAGAATGAGGGTGTAATTCAGTGGCAGAGTACTTTCCTAGCATGTGGGAGGTCCTGGTTTCAGTCCCTAGCACTAGCAAAAAAAAAAAAAAAAAAAATATATATATATATATATATATATATATATATATATATATATAATCTAAACAGAAACCCAAAAGTCAAGTGAAAAACTAATTAATCAAGGTTTAATATATATTTTCCACCTTCTCCTTGCAATTTCTATCAAAAAACAAACAATGTTAACATTAGTAGAAAAAAATGTACAGAAGCAATGATGGTAAAGAAAGATATATAATTTACACTACACCAAGTTTAGTGATATTTTGTATAAACTGTCTTTTCTTAAAAGTAAACTCTTGGAGTCAATGTTTGTTGAGATTTGACAGCCATTTGTCCTTTAGATTCCGTATCCTTTGATATATAGGAGTTAAATAGGCATTAAAATGTCAGATTTGAAGAGGAGGGGGCATGGGCTGATCTTACAGTCTGACTTGGGCCCAAGGACAATATGGTCTTTTACTGCTTCCCTCTGGATGAATTTTATCCTTTAGGTCATAGTAACTGATGGCTACAGTTTCCCCCTTGTTCCCTTCATCTCATCACTGCAAGGGTACAGATCCTTTTGACCTGGTAAACAGATGAAAATTGGCTTACAAAGAGCAGATCAAACAAAACTCAAAGAAAAGGCAGAAGGAGTTGATTTTGAATAATAACTGTTCTTTCTCTAATGAAAAAATAGAAAACTTACCCACTCCTGCTTCTCCATCAATGGAATAACATATGGGAGGATAAAAAAAAAAAAAGGAAACTCAGTATTTCTCTAACACTATTAATACTATTACTCCTGACCCCACTTCCTTCTGTGGTACACGTCAATACCTATTAGTATTGTTGCCGCTATTTGAGAAATAAAAAGCATCAGAAATCATCAATACCTTGCCCGAGTGGGTATGTTGGATGCAAACATATATTTGAGTTCATACCCATAAGAGAATATTTTAAAGCTATGCCACTCTAAGGACATTTAAAAAAAAATAAATAGGGTCCAAACATGGGAATGATGAGTTCAGACAGAAAGAACAAAAGCAAAACAAGAACATATGTGCATTTAATTAAACTTGGGAGAGACAGCACAGTAGGTGGATGTGCTATCTTGGCAGGCAGGAGATCAGGCATATCGTCTTCTATGCAATGTGACCTGCCTGGAGCAAAACACTGAGACCCATAGGGACACGATTCCCTCATATTCAAGATGATTGGAAAAATGTTATGAAAGAGTTAATCAAATAAATAATTTCTATTTTACCTCTGCTTTGCTTCTCTACTTTTCAAAGCATGGCATAGAAGCAAGTGCCCGGGCTAAATTAGAGCCATAAAAATCAAGCTTTTTCTTCTTTGATCTCACTAACTCTTTATATAATCTGGGACAAATTACCATTTTAGTCACTGTTCTCTTAAATTCTTCAATCCTTTGCTTCAACTTGCCGACACAGCCTTGTGCGTCCTTTCAGCTAACCATGACCCAGACAGCCACTGTCTACATATCTTGAGAAACACCCCACACAGGGGATCAGAGGTCTCTCATCCTAAGCTTAGTTTGTAGTTTGACTGAGACTATGAAGCTCAAAGGCCTTGCTGACAGTGGAATCTTACTGAACTTAACTCAAGCTCTAAGTCCCAGCTTAGCTCCTACCATGTCCCGTCAACATTCTGCAAAGTCAGACTACAAATCATGCCTGTGCTGCTAGTTCTCTAAGACCATGTTCCTGCAGACTGACCACCCATGACATAGTAATAGCACCCACCTGCCTGTAAAGTCATAATAGACAAATGCATCGCCAAATGACTTACGTTTTCTGCCACATTTAACTCCCTTGTATGTTGTCTCTGGCCTGATGCAAACCTGTCCCCACTGTCCAACCCTCTGCCAGTGTGTCCTGTACCAAAAATGTGAGCTCCATTTCTCTCACTGAGGTCACTCCTTGACCTTCCTTTCTGCCCTTCCCCTGGGGCCTGCTGCCGCTATGCCAACACATGTCAATCCATAACAGCTCTCTGCACTGAGACTTGCATTCCCCACCTATTAATAAGAACACTGGCAAATACTGAAAAACATCTACCTAAGCTCTGAAATTTACTCACAACCATGAATTACATTCCTAATAAATGACTCCAGAAGGTCTTTAATATTTCATATTTCTTCTACAAGGCCTCACACTTCCTACTTATTATCATGAAATTTTTGAGGTTAAGGCCTTTGTTTTCTTCATTTTTGTCCCTTGCCTCCTTCTCTCCTCTCTCTAACATCAATCTTTCTCCCAGTGGCTAGAATAATACCCTGTATCTTAAAAGCACTCAAAGTTTATCCAATTAAATTGAAGGGATTTTCCTTATCCAGGGAAATTATAGAACAATACTTTGAAGAGACGGTCAGGAGGCTATTGAAATAGTATAGGCCCAGGATGATAGTGAGAGATGATAAAAAAAAAAAACTGGAAACATTCTGGATATATTTAAAATCAAAGTCCAGTAGGATTTGTTGAGAGATTAGATATAAGATATGAGAGAGGAAAGTATGAACGACATTAGAATGCTTCCCAAATATTTCTGTTCTCTGTTCTCCAGAGAACATAATAAAACTTCTCTTGTGGTCAGATGCTCTTTTTATTCTGACCAATGAGCAAAAACTGAGCATTTAATTCCTAGTGGCCCTCAGAAGCATTTTTGTTCCCCTCTTAGCACAGAGACCAACAATGTTTGAGATGGTGACTATGACACCAAATGAGAGAAGGCCCCCAGATGCCTCATGATAAACATGTCATATGAGAAAGAATTAGAGAGGAAAGAAAGAGAACCCTTTGTTTTCTAAAGCTCTGAGATTTGAGAGTTGATTCTTACAGCAAAATAACCCAGTCTTCTCTATTGATACAAAGAAATGTCCCTAGAAATACATTGCTGCTCTAATAAAAGCTTTTGAAATGGCATTATTGTGACCGGGTGCTGCGTGACAAGGAAAGGTTGATATTGAAGGGGAGAAAGATGGAAGTTCACATTATACAAAAAGTACAGCATTTGGTAAAAAAAAAAAAAAAGTCACATGTGGTGACTTGAAAAACAGATAGTGAACCCAATGAACTCACAGCTTTACAAGAAAAACAAAGCATTACTAGAATGTGGTGGCTGCCTTAGGCAGCGTTTGACAGGCTATTATAAGAATGATTAGAGAAAAACAAAAAAAGAGTTGACTAGTTCACAAGCAGGAATGAAGTGATATAGGTCAAAACTTTGGAGATCTGTAGCACTGGAAGAAATAACTATAAAAAGAAAACATCAAATGAAAATTTATAAAATGTTTTGGATGCAAAGTCCCATCAAATTTCAGCCTATGGAAAGGATCACATCAAGAGTGTAGTCACCACAGCTCTTTTTAAAAAAAAAAAAAAAAAAAATCTCAGTTTGATTTGGCAAGTTGAAAGAATTAAGATGGGTTTGGGGAAATCCTAAGAGTTTTACAGAGTGGACCTAGAAATGGGGTTCTCCTACTAAAGCCCTTAGGCTCTAGATAACTGCAATTAACTTGAGAAGTAAATAGATATTACAAAGAGGACCATGGGGTTGACTATTGGCATGTTTCTGACTAGAATCAAATAAGGAAAAAGGTAAATACAAGTCCAAGTGGGTTACAATGCTAAAGAGGACCATCAATTTGGATTAAATAAGACTGCAACTGCTGATATCTAGAATGACTCATGGGTTTCCAAGCTTCTATGGGCAGGAAGCTGTCTGGGATGCCTGCTCACTCCCAAACAAGAGCATATTCACCATTGCTCTTGTAAATATGGCCAAGGAGCATAACAGAGAAAAATAACGCCCCAAGGTCATGAAGAAAAGAGTCATGAAGAATATTAAACTTGGAAGTGATTAAGGACCTAATTAAGCAATGTTCTTCATCCCCGATATGGAAAAATCTCTGCATACCCCCAAAACTTCTTTCTCATCTAAAGGATTTATTGTGATTCTCCAATTGTACATTAGTTTTTGAGTATAGAAAAGTTTCCTTAGAACCCTAGATCTAAAAGAACCTCATCCAAACTTACTATGCATCAACTAATGATTGCAGATTTTGAGCTAGATAGAGCTTTTGAGATGTCTTTCTTGGAGAAGAATTAGTAAATTTGATGTACAAGAGAAAAAATGAATCATGTATTTGGTGGTAAAAAGGTGTTTGTGTTAATCATCAGTTCATGTCCTCAATTATCTACATGTACACATTTCTCCCTCTTCTAGGTCATTCGTATGATCTCTTCCCAGTTTTTCTTAGTAGAAGGGAGGGAGAGAGTGATAGTGAGTTTTCATTAATGAATTGTGGGTGGAAATTCAGTTTCTTACTACAGGGTAATAATGTAATCTCTAGTGTAAGACAATCTTGTTACACTTTGGCGCTGGGACCAGCAATTTTTAAGGAGGTAGCACTCCATAAGTCTGGATCTCTGAGTGATTACAATGACAGAGTCCTCATGTACCCAGAGTGAAAAGCTAAGGTGAGTGAATAATGAACCTCTTATTTGAGCCACTAAAATTGGAGGCTGTTTATTACCACAGCATTAACATGCCTATTCTGATTAAAATAGGAAGGAATATTTCCAGATCAATACTTTTTAATGGAAGTGACTTATATTCCTGTAATTACAGCAAAATTATACATTATTCATTTTTTATTACTACTTACAAATTATGTGATTCCTTAGCTTAAGGCTAATTAAAGACCTTAATTTCCAATAAGTTCCTTTATTTTTACTTTTACTGAAATTCATATTTCTTTTTTTAAATGAATATTCCTTGCTTTCAAAACAAAATAATTTGATAAAATTATTCAACACTATCGGTAAGTATGTGTTAACCATATAGGTATCTATTTGCTTTATTATGAAATAAACTTTCTTTCAAGTAATTCAACTATGTTATTGTAATTCCACATGGAATAGTTGTAGGGTTATACTGACATGTAATCTGTTTTTCTTCTAGAACATTATACACCAACATTTAAAACATAATGAGAAACTCCAGTGCAATCAAAGAAAGATTAACATAACCAAAAATTTTATGTATTCCTTAGACCTGGGATCATAAATTTATCTCAATAAATAGAATTACTGATAAGAAAATGGATGCAACTAAAAAACTGAAGCCCTTTGGGGCAGCTGTATTATTTGAGTCTCTTAAGAATAGTGTCACCTAACAGTATTTCTTTTATGCTAGTGGAAAGTGACAGCTTCCTCTCATTCCCTAGGGCCTATTTCAAACTCTGTGTTTGGAGATCTAACTCCTAAAGTCTAAATCATCCTTGATTCATAAGTCAAAATGTGGGGGGGAAACAGCTTTTTGGCTCAATTTCAGGCAAAAAGCTAGATAATGAATTTAATAGGATGGATTTTTTTTTTTCTGCAGAACACAATGTTTACAGTGAACCAATAAAGTGATTTACATGAGGGTTTAGGTAAAAGCAAAGCTTTTTTAATTATTTGGATTTCTTAACTGGTCATTATCAAGTAGCCAGAATGAAAAAAGATTAATTAAGTCAGCAAAAATCTCTATGAATGTAGGATGAAATCACCCAATGAGATTAGGTTGGTTTCATAAATCTACAGTCTATTACATAACTGAGAACTCTTTTTTTTTTTTTAATGTTTCACTAGATTTCCTCTACCCTGATTTTGTTCCTTATTAAAAAGTCACAATTTCAAGATAAGTTATGAAAAGTTGTGCAGTCCTCCAATATCTAGATCTCACACTTAAAATATGCTAATGTATTCAATTAATTGAAAGAGGACAATGAGTTCAAACTTCAACTCAGATGGAAAAGTTTATGGATTTCTCAAAGCATCTTCTTTGATCTGTTAAATGGGTATAATAATATCCGCCACAATGGTGGTCATGCAACTTTTCATGAGATGAAGCATACAATGTCACTTAGCTGTGTGCCTTGTAATAAGTAAGCATTTAACAAACACCCACTGTCATTAGTTCATGACAACAATTACAAGAAATAGTAGAGTAGTATTTGAGGATATGAATTAGTTTCAGTGTCTATTAAATAAACTTTTGATGTATTAGTTGACAATAAGTTTCTTAAAAGCCAAGATAATGTTTAATGCAATCTTTGCATGCTTTAGAATAACAACCATAACTGGTAAAAATTAAGTATTTAATAAATGCTGTGAAGTGACTGAATTTTTACAAATATGAAGCTGATTCCAGTGCCCTTTTTTTTTTTCCTGTATGTTTTTGTTTGGTGGGGGTATTTTCACTTTGGGTTTACCAGTTTTATAAAGGTTTGATCTGGGTCCAGATAGAATGGTGCAAATATGAGACAACGGATATAATGCTTACTTTGGAGCTCTTTTTTTTTTTTTTTTTTGGTGACTGTGTACTATTGGACAGCATAAAATAGTTTTTCATATTTAGAAACTAGTAAGCTACAACCCAAACTTTGGGTTTTCTAAATTTATTCAAATTGGCAAAAAGAATATTTTCATTTTTCAACAGGACTTAAAATACTCAAACAGTTACAAACAACTCTTGGAAGGAACATTTTAATGAGTCGAATGTAAATATATGTAAATAAATTAAACCCACACAAATTAACTTTCCATACAAGCACTTATAATTAAGAGAAAAAGTGTCTGACAGTAGAAATTTGGGTTTTGCTTAGCTTTAGCTAGCCAAGAGAAACAAATCATGTCCAAGATTATCCAGAATGCATTATGTGGAATGTAAAACGTTACCAGTTTCCTTGGGTTTCCACTAGCAATGTAACTCCCAGAACTAAAGCCAAATCCAACCCACAGAGGGAGCCCATTAACACCTGTTTTCCCCCAAAACCAATGCAGCAGTTAATAAGAGAATAGCCTAATTCAAGACAGGTAAACCTAATTCAGAGTCATAAAGTTTATTTATAATCCAAATCCTCTTTCTTTTAAGACACTACTATATATCCTTAAACATTTGTAGGGACCCCAGACCATGGCAAATCCTCAATATAGTCAATATCATTCTGTTTTTTATTTCTATCTTAATGCAATATATTGTTTTTCTAAATATGGATCTTTAACATTCTTTCTGTGGATTCTACTCAACATCTACTTTACTTTCTCCATCCTCACAGAACAATTTTCTAAGAACTCCTTCTTACTTCTTTTTGTCTAAACTTAGATTACATCAAGAAATTCTCCATTCTTCACAGTAATGTTTTTCACACAATCATTAACAAAGGGACTAAAGAGAAAGAAACCTGGGGCTGGGGAGGTGGCTCAAGCGGTAGCGCGCTGGCCTGGCATGCACAGGGCACTGGGTTCGATCCTCAGCACCACATAAAAATAAAATAAAGATGTTGTGTCCACCAAAAACTAAAAAATAAATATTAAAAATCGAGAGAGAGAGAGAGAGAGAGAGAGAGAGAGAGAGAGAGAGAGAGAAACCTAAGGCTCTTTCCTAATACCCAGAGTTCTGGGTCCCACCAGCATCAAGGATCCTGTAAGAGTTTCAAAGAGGAATGAGGACATTTAGCAGGCAAGCAGTCCCCCTATTTGCTGGCCACTCTCAGGGGCTCCCTCTACCCTCTTAGGCTGTCTAACAGTACCGCGGCTCTGTGGAACCCAGCCGAGGTAATCATGTGAGTTCCTGAATCTCAAAGGTCACATTTTTTTCTGATTAAGAAATTCCCTTTACTACAGCGTCCACAAATGTCTTATGTCTACAGTTATTCCTTATTGCCTATTTACTTATTGTCATTCATTATAAACTATTAAGTTTCTTCAAATGCTTTGTAAGGTCCTATTTTAGGATATAGCCGTTAGTAATGTGAACATAGTCCCATAGCATTCAAAATCCATAGCATTTAAAATCTCTGTGATTTCAGATCACTCTACATTTTTAGCTTTATTTCCAACTAATGAAGAGACTGACACATATAAGCACCTCTTATAAGTCAGGCACCATCTGTGTTAATTTCCATATTTCTTAAAATCTTCTCATTAATAACATGTGGGAGACGCACACAAAGACATTTGCTTCTTACCTAGTATGACTCACCTTCCAATGGATTGATTCTCAATATTGTCTTTGTTTTGGTCAACTCTTATTGAAAAAAAACCCTGAAGTCTAAATGTCATTTTCTTTATCTGTTATAACTCACTTAATACGTGGCAAAACAATTCAGAAACAGGTGTACCTGCTTCCAATGCTCAGGTCCTTTCCACTCTGCCATATATTGTCTGAGCCTGGCACAGAGTATGGGATTAATAAAAACTTTTGAATAAGTTGATGAATAAGTAAAAAAGATAATACATCATTTTACCATTTTGAAATTGCTTTTCATCTGAGGCTTTTGGAAAATTTTGCATTACTCTCTGTACAAAAGAAATTATAGTAAACATATGTTCCTCTACAATTTATGAGATACACATTTAGAGATCATTTTTCTTTAGTTTTTCGGTGATCTTAGAAATTGTTCTCAAATTATCCTGTGTTCCCATCTTCTGCCTTTAATAAATGGACTGCCAACTACAACAAAGCATTAGCTTTAAAGTGGATAAAATTCTGTTTGACTCATAGGTTGGCTGATCTGAAGATGTGTGAAGGCAATGTAAGGCCACTGATGAATTTTATTTACTGACTTAAGGAAAAAAAATCATCACTTAATTTATAAGGCCTGATCTAGATGAAACCCCAAAGAGCCAGGTTCTTACTTGAAAATGCACATCAGTGTCTTCAAATTTGATTAGTGTGATTTTCCAAGACAAAACCATAGCTCCTAGCAAAGCGTCCAGCCTCTGGAAACACAATCAATCATGCCAAGCTTTATAAGCTTAATGAAAGCTCCCCACGTGCAAGAAAGAAAGACACAGAGAAAACAATGAGAAGGAAAAGGACAAAGCCTTGATAAGAAAACATAATTAATACTCAGAATGCAACATTTCTCTTCTCACTCATTATAAGATTCCACACTGTCAATAAATAGTGGAGATATAAAACCTGAATAAATCTCCTTTGGAGATATCCTTTGACAAGGTAAAAGACTAAACAAAGAAAAGATATCCAAGAGATTTCTTCTCATCTTGGAATATAAATAAAATAGTTGTAAAGCAACTCCAAGAGCATTCTCTTCAAGTAAACAGATTCAATGAGTAAGTGACTGGTCAGAAGTCACAGAGCTGAAAGCCTGGCTGAGATTTCAAACAGAAGCCTCTGGACTCGGTTCAGAGCTTTGAACACTCCACCGTGGAAGGTCCTAAGATATATGAATGCTTCTGCTGATTGGGGATGGGACAATGGAAAAGATGTGTATTTATCTGCTGAGTGATTTTTAGTCGTAATGTTCAACCCATATTTACATCATGAATTTTCCAAAGGCTGAGGAGCATCCTGGATGAATGATGCAGGTGCATCCACGGCTGGACTGGGATGTCACAGTGAAATCTGATAAAAAGGATGTACATTGAAAAAAACTAAATGGCCAGGGGTACTGAAGATGCTCCCTCCTTTCAAACCTCAGTAACTTTTCTTTTGTGAAGAAGGTATGAGGAACAAGGAGCCAAACAGAGCGAAGGGATTAAAGGTTGAGGGAGAAGCAGGTCAGAGGTGAGCACTGGCTCCAACTCACTTGGCAGAATGTACATCATACCCTCTCTATCCTGAAAGTACTTGAGAGAACATGGAGCTCTGATATATGGGCTGAACACTTATTATGCAAGAAAGGTCTAATAAGCTAGTAAGATTCAAGTGATGTTGGTAATATGAACTTGTGTTACCCACAAACCAGATGTCCTTAAGCAATTATTAGTTCCTGACTTAAAATATATATATAAAATGAAGGTAGCCAATGGCTTCAGAGACTTAGTGCCACAGAAATACAGACAGCAGCATCATTGTTAGCTGAGCTGATCAGGTGATCGGGAAGGACTATAATTTTCAGAATGATCAATTTATAGAATGATGAAATTAATATCAAAGCTGAGTAACGTAACTCCACAAACTTCAACTCTTTTGGATTCTTGGTCAAATCCGTGGGTTCTGATTTTTAACCCACACTAGAAAATCACCCTTACTTAGTCTTCTTACATTTTAGGTACTGGTCTTTTCTAGCATTTGTATTAGTTTATGTTTCCTTACCATAACAGGATAACTGAGGCAGGCTACTCTATAAAAAAGGAGATTTATTTTGACTTATATTTCTCCAGGGTTAAGGTCAAGAAGCCACATCTATTGATGGCATTCTTACGGGCACACTCCTGAGATGGTATAGGGCACCACATGGTAAGAAAGGAAGTGCACATGGGTGTCTGTGTTTCTCTTCTTATCTCTCCTCTGCTACTTGTAAAGTCACCAGGTCTCAGTCATGAGAGCTCCACCCTAATGATCTTGCTTAATCCTAATCATCCTCTTATGTCCCCACCTCTAAACACCATAGCCAGATCAAGTTTCTCCCTTCTTAATACCTCACATGGGGATTAAATTTCAGCATGAGTGTTGGGGGACAAACCATGTTCAAACTGCATCAGGGCTCTATGGATTATGGTTTTTCAAGTTAATTTGAATATCAAAGATAATTTTGAGATAATTACCGAATACCTGGAGGATAAAAATTAGACCTGGCAATCACATTAATTATAAATGCTACTTAGTGAGCGACTTATTTCAAGTCTGTTTCCAAAACAAGATCCAAAATTTAGATATAGTTCTCTCGATATGGTGTTAGGAAATAATTTTTTAACTAGAAAAAACACAAGAGACCATCTCATTCTTTTGTTTTTGATCAGAAATGGATACCAGAGTCATACGTGCAAATCTAGAAATATCCATGTTGTATCTGGGTCCCAGATTTATACAAGCTCCATTTGAAATTGTTCCATTTCCCTGAACTTTCTAGCCACTTATCTTGGATTAAGGAAAACAGAGAAAAGTCTGGGGTTTTTTCCACTTTAAATTATCCCATTTTTTTAAGCTTCCATAGGAGGAAAATACAGTTTGCTAAAGTAATGTGACTCATGTCAGAACTGGTATTAATACTCAATCCTGCAAAATTTAGTCCAGTGCTCAATCTACTCTACTAGGCTGATTTCTAAATTTCCTGTCAACACTAAAGTGCTAGGAGCTGTTTTTGTATCCTAAAGCTCTGGTTCTCAGCCCTGTCAGATTCAATGCCCTTATATATTTTAACTATTTTACTCTCCTAAAATGAAACTTGTGGATAATATAAAAAACCATGCAACTTTAAAAAAGCAATATAATTGTGGCATAAACTACTATATTTAAATGTAACTTGGTGTGAGTATTTGGGCATATTCATGACACAGTAGTAGAAAGCCATCATGTATGTATGTGTGGAATCACTGTGAACACCACAGCTATGGGTGCAGGCTGACTCGGCTGTGTTGTCACACCCTGAGCAGCTCTGCAGAGAATGACATGTTTTTTTCTAAAATGACAAATAATAAAGAATGAAATGGAATACAATCTTTCCCAGTTTTCATAATAGTAGCAGTCCTGGAAATTTTTACTTACATTTAAACTGTGGTGATATGACTTTGTATTTATATATAAAATAGTTTATTTCTCAGCTCAAAAAATCATAAACAGAGTTTCATGTACATTAATGTCCTGTAGACGATTTATAAGTTGTAAAAAGAAGGACCATTATTAAGAAGCTTGAGCATAAAAAGTCTCTGGCATCCCTACTACTTCCCACTAAATGCCAGCATCATCACCCCCTTATACTATGACAATGAGTATCATCACATTTCCAAAATATCCCACAGAAGTGTAAACACCTTTGCTATTATTTGGATCTTCAATATTCCCCTGAAGACTCATGCTTTGAAGACTTAATCCCTAAGGAGAAGCTGTTAGGAGGTAATACAACATTTATGAGGTGGAACCTAGTGAGAGGTCTTAGGTCGTTTTGTGAATGTCCTTGAAGTAGATTGATGGGCCCTGGTCTCTTTTGTCTTGTTTTTGCTCTCTGGTCATGAGGTGAGTGGTTTTACACTGCATATGCCTCTGTCGTGATGTGCTCCCTCCCCACAAGCCCCAAAACAATGAGCCAGTTGAGCAGGGACAGATAACTTCAAAACTGTGAGCCAAAATGAATCTTTCTAAGCTTATATTTTTGCATTATATGGTTATTTGTTATAGAGACAGAAAGCTAACAGAGTTCTCATAGAAAATCACAGCCAGGAAATAATTACAAAACCCAGAAGATATCTCCTAATATTGACTTATACAGAAACTTTTTTTTTTTTGTACTAGAGATTAAACCCAGGGGCACTAGACCACTAAGTCACTTCCCCAGCCCTTCTTTTTTATATATATTATTTAGAGACAGGGTCTCACTAAGTTGCTCAGTGCCTTGCTAAATTGCTGAGGCTGGCATTGAATTGTCTGTCCTCCTGCCTCAGCCTCCCCAACACTGGAATCATAGGCCTGTGCCACCACTCCTGACTCTACAGAGACTTATATCAATATTCAAAGAAAACTTAAATATGAGAACATAGTTTTTTTTTTCATGAAAGGAAAATTTAACCTGCACCTTTATAAACAAAGATCAAAAAACAGGGAGCTAGGACTCAAGCCTCCTGTATCTGAACAAATATTTAGGAGTTTCAATCCTTATCCTCAATAGTGATCTCCTAAAATCCACTTGGAGATATGTGGTAGTTCTTTTGTGTTTTTTGTTTATAAAGACTTAAAAATTGAAATGTGATTCCTACTTTTATAAATGAATAAAAATGTAATATGTTACTTATTTATAAAGTAATATATTGCTCATTGCTGATGTGACTGTATCCTATTTTTCTTTCTATAATAGATAAATGAGTAGTAGTAGTATCCCTTTAACTCTCAAAATATCTTCATTTTCATAACAAATTACTATTCTAGTCACCTTCCTCCCCCATTTAGGTTTCTCTAAGACTTACTGAACAGTTTGATACACTAATACTTGCTATTATGTTATTCTCATGAATGTTCATTATCCCCTGTCTTAATCTGCTTTATTCCAAAAATTCCTCCATTAAAACTGGATAATTTTTTTCCCAAATTACCAAATAAGTTACATAAGACAAAATGGGCGATACTCTCTATGTTCAAGAATGTTTTCCTTTGAGCTAATACATGGATTCAATGTTCCAATATTTTTTATATTGTATAAAATGCTATTGTTACAATGAAATGCCCACATCTATCTCCAGTTGACTGGTAACTCATTGTAGATTATATTAGTAGCTATTACTCTCCAATCCATTTCAAAATGGAATACTGAAATTGATGAAATTGTGGTTGGTCATTTTCAACCTGTATGTAGAAGACCAAAGCAATGCCAAACTAATATTTTAGCACAAAATATTAAAAATGAATTAGTTCTTGTAAACCACCATTGATTTTAATGAAAACCAGGCATTTGGCATCTATGTCAATTCATTTCTGTTCTGTTTTGATGATTATATCATTCTGTCTTTCTAATTCAGCTCATGATAATTCAAGTTTCTATCTTGGTCTTCACTAATATATGAATAGAACATGCTATTAAGTAAAACGTGATCAGATTCCATAAGTCAGGGATACAAACTCAAATAGAATTGGAGTGAGGAATTCAGTTCCAAATGCTAGATGATTTTACTCTGAACATTTGACAAGTCTGAGTCCTGATGTGTCATTATGCTAATCATCCAGAGGTACATGTGTAACAGTGTGATCCTACAACTTATTTTACCCCTAAAAACAGAAGATGATTTACCAGGAAAGATAAAGGGGGAGAAAAGGGAAAACAGAAAAAGCTTGATTGCAATAAGAACTAAAGGAATGAAAATATAAGAAATAGTTTTGAATAAATAACTCTCTGGAAAGAAAAAGATTGCTTAAAGCCATGTGGACTTAAGTTAGTTTAGTGAACATAAATAAAAGTTAAATAAAATGAAGAGGAAAAGAAACTACAGATTTAAAAGTTAAAAAAAAAACCCATAAAGTTAGAAAATTTTAGGAACAATAATAAAATTACCAAGAATAGAAACTGGATTTATTTTACTTAATAACTGAATTTACATTTTAATTTTAGTTATATTATAAAGGGAAAAAATCCCTTTATTGTGCTTAGTCTCAGTCCTCCATCATGGTTGTGAATGCTCTCTTGTACCTAAGATTAAGAGATAATGGGCAGGACTAATGAGGTTGTAGATTGCTTATTGCATGTTATTTCTTTTTTAACATGCGTATCAGCTCTATTGGTATATAATGAACCAAATATCTTTAAAATTTTTGACAATTTGGATTAAAGACTTTTTTATCTCTTACTGTAACTTCTGCAAACACAATCAACCTTTTCTAGTACTATAAATTATTTGTTTGGGAGTCAAAATTTTGTATTTATTTCAAAATTTTAAATCTTTTACTACATCTTAGTAATTTATTAGCAGACTGTCTCCGAAATTCCATTTTTTATATCCTTTTTATGACCAATATTTTCCTAAATCTCACCAGACAATGGATAAAGATGTAATCACTTCAATTATACATGTACATGTTCTATATATGTGTGCAAGTATATATATATACACACACATGTGTGAGTGTGTGTCTCTGTGTGTGTATGTGTGTAGAGAGAGAGAGAGAAAGAGAGAGAGGGAGAGAGAGAGAGAAATAGCATCACAAATTCTTGCCCCTAGGCTACATGAAATCTCCAGTTTTCTGAGTAATGTTCCTTCTTATCACCAATAATAGGAGTTCAAACTAGTGGATAAGGTATAACAACCACATAGAGGCTGTCAAGTTCTCCAATGCTTCTTGATCCTTTAATCATTTCTTTCAACCTTAGTTACTTGGAAGTACCAAATTTAGCCTATTTATAGAAAGAGTAATATCTCCTGATAATAGTGTTTATTTTTTCTACAATTGCTTGATGTTTTCCTCTTTATTGTCTTAGCACTACCCAGTGCCTTTTCATTTTTCCCCTATTATCTTATCACTTCTCTCCTTTATCAACACCTTTCTTACCTGACTCCTGTTAAAAAATGAATCTAGATTTAAGTTCCAGTCAAAATGGAGGAAGTGGTATACTCTTCACCTTTTCCTCAACCTCAATTTCAACTAAAACCTAGTAGACAATCCATGGAAGAGCTATGTTAAAATTCTTAAGATTCTGAAAATAAATGGTACTAGGTACATTAGAAAGGTAGCCTGAATTCAAATTAGCATTAAACCAGAAGGGAGCTGGTTTCCTTTCTGCACAATCTCCCAGCCTGAATTCTAAGGCAGCATAAAAACTGGAAGTGAACACACAGGTGAACATAGAAGTCCTGTAAGAACCCCTATATTTTGTGTCCAAAGACAGGAAAAGAGAACTCTAAGAAGTCAAAAAATGTGGGAGAAATCTCTTGGATTTTTGTTTGGTTGTTGTTGTTTTTTTTTTTTTTTTTTTTTTCCTTCCCTCTCAGGTAGGGAGAAAATAATGGTAGAGGTTTTTGGACAAGTACTAAAAAAAATAATAATAATAAAGAATGGAAGCCTTTCTCCTTAGCCCACATGCCCTATAATCCCAAGAAATATAAAAAAAAAAATCTTGTTTTCCTTCTTTCCATCTTCTGTCCTCCTAGCCCCAGATAGAGAAGCAGCTGCAGGAGATGTGTGATAATCAGCTAAAGCAAGTCTTGATTTTCATGAAAAGGAATATCTGGAACTCAGAAGTTTTTGGTGATGTTGAGCACAGAAAAACTTTTTAAAGAGTGACCCCTGGGCTGAGCCTGAGCTGCACAAAGGTGGATCTAACCCTAAGCAGTACAACAAAAGTATTAAGAATTTAATGCACAGATCAAACATTCCCCAGATCCCAGATTAGTCATTGAATAGTACTCATGTGGACTAGAGCCATATGCCACTAAGAAGATTTTTTTAAAAAATTGACATTGAACTCACCATTTATAGAAGGAAGATAAGAGTTTCCCACCTGGGCATAATTGGGTCATTTCATTTTAAAATAAAAATAAAAACAAACTTTATATTCTACACAGGCCTTGAATAAGACACACATAACACAATTCTGAATTTACAGAATACCATCCAAAATTGCTAAATATATTAAGAATCAATAAATTTCAATATCTCCCAAAAGAAAAGACAATCAGCATAAACCAATTCTGATGCAACATAGATGTTGGAATTATAAGAGAATAACTTTAAAGCAGTCATTATAACCCTGCTTCAATAAATAAGGATGAGCATTTTATTTTGTTTTTGTGGTACAGCAGATGAAACCTATGGTCTCCTGTGTGCCAGGCAAGCTTGACACCACTGAGCCATAAGCCCAACCCCAGAATTATCACTCTTGAAATTATTGAAAAGATACAAAGTATCATCAAAGAAATACAAATTATAGAAAAGAATTAAATGGGAATTTTAGAACTAAAATATACAATAACAAAAAAATCTACAAATCATGAGTTTAGCTTAGCAGAAGACTGGAAATTACAGAGAAAAAGAGTGAACCCAAAAACAGCTCAATGAAAAATGATCCCCTGTTGAATAAATCTAACCAAGGAGGTAAAAGATGTCTACGACTAGAACTATAGGATGCTGAAGAAAGAAATTGAAGACCTCAGAATCTGGAAAGAACTCTGAAAGAACATGGGTTCATGGACAGGTAGAATAATATTGTTTAAATGACCCCAATACCAAAAACAATATACAGATTGAAATGTAAAGCCCATCACTGTAAAGCCCAAAATATCAATGACATTCTTCACAGAACTAGAACACAGTCTTTAAATTTATTTGGAAGAACGAAAGACCCAGTATAGCCAAAGAAATTCTAAGAAAAAAAAATGCTAGAGGCATCATAATACTTAAGTCCAAATTATCCTACAGAGATTCAGTGACAAAAACTTCATGATACTTGCATAAAAACAGACACACATTTTAATGGTACAGAATAGAATACATAGAGATAAAGCTACACATCTACAATCATCTGATCCTTGACAAAGGTGCCAGAAACACATTGGAGAAAAGATCATCTGTTTAGCAAATAGTGCTGGGAAAACCAGTTATCCATATGTAGAAGAATGAAACTAGACCCTTATCACTCACCCTGCATAGAAATCAACTCAAAATTGATCAAAGGCCTAGAAATTAGACAAGAAACTCTGCAACTCCTGGAAGAAAACGCAAGGTCAACACTCCAAATATAGGCATAGGCAACAACTTTCTCAATAGGACCTGAACAGCTCAAGAAGTCATGCCAAGAAGTAAAAATGGGACAGCATCAAATTTAAAATCCTTTGCACAGCAAAGGAACAAATAAGAATGTGAATAAAGAACCCACAGAATGGGAGAAAATCTTTGCTAGCTACTCTTCTGACAGAGAATTAATATCTAGAATATATAAAGAGCTCAAAAAAACTTTACACCAAAAACAAAATCCAATTGATAAATGGGCAAATGAATTAAACAGACACTTCTCAAAAGAAGAAATACAAATGGCCAACAAATATGTGAAAAAATGTTCAGCATCATTAGCAATTAGGGAAATCCAAGATACTGAGATTTCATCTCACACCAGTCAGAATGGCAGCCATCAAGAATACAAATGGTAATAAATGATGAAGAAGATGTGGAAAAAAAGAAACACTTTTACACTGTTGGTGGGATTGTAAATTAATACAAGAACTATGGAAATCAATATGAAGATTCCTCAAAAGACTAAACATAAAATCACCATACGACCCAGCTATTCCACTCCTTGATGTTTATCCTAAGAAATTAAATTCATCATACAATAGTGATATACGTACACCCATGATTATAGCAGCACAATTCACAACAGCCAAACTATGGAACCAGACTAGGTGTCTATCAACAGATGAATGGATAAAGAAAAATGACATATATACACAATAGAGTTTTATTCAGTCACAAAGAAGAATGAAAATATTTCATTTGCAGGAAAATGAATAAAACTTGAGACCATTATGTTAAGCAAAATAAACCAAACTCAGAAGGTCAAGGGTCATGTGTTTTCTCTCATATGTTAAAGCTAGAAAGAAAAAAGTGGGGGGAAGATGGTGGGAGTGGTAGGGATCTCATGAAAATCAAAAAGGATCAGAAGGAAAGGGTCCAGGGATTAGAAAGAGAGGAGGAAGATGGAAAATGCTGGGGAGTAATAAGGGTCAAATTAATTAAATTTTTATATTGTGTGTATATATGAATGCATAATAACAAATTCCATTATTGTTTATGACCATAATGCACTAATAAAAATGTGGGAAGAAAAAAATTAGCCCCTATTGAACAAAGGAGGGGAAAAATGAACAAATCTACTAAACCTGTGAAATACTATAGGTCTAACTTTTATGAAAAGAGTACTACTACTACTACTACTAATAATAATAATAATAATAAATAATTTAAAAATCAAAGAAATAATGTCTTAAAACTTCCTTAATTTGTTGCTCAGAAGTACAGTGCTTGCCTCACATGTAGGAAGCCAGGATTTTATTCCCCAGCTCTGAAAAAAAAGTAAATAAATAACAAAAAAAAAAAACTGCCTATAGTTGGGTAAAGTCATAAACATATAGATTCAATGAACTGAATGAACGCCCAAAAAGGATAAACTATTAAAAAAAAAAAATCCACACCAAAGGTAGTAGGATCAAAATGCCTAAAAGTCAAAGAAAAGGAAAAAATTAATCCTTAATGTGTCTATACCTAAAAACAAAGCCTAGAAATACATGAAGCAAAAACTGATAGAACTCAAAAGAAAAATAAAAAAATTTATAATTAGAGGTTTCACCATTGTTCTCTCAGAAATCAATACAATAAATAGAACTGAAAAACACCAATGACCAACTATGTGTCATACATTCTTTTTTTTTAAGAGAGAGAGAGAGAGAGAGAGAGAGAGAGAGAGAGAGAGAGAGAGAGAGAGAATTTTTTAATATTTATTTTTCAGTTCTTGGCAGACACAACATCTTTGTTTGTATGTGGTGCTGAGGATCGAACCCGGGCCGCACGAATGCCAGGCGAGCGCACTACCGCTTGAGCCACATCCCCAGCCCCTTTATTTTATTTTTATGTGGTTTTGAGGATCGAACCCAGCGCCCCTCACATGCCAGGCGAGCGCACTACCGCTTGAGCCACATCCCCAGCCCATACACTCTTAACTCTAGCAACAGCAGAATACAAATCATTTTCAAGAGCACAAAGAACTGGGCAGACCAAATATCCTGAGTCAAATGATACAGAATAGAAAACACAGAGATAAACCCACGTAAATACAGTCGTTTCTTACTAGACAAGGGTGCCAAAAATACACATTGGAGAAAAGATAGCCTCCTCAAGGAATTGTGCTGGGAAAACTAAAAATCCACATGTAGCAAAATGAAATTAAGCCCCTATCTCTCACCCTGCACAAAACTCAACTCAAAGTGGATCAAGGACTTAGGCATTAGACCAGAGACTGTGTACCTACTAGAAGAAAAAGTAGGCCCAACTCTTCATCATGTCAACTTAGAAACTGACTTCCTTAAAAAGACTCCTAAAATAAAAGAAGTAAAATTAAGAATCAATAAATGGGATGGATTCAAACTAAAAAACTTCTTCTCAGCTAAGGAAATGATCAAGAACATGAAGAGAATGGAAGAAAATATTTGCCACCTTTACCTCAGATACAGCATTAATCTCTAGGATATATAAAGAACTCAAGAAATTTAACACCAAAATCATTATCATCATTATCATCATCATCATCATCATCATCATCATCATCATCCAACCAATAAATGGGAAAAGGAATTGAACAGAAACTTTACAGAAGAAATATGATAAGTCAACACATATATATGAAAATGTGTTCAACATCTCTAGCAATTAGAGAAATGTAAATTAAAACTACATTGAGATTTCCTCTCACTCCCATCAGAATGTCAAATATGAAGAATACAAGCGACAATGTGGATGATGATGTCAGGGAAAAAGTACACCCACACATTGCTGGTGGGACAGCAAATTGGTGCAACCACTCTGGAAAGCAGTATGGAGATTTCTCAGAAAATTTGGAATGGAACCACCATTTGACCCAACTATCCCGCTCCTCAGTTTATACTCAAATCAGCATACTGCAGTGATACAACCACAACAATGTTTAATAGTAGCTCAATTGACTATAGCTAAACTATAGAACCAACCTAGGTGTTCTCCAACAGATGAATGGATAAAGAAAATGTGGTATACATAAATGTTGAAGGGGTTATATCTGAGGGACACAGCTTAGTCACAGTTTAAATATTGCACAAAGAAAAATTTATACCAATAAAATGCTAAAATTAGAAAAGAAAGACATGTAGATTAAATTATCTAAGAAACAACATTTTATACATATATATATATGAATGTGATATATATATGAATGTGATAATATATATATTACACACACACATACACACAATGGAAAATTATTCAGCCATAATGAGATTTGCTGGTAGATGGATGGAACTGAAGACTATCTTGCTTAGTGAAATACCAATCCTAAAAACCAAAGGCCAAATGTTCTCTCTGATATGCAGATAATGACTCACAATGGGTTGGGGGTAGAAGTTCACCAAATTGGAGAGGGGCATATGGGGGGAAGGGAGGGGGATTGGGAGAATAAATTGAACATAACTTTTCTGTATTCATATATGAATACACAATCTGTGTAACTCCACATCATATACAACCATACAAATGGGAAGTTACACTCCATAATATGCATAATATATCAAAATAGACATTACTGTCATGTATACCTAAAAAGAACAAACAAAAATATCCTGGGTCAATAACAGCTTAACATATTTTTACAAATTGAAATTACACAAAAATACATTCACAAGCATCGTGAAGTCAAATTAGAAATCTATAACTAAAAATAACATTGGGAATAAACATAATTATAAATTAGTATTGGATCAAAAAGGTCATCATAAGAAAAGTTAGAAATATTTTTAATTTAATGAAAGTGAGATAAACCTTGTCAATATATGAGTGATACATAGTCACAGTTAAAATATTGCTCACAGAAAAATTCATAGCAACAAAATGCTTAAATTAGAAAAGAAAATTCATGTAGATTAAATTATCTAAGAAACAACGAAATCAAGCAGAAGGAAAGACAAGAGCAAAACCTGATGTAATTGAAATAGAAAAAATAATAGGAATAATGAATGAAAAAAAGTGTGTTCTTTGAAAATGACATTGATAAGCTTTTAGCCATAGTGATAATGAAAACAAAAGGCACAAATTACAGTATCAGGAGTAAAAAAAAAATGATATCATTATAAAACCCACATGTACAAAAAATATAACAAGATAATATCATAAACAATCTAATATAAAACACATTTAACAACTTAGATGAAATTGACCAATCCCCTGAAATCTACTACTCACCAAAACTCAGCTAGGAAAGAAATACCCGGAATAGTCTTATATCTGTTACAGACATCTAATTCTTGGCTTAAAATACCCAGAGGGGAAAAAAATACTCCAAACCCAGATGTTTTTATTAGGATATCATATAAAACTTTTAAAGCAGAAACACAACTTATGTATAACTGCTTCCAGAAAACAAATATTTCTCAACTCATTTTATGAGACATTCTTGGATATAAATTACATAAGGAAGAAAGTAATAACAGAGAGAGACAAAGAGAAGGGAATAAAGAAAGGAATCAGTGGGTGAGTGGAGATGGATGGGAGAGAGGAAGAAAAGAACAAACAGTATACACTGGTATCACTCAGGATCTTGAGGAAAATTCCTCAGTAAAATGTCAACATCTCAAACCCAGAAATACATAATTGTAATAATAAACCACAACCAAATGGGATTCATCTAGAAATATAATACTGGTTCAATACTTGAAAACTAACAATGAAACCATATATATATTTAGAGAATGAAACCATACACACACACACACACACACACACACACACACACACACATATGTAATTAAAACTATTACTACAATCGAACAATTTAGGAGCAGAAACTTAAAAATTTAAGAAAATGAAAATTTAAAGGATAAAATATGTATGCCTTATAAAATGTGCATGAACATGTGCATTATGATATGAATATAAGAATATCTAAGTAGATAAGGAGGTAAATCATTTTCCTATATTGGAAAACTCAATAAACATAATCAAGAGTCTATCAAAGGCCCCCCAAAATAAGTCAAGTCAATCTTTGACAAATGGGCAAAAGCAATTAATGAAGTATCAGTGACTTTTTCAACAAATGTTGGGAAAATTATTCCATGGGCAAAAATAAAAATAATATACAAAAAAATCACCTGAGCCTAATAACTTGTACAAATATACATTCAAAATGGATCATAGACTTAATTATAAAATATAAAACTACAAAATAGATAGATATAGAGAACTTGGAATTAGGCAAAAAGTTGTGTGGGCAAAAACAGGATACATTAAAGAAAAAAATCATAAAATCAGCTCTAATTGTTGCATTGCAAAAGACACTGTTAAAATAATCAAAGGACTTTCTCTAAAATAAAATGAACTATAAAAGCTCAACAGAAGAAAAGAAAAAATAAACAAACCACATTTTAAAAACAAGTAGAAAGATTTTAACAATTGTTTAATCAAAGAAATCATCTGGTTGACCATTATATGCTTAATATCATTAGCAGTTAATGAGGAAGAACCAGACAATACTAAATTCTGAAAGGATGTAGAATCACTGGAACACTCAATTGCTAATGGTATTGCAAAAAGGTTCGCCCACTCTAATAAGAGTTTACTTTTTGCTTGTAAAGTCAAGCATACACTCACCCTCTCACCCAGGAATCACAGTTTAATGATTTATCCTAGAGAAATAATACTTATGTTCACATAAAAACCTGTACCTAAGTATGCACAGTATCTCATTCATAATTGTCAAAAAACTAGAAACAATCTAAATGTTCTCCAGCAGGTGAATGGATAAACAAACAGGTACATCCATATGATTCAGCAATGAAACTAGAGAACGGATAAATGCAACAGTGTGGACAAATCTCACAAGTATTAAGCTGAAAAAGAAGCCAGTTTCAAAACATATATGATCCATGATTCCAATTATATAACAGTATTGATAGACAAAACTATCGGGATGGAAAGCAAGATTGATAGGTCCCAGGGGTTCAGGATGAAGGAAGGTTTGACTACGAAGAATCTGATGAACTGTTCTGTATCCTGATGGTGGTGATGGCCACATGAATCTGTACATGTGTTAAAACTCTTAGAACTGTACTCTAAAGAAAGTATGCTTCCTGTATATAAATTTAAAATAACAACAGCAACAATAATAAATATAAGATAAATATAAAAATAAGATAAAATGAATTTATGTCAATTTTTGATAATGCATTATCCCAGAGCATGTAACTAGAGGCCATAATGGAATTTCGATCTTGTTCCAAGGGAAAAAAAGGAGCAGCAAAGGGGAATAAATAATGGAGTAGCATGATCTGGCCAGCATTTGAGAAGTTCTTCACTCTACTTGCTCTGTGAAGAGGATTGGAGGCATGCAGGATAAAATAGCACACACGACAATTAAAACCAAGGACATTTACAGGGATACTCCTATAAACTTTATGTGAAATGATGAGAAGGTTTTGAAATCAGATGGAATTAGTAGAAATGGGGAAAATGCCAGAAATTAGATGTATTTTGAAGACAGAAATGGAATATTTTTAAACACAATGTATTGATTCATATTCAGTCATGTCTTTGTTCCAAAAATTAGCCCATCTTCATTCCAAAAAAACCATCTCTCTGATTATTCTATTTCCATTAAAAATAACCCCTTTATAACCCAAGTGCAAAACTTCCATCATCTTTGGCTTAAATTTGTCATCAACCTCCAAATGCAATTCCTATCAAGTCCTATAGTAGTATCTCCTGCCTGACACCAATCCCACCAACACTGCTGACCTTTCAAACCTCATTTTCCATATTTCCTGCATGAACCTAGTCCTCCACCTGAACCGTTCCTCTCCCTGTTCTGCCAACCAGCTCTACTTTCTGGCTTGCCTGGTACCACAGGCCCTTGTAATAATGTCCTCTTTGATTCTGTTTCAAATAGGAAACAACTGCATGCCAGGTTAGAGTAGAAGTGGGATGTGGTCTGACATAAACATAGAAAGATTCATTCTAACTACAGTGTTGACAAGGGGCTAAAGGGGAAAAGATAGAAGTAAGAGGACCAGTTAGAACACTAAATGATAATTCCAGCAAAATATAATCACAGCTCAAACATTTAATGTTATACATAATATTTTCAGAAAACAATACTTTCAATTTATAAAGAAACAAACATGTAAATGGAAAATTCTTTAGGAAAAAAATGTATTCTCTGTGTCAAAATTTACATGTAAATTAATGGGTAAATGTTATTTTAAAAGTTTAGAACCAAATTAGATGGAAAGGAAAAGAAAATATGTTCTTTAACATACCAAATTGTTGAGAATAGATTTTCAGTCTGTGGTGACTTTCAATCTATTCTCTGGAAACCCTAGTATGTTCCAAGCTCAAGAGAGTCTTTCTTGTCTAAACACTGAATAAGAATTATCATTTTTCCAATTTGCATTCAGTGAAAGTAACTCATTTGGAAATACTTTTTTTCTAATTTTAATTTTATTCCTTAAAAAATGCCTTTGGCACTGGCTGCTACATTTCCTCTATTAAACACTAGCAGACAACAGAATCACTGAAAAATTGGAAAATAAATATTTTTAAACAATAGTTAAAATAAACCATCACCAGGAACAGAAGTTCATACTTGGTTTTCCATTTGTTGATTTTTCGTGTTTGTAGAGATGTTCTGTGATATTTGTGAGAATAAAATGAAGGCCCATACTGGTTAATTTTTTGTCTTTATATAAATGTTAACCTTCAGATTATTTAAAAATACATTACTACTGTTCAATTTGTATACATAGGGCTGAGTGTTACCTCTCTCCTTTCTGTTTACATTCATGTCATATCTATATATCACATTTAATTCAGTTTCCACATGTTCTATTTCATCCCTGGGTAACACCAGCAAATCTTACCTGGTCTTGTTCTTGTATACACATAACTGTTACATGGCGCTAATAATAACAATGATACCTTCACTGTATGTAAGTTTCCCTATATACATTTGCATGTATACATACACACATATTTATGTATGTATGTATGTATTTTCCTTTATACAGGTTTCTCCCTAAATTCACATGCAGCTATCTTTTTATTAAAATAATTAAGAGTAATAAAATTAGAAGAATAGTTAATATACAGCTTCCTTTATTCAAAATGGAATTTTGCAGCAAAAAATAGGTTTAAAATCCTGGTGTTATTGAAATGGATTTTTATATACTTCACAGTTTATATATAAGGGTGGTCCAGAGAGGAAGAAGAAAGAAGGAAATTCTCACTTTCTCATTCCCAGGGAATTTGGGATACCATGAGAAGGGGTAAAATTTAGAAACTTCCAAGGTAAGTAGAGGAAGCCAAGAGCACTCAGGTAACAGGACAATAGCAATGACAAAACGAACCTCCAGGAGTCTGTACACCAACATTTCCAGTCAGCAACAGGTTTTGGTGCTGAGCTGGTGATGCAGGGCAGGCAGACAGGTAAAAGCAAAACAGTCCTTCTGGCCTTCCAGGATCTATGTTTAAGAATCTAAGATGTCTTTGCAGGGCTGAAAAAGGGTAAGAAAGTTTTAAGAAAATTCCCTAGATCTAGTGCCAAGAGAGTATCTCTGGTAAGGACTTCAAGCTCAAAGACCAGTGGTGTTCAAGCGCTGGGTAACACAAGGAAAATCACAGGTTTATCCAAAGAGAAACAGCCAGGTACAATACAGTAGGTTCTCTAGAAGGCCATACCAGCAATAAGTTTCTAATAAACAACAGGACTACGAGAGGGCTTCGTCTTCTTTGCTGTCATGATAACACTCAGTTCCCTACGTATTCAAACATTATCTGAGAATGGAATAAATATGAAAGGTTTAATCCCTTTCCTGAGACCCCAAAGAAGAGTTTGAGTTGCATAAAATGATGATGACATTGCTAGATTGCCATGATATTTTAAGTTGTGCCTGATTTTGTTCTCTGGTACCCAAAGGATTAAGGTTGATAAGAAAAAACAGAGAACTTGCAGATTATATTGAAAAAACCAAAAACCTATGTATCCATTCTATGTGAAAATTACAGTGTGAATAAATATGGAACCTCAGTTGTTCACTAATTGTCTTGCATGCATGTCTATTTCAGAACAAGGGAAAGATACGCAAGAACAGAAGGAAAATGGAATGGGTAGGAATGCATACCAATATTGCTGAGAAATAAATGCTGAAAAATCTAGAAAATTTTATTTTAAAACAACAACAGAGCGTTCCTTTAAAAATGTTCACACACTAATATGCACTATTGCTGATTTTCAGTTTGTAAGCAAATGGCCCCAAGAACTACTACAAGGCATGTCAGGCTGGAAGGAACAAGGCAGAGGAGGGCAGATGGAGCTGGTGAAGGCAGTAGGTCAACTTCTTCTTACCCTGTAACATAAAACCTGTGAATGAAAGGGCTAGCCTTCTGACTTTTGTGGAAAATAGACAGAGGATAAACTTGTAAGTAATGAGTTCACAACCCCTCCGTGACAACAGGAAGGAAAAAAGTCATTAAGAGACCTTAAAGCTCACTCACAAATTTCCACACTTTAAGCCGTAATATCAAGAAAGACTATTGAAATCTTTTTAAAATTTTCCCTTTTTAACATGTTTACAGTAATTCTTCAGAACTGGAGACGAACAGCTGCTTCCAGATCTTCAATGTGACTGACTTTCCTCCCTCAACCTTATATATTAAAACACTGACACTTATCAGAGGATATGAAAATGACTCCATTCTGTACAACACACATTGCTTTAGCAATGAAAAATTCACCATTATATCCACTAAATAGAGAATTTCTTCAGTAATAAATATGAACCCATAGACATATAGAGTTTACCTCTACTCCTCATACCAGACTTATCATCAGTTATAGTACAATAAAAACAGAACATAGAGTTAATTAAAAAGAGATTTTCATGCTTTGCAATTGGATAAAATAGTCATGTGCCTTTAGGTTCTTGTTTTCCTTATAGTTTCTCTAATTGGTCTTTAGCATCCTGCATCATCTTGAACTACTTTGTTCTAGGTGCTTGATTATACATTACGGTTTGGATGTGAGGTATCCCCCAAAAGCTCAAGTGTGAGACAATGTCAGAACATTCAGAGGTGAACTGATTGTGTTATGCGAGCCTTAATGATTTAATCCCCTGATAGGAATTGATTGAGTGGTAACTGAAGACAGGTAGGGTGTGGTTGGAATAGTTGGATCATTGGGGATGTGCATTTGGGTTACATCATTTATAGTTGGCAAGTGGAGTCTCTCTTTTTTTTTTTTTTTTTATTGTTGGTCGTTCAAAACATTACATAGTTCTTAATACATCATATTTCACAGTTTGATTCAAGCGGGTTATGAACTCCCAACTTTACCCCGTATACAGATTGCTGTATCACATCAGTTACCCTTCCATTGATTGACATATTGCCTTTCTAGAGTCAGATGTATTCTGTCAGTCCTATTCTCTACTATCCCCCCTCCCCTCCCCTTCCCTCCCCTTTTCTCTCTCTACCCCTTCTACTGTAAATCATTTCTTCCATTTGTATTATCTTGTCTTACCCCTCCTTTCCTCTTATATATCATTTTGTATAACCCTGAGGATCGCCTTCCATTTCCATTCGATTTCCCTTCTCACTCCCTTTCCCTTCCACCTCTCATCCCTGTTTAATGTAAATCTTCTTCTCAAGCTCTTCGTCCCTACCCTGTCCTTGTTTACTCCCCTTATATCAAGGGGGTCATTTGGTATTTGTTTTTTAACAATTGACTAGCTTCACTTAGCATAATCTGCTCTAATGCCATCCATTTCCCTCCAAATTCTATGATTTTGTCATTTTTTAATGCAGAGTAATACTCCATTGTGTATAAATGCCACATTTTTTTTATCCATTCATCTATTGAAGGGCATCTAGGCTGATTCCACCATCTTGCTATCTTGAATTGTGCTGCTATGAACATCGATGTAGCAGTGTCCCTGTAGCATGCTCTTATTAGGTCTTTAGGGAATAGACCGAGAAGGGGAATAGCTGGGTCAAATGGTGGTTCCATTCCCAGCTTTCCAAGAAATCTCCATACTGCTTTCAAAATTGGCTGCACCAATTTACAGTCCCACCAGCTGCCGGGGGGTGACGAATAACTTGTGTACGTTGATGCAGCAGGAATAGGAGCCCTTTATTGTAGGACAACAGAGCTATTTATACATTTTGCACAGCTTATCTTAATTAGCATAAACTAGATACATCAGTCAACCAATAAGGAATCTCCACACTTAATGGCTTGCTTTTGTTACTTCTCAAACCACTCCCTCTGGCATTTTGCCAGGCACCATCCAGACTTGTTTACGAACTCTAACATTTCTCTGGCAAAATACCACGTGTTATTTTGACTTGTCTACAGACCTTAACAACCAGCAATGAACAAGAGTGCCCTTTTCCCCGCATCCTCTCCAGCACTTATTGTTGTTTGACTTCCTAATGGCTGCCAATCTTACTGGAGTGAGATGGTATCTTAGGGTAGTTTTGATTTGCATTTCTCTGACTGCTAGCGATGGTGAGCATTTTTTCATGTACTTATTGATTGATTGTATGTCCTCCTCTGAGAAGTGTCTGTTCAGGTCCTTGGCCCATTTATTGATTGGGTTATTTGTTATCTTATTGTCTAATTTTTTGAGTTCTTTGTATATTCTGGTTATTAGGGCTCTATCTGAAGTGTGTGGATTAAAGATTTGTTCCCAGGATGTAGGCTCCCTGTTTATCTCTCTTATTGTTTCTTTTGCTGAGAAAAAACTTTTTAGTTTGAGTAAGTCCCATTTGTTGATTCTAGTTATTAACTCTTGCGCTATGGGTGTCCTATTGAGAAATTTGGGGCCCGATCCCACAGTATGTAGATCATAACCAAATTTTTCTTCTATCAGATGCTGTGTCTCTGATTTAATATCAAGCTCCTTGATCCATTTTGAGTTAACTTTTGTGCATGGCGAGAGATAGGGATTCAGATTCATTTTGATGCAAATGGATTTCCAGTTTTCCCAGCACCATTTGTTGAAGATGCTATCCTTCCTTCATTGCATGCTTTTAGCCCCTTTATCAAATATAAGATAGTTGTAGTTTTGTGGATTGGTTACTGTGTCCTCTATTCTGTACCATTGGTCCACACGCCTGTTTTGGTACCAGTACCATGCTGTTTTTGTTACTATTGCTCTGTAGTATAGTTTGAAGTCTGGTATCGCTATACCGCCTGATTCACACTTCCTGCTTAGCATTGTTTTTGCTATTCTGGGTCTTTTATTATTCCATATGAATTTCATAGTTCTTTTATCTATTTCTACAAGAAATGCTGTTGGGATTTTGATTGGCATTGCATTGAACTTATAGAGAACTTTCGGTAATATCGCCATTTTGGTGATGTTAGTTCTGCCTATCCATGAGCAGGTTATATTTTTCCATCTTCTAAGGTCTTCTTCTATATCTTTCTTTAGGGTTCTGTAATTTTCATTATATAAATCTTTCACCTCTTTTGTTAGGTTGATTCCCAAGTATTTTATTTTGGGGGGGGACATTGTGAATGGAGTAGTTGTCCTCATTTCCGTTTCAGAGGATTTGTCGCTGATATACAGGAATGCCTTTGATTTATGCATGTTGATCTTATATCCTGTCACTTTGCTGAATTCATTTATTAGCTCTAATAGCTTCTTTGTAGACCCTTTTGGGTCTGCTAGGTATAGGATCATATCATCTGCAAATAGTGATAATTTAAGTTCTTCTTTTCCTATTTTATGCCTTTAATTTCTTTCATCTGTCTAATTGCTCTGGCCAGTGTTTCGAGGACTATGTTGAACAGAAGTGGTGAGAGAGGGCATCCCTGTCTTGTACCAGATCTTAGAGGGAATGCCTTCAATTTTTTTCCATTCAGAATGATGCTGGCCTGTGGCTTATCATAGATTGCTTTTACAATGTTGAGGTATGTTCCAGTTATCCCTAATTTTTCTAGAGTTTTGAACATAAAGGGATGCTGAACTTTGTCAAATGCTTTTTCTGCATCTATCGAGATGATCATATGGTTCTTATTTTTAAGTCTATTGATGTGGTGAATAACATTTATTGATTTCCGTATATTGAACCAGCCTTGCATCCCAGGGATGAATCCTACTTGATCATGGTGTATAATTTTTTTGATATGTATTTGAATCCGATTCGCCAGAATTTTATTGAGGATTTTTGCGTCAAGGTTCATTAGAGATATTGGTCTGTAGTTTTCTTTCTTTGAAGTGTCTTTGTCTGGTTTCGGAATCAGGGTGATGTTGGCCTCGTAGAATGAATTTGGAATTTCTCCCTCTTTTTCTATTTCCTGAAATAGCTTGAAAAGTATTGGTGTTAGTTCCTCTTTAAAGGTTTTGTAAAACTCTGCTGTATACCCATCCGGTCCTGGGCTTTTCTTAGTTGGTAATCTTTTGATGGTTTCTTCTATTTCCTCTATTGTTATTGGTCTGTTTAGGTTGTCTATATCCTCCTGACTCAATCTGGGCAGATCATAAGACTTAAGGAATTTATCTATGCCTTCACTATCTTCTATTTTATTGGAGTATAAGGATTCAAAATAATTTCTGATTATCTTCTGTATTTCTGAAGTGTCTGTTGTGATATTGCCTTTTTCATCCCGTATGTTAGTAATTTGAGTTCTCTCTCTTCTTCTCTTCGTTAGCATGGCTAAGGGTCTGTCAATTTTATTTATTTTTTCAAAGAACCAACTTTTAGTTTTGTCAATTTTTTCAATTGTTTCTTTTGTTTCAATTTCATTAATTTCAGCTCTGATTTTAATTATTTCTTGCCTTCTACTTCTTTTGCTGTTGTTTTGCTCTTCTTTTTCTAGGATTTTGAGATGAAGTATGAGATCATTTATTTGTTGGTTTTTTCTTTTTTTGAGGAATGAACTCCAAGCAATGAATTTTCCTCTTAGAACTGCTTTCAATGTGTCCCATAGATTCCGATATGTTGTGTCTGTGTTTTCATTTAACTCTAGGAAGTTTTTAATTTCCTCCTTGATGTCTTCTAAAACCCATTGATCATTCAGCAACCTATTGTTCATTCTCCAAGTGATGCTTGATTTTTCCTTCCTTCTTTTATCATTGATTTTCAGTTTTATTCCATTATGATCCGATAAGATGCATGGTATTATCTCTACCCCTTTATATTGTCTAAGAGTTGCCCTGTGACATAATATATGGTCTATTTTTGAGAAGGTTCCATGTCCTGCTGAGAAAAAAGTGTAACTACTTGATGTTGGGTGGTATAGTCTATATATGTCAATTAAGTCTAGGTTGTTAATTGTGTTATTGAGTTCTATAGTTTCCTTATTTAACTTTTGTTTGGAAGATCTGTCCAGTGGTGAGAGAGGTGTGTTGAAGTCTCCCATGATTATTGTATGGTGGTCTATTAGACTGTTGAACTTGAGAAGAGTTTGCTTGATGAACACAGCTGCACCATTATTTGGGGCATATATATTTATGATTGTTGTGTCTTGTTGGTGTATGGTTCCCTTGAGCAGTATGAAGTGTCCTTCTTTATCCCTTTTGATTAACTTTGGCTTGAAATCTATTTTATTAGATATGAGTATGGACACTCCTGCTTGTTTCCGCAGTCCATATGAGTGGTATGATTTTTCCCAACCTTTCACCTTCAGTCTATGAATATCTTTTCCTATCAGATGCGTCTCCTGTAGGCAGCATATTGTTGGGTCTTGTTTTGTGATCCATTCTACTAGCCTGTGTCTCTTAATTGGTGAGTTTAAGCCATTAACATTTAGGGTTATTATTGAGATATGGTTTGTTCTTCTAGCCATATTTGTTTATTGATGTTACTAAACCTGATTTGTTATCCTCTTTGACTACTTTCCCCCCTTTACTGTCCTACCTCCCATTGTTAGTTTTCAATGTTTATTTTCCATTTCCTCTTCCTGTAATGTTTTGCCAAGGATTTTTTGAAAAGATGGTTTTCTAGCTGCGAATTCTTTTAACTTTTGTTTATCGTGGAAGGTTTTAATTTCATCTTCTATCCTGAAGCTTAATTTCGCCGGATACACGATTCTTGGTTGGAACCCATTTTCTTTCAGTGTTTGAAATATTTTATTCCAGGATCTTCTAGCTTTCAGAGTCTGTGTTGAGAGATCAGCTGTTATCCTGATTGGTTTGCCCCTAAATGTAATCTGCTTTCTTTCTCTTGCAGCTTTTAAAATTCTCTCCTTATTCTGTATGTTGGACATCTTCATTATAATGTGTCTAGGTGTGGATCTCTTATGATTTTGCACATTTGGCGTCCTGTAGGCTTCTAAGATTTGGGATTCTGTCTCATTCTTCAAGTCTGGGAAGTTTTCTCCTATTATTTCACTGAATAGACTGTTTATTCCTTTGGTATGGAGCTCTGTGCCTTCCTGTATCCCAATGACTCTTAAATTTGGTCTTTTGATATTGTCCCATAATTCTTGGATGTTCTGCTCATGGTTTCTTAGCAGACTTGTTGAGCTGTCTATGTTCTTTTCCAGTTGAAATTCTTTGTCTTCATTGTCTGATGTTCTCTCTTCTAAGTTATCTACTCTGCTGGTAGTATTCTCAATTGAGTTTTTAAGTTGGTTTATTGTTTCCTGCATTTCTAGGATTTCTATTTGTTTGTTTTTTATTACCTCTATCTCCCTGTGAAACTGATCTTTTACTTCCTGGATTTATTTGTCAATGTGATCTTTCATTGTCTAATTTTGTTGTCTCATGTCTTCCTTGAGACTCCAAATCATCTGAAGCATATATATCCTGAACTCTTTATCTGACATTCCATCTGTTGCAGCTATTACCTCTTCTAAAGTTGAGTTGACCTGCATTGCTTGTGGTCCTTTCTTTCCTTGTCTCTTCATACTGCTTGCGTTTCTTTCTGCTTGGTGGAACTGTTGTGTTTTTGAAATTTACCCCCTATTTATTTATATTGCTCTTGTATAGTTGGGAAGTCTCCCTTGCAGGGCGGGTAGTGGCTGTGCTCCTCCTCTAATTAGGGTGGTCTGTCTACCACGCTGATCGGTCGCAGGTCTGCCCCCCCTGCGGGCATGGGTGGCAGCTCTGCTCTGCCCCCACTCCAATTGTGGTAAGGTAACTACCACGCCCTGGGGTCATTGGTCGTGATCTGGATGTGGGTGGCGGCTCTGCTGGGTCCCCACTCCAATTGATGTGACGTGTCTACCACGCTGGCAGGCCTCTAGGCCGGTGGGTTGCAGTTCTGCACAGCCCCCACTCCCAATGGGGGTACCTGACTACCTCTCCAACGGGTCGCTGAGCCCCCTCCGGACCTGGGAGGCGACCCTGCTCCACCCCCACTCCAACCAGTGTGACGCCACTGCCTCGGTGTTACGTGTCCACCACGTTGGCAAGCTATCTGGCCTGTCTTGCCAGTGGGCCACAGGTCTGCCTGCCTTGCTTGCTCATATGGCAGCTCTGCACAGCCCCTACTCCAAATTAGGTTACTTGGCTACCGCACCGCGGGGTCGCTGGTCCTATTCTAGGTGTGGGCGGCTACTCTCTTCAGCCCCAGCTGCATTTGGGGTGTCATGATACCACGCCAGCGGGTCACTTGGCCTGCTCTGGGCGCAGGTGAAAGCTCCACTCTGCCCCCACAGCACCCAGCAGGACCCTGGCTGAGAAGCAGTCACCGCCAGTTTCCTAGCCTTGGGCCAAAGCAGCTTAGGTAGCCAGAACCCCGCCTCTCCGATCCCGAGGCACTCTCCGCTGGGAGCTGGCTCCAGCCAGCGACCCCCACGGGTTCCCCAGCCCCAGGCCAAAACCATTCCGGGAGTCAGATCCCAGCCGCCCCAGGCTCAGTGCACGCTCCACTTGGAGCTGGCCTCCACTGGCAGTCTCCACAGTTTCCTCAGACCTGGGCCAGGTTAGCCCCGGGAACCAGAATCCAGCTGCTCAGTGCCCGGCACACGCCTTGCCAGGCACGAGCCTCTAGGAGTATTCTCCACAAGATCCCCAGTCCCGATCCTGAGCAAGAAATCTGTCTGCTCAATGCAGGCAAATACCAGCCTGAAATCACCTGTTCCATAGCTGAATGAGCTGAGATCAGTAGAACATGGGGATGATTACATCATCTCTCCGAAATGGCGGCTGCTGTCCTCCTCTGTGGTCCCACCGGTGTCTGGAACCAAGCTGGACCGCTTCTCTCCTCTGTCTCAAAGCCGGAACTCAGCACTAAGCGTTGCCAATGTACCACTGGCGGGAGCCCCCCAAATCCGTATCGCTGCTCCCCTGCTCCGGCACCTTGCCGCTCCCCAGCATGCGCCACAGACTCCAGCCGCGGGGCGATCGCCTATCAGGCTATGCGACCCTCCGTGCAGAGAAATGGAGCTCCCACAGCCAAACCTCGCACGATGGAAATCTGTCCACTAGATTCTGGAGCACCTCAATTTCACTGGAAATTCCCAACAAGATAGCCTTCAGCCATTTCACATCGTCTTTCTCCGGCTCAGTGATGCGGCGCACTGGGGTGATGCACTCCCTTCGCCGTCATCTTCTCCCGACACTCTCTCAGATTTCTAATCATGTCCTGAGCTGCTTTCCTCCACCACATGCTTCCACCATGATGTTCTGCCTCATCTCAAGCCTGGAGTAATGGAACCAGTCTTCAGTGGACTAAGACTTCTGAAACCTTGACTCCCTATATAAACTTTTCCTCCCCTAATTGTTCTCATCCAGTCTTTTGGTCACAGCAGCAAAAAACAGTTGTATGAAAAACAATTATAACCACTGTGAAAATAATCACTAACTTATGTAACAAAAACTGTAAGGAAACAGATTAAAAAGAAATAAAATAGTATACAAAACAATATAGAACATATTTTGATCCTCGGTTTTATTTCCTCCTTTGTTCTCTATGGAGTGAGCAGAGGATCAGAGGCCATGAAGAGAGTAAGAGCTGCATAGCATTCCATTGTGCATGTCTACCACTCTAAGCACAGGAAATAGCAAAAGCAGAAGAAAATAGCAAAAGTCAGGACCAAATGGCTTGAAAGTAAGCTTAATAACAATGAGTTCAAACTCTTGTTGAATTTGTTTTAATCTCAAACTTAAAAATTAATCCTGATGATATTAATACTTAGAAGAAACAATCCTCTGTGGGAAGCTTTTGACTTGTTTCAGTAACTTAATCCTACAGCATCTATGAGAAGTCAGATATACACACACCAAAAAGACAATTTGCTCTTTTTTGCTTAGATAATATGAGAGTCATTGATTATTTCATGTACAAAGATTTATAAAACCCGTTTCCAACCCTTACAGAGTCCACATTATAAAACTGACTCCAAAAATATAAAAGACAGATTTTTAGTCAGAAAAATCAGCTATCCATTTTTGTTCACATTTTTCAGAAAAGAACATGTGAAATAAACCTTATCTTTTTACAAAGAATGTTGACATATCAGAAATTTGATTAACTGGGTTTCCTGGTGGTAATTTAAGGCTTAGGAAATTCAAAGATTTATGAATCCAAAACATGTATTTTCATATTATCATTAGTCCTTATCAAATGAACTGAGAAATAATTTTAAAGAACTGAAGATAAAAGAAATGTTAACTTTTGTTTTGATGACTCTGCTATGTCAATTTTATCTGTATATTAACTTTAACAGAAGAAAATAATTTCTCTCCAGAATAATGGACTGGGATTGAGCTATAGAAAAGAGTTGAGTGAATTCTGCTTGCCACTTATCACCTGGAAAAAGTCCATTTGCTCAGTTAGACCTCCACCAACCCTGTCATCTACTTTACAGCTCAGGAAAAGGGAAAAAGGAGACAGGATGTAAGTTGGGATTTTCACACCTCATAGCACTAAGATCCCATTGTCTGGTATTCACTCAGATGTCCACACCCACGAGGGAGGATAGAAGGAGTAGTTCTGAGCCAAGCATCCATGTGACCAGATAAAATGTAGACTGTCAGTTTCTCAAAGGAAATAAGCAAGTTTGGACACTAGAGGATAATAAGTATCTGTCCTGATAATGTTTACCTCAGGGAATGGACACGAGGGAATGGTGACCTAGGGTAAGAGGAGAACTGCATCTCATTGCATCCTTTCTGTTCTGTGTATATGACCTATTATACTATATTTTCACTTTTACGCCATGTGAATCTTCTATTTCATTTATGATGTTTTACTTAAAAATCAATTTTCAAGTAGTATTTAAGGACTAGGGATCTAGCACAGTGGCAGAGTACTTGCCTAGGATGTGTGAGGCAGTCTTTATACAGCCTTGGGTTTGGTTGCCAGTACCAACAATAAATAAGTTTTTGAGAAGTCTAAAAAGAATCAAAAAATAAAACCCATAGTGATTTTTTCCAATGTGTTCCTAACCCTAATTGAAACTTGATCTCTATCACTAAGTTATAAAAATACATATGTGCGAGCTTTTCAGACTTTGACTTGCACCCTTTTAATCATTTTTGGTGGAGTGGTTGAGAGCAGACAGGAGTCAGATTGCTAGCTCCAAACACTGGCATGGCTGCAGTACCCACCAGCTATGTGACCTAAGGCAAACTACTTAATCATCTGTCCATCAAGCTTCCTCCTCCATGATGAGAGGGTTAATAGTATTGTCTTCAGTAGGCTATTGTGTAGATTGAATCATTTACTAACCATAAAACATTTATAAAGGTTATTAATGTTTGCTAGAATTATTGATAATTATTACTTACTGATAAAAGATATTTCAGCAAAGAGATAATTGCCTGCCCAATCACCTTTCTCTCCTTCCTTACTTAGCAACAACCTCAATTTTATTCTATAATACAAATTATGCATTTAAAATTACTCACTTCCATGCTATCTTTAGGATTTGGCATTAAAGTTTGACCATCCTCATTAGTGAGATTAAAACAGAATTTATTGAGTTAGTTGTGACTGTTGTTAAGTTATTGTCATCTGCCTTAAGGTTACTAAACAACTAATATTTTTTAAAACATTATAGGTGTTAGAAACCACCCACCAAATTCAACAAAAATTGATAAAGCTGGGATAAATTCTCTGATATCTACCTACCTATCTATCTATTTATCTCTCCACACCCCCGCCCCGTTGTATTGATGATATTTTAAAATTCAGATGATTTTGGCTTCTCAAAATGATTCTTCTCACAAGATTTGGAGATTATGTCTAAAGAATGTCTAAAATAATAAAGTGTTCTTTCATCTAAGATGCAATTCGAGTTTTCATTTACCCTAAAACTTTGTTGATTACTGTTTGAAGGCAAATCATCTTTGGTCTCTAAAAGTGACAATATCTCATTTTCAGTATCTATCAAAAAAAACAACAACCCCAAAACACCTGATATCACAGGATAGTACTATGTTTATTATCCATTTATCTTCAGGTACATATAAAAAATCATCTTTAATATCCTCTTCCTCCAGTCTTATTTTTTCTAGATTGAATAAATTCATCTTTGTTCTAAAAGGTAACTTTACACCAAGTAAAAGAAATATTGAAATTTACAAATTTGAAACACAGAAGAGACAGTCTTTATACAAAGGAAATGTTTTATAACTTCAGTTTAGTATGAAAAATGTCTTGATTTATACTCTAGTGTTTTTCTTTGTTCAAGAAACTAGATAAAGTTATGAGTCACCTAAAGAGCAGGATACATTCTGAGAAATGTATTGTTAGAATTTATCTTTATTAAGTGTTTTTTTATCAAGTGATTTCATCATTGTGTGACATCACAGAGTATACTCATACACAAACCTAAATGGTGTAGCCCACTACACACCAAGTTTATTGCTCTGAAGACATGATCCTGTGCATCTTATTTCTGTACTAAATATGGTAGGCAACAGTAACACACTGTATCTAAACATACAAAAAGTAAATAGGAATTTTCTAGCTTTATTTTAATCTTTTTTTTTTTTTTGGTACCAAGGATTGAACTCAGGGGCACTTGGCCACTGAGCCACATCCCCAGCCCTGTTTTGTATTTTATTTAGAGACAGGATCTCACTGAGTTGCTTAGTACCTTGCTTTTTGCTGACGCTGGCTTTGAACTCACAATCCTCTTGCCTCAGCCTCCCAAGTTGCTGGGATTACATGCATATGCCACCACACCTGGCTCTATTTCAATCTTTTTTTTTTCATCAGTTCTATTTCAATCTTATTGGATCACTGATATGTATGTGATTTGTCATTGACCAAATGGTATTATGCAATATGTGACTGAAGATGTAGGCAAAATATATAGTTTCTACTTCATATTAATTCAAGATAAAGAGCTGTGCACTTAATTTAATAATTTAATTGCCACAGTAATAATGACTGCATACAAATAGTATCAAGTCAAAAGGCACTATGGAAGGTCACCAAGGCTTAGGGTCAGATAGAGGTTTAATAAGTGACATTTAAATTAAGATCTCAATGACCCCTAAAGAACTTGGTAGGCTGAGGTGGAAAGTGTGTTCCCAAAAGAGTCAACAAAATACTTGAAAGCAATGATATAGGAAAGAGCATGGTGCAGTTGAGCAAGGGGCTGCCATTCTCTGAGCAATGAGGCAAGTTCTGTGGAATAATGTGTGGAGAACTTTACAATTTACCAAATAAAACACTTCACATATACTATAGATGATCACATATCCTGTCATATCATCAAAATGGGCTATTTTTTTTGCTAGCTTTTCAAACAAACTCTCCAAATATCATTGAATTAATATATTAATTTTGATTTTTTTTTTTTACCTCCATTACATGTCCACAACAGTTAAACTGGAACCTCTACTCATGTTCTGATACAGACAGCCAAAGCTGTAGCTCTCTGGAACATGTGGGTCTGTGTAGAAGAAAGGAGTTTTTAAAATCCTGCAAATGGATTTACTCCGATAATTAATTTCTTGAGCCAAATGCTGTACAAGTCACTTTTGATCACAGTTCATTGGCCAGAGCTGGACATAGCCCCACCCAATCATAGTGTGAGAAGAAATACAATCCTACAATGAGCCAGGGGGCAGAAAGCTAGAAATACTTGGTGAGTAGCTCCATATTGCTGGTTTTTTTTTTTTTAAATCAGCAATGTCCATGGTTGCAAATGAAGGGTAAAAACATTACGTACACAAAAGTTCAGGGAGAAAAAAAACAGAAATTAAGTCTTAAACTCAGAAATATTAATAATAGATACTTCTTTATGGCAGAAATACGAATAGTTTACATTCTATGTATTTCTTTGTGGTTGCTAACTTTTCTCCAATATTTTTATTAACCAGGATTCTTTGTAAAAATCAGAAAAAGAAAAACGTAAGAGTTGCTAAATAATGCAGAAATTGCTGTCTTATGTTCAAAAGACCTCATTTGTATTCTATCTTGCTGCTCAGATGTTCAGGGATTCCCTCTCCCAAGGTCATTTCAGACCAAGATGGTTGCCAAAGCGGAAGCAATCATCCAACTTCCAGGAAGCAAAAGATGGGGAGCTGATTCTTCCTTGAAGGATACTCCCTATAAAGTGAGTATAGTACTTCTAACATCTTCCATGACCATCCTATCTTCAAGGAGACTGGGAAATGAAGTATTTTTTTCTAGATAAAAATATATCAGGGTTATCAGGGATTCTGTTAGTGCAGGGAATTGTTTTTTAAATTGATGTATGTTGTAACTTCTGATCACCTCCTTATCTCCAAAGTTGATTTCTTCCTCTAGTCTTTTCCCCACACTACAATCTGAGTTATCTTCCTCAGATGGCTTCTTATTAATGGATCAGAAGTATGGTCACAAAAATCATCATCTTTTTTTGCAAACCTTTTATCCCTTGTCTTCTCCAGTGATATATATACTCACTACATCTATGATATGATAAAATATGATTTTCTTTATTTTTAAAAAAGGCATTATTCTGCTTTTATATCTCCATTCTCACCAATATTTTTTTAAAAAAATCAATAAATTAGTAAGTCAGCTTAATTCAGTTTAAATCAGACTCTTCCATGGAAGCATTAAGATAATTCACAGTTCATAATCTTGATACAGTGGTTGGATGAAGGAAGCAGATGCACCACCAAGGAAGGACATTTGTGCTTAACCTGGAACTGTCCTCCGTTGCTGCTCCATTTCACCTGATAGTTAGATACTGATTTCCCTCCAGTATCCACAGGAGTGTCTACAGCTAGGACAAATCACTAGCCTTGCTCTTGGTATGCGCAATGCCAAATGACTGCTCACTAAGCACTCTGCCACCTTCCCTGTTGTGGAGCTATTCACCTTACATCTATCTGGCACTGTAGATGCCCTGGAGCTAGGCAATTCTTCCTCTTTAATCCATTTAATCCTATATCCTTTCTGAAAATGGCTTATAGTATAGCTCTATTTTCAGACCTCCTGGAGTTTTATTTTCAATTTGTAAAGGGAAGATTTTTGGAATGTAGAAATCACTTTTATTTTTCACCAAAGCTTAGTTTACAAAACTATGGTGTCACTAGGAAAGAAGAAATTAAAGAATCAGTCTTAAATCTCAAAGCTAAACAATGATTCATTTATTTGGGGCATTATATTCTTAATATGTTGCATGGATAAAATACAAAGTATTATTATATAAGGGGGCTTAAATATAAATAATTTTAATAATTTAAAAATATTACCCTAATATACACATCTTATGATGTAACTTCCACGTATAATCAATGCATGTAATATTTTTGAGATTTTATTTTGTTCCAGACACTGCTTTTTAAGTGCTTATAAGTGACAATTTAATTAAGCTTTCAACCTCATTCTAATTTTATAGATGAACAAACTGAAGCACAGATAAGCTAATTGCTAAAGTTTGCACAGATAATATTCAGAGCCAATCTGGCTCTGGAGCATGTGACATCACACCGCTTTTTACTCAAATATGTCCCAGGGACATAAATACAGATTGAACACTCCTAATCAAAAAATCTGAAATTAAAAATGCTCAAAGTTCATGATGGCACAAGTAGAAAATTCTATACCATGAAAATTTGTTACATGCATAAAGTTATAAAAAAAATATTATATTAAATTACCTTCAGGCTATGTATATAAGGTGCATATGAAACATAAATTAATTCTGTGCCTATATTTAATCTGGGTTCCATCTCCAAGATATTCCATAATGTACAGGCAAATATTCCAAAATAAAAAATAACCCCAAATCTAAATTAAAAACATTGATTTTTAGACTTTTCTCACCTTGAGCATTTCAGAAAAGAGATACTCAGCCAAACCATACACAATCCCTAGTCTTAAAGTCTGCCTTAAGCTTCAGCCTCAAATACTCAATGAAAACTCAATTTCTTCTTAGATTCCTATTTGTCATCTTAAAAGTAGCTTCTCCTAAACTAATTTGGGAGAAACTACTTTTAAGGTTTCTAGGTACCACCTCCTCCTGCTGACATCTGCTTCTCCTATCTTTCCCATTCTAGTAAATGGCCTTAATAAAGGACATTCAACTGCAGGACGGTTGATCCACAATGTCTTCAGGAAAAAAAAAAAAAATCTCTCAAAGAGAAGTGGAAAGTAAAAAACAATAAGAGAGTTGTCAAAATCAAAATGGAGTCACTTTTGACAACTTCACCAAAAATATTAAATCAATCCAGGAGGTTACAAAAAAAAAGGGTTCTTATATATGACTGCTGATAGTAACAATTAAATAATACTCTAAAAAGACCATAAATTTAATACTCTAAAAAGACCATAAATTTATCCTGAGTCAATTTAAGCCTCATCTAACAGACTTGCCATTGAAGAAACCAGATCTTAAGATGTTCCCAGAGGGGAACAGTGTTATGGACCGCCGGATGAAGCTGATGGTCTATGTCCATGGAGCCACTGAAAACGAGAAGGCCTTCCACATGAATTATTTAATTGGATACCTTCTGGTTTTGTCTCCCTCTGGTGTTCTACTTTATAGGTTATAATGGTACTTTTACTTAAGCTTGTAGCTCCTTTTTTCAAAGTAAAATTTATATGCTTCAACTAATGTTTAAAGCCTAGTCTGCCCTATTGTCATCTACTACTTATTCAGCAACAAGGGTAATCTTCTATTATTAGTTCACTACCTTCCAGGGAACCTGTAAATGTTTCCAAATGAATGCTAAAGGGTTTCATTCTTCTAAAGCAGATACATGCCTCAAGTCAGCATGAAGTAACCAGATTAGTTATAACCCCAAATCCCTGAAGATTGAAGAACGAACAAACATAAGAGAGGACTGTAACATGCTGTTGCTATTGATGACTTCATTTTACTTTACTCCTATTCTCTTTCTCATTCCTAGGCTATGAACTTCATTCTACATTCTGAAGCATCTTGCCCTCAAGAAAGGAACTGGATATCACTAGATTATAACCTCCTCTGGGCACCAAACCAATCAGACTGCCTGACTCAAGCTCCAGGGAAATGCCAGTTTCTGCCTGTAACTCCTAACCTAGTACTCATAAAATCCCCCAATTTCCCAAAGACTGGTGGGACTCATCTAGAGACATAGTCCACTTTTTTTTCCAGGTTACTAGCATCCTCAATAAAGTCTCCTTTCTTTTTCCCAACACTCTTCTCTAGGATATTGACTTTCTATGTGGCGAGCCTACCAGCCTGAGTGAAGTAACAGGAGGCATGACTAGAGAAGCAGGAGTTCAGATTTCAATGTCAGTGTTACAAGAGGCCAAGCAGTGTATTGATTGGCATGGGGTGGAGGGTGGGGTCAGAAACTTCTGACTGTTGGGCCGAGAATAGATTTTTTGGCAAGACAGAAGCAGAAATACTGATCAAGATGTTATGGAATTGTCTAGATGGCCTGTCATGTTAATTTAGAAATAATGGTTTGTTCCCTCTAAAACTCATTTAAATTTGCTATTTTGGAGATCTTTAAGATGTGAAAAGGGATTCATGTGTTTCTCTCAGGAGTGGGTTGATTTGCAAATGAACCAGATGATTCCCACTAACGGGTAGATCCTCCTGGAGTACGTAGTTTCTCATGTGGGCTGATTTTCACATATGTACACAGATTCTCAAGTGAGTTTGTAGGTTCTTATATGAGTGGGCAGATTCAGGATAAGATTGAGATGAGATGGTATATAAGACCCATTTTAATGTTTTCTGGATCTATTACTGAGAAGGCATTTGGTATCAGAGAGTACTGCCTTTCTGCAAGATTTTGCCAGATTCTATGATTTTTGGTGAGAATCACTCCAGATGGTCCATGGAATCATTTCCATTACTTGACTACAGTGTAACCTCTATGAGTTTTATTTTCCTCCTATGAGAAATGGAGATAAGAATTGTACATTTTTTTGAAAAATTATTATAATATGTAAATGAGATCATGTCTCTATCTGTATTTATTCTATCAACATCTTATTTTTTTCTTTCAACAAATATTTATTGAGTTCCTATTACTATCTAGGCACTAAGCCAAAACAAGTTTCTATAAAAAGTAGCCATTGTTATGTTTATTAGTAGCACAGTAGTAGCAGCAGCATTATCCTATAATACCAGTAGAGAAACATTCCAAATCAACTATTCATACTGCAATTTCAGGAGTCTCTCTTTGGGCATCTCAGAAGATGGAAAAATGTACCCTGTTCATGGATAGGCAGAACTAACATCATCAAAATGGCGATATTACCCAAAGTTCTCTACAGGTTTAATGCGATGCCAATCAGAATCCCAAAGACATTTCTTGTAGAAATAGATAAAGCAATCATGAAATTCATATGGAAAAACAAAAGACCCAGAATAGCAAAAGCAATTCTAAGCAGGAAGTGTGAATCTGGAGGTATAGCGATACCAGAGCTCAAACTGTACTACAAAGCAATAGTAACAAAAACAGCATGGTACTGGTACCAAAACAGGCAGGTGGACCAATGGTACAGAATAGAGGACACAGAGACTAATCCACAAAGTTACAACTATCTTATATTTGATAAAGGGGCTAAAAACATGCAATGGAGGAAGGATAGCATCTTCAACAAATGGTGCTGGGAAAATTGAAAATCCATATGCAACAAAATGAAATTGAATCCCTTTCTCTCGCCAGCCACAAAAGTTAACTCAAAATGGATCAAGGAGCTAGATATAAAAACAGAGACACTGCGTCTGATAGAAGGAAAAGTTGGCTACGATCTACATATTGTGGGGTCGGGCTCCAAATTCCTTAATAGAACGCCCGTAGCCCAAGAGTTAATGACAAGAATAAATAAATGGGACCTACTTAAACTAAAAAGTTTTTTCTCAGCAAGAGAAACAGTAAAAGAGGTAAATAGAGAGCCTACATCCTGGGAACAAATTTTTACCCCTCACACCTCAGATAGAGCCCTAATATCCAGAATGTACAAAGAACTCAAAAAATTAAACAATAAGATAACAAATAATCCAATCAACAAATGGGCCAAGGACCTGAACAGACACTTCTCAGAGGAGGACATACAATCAATCCACAAGCACATGAGAAAATGCTCACCATCTCTAGCAATCAGAGAAATGCAAATCAAAACCACCCTAAGATACCATTTCACTCCTGTAAGATTGGCAGCCATTATTAAGTCAAACAACAATAAGTGTTGGCGAGGATGTGGGGAAAAGGGCACACTTGTTCACTGCTGGTGGGACTGCAAAATGGTGAGGCCAATTTGGAAAGCAGTATGGAGATTCCTGGGAAAGCTGGGAATGGATCCACCATTTGACCCAGCTATTGCCCTTCTTGGACTATTCCCTGAGGACCTTAAAAGAGCACACTATACGGATACGGCCACATCAATGATTATAGCAGCACAATTCACAATAGCTAGACTGTGGAACCAACCTAGATGCCCTTCAATAGATGAGTGGATAAAAAAATTGTGGCAGCTATACACAATGGAGTATTATGCAGCACTAAGAAACGACAAAATCATAGAATTTGCAGGGAAATGGATGGCATTAGAGCAGATTATGCTAAGTGAAGCTAGCCAAGCCCTAAAAAACAAATGTCAAATGTCTTCTTTGATATAAAGAGAGCCACTAAGAATAGAACAGGAAGGAAGAGCATGAGGAAAAGACTAACAGTAAACTAAGACGAATGGGGGGAGAGAAAGCAAGAGAGAAGGGAAAACATATGGAAATGGTAGGAGACCTTCAGTGATACACAAAATTATAAGAGGTTATGAGGGGCAAGGGGGTGGGGGGAAAAAAAAAAGGGGAAAGAATTGAACAACAGCAGAGGAGGTAGAGAGGGAAGATGGGAGGGGAGGGGAGGGGAGGGGGGATAGTAGGGGATAGGAAAGGTAGCAGAATACAACAGTCACTAATAAGCCATTATGTAAAAATGTGAGTATGTAACAGAAGTGAGTCTGTATTATGTATTTGGGGAGTACAAAACCCAATTGAGTCAAATGTATGAAAGATGATATGTCTTGAGCTCTGTAATGTTTTGAACAATCAATAAAAAAAAAAAAAAAAAAAAAAAAAAAAACAAATATTTATTGAGTTCCTATTACTATCTAGGCACTAAGCCAAAACAAGTTTCTATAAAAAGTAGCCATTGTTATGTTTATTAGTAGCACAGTAGTAGCAGCAGCATTATCCTATAATACCAGTAGAGAAACATTCCAAATCAACTATTCATACTGCAATTTCAGGAGTCTCTCTTTGGGCAAGGAGTGATAAGTAAAAGGTCATTTTCACTTACTTAAAAAGAGCTGCTTAGAGGAACAAACCATGTTTGTTCTTTTCCTAGATCTCCTTGGATTAGTTATAATTTTGCAAACAAAAGCCAAGTTTTACTGTTCCATAATTAGTATTTATTCATTTTATAGATGTTTTAAAAGGTTTCTTGTGCTAATATATATACAAACAAACCCAGGTTGTTGTAAAAGAGGAAATTTGAAGTCTAGTAAAGGAGACAAAACAAGTCGATAAGAATCACAAAGTATGATAAATGCCACATTGGTGATAAAAAAATACTAAAGAAGAAAGCTATATAATAGTGTACACGAAAAATAAGCTTTATAATAGCTTTAGTTTCTATGACTGCAATCTAAATTTGAAGCCTAGTACTTAACCTTTCTCCCTTCTCATACAATGTGACGACATAAATCAAATCAGTTCTTCAAAATGGAATTCCCAAAGAGCAAAGAGAGGGCCTCAAAACTGCCATCCTTGGAAGCTGCAGATATTCTATGACTTTTCTTTTTAAATGAATTGTGAAGCCTCCATTTTAGCGAATTTCTTTGCTTCTGCTCTTCTTTCTTTGTAACAAAAGGATAGTTATTTTTGAGTCAATCCCTTGACGCCAACTGAAAAGAGAACAATCTTGTATAGGAGAATTAGACACATTGAGAAGCTAAATATGGCACTCCTGTTAAGCAGTCTTGGAAAATTTCAAGGCAAAGGGATTCATAAGGAAATTGCAGTTGGGAAGAGAATAACAAGCATCTGAAAACCAGAGAATAGAATGAGAGTATTAGTTACAAGTTTGAGTTTAGAACCAGATAATTGAGGTAAATTGTGTGCGGTGCTGAATTCTTTAGAAGAAAGTTACCACAATATATAAATTAGAAGTATTAGCTCACACTGAATGTTCCCATTATAATTAGCATTTGAGAAAAGTTTGCAATATAGCAACAATTCAGCTAAACTTCAGGGTATGTGATTGTTTCAAAATTTACTCAAATTATCTAGAGGTAGGTAAGAAATGGTTAGTTACACATTACGCAGTTATTTATAACCAACCAAAATTAATCTGAGACCATAGGCTAGCCCACCTTGAAGCATTCTGTAGTGCCTTAAGTCATGATCTCTGCTAGACACAGAAGTACTTGAAATCCTAGGTGACCAGGAAATATAAATTAAGTCATGTATGAAGGCATTTTAAGACATTTCCCCCATAAAATGTTCTTAAATATTACCATAGACTTTAATGATTTATGAAATAAATTCATTTATCTGTGTCAGGATCTACTCTATTCCCAAATATATAATCCCATTTTTTGTTTAAAATCTTGAATCTAAAGCTCATGACACCTTATTTTTTTTCGACTACAGTCTCAGTTTCTTTATCTATCCATCTTATGAGTTAAACTACAATTTATTTTTTAATAATATATCTCCTTCCCAGGAAATATATTTTTGTAGACTCTACCTACAAAAATTTACCACTTATCCATGTATATTCCACTTCTTGCTCATCTTTTCTCCCTGATATCTTGTAGACATTTCATGCCCCAAGCTCAGTCAATTTTCAGCATTTCATTCACTATTTTCTTGCACAGCTTTAGCAATTATCTTTGTCTTTCTCCCTAAAAAACCATCCTACCCATCTAAACTTTTCATCAAACCCACATACTCTTTTTTTTAAATGTTTTAAATGTATCTATGACTGTAATGACAATAAAAGTAAATGTATATGTATGTTTACCACGGAATACATTATATGTAGATAAATATATGCATATATTTACACAAATATTTAGATAAATATGTATATGAGCATAAAATATATAAATACGTATATACATGTATATAATTTACTCTGTGGCAAGACCTGTGCTAAGTACTTTATAAATATTAACTAATTCAATTTTATTAGTAACTCCATGAGGTAATTATTATTATTGTTACTCTTCCTTCTTTGCTGAAGAGGACATTAAGGCAAAAGAGTTAAGTTAAGCACCTTGCCCCAACCAGCCCAAGGAGGTAGAATTTGAACCCAAGCAATCTGGCCCCAGGTTTCATGTGTTTAATTACAGCACTGCTGTTACCCAAGACAGAGTTGACCCTGGACCAGGGAATTATCCAAAGCTAATAGAGAGACTCAAAACAACCTTGGAAGTTGCTAATGTTCAGATATCGTGAACATTGCTGTTGCCTAGATTGTTCAGTGCCACCCTAACTTGTCCATTCTTCTTAGCCATTTGATTGGTTGGTTGTTTATGCCCACCTCACATTTATTCTCCATTGTAATTAGAGTTAAATTTTTAAAAACTAAAATCAATTTAATGTACATTATGGTCAAAAAAGAATCCTGCTGTATCCTTATACTCTTATGATCAAGTTCAAAAGCATAGTGTGACTTCGCAACTGCCAACTTCTTCAGACTCACATTCTGATGTTCTCTGGCTATCTACACTAAAGTGTATATCAGTTTTATGAATTCAGCATTTTCTTCCTGACACCTGCATGCCCTATAGCTAAAAATGAATATAATTTGCTGGGGTTGTGGCTCAGTGGTAGAGCACTTGCGTAGCAGGTGTGAGGTACTGGGTTTGATTCCCGGCATCACATAAAAATAAAAACAAATGAAATAAGGGTATTGTATCCATCTACAACTAAAAAATATATAAAAAATAAATGAATATAATTTGATACCAATGGCTAAAATCACCCCATGATACATATGTAATTACCTGTTTTTCTCTTGCATCACTTCTCGTAATCTTTTCTGTTAATACTATTCCCAAGATATAAATAAATATCTCATTAAAGATGTTTTCCATGGTGGAATTCACCAGGTTAAATAAAACCAAATAGGTTTCTTTACTCAGAGATTTTTGAAAGTTTGAATTGACTGATGAGCTTTATGATTTTTTGAGAATTTTCAATATATTTCCCCAAACATACTCGTACCCAGATCCTATGTATTTGTGTGTTTTCTCTCATGAAGCTAGGAAATACCTATTTAAGTTACAGTTAACAGAGTTGCCCCTCAATATCTCTAGGTAAATGGTTCCAGGACTATTCTCAGAAAACAAAATCTATAGGTATCCAAGACCCTTATACAAAGGGCATAATGTTTACATATAACCTACATACTCCTACTGCATACTTTAATCACCTCTAGACTGTTTGTAACACCTAAAACAATGTGAATTCTATGTAAATAATCGTATACTATACATGTTCAGAGGGTCATGAGAAGAAAAAGGTCTGTACACATTCAGTACAGAGACTGTCTCTTTTTTCAAATGTTTTTGTAAATATTAAATTCATGGATGCAGGACCGGTGAACTTTGAAGAATTGACTGCAATTATCAAAGTCTTGGTTTGTTGTTTTGCTTAAAGTACTATTCTAGAAATTCAAGTTCCAAAACCTATAAACTAAATGCTCTTTCTTTCTTTCAAGACCTCAAATGGAACACATTGTCTAACACATAATTGGATAGAAGACTTGAAAATTAATATCAATGATCGCTGTCAACTCATGAACAGACTTCTATTCTACAAAATCTCATAATCCAGTGGGCAAGATGGGATGCATACATGAAAATAAAACTAAAACCATAGTGTAAAATATGTTAGCTACCAAAATTAGTAACTTGAAGTACAGGAATCCAGATATTTGAGATCCAGCACAGGCTGAGATAACCATGCCAGACTTCACTGAAGGGAAGATTCTCTAGTAGTGTTTCAAATGATGTATTAGATTTCAGATAAATTGAATGTTTTATGAATTCCCTCTTTTCAATATTCTCTCATTTTGAACAAATATAATTTCTCAAAGTTCTTTTTGAATTCTGTTTTGCATTGTTTTCCTAAACACTAGCATTTTCTAAGCTGAGATGCCAAGAATAACTATCTTCATGTGATGTTTTACATAAACCTATAATACATACACACACACACACACACACACACACACATACACACACGATCTGCTCTGGGTACAGATATGTTGGGAAAATATATTGCAAATTCTCAAACAATCATAAAGCTCATCAGTCAATTCAAACTTTCAAAAATCTCTAAGTAAAGAAACATATTTGGTTTTATTTAACCTGGTGAATTCCATCATGGAAAACATCTTTAATGAGATATTTATTTATGTCTCGGGAATGGTACTAACAGAAAAGATTATGAGAAATGATGCAAGAGAAAATTAATACATATCATAGGGTGATTTTCAGAAACATAACAGGAGGCTTTTCCACAATAAGTCTATACTTTCTGTCTTTATTTTAGTCCAATAACATATTTCTCTCTAGCAATTCATATTGTTGTACTCCATATTTTTGTTTCCAAACCATTGACTTCAATCATCTTTTTTAGCCACTATAAAATTTCAATATGGTTTTCCATGATTCTAGTCATCCTATCTAGCTTAACTTTATCACAGAGCAATTTTTAACTAAAATAGTTTTAGTTCTTTTGAAATTTCATATCTAATTATTCTATGCCACATAGCATCTGATTTTACTCTTCTTCACATGCCTTTACAACATACCTAATCAGATAAATTTACCTTTTCTTGTCAGTGCTATAGACCATGTTCACAAAAGGAGAGAAAAATTGGTGTACAAAATAATTATCTTAGTGTATTTCTCTGATAACTTGTTGTTACAAACTAAGTAGTTTTAAGTTTGAAGCATTAAATTAATCTAGTAACATAGAATAAAGAAGAAATATAAAAGGCTATAAATGGAAAGGGAAAGAAACTTTGTACCCAGAACCAGATTAATAAGGTCTTTAAAAAGGAGGATGATAATACATAGAAAAACAAAAAAATTGTATAAACAATTCTAAATGATGGCTCTAGTTTCTGCTTCATAAATTTCCTCTCACTCACTCTTCAAGGGCCAACTCAAATATAGCTCCATGACACCATGACAACACCCTTTACACCTCCCTCGCTCCTTGGCCCAGCAAGATTGTCTCTCCCTCATCTGCCTCCTCCAGAATTTTGTGCACTTAGAATCTATTTTTTATTAGCATATGTTTCAGGTTTCATTGCACATGGTGGGATGTTAACTTGCCTGACCCCACTAGATTGCAATCTTATTGGCTTCTTTTTCTCCAGTGCCCCATACAGTGTGGTGAAGTGAAATTGTGTAGGATTTGGAATAAAAGAAAACCGAAGTTAGAATATAGCTTAGTGATTTCCTAGATGTACAACCTTCTCTCAATAGCTTCAAGTACACAGTGGAATTATTATATCTTTTAGGATTGAGGGGAGAACAAAAATAAGATGACTTGTATAAAGTTCCTGATATATAGTAGATTTTCTATAAATGCTAGCTATTATTAGCTTTTTCCTAGTAAATATAGAACAGGTTCTATGAAGAACAGAGTGAAGGAATAGAGGGAGGCAAGAAGCAAGGTAATTGGAGAGGGAAGGAGAAAGAAAGGAAGGAGAGAAAGAGGAAAGAAGGCAAGAATGGTTCCTGGGATATTAATAGATATATCATTTAACCTTAATCACTCCATTTTCAATGTGGAGGTTCAGTATGTGCTGGAGTTGGGTTATCAGAGGAAATGGGATACTAGATATAAGCCTCACCCTGCATCATAAATCCAAAACAATACTGGCATAGGTTGGGGAGAGGAGAGTCATGAAAATTAGAAGACAAGGGCCAACTTTTCTTGGCAGTGAATGAAAATGAAAACAGTAACAGAGAAGTCCAGCTATGCAGACTGGCTTCCTAATTCTGTGTCTGGGTATAGGAATTAATCCCAAGGTGGTAGGAGTGTGGTAAGACTATAAATGTGTCTATCCAAATGGGCTTGGAGAAACCAGAGTCTGTCTGTGCCTATGTCTGGGAGCAATCAATAGATACAGTTGCAATATGAATCTGAGAGAATCAGGCATGAGTAAAAGAAGATAAAGGCTCCAAGCCAAGAAATCTGTGTCCAGAATCAGATGTGAGAAGTCCAAGGATTCTTGGTTTACAGTAAGAGTAAAGGAGAGATTTTTTTTCTTTTTTCCATTTTGGAAAATGAACCCCTTAAAATGTTTTTGGTGATTACCTCCGAATTCCCAGATGAGGCCAGAGATCTAATCTCCCATCCTACATATTCAGGCATATAGCTTTATAATAAAGCTTCATGTTTTCAAACTAGAATCCAACATAATTTCTATAAATGCACCCAGGGTTTCACAAGTCAGTCTGGAATTAGGTTGATAGCCATTCCTATGTAGTGGTGCCAGATAACAAGGTGTTATCAACTTCTCAAATAGAGACACAAAGAGAAATGAGAGGATCTGGTAGAGGAAAATGGCAAGTATTTTGCTGCTTCTTCCAAAAAGTGGACAAATAATGATATTGTACAGTGCAAGTGGGAGGAAATATTTGGAAGGGAAATTATAGCAAACTGTAGAAAGAGGGCATGTGGATGTGAAAGTTGCAGGAATAAGGTGAAGAAACAGTGAAGCAAAAAGTAATTTGTAATTTTCATGAATTTTAAATGGCAATTGGCATGAAAATATTTCAATGTCTTTGAAGTATAATACTTAATTTGAGGTCATGAAATGAAATTAACTAGCTCCCCCAAACTGAAACTGAATATATAATCAACTGCTTATTCACTCTGGGACTGGAAGAGGGGAATAAAAACACCAAAGCATGATTAACCCAGATGGAATTGGAAGGAAATAAGATATTTGCCCATTTTAATTTGAGCTGTGGCTTAGCGGCTATGTGGTGACCTTTGCATTGCTGCTTCTTTTATAGGAACTTTAAGTGAACAGCTCTGTTGATACTCCTTTCTCTAAAGAGAAATATCATCAGTCTTCTTAGCCCCATTCTAATTGTGCTTTGCCTAAAAGTATCATGTGTGTATGTATGTGAATTTTTTTTATCACAATCTTAACTAGAATCATGTTTAGATTTTGATTCAAAATGGACTGCCTAATCATTTCCATTACCTGTTGTTTGGTATAAAAGTCAACTTTGTGCCAGTTGTACTGGGAGCTTTATGCAAACAGAATCTTATCAGTGCTTTGTTCTTTGTGCCATGTTCTAGTTTCATTCCCTTTTCTGAAACCTGCTATATGTGCTCAGGTGGCAGCAAGAGCATCTCGGGTGTGCACCAGCAAGTGAGTAGCAGCAGGGGAACAGAGACCACAGTTTCAAAACATTTCTCACTCCACTGTGCTCTGATTCAAGTTACTTTCTCTTTCAGGTGGAAGCCAATGAGATGCATTGTTTCTACCAGTTCTATTTGACTCAGTATTCTGTTGAAATAAGGGTCACAGTTTTTCTTGAAATATTGAAGTATTTTACATAAAGAAATTTGATATGGCCAGAAAAAGAAGTAATTGCTTCTGTCTTGAGAAGATGGAAAGGATTATGCTGCCTGAGATAATTTACTCAGGAAAATGTTCCTGTAGCACAAAAATCACATATAATTTGTAAGTGGCTGCTAGCTCTGAAAGTTTTTTTTAACGTATTAATATATGGGGTTTTTTTTTCCTTTTAAAGATGATGAAAAATAAGTTTCTAGGGGTTTGTTTTCTTGCTATCAATAGGATTTGTGTGGAAAAAAAGAGAAGTCCAGTAATGCCCCTCTGTGGCAAAAGCATGGTATCACAGAGATTCTTAAACAGTGAAAAAGTAAAGTCACTTCAGGTTCACCTGGTCTCTCCATTTATAAACTAGATGTTTTAAAACTGAACAGTCAAAACAGAAATAATCTGCATTATGCCTGGTGACATAAAAGATTAATAAGAGTATGATAATGTTTAAATAAATCCAACCCTTGAAAAGAGCTTACACACATTCAAGAACTGCTAAAGGCAGCAGAATTCTGAAAGCACCGGCTTTTAATATAAAAAATGGCTAACCCATTACTTACAGAAACTCATGTTCTTGAGCATGAAAAAAATACATAAATAAAGGGGTACTGATAATGCAAACAGTGAAGTGATAAACAGTGCATGTGTATTTCTTCCTTGCTGTTTCCTAGAACCTTCAATACTAAGTAAGTAAGGAAAAAAGAGACTGTAGAGCCGAATACTATTGCCTTGGAAACATTCCCGGTGCAGTCTCACAAAGCAAGCTTCATTAGGTAATGTATGGAGGTAACTCCAGACAGCTCCTTCATTAGGAGGAGAATATTGGTGGCCTGATCATTATATCTGTTCATTTTGTCCTTGTAAATAATATCCCCTGAGAAAGGAAGGAAAGAAGGAAGAAAGGAAGGAAGGAAAGAAGGAAGGGAGCGAGGAGAGAAGAGAGAGAGACAAAGATAGGAACAGGGGTGGAAGGAGAGAAATACAGCTTGTGGAATAAAGATCCCAATGCCTATGACGTCTGTATGCTTCAAAATATCAAGCAGGCCCTACAGAAAGTGGACACGGGACAGTCTAGTGTTTATTCAATCCACACCTACTTTGAAAGGAATCCAGAAAATGTAGCTGCTTCATGGGCAGCCCCATGTCCAGCTGAAGCTCTGGGAGTCTGATTACCAAAAAGAATAGAGGCAAGAGACACTGGAGGACAGGAGGACACCCACTGCCCCTAGGACGCAGCCAAGGCTCCTCTGGTCTGAAGAGGCATTGGTTGCTGCAGGACCACTAGAGGTCTTCATCACACCACTATCACACCATGGGCATGCACCAAAAGTGGAGAGAAGCTATGATCTGGCCTCGTCTCACTTCTGCAGTCCCATTTTCCTCTTCTCCCAACCCTCACAGTTTTCTTACATGTTGATATTTCCTCCACATAAAACACATCCTTTCACATCCCTAGGCCTCTGCCTGTGAATTTCCTACCTCCTTATTTCTTTTGACTGATTTGACAATTCTTGGCTGAAAGCTCAGGTGTCCCATCATCCAAGAAAGCATCGTTCACTCTCCAGGTTAAATGACAACACGGTATCTCTGCTCTGCCACTACTTGCCTTGCCCTTGTCACTATATTCTGCATACTATACAGGTGATTTTCTGCTTAAGAAATGTCTGTGTTACAAGGAATCAATAAGGTGAGAAAAAGGATCAACAAAGGAAAAGAATGTCAACTTGAACCATCAACTCCAGTCCTCAGTGATTGTGCTTAGCACAGATGGGGTCTTTAAATAGGCTGTTGGTCTGTGGAGTGTGCACTGTATGAAGCATTATTTTGTCATGCATTTATTTGCAATAAAAAGTAAAATTCCAAAATATAAACATCTATATTTATAGCTTTCTATAGGATGAAAGAGTTAAGCTCAATCTAAGCATCACAGTTCTCACAATAATTGTACATATGTATGTCTGTGTGTGTATACACGTAAGTCATTTTGAACAAATGAATTTATGTAAGCAATATGTCCTTTAGAATTTATTCTTTTTGTAAACAAAAATAAGTATACATAGAAATATTGTATTTTCTTGACTAATTCCCTTACTATTTTGCAAGCTCCTTCTCACAAAATCCATGTCTTTTCTTCCTTACATCTCAGCACTTAGCACAATGCCTGGTATGTAGAGTATTTTTGTCTACCTTAGAAATGCTTTCAAAGAATCCTAGTAAGGTCACATTAGAAGAACTTACACAGATTTTCTGTCTTCTCACAGCCTTACAAATGGCAGTTTCCAGAAAAGATTTGTTCTCCCTGGTTCAGCTGTATCATAGGAGTAAAAGTCAGTACTAGGCTTTAAGATATACTGGTAAGATTAATTTAGCAGACATTTCTAACATTAATGTACATGGTTCTGCAAATGAGCTCTTCTTCCCTAGATAGGAAAAAGACTAAGATACTCAGCCTCCCTCCGAGCCACATAATCATGAAATCAACTGATCCCTTCTGATCAGGTCATCCATGGAGGACTTTCATTCATACACAAGATACGGTCTGGGTAGCATCAGAGAAATCTGAAATTTGGAAGCATTGCTAGATGTGTACTGAATTCCTGATTCAGAGTTGGCATTGTTACTGTCATTACTAGCAGCTTCAAAAAATTCTAGTTGTTGAAATTTACTGCTTAAAGTTATCAACAAAACCCAAAAGGTATGGAGCACTTTTTTTTTGTAACATCCCCACCCCTATTTTGTATTTTATTTAGAGACAGGGTCTCAGATTTTTTTTTTTTTTCTGGTGCTGGGGATTGAACCCAGGGCCCTATGCATGTGAGGCAAGCACTCTACCACACCTGAGCTATATCCCCAGTTCTAGAGATAAAGTCTCACTGAGTTACTTAGCACCTTGCTTTTGCTGAGGCTCGCTTTGTTGCTTAGCACCTCACATTTGCTGAGGCTGTCTTTGAACTCACAATTTTCCTGCCTTAGCCTCCAAAGCAGTTGGAATTACAGGCATATGCCATCGAGTCTGGCTTGGATCATTGTATTTAAAGTTTGACCTTAATCCTGTTTCTTCAGAACTCCCAGCAATTCTGACACAGCACTTTCTTTGGATAGTTCTGATTGCTAAAAAGTTCTTCCTTATGTTGAGATGTTGTCTCTCTAAGACTTCTACTTATTAACCTCATTCTCCCCCCTGGATTTGTACCAAAGTTTTTTAAATGGCAACATAATTTAAATACTTTTAGATGATGGCCTATACTTGTCTATAGGTCATAAAAAATACATTCCCTGAAACTCAGGGACTGAAGCTTCTTCACGCAGAGACTTTAAAGTATCTTTACATCTATTCTTTTTTTCAACGTGTTTTAGTTTTTCTAATTACCTCTCAGTACATTCTCACTATTAAACCTACGCAGTCTTTAAAAGTCAGTCCCATGCCCATCTAGATTCTCTTTATTCCATTGACCCAACCCCTAAGCTCACATTAGCTTTGGGGATATATTCATCACAATTTTGATTTCTAAAGATATGACTGTCATCTAATACCTCTAAGCATTTTCACACATTCTGCTCAGAACTATAACTTCTTTATCCTCTGTAAGCATAGCTGTATTGCTGTGATTTTATTTTTTACTTATTTATTTTCTTTTGACCCTAATACAGGACATTTTACCCTGTTAAATTTCATTAAGTTATTTCAGCTCAAAATGTTCCTGCCTGTCAAGATCTTTTGGGATTCTAATTCTTCCATCCAACACATTCTTTGTCCCTCCCAGCTTTATCATCTACAAGCGTGATGCGACTTTCCTCTATAGTTACATCCAAGTCACTAATTCTAAAAGGAGCAAATAGGTCAAGACTATAACCAAAGCCTGAGGTTGTTGATAGTATAATTTCTCTCCAGAGGGTACATATCTATAAGCCAGATCCTCTGGTTAACATTCTGTCAATTACGAGTTCACTTAATTGTAATGACACTTGATTCACACCTACTCTTTATCCACAAGGATACACGATAAACTGCTTTGTGAATCACTAGAGTACAAATACTCTATGGAAGATGCTTTATCTCTAATCTAAAAACTCTAACAAAGAAAGAGACGGAGTAACTATGTTATTTGCTTAGTACCACATGGTGATCCAGAGTAACTATCATCACTTTTTATCACTAGCTAGGATTCCAAGATTAAATGATTCCTTTTAGCTAACTAGTTACTTGCCAACTCCAGGGACATTTGGCCAATTTCCACCAAAATAGCCCACTAGCAGAAGAATTTACATACTCCCGCAAGAATCAAACCACTTACTCTAGAACCAACCTACCTTCTTAATGGTTTAGTCACCTTTTAAAGTTCCTACCTCCTAACACTGCCACAATTGCAATCAAATTTCAACATGCATTTCAGAGGGTACAAGGCATATTCAAACCATAGCATTCTATGTGAGGAGTGTAGCTCAGTGGTACAGCACTTGCCTAGGGTGTGCAAGACCTTTGATTTGATCCCCAGCACATGAAAAAAAAAAAAAAAAAAAACCAAAAGAGAGAGAGAGAGAGAGAGCATTCCCTAATTCCTGTACTGATCTAGACCACCATGATAAATCAATGACAATTCTTGATTGGCATTACTGCTTCCATCCTTACTAAATACGGTTTATTCTCTGTCCAGCTGTCAGAATTTTATTAAAAATAAATAAATGAATAAATGTCACCCCTCTCTACCATTCGTTACTATACTTGGCTTCCTATAACACTGCCAGTGAAATCCAAACTCCTATTTCTCCAGCCAGGCTACCTGGCATCCTCCCTCCCACTCAACTCCAAACATAATACTTTCCTGCTCTTCCTCAAATCTACCAAGTTCTAGATCTCCCCAACCAAGAACACTGTGTCACTCTCTGGGTTTACATACAGCTTATCCCATTTCTCAATCCAATCACCCTTCCACAGTCAGCTTCTCAGAGAAGTCCTGCTATTGACATTAGACAAACCAATCCCCCAAGTCCCCTAACCCTTTACTCTGCTTTATTCTCCTTCGTAGTATTTTCTAACCTAAAATTATTCTACATAGATATCTATTGTCATACTACAGTTTAAGTACCATGAGAAAAGAGATTTTGAATTGTTTTCTTCTGAATCCCAGAGGCCTAGAACAGGACCTGATAAATATATAGTAGCCTCTCAGATAAAAAAATCAACTATTTGAAGGAATAAGTGATTTTTTTAAAAAACCTACTTAAGTATACTCACTTTTTGAAAATCCTTTAAGTAGCCACTCTTTTTAAAAGGTAAGAATAGGTAAAACTAATTTTAATAATATATTTTACTGTATATATTAACTGTATCAAAATATAATAAATCATTCAACATGTAATCTAAAATGTAAAATTGATGAATTTTATTAAACAGCACATCTCAGTGTAGAGCACATTTTAAGTGCTCAATAGCACACACACCACCTTGATACTATGTTGTATCACACAGTGTCATATATCACACTACTCCACACTCAACCTTGATACTTCGTTGTCTTTGAAAGTATTATTACATCGTTGAATTTTTATGTGAACATAGAAGAAAAAATAATCTCATAATAAACCACTAAAGGAATAAAGATTTTTCTCATAGATTCTGAGAATTTCAGTTGAGGATTTATTTATGATCCATTACTAAGATCTTTTTTAGTATAGCTCTCAAGGTTTCAAAACTGTACTTTCCAATAGGGTGACCAATAGACATGTGGGGTATTGAGCACTTAGAATGTACTCTACACTGAGATGTGCTATCAAGTGTAAAATTGTTAAATGTTACTATAGATTACATGCTGAACAATTGATTATATTTTGAGACAGTTAATGTATATAGTAAAATATATTATTAAAATTAGTTTCACCTATTTCTTCTTATTTTTAAAAAGAGTGACTACTTGAAAAATTTATACATTCATGGCTCTTATTTGCAGCTCACATTGTATTTCCATTGGATAGCATAGTTTCAGAGAGATCAAAAATGACTTGCCCCAAGCCCCAGTGATGTATGCTCCTGGAAGATACAGGAGCACACATCAGACCCCTGTCTCCACTCACACTTCTTTCCTCTGCCTGGATTCCTTACAGTGATCCCTTTACCAGGGACAGCAGAGAGGAACAGGAAGAGTAAGAATTAAAAATCCCTGGCACTTGGCCCCACACTTTTTCACACAGTAAAAATGTGCCTTTGAGCAGTTCCTTCAATCTTTCCTGACCTTATGTTACTCATCAGTAAAATGGAAAAAGTGTATTGCATACCTCAATAACTTGTAAAGGTAAAATTAATTGATATTCATCCTTTAGAATAGTATCTGCCATATGGCGAGTGCTCTGTAAGTTTACTGCTATTGTTATTATTTAGGGGGGTGGGTACCAGGTACTGAATTCAGGGACACTCAACCACTGAGCCACATCCCCAGCACTATTTTGTATTTTATTTAGAGACAGGGTCTCACTGAGTTGTTTAGCACCTCACTTTTGCCGAGAGTGACTTTGAACTTCCAATACTCCTGCCTAAGCCTCTGAAGCTGCTGGGATTTCAGGTTGTGCCACCATGCCTGGCAGTTAACTACTATTATTATTTAATGTTTATTTGCTTTAAATTGAAGGCCAGAAGATTTTTAGGTAATGAGAAATAGTTTAAGTCCATGAGTTATTTTTGTTAATAGATATTTCTATAATCAGAAATATGAGTCAGACAACCAATTCATTTCTGTACCTGACAAATCTGTTTTGATACAATGATGTTATTGTATATGAAAAGCTTCATGTTACATGAAAACTCAGTATTACTGAGCAGAAAACTATGAACTTTATTTCTACCATTTTTCACAAGAACACACAATAACTCTTTACTCAATTACTACATGCTCCACTTGCACAGAGTCAGTGTCTACTTTGAATAATCCAGGTAGCTAATACCTCCACTATGGTCGGTGAATTACATGGAAACTCAGACCTGCAAAAATATAAAGACTGCTGAATCCAATCTCCTCAATTTACTGATAAGGATCTGTGATTTCTTGACTTGCCAAAGGCCACATTGCAAATTAGAAGTGATACTGGGACTTACACCAAAGATCTCTGACAACTCATCTACAAAGCTTTAGGCAATTCCCAGCTTTTCTCAGGTGACTGAAAGTTCAAAATTACTGAAAGGAAGAGCAATTTATTAAGCAGGTGATGCATTAAGTACAATAAGGATGTACATATTCTAAAGAATTCTAGAAGAAATACAAATTAGAAATAATATTTCTAATTACATGTTTAGCAAATATCATAATGTAATTAATATAATCTTTGAGTTTTCCTACTAATCATGATAATTTTAAAAATCCCCTTCTGTTTTGGCCACCATAATTCTCCTTAAAGAGAAGAATGACTTAAGTTGAACATTTTAAACAAAAGATTATATTATTTTGGGGGGCGTGGGGGGGCAATGGGGATTGAACCCAGGGCCTTATACATGCAAGGCAAGCACTCTACTAACTGAGCTATATATCCAGCCCCAAAAGATGCTATTCTCTTGGATGATAAGTTGCTGGCTTGGTTTTTTTCTGGTTTATACCAAGATATAATTACATTGTAGATAGAACTTATTAAATTATCCTAATGGCAAATTTGAATTTCTTTGAAAATACCAATTTCAAATTATTGTGCGTATATGTACATGTACTCATATGTGTGTGAGTACATGGATACACCAATAGAAAAAACTGGTTTCACTGGGTTGTTCCTGATTGATAGATACCAACATTAGTATCTAAACATTCTGATATGCTTATGGCCAATAAAACAAAGCCTTTTCCTCATTTTTGCCACCTGCCCACATCCCCTAATACACGTTCAAATCAAATTATTAAACAAGGGAGAAAGACTTTCTCATTGAATACCAACTCAAACATGGCCAAGGTAAGTTCAAACAGTTTTATTATATGTGAACTCCATATAATATGTATTCCATGTCAGCAAGATACTAAGAGAAGTAATTCAGTCAACTCTTAGAACTTTCACAATAGAGAAGCAGTATTTATTGTCCAAACCTTGCTTTGTACTCTGCCACATGGTAGAGTTTGTGGTTGGCTGTGGTTTGTGATCAAGGGCTTTATATTTTAATCATGTTCTTTAATCCATTCTTTAAAAGCTTAAAATTTCTGCTGAAAAGAAAGAAACACATCTATTCAATATTAGACTGAAAAGATGTGTTTCAACTGGGATAGCCAAAGCAAAATACAGGATGGACATCCCTAATCCCAAAATCCAAAATCTTAATCATTTTCGGACCTCACACCCCCAAGTGGAAAATTCCACAGCTGACTTCATGTGATGGGACTCAGTCAAAACACAAAAAAATTCATATAAAATTACCTTCTTACTATGTGCGTAAGCTATATGTGAAACACAAATTACTTTCATGTTTGTTAAAACTTGGGTCCTGTCCCCAAGATATCTCATTTTATTATATATATATATATATATATATATATATATATATATATATGCAAATATTCCCAAATCTGGAAAAATTCCAAAAATTCCAAAACTTGAAACATTTCTGGTCACATGCTTCTCACATAAGGATTTCTCAACTTCTATAGATAAGCATTAGGAAAATATCCTGTATTTCTTAGCTCTTAAATCTGAGATATATTTATTTTTCTTTTTAAAGTAAAGTGATAGCCAATGGAGTATTACTCTGCATTAAAAAATGACAAAATCATAGAATTTGGAGGGAAATGGATGGCATTAGAGCAGATTATGCTAAGTGAAGCTAGCCAATCCCTAAAAAACAAATGCCAAATGTCTTCTTTGATATAAGGAGTGTAACTAAGAACAGAGTAGGGACGAAGAGAAGAAGATTAACATTAAACAAGGATGAGAGGTGGGAGGGAAAAGGAGAGAGAAGGGAAATTGCATGGAAATGGAAGGAGACCCTCAGGGTTATACAAAATTACATACAAGAGGAAGTGAGGGGAAAGGGAAAAATAATACAAGGGGGAGAAATGAATTACAGTAGAGGGGGTAGAGAGAGAAGAGGGGAGGGAAGGGGGGAGGGTAGTAGAGGATAGGAAAGGCAGAAGAATATAACAGACACGAGTATGGCAACGTGTAAATCAATGGAAGTATAACTGATGTGATTCTGCAATCTGTATATGGGGTAAAAATGGGAATTCATAACCCACTTGAATCAAAGTGTGAAATATGATATATCAAGAACTATGTAATGTTTTGAACAACCAACAATAAAAATAAATAAATAAATAAATAATAAAAAATAAATAAAATACAAAATAGGTTTGAGGATGTGACTCAGTAGCTAGTGCTCCTGGAGTCCAATCCGCAGTACCCACCCCCTCCAAAAAATCGGGTTTAAAAAACTTCCTAGTGTTGGGGGGTGGCACATGCCTGTAAATCCCAGCCATTGAGGAGGTTGAGGCCGGAGGATAGTGAGTTCAAAGCCAGCCTCAGGAATTTAGCGAAGCCCTAAGCAACTCAGCAAGACCTTGTTTCTAAATAAAAAAATTAAAGGGGACTGGGAATGTGGCTCATTGGTTACGCCCCCCTGGGTTCAATCCCTAGTACCAAAAAGACAGGGTGGGGGGGAGGGAGGAGAGGAGAGGTGTAGAAAGGAAGGAAGGAAGATAGAGAGAGAAAAAAAAAAGGGAAAAAACTTCCTAATCACTGGGTGTACACCTGTAATCCCAACCACACAGGAGGCTGAGGTAGGATAATCACAAGTTAAAGGCCAGCGGGGCAATTTAATAAGACCATGTTTCAAAATAAAATTTTAAACATAACGGCTAGTGGTGTAGCTTAGTGGTGAAGTTCTTTTTATTTACTTATTTATTTTTCTTTTTCTCTCTGCAAAATGATATTACCAGTAAAAATCGAACTATAACAGCAGGTATGTCCTCAAAAGACAATGAAGATGGAAATCTGTCTAGTGCATATAACTTTGATCAGTATATCTCATTGCCCATGTGCCAAAAAAGAGATAGACTGAGATTTGGATCTATACAAATTCAAGGTCATGGCTGTATGTTCAAAACTTGGAAGGAAGAACAGAACACCAAGAAATTGGTAGCTGGAAATTCAGGGAAAAGGTGTGTCAATGAATACCTTGGAATAATACCAGAATGTGAGAATATTTGTATCCCATGTGAATTATAAAAGAGCCTTCGCAATTGAAATGTTTTGGATCAGTGGACAATATTACCCATCTTGTAAATCCCTGTTTCTTTTCCCAAGTACTTCAGTACTTGAACAATATTCATGGACTTAATAAGGGCTTTCTCTTAACAAAGTTGACCTGGTCACTGTCACTGCTGAATGTCAGCCTGACCTTGAGCCCTCAATTCAGTACTAAACTCAACAAGAAAAGACTGCCACCTCGTGTCAGATTAATTACATTGTCCCCTTCTTTTACTCTTCCGAAGGCATAGTAACTTGGTAATTTGTCTTTATTGGAATAGAAATTGTTTTTCCTTGGTACTGGGGATTGAAGCCAGGGACACTTTACCACTGAGCCACATCCCCAGCCTTTTTATTTTTTATTTTGAGACAGCCTTTGCTAGGTTGCTGAAGTTGACCTTAAATTTGTGATCCTACTGCCTTAGCCCTCTGAGTCACTGGGATTACAGACAGGTGCCACTGCACTCAACTGGTATAGAAATTTGCTCTAGATAATCTTTCATTCTTTTTGAAAATTGTTTTTTTATTCTAATTTGTGGATGATCTTTCATTCTTGACTCTGTGCATCTGCCAGAAATATTATCTGTGAATTTACTTAATCCCTCATTCGCCACCATGATATGCCATACAACATTGTTTCTGATCAAGGAACTTATTTTATAATAGAAGAAGTAAGCCTGTGTTAATGAGATTCTCTGGTCCCCCCAGGAATTCTAAAGTAGAGTTATTCAAGAAGATTTACTCAAAATTCAGGGCCCCGGAAAAAAATGGGGGCCCACCTCTTAGGAAATGGGATGGCAGGAATGAGGTGGAAAAGCAGGACCTTATCTTCTTTGAGGAAAGCTCAAGATTGAGCCCTCTCCAGCAGTGAGACCTGCAAAAAGGAAAGCAGAAGAGAACCTGGCTTCTTTATACCAGGTCCTTTAAGGGGCTCATGTTCAGAGTAGCAGTGTAGCATTTAGGGTTGCTCTGAGCTGGGAGCATCTAAACCCTGTCATATCCCTGATCTGTGAGCATAACTTTAAAAAAAATAAAATTTAATTGTTAATGGAAAAAAAAATAAAGTAAAGTGATAGCAAAAAAATTAGAACTGCTATAGAGAAGAGAACTAAATGAATGTAGAAATGTCAACCTCTTTAGCTAAAATTAGGAAATGGAGAAACTAGTTGTCTTTCAAGTTGGAGTGGCCCCAGAATAATTAGGCAATTAATAATCAAAAAATAGTGGAAAAAAACTGGAATAAAGATATAAATGATGCTTTGGGCTGCAAGAAAATGTATGGACTTAGAAATTTATCCTAAGTCTTGGGCCAAGATTATAAATCTCTTTCCAGTTAGGTTGAATTTTACAAGCCCCGAATAGCTGAATGAGTAAGAATAAGTAGATCAAACATATAATAATAATAATAATAATAATAATAGAGTTAAATTTAAGAATAAATAACCAACTATGGTGTATGTCTAGAGTCCCAGCTACCTGGGAGGCCAAGTCAGAAGGATCATTTGAGCCAGGAATTCAAGGCCAGCTTCGTCAATATATCAAGACCCTGTCTCCAAAAACCAAAATAAAACAAAGAAACAAACAAACAAAAAAGCATTATTAAAATATTGTTTTAAAAAGTAAAAGAGAGAATAAGCAAAATGTAACAAAGGTGAGTTAGCATTATTTTTGATGCTATACTTATTTAAGATATTTGAATCTGATATTAAATAATCTATAAGAGTTGTGACTAATTTACAAGTTAATAACATAATATGATTAATTTGATTACATTTAAAAGCAATACTTAAATATTTAAGAGAAAAAGATTTACTTAAACCCTAACCTTATGTTTATGAGATTTCCCTAAGAGGACTTAAATTTTTAGCTTTTGCTTGTCAGCTTTTTCAAAAAATATTATTTTTATTTATTAAAAATTAATATTTTGAAATAGTTGAAGATACTCTGGTTTATAAAATGTGGAAATATCTTAAAAGGTTTAAAGGAAATTTCATAATTACCAGAATTTGTATATGATGATAACAGTATCACATTGAAAACTAATCAAAGAACTAAGTGAAATACATTTTTTACAAAAATTTAAAATGGATATTAAAGCCTTGGGAAAATTATATCTTTACATTTTTCAGCCTTAATAAATTAATTACTAATTAAAACAGCACCATTTTATTCTGAAAACCCTCGCCAAATATTTCAAAACTGCATTGCAGTAAAAAGACAGAAAGTATGTCATAAATCACTAGACTATTGATGATGGGAAAATGAGAGACACCAATACAACATAGTCCAACAGCAGGCAAATAACAACATCCTATACATTTCTCCCATGTTAGACATTGATTTTTCTGCCTTAGGATTGTATGCAATTTGGAAAAAAATATCCAGATATATTGTTGAATACTAAAAAGCAAGCTCAACACAGAGTGGTTAATATCATATTTGATAAGACATTAAATCAGCCACTTTGACAAAAGGGTACAATCATTCAGAGTTCCAGGCTAATGTTCAACACCATTTTGTGGTGTAGTTCCTACTACTAAGTCATCCTCTTTCCCTATAAGAGAAGAAAGAAACCTTTCCAACAAAAGTGGCATTTTTAAAAGGACACGAATAATGATTTAGTCATTAATTTTTGTTTATTCATTTTAAAATGGCCTCTATGAAATCCTTTCTACTTTTTGAAATCAAAATATCCTTTCCTTTAAGCAAGAATGTTGTTGCTAAATGGCATTTAGCCATTTTGCCAAGGTCTGTGGAACGCTTGGGCACTATACAAAATGTTGAGGATTCACTGGTTGTAATATGCCCTTTATTGATAAAATTTAGAACCTAGCAGGGAAGATGAATGGTTAATTGGAATCACAGGTGTGTACCACCTGTAATCTGGTTATCTTTTTATGAAACTTTCTAGGTATTCCCAAACCAGAGACTTCCAGCTTCCATAGAAATTCTTTATACTATTCAGATGGTATTTCATTTAAACCACTCTAGAGATAGAAACAAGCATATTCATTTAGCAAGTATTTGACTGTACTAGCACTGTGAGTTTAGGAGTAAGCAGAATTCTCCTTCATGGAATTCAATGTCTCAGGTTAAAAACTTTTCTGATGAATCGGACAAAACTTTCCTATGTTCATATATGAATGTGTGACCAGTGTATATGAATACATGACCAGTTTGATAAGACTACTTGAATTAGATCCTAATGGGCTGATGGCACTACACAGAGGTCTTCTTTCTAATTTACTTTCAACACTGAAATTGATTTTATGAAAGTGAATACCATGTTAATAACTAAAGAAGTTTTGTTTTATTTTACATTTTTACTATGTGGTTAGGAAATAAAGAAAGAAAAGTAAATCATGTTATATCCTTGATTCCAAGACTTATTTCAATACAAAATAAATTTTTTGAGATTGAGATGCCTCTGCATTGATATAAGAATTGACAATAATGGTATTTGCTTTCCTGAAATGCTGTTTTCAAATCAGTAGTGCATCATATAATCAATGCTGCCTTAGAAACTAAGAAATTCAATGGGCTGGGGTTGTGGCTCAAGTGGTAGTATGCTCACCTAGCATGCTTGAGGCACTGGGTTCGATCCTCAGTACCACATAAAAATAAGATAAAGGTATTGTGTCCACCTACAACTAAAAATATATATGTTTTAAAAAAGGAAACTAAGAAATTCAACATAAAAACATCTCTAACTCAATAAAGAATGGGTTGTCAACTCAGAGATCAGACTTCTATCCCTGGCTCTTCTTCTAACTAGCTACTACTGGTCACCTAGCCCTCTGACATGCCAAATCTCTTCATTTCTCTGGACCTTCTGATCCCATTTACATAATAAAGGTTTGCAAACTCTATAGTTAAGGGAGCAAGTTTTTAAATTTTCCCATGATTTGAAAACTGATTTATTTATTAAAAAAAATAAAAACACTTTTGATGCTATAGTAATGTTAAATTGCTAAAAAAAAAGTTTCTGAATGTATGCTTTTAATTTCTTATGCTTTTAATTTCTTTTAAAAGCCTTATGCATAGACCTGCATGGATAAACAAAAACATTTTGAATGACATTATATAGATTAAATAATGATTCTACAAATGATTTATTACCCTCACTCATTTGATTTGAGCTTAGTAATACTAGTACTCTTCTTCAAAGAGAAGATGAATATATGGTAGTTCATTCTAGAATATGCTTCCTCCATAGCACTAAGATAATTTAAGAAAAATAGGTACTTAATAGCTGCTGGCCACAAAGCCATTGTAGTTTATGGGAGCACAACTTTTTGCATATACATCACACTCCTAGGAAAAATATGTGCAAATGTGAACACACATTGCATTTCTGAATCACTTCTATGAAGATAAATTATACACATGTGCTCACTCTTTTTCTGTCTACCACTCTGGCAACTGGTACAGACAGTAAAAGATCCCAAAAATTATTTAGCTCAGTCTCTGAAGACCTTTATCAAGTTTATGAGGGAGATTGCTTCAAATTCAAGAAACAGTTCCCCTGGACAGCTCAGTCCCTGGTTCCTCCTGGATATCTACTAAAAGATTGGTTTTAGAACCTAAAGTGACAATCAGAGGCCAGCCAGCTCCCAAGCTCCTAGAGATGATGCCATAGAACAGAGGTTCTCAAACTGGAGCTTTTATCAGAACACCTCAAAAGCTTATTAATATACAAATTGCTAGTATCATTCCAGAATTTCTGACAAAGAGCAATAATGAAGACAGCAAGTTGGCATTTCCATCAAGGTCCTATGAGGTGCCAATGCTGATGCTGCTGGTTCTGGGAGCACACTGTAAGAACCACTGGTATAAAACATTTGTTGATCCAGGTGTTGTGGTGCATGCCTGTAATCCCAGAGGCTCAGGAGGCTCAGACAGGAGGATCCCAAGTTCAAAGCCAGTCTCAGCAACTGTGAGGCACTAAGCAACTCAATGAGACTCGGCCTCTTATTAAAATACGAAATAGGAATGGGAATGAGGCTCAGTGGTCTAGTGTCCCTGACTTCAATCCCTGGTTACCCTCCCCACCAAAAAAATTTGTGTTGATGGAATTAGAAAGACCTCTGAGGTAACCTGGTCCCAATCTTTCATTTTACAGGTGAGGACCCTGGGGTTCGGAGAGAATGTCTTGCTCCTTGTTATATACCAGAGTCTGATTTTATAAGTAAACAACAACAGAACTCTGAACAATCATGAATATTTGTTTTTTCTATCTATGAACTGAATGTATCAATATGGAGTCATTGAAAAATATTTGATATTTTATCATCAACTGGCTTATATAATTTCTAGTTGCCAGGTATCATTCTGGCTCATCAGTGCTCATACTATGCCATTCAATAATTGTTAAAATATTGTGCCAGGCATAATATTGGCTCAGGGGCAGGGACATAGGAACAAGACAGACACAACCTTGGTCTTATGGAGTTGTAATTTATCATCAGGCAAAGTCAAAACAACCAACATATAAGCAAATGTGAATTCCAATTCAATTCCAAGATATAAAGAAAATAATGAGCTATAGAATCAAGAAAGTAGGAGTAAATGATGAAAAGCTATATGACCAGGAAATTATGAACTTTTTTTGGGGGGGGGAGTGGTAACTAGGGATTGAATTCAAGGACACACACTCAACCACTGAACTACATCCCCAGCCCTATTTTGTATTTTATTCAGAGACAGAGTCTCACTGAGTTGCTTAGCACCTCGATTTTGCTAAGGCTGGTCCTGTCTCAGCCTCCAGAACCACTGGAATTATAGGTGTGCACTACCACACTGGTAAAATGATAAACTTTTGAGCTGAGACTGTAAAGACAAAGAGGAGACATCATGTTCTTGGAGTAGGAGTGGGGAACAGAAAAGAATGTCCCAGGCAGAAGAAAGAGCAGGCCAGAAGACCCAGAAGCAAGAAAAAGGTTGTGGTATTCAAAGAACAGAAGGAAGATGAATGTGTCTTCAATATAGTGAACAGTGGAAGAAAGAGAGGTATTACTTGTGTTCTGAGAGGTGGGCAGGTATAGAATTTCTTTCACGTGTATGGGTAAGGAACTGAATTTAAGCAAGGTAATAATATGATTTATTTATGAGGGACCAAAGAAGTGCAAATATGGACAGTGGGAAATCAGGAGAACATTCTAGTAATATAAGAGGGCAGTGACAGTCCAGCCTTGAGACCACAGATTTAGAAATGGGAAGAAGTTATGAAATTTAGGAAATGTTTTAGCAGTAGAGACAGTGCAGATGGATGGCTTGTGGGGGTTTGCTGGAATAATAAGATACATATGTCTATATTAAATAAATGCATGATAAAAGAAAACACAGTAAGCAATTAACTACAGTACTACTAAATATGCCTTAATATTGAAAACTCAGATTTAGATATTTCTTTCAGTTTGCATTTACCAACTCTTTTAGAAAAGACCATACTTCCTTTACAAAAGTCTTATCATTTGGGGGCTTTCAAGCCTCTGAGCACCTATCTTTTGGGAAAAGAATTCCAAGAAAGGTAGAAGGCAGCCCAGTTCCCTTGCTATGGTAGGAACCTAAGGCTAGCAACGTTTGGCTCAATCAGCACTGAAAATAATAGCACTGCCTGTGTGCCAGGCACTATTCTAAACACTTTAAAAATAATGGCTCATTTTATCTAATTCGCAAATAGAATCCATCTAATATATTTGCCATTCCCTTTTAAAAGGTGAGAAAACTAATGTATATTCAAGGATGCGTTCAGCTCATCAGTAGAAAAGCCTAGATTTCAAACCCAGTTTTAATCATTATGCTCCTAACATTATGCCTTACTGCCTCCCCCCAGCAACCTGGTATTTGGGTATAATTAGATGACCTGAGGCTTTGAAAAGTGACACAAGATGGAGGTGATGGTTGCAGGGGATGTGCGGCATTGCTGTGGAAGTAAGTGCCCAGTGTGGCACCAGCAGCAAGTATAGATTGGGATAGAGTCCTTTGTCTGTTATATGCAGCCTGGTCTGATATCAGTGTCTGCTTTCTCAAGACTTCTTTGGATCCTGCCTTCTTTGCTGAGACTGTTCTTCAGTTCCCATTGATTCTGAATTTCCTGCTTCCCTTCCAATAAATTATTCATCTACTTAAATGACCTGCAACCAAGAACCCTATCCAACATGGTTAATTTATACATCAATACAGAGTGAATCACTCATAAGGAAAATCGGTCCTCCTGCAAAAAATTTTGAGGCCCCTTCCATCTTTAGAGCCCTTGTATTTTCCATTAGCACATGCTCTTCCTCGCACAGTGTTTCCAGTTATGGCTGCCTGGCTCATAGGGATCCCTGCACTCAGGTCTTCTGCACTTAAGTGGCAGCCATATCTGTGATGTATGTCCCTTGGCAGAACTGATGGATCCAGTAGTGTAGGTTTATGGCTCACATCAGGACTTCAATCTCCACGGATGTATGAAAATCAGCCCAAGAGGATTCTTGTGCTCAAAAGGGAGTAAAACCAAGGCGTGTTGATGCCTGTGCCCTAGAAAAAGTTCCCCCACTCCAACTTCTTTTAATTCTGTGAAATGGGCATGGTGAGAATCGTTCCTATATAATCTCCTCTTTGTTTCAATTTCAACAGTTGTCTTCTGTAACACAGTAATTTTGCTACATTAATTTACTGAAAACCCTTTTCTCTGCTCTCCCCCTGTCATTCACAGATTGGAACTCTGATAATAACATTTTTCCCTTGTGATTCAGGTATCATGAGAAAAGATAAAGCAAAAGATGATATAAACTAGAAAACAGCCTGTAAAAAGAAAAAAATACTCCCTTTGAAGATTAGGGGTTATTTTGTTTGTTTGTTTTGTTTTGTTTTTACATTACGTTTTGCCAAACTCCATTTTCAGATTTTTCTATTTTGTACCTGCTCATGGTCTTAGGACTCATTAAAGCCTCAAAAATTCCATTTTCTAATGACCTGCTGTAGAAACTTGGCTTTTCAGGTACTTGAATATTGGTAATTGATTTAAATTAGTGGACTTGAGATCTTTATCTCAAGTGAGTTAAACATCTAAAAAGGTACAGTTCTCTGCTAAATGTAAGCAGGACCTCATAGAGAAATGTTTGATTTCTCACATTGGAAAAGATGAGAATGGAGCATCTTGTTATTCCAAAAAGTTTTTTAAAAAAATGTTATTAAAAAAAGGAGATATGGCATAGTGACACAGGAACCAGCTAGAAGGGGCTCTTATTGGACAGCTATGATCTAATTTGAGTACCAAGTAAAATATGCATAGTAACAAACAAACAAATATGGGCAAAGAGAAGGCTCTTGTAGAACGCCAAGTGCCAAGAGGTAAAGGAAGAGAGTGCTAGAGATGGAAAAATCATCATTTTATAGCCAACATGTCATAGATTGGAACAGGCAGGAATAATCAATGGATGCTAAATAAAGATGGACATTTTGGGGGCTGTGGATATAGCTCAGTGATAGACCACTTATCTACAATGCAGGAGGCCCTGGGTTTGATTCCTAGCAGTACAAAAAGAAAATTTACTAAAAAGAACATTTTCGGGGAAGAACAGGGTGTTTGCATCATCCCAGAAAGTGTCTCTCCACAAAATTATGATACAGTGGATAAAACAACCAACATCTTGACCAGCTGACCAAAATTAACATCACCAAAGGGGAGAAGAAGGACACAGGGTGCCTACATAGGAGATCCCCTGAGAAAATACAGCATCCCTCTGCAATGTTGCAGACAAGAATGCAGAGGTAACTTCCCTAAATATAAGAAAATCAGATGAATCCTAAATGAGGAGTGTTCTATTTTTAAAAAGGAGAGAGGACTGTGTCCTTCAAAAGTTCAGTCACCAAAGAAACGAGAATCTGTAGAAATGTTCCAGATTAAAGAAGCTAGAAGGACATGAGAACCAAATACAATCCCTGAGCCTATACTGGACCCTGTACTGGAAATGAGGAAATTCACTAAGAACATTCTTGGGCCAACTAACGAAACTGACATATGGATAATAGATTGACATAAATACTGTACCGAGGTTAAATTACTGAAGTTTCATAAGTGGACTGTGCTTATATAAGACTCTATCCCTATTTTTAGAGAAAACACGCTGAAGTAGTTAAAGGTCACAATGCATATAACTTACTCTCAAACTTGTTTTCTTCCCCAGAAAAACGGAGAGAAGATATACAAAATAAATAAAATGGGGTAAAAATTAAACAATAAGTGAGCTAGAAGAGTATACCTGTGTGGTTTATATATTCTAATTCTTGTATTTTTGTACATTTGAAAATACTTTTCAATAAAAAGTTTAAAATAAAAGATTTGTGGGAGGACGATAACTCCAAAGGGTCACAGGGAACTCTGGGATGATGGAAGTGTCCTAGATCATGATTGTGCCTGTGCTTACACAACTGTTCACAGGTGCCTGAACACACTGATTTGTATACTTAGGATCAATGAATTCTGTTTTATGTAAAATACCTCCATAGAGTTTATCTGAAAAGGTGCCAAGAGTAAAAGAGCATTATTACAGAAGGTTCGATATGCATTGAAAGGCAGAAAAACCAAGAAGTACTTGCAATTGCTTCTTGAAAGGTCTCCAGGGACTGCTGTGTTATGGATAGAAGCAGGCCATCTGGTGAGGTTGTTTTTTTCCAGCAGGGATGAGTATAAGCCACAGATAAAGCCATACAATCCCCCTTTCAGAAGCATACAATAGCAAAATAATAGCAATGACTATAATAATTTTTAAAATTAACAGCCCTTAACATCTATTTACAACCGACACAATACTCACATAAGTGATTTAGATGAAACACAAAAACTCAGTAAAATATTGTCCTTTATTTTATCCCAGATCCTGAGATGTTCACTTATTGTCTTCAGGAATTTCCCCTGATAGGTGGAAAAGTTTGTGCACCTCTGCCTACATGGTCATTAGCATCCTACAGTCTGTATACTGAAGCTTAGCCCAGATCATCTCTCTTCTAGAGACACCTCTAACACACTATCCACACCACTTCATGATCCCCAGTATTTATCACCATCTTCCTCATAACAGTACTTTTGGTGGTGCTGGGGATTGAACCCAGGGCCTTATGCATTCAAGGCAAGCATTCTACCAACTGAGCTATATCCCCAGCCCTATAACAGTACTTTTGAACTACCCTCCTCCAATACATCCTGGGAATGATTCCCTGCACTGAGCGCCACACTCTGGAAAAATATGTTGGACTAAGCACAGCTAAGATAAAAGAACATAAGCATATTTGCCATTTCACTTCTTCTTCAAAGAGCTGAAAAATTCTGCACACTGTCTGCCCCATTTCCTCTATTGGACTTTCTACCCAGGAATGTAATAGCTACTTCTGAACTGGGATTTTGTTATACCCAATCCAATAGAGCTTTTGGGGACCCAGACTTTCAACACTTTCAGAATAGAGAATTTAAAATCAATGTATGACTCAGAAAATCCTAAAAGAAACTCAAAGCAAAACCTTTCTGTTAAAGCATTACCAGGACAATTTAGACAAACTGCTATGCAACCTATAAGAGATCAACTAAAATGAAAATGTCTTCTGTCTGAAAACATTTGAAAATGAATCAAAGATAGCTAATACTTATTGAGAATGCTCTACCAGAAAAAGACCAAAGAAGTTAGTCCACAGCTAACAAATGAACTCCAATAGCCTGACCTAAGAATCAAGGTTTTTAAACCTCTACATCAGTATCATGTGCTGAATTATATCTACCTCCAAAATCCATTTGTTGAAGTTTCAAACACCAATACTTCAGAATGCAACTGTATTTGTAGATAACATCCTTAAAGAGGTGATTAAGATAAAATGAGGCCCTTAGAATGGGGCCCTGACCCAATCGGACTGGTGTCCTTATAAGAATAGGAAGACACCCCAGGATGTGCCCACACAGAGAAAAAGCCCTGTGAGGACACATCATCTGGAGCCAAGGAGAGAGACCTCAGGAAAAGCCAAACCTGTCAACACCTTGATCTCAAAAATTCCAGCCTCCAGATTGTGAAAATATAAATTTCCATTGTTTAAGCCTCCCAGCATGAGGTATTTTATGATGACAGCCCTAGCAAACTAATAGAACTGGTGTAAATTAAATACCAATTCCCTGTCTTTCCAGAGCATTCCAAGATGAAGTCTGCATCTAAAGTTAAGTTGTCGAGAATTTCTGGAGACACTCATCCCAATTAGCAAGCAACACTTCACCAGGCTTCATTTAACACTAACATCGATAAAAGATCACACGTCCCCCATTTAACTGTTATTGTCTAGATTCTTTCTACGCTGAAGGCTACCTACTAGTGTTCTTATCCGAACTCCTTTTTGTCCGCCTTTTATCCATGGAACTGATGCAGAATTTCTTTCTGCTAAACTCATCCATATCCTTTTCTCATCTCCTTTTAATGAGGAGTCACACTGAAATCTTGCCATTACCAGCCTTAACCAGACAGCAGCTTTTATCTTTCCCTGCCAGACACTGACTCACCCCTTCAATGAGCACAAACAGGGTACTCTCCACTGAATGCCCTTGGGAAACAGCCTCATCCTTGTTGCAAAAACATGCTTCATCATGAAAGAGTTGGTAACTTTCTGGTGGCTTTTGGAGCCACCCTATGCTCCAAGCAAGATCCCAAACTCCCATTTGCAAAGTGAAGTTTTCATCAGAGGCATTTGAGCAGTGGATGATCTAATTCATTCCCTATAAAAACCCAGTGAATTTTTCACTCAAACTATATGGCTTGAAACAAAATAGCATATACCCTCCCCTGACTTCTGTATCTTCTGAGTCATTGCTTCTTCCTGGAGAAGAAATGGACTATGCTCCTTTCCATTAAAGACTGAAAGAAATCAGAAAATTTTGAATCCATCTTTGGATTCTGAACAGCTCCAAAAGGTTTGGAACTGTATTTTTAACAGGAAAGTTGTCAGATATGATGTACTAGTCCTAGCAGGGAGTGGTAAAAATGGGGGTCCTGTGAGGTCAAGCAGTATGTTTCCAGGGGGTAGAAGCATTGGAGCAAGGGCTTGGGGGGATAGGAAGGCTCTCCAATCCCCTGGATTAACTGTGACTTTCAGAGCAAACAACTTACCTACAAAGATTCCTCCTGAGTATAAATGCAAGCATTTTATAACAAATAGGTTTATTACCAATACAGTGTGGCTCAGCTTACTGCATAGTTTTTCACAAAGAGCTAAATTTTTGCCAAATTCTTGCTATATTCCAGACACTGTACTTCATACACTGACACAAATCTAAGTATTTCAAAATGAACTAGGGTTCAGCCTGCCCTTGAAAACACCAAGTCTGCAACTAGAGCCAGGACCACACCTATGGTTTATAGGACCTGGGCAAGAATACAAGTGAGGGGCTGTATAATTACTTTAAAGTTTAATTGAACTAGCAAACTAGCACCTAGTCCCCCCTCCCTCCTTGACAAACACAGTTTTATAAGAGCCTGGAAAGTCAGGTTCGATTTAAAATTCTTAGATCCCTCAGAATTCTGGGCCAGCCCCAGCCAATGCACAAATTCCCTTCCAGCCCAACCCATGCTGCTCTCTCCAGGAGGTTCTCTTGGGCACATCTCTGGTCCTCCAGCTCACCTACTCAAGATCCTCCACGCTCTCACCAAATAGCAGCCCCTTTGTGCACAACTCAAGGAACAGGACTGCCCTCGCTACTTAGCTTGGTCCCTAACAGCAGGTTTGGGGTCCTTTGAGCATGCAATTCCACAGGGGTTGGAGGCACTGTGGAGCCTGGGTGTTCAACCACTTGGACTTGCAGCTTGATAGCCCTGCAAGAAAGGCACAATTAGGGGAAAACCAGACCAGACCCTCTGAACCCTGGGAATAAACCAAGGTGGCTCCTTTGCCTGGGTCTAAGGCAACATTGACTAAAAATCATCCCTGTTTTGTGCCAACTAGATCAACATCTCTTGCTTGGAAGCTTTCTTGGGAACATAACTACTTATACTAAACTGAATAAACAGACAGATGGTAGAAGAGAAGGTTTCTGTCTCAAAAGGATAAAAGAAAAAAGCTAAAATACTAGCCACTATTTAGAAAAATCATAAACAGTTGATATCTGATGTGAAAGATGTAAAAGGTAAATATTCAGCATTTTACGGGTCAGAAGGGGTGGGATCCTTACCTTATGGTATAAATTTGGCGCCTTGAACTGTTTTCTTTCGTTTCTGAAAGACTTTGCAAAAAGATACCAAAAGGGACTGTTGAAGAACTAGCAGCGGCCATTGGGGCAGCAAAGCTGAGCCTAGGACCTAGAATGAGCCACGCAAAGGAGATCTGGGTCCACTGCAAACAGAAAGGCCTCATCGCTGGGATCATGGGAGGCTGGTGGAGAAGGTTACAAGGGTGAGAAGAGAGATGGAGGGCTTCTCCCCGATTACTGGTGTCCACTTTCTTCTTCCTTAATCAGGGCAAGTCTTCCAATTTGCCTGGTTTTCCATTTTTTTTAATTTACTTATTTATTCATTTTAGTTGTTGATGGACCTTAATTTTTTATTTATATGTGGTGCTGAGAATGGAACCCAGTGCCTCACACATTCAAGGCAAGGGCTCCATCACTGAGCCACAACTCCAGCCCCACCAGTCCTCCAGTTTTAATGTTCAACCAAACCAATAATTTTCCTTGTAAGATATAATCAATAAGCTCCATGATTTATAGGCAAAGATTATATTTCTGATACAAAAAAAAAAAAAACCTCACAATTACTGAAATGCCCAATAGGGTCGAATAAATTATGGTTATCCTTAGGACGATATGTTATGTAGTAATTAAACACAAGGGTATGTCAAGAGCTCATAATGTTTGGGCCAACAATGCACTACTGCATATATCAAAAAGGTCACATAAGAGTATGTTGCAGAGTGACAGCATAGCCATCTTAGTTTGTGTAGAGACATTCTGTGATGCTCACTCATAAACAAAAGTGCCTCATGATATAGTTGTTAGAATGTATTCTCATTGCTAAGGGGTGAAGGACTGCATACAGATAACAAATATCTGAAGAGAATTCATAGAATATAGCAAGTTAAAAAAAAGGAAAGATATACAAAATATAAACAGTACAATGTAAATTTTTAAATGACTAAGGGACAAACACCAAAAATGTGATTTGCTATGAGTTATAGCTGCTCAGTTAATTTTAATTGTCTGATAGAAAATAATTTGAGGAAATTCACATAAAGTGATTTAGATCCCACTTTCCTCAACTGGAAGGGTTCTTGCTACTCTTAACATTGAATTATTTCTTTGATAGTTGAAGATAATCTAAGCCTACCATTATTGAGTATTGGCAGCTGGTGAAAATTACAAAACAGATACCACAAGCCAATTAATTTTATTCTACATTTTTTGTCACTATTTCCCTTATTGTTAGAATCAGGAAGGGGGTAGGATAAGAATGATTTTATGTTATGAATTGATTTGAAATATCTTTGCAGGAACGGGAAGTTTTTTAAAATGTTCTTAGTGAAAGAGGATATTTATTTTTTCCAAATTATTTCAAAAATGCTCCAATTCCATTCTATTCCTCTTGCAGATTAGAGCTCAAGACTAGACATAGGTTTCAGATGCCTGCCACACGGGCAAACAAATTACCCAGTATTCCTCTGAATGATCACTGAGTCTATGTCAGCCCCTGTGCCAGGCAGTGAGGATTCAGATAACAAGACAATCCAAACTTTCTATAGAGCTATGGACGACTAGAAGAGGTAAATCTGAGACCTAAAATCCGAACCTACTCCTTCCTGCTTCCCAGTGAGAGCATTTGTTAGTCAGCTTTTCGTCACTGTGACCAAAATACCTGACAAGAACAATTCAGAAGAGGAACAGTTTATTTTGAGCTCATGGATTCAGTCCATGGTCGGCCAATTCCATTGTTCTGGACCGGAGGTGAGGCAGAAGACCATGGCAGAAGGGGATGGCAGAAGGAAGCTGGTCAGCTCATGGTGGCTGAGAAGCAGAAAGAGGGAGAACAAAGGCAAGGGGCAAAATATAATCCCCAAGGGCAAGCCCGTAGTGACTTATTTCCTCCAGCCACACCCCACCTGCCTATTGCAACTAACCAGTAATCCATTCAAAGTATTAATTCATCAAATGGATCAATGCATTAATTAAGTCACAGCTCTCATAATCTAATCGTCTCATCTCTGAACATGTCTGTGTTGCCTAACAAAACCTTTTGGGGGGACACCTCATATACAGACCTCAACAGAGCACAAGGCAACCCGAGTGACTCCCGGAGCCTACAAAGAGACACAGTGGACCCTTCACAAACTTCTCCCCTCAGATCAGCCTCATGTGCCATCACTGTCCTGGACTTCCAAACAAAGGTACCTGCCTGTTCTCCTCACCTCCCCACCTCAGTGCATGCTATTGCCTCCTGTAGGAATGCTACCTCTCACCCCAGGCAAAGTAAGGTCATTTCTTTTCCAGACACGTCTGTTCCGAGTAACCTTCTCCATCCATTAGACCCATCACATGCTGCCACCAGAAAACCTCCTGTGTTCCACCTCCCATCTTATGACTCCTGTCTGTTTCTTTTAATCATGAGTTATTTACTGATAAAGTTTTTCCTGTTCATCCTATTACTCCTAGATTAGCCGATTTTAGTGGACTGTATAAAAGTTGAAAATAAGAAGAATCGATCTGAGATGACAGAAGGGAAGGTTCTTACGGTAGAAACATTGAAAAATCAATAAGCAAGTCCACAACAAAGGAGTGCATGGTTTTAGGAAGAACTTCTACATAGGAGCTGCCCCAACTTGTCAATTACCTCTTCAAGAGAATGACTGCCCTGTGTCTAATTCAGAACTCCAAGGAAGCATATAATAGAAGGCTGGAAAGATGCTGTTCCCTTTTAAAAGTGTATCATCTTGGAATTTTAAAATTAAATGGAGTGAAAATACGACGTTGAGGAAGTTCACAAAACTAAAATAGCACTAATACTGATGTCCCTCTTCTACTCCTTGTCAGTGTTTTTTAAACTACGATTGTGACTCATTCCTGAGTCATTACCAGCAATATTTTCTTACAGGAAAGGAATACAAGATTAAAAGTAAATATCAAAGTATGCTGCATGTACTGCTGCTTCATGAAACTTGTTTTACTAGTATATATGGTTATCAACTCATATATAAGCAGAGCTGTCCTCACTGGAGGATGACTAGTCTATATGCAGAGAGGTAGGTGAAAATTATTCCAAATTTTCTAGTTCACTTTTCTGACCTTTTCGGTCCAAGAAGTTTTCAGTTTTTCATTCACTTTCTAAAATTCAACAATGTGTTCTCTAAAAGTGTTTGAGTCCTTCTTCCCCTCAGTTTTTCACCTGCCCTCCATCATCTCCAGGTTGGTAAGAGTCGATAGAGAAATGATGGACATTTAAATGAAAGAAGAATTATTGTGGCTGCTAACTGGTTGTATCCACCATCCATTTTCCTAAGGTAATCAACATATTAACAAGTTGCTCTAAAATATTCTCTGCTTGAAGACCAGAAATTATTTATTATATGACTTCTTCTGAAAAGGCTTGAATTACGGACAATGAAGTCTGCTTTCAAACACACACGACTGGGAAGAAGCAGAAATTTTTTTGTTGTTGTTGTTGATTTTGTACCTGGCTTTTTCTTGGGGGCGTTGCTAGGGGGAGATACCAGGTATTGAACTCAGGGGTACTCCACCACTGAGCCACATCCCCAGCCCTTTTTTGTATTTTATTCAGAGACAGGGTCTCACTGAGTTGCTTAGTGCCTCACCACTGCTGAGGTTGGCTTTGAACTTGCGATCCTCCTGCCTCAGCCTCCAGAGCCACTGGGATTACAGGCATGTGCCAGCACACCTGGCTCCTGTACCTGACTTTTCATGGGAGTCGAGAGTCTCAAAACCTAGGAAATGGACATTTTAAGATAAGAATTTTGGAGACTTTTCTTTTTCTTTTTTTCTTTTCATTATTGCTTAAGTTTCCCACTCCATTTATATCATGCTTCTCTCAAAGGAACTGATGTTGATAATCAAGTACAACGATAAGCATGAGTATATTAATCAACATATATAAACATACACAGAGAGTTTTTCACCATTAGTTTCAAAATGAAAGCACATCACACATTATCTCTGTATTTTGTTTTCTCATCTAGGAATCCATTTTGGGAATCATTTTTAAGTTTAGCTCTGAATCATTCTTTTTAATGGTTACATAATATTCCATGATGTTAAAGGAAACGATAATATTCAATTTTTCACCTTTGAAGGGCATTCATTTTTATATCTAGTTCGAAGCTACTAAATACAAATCTGTAACATAATCTTTGTGTAACAATTCATGCAATAATGTTTTTATTTATATGGGATAGATTCCCAGGAAAGAGATTGCTCTGTTGAAATATATGTGCTTTTTTCATTGCAGTAGATGTGACCGGCTTCCTTTCCCAAAAGACTAAAACAATCCCAAGTTCAAAAAACTGGTAAAAATTACAATCAGGATTCAAACCCAAATAAATCCTAGTCCGAGCTCTCAAGAATTCTCCTCTATAAGCAAAGATATGGTTATGTAAATACAAAATTGAATAGATCATTGCATCCAGAGATTCACCCCAACAGCTCTGCTACATTTAGCCAGGCCTTTTTCTGGATATGCTTGAGAGAGCGTGGAAAAACAGAAGGGAAAGCAGGCAGCAACAAGGAAAATCTGTTCCCACACTTGAGAGGCAGGTGACAATTACCATCTTTACAAAGTAAACAGCAAATACATTTCCGTCGTATTATATGCTTTTGAAGTACTGTCACCTAATAGGCACATGTACTGAAGTATACTCATGACATCGGCTTTAAAAATGGCTTGCCAGAAAACTATTTTTAAGATAGCACTCTGAAAACCTCCACGGCTTTTGCTAATGCTATGCTTCTGAAAATGTTAAAGAGCCATTAAATCATATTTATGTCAATGGCAGCTCTTAAAGGCCTTGGTTCATCCCCCTCTCCCCCCACCCAAGGCATCAAAGGGAAAGAAACAGACCTGCATTTGACACCAGTACACCCCTGGATTCCTCACCTTACCAATAAGCCTGACTTGAAGCACTTGTAGAGGTTTTCAGCTGCTGCAGTCCACCTCTCTGCAGCTCAGCAGATGGTTAGATCCATAGCCAAAGCAACAGAGGCCATTTTCAGTGTTAGGAAGTGCAGCAGGTGCTGCAAATTCCAAAAGAAAATTATGCCCAACTTTGCCTTTCATCATTCTCTGTTCTGTTGATATGTGAAATGCTCTCCCCATCTCTTGCTTCTGTCGGTGCTTCTCATCATGGTAGAGTAGGTCAATGATCCAGAGAAGAGGTTATAAATGTGCAAAGATGATTGCAAAGCAATTGAGGAGAATACTTTGGAGTATCTTATGCAGAATGCTGAGAGAACACTCAACATATTTTCTTCTTGGAGCTTATGGCTTTCTTTCTTTTTAATGAATGCATAATTCCATCTTCCTGTGGACCCAGAGCTTGACTTTGGAGGACTCTCACAGGAGTTGATATCAGAGGTATTTCAATGAATAGCTACAGGAAAGTCTGGGAAAGTAGTTTCATAAAAAATGAGAGGTAGAATCAAGTTCATGAGACTAGTATTTAAGGCTTTTGAATGGATTCCTTTGGCTTATTTTCCTCCCCCTCTTTTCAGACCATTCCTTCCTGGGCTTCTCATTTTTTTCTGGCCCTCATTAATTTTAATACTATGTAGGGTTTAACTCTCAGGTCTCAGTGTTTGGTGTTCTAGAGTGACTTCATATGAGTTCTTGGCTTCAGAACCCATATATTACTGATGGCCAGGATTTTCTTCTGTTCCAGATCCACACAATTAACTGATTGGAATGAGAGACTCTCTACTTTTAGCAATACCTTCTCCCTTCTCTCCCCTCCAAATTTAATTTTTTTCCAGGTTCACTACCTAATTATGGAGTATCACATTCCACCCAGGCCTCTAAGCTCTAATTCTGAGAGCTAGATAATTCTTCTTCCTCATTTCACCCCACCACTTGTGACTTTCACCATTGAAATATCACTGGAAAAAATATATATCTTTTTGCACTGTTTATTTCTACTGCCTCTGCTCAGGCCCCCAACCCTTCTTGCTTGGGTTGTGCTTCTAGCCTCCCAACTTAAAACCTGTTCCCAGTTTATCCCCTTTGTATTTTTATCTAAAATGCAATGTAAACATACTACTCTCGTATTTGTCTTTCAGTTTCCCATAGCCTTGATAATCCAGCCCCATCTTTTCTTCCTTCCTTTCCTACTATACTTAATGCACAATGAACTACTTATAGTTTCCCTTAAGTTCCAACTTATTTTTATATTTCCATGATTGTTCTGGTCTATAATTCGTTGAGCTGCTTCTAGGTAGCAAGCTTCTTTCACATAAAAGAGTGTTATCTCCTTCAGTTTACCATCTTGATTGTAGATCCTAAAAAGTCTAGGATATTTTATAATTTTGAAAAGAAAAAAAAACAGTTGCTATCTCAGAAAAAAAATGGATAGAAAAGATGTCTAGGTATCTCTTGAGCCATCAGAATTTTTTTCCTCCAGCAACTTACCGCAAATTTATAGATTGAATACATTAAGCCTTGTTTTGTGGTGCTTAAGAGTAATGAACTCACTCTGTAAAGGAAGATGTACTTAGCTCTGAAAAACATAAGGTAATCTCTCCAAAACACAAGACAGCACAATATGAAAACATCAGTTCTCTACTGACAAGACATAGTCAAAAAAGAATGAAAATACAGCTAAGTGCCTAATGCGTAACCAAGTACATGGTAGGAAACGTAAATTATGCTCAAATCTAGAGCCCTTGCACCTGAGTGACTCTGTGAAGGTCTCTGTCCAACTCTATGGGATAAGAGTGCTCATACACATTGCAGGTGCACCAATTAACTTGCCTTTAAAGAGCTTATTTCAATTGCTGAAGTCCACTGAACCGAAGATAGTCAACAGAATACAATTTGTCTAATATTAGCCTTCAGCGTATGTAATTAAGGTGTTGATGCTGAACTGTTGGTGTTTATCACATTAGCTGAAAAGAAAACAGATCCCACCATCAGGATGTTAGATTGAATTAATCGCTGATATAAAGAGCATCATGAGCAAACACCCTGTTAGAAAACAATCTATTGACTGAAACATTCATTTATTGAACAAATGCAAAGGTCCTATTATACTCCATGCTCGTCTAATTAAATCTAAACTAGGCAAACCAATTAGGATAGCTTTAAAAAGTGCATATTTCAGACTTGTTAAAAGAAAATTTTCACAATATTCTTGTAGACCTTTCCTATAAATTTCTCCTCAACACCTCAGCTAGATAATGGCAATTTTCATAATCATCAGTGTCTTTATCTTCTCACTACATAGCAGGTACAGCCTTAGCAACAAGAAAATTACCTTATGCAGTTACAACAAAAGTCCAGGAAACATACCTTAAATAAAGCCTACCTAAAGGGTCCCGGAAAAAGACTAAGGTTGATTTCTGCCTGGGAAAATTCCAACTGTGGGAAGTACCATGACTTTAAAAGAGAGGTTCACCAAATGGAAGTGACCACAGCACGCTGTGCCCATCTGGCCCATGTTCAGTTCTCTCCAACATCCTTAAGAGCTTACAGCATCGGCCCTCAGTGGGTGTAGACCTAGAAAAGTCTGACTCTCCAGATCTGGCCATCAGTGCTTCTCTCGTGCCTCTATCTCCTCTCACATTCTTAAATTTAAATTTTCTCAAGACGGTTTGCTGATTAAATTCCTTCTGAAACATTCTTTACCTTCTGGGAGGAACCAAAAACTGAATCTCCCTCCACGCTCTCAAGGAGAGTGCAGGGGGTTTAAGAGTCTCCATTAGAATCTGTAGTGATTCCTCTTTAATTTCTAAAAATTCCTAAACTTCATCAAGACAAAAGACAAAACCCTTTTAATTCTTCCCCCTCTACAACCTTCAAAAAGCCCCATACATTTCAAATTTTCTTGAGTCATTCACTAGTTTCCCTTAAGAACACCAGCTTCACTTCGACAACCCTCCCTTACTTCCCATTGTAACTGTGGTCTGAAAGAACAATCTAAGCCTTGAAAAACAATCACGCCCTCTGCAAATGATGTGATCTGCAAATTCAGGTAATAGAAAACCCATGTGACTATTTAATACAGAGATTTCTCTTCTGTTTTCTTTGGGGATGACATTAAGTTATTTTAACTGAAGAACATTTTTAATATTTTGATGTAGTCAAAGTTTTTTTTTAAAAAAAAATGATATTTTCAGATTCCATCTAATATTAGGAAGAGATTAAATTTTTCTGCATCTCACACTCAGGACTAAAATCATCACATATCAATAAAACTCAATTATGTGGAGTGAATCAATGAATGAGTCCTTGACTTCCACTTGATCCCTAATTCCCTTTCATACCTGGATATCTCTGGAGAAAGACAAAAATCCATCAGGATTAACTGGGTGGATATTCAGAAATCTAATCATATAGCACTGACTGATCAGAAGCCAATAGTTGAAAAGGAGTGGTGTGATTAGAAAGGTCAATGAAATCTACTGAGGAACCAAAAGAGAGACCCAGAGTCCTGGAGGCTGGACGGACCACTGCCTGGCTCTCCTAGGGTCTAAGCACCCTGCCAATCATATTTATATCTGATTCATCAGGATGAGCATTCTGTACATGCTGACCCCCAGACTCCTAGGACCTGTGGGAGCAGAGCCTGCTGAGGGACAAGGCCTTGATCAATTCTGATCAAGATCTCTTCCCATTACTGTTCAATAAGGCTTTCACCAGGAAATGCAAGACAGCCCTAAGTGATTGTGAGAGGCAGGATCTTTGTCTGCCTCTTTCTGAGACCCTGATGATGATGCCTCACCAGGAGACCTTATAAACTGTGCTTCATGGGCTTGGTGTGCTACTTACCTGAAGGTCTGACCCAACAGGAGGAAATCACATGTTCTGGCTTTCCAGAATGTTCATTAGTACTGGTCTAGATATACAGCCAGTGCCTCTTCAACAAAGGCCATGAGTAAGAGGCAAATAGTGGAGAACGGGCACAGGATGGGACAAAGTAGCCCTTGAGGGTGTTAATAGACCTTTGCCTTAAGGAAAACCTGAACGAGTTCTTCTCCTACCTCCCATGGGTCAGACAGAGAAAAGGCTTACCACGCTTATGCTAGAAGAAGCTAAACATTTTTATTTTTAAATAACCATCCAAATTATCAGGAAGTTTCTACAAATTTTGTAGCTGGACTGCATCCAGGAGGTGAAAGTAAACTCCTCCTGGAAACTAAGACTTGCTCCTTACATCGGTCAGATGAGTAATATTCATAAACTCCTCCCCCTCCACATCTATGTGTCTACCCATATTTCCTCAAAGAAGAATGTGGTTTGCTATCAAATTCATTTGTTGGTTCCTCAAGTTGGGCTACCTCCAAACATTTTATATGGACTTTGTCTCTGTCCTTGAATTCTGCCAGCAGCAGGTGCTCAGGTGCCTGAACGCAGTTTCTCAGCTACTCTCAATAACTGACTGCTTTCAGAATGAGACTTGAGTCCTTTGTTCCTCTATGCAAACATCAGTCAGCTGAAGGAGGTAGAGCTGAGGAACATCAGATTGACTAATTTAAATCTAGAGTCTCTCCAAGTTATGCTAGAGAAAGATGTAGGTTATTTTCCAGAAACTGAACCCTGTGGAACCATGAACTAAACAGCTCAGTGTCATTCTGCTTGACCTGAGCCATGGCTCCTTGTTCAGGACCCGCAGCTTCTCTGGGAGTCCCATCTCCATGGCCATCCTGGAAAACCCGTTGGCCACACTGCCAGACTAATGAAATTAAACCTAAAGCTTTGTCATTCTCCTCTGAGTTTGGACATCAGAGGTGCTCTCCACAAATGGAGATTTTCCTAGCTTTGTGCTGAGGAGATGAAGATTCTGAGGGACATAAACATCCAGAGATATTCTTTTTCAGTACTGCTCCAGTCCTCAATGTGGCAACTGGCTAATCTATAACTTGGAACTAGATAAATGATGTTGTTCGATGCTTGCCTGTTAGCAGCATATGTTTTCATTTCTTCTGGAATTTGAAGATGAAGGTGTAGGTGCATCATAAAATGAACACCGAACTCATCATTTCAGACACCTTCTCAGTGTGAGTGGGAAAAGGCAAGGTGATTCAGGGGGACAGGATCACAAGGGTAAATACTGACTTGGAGAGCGATGGAGTCTTTAGATATGTGTTCAATGAAATCAGAAACAGGAATCTGAATTTCTAGAGCCGGATTCAGACTTGACAAATACGTGAGTAGCCTCTGCATGAATGGTTGTAAATAAATTATCAGAAATAAAAGGACTCTGTGTACAAATACAATTGCACAAATGGTGTGACTCTGCATTGTATACAACCAGAGAAATGAAAAGTTGTGTTTCTGGGGCTGGGGATGTGGCTCAAGCGGTAGCACGCTCGCGGCATGCGTGCGGCCAGGGTTCGATCCTCAGCACCACATACCAACAAAGATGTTGTGTCCGCCAAGAACTAAAAAATAAATATTAAAAATTCTCTCTCTCTCTCTCTCTCTCTCTCTCTCTCTCTCCCCTCTCTCACTCTCTCTTTAAAAAAAAAAAAAAAGAAAAGAAAAGTTGTGTTTCGTTTGTGTACAATGAGTCAAAATGCATTCTGTTGTCATGTATAACTAATTAGAACAAATAAAGAATGGGAACCTCAATGTAAGAAAAAAAATACCATTAACATCATAATTAAAATGATGAGAGCAATCAGGTGGATGACCTTTAGGAGACTTTATCAATCCTATCTCATTGGATTGTTGCCCTAGTTCTTCACATTATAATGTCTCTATGGAGTTTGTCTGAAAGACTTTAACCACAAAACTCAGTCATGGTTCAATTCATTATGGCACTATCACCACCTCTGAAATTCTTCAACTAACTGATTAAAACTTAAGTTAGAAGCACTTTTTTTATTTCAATTGCAGTGTTTATCACATTGTGTTATAATCTATTGATTTATCTCTCAATTAAACTGGCTTATTTACCTTTGTTTGCCTAATGGACAATCGAACGCCAAACACACAGTACGAATGCAGTTTATATTTTGAATGACTAAATGAAATAATCACTGTTGTTGTTGTTTTTTAATCAGAGATATTTTTAGAGCAATTTTAGGTTTATAGCAAAACCTACCAGCAAGTGTAGAGTTCCCATTTACCCCTTACCCTCACACATATCGAATTGCGCCCACTGGCAAAATTCCACACAATGGTGGTACATCTTATTTGATCAATGAACCTGCAGGAACATGTCAATATCACTCAAAGTACATGGCTTATATCAGAGTTAACTCTGGGTGTTGTATATTCTATGGGTTTGGATGAATGTTTAATGACATGTGTCTACCATGACAGTTCATACACAATAATTTCACTGCCCTTAAAATCATTTATGTTCTTTTTATCTCTCCCTCCCACTTCCTGCTGGCATCTGCTGATATTTCTACTGTCTCCATAGTTTTGCCTTCCAGAATGTCATATAGTTGGAATCATACAGTGTGAGGCTTTTTCAGATTGGTTTCTTTCACTTAGTAATATGCATTTAAGGCTCCTCAATGTCTACTCATGGGCTTGATAGCTCATTTCTTTTTAGCACTGAATAATTCCTTATCTGGATGTACTACAGTTTATCCATTTATCTACTGAAGGACATCTTGATTGCTTCCAAGTTCTGGCAATTATGAATAAAGCTGCTATAAACATCCATGTGCAGGTTTTTATGTGGACGTGAGTTTTCAACTCCTTTGGTAAATATCAAGAGTGTGACTGTAGGATCATATGGTAAAAGTATGTAAAGTTTTGTAAAAAGCACCCAATCTGTCTTTCAAGTGGCTTACCATTTGGCATTCCCACCAGCAATGAATGGGAGTTTCTGTTGCTTCACACCCTGGCCAACATTTAGTGTTCAGAGTTTTGGATGGGGCCATTCTAACAGGTACATACATAGTTATATCCATTATTGGCTACAAGGGATTGAACTCAACCACTGAGCCACACCTCCATCCCTATTTTGTATTTTATTTAGAGATAGGGTCTCACTGAGTTGCTCAGTGCCTTGCTTTTGCTGAGGCTGGCTTTGAACTCACAACCCTCCTGTCTCAGCCTCCTGAGCTGCTGGGATTACAGGTGTACACCACCGTTCCCAGCCCATTATTGTTTTGATTTGCAATTTCCTGATTTCCAGATAATGTGAAACATCCTAGCTTATGTTTATTTGCCATCTATAGATCTTCTTTGGTAATGTACTTATTTGAATCTTTTGCTCATTGTTTTTTATTACTGTTCAGTTTAAAGAGCCCATTTTGTACTTTTGAATAGCAGTGCTTTATCAGATGTGTCTTTTGCAAATATGTTCTCCTAAGCTGTAGCTTCCCATCTCCTTCTCTAAAATCATTAGGATTTTATTTAATTCTACAGGACTTTTGTTTCATGCTTCCCAAAATGTAGTCATATAAGTGAGGACTTATGCGTCATATTAGATCTACCTTCAAATTCTCTATTTAACTCTTATTTTAACCTTTCCCAAGTTTCTGAATCTCTAAGTCTGTAACTGCAGTTCATTATGTGCTTCTCAAATGTCACGGCAATGGATTATGTTCCAGTTACAGGGGCAACTGAAAAAGCTACATGAGAATTAATTCAACCTGTATTTCACTTTGGATCTTTAATCCTAGATCAGACCAAGACATACTATTAAGCCTCTACCTGACATATGTGCTACTCACACCATTCTAACCCTACAACACTCGCTATTGAGTCTCCACCACTGTTCAAAGGCCTGGGGACTCCATGATGAGAAGACTGTTCATGTCTCACAGCGTTTGCTCTCCAGTACAGATTTTTGTTGGTCTTTATTCTGTTCCCATCTGCACTACTTCAGGCAGACATGTTCACATTATAGATTGTCATTTCCTCCAGAGTAGAAAGCATAGTTTATACACTATACTTCATAGTTCCTTTACATATTTGATCCTCTTTTAACAATATAGATAAGTTTAAAGAATAATGCAATAAACATCCATGATTCAACCATCTAGAATGAATTATTTTTCTATTTTTTGTTCAAGATTTCATAAAGTGAAGGCAGAAAATGTTGCGAAGAAAATCATATTCTTTTTGAAAATCTCTCCCAATCCCTTTTCCCTACTAATTTCATAAGCTACATGCCAGCCCTATCCAATCACTATCAGAAATTTCATATATAACCTTCTAGTCTGCTTGTGTATTCTTTTACTATAACCCATAAACAAAATATTATGATTCTGTATATTTATAATTTATATAAGTGCTATCATTTTATATATAGTTATGTATTTATCTATTTATTTATCCCCTTTGCTCCACAAAGGTGCTTAGATCACATCAAAAAGTATATATTGAATTTAAAAATCTGTTATGGCAATTCAAAAGCTTCATAGACTGTCCAGTCTCCTGTGATCTGATCATTTTATGATAGGTCAACCTTTCTGGTTCTAGTATATAAGTATATAAAACTAGTATATAAAACTGCAATACAAAAAAAATAGGATGTTATCATAGTGAACTTTTTTTTTCAACAAGAATTGGAATTATTTTTGTCTGCCAAATGAGGGCATCATTAAACTACTGATGTTCCACATCAGGAAACCTCATCAATGTCTCCTAAAATGTTAATTTTAGAAAATCCATGTTCCAAATAAAACAAAGTAATTATAAATGAAAATGCAATTCCTTCAGGAATAAAATATGCATCAGAAAACTAATGTAGGAAAATAATCACTGGGACAATCCAATGTCAAAACACAAAATTTATCATTTGAATCCCTGTTGATTTTATAATTTGAAGAATGCATTCATATATATTATCTCACTTCCAGCCAAGATATTGATTAGAAAAAATGAGGCATTTACAATAGGAGCCACAATCTTCACCTGGTTGCAGGCAACTTGGCATCACCAAACCTTCCCTTCTGAAGTCTCTATTTCTTAAGTAGTTACATAATTGAAGATGCTATTCCTCCCCTTGGTGATTTCTTTCTACAAAAGTTAATCAAGCATGGCACATGGGGAGTAATAAAAATGAGTCTTTATTTTTATTTCCACTACCCCTTAAAATTTGTTCCTTAGTGAAAGATTATTTTTCCCTGACCCTATATTAAAAATCCATAGACCCCATGAATTTCAAAGTTCTACCACCGCTTTAAACCCAAAGCAGAGACTGGATTCAAAACTTAGAACAACCATTCTCGAGTAATGATCAACACACTGAACTTAACTTAGAATTATCTCCCCTCCTGTGTCCAGGAACTGACATGGGGCATTGGAGAAGGGGAAAAGTGGTTTTCTTCTTTCTCCAATCCTCTTTCTTCAGCAGTCTAACCCTGACTCCAGGCCTCTGTATGATTGTCACATAGAGAAAAAGAAGAAAAGGAAGATAAGAAAAGACTTGGTACAAGGTCTGGGGTTACAGCTTAGCTGTAGAACACTCACCTCACATGTGAAAGGCCCTGGGTTCAATCCTCAGCACCACATATAAATAGATAAAATAAAATTATTGTGTCCAACTACAACTACAAAATAAATATTTAAAAAGAAAAAGAAAAGAGTTGGTACAGCTGAGATTCTCCTAAATGAACTTTGTGGCATCTGAGCCTGTAGGATTTTCTAAAGCTGACTGGGTCATGGAGCACTTTTATTTACCCAGAAATTCTAGTCACTCTTTGCAAGGATGTGTGACAGAATCGTCCATCATCAGCATTAGTTAGAACAACCTATGGGTCAAGCAAGGTAAGATACAACAATGTGGGGCTGGGATTATGGCTCAATGGTAGAGCACTTGCCTAGCACAAGTGAGTCACTGAGTTCAATCCTCAGCACTACATACAAACAAGTAAATAAAGCTATTGTGTCCATCTACAACTAAAAATATGATTAAAAAAAAAGGATGCAACAATGCTGCAAAAATCTCCCTATGTCTCCCAATGTCTCATACCTTCTCCTACTAAGCCTTTCTTTGGTGCATTTTTCTTTATCCATGTAAATCTTTAAGCATTCATTACTCAGTTGTAAATTATCTTTCTTCTTTGAAATTTAAATAGTCTCCAACAGATTCATTTTCAATCCACCCATAACCATCTACAATATCAAAATCCAGCACATGCTGAGGAGCCAAGCTGCCCAGGTTCCCATCTCAGCCTGGGTGCCTACCAGCAAAGGACCCTGGACAAGTTACTGAAACCTTCATATCCTCAGTCTCCTCATCTATGAAATAGGGAGAGTAATAATAATATCCACCATAAAAGTTTTTTTGAGGATTGAATACATTAAAACATGTGCACAGCAAACAGTAAGTATAAGTAAATATCGATGATTGTTCCTACTGAGTGGTCTGGGCCACTGTACAAGCATGCACAATCAGGCCACTCACAAAGAAATTTTTACCACATTTATTTTTTAGATGCTATCTAGAAATGCATTTTTAAAGTAATTTTAAAATAACTTTATTAAATAAAGGTCTCTGCATTAAAATGAAATTGCTATGGAACACCAGAGAATGTTTAAAGTATGTTAAAAATCAGCTAGTGATTAGTATACCATGTCCTTGATATAAAATTATTAGGATTTAGTTATTCAAAAACATTTTGCTTCTCCATAAGAGCAGTCTGTATGACATTGCCACTGAAGAATGGCAATTGGATAATCCCCTGGTCAAATGCTTTAATAAGCATATGTACAAATGACAAGTATGATTCAATATTTATAACATGTATTTGCCTAATCTGTGTCAGAATGTATCCTCAAATGTATTCTCACTTAAAAAGCATGTTACTCAATTATGGTAATTTTCATTAAAACTTTCTTCTCTAGTCTCCTACCTATATTCCACAAGTCACTTAGAAATAGGCTACAGGTACTATAGTCTAAATCATCCAGTTGTAACCTCAAAGGTTTTTGGCTTTTATCATTAAATTGTACTTCTGTAGGAAAGAGTTTATTTCAAAAGTCGTCATGGTTTCAATTCAATCTCTTTACTATTAAAGGGAAAAATAAACCTCTCCATTATAATTTTTTTTAAAAAATAGACCTTGATTATTGGTCCCAATGTAGATAAATGACCTCTGCTCTCATGGCCACTCTGGATAAAGATTCCCCTGAAAGACTTCATCCCATGTTTCAATATAACAAGATTCCCCCAAAAAAGCTCCGGAACAGTATTTCAATATAAGAAACTCAGTGGCAAATGTCTGAAGGCATTAGTTCCCATAATGCTTCAATGGACAGGAAACAAGGTCCAATATCCCTAACCAAATAGTCACTATGTAACACACACCAGATACTAAATTCAATTTTCTGCTTGAGTAAAATGGAATAATAGTTTGCCTCCTATACCTATTTATGGCTAAGACTGCTGATGACATTGAAAAAAAATGTTTAAAACTTCAAAGTAGACCCAGTATTGATGATTTCAACAGTAGTCATTTAAGCAGTCCATAAATTTTAAATCTTCAATTAATTCAATTAATTAATCTTCAATTAATTAGAAATGAAAACTAATCACTAATAATACTAACTTTTAAATTGTAGGCATTCAAAAACATTCCATAACAGGCTAATCCAATCGCTGTCTGTGTTCCAACTTAGCTTTTAAAATGCTTAATCATTACCTGTGAATTATAGAGAAAACAAGATTCACAAATCTCAAACAACTATCTTGATCAGGAGAAATGTATTAGAGTAAAATGAGTCACATTGATAGAATTTGAAAGCTTGTGAATGCCAGTGATGAAGTCTTGGGACTTGTATTAATATTACTCAAGTCTAGGCACATGCTGACTACATTCAACTTTAATCTGGAGCTCAGAAAGTGATCCAGACTGCTTCTTACAATTTTAGATACTTTTTCAAAACGAATATAGCACTTTTAGCCTGGGGGGGAGCGGGCGGGAAGGAGTTCAGGAGTGATAGTTATCTCTGCCTTCATATACTCTCAGCTTGTTACAGGGCTTGCATATAAGCCAAAATGCAGCTGTACAGCTAATTTCAGGCCCACCAGCCTTGACAACACTCCCTTTCATAAGCAGCTGGTGATTAACCATGTGGGAACGTGTGATTGAACTCCAGATGGAGTTGACTTCTTCATATAGCTCCAGACTTTAGGATTCGGGGACAGATATCTTTAGTGCTACTGACTATTAAATCACCTATTTCTTTAAAATTAGATGCTGCTAGAGCTGGGTTTTTTTTTTTTTTTTTTATGTCTTAAAGAAGAAAGTGGGTTGAACGCAGATCGTAAGACTGTGGCTCTTTTCTATCTGTTGGGAGTAACTACAACAAAGAGTATAGAATTGAGCTGCTCTCTCCAGGGTTGGCCTTAGCTAGGGCACATTCATGTACATGTCTAGAGATAGAATTCCTAATAACACAATAAATGCTGTACTACTTGCTGTCTTGAGAAGATGAACTTTGGATGAGAAAGATATCAGGGATGTGAAAAAACTAAATGTAATTTGATCAAAATAATAAAATGCCCTACCCAGGAACTCAGCATATAATAATTAAAGGGAATGGTCTCCTATATAATCAGCCTGTTTCTTCCCAATACTATCAAGAGTAGCAGAGGAAAGGAGACAGTAAAATTAAAGCAAAATAGTAGAATAAACATGATTTTTCTTCTAGAATAAAATGAACAGTTTACTATATTTATAAGTGTTAGATTCATAGCCTTTAAATTTTAGAGATCTTATTTTCCCTCAGAATTTACTTTCTGAATAACATTTTATTTTACACTCTAAGCATATTTGTAAATGTACTCAGACTCATACTCACAGAATTTTAAAGTTATACATTTTTGACATTTATCTATGTTCATCATCTATTGTATAAATAGCCTTCTATAATTTTACAGGGCAAAGCTGCATCCCTACAATGAAACAATAAAACCAAAATTAGAACTTTTTCTTTCATTATCGCTTCACTAGACTATAACAGAATACTATTCTAATTTTAAATTAATCTTTAAAATAAGTGCTGACAGATAGCCTGGACTCTGTCACAAAGACAATGACCTCAAAGAACTGTTCAGACTAGCACTGCTAAAAATTTCAATGTTATCACCCTTCTTCATGCTAACTCCTACATCTGTAGTTTCAAACCTTAATTGTCTTAAAATATCTTTAAAATATCTCCTCCTAAAAAATGAACAAATAAATAAAACATCTCCTTCCAAAGTCAACTTTCTAAATCTTTCAAAGACTACCACTTCTATGAAACTTTCCATCATATTCAACCCAATATCAATTACTTCTACACTAACCTCACTGAAACCATACATAGAAGTATTTTAATATATTAAAATAACAAAAGTCTTAAAACTATTTGTACACTCTCCATTTACCAGACCCCAAGACAAAGACTTTAGTGCATAATTTTATTCTAGACTTAACTCAACCATGCAAGTTAAGCACTACTAATAGCTCCATTTTCCATGTGAAGAAACTGAGACTTAGAGAAAATTAAAAAAATAATTATAGGATCAAATAACTAGTAAGTAGCAAACTCGAGATTCTAACCCAGTATGAACGGATTCGTAGTTTTTTTTTTGTTTTTTTTTTTTTTAAAGAGAGAGTGATAGAGAGAGAGAGAGAATTTTTTTTTTTTTTAATATTTATTTTTTAGTTCTTGGCGGACACAACATCGTTGTTGGTAATGTGGTGCTGAGGATCGAACCCGGGCCGCACGCATGCCAGGCGAGCGCGCTACCGCTTGAGCCACATCCCCAGCCCCGGATTCGTAGTTTTAAAATGTCACTTAATTCCTTGTTCAGTGAATATGATCTCAGCTCGACTATGAACTTAGAGTCTTTTCATCCCATGCTGCTTCCAGAAGGTTAATTTAGACAGATGGTACAGAGTTAAGAAATTCTTCTAAGCATGTATTGAAGCTAGGTAAAGGAAAGTGGAAAGAACAGGCTTTTCTTCTCAATGCCCTAATTCAACCTTCTTTCTGGTCACTGCAAACCTCTTAGCATTTCAAATTGTATTGTTTTTTCCATACCTTTTGTAGACACAAGTTAAAATTCACCATCAGCAGAGATCATTTCATGTCAAAGAGAGAAACAAATTAATTATCTTTTTTGGCAAGAAATAAAATCATAATTAAACAAGTACAGTCTAATTTTCACTTGGCTTTGGATCAAGACTTTGGTACTACAAATAGGAAGCAGTTAAGCACAGTAGTTAAGAAAACATTCTCTGGAGTCAAACTGCTTGCTTTCTAATCTCAACTCTACCCTCAGTAGTTACATGGCCAAGAGAAAATTATTTAACTCTCTCACATACAATGTTTACCTATCTACAATGAACACAATATCTATTACCTTGCAGATCTTAAGGCTGAATGAAATGATTAAGTACAGTGGCTCATATCTGTAATCCCAGCTACACAGAAGTCTGAGGCCAGAGGATAGCAACTGGAAGGACAAGCCTGGGCAACTTAGACACTGTCTCAAAATAAAAAGTGTCATGGATGGAGCTCAGTGATAGAGCACTTGCCTTGCATGTCAAAGGCCCTGGGTTCAATATCCAGTACCACCACCACCAAAAAAAAAAAAATGCAACAAGAGGATTCATATATAGGCTCTTTCAGAAAGTAAATGCCCAATCACTATTATCTATTATTATCAGTATACAACTGATTCATATAAAATAGAAATGGAATAAAGTGAGGTTATCTGTTGAATTCAGCCAGCACCAACTTGCCTGCGTTAAGCATGAGCACCTTATTGAGTGATCCCAGCAGATACCACATGGAACAGAGAATGGCTTTCCCTACACGACTTGCTTGAATTTTAGATTAATGATCAAAATAACTTGCTGTAACTGCTTAAGCCACTTAGTTTTATTATTTAGCAAAAAGATAATCATTTAAAATATTGATACTGGAGATGAGATGATGCTACAGTAAAGCCTCAAATGTGTGTCATTGGTTTTAGAACCAGACTATTAGTGTGTGCAAAACATGGCAAAATGTGTTTTCTGAATATGGTTACAACAGTATTTTACATCGCACATACTGTTTTTGAAGCTTTCTACTTTCCATCAAAAAGAGGGAGGGGTCTTTCACCTCAGGTAACATAACCCATAGGGTGTGGTGGGAATGGCACAATGTGAGTCCCAATTGGCATCTGCTTCTTCCTTATTCCCTTACAGAACCCTCTCTTGATATCCATTCAATGAGGAAACTCTTGGAGATCATGGAGAATCACACAAGCAGAAGACACAAGGTTCCTAGTCCCCAAACTTTACTGAGCTCCCAGAGAGTAGTCTATACCAATTTCAGAGCCACATGAGAAAGCCATTTTGTAAAAGAACCCTTCTCTATAAGGAATAAAAAAAATATATGACTTTCAAAGCTGTAGATTTTGCTTCCACCATCAACATATTAATGTTGTCTACATAAGACTTTATCTAATAAGGTTTATTCACATCATAATCATGATAAAGATTTGGGCCATATTAGAACTACTTTTTGCAGCATATTAAATTATATAGAATAATATACGTTTATTATTCACTTAGTTTGGCAATATATCTGCTCTGAACATATCATAAAATGTTTCTTATTTTCAGTTTAAAATAGTCTTTAACATTTAATGAACAGAAGGATGGAAGGATGGGAACAGAAAAAGAACAGAATAAATCTAACATAATTTTCCCATGTACACATGAAAATACCTAAGTGAACCACACCATCCTGCCTGCCCACAGGAATGAGGTCCTAATTAGAATAAGATCTATCCTATGCTTGTATATTTTTTAAATTTATTTATTTATTTTATTTTGGGGCGGGGGTACCAGGGATTGAACTCAGGGACATTCAACCACTGAACCACATTCCCAGCCCTTTTTTGAACTTTATTTAGATACAGGGCCTCACTGAGTTGCTTAGTGCCTTGCTTTTGTTGAGGGCTTTGAACTTGGGATCCTCCTGCCTCAGCCTCCCTAGCTGCTGGGATTACAGGCATGTGCAAGTGCCTGGCTATGCTTGTATAATTGTATCAAAATGGACTCTACTGTCATATATAACTAAAAAGAACCAATAATTTTTTTAAATAGTAATCTACACACACCAAAAAAAATTCTACCCAGTACACATATTTTCCTGTTTAAATTTTGCAGATGAGGTAACAGAGACTCAGAAAGGTCAAATTGATCTACTTCGTAACAAAGCTAGATTTAGAATCCTGTTCTATCTTACACTAAAAACACTTACAGGTACAAGTAGGCCACACTGATTCAAACCAGCCACACTTCTTTGGCATAGCTCAAGTTTTTATTAAGGAGAGTATTGAAGATTATTATAAGACATTATGAAATACATAGAAGTCTACGGAGAAAGTTCAAATCTATAAATGCTGTATTGATCCTAAATATTAGTGAAACACTCTCTAATGTCTTTTCTCCTTCTGGGCAGAAATGATGCAGTTCACTTGTACCAAAAAGTATCATTTCATTTAACTCTCAGAATAAGATTTTATATGTCAACATTAAGAAGAAAAACACAGTCAATTGCTGCTCATTCTCCTTTGGAAACTAGTATTCAGTTTTCCACTGCCCCTAAAAGAGGAGTAATTATTAAACTGCTTAGGAATCTGAATTGCAAAAGATTCCATGCTTTGCCCCAGTTTGTAGAAGAAATTAGTGCAGTGCTTATGTAACAGTTCTGGAAAGCCAAGCATTGTGCTTCATTTTCATATTAATAAGCCAGGCTTCTCTAAAGCTCCAAGGTTAGACTCTCAGGAGAAATTGTTTCTTCAGCCAATTTCTTCTTGACTTCATAGTTTATAAAATAAAACACTTTCTGGGATACAAAGAAAATACAAATTAATAAAACACAGGACTAGAGCTTCATATCAATTGTGTAGAGGATTTATACCTATAAACTGCCAAGCACAGGTTTGGAAACAGACCCTATAGACTTCCAGTTGCCATAGTAACTGCACAGTTTGATTGAATGTAAAATGTAAACAGATGAGCACAGCTCAGGTAAATCATCAGTGTAGCCATTGTTGGCCTCTGAGTAGCAGAAATAAGTAGTACATGCTGTCTCTTTCCAAAATAAAATAATCACAATCATAATGTAAACCCTTGACTTCTTGGTCTGTAAACATCTTCCCCTAAGAACTTTTTTTGACTAATTACTCATGAAGAGAAAGGTTCTAATGAATAATTAATAATTTTGTTATTGAAACAGGTAGGAGAAGTACACGACAAATGGCATAGTATAAATATGGCAATCCTGCCAAATGTGTATTCTCTTTCCCCATTTTTTTGATCCCTGACTGTTCTTTCATTTCCCCATAAATAAAGGAGGCTGGGGTGAGGTTTAAAACTGCTATTAGAAATGCAAGCCCTCCTCTGTGATGGTTGTAGGTTATTTTCAGAAAAAAATAAATAAAAGGAAAAAAATTTAAAATAAAATAATAAAGGAATCAAATGTTGGGAAAGATAAGTGATAAAGAGCTATAATTGGGGGCTGGGATTGTGGCTCAGTGGTAGAGCACTTGCCCAGCATGCATGAAGCACTGGGTTCAATCCTCAGTACTACATAAAAATAAAAATAAAGATATTGTATCCACCTAAAACTAAAAAATAAATTTTTTTAAAAAGAGCTATAATTGTTAAAACATTTGAAGACTAAAGTTCCTATAGGGTTTTTTTCCTATAAAAAATTATACATATAATTTATATCACTAAACCTCTAATTCCTTATTTAGGTCTAATCTAAAAACTTTGGGAAAGATAATAGAAAACAATAATTCAATAATCAAGCCCCACACACACCATTTATTAGGAATGAGGGAAATAACAACTGGAATGGTAAAAATAACATGCATAGAGGGTCACAATATTAGTTAATCCCACAACTAAGATTTAGATGTCACAATCTAATATTTCCTTTTTCAGATACTAAGTAAAAATATACAATACTTATTCTTAATGCTATGAAGCTGCTAGAGAAGAATATGTTTGATTTACTCTTTGATCACAGAATGGGTGATAAGGAAGGTCCTAATCGTTTCATTTACAGAAGAATACAGTAATAGGAAAATCTTGCTAAAAGTAGTAGAGCTTATGAATGCCTATGAGAATAATAGGAAGACTAAAATGCATCCATACATTAGCAGGTTCTCAAATGCTAAGCTAAGAGAACTGCTATGGCATACTGAATACCTAATATGAGTCAGATATTGTGTTAAATGCTTCCATACATTGTAGTTCACTGGTTTAGGAGCTTAGCTCTTATTTAAGTTGATGTTGGGTTTAAATTCTATCCGACTGCTTATGCACTACATAATCTTTTTTTATATATATATATATTCTCCTGTCTATACAGTTGTAGGTAGTGATACTGAAAAGATGATCCCTGTTCTCATATCTACTCAACTCTCAAAAAAAAAAAAAAAAAAAAAACACCACAGAGCCTACTAGATCTTTGAGATCAACTTCATCATTTTATAGAAAAGCATGCCAAGGCCCATTAAAAAAAAAAAAAAAAAGAATGGACTTGTCTATGGTCACAAAACTTAGTGATATAACAGGAATAGATTCCAGACTTTTCTCCCTTTGCATGATTTAGTTCTTTTGTTTTTTGTTTATTTAAGATTTCTATTTATTTCTGAATAGGTAGCATATTCACACTGATTGAATTTCAAAAGACAAAAGATCACAGACTCACAAAAGCATCCCACTCATTACCCCCTCATCCCTCTAAAATCCCTATAAGTAAATCCTAATGCCAGTTACTGACACCTCTTTCCAGAGAGCATCCATACATAGTCAAGAAAACAGGAACCAGTCCCCCTATTTTGCCCTTAATGCTAACAGGCTGTACACTCATCTGCATTTCAACTTTTGTTTTTTGTTTGTTTGTTTGTTTTTTATTGGTTGTTCAAAACATTACAAAGCTCATGACATATCATCTTCCATACATTTGATTCAAGTGGGTTATGAACTCCCATTTTTTACCCCAAATACAAGTTGCAGAATCACATCAGTTACACATCCACATTTTTACATAATACCATATTAATGACTGTTGTATTCTGCTACCTTTCCTATCCCCTACTAACCCCCCTCCCCTTCCCTCTCATCTTCCCTCTCTACCCCCATCTGCTGTTGTTTAATTCTCTCCCTTGTTTTTTTTCCCCCTTTCCCCTCACAAACTCTTATATGTAATTTTGTGTAACAATGAGGATCTCCTTCCATTTCCATACAGTTTCCCTTCTCTCTCCCTTTCTCCCACCCCACTCGTCTCTGTTTAATGCTAATCTTTTCCTCATGCTCTTCTTCCCTGTTCTGATCTTAGTTGCTCTCTTTATATCAAAGAAGACATTTGGCATTTGTTCTTTAAGGATTGGCTAGCTTCACTTAGCATTATCTGCTCTAGTGCCATCCATTTCCCTGCAAAATCCATGATTTTGTCGTTTTTTAGTGCTACGTAATACTCTGTTGTGTATAAATGCCACAGTTTTTTAATCCATTCATCTATTGAAGGACATCTAGGTTGATTCCAAAGTCTAGCTATTGTGAATTGTGCTGCTATGATCATTGATGTGGCAGTATCCCTATAGTATGCTCTTTTAAGGTCCTCAGGGAATAGACCGAGAAGGGTGATAGGTGGGTCAAATGGTGGTTCCATTTCCAGCTTTCCTAGGAATCTCCATACTGCTTTCCATATTGGCCGCACCAATTTGCAGTCCCACCAGCAATGTACAAGTGTACCCTTTTCCCCACATCCTCGCCAGCACTTATTGCTACTTGACTTCATGCACTACATAATCTTGAGCAAGTTCTTCAATCTCTAAGTCTTAGACTCTTTGTAAAATGAAACTATTAAAACACCTTCCCCAGGGTTCCTCAAAGGCATTAAGTTAGATACCCATGTAATGTATTCAGTTATAGTATTATAACACGTTTGTAATTTAGTAATTTTGTATTATTACCTCATTTAGTCTTAATGACAACAGCAGAAAGTTGATACAATTGTCTCCATCTCATAAGAAAACTTAGCCTTAAAGGATTTTAACTACCATGACCAAGAAGTAGAGTCTAGATATAAATTCCAAGATATACCTTGTTCTCTACCTTGTGCTTTTAAGAGTCAGGCCATGCTGAGTTAAAGTGGAGGCTAATATTGAGGCCTGATTACATTTCTTGCTCTTCCTCTGTGGACTAGAAAAATTATTTGGACTAATTCAAGTGTTTACTAAGCTATCTCTCAGCCTGCACAAAACTCAACTTGAAGTTGATCAAGGACCTAGGCATTAGACCAGAGACCTTGTGCCTACTAGAGGAAAATGTAGGCCCAGTACTCCATTGTATTGGCTTTGGAACTGACTTTCTCAACAAGACTTCTAAAGAGCAAGAAGTAAAATCAGAAATCAATCAATTGGGGGCTGGGGATGTGGCTCAAGCGGTAGCGCACTCGCCTGGCATGCATGCGGCCCGGGTTCAATCCTCAGCACCACATACCAACAAAGATGTTGTGTCTGCCAAAAACTAGAAATATTTTTTAAAAAATTCTCTCTTTCTCTCTCTCACTCTCTCTCTCTTTAAAAAACTAAAAAAATAAAAAATAAATCAATCAATTGGATGATATCAAACTAAAAAGCTTCCTTCACAGTGAAGGAAACAATGAGGAATGTGAAAAATGCGGGGCTGGGGATGTATCTCAGTGGTAGAGCACTTGCCTTGCAGGTGTGAGGCCCAGGGTTTGATCCTCAGCACCATATAAAAATAAACAAATAAAAAAGTATTTCGTACAACTACCCAAAAAAATGTAAAATAAATAAACAAGTAAAGATATTGTGTCCATCTACAACTAAAAAAAAAGAATGTGAAGAATGGAAGAAAATCTTTGCTACCTGCACCTCAGATAGAGGATTTTCAGGATGTACAAAGAACCAACCTAGATGCCCTTCAACAGACGAATGGATAAAAAAAATGTGGCATTTATACACAATGGAGTATTACTCTGCATTAAAAAATGACAAAATCATAGAATTTGGTGGGAAATGAATGGCATTAGAGCAGATTATGCTAAGCGAAGCTAGCCAAGCCCTAAAAAACAAATGCCAAATGTCTTCTTTGATATAAGGAGAGTAACTAAGAACAGACTAAGGAAGAAGAGCACAAGAAGAAGACCAACATTAAACAAGGAGGAGAGGTGGGAGGGAAAGGGAGAGAGGAGGGAAATTGCATGGAAATGGAAGAAGACCCTCAGGGTTATACAAAATTACATACAAGAGGAAGTGAGGGGAAAGGGAAAAATAATACAAGGGGGAGGAATGAATTACAGTAGTGGGGGTAGAGAGAGAAGAGGGGAGGGGAGGGGAGGGGGGATAGTAGAGGATAGGAAAGGCAGCAGAATACAACAGACATGAGTATGTCAATATGTAAATCAATGGAAGTGTAACTGATGTGATTCTGCAAGCTGTATATGGGATAAAATGGGAGTTCATAACCCACTTGAATCAAAATGTGAAATATGATATATCAAGAACTATGTAATGTTTTGAACAACCAACAATAAAAAAAATTAACATAAATTAATAAATAAATAAATAACCCAATTAATAAATGGGCAAAGGAACTGAACAGGCACTTCACAGAAGAAATACAAATGGTCAACAAATATATGAAAAACTGTTCATCATCTCTAGCAATTACAGAAATGCAAATTAAAACTATAGCGAGATTCCATCTCACTCCAGTCAGAATAGAAATTCTCAAGAATAAAAGTAACAGGCTGGGGTTGTGGCTCAGTGGTAGAGTGCTTGCCTAGCATGTATGAGGCACTGGGTCCGACTCTAAGCACCACATATAAATAAATGAAATAAAGGTCCACTGACAATTTTTTTAAAAAATTTTTAAAAGAATACAAGTAACAATAAATTTTAGCAAGGATATGATAGAAATGTACACTCATATGTTGCTGGTAGGACTGTGAATTTGTGTAACCAATATGGGAAACAGTATGGTGATTCCTGAGAAAAGATGGAATGGAACCACCATTTGACCCAGTTATGTCATTCCTCAGCCTATAACCAAAATACTACATAAAAAACATACTACAGTGATGCAGTCACTCAATGTTTATAGCAGCTCAATGTACAATAGCTAAGTTATGGAACCAATCCAGGTGCCCTTCAACAGATGAGTGGCTAAAGAAAATGTGACATATATACATGAAGGACTATTACTCAGCCATGAAAAAGAATTACTTTATGACTTTTGCTGGTAAATAGATGGATCTGGAGACTATTGTGCTAAGTGAAATATGACAATTCCCAAAAACCAAAAGTCAAATGATGTCTTTGATATGTGGTTGCTAACACACAACGGGGTTGAGGGGGTGAAGAGCAGGGAAAGAAAAGAAGTTTGGTGGATTAGACAAAGGGGAATGAAAGAAAGGGAGGGAAGTTGGGAACAGCAAAGATCATAGAATGAATCAGACATAACTTTCCTATGTTCATGTACAAATATACGACCAGTGACACTCCACATCACATACAAACACAAGAATGGGATCCTAATTAGAAAAGTTTATACTCCATGTATGTATAACTTGTTCAAGTACACTCTACTGTCATGTGTATCTAAAGAGAACAAAGGAAAAAAAAAAAGATACAAAAGAAGTATGATTCCGGGCTTCGTGGAGGTCACAATTTATCTGAGAAAATAACAATAGAATGAGGACATAATAAAGGATTAAACTTCATGATCCCATGTCTAAGATTCATAATTTAGTTACAGAGAGCAAAGCTTCAGATGAATGGACCTTACAGACAGTAATATAGAATGACTTTTAATTTTGGAAGATGAATATATGTAGATATGCTTAGAAAAGAAAGGATGCTATTTTACATACAAGAAACAGAATGGGGAAAGACATCAAGAGAGCTCAATGAAAAATAATTTGGCAATTGATTTAGAAGCCCTAAATTAGGGAGCTGAAAGTGGACATAAATGGGTATGCTGAAGATGTAACTGATAGGAAACATAAGAGAACTTAGGAACTGATGTGTAAAGATTGTGAATGAGAAAGGAAACCAAAGTGACTTCGAATGTTCTAATCTGACACACAAGAAAAAATTCCATGTATCAGTTCCAGAAGTAGAGAAATTGAGAATGGGAGGGGGAACATCTGAGAATGATGTGTCTAGCTTGGGACTTATTGTATTTGAAAAGTCTCTAAAATAACCATTGACAGTAAGACAGTTGAAAAGGAAAGATGATTAAAATAGAGTTTCCTCAGGACATTTCTTCTCTTTTTTAGCATCTGTACTCCCCACTCTTGAACTTGCAAAGCATCTGAGTATGACTTTAAATGGTTGAAATTAAATGACTTAATTTATTAATAGTGTTCCTGTGCTATCTTGTACAAGCTTGATGAGTCCCAGTATCCCTGCTATGTGAACAAATATTATTTCCTCATTAAACAAAGATAATTGTACATCTCTGAAAAAGAAATATCAAGGTAACTGGAAGACAGTAGGTGTTCAATAAATGGTAGTAACATTTATTTCTGCTTTTATTTGAACCAACAACAAAAAAAAAGAGAGAACTAACTGGGATACCTATCCTGCAAACTGGTACATATCAAATAGGTATGTCATCTGCTTAGGCCTGAGTTTCAATTTCTTATGTTGAAATTTGGGGTGATAAAATCTTAGCAGATACAGTTTTATCTACTAAAAATTTAAAAATGATTCCCATTGTAACCCTAAGGGATGTTTCTCATTACTGAATATATAAAAGTGCTATAATTCTATCTCATGTTTACCTTTTATCATTTATATACAGAATTGGTGATAATGTCCTTCCCCATGTGTGTGCCTACAAATATTCTCTTTGTTCTTTCAGGTTAATCTCTCAGACTTTCTCTGGGAAGACTTCCCAGCCAAGGTAGAGGTTAAATCCTTTTAGTCATGGGACCTCTTCAACCAATCTTAGTAGTATGCTTGTTCCTCACCTTGGTATTGCTTACTACAGAGAGCAATTTTAACCTTCACCTTATTCTTAACATATAGAGAAATTTACTGCATATGTGAAAGTGTGTGTATATGCATATTGCATAGATACACAATAATACGTTCTCATAAACTTTATTTTCCATAAAAATCCTGAGTATCAAATGATGTGAGATTAAAGAGCATGTCCTCCATCAAGGAGGGCAAACCCTTCTCTCTCACATATTTGTGTCAACTAAGTAAATTATAATTTTCTGTATCACAAAAGTGCTTCAAGAAATACAGGCAACCATCCAGTCCCCTGAAAATCATAAGAGTATGTCAGAACTACTTTCATCTAAAGGATTTCAATTGCTCATACAATTTTTTGTGGGTCCCTGGCCCAACAGAATTCTGGAGCTTTTCTCCTTAGAGTTTATGTTCAGTTCTAACATTGGGCTCTTCTTGATACCAATGATAGTCTGATTCATTTTAATTAAGAAAACAAGGAACGCTTCTGCCCATGGAAATAATTTGCTTAACTTAGCTAGTAGCCTCATAATAATTTAGAATAATTGACTTTCAAAAGACAGTTAAGACAAAGTTGATATAACAATAATTTCTTTCATTTCTTCAGGGTTTTTTTGTGTTTTGTTTTGATTTTTTTTTTGGGGGGGGGGCAAAGAATCAATTTCAAGAATTTGTGTCTATTTCCCTTGAGCTTCAGTTCAAGTTTGAGGCCAGTAAAAACTTCTGGAACCAAAGACACTTAAAAAATAAATGGTGAAACTTCTTAAAATAATTCTGTACACACACTAGGTGCTCTAAAACTTTGAGAAAGGGCTTTTATGTTTTGTGTTGTTTTTGTTTTTGCACAGATTACAAGGATTTTCATACAGATTATACAAGGTTGCTTTGGAAGTCATCAACCATATTTTCCCACATTTTAGTCTCTGGTAGAATCTCTCTTTTAACACGCCAAGGACAACATTATCACAGAATCATTGTACTTGGAGTAATTAGGAAGAATAATTGGAAGAGAGGATCACTGGAAGTAGGATCAAGTACAAATACATACACTGTTTTTGACATAATGGATACTTGCCTAAGACAATTGGACACATACCGGCAAGATATAAAATGTGCTCCTGTTGGACCCAGACTTTCAAATTTCCTGTCATCTTTGAAATCGGATATTTATTAAGAAATTCTCTCTGCATAGCCTTTGCTTGGAGTCCATCTTGCAACCTCTATCAGATGACACTAGTGTACCTAACACAGCATGCTGAAACACTAGTGCCTGCTAGACAAGGCTGAAGCCATCAGCATTGAAACCAAGGCCATTAAAGCCATTTGCTGGGTTACCAATTTCCCATGAGTGTGTATATTGACTTCACATCACGTGGCAACAAAAATCATTCTGCTTTTCCCCAAGTAAATATAGCTGTGGCTGTTAATCAGCATCTTTTAAAGTCTAAGCTTGGCTTATATATTTATAGATGCCAGCATCCTAGTGTTACCATAGGCTAAACTGGATAAGTCTTGTCAAGGGACTTCTTCGCTTTTGCTGTATGCGGAACCAATAAGAATCTGCTAATGTTATTATCAAATGCAGTCCTATCAGCACAAAACACTTGGCTTGGCATTTTGATAATAACATTTTTAAGGAAGTGGACAAGATGGGATTCTCTTTTATATGGTAAATGGATAATAAATAAGAAGCTTCTCATACTGGTTTTAGTAAGTAGGAAAACTAGATGGAGTTTATAACATAAGAAACATAAGAGATGGCATCCACGATAAATTCTCACGCTGGAAAATGAACACTCTAAATAGCCGTTTCTGAATTTGCGCTGTAATTCCAGTTGAAGGGCTATTCATTCATATGACTATTTCACAAGTAATATTTACAGCCCTCGCAAAGTTAATGCAGAAAGACTGCCCAGCAGTACATTCTGTTTAAACTCTAGCTCATTCCGATAAGGAAATTGAAGGAAAGCCTTATTCACAACATACAGAATGAAATAGCTAAAATCCCCTGCATCAGAGAAGGAGCACCGTGGAGATGTAGTGGTAGAAATGGGACTTAAAGAAGGAAGAAAATGGTGGCTATCTCTTGAACACAGCGAATTTATCTCATTCACCAGCCCGCCATTCTGCATTCCTGCTTGGTCTTTCACTGTGCTCTCTGGCTCATGGGTTTTCTTACATGTCACCAAAATTATAAAAAGAGGAAAATTGGTTGTCTCCTTTTTTTTTCTTAGGGGTGGGGGATGTAGGGGTGCCAGAGATGAATCAGGGGCATCCGGCCACTGAGCCACATCCCCAGTCCTATTTTGTATTTTATTTAGAGACAGAATCTCACTGAGTTACTTATCACTTCACTTTTGCTGAAGCTGGCTTTGAACTGCAATCCTCCTGCCTCAGCCTCCCCAGCCACTGGGATTACAGGCGTATACCACAGAGCCTGGCTTGTCTTCTTATTTTTAAGTCTTTCTCTCATTAATAAGAAATATTTTCTTACTGGTCGCAGTAGCACGTGCCTGTAATCCCAATGGCTCAGGAGGCTGAGACAGGAGGATCGTGAGTTCTAAGCCAGCCTCAGCAAGGGTGAGGCGCTAAGGAACTCAGTGAGACCCTGTCTCTAAATAAAATACAAAATAGGGCTAGGGATGCAGCCCAGTGGTTGAATGCCCCTGAGTACAATTCCAAGTACCAAAAAAAGAAAGAAAGAAAGAAAGAGAGAGAGAGAGAGAGAGAGAGAGAGAGAGAGAGAGAGAGAGAGAGAAAGAAAGAAAGAAAGAAAGAAAGAAAGAAAGAAAGAAAGAAAGAAAGAAAGAAAGAAAGAAAGAAAGAAAATGAAGTATTTTCTTAAACTGAGCACTTATTTAGGAATTGTAGAAAGGAGTTTTTCTGTCTTGGCAACTACTGTACCTCTTAGCAGTTTGGTGAGTAGATGCTGCTATAAGCATTCCAAGAGAGAAAGAAACAAATCCAGAGAGGCAGACTCTTGTGTAAGTCACATGGTGAGTTCTCCATTGCTCTGACAAAATATCTGGGAAAACCAACTTGAAAGGAAGGAAGATTTCTTTTGGCTCATGGTTTTAGAGGTTTCAGCCTATGGTGACTTAACCCTGTTGCTTTGGGCCTCTGGTAGCCTATTGCATGGTGGTATGCAAGTGTGGCAGAGGCGGTCTTCAACAGTGAGACCTGGAAAGCAAAGAGAGACTGATGAAGGGGCCTGGGTTCCAATATGCCTTTCAAGGAATGCCCCTGATCACCTCGCTTCCTCCCACTGAGCTCCACAGGCCTGCGGCCACACCTTCAATACTTTGCCTTTGGGGGTCGCTGCAATCTAGCTATAGCAGAGCTCAAGGCAAAGGCATGTTTCCACTCACCTTTTCTGAAATCAAACCTCACATTTTTGTATCCTGTTATCCTTTCCTCGCCAAAGAATGCTGCAAAAACAGCTTGGTTTTCTAGTGATCATAATTTCTAAAAATTAAAACCCACCACTGGGGGGCACACTCCTGTAATCCCAGCAGCTAAGGAGGCTGAGATAGGAGGATCATGAGTTCAAAGCCAGCCTCAGCAAAAGCAAGGCATTAAGCAACTCAGTGAGACCCTGTCTCTAAATAAAATACAAAATAGGGATGGGAATGTGGCTCAGTGTCAAGTGCCCCTGAGTTCAATCTCTGGTAACCCCCCCCCCCAAAAAAAGTAAAACCTGCAAAGTTACCCCTATTACCTTATCTAAAAGTACCTCTCTCCCATCCCAACTGATCTCTGTATTAGCCCTTTATTTCCTTTGTGCTACCTGTCTCCATGTATGATTTTTTTTTTCTGATTACTTGGGCGTCTGTCCTTTACACCAGAACATAACCTCTCTGAGGGCAGAACAGCTTGTATCTTGTTTATTGCACTTATTTTTTTGAGCTTGTACCTCATTGCCTAGCACATAGTGAAATTGTAATAAGTATCCATTCAACATGTGAATAGCTGGTCTTCATAATTTACACAAAAGTACCCAACAAGAGTTCCATGCAAAACTTAACTCATAATGGATCAAGGACCTAGGAATTAAACCAGAGACGCTGTGTCTAATAGAAGAAAAAGTAGGCCCTAATGTTCATCATGTGAGATTAGGCCCCAACTTCCTTAATAAGACCCCTATAGCATAAGAATTAAAACCAAGAATCAATAAATGGGATGGAATCAAACTAAAAAGTTTCTTCTCAGCAAAAAAAAAAAAAAAAAATCTGTGAGGTGAACAGAGAGCCTACATCCTGGGAGCAAATTTTTACCCCTCATACATCAGATAGAGCACTAATCTCTAGATTATATAAAAAAACTCAAAAAAGTTAAGCACCAAAAAACAAATAACCCAATCAACAAATGGGCCAAGGACCTGAACAGACACTTCTCAGATGAAAATATATAATCAATCAACAAATATATGAAAAAATGTTCATCATCACTAGCAATTAGAGAAATGCAAATCAAAACCACTCTAAGATTTCATCTCACTCCAGGCAGAATGGCAGCTATGATGAAGATAAACAACAATAGTGTTAGAGAGGATGTAGGGAAAAAGGTATACTCATGCATTGCTGGTGGGGCTGCAAATTGGTGCAGCCAATACGGAAAGCAGTATGGAGATTCCTTGGAAAACTGGGAATGGAATCACCATTTGATTCAGTTATCCCTCTCCTTGGACTTAAAAACAAACCCAAAGGACTTGGAAACAGCATACTTCAGGGACACAGCCACATTAATGTTTACAGCAGCACAATTCACAATAGCTAAACTGTGGAGCCAACCTAGGTGCCCTTCAGTGGGTGAATGGATTTTAAAAAATGTGGCATATATACACAATGGAATTTTACTCAGCAATAAAATAGAATAAAATTATGGCATTTGAAGGTAAATGGATGGTGTTAAAGAAGATAAGGCTAAGTGAAGTTAGCCAATCCCAAAAAAACAAATGTCAAATTTTTTTCTCTGATATAAGGAGACTGACTCATAGTGAGGTAGGGAGGAGGAGCATGGGAGGAATAGATGAATTCTAGATAGGACAGAGGGATGGGAGGGAAAAGGAGGGGGGAGTGGATTAGCAAGGATGCTGGAATATGATAGAGATCATTATCCAAAGTACATGTATGAAGACACGAATTGAATTGGGTGTCTATATACTCTTTATACAAGCAGAGATATAAAAAATTGTGGTATATATGTGTAATAAGAATTGAAATGCATTCTGCTGTCATTTTTTAATCAATTAAAAAAAAGAGTTCCATGTAGTATCACTAAGAATCAAATCCTCCAAGTGCAAAAATTATTTAGTAGGAATAAAATTGTACAATTTTAGAGCAACAGAAAGCTTTAGAAAACCATTTAGATTACATATTTTGTGTAACCAGTGATGAAGCACTGAATCCCAGAGAGGTCACCTGGTTTACCCAAAGTCACAAACATGCACAGAATTGGAGTGAGAATTTAACTTTGTTTACGTGTTTCTATGCTGCATTTACTAAAAAATGTATCTAGGGAAACCAGATAATAATACTAATAATGTTAAGACATACCCTGAAACAAAGTTCAAAGAAAATTTTTCTTGTAGCTTGAAACACTTGATTCAGCCTCCAAATAATATTAATTTTCACAAGAAAACATGAGCTGTGGGGCTGGACTTGTAGCTCAGTAGTAGAGCATTTGCATCCCAAGTGTGAGGCACTGGGTTTGATCCTAGCACCACATAAAAACAAAAAAAGGCATTGAGTTCATATACAACTAAAAAAAAAATGTTAGAAGAAAACATGATTTGTTGTATATTGCTGATGAGAACAGACATTCTGTTTCATCATTTAATATACCATGTTTCAAGATAGAAAATATATTCTAACATATTTTAGTTCTCCCTCCCCAAAAATCCACCACTTCAGAAATAAAAGGCAAGATAGTATAACAAATAAAGCTCCAAATAAAGATTTATGTCCAACCTTCTGGTTTCTACATCAACTCAGAGAAATCCTTAGCCTCTCTGTTGCTGCAATAAATGGTAGCAAAGCCTTTTCCCATTTACCTACTAAATATGCCGTTTTGTGTACTCTACAAAGCATCTCGGAATCCAGACTGCTTATGAATATATACGAAGGATTGTTAATGTTATTTTAAATTTACACTATTGTATAACAAAAGGAAAGAAAAAAATGTCCACACTGAAATCATCTATAGTTCACACCATAGCAAGTAGTTATGACAGCCCATATGGAGTGAAGATCACCCACAGCCAAAAGTTCCATAAGAGTGTGGCAGGGTGACATCCAGGAGTGAAGTGCTATTTTGCGGGTAACAGCTCACTTCATAGGGGCATGGAACTCGCAATATGAAAAGGATGCACAGAAGCCGCCATGCTGACAAGGGTGAAAACTGGGGAATCAAACAAATGTTTGTGATTCAAAGTGGCTCTCCTATGATAACAACCGGCTCCAAATGGGCTGCCGCTGCAGAGAGCAAGCTGTGCTCAGAGACTAATTGCTGCACTTGTTAGAGTGTGCAAGAAGGTGTTTATTTGTTTTACATGTGTTTGGTGCCAAGACATCCTGGGGATCTGGAGCTGAAGCGAAACAGAATGACAGTATTTAGAAAACTAAACACAAAACAAAAGGGAAGGAGAGTGGTTTTTTGTGTGTGAAAGTGACTTGAGCACTCAACATATGCAAAGCTGGAGGCTCTTATCCTAGGTGATTAATTCTTGCATCTCCTACGGATCAACCCCCGGGAGCTCATGCTGGAATGTATTAAGTCTGGGATTCTTTGATGTTGTTAGTTTTATTTGGATGGTAAATTATTCAAAGCAAGGAGGATTGTCTAAGACCTACCAATAGAAATAAAAGGGAATGAATTCAGGGAAAGGAAGGAAGTGAAGCCCAAAAGGTGGGTGTTCCAACAGTTCCACCTGAGGGGCAAAGCTTAAAATATGCACCAAATATGCACCGTAAGGAATTTGCCACACCTGGCCTTGCCCGCCCAAAAATAATAACTAGGTTTCCACTAATGTTTTTAATGATGGAAATACTTCCACTAAACAAACATGTCTATATTTGCTTCCAGAGTCTCCTTTGGAGAGAAATTCGCTCCTCCAAATCTAAACCCAAATGCTTACAAAGTAAGCTAATTCCTCTAAGCAAGACCCATTGTAAATGTTAAAAACAGTCATGACTTCTCATGATTTTTCTCTTGGTATACAGAGATAGTTGAGCATAAATAAACTTCTCGAAGACAAAATTAAAATGTCTACATGTTCTATGTGATGAACGTGAATTATTTATCTAAACCTGAAAAATAACATGTGTAATATTCACTGTATTATATATCATTTTGAAACACTTGTTTTTCATAACCAATGTCACAGAAAAATTCAAATTTTCAGTTAGATCTTTTAAAAAAAATCCTCTTTGTTACCTCAAGAATTTAAGCAAAATATATTTTTGTTTGCTTTCTCCCTCTCTGTTTTTCTAGGTCTCTTTCTCCCTCCCTTTTTCCCTCCTATCTGTAAGGTATTTGAAAATTCCTCAAACAGGAGGAAGTGATAACCTTTATTTTTCACACAAGAACAATATGGAAATCTATACCCATCTTGATTTTTTTTAAAAAAATCTCCATTTATGTCATTCATTTTATTTTTTTAAATATCTTTTTAGATGTTGATGAGCCTTTATTTTATTCATTTATTTATATGTGGTGCTGTGGATCGATTGACCCCAGTGCCTCACACATGCTAGGCAAATACTCTACCACTGAGCCACAACTCCAGCCCCTATGTCATTTATTTTCAATTCTTCACTGCTTCCTGCCATAAATAGTGTGAACTGCTTCATTAATGTAGTGAAAAACATATGTCAGACTGAGAATCATGCAAATCTTCAATCTTACACACAAAAAAATTTTCATATTCAAGAAAATCTTATGACTTCTCCAAGATTAACCTATTCACTCCAAGTTTTCATTTCTGTGAATATTTCCACAAAATTGACACAGATGTATTAAAATAGGTTCAAAATCATGATCTAGAGCTTATATGTCCATTGTATCTATATGTATATGCATAGAAAAATATATTTTTTAAATCCTCTGATCATTTAGCTATTAGTCTTCTCAAAAGAATACATCTCTAAAACAAAGTAATTATTTCAAGGATACCATAAATAACATATTTGTTGTTACCACGACCAGTTATTTGTTGCTCAATTTAAGTTTTTATTGGTGTTCCACATCTGAGACAATGGGACAAAATGGGTTAGATTTATTTCTAACTTTGATACTATACTAAGATAATCATTGAAAAGTTGCCAGGAAACAAATTGTCACGTTGTCAAAATTTATTCAATAACAACAAATTTACAAGCTATATCAATTTTATCAGTTTTAATTTACCAAGTACTACATGATTGAGTAGGGCAATCACAAGTTGTCTTATTCCAGTCCAGTTTTATTTATTAATACCTATAACATAAACTATGCATCATACTTTGCATGATATACTGGTAACAGAATGGCTAAGAAAGGATTAATAGTGGTCACAGGCTTTAAAGACAGAACTGAAAGCAAAGAAGCGATCAATCTGATACAGTTCCAAGAATCCTTGCAGGTGGTCATATTACCTATAAAACTGTTACCAAAAGCTCGGTCCTTGTCCCCAATGCCAATTTAATAAAGAGGACACAGTTTTGAGAAAAAGGAAAAAGAAGGTTTATTGCTTTGCTACCAAAGGAGAGGCCCAGGGGATTTCTGTCCTAGAGGCTGTAATTCTCCCCATCAGGCCATAAGAGAGAACAAAAGACTTTTTTATTATTATTATTTGTTCTTTTTTTTTTTTTTTTTTTGACACCAGGAATCAGACAGAGCTTTATTCTACAATATGGAGGAAACATGCTTTGCCCACCTGCCCCAGACATAAATTGTTACCTTGAGGTGCTAAGAGATGTACAGAAAACCTCAAGGAGGATAAGGACACAGTATACACCAAGAAAATAAGCAGCAGAAATCATCGGGACAGTGAAGATATTTAGCAAAGAAATTTAAGAGAGAAAAGATATTAAAAAGTTAGTTTAGTGATAAACTTTTAGTATAATTTTGGATACCAGTATAAAAGTGAATTCTGTAAATAAAGACATGGGTGTGTTTAAGGGAAGAAAGAATTTTCGGGCTCTGGTTTGTCTTTAGAATCCTGAAAGGGGTCCACAAGGGCACTGCTGGCCAGTTTCTGAGTGGTAATGATTTAATTTGTTCTTTTTGGATACACATGACAGTGCAGTACTTTGACATGTTATACATAGATGGAGTATAACTTATCCTAATTAGGATTCCATTCTTGTGGTTGTACACAAAGTGGAGTTTCACTGGTGGTGTGTTCAGATATGAGCATAGGAAAGTTATATCCGATTCATTCTACTGTCTTTCTTATTCACATCCCCTCTCCCTTCCCTTCCTTCTCCTTGGTCTAATCTGGTCTATTCTGGTTTTCCCCTCCCCACCGGCTTGTTGTGAGTCAGCATCCACATACAGCCCTTGCTATTTAAAAAGCCCTTCAAAAACCTCATTCCAGTCCATTCCAGGTGCACCTAGAATGGGGGATTAGAGGTGCACCCTGATGGTGTGTTGAAATTCACTTGTTAATTTGGAAGACAATCACTTCCTAGATCTTCCTGTGACATCTCCTTTCCATAGCGGATGTGCACTCAAAGATAAGAACTGAGCCTAAGATGGGAAAAGATCATCTTGTTCTCCACCCTCATGTTAGGGAGGGGGACAGAGAAAAGCAGAAAAGAAAAATATGTCCCTTTTAAAGTAAAAAGCCCCGGGCTGTATTCAAAAAATAAAGCGGATGATCTGATAAGATGACACCAGGTGGTCTAATGGGGGGGCCTCACTTTAGATGTCTCTCCTTTTCTGTATTTCAAGTGAAGGGGATGCATTATTTTTTGGTCTAATATATTTGATAAGTTCAGGAACCTAGTTTCCCTTTTATAGGGTGGATAAACCCGTGCATCCATGTAACTGTCGATTAATTTGGTAAGTTCACGTGATGATTTTTTTATCAGCATGATTGATTTGAGCAGTTTGTACTTGCAATTATGTTGTGTAGCTGTTAGTTTTCTTTTTGTTACTCTCTTTTTTTCCAATAGCAGTTGGTTATCTATTTGCCGGGACAAGTTACCAAGTCATTCTGCCTTAGCCCTTGCATTCAAAATGGAGTAGCTCAAGGCAAATTGATGCTTTATAAAATGAGGGGCAGCCTAAAGCCAATGTTCTATATAACAGGGAGTAACTCAGACTAGGGCACAGACTGCTCTCTACAAAGATATAGTTTGTACCCTCTTAGAGATATTAGCTTTAGCTCTTGTTTAATAAAAAAATACATTGTTGGAGCTGGGATTGTAGTTCCGTGGTAGAGCACTTGCCTCACATGTGTGAGGCATGGGGTTCGATCCTCAGCACCACATAAATAAAGGTATTGTGTCCATCTACAACTAAAACTAAATTTTTAAAAAATTAAATTAAAATACATTGTCAGCCACCTATATGATTAGCCCAATCATTATAGCTACATAAGAGATCGAGTATCTCAGAAAAACAGGACAGAAGCCAGAAAGGGTGGGGGGGAGCTATTCTGTGTAGGTGTATGTGTGTGTGATGTTTACTCTGGTGATTGTAACTATAACCCAACACCACAGGATTCCTTCTTGATTTTCTATATTCTCTATTATCATCTCTAAACTACCTGCATCCCCTCCATCCCCTAATATTATTGTCATTTCCAGGTAAATGTGGGCACATCCAAATCTGTGCCTCCCTGAAGAGCAACATCAAAGGTTTAATGCTAGGAGGCGGGGGGAAAATAGACTTCACTAAAACAATCCAGCCACTTGATAAGCAAATAATAATAACAAGCCCTAAAGAAAGGGAAGAGTACCCAGAACACTACATCATGTCATCTAGGATGTCTAGTTTCCAAAAATGTAATGAAACATGCTAAGAAGCAGGAAAACATGACTCATACACTGGGGTAATAAGGGAGAAGCAAAAAAAAAAAAAAAAAAAAAAAAAAAATCTTGACAAATTGCACAGAGAAAGATTTTAAAAGAATCATTACAGGGCTGGGGATGTGGCTCAAAGGGTAGTATGCTCGCCTGGCATGCGTGCTGCCCAGGTTCAATCCTCAGCACCACATACAAACAAAGATTTTGTGTCCACTGAAAACTAAAAAAATAAATATTAAAAAGTTCTCCCCCCCCCCCCTCTCTCTCTCTCTCTCTCTCTCTTTAAAAAAAAAAAGAATCATTACAAACATGTTCATAGAACTAAAGGAAAGCATGATTAAATAAAAGGGAGTATGATAGTAGTACTTTATTGAGTAGAGAATTAAAATAGAAAATATGCAAAGTTCAAAAATTAAAAGAGTTTATATATTCACTAGAGGGATTCAACAATTGATTTAAATAAATCAAAAAAGTAGCAAACTGGGAAGAATATTGTCAGAAATTATGTAAGCCTAAGCAAAAGGATAAAAATGAACAAAAATGGGGGCTAGAGTTGTGGCTCAGTGGTAGAGCGCTTGCCTGGCATGTGTGAGGCACTGGATTCAATTCTCAACACCACAAATAAATAAATAAAATAAAGGTCCATCAACATCTAAAAACAAAAACAAAAAAAAACCTTACAAAATGGCATTTGCACATCTTATCAATAATTACCTTGAATGTAAATGGATTAAATTCTCCAATAAAAAGACTTGAGTGATTGAATGATTTAAAAAAAAATGAACAAAAATGAATAGAGATTCAGACAGATGTAGACAGCATTAAACAAACCAACATACATACAATGGGAATACCGGAATGAGAAGAGAGAAATGAGACAAATAATAAATAAAAAAGAAATGAAGACAGACAGCTTCCCAATTTATTGAAAAATTATAACCTACACATTCAGAGTCCCATATCACAGATCTACTCTAGTAAAAATGCTAAAAATAAGAGACAATAGGAAAACCTGAAAGCATGAAGAGAAAAACAATGCATAACTTACAACAGATCCCCAATAAGATTAACATCTGAAATCTCAGCTGAGAATAACAAAGGTCAGAAGGAAATGGGGTAACATATTCTAAGAGTTCAAATTAAAAGAAAAACTGTCAATCAAGAATCCTATCTCCAGTAAAACTATCATTTCCAAATGAAGATAAAACCAAATCTTCCCCATATTAAAAAATAAAAACAAAAACCAGATAATTTGTTGCTTGCAGGTCTGCCTGCATACATAAGACATACTAAAGGGAGTTCTTCAAACTAAAAGCAAGTGACCTTAGATGACAATTTAATTTCACAGACATAGAGCATTGGTAGGATTACTTACTTATTTAATTATAAAATATATAACTATATATTTTTTCTTCTGCATTTTCTTTCTTAATGGGTTTGAACAACAGTTTTATAAAATAACATGTATAGAATATACTGTTGTGTTTATAACGTATGGAAATGTATATGAGTAATATATTTGCTAACAACAAGAGAGAGGAAGTTAGTGAAAGCAAAGCTGTAATGGGCTAAGAAATAATGAAAGATGATATTTAACATAATAATTTAATATTTTAACATTAATAGGCATAAAGTGTATTATAATAATATATAATTAGGTGGGTATGGAGTTATGTAGGAATAATATTTTTTTATATTACTGAAACAAAGCATAATCTGAAGCTGATTCTGGTAAGTTAAAATATATATGCTAGGGGCTGTGGTTGTGGCTCAGCGATAAAGTGCTCTCCTAGCACGTGTGAGGCCCTGGGTTCGATCCTCAGCAACACATAAAGGAAGAAAGGAAGGAAGGAAGAAAGAAAGAAAGGAAGGAAGGAAGGAAGGAAGGAAGGAAGGAAGGAAGGAAGATGGAAGGAAGGAAGGAAAGAAAGAAAGGAAGAAAGAGAAAGAAAGGTATTGTGTCCGACTACAACTAAAAAAATAAACATTTTATATATATATATATAAACAATATATATATCAACTTTAAAGGCACCACTAAAATCTTAATTCAGAAAGTATAGAGAGAAAATTATAAATTAAGTTAAAAATTAAATTCTGCATTAGAAAATATTCTCTTAATATAAAAAAACAGAAAAGGAGGACTAGAAAAATAAAAAAGATATGAGGCATATAGAAAGCAATATTAAATGATAGATATGGATTCAGTTACATTACTAATAATATTGAATGTAAATGGATTAGCTAATCCATTCAAAAAGCAAAAACAATCATCAGACTGGATTTACAACAATATCCAACTAAATGTTCTCCACAGTAGTAAGCACATTAGATTCAATGACACAAATAGATTGAATGCAAAAGGATGCAAAAAGATACAACATGCAAATAGTAACGTTAAACTGAGTGCTGTAGGACAGGCCTATAATCCTGGCAGCCAGAAAGCTGAGGTGGAAGGATAGGGAGTTCAAAATCAGCCTCAGCAATTTAGCGAGGGCAAGTCAGCAAATCAAATATAAATCAAATATAAAAAAGCACTTGTGTTTCAGTAGTTAAGTGCTCCTGGGTTCAATCCTTGGTACTAAATAAATAAATAAATAAAAGAATATAGTATCAGACAAAATAGATACTATTGGGCTAGGGTGTGGCTCAGATGTAGAGCACTTGCCTAGCATGTATGAGGCACTGGGTTTGATCCTCAGCATCATACAAAAATAACTTAAGATATTGAGTTCACCTATAACTAAAAAGTAAATTTTTAAAAAGATACTATTTTATCTATCTAATCTATAGTATCTATAAGATACTAAAATATCTATAGATATTTTTAAATAAAAATTACCAAATTTAAAGAAATACTTTTATGACAAAAGTTTTAACCTACCAGGAATGCATAACAATTATTAATGTATATGCACCTAATAATAGAGCACAAAATATATTAGGCAAAAACTGACAGAAATCAAAGGAGGATTAGACAATTCAGAAACAGTAGTTGAATCTGCTTTCACTAATAGATAAAACAACCAGACAGAGATCAATAGGAAACAAAAGACCAGTATAAATCAGTCAGATCATAACAATCATCTATAAAACACTTGAGGACTGGGGATGTGGCTCAAGTGGTAGCTCACTGGCCTGGCATGTGTGAGGCACTGGGCTCGATCCTCAGCACCACATAAAAATAAATAAAGATATTGTGTCCACCTAAAATTTAATAAATTAATTAATTAAATTAAACACTTGACACCAACAACACAATGCACATTCTTCTCAAGTGCAAATGAAAGTGTCTCCAGGATAGTATAAATAGTAGACCATAAAACAACCCTCAATAAATTAAAGGATAGAAATGTTACTAAATATATGTCTGACCATGATTTAAAAATAAATAAATAAATAACAAAAGAAATCAGGGAAACTCACACATATGAAATTAAACAATACCCTGTTAAATAACCAATAGGTCAAAGGAGAGATATTATAAAAGAAATCTGAAAATACTTTGAGGTAAGTGAAAATGAAGATATAGCATATGAAAACTTGTAGGATACAACTAAAGAAATGTTTTGAAGAAGAATTATAGCTGTAAATGCCTAGAGTAAAATGAAACAGATATCTCAAATCATAAGATCAATTTCTATCTTATGACAATAGAAAAAGAACAAAATAAACCTAAAGTACACAGAAGAAAAGATAAAATTAAATTGACCATTAATGAAATACAGAATAGGATATATGATTCTTTGAAAATATCAACACAATTGGCACCTTTTTCTACTGTTACAAAAAGAAGAGAAGAGACAAGACTGAAATTACTACAACCAGAAGTGAAAGAGTAGACATTCTCATCAACTTTATATAAACAAAAAGAATCTTGATGGGCTGGGGCTGGGGCTCAGTGGAAGAGCACTCACCTAGCATGGGCGAGGCCCTGGGTTTTCAATCCTCAGCACCATATAAAGATAAATAAATAAATACATTGTGTCCATCTACAACTAAAAAAATATTTTTTAAAAAAGAAAAAGAATTATGAAGGAACACTATGAAAAATTGCACACCAATAAATTAGATAACTTTCAGGAAATGGGCATATTCTTAGATACAAACTATTAAACTGACTTAAGAAGCAACAGACACTCAAACTTGACTTATTAAAAATGAAGGTACTAAATTATATTTAAAATTTGACTACAAAAAGCCTACACCAACATAGCTTCATTGATGAATTCTACTGAACTTTCAAAGAGTTATTAATACCATTACTTCAGAAACTCATCCAAAAAATAGAAGAGGAAAAAAAAATCCCAACTCCTTTTTTCAGGTATTACTCTGATACCAAAACCGAAGATATCACAAGAACAAGAACTATAGGACTGTTATATTTCTTATGAATACATGTGCAGATATCCTCAATAAAACACTACCCAAATCCAGCAACATATATGGAAAGAATCAATACACCAGGATAAAGTGAGATTTTATACCAGAACACAAATTGGTTTAATATCTGAAAAATAATCAGTGTAATGTATGATACTACTAGAATTCTAAAAATCACATGAATATCTCATTAGATGTGTTCTACAAAATACAACACCTTTCACAATAAAAAACACTTCACAAACGGAAACTCCTTAAACAGAAAGGGGGAATTTTATTGTTTAGACCTAGGAATATTCTCCAAAAAGCTTCATGTTTTAGACAATGCAGCAATTTTCAGAGGTGAAAACACTGAATTATGTTACCTCATCAATGGATTAATCCACTTAGTTTATAAACTGAGTGGATTATTTGGATAGTAACTGTAGGCAGATGGAATGTGGCTGAAGAAATAAGGTCTTGAGATATATCTCTTTCTGGCTCCTTCTTCCCTTTCTCTCTCTGCTTCACAGCTACCTTGAGCTGACAGCTTTCTTCCACCATTCCTTTCCTCCATGATGCTCTTCTTCCTCACCTCAGGACCAAAGCAATGGAGTCAGAATCTGCTAACAATGAACTGAGCCCTCTAAATCACAAGCCCAAAATAAACTTCTCCTCCTCTAAGTTGTTCTTTTTGGGAATTTGGGTAACAACAACAAGAAACTGACAAACACAGGCATCTACAAAACTCCACAGTTATCCAGACACAGTGGCACACACCTGTAATCCCAGCGACTCAGGAGGCTGAGACAGGAGGATCTTGAATTCAAAGCCAGCCTCAGCAGTGGCAAGGTGCTAAGCAACTCAGTGAGACCCTGTCTCTAAATAAAATAAAAAATAGGGCTGGGGATTTGGCTCAGTGGCCGAGTGCCCCTGAGTTCAATATCAGATACCCTATCCCTCCCCACCTCCCTAAAATCCACAGTTAATAGAAAGACTAAAGGTAACACTCTCAACACTTGTACTTAATATTGTACTGATGGCTCTTACATTAGCAATTAGACAAGAAAGATAAATAAAACCTATCCAGATTTGGGGGAAATTTTTTGTTGTTGTTCAGAGATAGTATTATCTTTATATTGAAAAAAACCTGAAGAATATGCTACCAACTATTAGAATTAATAAATGAGTAGAAAAAGTTTGTAGTACACAAAATCAGTATCAAAATTCAATTATCTTTATATATGCTTGCAATGAATAATCCAAACATACGATTAGGAAAACAGTTCTATTTGCTATAATATCAAAAAGAATAAAAGAGAAATAATATAACAGAAGAAATTCTAAACTTATATTCTGAAAACTATAAAACATTAGTGAAAGAAATTTTAAAAGATCTAAATAAATGGAGAAACATAAGAAAAAAATATTTAGAACTCTACCTCATGACAGGTTTATAAATTAACTCCATCAATCCCTCATGATTGATAGCAGATTACTTGAGCACAGTTCTTAAGTGTTTACATATTCAACAAAACGGACACAATCTTTTCAAATTTAATAGTTATTAAATAATAGTTGGTACTGATTGAGTAGGTTAATAATGCCTACTTCAGAGTCTCAGTGAATAAAAAATCTGGTATTCTTTTAAATATTCTAGCCTCTTAGTTATCAGGAGTTAGTATTATTGCATATATAATAGGTATAAAATATATTATGTATAAAATATAATAATATGTATAAAATATAATAATATAAATACATAACAATCTTATGTAACTATATGACAATATATTATTATACATAATAAATACATAACAAATATAGTTATTATTTAATGATTAAATTTTTTTAATATTTATTTTTTAGGTGTAGATGGACACAACACAATGCCTTTATTTTTATGTGGTGCTGAAGATCGAACCCGGGTCCTGCCGGTGCTAGGCGAGTGCTCTACCGTTGAGCCACAATCCCAGCTCCTAATGATTAATTAATAATGGTAATAAATATATAATATGCTATATGTGATAGATATATAATAGCCTATATAATAAACATATAAAAAATTATAAATTTAATTCCACAAAGTAGAGACTAAGATTATAAATTTAATTCTACAGAGACTAAGATCTTTTTTTTTTCAGTTGTAGTTGGACACAACACCTTTATTTTATTTATTTTTATGTGGTGCTGAGGATCAACCTCAGAGCCTCATACATGCTAAGTGAGTGCTCGGATATACCCCTGAGCTATGACCCCAGCCAAAACTAAGATCTTTATTCTCCATAGATGTCTTTTTCATGTCTTTGTAATTTTTATCTCAGAATAAGCTGCAGTTTGAAGGTAATGATGGACGCTTTCTTACACATGTCAGCAAGGGTGTCTGTAAGCATTCTGAACTCTGGAGTTAAAACTTCCTATATGCAAATCATACTCCCATGGTTCTGTTAGCAGAACAGTCAGGCAAGTTTTCTCATCAGAGAATGGTTATGAACATCATAATAATCCCTACTTCATTAAGTTATTAATAGGTCTGACATATTAAATAATAAATGTAGTAATACTTTATCTTTTCAAGATTCACCACAGGAAATATTTGCTTGTATCCTTACTTAAGTCAGAAAGTATTTTAAACAAATATTTTATTATGAATAATTTCCATGAAAACAATGAACAAATTTCTGTTTTCTTTGAAATTTCAGTTCTCTTTGTGCCTTATATGTTATGCTGGAAGTGACAGGAGACTTGGACTGTAATTCTCTTTAATCATGAAGCTGTTTTTCCAAAACTCATTCAATAAATATAACTTGAACACGACTAAGGTACCACACAAACTATTATTGCAGGTTGCTACAATTTTAAGGCTAAAGATGTAAAATTGTATGACTCTTACATTTAAAATAATATTAAGTCAATTCCAGCAAAGTACTCAACAATAATAAACAAAGAAAAAAGTTACTTGGAAAGATAAATTACATATTGCAAAAATGTCAGCCCAAAGACACAAATTGCTCCATAAACCAAAAGTGAAAGCACACTGGGTAATGATGATCCAAAATGCTATTCCAAAACGATATCTCCTAATGCCATAAAATAATTGTCATTGGTCTCTAAATGAAGTTGTGTAATTTGCCATACTATAATTACATTTCTCAGGCAATCTTTTTCCTGTTATTTCTTCTCCATTGTTATTATCATCATCATTAACATTGTTATAATTATCATTTTCCCCACTAACCAGGCACCTTATATTTTCAAAATTTCTCTGTATCCAAAATACACTTTATTCAGAGTTGCACAAATACAAAGCAAGTAATTTGTTGACAGAGTGAAATGTCAGAAAGTATTTGGATCTAATTTCTCTGGCATCAACTAATCCTGAAATCAAGATTTTCTAAATAACATTTGTAGTGAACTTGAAAATCACAAATCCAAACATCCAACAGCTTCATTTGATAATCATTAAGCTATGCACAATATTCTTGCTCTCCTCCTTCAAGGTCAAAGATAGGACTGTCCTCTCCCTCCTGCTTTCAAGTTAAGTATGGTGTTAATGTTTGTAATAGCATAATGTAATAAGAACCAATTCCTCCTACTAACTCCTTCCAGGTAGGGGGATGTAAAAACCAGGTCTTGATCATCACACTTTTTCTCCACAGAGGCCAAAAACTCTGCTCTGCTTCAAAACCTGACTGTAGCTAATTCATTCAAGCAGTTATTTTCAAGTCAAAAGAGATGTGATTAAAATTAGCCACAGGAAGGGCTAGGGCTTGCCTCGAACCTCACACTGGGTTCGATCCTCAGCACCACATAAAAATGAGTAAACAAAATAGAGATATTGTGTCTATGTATAATTAAAAAATATATGAAATAAATAAAATTAGCCACAATTATCTCTTATAATTAGGTCAAGTATATCTACTGTTTTAACAAACATGAAACTTCAACTCCCCTAAAAGGAGAAAATAATGTTCAGATTGAACTACAACTATAAACCTAGTTTATGTTGTATACATAGATATCATTAACACTGGAGATTTAGAAAGCTTGAAAATAAAAACACAGTAAACATGCAAAAAAAAGAAAGACAGGGATTGTGACGTTACTATCATATAAATCAGCTGAGATGGAATAATTCAGCCTAAAGAATCAAAAGTCAAAATGAATCAAGCCAGGCGCAGTGGCTCACACCTGTAATCCTAGTGGCTCAGGAGACTAAAACAGGAGGATCCCCCGTTCAAAGCCAGCCTCAGCAAAAGCGAGGTGCTAAGCAACTCAGTGAAACTCTGTCTCTAAATAAAATACAATTTAGGGCTGAGGATGTGGCTCAATGGTCAAGTGTCCCTGAGTGTTCAATCCTTGGTACTTGCACCCCCCCCCAAAAAAAAAACAGAGTCAAAAAGGATACTTCATAATTTTTAGATGATAAAAATTATGATAAATATACTAAAGTTTTTAAATATATTAAAGTTTTTACCCAAAAATCCAAATCCAAACATCTTTTTATGTTATAAATCTATTAAAAGACCAAACATAAATAAGGTTCATTAATTGCTGATGATATCAAAAATTCCCTTAACCTATTGAGAATAATTTGGCAATATCTGTCAAAATTATAAATTATCTGGGGGCTGGAGATGTGGCTCAAGCGGTAGCACGCTCGCCTGGCATGCGTGCGGCCCGGGTTCGATCCTCAGCACCACATACCAATGAAGATGTTGTGTCCGCCGAGAACTAAAATATAAATAAATTTTAAAATAAATAAATAAATAAATAAATTATCTGGATTCAGTTTTATGGAATTCATCCTACAGATAAAATTTTATATAAGCAAAATGATACTATATTCAAAGTTACATATTGCAGCACTCTTTTTAATAGCATAGAATTTGTAGTCAAAAATGGTCTTCAATGGAAGTCAATTTAAATTAATTATGACATCCACAGGCTGGAATATCGTGCTGAAGTTTGATACGAACAGATCAAATATATATGTATGTATGTACATATATATATGAATTATATATTATTATATGTAATATATAAGTGAAAAAACAAAGATGCTTTGTTGAAAAGGGGAACAAGGCTAAGAAAAATATTAAGTTAACCTAGCATTCTATGTTTACATAAACAATTCTATATTTACACAAAGAAGCTATCTTTTTCGGGGGGGTGGGAGGGTACTGGAGACTCAACTCAGGAACCCTCGGCCACTGAGCAACATTCCCAGCCCTATTTTGTATTTTATTTAAAGACAAGGTCTCACTGAATTACTTAGCACCTTGCCATTGCTGAGGTTGGCTTTTAAACTCAAGATCCTCCTGTCAGCCTCCTGAGCCACTGGGATTATAGTCATGCGCCACCATGCCTGGCAAAGAAGCTATCTAAGTATACAAAAGAAACTAATAAAACAGACTAAAAAAGAAAGTAAGAGGGGGGCTGGGGTTGTGGCTCAGTGGTAGAGTGCTTGCCTGGCATATGTGAGGCCCCGGGTTCGATCCTCAGCACCACATATAAATAAATAAAATAAAGGTATTGTGTCTAACTATAACGAAAAAGTAAATATTAAAAAAAGAAAGAGAGACTATTTTATTGTACTATTTGCATTATTTGATTTTTCAAAATAAGAACATTTTAATATGCAAAAAATATCAATCAATCACCGTGAGCTAAACTGGTTGTCACTGCCAAAGAGATTACACATTGAGGGTTTTTTTTGTTGTTGTTTTTGTTTTGTATATTCACCTTTGTAGGACTCTCTGCTTGCAATTTTCATAGAACTATTCATCTATCTATGGAAAGAGAAGGTTATAACTTTCCTTTTTGGTCTCTAGATTTTGGAAAGCAATGTTTCCATTAAAAAGCAACAGTGATCATCAGTAGCTTCAATCCTTTCTGACCTTTCAGGTGTGGATTCTCAGCCAAGTGTCGAATCTTAATTGGCTCATCTATGTTTGTAAAGAAGACAGCAAAGTTTTTCAAACAAGTCCATAATAAGGTTTATTATTTTTAATATCTTTTTAGTTGTTGATGGACACAATAGCTTCATTTTATTTTTATGTGGTGCTGAGGTTTGAATCCAGTGCCTTCCATATGTTAGGCAAGCACTCTACCTCTGAGCTACAACCCCAGCCCCGTGATGAGATTTTATATTTTTAACATAAACCCACCAGGTTTGCCTGTCGTGAACAATGTGCACGAAAATGTTTTATCCAGTTCTGACATTTCTCAAAGTGATTTCATCGAGTAGTGCCTCTGGAGGACCAAATGAAAGCTTGTTCAACTAGAACTTGAGGCAATGACAGTAGGGAGCCTCAGGCAATTCCTGCTCTTGGAATGTTAAAGGTCAGTGTTAAAATTTATAACATATTGTTATCTAACATTAACATTTCCATTGATATATTCTCAAAAAATTTCCACTTTGATGTGCCTGAATCAAAGTTTGTTTCGTGATCTGAGTTCTTATATGTGTCCCTTCATAGCAAGCATGGACAGAGTCGATCTACTGGAATATTTATGCAGACATAGCCACAAGTGATGAAGTAGTTGGATTTTTTTGGTTCCCAGTTCCAGTGAAGGGCTATACTTCAAAGAAAAAAAAAAATTAGTTTTTTCCTGTGGTTCTAATTTTAACTGATTTAATAGTTTTTGCCCTACTTGTTTAGACATGGCATTTTATAAATATGTTGTGTAATGATGTTGCTATTATACAAACCATCAAAAGAGATGGATTTTTGAAAAAGTTCAAAACAAAGTAGGAAAACATACATAATCCCTCAAAATCTCTTCTGTCCCACAGAAGTGATTGTGCTGAGGCTGGGCATTGCTTCATTGCATGCAACACGGAAAAATCTCCAAGGAAGGAAGGCACATGCACAACAACACCACAGAGGGAAAGGGCAAAGCAGTACTGCTGGGCACACCTAAGCGACAAGCCCACAATGGCTTCCCAGGGAGGGAACTGAAGAGGGTGGAAGACAGGCCTCAATGTCTGGTTCTTATTACCTTAAACTCAGACTTGCTGACCCAGCTTCTTGCTAAACTACCAAAAGATGACCATCCTGGACCATTTTCTCTCTTTAGAATGCCTGAACATACTGACTGTGCTGGATGTAGCAAAGTGCTGTGCAGGCACCATTCCATGAAATGCAGACCATCTAGGTCAAGGTTGGGCCTTGCTGTGCTGTCCAGCTTCATCACTGTCCCAGCCCACCCCTTCAGATGAGAATACCTTCTCCCCCACCATCAAGCCCTTTCAAAAACAGCAGGAAACACTGTTTATACCTGCTATCCCAGTGCTCCGGACACAGTAGGCATCCGGTAAGTGGTTCTTGATGGTGATGATGAAGAAGTGATGCTCACTTACACAGATCTCAACGGGTGATTATTTCCGTGTCCTTCTTGTTTGCTGCTCTGTTAATAAGATTGCTCAAGATTGAAAAGTTTGAAAAAAGAGCATTCAATCTGGACACCATTATAAAAGGAGATGGTGTGGCAGGCACCCAACTGAGTTACCTGGAGAAACATTTATATGTTTGCATATAAATGGAATAATAATGTGTATGGACTCTGCTTTTACTTATGCTAGGAAATAGAAAGTCCATGTAAATTAATGGCTTAATCTGCTTTGGGAAGTGATCCTCTACAAACACAAATAATATTATAGGCTTTACCTAATTCAATTTTGCAAGAAATGAGGAAAAGAAAAAAAAAAAAAAGACTTCACCCCGTTAAATGGGCTGGAGTACTTTCTTTTAGTTTGATAACAACAAAAATGTGTTTTGTTTCTAGACAGTAATTTGATATTTTGTTATAGCTTGCCAATGCAATACAGCAGCCGGGTGTGCTGGTTCTGCTTTAGAACATTTATTGTACTATACAGCAAGGAAACAATTTCCTCTGCAGGCAAATAGTGTGTCTGTGTGTCTTCTTCACTAAGATATTTAATTTCGACCTGTTTTAAAATGTGACCTAAATTTAATTTTACAATGTAGTGGATACTTTACATCTATTTCTAGGAATACTTTCTATTCTGCCCCAGTTAAGCCCCTAATTATATTTATAAATATGCAAACATTATACATAATATATTTGCCTAATAAATTGTAAAATTTCATTTCTATACTACAAGCACACAAATACACATATTATACATCCATGCCTATAGACATACACTCATATATAAATAGGTGTATGTATATATAATGTATGAATATATGTTCATATATATTAAAAGAGATGACATGGATGAATGCAAATTATTTTTTATTTAAACTGAGCTAGACATAAATCTAAGCTTTATGTCACACACTGATTAGGATTAACTTGGGAGAATTTTCAATCAACCTTTCTCAGACTGTTTATAAAATTGGGATATTCTCAAGATATTAAAAAGAATTAATGAAATGTCTAACATAAAATAATCAGCAAAGGTCAGGGTATCATCTGCCCAGGCAAAAATTAATAAAGAAAGCTAACACATCACAAATTGTGAATATGGTACAATTTACACCCTGTCCCCCGGTTCCCTGTGAAACTGGACATTTGTGGTATTTGAAGTCCCGCAGAAGTTGACGGTGCCCTCAAGTGAAATTTTTACAAATCACTCCTCATGGAGTCACCCATTCTTAGCAAGATGTAAAAGCCAAAGCAACTCTAAAAGAACATACACAGCCCTAGGAGACAGCTGAGAGCCAGTGTTTCTCAAGGCCTGTGGCCACTTCTATTTGAGAATCAGAAACACAGGGTTATTTGGTGTAGAGCCATTTTCTAAGAACAAAGAGTTGATTTATTATCTAAATTGTTGATCTTTTAAAAATTCATAGATAATCATTTATAGAACTTTAAAGCTGTCCATTATTGGTGATTATTTAATCTACTTCTCTCCGATCCATCAATCCTCTGAGCCAAGTGTTATTATCATCTCAACAGTCAGAGGAGGAGACTGAATCATTAAAAATTCAGCTACATCATCCAAGATCAAACAGAAAGTAGCCAACTCAAGAGTAGAACCTTAGATCCTTGCTTTTAGCTTCACTTTCACCCAATATATATTTGCAATTGTGAAAATGAGAAAACTGAAAAAAAGAGAAAAATCTCCAGAAGAGTGGGAAATGTTTTCCTAACAGGAAAAAAAAAAAAAAAAAAAAAAAAACAGACAAAAGAAAATTGAATGATAATCCACAAAATAAGATGCTTCCACAAACCTGCCCAGGTAAGTTGTCTGTTCTCTTAGACAAAAAAATTGCAACAGAAGACAATCCCAAATGAGCTATCTGCTGTGGTAATTAGTTTATGGATAAAACTCTTACTTGGAACATAAGTATTCAATTTATATTAACAGAAAACATGTTTTTAACTGGCAAATTGAATAATTTTTTTTTAGAGATACATAGATTTATTTAGAAAAGCAGATGCAGATTTAAGGGAGAATGTGTGCTTTTTCCAGAGGGAAAACAGCCTAAGTTAATATTTTTTTAAAATATTTTTTAGTTGTAACTGGACACAATATCTTTATTTTATTTTTATGTGGTACGAGGATTGAACCCAGTGCCACCCACCTGCAAGGTGAGCACTTTATCACTGAGCTACAACCCCAGCCCTAAGCTTATATTTTTAAGACATCAGATACAAAGGGATTCCAGGATATTTTCCTGACTGTGTACTCAAATTCCTGTTTGGAGCCTGGCCCACAGTAGGCATTTATTCAATGTTAATTTCCTGCCATCTGCTTTCATGTTCCAAGGTCATTTCTGCATTTCTCAATAGCCCAGAATATTGTTTTATGCATGTCGTTTATTGAATTAAAAACTCAATTAGCATTTATGCATGAATTAAGAACCTCCTCTGGCTGTTCCGTTTCTGGGTTCCTGGGAATATTTTTAATACCGAAGGCTCTCATTTGCTATCGGAGACAAAGACTAGAGAAAAGTATTTCGTGTTTTTTAAGTGCCACCCAACAAGGAGTAGACCTAGAATAAACACCAGGGCGACTCCTCACCTCCCAATGGGGCAAAAACTGATCTTCAGGACTGAAATCAGTGAGGCCCACTGCTGCTATTGTTTGGCTATCCAATGGCCCCCAAAGGCCCATAGTTTCCCAAGTTCTGGTACCTTTGAATGGCTGTTGCACCTGGTGGAGCCTGCAGGAGGTAGGGCTTTGGAGTGGAAGTGTGTCCTCCAACGGGGCTGTGAGCCCCTGTCCTCTTCCTCTTTCTCTTTCTGCTTCCTGGCCATGAAGTGAACAGGTGGTTCTACCACATGTTCCCCACCACTGCCATTTGGCATCCCCATCAAAGTGCAGTGAGAAAAATGGACATCTTTACTACGGTCTTCCCTGTCCTAGATGTTGACTAAAGCTTTATTTTATGTTCTTTAGAAATATTTCATAATTTTTAATGTACATACTTTGTTTACTTTAATCCTAGGCATCTTAACAGTTTTTGTGAATATTACCTTTCATTCTATTATATTTTTCTAGTTAACTATTATTTATACCTAGGAATTCTATTGATTTTGTGTATGTGTGTTCAGCCTTTAACCAGCCATCTTGTTAAATTCTTTCATTAGTTACAATGCGTCTGCTTTCTTTTGGTTTGGTTTGGTTTGGTTTGGTTTGGTTTGGTTTTAATGATAGCATTTGAAAATACCAACATTCATTTTCCAATAGCTATTCCTATTGTCCCTGTATTTATACTGTACTACATTGGTTAACATCTCTAGTGCAAAGTTCAATAGAAACAGTAATAGTAGTTTTTATTGTCTTGTTTCTAAAGAGTAGGATTCTGCAGTATCAAATTAAGGAAGATGCCTGTTGGGGTAGAAACTGTTAGTCATGCAGTCAACAGTCATTTCCTTACAAAGTGATAATGTGATCAAGTGAAACATGCTCTTAGCCTTCCTTAGAGGTCTTCAAGGTCATGAGATGCTACTCTGGACATTGAGACAAGAGCAAAATTCTGCTGAAGGTTTCTGGGGCTATTTTTCCTTTCTCATTTTGGTACCACCCAGATAGGTTTCTCAGTTCTACCAATTTCTAAATTAATTCTAGAAATGTTCACAATTAATGTAAGTTTTTTAAAAAAAATTTATCATTTATAATATTTTCATGATTTATTTATTCTCTGCTGAATTCAGTATTCTGTCTTTTATATTATTTTCAGTATCATTTGTTTATGCCTTTCTGAATGTGAGTTTTTCTTAGAGATTTTTCTATTTATTAATCTTTTATAGAACAAATCTTCTCATGGAACCCCACTGTCACCAGAAAGATGGCCTGTAATATAATCATTCTTTGAAATTTTTCAGACTGCATGAGTATTGTAAAAATTAAAAATTGTACAGTTTTCACTATTTTGGCAAACAGGAGCTTCATCCAACTCAGTTTTTTAGATCAAAGTTTTGGAGGCATGTGTGGTGCCTTTCTTCTCTCATACTTCACATCCAACCCATAAGCAAAACCTGTAATTTCTACATTTAAAAACGTTTCTACAATCTTACCACTATGTGCCCTCTCCAATTCTCTCTGCAATCTCCATCTTAGCCACTATCATCTCTCAATTAGCTTCTGCGGTAACCTCCAAACTTGCTTCCTTGCTTCCCTCTTAGAAACTTACAGTCTGTTTTCTCCACAACACAGCTAGAATCATCTTTTTATCAGGTAAACCAGATGATATTTTCCTATGCTAGAAATTCCCATTGATTTTATATATTGTCCTGAATAAAATTCATGCATGATCTGTGAGGTATGTCAATTTTCTGATTGTAATAATGTGCTACAATTATACAAGATGTTATTGATGGGGGACTCTAGATAAAGGGTACATGATATGTCTCTGTAGTATTTCTTATATTTTCATGTAGTTTTAAAATTGTTTTATAAGAAATAATTTTTAAAAGAGTGTAAAAACAACAATAGGAACAGTAAGTAAAGACTCTAACTAGATTTCCACTGTTGTTGGGTCCCCATGTTTAATGGAGGTTTAATCTTTGATTCAAGGTGAACAAAAAATACTGTTTCATAAAACTAAATAGTTGAAAAATATGAATTTTACAACATGTCATATGTTTGATTGTGTTGTGTCACTTTGGCTAAGGCTGGAAACTAAATTTCCCAGAATTTCTTCCTCTCTATGGTTCCAAGTTACAGTTAACCAAAAGAGAAAAATCTATAAGATTTATGAAGCAGAAGGGAAGCAAAGATCATTATTTTCAGAAAGTATTAAGAGGTGCCAGACTCAGAGGTGCCCAGCAGATTTTATCTTAACTTGTTCTTCTACACTATAATGAGCTTATGTTCCTTTTTTTTTTTTTTTTTTTTGGTACCAGGGATTGAACTCAGGAACACTTGACCACTGAGCCACATCCCCAGCCCTTTTTTTAAATTTTATTTAGAAACATAGTCTCATTGAGTTACTTAGCACCTTGCTTTTTGCTGAGGCTGGCTTTGAACTCATGATTCTCCTACCTTACCCAAGCAGCTGGGATTACAGGTATGGGCCACCATGTCCAGCTGAGCTTATGTTCTTCATTACTGATCTTGCTGACCAGGAGTAATCCCACTCCCACCAGCAGGTGCTTGGCTGAGGACTCACAGAAGTAATAGCTACATAAAAGAAAACTGCTTTCTATAGATGCCTCCACAAGTATTGATGAAATCATCTGCAGAGGTGTTGGCAACTGGAACATTGGAGTGTACTTATTATATATTAACTACTCACTCATATTAACTATTCACTCACCCCTTAATTATGTTCCTCCTGACACTCTCCAAAAATAGTACTCCCTTGTTGATTAAAGTTCTAGCATCCTTGAAGGCATCTGTAGTGGCTCCTTTCTGTACAGTAGGGACATCCATGAGACTGGCTGCCAAGCAAATAGTCTCCTGAGTTCAAAGGGTATGATGAGATCTAGGAGCAGTAAAATCCAAGCAAGCAAATAATTTGATTTTTGTTCACAGGTGATTCAACATGCTACTCTAGAACAATCTGACATGAACAGCTGTGGCACCATAGGTGTGGCCTGGAAAGATACTGGTGAAGATAGTCTTTTCAATTGGAAGAACTTCAAACTATATACCTGCTTGTTCATTTTGCCTGGAAGGAGAAACAGACAGAGATCCATATCTAGAATGAGTCATGAGCCGTGGATAACAGTTTGAATGGACAGTACATTGGAAAAAAACATGATTGGAAAATCAGTGACAGATCTACAGAGGAGATATGTGAAAAGACATCCCCTAATGAGCACAAAATGTAAGGATATTTTGTCTCCTATAAATGATTACCAAAGAGTAATCCCTGAATAGGAATATCTTAATAATCTTATACACAAGGCAGCCCATTCTTTTATTCTCATATTTGTTCAATTGGCCTATGAAAAGAACGACCATGAAAGCATAGATGGAGCTTATGCCTGAGCTCAGCAACATGGGCATCCATTCACGAAGGCCAATTTGGCTCGACCAATTTGGCCAACAGCAAAGATCAACACAAAGCTTCTGGAATGGCACTGTTCCCCAAGGAAACCAGCCAGCCACCTGAATCACTTCCATCAATGAAGTAGTACCTCTTTGTTCTCGCAGGGGGGAAAAAAAACCCAAAAAACTCATGCATGTTACAATTTTGCCTTTCCCACCTTAATGTTTCAGCTAAAACCACCATCTGTGGGTTTACAGGATGCTGGGTCACCTTCCCAGTTTTCCATACAATGTTATTGCTAACAAAAAAGACTAGTTCTTAACAAGGAAATTGTAATATTGGACCTCATGCTTGTGGAGCTCACTGGTATCATCATGTTCCCCTCATCCGCAAACAGCTGATCTAATAAAATTATGGAATGGCCTTTGGAAGACTCAGTTATGGCACCAGATGGTGAAAGTTCTTTTTTATGGCTGGAATAATGTCTTCCTGGTGTAAGATATGCTCAGAATTGGTTGGAACTATGGAGTGGCTCCTATACCCAGGACTCGGGGAAACACAGGATAGGTATAACAATGGCATCTCTCTCATTAATCTGATAACTTACCACTAATTCTTTTGTTTCTGTTCCCTACAACAACTTTTGGCTTTTTTGGTTCACAGGTCTTACTTCCCAAATGAGAAATGATACCATAAGAGAAGGCAACAGTGTACTGGAACCTGAGATTACTATTGTCTATGCTAGGCACCCTGTGCCAGTGAAATAGCAGGAAAGAGGCAGATGGTCGTATTTCCAGTATGCAGGACATCCTCTGGAGTGTCACCTAGTCTTCCAATATTTGTAGTAAAAGTTAATGGAAGGCCGAAACAACCTCACAGAAGCAGGACTGCTAATGGGCCACACTCTTCAGGAATGAGGACCCGGGTCACCCACCATAGTAATAACCACAATTAATGGAGACATTTTCTTGGAATAAGAAAGATATGAAACAGTAGAAAAGGAAAGTTATAGATACCATCTGTGATCCTATGACCAGTGATAGTCCCATATGAAGCATGAGAGCTCTAGTAGATAGATACATTTATTTTTTCCTTGCTTTAAAGTATATCTCTGTGTGTGTGTGCTTGTGTACATGTACAGAAGTTCCTTGACGTATGATGAGATCACATCCCAAAAAAATCCTTTGTAAAGTGAAAATATCGTAATATCAAAAATGCATTTAACAACATCTAACCTACCAAACATCCTAACTCAGCAAAAATGTACACTGCAGAATATTGGTTGCTTACCCCCCATGATTTTATGGTTGACTGGGAGCTGAGGCTCCCCAGCATGTCAAGAGAGTATTATACCACATATCACTAGTCTGAGAAAAGATCAAAATTTATGCTATGGCTTCTCCTGAATGTTTATCACTTTTGCACCATCGTAAAGTAGGTAAGTCGTAAGTAGAACTGTGGTAATCAGGGACCATCTGCATTTAGCAATTTCCTCCGTTCCCAACTCCCTACTCTAACAAGATTTACTAGTAGTGGTTCACTCTATCTCAGGATTAAAGTTATAGGATAGTCAAAGGTGGATTTAACTAGCTGAAAGAGGACTAAGCCCTCCCCCAAGATGGGTGGGTCACTGTGTGTGTCCTATTTTGGAGAGAAAGTATGCATGTTTTCATTAGAGAGGAGTTGTTTCAATTTTTGGTAAAAGAATAACTTTGTTTTGGCCCTTATTTGTAAGGGAATGTGGTTAATATATGCGTATGAAAGCCATATTGACAAGAACTGGACTGGATTGTGCAGTATGTGTTTAATTAAAACTGGGGACTACATTTCCCAGAATTCCCTTCCCTGTATGGTTCAGACTGAAAGTTGGCCCAGGAAAGAATTGTGAAATTTGTCAAGTAGAGGTAAAACCAAAGTCATCAAGGACCGACATCCAGTGTTTACTCCACACCAGCTTTCCTCCTGCCTCACTGACCCATGCACCAGGGGCCTCCCGCAGACCCACAGAGCCCATAACTATTCAGAGGCCTGAGATCCCCCAAAGATTTCATTCACTATGCATCTGGGAACTGTAAGTGATGGGTCAGGCTGGACTTCACAAATTTCCTGAAAGTGCCCACTTGTTCACTCACATGGTGCTTTAGGCAGATGAGTTACTCTCAGATCTGCATTTTCCCTTTTGTTTCCCAGATCTCCTCTGTGTTAGATCAAATTTCTATTAACTCCCTTATTTCCACATATACTTATAGGGACTGTTTTCTTGACTGATCAAGGTAACATGAACACAAAACCGTGGTTTTGCTGTTCATTTTCTTCACAATCTTTAAAAAGAATCCAAAACACATATACAATAATGTGGGAGACCAATCTTACACGTGACTGAGTCACACTCCCTGGCTGGGTGCTGAGGTGCTCAGTCACAGAAATGTGGGCGGTGTCTCGTTCATGAGTGTGTCTTGCTACAGCCCCATGGGTGAAGCTACGCTCACCTGTTCTTTTGTAATATAACCCCTTGCCCTGTTTAGGATAGAATCTTCCGTGGAAGTGCCTTGTGTGTGTCCCCTTTTCTTACTGTGCCCTTGGGTGTGGCCTACCCAGGTGTCAGTCAACCTGCTGAAAGTGGACATTATGAAGATACTCAGCCCCCTGAAACCTGACCCCTTGCTTCATTTGAATAGCTTCCCTCAAAAAGGGGTCAGCCCATGCTCTCACTCTCTCTCTTTCTGCGGACCCTTAAGGTCAGAGGAGCCGTCACAGCGACCCCAAAGAAAAAGGTATTTGTGTCTCTTGTGTGGTTATTTTGTGCAGCCCAGTTAGCCCAGCACAATAATACATTATGAAATTGTGGCTAACCTATGAAAGTAACAATCAAACAGGAAATCTGGACTGGATGAAGCCTGTTCACCTAGTAATAACTATTCTATGGGTTCCACATCCACCAAGTGGATTAAATGAAATTACAGAGTACTCCTTGTTAAGAGACTGCCACCAGGGGGCAAAGAAAATGTAATACAAACTAATAACAGCAACAGTTATTTATTTAGCACCCAATATATAAGCATTAGTGTACTTTGCAGTTTATTCAAGCTATCTTTTATCTCTGAGAATCTTGCAAGTTAGATATTTATATCCTTATTTTATTGAGAATTGACAAATGCCCAGAGAGTGAAAGTTACCTGCCCAAGTCATCCTGCTGAGTCTATCCTAGAGCTCATCTGCAAAGTTAGTGCTCCCTCTAGGAAGAAATACTGGTGTATACCTCATATACATTTTACTAACACATCTCTCTGGATTTGTGTCCTTTGTGAGCCCTCCTCCTCAGCTCCATGTCTTATGCTAACCTCTACTTGTCTTATTGCTTAGAAATCATACACTGTTTTGTCTTTTTTTTTAACCTCTTACCAAAGGGAGGTTTTCACCCAGGAAAAAGTTCTAGTGAGCAAATTATTGACAAATATGGTCTAGTGTTTTCATTTTCTTAGAATTTTTATTGTCTTAGACTTGAAATGTATTCATGAATCCAACCAGTATTTACTTTTTCTGATCAGCTTATAGATGATTCTGTCCCAATATTGAAGCAGTAAAGAAAGACTCCACCAACCACGTCTCTGATGGGCTTTCTCTACGTGGTATTTTAAATAAGAGGATGCATTCAGGGCCTGTAGATACAGCTCAGTTGGTATAGAGTGCTTGCCTTGTATGCATGAGGCATTGGGTTCTAATCCCCAGCACCACCCGCCCCACACACACACACAAAGATGGTGCACTATAAGATAGCCATTCTGCTATTGGACAGATAATTAACCAATGTTGTCAAATGCTGCCATTGGTTGGTTGCTTTTCTGCACACGTGATAACATAGACAGTGAGCATCTTGAGGCTAAGCCTGTGTTTTCATGCAAGTATCCTTTGCATCTATCTAGCTTAGTGTATGACACAAAGTAGTGTTAATGATGAGGTGTTGAATAAATGAATTCCTATGCTACTTCTTTAAACTGTTGTTTAATTGAGTTAGTGAAGAACTATTATTGAGCACTTAGGTACTGGACACCACACAAAAGCTATCAAGAAACAAAACAGACACAAATCCTCCCTCAGACCTGAGTCTGAAATTGCAAAAGTACCTCTAATCTTGGGTCTGGATACTACCACTGCTGAGCCTCACTTCCTTACATCCTATTTACTGGTTGAACAAAAGACCTATTTTATAAAATTATCTATGTAGACTAACTGAAAAGTTAAGATCATAAATTGTTCTTAAAATTCTGAATACTACTAAATAAATGTTCTTCTTCATTCAAAAGCAATTCCATTTCTCCAATGAAAACCACATGAAGAATTCAGCAACTCTAGAATTATTGAATTTTTAATCCAGATGTCTACTATATAGTATAACTTCCTTTAAAGCATATTTTACATTTGACATCCTCTATGGGATCTAGTGCATTTTTAAAAATAGCATTCTATAAATGAATTAATGCAATAGAAATATTAATCACCAAAGATTCTAACCTGAATAGTATTTAGGAGATCCAAGAATCCCATGAAATTATATGCAAAACTGTGTGCTTGCAGGCCATTTTAGAGAGTTCTTTGGTTTTATCTGTCTCAAAGAGATCTATTATCCAAAATTATTTCTTCACTTAGATGTATTAACTTTTGCCAGCCATATTACTATGGTTTAGACTCAGAATCTAAAGCTTTTTTTATAAGAAGTGAGTATTGAATGCAACAAAATTTTACAGAATCTTTTCTTACACACCATTAAAATTAATACATAATCATTATATATATAATCTCAAATCAGCATTTGATACTTTAGTGACTTAATATTTTATATGCTGGCAAATATGATTTAGAAATATATTTTATTGACTTTAGGGAAGATTCCATGAGAATAGAACTGACAGGGCTTTAGTAGTTTAGTATATGTATATTTACACATACACACACATCCATACATGTAAAGAAATGTCTAGTGAATCATCTATTATATTCCAGCTGGGTTTTCATTTATTCCTAACAATAAAATTACTGTCCTTTTAAAAAATGATGACACGTAAAGAAAACTTCATAAAAATTGTTTAGTAAGCAGTTTCCTCAGGGATTTTCCACTGACTATTGAAATAAACAGTTTTCAAATGCCCCAGATGGAGAACGAAATATACTTTTTAAATCACAAGAATACCTCTAAATTTTAATGACAATTTTCCCCCCTTTGGAAATTTTATATCTCCCTCAATGCATTAAGCCTAATATATAGAGTCAATCAATATTTGTCTGAGCAGTTATTTTATTTTTCTGAATAAAATTATTTTTACTTTGAGAATGGGTGCTAATTCTTATCTCAACATATGGAAAAGATTATTTTCTCAGATACAGACATAAGGAAATTAAAAGATTAAAATCATTCACAGTAGAAATTCACTTTACAATATGAAAATTTTAATGTAGCATGATCCAAAATGATTATTGCAAAAAAAACAGAAGTGTTAGTTTCTACCATTAGGAAACAATGCATACATACATAATTCACTCAGCAGAATTGAGTTGCAATTAGTGATAGTGACCAGAAGATGGCGCGCAGTCCAACTTCCTAAGATTCATTAAGTAAGCCTTTATAATTCAAAATGTTAACTTCAAAGAGAATTTAAAATTGGCATTTGTTTTTACAAATGATAGTGAAAAATAAGACTTTGCAAAAAATAAGAAATTCAAATTTCTCAAAAGTTTTATGATTAATCACTTATCTACAAATAAATTTTTTAAAAATACTTTGAATAATTTTTTTCTACCCTGTGAACAAGGAAGGAAAGATGAGAATTTTAGGATAACAATTACCTCAAATTTAAAATTCTTCCTCTTAGTTCATTTTATATTATGCTAGATTGCTCCATAAACTTTTTACAGCTATAAACCCCACTTTTCACCAAAATATAAACAAGTGTAGTTTTACAACAGGAATTTTACAACTGATAACTTAGGGAGAACATTCTTTAAAGTAAAACTATTTCATTAAAAAGCTTTATTCAAGGCACAGACAATGTTTAAATGCTTCTTTCACTTAATAAATGCTGAATAAAGTCTTTAAATCTAAAATCTATTTTTATTGCTGACTAAAAAAAGAAATAGCATTTTTAAGGCCTAGTGATTCACTCATATACTTATTTAAGTACATTAATAGATCTCTGTGTGTATGTATTTGTGTGTGTGTGTTTCATAATTCTAGAAATACTCCAGAAAGGGAGAATGAATAGATACATTACAGACTGTCCTGACTGGGTCTAAAATACAGCCTACTACCAGTTATTGAGCTTTTACTGGGAAAGTAGGAAGTATCCCTTATCATCCCTGAAAAAGTATAATCCAAAGATGGCTGAAAAGGCAATGCTGGAACCAACCCAGGTGTTAGGTAGGGTGACACAAAACCAGACAGCCCTCTCCCTGGCGAAGAATATGCCAGTCGTAATGGACTAATCTCTAGTCTAGGATTTAAGCTGTAGAGGTTTGAATCACCTCTGTAAGAAGCAGATGGGGTGTGAAGAGGAGAGAAAGCTGATTTACTACCTAGAGTTCCAAAACCAATTCTAGCTAGACTAAAATTTGAAGCTCTTGAAAAGGCTGTGTTTTCCAGTTTTCTGGAGTATGCTAGATCCCTGGTATCTTGCTTGCGTTCTTTCCCATTTAAGATCTGTTCAATGGCTTGGACCACATCCCCTTTGCAGAACCGTAGAACGCTTTCTAGCCAGGTGAGCCTGTAACGTGGGAAAATCCTGATAAGAATATCAAGAGGATCTCTTGGTCTCGAGGACACCATGGGAAGGCTGGCTCTCACTGCAATGCAGTCTTTAGCTCCCTCACTCTCATTTCCTGATTCCAGATCAGAGGATGATAAGGACCTGGGACTGTCTTCACCTCCTGATTGCTCCCCAGAGTAAGGAGACTGGATGCTAGCATGCTTTTTTGAGTGTTCTGAAGTAGATGACCTGATGCTTTTTTTCCCAATGACACCATTAGACTTAGAAGATGATCCCAAAGAAAGCTGATGGGATTTAGAGCATGGCTCTTCTTGTCCACTCTGGCATGAGTCACATTGACTCCCCTTTTGTTCTGAGAAAGAGAAAGTAAAAAAAGAATCAAATATAGAAAAACTTCCCAAAACCTATTACCCACTCAAAAATTATACTAGATAAGACCATTCATTTCCTAATAACATATTAGTAACATTTATTCATACTAAAAATTTTTAATGGAGTCATTTCAGGATCACAAGGACAGACAACATGTAAATGTATTAGTATTTAAGAATCAATAGAGGAGAGTGTTGTTACTCAGAGATGTTAACATAACACCAATACTGCACAACATTTGCTCATATAGTTGGTTTGGTATTTGCATAAATATCATGAGTTTTGTTACTATATATTTTTCCCCCATAGTGACACTACATAAAAATAACTAAATATAGGTTAGGTTTAGATAACAAATTTTTATAAAGTAATCTTAGCTTGAAAATGAATATTCTATTTAATTACTAATGTTAAATTTCAATAATTGGTTTCTTATGCTCACATTTCAGGTTCTAATTAACTCACTTGAATAATGTGGAAAAATAACAAAATCGTTAATTTCACTCAAACTTAGGGCAATAATGTCATCTATATCAATCTCAAATCATTCCATATTCATTTTCTGTGAGATGATATGGACTTGGTATTTTTTCTTAATCCTCTGTAAACAAATATATTTTCTTTTTTAATCCCTAAAAAAAACTAAGAAAAGTTTAAAACAACATTTCTTTAAAGAAAATTAAAAATTGCACTACAGCCATTTGTATAGAACCTGAAAGAATCCTATTAAAAACATATCAGGCATTTGCTTCAAATCACACCCCTTCCTCCAATATTAAGTGATTTGCAACCATGATACATAACACACTCATAGTTTCTTCTGTTTTCTTAAGAAGCAGACCTAAACTCTAAAATAAAAAATGTTTATCCAAAAGTTAAAATGTATAAAATTTAGTACTCTGAGGGTCAAAATGCTGTCATGTATTGACAAAAGAAAGGATGGTACTACTGAAAAATCAGACTCTAGTACTAATTTTCAACTCTAAATACAACTTTTCTAATCAAGTCTGCCAAATTCCATTGATCCTCTATTCCATTTTTTCTTATAAATGGGATTCACAAAGTATGTCTGCCTTAACATTTAAAGTAGTAAGTATTAAAATTTCATGTCCACAGCAACATAAAAGAATTTTTCATTATTATGTTGTACTCATAGTACAAATATTGGTAAAGAAATACTGATTATATTTAGAAACTAAGTTGTCTTTAAAATACTATGATGCCATTTCTTTCATCTCTATCCTCTCAACTTCTAAAGCTTGTTTTACTTCTATTGCATTTATCATTTTTATAATATACCTTGTATTATAGAATTGGATACTACATATAATCCACCTTCCTTTGAATATGAGATTCTTTTGTGTAGAAAATATTATTCACTGAATGATTGTTGGTCTTTTGTCCAGTGAATGAATAAATTAAACAATACCTTACTACAGTCAACTTTCAATTTAAAAAGCCATTGGAGTGGCCTTTCAAAATGTGGCTTACTTTCTAATAGAGGGTGGCTTACTTTCTATAGAGGGTCGTCTGGGGCAATAAAATAGAATAAAATAATTAGCTACAAACAGAACACCTGGGAATCAAAAACATTCCACAAATCAATGCCATCAGGTGATCTCACTGCCAGTTTCAAGAATTCCAACTTTCACTTTTTCTTATAGTAGTTTTACTTATTTTGTCTATTTTATTTTGTCTACTAAAATAAACTGGACCATATGCAGAAAGTTGGCATGTGTAAAAACACAAAATTATTTATGCCTCATTTCAATATAGAGATGATCTTTTTCAAAATACATTCTGTGATCTGTTAAGAACTACAATTTTCACAATTCAAGGAGTTTCTAATTAGTAAATTTATTGTATCATTTTGTAATTTCATGTTACAACCTGTTTGGAACATTTTTAAAAAAAATTTTTTTAAACTGGAATCTTCACTGCTTGTAGGCCTGTGGAGGGCTATGAATTTCATGGATATACAATGGTATTCACATTAGCAAGAAAAGTTAATTTGGGGTAGCCTTAGTTTTTTTTTTTTTTTAGGTCTGTACAGACATGCACACATATCCTAAAATAGAAGGTATTTACAAGTAATCCGCAGTCAATAAATAATAGGAAAAAAAATGTAAACTTCCTTGGATAAGAAATCTCCAGTATTGGAGTTGGGGCTGGGCTGTAGCTCCTTGGCAGAGTGCTTGCCTAGCACGTGTGAGGTACTGGGTTAAATCCTTAGCACCACGTGAAAATAAACAGATATAGGCATGCTGCCCAACTACAACTACAAAGAATTTAAAAAAAAAAAAAAAAAAAGAAAGAAATCTCCAATATTAAACTGTGATTGTGCCACCAATGGTTTTGCAATCTGGAAAACCTAAATGTATGTCCTATGGGAAGAAATAAAACTTCAGATACCAAAGCTTTCTACACTTTTGGAGTCGGACAAATAGTTGGTGGAGGATGCTTTAAAAATTAAAGGGAGAGAAAGAGAGAGAAAAAAAGAGATCGTTTAATAGATCTTCTTTTACCTAGTTCTAGCTGGAGCCAGAGGCTTGCTCCAAAGTTGGAAAAAAAGTATACAGCAAGCTCTAAACACCCCTCACTACGCTTTTCGTTGAACGCACGCTTGAACGAAGTTCTGTTCAAAGTCACAACAAACTTGTGCAAATGTAATGCCATTCCTAGGGCAAGTCGTCATCTGTTATCACCCACATTTCACCCTTTCATTAACTTTTCCTGTCACTTCAGGAAACAAACAGAAAGGCCTTCCAAAGTGAAGGTGCTGGGTCTCTTAAACCCTCATTGACATGCTTGCTATAAAGTCGTTTTAGAGAACTTGAGAGCTTCTTTTGAACAACTTTTCTTTTTTGCCTCTAGGGCGCTACTGGTTTTGTTGTTGTTGTTTTCCTTTCCCGCCCCCCCCACCCCAAACTCTTTCTCCATAGCAATTACTTGCAAAAAGCACACCAAAGACCAACTCACCTTGTTTGTCCTCCGCATCATCTTGCCGGATAACCTCGATAGCAGGGGTTGCCAGACCACTAGCTGGTCTCAAGGCACCCAATTCCTGAGCGGGTACCGCCTTACGCTCGCCCGCAGCCTGAGAATTCACCGTTCTACCGCGGCTTTTGGACGCCCGAACCTCCGGACCCGAGGCTCCAGGGTGCAAGAAACTCTGCGGTCCCCGAGCCTCGCTCTCCTCTTGCGCCTGCTGCCTGCGCAGCGCCACCTGGGCGGCCATCACGCGCTGGCGCTCGGAGATCAGGGTGCACTTGACACACGCGCAGTCCTGCCAGCGGCAGAAGCGCTTGTGGCCCTTGAGCGCCGACACTACACCGTGGTTGCGGCAGCGAGAGCACTTGGGCGTCCGCAGGTAGCCGCTGCCCACTGCGCTCACGCCTCTCTCCAGCCTAGGAACCGGCCGGCAGCCTCCGCTTCCCGTGGCGGCGGCAGCTCTCAGGAAGAGGCCGGAGGGCCGCAGATAAGCTGGTGGAACTGGTATCCCCGAGGGTACCGGTAACGCCGGCGGTGAGGGATGAGGGGTCGCAGCCAGCAGTCCCGGGCCAGGGTGGAGTACACCGTTACCGCTGTGGTCTCCTCTGCCACGCTGTGACTGCTCCATTGGTGAAGTTTCTAGCGAGCTGTTGTAACTGGGAACGGTGCTGCCCGCAGATGAACCCGCAGGGATACTGGGGTAGGAAGACGCTGTCGTCCGGCTGTCCCCCACCCACATAAGGACAAGTTTACACTCTGTCCCTCCGGAGTTGGTAATGACCGCGTCCCGGAGCTCGAGACACTGAGAAGCGCAGCTGCCCCGAAAGCCTCTTACAGTCCCTGGGGGCTAAGGAAGTGCCCCAGTGCTCTGCGCGTCGCCTGAACCCGAGGCTGCAATACTAGGCTGCAGAGGTTACCCCGCCCACCGGTCTGCTGGCCAAAGGCTTAAGTCCGGGAAGGGCCGGGGGCGGAGATTGGGGACCTTCTAGGAGGAAGGGGGAGCAGGGGACTAGACACCATCCTGATGGGCTGCAAATGCACATTGTCCCAAAGAAACTGCTTTGTCTCACTTGCCTCCTTATGCGAGTATAGTTTTATATAAATAGTTTCGCGCCCTCCTAAATTAAAATAGACTTGAAATTCGCCTTTCTCCAGTTCCTTGCTTCTCTAAGCAGGTTTGAAGATCTGGATTTTGAACGCTCTTTTTCTTTCTGTTTCCCAGATGAAGTCTTCATGACGATAAAACTGACCAAAGTTAGTGAGAAAGCACAGCCTAAAAGGCTGCCAAGTTGGTACTCTTTGGAAAGTGCGTTATTTTAAATGGGTCTTAGGACTGGGAGAAACTACGGATAAATAATTAAGGGAAAGAATTCACATTCATATTCTTTTCAACGTTCTATTTATTTACACATGCAAATTTGAATTGTGTGTAGTATTGTTTGGAAACGTAGATGCTTAAAGTCATTAGGAATCCTTTCTCTGGAACTATTTATAAGCAATTGTGTTAAAGCTGTTTCAGAAATAATTCATATTTCTTTTGTTAAGTATTGGGTAAGGTAATTTAGGTTATTCTTTAAATATGTTACAATAAAACTCATTCTTGAAATGCACACTTAATGTCTTTAATTGTAGGAAACGTTGATCTATTTTAAACCAGTTACATTGAGACCAGGGGGGGAAAAATCATGTGGGTTTATTCTCAATGAAAGGGAGAACCTGCACTCTTTCAGTTATTTAAGTAACCAACTGCCTTGACAGGCAATTCATATTTTAGCCCTAAAATGGCATATTTTACCATTCCTTTGTACTCATATACAGGTTACACCTTACTAATCAATCTAGGATTTCTCTTGCCTGCCTACTTCAAATCAAAACCACTTATAGACAGCCAATCAGAGGATTACCATCCTCCCTGAGCATTGGAACTACCTAGAGAACATTTAAAAGATATTCCAACCCAAGATATTCTGATTCTTGAAGTGTAAGTCTTAAACTCTCAAGGTGGTAATTACACACAATCAGGGCTTAGAAATATCACTCTAAGAAATTCTAATCTCTGTGGAGTTTATAACACCCAAACTTTTTCATACTTTTTTGTCTTTGCCTGAGCCACACCTGCATAAAATTTAATGATTCTCTAACTATGAAACTCACATCCAACATATGAGAGATGAATTTTTAATGTTACATTAAAGTAAATGTACTAATAAAAAAAAAGTCATTCCCGTTTCTATTTTTTTTTTTTTTAAGACCTCTTGGTTACATAAAGGAAAATGTTCAGGTTGGCAAAAGCATGTCTTTAAATATTTTTTGACTTGTTGATCATGCTTCTTGATGCACACACACAAAGCTTCCATAACTAAAGTGTTTATAATTTAGTGGTATTTTTCTGGTTTTATTCGATTATTACTACCTTGCAATTGTGGCAAATGACACTGGCTTCCAATCAACAAAGGGAAAATAACTTTAAGTAAATGTATCTCAACAAAATGTGAGCAATTTAAAAGAAAAATGAAGACTAACACAAATAAATGCACATATGGCAAGGGAGACATATACATATGCATCCATTTCTGATTAAAACTCTCAGAAAACTAAGAATAGAACTTCCTCAACCTACAGCAAACAACATGATTAATTGTAGATGAATAGATGCTCTCTCCCTAAGATCAAAAACAATACAGGGTGTTCACTCTCATCATTTCAGAATTGTACTAAAAATGCTGGCCAATGCAACCAGGCAAGAAAAAAATCTGTTAAATATACTCAGATTAGAAAGGATGATATAAAAATCTTATTATCTATAGGTGATATAACCAAATGATAAAATTCACACACACACACACACACACACACAAATCCTACTAAAACTGAAATGATTGATTTTTTTACAAGTTTGGAAGCTATAAGTTCATTATAAAAGATGTATTTCTATAAGTTGAAATTAAATTAAATGATCAGAAATTTAGGAAACATACATAGTAACATGCAAAATATAAAATACTTAGGGCTATATTTAATGAAATACATGAAAAACAAAATAAAAAACTTTAATGACAAATGAAATTCTCAACAAAGGAAGAGAGAGATTATATTCATGGATCAGATGACTTAACATTGTTAAAATGGCAATTACACCTAAATTGATAATTGATCTGTAGATTAATAAAACCTACAAAATTAAAATTCCAACAGCCTTTTTTATTTGGTAGAAATTATCAAACTCATTCTAAAATTTATATGATAATGCAAGAAAGAATCTTAGACTAGCCAGAAACTTCTTCAAAAAAGAATAAAGTCACAAGGCTAACATTACCTTATTTCAAAAATTATTGCAAAGTTACAGTCATCAAAATAGTGTAGTGTCAGGAGCAGTGGCATGTGACTGTAATCCCAGCACCTCCGGAGGCTGAGATAGGAGATTGTGAGTTCAAAGCCAGCCTCAGCAAAAGTGAGGCACTAAGTAATTCAGTGAGACCCTGTCTCTAAATAAAATACAAAATAGGGCTGAGGATGTGGCTCAGTGGTTGAGTGCCCTTGAGTTTAATCCTTGGTACAAAAAAAAAAAAAAAACAAAACAAAAAAAAAAAAAAACAGTGTAGTACTGGTTGAAAGATACACAGATCAACCAATGTGGCAGAATAGAAAGCTTACAAATAAACCCAAACATAAAAATACTAATTATAGGCAAATGTGCAAAGGCATTTCAGTACAAAAAGGGTAGATTTTTCCCCCACAAATTTTGCTAGAAAAATTGGACAACTATATAATTTTTTTTAACTTTGACCTATTGCATCACAGAAAATTTGGATCAAAATGGATCATAGATTTAAATTTAACCCATGAAACAATAAACAGTACACCATTATGACCTCAAATTATGCAAATATTTCTTAGACACAACCCTAAAAGTGTGACACATAAAAAAAAAGTGATTAACTGTACTTGATCACAATTAAATACTTCTTCTTAAAGACATTGTGGGGGCTGGGGATGTGGCTCAAGTGGTAGCGCGCTCACCTGGCATGCGTGCGGCCCGGGTTTGATCCTCAGCACCACATACAAACAAAGATGTTGTGTCCACTGAGAACTAAAAAATCAATATTAAAAATTCTCTTTCTTTCTCTCACTCTCTCTCCTCTCTCACTCTCTAAAAAAAATTTAAAAAAAAAGACATTGTGAAGACTCATCAGACTGAGGTAACATAATTGCAATACATACACACACCTGATAAAGAGCCTACATATAGAATATGTAGGGCTGGGGATGTGGCTCAAGCGGTAGTGCGCTCGCCTGGCGTGCGTGCGGCCCGGGTTCGATCCTCAGCACCACATACCAACAAAGATGTTGCGTCCGCCGAGAACTAAGAAATAAATATTAAAAAAAAAAAAAAAATAGAAACATATAGAATATGTAAAGAATTTTCTTTTTTTTTTTTTTAATGTGGTGCTGAGGATCAAACCCAGGACACAGCACATGCTAGGTGAACTTTTCTACTGCTGAGCCACAATCCCAGCCCATGTAAAGAATTTTCAACACTCAGTAGGAATATTAACAACCTGTGTTGTTTTCCTAATGTGCAAAAGATTTTAATAAACACGTTGCCAAGGAAGATATATGGATGGAAAATCAACAAAAGATGCTGCACACCATTAGTCATTAGGGAAATAAAAATTAAACTTACCTCCAAATATCACAAAGTATCTATTACAATGACTAAAATTAAAAAGATTGACCATACCAAGTATTGCCAAAATGCAGAGTAGATCTCACTCTCATGAGAGTGAAAAACGCTTTTGAGTTGCTTTAAAAGTTTTTACTATATGATCCAGCCATTCATTCCTAGATAGTTCCCTAAGAAAAAATAAAACAAGCTTTCCTATAGTTATAAACTAGAAAAATCCAAATGTCAATCAACAGATGAATAGATAAACAAATTGTGGTATATCCATAGGATGAAATAATACTTAGTAATAAAAAGTACTACTGGTACATATCACTACATAAATGAGCCTAAAAATAATTATTCTGAGAGAAAGAAGTAAGACAAAAAAGAAATATATATAGTATGATTTAATTTATATGAAATTGTAGAAACATATAGTAATAGAAAGTTTGCCATCAGTGAGTAGTTCCCTGGAACAAGTTGTGGAGGAACATGCAAAGATGGGCAAGTCATATATGCATTCAACTTCATCTTTCCCATTGGCAAATGAAAACATTGTCATCCCCAAGGATGCTTTCAAGTCTGTGATTCATTTCATTTGTCAGGTCTAATCTGAAGTTATTTTTCTCTGATGCTCTCAACTTCTGGAGAATATCATTACTATTCGTTTAAGGCATCAGTCAAACATCTCTCATTATAGATACCTAAACTTTAAGTTCAAGTAGCAATATCCTGACTTTTCTGGGAGAAATTGTCTCAATTTCACTTCCCCTTATCCTAGTTTAGCTCCTGCAATAAAGGCCCCATTTAAGACAAAACATTCTGTCTCCTCTTTTCTCTATGTACAATTTCTCTTTAAGCTCTCCTGATAATTTGCCAGAAGTCCTAAAAATAGTTGTTCCTCTGCAATCTATAATTGAATGTTAAAGCAATAACCTTATGATGTTTCTTTGATAATTGTTCATCTTCCAGATCACTTGCCAATTACTATTTTAACTTAGCAAAGTTTTTAAGGCAAGGTATAGACAACACTGGGGGATGAAATTGGGCCTAGATAGAAAGAAAGTCAACCTGTGATACATAATTCCACAGGAAATGAGCTCAACACACCTAACAGGAACCTTTAAAAGAAAGATAGTAAAACACTCTTGGTTAACCTGTTGGTGAAGGAAAAGCAAAGTGTACAGGCTTAACAAAAGTTAACTCAAAATGGATCAAGGAGCTTGATATCAAATCAGAGACTCTGCATCTGATAGAAGAAAAAGTTGACTCTGATCTACATACTGTGGGGTTGAGCTCCAAATTCCTTAATAGGACACCCATAGCACAAGAGTTAATAACAAGAATCAACAAATGGGACTTACTTAAACTAAAAAGTTTTTTCTCAGCAAGAGAAACAATAAGAGAGGTAAATAGGGAGCCTACATCCTGGGAACAAATTTTTACTCCTCACACTTCAGATAGAGCCCTAATATTCAGAGTATACAAAGAACTCAAAAAATTAAAGAATAAGATAACAAATAACCCAATCAACAAATGGGCCAAGAACCTGAACAGACATTTCTCAGAGGAGGACATACAATCAATCAACAAGTACATGAAAAAATGCTCACCATCTCTAGCAGTCAGAGAAATGCAAATCAAAACCACCCTAAGATACCATCTCACTCCAGTAAGATTGGCAGCCATTATGAAGTCAAACAACAACAAGTGCTGGCGAGGATGTGGGGGAAAGGGTACACTTGTACATTGCTGGTGGGACTGCAAATTGGTGCGGCCAATTTGGAAAGCAGTATGGAGATTCCTTGGAAAGCTGGGAATGGAACCACCATTTGACCCACCTATTCCCCTTCTTGGACTATTCCCTAAAGACTTTAAAAGAGCGTGCTACAGGGACACTGCTACATCGATGTTCATAGCAGCACAATTCACAATAGCTGGACTGTCCAACCTAGATGCCCTTCAATAGATAAATGAATAAAAAAAATGTGGCATTTATACACAATGGAGTACTACTCAGCACTAAAAAATGACAAAATCATGGATTTTGCAGGGAAATGGATGGCACTAGAGCAGATTATGCTAAGTGAAGCTAGCCAATCCCTAAAAAACAAATGCCAAATGCCATCTTTGATATAAGGAGAGCAACTAAGAACAGAGCAGGGAGGAAGAGCATGAGAAGAAGATCACCATTAAACAGGGACAAGAGGGGGGAGGGAAAGGGAGAGAGAAGGGAAATTGCATGGTAAAGGAAGGAGACCCTCATTGTTATACAAAATTACATATAAGAGGAAATGAGGGGAAAGGGAAAAAAACAAGAGAGAGAAATGAATTACAGTAGATGGGGTAGAGAGAGAAGATGGGAGGGGAGGGGAGGGGAGGGGAGGGGAGGGGAGGGGAGGTAGTAGAGGACAGGAAAGGCAGCAGAATACAACAGACACTAGTATGGCAGTATGTAAAAAAGTGGATGTGTAACGGATGTGATTCTGCAATATGTATACGGGGTAAAAATGGGAGTTCATAATCCGCTTGAATCAAATGTATGAAATATGATATGTCAAGAGCTTTGTAATGTTTTGAACAACTAATAATAAAAAATTTAAAAAAGAAGTGTACAGGATTAGTTTAGTGGAAGTTTTTGCAAGAGATTTGGGAATTTGGAAGAAAAGGCTCTATATTTTCTTTTTCTTTTCTTTCCTTTTTTTTTTTTTTTTGTAAATTTTTTTTTTTTTAAAGAGAGAGTGAGAGAGAATTTTTATTATTCATTTTTTAGTTATTGGCGGACACAACATCTTTGTTGGTATGTGGTGCTGAGGATCGAACCCGGGCCGCACGCATGCCAGGCGAACGCGCTACCGCTTGAGCCACATCCCCAGCCCTTTTTTTTTCTTTTTTAAGCATCAACATGTACAATTCACTCCATTGTTCAGAAAATACAAGAGCATACCTTATATAATTCATTTAGTCCAAGGCTTTCTGGAGCCAGACTCTGTAGGCTAATGTCATAATTTATCAGTTTGGGGGAATTCTTTCCTGGGTTTCCTCAAGATGCGATTGAACATTATCATGATTGAGAGGCCACACTCTGCAGGAAAATATAAACTTCAGCCCTTGGCCTAGGCATTCCAAGTCTGAGAAGAAATAAGCCACCTTTGGGATAAAGCACTTCTGGGAGTATATTGTTGGAGGAAAGATGGAAGATGGAATATTTTGCAATACATGGATAATTGGCCAATAAATGTCAGTGCCCAGGAACCAATTCCTATGAGTGAACACACATGCTCCTGGAAATGTCATCAGGATGGAAAGAGATGATTTGTTACAACAAATCTGCAACCAACCACAGTGTTGTGGATACTAAGAAGCAGAACTTCCTTGTAGGACATCATCTCTGATCCTTTGCTTAGGGAGACCATGAACATTATTCTCCCATTATCAGAAAGACACAAAGTATGAGCTAGAGCAGAGAGTGTTTTATTTTATTACTTTAAGTTCTTTTCATATAAGTTGAAGATCTTAACAGAAATCATAAGAAACTAACAAACATAGGGAATAGAGACATATTATTCTTTTGTATATTCATTTGTAATTGCCTAGTACATAGTAAATGTCCAATATATTTTTGAAATTAAAAAATGCATGACGTAGATGTATTTATAAGTTGAACAAATAGGAACTAATATCATATAACTTTTCCTTTATGGCCTGAATACATGCATGCATGCGCGTGTGCACGCACTCGCGTGCACGCACTCGCGTGCGCGCGCACGTGCACACACACACACACACACACACACACACACAATATTTTTGTCTGTTTGGTTTTTCTTTTGGTACTAGAGATTGAATCCAAAGGCACTCAACCACTGAGCCACATCCCCAATCCTTTTTAATTTTTTTTCGTTTGTTTTAATTTTGAGACAGGGTCTCACTAAGTTGCTGAGGCTGGCTTCAAACCTGCTACCCTCCTGATCTCAGCCTCCTGAGCTGCTGGGATTACAAGTGTGCACCACCCCACCTGGCCTGTGGTCTGAAATTTTTGACAAGTAATTTCCAATGCACTAAAAGTTTATCTTTTTCTGTTTTTTATCTTGGAGTTTACACAAACTGGAGTGCGGTTTCTTTTTAAGCACAGTCTCTTATTTACTTTGTTCTATGTACTTTGCTTAATGTTAGAAAAGTTTTTTATGATATGTTTCTTAAAGGAGAAGTATTATGAAATTATACAGTTAAACTTTTCATGCTACTGCATCCCAGTATTTTTTTCAAAATATTTAAGTTTAAGAATATATAATTGGGCTGGGGATGTGGCTCAGCGGTAGCGCGCTCGCCTGGCATGCGAGCAGCCTGGGTTCGATCCTCAGCACCACATACCAACAAAGATGTTGTGTCAGCCAAGAACTAAAAAAAAAAATAAATATTAAAAAAAAAATTCTCTCTCTCTCTCACTCTCTCTTAAAAAAAAATTTAAAAAAAAAAGAATATATAATTGCTTATAAACATGATGGACTAATGTGCTAGTATATTTATTTCTACTTTTTTTTTGGGGGGGGGGACCAGAGATTGAACGCAGGGATGCTTAACCACTAAGCCACATCCCTTGCTCTTTTTATTTTTCATTTTGAGACCGAGTCTTGATAGGTTGCTTAGGGCCTCACTAAATTGCTGAGGATGGCCTCAAACTTGTGATCCTCATACCTCAGGTTCCTGGGTTGCTGGGATTATAGGGTTAAGATAGGGTTAAGAATTTATGCACCAGCGTGAATGGCTACTTCTACATTTTTCTGCATATAAAAAAGTAACTTATTATTGTGACATTAATATACAACATTTTAAACAGCTCTTGGCAAACATTGGCTCTAATAGCTAGTTTCCCATTATATAGCCATCCTTACTTACCTAATTCTTATAGTTTAGGACATTTAAATTGCTTCATTTTCTACCTGTTTTAAATAAGAAGGAGGTAAATTTGTGAGCTTAAAATACTTTCTATAGTTCAAATTATCACTTTAGAATAAATATAAACTAAAGGTTGGGGCTATCAGTTGGATATAAGGTGTCCTCCAAAAGACCCTGTGTTAATGACATTGGTAAAATGACTAGATTATGAGAGCCATGACCTAATAAGTCCATCCTAATTCAAATGGACTACTGGGTGGTAACTGTAGGCAGATGGGCATGGCTGGATGAAGTAGGTCTCTGGGAATATCTCTCTGGATTTATCTTGGCCCCTGGCTCCTCCCTTTCTTTTTCCTCCTGGCTGCCAGGAGCTGAAATGCACTCCTCTACCGCACCCTTCTGCCATGATGTTTTGCCTCACTTCATGCCTAGAGCAATAGAGTTGGCTGACCATGACTGAACCTCTGATACCATAAGCCAAAATAAACTTTCCCTCCTCTAAGTTGTTTATATCACATATTTTGGTAACAACGATAAAAAGCTGACTAACACAATTGCATAAGTTTTAAAGCTTGTCATTTATTTCACCAACTTTTGTCCGGAAGGAGTTGCATGAATTTAAATTCTAATGTGCAATTAATTTCATCATCATCCTATGTATTCTCTCAATTTTCTTTTAAATGGTGGTAGATTTTTTTGTTAAGAAATTGATGGCATGTATGAAAGATGATATATCATGAGCTCTGTAATGTTTTGAACAATCAATAAAAAAATGAAAATTAAAAAAAAAAAGAAATTGATGGCTACATTCTCCTGAAAACAAAACAAAACAAAACAAAACAAAAAAAAAAAAAAAAAACAGTGTTAACTCAAAATTCCATTAGGAAAATAATTCTATAAGAATGTAATTCATAGAAAGATAATAGCCATTTTTCACATCTCTGGTCAAGTATGATTTGAGGGGAATTGAAACAAAGCATAGCAAAAGCTCCAATCATTGTAATACACCCTAATAGTTCTTGGAGGGAAATACACAGTCTACTATGAATTTGCTGACTTAATTCTTTATAAAGAAGTGTTGTTGTCTTACAGCTATTTTAAGAACTTTGGTGCCATTGTGACTAACCACATAAAAGCTATGCTCTTTACTTAAGTTAGATTAAGTATACTGTGTAAATAGGGTTAAGAATTTATGAAACAATATTTTTAAATTCATGGAATATTCAAAGTAAATTCATACCCAGGAATTAAGATAAACTTTGCGATTTATTTCACACTGAATAGGGTCCACTTTCATAAATTAGATTATGTGGAAATATTTCTTTGGAACTCAGTCCTTACACACACAGCAATACAGTTTCACTCCAGAAGTATGTAAAAGTTCTTTATTTGGCTATTAAAGTCATAACAGAATGAATAGCACACATTAAGCACTAGAGCATTTTAGTAGGAATTTTAAAGTGCATGCTAGATAAGTTAATTTTTTTAAAAAAAAATAGTCATTTCATCAATAAACTTCTCTCATAAAATGTTACCTGACATGGGGTCTCACTGTGTTGCCCAAGAGGGCCTCAGCTGCTGAGCTCAAGCCATTCTCATTTCTCAGACTCCAGGTTCAGCTCTAGAGCTTGCTTTTAAGAGTGGTTTACTATGTACCCTGTACTGTGCTTGGGACTTTGGATCATTATGTCATTTAATCCTCACAATCCAATTATTGAGGCTAATTATATTATTCTTCTTTTACAAGTGAGAAAATAGATTTTCAAAAAGAAGTAGTCATTAAAGTAGTCAAATACTCAGACTTTTTACTTAACTATGTTTCTCCCTCGAAATCAGCTGAGCTCCTCTGTATTACAGATCCACAAAGCAGGTCTTTAGACTTGTTTGTACAGCTGCAAAAAAAAAAAAAAGAGGCGCTAGTTACCTTTCTCACTAGTAACCTTGAAAGTGCATCTATTCTTTGAATTAACAACAGTCCCACTTAAGAAAGAAAGAAAGAAAATACAAAAATTTAAGAGTCAAAATAGAAATTCAGAAGTTCATGTTGCATATCTTCTCTCAGTAAACTTCTGGGATGACATTCTGATTCTGTTTTCCTCTTTCTTCCCCACACCCATCCTTTAAATAACAGTAAGTCAGAAAACAAGGTAAGACTTTTTGCTGGTGTTTATACCACTAGAAATTTGAAACATGTTTTCCTTTTATTCTCAAAAGTAAGCAAAGTTAGACTACATACATTTTACTTCTTTCCTTATATTAAATTCAGAGGTAGAGTTTTGCTCTCTCAAAGATCTCAAATGAGATCTACTATTGGACATTATAAAAACAGTTACAAGTTTACATAAAATAGAAATTCACAAAAAGGAAGTTCATTTCTGCCCATTTTGGAAACAATGGTTAACCACATATATATATGTATACACTCATTCCTACTATATTCAACTGAACACAAAGAAGGCATGTAAATCATTTCCTCAAATATACCCAAATATGTTTCTTCATGAGGAATTGCTATGGGAACGAGAAGATATATTTTTTCTCATTTTTATTATGAAATATGATGTAACTGATTTTGAAAGATGTTACACATTTTTTGCCCTTTTGTCTTCTATATTCTGCCCTGCCAGTCTGTCTTTTGGAGCTTTTATTAGAAAGTCCCCAATTAAAAAGCTGTGTGAGTGAAAAATGGCTTCTATTCACACAACAAGGATTCCAAACAAGAGGTAAATTTGGTAAATCAGTTCCTCCCTGGCTCCTTGCCATTCACATCTTTTGGTTTTGAAATTCATTTCTTTGTAAGCATAAGGTGGTTGTTTTGAGGTGTTGTCAGGCCTCTAACAGGGTTATTGTGCTTGGTAGAAGGTGGTAGTTTTTGATCAATGTCTTCAAAGTCAAAGCTTGGAAAATAATAGCTGCACATCAAAACCTGGTGCCGTAATGTGGTTAACATTGGACTCTTTCAGGTGGCCCCAGGGAATGCCCTAATTCTCATGTGAAGCTTTACCATAATTAGTCATTTTTAATGGTGTAGTAAGTTTAATGTGAAGACATATAGAGACATACAGCTTGAGATTCATTATCAAATGAGGTTCACAAAAATTATCACCAGAGGAGAAATGAGAAAACCTTTCTACTTTGTGATGCCTATTTTTTCTAAATTTCTAATTAATTACATTTCTTTTCTTAGGACATCTCTTATTGGCTCACTATCTGTACAAGAATGTTTACACCTAATTTTTGAGCCACTTATGTAATTATTTTATAATATCCTACCTAATCAAAATTGATCTTAAACCTTTCCGTTGTACTTCTTTTCTATATTCTTAGCACTTTTCCCAAAGGTGCCTTAAACATATTAAGTTGCTTGAAAATTAGGAATTTTTTCGTGTATTATTGTTGTTCTTAACTTTTAACTTCTAGAAGTCATTGGTAGCATCTAAGGAGATAGAGGTATTTCATTTATATATCCACACAAATAGCACGATTGGCATACATACACACATATATACTGCATGCAAACGCAAAAGATTTCTTAAAGAAACTGTAAAATCACAGTTGGAAAATACACGATAAAAAGTCAAATAAATCTATACTTAAATGTGCCATATGTTTCTCTAATACTGAAGCACAATGGGGTGCATTAAGAAACTCATTAAATCAATGGAAAGAGCAGCTGGGCCCCATCAAGATGTCTACTTACTTCACTTCTGAAATAGAAAACAGAAAGATACTGGATATATTCCAGTTCTTCTCAGATTTGACCAGATCATGATAGCATGGGCCCAGTACAATGGAAAACATAAATGTTATCTCCTCTTGGCACCCAATTTGATAAATGGCATTTTAATATTCTTTGACTATTTTCCCAGTAAAGGTACTTTTTCACTTTTTTTTTTCTCATAAAAAAATGAAAACTTTCTCAAAGTACCTAAATAGTCCAGACAAATCACACAGCAGACAAAGAGACCTGCAAAAGACTTAACAGTAAAGAAAGCCTCAGTATGTCCAGTTTGACTTTATGAACTTCAGAGTGAAATGAATGTTATAAAAGTACAAATCCCTCCACTGCACTTGTGCATGATCTGAAGAAAGGCTCGGTTCTCAAGGTTTTGGACAACTCTTCTGTAAACTATAGTTTTAGCTGTTCCTATTTATGTCAGTCATTTTAAGAATCCGATGAAAGCTATGAGAATCTGAACATGTATACACATACGAACAAAACTTTCCATAACATTTTGAGCCCATATATATTCAAAGCCACATCTAACAAAACCTCCTAATTTATAAATCACATTAACAAAACTGAAAGCCAAGTCTCTGAAGCTTAGGGTGGGAGGAATTCAACACAGCATCATGGAACGTTAGAATTTGAGGTGTGCTTAGTGTTGATTAGTTCTCTGTTGATAGTTTATACTTGATATCTATATTCAGGTTTTTAAAAAATGATATGCAATGAAATAAGAAAATAAGTCTGAAAAAAGTAACACCCTGCTATTTTGGTTCAAGAACAATAATGCATATTCTTTTTCGTGGGGAAAGTACCAGGGATTGGACTCAGGGGCACTCAACTTCTGACAACATCCCCATCCCCAGCCCTATTTTGTATTTTATTTAGAAACAGGTTCTCACTGAGTTGCTTAATGCCTCGCTTTTTTGCTGAAATTAGCTTTGAAATTGCGATCCTCTGGCCTCAGCCTACAGAGCCACAGGTACTACAGTCATGCATCACTAGGGCTCGGCTACAATAATGCGTATTCTTGAATATGTATTCTTCCTGTATCACCTTCAAAATTCTCCTTGAGAATGTCTAACAATTAAATGGAAAAACAAATATGGTTGTTACTTGCCACACCGAAAATATGAAACTCTTCAAAGATCACTCGAGTTTTCAAACATCACCAACAGGTTCAAAAGTACCAAGCCTCATATCTAAATCCACATTATCATCCACAATGGTACAACCATGCTGTGGTTTGGATATGGATATTAGTGTGTTCCTTAAAGACTTATGAGCAGGGGCTTGGGATGTGGCTCAAGCAGTAGCATGCTTGCCTGGCATGCGTGCGGCCCGGGTTCGATCCTCAGCACCACATACAAACAAAGATGTTGTGTCCGCCGAAAACTAAAAAATAAATATTAAAAATTCTCTCTCTCTCTTTAAAAAAAAAAAAAAAAAAAGACTTATGAGCCGGAAGCTTAGCCCTCAGTGTGCAGAGCTGGGAGGTGGTGGAACCTCTAAGAGGTGGGATCTAAAGGAAGGTAGCATGTTAGTTGGGCACCACCCATGGAAAAGATTAATGTAGATCTAAGATCCCAGTTAGTTTGTATGAGGGTGGTTAATTATATGAGAGCAAGCCTCCTCAAAATCAGCTTCCTGTTTCACCAGGTGATCTCTGCATGTTCTCCCTGCTGGTGTGATGCCACCTGCCATGAAGGCTACACCAGAGGCCAAACAGATGGAACTGTCTGACCTTGGCCTTTCAGCTTCCAAAACTGGAAACTGAATAAACCTCTTTTCTTTATAAAGCTCCCAGCCTTAGGTATTTTTTATAGCAACAAAAAAAGAGATTAACACAAACCATCTGAAATCCTAAAACAGGTAGAGAGAGGTCCTATTGTCTTTCAAATTCCAAGCTTCTCAAGGATTCCATCTGAGAACATTTTCTGTATCTGTAAAATTTTTAAAAATCAGTTGAATGTTATGAATTTTTAGATGCTGATTACTTCAAATTTTTTGATTTTGTGTATTTTCATAAAAATATGACCAATTCCATTTTATCCAGGAGTGCGGGAGTGACTTCTGTCCTGTTCAAAGTCCTCATGTCTCTTCACTGAAATGAAAATTCTATTAGGCATCACATACTAGTCATATGGAGGGATATGTCTTTGTGTCAGTAGTTTCTGAGATTGTCAGTTTCTCAATAGAAATATAGACATTGGAAATTTGACTTCAGGTGGAAAGCAGGGGTAAAATTTCTGATGGAAAAAGCAGGTGTCCTTTCTTTGCCATCAATTCAGTCTCTTATTGACAGCACGCCATTGGCCAACAATGTGCTGTCTTGTATCTGCGAGCTTGCAAAGTCCTCCTTTGACTCTTCTATATACCATTCTTTCTCATCTCTCTCATTTGCAGCCAAATTTCAGAAAGTCATCTCATACTCCACCTCAATTTCCTCATGTCGTATTAACTCCCCACTCACTTCCCGTTGTCCTCTATCCCCTTTGCCCACCAACACACAGAAGATCAACACTGGTGCGGTCAATAGACAGTTTTCTGTTTTCACCTCGCTTGACCTCTCAGCAGTATTCAGCACAGCTGAGTTCAGAGTACTTAGAATTCTCTTCTCTTCACTTCCATGACACCAATTTTCTCATTTTTTTCCTACTTCTCTAATTCTCAGCCATATTTGTTCACACTTCCTCTTTTGCTTTTTCATCTATAAATCTGTCAGAATTTCTTTGTGTGGTTGTTATTACTTAATGTCTAACTCCCCACATGCAGACAGTAAATGAATCTGTTCTGTTCTCACTGTGTTCTCAATGTCTTGATCAACTAATAAACATGTGCTAGTGAAATGAATGGAGAAAGGCTAGAGGGAAGCAAGGTGTGACAGTTCTCATGGGCATCAGGAATTATTTCAGGGGATTATGAAAAAAACAGTTCATTTTGTTAAGGAGTGCTTCAAGTGTGTGCCCTGACACACACACACACACACACACACACACACACACACACACACACACCACACTATAATCCATTAATTTTGCACTGCATAAAATATTTACAAAGATACTGTCACAACTGTGGAAATTTTAATATAACATGGTTTGTGATAGTTCAATCGAAACATGTTTAGCAGTCTCTCTGCACTGATTCAGTCCTATGGAAAGCAGACATCCAGACTATTAGAATGGTAAGATGTCCGAGGGTCAGAGGCACTATGAAGGATGGAGGGCAGTGAGAACAGTAGTGGGTAGAGAAACCTCTGTCCATAGTGCAGATGGTGAGGGAAGTAGGGTCAGGAACAGAGTCCAAGACTGTCGTGTAGCCTGAGAAAAGCCTCAGTTTGAATTCTAGGGTTCTCATAGTAGGATACTTTAAAGGCGAACTCTTCCAGGAGTCCTGCCTGAGCAGAACTGTCCTGCCTCTAGTCATTTGCCAGGAGATACAGACAGTGGATGGTGCGACAACAGTGTGAGTGGCTTCCTTGCAGCACTTTATCTCCTGAAAGGAGAGTTGAGCAGTGAATTTTCAAGTCTGCAGCAGTTGGAAGATTTTTGTAAGTCACCTTTAAATATGTGAAATGGGTTAGTTCCTAACATCATTCTTATGGGCAGGAAGATCTAGTCAGAATTGACTACATAATTATCTGTCAAAATAATTTATAAAATTTTTCCACAAATAACAAATGTATGTAATAGCTATTACTTATTATTTTTTTTTCCTTTCTAACTTCTAAGAGTTTATTTAATGATTTATGGAGGTGTAATATGTCAAAAATTGGGCTAAGACCCAAGATATAGGCAGAATCTTTGCCTTCTTTGACTAGTTCCTTCTCAGAAAAAGTTTTATATACTGGAATGAGATAGTGAGTTTCTTATTCTATGACCTTGGTGAAAACTACTTTAGGTATTTTTTAAATTTTTCAGTCAGTATGTCTGCCTGCTTTTCTCAAACTATGGTTTTGTTTATTTTGGTCAGTTTTTCATCATTGTGACCAAAAAACCTGAAAAGAACAATTTTAAGGGGGAAAAGTTCATTGGGGGCTTACAGTTTCAGAGGGCTCAGTCTACAGATGGCCAACTTCATTGCTGTGAGCCAGAGGTGACGCAGAACATCATGGCAGAAAGGTGTGGAGGAGGAAAGCAACTCAGAACACGGTCACATGGAAACAGAGAGACTCCCCTCACCGTGAACAAAATACATACCCCAATGGCAAAACCTGATAACCCACCTCCTTCAGCCACACCCTACCTGCCTATGGTTTCCATCCAGTTAATCCCTATCGGGGGATCAATGCACTAAATAGGTAAAAGTTCTCATAACCCAATAATTTCACTTCTAAACTAATTTGCATTGTCTCACACATGAGCTTTTAGGGGACAACTCATATCTAAACCATAACATGTTGCTATTTAACTCTTCATCCCACTTATGTCTGCTCCTTGCTGAGACAAGATGGCTGCCCTACTTTTTACATAAATTTCTCATATATTTGTTAAAACGACAAATATTTATCAACTATGATAAATGCCTAACCCCATGTTGGGTGATAGCTGGTTGTCATATCTTATTTAAAGGCCATATCATTCCTATAAGATACTTATGCTCACTATTTCAGAATAACAAAACAGATGCTGAAAGTTGATACGTAAATTCAGATTTCCTTTGTGTCAAAACTCGTGTTCTTTCTACTGTAGCTGAATATGTATTGAAGGTTATAATGGAACTTGAGGTGGCCCTTGTATCATCAAATGCAGAATTGAATATGCTAGAAAGGTACATTTCTTCCTAGCCTAGAGCAAAGAAAAACTCCAGAAATCAAAAGGTGTTCCTACTTCAAGTTGCTTGACACTTGACCATCTGATCCCAAGTATCAAAAGAATCTTTTTGGAGGGTAGAGTGGGTACTAGAGATTGAACTCAGGGAAGCTCAACCACTGAGACACATCCCCAGCCCTATTTTGTATTTTATTTAGAGACAGGATCTTGCTGAGTTGTTAGCACCTTGCTTTTTGTTGAACCTGGCTTTGAACTCATGCTCCTCCTGCCTTAGCCTCCTTAGCTGGGATTACAGGCATGTAACACCACACCAATGTCAACAGAATCTTTCTTAAATCAAGTTTCCTGAACAGGGCTCTTCATTCATGAAAATTTCAACAAATTGTGATGAATGTTATGATAGCAGAATTATTATTATCTACCTGAATCTTTTGCTTTACAACATTGAAATTCAGTCCTCAAAAAATTCCAGAGGAATAATATTAACACCAAAATAAAACTAATAGCAGCAATCTTCCAACTATTACCATTTTGTAGATTGACTTAGAGTGGTTTTTGGTTTAAGCTCTAATTTTATACTCCATTAGTTTCAAAATGACTGATATTTTGAACAAGTTCTGAACAAGTTCAAATGAGATCTGACTGCCAAACTATCAGCCTACATTCAGCCTACATTTATATTTGTGCCTCATGATACCAGACATATGTATAAAAATATCCCTTGTCTTAATGCATCTTATGGTATTCTAATTGAAAACCGATGTATGATTTCTGAAAGGCTAAAGATCACATTCTCTTGTCCACTTTGCTTCTCAGTTATTTTTAAACCTCCTTTGAGTAAAACAAATTCAGCCTACAATCTAGGAATACATGACGAGTAGGCAGAACAGATAAAAGTACCAATTAAAACAAAAGAATGTATCCTTCAGTCATTGAAAATAATAAAGATAGGATGGCTAATTAATTGGGGTTCAGTAAATACAGGATAATATTTGTCTCACGGTGCTCAGATCAATTATATAATTTTAGAGAAATAACTTTCACCACTTGATTTTAGTAGCCATTGTAACTCCTTATTCTAAAAACCATGGTAACGTTTAAGAATTTTGTAACAATCTTCTGTCTGTCTTCAGTAATCTTTTATTTATTTATTTTGTGTGTGTTTGTGCTGAGGATTGAACCCAGGGCTTTGTGCATGTGAGGCAAGCACTCTACCAACTGAGCTATATCCCCACCCCTTTTCCTTTTCTATTATTACTCTAGAGTTTTATGTAATAATGGAATTCATTTAGACATAATTATGAAAATATGGAATATAATTAGCTTCAATTCAATTTCCCAGTAATTCCCCCTTTTGCTCCCCTGCTACCTCCCCTACCTCCCTCTGTTCCTTTTCCTCCACTGATCTTTACTCTATTTATTTATAGTTTCAGTGTGTGTGTGTGTGTGTGTGTGTGTGTGTGTGTGTGTGTGTGTGGATATCCATAGAAGGTGAGATTCTCTGTGGTATATTTATATATATGTATGTAGAAAAGTTTGGTCAGATTTATTCCACCATTCTTCCCTTTCCCATTCTTCCCTCCTCTTCAATTTCCTTTCTCTAACCACTGATTGCTATTCTATTTTCATAGAATTCACCCCCTTCCCATTTTTTCGTTTTCTTTTCCTTATTTTTGTCTTGTTTCTACACAGAAGAGAAAACATTTGACTTTTGACTTTCTGGCTTGTTTTACTTAGCACGATGCTTTTCATTTCCATCCATTTACTGGTGAATGGCAAATTTCATTTTTATTTATGACTTAGTAATATTCTGTTATATATATGTGATATATATGTTATATATCATATATATCACATTTCCTTTATGCATTCATCTATTGCCAGGCACTGTGAGACAAATAATGCACTGTGAGACAAATATTATCCTGTATTTCATTCCATAGATTGGCTATTGTGAATTGTGCAGATGTAAACATGGATGTGGCTACCTCCCCATAGCATGCTGATTTTAAATCTTTTGGATGTATATCAAGGAGTAGAATAGCTGGGTCATATGGTGGTTCCATTCCTAGTTCTTTCTGAGTCTCCATACTGCTCCATACTCCATACTCCAGAATGGTTACACGAATTTGCAGTATCACCAACAAATATATGTACCTTTCCCCCATATCCTTGCCAACATTTATATTATTTGTATTCTTGATAATTGGCATCCTGACTGGAATGAGATAAAATCTCAATGTAGTTTTGATTTGCATTTCCCAGATTGACAGAGATATTAAACATTTTTTTTCATGTATTTGTTGCCCATTTGTACTTCTTATAAGAAGTATCTGTTTAGTTCTTCCATTTATTAAATGAGCTATTTGGGTTTTGGGGAGTTGTTTTGTTTGTTTTGTTTGATTTTGGTTTTGGTGTTAAATTTTTTTGAGTTCTTTGTGTATTCTGGATAATAATGCCCTATCTGAGAAGTAAGTGGCAAAGATCTTCTCTCATTCTAAAGACTCTCTCTTAATACTTTAAATTGTTTCCTTTGCTGTGCAGAAGCTTTTTAATTTGATGCCACACCACTAATTAATTCTTGGTTTTATTTCTTGTATATTAGGAATGTTGTTAAGGAAGTCAATGCCTGTGCCAATATGTTATAGTGTTGAGTCCACAATTTCTTCTAGAAATTGCAGAATTTCTGGTCTCATTCCTAGATCTTTGATCCACTTTGAGTTGAATTTTGTCCAGGTGAATCAAGTTTCATTCTACTAAATATGGATTTAGTTTTCTCAGCAATTATTTTAAAAAAGATTATCTTTTCTCAAACGTGTTTCTGGCGTCTTTGCCAAGTATCAGATAAATGTATCTATGTGGGTTTGTGTCTGTGTCTTCCATTTCCATTGGTCTTCATGTCTATTTTGGTGCCAGTACCATGCTGTTTCTGTTATTATATCTTTGAAGTATATGTGAGGCCCAGTATTATGATGCTGTCAGCATTGCTCTTTTTTCCTCAGGATTGCTTTGATTATTCTGTTTTGTTATTCTTCCAAATTAATTTTAGAACTGTTTTTTTTTCTAATTTTGTAAAGAATATAATCATTAATTTGATTGGGATTGCATTGAATCTGTATAATGCTTTTGGTAATATGACCATTTTTACAATATTAATCCTGCCTATCCAACTACATGGAAGGTATTTCCATCTTCTAAGGTCTTTTTCAATTTATTTCTTCACTGTTCTATGATTTTCACTATAGAGTTTTTTAATATCCTTCATTAGATTAATCCCCAAGGTTTTGTATTATTTTATCTTATTTGAGGTTATTATGAACAAAATATTTTTCATAATTTATTTTTCAGTAGATTCTTATTGGAGTATTAGGAAAGCAATTGATTTATTTATGTTGATCATACATTTTTCTACTATGCTAAATTTGTTTATCAGCTCTAGAGGTCTTCTGGTGGTGTTTTTTTGGGTCTTCTAAATATAAAATAATATCATCAGCAGAGATAATTTATCTTCTTCTTTTCCTATTTGTCCCTTAAATTTCCATCTCCTATCTGATTGCTATGGGCAGAGTTTCAAGGACTGTGTTGAATTTGAGGGCTGAGAGTGGACATCCTGATCTTGTTCCTGTTTTTAGAGGACATGCTTCCAGGTTTTCTCTGTTTTTGAGGCTTCTAATTTCTAGTCCAACATGTAAGGAGCTTGGAAGTCATTACTTTCCTTAGTAACAAGCAAAAATCTGAACCAACTGAAAAACTAAAAACTCAGTTCTAAGTCACAATTGGGAAGTGAAATTGAAGAGTGTACTGCTATCCCCAAAATTGAGGGCAGACAGGCATATAGAGAATCATACTCACTAGGTAGAAACCCAGGTTCCTCCTTCAGAACCAGTGTCAAAATAGGAAAACCCAAACTACAATTGATGATTTGCTATGTACAATTCTCAAAGTTAAAAACTTCAGAAGGACCCACACTTTCGTGAGTTTCACCTCCACAAGATATTTTTATTTAGAAGGCTTACCCTCAATACAAGCTATTTTAACACAGGCTAACTAGCTGAAGTTTTATCAAAGTGCAATCAAGCTGGAGGAAAGGAAATATAGGACTCCAGTCCCCTGCAGCCATACTGTTCTGCCTAATGTGTGAGGGAAGCTGAAAAATACTAATGAAATTCACAGACCAGGGATGCAGGCTCACCATGAAACTGGACCTGTTCATAAAACTATAGAATACTTTACCTTCTACATTCCTCACTGCCATATTAATAAAGCCTACATATCCAAGTTCTTTTTACCCAACACACGATATCTAACTTTCAGTGAAAATTTGTGAGTTCCGACGAATCCAGAACCATATGCAAATATGGCAGGGATGTTGGAATTATGAGACTGTGAAATTTAAAACAACTTTAATTAATATGTTAACAGTGCTAATGGAAAAAGTAAACAATATGCAAGAGTAAATGGGTAATGTACAGAAGTGAGAATTCTAAGAAAGGAAAATAAGAAGATCACAAACATAGTGTAGAACTGAAGAACGCCTCTGAGACTCATTTGTAGATTGGACAAGACTGAGAAGAATCTCTGATCTTTAGGGTATATCAATAGAAACTTCAAACACTGAAAAGTAAAGACAAAAAGACCAAACAAAACAAATTTTTAAAAGCATAAAGCAAAAAGTCCAGAGTGTCTGAGTGGAAAATCTTCAAAAGATGTAACACCACAGAAAATAAGAATATCAGAAAGAGAGAAGGTGAGAGGAGGAGACATATTTGAAGCAATGACTAAGAATTTCCTCAAATTAACATCAGAGTCAGCCACAACCAACTACAGATTTAGGAAGCTCAGAAACAAAAAGAATAGATGCAAAAACAAAAACAAAAGAACTATATACCTAGAGATGGCTTCTAAAATTGCAAAGAAAATCAAAGATAAAGAAAAACTCTTGAGAAAAAAAAAAAAACATAGGAAAAGAATCACCTTATCTAGAAGGGCAAAATAAAAATTACATTTCATTTTTCAGAGACCATGTAAGCAAGAAGAGAATACAGTAAAATATTTAGTGTCAAAAGGAAAAAACTTGTAAAACACCATCCCAGAATTCGTTTTTGTTTTCAATTTTTTTAAGTTGTAGATGAACACAATTCCTTTCTTTGAGTTTATTTTTATGTGATGCTGAGGTTCAAACCCAGTGCCTCACACATGCTCTTCCACTGAGCTACAACCCCAGCTCTCTGAGCTGTAACCTCAGCCCCCAGAATTCTTAATCTTGTGAAATTATCCTTCAAAAGTGAAGAAGAAATAAAAACTTTCTCAGACAACAAAAATTAAAATAATTTGTTGCCAGTAAATTTGCCTTAAATGAAATGTTAAAGGAAGTTTTTCAGAGAGAAAGAAAGTAATATAAATCAGAAACTCAGATCTACATAAAATCATAGCATTAGAGAGAGTATAAGCAAAGGCAAAATAAAAACTTTCATTTTTCTTCTTATTACTTGACCTAATAGTTCAAAGTAATAATAGCAGCAATGTGTTTGATGTATTTATTTAAATATACATAAAATAAATGACAACAACACTACAAAGGACAGCAAGGAAAAGTTGAGAATATTTTGTTATTTATAGTTCATGTGAAATAGTTCTTATTAACAGACTTGGATTAGTTGTAAATATATATTGCTAACTCCAGGGAAACCACAAAATAAATAGAAAAATGTAGAGTTAATGTGCTAAGAAAGGAGAGAAAATGAAATCATAAAATGTTCAAACCACACAAAGGCAGAAAAAGAGTGAAAGGCAAAAACAGGAACCAAGGACCAGGGAAATTAACAGAATATAGTAGCTAATATGGGAGATATTGATCCAATTACCTAAAAAAACTAAATGTTAATGATCTAACAGTGAATAGACAGAGATCATCAAAGTGGATCAAAAAAATAACATCCAACTAGATTATCTACAAGAAACCCACTTAAAAAAAAAAGTAAATGAATAGAAAAGATATAACAGGATAACACTAATGAAAGAAAGTGAAAGAAGCTAAAATAACCAGTTAGTTCATGCTGAATGCTCCTCCAATGCCAAGCTGTGTGGGTTTTGTTTTATTTTATTGTATTGTGTCTTTATGTGTGTGGCTGGTGCTGGGAATTAAACCCATGGCCTTGTGCATGTAAGGCAAGCACTCTACCAACTGAGCTATATCTCCAGCCCTCAAGCTAAGTGTTTTTTTTTTGTTTTTTTTTTTTTTAAGAGAGAAAAAGAGAGAGAGAGAGAGAATTTTTAATATTTATTTTTCAGTTTTCAGTGGACACAACATCTTTATTTTCTTTTTATGTGGTGCTGAGGATCGAACCCAGCGCCCCGCGCATGCCAGGTGAGCACGCTACTGCTTGAGCCACATCCCCAGCCCAAGCTAAGTGTTTTTGATAACTTTGAACAAATACTCAGAATTCTGCTCCTCACCTTGATAGAGTGGGACTATATTCAACCTCCCCCACACACAACTTAAAAAGCAGACAAAAATATATCAAACGGAGATTTTCAGATATTGAACAATAGGACAAGAGATCAGAAGGTAACATGAAAATGAAGAAAGTGAAAGTTCATTAGGGCCAAGGAAAAACTATTTGAGATAGGACCTGGTTGGCAGTATCAAAACTTTGATTTTCACTTTGAATGCCTCATTGCTAGTCAAGCAAGTTAAGAACTAAATGCAGTCATTGATTTTAGTTTAAAAAAAAAAAAATGGGAGGAAGGCATTATTGAAAAAACATGGATGTTTTAGGCAAAATGCCATGTGTACTTTTCTTTCATAGTTTCAACCCTGACCACAAATACTACAATATCATGAGGTCAAAGAAAAGGAAGAAAAAGAAAAAACAGAAGTAGTCATTCATTGGAATATTGTAGAAGTATTGTCTGAGATATGAGTAGATTAGACCTTATCAATGTGGTAACATCACATCATTTTTTAACATAACCAGGTTTCATTAGAAGCCCAAAAGCAGCTAAGCAGCTTCAATTCTGTGGTCACACATCATTTTATAATGTTATGTAGAAAAATGTGTTCTTATTTATGGGAGAAAGAATAAACGCTTTTAAGAATCTTCTCCATTTCATTTTAAAATTATTACACTGAACACAGGTCCTGACATGAAGTATGTACTCATCAAATGTTTGCTGAATTAATAAATATGTAAGTAAAAGAATAACTAGATATCTTAGGTAACAAAAATATTCATTAAAATTTTCATATATACTTTATTGCCAACTCCTCAGATATATTACTCTACTCACATTTAATAATACTTTAAAGCATTCCTTTGAATCAGTAGTTTCATTCCATAAAAAAATACGCTAGTGTTTATGAAAGATGCCCATGTCCCTTGTAATATACCAATCACAAAAGATAATAACTTATCTTTTGTGCATAATGGAACAATATGACACTTCCTCTTACATGAGTATATTTGTTTTCTGATACCAGCTACTCCTACAAATATCAGAGTACATGTCTATCCCCAAACTAATGAAAGATTAGAATGACCTGCAGAATTTATTGCAGCTACCATTATAATTGTTGAAGTGTGCCTTAACAAAATAATGTTAGAGTAGCTTAAAATTAAGTTATACTCTATTGAAATCCATGAAAGGAATTAAAAATAATAAATATAATATCTGTGGTGGGAGGTAAGAATGGCTGTGAACATAGACATAAAGCAGAGTCATGATGTTCTACTTTGAATGTCTCGTTGCTAGCCAGCTTTATTACTTTTATTGCTTTCTTGCCACAGTTACGATTCATCCATTGACTAATGCAATATTTAGTAACAGCATTATTAATATTAATCATCACTGTGACTACACGATGTCCTCTTCCATTTATAGAGTTTCAAAGTCTATTCTTCCTTCTTTGTCAATATAGACTGAGCCAACTAAGGGTAGCTCCTTGCTCCTTATTGATGATAGGACTTCTGTTACATTGACCAATAATTGTATTGATTTCTTCAGCTTTAAAATAGGCGCAAAACAGTATTTTCTTCATCAGATTTTAAAAAACTATCTCATTAGTTTAAAAAGAAAATATGTGTAAAGCACCATGAATTTAATATATGTCTTCTTATTACTGTCTACTAAGGCAAAAAAAAAAATCTACACTGGGTAACTGAATCTGTAAAAAGAGATTCTCAAAATCATAATGCAGGAATTACTTTTTTTGCTTCTTCAAGACTAATGAACTGGCATACAATTTGCCTTGTAGAAATTGCTGTGAGTCAGCCTTTATTTCATCAGTCTTCAAACTATTTCTATGTCTAATGTGATAGATTTCTTCATAATTTCCCATAAAACTCCCTAGAGGACTTTACAGCCAGCTAGCTATCTTTTTATTCCGTTTGCCCTTATATGACTCATCTCTAATCAGTTTCTTCCAGTACCTGAAAAATGATCATAATTCAATTTAAAAATTTAGAAATCAAAGAAGAACTAACCAGAAAGAGAATCTAAAAACATACTAGATAGGGGCTGGGGATGTGGCTCAAGCGGTAGCGCGCTCACCTGGCATGCGTGCGGCCCGGGTTCGATCCTCAGCACCACATACCAACAAAGATGTTGTGTCCACCGAGAACTAAAAAATAAATATTAAAAATTCTCTCTCTCTTTCTTTAAAAAAAAATACTAGATAGGGAATAAACCATAGGGAATATTTCTGGCTTAAGCTGTTCAACTTGTTTATAGCTACTGATTTTCTAATGACAGTCATTCAATGAGTATAAATAGATCCAGTTAAAGGAGAACATTTGTCCATTAAACATCAGATATCCAAAAGCTGTTGAGGTCAAGTTTGTTTGTCATATTTAATTCTATAACATAAAATAAAGCTTTAAAACTTTTTATGACCAGAAAACTTTTGAAATTACTGAGTCTGAAAATTTGGCTCAGAAATAATCACATATATCATTTTGCATACAGTTTCCACGGGAATCAAGGACCCTCTGAAACCCATATGGATTCTGTAAGACTTCATTAATAGAAGATTTTAAAATCTCCATTTCGAATATGACAATATGCTAGAAAGTTGTCATATTACTCTGTTTTAGTTTGAGATTTTTTCATAGGCATATAATTAGTTTGGGTAGATACTTGCATATGGAAAATTTTGGCTCCCTCTGCATGCATATGCACATTCAACTAATAAAGCATTCATGTGTGCACACACAGGAGTCTTGTACTAAGCATCCCCTGGAGAATGGACTGAGAGGCAGCCCATCTACATTGCTTAGATATCCCTAAATGGAAATATCCCTTGGTACACACTTCACTGGTGCTGTGGTTTTTCTCTTGCACCAAAGACTTTCTTACATATTAGGTTGAGTACATTCTCAAGATTCTATATGTTTCTATTAAATTTCCAAAATGTAACAAACTCAACTTCCAAGAGAACACACCAACAAAACTAGTGATGTCCATATTGGTCATACATTTTGCATATCTACCAAATCTAGATCTTAGCTCTTCCTTATGTCTTGTCTTGTCGCCATTTAACAAACAATAAAAATCGGTCTTCTGAAAAGCTCAAGTGATTCTCCCAGGACCAAATACCAAATACATCATTTCCATCATACCACAAAACCAGTAAAAGTAGGTTATCAGGAGCATTATTCTCTAGATATCTACAACAATTTTACATACCCAAGCTAAATGTCCTTAGTGCACATCAAAGTAATGAGTATGAAAGAGTGTAAGATATGTTCTCTCTCTGACGGATTAGGTTGACTATGTCCCAGGAGGTTAACTAGCACTGACTCAGTCCTTTTCCCTAGACGTCTTTCAAAATCAATAAGTTGCAGACATTGTTTCAGGCTTGCAACAGTGATTTAGGCCACCCCACTGTTATTTTAAGTCATTGCTTCTATATTTGTAAATCAGTTGCTCACATACTTAGATCTAAAGGACTCTGCCTCCCCTCCATCTTCTTCCTCCCCAACACCAATGACATCTCCACTTCTCCACTCAGTGACTGACTGACAGACATGACTAAGTGTACCTTGTTTAAACATCTGCTTTATTACTGATGAGTGACTGCCCTACGGGTGGGTAGGTTTTTATTCTCATCTTTCACTCAGGAATTCAGATAGTCTGATTAGAAAGCTGAACTGCTTGGAGGATCCTGACAGATGCCTCTTACTTTCTTTTAAGACCACCATGAATGCCTAGGCATTCCACACAGACAATTTTCAGTGGAGAGACAACCATCTGTCTTGGTACTTGGCTAGTCAGACATGCATGTAGCTGAGGAATCTTACTTCCACACCCAAGGATTAGTTTTCTCCTGAGAAATAATCAGATGAAGAACCATTTATCTTGTGAATGTTGTGAGTATGTAAAGGGTCAGTTGTTGTAATTGTGTAATGGAGTGACTGCTAAGAAGAGTGACTGTTAGCAGAACTAAAATACAACCGGGAGAAACTTAAAGACAGAAAAAAAAGGAAGAAAGCAAGCCTATAAATAGAAAGAACAAGGAAGAACATAGATATTTTTATAATGTGTAACTGTGCTAGAGTTTCTTTGTAGAAATAATCTAAAACAAAGAAATCTTCTGGGATCAAGAACCAGGAATAATAATTTTGGATTTAGTGATACCTATGAAAACAAGTAAAGGATTCAAAATACATATTATTATATGCTAGTTAGAATCTTCTAGAAAAGAAAAAATATGACTCACTAACTTCATAGGCAAGGTTATATTCTGAAAAAAAAATAGTTACATTAGAGAATTATAAACATCATATAAAGAAATTGAAGCTCAGAAGAAAGAAACCTGTTGTGGGAGATGTTAAAAATAAGTTCAAGAAGAGGAGAAAAGGAAGTCAGTAGTGATGCTACCAATTGCTTTAGGGATTGTCCTTTATCTCTTTCCTCTGCTAACCACCCTCTGATCCCACTTCCCACTACGTGAGTTCCTGGGCTTTGACGGGATACTTTCCCCACCAGTATCACTCCTCCTCCAGATATTCTCTTATGAGTTCCCTCCATGTGTGGTTGTTCTGACGCCTTTCAGAGAGGGCTTTCCTAACGGTGCAACTTAAAGAGCTTCCCAGAAACTATCACGCAACCGTTATATTTTTACCACTTGACATATTCTTGACTGTTTTTAAGTTTTAAATCTGTTTCAGAAAAAACCTGTCTCATTTATCACTGTATTTTCAGCACTTGGCACATTACAGACACTCAATAACGGTTTATTGAACAGAGCAAGTAAAGACAAAAGTATTTATCTCATTCATTATAGAATAGTTTCTTCCAAAACACATGGCCCATGGATACACCTCCTTTGGCAAAGGTATCCTCACTTCTTGAAGAGAATAATGGCCGTAGGACAAATATAGGTTCACATACTTTTCCAGTTCCTGGAAGAGGTTCTGGGAAACGGTACACTTCCCACACAGCAGATTCGGCTCTGGAAGACTTACAGTGCAGCTGGTTGAAGCAGAAGTGCCTCCTTCGCCCAGTATGACAAGATCTAATAAAGCTAGATGTTTCTCTAGAGACAAAGCCTCTCCTCTCCCCGCACTGCCTTTCCGTGGCCTAACTCTACCTCCTAGGATACATTGCTCAATAGATATCAGGATCTCTCCAGTTTAGCAACATCAGTGACTCTTGTTCCGAACCCAAAGAAAAGCCTCAATGAAAGGATAGATATTTTGAAAGTGTGCATTCTGGTACAGCCAGCTGTGGGGACTGGATTAGAATGTGAAGACAAGGAATAAGACTCTCCTCTAATGAAAATTGGCATCTAGTATATGCTCAATAAATCATGAGTCAGTAGTATTTTATATTAAAAAAAATAGAAACATTACCTAGAAAATGTAGGGAACAGGATCAAAAATGAAAAAGGAAAAAACAACGTCCAGAGCCTCTGTTCCCTTATCTGTACAAACAAGAGAAGACAAAAAAGGGTAAAGTAAGAAATTGTCATGTAATAATCACATCTACATGGAATACTTCAGTGCCTGACAATTTCCTTTCAAACATATAAATAACTGTGAGTTTTTTTGAGAATAAGGACAGTATTTCATCTTTTGAATCCCATCCTTTCATTCTCCATTGTCTGGAACATTATAAGGGCTTAATAAGCAATTGTGTATTGAGCTGATTATATTTGAGAATATGATGATCAAGATTTTCTTGGGACCTATTGAGTTTCTTCAGAGAACTAGAAAATAGATCTGAAGAATTCTGTATCACTCAGGGGATGTTTGCAAAATGGAAAATTTATCACAATATATGGAAACATTAACAATTCACGATAACAATAGACACGCTGGTTGCTTATTTATGGTGTTTGCCAGGGTAACTTGTAAGCTTGACTGGAAGTGAACCTGTGCTGGAGCAAAGCTAGTTCTTCTCACCCTAGATATCTTGAAAAAAGAGAGAACATTTTCTTTCTGAGGCCCAAGGAAGAAAAACCTTCAGACATGGGGCCTCCCTTGCTCCAGGACACAGGGATGTTGGAGAAGGAACCAAGACATAGCTGGCCCTTGAGCACTTCTTCCCACTGAAACAGAGGCTGTATGGTGTTCGTCTTTGTGGCATGATGCCCCTAGGTGGGGCTTTTGGACAGAAGGTATCCAAGGTGTGACAGTTTCTGTGTTTTTTGAACTTTGGCAGCTCCTCCATCTATTCTTACTTCTGCAAACTCTCCCCTAAGTCCACCTGAATCTAGTAAGTGATTAGATGGGAGTATAGGATGATATGAATGAAGCTGTGCTGTAGCCATTCATGAGGACATTACTGAGGAAACTAAAATGCATATTTGTTCTATTAGAAGAGCAAGAAGAAAAACTGGTGGCACTTATTTTAAATGTTTATTTTGTTTGTCACACTTATTGAGATATTAAAAATATATTGAAGTATCTGACCTTTTTCTTCCAGGCTTACAAGCAGTGAACTTCCCAAAGATAAAGATGGAATAAAATGCACCCTTCCTTAGTGAACGATTCATTAAGTTTTGATAAACATATGTATTTATGGAACCACTATGAGAAAACCCCTCAAAAATTTCTCTGGTGTTCCTCTGAAATTGATCCTATAGTCCCATCCCTAAACTCTGGGAAGCAATTATCTGGCTAAGAACCCTATAGTCTTTCTGTTTTCAGAATGTCATGTAAATGGACATACAGAGCATGCAGCTTTTTGTCTATCTGGCTTCTTTTACGCAGCACAATGTTTCCCCCTGCTACTGGACCAGGGATTGAACTATCACTGAGCTACAGCCCCAACCCTTTTATCTTTTTAAATTTTGAGACAGAGCATCACTAAGTTGCTGATGCTGGTCTGGGACTTAACAATCCTGCCTCAGCCTCCTAAATGACTGGCTTACAGGTGTGCACTGTTGCACCTAGTAGTGCTAGCACAATGCTTTAAAGAGTCATCCGAATTGCTGCATATACCATTAGTTCACACCTTTTTATTGCTAAATAATATTTCATTCCATTAATATAACAACAGTTTTTATCCACTCATTTGCTATTAAACATTATAGTTATTCCCAGTTTGTTTGTAGTTTCTAGTTTGGAGCTATTAAGAATAAAACTTGGGGCTGGGATTGTGGCTCAGTGGCAGAGCACTTGCCTCATACATATGAGGCACTGGGATCAATCCTCAGCACCACATGAAAATAAATAAATAAAATGAAGGTATAAAAAAAAGAATAAAACTGCTTTATTTTCTACATATCTTTGTGTAGCATTTATTTTTATTTCTCTAGAGTAATGACTTATAAGTCATTATCAAACTATGCTGTTTAAATGATGAAAGTGCATACTTTAAAGTTGTGTAGCTTGTTATACAATAAATTCTACCTAAAATGTGTGTGTGTGTGTGTGTTTGTGTGTGTGTGTGAGAGAGAGAGAGACAGAGAGACAGATAGAGAGAGAGAGAGAGAAAATGAATGGATGCAAGGGAAAGGGGACATTTTTATATTGTTGGTAAGAATGTAAATTTCTAGGGGCTGGGGATGTAGCTCAGTGGGTAGAGTGCTTGCCTAGCATGCACAAGGCCCTGTGTTCAATCCCCGGCACCACCACAAAAAAAAAAAAAAAAAAAAAAAGAAAAGAAAAGAATGTAAATTTCTATAGGCATTATAGAAAACACTAAGGAGATTCTTAAAAAAAATAAGCCAGGCACAGTGGTGCATGCCTGAAACCCCAGTGGCTCCAGAAGTTGAGGCAGGAAAGTACAAAGCCAGCCTCAAAAATAGTGAGGCAATAGGGCTGGGGATGTGGCTCAAGCGGTAGCGCGCTGGCCTGGCATGCGTAAGGCCCGGTTTCGATCCTCAGCACCACATACAAAACAAAGATGCTGTGTCCGCCGATAACTAAACAATAAATATTAAAATTCTCTCTCTCTCTCTACCTCTCTCTCTTTAAAAAAAAAAATAGTGAGGCAATAAACAACTCAGTGAGACCCTGTCTCTAAATAAAATAAAACATAAAATAGGAATGGGGATGTGATTCAGTGGTAGAGTGCCCCTGGGTTCAATCACTGGTATAGTCAATCAATCAAATCATCAATACAAAATAGAGTTACCATATGATCCAGTGATCCCACCACTAGGTATATATCCAAAGGAAATGACATCAGTATATCGAAAAAATGTCTGCACTCCCATATTTATTGCAGCATTATTCAAAAAGCCAAGGATTGGGAACAAGATAAGTGTCCATCAACTAATGCATAGATATAGAAAATGTGTCTATACACAATCGGAATATCATCCAGCCATAAAGAGAATGAAATCCTGTCATTTGCAACAACATGAATAGAAATGGAGAATACGATGATAAAGTGAAATACACAGAACACAGAAAGACAAGTAGTGATGATCTCATATGTGGAATCCAAAAAACTCTTTATCTTCTAGAAGTTGAATGTAGACTAGTAGGGACCAGAGGCTGGAGAAGGCAGTGGGGAGGGAGAGATGGAGAGAAGTTGACCAATTGGTGCAAAGTTATAGTTAGAGAGGAATAAGAAATCCTGGTGTATATATCAAGAACTATGTAATGTTTTGAACAACCAACAATAAAATAAAAAAAATAAATAAAATAAAATAAAATAAAATCCTGGTGTGTTACTGCACAGTAGGTTGACTATACATAACAATAATGTGCATTATATTTCAAAAAGGTAGAAGAAAGGAGTTTGAGTAGTTTCACCACAAGAAATGATATTTGAGGACATAGATATGTCTAATGTGATTTAAATATTAGATAATATATACAGATATCAAAACATCACATTACCCCATACTATGTACATTTTTGTAATTTTATGCCTCAGTTAATTTTTTTAAGTTAAAAAAATCCCGAACTATACTTACATTTATGAGCTCTATAATAATATATGGTAGAAACTATTTTAAAATACTGTTTTATCAGATGCCTGTGTCTAAAATCTTCCAATAGGGCAAATTCTATCATAATAGAAAAAATGTCAAATTTAAAACTAAATGACTATAGAAAGTAGGGCAGAATGTAGAAATAAGAAAACATTCTTAACTCTCACCTTCTTTTAAAAATAAACTTTCCACACTTTGAAGTCAAGCACCTATAAAGAAACTAAAATGGTAGAAAAAAAATTTCATTCAAAATATCCATAAATGAGATCTAAGAGATTTATGAAACCAGTTAGATTTAATGCATTTACTCTTTATTATAGGTAATATAAATTCTCATTTGTTTCTACCATCCATGTTTTTAATCATTTTGGGGGGAAGAGTAGTTTGGTAATGCTGGAAATTGAACCCAGGGCCTTGCACATGGAAGGCAACTGAGCTACAGCCTCAACCCCTCAAGTTTGTTTTTAATTTAATAAACTTTTTCTTTGTTTAATTATGGTCTCCTTTCCTACCTCCCATTGCTGTAATTACATTTTCCATATTCAGTTGCTTTACCCTCCACTTATTTAAAAACTGACTTAAGTTATTTTTCCAATGTTAATGCTTAAATCTTTAACCAAATATTTGCTTTAACAATATCTAGTTACAGTTCATACATCTGCTTGCCTCCTGAATCATTAAAGTATCTTAAAATTTTAATGGTGAACATATTATTATGATTTTTCAGAAGTCATTTTTGCTTTTTTAATTTTAATTTTTATTGATTTATTATAATTTTACATAATAGTGGAATTACATACACAATAAGACAATACAAAATTGTTTTCTAGTATATGTATGTTTGGTTTCAATATCTCTTTAAACACTGCAAAATTACCTATCATCATCATTACATTTTTTCTAATTTATAAAAGTCTGATTTTTAATATATGCATTGTCTGAATTAATGAAATTCACCATGATATTTCCATACTTTCATACATCATGCATTGATCACAATATCACTTTGTATCAGTATATTATGGACTCACTTAATAATGTCTCACGTTTCTCATATCTTGTTTTTATCCTGGATTCTTTGTCTATTTTTTCCTGAAACAGATCTTTTATTTGTGCTTTCATTGAGAATCTGCTAGTGCTCAGCTCTGCTATAGTTTGGATCTGAAATGTCCCCTGAAAGCCTGTGTGTCCCCCACTAGTGGGGCCCCTCCCCTTCCTCTTTCTCTCTCCTCCTGGCTGTCTAGTGAGCAGGTTTTCTCCACCACACATTGCCTGCCATAATATACTGCTTCATCAGCCCAAAGCAACAGGGCTGATCAATTTTGGACTAGAACCTCTGAAAACATGAGTCAAAAAAACCCTTTATCTTTCTAAGTTTATTATCTCAAGTATTCATTTCAGTAAAAGAAAGCTAACTAACACAAACTCTTTCAGGCTCTGTTTGAAAATATGTCTATTTCTGCATTATTCTTGTAGACTAGTTTAGTTGTACATAGAATTTTTTTATTTATTATTTTATTTATTTTTATGTGGTGCTGATGATCAAACCCAAGCCCTCACACATGCTAGGCGAGCGTTCTACCGCTGAGCCACAACACCAGCCCCTTATTTTTTTTTAAAGAATAATATTATAAAATTTATTTAGTTGTAGATGAACACACAGTGTTTTTATTTATTTTTATGTGGTGCTGAGGATCAAACCAGTGCCTCACACATGCGAGGTAAGTACTTTGTCACTGAGCTACAGGCCCAGCCCCTGTACATAGAATTTTAAAGATTAAAAATATGATTCTGTTTTCACTTGTCCTCTTGCTGCATATGAGTGGTCTGGAAGTAAGTAAAATTGTTGTTTGGTGGACAGTCTATCTCCACTCATCTTAAGATTTACTTATTCTTCTTGGTGATTATATAAATATCATCTACCTATTTATCTATGTTATCCTCCATGGGACTCAAAGCACTTCTTCAATACTTTTTATCAGTTCTAGAAAATTCTTAGCAATTGTTTCAAATATGTCCTTTCTGCCATTAAGTCTTCTTAAACTATTCTTTTTATCTAAAAATCTTCTATCTCTTTCTATACATTCTGATTCCTCAAACCCTTTTTCAGTTCTCTTAGCTATTGTCCAAACTTTCTATTATCTATTATATAATTACTTGGAGAGTATTTTTAAATTTCAAAAGCTAGTAATAAAAGATTTATCTCGTTTTTTTTTTTTTACAAAACTGAGTATGTATACATACATATATGTGTGTATATATACACACACACACACACACACACACACACACACACACACACACACACATATATATATAAACTCCCACAAAGTAGATTTTAATTTTGCGCTTTCATATAAAGAAATAAAAATCTTTAAAAGAGACTTTCTAGAAATGTAACTGTGACTTTTTTTATATAGTGTTTTATTTTTGTTTACTTTTATAGTCAACCATATCTCAAAGCGTGGGTCTTTCTGGGAATCTTAATTCTATTAGCTTTTATTGGTTTTTGAGAAAAATAAACATATGCCCAACTCTCATATTTGCAGAGCAAAGACAAAGTAGCTTGCATTCGAGTTGGTGGATACTTTCACTGTATGTCTTTGTTTCCATAGAACTAAGAGGTTTGACATGTTGTCTTGTCTTCTTGGAGTTGCACAGGATTGGAAATCAGGCAAGTCTATTACAATTTGAGAGCTCACTTCATGGCCAAAAAAGATCCTAAAATGACCTAAAATGCAGGCCAAATTAAGATTGCTTATAGATAATAGCAATTAAGAACAAAGATAAGGCCTCAGTTACAGAGTAGAGGAGCTGCCTGTCTGGGCATGATGGGTTATGTAGCCCTTTCCCACAGATGACAGCAATACCTGAAGAATCATACTCATTTTGTCTTCTGACCTAAATATAGGTTTTTTGATGTAGTCTTTTTTTTTTTTTTTGCATGTTAGTGAGATGGTTTGGGGTTTAAAATTAATATAGCTCTTATCACATATTAATTTTCAGTAAAAGGAAACAAGAAAGAGGTGTTTATCCAAAACATAGCTACTCATGACATTTTTAATTCAAATGCCATGTTGAAAAAGAGATCTTATATGTCAAGAGCTTTGTAATGTTGTAAACAACCAATAAAAAAAAAAAAGATTAGACAAAAAAAAATAAAAATAAAAAATAAATTAAATAAATAAATAAATAAATAATTTTTTTTAAAAAAAAGAGTTCTTAATGAAAACATTATTTTTTGGTTGGGGTAAGGGCGAAGTAATAAGTGGGTGGGTACCAGGGATTGAACTCATGGGCATTTGACCAATAAGCCACATCCCCAGCCCTATTTTGAATTTTATTTAGAGAAAGGGTCTCACTGGATTACTTAGTGCCTCATTTTGCTAAGGCTGGCTGGCTTTGAACTCTTGATCCTCCTGCCTCAGCCTCCTGAGCTGCTGGGATTACAGGTGTCCCCTACCACACCCAGCTTGAAACCATTATTTCTTAATTTAAGTTTGTTCTAATCTACTAATGCCCAAGTACACAGCATAATTATGTGTGTAATGAATAATAAAACTAAACAAAAAATAAATTCAGTCCTTCAGATCATGTGGACTAGTATATTTGATGTTTGCATTCATCATTTCATTATTCCATTCATACATGTTTTAAAAAAAACACATGTGTCTGAACTTTGTGTTCTAGAGATGAAAACATCTCCAACTTCAAGTACCTTATCAGTTAGGGAGAGACATAGATAAGCTAACCATTACCAAACTAACCATTACAAAAAATAAAAAGATATTTCTAAGATGAAAATAGCCTTGAAATTCTAAGAGGACACAAAAATACTTACTAACGAGCCTAGAAAAGGTTAAAACAGACTTAGTAGAGGTGGCACTAAGGAGAAATGTTTAAATTTGCAGTAGTCTGTGGCAGAGGGCTTTTCGCCTGTGGAGTTTGGAGTATGTGTGAGGCTTGGAATTGTCACAAAAGTTGGGCCAAGAGCTATTACAATACATTTTATGCACAAGGGCCAGGGGTACAAGACATCCTGCCATGAGAGGGGATTCTTACACAATTAGAAACTGTTCTGCAGTTCACACATTTAAAAAAAAATCTGGGTATTTAAATTCAGCACAGTTTTATATGTAACCACAAAATATCCTTTATACAGTTTATGCACTAAATTTTGCAGAATTAAAGCCACTTGCAAATTAAGGAAAGATTTGGATTATTTTTTTACTTTTCCAAGAGTACTCCATCATCCCACCAACAAAATCATTACTCATGACACTGATGAAGCCCACACATTACTTTGTATCTGTCCACATTTGCAACTTTTCTATTCTGAGTCCCTAAGTACATGTGTATGTGTGTGTATAATTTCAAAATATGATATATCACTTTGACAATACTCAATTTTTTCCAAATTGAAAATCAAATTTATTAGTAATAGATGCAAGTATCTAATACTTAATTATGTCTTCAAATGTATATGAGTCCAAATATTTATATATTGAGATACATATCATCTTAAATCTTTTCATTTCTTCTGTTACAGTCAATTTTATATTGACTATAATTTTCATTATTATAATTGCAAAGTGTAAAATTAGTTTCGTTTGTTTGTTTGTTTTCACTTTTTGCAGTGCTAGTAATCAAACTCAGTCCTCCTACATGCCAGTCAAATGCTCTCCCACAGAGCCACATTCTCAACCCTAAAATGAAGTTCTTAGGTGCACATTTTGATAAGCTTCAGTAAACGTATATACCTCCACATTCAATACCACATCAAGATGTAGAATATTTGTAATTCTATTTACCTTCTGCCTTTTGATTGTCAATCTTCTGTCTTCTCCACCCAAAGGCAATCAGTGTTCTAATTTCTAATCCCATTGATCAGTTTTGTCTTCCCTTGAATTTTTACAGAAATGAAATCTCAAATAATGTACTCTTTTGTGCTCAAATTTACTCATATAGCACTTTTGAAGTTTATTCTTGTTACTTTGAGTATCCATAGTTTGTTCCTTTTTTTTTGCTAAATAGTGACATTGTCCATATATTTTATTTAAGGATAGCAAAGGGGCCCTTCAAATATTTGTCATAAAGCAAGTATGGGTCTGATAGATTGAGAACCACTGTTACAGTGGTTAACAGCACTATAAAAGAAAGACCTTGGGGTTAGGGTTGTGGCTTAGTGGTAGAGTGCTCATCTAGCAAGTATGAGGCCCTGAGTTCAATCCTCAGCACCACATATGAATAAATAAATAAATAAATGTATTGTGTCCAAATACAACTAAAAATAAATAAATATTAAATAATAATAATAATAAAAGAAAGACCCAAGGTTGTAATGCACTTTTCCTTTTATTTGCTCTGTGAGGGTGAGTCACCTCACCTCTGTGAGCCTTGGTTTACTCACCTTGTGAACTAGGAATCACAATAATTCCTACTTCATTGAGTTTAGGCAGGGATTAATTCAAGTAACTCAAGTAATGTAAATATGCCTGTGTGTTGGCCAATTTCATGTTTCTATATCAAATATCTAAAATTATTTGTAAAGAGGGAACTTTTACCTCAGTTCACAGTTTTTAATGTTAGTCCATGATCATTTGGCCCTGTTTATTTGGGGTCTGTAGGGTGGGGGTGCAAGATGGCAATGGCAGGGAGGATGTGGCAGAGCAAAAATACTCACCTCATGGCCAACAGTGAAGAAGAGCCTGGGATTCCACAATCCCTTTAAGGGATGCCCACCCCACAAAGACCTAAAGAACTTTCACTAGGCCTCACCTCCTAAAGTCTCTACCACTTCCCATTACTACCACCTGTGGGATCAAGCCTTCAATTCATGGACGTTTGGGTGACATTTAAGATCCCAACTAGAGCAGCCTGACATACATTTCTCCTTCAATTCTTTGGTCATATATTTTAGTAGAAAATGCCCTATTTTGGATCATTTGCATGACTTTTGGGATCTGACTCTGTCTCTGAATGTAGCCATCTCCAGCTACAAATGCTCACTAACGGGGCTGGGAATGTGGCTCAAGCGGTAGCGCGCTCGCCTGGCATGCATGCGGCCCTGGTTCGATCCTCAGCACCACATACAAACAGATGTTGTGACCTTCGATAACTAAAAAATAAAATTAAAATTCTCTCTGTCTCTGTCTCTCTCTCTTTAAAAAAAAAAAAAAAAAAAAATGCTCACTAACTAGACCCTGCCTACATTGGCCACGGATATGATTTGGCCTCATTCCCAGAAGGACATTTAACCCTTTATCAGATGGTGTTATGATTTGGACCTGGAATATGCCCCTCATAAGCTCGTATGTTAGGCAATGCAGCAATGTTCAGGGGTGAAAAGATTGGATTAGGAGAACTGTAACCTCATCAGTGTATTAATCCACTTGATGAGTTACTAATCTGAATGGATTACAGGGTAATAATAGTAGGCAGGTGGGCATGGCTGGAGGAAGTAGAACACTGGAGGTGTGCCCTTGAGGACTATATCTTGTCCCAGGATGCTTAGTCTCTTCTTCTGTTTCTCCAGCTGCCATGAGCTATGTTTTTTCCCCACCAGGCCCTTCAGCCATAATTTTTCTGCCTTGGAACCAGTTAACCATTGACTGAATGTCCAAAACTATGAGCCAAAATAAATTTCTCTAAGTTGTTCTTATCAGATATTTTGGTCACACTGATCCAAAGCTGACTAACACAGATAAATGGTTACTTCATACCAGTATCACGTGGTGGATGCTGCTCAGATTTCATTTTTGAAAGAAAATGCTTCTTCTCTTATGGTCTAACCTAAAAGCCAAAGTGAACAAGCTCAGAGAACAGTATGTAAACCTAGATTAGAAGTGATGAAGGAATCCTGAATCTCATGTGTGTCATAGCCTAGTTCCCTAGGCACGTGACTATTTAGGATTTGGAACTAAAGGCCAGCTGGTCCTGAGATATTCCTTTGTCTGGAGTGACCTCCTCCCCACACCATACATATCCATCAGGGGTCAAAGTTTGAGACTGATTCTAGTGCCAGAGTATGATAAATACTTTTTGTGTCTATTTTGATGAGTGGCTTTTACATAAATACGGAACATACGCAAAAACAGAAAATGGAAAGCCACTCTCCATTACCTCAGGTTGTTAGGAAACAAAGTTAATCCCACTGAAAGGGAAATTTAAGATTACAGTTTGTTATTTATCATTCCAGGCATATTACCTTACAATCTGAGAGTAAGTAGAAAAGCAGCAGCACTTTGTCCCAAGAGCTTTGGTGCTCAGAAATCTGAGTCTTTTCTTATCAAGGCCAAGAAGAGTCAGAACTTGCAATGTGGAACCAAGAAGGTAGAGCAGGTATAGTCACATTAGTACAAGAGCTATTGTTTCAGAACATTACAGAAAGAGACCATCAGATTCCCTTTCCATACTGGGCTACCTGAACCAAGCTAATCTCTTTTGGAGAGAGGTAGGGTAGCCTGGGTCCAAGAAGACTAATCACACATATATCATGACCCCTGTGTAGAGATTGAGCTGGTCAAGCTGAACGGGGAGTCAGAAGTTGAGACTCCCAGGGAAAAAAAATAATGCATATATCCTTTTAAAATATATGTTTGATAGGTAATGCCTATGTAGGTCTGGTGCTTAAATTTATAGACTTGTGAGTAAATTCAAACAACTATAGTATGGTTAGATTTCATAGTCTTACCGCAAAGGCCTACAGGAGGTTATTACTTTATAATGGTGACTTGTCAAATTCTAGCATGCACTGGGATCACCTGGATAACTGGTTAAAGCAGGGACTGCCAAACCCCACCCCCAGAGTTTATGATTGAGTAGTTCCTGGGTAAGGCCAGAGAATTTACATTTTCAACAACCTTTCAGTTAACTTGATGCTGCTGGTCTAGGGAAAGAACAACTGAGAATCATTTCTTAGAGAGGAATCTCTGTGGCCAAAGAAAGACTTATTACAACATGACTTTCATGGATACTTCCAGGACCTGGGAGGAGAGAATATGAAGAGGACTTTTTACCATATCCTGATCTCATGGGGGATAGTGGGCTTTCAGATTCTGGCTAAGTTTAAATGATAAATAAAATCTACTTATTGCTGAGTTCTTGTGATACTAAGTATCTTTCTCTTAATGTCATCTGAGCAACCAAATTGTGTGCCTGTTTCTCTTCATCAAGTAATGAGTCTGGCCCTGGGTCTGTATAATTTGGTCTCAATATTCCCTCACCACTTGTGGAAGCCCTTATTTAATCCAGGAACAGTCAGTGAGAAGTGAATACTATTCCGTGGGTAAAGCTTAAGCTGAATTAGCTAAACACAGAAAATTGTGAGTGTTCAAACTTTACAGTGGATGAGCAAAAGTGATATACATACTCTGTGAAACAATTTTTTTTGTCCTTGAATTAACCAGCCTAGAAAAATCATATGAAATATGATTTTCTTTGTTCATTTCTTTTTCAAAATGATACAAAAATATCTACTTCTGTTTTTCAAAACCTCTAATTTTATATAAAATATATCAAAACAGTGAGTCTCTTTGAGATAAATAATATATATTTGTAGTTTTTTTTATTTTGAAAGACATAATTAATCAAAACCAAAGATGTTATTATAGCATTTTTTTTTCTTTCTACACAAGGCTTTATTTTCTATACCTGGAATTGCTTGAATAACTTGTGCCAACAACTACACATGTGAAAATCTGTGTTCAAGAACAAATTACATTGGCTTTGAGACAAAATGAAACAATCAGTAATTCTTAGAACTTGTTCAGTCTTCTCTGCCCTTCTTGTCTTGGAAGTCACTTCAGGATAATGTTGATCTTTCTTTTGTTATTACCTGGAACTTACTTTCCTCCTTTCAGGTTGGAAGCTGCATTTGCCAAGAATAAAATTCACTTGATCTTTAGGCCTTTTGTAATGTTGGCAAAAGTAATTTCCTGATTCATACTAATGAAAGCCAACAAGACTACTGAGGCAGATACATATGGGTTGAATTTCCTTTCAAAAATAAATATTGGTTTAAATCTTAAATGAGAAAGGACTGGGCCAAACACATTACACTGGACTTCTGTGACATATGACAAAACCACCCAACATTTCCCTGTTCCCTTTTCATACTCTCACCTGACAGGTCCCCTCCTGAACAAAGAGAGATATGTTTGATTCTTTCACAAAGAATCTAGACTATGTCACCATTTTTTTTTTTTTAACTGGAGAATAAGTTCTTTTATGGCCCAAAGAGTCCATTGAGTACATAATGGATAGATTTAAATGTGATTGTTCTTGCACGGGCAGAACAGGGTGAAACTGAGAAGGAGTTATCCACACTTGACATGAAAAAAGTTTCAAGCCCCTAGTCTCATACTTGAGGAACTAAATAGTTAATCTTTTAACAAACCATAGAGTAGATATTAAGACAAGAAATATAAATATATTTCATTTCAGGAGGAATACAATTCAGAAAACAGAAAATCCCCAAAGCCACAATGGTAGCTTGTACTACATATTTCAGTGTTGTTTTGGTTTGCTTTTTTGTTTGTTGAACCCAAGAATTTAAAATTTACAAATTGAAATTATGTTTTCTATTTCATTCCCAGCGTATTCCTTTCCTCTGATGGTGTCCTTGCAGATATTTAAGGAAAACCACAATAACACCTCCACAATAATTAATTATGAAAATATTTTTCTTCCTTGAAAAACTCAGAGCATCAATTCTACCCTTAAATTTTGTATCCTCAGTCCACACTACCCACTCACTCTCTCAGCACAGTTCACAGACACACACACACACACACACACACACACACACACAGCCTTTCAATCTTCTTCTCCTCATGCCCTAGATGGTTTACCTCATCCTGCTGAGGTACAGGACAAAAAAGGAAAGATTCAGAACTGAAGGGACCATATTCAGGCCCTGGCTCTGCTAGACAGGTCCAAGTCAATGTGTTGGGAAAAAAAAACCACGCAGAACAATGTCTTGTAAATACTTATAAATACAAAGTGGTGTGTGTGTTTGTTGTGTGTGTGTGCATGTGTGTGTGCACGCGCAAGCATGTGTGTGTGAGTGATAAACTAACTTAAAAACAGAATCTGTAATCTTTTGAGCAATGGCAAAGAAAGAATCATAGAAAGTTACAACGGGATCATTTGTTTTTCTTGGTGAGGAAACTGAGACATGGAGATGTTAAACCATTTACCAAGGTCGCCCAACTAGAACCAGAACCTTCAGGTCTCCCCCTAAACTTTGCTGCATGCTGCCTCTCTCTCCCTTTCTCCCTTCCCCCCTCCAACTCCCCCACCTTCCTCCTTCTCTGTCTCCCTCCCAATCTGGTTTTGTGGAAGAAGGATAAAAAGTAGAGAAAGAAGTGACTTTACAGGACAAAAAAAGACGATAATGTGGAAAGAGTGTAGATAATAGAGCACATCAAAAAACCCAGGGCTATCAGTGCTACTTAGACTGAAGAACTCCTAGGTAGCCCTGGACTAATGAACAGGAAGGAGAGTTGAGAAAATCCAGTGGGAGTGAGGAGAGAAGATTACTTTTGGAATGTAAAGGAATGATGCAAAAGTGGAAATGGAATGTGATCTACAAGTTGTAAATCCTATCTACAATATGGGAACAATAGCAACCTTTTGTAGACCTTGTACAAGGATTCAGTGAGATCACACTGCCAAGCAGAGCACCTGCAATGTGGCGGAGCTGCCTGCTGTGCCTGAGCAATGCAAGGCCCAAGCTAAAGGAGGAAAAAAAAAAACAAGGTCTTAGCGAAGAAAAAAAACATCAACAAAAAAATCTTAAATCCTATTTCCAGGCTTTTAAGCCAAAACTTTCTAAACTGTGTTTCAGTCTATTGTAAAGAAATTTAAAATTATGGCCAATTGTTAAAATAATTTGTTGTCTCTAATGCAACACTGTATTAAGCACTTTTAATTTTATCTCCTTTCATCCTTACCACAAACTTGTGAGGTGGTTGTTATTGTCCTTCTTTGAGGTAAGAAAACAAGACTCAGAAAGTCTAGGTAATACTAAGTTACAGAGTAAAGTAGGGATTCCAACCTCAGCCTGAACAAAGAAGCCTCTTGAGTATTTTCTTGTCTTTACCTCCTTTTTAACCTCCTTTTTAATCTGTTACATGGATAGTATATAAAACTTTTCTTTGATGGAACAGGATGTTAAAGTTTTAATTATACTTTTACGCACTCTCACAGTCTTCATTCAAAAACCCGTTTCAATTCTTTTCTCTGTAATTCAGCTGCTTGCAACTGGCCTTGGCAAGGGAAACCCTGCAACTGAATTTCAGTTTCCTTCACTTTCAGCTAGATTTTTCTCCCTGGATTGATGCGAGATCATTATGAAGCAATCAATGCCAAAGATTGTTGTTAATTTTCCACTGCCTTGGCTTAAATAAACACTTCATGTAAACGAGGGGGGGCGGCGGGTAGGGGGCACACTCACTCACACAGACACACAACTCCACAAAGACACACTTTGTCATGGTTCACTTGGAAAAATCCAAGTGAAAAAGGAGGAGGTGGATGAATAATAAAGCAAAGGAGAAAAGGGAACTAATTTAGAGATAATGAGTGTAAGACGGCCTCAATAAAGAAGAACAACTGTGTGTCATTAGGTGGCAAGCTTAGCCTTTGGGCAAGATTACACTGTGAAGCCCTGCTCCAATTACCTGTTCTTAAGCATAAGTGAAGGGGAAATATAAAGGAGCAGGAAAAAAAAATGCATATTCTCCTCAACTGTAGTAACATTCAGAGAGAATTAGCTATTGCTCTTGCAAAGAGCTTCTTTCTGCGATTGTAATTGTGTAAGGTAGGAATCCACCGTGTCCATAGGAAGCCATGTGTTTGGTCATGCGACAGAACCCCATTTCTTCCAATGGTCAAGAAATGAACAGAGGAGCAATGAAAGCATTTCCCCCATATTTGCATCTTGCCTCAACATCTGGGAATCTCAGAAGCCTCCGAATAAAGCAGCAAGCCTCCATCTGAGGTGACCTGCTCTCGGCATGGGTCAGTTCCTGAAAATGGGGCTCTTTTGCCACTAGGCCTAATGACAGGGCAGGGAAGCCTGCTGATGAGAAAGCCTATGGGCCAGGGACAAAGAATACAAAAGCCTGGTTAAGGAGCACTTCCAAAGTCACTCCTTCCTTACCCACCCCCACACCATGCCTAAAGGTAGGGGTGAGGTGGAAGGATAAAGATGATCAAGGGGCTGGGGATGTGGCTCAAGCGGTAGCGCGCTCGCCTGGCATGCGTGCGGCCCGGGTTCGATCCTCAGCACCACATACCAACAAAGATGTTGTGTCTGCCGAGAACTAAAAAATAAATATTAAAAATTCTCTCTCTCCTCTCTCTCTCTCTCTCTCTCTCTCTCTCTCTTCTCTCACTCTCTCTTAAAAAAAAATTAATCCTTTAAAAAAAAAAAAAAAAAAGATGATCAAGGAAAAGGAATCATAATAAGAGGTTTATCTCTGAATGACTCAAACTTCCTCCTTCCCAGATATCAACTCTATTACAACTGATTGCCTTATCTAATCCCAACCCAATTTGGGAGTAATTGTTGGTTTTTACAAAGGTAAGCAGGAGATATTCTTTTCACAGTTGCCTGCTTTTCTCAAGTGTCCAGCTTCCTAAAATCCCCTTTAATAAGGATTACTCACATGTAAGTCCCCTTCCTTTTTTGATGCCACAAACAACAGTGTCCCTTGTAATCTGGCCAAGTACAGACTATTTTTAAAAACCTTATAGCTAACAAGTGTGTACTTCCTGCCTGCAGGTGAAATTGGCAGCTGCTCCTCAGATTCCAAAATGTGTGTTAAGTGTTGCCTCCAGGAAAGGGCAGAGCTTTTCCCTCACTCTGTTTCCCACAGGGAAAACCAAGTTTGAGAAGAAAAGTTTCTCAGATGTTCCAGACAAATTCATCCTTTCACCCTGGGGGAAGTGGGAAGATGGAGACATTTTAGGAAAACTTCATTGTGGGGATATATTTGTCAACTTTGAATAGTTACAAAACATTTGAATAATGGCAAACAATTTTAAAACATTTTAAAATTTAAGTTTCAAGTAAACAGCATATCCTTCTAAATAAAAACAAGGCTTGGGCTGGGGATGTGGCTCAAGCGGTAGCGTGTGTGCAGTCTGGGTTCGATCCTCAGCACCACATACAAAGATGTTGTGTCCGCCGAGAACTAAAAAATAAATATTAAAAAATTCTCTCTCTCTCTCTCTCTCTTTAAAAAAAAATTAAAAACAAGGCTATATAATTGTTTTTGTTATTGCTTAGCTTCAAGATAGAAACGACAGTTCAGGCTGTTTCTTGAACCCTGGAGTCTGACAAAATTATCTTTAGAACTTGGTTAAAAAAATAAATAAATAAGTAAACAATGACAGGACTTAGGCTTTATCATACTGGGTTTCTATTCTTTATTACCTTTCCAGGGATACACACCAACGTTTGAGAATCTCTGCCTTGGAAAACCTGTAAGTGCCAAGGCTGACTTCGACCCACATTTGTTAAAAAATATTTTCTAGTTGTCGAGGAGCCTTTATTTTATTTATTTATATGTGATGCTGAAAATCGAGCCCAGTGCCTCACACATGCGAGGCAAACACTCTACCACTAAGCCACAACCCAGCCCCTACCTACATCTCTTAATGGTACAGCCTCTTAGACATCCTGGCTCTGTTTGTCTTATTCAGAGCTGAATCTGCCTGATGTTAAATCACAACCCCATAGACTACTAAGAATGGGGGAAACAGGCCAATTAGAAGCCAGATTGAAAGCACCTTGTGTCTAATGGGGGTTCTCTCTCTCTCTCTCTCTCTCTCTCTCTCTCTCTCTCTCTCTCTCTCTCTCTCTCTCCTAGGTCCCAGATATTTGATCCACTTGACTATGTGACAGATACCTCAAGTCTGCTCTTCTACCCTGTATTTCCTATTTTGGGATATGAAAGGAGACTGAGCTGGGCATGATGGCACATTCCTTTCATCCCAGCAGCTTGGGAGGCTGAGGCAGGAGAATCAGAGGTTCCAAGCCAGCCTCAGCAATTTTAACAGGCTGTAAGCAATCTTCTGAGACCCTGTCTCAAAATAAAAAAAATAAATAAATAAAAAGGGCTGGGGATGTTGCTCAATGGTTAAATGCCCTTAGGTTCAATACCTACTGCCTAAACATAAAAAGGGTCTGAATCATTATTACCTTCACATAATGTTTGAATCATAAAAATAGTGATTTGAGAACTTAAGCAAATCAATGTAAAGCCTCTGTAACCTGCTGCCTTGGAAAGTATGTATGTTTATATCTAGTTAGATGCAGTTGTAATTTCAACTTTCTTACTTGTGAGATTGTAATGTAGGATAATTTATTAAAAACTCTACACCTGCTTTCCTTCAGTTCTGAAACAAGGACAGTCAAGCCTATACCAATTAATCAATTAAATGAAGTAATTTCTATAAAACACATAAACAAACACAGTAGTCTTGATACAACTCCCCCCCCCCCCTTAAACAGAAGCAAATTTGAGGTTAGGACAGTTCAGCTAATTAACTGAATTCTCCCCCAGAGAGATAAAGTTATGGCCCAAGATATACAGGCAATGAATTATCTCATGTCTCCACAGCCTAGGGAAAGGAAATGGCAGGGAGGATATTCTACCATTGCAGAAAATGGCTATTGCTACTTTTTATTCAAGACAGTATCTAAAAAGAATAATAAAAAAAGAGCCTAAAAACGTATTCCTTAACTAAATTTGAATGACAAAGTAGCAATATAAGCACTCCACTCTATCCTAAAGACTAAATAAATTGATGCAAATGCAGTAGGTCATGCTTCATCCATCCTAAAATACAAGCTATCTTCCATTAAAAAAAAAAAAAAAAAAAAAACCTAGTAAAAAATTGCTAGGGTATTATAATGCTTAGCATTTTTTCACTCTGGATATATTATTCTATAAGACTATATTTAATCACTAATAACATCCTGATATAATTGCTATAAATACACAGCTTATTTTTAAAATTTTAAATGCTTTGCTTCATTGCCAGCATCTTCCCTCCCAGACTATTTTTAAAAATTCAACTTAAATACTCTCAGTAGAAAAAAAAAAAACTCCCCAGGAATATGTAGTAGTATATTTTATAGCTCACAAAATTTACAAAGCAGGCACTGATAGCAACTAATGATACCCCTAAAACAAATAAATTGTTACACAGTGTTCTCAATCTTCAAAAGAACAAAATGATGGCTGTGAGCCCACAAAATGAACTGATGTGATTAGCTGAATATGCATGGAGATTTAGATAATGTGTCAGAAGACATACATTGGATCTAAAAATCCTTTTGTAAACCTGGGGTTCAAGTCTAAATGCATTTTTAAAACTAGGATCTATTCTCCCTGAGGCCTACATCACTGACTGGTAGTTGGTTGGGCACTTAAGAAATCGTATTCTGGTCTTTTAAACATCTAAATACCCAAAGGTTTTCTGATGGATCAGTCATGCTATTTATTCTGAGAGGAAGGGAAAATAAGCATTTATCAAATGTCAGCTATGCACCATATGCTTTTATTTACTTATCTCATTGGTCCTTACAATGGCCCTGCTGTGGGAATATTATTAATCCCAGTCTGACAAGTAGAGAAACCAAGTCTCAACGACTTGTCCAAAGTTACACAGTGTTGGTGACAAAGCTGAGACTCAAACTCATGTTTGCCCAACCCCAAAGTTCATGACTCTATTACACAATTCCAATGAGTTACAATTGTTTTAATTACTTATTTTTCACATTTAGATTTATTCTATTTTCTTACTTCTATTAATATATCCTGAATCTTCTCATCAAAACATCATGTCCATTTAACATTAACAGAAGCATAGCAAGAAATTTACACTGTAATTAATAATAGTTTATATTATTTTAAAAAGTTCTGTGTTACCAGATCTTTGCCCACATAAAGCCATATTGTAGGTAGGGGTGTGAGAGGGGTGCTGGGGGATTGAACCCAGGGCCTGTGCACTCAAGGCAAGCACTCTACCAACTGAGCTATATCCCCAGCCCTCAATTAGTCTAGTCTTTAGAATAATTTATTAAGGGGCAGTGCATAGTTGGTAACAGGAAAGAGAAAATTAACAACAATCTGGTTTCAGGTAGAGAGGATAATAGGAAAGAGAGAACCAGACACGAGATGGTGTAGAAAAGAGCAATCATGTAAGGATTGGACATAACATCAAATGCAATTATCAGAGGGATGTTATATTAATAAGAAATGGGGGGGCTGTGAAGAAGAGAGCAAGGACAAGGAAGAGAGAGGTAATGAGATCTGGAAGGAAATTATGATTGGCCAGTACATTCCAATACCACACAGATACATCCTAACTAGTACCTGTGACTTTGAGAATGGTTCCATGTCAACAAATGAAGTAGCACTGAAGATACAAAAGAAAAGCTTGCTATGCTTGTGACACAACAGAACAGCCCTTAAATAGGGAAAAATAAATAAAAACAAAAATTTTAAATATTCTACATGCTCAGAAAATCCCATTATTGTTTCATTCCTCTAGCAGAGTGGAAAAAGACATAAGGAACCAAAATGAATGCTACAGATCATGCTGTTACAATTTAGTCTTAGTTTTTCCTTCCTTCTAGAAAACATGATACTATGAAACAAACAAATAAAAATGTAACTTCCTATTTTGAATACCACTGAGCTCTTCAGGATCAAGCTTCTCTTACTCAATGATAAGCTACATATTTTAAACAGTTATTTTTCTCTTGGAAGGCTTTTGATGCTGCTAAGATTATCAAGAGTCCACAAGGAAAGGGCAGCTGGACTCTAGTCTTTCAAACCATTCCCTTCCACCAGTAGTCTGTGCTTCCAGGGTCTCTCACATGCCATCAATTTCAACACTCCTCAGCAAGGTCCCTCTTCACTGAGCAGCTGCAAAGCAAGATGAAGGATAAAGTGGGATCAACAGACAACAGGGAAGGATAAAGAGCTGACCGACTGAGGCTTTGGGGTCCGATGAAACTGTTATCTCTATTTGGTGAACCAGACATTAACATTCCATGCTCATTCAGATCCAGTTCTTTGATTGATTTTGAAGAATGTGATTCATTAGTCTGAGGACTTTGTCACGGTTCAGTAGCCACTAAGTTCTCTTCCTGGGACAATCCTGGGTACACCTATGCAAGTCCATGATTTACTACAGTAACATTGTTTCCTGTCTAAAAGAAAATTCTTCATTTACACACAGGCTCATGGATGAAAGAATGAGCTTTTAATGTTTTCCTCCTTCTTTTCTGTTCACTAATATTTCAGATTACTTTTGTATGGCTTCCCTTATTTTTCCTTCCTCTTTGTCTACAATCTTCATTCATTGTGTATATGTAATTTGTGTTTGGTTTCCTCTTCCACTTACTACCTAATTTCTCCTCTCAGTCCTTTCCCTAAGGAATTATGACAAAGAAATGTAAAAATCACAAATCAGGCTTGGGCCCTGATGCCAGCTCTGTCCCTAATCAAGCATGCAATCTTGAGCCAGTGCCTTTGCTTTTCCAGAGGTGTTTAATTGAGATAAGACTTTGCCCTTCGCCATGTAGACCTCTATAATTCTACTTAGAGCACATTTAAAAAGTACAATCAAATCAACAAATGGACTTTAATTTTTACTCACTATCTGGGAATCAATAAATGAATGAAAGTTACTCAGTTCAATATGGAAATCACTAGCCACATGTGTCTAAATTTAAATAGGAGGTAATTAAAATTAAATGAGTCTAAAAATTAAATTCCTCATTTGCACTAGGCACGTGTCAGGTGCTCAAAAGTTGCACCTGGCTAGTGGTTTTCATACTGGACAATGCTGATCATAGAATATTCACTCTATTATAAAAAGTTCTATTTTATAATTCTTAGAAAAACCCTAGTACATATTAGCCACCGTGCAAAATATAGACAAGAGAATGATAATCCTTGCCCTCAAAAAACTTGGAGTTGAGAGAAATAATATAGACATACTTGCATTGGTAAAAACAATACCATTCACGATGTACAAAAAAGGATGTTGATATGTAGAGCTGTGCCCTGCTTTCTCACCCCCCTTCTCCTTATTCCCACATATGTAAAGTGAGGAGATGGTACTAGAACTCCACATTCTCTTCTGCTTGTAACTAAGATTTTATGATGCTATTGGATTTTTTACATTTACATGATTATCTTCAGTATAAGGAAGTGGTAGGATTTAAACTGGGCCTTGAATGATGTCGAAGGTTGGGATGACCAGAGAAATGAGAGGAGGGTATATATGGACGATGGTGAATTAATGACAGAAAATTCCAAAATAAGTTTAAGGTAACCAAAAATGTTTCCCAACACTGATAACTTCTAAGGTAGATTTAAATGATCACAAGTCACTAATGGGGGTCCTCCTTAGACTGGGTCTGTTTATCTCTAAATCTGTCCCACTGTGAGAGTTTGAGAGCCTGTAAATAGATGAAAGTTGAGTATATATGAAAGAAGGGGACAGAAACCATAGATGACTTATACTATACAAATTAACAGAAAGTTAGCTTGTATCCTTTCCCAACTAAGAAGGAGGGTAAGGCAGAAGGAACCATGGAGAAATACTATTAGGGAAATCTCAAAAGTAAGAAGCTATTAAAGTCTGTCTGCCCTGTTGATGAATTACTAAAAAAATAAAATAATCATGTAATTATTTGGGCTCTCTGGAATTATTGCAACTTTCCCCAGAAAAACCTGAGCTTCCTTTTAGGCTAGATTCATTCAGAACCTCACACAGCAAAGCTCTGATCTCAAAGCTGAAAAGATGATCAAGTCATTCCAGAGAGCAAAATAGTGTCCTTTTCCAAAGACAAAGAATGTGTTCCTGGCCTATGGAGAAGGATGTCCTTTCAATGTCTACCTTCCTGGTGGGAACAAGATTCAGAAGTCTGTAATCTCATCAAAGGAAGCCAAGTGGCAGAGACTTTCTCCACAGGGGGAGCTAATCAGCATGGCTTCCTTTCTTTTCTTTCAGTCTCTGTTCATTGTTTTCTTGTGGACCAGCTTCCTCAGAGAGCTATTGAAATTTCCCTTGATCCCTCTCAACCTTCAATCAGATTTGAGGAAGTGATGATTTCTCCTGGTTTCTTTCTTTTAAACTCACCCTTTTGAATTAAAGGGTTTAGTTAGGTCTTAGCACAATACATGGTCAGCTTGGCATTTGGCATTTTGCAGTCTTGGATAGTAGTCTGAAATGGGTCTGGATACCAAGGTCTCCAAGAGTTAGCTTCATTCAGCAAATCTTCCTTCTGTTCCTGACAAAGCATTCTGAACATAATGTAATCTGATGTCCTCAGGATGCATCTTTCAAGACTCTTCAAGACTGAAAGCCATAGAAAGTAGGTTATACCCCAGCTCCATGATTCAAAGCTAAAACTTCTTTTCAAAAGAAAGGGCACTGTGGACAATACCCTAGGAATTTAAGCAAGATTATTAGAAAGACAATTGAGTCTCTACACTTTTATTCCACAAATCCTAATAATCCTTTTTCTTTTCATAATAAAATAATGTGGCAATCCTAAAATTCTTTTTTTAAAAAAAAATTTATTCTTTAGTTTTCAGCGGACACAACATCTTTGTTGGTATGCGGAACCCGGGCCGCACGCATGCCAGGCGAGCACGCTACCGCTTGAGCCACACACCCAGCCCCCTAAAATTCTTTATTGTTACTTATTTTCTAACTAACCAGAGGTGCAAAGAAATAGTCCTCTCTAAAGGAAAGGGTTCTTAGCTCACTACCAATGCATGCTTAGTAAGGTGAGTCATGGTTTCCCTACCCCTACCCTCTTGTCTATAGTCTTTGACTCTGAATTCACATACATATTGGAGAACCAGGCTAGATGTTATTGTCAGGAGTCATGAAATAGACTGCTGGGAGTTAATGTGAAGAAAAAGAGGAACATCTGAGCTTACCTATTTGAATTAAAAGGCTCAGGATTTTATGTATTACTCTGATAAAATGGTGCAGCTTGGTCGTCCTTTGGATATTGCTACCAGGTCAGCAATTGATTCAGCTGTCACTTTTCTCTAGTCAATGAGGAAGCGGTTTCTCAGTAGTGCACATTCTGTTCCCTGCTATAAATGAAATGTGGAATTGTACTGTTGCTGACATGCATTATCCTCCTACCTGCTATAATGGTAGTTATATTACAACACAGTTAGCCAAGATAGGCCAGACATTGTGTGGCTTCAAAGGTCTTCTTATGTTGCTTTTCCAACACCCACTTAGGGAAGGCAGTGTCTGAAATACAAGAAGGAGAAATGCTTCTGAGTTGGTCAGAAGCCTCCAGAGACCGCCCATTTAATTATAATCTTTATAACCAGCACTGAGGGAATGTAACACTATCCCAGTCACACAATAAACCTTAGCAGTCTTCAAATGATAGTTTCCTTTCTTTTTTCCTATAAGTTTCTCAATACTAGAAAAGCATTCTGTGTCGTGTACATTTTCTAAACAATGCATTGAAGACGTTTTTAAATACTTCTATCTATAAGCACCAGAAAACAGCTATTGAGCTCCAAGTTACAGATCTTGGAGGGTGCCAGGGAAACAAACATTGAACCACATAATGATTCTCATAAACAGTTGAATTTATTTCTTGGCAACTTTTCACAACACCTTCAGCAAACAGGGCACCCATGCATGAAAGAAAAATAATTAGGCACATGCACTGAAGTGACAGGCATTAGCATATACAAAAAAAAAAATGCAGCCTTTTTATTCTCCCATACCCTGCTGCCCACCAGCTCTCCTCTCCCAATGCCATTTAAGAAATCAATCAGGGGCTGGGATGTGGCTCAAGCGGTAGCGCGCTCGCCTGGCATGCGTGCGGCCCGGGTTTGATCCTCAGCACCACATACAAATAAAGATGTTGTGTCGGGCTGGGGTTGTGGCTCAGCGGTAGAGTGCTCGCCTCACACGTGTGAGACCCTGGGTTCGATCCACAGCACCACATAAAAATAAATAAGTGAAATAAAGGTATTGTGTCCAACTACAACTAAAAAAATTTAAAAAAAAAAAAAAGATGTTGTGTCCGCCGAAAACTAAACAATAAATATTAAAAAAAAAAAGAAAGAAATCAATCAGCATACAAACATTACTCCTTGCAGAAATGTTTTTTTGTACCTCAATATCGAGTTTTTGTTGTTTTTCTGGTGAACTTCCGAAGATTCACTGCAAATACATTAAGGCAGCAAAAAATTCATGTCATTCTCTTACTTACAAAAAAAAAAAAAAAAAAAAGAGCAAGAGATGATGTCCTCCAGAAGTCTTTTCTAGCACTGCATAAGGGTAGCCTACACTACCATCTGGACTTAATGTCTTGAAGCCCTGTGCATGTCAGTAGACACTGGGCATGAAGTTTCAATAGTTGCTGGTAACTTCTGAGCTCTAGATGGTGACCTTGCTTTCTAGAAACACCCATTTCAGACTGGAGGGGTAGTTCCCCAATCATTCTAATTTCTGTATTATATATAGAAGAATTTAAACAATTTGCAGAAGAGTTCTTTCACTTACATGGAACTGACCATACTGAAAGTATCAAATAACACCAAAATTTTAGACAAGTGCTAAGACAGAAAATCCCAGTTTTTCTATCACTGTATGAGCACTAATACCAGGGAAGAACAAGGACTCACAAAGGTGGGGGAGTAGTGCTTGAAGTTGGGCTCCAGTTGATTTGTTCTCACTTTTGAGTACTTAGGGTTTTTCCAGAAAACCTGTGAATTATTTTGAATACATATTTGCTGTCCCCAAGCCTCTAGAACTAAAATTAAACAGTTTGTAATGAGTGCTTCTAGTATCCCACTGATATTTTAAGAGTCCCCAGGTTGGGCTAACATGAATGGATGGCCTTGAGATTAGCTGCAATGACCATCTTACTGAGAAAGCGGGCAATCACAAGGCTTTGGGCTTGCTTTGGGGACATTTTGAATCCCAGTCAGAATACAATTTAGCGAAAGGTGAGACTGTACCACCCAGAAAAAGGCTTTGGGCTTGCTTTGGGGACATTTTGAATCCCAGTCAGAATACAATTTAGCGAAAGGTGAGACTGTACCACCCAGAAAAATGTTTTGTCCTTCTAGTATTCTCATCATGATCACACCCAGTGAGGTTGGTGTTATTACTAGATTCTTATGGATGATTAGCTAAGACTAATTAACTAAGTCATGATATTATTAAATAGCAGGCCTCGGTACATTCTGTCAATTTAGCACTACTTCCTTTACCCTCAAAGGCTTTAATATACGACAGTTGAAAGTTCAGATTGTTTCTGACACATGAAAAATATGTAATATATAACCAGTATTTTTATCACACATAGACAATGTTTCTTATTCTTCCTATATTAACATCCTTTATTTGATTTTTTAATATGTAACATCATTATGTCAGTCGTTAGATGGTGAGCAACTATCCTGTGTAATTGTTTGCTTTAATATCAACAACCAATTAGTGATATCCAGCATTCATTAAATCTCTAATAAGTGTGTCATTCATTTAATACCTGTTATTTCTATGCCTCCCAAATAACATATGCACACATAGCTCAGGGAGCTTATGTGAGGTGAAATATGAACCTCAGTCCTTCAGAGGTGCTGAAAGTGCTCTGTGTACTTATGTCTTACACGTGTATTTGGCTATGAAAGTGATTCCATTATTTAAAATGAAGAATTAGGAAAGAAAGTGATCTGGGTAAGTAAAGTTGTAGGTTTTACTTAAGTAAGTGTATTTTTTTAATATTTATTTTTTAGTTGTAATTGGACATAATACCTTTATTTATTTATTTTATATGGTGCTGAGGTTGGAACCCAGGGCCTCGCATGTGTGAGGCAAGCATTCTACCACTGAGCTACAACCCAAGCCCCTAAGTATGTTTATTTTAAGATAATAATTATACAATCTAATAGGAAGTTCCAAAAGGGCATTAACAGAATATCAAGGAGACCAACAGGACATCTTTGAGACATGCCCTGGAAAGAAGTTGAAACTTTAAGGTGTTATTAATTTCTAATGGACAACATTTATTGAAAATGAAGGCTGATAATAAAGACTTGAAGAATATCCAGAATTATGGGAACATTATAAAGGGAAATATTTCTTGAATACCTCCAATCTGCCATATATTTTCTCATTATTATCATGAAGAACACTTGTAGGTGAACATTGTTTCCCCCATTTTGTGGATTGGAGAATTAAAGTTCAGCAAAATTGAGACCAAAGATATTTATTCCTTAATACAGGAATGTCACTAATTATATAATAACATAATATTTGGCTGATACTAAAAAATGTCAACTTTCTCCTCAATCCCTTCACTCCAATGGATGAAAAAGAGACAAAGGATGCTGAAAAGAATGATAAGAAATATAAGAAAATAACCAAAAGAGTCAATGTAGTGAAATCCCCCGGGAGTAGAGAGATTTGAGAAAGCGAATGATTAAGAGTATCAAATAGAGTACTTGCCTAGGGTGTGTGAGGTTTGATCCTCAGCACCACATAAAAATAAATAAAAATAAAATAAAGGTATTGTGTCCATCTACAACTAAAAAAAATTAAAATTAAAAAAGTATCAAATATCACAGAAATGTTACAAAATGAAGATAATGAGTTATAGCCACTCTTTAAAAACTCATCACTGTTGAGTGCAGAGCAGGCTGAATTGTGTTGTCTGCAGGGCAGGCTGAACAGATGTTGGCTGCAAGATAGCCCACTCACTCAAACTCCCCTCTATCTGGTCCTTTATCACCTGTTTGCATCCAAGTCTGAACATTCAACCCCCCTCAAGGCTGAACACTTAACCCCCCCTTGGGCCAACAAGGCAGCTTGCAGACCCAGAGCCCCATTAGATTTGGGCTATAAAAACTCCCTCCTGCCAGGCCCCCCTCTCTCTTGCTCTCTCTCTCTTGTCTTTCTTGCACGCTCTCTCTCTCTTGCTCTTGCTCTCTCCCTCTTCATCTCTCCTCTCCTCTTCTCTCTCTCTCTCTCTCTCTCTCTCTCTCTCTCTCTCTCTCTCTCTCTCCTTCTTTCTTTTCTCTTTGTTGCACTGCTGCAATAAAGATCTTTTGGTTGCTCTAAGTGTTGTGGTCACTTTTCTTTCAATCACCAGTTCTAGAAAATCAGTAGCAATAGCACATCTTGGTAGATCTTTGTGTATAAATGGCTACATGTATAATCTGTGAGCTGAAATTTACAGAATGAGTAAGAAAATTGTTGCAATTGCTCTGTTAGGATGTACATTATTTAGGATGATCTCAGCTACAACTAATAAAATCCCATTTGAAGACAGGCTTAAACAATAATAGCATTTATCATCTTTTTCTCATTATGTTAAAAAACAGGATAATTCCAGAATTGGTTCAGTAGCTTGCAATGCCATCAAGAATACAAAGATTTTCTATATTCCCAGGGTGGCATCCTTAGTAAGATAACTTTTGGGAGCAAGATGGCTACAGTAATTCCAAGCAGGTATACCCTCTCTAGCAAAAGTGAAAAGGGGGGTCTTGCTTATTGTGAGTTGCTTTTAAATGGAGGTATAAGCCTTTTTTTTTTTCCAGAAACTTCCCAGGCAACATCCCTTCCATTCTCCTAGAGTAAGTCATATGTCTATATTCCAACTCAGTGGTTTTCAAACTGGGGTGATTAAGTCACCCGTTCCCCAGTGACATTTATCAATGTCTGAAGATTCTTATGTTACAGCTAGGAAACTGATACTAAAATTTAGGTACAAGCCAGAGATGCTGCTCATTATCATACATTGCCTAGAATATTTCTCCACAACAAAGAATTATCTGGCCTGAAACCAGAGGTTTGAGATGAGACTAGATTCCCTGATTTGCCAATTTTCTTCTGGGTTCTTGTCTTGGAAACTTGAAGAATTAAATAGACAGATAATCACGGAAGGAAGAGTATATGCATTTAGTATAGAATTTATTTAAGCAAGAAGAAAGGAAATTCCTGCCATGGAGGAGGGGGCCTGATAGCAGAAACACCCATTTTTTTTTTAATTTTTAAATATTTATTTCTCAGCTTTCTGCGGACACAACATCTTTGTTTGTATTGTGGTGCTGAGGCGAGCACACTACCCACAGGAGCCATGTCCCATTTTGTTATGCTAAGCTAAGGAGCTTTTTCTGGGTAAAGCCTGGAGCAAAATCTACATTAAATAGGCATTGAAAACAACACCAAAATCATTGATCAAAATCTATGTAAAACAGTGAAAATAGCACCCAGGCTATTGACTTTGAGTTTTAATCCTTCCTATCAGCTTCCATTTGCAGTCACCTCCACCTTGCATTTCCCCAGCTCCATTTCCCCTCTTCCTAAGACAAAGGATGAGTTCCTGCAGGTTAGCCTCAAGGTCTTTTAAATGGAAATAGACCTTGACAGTGCCCATTAAATACGTCGACGGGTTAGCTGCCTCCAGGTGTGGTTTTTGCATTTGAACAAGACCTCACTTCTGATTCACTGACTATTCACTGTTTTTCAGTGCTAAGGCTTAGAAACCTTTACACTAGCTCTAAAGGAAAAAAAGTACTGTGAAAAAGATGAGAAAATATTCATCTGGCATTTTTGTAGGCAAATTATTACAACAATGAGCAGCAGTTTGGGGAGAATGGTTTCAAGAGTGTAAACAACTTTGCCTACTTGAGAGTGTAACAAAGGCGCTCCCTAAGGCAGTAGAGGGGAAAATGGATTGTTAAATAGGAAGAATTTGCATATAGAGAACTAGTTGGCTTTTGTGGGATGGTAAGTGAAAGAGAGTAAAAGCAATAAGAGACGGCCCTGAGATTAAAGATCCAGGGATGAAGGTGTTACCCCTGTTGACCAGTGACGAGTCCTTGCTTCTCCAATGTTGAAGAATAACACCAGAGAAGCACACCGAGGCAAGGGCAGAGTAGAAATTAGAAGTTTATTAAAGGAAAGCAGAAAAGACTTCTCCCGGAAGAAGAAGGGGACCCAAGAGGTGGAATCCGTGGAAGTGTGGTTGTTTCCCCTTTTTATAGTTCTTTCAGTGATGGAATGTAGGTTGGAAGGCCCGGAGGGGTGGGACACAGGGGGCCAAAGAAGTAATCTGGGCAGAAGGACTTCATTAACATTTCTTTGGGATGGGCTATCTTCAAATCTGCTGGGGCTGTTCACTAACATTTCTTTGGGATGGACTTTGGGCCTAGGGCTTTTCTTGGGACTTCATTAACATTCCATGAGTTGTCCTGCATTCATTCTCAACATGACTTCCATTTTAGATCTTACTCGATATTAGACCCGATTTACCTAACTACACTGACTAACCTAATTTTAAATCTGGCTTCAAAGGTATCTTTCATTCTAATTCAACCCACACATTAAACTTCATGATAGGTAAAACATATTTTCACTAATTATTTGTCATGGATTGAATTGGGTCCTTCAAAATTTATATGTTGAAGTCCCAACTGCTACTAGCTCAGAATGTGATTTTATTTGGAGGATAGCATTAATATGAAGGTGATTAGGTTACAAATGTCATCATAATCCAATATGACTGGCATCATATAAAGGAGAAATTTGGACACAGAGATAAGTACAGATGGAAACAATGTGAAAAGACCAGGAAGAAGATGACTGTCTCCAAGCCAAGGAAACTGGCCTGGAACAGATCCTTCCTTCACATTCCACAGAAAGAATCAACACTGCCCTAAGCAATTTAGAGAGAACAAAATAAAAAATGAAGAGTTGTCTCAGTGGTTAAGCCTCTGGGTACAAAAGAAAAAAAAAAAAAGCACTTTCAAAGCCTGGATTTCATGCTGCCATCCTGTTAGAACTGTGCAACCACACATTCCTGCTGTTTGAGCCACAAGTTTGTGGTTCTTTGTGACAGCAACCCTAGAAATTGTCACAGATTTGTAGAACACATCAGGTCTTGACTTTGAAAGTGGTCTTTGTTGTGGAATACCTGAAGGTGACTGGTTTCTTTTGCAAAAGACTTGGATAAAGATGCTAAGTATGCATGTTTCATGAAAATAAGTAGGGGCAACAACTGGTTGATGTACCTGTGGCCATTGTTCTATGAAGACTGAGAAATAGTATGCAGTTACTGAGTACTGTTTAAGTGCTAAGACAATTGAATGTAGCTTTCTTCCCCCCCCCCCATGGTCAAAAATTTACTAAACACAAATATAGTCTGGGCATACAGGTTTAAGTCTTTTTTTTTTTTTCTTTTTTTCTTTCTTTTTTTTTTTTGTACTGGGATTGAACTCAGGGGCATTAGACCACTGAGCCTCATCCCCAGCCCTATTTTTGTATTTTATTTAGAGACAGGATCTTACCAAGTTGCTTAGTGCCTTCCTTTTGCTGAGGCTGGCTTTGAACTCACAATCCTCCTGTCTCAGCCTCAGCCTCCTGAGCCATCACACACAGCCAGGTTTAAATCTTGTTTCCACAAGTGAACTTAGAAATACTAGTTAACCTCTCTGAGATTCAACAATTCCTATAACATAGAAAAAATAGCTATGAAGTCCTTGGCTATTCCTGGACAGAAGGGAACTTTAAAAAGTCAGTATTGCATGGCGTGGTTGAGTACCCCTGCATTCAATCCCCAGTATCCAGTGCCCCCAAAAGTAGGTATTGTTACTATATTAAAATTGTAGTACAATAAATGAGAGTATGCAGTATAAATCTAATAAATGTAAGGGTAGGCTACTTAATTTTATTTTTAAAAGTATTGAGTACTTTTGCCAAACCTATTTTAGCAGCTTCATATGCCTCCACAATCCTACAGTGATCTCTGAAATCATCAGAACACTTTGAAAGGGATTCCGTGCCTATTAGTTGTTGTCTGCATTATACACATGCAAAAAGTAAGGCTTAGAGGGTCTTGTAATTCAGTCAAGGACACTTAGTCACCTAAGTGGCAGAAGCAGGCCAGGATCCCAAATCTCTTTGTCCCCCTTGGCCCATGTGTTCACCACAAGTGGGGTGTCTCATTATATTTCTAATCAAAGAAAGGAGAATAATTTTGTGACTGCACTTGTAAGTGTAACAAATGCAAGTTACCAGGAACTGTGGTGTTTATCTGAGCATGCAGAATTTTTGACATTGACTTTCCAAGCCCTACTTCTTCCATGCTGAGTTTTAATAAAGGCAACATGGTATGCAGGCTTTGGGGAAACATCACAATTAGTTTTAGGAAAACATGGGAATTGTCTTTTGTGACATTTCCCAAATAACAAGACTTAGTAACTTAGTGTCTTGGGGAGAGGGTGAGCATTCTGAACAGAGTGCAAGCTCTCTCCTCCTGCCGCCCCCTCACCTTCTGGTGCAAGGGCACAGCTGGTGTGTGGCCTGTGTTCCAGGCAATATGCTTGCTCTGACCTCAGGCTCTAGTCCATATGGCATTGCCTCCTGAAGTAGAAAAGGAAATCTGTTTTGTTTTATTGAAAATTAAGTTCATGTATACATGGTGTTGACAAAGGCATTATAGGAGTAAGAACCATTTGTTAACTTGTAACTTAGCAAGATGCCCTAAGAGAAGGCAGAGAGCTTCAAGCAGCCAGGAGAGCGGGTGCTTGCTGTTTGCTCAATACTAATCCCCAAAATCCACTGCCTGAAACCAGACAAAAGACAAATTACATGGCTGTTGAGGGGTTTATTTTTCCAGATGGCCAACCTGAAGCTATAGTTCACTGGCAAATTAAGTCTCCTAATACAGAGAAATCCAGCCCGATTCATGTGTTTAATAAAAAGCACAAAGTGTGCTTCTCAAACAAATTATTTGGAAATGTGGGAGATGCTGAAGAGAGTATATAAAGGGGAGCCCTTGTCACATATTGAGTTTCATCTTTCATGTTTGGCCAGTTGGTAAGAAAACCAAGTGAAAACTCCTTTCCAATTATCTCGGTGAGTCCTGCTTATGTTGGTTGGTCTAATTCTTCAAAAATAGATCTTGCCTTATTACCCCATTGTGGTAAAGCTATTTTGTTTCTGGGTACATAGGGAACTGATATTCTTTAATATTTCTCAAAGGCAAGGAAAATTTATATATGAAATATATATATATATATATATATATATATATATATATCTCCTAATGTTTTGATTACTTGGGGATAGAGAGTGAGGAAGTAAGCTAGAATAAAGGAAATAAAAATCAGACCATCTTACTATTCAGGAAGTTTAGTTATTATAGTCATTGTTTCCAAAACAGACTTGCATTGGGCAGTAGAGAGTAGAGGGAGGAGGGGAAATGGTCAGGGATTAAGAGTCTAATGTCTTCATGGTAATAATATTGATAATACTGATAGTAACGATTCTAATTCAATTAAAGCAATGCTTTTTTTGTGTGCCAGGGAGAATGTTAAGCACTTTTTATCACTTAACCTCACTGCAGCTCTGTGATACTGCAATTTCCATTTCATGGATGAAGAAACAAGCTTAGTCTGGACTTGGTGGTGCACGCCTGTAATCCCAGCAGCTAGGGAGGCTGAAGCAGGATGATCTCAATTTCAAAGCCAGCTTCAGCAATGGTAACTCAGTGAGGCCCTGTCTCTAAATAAAATACAAAATATTGCTTGGGATGTGGCTCAATGGTTGAGTGCCCCTAGGTTCAATCCCTGGTACCAAAAAATAAAAAAGAAAGAAATAGGCTTGAAAGATTGTTATTCTGCTAGTAGTTGGTGGTGAAGCCAGAATTCAAAGCCTACTCCAACAATCTCATGCTTGACTCCTATGCTTTCATTTATTTTCTCATTCATTTATGCAATAAACATTTACTAAATATTTTCTCTGTGCCATGGATCACATAAGTACTGAGGAGTCAGAAAAAAAGATAATCTTTATTCACTGAGCTCTCCATCTACTGGGGGATACAAACATTAAAAAACAATAGTGCAATGTGAAGAAGTATGTACTAGACAGATGTGGAAGATGCACATGAGCCGAAATAAAGTTATAGCTGCTTACCCTCAGGAAAGGGAGACAGAAGTTCAAAGTCAGAAAATCAAATCCATAATACCTACCTTTGTGCTGCCCCCAATTAAGAGAAATGTTCTAAGTAAGATTTGTCTGATTAAATAATAATAATAATATTTGTATTTGTGTTTGGTTTTGCCTAAGATTTCATTTTTAAAACCCACAAAAAGTATTTTTAAGATATAGAAAAAACTATTCTAGAGGCTAGGGTTGTAGTTCAAAGGTAGAGCACTTGCCTCGCATGCGTGAGGCCCTGGGTTCAATCCTCAGCACCACATAAAAATACACAAATAAAAATAAAGATATTGAGACCATCTACAATAAAAATTATAGACAAAAAAAAAAAAGAAAAGAAAAAAAATTCTATCTGCAAAATTTCTCTTGTCTCTGTTCCAAGTCTGCAACCTCTCTCTACTGTATAGGCCCTCTTCCTCTATTTTAATACTTTTTAAACAAATAATACTATCTTTCAATTTAGTCCTTCTTGAGGCCCTGCTACAAGATGGACTTTCTGATGTGAAAAGCCAACACCACATGTCCCAGGCACACCCCCTCCAGTGCTTCCCCATGACCCTAAACTAAGTGCACCAATTGGCCCTACACTTCAGCTCCCTTCATACTCCACCTTCACTACAGAAGCAGCTATTTACTTGGCAATGACTTGTTTCAAGCAGTTATACAGCCCATCTCTAATACTCAGAGAAAATTTGTAATGTAGAAAAACTTATTCCCATTTATAAATAAGAGCACAGATGATCAGAAAAAATTAGGCAACTCACTAAACTTCATGCCAATAATGGGCTGAAGAACAACAACCGACACCTGTGTGCCTCACTGAACAATGCGCACTTGAAAGCAAAGAACTTCACCTTATTCATTTCGGTATTACCAACCATTAATAAAATGCTTGATAGCAAAAGAGGAATGCATGAATAAATAAGTATGTTTCTAATTTGTTGAATATAAAACTTGGTTTCCAATTCTGCATGCCTTGCTTTTTTTTTTTTTTTGATTCTGGGGATGATCTCAGGGGCACTTGACCACTGAGCCATATCCCCAGCCCTATTTTGTATTTTATTTAGAGACAGGGTCTCACTGAGTTATTTAGCACCTTTCTTTTGCTGAGGCTGGCTTTGAACTCATGATTCTCCTGCCTCAGCCTCTAGAGGCAAGCCATTGGGATTACAGGTGTGTGCCACTGCACTTGCTACCTTGCATCTTGTTCTCAGACTGCTTTTTGTAGTCCTCCCCAAATTCCTGTTATAAAGGAACCAGCCTATGGTTTCTTCCCTTATTAGGTTCCAATTAGGAATGTCCAATCCACCTAGACTTCTTACCCAAAAGGAGAAAGCTGAGGTGTGCACGATCATTCCAGGCCCTCTTGTCTCCTATTGGCAAAGTGCTCTCAAAACCTCTGAGGTGTCAGTGTTGTGTGAATACAGGTGATTTCAGTTCACGTCCCACCTCTGCCATTTAAGAGCAAATAAAGAACCATGAAGATTCTGTGTTGAAACTTGGAGGACAAATTGGAAAAGAAAGGTGTTACAACTCCCTTTTTGAGGTGTATAGTAAAGCACAGACCTTTATGGTTTGGAGGAAGACAGAGGAATAGATGATTGTAGAATACTCAAACCAGTGAATAGCCCTGAGGAAGCATTCAGCTCTATGTTATTATATGATCACATCTAATGTTCATTTGCAGTAAAGGGTGTAGATGTTACTATTATCTCAATTTTTACTAATAGAGACAGAGAGAGATTAATCATATTCCAAAGCTATTGCATTTAAATAACTAGAAACCCATACCACAAGGCTTTTTTTTGCAACATGTTACAGGAGTAAAAGAGCCACATCAAACAAAGAAGTTCCTCTCTCTTTTGGCATGGCAGAGGTCACAAATTGATGAGGGCCACAACAAAGTTAAGATGGCACCTGGCAGTATGCTGGGAGGAGTGGTTTCTGAGCCATTAACATAATGAGGATTGCTTAATGACTGACTGCTATGTCTAGATGATGGTCAATTAAGTTAAGCTGTGTGTAATTAGTTGGGTATATGAACCTCTACCATCCCGCAGAGAAGCGGCTCCTGCTACCTTGGGTGCCCACTACTTTGAGTTCTCAGTTCCTGTTGAGTTCACAGGAACTCAGCAGTAGTTCCTGATTCAACCTTCAAGTTGCTTGTCACCTTTCAGTTATTTAACCCAGCCGGACTACGGCAATAAATGGAAACACCAAAGTAGAATCCTCACCCAGGTTTTTGTATTAGGGTATTGAAAAATTAGTCTGGACCCTGAAGACCAAATGAAAAATGTTTTAAAGAAGTGAATTATTTTATAACTGGTTTCTCTGAATCACAAAACAAAGTGTAAAGATAGAGACAGAGGTCAGTATATCATCCTCCTTCCCTCGCCACTGATTGATGCTATTTATTAATCACTATATTAATATCATGTCTATTTAATCCTATTTTAGAGAAGAAGAAGCTGGGAGAATATAGTTCAGTATGGGTGGAAATAGGATTTAAACCTAGGGTTGTTAGACTTGCAAACCTGGGCGCCCAAACAGTTTTCTATTACATATGGAATTATAATAGCATCCCTAATCTCATGCGTGAATATGAAGAACAGAGAAACATCAGCTTTACGTTTCTTGCAATTTCAGACTGTCTGAACTGACTAGTGTTTTTTGATGATGGCCAAATGTCTTGTCTGGTTTGATCTAATTGGTAGTCCTTGTGTTGCCATAGATTCTTCAAATGCCTAATATAAGGCTATCAGTGTATGCTAACTTTAAAGCTAATAAGAATATTTAAAGGAAAATCAGCATTTTGTTTGAAAGAAAAAAATACTATGCAACATGATTTTTGCCATTATGTAATCAATGACGTACTCTACATTGATGAGAGAAACTGCCCTCTATAAACAGACTATACATGAAGTCAAAGTCATAGACTCTTTGAAAATCAAACTGTTTTCTCAATGATGATGGAGATACAGGACATTACCTGCTGATGTACAAAGGACTACAGATGTACAAAGGTCCATTCACCCCAGTTACTCAGTAATCTTTTTGAAATAAATGCTCATTTCCAGAGTCATTTTTTACTGATAGATATCCTTAGGAGATGCAGAGAATAAATATTCTAACAAAGAATATATAAAATGGTAGGAAAAGTACATTATATATTCAGAAAAATCAAAGCAGTGTACTATAAACCTTCATTATTGGAGATTGGTTGTTTCGGTGTTGGAAGGGGACACTGTATCATTGGCCTCTGCTACCAATAAAACATTAGCCCATCTTTTACATAGTGTTCTTTTTTTAAAAAAAATTAATTCATTTATTTGTTCTAATACATGCATGACAGCAGAATGCATTTCAATTCATAGTATATAAATGGAGAACAGTTTTTTTTTATTTCTCTTGTTGTACACAAAGTAGCGTCAGACCATTCATGTTGCATAGTGTTCTTATCATGAAGTTTTCTACCTTCCATAGTCCTCCACAGTAACCTTCATGTACTATGTGAAGAAAATGTGTAGTTAAGAAATGGTATTTTGAAACTTTTGAATGAGAAATAAAAATAAGAACAGAATTGTTCCCTAAGAGGGTCTCTTGGCAGCAATTGTACATTGAATAGAAAGACAACTGTCCTCAGTTTATACTGAGGAAATCTTTTTTCTGTGTTTCTTATTCTTCCATCCTAATTCTACCTATCAGTCACACTTTTCCTTAAAACCACTTCCTCCAACATACTTTTAATGATGGTCTTAAACACAAGTATGACCTCTCCGAATGTCTACAATACTTAGAGTCCAACTTTCCACAGAAATACATTGTATTTCATGGATTAAGTTGTTTGCATTATGTTTGGTAGGCTCTTAATTTTTTTTCTTTCATTCTATCTTTGTATCCCTCAGCACTTACCCTTATACAGGGCAAAGAGAGAACCTTTGTTAAATACATAAAGTTGGAAATTGTGATTAGAGGAAAAAGACTCATTCAGTAATCTCATGTAAAATTTTTTAGGGCGGTGGTACTAGGGATTGAACCCCAGACCTTGTGCATGTGAAGGAAGCACTCTACCAACTGAGCTATATCCCCAGCCCTCATGTAAAAATCTTCATAGTGCTAAAAATATCCATACTTCAACCATTTCTTTGGCCTGTCTCTTTAATACTATTTAAATGCAAACATTGGGCTGGGGTTGTGGCTCAGTGGTAGAGTGCTCACCTCTCATGTGGGAGGCCCTGGGTTCGATCCTCAGCACTACATAAAGATAAATAAATAAAATAAAGGTATTGTGTCCAACCACACACACACACACACACACACACACAAAATGCAAACATTATCATGAAGAAATAAAGAATCATATTACTCTTAATCATTAAGATATAAATAGGAGTATATGTGTAAAACCACTTATCACTTATCACTGACTCTCAGTCCTAAATACCTGAGACCCATAATCAATAATTATAATAGCTAAAAATTGATAGAGTTTATTGAGGGTATATCAGACAAAAATCTGGTTGCTTCATTTACGTGAATTAATTTGATCTTTACTACAATGCTATATTTGTTCTATAATCAAACATTTCAAAGGTTAATAATTAAGGCAAAAGAACATTAAATAACTTGAACATTATACTCCTTTTGAACAAAGGAGCCAAGATTTGGCTGCAGATAGCCTAATCTACAAACCTATGCTTGTAACTACATTTTACTGCTATTAAATTTTGGAGAAAGGAGGAATCCAAGTTGTGTACTTTTGAAGAAGGAGAGGCATGTATACCACCACCAAGGGACATTAAAGGGGAGAATGAAAAATTCCTACATGAGTAGCTAGGGGACAGGGTCTGATGTTTGCTTTATAACTCTATCTAGTTCTGAATAATTCTGACTGCTTTTCATTCAACAAATGCTTACTGAGCATCTACTTTGTATTGGACTCTATGCCAGGTAATGGGAACAAAAAATAAATAAATTGACATAACTCATTACTAAGTTCTTCCTCTCCAAGAACTCATGGTGTAGCAAAGATTTTTTTTTTTTAAAGAAGATTATTAAAGCTTGCAAGTGACTGGTTTTTTTTTTTTTTTTTTGGTTCTCTAAGGAAATACAAAAAACAATCTATATGGAGTTGATGTTTTATAAAGCTTTGAGTTATCTGGGAAAGAAGAAAAAAAAAGTCAATTTAAGAAAAACAAAAGGCAAATCCAAAGCCCAAAGACAGACAAGTATAAAATATTTTTAGAGAAATACAACAGAAGTGTAAGAGGACAGCTGTTGATGATAATGTTTGGTTCTGATTCGAAGTCTGGGGACTCCTTAAAGAGTTTCAACCTGATTCTGCAAACAATGGGAAGCCATCAAATTTCATATTCAAAGAAATAATTTCTGGGGCTGGGATTGTGGCTCAGCGGTAGAGCCTAGCATGTGCGGGGCCCAGGGTTCAATCCTCAGCACCACATATATATAAATAAAGGTATTATGTCCAACTACAACTAAAAAATAAATAAATAAATATTTTTTAAAAAAGAAATAATTTTTGTATTTTGAAAAGACTGTTCTAGGAGCAGTGTTACAGGATAAAGTTTGATGGAGCACAGATAGGAGACTGGTTAAAAGATTGCTACACTGAGATATGATGCCAAATTAAGTCAGTGTGGGTGGGGAAAAGGGGGCAAGAGCTATTGAAAGACTTTTTTCTTTGGCGGGGTACTGGGGACTGAATTCAGGGGCATTCAGCCACTGAGCCACATCCCCAGCCCTAATTTGTATTTATTTAGGGACAGGGTCTTACCGAGTTGCTTAGTGCCTCCTTTTTGCTGAGACTGGCTTTGAACTCACAATCCTCCTGTCTCAGTCTCCTGAGCCACTGAGATTACAGGAGTGCACCATCGTGCCTGGTTTGACAGACTTTTTGAGTTTAAAAATTGGGATAAATGGATGACAAACTGAGAGTTGTGGCTTTGGCGTAGGAAATAGTCAAATATAATTCTGAGATTTCTAGCATTATGACCTGGAGAATTGAAATGACCTATGTTAACATATAAAGTACACTTTGAGCAAGTTGGAAATAGGAATCTGAGTCACAATTACCCATAATAGGGGCTGGGGATATAGCTCAGTTGGTAGAGTGCTTTCCTTGCATGCACAAGGCCCTGGGTTCAATCTCTAGCACCAAAAAAAAAAAAAAAAAAAAAAAAATTGCACATTATAGCTTTTTATGTTATTCCAGATAGAAAGCCAAACTGCTAACTCCATCTTGATGAATCTCTGATTCTTATATTTTGGATTTGGAGTATTTGACCATATACTGAATTATTTAACAATAAAGGCACAAGAGATTACAACTACTATTTAAGTAGCCTTCTAGTAGTAATTCCAAGTTACTCAGAGTAGAATCCAACTCTGCCATAAATGAATCTAAGATTGAGCCAATTCTGCCTTCTCAAGCATATGTGCTCCCTAATAGGAACAACTGGTTTCAAATCTAACCTGAATTGGGCTGGAATGTAGCTCCGTGGGTGAGTACTTCCCTTGAATGTGTAAGGCACTGGGTTCAATCCCCAGTACCAAAAAACTAAAACCTCTTACTTACCTCTTCTTAAAGAAACCTGCTACACTATCCTTTAGCTGTCTCTGTGCAGAAATTTTTTTTGACAACTTTAATCTAATATATGCTGAATATTTTAACACTTTAAAACAACTTGGTCGGGAGGTTTTTCTTCATGTTTTCAACATTCTGGACTATTTGTATTGTTGGTCATAATCTTGCTTACTATAAGATGCCAAATCGTCGTCATCAGTAACAAAGACACACAAAATATTACAGTCACAATAAATAAAATAAACTATATTTTAGAATATTTGTATTCTTTTCTTCTAATCCAAGAGCAATAACATGTGTGAGAACATTGTCCCTTTGACCAATAATAGGTACAACGGAACCGGCTCCCTCAATGAATTATGTTATTCTTTATAAAATTTTAAAACACATGGTCTCAAATGTGGAGCTCATTTATTTCCAGAAAGTCAGAAGCTATTTTGTTCATCAATAAACTCTGATGAAAGAAGTAAACCCCTGAAAAGAACAAAAAGAGGAATGAAACAATCTTTACTGAAAATAAAAAAAAAAACATAATCTTAAAAAGCAAGCTTCAGCGAGTGCTCAGAGTTCTTTTGTCTTTTTTTCCAGAAACATGACACTTTTGGCATCTTCTTGGAGTTTGCAATCTTCTTTCCTCTCAACAAAACAAAACAATCGAGGCATCTGTATTCTGTGTTTTCATTTTGAGGGAGACTGGTAGAGTGGGATAAGTCATTCTTTCACCTAGGTATTTCATTGTGAAAAAACGACATTTTGATGTATTTATTCAAGTTGAATGTGTTTTCTGAAAGCAGTCTTATTATCTCCTGTGTTACAATTTCTCTGCTTTTTTAATTGCATAAACTTTGTAGCTTTCCCAATCATTTCCAGCCACCCATCACACCTTTTTTTCAAAGAACAATATGTGCTCTGATAATCTTGACACTGAATTGCCCATCTGATAAAATGAAAATATATACCTGTATCTTTTTGTGAGCTTCCTGTTGCTGTTCCTGTTCTGGAGAAAGTGTCCCGAGTTAACCAATCAACTGGCAACCCTGTAGATCAATATTAACGACACTCCCCCCGGGGTGATTTGTGTTAAATGAGCATTGTTGGTAAAGGCTTTCAAGAAGACTCCACAATTATGGCCAGATGAACACATTCCTCAATCAATTTCAGGGTTAATATTAGTCTCCTAACAACCTAGTAACCAAGATCATAATTACTGACTGCCATTTCCCCCCCATTGTCCAGGTAACTGGCCTTCAGTATATGACCAATTTGAAACCTGGGAATCTTGAGAGAAAGCATCAGGTCTGCTGTTGGAAAATTGAATCCAAGTGCAGCCCTGCTCCCTGAACACTCATATTCTTCCCTTCTCTTTGTACTATTTGTTCGTCTCCATTGTGCAGAGCTATATCGTTTTGTGCACACATTCTGTGTTAGATTTTCTACCCGATTGGGCTTGAAAAACCAAAGCTTAAGTACTAAATGTTTCCCTAAGGCCTGAATGGACTTAAAAGGACATAGGTGCAAAAAGAAAAGAAAAGAAAATGGGGGGGAGAAAACATGGCTTGTTAAGTTGTTGCAATAATCTCATGCTGAGAATAAAGACCTTCAGACTTAAGAGAATGAAAAACACTCTTCTAAATAGATTGCTTGCTTTTGTTGCACAGGTGGCAAGGCCTGGAAATATACGATATGGGGACAGCAGGGCAGCCTGCTAGCATTTCATTAAGCTGAGAGAATAACAGAATTGTGGAGTAGTTTCTTCACACTTTATAGGTTTCTTACTGCAGAGTGCTGCTTTGTTGGTATGTTTTCTACCAGGAAACACTTATCTTTGTAGACACGAATGCCACACTCCTTTAGTAAAACAAAGCTCTTTCCCAGGAAGCATAAATTCATAATCATCATTGTTTTAGACTTTCCATCATTTAGTTTCTCATACCATTCAAATAAACTCAGTCTCAACTGTCAAACAATACAACTTGAGAGAAAAATAACATCTCTAAACACTACCAATTAAAATTATGTAAGGCCTGGGTCAATCCTATGGATTCAGATATTAAACCATCTTTCTCAAAATTAACAATAAAACATATTGAAAGACTCATTACTATTGGTAAGTGTGAAGAGTGAGGGAAATTTAAATAAAAACATGTTGGGTGCTTTCATCTGTGTCCAGCAAAGTGTATACAATAAAATGAGTTGGCCTAGATTTTATTTCCTCATCCTAACTTCAAGGGGTGTAGTAGGATCCTTAATCTCAGGCGCTACTGATTTTAATTTGGTGATTATTTCCAATTGGATTGAGTATCTCTGTTTTAATGTTATTTTATTCCCAAAACAATCATTTCTTACTTTGGGAATTCACTCTGAAAATAGGAATCCAACTTGGGAAAGTGTAGTACTGATTAACAGTTAATATTTATTGAAGTTTTTACTATTTTCCAAATCCTATGTGGAATGATTTTCAATGCACAATTTCGTTTAATTCCCACAACAACTTTATGAAGTAGCAGTCGAATACCCTCTATTTTAGAAAGAGAAAAACAATACCATGTGAGAGCAACTTACCCAAGAACACAGTGTGTTGGGATTTTACAACTCAAACCACCCCTGTTCTAGCAAGACTTCCTTCAAATTCCAAGTGCATTTCCACATGTCAGAATGTCATCAATACTTCTCTCCTTTATTTTATTTTATTTGTGGTACTGGGGATTGAACCCAGGGCCTTGTGCATGCAAGGCAAGAACTCTACCGACTGAGCTATATCCCTAGCCCTTCTACTTTTTAAAGTCACAAAGTGTCTACTAAGCCAAAGTTTTAGTGCATGATAAAGGGAAGGAAGGAAAAAGAGAGAAAACTCCCTTACACCTCCTGAATACTAGAATGAGCTAAATTCCATGATGTAGGATTTCTGTTCATGAATTGATCTAATCTTCACCACAACCCTACTATATTGGGAACATTGTCTCCACTTTGAAAACAAGCAAGTTAAGACCTAAAGGCTTCATGATCTCAACATTTCACAGGGAACCAGAATGGAAAACCTGTTCTCCACTCTCTCTTTTCCACTTACCAGCCTCCTTCCCCAAACAATACAATTCCACATAAGCCATCTTGCTTCCTCCCCTCAGATCCTTTCCCTGGAGCAGAGTAATTTCACTTTAAGTTCAAGGAAATATTTGCAATAACTCAACAACTCAAGAGAAATTCCACACTTAGTTGTGATCCATCGTATAATGCATTCAGGAGTTGTACTCAAGGACTTAACCTCTGCCAGTTACCAAAGCACAAGATTCACCTACATTGTCACCGTAAGCCTCAAAGTGGCCTTAATTTTATTTATGTAAAACAGAGGCATAGAAAGCTGATTATGTGGCCCGGGGAGTAATATAACTAATAACATGTCCCACCTACCACACTCCACTCCAAGGAAAAACTGTGTAAGAAATACAGTATCTCCATGTGGTTAGCTATGATAGCATCACTTCAAGGGTGACAAAATGTGGCTCCCAGACAATAAATGGGTTTCTTTTAACAAGCAGTTCAAGATCTAGTGGGAATCCTGGAATTTGTGGCCCTCAAATTTTTGGTTAGTTATTAAATTCAAGTGCTTTAATATTTACTGTCTTATATATCTTTAGTCTGTCAAGGAAATGATCCAAGGAAATGCAAAAGCAAAATATGAATAATAGTTTCAATTTTATACATTTCAAAAGAATTATTAAATATATATTTCAGGGTATGATAACAGCTTAAATCAAGTAAAGTGGAGCATTATAACTTTACTTGTATATACTAGGACAGCATTGTCCCAGATAACTCCCTCTCAAAGGAACCTGAGGTCCTGATTCAAGTCAAAATAGCTGAAGCTAGGGTTATTTAAAGTCTCTGCCTCCTATCTTTTTTTTTTCTTTACTCAAAATTAGTAGTTAACCACTTATCATATGCAAAACACAAATAGTCCTAGATATTTTCTTGCACTAAACATCACAAGCAAATTGAGACAGTTGCCCAACTCTATAAAAATATTTTAAAAATTATTGAACTGCATACTTAAATTGGATGAGTTTTATAATATGTAAGTTAAATATCGATAAATGTATTCCTTTATGTTAGGAGCACAGGACAGAAACCTTCAGAGAGACACAGTGAAAAGAATGTAAGTTCTGGAGTCAAATAGATTCAGCTTAAATATCTTGATTTGGGGTCTTGGACAGTTTGAGTTACCTTATTATAACTATTATTTTCCTCATATATAAAAATAAGAAATACAGTCAACCCCATCATTGAATAATTGTGAAGATAAAAGGAAGTAATACATTGCTAAGCACCTAGTATAAACATATTGTATAAAGCTTAGTAATTATTCATTTTAAGAGCTGATAATGGACTTTTTGGAATAAACTAGAAAAAAAAAATGGAGATTTTAAAGTCTGTCATTTTCTCCACTGCTGTTAATGTTGACCCAAGCAAATATCAGCTTTATCCTTCATGGAAACAGTATTCCCTACCTCCTTAACTATTCATATGTTCTAAGCCAACAATCTATACATCTTTTCTCTCCCCCTTAAGAGGTGTTCATAGCAATGTTCCCAATGACTCTTATACTTGTTGCTACATAACTACCTAAAGTTAGGTCAGGTTTAAACCTATGTATAATTATCTTTTGAGAATCAGACATGATGCCTTTAAACGCTCAGTCATTCCTCATAGCTGAATGTAGATCCTGATTCTGACTCAAATTGAGATCTATACTTAGTAATGGTAGTTCCTAGTAGTTGCTATATAGGATCTAGAGGTTCTGGGCAAAAGCCACTCATTTTCAGTTTTACTGGGAGCTTATGAGCAGATTTTCTTGTTACTATGACTCTACAGCTCACAGGGGACGAGTGATGTCTTCCAAATAATTTCAAGATATAGATGCAAAGAAATCACTAAAATCGTTCTTGTGATGCCTTCATATTAATATTCAAAGTCAATATTCAAATTCCAAATAGTGTATGATCCAAAAATTATAGCATTATTTTAGAGAAGCCCTTCAAATTAATGATACTTTTTCCTGAAATTTTGGCTGAGCACTATTTACTTATCTTACTATGTCTGGGGATGAGTTGGTGACTTGATAGCCAAGAAGGTAGCCCATAGTTAAGCTGAGAGGAGTTCTTTATTTAAAGAAAAGGTTAAAGCATGCACATCCTATATGAAGACACAGCAGGCTATTTTCTAGCTTTCACTGAAGTGGTTATAATCTTGAGATAATTTTATTTTAAATCTATGCATTTGCAACCACTGAGTACCTCTTTCAGTGAAAAATGCTATAAATGTCCAGTGTTGGGAAAGCTGAGACAAATGGTCTACCCATCTTCTATTTGATGTATACTTGATTAAACATATGAATTGTAAAAAACAGTTTGGAAAATGATCTACTGCTACCCAGTCCTGCTTTGTGACACAGGCATTTACCCATTCTGATTTGTGGCATAAGTAAGTCCCTCCCTCTACTTTTGACTACCCCTTCTGGTTCTTCTAGTATTGTCTTCATTATGTTACCATTTTGTTCCCCAAATTTGACCAAGATTCTGCTTTTCTCAGAAAATATTTTCTTTCTTGTTAATCTCATGGCTACAAATTTAGGAGTTTTTGTTTGTTTTTTGGTACTGGGGATTGAACTCAGGGGCACTTGACCTCTGAGCCACATCTCCAGCCCTATTTTGTATTTTATTTAGAGACAGGGTTTCACTGAGTTGCGTAGGGCCTTGCAGTTGCTAAGGCTGGCTTTGAATGGGTGATCCTCCTGTCTCAGCCTCCCAAGCTGCTGGGATTACAGGCATGCACCACTGCACCTGGCAAATTTAGGTGTTTCATTACTTAAGCTGTCTTCTGAGTTCATTATTCATATAACCACTTGCTTAGTAAACTTAGCCTAATATTAGCAGATCTATCTCAAATAAAGGATCTCTTGAATTAAACTGATCATTGTCTCTCTTTTCCCCAAACATGCTTCTCTTTCTGTGTTATGCCTTCAAGACCACTTTTCAAACTGGAAACTTCAGGCCCACTCTGATTCTTCTGGTTCTTTCTTCTCTCTTACATACCTTTAGTAACAATGTCCTTCTAAATTTTTATCTGTAATTTCATTGGAATCTATCATTTTCCCCCCTAGTTCCTTAGTCCTATTTCTGCCTAAGTGTATCATCTTTCTCATAAATTTCAAGGGTATTTGCCCACAATGCTATTTGAATTGTCACTTGCCTCTATCAGTCCTCTATGCTATGACACTAGATCAATCTATAATGCCTCTTCCACAATCTGTCCTGACACTCCCACATCATCATCATGTAGGGTGTAGGAAACCTCCCTACATTCTCCAACCAACAGGTGCATTTAGGAGGTCATCAACCATAGTTCTTTATCTGAATAGGTGATTGATTAAGGATGGCCATAAGATTTCTGGGAGTCTATTACCCTTTTCTTTGAATTTGGTCAGAAAGCTGGAAGTGATGCTGTCTTTCTGGGCATAGGTCCTAAGAGACTCAAAGCTTCTGCTTCCTACCTCTTGAAATACGTGCTCTTGAAACTCAGCTGCCGTGCTGTGAGAAAGCCCACACAGTTTCATAGAAAGGAACCAGCAACAAGTGCTAGTTGATCAGCCAGCCAGCAACAAACTAACTGGCCAGCAATTTGTCTTTCTGTATATGTGTGTGGGGGGGGTGTACCAGGGATTGAAGTCAAGGGCACTTGCCCACTGAGCCACATCCCCAGCCTTATTTTGTACTTTATTGAGAGACAGTCTCTGAGTTGTTCAGCACCTCACTTTTGCTGAGGTTGGCTTTGAACTCGCAATCCTCCTTCCTGAGCCTCCTGAGCCCCTGGGGTTACAGGCACACCACCATGCTCAGCCTGGCCAACAACTTGTGAAACTACTCCAGCTGAAGCTATCCTGAGTAGAAACAAGCTTTTAAGCCCTGCTCAAGTTAAAGATTCATGAGGAAAACACACGCTTGTTATTATATTTGGGGGAGTTATGTGTAGATACCTGGAACAGCATTGAATAACTTCCATTTTCTCTGCTGGATTAATTTCTTCTTCTCTCTCTCTCTCTCTCTCTCTCTCTCTCTCTCTCTCTCTCTCTCATACTAGGGATCAAACTCAGGGGCCTGGCCCCCCACCCTTCCCTTCATTCTCTCTTGTCTAATCCAATGAACATATATTCTTTCCCACCCTTTAACTTCTACTTTCAATTTTATTCTACTTCCCCAAACATTTATTGGGCACTGTGTACCAGGCAGTATGTTGAGATAGGGATGCAACATAGGTAAACTATGGCTTTCTGCCTTTACTAAGCTTGTCATTGAGCTATCCCAAGTCACCTATCCTAGTGTTTTGTGGTACAGATTTCTGGGATGTCAACCAAGTGTGTGAACAAGGGCTCAAGTAGATATAGAAATCTCTCTCTCTCTCTCTCTCTCTTTTTTTTTTTTTTTTTGGTACCAGAGATTGAACTCAGGGGCACTTGGCCACCGAGCCACATCCCCAGCCCTATTTTGTATTTTATTTAGAGACAAGGTCTCACTGAGTTGCTTAGTGCCCTACTTTTGGCTAAGGCTAGTTTTGACCTTGTGATCCTCCTGTCTCAGCCTCCTGAGCCACTGGGATCACAGGCATGTGCTACCCCTCTTGGACAGAAATCTTATTGGAGAAAAATATTGGTCCTTTCTGTGGGTCCCCTGGGATTTCAGGAAGAACAGATGGTGACTGTTTCAATATCTTAGAAAGAAAAGAAAAGAAAAAAGCCTCCCAAACTTTAAAACTCCAATCAGACTCAATTGTTTCAGAAGATGATTAAAAGTCTACCTCCTAAATGTCTAGTAGCTAAAGTCTTCAATGAGCAACACATAATATTTAAGACCTAAGGCTCTTTTCTCAAGAATAAACCACAACTAGCCTGTGACCCAAAATTTGCCACAGGCTCATTTCATGCATCACATCTGCTATGTGAGAAAGTGTAAAAAAAAAAAAAAAAAAAAAAATGACTGTTAGAGCTATTGTTGTTCTCAATTTTCAATGCTCTGGGTTACATATATGGTCTTAAAACTACTAACTCAAATGTCTAAGAAATAATGTAGATGAATTAAGATTTCACGTCCCCAAGTTTATAGAGAAAAAGAAAAAATGAGACCATTTGAATAAAGTTGTACAGTTAAAAAACAATAATGCATCATTTCATCTATGTAGACTGTTGGACTCTTTAAAGATAGGGACTTGGGCTGGGTATGGTAGTACATGCCTGTAATCCCACCTGCTCAGTGGACAGGAGGATCTCGAGTTCAAAGCCAGCCTCAGCAACAGTGAGGTGCTAAGCAACTCAGTGAGACTCTGTCTCTAAATAAAATACAAAATAGGGTTGGGGATGTGGCTCAGTGGTTCAGTACCCCTGAGTTCAATCCCTGGTACCAAAAAAAAAAAAAAAAAAAAAAAAAAGAGATAGGGACTTTGTCTTATTTGTGTAGCACAATGCTTGACCTTATACTAGGTACACAATGAAAGAAGAAATTTAATTCAATAACTAATTTGGACTAGCAAATGTGTAAGAAGAAATAACTTTACCATTAGTTCAGTGTCAATAAAAATGTTGCCCCTCCTCTGACAGTGAGCACTATATGTTCCAACAGTTTCCGCTTTTTGTCCTAGGTGTCATGAAACTCTGGACTATATTTTGTGTTTCACCATAGCTTTTTCAGTGATGTCAAATTATGAGGAAATTACAGTACACACTTATTCATTCACCAGAGTATGCACCAGCAAATATTGTTGACAAATGTTCTTGAATGCAGTAAAATTGCACTTCACTTAAAATAATTTATACTTCTCAGTGACATTCTTCCCTTTTCTATATATTCAAGTCATTGAGAATCTATCATACATGTACTTCCACTTAGTCTGGTTTTAGAACTAAAGTCCAGAATAGAACTAAAAACATGAAAAACCAATATCTAGGGGAAAAAAAAGTATTACTTCAAAACATAGAAATCTCTCTGTTGGGGGCCTGGGGATATATGAATGAGGCCTCTATTTACATAGCTTAACTGTTTTCCACATTATAGGGATATGGGATGGGATGCCAAAGACTTGGCTCTGTAACACATTGAAAAACTTGACATCCCCAGCTTCTTCTAGAGTACCAGCACAGTTTTCCAAGGGGAAAAGAGTGTTCAAACAGAAGCAAGCAAGTCCATGGTCTCCAGGAAGCAGACAGTTGGTCTTGATAGCATTAGTCTCACAAAAGCATAGGGCTCGAAATAATTCTGATGTTACCAGCTGCATATAATTCAGCACTTATGAATTATCTGATAAGGAATGATAATCTCTTCTCCTTCATAAAAGGGATAAATCTGAGTTTGTTTGCACAGACTAAGGTTACAGAGAGGGCCTGAAGTATAGAAGGTTCATAAGCTTATTCGGTTACAGATATGATCTTTAACTTTCCCTAGCCAAAGAAGCCAAAAGTAAACATTTCATAACTTTTAATGTGTGGTTAGCAAATATAGTTGGCCCATGGTCATGCCCCTGAAGCCTGGAGTCCTGGACCAAGTCAGCTGAGCTGGATCTCAGTAGCTGCCTGCTTAAAGCCTTGCCCTGTAGTTTGAAAAGAACAGGGTCTTTTGTATCCACTTAGCTCAGTTGCTATAAACACTTGCTGTATATTAAATGGCTTCTCAGGTCCACCCAATCTGATTTGCACATCATTAGTCTGGAGGATGAAATGAATGCCTTAAGATCGTTGACTTTGTGAAATACTGAGACCTTGGTAAACAAAAGCCCTTCATATAAAATATTACATCAGGGTTGGCTAACATTCCTGTTTTGTGAGTCACTGGTACCTCCAAGTTGCCCTTGAAATTTCAAATTTACTGTGGACACTTCCAGACACATACAGTACTTCTTTTTTTGTTTTATTTATTTATGTCTTGATTTGGATGCCAACTCTGCTAGGGAAAAAAAAAAGTGGAATATTTAGCATCAGAGCAAATGACCTTCATTTACATCAAAAAGGGAAAAGAAAAGCAGCATTATAGAACAGGAGGGAAAAGCTAGGCTAAGAGCCAGAAAATCCATCATGGATCCATGCTTTCCCCTGACTGACTACACTGTTACTCAGGTGTCACCACTCATCCTCCCTAGTCCTCATTGTTAATGGTCGTATTAATATCTGCTACAAGCCTCCATTATTTATTTTATTTTATTTTATTTGTGGTGCTGGGGATAGAACCCAGGGCCTTATGCATGTTGGGCAAGCATCCTACCAATTGAGATACATCCTCAGCCCACACCTCCACTTTTAATGTGCATAGAGGTTTGAGTGTTTAAAAAAAAAAAACAACTGATAAATAAACAAAATATTCAGGTGTTTGTAATATTTTCATCTTTAAAAACTCATGCAATAAGTTGATTAGGATTACAAACAGGATAGATGATCACTTTAAAGAACTAAATTTTATTGGACCACTCAACCACAGGTGCTTTAAAAATCGTTACAATGATATTATTGCCTTGAGGTTTCATGACCTTTTCTGCTTTAACTGTTGCCCTGAGATCTACCTTGGCTGAGATGTCATTGAGGTAATAACACTGTGACTACAACAATCGCCCAGCAGAAGAGAAGCTTGACAGTACAAACAGTATCACTATCATTTCTTAAGAATACCCCAGGATCTTTTTTCTCATGAGGTTTTCTTGCTGCTATTAGATTATAGCCATGGGCCAAACCCATCTATCTGAAAAACTTTAATAAATTTCAGTTTCTTATCATTGTGATTGTAGAATTCCTGGTACCAGATTTGACCTAAAAAATTTCAGATACTATAGATGGCTTTTGAAATAACTGCTCTGTATCAATAACACTCCAACGCTTCTGTACTGGAGTTTTTAAAAAGGATGTTGCACTCCTGTTAAAATTAAAGGGAGATTATTTAATATTTACTAAGTACATTTTATTATTAGTTTAAAATTTAAATTCCAAAATAGTCTCTAAAAGAATATATTACCATCCTTTCTTTACAAGTACAGAAACTGAATGTTACAAAGGTCTTGTCAATTTCTTTCTTCTAGAAAATATCTTAAATGGCTTACTGAAAATGTGACAGGAAGGATGCCCACAATCCAACTGAAAATTCACAAAAGTATGGAAGAAATTTTAAGAATCCAAAACATCTGGAAAACAAAAAATGGGACACAGAATCTTTCAATGAGAGAAAATAGGTGGAAAACAGATGTATCAGGAGAGAAAAACCAAAATAAAGAACCAGAAGGAAACACAGTTCAAAACACATTGAAGGGGCTGGGGATGTGGCTCAAGTGGTAGCGTGCTTGCCTGGTATGCGTGCCGCCCAGGTTCAATCCTCAGCACCATATACCAACAAAGATGTTGTGTCCGCCGAAAACTAAAAAATAAATATTAATAATTCTTTTTTTTTTAATTTTTTTTAATATTTATTTTTAGTTCTCGGAGGACACAACATCTTTGTTGGTATGTGGTGCTGAGGATCGAACCCGGGTCGCACGCATGCCAGGCGAGCGCGCTACCGCTTGAGCCACATCCCCAGCCCCTAAAAATTCTTAAAAAAAAAAAAAAACACATTGAAGTAAAAAACACTGCAGAGAAGGACACGGCAAAAGATTTCCAAAATTGGTTCAAAAATGCAGGATGTGACACTGGCCCGAGGAAAGTGTCAGTGAGTCTTGGAGAACTGCAGGGAGCAGTGGTACTTAAACCCAGGTTAAGGCCAGGATTGTGGACACTGAGGCAAAATGGGCAGATTGCTTCAGATAGCTGCTTGGGGTAGAAAGGCAAATGCCCAGAAGCTATCCACTGGCAAACCTAACAACTTATTCTGTACCTTCCCCATCATCTGTAGCAACCTAAATAGAAATGTCATCCACAGACAAGTGAGCAGGGACATCTCAAACATAATATGATGGTACAACCAAGAGTCACCATGCTCAACAATGGAGAGACAATTATGCTCCAGAAGATCATTATAAATTCAATATCATCCCAGCCAAATTCATACCAGTATTTAAAAATAAAAATTACATAAGATTATTTGAGAGAGACAACTGGGTTGACTTGCCAAAACAGATATCAAAACAGTATATAATTATGAAAATGCAAGCTGTATATTAGCACAAGAATAGACAAGTAGAATAGATTCCTGGAATGTTAAGTGCAGTTGGTCAATTAAATTAGGATTATTTGAGAATTCTACTAAGTAAAATGCACAAAATAAATTATTGAAAGATTAAATAATAAAAGTGTAACAAATTTGAACATAGAATAATAACTTTTTTAATCCTGGGAATTAAGAAAGGGCCTCCTAAGAAAGATTCAAACACCACCAACTCAGGAACATTCTTGACAAATTGATTACATAGAAATCTTAAAATTTCTTGGTGACAAAGGTCATTAATGATACCAATAATTAAAATAAAACAATACCAGAAAATATTTACAAAAGTTTAAGAGACAAAGTAGTAATTATCATTGCATGTAAAAAGCCTCTGTATTTAAGATAAGAAGTGGTAAAAATGTATAAAAGACACAAGGAACGAATTCACAGATAGGAAAATAGTATTGTAATATATTTGAAACTATGCTATTAGTCAGGGTTCTCTAGAGAAGCAGAGCAAATAGAATGTAAACATGATTATAAAAGGAAATTTATTACATTGGTTAATACTATCAGAGGCTACATAGGTCCTGTAATGGCCATCTGTGGGCTGCAGAGCTGGAGAAAATGGTGGCTGCTTAGTCCATGAAGCTGGAGACTCAGAATAAGAGGGACCAATGATGCAGCCCTTGTCCAAGACACAGGGCCTAGAAGACTCCTGGAGAGATGCTGGCAGTCTGTAAAATCTGGAGTCTGATTCCCACCAACAATAGCAGCAGCGAAATCTGCACCCACTCAAGAAAGGGTCTAGCCTGTGCAAGCATGAGTTTCCTTCTTCTTCTGCTTTTCATTTCATCAGTAGCTCCCAGACTACTAATACTGTAGGATAGTGCTACCCACATTCAGGACTGGTTTCCCACCTGTTTGTTGACTTACATACCAGTCACCTCTGAAAACACCCTCAGAGGCACCCCAGCAGTATGCTCTAACACTTCCTAAACATTTCTCAATCCAGTCAAGTTGACAGTCAAAATCACAGCAAATCTTAATAGTGATCAGGGAAATGAAAAACTAGAACAATATTGCTAACTATTTATATTCATTAGGTTAAACATGAGCTTACAGTTTGATAATAACCATCTAGGGGAGAACATGAAGAGAAATAGGCATTTTCATAACCCATTATTGAAAGTGTGAAGTCATAAATGATTTTAGAGGGGAGTTTTGTCAATATCTATAAAAATTTAGCCAGGCATGGTGGTTTACACCTATAATCCCAGCAGCTCAGGAGGCCAGCCTCAGCAAAAACAAAGCACTAAGCAACTCAGTGAGACCGTGTCTCTAAATATCTTATTTGTATCTTACAAAATAGGAATTGGGATGTGTCTTAGTGGCCAGTGCCCCTGAGTTCAATCCCTAGTCCCTACCCGCCTGCAAAATTTAACATTCTTTTTTTTTTTTTAAAGAGAGAGTGAGAGAGGGGGACAGAGAGAGAGAGAGAGAGAGAATTTTAACATTTATTTATTTTTTCTTAGTTCTCGGCGGACACAACATCTTTGTTGGTATGTGGTGTTGAGGATCGAACCCGGGCCGCTCGCATGCTAGGCGGGCGCGCTACTGCTTGAGCCACATCCCCAGCCCAAAATTTAACATTCTTATAAGCCAAATGCATATATTTTTCTTCTTCATAGTTAGTCTATAGAAATAGATACCATATTTGCCCAGAGATTCACATGTAAGAAGTAAATTGCTGCATTCCTTTAATAGAAAATAAATGAAATCAAAATAAATGAAATCAATCTAATTTCTGTCAAAAATCAGAGAGTAACAACAACAACAACAAATCTTGGCATGTCAATTCTATGGAATATAGTGTATTTAGCAAATAATGACGTAGACTGACACTAAATAAAGTATTAACAAAACAATAACCCAGCTGGGGTGCAGTGTAATTACATGCCTGTAATCCCAGAGGCACTGGAGGCTGAGGCAGGAGGATCAAGAGTCCAGTGCCAGACTCAGCAACTTAGTGAGGCCCTAAGTAACTTAGAGAGACTCTGTCTTTAAATAAAATATAAAAAGGGCTAGAGATGTGGATCAGTGATTAAGCACCCTTGGGTTGAATCCCTGGTATTCAAAACAAAAATAACCCATCTCAATGTGTGTGATAAGGCCTCATTTGTGTTTTTCAAATCTACATATGTGAGAGTAGGAGCGTGTATATTAGAGAGTTTGGGTAAGGGCAGAGGAAATGATACTCATACTATTCTCAGGAAGATGGTAGATTTCTTTGGAGTAAGTTTTCAGTGGTAGGGAAAACACTAGGTTTGTGCTATATTTAGGAAGTTAAATCAGAAAACACTGTGATGAATTGAATATAGAGGTGAGGAGGTGAGCAAAATAAGCTGGGTTCCTCTCTCTATGGCTGACATAAGTTCTTGGATAGTGATGACATTCATTGATATTGAAAGAGGACAAAATCTGAGGAGAGTTTGTTAGTTTTTGTTGCAGACATACTTATTTTTAGATGCCTCTGAGGAATCCATGATGACAAGGATCCAGATGACTCTCAGGCCTGGAGCTGAAAGGCACAGTCAGGCCTGACAATCCGCAAATACACATCATCGTCTTCGTAAAGATAACTGAAGGCATAGAGAAGCCATAGAGAAGCCATTGAGGGGGCAAGGGAAGAGGAGAACCTTAAGGTATTTTAACTCCAAAGCCTGGATAGAAGAAGACGAACGTGAAAGGAGGCAGAGAATGAGTGACCAGATGATAGAAGGAAAATCAAGAAGAATTTAAAGTACAGGAGTCAAAAAAGAGGACCTTTCAAGAAGAGATATCAGGGGCTGGGGCTGTAGCTCAGCACAGAGTGTGAGGAACTGGGCTTGATCCTCAGTACCACATAAAAAAAAAATTGAATAATAAAGGCATTCTGTCTAGCTACAACTACAAAAAAAAAAAAAGATATAAATTTTAAAGTCTGGTCATCACTTAAAATAATGTCCACTGTGTTAGCATTACAAACTACATTGGTAACCTTGCTACTATTTGATTAGGGACTATTTTTTTTTATAAGTTATACAGCAAATTTTTAAATATCTTTCTGGGTACAATTACAAGGTACCAAGATACATAAACTTTCTCCCATAAGCCTAAAATCAGCCTTTGAACATCAGCTAATAAAAATTTTCTCATTTTATAAGCTTCACCTAGCAAACAATTTCTTCCTTCCATCTTCTATGGAAATTGCATCAAAAGAGATTACAGCAAGAGTGAAATCTAGGTGATCGATAAGTCTGTTTAAAACAATATTTGTACTTCAACAAGTAATTCGATTATGTGAAATTGCTTTTCTTTTGTAACTTTCAAAACCAAGACTGCAAAATATTTAAATGAAAAAGAAAACATTGGTCTAGAAGGGAAAAAAAAATTCAGCTGTGGAACTATCTCTTTTAAAATTTTACCCCAGCTTTTTACTAGACCTTAAATCACTTTAGCACTTATTCCAAGGGTATAAATTCTAATTAAGTTTCAGTTACTTGAATATCTGAGACCACATGAATTTAAAGTATGAATAACAAAAATAATTGCTAAAAACCTTCCCTCTCTTTTGGCTGGGAAAACTGTAATGCTCATAGCTGGCAAGTTTACTTAACATAATCTAATACAAGCCAGCTAAAGCATTTGACATTTTACTGTAGACACCATTTATACATTGGTTTTATAAAATAATATTATAAATGGCTAGTCTTGGAGCTTTCCTTTAAAAATTAAAGGTAAAACAAACCATTTTATTGTGAATATTCAGAATTAAAAGTTGAAAATAGGTCGTGTGTGATTTCAGTATTAGCATTCAATATTAAAAAAAATAACTGGGAAAAAATAATAAGCATAACTCGCTTTCATTAGAAAATCTCTTAAGGGAGAATTTTCTTCTTTCCTTTCAATCAGAATTCTTAAAATTCTCTTTTTTGTTTGTGTGTATTGGCTTTAAAGATCTTCATAAAGCTCATATCATATCTGGAATTAGGAGGCATGTGGAAAAGTTAGATAAAATTTGCCAAATTATTTGTCTGCTTACATTTCAATTTTTGATCATCTGGTAAAAGATCAAGCTAATTTCAGAACTACTCACTGAATATTGGTCTTTGGAAGTTGCAACAAGGGGTCAAAGACAAGGTACAGGTTTGTGTGTAGAAAACAGAAGAGGGAGAGTTTTAAACTTAAAGCTAAAGCAGGAGTTTAGAGGAAGAAGGTGGATCTGAGAGATGTGAATTTTGTTCACTACATTAACTACATAATTCAGATTTATTGTTCTGAGGTTTTAAGTTATTTTTAAAGAACACTTTTATTTTATTTATTATTATTATTATTATTATTATTATTATTATTATTATTTGTGTGTAGTGCTGGGGATTGAACCCAGGGCCTTGTCCACACAAGGCAAATACTCTACCAACTGAGCTACATCCCTAGCCCATGAAAGAACACATTTTAAATACGGCTTTTACAGGAATGAAATAATGGCACTCAGTGATAATTTAAACTCTGAAATGGATCTCTCTCCCTTTCTAGACTAAGTTCCATGATAATTAGAATTGTTTTTGGAATTCTGAATCCCCATGACCTAGTAGAGTCATTGATACCATGACAACTTAACGAAATACATTAATCACTTCATTGATTAATAATAAAGTCAATATCTCCCTTTTGAATTCTAAACAATTATTCTGTTTTTTTACAATTGGTAGATTAAAGGATTTATTAAGGAGTTGGGATTGTGATTTAGTGGTAGAGTGCCTACCTAGCATGCATGAGGCATCCCACCTAGCATGCATGAGACAGCTCACCTAGCATGCATGAGGCAGCTCACCTAGCATGCATGAGGCACTGGGTTTGATCCTCAGCACCACATAAATGTAAAATAAAGATATTATGTCCACCTAAAACTAAAACATAAATATTAAAAAAGTAAAAACTTATCATTTATTGAGTCATATGCTTAACTATCTTAAGTTGTATTTTTGAAGTACAAATAATGGTTCACAATCTCAAGAAACTTCAATCTAGTCCAGTGAAAAGACAAGAATAACACTATGAAACAAAAAACAAACAAAAAACCAATCAGCATATGACAAAGTAAAAGTGTGTAAAAATCCAGTTTAAGGAAGGTACATAACCTTCTACCTAACTGAGCACAGCATAGACAGTCAACTTGCAGATGCAAGAGTTAAATAAATGACTATTGTTGGATGCCATGGAGATTTTGTGGATTCTTATTATGCAGCCATAGTTAATCTAAACATTTCCAATATTTAATTCATCATAAAATTCCGAAATTTGCTTGCCAAAATTTTTCTATCATGCTAACCTAAGTCACCTCTCTCACCTTTAACCACTACCACCACCTGGCAATTAACGTCCTTTGTTAATTTTTTGATCCCTGCATCCAAAATGATCTTTTAAAAATGCAAACCGGAAAATAATTCTATCTGCTTAAAAATCTTTCAATATATTCAATAGATGTTGAGACAAAGCCCCAAATTTGTAGTGGTCTATAGGGCCCTATACAAACTGTTCCCTGCAGCTGCATTGTGGGGTTTCTCTTCCTCACTCAGCACTCTCCAGCCACATTGGCTTATTGTTTTTGTTTTATTTGAAGGACATACCATGTGCTTTCCTTCTTCCAGACCTTGTTCAGAGGTCTCTCTGCATCTGTTAGCTGGCAGTGATCTTCCACAAGTGCTACTTCCCAACCGTGAATAATTCCTACTTATCCTTCAAGTTTAGGTAATTTAAAAGCCTTCTTTGACTCTATACTATTGATCCTTGTACTATAAGGCCCCATGACATTCTGCATTTTTCCTGCATGTCACTTATTACAATCAATCATGAATTTACTAGTAAATTTGTGGATTAGTATCAGTCTACTTCACCAAACTGGGATTGCAGGGATCATGTGTCTCTTAGATATTCAGTGTCTCTAGTACATTCTAGCCCATAGTAGATGGTTTTATTACTTTTGAGATCTAATGGGCTTATCCAGGTTCTTTCCCATACCATTAAGCACATTAAAAGAAGATGTATACTTATGCTCTCTCAGATTAATTCACCATCTGGTACTGGGGAGTGAATCCAGAGGTGCTCAACCACTGAGCCACATTTTATATTTTATTTAGAGATAGAATCTTACTGAGTTGCTTAGGGCATCACTAAGTTTCTGAGGCTGGTTTTGAACTCAGGATCTTCCTGTCCAGCCTCCACAGCTGCTAGGATTACAGGCATATGCCACCATGCCCAGCTGCCTTGCCTTCTATATATTCACAGTCTATAGAAGAAGGTTGGATAAATAATATTCTTATTTCTCTGTGGGGGATTAAGATTCATAGATTTTAAATTTTAACCTACAACCAAATTTGAGTATTAGATACATAAAAAAATGGATGTATGGAGATAGATGATACATAGATAGATAGAAATAGATAAATAGATAATAGGCCAAGCCATACAGCTAGTATACTGTATACTTAGTTATCTTGGTTTTCTCATAGCTCTTTGGGTTCATTGGAGTCAGATGATCAGGGTTTGAAATGGTTATGGTGTCATACAAATTCACTTAGACTTAGAGCCAACAAATGGTTAGTTCTCACTCTTCTGTTGGCTAAAAGCACATTATATAGCTAAACCTAAAGTCAAGAGTGACTAAAGGTCAAGGTTTAAGACCAATATGCAATGTTCTACAAGAGGTAAGGGAATGAAAACATCAAAGTAGAATATACATGTACTACCAATTAGATACCCTTACAGTCTATAATGCAGGGTTTCATGGCATTTGTAAATAATTTGCTCCATTATTCTATTTTATATTTGTCTGCAAAAATCACTTATGATAGTTTATGTTGCTTATTATTTCTTATTTTATACTTATGTATTAGGAAACCTAAAATGAACACTCTTAGTCTATCATTACAATTCAATTAGGACCACTATTTTTATCTATTTGACACAAATAATATCAATAAAATCAATCCCACATAATACTGCTCCTCAACCTCATATCATAATTTATCATAAATTATACATATAGTTAAAGATTAACTATAAATGTCATTCATCTTCTTAGAGGAAAAGAGTTTGTTACCTGGGCTGGGGATGTGGCTCAAGTGGTAGTGCGCTCGCCTGGCATGCGTGTGGCCCGGGGTTCGATCCTCAGCACCACATACAAACAAAGATGTTGTGTCCACTGATAATTGAAAAATAAATATTAAAAAAAAAAAAAGAGTTTGTTACCAGATGGTGAGACCCTATTTCCTTGACAGCATGACTGGGGTCTCTCATATGAAAGGCTGAAGCCACTGTACTTAGTGCCTTCACAGAGGTCTACATAGCTTTTTGGTTTTCCATTTTTAGTTCACAATGACCCATATATTCCATAATTTCCAAATCAACCTGATGTGGGCCAACTACAATACATCTGTGAGACTGAGCTGGATAAAAATAGTCTTAACTGTTTTCCATTTTAATAAAACATTTTTAGAATTTTTAAATTCTGTTTCCAACACAAATTATGGAATATTCCTTAGGAAAAAAAGAAAATCTTAGCAACCTGAATTAATTGACTCTCTAGATTGAATCACAAAATTATAAAAATTGGACAATGGTATATTTAAAAGATAAATCAATAGAAGAGAAGCTGAAAGAATCAAATGTGGGGATGACTTAAGGATTTTAACCTGTGGGAATGTCAATTAAAGTTCAGAGGAAAGCAAATGGCTATAATTAATACCTGTTAACTGCTTTTGGCCTTCAGGCTCACCCTTCCCAATGATGCATAATAATTAGAAAACATTTCATTACCATCTGGCATCAAAGGATTAAATGTGTGTGAAATAGCATTGTAAACTGTAAAGTTAAGAAACAGGGTAACTGTTATTTCCATTATCAGTATCATATAATGCACCAAGTGGACAGGCCATTTGAAATTTTGATAAATGTTTAATGATTTATACACCATAACTAAGATGTGTATGTTATCCCTTCTGCTAATCATCAAAGCACAAGTCGAATTTAATAGTTGACTGAGAGTTGTTTTTCTAATTTAATACAAATTCCTTACAGCATTCATATTAAGAAAGGATATATTTTCTCTATATTTTTACACAGGTTTATGGGGTAGGAAATCTTCAATACCATGTTTATACCCATTTATAGATTGTAAAACAAAGGAAAAGAATTATTAATCAAAGACTCTCAAATATTGCCTACTATCATGGAACCAGTAATATTAGATTGTGGATCTTTATATCTCCAGTATCAATCCATTAAACAGAATTTTTTTTAAGAGAGAGAGAGAATTTTAATATTTATTTTTTAGTTTTTGGCGGACACAACATCTTTGTATGTGGTGCTGAGGATGGAACCTGGGCCGCACGCATGCCAGGCAAGCGCGCTACCGCTTGAGCCACATCCCCAGCCCATCTAACAGGATTTTGCCAGATGTGGTGGTGCACATCTATAATCCCACCGGCTTGAGAGGTTGTGACAGGAGAATCTCAAGTTCCAAGCCAGCCTCAGCAACAGTGAGGCACTAAGCAACTCAGTGAGACCCTGTCTCTAAATAAAATACAAAATAGGGCTGGGGATGTGGTTCAGAGGTCCAGCGCTCCTGAGTTCAATCCCCGGAACCAAAAAATAAAAATAAAAAGAGGATTTGCTAGGAGGTAGGGATCCAAGATAGAGCAAGTCAGACTACCTGTCTTCAAAAAGCTTATATGTTACAACCAGAGAAATGAAAAATTGTGCTCTATATAGGCGCTATAAATTGAAATGCCTTGAAATGAATTGAAATGTGTAATATTAAGTGTCATGTATAACAAATTAGAATAAATAAATATGTTTTTCAAAAGCTTATTTTTTTAGTAGAAAGACAGTATATGAACGAGGTATAAACAATAGGATGACTCTTTTAATGGAAAATAGATCTGCCCAGGAGGAGGGAGACAGTCTTTGATCTGAAAATTGATGGATATCTTTTCAAGAGTGTACAGGCACATTTAAGAACCAGATAGGAGATTGTGGTGATCTGGCCGGAATAGCAGGTGGTTCCATATGACTAGAAACAAAACTATAAAGATTATGGTATATGAGACAATAATAGGCCAGACTCAGAACCAAATGATGGTTTATTTTACTAAAAAGTAAAAGAAAAAGAGTAAATGGTCTATAAAAAAAAATACTGATACTTCTGGATAATATTTTAGAAAAGCAAAAGCATCCTGCTATGCCTTCCATAGCTAAGCATGGGAGCCACATTTTCATATTTAAAAAGCAATCATTTTTATCAGCTGTGAACACTAGAGTTTTATACATCTGCCCAAAGCATAATGGTTTTCTGTACATTCAGATGGGACAAAACAAACAAGAACATAGAGATCAAATAAGGACATAGGGGAGACTCTAAGAGAGGTTTAGTAGTAACAGTCCAAGGCCAGGATGGTGGAGCCTCTTTCAGGATCAATGGCCAAAAGGCTAGAAGAGGGCTAGAGTGGCCTACGTCTCCATTTATCAAGATGGATGAAAAACAGGAATAAAGTTGTAAAATGTGCAAAGAATTGTGTTCCATATGAAGAATTCAACCAAATGCTTTTGTATAAAATCAATGAGCAGTAAGAAAAAGAAGAATGTGCAAGGAAAATTTGGATGCATATTCTCAATAATACTTAAAACACTGTTCTACTGTTATGTATAACAAAAAAGAGCCTAAAAAAAAAGGAAACACTGTATTTCTTATATCAAAGTAAGCATTCATGAAAATAAAATTCTCTGAGATTAAAGAAGATGGCACAGAAGTTAAAAATCAATCATAAAATTAACAAGTACAGTGGGAATAATAAGCAACACATACAAGAACACATTGATATACATAATTATGAGTAATAATTTATTAAATTAGTAAGTTTTGATTTGTAATCTTAATTGTGTTAATGTGTTCTTGAAAATTTTCCAAACCTCAATATTAATTAATAACTAAATAAACATGATGGGAAAAAAGAGATCTGAAGAACACCTATAGATTGGAAACAAGAGAGCTTATGGAGACTGAGTAATGGTTGGAGAATGTTGGAATAAGAACTTCAATAAAGCAAGAGAGAGGTCTTCAAATAAAATGGCTTCCCACATGATGGTAAGAGGTCAAATCCTAGACACATTGGGTTTAAAGAATGTTTTTAATCTTGTATTTTTTTAAAAAAAATCTTGTGTTTTAAAAAACTTAAAATTATTATAGCAAAGACAAAAAAAAAAAAAAACCAGGAATTAGTTTAGAGTCAGACTTTTCTTCCATAGCACAAAATAGCAGGAAATGATGATTTAGAGAGGAAATTGTTCTCAAAGAAGAACTTCAAGTCTGATCAATTTGTTTTGCATGTTCAAACGGTGCTATCAGACAATCAAGGACTCAATGTGTGTGGCACCTAAATGCTACTCCAAGAAATTGCTCAGATGTATTCCAGCTAAGAGGGGTATCCACATAAAGAATGTAAACCATGAAAAGCATAGTATAAAGCAAGTGATAGTGATAAAATAGTGCAATCAGACACTCTTTGTAATTAAAAATATGATTAATCTTCATAAAATATAATTATTAACAATGCCATTAAACTTCAAAATAAACATTCAAATGGTTTCTAAAAATTGAGTCATTTGAAAGGATAACTCTAACCTATACATAAATGCCAGATAATATCAAAAAAGTAAGATGGCAGAGAAAGAAAAAATGAAATAATTACTCAAAGTTTTTATTATGTTAAGGCAGACTAATATTTTATTCTTGATATTTATAATTTCAGAAAATAGATTCAATTATACGTTCTATACTTTCCAAACTTTTTTTTTTAGAGAGAGAGAGAGAGAGAATTTTTTTTTTAATATTTATTTTTTAGTTTTCGGTGGACACAACATCTTTGTTTGTATGTGGTGCTGAGGATCGAACCAGGGCCGCAAGTATGCCAGGCGAGCGTGCTACCGCTTGAGCCACATCCCCAGCCCTACTTTCCAAACTTTCTCACAATAAAAATGTGCTGCTAAATGCTTTAGAAAAAATTGAAAATAATTGCAGGTTTAAAAGAATTAAAACAAAAAAACCCTGTAATACTCATTTTTATATTCTGTCATTTATCTGAGTGCTATCAATCTATCAGAACCTCTGTACATTCTAAGATCTCCCTCTTTGCTTTCATATTTACAATTCCACATGAATAAACTGCAGATCATAACCAATCCATAAGAATAATTTCTGTACAAAAAATAATAAAATAATATTCTGATCAAATTGAACATCACTGGAGTTAGTTACTTTCAAAGGGCTACTTTGAGATTTTACCATGTAGTCTCAAATAGTGCTTAATGGGGAAAAAAAAAAAAGCAAAATCATAGCATTTAAACCCTTCTGAGAAGAAGTGATAGAGCTTAAAGCAGGTGAGGCAGTATAACAGAAGACTGAGAAAACATGCAGAAAGAGCATACTGGTTTCTTTTCTAGTATATGCCACTGTACAAAATATACAGTTTGACATCATAGGTCTCATTTTTGGAAACCAATTATAGTTACTTAGGAAATGACACTTTTTCCTCTGAGAATTAGAAATCACTAGCTGTAGCAATGTCATTTTATGACTTGTGACATTAAGGCCTTAATGCATTTTATATTATAAACTCTTCCCATGGGTTCTGTTTTCATTTGTTTAGAATGTTAAACACAATGTCACAAGCAAATCTTTCATCTTGATCTATTCATCATAGACTCATTTGTCTGTTTAAAGTTCTTTCATGAAAAAAAAAAAGAAAGAAACTGGAATTTAAAAAATATAAGCCACAAAAATTAGGCTCTGTTTTCATTTCTATAAATTTAAGATGTTGAATTAAATGACCTCTGAGTCCCTCGGAGCTGCAAATCTTATAATTCTTCCATCTGGTCATCTCAGGCCACAGAGTCCAGTGAAGTACTTACCATGCAGACTAATTAAAAAGCACTTATGAATAGCTAGAGTAAAATGCATGTAAATATTTTTAACTATTTTTAATATTTTTAACTATTTTAAGTCTACTTTAAAAACCAGCAATATGAAGATTTCTAATGAGTAGACTGCTTCACTTTTCTTCCTCAATGAAACAAGGAACACCTCAAATAATCATACAATCTGTTCAATAAAGTTAAGATGTCAAAATATCCAAAGGCAGTTTGTCAAAATATTCAAATCTAAAGCATGAAGAAAGGTATTCAGTTTTCTGAAGAGGCTATAGAAAAATAATTATGAGTATAAATACTGCATGTGTACCTGCAAGTAATGAAGTTCATTAGATTACAGTTACCTTTGTAACATCTGTGCCCAAAACATGACCGATTTTTATTAAATGACTTTCCAAAGCAAGAAACTTTAGAAGCAAAGAAAAAGGAATATATCTTTCAAAGTTAAATTAGATTAACAATATTCTAAATTCCAACATTTCTATTAGCAGGCCTAAATTAACATTTGTAAACTTTAAAAATATTTAAAAATATGACTATCATATTGGTGTCAGACATATTTCAACTTAAATTTCAGGATCATTTATACAGCAATTCATCTAAACTGCTACACCGAGAGACTCTATTACATCATGATAATCTACTGTGATCAGAAAATGTAACTAATATTTTCTTTTCTTTTTTAAATTTTTAAATGTTTTAATTAGTTATATATGACAGTAGAATGCATTTATGCACTTTGATATATTATACATAGATGGGATATAATTTCTCATTTTTCTGAGTGTACAATTTGTAGAATCATATTGGACATGCAGTCACAAATATATATAAAATAGAGAATGTAACTAATATTTTCCTTAAAGGAATATGTAAATGCCAGGAAAGCTCTCTCTACACACCTACACCACCTTGCTGGCACCCACATTAACTCAGATCACCCAAGCACCATATGTTGTAAAGCAAGTGTTAATGAGATGTCAAGTTGCACAGTTGAGACTTGTTACTTTGATGGTCCCATGTTAGGTTCTTTAAAGTGAAACTAATTAGAGCTGACCCTGAGTGTGAATTTCACTAGATATAAGGGGGAAATGAAAATTTTACCCAAGGTCTAGTTAGACTTTAATGTCCAGAGCTCTTGGAGCCTATAGCCTGACTTGTGCAAATTAAGAATGCTTCACCAAGGATGAGCTGAAAAGGCAAGAACAAGATCAGAAACCTAACAACTCAGGCTTCTTTGTAATCTACATATGCAAAGAATTAGCAACTGCTAGGAAAGCAAGAAACTTTGGAAGCTGGATTTTATTTTATGGTATGCATTTAGAGAACTCAGAAAATAATAAAAACAAACAAAATTTTTTTTGTCTCTTCCTATTTGTTGAGGTCTACCACCATGGCTTTTCCCCTTGGTTTTAGAGAAGGATCAAAGATTTGCAAGGCACCAAGAAAAAGGAATATGTCTTTCAAAGTTCAATTAGATTAACAATATTCTAAATTTCAACATTTTTATTAACAGGCCTCAATTAACATTTGTAAGCTTTAAAAAGTTGGCAATCTTTTTTAAAATTTTATTTTAATTAGGTATATATGACTGCAATCTATTTTTAAGAGTTAGACAATATCTGGGATGAAATGGTCAAAACGAACATACTCTGAGCTGAGGAACATCTAGTGATTTTTCACAGGACATTTTATGATATCCACCCCCACCCACCCACAATTGGACATAAATTATCAGGTGGGTTTCTAAACAAGGAGTTATTGTTCTTGATGAAAGAAGTAAATTGCTGAAGGAGAAAGCCAACATGAAACAAACAGGAAAAAGAATGCCATTCCTAGCTAAAAAGCATAGTTCCAGTAGTTATGCAGATCATGGAAGAATAGCATCTCCATCAAAATGAGAAGGATTTGAACTCCAGACAATTGCATTGGCAGCCTGAAGCAATCTGCAAAGAATATTATGACCCAATGAAGGAAGAAGGCATCAAGTTCCATTGAAAATGGAAAACAAAGAATTATTAAAACTAATAATAAAACTAAGAAAAGATGAAACCAGAACAGAAGGAATCCCTTAGTCTCAAATCACTATTTTTTTTCTCATTAACCTTTTCACTTTCTTTGTGAAAGAAGAACTACAAACTGCTAAACCTCCACCTCAGAGTCATGATAATATATAAGGTAGCTGTGTTGTAAATGTGGTTCCTGCTATGTACTATTGCTTTATCTCAACTGACTCTTTGTTAGCTTTGGATTCTTATCTGAAGATTGTTTTTTGTTTTGACTCCAAGAACACATTCACTTTCACAAAGGAATGGGGACTGAGTGGACTTTGGTGTTTTTTGTTTGGTTGGTTGGTTGGTTTTTTGGTGCTGGGGATTGAACCCAGGGCCTTGTACATGCAAGGCAAACACTCTACCAACTGAGCTATACCCCTAGCCCTGTCATCCTATTGTTTTAGAATTCCCTTTTCCCCAATCACTACCCTAACTTTAACAGAAGATATAAATGAGTGGCTGTTTGTGTTGTAATTGAGCCATTTGCAGAATGAGATTCTAGGTTTTGTTTTCATAAATTTCAATCCTGTAGCTTCAAGAGATAAGATTTTCATTCAGAACCAATACAGAATCTTTTATATCATTTTGTGAGGCTGGAGATAGAAACTTAAAGCTTTGAGCTCATCTTCTCATTTTCCCACTTTCTCCAGAGCAGTTAAGAGCAACAAGGAATCCAATTTCACTCCTTAATTTGACTGAAATCTTAGGTAACCAATACATGATTATCCAGAAATTCATTTTCTGTAAGTTCTTGGTTAGGTGAATCTAATGGCAATGTTTGCATTACCTGTTTTGCCACATCATGCCACAAACATCCAAGACTCTCTTTACCACTAAAAACAAAGTCAATAAGTACAAATATAATTAGATTAGAGAACCAATTCCCCCAAACCCAGAACTAATTCATAGAACTTCAACTTGTGGTTTTGTTCCTGTAGAATCACTTCAGTACTCAAACCTGTGTCAGCCAAAGATAAACAAAAAGAGCAGAACTAGTAGGAGATACAAACTAAGAGATTTATTGCAGGGAGTTGTTTTACACCATTGTGGGGACAAAGTTGGCAAGTCCAAAATCTGTAGAGAAGATCCATTGAGAAGGATAGAAATGAACTGAAGCTGTGGCATATTAGCAGAAGTGGTTTTCTCATCTTTCTTCCTTCTTTTCTTTTTTTTTTCCCCTCTTTTTTGGTGGAGTGGGGTGGGGGTGCTTAAAGTGTTTCATCTAATTGAATCAAGTCCAGCTACAGTATCTGGGATAATTCCCCTTACTTAAAGTCAAAGTCAATAAAGTATAATGGTATACTTTATTCACATCTTAAAAACACCTTCACAGCAAGACCTAGATTAATGTTCAATTACTTAATAACTATAGCTTAGCCAAGTTGATGCATGAAAATAATAGTAATAGAAACAAGCTGACAACTGTCTTCTTGGATAGAGTGATAAACTGTAAGATCTTTATAATATTTTTGCTGAGTGGTCTGTTCCAGTTCAGTAGGGAATGGGCTTATCTAAGCAATAGAGAGATCATTGAAAACCACATGTTCACTCTGTTCTCCTCTGCCCACTGAGTGATCAGCCTTCTTCCAACTAAATGTTGAAAAAAATGCTTAAATCAGATTGATTTGAAGGAGCATCAAGTTATTTGATAGGATGTGCACATGTCCCAATTTGGCCATGGTTCTAAGCATCCAAGCTCTTTTAATTGGTCACAGCGAAAGCAAAGCTACCTCTGAAACAGGTCAACAAATAAGAAAATGATTTGTATTAGTCAGCTCAGGCTGCCATGACAGAAAGCCACAGACCGGATGGCTTAAACAAAATTAATCTATTTTCATACATTTCTAGAGGCTAGAAGTCTAAGCTCAAGGTATCAGCAGGTTTTGATTGTGAGGCTCTGTTCTTTGCTAGTGAATGGCCACCTTCTTACTGTGACCTCATTTCATCTTTCCTCTGTGTGTACTTATGATCTATGTGAGTTTTTTTTCTTTTTATAAGAAAAAAAAAATTTTATAAGGAAACCAGTCTGATTGTTTTATGGTCATTCTAATGACTGCATTTTAACTTAATTACCCCCCTTTAAAGCCCAAATCTACAAATACAATTGTACTCTGAGGTACTGGAGATAGGCCTTCAAGAAATGGGGCATGGGGAGGGGGCACATAATTCAGCTATAACATGATTCTTAAATTTCTAACATACAAATTTGTCTCTTAGGCATGTAGGGTGTTAATATGTGCCCATCTGCTTACTGAAGAGAAAGTAAATAAACAATTATGATGTAGAGTAAAATGTGTAAGCAACACTTGTGGTACCATTAGGGTTCAGATAAGGAGATTTAAGAACTACTCCTAAGAAAGAGTTGGAGAATTATTTGAATTTAAATGAGAATTTCAAGATAAAAGCAAAAACAGCCTGTTGTTTCAACTCAAAATTCTGAACTGGACCTCATTTCATTTATGCCAGTCATTAATGCAAGGCACACACTTATGACAAAGTATGCCTGTATCATTATTCAAGAAGAAAGAAAGAAGGTCACTTTGAGAGGAGCAAAACCAAAGCTCATTTTAATCATTCTTGGTCACATGCTGGTTCTGCTATTTGTATTGATCAATAAAAATGAGAGTGCTAGGTAATACCCTCTCTGTGAGCAAAGTAAATTATAAATAGTGTGAATATGATCTGAAGCTGACTGTAAACAGATTACCATTCAGCAATTAAGTCCAAGATTTCTGTGATTCTTATTTTTCTTCTTTCCTTTAATAAAAATAATTTAATATATTAGTAAGAATTCAAATGTACTGAAGTAACTTCAAATATTTATTTGAGGTTTGATTTTTTTCCTCCTTCCATAGAGGTTTTATTATGTTTGTTTATTTGATGTAATCAAATATTTTATGGATAAGTACAAAGCACTTACCGAAACTCAGGATGAAACTGAGTAGCCCCTTCCTTCAAGAAAACTTCTTCTAAACCCTTGAGAGTGCAGGTTAGGGTTAGAGAAAGTAAAAGAAGCAAAAAAAAAAAAAAAAAAAGACATAATCATTGAGGACAGTTCCTCATACTGCTCAGCAGCCATAGCAACTAATGCAATCCCACAGTCAGGCAGTGCCTGCAGTTTACAAAACCTTTTCAAAAGGTCCTCAAGAGAATTCTGGCTTTTCTCTTATTCCAGCTCCAAACCTTAATAATAGTCATTTACATTTCATTGAATATATATTTATTAAAGACCTACCCTTTGTCCAGTACTTTTCAGGATGCTATGCGAGGGATTCAAAATCAAGTGTGAAGTTAATTCCGTAGAATTAAATGCCTACTAGGTAGGGTGGCCAACTGTCCCCAAATTCTCAGTTTTGTGGCTGAAAATTCTGCATCTTGGAAATCCCCTAAGTTTCAGTCAAGCCAAAACAACCAGTAAGCCTACTATTAGGAAATATAAGCCTTCTCCAATTTTGTCCTTCGGATAGCAAATATTTATTAGAAAATATGTTACTGAATTATTTAGAGGTCATTTATGCTTTTGTTACCCTTGGAATATAGCCACTTTTGACACAGATGTAGTTTAGCCTGAATGTGGGACAAATATTTTGAAGTCAGTCATCCAGAGAAAAATTAAGAGCCAGGCACAGTGGTGCATGCCTATAACTGAAGCAACTTCAGAGGCTGAGGCAGAAGGATTGTAAGTTTGAGGCCAGCCTCAGTAACTTAGTGAAGCACTAAGCAATTTAGTGAGGCTTTTTCTCAAAATGAAAATAAAAGGTAAAAGGGCTGGGGGAGGAGATATAGCTCAGTGGTAAAGTGTCCTGGGCTTAATCCTCAGTGGGGGGTGGAAGGAGAGGGGCAGAGAGAATGAGAATGAATGTGAATTTGAAAACACAGGAGCAACTCTTGTTTCTTTGGCTTCTCAAAAACATTGGGAGCAGAGCATGCTAAGAGAGTAGAAACAACTTGGAGGAGATGTAGGCTTCCTCAGGTAAATGTAGGCTAGCTATCAGCCCTCTTGTAAGTCATGTCATCTGGTAGCACCCTCACACAACTTTGAACTCAAGTTAAGTCTGTGAATTAGGCCTTTTCTGTGCTCTTTGCCTTTTTCTTTTTAGAGGCTGAAACATATTTTTTAAAAAGTCATATACCTTTTCCACTTGCCTCCAAATTGCTGCCATCCGGCTGGGCAAAATAACCAGGAGGTGACAAGCAACTTGAAGGTTGAAGCGGGAACTGCTTTATTGTGGGAACTGAGCGGAACTCAAGATAGCCGGCACCCAAGGTAGCAGGAGCCGCCTTATTGCAGAACAGCAGAGGTATATATACCTAACTGATTACACACAGCTTGACTCAATTAGCATCATCTAGATACAGCAGTCAGCCAATAAGGAATCCTCACCATCTTAATGGCTCTGTGGCATTGTCTCACAAACCACTCCTCCTGGCAAACTGCCAGCCGCCATCTTGACTTGATTTACGGTCCCCAACACCAAATCCCACAATTATACAATTTTAATATATTTTTATTGTATTCAGACAATCATGAAAACAGGATATGTTCAAGAACCCCAACGCTACTAATGGGTTCCTTACTTCAATTTAGCAAGAATTATTGTTTTGCCATATTTTCTCAACTGTTCTAAAACAGATTAGAAATATCATAACATTTTATTATATATATATATATATATATATATATACTTATATATATATATATATATATATACTTCAGTGTGCATCAATATCTAAAACTGTATCTATAAAAATTAACAATAAAATTTCTAAATATCATATCTAATAATTCCATAGTCAGATTTCCAAAATTGCACTGAGAAGGTCTTTTACAAATGTTTTGTTCAACTCAGAAATTAAATAATATCTATACATTTGCCTTTAACTGAACAAAAAAAATTTGGATCTCGTTTCAGGAAATTTCACTACCCAAACCTACATAGTCCTTATTGTATAATATATATAGCACATATTAAAAAATATATATGTAATTATAAACTATACTTCCAACTTTAATTTTAAAAACATGGATATTAAATCCAGGGTCTGGTGAGGCCTTTAGTCATTAGTGCTAAAAAAAAAAAAAAAGAACCTTTTTTCTCTGAGGCCTACAAGATGGGGTGACAGAAATTGCAAGAAAGGCCCAAATTAAAAATTACCTTCTGGAGGTGAAAACTGAAATGTGATGGTCCAGCTAACTTTTCCACATAAAACCTTTCCTTCTAATTCCAACATATAAAACAAAAGGTAATTATTTTATTCAGGGGATTGGGTCTTTTCTTTTAAAAGGCATATCACAGATCAATTAATCCAAGGGAGGAAAGAACTAGGTGGAATGAAATGAGAATTCTGAGTAGCTAAGGTGATGGTGGACCTGTAATTGAAGAACTCTCAAGCAAACAAGAACTAACAAGAAGCAGATCATAATGTGTACACAACACTCACTCCCTCGACACAACTAAAACACAAGGAGTTACCAAACTTGACATGGACCATGAGCAGAATAATAAATACTAAATTCCCCTTTCCCTGCTTCCTCAAAGATATTCAGTAAGACATAATAAACCAATATTGCTACACATAGAAGAGGAAGATCTTGAACTAGAACTTTTGTGAGCTACCCAAAATCTTAGGCCTATCATGCAAATACAGAGGCAGAAAATCTTTAACTGTAAGATTACTACAATAAATAAGATGGAAAATGAGAATTTAATTGAAGAAAATCCCTCCTTACCCTTCCCTCAGAATTGTGAAGAAACCTGTAAAAAAAAGAACAAAACAACAACAATAACAAAACACTCCAAACTGGGCTGGGGATGTGGCTCAAGCAGTAATGCGCTCCCCTGGCATGCGCAGGGCGCTGGGTTTGATCCTCAGCACCACATACAAATAAAATAAAAATGTTGTGTCCACCGAAAGCTAAAAAATAAAATTTTTTTTTTTTAAAAAAACAGTCCAAACTGAAATATATTCAACCAAGAAATTGGGGATATAAAGGAACACCTTGAATAAAAAATTTAAAAAACTAAGAACAGAAATTGATCAAAAGAGAAAGTAATAAAACAAAAGTTGATTGTACTGAGAAAGTAATTTTTAAAAAATCATATTAGAAAAAACTCTAAATTATATTGCATCCCAAGGGTAAGTAGATGCAAATGAAAACATTATTAAAGGAGGAAAACAATTAAGAGAATAAAAAGTAAAATAAATAAATAAATAAAAAGTTTCAAACAGAAAATGGAAGACAGAAGAAATAATGCATATAAAACTGGAGCTTCGGGGCTGGGGATGTGGCTCAAGCGGTAGCACGCTCGCCTGGCATGCGTGTGGCCCGGGTTTGATCCTCAGCACCGCATACCAACAAAGATGTTGTGTCCGCCGAGAACTAAAAAATAAATATTAAAAATTCTCTCTCTCTCCTCTCTCACTTTCTCTTTAAAAAAAATAAAATAAAACTGGAGCTTCTGAAGAAGAAAAACAATGTAATAAAAACCAATATTTTAAATTAAAATGTAAATTTTTTTCTGGTAATAAAAAAAAATTACCTGACTCTGGCAAAACTATAGATATGCTCAGTTGATCTGTGGTTGCTAGAATTGGGGGTGAGAGGGAAGAATAGCTGGAGCACAAAGCATTTTTTTAGGGCACATATTCCATATGATACTGTAGTGATGAGTACATTACATGCATCTGTCAAAACCCATAGCATCCCAGGGTGCAGTGGCGCATACTTGTAATCCCAGTGGCTCAGGAGGCTGAGACAGGAGGATTGAGAGTTCAAAGCCCGTCTCAGCAAAAGCAAGGTGCTAAGCAACTCAGTGAAACCCTGTCTCTATATTTTCAGACATATAGGGAGACATATGGAAATACAAAATAGGAAAGAGGATGTGACTCTGTGGTCAAGTGCCCCTGAGTTCAATTCCTGGTACCAAAACAAAACAAAACAAAACAAAAAAAAAAAAACAACAAACAAACAAAAAACCCATAGCATTATAAAAAGCAAAAAGTGAACACTAATGAAAACAATGAACATTAAATAATAATGTATCATTATTAACTTATTCATTCTTACAAACATATCACACTAAAGCAATATGCTAATAATAGAAAAAGCTGGAGAAGGAGGAGATGAAGAGAAAGAGTTAGTGTATGGTAATCACACTCAATGTTTAATTTTTCTGTAAACTTAAAACTGCTCTAAAAAAATTAAATACCTATAATCCTACTTACTCATGAGGTCAAAGCAGGAGGATCAAAGTTTGAGGTCAGTCTGGGCAACCTAATGAGACCCTGTCTCAAAATAAAAAATAAAAAGGGCTGTGAATGTATTTCAGAAGTAGAGTACTCTTGGGTTCAATCCCCACTTAAAAAATAAATAAATAAAATAAAGTTTATTACTATATCTTAACAATGCCTGACTCTAGATGTTGAAAGGACCTGGGGACAAGCGATAAACTGACGTGCAATAATAAATTCTAAGACATGGTGTAGTAAGAATATTAGATTTAAATATAAAGAAAAAAATCACACAAGGCACCATGGATTAGACTGGCCCCACACTTCTCAAAAATATCATATAAAACAAGAGTAGAAAGGCATTTTCAAGAAATTTAAGGAATAACATTATGAGTAAAACATTACATCCAGGTAGCTGTTCTTTAAGCATCAAGCTGTAGGAAAAGTAACTTTTCAACATTCAAAAGATCAGGAAAATCTTGATCTTTTCACGGAAGACTTAACAGCCATAAGCCATTTTCAAATTTACCAAAAGACAGACTTCAACAACCAAAGGATGACTGATGTGCAGATTCAATACAATGCAGAAGCAAAATGATGTTGAAAATCCAAGTGACAGGCAAAGACATATCAGATAAATAAAAATAAGAAGAAATCAGGAATAACAGAATGGAATTTCAGCCCAAAGAAAAACTATTAAATATGAAAAAGAAAGACCACTTTTAGTACTCAAAAACACATTTCAAAATGTAATATAACATTGAATACCTATAAAATATCTATTCAGTGTCTATGCAATACCAAATTATACAATAACATTTACTTATTTAGGTAATAAGGATTGAAAAAAAAAGGGACTTAGTGATTTGCCCAGACCCTTCTGGAATTTGAATCCTACCTCAGCTTCCCACGTTGCTGGGATTACAGGCATGTGCCTCTGCACCTGACACACTAACCTTTTTTTTTTTTTTTTTTTAAGAGAGAGTGAGAGAGGAGAGAGAGAGAGAGAGAGAGAGAGAGAGAGAGAGAGAGAGAGAGAGAGAGAGAATTTTTAATATTTATTTTTTAGTTCTCGGCGGACACAACATCTTTGTTGGTATGTGGTGCTGAGGATTGAACCTGGGCCCGCACGCATGCCAGGTGAGCGCACTACCGCTTGAGCCACATCCCCAGCCCTGACACACTAACCTTGAAAGAGCAAAAAATTAAAAAGCTGAAAAGAGACATAAACACAAACACACAAAGAACAAGTAAATGTAATATGTTGTGCTCAGTAATAAAGAGATCAAATGTTCAAGAGTATGGATGTGAATGATAAACAACATAATTTCAGATATATTATCAAAGATAGATATCAAATTTTATCCTCTTCCAGAAGAAAGTACTCCATTTTTTCAAACACAGATGGAATATTTATGAAAGTTATCTATTCAGTCATAAACAAAATATTAGTAAGTTGTTAAAATAGAAAAGGCAACTTTCATAGATAGAGCAAAAATATGAGAAATTGCTTTTTAAAAATAAAAGCAAAACTGTCTTAGCATCCAAAATTAAATAACCTTTTTATTTAAAATCTCCTCTGAGAAAAGGGAATTACAAACTAAAATGGCAGATTAAAAAAAAAAAATACCATAGTTAAAACACTGCTTATAAGAGTCTGTCAGACACATTTAAAGCATTGACCAGAAGAAAATCCATAGCTCTTATTACTTTGATCAATAAGCATTTAAGATAAAATAAATTAATTAAATTTGCAGCTCACAGAATTGATTAAGAACAAAAAAATAAATGTGACAAGGCAAGAAATATAGAGATAAATGCAGAAAATAATAAAGCAAATTAGATGTCCAAATTATTATTTTTGAAAAAAAAAGTAGATAAACCAAAACATAATTAAGGAACTATAAATACCCAATGCATAAAATAAAAGGTAATCATTGAAACATAACATTTATTATGAAGTGGTTTTGTAATCTGTTATGACAGCAGGGTCCACAGCTGGATAAGGTCTTCTAGGGCTAGGTAAAGATTGAATTTTATTCTAAATGTATTGGAATGACATTCTTCAATACTCATTTACAAAGGTCTTTCTGGCTGGAAGATGAATCAGAATAGAGGAAAGGGTTTGGAGGAGAAAATAAGAAAAGGGAGCAACTGGTTGCTAATGTCCAAGTGAAAGTGATAATGGCTTAGGCTGGTTTTAGCCACAGAATGCATAAGAATAACCAATGGTCAGCAATTAGAAAGGAGGTCTTGTTCAAATGCAGAAACCACACTAGGAGGTTCTTCCAGAAATATTAGCAGGTACTAATAAGGCCTATTTCAAATGTAAAAGACCTTGAGGCTCACCTGGGGGAACTCCTTCCTTGGAAAAAAACAAGTGGGGAAGTTCGAGGTGAAAGTGAATTTAGGCTGTTGTTGTTTTCAAAACCTGTTTTACATAGACTTTGATCAATGGTTTCGGTGCTATTTTCAATGCCTTTTTAACATAGAGCTGGCTCCAGGCTCTACCTAGACAAAGCTTCTAAACTAGCAAAACAAAAGGGTTTTTTTCTGCTATCCCTTTCCTGCATGACAGGAGGTCTCTCTCTTCTCAAATAAATCCCACATATTTACTCTTCTCTTCCATTGATTGCGAGTGGATTTTATTCTTTAAAATTTGCAAGATAGGACTGGGACTGTAGCTCAGTGGCATAGTGCTTGCCTAACACATGTGAGGCACTGGGTTACCCTTAATGCCACATAAAAATAAATAAATAAAATAAAGGCATGCTGTTCATCTACAACTAAAACAACAACAACAAAAAAAATTGCAATACAAGAACCCAGAAGTAAATTGGTGAAGCAGGGGATCTAGTCTTATCTCAAAACTCCAGTTTCAATAGCAATCAGAGGAAGGGGGAAGATTGGGGATATATTTTTGGAGGTAAAAGCAACAGAATTTGCTGAGAGGTTAGATATAGATGATATAGGAAGGAGGAGAGTAGAAAAACTCCAAGGACTTGGATTTGACTAACTCAGTGGATGATGGACGTTATCCTTGGTAGGCTTATAGGGGAACATATTTACAGACAGAATTGGAATTATTGGAATTTCAATTTTGATCATATGGCCTTTAAAGGAAAGTTTTCTAAAATTTTTGATTTACATATCAGTAATATGTTCCTTAATAAGCCTTAGTCTCCTGATCAGCAGGTTCCTTTGCAAACCATTAACCAAATAAGTAATGCCTATCAATATCAAACCAGCAATGGAAAATACAGTAGTGACTGTGTTGTGGCATCGGAAAAAAAAAAAAAAAAAAAAAGCCAAAAACTCAAACTGAAGTATGAACCACATCCAATTTTCCAGAGGCCATGTCTCAATGAATACTGCACAGGCGAATACTGAACAATGTTCAAAGATCCCATGAATTACAAATAAGCTGACACTTCTGGACTTACTGAACAATTGCTCATATCCTAAATCAAATGGAAGGTAAACGTGATTGTCAACTGGGTTGGAGACACCCTTAAAGACTAACAGCTATTAAGCCAGTGCAGTTCTTTAGATAGAAACAAGGGATGGGCCCACATTGTTTACTTGGAAAGTATTCCTTGATCCTTCGGATCTCCCAGGCTGGATAGAAGCACTTTGCTTCTGTGATCCCATGGCACTCTCATCATGATATTTTCTTCACCATTTACTTTATACTCCCCCAATAAACTGGAAACCACATGAGGGCAAATAACTATCTGCTGACTACCGAGCTCAAGGCCATCAAAATAGCATCTAGAGAATAGGATGTTGGCCCCAGGAATTCTATATGTCTCTGCCATGGAAAAAGTTATTCCTTCAGTAGGAAACAATGACTCCAACAATTTAGCTGAAAAAAGAAAAGAAAAAAAAAAAGCAGAAACCCTTTGATCTATCCAAATCAGACCTTTTATCCAGATTTCAAGAGTATCAAGCAATCTTCTGATTAAATGTGATTTCCCTGGAAGTTTTTCCTATTAGGAAATAATTCTCTAGTCACATTGATTTGAAATGCATGTCATGTTTCCTGTTGTTTTTAAAGTCAGATATTGATTATTCCCTGAAAGATGGAGTCCCTTTGAAAGGGTTATAAAAACTAGGTTCTGATTTTGCAGGCATTAGTGACTACACCATGGTGTAGACCCTTTAGAGAGTAGCCAATTAACTCCTCCTAGTTATAACTTGACTGCATTTATTCAATTCTAACTTCAACCTTATGAATTGCCATTTTGTGGCTTGTTTCATTACTAATTTACTAACAGATAGCAAACTTGCTCCTTATTAACAGTTGCTCAACAACAATCATTATTTTCCTTTTTATTTTCTTTTTGAAAGACTTACTGCCTAGTAATTTTATCATGTATTGGGCCAAAAATGTATATAATAAAATGTACTTCCAATTTCATTATAAAATTTAATGAGAAAAAAATCTATTTCATATAATGCCAATTTAATTTATAAAAAGTTTGTCTGGAAAACAAGCATTCTATGAAATGATTAATGCTTCTAATACATTAACTGAACTTACAAATGTACTTACTTTTTTTTTTTTTTGTACTAGGGATTGAACTCAGGATCACTGGACTGCTGAGCCACATCCCCAACCCTATTTTGTATCTTATTCAGAGACAGGGCTTCACTGAGTTGCATAATGCCTTGCCATTGCTGAGGCTGGCTTTGAACAAGTGATCCTACTGTCTCAGCCTCCCAAGCCAGTGGGATTATAGGTATGTACCACCGCACCCAGTTTTATCTAATTTTTGATTATACAATATAAATGTTGAAAGACCCTAGCCCAGTCAGCCCAGTTACCTAAGGCCAAGATATGAAACCAAGATACCAGGCACGCCATAAACAGGTTCAGGCGCCAGGCATGCTCTCCGGACAACCGGTTGAAGAACAGAGCACCTGCATCCTGAGGCATAAATGAATAAACCGGAACAGATAAGCAGGAACAGAAAGAATAGAATGCAGACCTGTGGTTTTTGGAATGCAGACTTGTACCCCCTAGGTGGCCTATATGCTAGATTTAAACAAACCAATAAGAAACCTGTTGCTTCCCGCGCGCGCGAAACCTGTCCCAAACCCTATAAAAATCTCTGTATCCCCAAGTCTGGTGTGCCAGTTCACCAAAGCTCCGGCTGAGGTTCTGCTGGGCACCCGCAGGCGCCTGTGTCCCAATAAACCAACCTCTTGCTTTTGCAGCCAGTGTTTCGTGTGATTCTCCTTGGACAGGGATACGGGGGTCTTTCATTGGACGGGGGTCTTTCAATGTATAAAAGATATTGGTAACCAAAAGCATACCACTGACTGTGTTCCTTTATATACAGATGGATTAGTGCTGTTTAAAGCCCTGAGAAATACACTACATTATACACAAATAACAAATACTGAGAACCTCTCCACTGTCATTGTGCCACACTGCCCAGCTTCCCACCACAAACACCACTCCATTACCAGCTTTACAAAAGTACTTAGGGCAATCAGCATGTTTTTAAATTTGTGAACTTATACCTCTAATGCATTCGTGGTCTCTGGATGTTTATCTAAATCAGACTGTCATTACCAGTGCCAAAATTGTAATATTCCTAGGTGCCTCACAAAGCAGCCTATAAATGAAGTTGGACGTATCTACTGGAACATCATCTCTCAATACTCTTTTCTAGAAAGAAAATATTTGGAATGGCTGTTAAGCCAGAAAAATTAATCTGAAAATGATAGGAATAGTTCCTTTTCTTTTAGAGAATCTGGTTAAAAGTGGTACTGGGCAGAATTTTCTCAGAGACTTTCAAATAAACCAAAAGGACTTGCACATGGATTCCCCAATAGTTGTTCTTGAAGGAGATCCCCTGTTCCATTTTCTCCCTCTCACTTCAACTCCCAGACTACTGCTGATTTTGAATGAGCGATAGAAAAGCTCACCGGCAGTGCCTGAGAAGTGCATGAGCTCCCTCTCGTGGGTCTTGGAAGTAGCTTTAAAACCTTGATGCTCCAGCCACTAGAAATCCAAGTTGGTACATTTATAATTAAGTCTTTGTCTTCAATAAAAGGAACCGTGTCTTGTTCCATCTTTTGCAATCAAACATTCCCCATTTCAAACTATACTTAGTCACACCCTTGACTTCTCTGAACTTTTCAAATTGATGGAAGCATTATTATGCATAAAAGTTAATGTTTTGTAAATAATTTACTTATATGAACCCCAAATCAGTAACTCATTTTTGAGAATAAATGCCTACCATTTGCTTTACTAAATTTATATTTTATAAAGTATGTTCACATAACATTTTTTTTACTTGAACCACATAATAACTCTAAAAGTGTGTCATTGTCATTCTCAGTTCCAGGTTTGGGGTCAACATAACGCTGGATCTTCTGGCACCAAACCTAACATTCTTTTTTTTTTTTAGATATTCATTTTAGTTGTAGTTGGACTCAATACCTTTATTTAATTTATTTATTTGTATGTGGTAGTGAGGATCTAACTCAGGACCTTGCACATGCAAGGCAAGTGTTCTACGCTGAGCCACAATCCCAGTCCCAAAACCTAACATTCTTTCCACCCCATCCAATCCTTTCCCTCCATATTTGCACTCTTACAGGTCTTCTTCCCAGGGTGAGATTCTTTCTCAAGTATTAGAGTCTCAAATCACTGTCCCAATGTCCCAATATCTTTCTTTAAAGCATTTATGTCAGATATATGATTGCAAATTTTTAAAAAATATAATTAAAGCCAGATGTTTCTAACTCTCAAAATATTCATCAGTAACGTTAATACTTCTTTCCACAGTGAAAAAATAATTTTCTTATATGAACCCAAAATCAGTAACTCATTTTTGAGAATAAATGCCTGAGTGTACTGCAATCTCAGCAAATATTTTTTTCACCCCATCTTGTTGATACTTGGCAGGAATGATTGGTACTTCAGTTGCACTTGGCCCCCCAAATTTCGTTCTTTAGTGAAAAAAATTTGAGGGGGTAGGTACTAGGGGATTGAACTCAGGGGCACTCAGCCACTGAGCCACATTCCCAGTCCTATTTTGTATTTTATTTAGAGACAGGGTCTCACTGAGTTGCTTAGCACCTTGCTGTTGCTGAAGCTGGCATTGAACTTGTATTCTCCTGTCTCAGCCTCAGAGTCCCTGGGATTACAGGTGTGTGCCACTGCTCCCACATGAAAAAATAGACATATTTTTAATGTTTTTTTGTTTTGTTTTGTTTTAGTTTTAGGTGAACATAATATCTTTTTTTTTTTTTTTAACTTTTTTTCCCCTCAGGGCTGATGACCGAACCCAGGGCCCTTCAGATGCTAGTCAAGTGCTCTGCCACTGAGCTAAATCCCCAACCCCTCTTTATTTTTTTATGTGGTGCTGAGGATTGAACCCAATGCCTTATGCATGCTAGGCAAGCACTCTACCACTGAGCCACAAACCCAGCCCATGAAAATATTTTTGAATGACAATTTAATAGTTTTGATAAGTACAGAATTACATTTGGGATACTGTTTGAAAAAAGTCTCTCAAAAGTTTAAAACTTAGGGTTCTTACTTCTGTACTCATTTTTTGTTGTTGTTTGTTTTATTTTGTTGGTATCAGGGATTGAATCCAGGGGTGTTTAACTACTGAGCCATATTCCAAGCCCCTCCTTTTTTATGTTTTTATTTTGAGACAGAGTCTCCCTAGGTTGTTTAGGGCCTTGCTAAATTGCTGAGGCTGGCTTTGAACTCGTGATCCTTTTGCCTCAGTCTCCAGAGCCTCTGGGATTACAGGCATTTGCCATCATGCCCAGCATTTTGTTTTATTTTATTTTTTTATTATGCAGAAACAACTACAGAATTTTTAAGAAATCAGGGTTGAAATATCATTTATACAAACAAGGTCTTTGACTGGATCTTAACTAAATGATAAATGATACCAGGAAATGAAAGACTAAGCTCATTGAGGGAGATAAGTAACATTTTACTTATTTCCTGATTCCCACAGTCCAGTTTATATCTTCTTGGAATCAAAAACTGTCCATAGAGTCTGAAAACCATCTCTTCTTATTAATGTAAGTGCCCTTGGGTTAGCATTGTCTTAACCTAAGACTTGCTTTTCTCACTTGTAAAATTAAGATAATTGTTGAATTTACCTCATAGGGTGGTAAGAAGAATTAAACAACACTTCTTTAACTGTATCTGACACAGCTTAAATAATCAATGAATGTCACTCTTCATAATGCAGTCCATATTACTACTCAGGAACTCTGTAAAAATGCCTCAATTCTTGCTACTTTTGTTCCATTTCTGATATCATCTTGACCCACATCCATGTGCCCTCATCTCTCATCATTTGCCTGGGATTTCTGCTGCCTTTTATCATGCCCTCTGGCCCTTAACAGTGATGGCCGATAGTGCCTTGCTCAGCCCCCTGTCAAACTGACTTCCCTTACCTTGGCCACTGGCCTGCCAGGTCCTCCCTAGTGTAACTGACATTTCTAATCTCAACTGCACATGGACAACCTTATGCTGTAGCTTCAACCTCAATGTGCTGATTGTCTTGTGCAAAATCAGGACAAAAATATGGGAACCAGATCTTAAATCTAAGGTCTTTTCTGGTACAAAATATATTTTTCTATATTTTTCAAGTATCAACCATCCAATTTATATCAATTCAACAGAAACCCACATTACAAGGAATCACTTAGTCATTCATTTACTGATCTACTTAGGGCACAAATGAGGAGGAAGAGTGAAGATCATCCTCACCCTACTTTCCTCCTCCTAAACTCCACAGTTTTGACTTAGAACAGCAGAAGCAGGTAGAGAAGTAAATGCCAATGATTCAGAACACTCATGGGAAACTGAAAATCTTAAAGATACAAAATAATGCTGTGGACTTATTTCATGTAAAAGAAAAGAACAAACACCAGAAAAAGAAGGGGTCATAAAGCAGGAATTTCAGGAGCACAAAATAAATTAAATAAGAGTTGAAAGACAAGAAAACAGGTGTGGGTAGTCTTAGAAACTAAAAAGGGGCAATTCCGCATCATTAACATTTATTTAGGGATCACACAAAGATCTGAGCAGTGAGGTCCCACAACTTTTGATAGCGAACAGGAAAGAATTCACTAGATTAAAACAAGCAGTGATGACTAATATCCCATCCCATTCTGGTTTGGGTTTAATCACTAGGAGCTTCAAATAAAGAGTTGCTTGGGCAAGATCTCAAAGATGTTTATGTACCTGCACTGGCTGCTGTGTTCTATATAATAGCCAAGAGATGAAAGTCACCTAATATCTTTTTTTTAATATTTATTTTTTAGTTTTCGGAGGACACAACATCTTTGTATGTGGTGCTGAGGATCGAACCCGGGCCGCACGCATGCCAGGCAAGTGCGCTACCGCTAGAGCCACCTCCCCAGCCCACCTAATATCTATTGAAAATAAGTGACTAGAACATGGGTATATGCATATGATGTAATATTATACAGCCTTTTAAAAGAAGGAAATCCTATCATACGTTATGACGTGGATGGAACTTGAGGATAATGTGCTAAGTGAAATAAGCCAGTCACAAAAATATAATTCCATTTTTATGAGATATCAAATGTGTCCAATTTATAGAAACAGAAAGTAGAATGATGGGTGATTAGGGACAGGGAATGAGGTTAGTTTTCAATGGACACAGTTTTAGCTGGGAGTGTTGCTCAGTGGGATAGCAATTGTCTAGCATGCATAAGAACTTGTGTTAGTTTCACAGCACTGTTAAAAAAAAAAAGGATATGGATATAGAGTTTCAGTTTTACAAGATGAAGTTTTGGAGATTTATTGTGCAACAAGATAAATATACTTGCTCAGCACAGTGGCGCATGCCTGTAATCCCAGAGGCTCAGGAGGCTGAGACAGAAGGATTGCGAGTTCGAAGCCAGCCTCAGCAAAGGGGAGGTTCTAAGCAATTCACTGAGATCCTGTCTTTAAATAAAATACAAAATAGGGCTGGGGATGTGACTCAGTGGTCAAGTGCTCCTGAGTTCAATCCCTGGTACAAAAAAAACAAAACAAAAAAGATATACTTAATACTACCAAACTGTATGTCTAAAAGTGATTAATATGGTAAATTTTATTTATTTATTTAGCCCTGGGGTTTGAATTCAGGGCACCAAACCACTGAGCCACATCCCCCGCCCTATTTTATATTTTATTTAGAGGCACAGTCTCTCTGAGTTGCTTAGTGCCTTGCTTTTGTTGAGGCTGGCTTTGAACTCCTAATCCTCCTGCCTCCACCTCTGGAGCCACTGGGTTTACAGGTGTGCACCGCTGTACCTGGCCAAAGATGGCAAATTTTATGTTTTTTACTACAGTTTTTAAAAAAGAGCTGCTTGAACCTTCTTTAGCTTTGTGTGTGTATGTTTGTTTTCTTCCAACCAAGAGTAAGTAAGTAAATTGCAGTGAACAACTAACTAGCCCAAGCAATTGCAAGTAACAAGACACCTTTATTAATGGGTGATGAAATGGCAAGGGAGTTCAGCCAGAGAGAAAACATGGAAGACAATGTCCTCTTTTTTCCTCTGTAGAGAAGAACCTGTAGGCATCCCCTGCATATCAAAGATAGAGTGCCTAATGTAAGTTACTGGGATTAAAAGCATGTCCTGTGTAAGGTTGCAGCTTTGTTCTTTGTGATAATGTGAATAGTAGAGCATTCTTTTTTTTTTTTTTTTTAAGAGAGAGAGAGAGAGAATTTTTAATATTTATTTTTTAGTTTTCAGCGGACACAACATCTTTGTTTGTATGTGGTGCTGAGGATTGAACCCCGGCCGCACGCATGCCAGGCGAGCGCGCTACTGCTTGAGCCACATCCCCAGCCCATTAGAACATTCTTAACTGTACTGTATCATCCATTAGAATCCGAGGTTCATGCTTTTCAGTATGTCCATGCAACACGTAGGGTGATTTGCTTCCAAAGCCTTCCCCCACATCACTCACACTCACACACACACACACACACACACACACACACGCACACATTCCACATACACTTACAAACCTAACCTAAAGTTCACATTTCAGGAATCTTGGAAAAAATTCTATTTTACCACGGTGATAATACTGCTGATAAATTTATAACTTTTGGGCAATTGATCTGTATAATGATTTTGTTCATTTTTGTTGATATTCATTTTATTTATTCTAATTTCATACATACCTATGTTCACTTTACATAATAAGACAAATCAACTTGCTCAGATTTTGTGTTTCTGCTTGAATCAAGACAGCAGGCATGAATATAAACTCCTATTCAGCATATATCACAAGTTGGAATCTTTGGAAAAGCAAGTCATTTTCTAAATTTCTACTATTTGCATTTTTCTGTCCTTATAAAACCTCAACTATAGATGCTGATATTTTGACTCTCTTTTGAGACAAATTCCACTTTGAGATTAATGACCTCATAGCAGATGGAAGTTTTATAAATTTTTACAGCTAAATAGCAGGCACTTTGCTAAGCATTTGGCAAACATCTACTTTCACATTTTCACCATCAGCCTATGAAAAAGGTATTATTGTTATTAATCTTAATTTATAAATGAGAAAATCAAGATTTAGAGAAATTAGACAGCTTGTCCAAAATTACATAATAAGTAGAACTCATTATATCAAAACTTTATGCTCAGTCCTTGCAGAAAACTCAGGCTTAATTAATTATTCACCTCACCAGTAAGACTAACTTCCTCAGAATATTTTTACATGCTTTGAATTGTTCATTTATTGGTTCAGTTGTTCCTTTATGCATTCAATAAGCACTGTTCTAGGTATACCCCGTACAGTTATGAACAAAGTCCCTACTAACATATTTAAGGGTTCTAGTTTCTGCACTCGAGAAAATAATTCTCACAGGGGGGTCAGAGGTTCTCTGTCTCCCAAATGATAATCAGAGAGAGAGAGCACAAGACAGAAAGCTTATGTAGTGCCAGGCATGGTGTGCACACCTGTAATCCCAACAATCCAGGGAAGCTGAGGCAGGAGGATCTCAAGTTCAAAGCCAGCCTCACCAACTGAGCAAGAGCCTGTCTCAAAATAAACAAACAAACAAATAAAAAAGAGCTGGGGATATAGCTCAGCACCCCTAGGCTTAATTCCTAATACCCCAGCACCACCAAAAAAGGAAAGTAAGCTCCTGTAGTGTGCTGTAGGAAAGAATGCAGTCACTTCTTGTGAAAAATATTTCCTCTATTTCTATTTGTATAAAGATTTACAGACTCAAGTTACCTAATTGTATAAAATTTGACAAATACCTCCTATGATATCAATTTGGTTGTGTGTGGATGTGGTTGCCCTCTTCAAAAAACATGTATTATTATTTTTCAAATATCTTTTTAACAAATTTTTATTCTTTTTTAGTTATACATGACAATTTTGACATATCATACATACATGGAGTATAACTTCCCATTTTTGAGGTTGTACATCATGTGCAGTTACATCGGTCATATATTAATATAAGAACATAGAAAAATAATGTCTGATTCATTCTGATTTTTCAGATATCTTAACTAATTAAAATCTTAATGATCATTATCCTATGATTATGGTCTGGGTTTTTCTCTCCTAAGTTTTTTTTTTTTTTTTCATTTGCCCATTCACAAGCTCAAAAAAGCTCCATCCACCTCAAGCAAATGGCTTTCATAAAACATGTAGCAACCAGAAATAAAGCCAATATCTTAACAAATGGAAAATTATTTTCTCATCACAACAAATTTATTTATTTTTAAAAGTTACAGCCTCCAAGTGGAAAAACCTGAAGGGTAATCACCCATGAGTTTACAAGTCTTAAAACTTCAGAATTGCTAACTGGGCAAACTTCATGCCCCATTAAATGTTCAGACTCAAAAATCCCAGACTTGTTTTATTTAATAAGGGTTGATTAGCTTTGCAATTAAGCCATATAGTTCTTAGGCTTTGCTCTGAAAGAGTACACATCTACTTACTGCCACTTAAAAAGTCTTACTTTTTAGTATAATAGCCTTTTCAGTTAGTTTCAATTGGAAAGAACAGACAATATCTCACAGCACCATTTAACACCGGCTCAGCCTATGAGTACACTGAGGAACAGCAATCCTCTCCGTTTGCAGTTAATGAATCAAAGTTTAAGACGACAAATTGGCTCGCTGAGGCAAAATAGTTAATTAACTTTTAGTCAGAAATATTCATCCTACTTTCCTGGCATAAACAAGTCTCATAAACTCTGTTTACTTAAGTGTTTTTTTCTCCCTTCTACATCCCTAGGCATCATTCAGGGCTCTTAATATATCATGTCAGAGTAGCTTCATAATGTTAATCCAATTTTTTTTTTTTATGTTTCTAGCCTCCAAGACCAAAAAAGAAAAAACAAAATCCATCTCCTTATCATTAATTTGGATTTGGTAAACATTGGAGTATAAATTATTGAAAAGCTCGCAAAGAAATAAAAACCTCCAACATTAAATTCTGTAGCCTCGATGACTTTGGATGCTAATTGAATCAGACTTTGTGTTTCTTAAAGTAAACACATTAATTTCAAGTGTGAGGTTAACTCTGTTTAGCCTGTCAGGTAAGGCTAGAGACTCATGTTGTAGCAGTAGTTGACGTGCCCAATTAGCAAAGAGGTTTAACGGCAAGCCCTCCAGAACCTCTTGCCTTTGGTACTTTATAGATACACCATTTCCTTAAAACACATTTTAAATATTAGCTAATAAGAGAACTATGTCAACAGCTTTGATGAATATATACCTGAACAGCCAGTACATTATATATTCCCTAGCCAATCTTCCAAAGTCTCCTTTTGCTCATTTTTTCCCCAATTACCATGTTTCTTCTGGGGAGAGTACTCATATTTTCACTGAGAACTGCATCTATTTGTTACCTCTGTCATCGACCTGTGTTTTCTAAAGGAAGACTGTCTGCCGCAGTGAATGCTTATATTTAATAGCTACTGACAGTAAACACTGCTAAATTTTGTTCTTTGTAAGTTGCCGCAAAGTTTACTTTTTCTAGCTCTGTGCCAGGTTTTTTTTAACCTCAAGTCATCATCATTTTATGAGATGGTTTTTCCAAAACTAAATTAAAGGTTTATGAATTAAGTAAGTGTTGGACTAGAAATGGTGCTTATTATTGAAATGACTCCTTTATGTAGGTATAGACAGTCAGATTAATGCCTTTCTACATACATTTTAGAGATAAACAGACAACCCTCAACTCAAAAGTCCCCAAAGTTGTTTAGAAGTTGGTGTATTTTCCCATAAGTGAGTCACATGTGTTTTAACTTATGTGAATATTTATGTGAGTTAAGTTTATTCTCTCATAAAACCAATCCTCTACAAGATTGACGTTGTTTATTTAACAACCATTTATTGGACTCATACAAGGTATCAGGTCAGGTTCTAAGAGCCAGATATCTAAGAAAAATAAGACAGAATGCTACCCTCAAAGATTTGCATTGTGATTAGACAGACTTAATTTTTATGAGGAATGGTTTCCAAGTTTTTCCTTGAGAATCTAAGCTTGTGTTCTTCTTTACTCTCCTGGCTGATTCCTCCTGTTTTCCACCTTCTACCTTCCTGACCCCTGCAGCAAAGACCGCTATATACAATTTATATTTATATTTAATTTATATTTATCATATATCAACATAGTATGATAAATGCAAAAGATGTTAGTGAAGCAAAAGGTACTCACCTAAGATGTGGGTGTCTGGGGTAAGAGAAGTATAAATCCATAGAAAGCTTTCCTGTGGGAGATGATGGCTCAGTTGGTTCATAAAGGATAGGGAGAAGCTATTAAACAATCGATTTTCAAAAAGTTTGATATTCAGGGCTGGGGATGTGGCTCAAGCGGTAGCACGCTCGCCTGGCATGCGTGCGGCCCGGGTTTGATCCTCAGCACCACGTACAAACAAAAAATGTTGTATTCGCCAATAACTAAAAAAATAAACATTAAAAATCCCCCCCCCTCTTTAAAAAAAAAAAAAAGTCCAGCTCTAGGATTCCAAAGTACAATAATGCTTAAAAAAAAAAAAAAAGTTTGATATTCAGACCAGCAGCATCAGCAAGATCTAGGAACTTGTTAGAAATGTGAATTATTGAGTCCATCGTTGAGTGACAGAATGAGAAACTCTGGGGGCGGTAGTCAAAAATCTGAGTTTTACCAAGTCCTCAAGGTGATTCTGATGCACAGTAAAGCACTAAAGCAGGAAGTGGAGCTGGTGATTTTTCAGGGTTTTAATTAGGTAAGTACTTAGAGTAGTTGTAGTGGATCTTCCAGCAGCTCTGAATATTGATTGTTAACAGCTCACAGCCACACTCTTTCCTCCTGAGAATTATTCTCAGCCTATGAAATGTAGTTCACCTGGGAATTCCTGAGAAGCTATGCCCTTCAAAAGTGGCACATAGCCAGTGAGTGACCGATATAGAGATATAAAAGACTAATTACATTATTTCAAGATAAGAACATTTTGTGATATGCTTCATGCTCCAGAGGAACAACTGGACCCACTTTTTTCTCTGTTGTATCTTGTTTCCCTCACTCCCTTCTAGGTTTCTCCTGAGAGCATCCCTTCAATTAATCACTGTCACAAAAATCCCAGTCTCAGGCTGTTTCTAGAGAACCCAACCCAAGCACTGGTGTGCAGCATTAAAATGCACGAGGAACTGCAGGATTCTTGTATTGATGGAGCAGAAAGTGTAAGACAGGAAGGGCAGGAGATGAGTCTGGAAGAAATAGTCAACCTAACAAATAGTTTTGGCAACACTCCATAATAGCATAAAAATATGTATACATACATGCCTAAGCTGTAATTTCATGTTAAGCCCTGATGTGGGTCAGAGGAGGGAAATCATTCAGATTGCCATCTTGCATTGCTAAGAAAATATCTTCCCTACTTACAATGAGGAATAATTTATATCCTACTTCTCACCAGGCATAAGAAATATGGAGACCCAACTATAAGCCACAGAGGTTAGGGTCTTTGTGATCGTTTGTAGAGATAGACTTCTGGGGATCTGAAAGGGAAAGAGGGACTGGCAAAATGAAGAGCTGGGGCAACCCTCCAAGTGGACAACTGTGAGGAGATAGACCCTGGAATGAGAAGAGATGGTGAAGACAAAGGAAGGAGCTTCAGAGGCCAACCAAGGGCTTTCCTTCTTCCTCCTCTGTTTTCTGCTGCTTCTTTCTTGGCTCAGGAGGTACCTGCTGCTGCAAACTGCCGGGTTTCTGTTCTCGACTAAAAGGCTCAGGGGTCACTCTAGTTAAACTGGGCTAACTGGGCTGCACAAAATAATCACACAAGAGACACAAATACCTTTTTCTTTGGGGTTGCTCTGACTGCTCCTCTGACCCTAAGGGTCCGCAGAAAGAGAGAGAGAGTGAGAGCACGTGCTGACCCCTTTTATGGAGGAGAAGCTATTCAAATGAGGCAAGGGGTCAGGTTTCAGGAGGCTGAGTCTATCTTGGGTGTGGCCTAGCCAGGTGTCAGCAGGTTGACTGACACCTGGGTAGGCCACACCCAAGGGCACAGTAAGAGGAGGGGACACACACAAGGTACTTCCATGGAAGATTCTATCCTAAACAGGGCAAGGGGTTATATTACAAAGGAACAAGTGAGCATAGCTTCACCCATGGGGCTGTAGCAAGACACACCCATTTCTATGACTGAGCGCCTCAGCACCCAGCTGGGGAGTGTAACTCAGTCACCCGTAAGGTTGGCCTCCCACAGCAAACTTCTATGGCCACCTTTCCAATCTAAGGAAATTCAATGGTCATACAGTTTTTCCTCTAAAAACTTCGGCCTTCCTTGTTCTAATTAACTTTACATGTCTTTGAGGATGGGTCATGGGAAGTCAAGATAACTGGTAAAACATCATTTCCGGGTGTGTTTGTGAGAGTGTTTCCAGAAAAGATTGGCATTTGAATCAGTAGACTGAGTGAGGAAGACGCTCCCTCACCAACGAGGGTGGGCATTATCCAGTTCACTGAGGACTCAGTACAAAAGGGCAGAGGAAGGGCAAATTTACTTTCTCCTGGGGCTGGACTTCCACCTTTTCCTGCCCACGTATGTCAGAGCTCCTTGTTCTCAAGTCTCTGGGTTCAGAGTGAAGTACTCACCAGCTTTCCTGGTTCTCCAGCTTGCAGATGCATACTGTGGAACTTAGCTTCCATGATCCATATGCCAATTCCCATAATAAATCTCCTGTTGTATGTGTATACATATATCCTGCTGACTGTGAATACAGAAAATCCAACTGATAAGCTGCTCTACCAACAGGGGTCCCTAACAAGGATCTTTTTCTAATTTGCTCCTGTGCAGTATGGGGATCCAGTCAACACTCCAAGCTTGCCCCTTCTCTTGATGTTCAAGTAAGCTCATGAAATATTTGAGGATGTTCTAGAATTTCATTTTTCTTTTCTTTTTTTTTCTTGTTAGCATAATATAAACATAGACCAAAGAGTTGTTCTCAAGCCCTAACACCTGAATGGGTTTCCACCACCAGCTCCAGCCAAAAGAAACTATCTTTCCCTCCATGCTGGATCCTGAAAACATAAACTGGAGATTCTACGGCTATTTTATTGCCACAGATGGAGAACATAGATTTCCAGACTGTACAAGGCCTCTGAGAATGACGGTAGTGGTGAAGTTGGAGCGATACATTGTTTCATTCCAGAATTTAGCAGCGTCTGAAGATAAGCCAACCCTGGAATTTTTAGTATTGGAAAACATTTAATTTCCTTTTTGCTTTAGACTTCTTCACAACATTTTTCTGTGACTTTCAACAGAGACCTAACATAGATGCCTTATATTTTTCAGAAAGTAAATATGATTAGAATCTCATCTTTACTTACTCTTTTACTGAAGGACATTTAAATGTGTTTAGCTCCTTCCTTCATTTATACACAATGTTCCCCCAAATATGTTCCAAGGCAAATTAGTTTGGGGCATTAGTCATACAAAACATACAAGATAACGATTGTTCCATGATCACATAATGTCCCGTCCGGCAGGACACATCAACGTGGGCAGCGAACCTAGATGGGGAGGAATGAAGGGACAAGAGACACGAAAGGTGACAGCAAGACAAAAGTTCTGATCAAGCTGCAAACTTTTATTGTTCACACAGGGGTATTTATATGCTGGGGATGGGGAAGGTCTTCGCAATTGCTGGATGTGGGTGGGTAAAACTGCCAGCTGCAAGATGTCTGATGATCCTGATAACCGCAGGGTGTTCCAGGGAGATAGGTAGCTGCAGGATGCCTTCAGGGCAGCATATCTCCCAGGGGGCTGTCAGGCTAATCTTTGAAGGAGAATTTCCTTCTAGTTCCCGGCAACATAAATTTGGAAATTACTGCTTTCTGCAATTTTAAACTGATTTCTTTACTGCAATACTTCTCAGAGCCTTTAACACATGATTTATGCACTGAATTTATGTCTTCTCCAGGGGAGAGCAAGGTTATACATTACTCTCCCAAACAGGTTAGTTGTGGGAATCTTATTTTCATTGAATAGCTTTGGGACAAGACTATGAAATACACTTCAGAAAATGGAGATCCAGCTATAATTCAAGATCTTTACCATTCCAACATGCTTATGCTTTAGAGATCTCTTGATTATCCCACATAGGCCTTTTGATCACTCCATCTGGTGAGCGCCTGAAGAGCTATGCATGAGAACACACTTGGACACTAGAATTAAGAAGAATGCTAACCAAAGAAGCGATATAAATAACTGTGCCTTCCCCACTCCAGCACGGAGCAAGATTTTGTTACCTTTGGACAGATTGTGGGCTTCCACTATAATAAGGCCATTTTTATCTTCATCATTGCAGGTAGTGTATGTTTGTCAAGTTTAAGGTGAAAGTGTTTATGAAAACTTCTGCAATACACTTATTAGTTAAAAAAGGAAGAAAGAAAGAAAGAAAGAAAGAAAGAAAGAAAGAGAAAAAACAAACAAAAAACCATGCTCAGAACATGAAACCTCAATGCCAACTAATTATCTTGAATACATCTGAGTAGAACAGATTTTATAAAGTCACTTATAAGGTTTTGGCTGTACTTCCTGAAATGTTTTTGATGGGGTTCTAATGTTTTAAAAGTCTGACAGCTGTTCCTGAAAATGAAATACTGTTTGTCAGCAAGCTACAGTTAACTCATTTCAATAAATAGGTAATTTGTTCCTTTAGAAAAGGGTTGAAAGCATTCACTGACATTTGAGTAAAGGAAACCTGGGCACCTTCTTGTGGGGTGGATAAAAAACTCATTCTCTCTGGAGGGGAGAGATTGAGCTCATAAGGGAAGACTGCTTTGGTGTCCTTAGGGAAAAGGATCATAGTTTAAAGGTGTAGGTCTTTCCTACACCTGATGTAGTGAAAAGAGGATACAATACAAAAGTCCAGTTCCTTTGTGGGACCTTTTTTCATTTATTTTAGAGAGACACATAATCTAGAGGTTCTTTCTGGACCTCATGTTTCCAGGCATAAAAATATATAAGAACTGTTCTTATTGTGGACGATGTGTAATCAGATGTGTTCTTCCAAGGGCTTTCCTAGGTCAAGGGCAAACTTCCTTTAACAATCCTCTGATAAAGCCAGTAGTTTGCTGAACCAAATTAGAACTGTTCTATATTTTTCTAACCTTTGGTACTCCCAATTGTCCATTTATCCCCTCGTCACCTTAAAACACAAACATGCCAACCACATCTGGTCATGAAAATGGAAAACACTGTAACTTTTTAAAATGTAGAGGATTTAATGTGAGGGAAGACAAGGCACTGGATGACTGAAAGAGTCCAAAGGAAGCACTAAGATAGCCTCGGGAGGGACCAGCTACCATCCGAGGTCTAGAAGAAGAAAGGGGAGCCCAGAGCCTCATGCAGTTAGCGAAGGGGTCACACCATCTGCTACAGCTGAGACCTCTAAGTGGGTATGAAAAGATTGGTTCTTAGACTGATAAAAGTAATCAGAGGATGGAGCTAAACAATAGCTTCTAGCGCCACTTACTGCCATAATGCAGGAACAGGCACAAAGGACAGACTGGTCCCTTCTCCCCTCCACCCACTTTTCCAATCTCTTTCTAGGACTTCTATTGGCAGATCCTAGAAAAGAACCAACTGAGCAAAGATATCTGGAAAATGTAGTTGCATGGTCCTACAAATATGTCAAAGAAAGGAGAACAGGAGAGTTGACTTGCAGCTGAGAGAAAAATAGGAAAATGACAGTCCCATACCACACTTCCTCTCTTCTCCACAGTTAGCTCCAGGCTCTGCTTTCCATCCTCCTGGTTCAAATCTAAACCAAAAACGTAGAGACAAATATCATTACAAACTTTCCTAAGCACCAAATAGCTGTCCTGGGCCAACTGCTGGTATCATCACACAACAAATTCCCCTAAGGAAAGAGTGACTGACTGGGCAACTTGCATAAATTTACTGGGCATTAGTTTTACATTTACATTTACTTACATTTACCTTGGAAGGTAGGATCAAGAATAAAAACAGATTATCTGAAGGAAGAGCTTAGCATAATGCCAGTTCTACGACAGACGCACAGCAAACATTAGTTCACTTCCTTCTTTTCCTCTCTATTCCTCATCTTTCCTTGTGGAATAAAAGGCTTTGGATTCTATTTCTGGAACTTCAGGCATCAGTAAATACCTATAAGGTCTTTGGCAGAGAAAAGCTCCCTTCTACCTAGAGAAGCCAGCAGGTCAAATTCTTGAGACTTCTAAAGAAGAGAAGGACAAATTGCTTACAAGAATGAATTTATCATAAGAACACACAGGAAAAAGACAGAGAGGTTTTGGCAGAACAGTTTTCTGTTCAACAATGTATAACAAACTTCACAACACCCTGGACTACTCTATGTAACTTTTTTTTTTTTAATTAGCTACACATGACATTACAATGATGTTGGCAATTCATACATTTGAATCATTGGGGTATAATTTCTCGTTTTTCTAATTGTACAGATTGCAGTCGATGTAACTTTTCTAAGGGCGAGATCAGGAACTCTACTACACTGACTTTGCTGACCTGGCATTTGTTGTGCTGGGAATTGAAGGCCTTGTGCATGGGAGGCAAGCACACTACCACTGAGTTATTTCCCTAGCCTGAACTGGTATTTGCATTCTCCAAAAATTATGCATTTGAATGAGTCCTTTTACCTCACTAGATATGAAGCATTGCTACTGATCAGAGGTCACATCACTTCAAGGATTATAGGCATCCCAAACACAGCCCATCTGGGATTCATTCTAGCACATGCATCTTCCTCTTCCTAATCACTACTCTATAGCTGAAGTGGCAATATTTAAACTTACCTGTAAAATGCCCATTCCTAATCCATTCACCTCAAAGCAAAAAGTTATCCAAGAAATTTCTCACAAATTAGAGCTCACTTGTTCTTTTATCCCAATATAAAGAACTACTTTCTACTTCTCTTTTGCAATCACTTTATCCTAAAATCATATTGCTGTTAGAAGAGCTTTCATAAATATTCTGAGAAAGGGTATAACATAAGGCCAGCAGGCAGGTGGGATTTGCAGGACAGAAGATACTTTTTCAGTCATGTCATTACATACATCTCTTGGAAGCAGAGAACAAAGGAGAGGGGGAGGAGGAACTAATGCCTAGAATTCTAAATTAAACAATTAAATAAATGTAATAATATTAGCAGAAATAGATAAAATAGTGAAAGGTCCCACTTGTGATGAATTAGTTGTAAGAGTTGAAGAAGTTGCTTGTTGAGTGTCCAAATACATTTTTAGGCACAGATATAGAAATAAGTTAAAATCAGAGACTAAAGTGGCCTCTTTGTTTTATTTATTCATTTATTTATTTTGATACACTAGTTCTTAAATGTTTGGTGTTATAGGTCACTTTCAGCACTCAATGACATTTACAGGTATTCTTCTCAGAAAAGAAAAAAAAAAAAGAAAAATGTTCAGTTGTTGCTATGGTTTGAAAGAGTCTCCCAAATGTTCATGTGTTGAAGACTTAATCCCTAAATTTGTATGTTAATGGTGTTTGGAGGCCTCTAGGAAGTAATTAGGATTAGATGAGATCATGAGGGAGAGGCACTCATGGTGACATTAGTGACTTTATAAGAGGAAGAGAAACTCCAAGCAGGCTTGCTCTGTCTGCTGTATGATACCCTCCACCATATCATGATGTAGCAAAAGGGCCCTTGCCAGATGCTGACACCATGTTCTTGGGCTTCCAAGACTCCAGGACCAAGAGCTAAATAAATCTCTCTTCCTATAAATTACCTGGTCTTAGGTATTTTTCTAAAGCAATAGAAACCAGATTAAGACAGATATTGTCTACAGTCAAAATTGTATATTATATATACACTTTTAGAAAGTTCCCAGAAACTCCTAGGTAAGTTTCATTTCCACCTCATCTAGTGAAAAGTGTGTGAGTGTATGAGTATTCTCTCTCTCTCTCTCTATCTCTCTCTCTCTCTCTCTCTCTCTATATATATATATATATATATATACTTTTTATATAAGCTCGATATATATATGTACTTATATATGTACTTATATATGTACTTATATATGTACATATATATGTATGGAGATAGGGAGAATCAGAACATTCAATCTATATGGCATTAGGACTTAACCTTTCCTCCTCTTGTATTTCATCTTTCTCACCCCAAACAAGCTAAAATTCTATGTGCCAAATAGCTTCTTGCCTAGCAATGCTTTTCAGAAATAATGAGAAACAAAGCAGAGCAATTCAATGATAAGAGTTTCCAACTATTGCCAGTCAGAGAAAGACCCAAGGTGTTCATTTTCTCAATTACTGTAATGCTCATTTTCTTGTTGGATGGGCTAACGTGCCTAAGCAAACCTCAGGGCTAATTGTATATATCCTGGCTTATACAGTGTGCCCTGAGCCCAAAGGCAGCAGCTAGCAATTATATTCCACTGATTAATGTGCAATTGTAAATTTACAGGCTTGATGGTCCAAAGAGGCTCCCTGCAATGTGAGATAATGAATAGGAAATTGTCAGAATAATTAGCCAAGTCAGACCTCACAAGTCTACCTGTGAGTTGAAATCAACAAAGGAACACAGACACACACACACACACACACACACACACACACACACACATACACACACACACTCATACATATACACACACATACACCTGTCCCTTAACAAAATTAAAGATTGAAAGACAGAATGTGGGGAAGGAACACTATAGTCACAATATCCCTTTTTTGCTATTTTGGCTTCATTTCTCTCTCTCTGGCCACAGTGTCTGTACTGCACCTCTCAGATCCCCTTCAGGGAATCAGGACTTATTCTACCAGCTGTTAGAAATGCTGCCATCTCTGTGGTTGGCCCTGTACAGAATTTGCCCTTAGCTGGAGAGCTGCATTGCCTATGGTCAAGCCACCCCTGGGAAGGGAGGGAAGCAGCCAGCATGCAACAAGCTGCTCAAGGTCAGATTATGAAAGTCTAGCCCCTTTCCATAACAGAACATAAACCAGAAGGAACAACCGAGCCTAAAGCTCTGCGGGTAGGGGACACGGGGGCTGCGTGGAGATGAAGCTTTGAGTCAGACTGCATGGCAGACTAACTTTTCCCTCTTCCCAGTCCTCACTCTGACCCAGGGAACCACTCCTGGCCAATCTCCCGCACAAGGCCTGCTGTAGGAGTCTGCTTCCTGGAGAGCCTAACTTGCAACGATATTGAAGCACATATCACTGCAGGATTATTAGCAGAAATATCCCTGGCACAAGGGACAGCCCATTCAGTTCAGAGTAACAAATATTTTGTGTGTATCTAGTATGTATAAGGCAAGTCTAAAACCACATTAAAGCAAATTTTTCCTTGGGGTTTACCCTTGAGTATTTGTTTTGTTTGTTGGTTGATTGGTTTGCTTATGAACTAAATATACCTAGACAGTATCTTCAAACGTGATTCTTTTAAGTAAAGTAATCACCTTTTGGATTTTCTCTAAGCTAAAAATATGTCTAGGTGATCTTTCAAAAATATCCCCAAAGATGAAAAAAATAATAATCACAATGGTCAATAACATTTCTTTATGTTGCAATTGAATTACATTAGTATGTGTATAGATTGACTATCGATTCAAATAGATCTGAAGAAGGCATAAAAAAACTTTGTAGGGGCTGGGGTTGTGGCTCAGTGGTAGAGCGCTCACCTAGCATATATGAGACTCTAGGTTCCATCCTCAGCACCACATATAAATAAACACAAATAAATAAAGGCATTGTGTTCATCTACAACTAAAAATATATATATATATTTAAAAAAAAGAACTTTGAGGGCCACCTTAGTTTGATGTTAAGTATCATTTTAAGTCATCAGTATGATAAAGATCACCCCAACCTCCATTAACTGTGAAGACCACAAGTGGAGAATTCTATAGATTGTGTGTGGTAAAGCATGATCCACTTCCCAAGGGATACATGGAGTCAGCTCCAAATGACGCAGGTGGGCCCCACAGTAAGCAAATCTGATAGCAGAAAACCCAGATTACTATAAAAGATAAATTAGGCCAGGCATAGTGGTGCATGCCTATAATCCCAGCAGCTCAGGAGGCTGAGGCAGGAGGATCATGAGTTCAAAGCCAGCCTCAGCAAAAGTGAGGTGCTAAGTAACTCAGTGAGATCCTGTCTCTAAATAAAAAATAAAACAAGGCTGGGGATATGGCTCAATGGCCAAGTGCCCCTGAGTTCAATCCTGGTATCTTCCACCCACCCACACACACACACACACAAAAAAGTGATTTTTAAAAGAATTCATCATAGGGTTTTAAAAATGTCTCAGTAAGGATTTACCTGCTATCAGATCCCTTCCCACATTACAGGACTTCTAACTTTTCTTTTCTCTCTTAAACAAATCCTACTCTGTTTACTCTTCCCTTTAAAATATATATATTTCGTTAAAAATATGTCCCAGTTTTTAAATATATTTACATTCAAATTTTATCAGTGTATTGGTATATTTATTTTAGTATTTGAAACTCCCTTTTGTGCCACCTATCTTCTGTAAATATTATAAAGTGTATCACTGTTTTCATTTTTGTTACCATAGTCTTTTTTTTAAAATTTATTTTACCCTATTCTTAATACTTATTCCTGCTTCATACCAACAGTGTGATCTTAGGTGGGTTATTTACCCATCCAAATCCTCAGTTTCCTCTTCTGTAAAAATGCAATTTGAAATAGCTAGCTAAGCACTGTTGAGAAAGTTAATGAGAATTATATGAGAAAATGTCTAGTACAGTCCCCAAGGGTTATTATTTGTTTTTAATAATTTAAAGTGTTTGATAAAATTTCCCACATAGAGATTTTTAAATGAGTGTGTTCAAATAATAGAACAATTTAGAACACATTCAAATCCCTTGTAGCTTATAAAATAAGCTACAAAAAAAAAATGAATGTATACATTTTTAACACAAAAAGTATTTTTCTTGAAATAAACCTCTTAACTGTATTTATAAATAATACTGTGACGAAGAGGAGGAACTCATTATCCCTTCTTCAAAATGACCTATGATAAAGGCAACTGCTTTCAGGTTAGGAATATCTGCATGAGTTTGCTCTACTCAAATACATTACATGTTGTTTTGAGGTGGGACAGGGGAGGTCTCATGAGAGGTGGCAACAGGCTCACTAAGTATCCAAGTATTTTGTAATATAAGGATCTAGTAAGTGTAATAGGCCTTAAATAATCTTCCTAGAAGAAACTGTACTGTGTTTAGTAAATAATTTTGACTACTGGGATCATTTGCTTCAAAGCTGTATTTGCTGAAAAGCCTGGGGCACAATTTTTAAGAGTGTCCCAAAGCACTGTAATTGGGCAATTAGTGCTTAATGATATAGAAGAAGGGTGCAGCACTATTCCACATGAAATTGAAAGAAAAGTATTGCTTGAGCTGTTAAGACCATGGAGGCATGCATTTTCTACTGTCAGCATTACAGTGTGTGTGTGTGTGTGTGTGTGTATGTGTGTGCGCGCGCGCGCACGCATGCGCGTGCGTGTATGCTTGAACTTATAGCAACAAAAACATTTCTTCTAAAGGCACCCATCATCATTTAAAATCAAAGATGTAAAATATAGGAAAAAAAGAGGCTTTGATTTTGTTGCTCATCAACATGCCCAGTAAATGCATAACAAATTTATGTGTTTGGTGAGCTTTCTTCTACTTTTTCCTTAGTTTTGTTTCACGTATGATATTAGAGCTAAGTATGTTTTAAAGTTCTACAGTTTTAAACTTTTCAAGTTTAAGAGTTTTCTCCTTAATGCAGGCCAAAGTGCAACATTTTGAAATATATCAGTTAAATAGATACCCCAGGGTTGTACACTGTACTAGGCACTAGGAATGTAGAAATGACAGCATTAGCAAGCAAGAGGCATTTCTGGCATTCTTGGCAATGGTTTTTATTATAACTATAACCCTTTTATACAACTAGCTCATGTGAAATTAGGTTATTCTTTTGTAAGGCTGATGTGTAATGACCTTTCATGGACGAATTATTCTTCTGAGAAGTGACATCAAACAGAAGCAGTAATTCATATAGAGATCATAAAAAAACAAAAGGACTACTTTGCTCATGAGAAAAGACTGGTTCTGAAGCATAATTCACACTAATTCTGGCTGAGAAGTCATCCAAGAGATAGGTGGTTAGCCATAGCAAGACTGAAACAAGGCCAGGAATGGATCTGGGTTCATATTAATTCATCATGATAATATTACTGCTAAACAGCTATATGCTTTTGGTAATTTACTACAAGTATAAAATAATGAAACAGACTTTTTAAAAATATATTTGAGAATTTATTCAACCAAATAAAGATCAGGAGGCCTAGGGTGAAATTTCAGCTCTGTTATTTACAAACTGTCTCAGCTCTTTGAGAACCTCAGTTTTGTCATCCATGAGTTTGATGGAGGAAAGCTTGCATTTAATTTAAATTCTGGTCTTGAGTATAAAAGCCTTTCATAAATAAAAAATGCTATATAAACACAGGGAAGTACACTGGCTGCCATTTGGAGTATCTTCTTATAAAACCACCTGTATTTATTTTAAATAGGGCAAGTTTCCCAGACCCAGAACTCATGTTAGGAATGTGCTCAGCCTCAATTCCACTCAACCAAAATAAAGATGGTGCTGGCTATGCCTGATGAAGAAAAAGAATGTGATGAATTATAAAAATAAAATCAGGGGCTGGGGATGTGGCTCAAGCGGTAGCGCGCTCGCCTGGCATGCGTGCGACCCGGGTTCGATCCTCAGCACCACATACCAACAAAGATGTTGTGTCCGCCGAGAACTAAAAAAATAAATATTAAAAATTCTCTCTCTCTCTCTCTCCTCTCTCACTCTCTCTTAAAAAAAATAAATAAAATAAAATCAAAAAATCAAATATTTAGATCTATTTTGAGGCAAAAAGTGGAAAACAAATTTTTCAATTAGAAGATGAACAGAGGACATACATTTACAAACAGAAAACACATGCCAGGGATGAAACCCAGGGCTCCCTTCGCTGCCTCCAACCCTTCCTGTTGTTCTTGGGGCTGAGGGTTAAGGTGCATGTCCTCCAGCTGGGAAATGGAAGGACACTCCTCCAGGGAGTGAGTGAGTGGCCAAACACATCCCATGACCTTGTACTCTTTAAACATCTTTCTATTCCCGATATCCAAATCCCTTGAGAATTTCATTTTTTTAATTGATTTTTTTGAAAATAAGTTTAGATGGAAAGATTACATCTTTTGTCCGAGGGATTAGGAAAAGCATATATTCATCCCAGTGGGAAAGTCAGTGTATACATCACACCATCCTGGGATTCATATCCCTTCAAAGAAAGTGTGACATAGCATTTTGTCAATACTCAAGCCCAAACACTATATTCAAAGTGTTCTTTCAGATAACTATCTCTGCTGAGCTAGTAGCTCAGCAGGTAAAATTTAAAACATTAAAACTTTAAAGAACTTTAAAACTTTAAAAACATGGCAGGAAGGTGGTGTGTCAAGATGCTGCAAAGTAGTGCAAAAAAAAATTTTGTAAACATGAGCATTTTTCTAGAGACAGCATCCATTTCTGTCATTTGGCTCCCAAGATGGTCTAAGAAACTCACAAGAAAGGTAAGATCTACTGCCTGAGGCTAAATAAGAGTGAGGATTTCAGGCCTGTCAAAACTCCTGTAAGAATTGCAGTTTTTATTTGCCTTTATCCTGTAAAGGACAAGTTGGCAAACAGTCAGCAAACATGCTCTTCCCTTATGTAAGAAGTTCTTTAAACTCTGACTTGCCTCTAAAATTTCAAGTGATGATGAAAAATTATGCATTAAACTGAGCTAGTCAGTGTGCACATTCTGAACTCTAACACATACCTCAATTGAGCTTTAACTTCTTGGCACAAAGAAATGAATGTGGAGGTTCTTTTCACTCTATTTTTAAGATGAAAAGATTTTTGAAATAATTTCTCTGATTGATGTACATGGTATTTTAATGAATTTTTAAAAATGCAAGCCCCTTGCTTCCCTAGCAAGGAATGCATGACGGTAATGAAACATTCCAATTAATAAAGCTGTCTCCATTGCTTCAGCTTAACACTGTTAAAGCATTTGTGAACTAAAATTAAAATGAAATTCTCTGGAACAGTAGCAAATGAAGTCATTTTGGATCAGGAAAAAAAAATTTTTTCTCTCCCTTTAGGAGGCATCACTTTCTTTGTTTTTACAAGAAAACTTTATAAAGTCTGAAAGTTATTATCATAACTCAAGCCTATGAGTTTTAGAAAGAAAAATATTTCAAATTAAATATAAGGGAAAATAGTTCTGCAATTTAACATTTGTATTCAGAATGACAGATCAATGTAGCAATGGCAGCAATAACTAACTGGTAGAGGACGATCCTGTGGAAAATTCCTCTTCACAAATGGTATCTCTGTTTGAGTTTCACAGCAGCATGACATTAATGTTGTCCTTGACCCTATTCTTCCAAGGAAAAAGCAGATTCCACTTGTGCTCTGAATCCTATAATCTCATGAAATGTTTTCACTCAAAGTCTCTGTCACCGGCAGCTTATTCTCCCCAGCATTTGTGTTACTTGGCTTTTTCACAATTCCCCAACCCAATTTGCAAACTAACCCAAGTTGGCTTTTTTGATCCCTCTGTGATTAGAATACTTGATGAGAACAAATTAGAGGAGGAAAAGTTTGTTTGGGCTCATACTGTCAGAGATCTCAATCCATGGTCAACCAATTCCATTGCTCTGGGCCTAAGGTGAGACAGAATATCATGGTGGAAGGGTGTAGTGAAGGAAAGTTGTTCAGGTCACAGCACCTAGAAAGCAGAAAGAGCAGTTGAGTTCCCAGAGACAATATATAAACCTCAAAGTCTCATGTCCCCAATGACTTACTTCTTCCAGCCACAGCCTACAGTTACCACCTAGTACAGTAGTCCTTTCAAATTATTAATCCATCAATATATTAACTCACTGATGAGGATAGCGGCGTTGTCTTAATCAAATCTTAATCAAATTATTTCACTGATTGCAACCTTGTCTCATGAACTTTGGGGGCACACCTCATTCAAATCATAACAGCACTATTAGTAAATTAGTAGAAAAAGAGGAACTAAATGAGAAAGAAGAGAGGAAGGAGGAGAAGACAAAAGAGGAAAATTGGGAAGAGGGGAGGAGGGAGAAGAGAAAGAAAAGAAGAAAGGGAAGGGTCGGGAGGAGAAAGGAAGGAAAGAAAAAAGAAAGGGAGGAAGGAAGTAGAACTCCTTCCTGAACCCCAGTGCTGCATTATATTCTCTCCAATTTTTTTCTTCATTTTTTTTGATCCAAACATTTTAATAAAAAGTAGGATTATTCTCTTTTCCTGTTCACCATTCAATCCACAGCATCACTGCTTCCAACCTCGCCACTCCATCACAACTGTTCTTACTGAAGTAATCAGTAATACTCTATTTAACAAATTCATAGGGATCTTTTTAGTTCTTTACTTGTCGGATCACTCTGCGACATCATGCTCTCCAATTTTCTAACTTTTAACTCTTCTCTTCTCACTGGACTCTTCTCTCTTCACTGTTTTGGGTGATCTTTTCTGTTCTAATGATTTCAACCAACCACTGTCTTTTGACAACTCTAGAATCTTTACCTGTATCATTAATCTCCCTCCTAAATTCTTATTGATGACAGCCTTCACTTTGACACTTTCACCTCTGTGTTCCATACTCACCTCAACTTCAATATGCCCAAAACCAAACTCACATATTTTCCTTATTAGACTTCGTACTCTTTCCATATTCCCAATCTTCATAAAGGACACCAACTATCCAACCATTTGTCCCAGTGAAAAATGATCCTGGACTCCTTTTTTCCCTTTCTCCTACTTTTAATCAGTCATTCAGTTTGTGAAGTTCATCGTCTCAAACTATTTTCAACTATAGAAACACCTTTCTAACCACTCTTCCTGCATCTACTCTCATTAATCTCCAATGTATATTTCACAATGTTGAGGGTGATCATTTCAAAGAACATGTTCATTATGACATGTCTAGAATCTCTCAGTGTCCTACATTAATTTTAGAGAAAAATCTTTAGCATTATAAAAAATTATTGACTACCTCTCCAAGTTCATCTCTCAGTATTCTACAACACACGTAGCAAACTAAGCATACATTATTGCCCTAATTATGTTATTTTTGACCTCCCATTTCTACTGTTACATGCACTAATCCCTCTGCCTAGAACTTTCTCCCCTAGCTACAAGATTTTCCTAAAATGGTTTTCAGGCAAAAGTTGAGCTCCTATCTCTCTCTCTCCCTACCAAAGAAAACAATCAGATCAGCAGTAGCTGCTATAAAACAAAAACAAGAATCACTAATCTACATTGAATGCTTAACATGGACCAAATCTCATGAGAATGATTTTATCTCAATTAATTAATTTATTTACAACTTAATTTTTTAAAGTTATTTTATTTATTTTAATTAGGTATATATGCTAGCAGAATTCATTTTGATTCATTGTATATAGTTGCAGCACAACATTTCATTTTTTGGTTGTACACAAAGTAGCATCACACCATAAATCCAGTCGAACATGTACCTAGGGTAATAATTCCATTTTATTCCACCATCTTTCCTGCTCCCATTTTGCCTTCCTTTTTCTCCCTCCCCTTTGCTCAATCAAAGTTCCTCCATCTTCCCAAACCCACCCCCATTGAGGATCAGCATCCACTTATCAGAGAGAACATTCAGCCTTTGTTTTTTTGGGATTGGCTAACTTCACTTTGCATGATATTCTCCAACTCCTCCCATTTACCTGCAAATGCCATAATTTTATTCTCTTTCAATGCTGAGTAATATTCCATTGTGTATATACACCACAGACTCTTTATCCATTCATCTATTAAAGGGTATTTGGGTTGGTCCCACAGTTTAGCTATTGTGAATTGAGCTTCTATAAACATTGATGTAGCTATGTTCCTGTAATATGCTGATTTTAAGTCCTTTGGGTATAGAACAAGGAGTAGGACAGCTGGGTCAAATGGTGATTCTATTCCAAGTTTTCTAAGAAATCGCCATACTGCTTTCTAGGGAGGTTGCACGAATCTGCAGTCCTACCAGCAATGTATGAGTGTACCTTTTTCCCCACATCCTCGCCAACACTTATTGTTATTTGTATTCTTGATAGCCACCATTTTGACTGGTGTGAGATGAAATCTTAGAGTAGTTTTGATTTGCATTTCTCTAATTACTAGAGATGTTTAACATTTTTTCATATATTTGTTGATTGATCGTATATCTTCTTCTGAGATATAATCTGTAGAGATGTTTAACATTTTTTCATATATTTGTTGATTGATTGTATATCTTCTTCTGAGATATAATCCGCCTATTCAACTCCTTAGCCCATTGATTGATTGGGTTGTTTGTTTGTTTGTTTGTTTGTTTTTTGGTATTAAGTTTTTTGAGTTCTGTATATATCCTGGAGATTAGTGCTCTATCTGACATGTGTGTGGCAAAAATTTGCTCCCAAAATGTAGGCTCCCTCTTTACCTCATTGTTTGTTGCTTTTGCTAAGAAACATATTAGTTAGATAAGTAACAGTGGTATCTTTATGTTATAAATACAAATTCTGTGGCTTAAAGGAAAGAAAAAAATGCCAGAATTCACAGAGCATGTATGTTGGGAGCATAAAAATGGAGACAAAGTTATTCTCCTACAGTTCAGTTATTGCTAAAGGTTTTGCAAGACATATTTAGGAAATATAAGTCACATTTTATGGTATAACCAAGACTCATTACTTAAAGTAAATACAGGGCTATGATAGAATTTTTTGCAAGGATTTAACTGACGATACAAGCAAGAACCCTTCAGAGAAAACTATCAATACCATAAGAGAGCAAATGTTCTACCATTTAATTATTGGAAAATATTAAAAAAACACTCAAACCTATTTATTTCATTGCAATGATATTCCCCATGGCATGATTATGCAGTGCAGTCAGGAGACACTTGGGTTTAGTTATGAACTGGTCTTTCACAACAGTTAAAATACTAGGAAATAAAGTGAACGTATCTGCTAAAAGTGACAAAAATTATGATTGATGTGTTTGCTTTTTAAAATGGATTAAAAGAAAAAAGGTGGCCAAAGATTCAAAATCATAAACAGTTTTCAACCCCTGTGTCAGGTTCATTACAGAGGAAATCATTTCTTCAGTGAAATGCTAATGAAAACCATGGATACATTTGTGACACTCTATTACTTCTCTGGCTCCCCAGGCACCAACAGATGGAAACTCTCTGAACAAGTCCCTTGGGAGGAACACAGTCTAAGGGATTTGGTCATTTTCTGACTGTTTGCATGGAGCTAAGCTGGACTCAGCTACCACCTCAGTTGAATCTTAGATGGCTTCACCCTATGGCCAACTCTGCAAACCCTTGATAGAGTTTCATGGTTCTTGGTGCATATACATTGTTTAACAGCTATGGAGTTTCAGCTTTGCAAGATGGAAAGAATTATTAAGATGGATGGTGATAATGCTTTCACAATATCGAATGTGTTTAATACCACTGAACTGTACACTTAAAAATGATAATGATGGAAAATTTATCTTATATGTATTTTATTATAATAAAAAAAATGAGGAAAAATTATCTCGAAAATGGTCCTTCCTGCAGCCTGAAAGTTTTTCTAATGAGAATCTCTTGCCTGGCTGTGAATTTATATTAGCTGGCCAGATTACCACTCTACCTTGCAACTCATAAAAACCTTAGTTAATGTGGAAAAATGAAATCTAGCATCACTTCTCGTCACACCCTCCTCCTCCTCAAATTTGAGTCTATCCATGGATCACACAGAAGTTCTCTCAATTCTTTGAACATGAATTTCTCCCTTCTCCTACCATCATGTGAGTTGTTTGCTTGTTCCCTTATCAAATGGGCAACTCTGATTCACCTTTAAAATCTTAACTTTGATATTACCTCCACCATGAAAATTTCGTAATCCCCAATGGGAATTCTTATACACTGTCAGTGGAAATGTAAATTAGGAGAGTCATAAAAGAGTATGGAGGTTCCTCAAAAAATCAAAAATAGAACTATTTACTAGTCCAGCAGTACCAATTCTGGGAATATATCCACAGGAAGTTAAATCAACATTCAAAAGAGATACTTGCACATCCATGTTTATTGTGGCACAATTCACAATCGCTAAGCTATGAAATCAGCCTAGGTGACCATCAACAGATGAAAGAATAAAGTAAATATGGTATATATACACTGTGGAGTATTACTGAGCCATAAAGCAAATGAAATCATGTCATCTGAAGGAAATTTGATGGAGCTAGTGATCATCATGTTAAGCAAAATAAGCCAGGCATGGAAAGACAAGTATTGCATGTTTTCTCTTACTTGAAGAATCTAGATATAATAAACAAACAAATAACAACAACAAAAAAAGATAACCAGAAAGTAGTAGAGTTACTGCTAGGGTAAGGGAAGGGGCTAAGGAAGATAGGGGAGAGGGTAATAAATGGTAGTAGGGATGAAAGATATAATCAAAGCATGATATATGCATGTATAAAAATGTCACTGAGAAACCCACTAATTTGTACAACCAATATGCATTAATAATCATAATAAAGAAAAGAAAATTCCACAATACCTTACCCCAAGTTGTATTAGTCTTGTCTATTCTCATAATTTCCCCTCACAAAGCCCCCAGAGTCTTATTCTTCTCTATGTCTGACGTCCATCAGGAGAGGAGCTATGTCTAACTTGCTCAACACTGTATTCACAGCAGTCAGTCAGTCAGTCAATATAAATGAGATAATAAATGAATACATAATTAACTAATTTAGAATATACAGATGGAAAAATAGAACTTTGACTAAATGACATAATGTGACCTGGAAATTCTTCCCTTTGTAAAAAAGAGCTTAATATTTACATATTTATGGTGGGGGAGGTTGCATTCTACAGATGAGGGTGTTGGGAAGAGGTTGATGCATCAGATCTTCATCACCACCCAAGCAGAGCATCAGGGGCACTAACATCATGACTGACACTGTGGACATGCAGAAAGCACTCCAAGTGGAAAGCACTCCACTCATCTAATTCTCACAACTTGTTACTCATATTTACTTTACAGACAATGAGAATAATGCACAGGGAGGTTAGTTAGCTAGCAATGGGGCACTGAACAGAGAATCTGGATTTGAATTCAAATGGAGGGCTTAGTAACAGGACCCATCTCAATTAGATATGAGGAAAAGAGGTTTATCATCAAGGAAATGAGAAACATGGGTAATTATATCACGGCTTTGGTCCAAAATTGACTCCTTCTTCCATCATGTTTAGATAGAAAATGGTTCTACCTGATCCACTGACAGCCAATAAAGAAATTTGACCATGGAAATTCCTCTCAAAATGGAAGAAACTTCAATTTCAAAATATAATTTTACCTTTATTTATTACTAAGCAAATAAAATCAAAGAGCAGTTAAATACTGAGAGTTCATTCGTGGTCCTGAGGTCACATATTTATGCTTGCTAGAACAGAAAGTTTATATAAACTCCTACCTTGCAGAAAAATTTACAAGTTAGAGAGAATCAGCATAATACTATGGGAAGAGAGAGTCACAGAAATTGTGTAATGATAGGTGAGCTGAACAAGAATCATTACTTCAGACCTTCTCAAACCTTTATTATGCTATTTGCTGTGAACCCCTGTTATGGTCTGGATATGAAGTGTTCCCCAAAAGCTCACAATTAGATTAGAAGAGCTGAAACCTAATCAGTTGATTATCCCATGTGGTGGATTAATAATTTGAAAGGATTACTGTACTGGGTGATAACTGTAGGCAGACGAGGTGTGACTGGAAAAACTAAGTCACTGAGGCATGCATTTGAGGGTTTTGTTGCTTGTGCCTCCTTGCTCTCTGATTCCTGGCAACCATGAGATGAGCAGCTTTCCTCCACCATGCCCTGATGCTGTGATGTTCTGCCTCACCTTGAGCCTAGCATGATGGCTCCATCCATGGTCATAGGTACTAATCTAAAATCATAGGTTCAGAACAAGCTTTTTCTCCTCTAAGCTGTTCTTGTCAAGTATTTTGGTCACAGTGACTAAAAGCTGATTAAAACAACCCCCTTATAGTAGGTAATGTTTTTAATCAAATTCTTAGGTAGTTTCTCAGGATTTGACCGATAACAAACTTGTTGGGTGAATCAGTGGTATAGCAGATGGTACTATTATTAGTTATGAACACCTATGAGGTTAGCCATTGAAAACTCAGCATCTAGCTTCTTTCCAATTAAGTATAGTGCCATATACAAACGGTATGAAAACTATGTATTAATTGCTATGACCACTGAAATTTGCAAAAAAAGAAAACCTATTAAAACAGATTTGGTTCAACATCCCACTCAAGTCTGATGATACAATAAAAAATTTAAGTTTTGGTTTAACTTTCACAGTTAAGGTTTTGTTCAACTTTCCTACCTAATGATCTTATAGTAAGGAATTGCAAATACCACAGTAAAATATTCCTCTGCAAAGAGATCATCACATACTCCACAGAAATAATTAGAAGCCACATCAGCTACTTCATTAAACTAATTATAAAGAGAAAAATCCAGGTGACATTGTAATGAAACATGAATTTCTATTATTGTATTATTTTAATTGAACTAAATAGGCTTTGTAGTAATTCTGTATTCTGTAATGAACTTATACTATGAAAGTAACAAGAACTCAAGACTATATAAGGAGCTCATTTCAGGTCCCCAGTAGTCCTTACCTAACAAAGTTCATAATTAAATAACATCTAGTAAAAGGTAAGAATACATGCTGGACACTATACGGATACGGCCACATCAATGATTATAGCAGCACAATTCACAATAGCTAGACTGTGGAACCAACCTAGATGCCCTTCAATAGATGAGTGGATAAAAAAATTGTGGCAGCTATACACAATGGAGTATTATGCAGCACTAAGAAACGACAAAATCATAGAATTTGCAGGGAAATGGATGGCATTAGAGCAGATTATGCTAAGTGAAGCTAGCCAAGCCCTAAAAAACAAATGTCAAATGTCTTCTTTGATATAAAGAGAGCCACTAAGAATAGAACAGGAAGGAAGAGCATGAGGAAAAGACTAACAGTAAACTAAGACGAATGGGGGGAGAGAAAGGAAGAGAGAAGGGAAAACATATGGAAATGGTAGGAGACCTTCAGTGATACACAAAATTATAAGAGGTTATGAGGGGCAAGGGGGTGGGGGGGAAAAAAAGGGGAGAGAATTGAACAACAGCAGAGGAGGTAGAGAGGGAAGGTGGGAGGGGAGGGGAGGGGAGGGGGGATAGTAGGGGATAGGAAAGGTAGCAGAATACAACAGTCACTAATATGCCATTATGTAAAAATGTGAGTATGTAACAGAAGTGAGTCTGTATTATGTATTTGGGGAGTTCAAAACCCAATTGAGTCAAATGTATGAAAGATGATATGTCTTGAGCTCTGTAATGTTTTGAACAACCAATAAAAAAAAAAAATAAAAAAAATAAAAATTTAAATGGCAAAAAAAAAAAAAAAAAAAAAAAGAATACATGCTGGAAAAGAAGCATGGAGCCAGGTGTGATGGTGCATGCCTGTAATTCCAGCAGCTCTTGAGGCTGAAGCAGAACGATCAGGATGGAGAGTTCAAAGGTGAGAGTTCAAAGCCAGTTTTAGCAAAAGCAAGGTGCTAAGCAATTCAGTGAGACACTGTCTCTAAAAAACACAAAAAATAGAGTTGGGTATGAGGCTCAGTGGTTGAGTGTCCCTAAATTCAATCCCTGGTACAACATCTCCCACCCCACAACCCTCCACCAATAAGCATGGGCATGGATAACCAGTCAATGACACAGCTCAAAAGAATTCAGGGGCCAAATTTATGAGAAATTAAACTGGAGAATGAGAAAAAAATGGAAAGAATTTCCTGTAAGATCAAACATGTCCACTTTCACCACTCTTACTTGGTTTAATACTGGAAGACTTAGCCAGAGCAATTAGGAAGAGAAAGAAATAAAAGAAATCTAAATGGGAAGTGAGGAAGTCAAATTACCCCCTGTTTGCAGATGACACAATTTTATGTACAGAAAAACCTCAGGACTCAACAGAAAAACTGTTAGAAATGATAAGTGAATTCAATAAAGTTGCACAATACAAAAATCATCATACAAAATCAACAGCATTTAATACAATAATAATGAACTCGCTGGAAGAAAATCAAGAAAGTAATTCCACTTAAAATAGTTACAAAAATACTTGGGAATAAATAAAATCAAGGATGTGATGAGCTCTACAATTGAAATTATAAAACTGGTGAAAAAATTGAGCAATATAACAGAAAAATGGAAAGATCTCCAAGTTTATGGAAAAATCATACTGTTAAAATGTCCATACAGGAGAGAGATGGCAAATAGAGGGAGAGTGTCTTTCCCAGCAGTTTCTTGGTTCAAGATTTTAAAAGTGGAAAGACTGCTCCTTAACAAAATGTGTAACCAAGGAAACTCACTGAAATTTGATACTGAACTACAGAGATAGAGAAAGTCAGAAACTTCAAACATAATATTAAAAATAATTTGTTAGGAATGCACCACCTTTTTAAAAAAATATTTATTTATTTATTAGTTTTCGGTGGACACAACATCTTTATTTTTATGTGGTGCTGAGGATCGAACCCAGTGCCCCACAAATGCCAGGCGAGTGCATTACCACTTGAGCCATAGCCCCAGTCCAGGAATGCACCATCTTGACGGGCAGTGGTGGCAGCAATGACTTTGACTGCTGAGGGGAGGTGGAGCACAGGAAGAGAGAGAGGATAGCACAATGGGAAAACTGTCCTTGGGAAACCTGTGGAATAGGGAAGGAGGCTGGTCTTGATGGACCCATAGTCAGTGGGGTAACTTGATAGTAAAAAGCAACCCAAATCTCTCAGCCCACAAGCAGAGAGTTGGATGGAAACCAGGGTTGCTGGCTTGGGAACCATTTATAAGCACCACCTGGCAGTGAGCAGAAGCAAGAGGCTGGGAACTTAGAAAGGAAGTTGCTAGCCTGACCCAGCAGTTGCCTATTGTGAGTCTCAGAGTGTGCCTAGACCAATATGACTGCAACAGGAGCAAAGAGAATTGCAAAGGGCATCGAGGCTTGGGATACCAAGGAGACAGAGCTCCCTTTGCTGCTGGACCTCCAAAATAGCTACTGGGAAGATGTCAACAATGGCCACACAGGAGCACCTTCATGCTAAGGCTGATCCGGGGTTATTCACATCCATAGTGGTGTATATGAAACCTGTGGACTTTCAGACTCCATACCCTTAAAGTGAAATTTATGAGAGGCCCCTGAGACCCAGATGTCCAGCTGAGATCAACATCTCTTCAGCAGTTCTAGGGTGTGTGTATCAAATCTCAAATACCTACCAACAGAGTACCAAAGGTTAGCCAATACTAAATCCCAACTACTGGATCTTCCAATTTAGAACTCTGCACTAGCCCCACTATGGAAGTACAACACTCATCAGAACTCCCCAGTCTATCCCATCCCACACTGGGAAAGGGGAAGCTGGGAGCTACTACAACTAGCTTTGGTTTCTAGCCACATGCTGGAAGCTAAGTAAGGCTCCTAAAGAGGGACTTAACAACCTCCAACCATTGACCCAGGTGCTACAGAGCCCATAAATAAATACAAAGAATGAAAACCCATTCTTGCCAAGAGTTTTGACCTCAATGGAAAACAAGTCCTTTATTTCTAATGAAGAATTTTTAGCTTTTTCTTTCCTATTTCCATCCTCATTTTTACTCTCTAATTTTAACTTTTTAAATTTTAAAAAATTTAACTCCTTTTTGATTACTTATTATTATTTTTTCCCATTCTGTGGGAGGGGTGTGTTTCAACTGCAAAGACTTTCGCTTTACTTGTTTTCTTCCTTGCCCACTTATTATTTTAGTTTTGGTTTGACTCAGGTGAGGTAATATTTTAAGTGGGTTTGAGTTGTTTTGATTTTACATTTGATTTGTTTACCTTGGTTTTTGTTCCTCTTATTGCCCTTCTTTACTCCTTTCCCTCACTAATAATCAAATTTTTCTGTTTCCCCTTCCTCTCTCTCATTATTTTATTACTTTTATTGTTTACTGTCTTCTGCTGCCATCTCCTGCCTCTCTTCTGTTCACTTTTTAAATATTTCAAACTTTTCCTCCCCTTCTTACCCAATTTTCTCTTTACTTAAGAAACTGTAATTCCACTATCTGATAGAATTATATAGTTTATTGAATTTCCACATACCACATTCATGCTGTTGTGATTATTGATACTGTGATGACCTAACAGACACCTGCGATTTAATGTCTCATTGAATTTGTGGTTGTGAACTGTTGGCACTGATGTCAAATGCTAACCCCACCACTCCTACACAACGTTACAGATGTCAAGGCAGGCACTGAAGGTTTAGCTTAAGGTTGTAAATCTGTTTTTACCATCGTTGCTTTCTCCTAGCTCCCCACTTTCTCTCAGAAGGGCTGGAAAGTGATTTGGACACTTCAGGTACCCAGAGTTGAGATCCTACTGCCAAGCAATACGCACAACTCAGTCAAATAACAGTGAACTTCGCCCCCTACATGATCTCCTCAACAATACTTCCACACAGAATATGAGAGACAATAGCCCCAAACCAGTCACCAGGCCCCAAGAAGGAACAACCAGAGCAGAACCTCAGGTCTCACTCACAGACTCAAACATCAAAAAAAAAGAGAGAAGTCCCAGAACAAAAAGAATAACGACACACAAAGGACACACGTAAAAGAGGAAGGGGAATGCACTTCAACTGTGGCCCAAGTCCAAGACCTCTGAAAACACTGTAAAACAGGCATGCCAAACAGATGTCTGCACTCCCACATTTACTCCAGCACTATTCACAATAACCAAGATATGAAATCAGACTAAATGTCCAGCAGAATATGAAAGCATAAGTAAAATGTTGTACATGCACAATGGAATATTATTTGTCCATTAAAAAGACTGAAACCATGTCATTTGAGGCAAAATGGATGGAAGGGAAGGGCATTCTGTTAACAAGTGAAATAAGTGAGACATAGAAAGACAAACACTGCAAGTTCTTTATGTAGAAGCTTAAAAAGTTGATTTAATTGAAGAAGAGAATAGAAGATTAAAATCAGAGGCTAAGAAATGAGGAGGTGGAGAGAAAGAATGTGGTTAGATAACAGCCACCAAATTGGAGATAGATAGGAGGAGTAAGTTCTAGCGTCCTACAGCAGAGTAGGGTGATCATAGCTTAAAACTTACATATTTTATAAAGAGCCTGGCTCCAAACACAAAGAAATGATAAATGTTTAAAGGAATAAAAATGTTCATCGCCCTGATTTGAGCTTACACATTATACACACATATCAAATCATCATACTCCACCCCACAAATATGTACAATTATTCTATTATTAGTAAATTTTCTAAAAAGGAAAAAAAGGGGGAGGGGATTGGGTCTTTCAACTCAGTATTTGTTTCTTCCAGATGAAAAAAGTGAGGTGCACACAGGACAGATGATGTACCAAGATCACCATGTGAAAGCCAGAGCATAAAAAAGAAAACAGTCAACAGAATGAAGAGACAATTCACAGGGGGAAAAAAATTACAAATTATACATCTGACCAGGGGTTAATATCCAGATATTATAAGGAGCTCACACAACTCAATATCAACAAAACCAATAATACAATTAAAAATGGGCGATGGATCCAAACAGATATTCTCAAAAGAAGACATACAAATGCCCAAAAGGGATATGAAAAAATGTGCCACATCACTAGCCATTAGAGGAATGCAAATCAAAAACCACAGGGAGGTATCACTTCACTGAAATCAGTCTGTGAAGGGGACACCGGCACTCCCATGTTCATTGCAGCACTATTCACATTACCAAAATCATGGAAACATCCCAAGTGACCACAAGAAAATATGTGCATATACACACTATTAAAAAAAAAAAACAACAAGATCCTGTTATTTGAGATACCATGGAAGGAACTAGAAATCATCATGGTAAGTAAAATAAGTCAGGTACACAAAGACACAAATCAAATGATATCACTCAAAAATGAAATCCAAAAAGAGTTGATTTTAAAGAAGTTGAATATAGATTGCTGGCTCTCAGAGGTTGTGGAGAGTAAGGGAAGGGAGAGATGGGGAAGAGTTCATCAGTGGGTACTCAGTTATGGTAAAGTAAGAGCAAAAGGTTTTTTTGCTATGGCCCAGTAGGGTGACTGTAGATAGTAATTATGTTCTATATATCTTAAAAACCTAGAAGAAACAACATTGAATGTATTCAGTATGAAGAAATATAGATGTTTGAAGAGGCAGATGTATTTAATCTGATTTAAACATTATAAACATATGCATATATTGAAACATTACATAGTATCCTATTAATATGTACAATTTTTTTCTTTCTTTCATTTTGTTTGTTTGTTTTGTTACTGGGAATTAAACTCTGGGGCACTGGACCACTGAGCCACATCCCCAGCCCTATTTTGTATTTTATTTAGAGACAGGGTCTTACTGAGTTGCTTAGTGCCTCACTAAGTTGCTGAGGCTGGGTTTGAACTCCTGATCTTCCTGCCTCAGCCTCCAGAGCTGCTGGGATTACAGACATTTCCTGGAATTACAGGCATGAGCCACGGTACCCAGAAAGTATATACAATATTTATGTGTCAGTTTAAAAAAAATCAAAGGTAGAGTCAGAACTATTAGATTGAACCAATTGCAATTGTCAATATTCGCTGTTTTAAACTACAAAAACATTTTTATAAAAAAAAAAAGAATAAAAAGAATTAGAAAACCTGTCTCTGCTAGTTCAGAGTCCATGTTTTATTTCACAACATGCCCGATCTTCAGTGTGTAACCACGTTGCACTTTTAAACCGGAAGGGATTCAGTGAGGAATAGAGAAAGATGTGGGGTGTTGTCTCAGCTACCAAATAAAGCTTTTACCTAAATATTGAAAACTGTCTCTAAGTTTTGGGAAATTGGAAGAAACAAATTATAAGACCTTTCCACTTCAAAAATAATAAGATAACCAATGAAGCAAAAAAAAAAATGCATTGGGGAATAAATGTAATTAAATGACTGGCTCAAATAATGTACACTTTTGCAAATCTTTTTGTATTATTTTTTAATCTTTAAAGTATTTTGAGCACAACATAAAGTCGGTAATGGTAGTTCATGCCTCTTTTGAGCTTCCTTGTAAAGCTCCTTGGCTCCACCTAGTGCCAACCAGTCAATAATGAGAGCATTAATACGATGGAAATGCTAACTATACTTACTACTGGTTTCTTCCTTTCTGTAGCAAAGCAAGCTACCACCTGGGGAAATTTTAGCTTCTCCATAAATAGAAGCTGTGAAAAATTTTAGTTCGTTATAAACTTCAAAGTTTATGACACCCTACATAGTTGGATATATTTATACACTCATATCCTGAAAGAAATTTCAGCCCAACAACACGAGTCATTCACTCCACAGACTTATGGAGTACTTCCTTTGTACTAGGTGCTTCTCAATGGACCAGGGATAGGAAACATGGAGAAGAGAAATGCACAATCAAATACAGTAGAGTAAAATAGGTGTTTGTTGCCTGCATTGACCTTTAATAATAATAGGGTGTGTTCAAGTGAAGAATAAGAGGGAGAGGCTCAAGATACAGAATAAATAGGCCCGTGATTGCTTTTAAGGACACTGACAGGACCTTCAAGGATTGGAGAATGGCAGGGGCTCTGGGGGATGCAAAGGTTAAGAGGTAACTCTGAATCAAGATTTCACTTCTCTCTTCCTCTGCTTTCTCGTTGGCTAAGATGGAATAATAAAAGTATCTCTTCCATAATATCTGTTATAAGGATGAAGAAGCTAATGTACAGAATCTGCTTAGAGGACCCCCAGATGCATAGTGCACCAACATTTATTGGTTGTAACTCTTTTGCCTGGAGTATAAATGTTTATGGACTGGAGAGGGGAGCCATCACAAAATGATGCACAAATAATTGCTTTGGGAATAAAGGAAACTGAGACGGCCTCTGCCTCCACATGCAGTTCCCAGTGAAGCTCAAAACAACACTTTTATTCCATTTATCTAAGGACATGAGGGGGAATTCTAGGGAGCCAGGTGCTTCGGAGGTGGCGATTTTCACCTGGAGGCCCTAGTGTGAGTAAAAATTCCACTAAAGCTCTCTTTAGTCCTTATGTGACCAAGGGTTCACAGATTGTGTAGAGCTGACAGTCTCAGGATGAAGACCTCTGTGGTTCCTCAGCTTCTCCACCAGAACATAGGGGGAATGACAGGATGGATGGACATAGAAGTGTGATAAACAGACCACTAAAATGTGATAAACAGCCACCAAAATGTGTGATATTTCTTCTAAGTTTTTAAGATAAACAAACCTCACCTTCTGGTGTTTCTTCTATATCCTAACATTCTTTTATTTATTTATTTATTTTGTACCAGGTATTAACTTAGAAGCACTTAATCACAAAGTCGCATCCATAGCCCTTTTTTTTAAAAAAAAAAAATGTTTTATTTAGAGACAGGGTCTCACTCAGGGTCTCAGCCTCGCTGAGGCTGGCTTTGAACTCACAATCCTCCTGCCTCAGACTCCTGAGCTGCTGGAATTACAGGTGTGCACCACCATACCCTGCTCCTGGCACATTCTTAACTTAACCACCAGGGGAGTCAGAAGAAAAAGGAGAAAGAAAAGGACAGAGACCAGTATTTTGTTAGTGCTTTTGTCTGGAGACTTCAGATGTATTCATCTCATATCATTGGCAAATAATTTTGTGAGGTGATCCTATTTTTATTGATACCTTACAAATGAGAAAACTGGAACTGAGCCCCAGGGAAATGATATAATGCTCAAAGTCACATAGCTGATAAGTGGAGAAACTGTGATACTACTATTGTGTGTGTGTGTGTGTGTGTGTGTGTGTGTGTGTGTGTGTGTGTGTTGATGGCAATATGAATGCAGGGCCTTGTGCATGCAAGGCAAGCATTCTACCAACTGAGCTATATCCCCAGCTGCCTACTACATCTTAACCACCACATTCACTATCTCCTGTGAACCATTGAGTTTTCCAAAGGGCCTCAGAATGATTAATCAACCAGGCTTGTCTTCCCTTCGAGGTGTTCCAAGCTCAAAAGTATCTTCCCCCTCTCCACTCACACATCTGTCTAGATAACTAGCCTTTTAAAGTACCCAAATTCATCTAGGCAATAAAAGCAATCCATATGTATTTGTGTATATATGCATTTGTGTACGAGCAAATATCTGACATTAAGATAAAGAAGAGCTAGAATTTTCTCCCAGCAGTATATGCTACAATACAAACACACACACACACACACACACACACACACACACACACACCTAATCTTTCCAGAAACATGTCACTTTGAAAATATTGTTAATTTGAATTACTCTTGAATGAAATACAAATAATTTTTGAGACTCCCTCACCTCATTTCTGCAATCTCATCTTCACTAACCTCAGACAACCAATACCCTGAAAATCAGAACACTCTTCTACAACCAAATACACATATTAGTAATTTATAATTTCATTTATGATGAAATTCAGATGTCATTTTCCTTGGAGATTGCTTTACAAGTCACAGCTTTACTATGAAATGTAAACTGCCTCCCCCCGAACCCCACCCCTGTTAAAAAAAACTCAAGACATCTTTCAAACATGTGCAATTTGTTTATTCTATAAGAACCAAAGACAGCAAGAGTCTTTAAAGAAAGGAGAGTGGGTCAAAATTCAAGAGCATGATTTATTTTACACTAAGAATTTAGTTTTTCAACTTATCTCTATCATATCTCTGTATATTATTTTTCCACAAATTGAAAGGTAACTTTATATTATGAGAACATTTCAGATTCCATCAAATCTGAGGTATAAAAATTAAACAAAGGAAAATGGAACTACATAATAAGGATTGTATGAAAACATAATAAGCCTGATAAAGGTTATTATAATACAATCAATTCAAAACCTCCCTTTTATAATATGTGGGATCACTTTCTTTGGTTGACCAAATACATCTCAAGACAACTTTGTTTTGTAGGTACTGCTAAATACAATAGGAGAAATCCTGGACAGGTATGACTACATAGGTATGACTACATACTATTAGGTTTTGAGAACTAATTTCTAGACATAAATCTAAGTTGACTCATCTGGTGTATAATCTCCATGTTTTCTCATTTTTCACTTCTGTTGAAACAGCATGAGTCACTATTTTGATTTAAAAATTTAAAAAGAAATGCTATCTGCAGACACTTAGCAACTTGAGTCACAGATGTTTTTATACCTAGTTTCTTGAATAGAAATGCAATCTGTAGAAGCCCAACAACATGAGTCAGAGATGCCTTTATAGTCATATTTTCTTACAGAGACAAGAGATTTTAGGGGTTTTCCCTTAGCATTACACAAATATTCTTAAAGCGTGTACTCTACAAATCATTGTGCTAAACTGTGAAATACAGGATTGAATAAACTTGAAACTTAAGGAGTCAGGGGCTTGAGTTAGGGCTCAGTGTAGAGCACTCACCTAGCATGTGTGAGGCCCTGGGTTCACTCCTCAGCACCACATAAAGATAAATAAATAATAAATAAATATATTGTGTCCATCTACAACTAAAAAAAATATTAAAAGAAAAGAAGTAGAAACTTAAGAAATCAGATGTCTAGATGAGGAACTAAAACTAATTTTATTGGATATGTGTTATATAAAGGCAATGCTACTCAGAAATGAAAATGAAATGAAAACATGCCACTTTCCCTTGAGAATTAGGATTTTTTGCAGAGAGAAATCCCAAAAAACCAAATGCTGATTGTTTTCTTTGATATAAGGAGGCTGATTCATAGTGGGATAGGGAGAGGAGCATGAGAGGAATAGATGGATTCTAGATAGGCAGAGGGATTGGAGGGAAAGGGAAGGGGCATGGGGTTATTAATGATGGTGAAATGTGATGGACATTATTATCCAATGTACAGGTATGAAGACATGAATATACTATGTATACAACCAGAGATATGAAAAATTGTGCTTTATATATGTAATAAGAATTGCAATGCATTCTGTTGTCATACATAAATAAAAAATTTACATAAAAAAGAAATACACCAAATTAGATATTCAGTGTAGCTAATGCCACAATAGAGATGCATGAGTGATCTGGGTGTGTCAGGAAGATGAGGGGACAGGAAAGGGGTCACCTTGAGAGTTGCCCATGCTAAATCTTAAAGGATTAGTGGGAATAAGAGGTAATTGAGCAAAGTAATTAGGAATTAACCAGGTTTTAAAAATAGAGGAAGGTAGTTCAAAAAATAGAAGCATTATAGAAATGAGAGTTGAGCCAAATAGCCAAATATCTGAAAATCCACTCTGATAAATCCTAATAAAAATATATCACAAAGGACTATAAAGGTGGGGAAAAAAAAAGAGGAAAGATTACTTCTGACTGGAAGGATCTGGGAAAGCCTTGCTTGAAATGAGGTATTTGAGGATGGGTAAGTTCATATAAGCACAAACCAGGGGTGTTAGAGCAGCAACTGGAAGGGAATTGAAACTGGTTAGTTTCAATTGTAGGAAAATCACAGTTGTGCAAATTGCAACTACATCTGAAGGTAAAGGATTGCAAGGCTCCTACACCAATTATTCTGACTCTTTAATAAAAAAATAATATTCAATAACAATGAAACTATTGTACATTCTGGCTTATGGAATTAGTTATGTATATGTTTATTTTATCAGTAGAAGTATAGCTAGCAGCCACTTATAGTACCCACAGCAGAATCCCTGGGGCCACATCTGGTTTCAGTCCATCTCTAGTGGACCATTCCATACAAAATCCTGTGGTTCTTTGTACTTTTAGTCTCAGACAGTCACTGACCCTCTATTGCATAGCCCAGAACTGTCCTAAAAACCCTGGGGTCAATCCACATATACAGTGTGACTTGGGAATTCAGTGAAGGTGTTGGTAGGAAAAATCATCTGGTAGGTTGCCCAGGGTGACCTTGTGAGTTCTCAAGGTCACAGAAGGACCTACATCTGGATAATCACAGTAGCAACCTCCGTAGCACACCCTCATGTTGGACATTCTTCCACCTTCTTTGTCCCCTCACTCTTGAAATCACTTCTCAGATAATCTACTTGTGCAAAAGTCTTTCAGGTTCTGGGAAGTCAAATCTCATATATCAATGACTCATATATTAATTATAATGTATGCAAATCTAAAAGTCTAATTTTTTAAAAAATAAGAGCTAAAAAAGCTAGTGATCAAAACATCCTGTGGGGTTGAACAATTTACAAAAAGTAAAATTGAAAAGGATTGAGCACAATGAACAGCAATTTATAATTTTAAGAAAGCAATATTAACAGGAAATGAAACCCAAAACAAATTTCAAAAGCACACTACAATAGCTAGCACTAGTATTACTGAAATTTTCAGTTACCTGGGAGTTTTGCAATTGCCAAGACAGCATGCCTGTCAGATATGTCAAAACAAGGAGAAATTTAAATCCTTGATGAACTTTGTATAAATACACTGGTATGGATACCATATTTTAGCAATCCTTAATACTTTCTTAATAACTCAAGATAGGTAAGGCTTGGCCACATGTGAAGCGTCAGGTCTGTGGAATTGTGCATTATTCACTGACAAGACTCTCAGGAGCAAGCTCAGACCTTTCCGATCAGTCTTCAGCCCACAAACTAAGGGCTTGAAAAACCTTTTTATTACACAAAGATATCCTTTGTGATGGGAATTTTTTCCCCATAGGATTTGAGCAACTAAAAGGGTGCACAAAAAGTATATCAGAGCATATATTGAATTTCCTGTTTTAAGAAAAAGAAAAAGGATTTTCTGAACAGTGGAAAGAATCTTATAAAGAATCTTTCTAAGAAACCAGCTATTATCCATTTGAAACTCTCAGCAAACAAAAATAATATCTGAGGAAAGGGGATTCCCCAGAAGGCTGCTGAACAAGACAAAATCTTTGTCAAGGGAAATGTAGGCCATGTTGGTGTGTGTAAATGAGTCATAGAGTCACAGGCTTTTCTCATTACAAGGGCTAGGCTTCATCCGTTCAGTACAGAATGCCCCATATGAACCAAGCATTTTGCTAAGCACAGGAAACAAAATGAATGAAGCAGGCACACCCGCACACATTATGGATGGACACAGAAATAATTTTATTTATAAATAAAGCAAAATAAAAGCACATAATAGAAAGTGATGGTAGATGTTAGGAAGGAGAAATAAGAGAGAATAAGGGAAGAGAGTAAACTTGGATTGGGGTCAGCAAAGAATTCCCTGAGGAAGCAATAATTAATAATTAAACTAATCACAAAAACTGAGTAGGAAGGACTAGGGGTGTAGCTCAGTGGTAGAGATGAGGAAAAGGACAGATGTATTATTGATTGAGGACACAATTAGAAAGGGTACTTCATAGCCAGGATTTGAAGACCAGGCCTCATTCTCCTAATCAAGAGGATACCCCAAAAATTTCAAGGTCAAACAAAACGAAGAGGTCAAAAACTCCCTTCCATTCAGATCTTTTGTCTTATCTTTGAATGCACTTGTCCCAAAGCAGATTGCCAATATTTGTTCATTAGTTGATGAGTTGACCAGATTGTGGCTATTCTGCAGTCTTTAAAAAAAAAAAAAAAAAGGCCTATTTTTGTGGAATAAACAATGAGCTCCTTTGAACTCATTTGTGAAGGGAATTTTCTATGGTAACAACGAAGGATAGCAGTGAAATTTCAGGCCCACAATCTGGCAAGGGCCTGTTTGTTACCCTGGACCACAGCAGTTTTGTCTCCAAGCTTAAGGACAAATCCAGCTGTCAGTTTAAAAGTTCAGAAAAATAGGTTGCCCCACCATTACTACATCCTGAAATTTCTTTTATTTTCCTTTTGGAGAACACATACAATAAACTGCCACTAGGTGTCCTCAAAGTAAAAGTCATCACAGGACACAGTGCCTTCTGCACTTTGAGAATGAATTGACCTGTTTGTGGGGGTTCTTTGAGCCCGGACTCTTAGGGATAGAGTGGGATCTGTGGTTAGAGAGGAACAGCCAACCTCTGTGGGTGATAAGGAGTCACATAAAGGAAGAGGCATCCAATAACAGCTGGTTTTCCTTTTTGATTAGGATTTCTATTGCTTCTTCAGGAAGGCAGGCCAAGGAGACTTCAAATGGTGGATATGAAAACACTCCCCTCAACAAAATTTACCAGTGGCCTGGAGAACATCATGGAGGAGAGGGCACCTGAGGCCAGCTTCACCATGCTTCAGCTGCCCAGCAATGTCAAACACACAGAAACTATGGTGCAAACTTTTAGTATCTGATCATCTAACAAATTTTAAATTAGTTGAATTACTGCCGTTGCTTTTCCCCCAAAGGAATAACTGGGATAAATAGCCTTTGTTTTAGATTATACTTTAGCAAAGGATTTTGTACTTTTCACCACTAGGGCTCCTCGCCCAGCCCCTTCCCTCCAGGCTGGTTCTCTTTTCAAGCTCTTTTCCCTGTTTCCACTTCTCTTGTCTCTTTGTTTCCATTTGCTCCTCAGCAGTATCTAAGTCTCCTACTTTTATATGCTATAATAACAACAATCTATTCCTCCTGACTATGGCCCACGATATAATAAGCATTTTATAGCTTTGCAGAGTCAAGAAAGGTGAAAAAAGAAGAATGAAGGAGGGGGAGTGAAAAGATTAGAAAGCAAGTGCCTATCCCAAACTTAAGAAGGGAAATAAAGCTATAGGGTGGGAAGCAGGGGACAGGAGCCCTAGAGAGCTGCTTCCCTTCATCTTTTCTGCCGCAGACTCTGGACTCCTATATCATGGTTTAGGAATTTCTAATCTTACCACAGCCACATGACTCATACCCACTGGCTGACTCTGTAGGCTTCTACAAAACACCTGCAAAGATAAACCCTACCCGAGAAAACAACGCTCGCTCCAGGGTAGCCTTTCAAGGTAGGCAGGGGAATTTTCAGCTTTTATTTCCATTTTGTTTCCCCCCCCCCCAAAGACTCACAAGCCTTAATCTTAATTGCAGACATAGTTGTGTCTGACAGTCGGGGACTGTTTCCAAATCAAGGGATAAATTAGAACCGACCGAAGCTTTCTTCTGCCTAGGCCAGGAGACTGAAATGAGTCAAAGATGACTTCATTGGGGACCAACAAAGAATTGAGGTTGCGGTGGGAAGGTACCCGATCTGCTTATGGAAGCTAGATCCCCAGCTTCTCAGGAGTCCCCCCACCCTCGCCCATCTCCCTGGCCCCAGGTTGACCTTTGGGGACTTGTTGTTTTCTTCATCTCTCTCAGCGTTGACTTGAATCATCTTTCTATCATCTCTGAAAGCAAGCCACAAGAGAAAGAGGAAAGTGGGGTACCCAGGGTCTAATTAAAAATATAGATGCATAGGAATAATTACATATCATCTTGTTTCTTCATTCTGTATGAAAATGAGAAAAGAAGACTCAAGATCTTTTCTGAAAGCAAATACAGGAATTGTAAATTTTGACATTCTGCATATAGAATTAAACCATATATACAAACAAACAATTGCCTTTCTAATTCTTGTTTCTAAGACAACAGCTAACATTAATTGAACTCTTAAAAGATTCGTGATCCCTTATAGGGTCTTTATAAGTGTTAGTTCAGTTAACACTCTTCAACAATCCTGTAAAGTGTTCGTGATTATAATATCCAGTAACAGATATTAAAACTAATGTTTGCAGAGGTTTGGAACTTTACTGAAAGTAAATAGAAGTTTCTTCTGACATAATCTGATCACGACCCTAAGCATGCCTGAGAGCTTAAGTGATCTGGGAAGTATAAAAAAACTGAATTAGAATTTAAGATGGGAAATTAAACTTTTAATAATTTGGGATTTTCAGAAACTCAGGTATCCAGGATTTCTCACCTATGTCTGAAGTTGAGATTAAGACCTATGAGTTGTTGGGAAACAAAATTGAAATAAAAACTGAAACACTCTCTGGCCTTCTCCAATTTTTATCTCTTTCTATTCCAGAAGACAATCTATGCTGTGTTCCAGCAGATTCCATTTCCCATTCAGAACTAACTTGTCTGTAGTTCTATATTTTATTCCCAAAACATTTCCTGATGCTGTTTACCTCAGTGCTACTCAAAATGTGTTTGAAGACCCTCTGCCAATCATGAATTGTTTAACACTCAGCCATGAGTGTTAATTATTTCTATAGGTCTATATTTTTAATTAGACCCTGGGTACTCTACTTTCCTGAGATAGAAACAAAAATTGGACATGTGTAAAAACCTCTTCTAACACCACATCATCCAAGCAAAAGATTTTATATGTTCAAAAGTATCCGAGAGTGTGACAGATTGAAAAACAAAAACAAAAGAAATTGGTCCTTTACGACAAACTGTTTAGAAAGCACCAAGAGGCTTCTATTGCCTCTTGGCTAGTGTCTGCAGGTCTCCCTAATAAGGCTCAAGAATCATTCCATAAAGTTCAAGTTCATTTTCTTCTTTCCCAGCTAGAACAGAAGTTCCCCCAAAGTAGCTTCTCTTTGGTTTACTGCTTCATTCCTACTTCTAGAATCACATCTGGCGTTCAGAGAATGTTGGTCAAATGATTGAAAGCACTCATTCAGTTGAAAATGCCCAAGGACCTATCTAGGAGTTTCCTAGGACCACATTTAAAAGCTGAGAGACTACAAAACCCAGCGGTGGCTGATCCTGCTCCCAACTGCCTCCTCACCTTACTGACATCGATGTTCCCCCTTAACAATCCCATACTTCCTCCTCCCCAGAAGGAGAAGTGGAGACATTATTTCTGTTTATTTTCCACATAAGATCCAAACTCATTTGAACCCATTTTCTCCCCCAAAATGTTCCATTGAAATTTTGATTGACAATTACTTTAAATACTTAAAAACAGCATACTACAAGGACACAGCCACATCAATGTTTATAGCAGCACAATTCACAATAGCTAAACTGTGGAACCAACCTAGACGCCCTTCAATAGATGAATGGATAAAAAAAATGTGGCATATATACACAATGAACTATTACTCAGCAATAAAAGAGAATAAATCATGGCATTTACAGGTAAATAGATGGAGTTAGAGAAGATAATGCTAAGTGAAGTTAGCCAATCCCCCCAAAAACAAATGCCTAATGTTTTCTTTGATATAAGAAGGCTGATTCATAGTGGGATAGGGAGAGGGAGCGTGGGAGGAATAGACGAACTCTAGATAGGGCAGAGGGGTGGGAGGGGAAGGGAGGGTCCATGGGGTTATAAATGATGGTGAAATGTGATGATCATTATTACCCAAAGTAAAGGTACGAAGACACGAATTGGTGTGAACATACTGTGTATACAACCAGAGATATGGAAAAATTGTGCTCTATATGTGTAATAAGAATTGTAATCCATTCTACTGTCATATATAAATTAAAAAAGTAAATATTAAAAAATACACAAACATGTAATACATATTTGAAAATAAATACACAATATTCTTTCTGATCCATGAGCATAATATACCTCTATTTTCTTTTTATAACTCAGAGTAAAATTTTGTAGTTTGCTTACAGTTCCTTTGTATTTATAGTTGAACTAACCTACAGAATGCTTTAATTTCACAGTTGACTATTGTATACCAGCGTCTTTCTGCACCCTTTTGATTTCTAACTGTTGGTATAGAAGAAAGGAATCAATTTGTGCATGTTTATTTTCTATCTAAATTCACTTTAACTAAACTTATTAATTCTGGGAATTTTTCACTTGATTATCTTAGGCATAATATCAAGTTGTCAAAACTAATCATTTTATATTAGATCTGTTTCTTTCCTCTTCTTGGACCTCTGTTTCAATTCTGTTCCTTATTGCATTCAACAGAATGGATTCTTCCTTAATAAACCTTTTTTGGGAAAACATTTAGGACAAAGCAGAATATTTCAAGAAGAAACAACTCAATCTGGGATTCTGCCAGTGCTGTAGTCAGAGATGTATTGCTCTCAATACTTATATTAGCAAAGGAGAAAAAGAGAAACAATAAATCACACCAGGCTGGGGATAAAGCACATGCCTGGCATGCATAAGGCCCTGGGTTCAGTCCTCAGTGCCAACAAAAAGAATGATTAATTAATTAATTACATCAATACCTGATGAACTTTGTTCTTGGTGAGTTAAAACCAAGACTAAGAAGAAAAATAGAGTAATAGATATAATAGAGAATGAAGAAAGAGAACTGATTGAACAAAATGAAAATTGATGTATGACCACAATTTTTTTTAAAGCACCTAAGGTCTTAATTGGCATCTCTGGGTCACCCTTAGAGAGCCTAAGAATCATAAAATAAAAGCCACTTATAAAGAGGTATTTTCTTTTTGTCAGCATACCATTTTCTGCAGTTCGTAAGCCTGTAGGCCTTAAAAATAAAACAAATTGATGCATGTAACAGTACTTTTTTGGATTTAGGTGCTAATAGTTTATTTAAAATGAAATATAAAAGTGTGATTGGCTGTTAGCTGCATATTTTGAAAAAGAACGGTATGTTTCTTAAGCTCCAGCTGCCTGGCCACAAAGTACCTGACTCTTTCTGATAAGAGTCAGAGCTATACAAGAAGAAGCCCTGTGAGCATTTCTTCAGTTGAACCAAAGAGGCCAACTCTGAGAAGTGCCTTCCTCTCCTGCCTGAAGGACTGACCCGCCTTATTGGAGACAGATAGGCTGTGGAAAAATTCCTACCTTCATTTCTCTAGCGTCAGCCTGCATCTAACCTCAAGTAAAGTGTGAGCAAGTATAATTTGTAATTGGTCTTTCTTAAGCCGTTGCTCAGTGAAGAAAAGTTTCTCCCTCCAAATTTTTAAATTTATCCTTCTCATAAGGAAGGAGCTGGGCTTAACTTATTCCTCTAGGAAGCCTGGGCCTCCCTAAGCCATTATTAAGTTAAATGTGCTCTTAGAGTGATAACACCCCAGAATCTTGTCAAAAAGATCTTTTCTGGAACTTGAAGCATCTTCATTCAAATCCCCCCAGAAGTTAAAATATATATATATATATATATATATATATATAAAATCAGACAAAAATGAGGAATAAAAAGAACAAAAAATGAGCAAAAGGATGGGAGAAAAATATAAATAGAACTTCCAAGAATGAAAAAAAATATAATTGCAACATTAGAAAATAACTAGATGATTTACATAGCAGATTAGAATGAGCTGAAGAAAGAACTGCTGAACAAGGAGCTTGAGCCGATTAAATTATATTTAATGCTTCACAGGCAGAGTTGAAAATGATAGGTTAAGAGACTAGAAGAGGACAGATGAAAAAGGTTTAATGATCCAAATTAGAGTAGATACACAAAATGACATTTTGTTAATTATCTTTTGCCAAATAACAAATTACCCCTAAATTTAGCTGCTTAAAATAGACAAAAGTTGTTCCCAGTTCCAAAGTATCAGGAATCTGGAAGCAGCTTGGTAGAGCAGTTCTGCCAAGGGTTTCATAAGACGTACTGTCAGTCAGTGATCCAGACATCTAGAGCTGGACAATATGACATTCTTCCTATACTACCATCCTATCTTATTGGGTTTGCATTCTAATAAAGACAATAAGTAGGTAGACAAATGAATGTGTAAGTACTGCTCCATTTTATACAGAACAGCAGAGCCAGAGAGGGTGGGAGGTGATACTATAGATAATGTGGCCAGGTAAAATCTTTCTAAGGAGGTGACATTTAAAGACATCAAGGAACAGGTTACAGGAATGTCTCAGAGAAAGGCATTCCAGATAGAAGAAATGATAAGTGCTAAGGCCCTAAAACAGGAACAGAAGGATACATTTGATATTTAAAGATGCACTTAACCTCTTATGTTTCAGTAATATTTTGTCTACATAATACATTTTTAAAAACAGGATAATGCTCACAGCCAATGAATAGTAACAGAGTACCTGCTATGCCAATCAGAGCTGCTGACTCTGGAGACACAGACCTCATTTCAAGGAACTTAAGACTCTGAGAATTGTAAGAGATCTCTGAATTTTAGTACTGCCGCTCAACTAGAATCTCTGAAACTGGGGGGAAGGGGAGTCTCTTTTTTGCATTGTATAGTATAAATTTTTTATTAAGGGACAGCAGGGATATCACTAATAGAAAAAGAAATAGAAATTTACCTTTCATGGTAAAAAGTATTCTCATAAATCATAAGTAGACTGGTTACTTCTCTATTTAATGATCTACCAGCTTATCAAAGGCATCTCCTTATTAGCATTTTATGAGGCTTATCACCTGAAGGCAGCCTCCAAACTTAGAGGCTAATAAGTGATTAGCTACATGTCTAGATGTGCAACAGCTGATGGAGGAGTAATAAAAGATCCCTCCCTCCTCATTCTCCTGGGTGATTAGTCTCCGTCCACCATTGCAATCTTGTAAAGGCCTGGAAATGATACTGTTAATGTGTTTAATACAGATGGCTAGGGGGAAGCCTCTTCAAAGTGACTTTGGAGAAGCTCAGTAATCTGACTTGACTGCTTATACCAATCACACTTAGAGAACTCAAGCCCATACCTCTTCAAGTCTTTTGTAGACAGAGGCAAACTTTGACATTTCAATTTAATTTTCAGTTCTGAAAGGCAGTACCTTTTCAAGTCTGCTATCAGATTTCACCCACTAGTGTATTCAGCTCTCACTAATTTTGGAAGTCAAAACAATGTTGAAAGTATCTGTGAAAAGGATATCTTTTTAAAGCAAATCCTCCTTTCTCATAAAATGGAGTAAGATTTGTAAAAAAAAAAATCATAAGGGGGTGGAGATATTTTCATTTTCCTTTACAGAGTAAAAATACCCTTTCTAATTTAGGTATGTACTAGATATACAAATATCTAGTACATTGCATTGGTAAATAGAGTGATGATAATTTAGACATAAAAAGATGATTGATAATGTTGAGCTCACATAGCATGAAGAGTCTATAGCTCAGAAGTTTCCTAAAACTTGATAAGCTTGATTTTCTCAGAATTGATCAGCTTCCTGGAAGTTGATTCAGTCTAACAACCTCACATGAGAATATTCTCAAAAAGCTTGTATTTACAGCCGTTTTTAAACTCCACTAGAAAAAAAAAATCTCTCTGGCTTAGATTAAAGGAAATCAATTTCCTTCTTATGGGAAGATGTATTTGGCGGTGAAGGTTGGTGCAGATAGGATGCAAACCAAAAGAGCATAGGTCAGAATCAGTATTATACAAAGCACAGTAAAAGGACCTGCTAAATTAGTGAACTGATAAGTCAGGCAGAAGTTGCACTATGCCCATGGAATTACTGCATTCAGAATTCAGTCCAAAGATCTAAAACGGATGGAACTCATTGCTGTTGGTACACTCACATATGATCAATTAGTAAAGGAAAAACTCTAATAAATTTAATTCATAATAGGTGAATATAAATGTTGGCTATTAGCATACTCCACCAAATATTATTGGCTCTCCACTTTTTTATTGCATGGTAGAATTACATTTCCCCATCCCACTGATATTAGACATGAACTATGTTCTGTCCAAAAAAAGAAAAAAGAAAAAGAAAGAAAGAAAAAATAAAAAATGCATAAAAACGAAATGTATCCAGGTATAGTCTCAAAGAGGCAGTTTGACTTGCCACATCCTTTACTATGGTTATCATGAAAACAATTTGAGATGATTGAAATAATCAAAGCCCTTTGTCAACTTTTATGGAATGTGTGTGAGAAAGAAAGAAAAATAGTTGTTGGGTTAAGCCACTAAGATATTTAAGTAGTTTCTTTACTAAAACATTACCTCCACCTAAGCTTCCTGTTGTGATATACAACTCTAAATTTGTTTTATTTTTTATTTTTTTTAAATTTTTTTGTGGTGCTGGGGATTGAACTCAGGGTCTTATGAATGAGAGGCAAGCACTCTACCAACTGAGCTATATCCCCAACCCTACAACTCTCAATTTTAAATTACTTGTTTTAAATTAAGGCACCACCTTCTTGGAGTCAGGATATATTGACAAACTAATTAGGACTTAAGTTGACTTAGCATTTATATAACCAGAACAACATAAAATGGAGAGAAAAGGGGAATAAAGAGTGTTTGAGATATGAAAAAAAGCATGATGAACAATTATTGCATTATAATAGCACATATCCTCTGGTTATTGTGTTAGACCTGACTGTCAATCACCATGGTGCATTCATTCAGTTAGATACTCTACGAATATTTATGGAATGTTTACAATATGCTGAAAACCATGTTGGATCCTTAGGATACAACCGTGAAAAACCAAGACAGTCTCAATCTTTATTTAGTCTATTATTTAGTCTCTTTATTCCCATTCTAGATAGCATGACAATCATGTACTTTCCACCAACAAGTATTTTTTTTATCATAATTGCTTACACTGTCACTTTCTTTAGTTATGTTCTCCTTCTAAACATATGCTATATAATTCAGTGCTTCTCAAACTATTGTTTTCTTTTCCCTAATCCGTCACAGAATAATACTTTTGTAAAATATGATGAAAATAAATTACTGGAAATTATTTCATATAATTGGATATCAAAACCATATCAATAAGCTGTAAAAGTTTCTAAATGATTACTTGCAATTTCTACACTTATCTACTTTCAGATGGGCTAACAGCTCACAGATCATCATCATTGATCTATGGGCTCCATACTTTAAAGATGATTATTCTGGGTAATATGTTGGTCTTACACAATTGTGTTTTCTGTTTTTGTTTATGGAATCATTTTCCTCTTTTTAAAATATTTATTTCTTTATTTGCAGGTGGACACACAATATCTTTATTTCATTTTTATGTGGTGCTGAGGATTGAACCCAGTGCTTAGCACTCTACTCCTGAGCCACAACCCCAGCCCTCATCTTCCTCTTCATCATCAAAGTTATAAGGTTTTCAGGATGGGCCTTCTGCTTATTCAACTCACCATATAGATTATTATTTAATTACTATTTAAAAAATAACTAATATTTCATATAAATACATTTTAATCTCTATTCTATGTAAATGAAAAATCAATTTCAGTTGCCAGAAATAAAATGCATCTGTAAAAAGGAAGAGCAATGAATAAGTTGTTATTCAAGTCTAGGGACATATTATAATCACTCTGTGAAGAGTCAAATTTTTACTAACATCAAACTAAAACTTTCTACTTGGCAGAATTAGACAATTAAGAAGGAATTTTTTTTTTTTTTTTTTTTTTTTTTAAACTTTTCAATATTTATTTTTTAATTCTCGGCGGACACAACATCTTTGTTGGTATGTGGTGCTGAGGATCGAACCCGGGCCGCAGGCATGCCAGATGAGCGCGCTACCGCTTGAGCCACATCCCCAGCCCAAGAAGGAATTTAAAAGAGTTTTCTTGTTATATATTTCAATGCTATTTAATGCCCAATTTGTGTTCCATGCAAAATCATTTTAAGGACAACACAGTAGTGTCTCTATATATTTAAAAATAGGGCATCATTTTAATTCTCTTAATTTGGGGAGCAATGTGCATTTGTCTTCTATGACTGCCAGTCTCTGGTCACCAATCAGTTGTTCCTAATCAAATGGATAACTATAACTGAGCATAGGTGTTAAATGCAGTCCTTCCTTTCCTTGTATCCTTGTCTTATGACCATTGGTGCTAGAGATCATAGGCTTTCTTAGGCTTATGAAAGTAATATTTTCCCTATATCTCAATGCTCTCTGTGATATTTGGGGGACTTACTGCAGCATCTGATATACACTAAGTACCCAAACTAACTTACTAACTTGAGTTTTCTTCTGTCTTCCATTAATAATCAGTTTCTTTTCCTGATGAGATAGAAAAATATATATATATATATATGTGTGTGTGTGTGTGTGTGTGTGTGTGTGTGTGTGTGTGTGTGTTTTAATTATTGAAAGTTCCCTTTGGGTTCCCTTGAGCCTATAAGAAGAAACATCTGTCAATTCTCATTCATTTTTTCTTATTACAATGATTTTATCACAATCCACAATTATATTGGTGATATTATCCAATGGACCTTAGAGGTGTGGCTTAGCCTCTATATTTTCATATACCAACAGCTCTATCCAACTTAAAGCATTGATTGACATTAAGGTTCAAAGCCAATTGTTTGTTCTCTGAGAATTACCTCAACTAAACACCAGATCAGTTCTTCTGCACACACTAGGTCAAGCTGGAAACAAGCATAAGCATATTTGAATTTGCATGATATTCCCAGGGACAGGAACACAAGCAGAATCTTTGCAACAATGAAGGTTTTTCCACCGGCATTTCTTACCTAATGTTGAACTTTTATCAAAGGACTCCCCTCCCCCCCAAAACAAGCTGTTTCAAATAAATGCTAACCATACAGTGTCTCCTCTCTCCCTTCAGGATATACAAACCACAGAATTCCGATGACTCACCCAAAAATAGCTTATAATATGCCAAGGACGGAAGGGCATGCTGTTTGGTTCTTTAAAACTTCCTGCCAAACTGAAGAAACTGAGAAACTGAACATACACAGATATTTGGGGACTAACTGTGAGTAATAATGAGAATTTAATCCCGGTATAGTCTTCAGGGTTAGCAACAGCTTGCCTAACATGTCCAGTTACATCCTGTTTGCTACACTAATGTGACTCCTCAAAGAAATAATAATATAATATTAATAGCACAATGTTTCATTGTTAAAACGGCTATTATTTGTGTAGACTTGGAAGAACTATAAATGAGAGGCATTATGAAACAAACATATTGCCATTGTGTCTTTAAAAAGCCAGGACTTCAATACATGGAATTTTAAGGCAGCCTAAGTCCTTAAAAAGGAAAGGTAGTAATGTATATTGATTAAAATCTTGGGTTTAAATGTCAGTGTTTACACCAACTATGCCATCATTAGCTGTTACTTGACCTAAGTTTGAATTTCCCTGTATGTAAAATCAGGTTCATAAAAATAATACCTATGTCCAGAAATGCATGCTTGAAAACAAGGGATACTGTTCAGAAAATAAAGTATCCAGAGCATTCTTTGTTTTCTGTATAATGGATCTGAAGACCAAACTCATTAAGTGACCCAAGAAAGGCCACCTGCCTCATCAGTGTCGTGCTGAGACAGAGCATAATAATTCTGTGGTTAAAAAAACAGGCTCTAGAGTCAATCCACCCAACTTCAAATTCCAATTTTCCAACTTGCTAGCTGTATAGACTTGAAATAGTCATTAACTTTTCTGTGCCTCCATTTTTTTAATCTATAAAAATCAGAAAATAATCTTACTTACTTTATTTATCCTGGTACTGGAGATTGAACCCAGGGTTGCTCTACCACTGAACTGCTTCCCTAGATCTTTTAATTTTTATTTTAAGACTCAGTCTTACTAAATTTCTGAAGCTGGTCTCAAACTTGCAATACCCCTGCCTCAGCCTCCTGAATGACCAGGATTACAGGTATGTGCCACGGCAGCTGACAATAATATCATTTTTCTCACAGGATTATTGTGACAGTTTAAAAGGGTAATATATGTCAACAGTGCCTGGTACATAATAACTAATCAATAAGTATTACGGCAGTACAATAAAACTGGGGAGTTTGGATTTTTCCAAAAATGAATTTTAAAGTAAAGGTCAACAATGCCAGACTTTTTGAATCTATATCCCTAAAAGCCCTAACAAGAAATAAACAACTTTGCAATGTTGTCAATGTAGTTACATGGTGATCAAAACCTTTCACATGTGTTCAGCTCAAGGTACACGTCATCTTTGATTATATTTATGTGTCATATTTCCGTTTTCTTATAGAGGAAGGATATAAGCAGACAACTTAAAAATATTTCAAACAACAGCCCCTTGATGCAGTCACTTTGGAGTTTTAAAAGAATGCCAGCAGGCAGCTCCACCTGACGTTCATGCAGGAAATGTAATGAAAGAGGAAGAGCAGCAGACTCCTCTTCCCAATTCAGATTCTGCCTCTTGACCAGCTACTATGAAGTTACCCCGCCTTTGAGTCACCCTACACAAAACAAGGACAGCAAACCATGCCTGCCAAATGATAGGAGCTACCTGGAAACAGGATGTGATGTGCTTCATCCAAAATAAAATATTTTTCTCATGTTAAAGACTATCATGAACTAATTTATTCAAATCTAGTCTGAAGCAGTTGAGTCAGAAAAATACTTTTTTTAATGTACTCAAATGACAATGAGATTTTCATTTAAAAAATAGTGAAGAAGAAAAAGAGGAAAAAACCTTCAAATCCCAGAGAAAGAAAGACCATGTATTTTTACATCTCTTAACAAGAATGAGCACAGAGTCCTCATAGTAGGTGAGCACATAGTAGATGCTTAAGGCATATTTGTTATAAAGAAAGTGAGGATCGGAGGGAGAGAGAGAGAGGGAACACAAGTTAAATGCTTTAGGATTCATGGGGTCCAACCTCCCACTGACACTTCTATACCCCTACTCCCACCTGTTAGAGCCTAATTTGAAAATCACTGACCTAGACCCAGCCACTGAAGGCCTCCTAGGGTTATAACTGCTAGTACCTTCATAAAAATGCTAAAATTGTGACAGATATAAAGAATATCTCCCCAACCCATGATTTTCTTCTATTAATAGATGACAGGTTATCTTTGCATTGTCTTGAAATTTGAAAGTGATCGAAATCCCAAATTGAAGCCAACTAGCCAAAGGACCTTCAAAACCATATTTCCTGCCTTCAGTGGATATCCTTGCAAGGTAGAAGAGCGTGCATACTCACATGGTGTTTGTATTTCATAGGTAACCTGAAGTGCCACAAGAAACAAATGAGAGTGTTTTGGGATTTGGAGGATAGATGGGGACCTGGGCAGGTCATGGCCTCTCAGGAGCCCTCAAACCTTCCAGGAGAGAACTTCCTCAGCAGACCTCAACTTGAAGTCTTCAGGGAGCACTACAATTCAAACTGCTCCCTCCTGATCATATCATAACCAAGCATCAGATGGAGAATACTCTTAAGGTTTCTGTGTCTGCTGCTAGAGCACTCCCAGCGTATCAGAGCCTGACTCAACTATGGATGAAAAGCCAAGATGTACATGTGACATGTAGGTCATGCTATTTCCAGATCCTTCAGAATTTGTCTACCAACTTCCTTTCCCCTAAAGCACACAGCCCCTGAGCCTCTAGTGTTCTCTTGTCCCTGTGAGTTTACTTCTATCTCTTCTGATGGCTCCTCTTCCCATTATTAGAGCCCACCTCTGGACCAACCCTGCTGCAGAAACTGGAGGCTTTAATTAGTGGGCTCTCCATAAGTATTTGCTCAACTCAATTCAGTCCCACTCGGAGATCACAGGCTGCAAAGATCAACGGATTTCCTCACTGTATCCAAAACCCCTTGCCTGGGGTCAGGAGATAGTGGCTTGTTCCCTTATAGGGAAAACAACTTTCTCAAATGCACTGCCTTAAGCCCCTGTTCAAGTACTTTCTTACTCAATCTTTTTTTTTTTTTTTAAAGAATGATTTTTTTAAAAAAAATTATTGAAGGATCTTTATTTTATTCATTTATATGTAGTGCTGAGATTCAAACCCAGGGCTTTACATATGCCAGGCAAGCACTCTACCACTGAGTCACAACTCCAGCCCCTTACTCAAACTTTTTGAAAATCCAACATGTCTGTTGGAGCAGCTGAACGCTCCAAGGCAGAAATTCGAATCAGTAACAAAAGTAATAGATGATTCACAGACCTTAAATAAAGGTCTCAATTATTAATTGGCCACATGACCTGGTTTTTGATGTATTCGAGTAACATGTTTTATCATCCTCCACAGCAAAGTCTAAACCTTATGAGTTTGTGTAGAACCCCATGCCTGCAAAGCGCTAGAAACAAAGACAGTTTGAAATATTTTTTGCTATTGAAATTAAAACTAAATAAATATACAATTGCAGAAATTCAAAGAAAAAGAAAAAGCCAGGTCTCTGGAAAATCAATATTAATATTATTTTGTGTATATTAATATCTTACATCTAAAAATAGATGAAGCTCAATTTTGTATATAGTGACATATATAATAATTCTATGTACAATGACATATATATTATTATACACACACACACACCACATATGTGTGTGTGTAAAATCTATCCTTTGTACTTGAAAGAATTAGGAAAAGTTTCACATATGAAAAAAGCAAACAAAAAATTCCAAAAATAAAAAAATAGTGGGTTTGTAGGAGGATCAAACAAGTAATTTGCCCAGGACTGGTCTATTCATTATTTTTGTAACTTAAGAAGTTGTCCCTGGGCAATAAAAGTACAAGCAAATAGGGCATAAATAAACAAGCAAACAAACAAAAGTAGATGAGCAGCTAAGAAATGTTGGAATTGAATGTATTAAATAGAACATTTCAGGAACAAAACTTGGATTCCTAAGTTCATGAATGTGAAAACACCTAAAGTAAATCAAGTGAGAGAACAGAGGAGGAGGTAGAAATAGACCTCTTTCTCCCTGGAGGAACAAAACGCTCTTTAATCTAAACAATAATTACTAAAATCTATTAATATTTAGTAAATATAAATCCAGACTTGGAGAAAAAGAATGAATAGAGAAAAAAATGTTGAGGAAGATGCATCTGGGGGTACTGGGGAATGTAAGAGAGCCATCTCTGTCCCCACCAGAAGCAATTGTTCTCTGCTGAATGCTCCCAAGGCTGTTTCCACATGTCAGTCCTAGCAAGTATTCTTACATATTATCATATTATTGATTTCCTTGTTTTCCCTGATAATTTTGTCATTTTCCAGCATGCTTAATAGCAGGTACTTTTAAAACAGTTGTTGAATGGACAAAAACATCAACCAGTGGTATGAACTGATAATGAGACTTCTCAAGCAGCTTCTGTAGGACCAAGTTCAGCTCAGGTACTTTTTTTTTTTTTTTTTTTATCCCAAGACCTGTAGGTAAATTTGAAACTACACTAAAGCAACCCAAACAAGGAAATTCAGTAAGAATGGTCTGCCAACCTGGACAAAGCTGAACTCTTATCTATTTTCTGCACCTGTAACGGCCTGACTTATAAATAGTTTGCCTTTTTACTTTGCTTCATGGTCAGCTGCATCTCAGAAGAAATGCCTAAGATCACATTTCTGTTTTGACTAATCTCTACAAAGAATACTGCAGGAAAGGGAGACACCTGCAAAGCTCTCAGGACCCGGGGCAAGGAGCTCATCAGTCCACTGTGGCAAGTTGAAATGCAGGAACCACATGAGGTGACTTGATTAAAATGAAATAAAACACTGAAAATGAATTGAACAGTATGGGGCAGAGACAGTAAAAGAAAATGATTGATCTACTTCTGAGAATTTTCTCACTTAAAAGGTGGATATGAAACGACAATCAAAACTAATAGAACACACAATGAAACCAGCCCCAATCAATTAAAGTCAGTGGAAATAATAAATTTTAATCAACAAAGTATTATATAAATGTGATAATATTTTTTACAGAAAGAAATAGGCCTAAAAATATAATAGGAAATGAGGAACAAAACTACCATGCATATTTCTAAAAATAAAATAAAATTCCTAGAAATTAAAAATGCTATTACTGAAATTAGAAATGCATTGCAGTGCTGGCTGGCTGACACTGGAGGGGCTGGTTTGGTTAGTAATCTTGTATTCTTGGCCCATTATTTTTAATATTAAGATACAGAACATAACAGTTCCTTTAAGTAAAGGTTCTTAAGTTCCATAACCCCTAGAATTCAGATGGTCTGTGAATTTGAGTAGGAAAAATTTACTTTCTTTTGTAAGTAAATTCCTTACATTACCTTTTTAACTAACTGAAATCTAGCATTTCTTTCAAATATAATGTGCAATACATAGACATGCTAATAGTAACTTTGATTTTTCTTCCATATAAATCTCAGATGTTTTCATATTATAAAACAGTTATTGCAGATGTCACCAAATATTATTTATGCTCATCAGAATCATGTTACTTATTATAAAAGAACTATAGATTGATTTCTTGTTATTTAATGTGCTCATCTTAAAAAGTGAATATATTACTAATCACAATGGTTTTATTTTCATTTTTTGGTAACTCTTTACCAAAGAGTAAATTTAGTAATTGATTGCTTTTGTAATCTTATGTATGTTATTTTATCCATTTAAAAATTATTCTTTGAAGCATCCCTAGGGTTCACCTAACAAAGTCATCCATGACAAAAAGAAGATTAAGAACAATACTCGAAAAACAAACTCAGAAAGTATGTATATATCAAAACATCACATTGTGCCCCATAAATAAGCACAATTATTATTTTTAATCATAATTTTAAACTCAAAATATAATGTAATGGCTACTTAAAATTTGAAATCAAAATTAATTTTCCCTTTTATTTTTTAATGCTGAAAATTAACCCTGAAATATATAGTCTCTTAGCAAGTTGGACTAACGATATCTTTATTTCAGACTTTGTTTTACATGTTTATTAAAACTTTAATAGTTAAAGAGGAAAGGAGTGAAGAGAGAAAGAAAAGGTAGGAGAGGTGTTTTGAAATTTATTGAGCTATTATAGTCTTACCACCTGTCTTACCAAAAAAGAAAACATATGTATTTGAATGCCTATACTTTCTCTTAGTCAATTTCAAATCACTCATGTAAGAATTTTTATTGAAAATTGGGCCTTTTGTTCGACCTTGTGAGGAAGTAAATTCCTTACATTTACCTTCTAACATTTAAAATCTAAAATCAGGTGTTTCTACAGGACAGTTTGAGTTTGGGTGTTATTTGTTTAACAAGCCTGATTTATCACATCCTATCCTAGATCTCTTTCCAAAATACAGAAGTGAAATTTCTATGTGTTTGTGTCCAGGTTTGTTACACTGAGCTACACACCACACCCTAAGCAAAACTTCAAAGAAGCCGTGAACAGTAGTGCTTGTTCTAGCTGGAAGATCATCCTGAGTTCCTCCCTGTTGACTCTTGCAATGTTTGGGCCTCCTTTCATCTTCAGTTCTCAGATTCTGGCATAATAACCCAGCTCTGACGTCTGTACCTAACCCTCCAGGTCCCAGGCTGTCACTGAAATTTTTATGCTTTGCTGATTCCATGGCCCTGCTTACTTGGCCAATTTTGTAGTCTCTTCTGTCCTGGGTGAAAAATCTCCCTGCCTAGGGCCAGTCTGGAAATCCCCAGAGGACAGAAATTTGGACATCTGCAATCCCTCTTTATGAAGCCAGACCTGGAAGGACACTCTACAGTTTAACCACACTTGAAATAGCAGTTTTAACATGACTCAAAAGATTATATCTCTGATGGTCTCCTGTAATTCAAATCAAAACTTCTTGTTCAGCTTTCGAACTTACTCCACCAAAGTGACATAATCCACAAAACACAAAAGTGACCTCTTATTGACATTTTTAAGAGGATGGGGAAGAACAGTGAAACTTTCCTCACAACCCAGAGAAAAACTTCCAAAAATGCTTTTTTACTCATCTTCATCCCCCGAGTCCCCACATTCGGCCACAGTAAGCTCTCCTCTCTCTCCTTGAGTCTCTCACTTGCTCTCCTCTTAAATTCCACGCAGTTGTAAAAATAGAATTCAAAAAGATCTCTATGAACAGATGTGAAGCAATTTTTCAGAGATATTAAGTGATTAAAAGTACCTTGCAGAAAGACATGTGTCTTAGGACACCTTTTGTATAAGTAAGATGAAGACATGAGAAATCATATATCTGTGTATGTTTCAAAAAATCAACAAGGAAGAATAACCCTGGAGGGTTGAGGAGAAGAGGGAAAAGGATATGCATGGCATGACACTTCTTTGAGAATTTTCTCTGATAATTTGACCTGAAATTATCATAATATTCTACATATTCAAAGCATAAACAAAAAACTTTAAAGAATAATAAAAGGAAAAAATTCAAACTGAAAACAACCTACAACAATGAACCCAAAGTTATTATTTTTTTTAAATGTGATATATCTGTCAGAATAGGGTGGTAGTAGAGAAATGACTGAGGAACTTAGGGCCTGAGCATTGAACTACATGACTTCAACCTTGATAAGACAAAGTGTAGGGTAGGGGACAGAAAACAACCAACACATCTTGACTTTTTTTAATAGGTTTTGTTTTTTAATGGCATGAGCAAGGCAATTCTGAAATTATTTTAGATGTATTCCAGTATTGAGCAATGAATCCCACTATTACATATAATTTTATTGTACCAATAAAAGTTAATTAAAACTAAATAAAAATAGTAATATTAGATTTAATTCTTGTATTATTGGTAGAAAGATTTTATTGATAGTGACTTAATCTGGATTATGTGATATCATGAATGCCATACTTTTTCAGTACCCTTTTTTTCTAATGCAAACACTCTGGTTATTCAACATGTTATTGTATGTAAATAAAAGAGAATGGGTGTTAAAAAAAATGATTGAAATAAATAAGTGTATCAAAATTCCTGGCAGCCAGGGTTTTCTCACTGTGGAAAAGGTGACAAACTAATATGAAATGGGAAGGCAAGAAGCAAGTGAGTATAGACTTGAACTGGTGGTATAAGGATGGACTCAACATTTACACACACACACACACACACACACACACATACACATGCATATATGTGAACATGTAAATGTCTTTATTCATTATTATTTATGCATGTAAAATATATATATATGTATCAAGTACACATATATGGATGTCTTTACACTTGCATATATTTCTTAATTTGGTCCACCAAAATACCTAAACAAGATATCACAGCAGCAATGAACATGTCTACTGCCCAGACTTTAGTCTCAAATACCATTTCCCACTAATAGTAACCAGTTTTCTTAGCACCAGTCTTCACTCAGCTGCCCAAACTAAAACTTTAGCTGTTCAAAGTCAGGTTCTTACTATTAATCATTAAAGACCACCAAATGCTTTGTAAGTTCTTTTTCATGGTATATAAGAACCCACAACTTTTATATTTTTAAATCAAATTAAATTCATAGAGTATTTTGGAAAATAACTTGTTCAAAATTTAAGAATACTCTTTTATAATTCAAAATAAAAATGAGCTGTTGATTGGCCTTTACTGGGTTTTAGAACAACAAAGAAGTCAATATGACTAGATATGTACTACTTTTTTTATACTGATGTCATTGAAAAAACTAAGAAATAAATAATTGCATGCAGAGCAGCATTAATATGGAAACACACATCTATCTTTTGCTTCAACACTTTTTTTAATGGATTAGGTAGCCAGTACTCAGGAAAACCTCTAGCCTATGTGTTCAATTGCAGGTTTGTTATTAATGTTTTTTCCGACCTCTTTAAGAATAGTTGAGATTTTTTTTTTAAACCCAAGGAAGTTGACCATATAAGGAGGTTCCAGCTGCTGTTTTTTGTTCACCCAAGGCAACCTTCTGGTATTGCATTCTATCACTTGATTAAAATTTTTGGCACTAAACTTAACAGTTCTTTGTCAAAAGTAGTTAGCAGCCTTAGTAGATTAGTGGATTTTGAAAAGTGGCTTAATCATGAAGGGGGAAGTCCATGATCTTGGCATGCTTCCCCTCTCATGGGTGAGATCAATGTTCTCTGCAGGAATCTACGTTTGATGGCATCAGACAAGAGCACTGCAAATCCACCAACCCAGCAGCAAGGGACTTACCCTGTTTCCTATTGATAAGGTCAATGAAGAAAGGAGTGGCCAAAGCCCAAGGGGAATCCTCCAATTAGCCAAACCTATATACCTGCAGCCCCGTGTACTAACCAGTAAACATGTGCGGAGGACAACTCAGGACAGAGATCTGGATTCCATTTAGCTTTACTAGCTCATTCTTTGGAAATTAAAAAATGAGATTAAATGAATTTCTCAGCATGAAACAGTGGCACACCTAAAACTTTAATCTTTGGTCTTGATTCTAGACTTTTCTCCAGAACAGAATCTATGTGATGCTTAATCACTAATGAATATGATGGACACAGTATTACCCAAAGCATATTTTTACAAAATAGTTGAAGCAAATTTCCCAGTTTGCGAAAATCAGTCATAATATCTGGAAAAAGAAATACACACACACATACACACACACACACACACACACACACACACACACACACACACACGTTGCTTCTAGGCCTTGAAATTTCAGTGAAAAAAAAAAATTCAAAGCAGGCATGTGAGCTTGAGAGAAGGATGAAAGATTACATATTCCAGTGGTTTTAATCACTTTATTTGGGTTTTTGTATGTTTAGATTGTTTTAAGCAGTCCCTACCTGAGGCTGCTTTTCATTTCTAGGGATTCTGCTCCAGCTTGAAAATCACCCATTTATTCAGTTCCCCTGTGGGATTTAATGGTCATTGAGGGTCGAATACCATAGGCCTCCACTAAGAGGCAATGAAGTTACTTAATCAGGTAAGGAAGCAAAAGATTTTTTTTAGTCCATCCTGTCAAACTGCAAATGAGCCTGTGAAGGAGGGGAAAGGAGTCAGGAAGAGGGTCTGTCCAGGTCCCTCTTTGCATTCAACCCTCAGTTGTGTCCAGCCAGCCCCCACCTGTTCAGTGAGAGCCTGGACAAGTCTGGCCAGACACAGCCACAGAGCCCTAGAAACGCTGACCTTGCAGGACTCTGCGGCCTATGGGAGGTGGCTTCCAGGCCTGATATGGGTTCTGTAACCAGATGACAGAAAAAAGACTACAGGGGGTGTGGGCTCATTCATGCCACAAGCATCTGCACAGCGGATGTAATACGGCAGGAAGTGAAATTATAGCAGAATTAAAGATACAAATATATTTAAATATATATTAAATATATAAATATAACTATGAGTCAATGCTAGAATAGAATTCCCAAAAAGCAAATAGTTTAGGAGAATGCTGTTGAGATGTACCAGACCTGGGTGGTACATGTGGAAACCTTGCTAGATTGACAAGACACTTCAATCTTCAAAGATTTTTTGCAAAAGGTGTCTGAATTACTGGGGTTTGAGAAATATTGGCTCTCACTACATTCCATCTGTTTTGAAAGAATATTTAACTAAAATACCTTGGATCCAAAGTTTGGACATGATTCTAAGGACCATAAAAGCTAGCTTGATGCTCTGACTTAGGAAGTGACAGTGTCTGAATAGTTAAGTGAAAGAATTATAAACTGAAAAGGTCATTAAAAAACCCGTCAGGCCCTGCACTCTTTTTTTTCCCCAAAAGTTAAATATTTAAACCAGTCAAAACAGAACATTTATTTATCTTAAGTTAATAGTTTTCCAAGGGTATCAATGACTCATTAATTGTTCATTTTGTACAATAAATTTTTATGGCTGTGGTGTTCTAAGTACTGTGGGATATAGACTACAGTCTACTGGGGAGAGACTACACAGAGAGCCCACTGCATGCAAATCAGTGTACTGTTATATGCCAAAGTGAACAAAAGTTTGTATATGATAAAGTTGCTACTGAAAATCAGTAGGAAAAGGAAAGATTATTCACTATATGATATGATATGAAATAACTGTAAAATTATCAGTGTGCCTCTTAACCCCATACTCTCAAAATTAATTCCGAAGGAATACAGAGGTAAATATTTTTTTAAAAAAATCACAAATCAACTTGAAGCAAATATAAGTATACATTTATGATCTTAGAGTGGGAAGGACTTTCTAAAATAAAACTTTTGAAAGAAATAGCAATTAAACCCCCCCTCTAAAAATTATTTAAACAAAAAATATTATTAAATGAAAAAGGTAGGAAAATATTCAATAATCTAAGGTATACAGCATTTGTATCTTTTATAGATATGGCTTTACAAATCAGAAAAATCAGCCCAGAAATAAAAACCTGGGCAAACATGAATAGTCAAAAATTGTTATGATGATAATCACTTGGAAAAGAATTAATTCTCACAAAAAGTTAAAAGTCAGGAAACAGAGATTCAATTTTTTTGGGGGGAGTACTGGGGATTGAACCCAGAGTTGCTTAACCACTATGTTACAACCCCAACTCTTTTTCATATTTTTTATTTAGAGACAGGGTCTCGCTGAGTTATTTAGGGCCTTGTTAAATTGCTGATGCTGGAGGTTGCTAGCACTCTACAAAAATGTCAACATTGCTAGAAGAGTCTTGACGTGGATAGTCTTAGGGATGACACACAGAGAATTTTGGTCTCCATCCAGAAAAGAAAAAAAGCCAGTGGAGGCTGAGACGGTAGAAGAAAAACAGTGAAGTAAAACAGTGAAAATAACAATTGAAACAACAGCCTGTTCTGGTGTGTCCTCCCTTACGAAGCCAAACATACATACCTCCTGAAGATTTTCAGAGTCATTTGGAATTTCATATGAAAGAAGTTTTTGGTTCATCCCTTCCTAGTAATTGGCAAGATATCTCCCTGAAAGATTGTCATATGAAGTTCAGTCTCTTGGCACACTTGGCTGATGACTTGGGCTATTTAGGCTCTACCAGATGTGCAGGGTCAGAGATGTTCTTGATTTCTATAATGTCCCTGTTCCAGATCAATCTAAATTTGATGAATTTAATGCCAGTAATTTGCCTCCCAATTTGAAAATCACTTGGGGTTACTGAACAGTTCAGAAGATGAACACTTTAAAGTCATTTTTGTTGCCTTGAGCAAGGGGTCTGCTTTTAGACTTTTTGATACTTTACCTATCAGAATGATTCTCCAAATCTATTTTTTCCATAGAGGAATGCAAGATCTCTTTTCCCCTCTTATATCATGAATTCACAAAGAAATAGCAGGATTTTCTATATTCACATTTTCTGAAACCAATTTTTTTTAATGGAATCAGGTCATTAAGAATTTATGGAAAATTTATTCAGAGGACACTCTAACAGGTTTAAGATAGGAGGTCATTACAAGTTCAGATGAGGTTTTTACCCTTAGGCATAAAGCAATAGTTCAAGAAGATGTTCTAATCCTATTAGGACTCTTAAATCTAAGCTGTAATGGCCATATGTAGAATACATAAATAAGGAAACTCTTATTACATATTTATAAAAGAAATGAGTCTACAAGTCTACATTGTATATCATAGAAAGTTGTTACTTTCACTGTTTTACTTCATGAGTAGAAACAGAAAACACAGTGCATTCTGGATTAATGTTTTTTTTTTTTTTTTTGGAATTAAAGTAAATTTCTTAAAAAAAATGCTGAGGCTGACTTTGAACTTGAGATACTCCTGCCTCAGCCTCCCAAGGTGCTAAGATTACAAGCATGTACCACCCTGCCTGGCCATTAGACTCAATGTTTTATACATAATCAAATAGTAACATGTTTTTTTAAAAAATATTTTTAGTTGTTGATAGACCTTTATTTTACTTATTTATATGTGATGTTGAGAATCAAACCCAGTGTCTCACACATGCCAGGCAAGTGTGCTACCACTGAGCCTCAGCCCCAGCCCGCAAATAGTAACATGTTAGTATTCATACTGATGTAGTTGAATTAAAATAAGTATTCATTTTCTGGACTTGAACTAGAAGACAATTTCTGGGAAATAATCAGAAAATATATACTAAAAATCTTAAAAGTATTTATATTTTTAACATAATAATTTAGGGAATTGTGCTATGGAATAGACAGGAATTAACACAAAGGTTTATGAAAATTTAAGCATTGTCCAATGACTTAAGGAATGCATAAAATAAAATGTAAGTTGAAGTAAGTGAATTACAAAGAAACCCTAAGCTTGTACACATTGTGTACTCTTGTATATATCATATGCACCTGGGCACACAAAGGCCTGTGGGATGTATTTCAGAATTTGAGTCGTCATTACTAGGTCATGGAATCAGGATTTTTATGAAGAATACATATTGTTTTCAAAATCAGAAAAATAAAATATAATAAAGTAGAAATCAAAAGAACAAAAATGTTATTCAACATTCTTAGGAAAACAAATGAAATTTTATAAAAAATTTCATAATGCAATTAAATTCTTTTTGAAATATTGTTTGACTTAAAACTGGGGATTTTTGCAAGCTGATCCAAGAGACAGTAATTATTTTTTGCTACAACAGATCACAGGTCTATCATTAATATTATTATCATCATATTATTTTGTTATGTATCATTAACATACATGTTTCTTCAAATACGTGCATTTTGTGATTTCCAGCTGCTAACTTTCCGTATCACCTTTCTTAGTTATAGTCAATGTTATATACTGTTGAAAATATGTGAGACAGATTAATTTGATATGGATTTAATATTATATCATATTAAAATATTAGTAATTTTGTAGGTCATAATAAAGTCATTGCTTGTACCTAACACATATTCTTTGAATTAGAAATGCTTAATGAAGTATTTATGAATTAAATCATGCATGTCTAGAATTTGCTAAATATTTCATCCCCCTCTCAAAAGGTGGACAAAACAAAACAAGATCATCAAAATACTGCTAATTCTTAAAATTAATATAGGCTTAAGAAAATTTATTACACTTTTTTTCTCTACTTTTGTGTATGTTTTATATATTTTCACAATGAATTATTTTAAAATGTCAATGTAAATAGTTTGGGCAGCTACTAATAAATACATTGTATTTTACAGATGGATTTTTTTCTTAGGGAAAAGAGAGTATGGCACCTTGAAAAGCAGTAGAATTTTTCTCAATATCTTTTTTTCTATTAAAGAATAAAATATCATCTGCTTTTCAGAAATGGCTTTTGAATCATCTCCCTTCCTCTGGACCCCTCATATTTTCCCTTTTCTATTAACACAAATTCCAGGAGTAGGTTAGGAGTCATGGTGAAAAAAATCAAGATTTTAAAAACCTTAAGAAATCTTAATGCTATTTATCACATGTTCAAAAAAAAAAAAACACTGAGTCCTGGTTGCACTTTATATTTTTTATTAGTATTTTTTTAATTGAACAACTCAGTACTCCCATCAGTGATAGCTGAAAATAAAGAATTATTTGTATAACTGGTATCAACAATGGTCTACAAAATGTACCATCCCCAAATTGTTCCTACCATGGTTTATCCTGTCACAAGATCCTTGTTGCCACAGCTAGGAACAAAGATTTAGAGGACATTAAGACTTGATGGGATACTTCTTTTAATTTTGGACTTTCATTCTGCAATAGATTTGAGATGGGGAGGCAGTGCAGAAATATCTTATCATAGAAGATGAAACTCCTGTTCCTAAAATGCTTTCATTTTATTTATTTCAGTTTGAAATCACTTTCAAACTAATCTGAGTCTTCAGCTTACATATGGCAAGGTCTCAGTTGGTAGGCTGCCCTGCCTAGAATCCAGAAGCTAATTGGTCTGTTTTTAGTGGCAGATTTGCCAGTGTGATCTACAAACGCAGTGGGATTTGGATCACTGGACTTGTTTGATTCTGTCACACATTTTAATAGTCCTTACTCTGCTCCTGATTCTCAACTCTTTAAAAAGGACTTCATTCTTGCCTGGCCTGCTTTATAAGTTTATTCCCTAGTGATTATACCCTAGATTCCCCAACAGAGCTTCATTCATCATGCTTTTAGCTATTCAGCTATTCTCTACCGCCTTAACCTTGATTTTAGTGTATTCAGCATACCACCCCACCCCCAGTATTTCTAACCTCTCCACTTTCTTCCCCTCTTCTCACACCCCAAAACAGATAAATTTGGACCTGGATATCTGATGGTACTCAGACTGCAGAAATTTCAGTTATCTCATCTACTAGCCCTGAACATGTGACTAGCATAATATCCCTTTGACAAAGGTTTATAAAACAAATACTTGTAAAATATATTTTCTGGTGTGATTTTTACCATCACCTTGGCCAGAAGGAAAGGATGTGGGCATCATTTACAGTTGTGGAGATAGTGGAGCACCTTTAGGTCTGCATGCATTTCGAAAGTGTGACTTCCCCCTCACACTCTCAGTGTGCAGAGAAACAATTGTTACTTACTGAGTTGGAATTTATGAATGATCCCTGTCATTGATGTCCTATTATAGATAATTCATTGTTTGTTAACATGTAAGTTGTGAAAGTGTAGGAGTGGAAGAGAGATAAGGGAATAGTGGATGCCCTGGTAGAAAGTTTGCTAAAGTATAATTGGAAATGACTAGCTCAATCAAGATTTTGAATTCATTACAATATTTGAGTCCAGGAAGACACATCTGGTAATACATGAATAAGAAAGCGATCACATTTTTTTGAGCACTTACAAAGCTAGGGGCTCCCTGTATTTTATGCCATATTTTATGCAATTAAATTACAACTATGTTTTCATTAGCATTGGACACTAACAATTGATAATAAATGATTAACCTTTGATGATATTTGATGATATTTGTTTTATTGAAACTTGAGTTGAAACAGTTTTAGAGTCAGAGTTTAAATTAAATTGTTATGATTATTTTTACTTTGAAAAAATCACAAAGTGACCTTTGAATTTCCTGTAATTAAATGAAGTAGTGAGCCATTTTCCCCTTAAGAAACTAGGTTTTTGTTTTCTTATCATTCTCAGATGATATTTAATGAGCTTGGGACAGTACACATATTCCTCTGTTTGTTGGTCTATTTTTTACCAATGCTCCAAAATGCAGAGAGAAAGTTTTTATTTGTTTGTTTGTTTGTTTGTTTTGTTCTAATTTCATTGTGTTTTGTCTTTATTTAGAATTTTCTTTAATTTTTTAAGTTATTCATGACAGTAGAATGTATTTTGACATATCATACATACAAGGGAAAGATTTGTAAAGCTAGAAAGTAGGAAGAAAATCCCATCTTTTCTGCTGTTAACATAAATTGTTAGTGATCTTTCAGAACCCAGTCCAATATCCTTTTTCATCTTCTTTAAACATGGCCATTGGAGTTTTGTAAATATTGTCTCCTAAGAAGAAAAGATTGATCATTAGAAATGGAGGCATTTCCTTCTTTCTTTCTTCCTTCCTTCCTTCCTTCCTTCCTTCCTTCCTTCCTTCCTTCCTTCCTTCCTTCCTTTCTTTCTTTCTTGGAAATTTCTTGGAAAATTCCAGTTAATTAATAAGATATTAATTAGGTTTCTGTAATGTCAATAATGAACCTAAGGGGCCTTAGCTCTTATCACAAAGTTGTCAATACAAAGATTGTGTGACAAAAGACAAAAAAGGAATTGTGCAGAAAAAGGTGCTTATCACCTTGGAGTTCCAGGGGCTATAAAACACTCTAGCTACTTAGCCTACTTTTCCAAATGGGAAGCAGATAAGGAGAGATCGCTGATTGATTGTGGGCCTAAAGCAAAAATGTTCACTCGACTCCTGGGCTAACAAAGTTAGATCATAATTTTTTTTTTTTAAGAGAGAGAATTTTTTTAATTTTTATTTTTTTTAGTTCTCGGCGGACACAACATCTTTGTTTGTATGTGGTGCTGAAGATCGAACCCCGGTCGCACACATGCCAGGTGAGCGCACTACCGCTTGAGCCACATCCCCAGCCCCTCATAAATTCTTTATTATCCACACTGATTAATTTTATGTGCCAACTTGTTTAGACCATGGTGCCAAGTGTTTGGTAGAAAAAACAGTCAAAATGTGTTGTGAAGCTATGTTTTTAATGTGATTAACATTTAATCAGTAGGCTTCAATTAAATACATGAACCTGCATAATAGGGGTAGGCCTCCGACAATCATTTGAAGGCTGTAACAGCAAGAACCGAGGTCTCCTGAACAGAAAGGAATTTGCTTTAAGATTTTACAATCTAAAAATCCTCCCTGTGTCTCCAGCCTGCTGCCTGTAAAATTCAGACTCAAGACTGTAACATCAACTCATTTCAATTTCCAACCTACAGACTCACCCCTCACAATCATATGAGCCTGTGTGTGTGTGTGTGTGTGCATTTGTTTCCAACTGTGGAGAATGCTAATTTGCTATCTTAAGTTATTTCCAAAGTTCTGGAGTGGAAAGCAAGTGACTTTCAATATAACTTGAAATAGTTAAAGTAGATGGAAGTAGATGGCTTTTCCAATTTCTTGTTTTATAAATCTATAAATAGCACACTTTCCTCTCACTTCTTTGTTTTAAACCCACAAATGGCTACCCAATCCCCCAGACTCTTAGCATGGCTTATGAGGTGTGATCTTCCCCAGATACAAGATTCATCTGATAGGATCATGGTCATCCGGCATTTTTCTCCAAATCACTTCCTGTTGTTGGTATGAACAACCAATAGAACAAAGTGCACCTCAACTGGGCCTCAGATCAGATCTCAGGACTAGAGGCTTCAAAGAAGTCTTTAGCCATTGAGGCTTAATTCTCTGAATTCCATTTCCATGCCTCCATCTAACATGAAGGGTGACATTATATTACCATTGGTGTGTCCTATTTCCTAAGGTGTGTACCTGATGTTTTGACAGGACTTGAGAAATACCTGGTGCCTGTGACTCAATAGGAGGGGCAACTTGGGCTCACAGCAGCATATTTTGCAAATTCTCTTAGGTTACATGCTCACCTTATACCTACTATGGATCTGTCTTTATATTTTTCAATTTTAATGGGAAATATTTTCTGACCCAGTCTCTGTGATCTGAAAGTAATGTTTTCACTTGGAATCCAGCACTCCCTGTGCACAGATTAGGCATCAGATTCCTTGAATATGTTACCACATGGACTGTCCCTTACTCTGAAAAACAGCAGCATTTCATAAATCTGTCTAATAATCCTTCTGTTGTCAACATAGTTTCAAGAGCTTAGATCATCATGTTCCCATTCTTCACCAAGCAGAGGGCAAAATTTACCTTTTAAGAGATATGTTAGTAAAATGTCACATTACAGAAGCAAAAATCTGTAGAAAGAGTTAGTCATAATTGATGTCTGGAAGTTGCGGCTTCACCTGGGTCTATATAGGACATAGAAAAACAGAAGTAGAAAGGAAGAAGTTGGTCAGTGTATCTCATGCATCTTCCAAAGGGGAAGTGCTTGAACTTTGAGCTTGGAAATTTCATTCCATTAGACAGATAATAAATACTGTAGCTTAGACTCCTGCATTTTATGCCAGAAAAAGTTCTAAACACTCCACTTTTACTAGCTCATTTAGTATGTGTGGCCGCACCATTCGTATTCTTCATTTTCAGTTAAGGAAACCAAGGCTCAGAGAGCTTATTTGTATCATTTGCCCAAAGCCAAGAATGGAACTTGGCTTGAATCTGGATGGCCTGATGTTGAAATCAGCTCTCTAATATCAGAATATACAGGAAGTAGAGAAAAACTGTTTCCTTGTTTTTAGGAAAAGAGAAAACTAGCATTTGTCAGGAACCTGTTAATTCCTAAGGATTATGCCAGGAATTTCACAGACATTGTGCCAGAAAAAACCCTGTGAGTCAAATCATCTGATCTCCATTTTACAGAGGTAGAAACTAGGCCTCCAGGAAGTCTTTAGAGGATCAAATCATTTTTTTTGCGGGGGGGGGGGGGAGTATTGCAAACAGTTGGTGAAAATCAAAGCCAGTGTGTTTGTTCCCTTTATTTCATCCAGAAACTAAGCAACAAGCAGGCTTGGTTACATTAAACTGGCCTTGACAAGAAGACCAACCTTGATGTTATGGTCCATCTGTTCATCAGATAAGGACCAGTAGGCCAATTGGTAAAAGACACACACACACACACACACACACACACACACACACACACACACTCAAATGAAACAAAGACAATTAAGTACAGCTGTCTTTTGAACTGGTCATACTTGGGAAAGACCCTACTCTTGATCATGTGAGTCAATGGAGAGGGCTCTGTTTAGTGAAAAAGATTTTTGTGTCTACAGAGTTGAGCATGTTTTAATCCCTTCAATTATTCAGAATCATAAAGACTAATTTTAATGTAAGAGAGAGGGACCAAAGAAACAAAGGAAGTCAAAGCCAGAGCCAAGATCAGTGTCCACAAATCTCTCCATGTGTGGCTTGTCAAGAGACCTGTCTTGTTTTTTTTTAGTACTAGGCATTGAACCCAGGGGTGCTTAAGCACTGAGCTCCATACCAAGCATTTTATTTTATTTTTGTTTTTGAGGCAGGGTCTTGCTAAATTATTAAAACTCAACCTGTAATCCTCCTGTCTCAGCTTCCCAAAGCACTGGGATTACAGGTATACACCACCATATCTGACCAGAGACCTTCTTTTAAACAAATTTACATTTTCTTTTAATTATAAAAGTGATATGTTTTATAGAAGGATCTGCAGAAAATAAAGATAAAAATTGGAAGACCCTAAAACTCACCAACCTAAGGTTAATCATGTCCATATTTAAGGCTGATACAGTGTTTTATAATTCCTGTGTTTTAGATACTATTTGGATCACTGGTGAATATTATGACCATTATGTAAAACATCAATGAAAAACTTGTTCATGGAGAATTTGTCATAATGTACTAACCAATCTTTGCATCACTAAAATTGGGACAACCAAAAATGACATGTATTATGATGTAATACAATAATTCAAGATCACACATATAGTATCTTGTAAAAAGATCAAAATAAAAATGAGCCTGATTCTAATCAAGCCTCTCACTGTAAGCACTTGTATACGTGAAATAAGAAGGAAAGAGAAAAAAAATCAAATGATATCATGAAGCAGATATCAGCTAGATTTAAAATGTAGGATATCATATAAGACATTTATCATATATAAATAGCAGGAAGAGGAGGGAAGTGTGTAGTGTGTTGACCTTGTTTGGGTTCTAATGTGAACTATTATAAAAGATATCCTTGAGACAATAAATTTGAACACAAACCTAGTCAATTCTCTTGGGCTCAAAAAAGGGTCTTTGGCTATTTTTTAAAGCTTTACCACACAGAAGGGTTTACAAATAAAATACTCTGATGCCTTCAATTGGCTTTAAATGCTCATTGAGAGAAGGAGAGAGGGCAATAAAGAGAGAGAGAGAGAGAAGAAACAGGAAGAAATAGATGAAACAAAGCTGGGAAAATATCAATAATTTTCTGAAACTGGGTAAAAAGCACATAAATATTTATTATAATATCATCTCTACCTTTATATTGAGGTAAAATATTCCATAATAAAAACCTTTTCAAAATACTGGCATAAAAATTTTAAAATGAAATTTTTGCTGAAACCACAGAGTATGTTTTCAGACAATTATGAAGTCTAAGGCATAAAATTCCTTGAAGTTCCTTAAAACTATTTTAAAAATACTTTTCAGAAAGTTTGTACCAGTTTATAGCCCCATGAATACGTACGTGTCAATTTCACCAAAGCATCACCAAAATTGAATATATATTTTGAAATATTCATCCTATTTGATAAAGTATTTCTTGAATTAGTTAGTATTTTCCTTACAAAATTCATTGAAATATTTCAATTAAATTGTCCATCTTAGGGTCTGGTGATATAGCTAAGCTGGTAGAGTGCTTGCCTCACATGCACAAGGCCCTAGGTTCAATCCCCAGCACTGTCAAAAAATAAAATAAAATTGTCCATTTATATTTCTTCTTCGTTGAATTCTCTAATTGTATTCTTAATCTATTTCTGATTGCAGTCTTAGTGATTGTTTTTTGTTTTGTTTTGTTTTTTTGTCTTCGTTTTTTTATCTAAAAATAGCAACCTTCCTTTATCTGATGCCAAATATTTTCTCATATGTTTGTTCATTTTTTATTTTTTAGCATGCTATGGATGTTTAAAAGTAAACCTTTAACATAATTATGTGTCTAGAGATGTATCTATTCTTTCTTTCACTGTCTCTCTTTTTAAAACATCCGCTCTCTCCCAAGTTGAAGTATTTATTCTCGTTCTTAAATTTTTTTTTAATGACTTACTTTTTACTTTCACATTTCAATCCATCTGAAATTCATTCTGATATGTGGCCTATGGTGTCAGATGGAATCTGACTTTATTATTTTAGAACACCAGAACAATATATTTTTTTTCTTTTTCCTCCAGATCTAAAATACCACCTTGGAGGAAGGGGCCTAGAGGGGTCCTTCGAGGGCTCCATGATGTTTTGAGTACCCACCTTTTAGTTGAAGAAACTACGGTGTGGTAAATAGCCCCCCAATAAGGCTAAATAGGTTTAAAAATGGAATCTAATAAGTTAAAATGCAAGCTGAAAGAATTAAAAAGAGATCTCTCTCTTTATCCAAGTCTCTGCTCTTTGTCCCTGTCTCCACCTCTCAGGGCACCTCCACAGTGAATTTTCATCTACCCTTGCAACACACCAGGCTGGGCATGAAGCCAGCCTTACTTAAATAAACACAATTGAAGTTGCCAGGTCAGGCGCCCCCACTGGTTCCCCAGCCGGAAGCCTCGGCCTCCCCTTTTCCAGAAGATGCAAGGGTTTCTGTGACTCATGTAAGAGTCACAGAATTTGCTTCTTTCTTTCCAGAAATACTAGTGAGGCCATGGTGCACATCTGTGGTAACTGTTGCCCAATTTGCCATGCAAGTCTGGAAGTTTCTGCTCCTCAGTAACTGGGCAATCCTCTAGATCTGCATGCTTATTTTATTCTACTATAGACACTGTTGTACAAATTTCAAGGCCCCTTTTTGGCTCCAACTGAAGTTAAGGAGAGGTGGGTATTTTGGAGAGGAACCAATATTTATAAAGTACTTAGGATGCACCAGCTATGTGCAAGTTGTTTTGCAAATGGCTCTTACTCAAGTCTTCATGCTGATGCTAGAAGGAAGTGTTCCTAACATAATTTTGCAGAGCAGGTGACAGAGCTCACAAAAGAAGAATAACTTGTTCAAGGTTCCATAATTGCTGAGTGGTTGTGACAAGATTTGTGTGTAGAATAGGCTGGTGCCAAATGAAGTGTGTGGTCTTTCTGGTATAGCTTGCTATGTAGGGTTTCAATCAGCTGGTCCTGCCTCTGCCAGGTCAAGGGAGGTGACATATGTCTTTGTCTTTTCCTTCTTATTTTCTACCCTCAAGCCTGCAGATCTGCTATCAAAATCTGCATTCATTTGGACACTGACATGGTCTGGTTTTAGGGGATAAGGAACTGGGACAGTGTGGGAGGGGCAGTTAGAACAGAGTTCTCGCCTCTGTTGCTCACTGAGCCATCTTATAGGTGTTCTTTTCAGTCTCTAAGCTTTAATCTCTGAACCTATAAAATTTGCATAACTTAGTGGTTAAGCACACAGGCATGGTCCAACTCCAGCTCTACTGCTCACTGGTCATGGGACCAGGGACAAATTGCTTGAACTTTCTGTACTTCGGTTTCTCATCTCTGAACTAGAGATCATAAAAAGAAAAAAAAAAAAAGTTAAACTAGAATAGGAGATGTATAAAACAAGGAGAGGGCAAGAGTCTATGACTGAATGAATAATAGATGCATTTCAGCATACATTGTCTATATCATTCAATAATTCATATTTATACAGAAGCCATGTGCTCTAGGAGGAAGAGCAAAGATTCGGAAGTTAGTATATAAAGATTCAAAATCTAGTTGTATTCACTTAATGGCTGTTTATTCATGGACAAAGCACATAACTTCTTTGATCCTGCCACCTCCATTACAAAATGAAGATAATAATATCTATTTCATCAAGTTTTTATAAGGTACAAAAATAGGTGAGAGGTAGCTGATAAGTCCTCATAAGATATAAAACAGTGACTTGTCATTTTCTAAACAGAAATTTTGATAATGGTCATGATATGGGGGCTAAGGGAGCATTAAACTATTATTAACTTCACTGGCAAGACTCTGGAGATGTTTGTTGTGTCTTTTTCCATGATTTATGCAATAAAGATATTCACTTTTAAGGCAAATATGATGCCAGCTATGATAAAAGGAGTTCAAAACACACAAAAGATCTTTGAGCTTGTGGGAGCTGTTCATCATTAATGGAATTACAATGTTTTTGCAATCAATTCTATGTGGCCAATTTGACTGAAACTTGGGACAGATTAAAATCTAACTTCACTATTTTGTAACTTTGCCCACAGTCAGCTTGGATTCATCTGAATAATGAGAAATTGTGCATAGAAAGGACAAAATCCTCACCATAATAACAAGCAAAAAAGGCAGATATTGTGCCAAAAGTAAGTACTTAAAAGTACTTTTGGGCTGGGGTTGTGGCTCAGTGGTAGAGGGCTCCCATAGCATGTGCAAGGCACTAGATTCGATCCCTCAGCACCACATTAAAATAAAGGTTAACAACAACAACAACAAAAAGATGCAGTCATTGCCTTAAAAAAAAAAAAAAAAGTACTTTCAACAAGTGAACTTTGAATAAATGCTGTTGATTCCAAGAAATCTGTGCTCCTGGGCAGATGTTGTCAGAAACTGTGCTCCTGTGCCTTAAAAAGATAAAAGAAGCACACAGTAGGGCAGCAAGGAAGAATGAAACACAGCAGGGAACCACAGCAATAGTGGTAATTTGAAGTGCCTGTCCTTCCTCCTCTGCTTTAACAACTTCCCCCACTGCTGCCTACAGCTCAGCGGGTGACCATCAATCCTCAATTCGGCCACACTGGCCTCTCCCCTCTTCGTTCTGACGGGGCCACTGACTCCTCACCAGCTTCCCTAACATCTGTGGTCTCCCTTGGTGTGCCTGGCTTCATCCTCATGTCGAAAAGTGGCACACAGCACCTGGCACATGACTAGGAGCACCCTCTCCATGAACATTTGATGAACAGAACTGAATTTCAAATGAACTGCAGGAAAAAAAAAATGCTACTAAAAAGCTAAAGTGAAAGATGCCAATCTCACCATGAGACCTTGCAGCCTCAGGCAGTAAACGATTGGGAGCCTGAGTTCTAGCGGAGCACCATTCCCTAACCCACTTGGGTTTTTCTCAGATCAGAGAGAGGAAGTTTCAGAAAAAAAAGAACATGCGCTACAATAAAGCAGGTACAAATAATTTATAATCTAGTTTGACTTCTTTAGCTTTTAGTCACGAGATCTCCAGAGGAGTTTATTACTCTTAAAATGAGAGCAACTGAAAGGATGAATTGTATAACATGTATATTATTTATGTGTAAGCTATCATAAAGAAACTGAATCTATATACTATCCCAAATGTAAATTGACTTTATTCAGTGTATTCCCCACTGATCTAACTGTAAGAATGAATTAAACAAAACACTGGCATGTGTACACTCTTCAAAAGACACTAAGAACAAACCGTAATCCCAAACTGACCACAATCCAAATAAATAAATCCAAACTTTTTTTTTCATGTACTTAAGTCTTGAAATTAGACATTAGCTATATTTCACTATATGCTACTTAGTTATATTTTCTTCTTATCTCAAATTTCTAAGTGTTTAGCATGTGATAAGCATAAGTAGGCATGATTTGTCCATAAAGTTTCTCATTTAAACCACATAACTCTGGGAAGTTGATAACAACACATCAAATTCACCATAGAAAACAAGGTTGAAAGAAGTCAAGCAGCTTAATTGAAATTTTAGCTTAGTCCTCTAAGACTGCTCCATCACTTGGCCTACCTTATCTAACTTTCTTGCTCAGTTCAGCTAATAGCACCAAAACATATGGAGAAATATCACTGTGTACTTGAACATATAAAACACAGTTTCTGGGGCAGGAGGAGAAGTTCAAAGCCAGCTGCAACAACTTAGTAAGATCCTGTCTCAAAAAGGGCTGAGGAATGTGACTCAGCGGTAAAGTGCCCCTGGGTTCAATCTTCAGTACCAAAATAAAATAAAATACAGTTTCCTCTCATATTTAAAATTGATAATTGGCTTTAAATAGAAAAAAAGAAGACTCAAAATTCAGCCATGCTCACCATCATGTGCAAGCAGAAAGTAAATGCAAAAGTTCCACAAAGCCAGAAGCCTGGACTCTGAAAATGGACACAAGTCCTTAGGACTATTCCTAACTCTGCCTATATTTACTATCACCTCTCTGGTCCTCAGTTGCCTGCTCTATACAGTGGAAAGAGTAATTGCTCTCACAGAGCATTGACTCAGGGATCAACACTCTAGTACATGCCCAGAATATAGTAGCTGATAGGGTGAATTCTTACCTTTTCATGAGCTAGTTATCCGATTGGCAGATTAAAGATGGATCCAGTTAAAAACCCATTCATACACATTGTGTGAATACAGTTCATTAAACATGCGTATAGGTGATGAGACTGTGCAGTAAAGAAACATGATTATTATTGCTTATTGAATTAATAGGCAGTGTTTTCACCTATGTCTCCATCCCCACCAGCTGCGGTTTCCTCTGTCAGCCTTCCCCACTGCTCTGTTCCATGTGTTCTTGCCATCCCCCTCCCCAGTCCTGGTTAAGACCTGGTCATCTCTTCCTCCTTTATAATCTGCTATCTAACTCTCTGCTCATGCAATTCATAGGGAAGAGACAAAAATTCAAGTTCTCTACCATACCCAACAACAAGTAACTCAATTTCTATGGTTAATAAACAGATTATTAGAAATTATTTATTATTGTTTGATACCTTGCCCTACACCATCTCCTCCAGCCCCCATACACCACCACCACCATCAACACTTTTCTATTGGTTAATTTATATTACATTTTTTCCTGCTGACTCTTTAGCTTTTATCTTAACACCCTTATGAACAGAGAAGTACTTTACTCTTAAAGGTGCATCCTTTTTAATTGTTCTATAACACTGAAAAAAATTCCTTTATCATATGGAGACAGACTCTTTTCTTTTTTTAAAGTCATAGTATTTAAGAACTCACTCTGTTTGTTTGTTTTAATGTGGTGCTCAGGATCAAACCCAAGGCCTCGCACACTGCTGAGCCACAACCCCAGCCCCCAGACTCTTCTTTTGGATAATAATTAATCTGAGTTTTTTTCTTTCCCTTAATAATATATATATATATATATATATATATATATATATATATATTATTAAGAAAAAATTCTCATCAAATTCCTTTTTCATAAAATCAGAACTTCAAGTAAGATCCTAGGAAACAAGTTTGTACCACACTAGTGAAAGGCACTGTATAAAGTGAAAGAAGTCAATCTCAAAGGATTACAAACAATAGGATACAGTTTATATAGCATTCTGGAAAAGGCAACACTATAGGAACAGAAAACATCAGTGATATCAAGGGACAAGGATCTGTGTCTAGAAAGTGGTATGTCTATGAGTAGGTAGTAGAAGGAATTCTTTGGGGTATTAAAATTACTCTGTATCCTGTTATTTTGTTATAATGTTTGTTATAGTAATCTATTCTTTTTTTTAATTTTTATTATTGGTTATTCAAAACATTACATAGTTCTTGACATATCATATTTCATACATTAGATTCAAGTGGGTTATGAACTCCCATTTTTACCCCATATACAGATTGCAGAATCACATTGGTTACACATCCACTGTTTTACATATTTCCATACTAGTGTCTGTTGTATTCTGTTGCCTTTCCTATCCTCTACTATCCTCCAGTAATCTATTCTTGTATTAAAACTCATGGAACTATTCACCAAAAAAAAAAAAAAAGTAAATACTACATGTGTAAATTTTTAAAGTTTTTTAAAATTACATTTATTGATCTCTCACTATCACCAAATGCTCATTATGATTCTTTGTTTTTAATCCCCATGAAATAGAAAATATTATCATCCACACTTTGCAAATGAAGAAACTGGAGCACAGAGAGTTTACTAACTGGCCTGAGATCACAAATCTTGATAGAGGCAGAGCCTGGATTTGAACTCAACTAGCTGGACTCCAGAACTGTTCTTGATACTGTCCTATGCTGTCTCTGAAAAAAGTGAAATGGACTTCATTTTGAATGACATGAATAAGGAGCAGAACACCAGACAGAAGTGGATCAACAGCTTAGTTTGCAAATGGAGCAGAACATATGCCAACAAGACAAACATATGCCTAGGCCCACAGAAAGTCTTAATTATTGTTTTAATAACTTATATCTAAACTTTCCAATTCCCAGCTTCTTTATAATCAAATGTCATCCTGATGACACACTAAATAAATTTCAAAATCAATTTCTAATGCCTATGGGCACTGATAAAATCTTTCTCCCACTGCCTCTTAGGAAATCCTGATTCCAGTGTAAAGAAGTTAGAATATATCAATTGGGAGCTCAAATAAATTGTTTAAAATTTAAAAAATCTTATTCTATTCTGTTTCCCCACCTACTTCCGCAAAGCTAAATCCTCCCGGATATTTTTTAGAACTAAAACCTCTTAGTAATGAGGCAAACGGATGAACACCCACATCTGGTGGCTTGTGGTCATTCTCACATATTCACTCAGGTCTCTCATTGCCTGCAATCTATATACCCACAAACTCCATTCCATGCATTTTGCAAAAACAAAGCTAGTCTCTGCAGAAGTGGTGCATGGCAGGCCTCATAATTCAGCAGCAGCAGCAGCTGGAAGGAGAAAACAAGGAAAGAATTATGATGCCTTTTAAAACTAAGATTTACAAAGATCCCTAAATTTATTAAGTACTATCTTGAGATAATAAAAACTGCTTAGTTTTGATAAAAAAAAAAAGTTGGTAGGAGGAAATTTGCTTCTTCATGTTTAATACTCAGTATTTTCTTTCTATGGATTTAATCACTCCAGCACTATGCACAACTCACATATATTAATTTTCCTTTTCTTGGTGAGACTAATTGATGTATCTGTGACATTTGTGATTTTGATTCACCTTTTCTGAAACATTCAACAGTGTGATGGACATATCCTCAGCCCACCTTCCTAAGATTCAGAAGCAGTTCTTCTAATGAGCTCTACTATAACTCTTATAACCTACAATTAGTCATATTTTAAAAAGGAACCAAAGAGGGATATTAGTGCAATGTAGGACATGTTATGTGAATTCTCTGGTCTTTTCCCTGTGCCCACGTGCTCTATTTATCTTTTATAACCCCCACTATCATCAACTACAATGATGGCAAGCCTGAAAAAAAAAATCTTGCTAAGATGAAGTTCTATATAAATAGTAGTTTCAATTTAGATTTTGAACAGAAATCCTGGAGAAGGCCATTTGCAGCTTTATTTCACACTATCTCCTTAAGCAGATTTCTCTGCTCTCTGCCTCCTATCAGGTTTGATCTTGGCTTTTTAGTTTGATCATAGGCTTTTTAGTGTTAATCATTAGTTACCAGCCCACCTCTCATGGAGTACAGTGGTCTTTGGCTTGTGGAATATGAGGCTCACTAGAGGAATACTTAAGAGATGTGAAATGACTTTACAACCTGATGCAGACAGCAGGGAGATTGCACAAGCACACACGCCCACACACCCAGGAAGTGCAGGGGTCTTGTGGAAGTCAGTTGCTTATCTATTATGTACACTCCGGAGCTGTAAACAAGACCATGTGAGTACTCAGCTAGAATGCTTCCTCTGAGTCAGTATTAAACAAACTTCCGAACTGCTAGGGAAGGAAACAAAGCCACTTGTACCCCAAAGACACCCAGGACAGAATGCCAGGGAGCGTGGGAGTTGCAGACAATATTCTGCCAGAAACTGATGCAATAATTGAAATAGGTTTTGTAATTAAAAAAAAATGTCCCTTAGTAATTCATATCTATCATGAATTAGTATGGGTTGTAATCGCATTTGGGAACCTCACCAGAAATTTACATGAAATTATATGGAATGGCAGGATATTTTGAAAGCCTTTGTGTTTTGTTCCATAAGAATGCTAGCACAACTTTATTTGGCAATGATGATGACTTTAGTGTCTTATCACCTAACATTTTTATTCAGAATGAATGAGACAAAGACCTCCTTGATAACAAAATTAATAAATCCTAGGAAATCTGATTCTCGGCATAGCAGTGTGCAGAGGAAAAGATGTAGACATTGAAATGAGCAGAGTTCCATCTCTGTATTTTCTAATTTTGTGATCTTGAACAATTATATGTTCTTTCTAAAATTCCATTTTCTCATGTATAATATCCTGACATTCACAGGGCTTTTTGTTTTTTTTTAAGATCAAATTAGATATTAGCTTAGTAAGCACTATGACAAATACGCAGAGTTATATGATTATATGCCTTAACCTGTGAATGTCCTCAGGCCAACTAAAACAGAGTTTGGAAGAAATTAAGTCTAGAATAACCCTGGAATTGTTTTGCCTGAAGTTGATAAGGAGTTCTAATGCTTATGTCCCTTTTGGCTTGGAGATCATTTTGTTTTTTAAGAAACAAACAAGGGGAATAAAAAAGTAGCTATCATCTTTAACTAGAAATCTTCAGTTATAACTGAATCCAGAGAATACAGATCCTCTTACTTACACAAAAATTTTTTTCTGAGTTTTATGAGATTAAATAGAAAAATCATCAACCATAAAGAAAAGGAAGCAGCTAAAGCATGTTAATCCTTACCAATGTCCACAAAGTTGGGGGTTTCATTAAGTGTCGTCTGGTGCTCAGACGGTAGAAGACATTACTATTTCCGGCAACCCACAGCTTGACCTCTACTTGGACTTTTGAAGGTAAAACTTCCTGAGAGGAAATTGAATGCAGGGACTCTTTTCCAGTTTGGGATACTTGTCCTGCCAACCCACTGTGAGAAACATTTAGACTAAATTAATTTTTAAAAGGTTATCTGTAAAATACTGAAGTCAATGAAAAGGGTAATATTTACTTTAAATTTAGAATAGGATATGAAATCAAAATCAGAGATGTCCAAAATATCCTCTTCTCCTTGCCTATGTTCCTATAAAAATATGCTCCAAAGTAAGATTAAAGAGCTCCTCTCCCACTTCCTATAATGTTTTTACTTAAACCCTAATCTCTCGGCATTAAAAATGAAAACAGTAGATCAAAAGAAAAAGAAGAATTGTGGCAATTATAATTTACATATATGACACATGGAATCAAATTAAATATAAAAATTGTTCATCTTATTTTCATGACTCAAGCTATCCAAGGTCATTTGAGCTCTTTCTTCCTCAAGGTGTGGATCACCTTTTGGGCTCAGGAGATACTTTAGAGGTCAAATAGAGTCCATCCTTCGGGCAGATGAGACACTGTCCTATTTTTAAAAGACCTCAAGAGAAGGAAATTCCACAGGCTTCCCCCAGATACACATTCCAGTGTCTATCAAACCTCACTGTCTGAAAATTTCTCCTGTTCTCTTATCTAAATCCCTCATGTTGCAACTTAAGCCTGCTGCCTCCTGTCTGGTCCCTAATGAAGATCATCATCATTCTTTATAGATCAGCCTCCTCACACTAGGCTCTTTTTAAACTGTGCAAGCCAGAAACAACTTGGTTCATAACTGTCTTTGTTTACAACTCTCCAGTCATCTTCTTACTCACCTGTGGTTTTCTTGCAACTTTACTTTCTCTGATCTTGTATTTGTTTAAAATACCCTTTAAAATAATTAAAAAAACAAAGTGAAAATTATTCAGTAATTTTATGACATCAAAACGATCTATTCACAATTCTTTTTGTTCTCCTCTCTTTTTTGTACACATGCCTATATCACTGCAACCATGATGTGTGATTTTTATGGAATTTATTCCGAGATTTTAGATTCACTCTTCAGTTTCACAACCAAGAACATGTTTAGAATGAGCTGTCTTATCATTGCAATTTTGACAGTGCTGATATAAAGTTCATGATTTGAATAATTTCCTCTTTTATTCAACAGAATTAAATGATTGATCCTCAAGTACCAAAGCATTCTGCTAAGTTCTAAGGATTCAAAGCATGTAATAAACAGCTGTCAATCAGCTCATGACATAACAAACAACCAATTAATTAGAATGAAGAGGATACTCTATAAATGATCCTGGCATCTACTTATTTTGTGCAAACATATAGGTACTTTGAAAGAGCTGGACCCCTGGGAGAGCAGATCCTGTAGAAGCCTGGCAGATAATGAGGTGGGGAATGAAGCTGGAATAAATTACCATAGTATCTACCATCTACTAGGAGGCCAGAATACCAGAAGACAGAATACTCAGTGCAATCCACTTTAACTGGCCTTCAGTGGGAGAAAACGTGGTAAAAGTCTGAGCTCCGTAGTGTTACCAAATCTTTTCTGAATTTTTTTTTAAAAAAGAACTTTTAAAAAATGAAATGGCAAAATAGTAGAAGTAGAAAAAAGGGTGTGTTAATCCACTTTCAGTCACCATGATAAAATACTTCAGACAATCAACTTAATAAAGAGAAAGGTTTATTTTAGCTCATGGTTTAGAGCTTTCCATTCATGGTCTCCTGGGCCTGTTGCTTTGGGCCTATGACAGCACAGTATAACACGGAATGTGTGGTAGGATGAGCTGGTCCCATCATGGCATCCAGGAAACAAAAGAGAGAGAGGAGGTGGCTGGAGTCCCAATATCACCTCCCAGGGCATACCCCCAAATGATCAAACTTTCTTTCATTAGGCCCCAGCTCTTAAAGGCTCCATTACCTCCCAATAGAGTCACAGGTTAGGGTTTATGCCTGAAACACAGAGTCCTCTGGGAAACATTCCAGATCCAACCTATAGGAGATACATAATAGGGTATGTTAAGTCTTATCTAAGAATTCACTTGATAACTGATGAAGCAGTCTAGTCACATCAAGGAAGCAGAAACCTGAAAGATACCACTGGCTGCAGTACCATAGTGTCCTTGGACAACTTTCTCTTCAGGTCTGGTCTTCAGTTTATTTACCTATAAAATCCTATGTTTATAATATATTCGGATTTCAGGAAATAGAGAATATTAAAAATAATATTATCTTTCTAAAATCTGAACATCTTTTTTTTTAAGAAAATACCTATCTTCCCTTAATATTATGCTGAGAGTTTTAAATGATACAGACATAAACTTCTTTTTTTTTTCTAAAGAGAGAGTGAGAGAGGGAGAGAGAGAGAAAGAGAGAGAATTTTAATATTTATTTTTTAGTTCTCGGCGGACACAACATCTTTGGTTTTTTTGTATGTGGTGCTGAGGATCGAACCCGGGCCACACGCATGCCAGGCAAGCGCGCTACCACTTGAGCCACATCCCCAGCCCAAGACATAAACTTCTTAAGAAGTTTAGCTTCTAAGATTGAATCATGATTTTAAAATATTAAGGAAGTTCACCTTAATGAACTAAGATTGAAGAACAAAGAGCCAGTTACCCATTTGTTCAACACACACATGCTGAACATTACCACGTAAAGGTTCTGTGGTAGCTACTGGCGATACTTTGAAGAACATTATTCAGGGTTCCAGAAATGAAGAAAGACGTAGCATACTTGAAACAGATAATTGGGAGTTAAATGAAAGCTGTATTTGTGAGCCAACACCAAAGGAAAAAGAAGCATCCTGATAAGAAGGACCACGGTAAGAAGGACCAGGGAGAGAAGCCAAGTAATGGAACTTTATCACCCATAGAAACAAATGATCAGGGAAAACAGATCATCACACTTACCTGAGTTGTAGGAGAGGCACATCTGAAAAGCAGTTATGGCTTCCTTGGGAGCAAGCAGCCACCACCAAACCTTTCTTCCTGTCCTCTCATCTCCAGAGTTGAATGCTGTTAGAAGCTGGAAAGCAAGGAAACCCAGGTGAAGCAGCTCTTAGAGGTAAAAACATGGTTCCTTGATGAGAAAGACATTACACAAACAGGTAAATAATATAATTATAAGCATTTTTGAGGAATTTGAAACAAGAATGTGACTGAGGAGATGAAGACCTCTCTGAGGAGATAATATTCTTGCTAAAAACGTAAAGAAGAGCTTGCTTAAAGAAATGAGTATGCCAGGAAGGAGGAAAAGCAAGGAAAAGTAACACATGAGGTCAGAGTAGTAGGCAGGGCCTGCACTTTGTAAGGGCTTTATTGGTCATGGGAAGGACCATAATTGAAAGAAAGGGCCCTTCTTTAGGGAATGGGAAACTATTGAATGCAGGAAAATAATATTGTTTTGTTTACATATTCTGAAGATCCCCTTAGATTGCTGTATAAAGAATGAAGTTTAAGGGCATAAGAACAGAAGCAGGAAGAACAGCTTTAAGGGTGTTTCAGAGTTAGCAATCATTTGGAATAAGATAGTACCAGGAAAATTAAGAGAAGATAAGGTACTTTCAGATTGTGTCTTAGTCTGTTCTGCCTGCTATGACAAAGTTCCATAAAGTGGGTGGCTTATCAACAACAGAAATTTATTGCTCATAATTGTAGAGGCAGGAAAGTTCAAGGTCAGGGCGGCAGCTTGGTTGGATTCTGGTGAAGGCCCATTTCCTTGTTCACAGATGGACATCTTTAGGCTGTGGCCTCACATGGTGGAAGGGATGAGGGAGTTTTCTGGGGTCTTTTTACTAAGGGCACTAATCCCATTCACAGATGGGATATATTATTCACCTTCATGACTGAATCACCTCCCATCAGTGCCAACTCACAAAAACCATGACTCTGAGGAGTGAGTTAACATATGAATTCTCAAGGGACATAAACATTAAGTCTATGTAAGACCTATTTGACACAGAACGCAACAAAAAGAGAAAGGATGAAAACGATGATGGCCAGAATTTTTTTTTCATTCACTCATACACCACTTTTTATAAATTATATAGGATAATTTTCTGCACCTCCTTTAAAATGACAGTGTTCACTCATACCTTTCTGCATTCAAATTTGCATTTTTCTCTTTCAGGAATGTTTCTCCTCTTCTGGTCCACAAAGCTAATCCAAATAATTCATTTTTCAAGACTGAGGTGGTTGGACTCAGTAGAGTATGCCTGTGTACATAGCCTCTCAGGATGATGAGGCAGAAGACCACAAGTTCAAGGCCAGTCTGAGCAACTTAGCAAAATCTGGTCTCAAAATTTAAAAATAAAAAGGTAAAAAGGAATGGGGATATAGTTCAATAGTAGTACATGCCTAGATTTGATCTCTAGTTCCAAAAAACTGAAACAAAAAACAAATGTACTTCTGTGGTACAATTTCTGCCACTGGCCCTAGGTTCAATTCCCAGTACAAAAATAAAAGGAAAAAAGAAAGAAAAGACAAGAAAGGGATCTAGGAATGCTTGACTCAAGAAGCTGCCCCTGGTCTCTCTAGATTGCTCTTATTCTAGACTGACCTTCTCTCTTCAGGACCCCCTCCCTAACCCTGTTGCTTTCACACCGGGTACCTATCACCTTGGAATTGAAATTCTCTACCACTGTAAGAGGAGAGATTTCTCACAGGTGGACACTCTTATCTTATCCAACTATATCTTATCTGTCTCTTAATCCCTTGTGATTCCCTGGCTCCTGAATGACTTAACTTAATTTGCAAAACAATGAAATATAAAGTGGTTAAATAGAAATTTAGGGCATTTCAAACTGGGAGGGATAAAGGTCATTTTCACAGAGGAGCTGACATTGTAGTTAGACCTTAAAGGACTTGAGCATTCAAATACAGAAGAAATGGTATTGGGGGTTGGAGTGGGAAATTGCAAGAGCATAGCACAGTGAAACAGAGGGTTTGGAGAGCAGATCAGTCTAGCTGGAATATGTGTCTGTTGCATTTATACAAAAGAACAATGAAAAAATAGAGTGAATGCAATCTAAGGAAGTTTTGTTTTGTTTTTTATAGACAATGAAGTTCCAGGAAAGTTTTAGAGAGACACATGACAAGGTAAGGCACACAATATCAAGAGGAGAGTTTGGTTCAAGAAATGGCAGCATACTTAGTTTGGATTAGACTACCCCCTGCCTTGGATAACAATGATAAATTTTGACCTAATATTAAAAATCATTGGGGCTAGGGTTGTGGCTCAGCGGTAAAGTGCTCGCCTAGCACGTGTGGGGCCCTGGGTCCAATCCTCAGCATCACATAAAAATAAAGAAAATAAAGGTATTGTGTCCAGCTGCAACTAAAAAATAAATAATTTAAAAAATCATTGCTTGAAGTTACTCAAGAAAAATGCGAATGTCTCCCCAAAAGAGGTGATTCAATTATTAAAAGATGGGAACTGTATTGTATAAGATTTGTTTTTATATAGCTTTTCTACTGAGGGCACTTTCCATGACACAAGATTCAGGGTGGCTAAAATTCATTTAAAAAGACATTGTCTTTCTGACTTGAGAGAGAATGAGCTCAGAGGGTCCAGAGTAACTGGACAGACAAATCCATGAAAGGAGGAAGTCACAGACAAGGAAGGCTGCCAAATCTGCAAATAAATTTCCTTCAAATCCTTGAACTGCGAATGCACAGGGGAGACCCGAAGCCGCCCAGCAACAAAAGGCTGAAATATTGAACAGACTTCAGCTGAAGTCCCCTCGCTACAACAAACAATAACAATCTTCAGAGTAGTCAACAGACTCCAAGATCTCTGTAAATTATCTTCAATGCATTGTATATAATTTTAAAATCACTAGAAATTGGAAGGGAAAGGAAAATGTGACTTATACCCAAGAAACATCATCATTAAAAAAAAATCATTTTAAATGATACACTTGTCATAACTAATAAAATAAATAAATAAAGGACTACAAATATGCTCAAAGACAGAAGACACATTATAGCTGCAATGAAGGAAGAGATACTGAATGTAAACAAAAACTGAAAAAATTTCCAAAAAGAACAAATGAAAATTATAGAACTACACTGTATAATGTTTGATGTGAAAAAATTCTGAATTAGCATACAACAGATTGGAGATCTCAAAAGGGGGGCAGTGAATGTAAGATCTATTTGCAAAAATAAAAAATACTATTAAAAAAAAGAAGAAGATCAAAGACTTTCTGACCATGGAAAATATCAGGAGGTCTATGTGCGTAGGATTGGAGTCCTGAATGAGGAAGCGAGAGAGAGAAATAGGGAAAAACATATGAAGAAATAATGACCTGATATTAGCAAATTTGTTGAAAATATCAACCTGCATATTTAATATTTCAGTGAACTATAAACAAGATAGATGTAAAGAAGACTAAGAACATCACACTTGTATGGTAAATGTGAGGTGTTCCCCAAAAACTCAAGTGTGAGATGATGCAAGAAGGTTTAGAGGTGAAATTATTGGGTTATGAGATCCTTAACCTAATCAGTGAAGGAATCTTCTTGAATGGATTGACTAGGTTGAAATGGTAGGCAGGTAGGGTGTGGCTGGAGAAGGTGGGCCCCTGGGGGTTTGCTTTGGGGGTTTGTATTTTGTCCCTGGAGAGAAGAGGTCTCTCTGCTTCCTGGTGCCATATTCCCAGCTGCTTTCTTCTGCCATCCTCTTCCACCATGATATTCAGTCTCATCTTTGGCCCTGAGGAATGGAGTGAGCCATCTTTGGACTGAGACCCAGAAACCCTGAGTTCCCAAATAAACTCTTCCTCCTCTAATTGTTCTTGTCAGAACTTTTGGTCACAACAGTGACAAAGCTGACTAAAACAGAAATTGATACTGAGAATTGGGGTCATTGTTGTGACTAACCTGACCATGTGGTTCAGAAACTTTTTGGAATTTGTGAGAGGAATTTTGAAAAGTTTAGCAAAGCAAGGTGGAAAAAGAGTGTTGTAAGCAGACATTAATGGGTGACTCCATGGAAAGTTCAGAAGACCAGAATGACAATAAGACTTGTGACTGGCCTCATGAGGTTTCAGAGGAGAAGGCGGACTCTATACATTGGACTAGAGACCGTTCATGTTATATTCTGGCTAAGAAGTACTCTGCATTTTGTCCAAGTCCCAGCTCTTTCTGTGAGACTGAATTTAAAGGCAATGGACTAAGTAAACTGTCAGAAGTAATTTCAAGGCAGCACAGACTTCAGGGGATGCCATGGATATTGCTGGTAGCTTTTAGCCAAGTTTATGTAATAATCAGGAGCAGAAAGAAGAGCAGAAAGATTTGAAAAACTTGGACTTGAAAAATGGGAGTGAAATTGAAGCTAAAGAAGTTGCAGTTGTTAAAGACAATACAGTCACTAAGGAGATACTGTTAAATACTTTATCCAGCTACTCTAGTAAAGACAGCTTGGTGGCATCTTGGGAATTAGAAAGACCACACTCATCTCTGGATCAAGAGTGTAAAAGTAAAAATTCCTTTGAGAAGAGACCATGGGGCACCCTGCCTGCACAGGGTGGCCTAGGAAGTTGGTTTCGCCATGCTTAGTCACCCAGGTACCTGGAGGCTGCTGTAGCCAAGGTTTCTGGAGGCTTGACTACTGCTTGAGATGGCAAGCATCTTGGTATCAACCAAGTGGTGCTGATTCTGCAGGAATGCAGGATGCTGGAGGTAGGGAGTCACGAAGGTTTCCAAGGTTTTAAAGAAGACCTGGGAGGCCAGGCAAAATGAAGCAGGGTCAGAGTCCCTGTGGGCAGCCCCTGCAAGGGCATCATGTGAAGACGTAAGAAGGAAGCCTAAGCTGCAGTAGAGACTCCTGAGATTAAGAAATGCCAGTTCTGTGGAGTTTCTGCTGTGGAAAGCTGCAGGAATTAAGCAGAGACCAACTAACTGAGAGTCCATCTGGGCTGCAACCAGCAAGGCCACAGGGGTGGTGCTGCACAAGTTCTTTGGAGAGAATATCACAATGCCATGTGGCCAAGATGCTGGACATGGAGCTACAGAACCTGTTTGTCCAGCTGGATTTTAGCTATGCTTTGGTCCCATCTCTTCTTTCTGTGCTCCATTTCTTCCTTTTGAAATGGGAATGTTTACTCTGTATCTTTACATATTGGTCACAGGAAACTTGCTTTTGATTTTTGTAGGAGTTCACACTGCAAAAATCTCAGAAGAGATTTTGGACTTAAAACTTTTGACAAACCTGGAACTGTTAAGACTATGGGCATTCTTTGAAATGGATTAAATGTATTTTACATTGGGAGATAGGGATGAGCTTTTGGGAGCCAAGGGAAGAATGTGAGGTGCTCCCGAAAAGCTCATGTGCAAAAAAATGCAAGAAAGTTTAGGGGTGAAATTATTGGGTTATGAGAGCCTTAACCTAATAAGTACGTTAATTTCCTGATAAGGATTAACTGGGTGGTAACAGTAAACTGGAAGGGTGTGGCTGGAGAAGGTGGGTCATTGGAGACATAACTTTGGGGTTTATATTTTGTGTGTGAAGAAAAGAGGACTCTTTCTCTGTTTCCAAGTGCCATGTCCCACGCACTTCTACCATGACGTCCTGAGGAATGGAGTTGGCTGTCTGTGGCCTGAGATCTCTGAAACCACGAGCTCCCAAATAAATTTTTCCCCTCTCCAATTGCTTTTGTCAGGTCTTCTGGTCACAGAAGCAATAACAACAACAACAACAACAACAACAAAATAATGGATTAAAACAATACTCAGACTACAGAGGAAAAACAAAGACAAGGATAAAGGGGGAATCTTGAAGACACCTGGGGGCAGGGAGAACATATTATACACCAAAGAACACTGATCCAAACAGAGTGTGCCTTCTCATCAGAAGCAATAAAGACAGAAGACAATAGAATGTACATAAGTACTGAAGTGAAAAAAAAAAACAACAAATTTTAAAGAACCATCAAAAATTAGAATCTATATCCAATATCTCAAAATACCTTTTGAAAATGAAGATAAATTAGACTTTTTCAGGTAAATGGAAACTGAGAAAATGTATTAATAGCAAATCTGTTATAAAATAAATTGTTTAGGTCAAAGAAAATGACCTCAGATGAACATGCAGCTGCAGAAACAATGAAAACAATAGAAATGGCAACTACACAAAAATAAAGACAAAGATGGCTTTCATAATTTTTTCTTTTAATTTATTTAGAATAAAACTGAAAAGTTAAAGACTTCCAAGGATTACCAAAATCTGTGGAAGTTTTTAACATAAAGGTCAAAAATAAAATAACAGACCATTATCAATGTAATTCATTTGAAATTTCAGAACACTGGGGACTCAAGAAAACCACATTCCTCCAGAGAGGGAAAAACAAACATGTGTATAGGACTAGAAAAAGAATTCCTTTAGAGTCACACTGGCAACACTGCAGATAAAAAAAAATTTTTTTTGCTTTCAAATACTTGAAGGAAATTATTTCTAACCCTATAATTCTGTATTATTCAGTCATGTAAAAAGAAAAAATAAAAACTTTTTCCAGATTTTCAAGGTCTCAAAAATTATCTTTGACTTTTATTTTACATGTTATTATAAATTTAAAAAAATATATTTGCCTTTATGTTGGCTTTAGTATTTTAGAGAAAAATTGGTTTTGTCTAAATGGGATATGGTGAAAAGGTATACTCATACATGGTTGGTGGGACAGAAAATTAGTACAAGCACTGAAAGCAGTATGGAGATTCCTCCAAAAACTAGGAATGGAACTACCATATGACCCCACAATCCTACTCCTTGTTATTTCCTTATTATTTATCCAAAAGAACTAAAGATATACTGACAGCATACTAAAGTTGTACAGACACATTGAAGTTTGTGGAGCATAATTTGCCATAGTGAAGTTATGGAACCAGCTTAGTTGCCTTAAACACATGAATAGATATGTGTGTGTGTGTGTGTGTGTGTGTGTGTGTGTGTGTGTGTGTCTAAGAGATTGGAATATTAGCCAAAAAGAAAAATGGAATTTTGGTATTTGTGGTCAATGAATGAAACTGGAGAATATCATGCTAAGTGAAATAGCCAGATCCAAAAAGTCAAAAGTTCAATGTTTTCTCTCATATGAGGAAGCTAGAATGAGAAAAGGGAGTAAAAAGAGGGATCTCATAAAAATAGAAGGGAGATCAATGGAGTAGAGGTAGGAGATTGAAGGGGAGGGAGGAGGGACAGGAAAAGGGAGGAATAGTGGCATGAAACTGACCCAGTTATGCTAAGTAAATCTATGAATATACCACAATGAAGTCCACCTTTATGTATATCTATAAAGTGCCAATTAAAAATGAATAAATAGAAGGAAGATTAGTAGGGGAAGGGGAACAGGGGGAGGGAGGAGGGGAGAGAAAGGGGAAGAGCTGGGGACTGAAATTGAGCAAATTATTTTTCATTTATTTGTGATTATGTCAAAATGAACTGCACCATTATGTCTAACTATAATACATTAATAAAAAACATTTAAAAACTTACCTTCCATGAATTCTTTCTAAGACTATTTAGAAGGTGCTCCAATAAAGAAAGCATGGGATACACAAAATTAAAAATTTTGGCATGAGAAAATAGTAAAGAGACATTTCAGGAGGACAGCTGTACACCAGATGTAGAGATAAAAACAACTTATTTAGGAAGAAAAAAAATACAAAACAACAGTGTTAATCACTTTCCAGGCTACTTAATGGACTGTTGTGTGGAGGCTCAGACCCAGGAAACAGATTTGGGATCCCAGAAGATGGAAGAAGATGCAGTTGAAATAGTAGACCTGTGTTATTCAGAGGCAGCAATAGCCCCTAACCAGCCCCAGCTCCAGCTTCAGCCCCTACTCTGTTCCTTTTAACCCCCTGGGTCCTTTCCATAGGCCTTTAAAAAATATTTATTTATTTGTTTATTCTAATTTGTTCCTTAGCCTTTTTGATATGTAGGCCAGTCAAAAAAGGCAATTGCCAATATGTTATATAAGTGGGCACATACTCCAAGCAAATGTTTATGACCTTGAGTACCCATTAAAAACATAGCCCACCAGAAGCCTCAGCAAGGGAGCCTATCTACAGACATTTGGGGCCTGACCTAAATGAACCTTTTCAATTTGGCAGCATAAAGCCTTCTAGAAATTCTACAAATTATTTGTTGATGGTCCCATCCTCCTATTTCTCTATTTGCTTGGCACATGTCAGGGAAGCAGCGAGGAGAAGCAGCACATGTAGAAAATGCAAAATAGAAGCCTGTTTGGATTTAAAGCCTTTTGTTTTAGCTTGAGTTTTGCAGAACGTGGGGGGAAAAGCCTTATAAAGAGGGAGCAGGAGTGAGAGACTAAGAAGAGCGAGGGAATTGGAAAAGCAAATACATAAATGCATTATTAACATCACTGTTGTAGACAACCTACAGTCAAGCCCAGAATCTTCTACAGTGTAGGTGGAATGCCTTTTAAAACTGATTACCTGAGAGTTGACCATTTTCGTGCATCAGCTTACATCCCTTATTAGTTTAGGTTTGTCTTCAGATGGAAGTTCTGGTAAACTTCCAGAATGGCCATACCCACTTGAGCAGAGAGCTTCCCAATAGCAATTATTGCACTGGGAAAGCTTGAAGGCAAAAGTACAAAACATCTAGTATTCAAGGAAAAATGTCAGCATGACGTAAACCAAACTAGCCACTGCTTCTGTCCTGTAATCAAAGAGGCCAAGAGGATATGAGTCAGGAAGCCCAAAACATCCCATACGATCCACGTTTTGCACCACTCAGCTGTCCCTAGGCCCTACAGTAATCTCAAACACCTCTAAGACTTCAAGGTGGCACCATCTCTACATTTGACTAAGTAGATAAATATTAATAGAGAAAGATAAGTCTTCAATGTTACAACTGGTCCTGAAGTTATATTTCATGTTTATTAATTCTTTCTTCCGACATCCATATCAGATTTGCCTCACACTCAGCCAGAGTTTCTACTTGCTTAACTAACTTTCTTTCTTTCTTTCTTTCTTTCTTTCTTTCTTTCTTTCTTTCTTTCTTTCTTTCTTTCTTTCTTTCTTTCTTTCTTTCTTTCCTTTCTTTCTTTCTCTCTTTCTTTCTTTTTGATATCAGAGGTTGAATTCAGGGGCACTCGACCACTGAGTCACATCCCCAGCCCTTTTTTGTATTTTATTTAGAGATAAATAAAATTTTGAACTTCTTTTGAGACATGTCTAAATTCCCATAGAATTCTCACAGTTGCTGAAGCTGGCTTTGAACTAGGGATCCTCCTGTGTCAGCCTCCCAAGCTGCTGGGATTACAGGCATATACCCTGCACCTGGCTATACTTGTCTATTTTTCTTACCTAATTGGCTGACACAGACCTTCAACAGTCTAAGCCCAGGGCTACCTTTCTCTTCTCAGGCTCTAATTGCTGTAATTCACATGATGCTTTATTTCATTAATATACACTAATTGTACAAATTAATGGAATTCATTGTAATATTTCTATATAGTGTGCACTGATCAGATTTATCCGTCCCCTTTCTTCTCTCATTTTCCTTCTCTACCCTTTCCAGGCCCAGGCCCTAATAGTCACTCTTCTATTTTCAGGTCAAAAAAAAAATTTTTTTTCAGTTTTCACATATAAGAGTGAACATATTAGAGCTGTTTTTCTGTGTCTGGCTTCTTTTGCCAGTCTTATTGTCTTCCAGTTCCATTCATCTTTGCTGCACCAAAATTTCACAGAATTTCACTTTTATAGCTGAATAATACTCTATTCTGTATACACATAATATTTTCTTTATCCATTCATCTGTGAATGGGCATCTAGGCTGATTTCATATCTTACCTATTGTGAAGAGTGCCACAATAACCATGGGCATGCAGGCATCTCTTTTGTTTGCTGGCATTATTTATTTGGGATATACACCCAGGAGTGGTAGAACTGCATCATATGGTAGTTCTATTTTTAGTGTGGTGAAGGACCTCCAAACTATTTTCCATAGTGGTTGTACTAACTTGCATTCTCATCAACAGTGTATAAGAGTTCCTTTTTCTCCACATACTCTCCAGTATTTGTTTTTCAATATGGTTGTTGTTATTTTTTATAATAATAGCCTTTCTAAATAGAGGAAGATGGTGTCTTACTGTAGTTTGATCTGTATTTCCCTGATGGCTAAGATAGTGAGCATTTTTTCATATATTTATTGGCCATTTGTACTTCTTTTGAGAAGTGTCTAAATTCCCATGCTTGACCCATACTTTTCCAGTACTTTAGCTATCTCCAATTGCCCAGAGCTTCAGTTTCTAACATCTCAACCTAAATCACTTCTGGTGAGAGTCTAGCACTATAAGTCTAAGCTTGGTTTCTACCAAAAAACAAGGCCTTGGTCAAGGATCTAACCCTAGAGCTCATAACAGGAATAGAAAAGTGGAAAAACTTATACAAAGATGCATTTTTCTATTACATCATTGGGACACTGCAGCTTCACTCTGGTGTATAAGGAACATACAGAATGTATCTAGGAGCTGTGTGCTAGAACACCATGGGAAAGCACTTATTCCTAAGATTCCATCCCTCATTTATTCAGGATTGCTCTCAGTTCACTTCCATAAACTTGGGGGCTCCATGTATAAGCTTAGTAAGTAGAATCCCACTCCCAGTTGTAGTATTGGAGAAGCTGTGAGGGGAAAAAGTGAACTGGGTATGGTGTTCACCTGAGAAGATTCTGTGGCAGTATGAGTCAAACCTGGAATGACCATTGCATCCAGGCTGGAATCTGAAGTCAGGCCCTGAGGGTGTAAGTCAGAGCAACACAGACTCTGATTCAACCTGTAGGAGCTCCTCCAGGAGTTTGGACTTAAGTTGGTAAAACATAAGCGAATATTAAAGACTTTGAAACAAAGCAGGAACCTAATTATGTTTGTGCTTTGCAAGGATGACACTGGGGAGAATGAATTAAGACAGAAACTAGGATAGTAAAGTACAGAAAATCATTATGGAGATTTCCTACAGCTGCTAGAGCACTAAGGTAGTTTAAGTTGAGGTGAAGGAAGGAATGAAGTAATGAGATATTTCTTTTTTTATTAAATTTATTTATGTATTCTAATTTGTCAGTAGAATGATAATGAACTATTTCTGATATTGAATCAATAGAAGAAAGTTGAGAACAGCTTTCCTTTGAAAATTTGGACAAAAATATTACATGTTAAAAATTAGCCAATAACTGACAATTTGTAAATGGTATGGAATTTGTTGATTGAGTCAGTATGATTTTAAACTTAGGCCAATGCATAGAAATTAATCAATCAATCGACATGTGTTAGCTGTGCGTGGGTAAAGAAGAAATTGTGTAATTTTTCAGTTTTGCTTTTTAGATGACTAATTTTGTGACTTTATTTATGTTTCAAAAGGAGCTATTAGTCAATATTAGCTTCTAAAATTAGGGAAGGAAATGAAGACCTTAAAATTAAAAAAGAAGTAGAACTTCCTCCTTATGCACACATGCATGCCAAAAAAAAAAAAAAAAAAACCCCAAAAAACCTGGCTCTTATGTCCAGAAAAATGTAGTGTATACTTGAAAAAGAGGTTTTTTAATGGCATAAATGGGAAATAAAAAATAATGTATGGAAAGGAATCTGCAGGAGCAAACCAAACTCCACCAAAGTGCTGAGAACACCAGTCTATGCGTGTACATGACAGTATGTAAGTTGGAAGCAAATCTATAAAATCCTGTAATTTTAGTTTATCACTTCTGATATGTCTTTGTGCTAGTTTCCACATCTCTTTGGCTATTATTAGAACTTATTGAATAATATATGTACACCTTTCTTCTATTTTATAAGTTTTTTCTTTTTCTTTTTTTTTTTTTTTGTACCAAGGATGGAACTCAGGCACTAGATCACTGAGCCACATCCCCAGCCCTATTTTGTATTTTGTTTAGAGATGGGGTCTCACTGAATTGGTTAGCACTTCACTTTTGCTGAAGCTGACTTTGAACTCATGATCCTCCTGCCTCAGCTTCTCCAGCTACTGGGATTGCAGGCATGTGTCACTGCACCCAGCTTCTTTTATAGAATTTTTATTCTTCCAAATACCTAACTAATAATACACTTTGGGGTTTTCTTTTATTCAATATAATTTAATGAACAACTACTGTACAGTACATGTGTGTTGATACCATCATTTAGTAATACAGAAGTGATTCATACCTTTCTAATGATTAGATCTAGATCTGTGTTCTGACTTCAGCAATTAATTAATATCCTAACTTCAAATAATTCACTTAATCTTTCTGAATTTCAACCTTTTCATTGTTAGAGGAGGAAGGTATTATGGTTAAGATATGATGCTCATGTGTGAAAAAAATGCAAGAAAGTTTAGAGGTGAAATGACTGAGTTATTTGAGTTTTTAATTTAATCAGTGCACAAATTCCCTGGTAGGGATTAACTTGAGTGGTAACTGTAGGCAGGTTAAGATGTGCTAGGTCATTGGGGGTATATATTTTGTCTTTGATGAGAAATCTTTCCCTCCTTCCTGATTGTCATGCACCGAGCTGCTGCTATTTCCTGCATCATGTCCTTCTGCCTTGATATTCTGCCTCACCTCCAACACTCAGCAATGAAGTTGTCCGTTGATGGACTGAGACCCTTGAAACCATGATCCCCAAAATAAACTTTTCCTTCTCAAATTGTTTCTTTCAGATCTTTTGATTACATCAACAAAAAAAAGCTGACTAAAACAGAAGGATACTGCATGTGTTACATAATAGTGTTGAGGAAGATATTATTCACTCAGACATGTGTTCATTAAGCTGACCAACAATGAGTTCCCTCTTATTCTAATATGTGCCAGGTTCTGCATGTGCTTTGTGAATCAAAAATAATATGGCAGCAATGTGAGTTATTGTGTGTATGCAATGAACTGAAGACATTTTTTTGCTTATTGGATTCTTTATTTTGTTTAAAAAGCTTTTCCAGCCATTATATAACATAGATTTAAGTTTCAAAATATTTTTAGTTAAGGTGCAGCAACTATTTTAATGGAGATTATATAACTAATAATTTATGAACTTGTTAAAGAAGATGACTTGTTACTTCTAAATAATGAAATAGAACTTCATCCTAGAAAAGTAGAAAGTAAACTGAGGCAAGAAGAACATAAGAAGGAAAGAGAGCAGAAAACGGAGCAAGGGATTTGGGAGCTGATTTGAACTGTGCTATCTCAGAATCACGGGTGCTCAATCTCCTTCCCATCAGCCTTCTTAGTATGAGGACTCCCAGAGGGAGACAGCTCCACTTTGGGCTTGAGTCCCACCTGAGGAGCATTTCAGGAGGTGACTTATCATGAGATGTGATATTCTCTATTCTTTTATATGTGCGGTACCTGAATTTTAAAACAAATTTTAATTAAATTTAAAATTTTAATTTTAAAACAAATTTTCACACATCCCTTTACATTTGCAATACAATATTTGTTTCCAAGAGCCAGCAATAGACATGGCTGAAAGCTAATGTACAGAAGTTACACTTATTTTGCTAAGGACAGACAAGAGGCAAATTTAAAGAGAAAGAAATACTTTATTATCATGCCCACAGCTGCCAGCCAACTTTTTTCCTCACATATATTGAAAAGGTGCAATAATTCTACATAAAGCTTTTTTATATCATTTGTTAATAACAGTGTAATTATTAATTTTTCTGAATGATAAAGGTTTGTTTTAAATATATGCACATAACATACATCTTATGAGCTTGAGGAATTTGAAATCTCTCATATATACCACCTATTCCCTATGTCATTGTGTCAGCATCAGGACTAACAACTGGGAACAGGGTATAAACCTGGATGTAAAATGCAATAAAATAGAACCTACTCAGCAAAAAAACAAGGCACTAAGGATCTCAGTGAGACCCGATCTCTAAATAAAAAACAAAATAGGGCTGGGATTGTGGCTCAGCGGTTGAGTGCTCCTCAGTTTCGTCCCTGGTACCAAATTAAAAAAAAAAAAAAAAAAAAAAAAAAAGAAGAACCTAACATCAGAAGACAGCACTAAATAACTGTGGAATTGAGTTGAGTCTCTGAGACTAAAAGTGAAAGGAATTACATGTAAGCAGTGTACTCCAGATGATAAAGTTGTTTACCACGGGGCTGATCCTGCTTTTCATATATTGGAAACTGACAGGTGGCAGGAGCAAGGTTCTCATTGTTGGAATGAGAGTTTACAAATAAGCCAGAGAACAAGGCTAAAATGAGAGGAGGGTGAAGGGACATCAGAATGAACTCAGACTTAGTTCAATATTGACACAGATGGTTGCATATAAGTGTGTATGTATGTGAGAGAAAAAGCACGCACAGCTTAGTTTACACACGTGTTTCCTTGCTCTGTCAGCTGAGAAGGCCCAGAAGCAACTATAGTCTAGTAAAAATAAACATACATTCTACCCAGATCTTCTTTTCTACTAAAAAAGAAAAATGCTGATTCTAGGACCAGGCCAGGAAAAATGTAAGATGAGTCAGGCAGGTGGCGTATACCTATAATCCCAGCTGAGGAAGGAGGATCACAAGTTCAAAAGCCTCAGCAATTTAGCAAGGCCCTAAGCAACTTAGCGAGACCCTGTCTCAAAAATAAATAAATAAATAAATAAATAAAAAAGGACGGGGATGTGGCTCTGTGGTTAATCCCCAATATCCAGGATTCAATCCCTAGTACCAACAATACAAAACAAAACAAAAAATCCACAAAACCAAAACTCTATATTCCCTGAGGCATATCAAAAGGACACACAAGTCAACTGAAAGAGCTCCCAACGGCCAAGTGAGAACAACTGACTTTAAAATAAAGTATCACATTATAACCCAAATTATAAAATAAATGTTCATGAATACATATTCAATAAGTAAATTATTGCATAAATAAATAAAAAGAGTAAAAAAGAAGTATTCTAACACCACCTTAGCCAGTAATCAAAGTCAACAGCAACAGGGAGGAAGCATATTGATAACATGTTCCCTGGATATGATAGGAGGAAAATGGTACCTCACCTCAATAATCATTCTCTCAATTATCCATCACCTTTGTACAACCATGAGAAAAGCACCAGACCTATGATAATAGGTAGAGTTTCTACACAATGCCTGGCCAATATTCCTTAAAACTGTAAGAATCATCAAAACCAAGGGAAGTCTGGGAAATTGTCACAAGTTCAAGAAGTTAAGAAGATATGACAACCAGACGTAATGTGGTGTCCAAGAGGGACAGAAAAGGCATTACAGATAAAAGCTAAGGAAATGACTGTAGAATATAGACTTTAATTAACAATAAATTATCAGTATTGGTTAATTAATTGTAATGAATATACAAACCTAATGAGACATGTTAATACTACAAGTAACTGAGTGTGATATATATGAAACTCTGATTTATATTCAGAATTGTTTTTCTGTAAATCCAAAATAGTTACAAAAAAATAAAGCATATTTTAAAAAATCAGTAGACTCTGAATAGGTATTCGATAAAATATCAATCCTTATATATTTGAAAATTAAAAATAATATAGTTCCTAAATATAATATATTAGATAAATTTCTAAACTTAGCTTTGAAAGAAATCAGAGGAAATTTTATATGGATTAAATAATTTCCACCTTTAAGTATACATAGAAAGCACTATCAAAAATAAATAAATAAGCTAGGTGGGGTGGCAAACACCTGTAATCCCAGCTGCTCTGAGGCTGAGGCAGGAGGAGCACAAGTTCAAGGTCAGCCTCAGCAATTTAGGAGGGCCCTAAGCAATTTAGTGAGACAAATAAATTAAAAGGGCTGAGGATGTGACTCAGTGATAGAAAGCCCCTAAGTTCAATCCCTGGTACAATCAATCAGTCAATCAATCTATCAATGGAAAAATGAGTACAGAAGAAGAAGGAGAAAAAAGGGAGTAAATCAAATTCTTAAAAATGTTGTTCACATGCAACTCTAATAATTTATCCTAGAGTTTGACCACTTATTTGTGTAAAGGGCCAAAAGTAAATATTTTAAGTTTGTGGGGCCACACAGACTTTGTCACGACCCCTTGTGCTTTTGTTTGTAAATAAGTAAACAGGGCTGTGTTTCAACAAAAAAGCAATAGGCCAGATTTGGCTCCCGAGCCGTCTAACCAAGGAGGAAAGAATAACAAAAGTGAAAGAAAAATGCACAAAACAAAGTTACATACACTGTAGGACCTCAACTCCATAAAATGTGTTTGTAGAAAAAAATGCTAGCAGAAACCATTAAAATGATAATCAGCTTTTTCTCTAAAGACTGGAATAACTTTCCCAATCATTCTGTTTGCAGTTTTCTTTTGTGTATTAAAAAACAGAAGCTGGGCACAGTGACACACACCTGTGATCCCAGCTACCTGGGAGATTGAAGCAGGAGGATCACTCAAGCCCAGGAGTTTGGGGCCAAAAGAAGTAACATACCCAGAACCTGTCTCAGAAGAAGGAGGAGAAGGAGAAAAGGAGGAAGAGGAGGAGGAGGAGGAGGAGGGGGAGGAGGAGGAGGAGGAGGAGGAGGGGGAGGAGGGGGAGGAGGAGGAGGAGGGGGAGGAGGAGGAGGGGGGGAGGGGAAGGGGAAGGAAACCAAGTTTCCTTGGTTTGTGCTTTTATCAGTAAGCTAGAGATTCCCAGACCAACTTAAGATTTGGAAGTATCCTTATTTGTGATAATCATGTAGATTAAAAACAAATAGTTCAACTTTCACCCAATTCTCCATAAAAATGAACTTTTTTTAACATTTAGAAATTATATTTAAATATTCCTTTTTTCCTAATTGATTTTGATTTTGATTCTACTCTATCATTAATTATTAATGAAATGCTTCACTTCTTTCGGAGCTTCTGATACTTTATGAAGATCACCTAAAGACATGGTTATGGAAAATATTGCCTGCTTTTCTAAAGCTCTTTTTAATGACTCATGTTCTTAACAGCCTCTGTTTAAGTGACAAAAGAACCACTGTTGTTAGGGGGGATGTACGGTGCATTACACAAGTTTACCCTGGCAAGCCACAGGGGCTGGCCTGCAACCTGTGTCAGCACTTTTCAATTCCACTAATAGGGATGCAGATGGGTGTGTGAGCAGTTCAGGCTTCTCACCCAGCCAATCAAAACATGGGAAACAAAAGCCTTTATCAGCTCCATGCTGACCACAGCTCCCTGCAGTATTGCTAAAGTCACAATTTTCTCTAAACTTTCCATATACAAAATACCTCTCACCTGAAAGAAATCAGATTTTGTTCGCAGCCTGGGGCTCAAGTTTGTTGTTCTGGTGAATATATAATTGCTCCCTGTGGAAAAGGGAAAATGAGCCTTTTAAAGTCTTACTCTAGGAACTTACAAAATCACCCAATAGCTTTCTGAATAGGTAGGATGTAAACCAAGGACAACTAGCTAGCAAGGCACACAGTTGGGCTGACACTACAAAAATGAAGAAAAATGAAGCTATTATCCAAGAGTATTCCAGGAAGGAATCTGCTTGGCTTTGCTATCCTGAAGGAACCCTGCCTACCCAACTTGCCCCTGAAAATTGTCATCTCCTTTCCTTCTTCCACCCATTTCTACCCCTCAGAAGGACATTTGTGCTATTATAAGAGGTTGCCATTTGTGTGTGTGTGTGTGTGTGTGTGTGTGTGTATGTGTGTGTGGCTTAAATTTGTTTTTGTCTATTGCCCTCACCAGAAATGTATTCTTTCTAGGGGCAGAGTCCATGGTTTGGTTTGTGTTATACTTCTTTTCCATGGTACATATGTATTAACTATTTGTTGATTATGCAGAATAATTCAGTGGAAAGACTTTGGATTACCAGTCAGACAATTATGTCCTCATTCTGGCTCTCTCATCAGCTCCTTAGGTGGCTCAGTGAGATTTCTACAGTGATAATGCTGGGTAACAATCCCCTCAAATCTCAGTAACTGACGTCAGCAAACATTTATACTGCTTACGAGTCTGCAGGTTTGCTGTGATTCTGCTAGTCTTGGCAGAACTTAATCTTCAGTTTAGATTCAAGTTGAATCCACAGTGTGAAATCTGTTCTGGAACCAGCAGCTGCTCAGGGTGTGTTTTCATGAAGGATAGGAGCTCAAAGAAGAGAGCAGAAACATAGGAGCCTCATAAAGAATCAGCCTAGAACTGCTTGTGAAAAAAACAACAAAAAAAAACCATGATCAAGGCCAAAATCAGGAGGGTGGGGACATAGACTATCAACAGTATACCATGGTGAGAAGGATCAGGGAATGAAGAATTGTGAAATCCATAAAGCTTCAGCTTTTAGGAAATTAAAAATAAAAATTCTAGCCTTGTCTGTGCCAACGCTCTTGTATGGGTCAAATGTTTTTCATATTGACATTATTAAATTAAAATTCAGTTTGCCCAAGAGTTAGGCATTGCATAGGAACCAGATAATAAATGAAAATGACCAAGTCATTTTCATTCCCTCTTTTTTTTTTTTTTTTTTTTTTGGTACCAGGGATTAAACTCAGGAACACTTAAGCACTGAGCTACATTCCTAGCCCTTTTAAATTGTTTTTTTAATTAGACAGAATCTATCTCTAAGTTGCGTAGGCCTCACTAAATTTGCTGAGGCTGGGTTTGATCCTCCTGCCTCAGCCTTCTGAGCTGCTGGGATTATAAGCGTGTACACCATGCCTGGCCATTTTATTTTCTTAAAGAGACTACAATTGAAGTAGAATATGATTATTGCTCTAAGTTTATTTGCTATAAGTATATTGTATAAAATATTTGGGAACAGGTAAGAATTAATTCATCCTGGGTGATATCAGGAAAGGTTTACAAGCAAAGTGATGTGCAGGGTACTTATTTAAAAATAAGTAAGAATTAGGGATAAAAACTGGAGTGAAACGGTAGGGAGAGAGGATGCTTTAGCTCTATCAGTAACATTTGCCTTTTAGAGTAAAAAAGAAGAGATTCGAAGCAGATATGGCAAAAGTAGACATCTAATAAATCCAGTTGTTGGAAGAACTGCTGTCTGATATTATTTGTATAAGCTTTAAAAATTTAATGACTCAAAAAATTAATTATTTTAAAACAGGTGGCTGGCAAAAGAAAGCAAGCAGGGAATTCAGAAAGAGCACAAGTGGTAAGCAAATCATTTGGTTTTCATGGACCATGGTGTATAAGGAAAATTGTGGAAGATGACAAAGGACTAGGAAGGGGTGGTTTAGTTTCCTAGGGCTGCAATACCAGAAGTTGGGTGACTTAAAAGAACAGGAACCTATTGTCACTCTGCTCTGGAGAGTAAAGGTGTAGGGTAGACAAATATTGTGGCAAGGTTTGTCTAGGTCTCTGAGGGGGGATCTCTTCTATGGGCCCTCTGTAACCTCATATGATGCCTGTCAGTCCTTGACATTCCTTGGGTTATACATGTGTCACTCTAATCTCTGCCTCCATCTTCATGGGGCATTCTCCGCTGTCTCTGAGTCTCCATGTAACCATCTTTCCACTACCTGTGATTCTGTTTCCAAATTTCCTTTTCTCATAGAGACACCAGTCATTTGGATCAAGGGCCATGCTACTTCAGTATGACCTCATCATAATTTAACTAATGGCATCTGTAATGGTCCCTTTTCCAAATAATATCACATTTTGAGACACTAGATATTAGAACTTCAGTGGATCTTTTCAAAGGAGACAATTCAGCCTATAATAAGGGTCAAGATATTGCTATTATTGTTTGGTTACTATTGGTAACAAATTTTCATATTTACTTTAAAAATTCAAAGGAAAAGTATGATATACTATTAACCAATTAAAGACCTCAGGGAATGTATGGCTTTGCTCATTCTGTGGAAGAAAGGAAATCGTAAGAAGGATGGCGTTTCTATTTCTTCCGTCTTGCTCTTCAAGTTCAAGTACCTCCCAGGCTCACCCACACAGTGCTCTGTCTCACACCAGCCCACATGGGGTGACTCACTACCTCAGTCCCCTTCCCACTGCAGAACAATTTTATCATCCAAAGGAAAAACCCTCTGGCTACTATTACCACTCTCTTAGACTGCCCTGCTTTGCCCTGAAGCGGTTTTTTAATCCTGGGACCTTCAGAAACCAATTTGTACACTACAATTTAGCACAAATAGTCTGTCTTACATTTCAATCTCTGTTTTAGGATATGTCCTTAGCAGACTCTTTACAAAGTATATATTGTTTACCAGAATTTTCAGTCCCTGAAATCTACTTTCCAGTTTAAAACTATAAAAACAATGAATTAGCTCATATCTGTTCTTAGAACATTAACTGGCCCACCCCTTACTCCAGCCAAGTGGCTTTTCCCCTCCAACTGTATGATCTGGCTCCTGTCTGCTGCCTTATCCTCACTCTCTTTCCATTCTCCTTTGTTGATATCCCCCAGTTCTTTCTGAGCCTTAAAACAAGTCTTAGGCCTTTCTTACCTCCAGTCCTTTCCAATTGTGCTCCCAGGCAGAGAGACTCCTTCAGCTCCTCAAATACCCACTCATTCTCAAACCCAGTTTTAATTTCTTAAACATTATATCTTTGGAGTGGCTTTTCTGGCCATCCTGTCTAAAACACTTGCCATATCTACAGATTCATCATCCTGTTCTTTCCCTCTGGAGTTATTTGTTCACTTCTTTATGGTTTATTGCATATCTCCTTTATAAAAACATATCTGTAGAGCTAATTACTAATAGTCCCTGTTCCTAATGCACTGCCAGTACATAATAGATAATAGATGCCTAGTAAATGTAAATTGAGTTTAAAAAACATCTGTTGACTTAGGCTTTCCAAAAATTTTCACAAGTTTGGTCACAAAGCAGGAAGTAGAAATTCTGGCCTGGGTCACTGGTAGTTCTGGTGTAGGGGTCCCTGATCCTGTAACGCAGATTCTTTACCTGGATTACTGACACTTTATTCTAAAGTATCTTATCTTGGGTTCTTAACTCAGCTCTTCAAAGTTCTGGAGTCCAGACTTTGTTTATTTAAAAAAAAAAAAAAAAAAAGGAAAATCAACTGGCCTCCTCCTTGGCTCTTTCTGAACTTGACCCCTTGTGTGCTGAATATTATAATAACTTTTGCTCCTTTTGCTTTGGTTTACAACTACAGAACTGATCACAAACATCTAAAAGTCCTTATTTGTCTCAAGTTCTGTCCTTCCTGTCTCTTATTCTATCTTTGTACTTTAAATCTTTCTTCTAACCCTATCTTGGGATGACTAAAGCCCAGAAGGGTGGGTAACATGAACACATCTCTAAAGCTAATTATTGCCATTCACAATAGCCTCTTCTTGGCAGCTTTTGCAAGACTTCTAGTGCAACTGTCTCTTAGGATACAATCAACCTCCATGTCAACAATTAGGATTTAGGCATTTGCCAACTTTAGTGCAGATAGTAGTTAAATTTGCAAGGTTTCAGCTTTGGAAACTTTTAAACAACTTCTAGATACAAATGAGAACATTCAGAGGATGGGTCTATGACAGTTGGTATGCCTTGAATATCCTCCTTTTGTTAACCTAATTCTATCACTTTCCTTAAATGTCAGTATCTGTAAAGCATTTTTAAGAAAAGACACTGTGTGTTGCTTGAATGTTTTCCATGCTCTGGATACCATAGCTAGTCACATGGAATGTGGAATGGGCTAGACATCTTGGAATTGTTCTCGTTAAACTGGTGTAAGAGATTGACCCAATCTCTTTAATAATCACTATTTGTTTAACAAGTTCCTGTGAGGAAAGCTATGCAGTTGTCTTGTGAAGTAGCTTCTTAAAAGGCTTTTATTTTGTTTGGATATGATAAGGATCATTACATGGTATGTCTAACTGATGACTTAGTGCTCTTTTAGAGCATAGAAACTTCTATGGGAAAAAGAATTAGACAATAAGTACCAATGACTTAATATATGCTATGTTTCCAATTCAATTTGCTTTGATAAAAATCAAATAATCCCTAGGAACACAAATATTTGTCTACAGTGATTGGACAGTCTGTTAAAATTGGCATTCTCAGTCCCTCAAAAACATTCATTTGTCCTTTATACAACCCACACATTGTCAAGAGGTTAATAATGTTGAAAAATTCCTGTGTTTTTTTTTGTTTTTGTACTATCTGGCAGAGAAACATCAGTATTCTTAATTTGCTTTTCAACATAGCATTTTATTATTCATAATCAATGTTTCTCTGTCTTAAAATAGGAAACAGATTCTTAAATTCTAAAAGTGCTATAAATTCATAGAATTTTTTCTTTGAAGTAACATGTTTATATGACAATTAAATATGAAAATAATTCATATGACACAAAGACTTATTAATGAAAATCAAATTAATTTGTCCCCAGTGGAATAGACCAAGATTTTAAAGGTTAATAGGTGTTATTAAACAGTTTGATAAAGTTACTTTTAAATGTTATAGTTTTTATATTTTAGAACATATTTTAAAATATGAGTCAACTCTAAATACCTTAAATACAAGTATATATGATGGTAATTATTTTCAAAGATTATTCTTTCCTATCTACAATTCTTTGATATTTAGCCTGGTACCAAGGTTAAAAGTACCTTTGAAAAAGATAAATTATCTATTCCAATAAAATCACAGTAAATAAAACCTTTTATCAAATGTTAAATTACAAAATATCGTAGGATTAGCTACAGAGGACATCTTAATACTTTCAAGGTTACACCTTTATATGCCTACCCAATAAGCTTTCAAATAAGATTTCAAAAAAGAAGAACTTATGATTAGCAAGATATGGAAATAGCTGTTATTCACCAAAATAAAAAGCATAGGTGGGTTTCACTCCCCTCAATCAGTCTTGGGTGCTTGGAAAGAAAAACATAATAGAAAACAAATTTCTCAGAAAAAACAGCATCAGGAAAGGAAGTTCAAATCCAATTCTAATTCATCTATGAGATAGAAACCTCAAAATTCATGAATTGCATAGTTTCCCATTCATCTTTTTGAAGGTCTTGTTACTACTAAAAAGCAAGGCAATAAACTGTCTTCTAATGTGATTGGTATCAAGAGTGAGTATTTTTGTTGTTATCCCTTTTCCAACCTCTTTCTTATACAAGAAACTCTCCTACTACCTTTATCTGCCTAAATCACTATGTGCCCATTCTCTCCTCTCTACCACCATTTGCCACCTTCTCCTTGATCTTGGCCCAGGAGCCATCCTGACTAACTCCTCCCAGCCTATTCATGATACCCCACCCCAGCATTACAGTTTCAATCACACACTGCTCCTGTTTTGCTTTGGAACTGTCATCAGCAGTTGTTCTGTGTTTGTGTAAGAATTGGGGTTTTGGAGTTACTCATCCTGGGCTTGAATCCCAGTCTGTTCTTACTACTGTGGAGCTTATCACTAGTAAGCTTCAGTGTCTCCATTTGTAAAGTGGAAATTATAACAGAATTTACCAACAAGGATATTATGAGGTAAAACAAGTAAAGCACCCAACACAGTGCTGGTGCAGAGTAATCACAAAATACCTATTAATCATTATTTTCATTATATTTATCATTTCACCAACTGAAGCAATGCTGTTCAATGCAAAGGCAATACATTTTATATTATTTTGTATCACCCTGTAAGTATGGTGACTAAACTGTTTGATCTAAAAATCAGGACAGATGTCCTGGAAATTTAGATGAACTTAGAAAAGAAAGAGAAGTATTAAAATAAAAATCTCTATCAAAAGATTCAGGATGAAGAAATCACTGTACGAATCCTTGCTTTACTTTTTATGTAGACTCAATTTTTAGATAAGAAAATATTAGATCCACACAAGTTAGATAAAGAACTGATTTGTTTGGAGTAGGATTCTGAATTAATGGACAAGTTAATTATTTTTTCTTGCCTGTGTGGGATACATAAATATAGACAGCTATTTAGCGTATTAGGTTGGTTCCCTTAATAAAAACCTTATTTTCACTTCCCAGAAATTATTCTGAGAATAATATGGGAATGGGGAAAAACAAAAATCTTCTCAATCCCAGGATGGAGGGTCGGGAAGACAGATCAGGGAAAAAAGTAGACTTGTCACTTGAAAACTAGAGTTGAGCAGTTGATAAAACTAAGACCCCATTGACAAAGGGAAAAAAAATGCCCTAAAATCTTCAGTGATTGTATCTGAAGATAGATTTGACAAGGGCTTTCGAGTCTGTTAACAAAATTGTTTTAGAATATCCCAATTTAACTCTTAGAATCTTATCTGCTTAATTACAAATTTGTCCATCTTTTCAATGTGTGTTTATGTTAAATAAGGACCTTTTAAGATCCTGCCATTAAAGTAATGAGAGAGAGAGAGAGAGAGAGAGAGAGAGAGAGAGATGTGGCTGAAGCTTTTAAGCTTTGCAGAACAAGAAAGCAGATCTTACAGGGTCTGATCACAACAGATGACTTCTTCAAAGAAATGACCAGAGTAGGCCCACCTTCTAGACATGTGCATGTATAACAATGCTTTCCAAAGTCAAATGCAAATCATTTTATTATCTTCTATCTTTTATAATCCAGGACCTTATTCTTGAACATTTATGAAGATAATTGAAAAATGACAGAGTAACAAATTTCTTTCCTTGAATCTCTATTTCTCCTGGAGCATATGAGCTATGATACCTAGGATAGACACTCATGGGGCAAAGGTCACCTGTGTCTCTCAGATAATCCATTTGTTTCAGTCTGGGGGTTATGCTCTCTTATTGTCCTTGCCAACCTTGAAAGGAACCAGCACACATACACTTATGGGAACAGAATGGCTCCATGGCCTTTTGATTTCATGTTCTTAATCTTCAATCTGGATACTCTTCTGACTTTGATTTTTTTCCAAGGTGAAATATTTATAACCGTACTTTATGTTATTTTTGATAATATATTGTTGTCCCTCTTATTGGGCTTTTTAAAATGTACCTGTTAATAACCCATTAAACATTTTGTATTGGAATAAAAACATCCATCCTGTACTTGGGTAAGAACTAGGGCTTAAAAAGTAAGTATTGTATTATATAGAGCACAAAATTAGATAAGCAATTATTTAAGCCAGATTTAGGTAGCCAGTTTTTCATTATAGTATTTTCTCTCCGTAATATAGTCTTGATACTTTCCATCATAAAAAGGCATTAAACTTTAAATGTGATCAAGAAACAATCAAGAGACAGAAAAGGAAAAGGAAAAATGAAAAATGCTCAAGGTTCCACTCTTCAACCTTGGGAAATTCACAGAAGAAGAGTTACTACAGTGAGAGTGCCCACAGTGAGACAGATGCTACATGCTTGATTTTTCAGACTAGATGGAGGTAGGGAGAAGAAAGGTATGAAAGGTTTTTGGTGGAGGACAACTGTGCTGTCTGCACAGTTGAGAGAAATTACTAATTTCTCTTTTTAATCCCTTGTAAAACTAATGTCAGCTTCACAAAGTTACTATATGTAAAGTGCCCACAGATTTGCCTGGCAAATAGTAGATGCCCAATGCATGCATATTTCCTTCCTGTCAAGTTTCAGTTGCCAATTACAGAACATGAGAAACTCCAAACACTTTTTAAACATAACTTTGCAAACTTTTTCAGTTCTCTAAAACATCAGATACATCTTGGCATATCCAATGCCACCACACATTATTAATATAAAGGCTATTAATATACAAGAAACTCATGCTTTTAGACAGCTTAGACATAGGTAGTGTAGGATATTAGAAAGGACAATAAACTCTCTATCAAGGGCATGAATTCTCATCTCCACTCTCTCATTAAAAAGCTTCTGCCCTGGAAAAAAAAAATACCTAACCATTTTTTAATCTTGGTGAAGGAATTTTGCAAAAGTCAGTTTAAGTTCTTCACTTTGTAAAGTATAGACAATGATAGGCATAGAGACTGACTACATGAAATTAATAAACCATGTCAGTGCAGTGTGCCTCAGATGAGACAATTCCTTATTGAATTTTAATGAAATTATATGTTTATAATTATATATAATGAAATTATATATAATGCAAATGGATTTCAGGTAGGAATCAAATGACCACTGCAGATAATTGTGAAATTACTATTGTTTTGCTATGAAGAGAACTAGATTACGAATTTAATGTAACAAGTAGCTGAAAATTAATGGAAGCCCTACCCAGAGTGTGTGATCTCAAGTACCAGAGACACCAGACACCTGGCATCTCCTTACCACCTCCTTTTTACCATGGTTTATGCAATTTACTAGACATGGCAGATCCCCATTTGCTTCTCCTCAATATAAGGCCTCTCTGTGTTGAATACTTGTTAAAAATTAAATAAGAAATGCTGCTACAAAGTTCCTGGCATTGATGATTATGATCCTATATTTAGAATACCCAGAAAACTCCACCAGAAGACTTCTAGAGCTTAGAAATAAATTTAGCACAGTAGCAGGATACAAAATCAAAACCATAAATCAATAGCATTTCTATACTCCAACAGCAATTCAGCTTAGGAAGAAATCAGGAAAACCATCCTATTAAAATAACTCAAATAAAATAAAATATTTGGGACTTAATCTAGTCAAAGAGGCAAAATAACTCTATAATAAAAATTATAAAATTCTGAAGAAAGTAATTGAAGAATAGAAAGTGGAAAGACATACCATATTCTTGGATCGGTAGAATGAATATTGTCAAAATGGCCATACTACCAAAAGCTATATACAGATTCAATGCAATCTCCATAAAAATACCAATGACATTCACAGAATTAATGAAAACAATTCTTAATTTAGTTAAAAGAATAGAAGACCCAGAACAGCCAAAGCAATATTAAGAAAGGCAAAGCAGGAGGTATCACAATACCTGATATGAAATTATACTACAGAGCTATAGTAACAACAAAAAAAAAAACATGGCATTGGGATCAAAATAGACATGAAGACCAAAGAAATTAAATAGAGACACAGAGACAAATCCACAAACCTATAGCCATCGATTATTTGAAAAAGGTGCCAAAAATATATCTTGAGGAAAAGACAGCCTTTTTCAACAAATGGTGCTGGGAAACTGGATAGCTACATGTAGAAAAATGAAATTAGACCCCTATATCTTAAAGACTTGGGAATTAAATCAGAAATCTTCCAACTGCTAGAAGAAAACAAGTTCAACCCTCCATCATATAGGTGTTGGCACAAACTTCCTTAACAAAACCCAAAGCACAAGAAATAAAACCAACAATCAATAAGTGGGATGCCATTAAACCAAAAAGCTCTTCACAGCTAAGAAAATAATTAACAGCATGAAGAGACAGCCTACAGAAAGAGAAAATCTTGGCCAGCTGCCCCTCTGATAGGTAGTTAATATCCAGAATATATAAAGAACTCAGGTGAGGTTGTGGCTCCATGGAAGAGCACTTGCTTAGCATATGTGAGGCACTGGGTTCAAGCCTCAGCACCACAAAAAAATAAATATGTAAAATAAAGTTATCTATAACTTAACTATATATATATATACACACACACATATGTATATAGTTATATATAAATAAACTTTATATATAAAAAACTTTATGAATATATTTAAATAAACTTTATATATAACTTTATACATAAATACACTTTATATATAAATAAAAACTATATATATGTGTACATATAGAGAACTCAAAAAAATTTAACACCAAAAAAAAAAAAAAAAAAAAACCACCCAAATTACCCAATCAACAAATGGGCAAAAGAGCTAAACAGAAACTTCGAAATAGAACCACAAAAGGTCAATAAATACATGAAAAAAAATTTTTAGCATCTCTAGCAATCGGGGAAATGCAAATCAAAACTAAACTAAGATTTCATCTCACTCAGTCAAAATGGAAATGATCAAGACCCATACTCCCACCCACAACCTGCGTGGGTGGTGGAAATGGGGTTCCCCTAGGTGGAATGAGCTGACTGAGAAATAAAAGCACAGAGAAATAGAACAGTGAAAAAAACAGAGAATACAGAAAGTAGTTTCAAAAGCAGAGGCAGGACAGGCAAGCTGACCAGACAGATGGAGCTTCTGGCAAAATGGCGCAAGCGCAAGCATCTGTTTTATTTATAGCAAGGAACATCAAAGGCCTTCCATAGAATGTTCTTCTCCAAAAAAGGTTAAACTTGGGCTGTTCAGTTCCTAATGGGTTACATCCATCTCCAGAGCTACTATGAGGAACCTTCCTAGCAAAGCGAAAGGAAAGGTCATGTGCATTGGGTGATCCATTGCCATGGGAGAGTGACCGAAAGTTCCCAACGTCAGGCCTCTCTCTCCCTGGCTACCATGCTGAGAGAAGATCCTCATATATTTCACAGATGGCTTCCTGCACCAAACAATAATAAATGCTGATGAGGTTGTGGGGAGAAAGGAACACTTATACATTGCTGGTGGGATTGCAGACTAGTAAAATCACTCTGGAAAGCAGTTTGTATATTCCTCAAAAAACTAGAATGGAACCACCATATGATCTTTCTATTGCACTCTCCCGAATCAGCATATTACTGTGACACAGCCACATCAATGTTTATAGCAGCATGATTCACAATTGATAAATTATGGAATCAACCCAGATGCCCATCAATAGATAAATGAATTAAGAAATAGTGAGAGACAGATAAAAATACAACTGTATATTTATGGAGTTCTAGATAGCCATTAAAAAGGATAAAATTATGGCATTTGCTGGTAAATGGACAGAAATAGAGAATATCGTGCCAAATGAAATTAGCCAAACTCAAAGGTCAAATGTTTTCTCATATACAGAAGCTAGAGTAAAATAGAGGAAATGGGGAGGGAAGGATAAAACTACATAATGAACCAATCAAATATAAATTTGATGAGTGAAAGGAAGTCTAGTAGAGTAGAGAAAGGAGAAGGGAAAGGAGAAAGACAGGAGGGAAAAAGGGGATCATGAACTGAAATAAAGTTCAATGTATGTATGAGTTTATTGGGATGACCTCTACTACTATGTATATTCCTAAAGCTCTATAACACACACACACACACACACACACACACACACACACACACACACACAATTGACCAAAAAAAAGTTCCTGGAAGTTAGTAAATACTTCAGAATAAATTTTCTTCATAAAATTTCCATTTTAAGAAGCATCAAACCAGCTTTTAATGAATAATGATGATTTTTCTACAGTTAAAATTCAAATTTTTACCTTCTGTGTTTACAAGTCATACATTGTGTATGTGTGTATGCATGATCACATATTTACATAATATTTTAAAATAAAATAGCTAAGTCTTTACGACACCAAGAAAGAACAGTATTCAGTATAGCCAAGCAGTCACAGAGGTAAGTAACATGGATCTCAGGAACAAACAGGTGTCGAGGACTGAGTGACTCTTAATAGGAAAGTGATTTCCCATCCACAATTATGGATGTCTGTGAAGCTCTCCCCATGACTGCCCCAGCCACAGACAGTTTGTGCAGGTACATTGGCCACCATGCTTGGCAAACCACCCTTGAGGAGCAGAGGAACCACACTTCCAGCATGTCACATAGCTGGAGAATTTGGAGCTAGGAAAAGAAATAACCTACATAATACATATATATGATTTAGAGTCTACATTTAACACATTAGACTCTGAACAAATGTAGGAGATAGAATTCTTTCAAGTGGAAAAATCAGTTTTGATTCAAAAAAGGGACCAATAAAATACACACGGTGCAGATGTGACCCAGCACTCTGACATACACACAGATCCTCAGGTGACTCAGAGCCCAGATAACAAGAAGAAACACACACACAACAACCCAGATCAGTCATTCCTTGGACCATGCTGACCATCATCCTAATGTACTAGAAAAGAGGACAAGGGCCATTAGTACCTAAACTATCTGTGTTTTGCTATATGTAAATGAAGTGTGTAAGTATATATTATTTTATTGTTTAGATTGAATTTTTCTCAAATATGACCAGCAGTTCTCAAAAATTGGGTGAACTGATGTGATACCAAATATTGACAAAGAAACAGTACCCATAATACCCATAACAGAAGGTGGCCAGAACAGCCCTAATCCTATTTGAGGACACCACCTCTTATGCATACACTGTGGCTTTTGATCCTGGTTATTACAATTTTCAGGCCTCTTACCATCAGATGGGATTTAAAAGACTTATATGGCTGGGCTAGGGATGTAGCTCACTGGTGGGGGGTTTGCCTAGCATGTTCAAGGCCCTAGATTAAATCCTTAGCACTAGGGGCAGGGAACACTTATATATGTTATATTTGGCTATCTTTATTTGGGAACTCAATATAACCAATGGTGCTCCCAGAGCAGAACAGGCACATGGAATTTATTTTGCTTCAGTAGGAAAAGATTGTCTCACTGTCTCCATGTCAAATTAAAAATTATCTTCCTTTGCACTTCCTTTGTACTTTGTCTCATAAGTTTTCTTCAATGTCTAGATCCTTCTTTCCTCATAGTTTCTTTCCCCCAAATGTTATTCCTGTTTTCCTCACTTCATATCAACAAGACAAGATTGAACTGATGAGATTAGTTACTCCAGTTTATTAAAACAAAGAAAAAACAACAACAACAACAAAAAAAGACAGACTTTCCCCACAATGGAATCCATGACAGAAAAACAACTCCACAATCACCACCACTACCCCAACACTACCCCCTCCTCATTCCTGGAGTAAGAAAACCCAGACATTTATCTGGACTTTAAAAGATCCTTGCCTGAGAAAGTATGAACCTCTGGGACAAGAGAGGAAATGCTGTAGACAATAGCAGAAGCTGCACAGTCCACAAGCACTCAGCTTTATACCACACCCATTGGTGGAATCTGTTACCAGTAAACACACATTGCTTTTAGCACCATTATTTATTAGAGATAAAAGAGAAATGTCATCTGTCTTAAAAGTCAGTTCAGCTCTAAATATTATACACATCAAAATAGGATGTCTTTGCTTCTCTGAGTCAGAAACCAGACATGGGAAGCTCTTTGCTCTCTGAAAATCGCTCTTTCCATGTGCCCTGAGCATAATCTCTCTCTCTCTCTCTGGAATCTCCAAGATGGCAGTAATTTTGTAAGGAACTATGAAGTAGCAGGGCAGGGATATGATGGCAAACCCCAGGAACACTGGAAATCTTAAAGTTCTCTATGAAGTGTATCTACAAGTAAAATCTTTTAGTGTTATAAAAGAAATCCTGACTGAGCCACAAGAAATGTAACATCTAACTGAGGTAAGATAATAATGAAAAGCATTATGAAGAACAAGGATCGGGAACCGTGAAATTACGAGGCATACTTGAGAGGTTCCCTGTCCCTCTCCCCAGCCAGTCTCCCTCTAGGTGAAACAGCTCTAACCCTAAGAACTTTGAGGAGTCTCTCAGGAGATTTTCTTTTTGCCCAGCATGGTATGGCTCAACTCTGTCTACTAGCCACACTTCAGCCCCTCTCCAGCACTTAGCCATGGGGTCTGTCTGGCAGCTCACTGCTAGAGTATGTGATGTTCCTGTGGCTTCGTTCTTTGCTGCCTACTGACCATGCAGGTTTCCTCTATGTCACTTTGGAACCTGGAAACCTAAGGAAATGGTTCCTCATGTTTTGGTTATTTGGAAGAGAAAGGGAAATCACACAACTACTTACTCTTGACCTCACCTCTCCAGACTTCAGTTTTCTCGTCCTATAACATGAGTATCTACTTCAGATGCTAGATCTAGAAATACTTCATGTGAAGTACCACAGCAAAACTTCCAATTGTCTCCATTTCTTACTCCATAAAGAATACTGATGATAACAGTAATAATAATGGTAATAATAGCAAATTCAGAGTAAACAATACCACTTAAGGAAACAAGCACTAAAATAAATAAAAAGATTTTTTTTTCTTATTGCAAAATATATTTTGATCCAATGAACTGCACAGGAGCCAGGAATTTTATAATATAATTTCTAATCTTTACAAGTAGATGCAAATTATGATCAGCATCTTCCAGATGAGGGGACGGAGGCATAGGATTAAAGAATTCACCCAAGACTAACTAGTTGTAGTGTCTTAAGCCTCTTGAACTTAGTCTGCCTGACCCCAGAATCCATGATCTTACTCCAGCACACTGTTCCCCTCACATTGAGACACTTGCCTTCACTTCAATACTAGAGAAGGAGACAAAGGGCTTCTGCTATTGGAAGGACCAGTTTGAAGTGAGTTTTCACAGTTAGACTTTTCATGATTCGACATCTCACACAATGAATTCACAATCTTTCCCTTCCAGAAGGCACCCTTGTTGTACCATGATGGAGTTAACATTGGTCTTTGGACTGTTCCTGTCTCCATTTCTTACTCTTGTTTCTGTCTCCTTTGTCTCTGTCCTAAGATCCTCAGTGGACTCAAGCAGAATACTGGATGAACTCTTCTAGGTTTAATAACTTCACCTACAAATAAAAAGTTTACGATACTTTCTTCATCTTCTAATTTGATCAATGTTCCCTTCCAGAAATATAAAAAAGTTCCCCCAAACACTCCCTCCTCTAAAAGAATTGCCTTCCTTCCCCCATTCACGGTCTCATAAAACCAGGATCTCATCAATCTACCAGCCATGAGAAATGAAAGCAACTTAATGAAACTAGCTCTTCCTCAAGAATTACCAAGTTACATACAATACATCTAAAGGTACTCACTTCACTTTGAAAGAAAACATTTATTTAGCTTCAGTAGGCTACTCACTGGTGAATGTTGAAGTCTTTGTTTTGCTTTTGAATAAAAGAGATCAAATAATATGAAAGATAGAAGAATGATATTTGATCTGAGTGTCATTCTTCTAGGTTTAATAACTTCACCTACAAATAAAAAGTTTATGATACTTTCTTCATCTTCTAATTTGATCACTTTCTCAATAATCCCCAGCACTCACTCATTCAATCCCCACTTTTGATTTTTCAAAAAAAATGGGTTTGATTTTTCTGATAGCCGATAACATTCTCTGCCAGATCATCCAGAAACTAAAATTAGTTTTCAAGGAAAATGAAATGTGTTTGGTTAATAATGAGATGTCTTCTAAAACAATCTGTGTGTGAGAGAGAGAGACAGAGACAGAAACTGGGTCTGAGGATGTTTCTAGTGAAAAATTTAAATGTTTCATACCAGCATGTGTGAAAAGTTTCCCAAGGTCACAGCTCTGAAGGACAATTCCCATTTGGAGGTAGACATTGTGGTATGTTTGCTTTCAAAGATTGATTATTTTATAGCTACAACTCATAAAACCTGTAGTCGTAAAACACCTCACTCTCTCTTGGAGGCAAACTATACTGTTGTGTAAATAATGGTGTCAGGTTCTAACTTGGCTAAGACCCCTTCTGGCCCTAACATGGTTATGTTCCACTCCATGCCCAAGTACAGACAGACCACTTCTTGTCACACACAATAAATACCACTTCTGTCTGACCTAGAAAAATAAAAGAGAAAATTCAGTTTCAGAAAACTAAAGATTGTTAAATAATGAGAAGTTACTGAAACATAAAGCTATTTCAAAAAACAAAAATAAGCATAATATTTGTTTGGGGACATTTTTGTTTGTTGTAAAGGATTTTAAAAGTATAAAGAGAGGGAGAAAGAGACAGAAAGAGAAGCAAATCTATCTTGATGTTCCATCTGCTGCTTGCCAGGATGACCACACTCTGGCTGCTTATTCTCCAACAGTGACATTTCTGTCACAATTCAGTTCCAACTGACTTAACTGTCTCCTTTGACACTTTTCAGTGACGCTCCCCAAATAGGGGGTTCAGTCTTTTAGAAGTTCCTAAATTCTTACAACTCTGTATTCTACATCTCCTATCTCCACATGTTGTCTGCCTATTTTCCTCTTAATCCCTCAAAATCTGGGATTGTGGTTTCCCAACAAAAGACTAGGCTTTAAGTCAGACAGAGATGGATTCAAATTTTGGCTTTTAGTCATGACCTCAGAAAATAAAATTAATCTCTCTAAGCTTTTTCAAATTCTAAAAAAAAAAAAGACTTATTTAAATTCTAAACTACTTAAGTAATATATGCTCATTAAAAAATTGAAAAAAAAAGATCCAATAAGATAAGTGTTTATCTGTTTGGTATATATTTGTGTGTGTGTGTGTGTGTGTGTGTGTGTGTGTGCGCACGCACACACACATAGTGATGAGAACTAATACAATGTTTATTGTTCTGCAATTTTTTAATTTCCCTTTACATCATTTTCAGTAAATAACTATCCAGCCTCTGCTTACACATCTATCTATGTGACTAAGACCTAGGTATTATAGACATGATCTTTTCCACTGCTGCCATGTGCTGTCATTATAGTTGATTTGGGAAAGTTCTTCTCCGTTTGGGTTTTTGACCCACCCCGGCAGCAGCACCTGCTGATTCAGGTCTTTCTCACCCTCACCTCCCCAGTGCAAATCCATCTTTTTCTCCCAGCTTTTCCTGGAATGTTACTATTTTGTCATTTTTCTCATCAGCTTGACTATAAAAGAAATATCTCATAATGTTTTCAGAACAACCTCTACTCTCCTGCCCTCTGCCCCTGCCATCATTGACCCCTTAGGAGAGTACCAAAGCTATCTCCATGTTAGTTTGATTGACTTTAGAACCATTTCCTCTTATGTAATCAATACATTTAATGTGAAGTATTCCAATCTTTAAAACTTTCTCAAAGACTAAGAAATTAATCAAGATGTGTTGTGAAGTTAAAAAAAAAAATCATGATAACATTTAAAAAAAGGACTGCATTAATTTTCTGAGCCCAGTTTCATTTTTTAAATGTCTGCATACAGAATGGTTGTTAAAATCACTACTCTGGGATCAGACTACAAGATTAAATTCCAGTCACTTAACAATGGTGTAACTTCTCCTGTCTTTTGTTTCTTCATCTGTAAGATAAGGATAATACTAACCACCTGATAAGGATTCTGTGAGTTAATACAAATACATGTAAAATGCATACATCAGAACCTGGCACTATGTAAGTACCACATGTTTGCTTCAATGGTGATGATGATGATCATGACAATTATGATAATAACAACAATCATAACAGTACAAGGCAAAATACCAGAAGAATATATGCTGATAGATCATTTCAGGGTAATTTGAATTTTCTTCATTTGGCTTATCCACATGTTTACCTTTCTTGGGGAAACTTTTTAATATTTTTGAAATTTACAAATAAAAACAAGGTTATTTCTTTTAAAAGCAAGGAGTTGAAAGACAGGTAGGTTCCAGTGTAGTTCTGCCAAAACATTGGTCTATGTGCTTGGGCAAATCACTTTTTGTCTTTCTGTATTTTAATTTTGTAGCCTGTAAAAAGAGAAGGGAAGGCATGTGTCCTGACAACAGTGATGGTAATACTACTTAATCCTCAAGCCCTTGACACTTTAAGTACTCCATATGCAATAACTCATCAGACACATTGGTTATTTCCTGTGTTCTCAGCAGAACTGATTTGCTAGTACAGATGACCAGAGTGCTTCAGAGTATAAATACTGATTCTGGTCCCAGCTTTATTCAAAGAAAACTTCAAAGTCCTCAGTAGTTTATGAGTAGCTTATCCTTCCCCATTGTCTAGTTGGCTTTCTATAAAATAGTTTAGACCCATGAAAACCAGCCTCCCAAACAATCCTGCGAGATGGGAAGAAAGAGATGGGAAGGAATAAAACAAAGGCATTTATATTTATGCAATATAAGATTGTTATAATGTAAATCTCACTGATTCCTCACAACCAACTAGATGCCCATGTTTCAGAGAAGGTTTTCTAATAGAAAAATATTAGTGCCCAATGTCACACAACTACTAAGTTCAAACCAGGATTTGAATGAAAGTCTGGTTAACCACGAAGCTCAAGTTCCAATCTTCCTCAATGAGATCTGATATCTACTGGGATTGGAATATTGAATAAATGATTTGGTTTCACTTCACTACTAAACTTCAAGCCCTCTGAAGAGCTTTATCTAATAAATGTTACCAAGAACATGATGAAGAAAAAGAATTTATTTTATGCTGAACAACTAGCCTATAGATGGCAGTATCTTTCAATCATAACTGACTCAGGCCGGCACACATGACAGCTTTAATCCAGAATTGTTACCGTATCTCAAAGACTTCCCAAGTCTACCTGGTGAGTGACTGAGGCAGCTGTTGAGCAATGGTAATTCTTCAATATCTACAGTACAACCGAGAACAAACACATCTGAAGCATGGTCATTGTTCCAGATAATGCATTCTGGCAGCCAATAAGCATAGGACCTTTTTTTTCCCTCCTTGTTCTTCCTCATTTATTTTCCACCAACATATGTCTGTACTTCCCTGATGTGAAGGATTATAGCCCTGAAGGTATGTGAGAGAGAAGTCAGCATAACAGACGCTGCTAAAAAGTCTTAGCCAGCCTGAACCTACTTGCCTCTCCAAAGGGAACAGCACAAAAATGAGGGAGGGAGGAATCAGTCTTGAAATCCAGATCTTATGAAGTTTGAACAACTCTGTTAAATTAGAATATTTGGCCCCAAATAAAGAAAATTATAATTTCATCTCCACTATCTTCATCATCATCTTAAAGGACACTTTATTCCAGGCATGGGATATAATGTATTATTGCAATTAGGCCTCACAATAATCTTAAGAAATAGGCACTGTTATTGTACTCATATGAGGCATAGGATTGTTAGGTAACTTTCCCAATGTCACAGAATAATATAAAAACAAAACAAAACAACAACAAAAAAAAAACAGTGTCATAAGTATTCTTATCCCAGTAACTGAACTCCAGCACTATAATACTTTTTCGAGACAAGTTTCTGATTGCCTCTGAAAAATGCTGAAAGAGGCGGGTATGTACCAGTAAACAAGATTTGTTTAATTGTTGTCATCAATTTCCCAGTCCATTTAAACAATCCTATATCAAACAGTTGTTGTGATGATATGGACCTTGTGGTTGGTGATCATACATGTGAATTTCAGCAGCAGTCACTCACTGTTGGATCCCAGACCACACTTGAGCTGAAACTGCAGAGTTAATTTATGATGAATATACTTCAGGGATAAGTTTTGTTCTATTATTACTTGTTTCCCAAATCTCTTTGAGGTAAAATAGCTATTAAAAAGCATCGATAAGAAGAAAATATTCAGCCTATAAAATGACTGTCACTGATTGATTTCAGAGGCTATGGTACACAAAACTTCCCTCTTCATAACTCCATGGAGGTCCTTTGTGTTCCAGAAAGTTCCCACTTCCCAAAGCCAAAGACTGATAAGGAATGAGGACAGAAAGGCAGGTGCCTTGTTGTCTCAAGTGGCTTATTGACATCTCTGAGATTTTTTCAGACTGGGTGGCACCCATTCACCTGGTTACGCCTTTCATAGCAATAATTTCTTAGGTACTTTCTCCCTATAGAGGAGTGAAGTAGGATGGGTAAGGAAACTATCATAATATGAGATTCTTCCCCTCTCTGTCTCTTCATTCCCACTTTTAGTACAGTTCTATGTTATCACATAAAGGGTGATCCATCACTGGGGCTAATGTGACTGGAGCTAAGGTGACTCCATGGTGCAAGTGAAAGGCAACTGGGGAGAACAGTTCACGACTGGGAAGCTGGGAACCCTGGGCTGCTCTCCTGTTTGTTACCCACATCTGCAGGGAGGCATGGGATGATCCCAAGAGGCACAGCCCTAGGCGTCAGAAAGTCAGAGTTCAGGCACTCCTCTGTTGAGGCTCCAGTTGCCTCCAAAATGGTTGGAGGAACTGATAAGACCTCACGTGGACAGACCTGCTGTGGCTTAACTCTGGGGCCTGTGCAAGGCTGGCTGTGAGTTTGTTTCTCTGAGGTTTGCTCTCGCCTCTCTAACCAGGAGCTGGGCCCTGATCTTTGAACCTCTTCTCAAGGCCAGGGGAGGTTAAAAATCTGATATTACTATGGGTGTGACCCTAGTCAGCCTTTTTTAATAAACATTCCTTCCTGTTTCTCCACAGTGACAAAGGAGGAGGGAAACAAGGTTGGAGGGAGCGGCAGGGGCCACATCAATCGCAGAGCTCAGCAGGGACCGCAGAGCTGGATGGAACTGAGTCTGTTTTTTTTTTTTTTTCTATTTTAATGATTCACTTGCAGAGACAAATCAGTCTGAGGTGTGTGAACTCTTCCCTGCCTCCCCGCTTGAACTTCCAAATGGGTTGGTGTCTTTGTTGTTTGTTTTCCCATTCCACTTCTCTTCCTTTGGAAATATGGTATCAGACAGAGTCTTCCACTTCAGGGTGAGGTTTCTCCCCTCATTTAAATGCTCCTGGAGGAGGGGTTCTCCTATCAAAGGAACATTGTGCTGATGCTCTTAACTAGGGAACCATTTAAATGGCCACATTAAAGTGCTGTTCATACTTTTTAAATACTTCCCTATGTTTTTTGGACTCAAGTAGATCAAATTATGAATACACAAGATTTCATGGCAAATAACATACCAGGAAGCCTAAGCTCTATGAAAATCAAGTTCTAGCTTAGCAGGCACAACGCCCTGGGCTCAAAATCCAACACTGATAAAGATAAAAAAGGAAATCGAGCTCTGGATATGTGAATTTTCTATGTGTCTTAAAAGATTAACCTTTTTTTTTTCCCTCTGCTTCCTGATTGCAATGTCCTGAGCTATTTTCCTTCACCACACCCATCTGCCCTGATGTTCTGCCTCACCTAAAGCCCAGAGCAAGTCATTTATAGACCAAAACCTCTGAAATCTTGAGCCCCAAATAAGCTTTTTCTCCCCTAAAAATAATTAATCATTTTTAAATGCTCAATATATTTTACAATTATTTTAAATGGAATTCCTTTTGTATGCATAATATACTGAACATTTTCTTCATAATAAAATGTAACCTTTTCTTCATTATTAAGACCTTATCCTTACATCATTTAATACTCCATTCCCCATTTGGTCCTCTTCCCATATTTAAAATTGTTTACATCTTTTTATCCCATGTCCTATTTAATCTTCATGCATATCTATAGCCATAATATAATTTTTAGCCAAAATATTCAGGAAGAGTTGGTTTTACTATTTGGCTAAACCTGGATAGTTTTGACATTCTCCAGTTACTTCTCACTGTCATTAGAATATTATCCAAACTTCTTTCCTCAGCCACAGAGCCTTGTCTGGCCTCTTTGCTGCCTGTTTCTCCAGTCTCCCCCTCATACACTGTGGTCCTCACCGGCTTTCTGTCTGTCTGTCCAGTGAGCCAAATTGTCTCATGTTTTTTTTTTGTTTGTTTGTTTGTGTTTTTTTTTTTTTTTTTTTTGCACTAGCTGTTGCTACGTTCCTCACTTTCATCAATTTTCTCCTTCCTCATTTAAGACTTAGGTTAATATCATCTCCTCAGAGGCCACCTCTGCCTGGAACGTTTTTCTGCTCTACTTGAATTCTAACAGTTATAGTATTATCTGAATGCTTTTATTTGTTTTCTTATTTACTAGCTCTTGTGTACATTCATTCTTCATCAGGTCTGTTAGTCTCCATGAGAAGAAAGGCTTTAGCAGTTCACAGCTGTATCATGGTTTCCAGAACAGTGCTGAGTACATAGGAGGCACTCAATAAATACTTGCTGAAGGAATTGGCTCATCTTGACACTTAAAACTCTTGTACCCATCAAAAGGAGTTCTGGCTGCCGTAGGACTTATTACACACTGGGTAATCTAGCCTGAATTATGAATTACCATGATATCCTCTGATGGTTTTCAAAACAGTAAGAAGTTCACAGTGTCCAGTGTCATTTGATCCAGTTTTGGAAAGAGACAAAAGAGGAAAGAGAATACTGCGTACTTGCTGATTCTTTGTTCAGTTCTTTTCAAACTTTTCCAATAAGATATAACTAATAGCTGAAAAATAGTGAATAATAATTCTTAGTTGGGGATCTGAACAGGAATGTAAAGCAGCCCCCCCACCCAAAGACAAAATCTTTGAAGTCCTATGATTTACTTTAAAAATTCAGATTGTTGTATACTAGTCCATTATATATCTGGGTTTGACTTAATAGGAAAGAAATTTCCCCTGTAACTCTTGGAGAAAAAAATGTGTCCTTCAAGAAGATGTGCCCTGTTTACCCTGGAAAGCCACCAAGAATCCCCAAGAACATGTGTTCCAAACAGATAATCATCTAGAAATGATTCTGGAGGAAACTTAAGGGGAGCACAGCCCCTTCCCACCCTCTCTGCTGCCTTGCCCATTTGCCCTTATCTTCACCCCAAGGAGGAAAAATTCCAGAACAAGTTAACATAAAGGGGGTGTGAAGTTTTGAGTAAGGAAGAAGCTAAAATTATATCCTTTCAGACTTCTCTTTTGAATCACTTCCCTGTTGTCTTCCCCCTACTCCTTGTTCTTGGTAAGAAAAGAGGTATAAGTCCCCCTCACTCCTGAAAGGAGAGACCCCAGACTGACCAACATCCCAGCCTACTAGGGACTATCCTAGTTTTTGCATTCACACAGCATAAAGGTCAAGAATGGCCTCTTTTCATTGCATAATCTATGATCACTTCTATACCCTCTTCCCCCTTAAAAGGACAAGCAGGAATCAAATTTGAAGAACTCAGAGACACCGTGATAAATATCACCTTCCAGCTTAACTTGAAGCCATCAAAGAAAAGGATCCCTTGTGACTCAGATCAGTGGTTGTCCAATTATCCACTAAAAAGATCACAAAAGTATTTGTACCCAAACTTCAAAGCACCCTAATGAGGTTTCCTGTGTCTGATGTATGTCTACCGTCTGGAATCTATAATCACCATTTACTGTTGATAGAAGAGCAGGATCCAGGCATTTTTTATATATTGCAAAATATATAAGGTTAGGCATCTTGCGTATATTTTAAAAATATTTACACCAAGAAGAATGAAAAGGCAACCAGAATGAATTAGATTAACTAAATACCATAGGGAAATTAGTAAAAAATATTTTTTTAATTTTTTTTAGTTGTAGAGGGACACAGTACCTTTATTTGTTTATTTGTTTATTTATTTACTTATTTTATGTGGTACTAGGGATCAAACCCAGTGCCTCATGCATACTAGGCAAGCACTCTACCACTGAGTCACAACCCCAGCTCTAGTAAAAGTATTTTAAAATAAAGTATGATGAAGTATTTAGTCAGGAATGCAGCATAAATTTGAATAATTATCCCTTTCAATGAACTGGCACTTAAAGACAAGAAAGAGAAGACTGTTATCTCATGAATGTACCAAAACAGTTTGATCTGGTAGTCACTATGGCAGCCACTGCAGGGAGTATAGTGGACTGAAGGTCCCAGCTGCTGCTCTCTGGAATCTATCAGTGCTGATCTGAGGCCATTTTTTTTTCCGTGGCTGCTTCCAGTCAATGACCAAGGACAACCAGAATGCCTGGGCAGGCCCATTCCTGCAAGATACAGGACTCTCCTCAGTAGTCAATTTTCCTTAAAGATTCCCCATCAACCTTGCCAAATGTTTCTTCAAATGAAAATCTTAAAGCCTTTCCTTCTCTCCCTCCTTCACAGGGCTCAGTCTTGTACAGTGATCAGATGGACTACCCAACTTTATACTGCTCCCTCTGCAATTTCTCCCACAAAGTTTTCCTCAACTGAATCTCTCATATAACTCTTTCCATCTTGTTATCTGGCTCTCAAAGAATCTGAACTAACACAGTGGTCCAACTGGATATACATTTAGAAGACAGGAAGAATTAGGCCATTTAATGCATTTGAGATAATTTGGTCGAAGAGGAAGAGTCCTGCTAATCACAAAAAGAGTTTGACCCAGATATGAAGGAACTTGGTGAGAATAACTAGGTCATGTCAGAATTGGTTATGATAGTGGGGGTAGAGATAAGTGTATGGTGTCTAAAATTATTCCTCTGTATTTCTGATGCTCCACTAATTCCCAAGGCCAATTAAAGAATCTGAAGATATTTCAATGTTTTTGGCAACGTCAATAGTGCTGTTGATGTATATATTCTGGATCTTTTTAAGAGGACTCTACATATTTTTATTTAGACTCTGTAGAGAGTCCTATTGAGAAGAACCCATAAACTTTAGTTTTAGGGGTATGTGGCATGCAGTTTTTTAGGTTTCATATTATAAGATTTTTACATAATTAGAAAAGTTGAAAGAGTACATTTGTATCAAATATTGAAAACTTCAGCCAATGGAAACACACTTTATTATAAAAGGCAATAACTTACTTTTTTATATTCCTTCAACACCCTCAAGTATGTGAAAATTTGTCTCTCCAGTGAGAAACAGTAATGTTCTTAAAACTGAATTGAAAATTTTTTGGCATATGATTACACTTAAAATTAACACAAACCCTGTGAGGTAAAAGAGGCAGATAGCATTAATGCTCACTTTTACCAGTGATGAAACTGAGGTCTGGGTAGTTAGATGGTAAATGTATGAAGCCTAGAACCAGGCGGTGGCAGGCAAGATTTGTAGGAATGACCCCAAGATTTCATGCCCTAATCCCTGCAATGTACAAATGTGATGGGACATGGCTGAGTTCCACCATGAGCTCTGTTTCATGGCAAGCTGATTTATCCAGATGAACGTATTCCAGTCACATAAGCTGTTAAAAGTCTCTTTTGTTGGTGGCAAAAGAGCAAAGGAGACAAAAGAGAGAAAATATGACAGAAAGGGAAATCAGAGAGTTTGAAAGCACAAGAAAGATTTGATGGGCCATTGTTGTCTTAGAAACAAAAGGGCCATGTAAAACTGTTCTAAGGAAATGAATGCTGCCAACAACCCCAGAGCTTCGAAAGGAAGCCAAGCTCCTGGTCATAACTGCAACTTCTGCCCAAATTTTGACCTTGTGAAACTCTAGAGAACCCAGCTGACCCACACTGCCCAGATTTCTGAACTGCAGGAAGTGTGAGATAATTAATGGACATTGTTTTTAGCCATAATGTCCATGGTTGTTACACAGCAACAGAAAATGAATTCCCCAATTTTCTGGTTCTATCACTATTTTCACCACCCACCTTTAAACTTAAACAGTGCTAACAGAAATAGACAGCAGTAAACTGAAAAGGCACATCACTTAACTTCTAGCTTTGCTAGTCCAATGCCAATTCGAATTTTAGCTTTCTTATAGTGATTTATTTAGGCCTTATCTGTATTCTTTAGTTCTGAGTCTGTAGGCTTGAACTCGTTTTCCAAAAAGCCAAAGCTCTCATTTCCTCATGTTGATTGCTTATTTAATAACATTTCAGGTAAATTATAAATATAATAATTTGAGAAAAAATTATGACATTAATTCTGCTCTAATAGTTTACGAACTTTTTAAGCCCTTTTTTTTGACAATATCATGTGGTTTATTTGAGCAATCTAGTGAAGTGTTCCTGTTTTACCTGTTCATTCTACCTCCTTCTGTAAACTGTACCCCTTTTCTTTTAAGAATGTGGTTCCCCCAGGCAATTAATATTTTCCAATCTGACATAACTTGCCTATGTACATATATTAATATACAGCAGTGAATCTCACTATCATGTATATCCACAAGAAATCAACTTAAAAAATAGCTATGGGAACTGGAGTTATGGCTCAGTGGTGGAGCACTTGCCTGGCATGTGTGAGGTACTGGGTTTGATTCTCAGCACCACATAATAAATTAATAAAATAAAAGTCCATCGACAACATATATACACATACATATATACACATATATAATATTTTTTTAAAATAGCTATGGGCAAATTGCAGAAAAATTAGTAGAAGGAGGGGAACAGGTATGGAAGGAGAGGTACTGGGGACTGAATTAGAGCAAAATATAGTCTGTGCTTTTATAATTATGTCAAAATGGATTCTATAGTCATATATAACTTAAAAGTAATTTTTAGAAAAGATTTTAAAAATGAAACTAATAAAAGACAAAAAAAAGAGAGAGATTTTTCCAAGAAAACATTCATAGGCTCCCATCGTTCTCAGAGAATATTAAATTTTTCTGGAGATGGGAAATATCTCCAAACTTCAACAATTTGATTCTCTCCTGGAGATTTTTAACTTTTCACCAGAGAAAGCATACATTATTTCACCACCAGTGGTAGACAATATCATAGGATGTAGAGCTTGGAAAACATTGGAAACAACATTTTGTGCCCTATGCAAGGGGCCAATCTAAAGAGAAGGGAGCCATCTCAGCAAGGAAAGCAGGAGCAAGAGCTGAAGAGAAACCTGCAAGGGTGTACGAGTCCTTGCTTCAGTTATTCTGGAGTCTAGGTTCATCCCTGTCCTTTCTGAAGCTCAGTTGTTCAACCCTTGCTGGCATTCCATGAACTAGTAGTTTTCTCCTTTTACCTAGGCCAGTTCAAAATGAGTTTCAGCCACTTAACAGAGATATGACTCATAAAACAGAGAAAATTTATTTTGTTTTCCTTTGAAAATATCATTGTATAGTGGGAAAAACTTCTAGCCAAGAAACTCATCCAAGTTTTTCCAGGACACTGGTGATTCAGAGAGGCTTCCATTTTTATTCCTTTCATGTCAAAAGCAGGGATTTAACACCAACTGCCACACTCCTGGTATGGCTCTTGCTTACCACACCAGCTGCTCCTTTCCAAATGGTTGTACAAACACTTTTAAGTTATTAATGTTGTCTTGATTCCAGCACAATAGTTTGTCAGTGGCATAACTCATTTAATATAATGCTGAATATTTTTAACTGGAACTGAAATTAAATGTCTAAAAGCATTATATATTGCTAAAAAGATCTGGCAGGCTTTAAAAGAAAGCAAGAGAGAGATCTATTTTACTGTAAATACAGTTTTCATTTTAATTCATATTCTTAAGAACAATTGTTTAAATTTATATCACATACATATGGAGAGTACAAAATTTATAGTTTTCATATTTTAATATCTGATCACATAAAAAAAGAGATACTAATGCCAAGTATGGACTTGCTGTCATGTGATTGTTTAATGTTTCACAAGTAACAACATAAAATTCACTTTGGACAATAAAAAAAAAATAGTAGAAGTCATAGATTAGACAAATCTTTGTTAAATCCCTGCACTTAAAAAAAAAAAATCCCTGCACTTTAGGCAAGTTATTTTAAATTCTCTAATATCTTATCTCTAAAAAGATTTATAAAGTATTGTGGCTAAGGATGCAACCTCTAAAACGATTCGTAAAGTATTGTGGTTAAGGATGCAACCCCTGGGAACAGACCACTGAGTTCATTCTTTGGTCCCACCACCAACATATTGTGACCTTAAGCCAGCTTGATGACTCTGCACCTCAGTTTTCAGGTGCATCCTAAGAGAGACAGGCGATCATACACATGTACATAGATACATATACCAGGCATGGACAAGAATGTTTACGGACACATTGTTCATAATAGCAAAAATAGAATAAACTGAAAGCAACTCAAATAATAGATAAATTGTAGCAAAATCATCCAGTGGAATATTATTCGTGAATAGTAGCATGAATAAACTAAAACTACAAACTTCAATATTGACTAATGTTAAAATAAAATATTGATAAATTGAATTCTAGAGGAATGCATACCATAGGGTTTAATTTAAATCAACTTTAAAAACAAGTACAACTAAACCATATATTATCTAGGAATACATACATAGGTGGTAAAACTAAGGAAAACAAGTTAATGGTCTGTACAAAATTTAGGATACTGGTTACATCCAAGAGTAGAAAAGAGAAGAGACTAAGAAGGCACAACAAAGACATATAAAGGCTTATGAAAACATATTTCTCAGACTAAAACATGTGTATAGGGTGTTTGCTTTCTGATTCTCCTATAAACTTACGTATATATTTGAAGATATATATGATAATTTCAAAACAAAATCAATAATTCTACTAACTAAATACCATACTCTGAGAAAACTAAACAAGATTCTACATGTTTAGCAGTGTTACATATTAAGCTATCAATTAAAGACCTCCCAATGATGATGTTATGAGATGCAGATATTTAAAATGCCAAAAAGTGTATCTTTGTCTGTTTCTGCCATTGCATTCCAAGACCTCTGGGAATCAATGTGAACTCTACAGTCTCATTAGAAAATCCAACTTGAGGGTTGGGGATGTGGCTCAAGTGGTAGCGCGCTTGCCTGGCATGCATGTGGCCCGGGTTCAATCCTCAGCACCACATACAAACAAAGATGTTGTGTCCGCCGAAAACTAAAAAATAAATATTAAAAAATTATCTTCTCTCTCTCTCTCTCTCTCTCTCTCTCTCTCTCTCTCTCTCTCTCTCTCTCTCTCTAAAAAAAGAAAAACTTTAATTAAAAAAAAAGAAAATCCAACTTGAAGATTTTCAGACTATTCTCACCCAAAGCAGAGTACCAGCAAGGACACAGGTTTTTCAATCATAGCAAAGAATTCAGTTAGTCTAATATCAAGCACCACTAGATATCTGCCCTGAAAATATGAAGTGTTCAGATGCCTAATATCAGAGAAAAGCCTAGCCTTTAAGGAAAATAGTGATCAATTAATGAATAACTCACCTTAGTAGAGAAAATAACAAACAGGACCAAATTCCTACTTCCAGCTATTCTAAGTAGGGTTTATTTATAAATGATATAATTGTATAAATTCTACAAAATACAATTTTCTAGAAATTTTTTACACTTTGAAAAATATTCAACATCACCTCATTCAATTATTTTCTTACAGCAGAGGAAACTAAGACCCAGGGAAATCGTTGACTTCCTGTAGGTCAACAGTTACTTTGAGGCACAGTTGGCACTAGGACACAAGTCAGGATGGAAGTTGCGGAAAGTGTCCTAGTGTTGGTGTTCACCAGATAGAGCAGAAGGAAAAATGGGAAGTAGACGGGAGTGGAAGGAACAATGGGTGGGATCAGGCATGGAAGATCCAACACTCAGTTTCTGTCAAAGGTGCAGAGCCATGGAATGCATTAAAGATGCCCTGGAATATGGGCCTCCCAGATCACATTTTGGGGGACACTTTTGAATGAACTTTTTTTGTGCCAAATTCCTGGGAAGAATATAGATGTGCTGACAGTGGGAAGAGAAGATACCAATCCCATGCTTATGTCCATCACCTACACATAATACATTTGTTGGACATCAAATATATTACTTGCTCTTACCTAATTATTCTACTCTTATATCATGTTTATCCCTAGCCAATCACCAGTGTAACAGTAAGTTTATAAGTATTCCTTCCATAAATAGAAAATCTAAAAACCCATTAGGAATAAAAATTCGATATTAGGTACTAGTAGTTTGAAGAAAAGTTTTTAAATAAATTCCATTTACCCTGTCCAATCAGGAGGGAGAGAGATTTTTTTGAAAGGAAAATGGACCAACCAGAAGTAATTCTGTAAAGACTAATCCAACCAACCCTTATGACACACACAAGGACAATTAAATAAAAGTTTATAAAGAACATTTTCTTACTTCAGGATCTAATCAGCTCAAGCCAGCTGATAGGGAAAGTAGGTCTAATGGCTGAACTCTTGAACCAGGAAAGGATCAGTCCAAAGTTTTTGTCAGGTGACGTGACCTACAAAAGTATTTCCATTCCTTGGCTTATCTTTATGACTGACAAATGATTGCCTCTTATTTGCTCTATGTGCTTGGAAACTATAGTTAAATCGCTGAAGCAAGAGGCTTCCTTCTGAGAAAAAAAGTAATTTCCTAAATACAAGGTTTAACTAAAGGAAGAGAAATTTAGATGGTCAAACTCTGATTTAGTTGTTTTGTTGTTTTATTTTTAGGCCTAATAGTCAATGGTTTTGGACCCTCTTTAACAAGGAAAGAAGGGTTCTAAATAAAACCCATGCCTGTCTCTAACTTTTATATTCTAATTTGTTGCTACACCACAGTCGTTGTAAGCCCATGACAAGAATGTATGACCTCATCAATTATTCACTCATTACATTGACCAATTGAGTGAGCTTCATTGGAAATATTTGATTAAATACAATTCATTGATGGACTTCTAAAACATAAATCTGCTGTCCCCTGCCAACCCCCCTGCTTTGTGTGTGAAAAGTGGGCTGTAATTGAGAGTTAGCAGATTATTTCTATAAAGGAGTGATTCAGTGTGCAAAGCCAAGTTTAATACCCCCACTGATGAAGGGAAGTTAAGTTTGAGGTGTTCAAGCAGGACTTAACCAGACTCACTGAATACACCTGGCTACAGCTTAACTAGCTTATAATTTCAGAGACTGGCACTGCAAAGGATGAATTCTATAACTGTTAAGTCACATACATACACCAGAATTTGAACTAGTAGAGTAAAACTCCCTTCTAAACTCAATTTTATTTTCAGAGATAAACAGAGCACCCACTAAACCTAAAGGAAACAATCAAGGACAAAGCACCAAATTCCATAGCCCACAGGAGAAGCAGTGACTTATTCAAACTGTAGCATCAGAATAAAGTAAAACTGCTTTTCAGAGATCAATTCAATATTAAAGCATATGTGAGATAAGAGAGGATACATACAAATAAACAACAGGAAATACATCCATCAGAAAAAGTCCCAGAAACTTTTTTCAAACTCATGAATTCTACCAGCTGGAGAAAATAATTTAAAAAGACAAACTGTCAAGTCAGAAAAACTGGATATTTGGGGCTATCAGTTGGATTTTTTTTTTTTTTTTTTTTGCTTCTTTTAGTTAACTTTCCCATGAATGGCTGTTTTGTTTCTCAAATCTTGACCTGGCAATAGATCATAGTTCTTCATCTGAGACATGGAATGTCTTACCTAATGGCACATATTCCTGCTCTGATCTTCTAACTATGTATTGTCCTCCTACGTTCAACATGAAACTAACTGATATAGTCAACAAATACCTCATATGGCAATTCCCCCCTGGCTGCCTGATGACCAGATGATGGTACCAATCTCTGATGGGATTGGAAGACCGGGAGGACTAGTCACTCATCCCCTGCAAGAACCAGCCGACTACCTGTAGAGTTGCAGTGGCTGAGCGGAAGAAGTTAGGACAGGAGAAAGCAGCTGTATGTCACCTTCCCAAGGCCCTAGTGTGGAAGGCGCAACCATCTAGGACACACAATGAACATTGTAATCCCCAGCACAAGGACTGAGGGTGTGGGAAAGGAAGTTCTGCATGGAATTCCAAAGCTAGAATTGCAAGGTAAGAGATCTGAGAGCTTCAAGTAGGGAGGGTTTCCAGCATTTCAGAGGAGTCTGCTTTGTTTGTTTTTAGTCTAGACTGAGAGTGCAAAGGCTTAGGAAATACACTTCAGGCTAGAAGACACCCTGGGGTTGTTTTCTTTCTCCACTTAGAGCCCTGGGTAATAATGCACATGTTAGTGCCCACACTCAAAGCTGACTAATGGCTGCAGATGTTGTCTCTCTCTCTACACCTAATAGGAATCAAGGATGACTGCCACTACTTTTCTAGATCTCCTCTACCTGCTCCGAAGTACTGATTGCTTCCATAATTCAGATATTGCTATGTCTCTCATCTAGATTAGAGAAGGCATCTTCTGTTTTTCCTGCTGTTGGCCACTGATCCACACATCATATTGCTTTCTAAGAAAAAGGTTGATGACAGGAACACCCTATTAAAACTTTTTAATGGCTTCTGATAGCCCTCAGGTTAAAATGCAGACTCTTTGTTCATCCATTGAAAGTCACTGTTGGTTGGTTGCATAGCTTGGTTATTGTGAATTGAGCTGCTATAAACATTGATGTGACTGTGCCACTGATTTTAAGTTCTTTGGGTATAGACCAAGGAGTAGGAAAACTGGATCAAATAGTGATTCCATTCCAAGTTTTCTAAGGAATCTCCCTACTATTTTTCGTAGTGGTTGTACCAGTTTGCAGTCCAACCTGCAATGTATGACAGTGCCCAGCCATAAAGAAGACTGAAATCATGGCATTTGCTGGTGAATGGATGGAACTGGAGAATGTCATGCTAAGTGAAATAAACCAATCCCAAAATACCAAAGGCTGAATGTTTTCTTTGGTATGTGAATGCTAACCCACAACAAGGGAGGGTGGGGAGGGGAAAAATAGAAGTTCATTGGATTAGACAAAGAGGAACAAAGGGAAGGGAGAGGGAAAGGGAATAGGAAGACAGAAGAATTAATCAGACAAAACTTTCCTAGCCTTGTATTTGAAAACATAACCAGGGTAACTCTATATCATGTACAACCATAAGAATATGATCCTAATTTGAATAAGTTGTACTTCATATATGTATAGTATGCCAAAATATACTCTACTATCATGTAAAACTAAAAATAACAATTTTTTTAAAAAAATTCAGACTATTCTGGCACAAGTTCTGAGAAAATCATTAACTTAGTTCATATTCTGTCTTTGCTACTTACCAACTGAGAAAGTTTCTTAACTTCTTTCCTCCTAAATGTACTCATCTATAAAATAGGGTAATAATAGTCCTTCACAGGTTTATTGTTAAAATTCAGTGATGTACCTTAAATACCATACCTATTTTGGTAACTTTTTGTTATAATTACTATTATTTCATCAATTTACTATTATTAGCTACAAAAGCTTCTCACTGTTTAGCCCCTTCACTCTCTCCAGCCTTGCCTATCAATAGTTTCAGCATCTGAATAATAGTAATATCCTGAATAATAGCTCTTCAGGATCAGTACTAGTATCCTCATTTTACAGAGACTCAAAAAAGTGAAGCCTTTGGTCTCTTGATCAAAATAAATTAGAGAGGGAGTGGTAGAGTCCATAGCTAAAATCAATGTTTAGCATATTCCTAATCTGTTTTATGATTATGCTCTTCTGCTTTACTACCACCTGATTTCCAAAAACATTGCCACAACAGTGTTTCTTGTTGGTCACACATGCTTTTCCAGCATGTGGTCATTCTTTATTCACAGGTGTTATCTATGCCCCTCCTGTCCTTATGGCCACCTCAACTGAGTCCAGCACAGGTGAGGCTAGGTCATCTCCAAGGTTAGGAGATCACAAAGGCAACATGACTTCTGTCTGGCTCACTCTTTTGGAACATGAACCTTTGGAGGCCTAAATTGTGACATAAGGAGTTCTGCTACCTGAGCTGCCATGCTTGAGAGACCATGTGAAGAGATTACAAAAAGACAGAGAGGCACAAGGAGGCCCAGCTGCTCAACCATCCTTCAAGAGGACCTGGCAAACCTTACATCAAACACAGAGGAGCTGGCTCAGCCAAGCCCTGTCCAAATTTCCAATTCATGCACTGAATAAATGGGCCACAGAATTTTGGAGTGTTTTGTTATGCAGTAATAGAAAACCCACGAAAACCTCCAACACTGATTAATCACTTTCATTTCCCCAGATGATACACAGTGCATGGTCTTCACATGTGTAACTGCCTCTACCTGCAAATCATTATCAGCCCTACCCAGCATCCGAAAAACCCTCATTTAGGATTACTTTCTGTTTAAGAGTCATTGTAGCTGTTGCAATTTCAGTCATCTTTCCTCAAATGTGCAAGTGGGTGGTTAAGGACCCAAACTTCAAGTCAAAATGTCTACTTTTTTTGGGGGGGGGAGATGTTTATCACACCTTCCAAGTGGTGGGTCTTAATTTCTCTAGACCTCTGTTTCCCCAAAAGGGAGTAATAGTAAGATCTCCATCCTAGCCATACTACAGAGATTCATTTATAGTTCCTAGTAAAGTTCTTGGTGTTTCATTAAGAGTTCAATATATGATGCACTATATATTAGAGCACTGATTATGTTGTACCACAAATATCTATTTCTCTTTTCCTCCTCTAAATCAGTAGTCATTAAGAACAATAACAGTATATCCTCAATATTTGGTACCTAGAATATGTCCCAATTCCTGGTACCTAGAATATATAAAATATACTTTTGAATGAATAAATAAATGAACAAGCAAATGAATGAACAGATAGGTGACCAGGCAGCTATAATCTAGGAGATTATAATGTAGAAAAGATAAGATGATAAAGGTCTCCAGGCCTACAGAAGCAGTCTTAGTGCTAGCTGTATGCTTTTCTTCAATCTGATCTCATTCTTTTTTCTTTCCTAGTGCTGCTATACTACCACAGACATCATTTATCAGACCCCCATATTCCCAAAGCCATGCACAGAGCATCCCCATTTGGCCAAGTGAACCCCTTTGATAATATCAATCCAAATCAGATGGCAGGACTGTAAGGAAACCAATCTCCAAATCTCACATGGCTTCCAACTATGGAGTCTCTTTTCACTTCTAATTATTTTATAGCATGCCATCTAGATACCTGACCTTGCCAAGTAAAATCTAGTTAATCTTTACAATGCCATGCCCCTTTATGGACTCCATGATATGGCAATACCATATGGTGGCAATGCTATGGAAGGGACTCTGCTCTTACCAGATGAGCAGGTTTGTGCTACATAAGCAAATAATTTACCTGTTGCCTAATTGCATGATATCTCCTCACTGGTTTCTATTCAGTGGAAAAAAAAAGAGAAATCACTAAATAGCAATGCTACCTTGGTTTTAATAAAATGAGAAGAGAGATTCTACAATTAGTTTTTATTTCACTATAGAATTTACATATATGCACAATTCTACATTGGAGTCTCACAAGATACTTAACTATAGATATGTCTGCTGTATTGCAATAATACACAGCAGTTAATGCTACCCAGTACATCAGTGTCATTCCAGTACATCTTGATTTCAATAACAAAATATCTTGGGGTACCAGTTAGTCCTCCAATATGTCCTGTTGCCTCCACATAAAAGGAAAAGTTTAAAATATTTTTTAAATGAGTAAACGCTAAGGATTTGGCTAACTACAGCCATAAATTGCTTTAAAAGAAAATGTGGAGTTTATCTTATTGTTGCTATTATCCTACGTTCTGTGATTGTTATAACTTTAATCATTTCTACATTCTTTCTCGGAAGGAGCTGTTTGAAGACTGCAGAATGCTGAGGTTTGGAAAGATTTCTGAAGCATGGCACCACATCTTCTGATTGGGCAGCACCTCTCGAACGATGTGAGCCTTTTGCTGTTGACTCACCAGAGACAGCAGCTTGAGAGCTTGATGTCAGCATGCAAGAATGTTAGGCACTTTCTGGCAACCACCTTCCCCCTCACCCCCCTCCGCCCTAGCTATAGCCCAGAGTTAAGCAAAGTCGCTTGAGTTTACCCTCTGACCAGCCTCCTACCTGGACTTCTTGCTACCCTGGCTTCCATGCTCCAGCAAAGAGAATGGAAATCTTAGCAGGGCACCACTAACTTCTTCCAGCTATATGGTGGAACACTCTGGTGATGGCAGTATAATTGTATAATTAACTGGTTGCAATGGGGTATGTGGAAGACTAGGTATGGTTATCTGGATACTCCTTTCCATCACACATACACATATACATGCATACACACACACACACACACACACACACACACACACACACACACACACGTACCCACAGAAAGAAAACACCAGAGTGCAGAAAGTAATCTGTCAACAGGCATGAGCAAGATTTCTGGATTCAGAGTGGTTATGTGGTGCTTCATACTCCAGGTTATCTGATCAACTTCATTTCCCCCACAGTTCTGACCATTCCATCTGAAGCCTCAGACAAGAGCCAGGACTGTCTCTGGGATCTTATATGATTCCATGAACTTAGATAACTAGGGGCTGTCTGAATCGTTGGCTTCCTCATGCTCATGAGGCATGACAAACTTTCCAGCCACAGTTTGAGGTGTAGCTTTATAAGTACCTATTTTTATATAACATCAAGTTTCATATCCCCTTTCCTACTCTCTGCATCATCTCCTCATTTAGCAAAAAAGAGAAATTTAGCTGTAAGTTATTAAAATGTTCATATTTGCAGCATCTTTTACATGGTTCTTGTGCATTTAGGCAATTGAAAGCAATAAGCAGATAAGTGATAGTATATCCAGGTAAGAACTGTGACCAAGGTCAAGCAAGCAATTACACAGTACTTTATGCCAAGGTGGAATCTATGATTCATAGAAGCTAAGTCTTCCCTAATTCAGCTTGCTAAAATGTGTGGGTGCAGAATTTAAGGCTGTTGGATCTCCTTGGCACACTAAGATTTAAGATTTGATTAATTCTCTGCAATCTTGTTATTGCTCCATTTCTTTATCCTAGCAAATGACATTGACCTCAATTCCCCTTCTATTTAAATGTCTTCTAGGACTCCCCAGTCTGGTTGCTATAGAGTAGGCTAATCTAGCCCACCCCCTCAGAAAGAAAGGTATGCTCCCATTCTAATCCCCAGAATCTGTAAATGTGACTTTATTTGGAAAAAGCTAAGGACCTGGAGATGAGATTTTTTCTGGATGATCCAGATGTACAATGAATACAATAACAAGTGTCCTCATAACACACATTAGAGAGACTAAGAAAGAAAAGAGAAGTCCATATGTAGACAGAGGCAAAAACTGGAGTGATGTAGCCCTCCAAAAAATGCCTGAATCCACCAGATGCTCAAAGAGTGAGGAATATTTTCCTCTAGTCTCTCTTTGGGGATCAAGACCCTGCCTTGACTTTGGCCTTATTGTATTCAGAGCTATGAATGGATTTCTGTTGCTTCAAGGACATCAACTCATGGTAATTTGTTATTATAGGTACAGAAATGAATACAATTGAAAATTCAAATGCCTTGTAAGGAATCCTGTGGGTAATGCAATGAGCAAACTGTCTACCTGGGGAAATTCTGCTTTTAGTGTCTTATGTAATTGTTCATTACTAAAACTGATAGTCCCAAAGGCAGGGAAACAATGGGAAGTGCAAATAGTCTGTAGCAAAATTGAGAATTTATGTCCTAACCAAAATAAGTGCCCATCATTTTGATTCATCTTATTGTTACCGTGGGAAAACATAAAGTCACAATAGCCAAATCATTCCAGTTTATTGAACTTTTATTTTAAATCTCCTACATTTTACATGTTGATTCAAAAACTAAGGCACTTGGTGAGCAAAATTGAACATATTGGAGGCTGAACTGTGATCTAAGTGGCCAGTTGCAGCCTTTGAAGCCAACAGATCCTTCTAACAGTTTTAAAGAAAGCTCATGACAGAGCCAAGAAGAGGGCCCTGTTGGACATCACTGGTCATTAAGGAAATGCAAGTCAAACCCATAATGAGGTATTACTTCATACCCACTTGGTTTAACTCTGTCAAAAATATCAACAATAACAAGTGTTGGCAAGGATGAGAAGTGGGAGCCCTCCCGCATTGTGGACCGGAGTGTGAAACAATACAACCACAGTTGGATGATTTCTTAAAAAGTCAAATATTAATTTTCCATACAACATTCTACTCCTAGACGTATACCTAATAGAAGAAAAAAAATGCTTCCACCAAAAGACTTAAACATGAATGTTTTTAATAGCCTTATTCCCAAAAGCCAAAGGAATTTGCTTTTAGGAATACCCAACAGTAAAAACAACTGAAGAATGGAAAAATCAAATGTGCTGTATCCATCTGCTAGCATATTCAATACACAGGGGAAGGCACTGAATACAGAGCACCACATATTATTGATTCCTTCTATTTTATTCCAGTTATATGATTCCATTTACATGAAATGTCCAAAACAAGCAAAGGCATAAAAAAAGACAGTAGATTAATGGTTGCCTGGGGCTAGAAGAGAGAATGGGGATTAACTCAGTGAGCATGAAGGATCTTATTAGGATAATGACAATGTTCCAGAACTGTTGTGTTGATGGTCACACTAGTAAGTAAGTTTACTAAAAATTATTGGACTATGTATTTAAAATTATACTATGTAAGTTATTCCCCAAACATCTGCCAACAAATTTTCCAATTATTTCTACCAAATATCTCCTATTTTTACATTTTTTACATATTTTAAGTGTGTAGCACATAGTTCAAAATATAAAATACACAAAATAGGACACCACTGCCACTCCCTCAGTGCCCCCAGAGCACCTCCCTAAATGCAACCAGTGCTATTAGTTTCTGTGTGTCATTCAGAGTCACTGTATGCATTCACATAAATTTTAGGAATACATACATAAATATTCTACATGCACACTTTTCTTCACATACCTCTTTTTAAACTTCATATAAAAAACTACAAATGTGCATGCAGGAATGTTCTGCATGTTCCTTTTTTCTTTCTTTTCTTTTTTAACTTAATAATCAATGCAATATAAGGATCTAAATAAAATTGCTCAAATATTTTTCCTCTTTACCAGTTACTTCCAGGACTTTGGGCGAGTGTCTGAGCACTTCTTTCCCAGAACATTATACTTTATCCAATTTGAGATTCCATCAGTTATAGTACACTCTGTTATTTGAGATGCCATTAAAAAGAAAAACAATGCTGTCAGTTAAATTTTGACAAACCACTGGTTGCACAATGCAACACAATTTCAAAGAGTGTCAGTAAAGCGCACATATGTGCATCTAAAAATGTGGTATAACAGGCTTCTAACCAGTTTTCCAATACCACGTCCAGCTACCATTCAATTCAGAGTCTCCTATTCTGCCAGAGTAATATTTCTAGGTTCTAGATTTTCATTCCTCTTTGCTCCTCTACTTCCAATCCCTTATTGTCTCCCATTGCTACAGGATGAAGTCTAAATAACTTAGTTTGGCATATAATCTGCTTCCCATTTCTGGCCTCATTTGTCTCCACTACCCTATGTTCCAGACAAGCCCCACGATTGGCCATTCCTCAAAAATGGAGAGCTCTTTTAAAACTTTGTGTTTTTTGAACATGCTGTTCCTACTGCCTGGAAACCCTTAACTCCCTTTCCTCCCGGCTAAACACCATTTGTCCTCCAAGACCCATCTCTGGGAAAATTGCCATGAGCTTCCCCAGTTCAATGAAATGTCCTTTCCGTTCTGCCACCCTCACTGTGCTTAATTCTATCCAAAGAACTTCTTCCCTAGTGTTAGGCCTCTTTGTTTCTTTGCCTGTATTCAGTACTTTTATTTTTCTTGCATCACAAAGGATTGTCAGTCAGTGCCTGGAACATGATAAGCATTTGGTACTATGTGTTGAATGAATGTGTCCTTTGGCCCCTGGATATAATCAACCCATCTCAGTAAGGAAGGTGTGGTCAGCACAGTACAGGGGAAAGTACACTGGCTCTGAAGTCAGAAGGTGCCAGATATGGGTTCTGATACTTCTTACCCTGTGATCTTAGTTTGGTCAGTTAATGTTTCCAAGATTTGATTTTTTCATCCAAAAACATAAACAACATTGCTGCCTTCAAGGGCTCATGAAAGAACTAATGGGAGAAAGCATCTAAGGTGACCGACAGAGCTGGTCAAAACATGGCAGCCTTCACTGGAGCGACTGGAATGTCCTGTGCTGGAAAATGGATTCCGTGCACCCAAAAATCAAACTACTGACACATGTTGCAATAGCAACTGGATTTTGTTTTTCCATTTTTACTTAATTTTTGAAAAAAAAAAAAGATACATATCATGTTTCAAAAATTGATGTGTTAAAAACATATACTCCCAATTCTTCCCCACACCATCACCCCCAACCCCTGTTGCTTTTAATATTTTTTATCCTTCCAGTGTTTTATTGTTTAAATAAATGCAAGCACACATGACATACTTTTCCTCTTTTAACATAAAATGCACCTTGTTTACTCTTTCAAGGTCGTGAATGCTGTTTTGTTTGTTTTGTTTTTTCCTTAATATCTAAATGGCTCTGCAATTCTCTGAATTTTCCCAGGATTCCAATCAAGGAGGCAAAGATGTGGAGAGAGGGATTTTACTACTGCTTCACTTCTGACCCATAAGAGGTAAAAGCTTTGACTTACAGCCTCAGTTCTTTCTAAAGGGAACCACAAAGAAGTTTCATGACTAAAGCAGTGAAAGACAGAGTTATATCAGGCCACGGTCACAAAAAAAAAAAAAAAAAGGCAAGCGGACTGAAGGGCTGCAAAGATCTTATCTCAATACACTGCCTGGAAATGAGACAAACGTTGCACAGAGTACAAATATTCAGACAAGTCTCCTGCACTACTGTTTCCTACCTGCTTTTCATCACATAAAAGGCATGCTCTTCAGTGAGATTTTACCTTTAAAAGAAAAGATTAATTTTAGAATTATATAAACAAGTTCCATCTGGGATCACTTACAGAGTAGTATTTTTTCCTTTTTCTTTTTCTTTTTCTTTTTTTTTTTTTTTTTTTTTACTATGAGTAGAAATCTAAAGCAGGTAGTATAAGGAGGTGGTTTGGGCTTTAAACAGTTACTCTTTCAGTTATGTTGATTGCCAGAAATGATGAAGTTACAAGTACCAGTGTACTAAAGGGTTAGCAAGCATGGATCTTAAGCAATAGACCTTCATTTTGTGGACAAGTTTGATTATGGCCCGGGTTTCTCTTATCCTCTCTCCCTTTCTTTCTTTCTTGATTGTTTTAAATTTCAGCTATCTACTGAATTGATGGTCTGCAGTCCTTAAGCTCACATCTGAATAGTCCCAGTTTATTACTAGGCTCCCCACTCTCAAAATTGTCATTGCTTTAACTTTCCTGTATACAGAATAAAATTCTCCATGTGAGCAGAGAAATAGACCAGTTACGAGAAATCCAGTGGGTCAGTCAGCTTGGGCAACAGGTTCACCACCTCACACCCAGCAAATGACTGTCACCCAGACTCACTGTGTCAGGTATACACATTGCAAAGAAATTATCAGGAAGATTGAGAATGGGTGAGGGGGATAGGACAGAAATATTATGGTCTCAGATGAGAATGGAAGACAGGACTGTGTCTGTCCACACATACTCAGAGAAGTGGCAGCCTGCTTCTACTTCCTACATTGCATAGGCCATAGGCACTGCTAACTCCTCAGGCAAAGAAAAGAAAGTGTAAGAAGCTCTGAGAGCCAGCGAGCAAAGGCAGTGAGTGAGTCCAGCAAGGTGAGAGGGACTGGGGAGCATCATAAGGGCAAAACAGATGAGGCCTGAGTCACACAGGCTCATGAGTGTCCTGGAGATGTCAGATGAAGAAGGGCAGAGGCTGAGTCACTAAATATCTGAATCTCAAACTAACACAGGGCACTTTAATAACTCCAGAGAGTTATTCAATGTAACTGAAGATGAAATATCGATGGGACAAGGACAAAGTATTGGTAAAAGGCTGGAAAAGTGGTCAGAGTTGGAAGACAAAAGACCTTGTGAGATTTTGCTGCGGATCTTGGATCTTAACTTGAAGACACTACTGAAAGCCACTCAGGATTTATTTAAGTAGTAGAAAGGCCACTCATAAGTTTAGAATTCATAAATTTCAGTGCTGTTTTCATAGCACCTCCCATACTAGAGTGTATTAGGTATCGTCTGTAATCTCAATGAAGGTGAGGAGGATGTCTGCTTTCTCATTATTGCATATAATTCCCAGTACACAGTCATGAATGAATGAGTGAATGGTATAGAATCTCATTTCTCTTTTTGTCCCTAATGCTGATGCAGTAGTTAGCACAATGTAGGTAATGGATAATGGCCTCTTGAATGAATGCTAACTTCTGCCTCACTCTCCAGACCCATCTTCCAAACATTCCCCAAGACTTGTCCTATAATAATAAAATTGTATGGTTTTCCAAAATGTACTACATTGTTTGCCTTTTGTGTACTGTTTCCTCTGATTGCAATTCCATGCCCCTATCTCCTGTCTAGTTTGTGAATTCTAATTATGTCTCACCATTCAGCTCAGATTTTACTCACTGGGGAGAAGCTATTTATAACACCAGTGCCTCACACTACCATGCTGGCCCACAAAAGACTCTTTTTGACCCACTTGCTCCTTGGTTTTGCTTGTGCACCTTCTCATTTATAAGAGTTTTGTTTTATTCATCACATTTTGTATCATAATTTCTTTGTATATAGTTCTGGAATGGAACTCCTGGAGGGCAGGGACCATTTCAATTATTTTAGTTCTTCAAATTGGATTCCAGTATAGATCTAGATCATAAGGGACACTCAATGTCTGTGAAATTTAATTATCTTAGTTCTTGAATCTATTTTTATCTTATCACTTCTGCAGTTGTTTGGTTTCATGATCAACTCTAAGAAGTTTTTCATATTGTGTTTTAAAGTCATCTCAGGCTACCTTTAGCATGTGTCCTTGGGTATTGGTGAGTAATTCTGAACTCATGAACTCCATTGCCTTTGTGACCTCCTCTCTGTCCTCTTAACTTTCGTGTCTGCAAATTGAAAAGTTCTGAGTCTAATTAAACAGCTAGTCATTTTTTAAATTGCCCTCCAGATCCTGTCTTTATTCAAACTATCCTGTAAGAATCTTGTAGAGGTCAAAGCCATATATAGTATTTTAGGGACAAACACACATTTTCAATTATTGCACAGTTATTATTTCAATTATTGTCAGTTTTTTTCTAGTGATAATCATGATTTTCTTGGCATCTAAATTATAAGCAATAGTTGAATCTGAATCTTTGCAGTGACCTCTCTGTCCCTTCCTCTTTATAAACAAGAACTCAATCCCCGCTTCAGTGCATTCTTTTTTCTCTAAGTATCTTTTTTTCCTGAGTATAATCATGACCACTCTTCCTTATATGCAAAGGTTTCTTTCCAATCCTGGATACCAGCATCCTGTCCTAAAAGAAATGGTGCACAATTAACTTCTTCCAATAAGCATGTGGAAAAACACTAGAAAACTTTTCTCTTTCAATTTTCCCTAAGATTACTCATTTTACATTATACATCTAATTTCAATAAGGTTTAATAATTATTGATATTATAGAGTGCTATATTCGTGAAGCACTGGTTTAAATGACTTATATTCTACACACATGGTCTGAAAGTCATAATACATTCTCCCTATTTTTGAATAAGCTGAGGCACAGAGAAATCACAAAACTGGCATGTGGCAGAATGGAGATTTTAACTTAGATAGTCTGACCCATTGCCTAAAGTTGGGGTCTGGTGGAAAAACAGGGAAAAAGAAGGACAGAGGTTCTTGTCTGATCCTTTCCATCATTAGCAGTGTAACTTTGGGTGAGTATTTAAACTTGCTGAGTTTTGTTTTTAATATCGGTAATATGAAGACAGAAATAGAAACCTCACAGTTTGTTAGGTACAGCAAATATAACCGCCCATGTAACGAATCTGGTTGACTGAAAGTTCCAGTGTTGTTTCTCTCTGCCCTCCACCCAGTTAGCCCTGTGACTATTTTTAGGTCATCACCTAAGAGTCATCATTAAAAACCTTATGGTTTACTTCTCTGTTTTGTGCTCTATCAGCTGTATTAACTGTATCTCCTGCTTTCTGTGTTGTAAATTGGCAATCATAAAACTCATTGTGAATGTTAAATGAGATCATGTTTGAGAGGCAATTAGTGTAGTGCCTGGCATATGGTAAAGGCTCAATAAATAGCAGTAGCTATTGAGAACACTGGTGATAAGGAAAAAGGAGTTATGGGGGGTTACGATGGCAAGGTTTTTAGAACTGAAAAAGCTATTCACTGTCACTTTGAGAAACGAAAATGATTTGATTCTCCAGACACTAACCTCTGGTGCAAGGGTTTTCCTTTTCTAGTGCATAAAGTAATATGGGACACATACAATTTCAGAAAGCAGAAAAACACTCAGAAATTCTGGGCAATAAGAAAGTCATCTTGTGTCAAGAGCCAGAGAACTAGACTTTAAACTGGCTTTAGTGTAAGTTTTAACTGGGAACTTCAGTGCCACATTAAAACACTGGATCAAATCAGTGTATTTATTACCTTGACCAACACAATTTCTAAGAATCTAAGTAGAAATTTTACTGAGATTTAAAATTTACTTTTCCTTTAAGGGAATTATTTATTAGGAAATATTTATCAGTGCTCACCAACTAAAAGCACTTGTGCAAACATCCTACATTTGAATCATTGAAAATAAAATAGACACTCCTTTCACACACACACACACACACACACACACATTACATATTTTTTGTTTTACACACACACACACACAGAGATAAAGAAAGAGATAGATACATCTACACAAGAAAATATTAATCTCAGTAGCTGGAAATTTCCATAAAAGAACTTTCCACCTATTTTCATGATCTCACATAGCCTATTTTTAATTTTAGTCCCTGCTTGATCACATCAAATATTTACCAATTATTTTATAAAGCATAATGAATTTGTATTTCAATAACCCAGAAAAAGCTAATCTTGTTTTATTCAAACTGTATTCCCCCACATATTCTTCAGGAATGTTTTAATGTACTTCACAAAGTTCACCCAATGGATATCACCTGGAAGGTCCCACTTCACAGGATGGTCCCAGTTCACAGGTTAAGCTGGAGAGGAAAGAGTTTTTACATGCCACAAAGAAAGTCACCATAACTTAATTGCCATCAAATTGATTCTGTGTCCAAATCACTAGAAAATGTCTCTCATCAACTAAATTTGGTTCATTGTTTTGTGTGTGTGTTTGGAGAAAAGACTTTTCTTTTTATATATATTTATTTATATAAAATATAAATTTTTTAGTTGTAGTTAGACAAAATGCCTTTACTTTATTCATTTTTTTAAATGTAGTGCTGAGGATCAAACCCAGGGCCTCACACATGCTAGGCACAACCCCAGCCCAAGACTTCAAAGATTAAAAAAAAAAATTGAAATGTTTATATTATATTGTGGTACTATGGCTTTGTGATATTATTAAAAAAAAATCTAAAAAAAACACTTCCAGAGACAAATTTAAGCACACAACCCAGTACAGCAGATAACTTCATCATTACTAGCCTTAAAAAAGCATTTTGAGACATTTGATAATTTGAGATATCTCAGGCCAAGCCATGAAAAACTAAAAACCAGAGGAAAATGATGGATGCTTCTTATATAAAACAAGTATCTTCATGTGAAAATAAGGAACATCTGTCCTTCTATGCAATTTTTCTAGTATTCTTCTAAGTTTTGTTATATAGGGATTTATATCACACAAACATCACCAGTTTAAGGTCTCCTTTCAACATTACTTTGATCAACTACTTTTAATTCAAGCATTCTTTTCGACGTTTGGTAAAAACATGTTTGAATTTAGCCATTTACAAATGTTTAAAATTAAACATTGGCTTAACCTAATAATAAGCTTAAAGGGCAGGAATTTAAAAAGTTTATCAACTTTGTGATTTCATAAGTCCGTTAAAATTTGTTCGAAAAATAATTCTGGGTCTAATTACATATATAATGAGTTAGTGCTACAGTTGAATTTTTAAACACTACCTTTCAAAACTAAAGATTAAAATGGGTTACTTCATCCTATGCCTTTTCAAGGAAAAATCATTTGGCTGGGAAAATTTGAGGGAGTGTTCTTATGAAGACTAATGGGTCTTCATAAATTGGAATCATGATATTTTTTGCTCAGTTGACAATGTAAGAACAAGAACCTGTTTGGGTTTCTCTTTGGTTTGACAAGCTGGTGTGTGGTACTAGAGTTGCTGATCCACCCAGACATTCAAATGCAGACACAGGCAATCCAAAGTTCTCAGCCGCTTGTGTTTACTTTAGCTGAGGAACCCATGTGAACTCCACCCAGGCCTGGGAGTCTGCTTACCCAGGGACAATTTTACTAGGTACACTCAGTGGTGTTTCAAAGTTCACGAAGATGACTTTATAGGGTTGGTTGATTTTCTTTTTATAGAGTCTGACCTCATCTCCTAAAGCCTCGTGGAAGACAATATCAGTGAAATGTATGACTATTCAAAGCAGCTATTGAGGGGAAAGTGGTTCTCCAGTTTAATACATTTAAATTAACACTTCACTCTTACTCATCAATAGATATATTTAAAAAGCATGTTTTGCACTCAACCACAGTTTTCGGTGAACTGAATCACACTGTGAACCATGGGAGGGCACATGTAAAACACACAGACCACTGGATCTCAACCTAGTGCCAGGGACCTTCTGAACTTCTCTGAAAATTGTGTGTGTGTGTGTGTGTGTGTGTGTGTGTGTGTGTGTGTGTGTGTGTGTAACTGTACTTTCTTCTAAACAGAGGAATCTTAGTTTTCCAGAAATTCTCAAGGGGCACATGATTCCAAAAAGTTAAACATCACTGTTTCTTTTATATCAAGTATAATAAAACATTTCAACATTCACTTCTTATGACTCCCTATAAATCCCAGCATTCGAGGTCTGATTTTCAGGTCTGCATCCTCTCCTCGGGATTACTTTAAGTATGTACTGCTTGGGATGCCAGGCCTTGGAGAGGGCTCTCTCTGTCTGTCAGTTCCATGGGAAGCAGAGAAATAGGTGGCACATGAAGGGACTTTAGGTGGCATGGACATGATATGTAAGTAAATTCATGTAGCAAGATGTAAGATCTCCTCTTTGACTTTGACATGTTCTTTTAGTTCTTCTGATTATGGCAAAGAAATACACCTGCTGGTGGAAGGTTTATTTTACCACTTCTGTGACACTCCTTAGTCTCCTCCTAACAATCTCTCTAAGGCAAATGATAGAGGATTTCAATTTATAAAGCTTCTTTTAAAAAATAAATGGTCTTTTAAAAGTAAAAAGGGAAAAATTCAGTACAGATGATACAAGGATATGATAAGATCATAAAAGTTGGTTTGTAATGATAACAATTTGAGAAACACGGAATAAACAATTACTAGTCAAGGCACATTTTCTTTTCTAAAGAGGTTGACAGTCTTGGGGAAATTCAGTTTATTTAGAACAAATATAACAAGAGAAGCTTCTAGTAAGCATTTCTAAAAGATATATATTTATATATATATATAAATGGTAAAGACTGCTTTCAATGGCTCCAGGATAGATTCAGGCAACCTCATCAAGGACCCAGGTTCTTGCCATATTTTCTTCTGCCATTCTTAGTATGTTATCGTTATCCACAGACATGTCACCTCAGGGTCTCCTTCTTCCATGGCACAAACTCTTCCCATGACAATGTCCTGATTCATAAAACTTTTTTTCCCCTTTCCAAGAGCAAAGAGAGCTTACCTAAAAGTCTAACATACTTTCCTTCCTACTTCATAAACAAGGTTGCACTGCATAGCCACAACTCAATCAAAATTTGCCAAGAAAAAAAGGAGTTAACCAGGACTGACTTAGATTAATCTTGATTTACCTACTGAGGGTAAGCAGGGGCCAGTGAAGATGGTGAGCTTAATGAAGGGAAATATCAGGGTTCCTTGGCAAGAGAGTATGAAGGGAATGGCTATTAGATAGGCAATTTGCAGTGCTTGCTCAGATCCTCTGAACAGGAAAAAAAGATGCAACAGGGAAAACAGGGGCAATAAAATAGTAGGTGTTGCTTTTAGGAATCTGATATTTTTGCTGGGCAGAGTAGCACATGCCTATAATCCCAGAGGCTCAGGAGGCTGAGGCAGAAGAATCACAAGTTCAAAGCCAGCCTCAGCAACTTAGCAAGGCTCTAAGCAACTTAGTGAGACCCTGTCTCTAAATAAAATATAAAATGGGCTGGGGATTTGACTCAGTGGTTAAGAGCCTGCTAGCAAAGCTGGGGAGGGGGGGCGGGGAGAACTTGATCATTTTTTTTAATTATGTAGAATAAATAAGGACTTTATTAGACATTTTATTTATTTATTTATTTATTTATTTATTTATTTATTTTTGCATCTTACGTGTGAGATATCTGGAGGGGCATCTTTATCTCACCTCATGCATAGGACATGGTGTTAGCTTTTTATCATTGTAACCAAAATACCTGACCATTGAGAGGTGGCCAGTGCCTTGCCAGGGGTCCTTTATCATGCTCAGGAGGGAATTAGGTACCAGAAAAGTCAGAAATAATTAGTGAAGGGGCTGAGGCTGTGGCTCAGTGGTAGAGCGCTTGCCTTGCATGTGTGAGGCACTGGGTTCGATTCTCAGCACCACATATAAATAAATGAATAAAATAAAGGTCCATAATCTAAAAATATATTTTTTTAAAAAAAGAAATAATTAGTGAAGAAATAAGATGCAGAGCCAGAAAAATAGTTCGGAAGCAGAGCACCTGATAGGTCCAGCCCACACAGAAGCTGAAGCTGAAATATTAGAAAATGGCTCCATTTGTTTATTTGGAGGGGAAGCGTCAAAGGCAGGGATAAGTTTTTATGGGTGGAGTCTTGCTTCATAATGTCTTGCAGTCAGCAGGTTGATTGGCATCTTGGCAGGTCACCCCATCTCCAGTGCTGTGTGGGACCTGGGGCAGAGCTGAACAGGGCTCACATATGTAAGGGCAGTCTTGACCAGAGAAAATTTCCACTGGAAGTTCCCAGACACTAGATTTCTCCTATTCACTGGCTGTGATGCCAATTTGTGGTTCACACATAGCCTATAAATGGCTCTTGACACCTGACAAGAGCAATTTACAGGAAGAAAGATTTAGTTTCGCTAATAGTTTCAGAGGTTTCAGTCCACAGTCAATAGACTCCATGGCTTTTGGCCTGAAGAAAAGCAAGAGCATCATGACAAAGGTTTTGTCAGAGGAAAGCTGCTCAGCTCATTGCAGTCCAGGAGCAGAGTGGAGGGAGTGGGGAGAAGATAAGCCCAGGGCATGTCTCACTGACTTACTTCCTCCTACTGGTTCCCTCTTTCCAGTAGTCCATCCAGCTATCAATGGATTATTGCATCAAATGGATTAATCCACTGATGAGATCAGAACCTTCGAGATCCAATCATTGTCTAAAAACCTTGCCTCTGAACCTTGCAGCATTTGGGCCCATGCCTTCAACATGTGTGTTTTGGAGGAACATTTCAGATCCAAACATAACAATCTGTGTTCTAGTCTGACATTGACATGTAAATTTTGCTTAAAAAAATTTTTTTGAGACAGGATATAAACCTCCAACTCACTTCTCACACGTTATTTGTATTTTCAATGGTTTCATAGCATAATTCTTGGTTTATTTCCCAGTTGAGAATGATCAGATTAAAATAAAAAGCTGAGAAGGATCTGTTCTGAGGCATGAGGAGACAGGGTCATTAAACAATTATTGATTGAACACTTGAGGGGTACCAATTTCTTTGTATCTATTCTGACTTTAATCACAATAAAAATGATATGATAAATAGAATTTTGTGATAATTTGGGGGGAGGTACCAGGGATTGAACCCAGTGGGGTGCTTTACCACTGAGCCACATCTCTGTCCCTTTTTTATGTTTTATTTATCCACAGGGTTTCACTGAGTTGCTTAGGGCCTCACCAAGTTGCTGAGGCTGACTTTGAACTCTTGATCCTCTTGCCTCAGCCTCCCAAGCCACTGGGATTACAGGCCTGTGCCATCATGCCCAGCCTTTTGTGATGATTTTAAAGATGTAGAATTAAGGACCAAAAAGCAGAACAATTTTCCAGAGTTTTCAAAGGTGATAATTAGTGGGGTGAAGATTTCAACTCAGATCTTTCTAGCCCCACGACCTATATTCTTTCCATTCAACAATCCTGATCCTTGAGGGTTTGTGCAGTGAATTCTGTAGGGCAAAATCAAGAGGTTATGAGGTGGAATCAAGGGACTAGGGCTAAGAGATGTGGAAGAAGAGAAAAACAAGGGTCAAATCAAATTCACAGGCTGGGGATACAGCTCAATAATAGAAGGCTTGCCTAGCATGCACACGGGCTTGGGTTCAGGTCATAGCACCACACATACAAAAACAAAAATCCAAAATCTGGACATTAAGCAATATTATGTGCCAAAACAAGAGAATGGATCCCTGTCTAGATGTAGTAGGGGAAAAGAGGGAAGTCTGGGACCAGTGGTAACCCCAAGATACACTGAAATCTAAAGAGGAGGCTTTTTGTATGTTCCTTGTATGGGGACAGAATAGGGAATAGGAGTGGCTAGGACATGGGGATCCCTCACATCTGAGGAGGAAGGAATGCCCTTGACAGGGTGGGGTGGAGAAAGTTTTACCTCTAGGGTAAGGCTGTCTTTCAAGAAAGGTTTCCTTTTACCTCACACTGACATAGATCTTGGAGCAAACTAGCTACCTAACTCTTAATTAACAATAGACTTTTTTTTTCCTCTCTGATTATAGCCTAAATATTTCTACTTGCTGATAGAGTTTACTTTTTATGGTGAATATTAGTAAGTACAGCTGATTGGTAATAGTTAAAGTTGGGCCAGTGTAATGTGAGTTGTCAACTGGGTTTCTGCATTATCTTAGGTATCTGTCACTTAAGAAGATTAAATGTCACTACTTTGTTGATCTAGACCACACCACACAGTTTCAGCTCTATGAATCACCTCAGGAAAAAGACTGTAGATTCTTGTAGTGTATTGATTTTAAGTCGCCAGTTTTCAAAATAACCAGCACATTTTTCACCAGGCTTCATTTTATTCAGAGATACCAAGAAGATATGGAATTTATGTATTTATCCACACTTAAAGAAAATCAGGGTAACTGCTGAGCCATGTTCTCAATCTGGGTTTACCAAGAGCACATTCTAGTTTTAATCCAAAGTTGGATATGCCTTGCAAACATATTGGGAAACCAAAGCATGCAAGAGAATTTTCAGAGACAAAACACCAATGCCATGCCCCTCCCCACTCTTTTTCTCTGAAAGTAAGGAAAATGTAGATCACTCCACATGCTGCTGGACAAAGACCGAAAACCTCTTTGATCAGCCCAACCCTACAAATCCCTGGGAAGCATATATAAACTCATTTGCTAAATACGATTTACTAAGCAACCCATTTTTCAAAAAGCATTGAACTAATTTTCAAAATAATTTTTTTCAGTATTTAAAAGTAATTTGGAATTACCCTATATAAGGTACTGACCATTCATTGCACTGCTTCTTTTAGAATAGAAAGAAGTGAAATGTTGACTGCTGACCTAGGAACCGATTTATGATGACATAGCCTAAAATTTTCAAGCTTGGAGTCAGGTCCAAATCCTGGTTCAAGGACTGTGGGAATATCTCATTGGTAAAAGTGTTTGCTCAGGATGGGCAAAGCCCCAAGTTAATCCTCAGCTTCAGGAAAAAAAAATATATACACATACACACACACACACACACACACACACACACACACACACACACACACATATCCTGGCTCAATTCTGTGTTGCATTGAGTTACACAACCTCTTCAAATTTTTTCATCTAAAACAATAGGGATAATAAATTTTACCTTAACAGTTGTTGGTTTGAATATAATAAGATGGGTCCAAATACATACTAATAATAGTGCATGACTCTAAAGGCCCTATAAAGAAATGGTAACAAATTTTAAAGCAATAAACAGAATCAAAGATAAAAAATGGAATTGCTTAAAATGTAGTGATTATTTAATGATTGAGAGAAAATTGAAAGTTTGAGTACTTCACAAATTCCATGTAAAATATAGAGCAGTCATCCCAAATACCAATATCCTCCATATCTAGATGTACAGCCTCAACTTCTACTACAAGATTTAGACTCTGATATCCAACTATCCACAAGACCAGTCCATCTCAACATCTCAAAACTCAACTCAGCACCCTACCCTCCACATCTATTTTTATATTTCTTAGCTTACTAAAGGATGCTTGCTATTCACTCAGTCACAAAATTCAGAAACTGGATGCCATCCTAAAGTCTTCCCTCTCTATCTCATGTTTCAACCCCAAACATCAAAATTAAGACCAATAGCTATGATCTTGAACCACACAGTTCTTGACCTGGCAGAATTTCAGCATTGCCTAGGGTGCTCTGTAAAAACACCAAGCCATAACCCAGAGATTCTGATTCGGAAGACCTTTAGTATGCTAATAGAATCTGCATTAAAAAATAAAACTCCATAAGAACTGGATGTTTATGGTGACTTGGGAGATGCTGTTGTGATGTACCTTCTTATAATACCCAATTACTTTCCTCTCCCCTGCTCTAGTACTGTTACCTCAGATCTTCTTTTTTCTTTCTCTCTCTTGAACATTAAAATCATTCTGTGAATGGGTACCTTACCATACCTTTCTTCCAAGATGACCAGATCCATTTATTTGAATCCAGACTTTAACACAAATCTAATCATATAATTCTTAGGTTTCATGTCCTCTTTATGCAACCAGACTCCATTTCAGTGAGCAAATCACACATTTAGACATTTCTGATTCAATTTTCTTTCTCTGGCCTGAATCTCTAGGGAATCACTGTGGCAAAACATCCTCTAAAATTCTGTCAGTTCAGATTTTTTTCAATGGCTCACACACAAGGCCTGCCAAGATTATGTGGCTTAGCCAAATAGGAATATCTTGTGTGAGTTGGTTTACCTTCTGCCAAATTATGACTTTCTAACTCTCAACTAATTAGTCAAGTGTCCTACTTCTAAATTAAGTTAACACTGTCATCTACATGTTTTGTATTGTGTTCAATTTACTCGGGGTATGAAACACATAATTATATATTCCTTCCTAAAAATGAATTTCTGAGTGATTCTTCATGTTACCAATACCAGTGGTTTAAGCTAAGACAGAAGAAAAGATTATAATTCAAAATAATGATATGTTCATCCTTTCCTCTATTCAACAAATTTGGTAGTGCAATTGGATGCACATATTTTAGATTCGGTTCCAAATCTGACTCTATCACTTTTCTAATGTGTGATCTTGACATGGTACTTGATGTCTGTGAGTCTCCATAGAGGGCCATGTATCTTATTCATAGGAGAAAATAATATTTCCTCATGAGATTGAAGTGAATAGTGAGCCCTAGCACACTTGTGTGTCTAGCACAAAAGAAACATTCAGTAAACAATTGTCCTGCTATTGTTATAAAAATAACAATAATGATGGTGATGGATATGTCATGATATATCACTGCTTTCAAGATGTGTAACTAGCAGAGCAGTTGGTTAAGAAAGGTATAATCAAAAACTATGACCATACTGTAAAAATAAACCCCACAGTTAGGCCGGTCCATAAGGAAGGTGATTCATTATGTCAACTGAAATATTTAGAGTAAGCAAGAGACCTTAGTACTGTATAGAGAGAAGAAATTTTCTCAGGGTAGATGGATCTGATGGGCCTTCCCAGTAAAAGATAAATATCTTTATCAAGAGGTAAAGTATTTTTATTCCAGAAAGATATGTTGTGGTTGAAGCAGAATGCCAGTTAGTGGCTAGGGTGTTTGGAGGACAGGAACAAAGTAAAACTCTTGGGGAAACAGATTAATAGGAGACAACAGCAATAATGATAATGATGATCGCTAGGTTTTGTTAAGTATGAATTATGAATTAGGTGTTATGATAATCCTTTCATATTTTCTGTTCGAACCACCACAAGAGGTTGCTTGGGTGCTGGGTGGGAAAACTGAGCCTGGGAAAACTTGCCCAAGATTACACAGCTAGTAAGTAAACCCCCGGGCAGGAGCCCAGTGAAAAAGCCCTTAAAGGGGTAATTTAGCTCATGGAGCATGGGCTTGTCCAAGAACTCACTTGAATCAATCTGCACACTGTGCTCAGAGCAGCATCTAGTTCCCATTTCTTTTAAAAAAACAATTCAGACCAGGCAGAGTTGAGGCCTGCTACTTACATATGGAACTGGAGCCAAGGACTTAAGTGACTCAAGTATCAACACTAGGTTGATATAACCACTTCAGATTCTGGCCTGAATAATCCTATCCCTTCAAGTCATACAGGAGTTCACTCATAAATCCAATAGATTCTATCCCCTAAAAGTAAAGAACTTTCCTAAGAATAAATTTTGGAGAATTAATCCAAATTACTCAAGACACACTGCTTCATTAGTTATAATACAAAGGAAAAAAAAAGCTAAACAATGAAATATCTAACAACATGGAAATGAATACATAGTTTTGGGCACAAATCCACAAAAGCAACCATTAAAACTTGCATGACAAAACCAACATAGCAACTAAGAAATGACATGAAATGGACTATGATAGTCTTAAAAGGAGTCAAAATTACATCTACAATATAGAGATGATTTGTTTTTATTTGAAGCATGGGGAAAAAACTAAAAGAAGAAAAGAATGCATGAAAGTATGAATGGGAGTTGATTCTAGGTGGTGAGAATGAAATTATACTATTGGTTTTTCTGATTGACAATTTATGGTATTTTTAATGAGCATAGTGTAATCCTCAATACAAAAATTTCAATATTAAAACAATTAGCTTCCTGGAAAGTCATAGTGCCTTTTGGAATCGTCTCTGAGTCTGACTCAGCCCACCCTCCTATGTTATTCATCATGTAGCTGTGACCTCATGACCCAGCAGTCTGGTGGCCTGTGGTCATCAGAACTGTTAAATAATAACTTCCCTGAAGTGTTTAAGGCTTTGTCGTTTTCCTCACTACCTTATAAATAGACTTTAACAGGTTTGTTGGCTCCATAAATTGTCAGAAATCCAGATTTCCTCCCAGCAGTCCATTTCCATAGAGTGATGTGGTAAAACCCAGGACCACACAGGCAAGGGCTAATTTTAATTGTTAAATATTTCCCGTTGTGTTTGTTTCCTTCTTCTCCCTGATGGGCTTCACGAACCCATCATCTGCAAACTGCTGCTTAAGGACACCCAATCCAAATAAGAATGCCCCCCACCACAGTGTCTCCTCAACAGAAGTGGCCAGGTCACAGCTTGCATCTGCCAATGATGTCTCAGAATCCCTACCTAAGAAGGAAACAGATGCCAGCTCCATCCCAGCGAACATGGGAAGTATCAAAGGACCCTTGTTACTGTCTTCCAGGGATCGGTACATTTTTACATTTCTGTTCCAAGATACATTGGCAGCCATTTTACTCCAGGGAGCTGAGAAGGGGAAAGTCTGTTCTTGCAACATTACCAAGGGCTTTGGGGAAAACCCAATTCTTTCACACACAAACAGGGCCAGCTGCATTTGACTGCACAGAGCCAGCTAAATGCTTTAACATCTCATGCCTTCTACTGTAATTCACTCGGCACCACCTGTGAGATAATGTTGCGAGCAATAGAAGCCCGAGAGGGTTCCTTTTACTAGAACTCTAAAGATGGGCACCTGGCTTTTCCCACCTCCCATTACCCCTGCTTTGGTGAACAGGCAGATTCAGTTGAATTCATTTCCATAAAGCAATGCTTGCTCTGTATGACTGTACTGAAACCACATCAAAGGTATCGGTTGAGGGGTGTCTGAATTACTAAAAAGACACTCTGACAAACTGTCAGTTTTCAAAGAAATGTGACAAATGAAATAGGAGATGAAATGAACACAAGAAAAAATAGAAGAAAAAAGCTATAATGGTTGAGGTGGGACTGGGCATTTAAGAGGAACATAAACCTTGGAATGGTAAAGAAATGAAGAGAAGGGTAAGAAAATTTGGAATAAATTTCTGTTCTGCAAAACCACTTTTGCTCCACTTTGGGTCTTCATCTGAAGGTGCAAACATTATTGAGGGGCCCAAACCATCTAGCTGGCCTAAAGTCACTTCTCCACAAATTTTCTTACCTAGGACAGTGACCACCCATCCTTCCAACATATACGTTGTTCACTGGTTTCTTTCTAACTTTAACAAAATGAATATATCAGAATTGAAGAAAATGAAAATGAAATCTGATTGAAGACCAGTTGGGAAAACATTTTTCAGAGATAGTCAAGGACTTCGGAATTGGCTGGCCCTGTCTGCCTGATGAGGCTCACACAACTGTGGTCTTTTCCAGATGTCTCAGAATATAAAAACAAACGCAAGACAAAATCAGCACCATTCAGTAACACTCTTCAATCTTAGCAGACCACAGGGAAACTCAAAACAAGATGATACATGGCTCCTTCCCCAAAGATGAGAGTCCCAAAATTCTGTGTAAGTAAACCCTAGCTAAGATTTTAAAGGATCTCAGAGCAAGTTTTACAGAGTGAGAAAACATACATTAAACCAGATAAAGAAGAAACATGGAGGCTGGGGTTGTAGCTCAGTAGCAGAGCACTTACCTAGCACATAATGAGGCACTGAGTTCAAACCTCAGTACCACATAAAAAATAAAATAAACAAAACCAAGGCATTCTGTCCATCTACAACTATAAAAAAAATTTTAAAAACATGGAAGTGGAATCATTTATAAGAAAACATTTTAGATACACTGAGAATTTGTTACTCAAAATGTAATCAATGGAAAGTAGTTTAAAATGTAAAATATTATACTGTCTGTCCCCTGGACCTATGGAATAAGAATTTGCATTTTAACCAGATCCCTAGTGGAGCTGCTGCTTGCTAATGTTTGACACACTTCACTAAGATTCTTCAAGCCTTTTTACTCTTCTTGCTCAAAATGAATGCAATATGGCTTTAAAAGCTGCACAGGATAAGAAAAAGGCCTAACTGCCCCAAATAGTATAGAGCCAGGACCAGCCTTTTTTCTTTTTTCTTTCTTTCTTTTTTTTTTTTTTTGCCAAAAAAAAAAGCATTTCAGAAAGTGCCACAAAACTAGTCCAAAAAGTACAACAAGAGGGTAAATGGGGGTTTCAGCCACTGATCAGTTTGAAATTGTCAAATGACCGTGCCTACCCCCCAAAATGGGGAGAAAACTGAAAGCAAGCAAATACAAAAGCTAGGGACTGCATTAAGAGAAGCACGGTGCAGGCCAAGGACGATGACTGCCTCACTCAGTCTTACACTGCGACATCACAATCACTTCAAGACATCATAATTAAGAGGGAAGAGACACAGGAGAACATATTGGGTAGAAAAGGCCAAGGAAAGTGAAACTGAAATCATGCCTCCCCCAAGGGTGAGTAGAAACTGAAGGGCTTCGAGAGGTTAAACCCATTGGAGAAAAGATTTCATGACAAAAGCCTAAATCTGTAAAGGAGTGTCACGTGGAAAAATTTGTCTTCGGACAAGCATTTACAAACCATTGATCAAAATTAAAGGACCTCCCGGCACGTGGTGCACGCCTATAATTCCAGTACCTCGAGAGGCTAAAACAGGAGGATTGCTAGTTCAAAGCCAGCCTTAGCAACTTAGTGAAGACCTAAGCAACTTCGAGAACTCTGTCTCAACATAACAAGTAAAAAGGGCTGGGGATGCCGCTCAGTGGTTAAGCACCCCTGGGTTCAATCCCTGGTACCAAAAAAAAAAAAAAAGAAAAGAAAGAAAACCAAAACTGCCCAGAAGTGAGTCTTATTCTCTTCAAATTGCAGGAGAGAAAAACATCCTAGAGCCAATTAGTGATGAAGAATGGTGTAGGATAAAACTCTTTGTGCCTTTGTTCAGTGCACTTTGATCACACAGCTTCCTGTGCAGTTCCTATCTTTGTAATCAGCTTGAAAGAAAAGGGGCTAAGAATTTGCTGGTAAATGGATGGAACCAGAGACTCTCAAGCCAAACCCCCAAAACCAAAGGCCAAATGTTCTCTCTGATATTCAGATGCTAACACACAATAAGAAGAATAGAAGTGCTTTGGATTACACAAAGGGGAATGAAGGGGGGATGGGAATGGGAAAGACAGTAGAATGAATCTGACATAACTTTCCTATGTTCATATATGAATACATGGCGAGTATATTCCACAAGAATGGAAAGTTAGACTCCATGTATGTATGGATTATATGGCAGAATAAATTCTACTGTCACATAACTAAGAAGAATAAAATATTTTTTTAATTGGGGGAAAAAAAGAAAAGGGGCTAAGAGTGATCTATAAAAATGATTTTGATTATTGTCTTCTACCCTATGATCCAAATAAAGTTGCTACTTTTTCAACTGCAAATATTATAAAATCTAAACATTATTCAGACAACTTAATGTCCTAATTGATACGTGCTTAAGAAAATACTCACCGGATGCCAAATATTTGTATGAAAAAAAAAAAAAAGACTGTAAGACATCTCAATACATGTCATAGGTTACAGGTGCTAAGACACACCAGACAGTAAAATGGGACATTTCTGGAATATGTTCAATGCAAAACAGATTTCTTCTCATTCCTGCTCCTTTATTTCATAGGTGGAGGTCTCTTAGGTGTTCCTCCTCTTTTGCCATTCCTGTTTACCCATGGGTGGGACTGCTCTTACCTTCCTTTGCAGGGGAAACAATAACCATCAAGCGAGACACACTTGCAAGCCTGTTTGAGGAATGAAGTTATAGGTAGGATGGTTCTTCTCACCCTCATCCCACCAAATTAAAACTCAAAAGCTCACAAACTACTGAGTCACAAAGATCTTTTCTCTGCTTGGTTGGGTCCAGAAAAAAGCAGAATGGTCCCAAGAAACTCATTCTCCAACCCACTGTACTCCCAGTTTCCATCTCCTAAAACAGTGGCATCTATATAAACAGCATGCTGAGACTATTGGCCCAGATGAAAATTTTAACTAGGAAATAGACACATGATGTTTGAAATTTAATTATAATGTGTTATGCATCCCAGAGTGGCCAGATGCATCTCTGAAGGGTTTCTCTGCACCTCCACACATTCCTTTCATGAAAGACTTTATTTAGGGAGAGTTTCGTAAGGCTCCCCCTTAAACCAAGTTCTGCAGATAAAATTAATTCAGTTTGGCTTTTACTTCCAAGTCCTCTTTCTTATTTGGGATTACTATTTTTTTCCCCATATAATAAGTTGCCAATTATCCATACACATGAAATAAAATGAAACTCCTTCCTTTGTAAATGCAATCTTAATACTCTAGGACCTCAAGTACTATTTGCATTCCTTTACAGTGTGCAATACCTTTCGATCTACACTACATTGTACTTTCACTTATAATGATCTTATTTCAACTAACTTTTACATTGAAATATTAAAAACAGTTAAATAAACCCTGGTTTAAAAAACTAAATTCAAGTAAACAGAATTTGCCTAATATTTCCACAGGGAGTTAGGCAATTAGGGTGGTAAACAGGGGGTTTCTGGTAGTCACATGGCTTAACTGCATAATGGTTATGTAGTTTTCTTCATAGCAAATAAAACTAAGGGTGCTGTGAGCTGGTGATTTCGTAGACAGTTTCCACGAATTGTTAATCACTTTGAGTTAACAGAAAAATTACACCCAATATATTCTTAGAAATTTCTCTGTTTGCCATCACCAAACAGTGCTTGGGTGGTAATCTTCCTCTTTGAGGTGGTGTATTAAACTACATGTGGCTTGATGTGAAAATGGCAGGGGATTTTTGCTAATTTTTGCATGCTTTCCCAGACCAGAAACACAAAGGACCTTAGAAATATTTTGCAAAGATAAGTAATGGTTTTTTACATGTTCAGATAATTTTCCTGAATAGTGAAAATATTGCCCTAAAGATTAATAATTCTTTATAGGGAATCAATTATTTTCTTAGTAGGAAAAAAACTCTTGAAACTAGCTATTTTCAATAGTATACCTTACTTTTTACTCCTTTTCCTGGAATAGTAGACAAATATTGTTTACCTAGGTCTCCTTACAAAGTATCAAGGCAGTATAATTTCACAGAAATTAATAAAAAGAAAAAATAATGTTTTAATATGTTATAGAGGCAAGTGTGGATATAATATCTTATACATAGAGATATGATAAATTGTGGCATAAAAGTGTATTAAGAATTGTAAGGCAGAAATAATAATAATAATAATAACAAGAAAGCTCATGTAAAAAAATAAATTTACACTACACAAAAAATAAATTATCTGCAATGATATTATTTTTTTAATGTCAATTGTACCACATTAACATGAACTTTCACACTTGTATTTTCTACTGTCACAAAGATTTTCATATTTATTTTCTCCTTTCAGTTTCCATGAAATAAGGTAAGAATAGTATTCCTAATTTAATCATGAGGAAATATAAGTGTAGAAAAGTTAACTTTTACCCAATTACAAAAAAATACAGTCATTAACCAGGCACAAATCCTACCACTTCATCTGGTCATCTGAAATTATAAATCTGTGGTGCATCTTCATACTGACTATCAACATTACAAGTTAGACCTGTCACATGCACCTGACATTTTGCATCTTTAGAACCTAATATATCAACACAATACAAAGAAAATTTTACTAAGATTACATTCTCTGATATCATAGTTTATGCTATAAATAATCACTATGTTGGGCAGTCCTTGAAGGGAGATATCACTATTCCCAATATACTTCTGACAAAACTAAGGTACTGAGAGCTTAGATTACATGTGAAAGGTCACACAGGGGTAAAAATGAGTAAAGAGGAAGTGGGACCTGGTTCTAGTAAAGTGCTGGGGTAGCATCTTTGCCCCTTCCTAAGACTTTTCAAATGAGATTGTAGCACTCTAGGATCATTTTTCCAACAAAGGAGCTACTCAAACATAAACAGACTAAGAAATAGACCAGAGCTGGTCTTTACATGAGAGAAAAAATTACTTTGCTAAGTCAAGTTAATTTTTACATTATCAAAAGATTATCCGAAAGAACTCATCAAGTAATTAAATACTTATAAGGTCATGCAGAGAAAACTGTTAGCAGTTGTTATCCTGAGGCACCCACTCTTAGTGGACACAAGTTATCCAACAGCAAAGTCTCTGATCTTCTGAAGATTTATGATCTAAATCCAACACAATTTAGACAATAATGTGCTCTTGTGCACATATTTGGTTCCTAATCCACCTATATACTTCTTAGAACTTTGCTCCTATCCTTTCTCCTGAAGTTGAACCCTTTCAGTATTGCCTCTCAGAGTGATGTAAAGTGGCAGTCTAACTCCAGTCCTGCTCTTATTTGTGATCAGACAATTAGAAGGCATTATTTAATGCTTTGGAGCCGCAAACAATATCAAAATGCACTGGAGAATACAAAAGAAAGAAAAGTCAAATAAAAATAACCATTCATGTGTTCAATACCAAGCCCATAATTGGTGTTCAGTAAATACTTAAGGAAGTTGAATTCAATGATATCAAAAATAATTCAATAAGTGCCCCTGAATTCAATCCCTGGTACCAAAAACAAAAGAAAAATAATTCGAAAGAAAGATTTCCTCAAGATATGTAGCAGTGTGTAAAATCCACAGTGAAAAAGTATGTGGTTACTGCAAAACACATTTCTAGGTACTTGTATATTTAGGCCCTCACATGAAGACACTTTAAAAAATGCGGAATACTAAGTCTGCCTCTGAGTCAAGAGACTTGGGTTTGTCTCAATGACTAGTCTCAAAGTTTAACTAGCCACTGGGTGGTAATCATTTTGCTATTACTAGGTATTTGTCTCCTAAACCGTAAAATGAAGAGACCAGATATTATCAGCTAGGTTGCAACTGACCGAAGAAAAACAATCAAATTAACTTCAGCCAAAAATTCAAATTGACATATCTCTTGTAACTGAAGAGTCTATAAATAGACGCATTTCAAATGTGGTATAAAACCAGTAGCCTGAAACACATCACCAGGCCCTAATCTTCCTTCTATCAACTGTGTTCCTCAACACTGGCTCTGCTTTCAGGGCCTACATGTCACAGATGGCTACCAGCTTCTCTGGGTCTACATCCTCCCACGTCCAAGTCCTTTCAGTCAGGCAAAATCCACCACTACTACGCTGGACGAATGTGCCTCTCCACTCATTTACATATGCAAAAAATAATTCTATGTGTTCCTATTAATGTCTATGTTAAGTTATAAGGATGTTTAAACTGTTCTAAGGAAAACTTAGAACTGGGCACTTCTCTGTGCAAAGATGTTTTTTCTACATCCTCCCAAGTCCAAGTCCTTTGAGACAGGCCAAACCCACAACTACTATACTGAACAAACATGCCTCTCTGGCACATTCTTTCAAAATGGAGCTTGGGTTCTTCCACCTATTGCAAGAACCCATTGCAGTGATTCCTATATTTATTAAGATGCTACTGAATAGGTTAGCAAGTGTCATTGGATAATTTCTTCTTTAAAAAAAAAAAAACACCTATTTTCCTTCTGGAGAACCAAAAATATAAAAACATTTTTTTTTTAAAAAGTCATTAAAATTTTTTTCTTGTTAGGAAAAAAAAGAGTGTGTATTAGGCAAAATGACATGGAATAGCACAGTACAGGAAGGAAACTATAATTAAGAGTTGAAGCACTGGATACATGACCAAAAAAAAAAACATCAGAGGTTCTGGCTAAAACAACTTTGTCAATCAGCTTTCCATCACTGTGACAAAATTCCTGAGATAAACAATTTATAAATAGTAAAGGTTTATCTTGATTTACAGTTTTGGAGGTTCAGTACATGGTTACTTGGTCTCATTGCTTTTAGGCCTGTTATACACACTCTTGATTCTTGCTGAGAATGTCCTTATCCTTCCTTGTCTCTCTGGAAAATATTACTTGCTGACCCAACCATCACTTTCCCCCCCGTAAACCTTCCCTGATTACAGTCCTCCATTCAAGTGAAACTGATCACTGACTTGGACTTAGACCTTCCTACCTACCTTGACTGGACTACATATCATGCTCTGTCATATTCATTTATTTACATGTCTTCTCTCAAAGACTGTTGGCACTTGGAGAGCAGGAGCTGTGTGACGTTGTATCCCCAGGGTCAAATACAGTATCAGAAACAGTAGGCATTCAATAAATTTGGAAAAATAATCAATTAAGTAATCAGTGAACTCCAGTTCCTATTAAGTAGAACATGACTGACTTTTCACTCTTCCAATCAAAATGCAATTTAAAACAAGGCATCTCCCTCTTACACTCCACTCCAACTACCTGGCGATAATGAATGGTTTTGCACTTTTACATTTTCAAGAGCAGAATTGATCTTGCTTTCTAATTATCATAAGGACAAAAGTGTTTATTTGGTTTTCATAAAAGAGGTGAGAATTCATTACCACTAAATCTGAGACACCTAGCCATAGAGTATGTGCTTTCCAATACTTGTATAATCATATATATCTCAATGAATGATTGTCTTGGAGTCTTTAGTGAGAATTCTGGACAGATTTTAATGGAGTTTGATGCGTGTACAATTTATGTCACTAATTTAAATTCCTCCACTATGGTGGTTAATTTGAGAAAAGTCTGTATGCCTTGGAAATTTGGTAGCTCATCAGAATATTCCTTCTATTCTTCTGCTACCCATGGCTTTGCCAGAGGTGATTATGCTGAAAGAGTAAAAGATCAAAAATATTACTTATAAGCCAGACGTGATAGTGCATGCCTATAATTCTAGTGATTTGGTAGGCAAAGGCAGGAGGATTACACGTTCAAGGCCAACCTAGAAAACTTAGTAAGACCCTGTCTCAAAATAAAAAATTAAAGAGGAAAGGGACCAGGGGGAAGGAAAACAGAAGGGAAGGGGGAAACACTAGGGATTGATGTTGGCCAAATTATATTGTTATATTATGTGCATGTATGAATATTTAACAACAAACCCCACCATTATGTAAAACTATAGTGCACCAATAAAAATATGGAAAAATTAAAAATAAATAAACAATTAAAAGGGCAAAGGATGTAGCTCAGTGGTAAGGTAGCCCCCAGTTCAATCCCTAGTACTGCAAAAGGAACAAAAAATAGAAAGAAAGAAAGAAAGAAAGAAAGAAAGAAAGAAAGAAAGAAAGAAAGAAAGAAAGAAAGAAAGAAAGAAAGATAGATAAATATACATATGAATAGAGATAACTTATAGGAGCTGAAAAACAGGGGTTTAGATGTGGGGTTATCATTTTGTGTACTCCACCTGTCCCCACCTCATTATTTTTACAAAGGGAAATAAATTTTCAAAGAGGAGTCTGAAAAGGCCTAGAAAAGGCAAAGAAAGATAACATGCAGTGAAGAGGAGCAGGGCATTGCCTTTGTCTTGGTTACGGCAATGTGTAAATGCACATCTGATGTCACAGAGATCCCAGCAAGAAGGAGACCCCAAAGTGTGGGACACTGGAATAGTTTCTTGTAGCTCAGGGACCCTGATAGACTAATATTTATTAATCCATTGTCCATAACTTGGAAATAAAAGAGATTCAGAAAGCAGGTGTCTATGTTAACTGAAAGAGTTAATTCAACATTGCAATACTGATGTTATTAGCATTACAAAGTCACTTAGAGATCACAGACAGACACCACTGGAAAACTGTTCAACACAGATCTCTAAAGAGAAACGCCCTTGCATTTCTGCTACTTTTTAGGTTCCTTCAGTGAATCATGTTATCTCTTAAACTTAGGCTTGGTACATATTGTCCCATCTGTTGAGATACCCTTCCCCTCCAGCATCCTTCAACTTCCCCTAATCAAACTTTACTTTTCCTTCCATTTACAACTCCCCAGGGACCATCCCCTGATCTCCTGATTTAGCTGTACCCCTTGAATCCCGAGTTTTTCCTTATCACATCAGAAGTTATTCTTTCAAGTTTGCCTTTCCCGATTGAGTATAAAGTCTATGAAGTCCAGGACCCTTTCTGTCTTGTTAACAGTTGTGAACAAGGAAGTAGGAGTATGGAGTAGTCTCATTAAACTTTGAAGAATGAAGAGGAAGTCTTCTTTATGCTTATACAAATACAGAGAAGGGGAAGTATCTGGAAATAAAAGAAGATGCATGGATAAAATTAACTTTTAAATATATATTAAGCTGCTCTTACGTGTCAGACACTGGACTATGATGTTTGGGGGCTGTGAAGACATGGCTGCCAGTTTAATGAATGTAGTTGTAATCTTACATGAGTCAAAGAACAAAAATGTAACGAACAGGAGAATATTTGGATTCTAAAATAGAAAAAGGGAAATGAGAGAAAAACAAGGTAGGGAGAAAAGGGATTTGAGCACTTGCAGATTTCATTGATTCCTTTTGCCTTATTTATCTGAACACTGGTGTTTGCTTTTACATTTGTGTTTTACAGTTTAATATGGAACATAAGGACCACTTCTTAAGATATATGAAGACATGTTGAGCTCTTTATTTTGTACATCATTACATTCTTTAAAAGAGAGTTCAATCAATGAACATTTAGGAAAGCTGTGCTCTGTGGCCAGCATTGTTCTAACCCCCATAGGCTGTGTACTTTCAAAGAGATGTCTAAGCCTGTCCTCATGTCTTAGCTCTCCACATCCTTCCCAGACACAAAGCTGCTTGGGTTCATCCTTTTATGCTCCTTTAAGTCAGTAGTCTGTCATCTCAACAACACATTCTGGTGCTGAATTAGGCAAGGAGAGCTGAGAGAATTGCTTACATGACTCATCCCCGCTAATGTGCTACACAGCTTCACTTATTTGACATCCCACCCTAGCCCTGACCACACCATCTTGGCAGCAGCACTGAGTCCTGAGATGACAGTGAGTAAGTCCAGTCTCCTGAATAAAAGATAAAACATTCTAGATCTGTTTTCTTTGGTAGGAAAAACTACATGAGTCTCCATCTGAACTCATGTAGTTTTTCCTACCAAAGAAACCATTCCACAAATAACACTCATATTTTAAGTTTTCACTGAACAACCAAAAATAAAAAAGGAGGATGATTTCAAAAAATTCTTTATTTTTGACAATTGGGGTTTTTCTAACAGTAGCTGGTTCTGGAGACGGAGGCGGTTACAAGACTTTTCTCCGCCCAAATCTCTATGCTTTCTTAAGGACACTCCATGGTGTTTGGAATGATGTGATAAAGGATAAACACAGGGTTTGGGAAATTCTCAAGAAGTTAGGAAGTAGCATTCCAAGGCAGAAAATGTAAGCGGAACAAGAATTTTAAACAAGCAAACGTTCACCAAGAATGTCAGCTCTTCATCACCCAGAGGGTGCTAATTCTAGACAAGTTAAGGAGATTTACAGGTGGTTTAAATGGATAAAATTAGAGAACTGGAGAAAATTCAATATGCACTATTAGTGGAAGAAGGCAGTGAGGAGAACCAGCCTCCTAGGGAAGCATTTAAAGCCCCAAACAAAAATCAGTGTGAGATCAAAAAACTTCTGTATGCAGGGGATGTTCCTGGGGCAAAGTTTCTACCTGAAGCCAAAAAGTGACTCTTGGGGGCTGGGGATGTGGCTCAAGCGGTAGCGCGCTCTCCTGACATGCATGCGGCCCGGGTTCGATCCTCAGCACCACATACAAACAAAGATGTTGTGTCTGCCGATAACTAAAAAGAATCATTAAAAAATTATTTTTCTCTCTCTCTCTCTAAAAAACAAAACAAAAAAAAGTGACTCTTGGGCTCAGAATAAAGAGACAGGAACACAAATGCCGAGTAGAAAGAGAACACTTCACAGAATGTTGTGAATCAAGTGACAATGGATGACGTACAGCATAGATTTTTCTCTCAAGATTGAATCACATTTTACTAAAAATAATGTATGCACATCTTCATATGACCAGATGTGTTGTGTTGCATAGAACAATGGAGATAAGTTCACCACTTATTCCAAGGGATGTGATTTCTGCAGAAAAATCTTTATAGCCCAAGCCATGTAACAAAAATTTAAAAAAAAACTTTAAAAAAAAATCATTGTCAATAAAATAGTGACGACAGAAAAAAGATAATGAAACAGCTTTGGAACCATTCTTAAAAAGTAAAAAAATAAAAAATAGATAAAAATTTTTAAAAGTCCATTCCATAACAAAAACTTATTCCTTCCAAGAAAATCTAACATCCAAAAGTTCAAGTACAGTCTCAGTAAATTTCAAAAGTTTATTAATAAAGGAATTTGTATTTCATGGTTAGAATACAACCCACATCTCTTCAAGAATGTCTAAAAGACTTTGGACATTGTAAAAGTGGATTTCTCAAAGTCTCGAGGATATCTTCCTGTTGAATCATCAAGGGGAAACTGGAAAACTAGACCACTAGACCACATTGGCAAGCTGCTTAGAGCACGTCCAGTCAGCTCCATTCTGCAAAGGAGTCAGACTTGAGAGGCATCTTAGGACTGGAAAGAAAACCTGGTGGGTGGTCTGGGTGGAAAGTCTGGGCTTTGTAATATGAAGACAGAGATGAAGCTTCTGGCCATGAGAAGTTGCTGAGAGACGTATTCAAATCCCAGGGAAAGATGCCAGTCCACATCAAGACCACATAATCACAAAAGAGAATCTGCCCAGGTGCCCATGTTGGCTTTGTTAAAGGGAAGTCCTCTTTATCCCAGGACACATGTTCCAGATACATTTAGGAGCACACAGAGGAATGCATCAAAGTTGTGGGTGACAACAAAATGTAACTTATTTATGGTGATTGACCGTTGTTAAAGTGCTTTCTCACAGATGATTGTGTTGACTTTTCATAATTCCAACAATGGAAGAGAAGTAGATATTGTATCATTACTGTTGTGTCCACCTTTCAGTAATATCAGGAGACTAGAAATGAGATGTGAAATGAAAACTGTCTTCCATGTGGCCAATCAGCACATCCTGAGACCACCCCAGAGAGAAGAGGCCTGACCCTTCCATTCTGCCCACAACAAGCCCACCCAGGATCCCACCTCAGACCCTCAGACATCTTTGTCACCAAATGACTCATTTTGTCTCTGGAATATTTGTGGTCAACTAATTCTAATTAAGGCGTCCATTCCTGCTATCTTCATTTGCCAAAAGCAGGTCAACTTACAGCCCCTGTCCTTAACCTCTTATTGATCTGTCTTTCCTCCCATTGGTTTCTCCTCTCTTCAAAACTTTATGCCCTCTGGTATAAAGGTTTATTTTACTTTCCTGTAAGCTCAACACCTTCTTCTCCACATGACGCTCTATATTTTGTGTATCATAGAACAGATAACAATTTATGGATCCTTAATGCTTTCTTGATGGGGTTCTTTTTTCTCGTTTTTGAAACTCGGGATCAAAGCCAGAGCTTTGCAAATGTGAGGCAAATGCTTTACCACTGAGCTACATTCCAGCCCTCTAATGCCACTTTGGGACCACCACACATGGTACTCATGCCACTTGGCTATACCCCCACACATCTGTGTTTTTATTCCCTATTGACTCTCTGGTCACATTCTTCCAGACCTAACAGTCCTCTCTCCTCTCCACCCCATTTCTGTCATCATTTTAAAAATTTTCCTTGTATTTATGCACAATCCACCCAACATTCGCAATCCCTTTCTTTGACCCATCAGGCTCCTTGACTGCAACAAATCTCACCTTCACACAGTGTCATTGACACATCCTAAGGTTTTTCTCACCAAGAATGGCTCCAAGCCCCAATTATAACTGCAAATATTCCATTCTCTGACCCAGCTGCTTTTCCTCCTGGGCTCTCAGGACCCACACCTGCTCTTCAAGCTCATGGAGTCCTCCAACTCCTGAGTTCTAGTTTCTCCACAGTCCATCAGTCTTTTTCAAAACACACTGCAAGTATTCGACCATCGAACTTCTCACTCACTTGCACCTTTAGATTCAATGTTTCTCTCTTGCACGCTCCTGGCAAACTCAGCACAGGATCAATGTTTTTTGGCACCTACAAAGATGAGCACTCCTGAGGAAAATGTTACAGTCACTCAGATTATTGTCACAACAAACATACAGTCTCTAATCTCAGGGCTGCAATAAATCTTCTCAATCCTTTTATTTCACCAACTATATTCTCTTCTCTCTTAGGTAGATGTTTCTAATCTATACATATATATTGAGGAATCCTACAAAAGGTTGCCCCCTTTATTCTAAGCAGACAACATAATTTCTTCTTTATTAAAAAAGAAAGTGATATCCTCAGAGGTAAGAGGAAAGTCAGAGGGGTATGGGATCTTGAAAGTGAACTTCTATTTTTTCAAATCCAGGAGCACTTTACCACTGAGTTATAGCTTCAATCCTTTATATATATATTTTTTTAAAAATTTTGAGACATGGTCTTGCTAATTTGCAAAGGCTAGACTTGAAGTTGTGATCCTTCTGCCTCATTTTCCCAAGTTGCTAAGATTACAGGTGTGTGTTTCTGAAGAATTCTCTACCCCATCTGAGACCACTGAACAAAGAAGTTCTCAGAGCTTACCTTGTGGCCCTTCTCCTCAGTTTCAGAGAAATACCTTATGTGCGTCTATAGGTCGCATTGCCCCACATACATAAAGACCTTTGGAATCTCTATGACCAGTCCAGACCAAGCATCCTTAAAACTTCAACTAAAAATATCCACGTCCTCTAAAAATCATTTCAAAACCACGCATCCAAAATTGATCTCTCTCTCAGACTTTCTCTGTCTTGTGCAACAAACATACACACACACACACAACACAAACACACACATGTACACACATGCACACTCACACACACACTCAAACCCCTACTCCTATCTCCCCCTCAGCAAAAGATATGACCACACAGGTGCTTGAGATAGAAACCCGGGAGTCATCCTTTCCCCCTCCCTCTGCCTCACCCAATTAATCAACATCGTCTACCAATATTAACTCCGAACCTTCTCTTAAGTCCAATTCCTTTTCTTTGTTTAAACAATGAAAAATGATCCTATTCAAATGAGGAACCTAAAGCTGAAAGAAGTTGAGAAAATGCACAATGTCACACAGCAAGTAGGTGGCAGAGCCAACTCAGACTCCCATTTGCATCAAATTCCATGCTTGAAATCAGAGACTCACTTGGTGGAGACATTAGAACCAAAGATGTCTCCCAGAAACACAGATGAGATGATGTCACTGCAGGATGACCACAAACCCAAGGGAAAGAGGGCTGGAGCCACATAAAGAAGGGTCTCCTCATCTAACACCAGTAAGGGCTGCCCAGTCACAAAGGACACAGTCCACAGACCCAGAAGAGAGTAGATTACCACAGAGGCAGACCCAAACATGATGTCAACCTAAATTTACTTCACACAGGCCACAGACTAACCCTCCAGGTCAAAGTATGTCCAGAAACGAGGTACCAGGATTGGGGTTTGTGTGTGGTAAAGATATCCTTTTCAAGAATGTGGTATCTTTAATTCCATATCTAAGGATCTTTTTGAAACTTCTTTTTGCCTCCAGAAAAAAGAGAAACTCATTTACTATGCTAACAAGAATCCCATGCATTCTGATTGTTTGGGGATGGTGTGGCAACATCTGAACCAGTTCTGGAACAGAGAAAGAGAGAAAAACAGAAATATCAGGAGACGTCCTCCATGGGCCTGTTCACCCAGGACATCTGTGGCAAATGTCTAGAGACTTCAAAGAACTCTTCCAAAATTCACTCTCTAGTGGTTTGTTCTCTATCTTCATTTAACTCATGAGTTCTTGTAGGGCTTTCACTTTGAATGATGAGTGTATCATGTAGTCATGTAGGATCATAATAATGAGAGAAAAATAATAGCTAATAATTTTGAACACTTACACAAGGCTACTTTTTTTTTTTTTTTTGGTACCAAGACCAGAGATTGAACTCAGGGGCACTCAACCACTGAGCCACATCCCCAGCCCTATTTTGTGTTTTTCTGAGTTGCTTAGGGCCTCACTAAGTTGCTGAGGCTGGCTTTGAACTCATGATCGTCCTGTCTCAGCCTCCTGAGACTGGGATTACATGCATGTGCTACCGTACCCATCAAAGCTAGATATTTTATATGTACAAACAAATTCATTCTTCTCAACAACAATACAAGTGATGCTACTATTTCCCCCCTTTTACCTAGGAGAAAACTGAGGTATACAGAGGGGAAATAACCATGGTCATACAGCTTCTAAGGGTTGAAACAGGTAAACATATCTAATTTTTAAATACAGTATGAAATATTCATTATAAAATTCTTAATTCTTATTTCCAAATAAAATACTCTGTGAAACACAGAACTACTCCCAATCTGACAATAATTAGATGCTTCCTTATAAATTTTTCAGATTTAAGATAAAAAATGAAAGGAAATTGAATTAATTTCTTTATTATTGGCTGTTTCCAGAGTTCCAGAAATGGGAAGCCTGGAAGGAGTTACAGACAGAGCCTACAACTGTAATGGCCATAGGTATGATTTTCAAATATCTCATTCTCCCCCAGCACTTGTTGGGTGGTGCCATATGTCTAGTACTGACCAATCCATTGTAGTAAAATTGCTTGGAATACTTGGAATGGAACCACCATTTGACCTAGCTATCCCACTTCTCAGTTTATACTCCAAGGACTTTAAATCAGCATGCTACAGTAATGCAGCCACTTCAATGTTTATAGCAGCTCAATCCACAATAGCTAAACTATGGGATCAACCTACATGTCCTTAATAGATGAATGGATAAATAAATGTGGTATTTATATTCAATGGACTATTACTCAGCTTTAAAGAATGAAATTATGGTATTTGCCAGTAAATGGACGCTGTTGGAGAATATCATGCTAAGTGAAATAAGCCAATCCCAAAAAAACCAAAGGCAGAATGTTCTCTCTAATATGTGGATGCTGATTCACAATAAGGGTTGGGGCACTAAAAAGAATAGTGTTACCTTAGATTAAATAGATGGAAGTGAAGGGAGAGGAAAAGAGGGGATGTGGGGATAGGAAGGATAGTAGAACAAAACAGACATTATTACTTTATGTATATATATGACTGTATGACCAATGTGATTCTACAACATGTACACTCAGAAAAATGAGAAATTATGTCCCATCTGTGTATGATATATTAATGCATTCTACAGTCATGTATAACTAATTAAAACAAATAAAAAATTAAACAAATAAAAAAATTTTAAAAATAATTGGTTTATTTCCAGACCAGACATAAATTATAATATGAGATTCTCCAAATCTTTTTTTTTTTAATCATCATGGTACAATGATTAAAAGGTGGCTGCTCCATCAGCCTGAGCTCCCAAGTGACTTCAGGGAACAGGGCCCCGGTCAGATCATAGATGGATCCATGCCATGCATGAGAATCATCCTTTGTTTTTTAAGACACTAAGATTTGGGGGATTGGTTTTTACCACAGCATAACTTAGTGTTATGATTTGGATATAAGGTGTCCTCCAAAAGCTCCTGTTTAATGCAAGAATATTCAGAGCTAAAATGATTAGATCATGAGAACTGTAATCTAATTGGTCCATCCTAATTTGAACCAATTGACTGGGTGGTAATCATAGACAGATGGGACATGGCTGGAGGAGGTGGGTCACTGCGGAGTTCTCTGGAAGGATTGTTCTTTCCTATGACCCTTTCATGCCCACATCCCACCACACACACACACCTCTCTGCTTCTTGATGTGGCCGTGGACTGAGCAGCTTTCCCCGGCAGCATCCTTCTTCCCCCGATGTGCTGGCTCATTTTGGTCCTGTCTATAGACTTAGACCTCTGGAACCATGAGCCAAAAGAAACTTTTACTCCTCTAAGTTGTTCTTACAGGGTGTTTTGGTGACAGTCACACAAAAGCTGACTAAAACACGTGGTTTGTCCTGACTGAGTCGACCTCTTCCTGTTTGTACGTGGGCTTATGTGGTACCTTCACTATCAAATTCAGAAGAAAAGTAATGTCCTTCTGAAAAATGTCTCTAACAATTCCTTTCATCCTTTTTTCCAGTTCATGCTTCTCCCTGGTTTCTCTCTTTACACATCTGATGTCATTTAAGGTGTTCACTGGAGGATTGAGAAGAAAGAAATGTAAGAAGAAAAAAATTAGAAATAGCAATTTATCAGCACCTCCCAAATGAAACTACTTGAAAGTATAGACAATGAACCAGAAAGGTGATGAAAATAGAATTTATTTTGTGCACTATATCATCTTTCTAGAGAAATTTTTTTGTCTTCCTGATTTTGACTAGCCAAAATATCTACACTAGAGATGACATTTATCTCTATTCAGTTGCTCAGGATTTCAAATGAATTTTGATTAAAAGTATGAGTTTGGAAGATGACAATAGTGATTGTTACTTTCACCATATGAGAGATATATAGGAACATGTACTCTGTATTTATTTTATTGGACATGGGTCATGTACTAGACAAGAGAATGCAAAGGCTCTTGGGAGATGGGGAGAGAAAATTCTTACACATAAACTAAAGAATATATGGCTCTTCTTGATAACTTATAAGCTAATTTCTGGAAAGCAGTCAGAATAAATCTCTGTAAAAGTAATCTTTTTAGATTAATGTTTATTTCTATTAAAGTAATTCACATACAGTTGGAAAAAACATTGTTGCCTTAAAACAAAAGAGCAGTCACCTATCCGGAGTTGGGCAGAAGGGAACTCAAGATAACTTATGATATGGCAAGGGAGAGGGAAAAAGCTAAATCTAGAATGACTCCCAGTTGGAATACCCTAAGCAATTAGGTAGTTGACAGGCCCATTGACTAAGACGTAAGGGGTGAGGGACAGTTAGAATAACAGTATTTACAGTGGGGAGGGGAAAGCAAAGAATCAAGAGTTACTATTTTGATATTGTTGAAAAGACACTTTGATAAATGTTCTGGAGTTTAAGACACAGGTTGTAGACAAGTTATCCAAAGTTTGGAGATCACTGACATACAGATAATATTTAAACAAATTTAAATGATATCACCTTAGCAGAACAGAATGGGGGGGCGGGGAATAAAACAATGCTGATGTCATTCAATATGCAGATTTCAGGCCAAGGAGGAGGAGCTAGGAAAGAAAACTGCAAAACTGCGGCCAGGCAGACCAGCAAAGAGCCAGGTGGGTACAGTGACTCTGGAGTAAGCAGTTGTTCAAAAGGAGGGACAGTCAATTGTGCCTATGTGGCACTCCATTCACCACTACTTACCTGCTTCTACCTTAAATGGCAACACTCATGGTTCCCTCCCATGTTCTCAGCACTGTGCTTTTACTGCTTCCTCATCTGTCCAAATCCTATCCTTCAAGATACAGCAAGAATGCCATCTATTTTGTAATTACTTCATTTCCTGACTCCACTAATAAAATACGCTCTCACTCTCCACAGTATCTGACAAATCATTGTCTGTAAAATTTTATTCTGCTTTGTACTGTAGTTTTGCATATTCTTTTTAAAAATTTATTTATTTATTCTAATTTGTTATACATAACAGCAGAATGCATTTCAATTCATAGTACATATATAGAGCACAGTTTTTCATGCCTCTGGTTGTACATAAAGTAGAGTCACACCATTCATGTCTTCATACATGTACTTAGGGTAATGATGTCCATCTCATTCCACAATCTTTCCTCCCCCCATGCCCACTCCCTTCCCCTCCCTCCCCTTTGCCCTAACTAAAGTTCTTCCATTCCTCCCATGTTCCCCCCACTACCATCCCCATTATGAATCAGCATTCACGGATCAGAGAAAACATCTGGCATTTGGTTTTTTGGGTTTGGCTTACTTTACTTAAGCATAATATTCTCCAACTCCATCAATTCACCTGCAAAAGCCATGATTTTATTCTCTTTTAATGCTGAGGTATATTCCATTGTGTACACATACCACATTTTCTTAATCCATTCATCTACTGAAGGGCATCTAGTTTGGTTCCACAGTGTAGCCATTGTGAATTGTGCTGCTATAAACATTGATGTGGCTGCATCATTGTAATATGTTATTTTTAAGTCCTTTGGTATAGACCAAGGAATGAGATAGCTGGGTCAAATGGTGGTTCCATTCCCTGTTTTCCAAGGAATCTTCACATTGTTTTCTATATTGGCTGCACCAGTTTGCAGTCCCACAAGCAATCTATGAGTGTGTCTTTTCCCCCACATCCTCACTCACAAACACTGTTGTTTGTCTTCATAATAGCTGCCATTCTCACTGGAGCATTTCTCTAATTACTACAGATGTTTAACATTTTTTCATATACTTGTTGATTGATTGCATATCATCTTCTGAGAAGTGTCTGTTCCGTTCCAGAACAGGATCTGGTTTTTTTTTTTTTTTTGTATGTGTGTGTGTGTGTGTGTGTGCACACTAAGATTTTTGAGTTCTCTATATATCCTTCAGATTAGTGCTCTATCTTATGTTCTTGTGGTGAAAATTTGCTCCCATTCTGCAGGCTTCCTATTCACCTCACTGATTGTTTCTTTTGCTGCGAAGAAGTTTTTTAGTTTGAATTTTATCCCATTTATTGATTCTTGATTTTATTTCTTGTGCTATAGGTGTCTTATTAAGGAAATAGGGACCTAATCTGACGTGATAAAGATTTGGGCCTACTTTATCTTCTATTAGGCACAGGGTCTCTGGTTTAATTCCTAGGTCTTTGATCCACTTGGAGTTGAGTTTTGTGCATGGTGAGAGATAGGGACTTAATTTTATTTTGCTACATAAGATTTCCAGTTTTCCCAGAATGATTCATTGAAGAGGCTATCTTTTCTCCAATTTATGTTTTTGGTGCCTTCTCTAATATGAGATAACTATATTTATGTGGGTTTGTCTCTGTGACCTCTATTCTGTCCCATTAGTCTACAAGTCTATTTTGGTGCCAATACCATGCCATTTTTGTTACTATTGCTCTGTAGTATAGTTTAAGGTCTGGTATAGTGATGCCCCCTGCTTCATTCTTCTTGCTAAGTATTGCTTTGGCTATTCTGGGTCTCTTATTTTTCCAGACTAATTTCATGATTGCTTTTTTATTTATATGAAGAATGTCATTGGGATTTTTGATTGGGATTACTTTTGCATATTCTTTCTGCATCTTTTGTGAATCCCAATAGCAATATATTATAGACCCCAAATCCTGCCTAACATAGCAGCATATCTGGCATGCAGTGGATGCTCAATAAAGATTTTCATTGAATCAAATCCAAAAGCATAACTCTCATGGCTGGCAAAGATTTTCAAAAGGCAGACTCCTTAAACACTTCATATTTCTGTTTGCCAGCCTGTGGATCATCTGCACCAAGCCTGGGAATTATTTACTTATTTTCCTGATCCTCCATAGAAAAATAATTGGAGCAATTTTGTTTAAAAAACTAAGTTTTTAAAAAAATTGTCTTTTTTAAAAACTATCTGGTGAGGGGGACAAAATACAGTAATGTAAGCATAGTCCTGTCACATGCCTATGTTCCAATCTAATGACTATTTTCAAGACCATTTAAACTAATCTTTTGCCCAAATATCATGTTTGAAAATATAACAAGTTGCAAAAGCCCCATAGATGAAACACCTTTATGATCCCTGAACTCCAAACTATCAAGCTGCAAGACTGTCCCTGACACAAACTTTGGGTTAGAATACTTGAAAATTGCCAAGAGAGAAGCCTGTAAATGTTCTGACTACAAAAAATAAAATAAGTATGTCAGGTGATGCATATCTTAATTAGCTTGTTTTAACCACTTCACAATGCATACATACAACAAAACATCGTATAAACATATATAATATTTTGTCAACTACACCTTAATTTTAAAAAGTGTTTAAAAGTGACAGAAGCATCAGATACATAATAATGAGCTGATAAGCATTTTAAAAAAGAATTCAAACAGCAGAGCAGAAAAAAAAACAGGACAGATCTAAAGATGCTGTTTATGTAATACTGAACAAACTTCTTAGCCTTTCTGAGCCTTAGTTTCCTCATTAGAAAAAAGAAAGATTAGAATAATTCTCTTTAAAAAAAACAACTCAACCAATTACTACTAAAAATAAGTGCCTAACACAAATTGGGCTCATGATCAAATTCAGCTCTTTGTACTGTGAAAAGTCCTAACAAATATTGAAAATTTAAACATTGCCTAGTGATCATTTATAAAGTTTTATTTAGTAACAGTCACCACTTACTGATGAGCCCCTCCTGTGAGCCTTATGTGGTCTAGATTTATAGATAAGTATCACAGTGACTAAGAACATGCACTCTAGCATCAAATTACCAAGTTCATATTCCAGCTGTGTGACCTTGGGGAAGTTATTTAGCTTCTTTCCTAAAGTCTGATTTCTTTGTCTATAAATAGGAAATGATAAAATATTCATCTCATAGAATTGCTCTAATGATTAAAGGAAACGGTGGATATAAATTGTTGATCACCAGCATATTGTATGTGCACAATAAATATCAACGTTATAATTATTATTTCCATTGTACATATTAGTAACCTGAGCCTTTTTCAAAGGGGGAATTTACTATCCCTAGCCATGGGTTGACTTGCTTTGGAAATCCAAGGTTGCCTGATTCCAAACCTGTGCTTTGTCACTATGTCATCATCTCATCTTTTGTTATGTGTTAGGAAAAAATCCTTATTTTTCCCTTTGGTGGCTATGACAATTAGCACTGACAGTCTATAAGACATCAGGCAGGGCCTCAGGAATAACCCAGCAATTGAGTTTAAAGTGAACATGTGGGTTTTTTTTATTTCTCCTTTATATTCTCCATACTAGTATATTTCTATTAGAAGTTAGGTTAATGAGGAAATTCTTGAATGTTTTTGCATCAGACATCATCATATACTTGCATTCTCTTACAATGGGGAGGGGAAGAATAGTAGAAGTTAGTTCTAGATAAGTTTTGGAGGAAAGGTAGAGAGAAACAAAGTTATCAGTGATAAGCAAGTCAAAATTAAAACTTTATGAACAAATAGAATTCCCATGGACCTAATGATCAGAAAGAATTTTGCCAAGCCACTATGTGCAACATGCCATAAAAATGGCAAGGGCTTATGGCAAAATAGTAAGATTTAGGGTTTCTTTTACCTCCTCTTCTGTCTTTCACTATGCTGTGTCATGATTGTCTTCCATAATCAATTCCATAGTCACATTGTCTTTCATAGATAGTAGACATTCAGAAACATAGATTCTCAAACTTTTGCTAAGAAACCAAAGTTTTTAAAGATATTTGTAGATAGACAACTAGCACAGTGATTTTTAAAAAAACATATTTCACTTAGTTTCATATTCCAGATTTCACACATATTAACTGTGCAATAATCCAAAGTGATTATTTTACATTAATAGTTCAGTCCTCCTTCCTGCACTTTCAGACCTACCTATTCAGAACTCAAAAGCTTTTGAGAGAGCAAGGCAATGAGTACTATAAATGCACGGTAGAAGACCACAAAAGTATGAATAGTCCAACTCATCTCCTCTACCTCTAACATTTTCTCACAACACCAAGACCTCCAGTAACCTCCTTCTTTTAATGGCGGTGCCAGTTCAGCCACATTCTGAAAGGTATTGTTTTCATTAAGTGCAATGTGAAACCACCAGAAAAAAAAGGGCGGCATGAGGAAAATGACAGCTTGGGATGTGTGGTCTATAGATTGAACTGCTCACATAAGAACCTGAGAAGGGAGAACCCCCAAAAGATTAGTCACTTCATTTTGTGTTGCAGAACCCAATTCAGGGTAACAAAGCTCTCACCAACAAAGGGGATGGAAGAATGGCAGCATTCACTTGCTCTGGACTGAATAAACAAATGGTAGACTTGTGGGCTGACTAACATCCTGGGACAATCCAGGCAGTCCGCCAAATTCTAGGAGATCTGATGAAAAAACGTCAAGCCTACACTTTTCTTTATGGAAAGTGCTCTGTGGGAATACTGATGTCCACAAGGTCAGCCCAGGCCTTCCAAACACTTTAAAGATTCACCCCTATTCAGACATAAGGATTTCTCAGTGCTTCCGTGATTGAAAACCTAGATCAAGTGAGAGGTTGAATTTCTTCTTCATAGTGTTAAATCTATTATTTGTCATCTCTTCACTTTTAGAAATGTGTTACCACTGTCCCTTTTTAAATACTACATTACCTTGAAAATACACTGTTAGCCCACTAAAAATGTAACACTCTATCTTTTCATTCATTTGTTCATTCATTTCAATTTCATCCACTACTCTGCTCTAGGGACCATGCAAGGCTCTGTGGATAAAACAGTGACTCAATCAATCAGGAATAATCTGTGCTCTCAGGAAGATCTCAGAGCAGCCTTAATTTCAGGAACACTGGAAAGAGTAGTAAAATGATTACAATTTTATTTCTTGGCTGAAACTAATACAATTTGCAATTTATTGAGAGATGCAACACTTCTTTCAATTTATGCCACAATGTAAGTTTATAGGAAAGTCAGAAATAAGAATAAAGGATTTCCCTTTATCTAGACACCAGTACCCCGCATGCTATGAGGACTGTAGTCACATTTAACCCCAGACTAAAGTAAAGTTTATTACAAAATAAAGCTAGCAAAATGTGAAGGGCTGCTTGACAGGATCCTAACTAATTCATGAAAAGCCTTCCAGCAGCACTATCTACCTGGATAGATGGTTTATTATCTATCCAGATGACAAATATATATGGTATATGCAGGTTGAAAACAAAATCCCTGGGATGTTTTAATGTGAGTATAATATAACCTAGAGATGTAGCCCATAAAAGACAGCATTTTATGGATCTCCTTATAACTCTCCAACCTTTCTTGAAATGCAGTCTTAAGTAGGGTTTACCTAGATGGGACTTATATACTTGTAATATGAAGACATAATCTCCATGACTTATTATCTCTCCAGTATTCCAGTAGGAGGTTACCAATTGCAAATTCAGAGAATTAGTGTTAAGAGGCCTTGCATATAACTGCCTTTACAGGAAATTCAGGCAGATTAACAGAGATTTTCAGCAAGCCCTTTCACAAAAACCTACAAACTGTGGAGTAATCTGGGATTGATGAAATTATCAAATCAATACCAAGTGTAGCATATTTATGTTAGTCTTAATACACATAATTCTTTAACAATCAAGGCATTACAAAATCAAGGTTTGGAAAGGGAGCCTAACTCTTGCTTAATTGGGTGAGTTGAAAGATAAAGCTCTAGACAATTGGAGAAGAGTTACTTCAGGACTTTAAAAAAAGGGAAAGAAAACCTGAAATGGATTGGATAATAAGTATAGCAGAAGCCACAGAAAATCTCTTTCACCCTCAACTTAATGTGCCCCCTAAAGGAGCAATATGAAGTGCACAGCCCACAAACCAGAGGAAGGACTGCACAGGAAATGGAGAGGAAAACACAGCACTATGGACTCCGAAACAGGATGAAGCCAGTGCATATGAGGTTCAAGAAAACCAAGAAGGCAGTATGAGCAACCAAGTGTTTCCTGGAGTCCTTAACTCAAGACCACATTATGATTTCCAACAGAATGGAACCGTGAATAGAAAATCTGCAAAAAGCAGCCCACTTTTCAGTATCTTTCTGTTTTTTTGTTTTGTTTTGCTTTTGTTTTTGCTTTTGCTTGTCTGGTGCCACCCATCAGACCTCTCTTTGAAGATTTTTCAGGGCACACACTGGATCCTACTATGGTGAGCAGTTTCATGGGTGGCACCAGAATTCTCAGCAAAATTAGACCTGCAGGTGGACTTGGCAAGTAACAGGAAGTAGCTTCCCTAGACAGTGCCAGGAAATTTGGTGCCAAAAGCCTGAGGTGGTTATTAGAAAATGGTTACCGCCTTCAATTATCTGGCTACATGCTCTTCACCACCAGAAAATTGCTACAGCAGACTCCAGCCAAAGCAATCAGTGCTCCCTGAGGAAGCATCTACCAGGAGCTCTTGCTAGCATCCCTGCTATTTACAAAGTGGCTAGACATGGCAGTGACAGTGATTTCTATTGTCCTTAAAGAGAAATTGCCCAACGGGATTTTAACTTTTACCTGGATTCTAGCCATTCTGCTTCCAAATACTTTTATTCTTTGCTTACTTGTCAGCTGGAACTTTTTGACAGCCAAGTTCTATTGTGCATGTACATGCACACTGTATGTGGATATGTGCACATTTTTAAAGTTCTCTAATTTCAAAAAAGTGAAGTGTACATTTGACTATTATCTGGTTACAACACTGAATATTTTAGAACAATTTCTTCTTTGGTTTGAGGGGGAAAGACAAAGAATGTGTCTAGCTGGGCACGGTTGTGCATGCCTGTAATCCCAGTGGCTCAGGAGGCTGAGGCACAAGGATTTCGAGTTCAAAGCCAGCCTCAGCAATGGCAAGGTGCTAAACAGCCCAGTGAGACTCTGTCTCTAAATAAAATGGAGAAAAGGACTGGAAATATGGCTTAGTGTTCAAGTGCCCCTGAGTTCAATCCCTGGTACCAAAAAATAAAAAGAGTGTGTCCAAATCTTTGAGACCATTTTTCTTCTCCAAGTCTTAGTCTTGGAGTCTGTATGTATGACTGACTTTCATGATCACTGAGAAATTAGAGAAAATGTTTTCAAAAAAATAATAACTACCAGTTATTATGTGTTTGCCAGATGCTAGCCCATCTACACAGAACTTCATGGGGATTATTTTGCTTCCTTCATTATGATCCTGTGAAGCATTCAATGAGGAAGCCACATTTCTTTTCTGCCCCTTCTCCAGGCTTGACATTTTGCCTTGCTGTTAAGAGCTGGCCATGTGGCTGGTGTGTGAGCCAGTCTCTGTGTGGCCCCTTGTTTCAGATGGCAGATGGTTACTGGAGGGTGACACAGAGGGAGAAGTGTGAGGGAAGGGTTCCAAAAGCAGAGAACAAAAGCATGATCATGAGAAAGGCACCTTTGGGATTACACCCATTTCAAAGGGTTGCATTTCTTTGGTTAATGCCAAAGAGGTATGTATTAAGATAGAACAGGAAAGGACTTTTCCTAAACTCCTCAGCCATTCCCCTCACACTACAACTATTCTTCATATGTGAAAATAAATTGGGAATTTTCATTCATCTAGCATTCGTGTCTGAAAGGTTGTTGCTTTCTGCCTGTCACCCACCTGTTACCCTAGGTAGTTTATTTGGAATTAGATACACCCCAAATATGTATCTCCAATATTGTCTTAGAAAGCACTACTAGAGAAGCTTCTTAATGTGCTTAACCTTAATACTTGAACCCTAGAAAAACCACAGAGCAAAACAACCTAATTATTAGGTATTATTTAGAAACACCACTGGGGAAGGTTTAATAATACAATTTTAGAATCGAGATTAATAGCTAATATTTGTTGAGCCCTTACAGTTGGCAAGCATAGTGCTATACCTCTTACATGAATTATTTCATGCAAATCTTATGATATCCCATGGGGTAAGTTGCGGTTTTCATTCTCCAATCAGAAGACTTAGTTTGTCATCACATATTTTTCATTATCAAAATGGCCACCAAAATTACAAAGGAGGGTAAACCTGAGATAAGAGAAATGGAACATTTTTACATGTCCATCCCTCCCAACCTCCTCACTTCTTCATGTTCTTATTCTACTGTCCAAGGTGGTTCCAAAATCTACTATCAGTTGTACTGCTTTCTGCCACAGGTTGGTAATGGGTGAAATTAACCAGAAAAAATAAGAGTAAGATCTTTTAAAAATTGATGGAAGATATTTAACTTAAAAGGGCCAAAGAATGAACTATGACTCCAAGAAAAGTATATATGTAAATGTATGAAATTGATGACACAACATAAAAATCCAATGGAGAGCCTCAACTGCCAGACTAGCACCATGAACACATTAATGCATTTCAGTGGAAATTGTTCCACTGGAGTTATGCAAAAGAAAAGGAAAAAAAAGAGATTTTGTGGAGAGATGGAAGATTGGGAGAGGTAGGCCAGCATGATGGGGAGCTTTGTTTGGTATGAGCATTTTGGCTGGCTCTCTCCTTCCCAGAATCTAAAAGATTTCACACCAGCATCAATCTTAGAGGCAAACACTGCTGGTGACTGCCTGGGCAATTGCAGACATTTACAGTACAGTGGCAAGCTAGTGGGTAAAATCTAAATCTAAAATGTAGTCAGTCAGGGAGTGCCCCAGGGAGGGGCAGCTAGGCATGTAGAGAGATAGCCCACAGTGGGCAAGAACAGATTTGGGGGTGCTTCTCTCTCCTCTGTGTAGTTTATAGTCTGGGTGTTGGAGAGATGGCTGACAGTGTCAAAACCTTTCTCCAGGACCTTAGCAGGGGAATCAAAGACTCCACTGGGAACATTTGTACCATCTCAAAGCTAGACACTCGAATTCAGATAAAGAGAGAGGAGCAACCTGGAAGAAGGGCAAGTAGTGTCCTGGTGCAGAGGAGAGACCAAAGTGTAAAGCGGAAGCAAGACCAGGAGTGAGTCATGTATTGTTAGTCAAATTTTCCGTTGCTGTGCTTGGAATGATGGAGGATTCCGGTTCAGTCTCCTCTTGTTTTATCATGTGTTTATTCCTGTGCTTCAGTCAGTAACAGCCTGAATTACTGGTGATCATCACTACATGGAGATATTTGGCTGTGGCTGGAATTCTTCCTCAAATCAATTAATTGTCAGTGCTCTAGGCATGCTCCACCGGTTTGTGCTTAGCAAAGTTGTGAATGTCATTTGGTTTCAATATATTGCTGACCTAGCATTTGAGGTACCAGGGAGGAAGCCTCATCCATTCCCACATGTCAGTAAGATAATTGCTGACATGCTCTTCAACCTTTTGCTGCAGGCTCTTTTCCTCTCCAGGGGGTGTTTGTGAGTTTCTTTCCCATCCATCTTGTTGGTCAGCTGGTTACTTTGCAGCTTATGTTCCTTCTCTACTCTCTGTACTGTTTGAAAGTCATTGGCTCAATAATGGAATTGAAAGGCACCAATGATTGTCAAACCTAGAAAGGAACTGGCCTTACTACTTGGGGTTTGGTTTGCCCTTGGCTTTCCTCACAGCAATGCAGTTCTCATACAATGTCAGAGGAAGCCTCTTCTCTCCCCTCTCTCCTTTACTCAGCATCAGCGCCAAAGAAGCAAAGTATTTCTCACTGGTACATTTAAAGGCCTCCACCTTTGGGGAGGCACTAGATTTAGACAAGTGCCACCGAAACACAGAATGCTCAGAGAATGGCACTTTTCAACTCTGGCGGGTGGGAATTTACTGTTGGTTACTGCTGGGTCTGACTGGTTTCTCCAAGGAATATCGGGTGCTGCAAACAGGAGCTAAAGGTGTAAACTTATTAAACCTGTGATTGGTGATGTTTTCCTGTCATTTTAAGAGACTAAATATGGGCTGGAGGGAGCAAGCATCAAGATACTTGCATAATTTTAAAATGTCACAATTAAATGTGAGCTGGTTTTTCACGAAAAAATAAAAATAAAATAAAATACTCAACTGCATCATTTTTAGGTCTCCAAATGAATGTTTGCTCATCCACCATGTCTAAAACTGGATCCAAAAATACTTAAAGAAAAAATATTTAGAAAGGAATTATAGTAGGCCCTTGAGTCTATAATCTTTATCATTAACTAACTACACACACACACACACACACACACACACACCACCACCACCACCACCACCACCACCATTATACAATGATATAAGGAACTTTGTACAAAAATATAAAATTGAGTTATAAAAAACATAATAAAGAATAATAGTCATCATAATACACTTGATAATAATCGTCATAACACACTTTAGCATTTTTGGTGTAGCACAGTGTTATAAATTAGTCACTTCATACTTTTTATCTGATTAATCCATCACAAGTGCTAAATTATTCAGCTCATCTGCTCTTGGCAGTATGTAATTGTCAACAGTAGGGAAAGATGTCTCCTCAATGCTCAGGTCTAAAATCATTGCAACAATAACTGCTTCTTTCTCATCAGTTCACCAGTCTCTACCCTTTCCTTCTAAGACTTGTGAGGATAAAATGCTATATAACTATGTAAATGGATGCAAAGAATCAGCATCTTCTTTAAACACAGATGCTGCAGAACGAAGTGTACAGAGCTCTAGGGCTTGGGGGAAATTGTGGGGTACAGAACAATAAAAAAGATAGAAGAAAAGGGGAAGGAAAGAAAGGGGAGAGATGTCAAGGGAAGATCAGAACATGGGCAAAGACAGGAAAGATACCCCTTGTTTGTTTTGTGCCTGTTGGTTTACCTGCCTTATATCTTTATTATAACTCTGGGCATATTTTTTATTTGTTATTTTTAGTTATACATGACAGTAGAATGTATTTTGAATATCTTCTATACATGGAGTGTAACTTTCCATTTTTGTGATTGTACATGATGTGGTGCTACACAGGTCATGTATTCATATATGAACATAGTAAAGTTATGTCCAATTCATTCTACTGTCTTTCCCATTCCCATCTCTCTTCCCCCATCACCCTCCTTCAATCTTGTGAACCTCTACTCCTCCCTACTACCACCACCACCACCACACCTCCTCATATTGTGAGTCAGCATACGCATATCAGAGAGAATATTAAGCCTTTGGTGTTTGGGGATTGGCTTATTTCACTTAGCATGATAGTCTTCAGTTACATCTATTTACCAGAAAATGCCATAATTTCATTCTTCTTTAAGGCTGAGTAATATCCCACTGTATGTATGTGCCACATTTTCTTTATCCATTTGTCTATTGAAAGTCACTTTTCAACTCTGCACCTAGGTTGGTTCCATAGCTTAGCTAATATGAATTGAGCTGCTATGAACATTGGTGTGGCTGCGTCAGTATAGTATGCTGCTTTTAAATCCTTTGTGTATATGCCAAGGAGTGGGATAACTGGGTCAAATGACGATTCCATTCCAAGTTTTCTGAGGAAATCTCCAGAGAAGTTGAACCAATTTGCAGTCCCACCAGCAATGTATGAGTGTACCTTTTCCCCCACATCCTCGCCAACATTTATCGTTACTTGTGTTCTTGACAATTGCCATTCTGACTGGAGTGAGATGAAATCTCAGCATAGTTTTAATTTGCACTTCTCTAATTGTAGTGATGTTGAACATTTTTTCATATATTTGTTGACCATTTGTATTTTTTGTTCTGTGAAGTATCTTTTCAGTTCCTTTGGTGGGCATACTTTATTTTTATTTACTTATTTATTTTTGTAGTTTTTGATGGACAGCCTACCTTTATTTTGTTTATTTTTATGTCATGCTGAGGATCAAACCCAGTGCCTCAGATGTTTAAGACAAATGCTCTATCCTTGAGCTACAACCCCAGCCTGGTGGGCATTCTTTTAAGCACTCTCATTTTTCATAAAAATAAACAAGGGCTCAAAGAAGTATACAACATACTATGTGTCAATCCTAGAGCTTGTTCCTAAGTCTCTGTGATTTTTGAATACCTCATTCTCTTTCATAGCTTTGCATCACCTCTTTTTCCAAAGGAATGGTTTTCTGATGTGTGCTTCTCAATTCTTTGAGTGCACATAGCATATATATGGTGTCAAGAAGACACAAGTCTTCTCTTTGATTTGTGCCATTGAGTCAGAATTATGGTAATTCACATCAAGAGGGAGATTGGTTATAGGAGAGAAGAGAGGCAGATGTTAATGTTGGAATTTGACTATGACCTACATATAATAAATATGTTCTAATTCTCTATAATAGATTTTTTGTCACTCTGGAAAATGTGCAGAATAAACACATTGAATATGATATACCTGCATGCAGTAAATAGAATACAGTAGTTCAACTTTTCAACTCCAGAACTGATGATTAGTTTAAACTGATATATCAGGTTCTCCTACCTTTTTCCTCTCTTGAAGCAACTATTTATACACAGTCAAGGCTCTGTGACAGCCTTAGCATTTCCTTGAAGGACAGGCTGTCAGTCCAGTGGCTAAGCACATGAGTTCAATTCTGCCTCCATCACAAATATGACTTTGGAAGAGCAAATTATGTCCTTTCTTTAATTTTTATGTCATTTTTCAACCTCTAAAATGGTCATTTGTTATTATGATTTATTTCATAGAGTTGCTATTAAATAAACAAAATCATATGCATAAAGTTCTTAGCATAGTGTCTAAGACATAATGAGAATCAGTGCATTTTTATTGAATTATTGCTATGATCTACCTCAATAAACTATCAAGTACATAAACTGCAGAACTTTAAGATAGCCTTAAGGTCTGGGGAATCAATCTTCTGATAATTTCTTTTTGCTACAGGAACATTTATTTGAAGGAAAACAAATTATTCAAAGAAGCTGAGAGTTTTCTCAAAAAATGTAAGTTATTTGGGTTGTCCAAATTTTGTTCCTGTCTTTTCTTTTCTTTTCTTTCTTTCTTTCTTTCTTTCTTTCTTTCTTTCTTTCTTTCTTTCTTTCTTTCTTTTTTTTTTTTTTTAGTGGTGCTACAGATTGAACCCAGGGTCTTGTGCATGTGAGGCAAGCACTCTACTAACTGAGCTATATCCCCAGCCCTTGTTCCTGTCTTCTAAGTCTAATACAAATAAAATTGTTGACTATGTAATACTTAATATAGTATATGAATTAATTTTAGGTCCAATTTGTGATATTTTTATGTCAAAATATAACAAAGCATTATATTATTATAGCATAAAACATTGTTTAATAAATGTGCACACTAGTTGATGAGCATTTCAAAAAGCTCAGACTAAAATTTTGAGCAGTTTATATTAAGGTACAATTTTATAGTATCTTCTTCACTTTTATGACATATTTCTAAGTCTGTATGGTTTATTTAACAACAAGTTCTTGGTAAAGAATATAACCCCCAAGGAAAACTTCATACTTTGAATGATCTACTTTTTGACCTGCATTGTGGCAAAGAGCATGGACAGCTTGTGTCTCTCACCACTTCCTCTATCAGTACCACAAGTACCACCAAGACCCAACAGTTTTTGCGCTCCCCCAACCTACTCTGCTTGCTAAGCACCGACAGTTGAGAAAAACATTGACTAGCGAAGCTAAGTTACTTGAACATTTGCTGATACGATGTTGTGTGTCATCATTCATAATAAATGCCTGTGTCAAAAGATAAGCTAAAGGGGTTGTAGGTGTTGCATCTATGATAAGATAACCAAAGATTCAAATTCTACTTCCACCACTAAATAGCAGGGTGGAGGTGAATGAACTAACCTAAGTCTTAGTTTCTACATCTACCAAATCTAAGAGATTTGAAACAAAGACTATCTCATTAGATGTTTTGATTAGTGTTAAATGTCTGATACAGGATAAACGTTAACAGTTGCCATTTTATGCTAGAATACAACTAATTTTCACTTTATAATTTTACTCATTAAGTTTTATATACTTAATGTTAGTGTATTTTTTGCGTTTATAAAACAAATCCTATGTGGAAGAAGACTACATATTAAGAAAACACACACACACATACACACACAACACACACACACACACACCAGAAACATATAAATATTTTCCAAAGTAAATATATTTCTCCTTAAAGAAAAAAAGTTCTAAAATCAGTCGTGATCTGGTGAAACATATGCATGATAAAAAGTGAATCATTTAGCACTTTTTAACTTGAAGGTAGAGTTGTGTACTCAGGAGAGGATCAGGAAAATCCCAGGATCAGGATCCTGAATGAAACATAATCAGGCACCTCTGCCTTCAAACCTTTTCCCAGCCAAGATGAAAAATGTGGGTTAAACATTTCCTCTCTAACTGACTCATTTGGCAGAAAAAGAAGTCCAGATGCCAAGAGGAATAGAAAAAACTTCTTGGGAAAGAGGCACAGGAAGGAGGGGGAGGTAGGAGAAGCATGTCCTATTTCATCAAGCTATTAAAAAAAAAAGCTAGAGAATTAAAAAGGAGCATGCATTGACCTTCACAGGTAGAAGTCAGGCTCTTGAAATGCAATATTTCTTAAAGCAAACCTCACCCTAAATAGCATTAATAGCTAAAGTGATGTTAGACAGGATTACTGTGCAATAATCCAGTTATCTGTGGAATATAACAAAACATATATATCAACTCACACAGAAAAGCCAAGTGTAAAACTCCCTAAAGCATTTACATTAAAGTATACTAACTATCTACAACTTAATTAGATTACTGTGAAAAATAAGCAGAGAAATTGTTTGATAACTTAATTATAGGAAGAACCAAGCATATTTTCATCTTTTCCAAGCATTTTATAATCTTTAGCTGATTTGTTTTATAATAATTGTTAAAAAATAAATTCATTATTTTTAGATCCTATATTTATGTAAACATGTGATGAAAATATTTAATTAACAGTCTATGTGCCTTTTGATTTTTTTTAATATTTTTGAGTTGTTGATAGACTTTATTTATTTATACATGGTGCTGAGAATAGAACCGGGTGCCTCACGCATGCAAGGCAAGTGCACTACCACTGAGCCACAACCCCAGCCCCGTGCCTTTTGATTTTTGATCTTTCTTATTTTGATCATTCTAAAATACATTGTCTTTTCCCAACACACATAAAAATGATAGTAGACAGTATACTGTTCCAGTTCTCTAAGTCTTTATTATTTACTGAAGTATCTCTGAAATAAACTATCTTTAAAACCTTTATAGGGGGGCTACGGTGGTGGCTCAATGGTAAGCGCTTGCCTAACATGTGTGAGGCACTGGGTTAGATTCTCAGCACCACATATACATAAATAAAAATTTTTTATAAAAGCTTTTGTAGATAGGGCTGGGGTTGTGGTAGAGTGCTTGCCTAGCATGTGTGAGGCACAGGGTTCAATTCTCAGCACAACATATAAACAAATAAGTTAATAAAGGTCCATCAATAACTAATAAAAAATTTTTAAAAACTTTTGCAGGGAAAGTAAACAATAGAATGCTAAATGAAGTTTACATACCTAAAAAGTTCATGAAAAGAATTGCAAAGCAGGTTTATAGGGTTTGTTTGTTCCATTCAGTCAAAAAATGATTATTCAGCACCAACTAAGTACAAGACACTCTGCTAAGAAAGATGCAAGATGAGAAATAATTAAGGCATGATTTGTACTTGAAGTCCACTATATACTGGCAGCAAAACTCAGTAACATATACAGACACAAGTCCACATTATAGATCTCATGATGGTGACGCCAATTACAGAAACAGAGAAATTCTCCAAGTTTTTGCTTGGTTTCAATTTTTTTTCCTCTGTAAAGTGAGAAAACTTAATATTAATACCTCTAGTGTTTTATGATAACTTGTTTATAAAAATATTTTTACTATTTCTGAACAAAGAGCTGGAAGATTATAATAAATTAATTAGGCACTATTCCCAGAGAAAGCAAAGACTTTTGAGCAAATGCCTTGGTTCAGCATAACAAAGATAACAGCAAATATATGAAGAAAATGTTTATTCTGCCACCCCCACCACACTCCAATTTTTATATAATAATCAGGTGTGAAATCTCAACTGACTAAAGAGAAAGTACAAATACTAAAATATCACATCACATGTTGGTTATGGCTGCCACAGGCAAAATGAAGTTTTACTTCCACTGTCGCCTCTCTCCTACACTTTGCCTCTTCTTCTGTGATATACACGACTGTGATTGTTACTATGAAAATGAAATAAGATAAAGTTAAGGGGCACATGTGAAGTCCTCCATAAATAATAGCTCTTGTTACCATTGCTGTGGTTATCATTATTTTTTTTCATTTTTTCCACAGCAAGTCTCACTCTCAAAAGTGGGTCTTTACAGGTAGACCCTCCCCAAGTATATGCATGTAGTCCTGAGGGCAAGATTTGAGGATGTATACAGACAAAAGCATTTAATTTAGTAGACATAATTATATTAAAATATATTTGAAATTTATATAACTAGCACATTGACTGAGTGATTTAACATTATTATTTCTATTATCAAAGAAATTTGATAGCCCCTTACAATTCTAGGAGAGAAAAGGAGCTTAAAAATTAAGACAAGCAGATAGAATTTCAAGTCCTGTGTAAACAGTGTTATAATAGTGTTACAATGACAGCCTACTAATAGGAATGTCACAAGACCATTGTGAAGAGATTTTCAAAGCATATACACCTTTCATAGCCATGGTAATGCATTATCCTATTATGTATGCTATGGACATAATTGATTAGGATAGTTTAAATGCAGTCATTGTTGTGTACTTGTGTTAAAAAATAAAAATAATAATATATATTTCAGAAACCTAATAGTACAGATGGTCTGTGAATATAGTGGAAATCATCAGGATGGTTCATGAATGCTGAAGTTGAGGATACAATGAAATAAAGCACAAAAAGCTGCTTTCACAAACTAAGGAGTGAGAAAGTGGTGACACATTTTGAAAGAGGCAGATCTCTCACCTACTGAATTATAAATTCTTTGAGGGCAAAGTCTCTACCTAGATCAGCACGTTAATGTTTTCAACAACCGAATGTTGCATAGATTTGAAGAAAATCCAAACAGCACACACTAAAACACACACAAACACATTCTTCAATCAGAACATTCCCCTTATTTAGATAATTGTTCATGAAGAAAAAAATCATAAAAAGGCAGCCATATGGAAAAGCCTTAAACTATTCAATATGCATTTTCTTATCATAGAGAAAAAAAATCTACGAATATGAAAAAGCCTGCAACAGTGATTAGAATTCATGGAGTAAAAAAGATTCTTAAATCACTAATAAATGTGGGAAAACTTTCACCAAACACCCTTCACAACACAGCAAAAGACCAAGCACAGAGCAGCACTCAAATTTTTTTAGTGATTATATGGGTATTATACCTACAAGTAATAAACAGCTTCATATCCAAATAAAATATAAACCCGATAGCTCCTTGCAATTCTAGGAGAGAAAAGGAGCTTAAAAATTTAAACAAGCAGATAGAATTTCAAGTCCTGTGTAAACAGTGTTATAATAGTGTTGCAATGACAGCCTACTAATAGGAATGTCACAAAACCATTGTGAAGAGATTTTCAAAGCACATACACCTTTCATAGCCATGGCAATGCACTACCCCATTGTGTATACTATGGACATAATCGATCAGGAGAGTTTAAACGCAGCCATTCTTGTTTGATTGTATATTAAAGAGAGAGAAAGAGAGAGAGAGAGAGAGAGAGAGCGAATTCAGGCTACTTTTGCAGAAACATAAGGACTTTTTATGAAATAAATGCAGTGATATCTGATTTGCTTTCTTTAATACGACAAGGCCAAGGTTAATATTATGGCCACTTTTTTCTTTCTTTCTTACTTTCTTTTTTCTTTTTTTTTAAACACCTTACTATTAATTTTAAGTACTTATGAGAACATTCTGAAGACTCCCAGAGACAGCATAGCACAAGGCTAGCCATAGTGGTGCTTCCGTGGTGCTACAGTTTAGGCCATGGGCAAGATGGAGATTGGATACAATGGGAAGGGTTCACTCAACTCACCACAAAACAAATGAACCAGTCTTTAAGTATTCATTAATTTTCTTTAATTTTATGTGTTGAAATACATAAATCCATTTCTATATCCAAGAGAGTATTTGAATGCTTTCTGCCTTTTCTCACAAGTAGTAAGATTTGAATAACCGAGCTCTGTGAATTGTAACATTTTTCATTAAGTATTGTAATTATTTGTTTATACACCCTTGAAAGCAGGAAATGTCTACTTCATTATTATATTCCTAGGACCCTGGTTAGTGCCTGAAACATTGGGTGATATTTGGTAAACATTTTCTGAATAAATGAATTTTTAAATTATTTTTATTAGTTTGTTTTAGTTATAACATTGGCATTTATTGTGACATAATTATAAATGCATGAAATATAATTTGTTCGTATTCAATCCCCAATACTTTTGCTTTCCCTCTCTTCCTTCCTCCCCATATTCCCTTTCCTCCACTATTCTTTTTGCTATATGCAAGTGGATGGAGGGAACTGGAGACTATCATGCTAAGTGAAATAAGCCAGTCCCAAAAAGTCAAAGTTCAAATGTTTTCTCTGATATGAGGAAGCTAATCCAAAATAAGAGGGGAGGGGATAAGAAAAGTACAAGAAAGATCAGTGGAGTAGACAAAGGGGAATGAAGAGGAGGAAGGAAGGATGGGCTTGGGAAAGACAGTAGAATGACCGGACCTAATTTCCCATGTACATTTATGAATATAACACAGTGAATCTTCCCATCATCAGCTTAGAAATTTAAACAAGCAGAGAGAATTTCAAGTCCTGTGTATTTCAAGACACTCTACTAAGAAAGATGCAAGATGAGAAGTAAATAAGGCATGATTTGTGCTTGGAGTCCACTATATACTGGCAGCAAAACTCAGTAACATATATAAACACAAGTCCTCATTATAGATCTTATGATGGTAACACCAATTATAGAAACACAGAGAAGGATAAGACACTAATTAAAAAAAGAAACACAAGACACTAACTAAAACAGCAATTGAGTTAATTTTCATGTTTCAGTTCTAGAAAGATTGTAGAAGGAGGAGTATGGAAGAGGAAATAGGAAAGAGAACTTCTGATACCCAAAGACAAAGCATTTATTTCTCTGTTCCTTTTACCTACCAGGCCCAGCAACCATCTCACCTGTAAAACCTGCTGGGCCAGGCCTGCCAGCAAGTGTGGTGAGTCTGACAGCTCATGTAAAACAGCAAACTTGGCTAACAGATTCCCAGAACAAATCTGCCCTGGTAAGCTGGACCTCATTATCCACTGTGGAATTTGGCCAGTTACACTGAGATTATAGTATGTTGAGAAATTTGAACTTCAGCCGCCCATAAATAAAATCACAGGAATCAGGGCCACTCCCTGTTGCTTCTGGGTGATTTTTTTCCTCCCAAAATGAAAAGTTGGTTTGCAATCTGTGAATTTTCTTCTCAACTAGAGGAAAATACTAGTCAAATTGAATCTGGTTTTTAATGTAAATAGGGTCTTCAAATAGCTTTTTAAAATAAGTTTAAATGTATTAAATACAAATATCTAGAATCTAAATAAAATACAACATTATTTACTAGTTTCAAAAAACAAAATGTTAGGTGCAGAGAAAGATACAACATAAATAAGATACAGTCTCCCAGTGTGATCTTCTTCAGTCAGATTTCAACTGAAGAAGTTCAAAGTCCCAAGAAGGGGTTATCTTTCACCCTTTGGCAGTGGATTCAGAGAAAGAAACTCCCATTTACAATATAGGTCATCATGAACATTATCCTATGTTAATGAAAAAAAAACTACACAACGTAGTTGTTGTTTTGTTTTGTTTTTTTTTTTTCCTGGTAAACTAAAAATGTCTCAGGGTTACAATGTTTGTGTTGAGCATTTGGGTAGAGTGGGGCAAAGTCTTCTCCACAAACCATCAAGGGATTGATGGGGATTTTCTTTACTTTGAAAAATGGTGCACAGCAGGATCTCAGCAGCTACACAGACTTCGAAGTGAATTTCCTTTTGTTCTCCTCACCCCAGCTCTCCAGGACCACAGTTGCTGAATCGGTTCAAGTGCAACTTTTATTCTCCTCACCACCTCAGAGTGTCTTTCTTTTCTTTTCTTCCCAATATAACTTTTTTTCTTTTATAGGATACTTTTTTATTTTATCTTCTCTACCATCAACCTCTCTTGCTTTGTTTGTTTTCTGTTTTCATGGGAGTTTTTGCTTGGCACAGTTATTGAGTGAAAGAGAGGGAGTGGTATGAAACCACAGAAATGACTAAGAAAAGTCAGAGGAAGCAAAACTGACTCTTCATGCAGTGAGAAATAATAGAAAGAATGCTGAACTGAAATCAGAAAACCAGAGGATCAGGCTGGTACCAAGGCTTATTTACCTCGTGGTCTGGGAAGTCAGGGAACCTCTTGAATATTTTTGTTTCTTCATATACATAATTAAGATGCTAACCCTGTCCCTATTACCTGAGAAAATTGTTAATAAAATTAAATCAGACTACATGAGAGTTTAGGTTGCATTAATCTGTAGATTGTATATCTTTGTGTTCATATGCATATGGATTTTGGAGAGGTTAGACACTCAGCTACATTGGAGGCATTCAGGCAGGTCCACTGTCTCCAACCTTCACTTCCTCTTGCCTGGAGTGAACTAACTTTGGTATATTTAGGATGTCATTCTTCAGAGTACAATCCCACCATTTTTCATGTAGCTGCCTGGGTCATTCAGCATGCTGTTGGCCATGAACTTTTCAGCACACAAGCACCACCCTCTCTACTGCTGCAGCCTGGTTGTGAGCATCAGGACTGCACCAGAATTGATTGAAGTGATGACACCTTGGAGTCCGATGGACTTGGTTTCAAAAACTGACACTATAATGTAATAGCCACAACACCTTGAACTTGTCATTTGATTTCTCTGAGGCTCCATTTCCTAAGTTGAATAGAGAAGTCACTAATATCTATACTGTAGGATGCTGATAAGGAATAAAAGAGATGATGGCATGGTTACAGAATTCTTGCCTTATTGTTCACAGTTAAAATGATGTAGTAGTTTTCTAAGGCTCTCATAACATAGGACTACAAACTAAGGGCTAAATGATCATAAGTTTATTGTCTCACAGTTCTGATATCTAGTAGTCAGGAGAAATATGCACCCTCTCAAGTTTCTCAGGAAGGATCTGTTCCAGGTCTCTCTCCTGGTTTCTGGTAATTTCTAGACTTGTAGCTGCATAACTCCAGTCTTCAGAAAGTGTTCTCCACTTGCATGTCTCTATGGCCAAAACTCTCCTTTTTATAAGGACATTAGTCATTTTGGATTAGCAGCTAATCCTACTCCATATACAACATCTTAACCAATTACATCTCAATGACTCCATTCCAAATAAGATCATATTCTGAAGTATTCAGGTTAAGGGTTTCAACATAGCAATTTGTCAGAGACACAATTCAACCTATAACTAATGAAGTGGGAAAAAAATGTGAGGACCTAAAGATTTGGTAAATTTCTTTTAGGAGTTGAGAGCTTGAAGAAACTATGTACTGTGCCATATCTAATTGCTCCGTCACTTCTTTATGTAATCATTGTTTTTTTAAAAAAAGATCATGTGAATTATTCATACATACACTGTAATCTACCACTCATTTTGATTATTATGACTTGTATTTCTTTATTCAAAAAGGGAAGAAAATTATGCTGGCTTCTACCTCCAAGAAACTTACAATCAACAGATTATGGGGCTGGGGAATGTGGCTCAAGCGGTAGCGCGCTGGACTGGCGTGCCTGCGGCCCGGGTTCGATCCTCAGCACCACATACAAACAAAGATGTTGTGTCCGCCAATAACTGAAAAATAAATATTAAAATTCTCTCTCTCTCCCACTCTTACTCTCTCTTTAAAAAAAAAAGATTATGACATTACTGCTAACATGGAGGAGATGTTAAAATATGGATTAAACAGATGTTAATATGGATTAAACAGATGATGTATGACTAAAATGCAACCAAAATAGTAATGGAAGGTATGTTGTAAGGAGAGTTAAATCTTGTTGCCACATGAAAGTGAGCAGGACAAGAACTGAAAGAGAAATCATATTGGGTCCTTAAAAAGAAGCCTATTGGAGGTATGTGAGGTGGTCCTTTCAAAGAGAGAACACCAGAACCTCAGAAGAAATTACACTGCAAAGAGGACATGGCCCATGCAGGGTGAGCTATTTATGATCCTCATTCCATTGAGCAACAAAGTCTAAAGATTTGGATCCTCTTTTTTGTGGAGGAAGGGTGGTGAGTACCAGGGATTGAACTCAGCGTCTACCACTGAGCCACATCTCCAGCACTATTTTGTATTTTATTTAGAAATAGGGTCTCATGTAGTTATTTAGTGCCTCACCATTGTTGAGGTTGGCTTTGAACTCAAGATTCTCCCGTCTCAGCCTCCCAAGCCCCTGGGATTACAAGTGTGTGCCACTGGCCGGGCTGGATCCTCTTTCTTCACCTTAACAAATTAGGTGTGGTTGTAAGTTTTTGTCATTTAGAATGTTTTTAGTGTATTTTCCTATGAGTTACTTGGCAAGGAAATTTGTAAATCACATGGTGAATAAATGTTGACAAGGAAAAATTATTCATGTCCTTATTGGAAATTTTCTCAGAATATCTGAATTTCTTCTAAGGCAAGTCTCACTCTAAAATATTCAAGTCAACAATAAAATCACTATTTCTTGAATACTTAGTATGCAAACAATATGCCAGGTACTGCTTGTAATAAAACCTAGAGGAACAATTCTTTTTTTAACTTTATAAATCGTTAACATATAGATAAATACTATAATACACTTAATCTTTACCAAATGGTGGATTTATCCTAGATATTATCTTTATCATTTAAAATATACCAGAATTGGACTTGCAGCATAGCACTCTAGGAAAATAGAATACTTGCCTAGCATTTGCAACACCCCCCCACACCGCTATAAATGAATAAATAAATAAATAAATAAATAAATAAATAAAATATACCAGAATTGTTGGTCTCTGTCACCAATCTACTTTTAGTTCCAATCTACTGTTAGTTCCTTAATAGAAGAAATGTTATCCTGGTCATATAAAACAAGAAGGAATTACACATGTCCATATCAAATTTACAAGGTTAAAAAAGAGCTGGGTGTGATGACATGTGCCTGTAATCCCAGCTACTTGGGAGGCTGAGGTGGGAGGATCATAAGTTCAAGGCTAGTCGGGAAATTTTAGCCACTGTTTCAAAATACAATCTTTTACAACTAAAATAATAATAAAAATAAGGGTGGGGATGTAACTTAGTAGTAGTGCACTTACTAGCATGCAGTCCCCAATGCAAAAAAAAAAAAAAAAGGTTAAAAAAGAAAAAGTAAAGGGATAGGATGAATGAAAAAATAGAATTTTACTCTAGCCCCCAAAGTAAAAGTAATATTCATCCCAAATATAGATATTTAGATTTTCCAAATAGTTGGGTTATATTCTCTTTAAAAAAATTTTAAGACAGGTAGCTGAGGGCTGGGGATGTGGCTCAAGCGGTAGCGTGCTCGCCTGGCATGCGTGCGGCCCAGGTTCGATCCTCAGCACCACATACCAACAAAGATGTTGTGTCCGCCGAAAACGAAAAAATAAATATTAAAAATTCTCTCTCTCTCTCTCTCTCTCTCTCCTCTCTCTCTCCTCTCTCTCTCTCCTCTCTCACTCTCTCTTAAAAAAAAAAGTTTAAAACAAAAAAGACAGGTAGCTGAGCAATTAAAGTCAGATACACTCTGTGAATTCTTTGAGTTTGTAGTTGAGCTCTATCTTGAATAAATTTAATAAATCTGCATTGGCACAATGAATAAGATTTGTAGATACTTTATTTTTGAATATTTAAATAAGTAGATAATTAGCTGAAGGAATAAATTAATGAATTCTACTGAATTTGGAGAAAGTTGAATTTCACATCTCTCCTCTAGGTGGCAAACTCATACCTCCTACAGTGTACTGCATTTCCTGTCTGTTCTAGAATGTACATATAAAAACTGCACTGAAAAAAATCTGTGGTTTTTATGTATATTGTGGTGCAGAAGTAAGCAATCATAAAAAGCCTATTTTTTCTAAAGTTCTTACTTTAATTTTACCTTTTTAATCTTGTCAAAAAATGCTTATAGAAAGTCATTAAGAAATATGATTGTATAAGTACCATAAAAAATAGAATTGTGCAAGAGAATTTCAAAACACTTGTGTAAGACTGTTGATTACTTTCAATTTCCATGGTCTGTTCCTAGAAAAACAATGTTTTGCTCAAAAGTTATTATTATTCTCCTACAGTATTCATTTCACTCAAATATAAAAAAAATAATAGTTCTATTGTCTTATTTTTTAAGTAAGCCCCAATATATGTGTGTTTATTAGATTCACTGTAAGAGAAGCAGGTAAAATTAATTAAAAGCTGAATGCACTGTCCTGTAAATTGAATATAAGAAAATCAAATAGTATCACTTAATCCAAATACCTTGCTTTAATTTCCTTTCAAACCAGAATATCAGTTCTCTGAATGATTGAATAATGTCCCCACCAATCTCCATTTCTCTCTCTGGCAACATAGTCTCTATTTTCTTATACAGGAAATATGGCTGGAAAATATGAAAGCTGAAGAGCAAGCTAAAATCAATCTAAGAGCACACCAAACGGGAACAGCCAGTATTGAAGATGCCTGTCCTGTTTCCAAAAGTAAGGGGAGGAGATAAGTAAAAAGAACAATGACAAGTTATATTGCCCAAGAGCTAAAATTAAATGCATGTAAACAATTCTTGTTGAAACTAGAAGTCAATGTAGATTACGCAAACCAGGTAAAGTCCTGCCAAAACATGCCAGGCTAAGAGTCACCTAGCACTAGGCATGGCTAGTGATAGAAGTGAGGTTAATACCACAGAAGATTATGAAATTGTGTGGCAGTTATTAACTTCCATGTAAAATTATAGCATATGCCAAAACCTTCTATTTCTTCTTTGTCCCACTTGAAAAGTGCAAAGTGTGTTGTTCAGATTCAAGGATCTAACACTCATTTCTAGCTTATGTATATTTACTTTCCTAAACACATTTCTTTGTTTTTTTGTTTTGTTTTGTTTTGTTTTTTGGTTCCAGGAATTGAACTCAGGGGCACTCGACTACTGAGCCACATCCCCAACCCTATTTTGTATTTTATGCAGAGACAAGATCTCACTGAGTTGCTTAATTCTCGATCTTCCTGTCTCAGCCTCCCCAGCTGCTGGAATTACAGGCATGGGCCACGGTGCCCAGCCCTAACACATTTCTTGAGTAACCTTTATGGTCTGGGTTCTGCAGTAGAAGCCATGAATACTACGAAGATGAAAAAGGCATAGTCCCTTCCCTCAGAGGAATGAGGAAGCCAGACATGTACACAAATAATTACATGAGAATAATAAAAGGGAAGGGGCAGAGAGAGAGGAGCTACATCCAAATGGATGAATCGATGTGAGGGTGTGGAAGAGCCATCTTTAAATCCCATCACACAGCTAGATTAATGGTAATTTATCTCATCAGAATCCAACCATACTATTTGTTTTGTTGTTATTGTATCTTTCTTTCTTTCTTTGCTAAATTTCAAATTATACCTATAACAACTGGGTCTGTAATACAGTTAAGTCATGGAAACAGACCCTGGGTAGATAGGAACATCCATGATAACTCTCCAAAGGTATTTTAGGCTTACTTCAAAATATTATTCTTAACAGCATGCATGATGCCAGAGGAAATATGGAAGAAAACGTCATCCATTATGTGGATGTCTGACTCCCAACTGTCATGAAGAAGCAACTATAAACTCTTTTAAGTACACCAAGAATAAAGCTAAACATACATTAGCAATGGAGTGAAAATAAATTATAGACTATCTCATCATTTTATAGGATAAAGTAGCTTTAGCATGGAAACATCTCCATATGTGTAGAAGTAAAAGAAAATCAGAAAAAAATAATTTAAACTATAGACCAATCTTAAGTGCTATATTATACCTCCAGAATTATATTGACTGAAATTGAATTTTTTATAATTTTTCTTTTCTATGTGCTTGGAGTGTTCATTTTACCTAACAAAAAAAATTGCCTTCTTGTATGCAAATGTGCAGTGTATGAAGGTTTTTAATGTTGTACCTACATGGTATCGTTTCAAGGCTTTTCTCAATAGATACTTCATGAACATTATCTTCATGTTTAGAGTCTTCAATCTAATTAGTGTATGTACATTATAATTTCAATTCAAAATAGAAAAGTGAATTTGACACAATTTTTGTTATCAAATAGATTTCCTGCCCTATACCAACCCAACACAGATCCGCTATAATTTGTCTTTACTCTTTGTTTTAGGAAGAGAGAAGGAGAAGCAAAAGTAGGAAAGGGATTCAAGAAAAAGGAGAAGGAAAGGACTGACCATCCCTTCCACCAGCAGGAATTGAAAGCTATGTTGGTTAACTGTATCACTTACATTGTGGTTAAGCCAACAACCTGGACCCTATTCTGTGGCTGCTTTTCATCATGATAAAGTACACTTTTCTTCTTTAGTCACAAAATGCACTTTAAATTCGAGTTTTAATGATTTTTGACCCTCAGGGGTAATCACGACCTTCTCTCCTTCTAGGAGAAGTCATAAAAATAAAAAACAGTTTCACTCTATGAACCAAACTCATCTCTAGAAATGAGACAGAATGCCACAGAAAGAAAGCCAGTGTGGCATACTCAGGATGTGGGACTCAGCTCAGTCACTCAAATCAGCCAGTGACCTTTCACAAAGAAGAAAAAAACAAATACACAGAAAAGCACTTTGCAACGTTGGTGCCAACGCTCCACAAGTAAAACAGGTGCAGCCACCCCCTCCTGCCACCACAGAGAAGCCTGACACACCCAGATGATCCCACTCAAGGGCTGGTCCAAATTCAAGTCAATAGAAGCTTATTGCCATGGGGATAGTGAAAGCCATACTTTAAGCCAATCAACATGTACACAATTACCCAACAAAGAAAATAAAGGAGAAAAGCAAACGCATGCACCCATATCTACACAATTTTTTCAAACAAGACTTGAAATGGAGAAAGTAGAACTGAAAGAGAATGGTATTCATTCAATGATATGAAATAAGTACCAAAAAAGCTCTCAAGTGGCTTTCTAGGTCTAGTAAAAGAAACTTCCGTGATGAACCAGCAAAACAATTCTGCTTCCCTCAACAGCACTTATTAGTTTACTGTAAATACACAAGTTAGACAGCAAACATCCCCAAAAAACTTAATTAAAGTAATAATACAGTAATAATGATAATTACTATAGTTATGATTTATTAGGTACCTATGAGGTGCCAGATAGCTTGCCACATTTAGCTTCATAGATGAGTCTTCATGTGAAGTAGGTTTTACTATTACTATTTTACAGAAAAGAAAACTACATCAAATCTAAATAAAGCATTTTTCCCACACATACTCCGCTAGAATAGCAAAGCCAGAATCAAACTCCATTTGAACTCTTTCCACTATATCAACAGTCTACAAACTATTATTATTCTGTTAAATCTGTCCTGCTGCCTGATTTTATACATAAAGTTTCTCTGAAACACAGACACTCATTTATTGTGTTGTCTGTGGTTGCTTTGGTGCTACAGCAGCAGAGTCATTGTGACAGAAACCATATGCCCACAAAGGCTAAAAAAATTTACTATCTGGCCCTCTAATGAAAACAGATGCACTGCAGTATGCCATTAAGAATTTTTTGCATAGAATATTTTAAAAGTCAAGAATAAACAAGGCCTGGTGGTGCATGCCTGTAATGCCAGTGATTTGGAAGACTGAAGCAGAAGGATCACAAGTTCAAGGCCAGCCTGAGAAACTTATGGAGAACCTGTCACCAAACAGTGGAGGGGGTTGGGGTAGGGGTTGCTGGGGTTGTAGCTCAGTAGCAGAGAACCCCTAGGTTCAATCCCCTGTACTGCAAAAAAAAAAAAATTGTCAATTTTAATAATTACTTTCAGAAAAATATGAAATTCTAAGAAATGGGAGTACACTGCAATCTATTTCTTTGCTAACAGCTACCCTAAGACATTCTACCTTTGCACTCTTCAAAAACTGAACTAGAGAAAGAATATTTGCATTTCAGAACGTAAGATCTAAAATGTATTGACAAATTCTCCCATCTCCTCCCCAATCCTATTTTCAGCTTTTCCTCACCTCAGTCTGCACAGGATGTCTCACAAAAGTAGGTACCTAAGAGGCAAAGTCGTGGAGGAACACATTGGAAAAGTGGTACCATCACTACAGGGAACTTCCATTCCATTTTCAAGTCCCTGATCCTCTGTCACAGAGGCACTCTGAAGGAAGACTTGACAATTCCTAGAGTTTAATTAATGTATGCTTGTTAGATTGATAGATTGATAGGAGTTTGGATGGATGAATGTATAGACTAGAATAATAGAAGTTGAATATGGAATATATACTAAGGGATAACCAACTGAGAATAAGAAAACAACAAAGAACCTCCTCATTTCCTTTCTACCACATGTTCAACAGGATCTGGCTTAAGGCCACAACTGTATCCTATTCACTGGCTTCCATGTATTCATTATTTTCACATCCTTTATTAAGGCTATGATAAAAAAGAGCACTATTCAGAAAGTTAAGGGACTTGGGTTCAAACTCTATTATGGCCACTTTACTACTTGAAAGACCTTAGAAAATCCAGTAAACCACTTTAAGCCTCAGTCTACTATAGATAAAACATAGTTGTTGCCAGATTAAAAAGAGGATGAACTATACAACAGCACTTTCTGTGCCTAACCAAAGTATCTGATACACAGTGGACACTCAGTCAATACATAGCAAACACTAACATTGTTCTCACAAGACAGGTAAAACTGCATCCCTTCAGTCTCTGGTTGGATCAAAGTAAGCAGGTACTGATTGTTGGAGTAAACAGTGTCTCACTGTTCAAGTATAAAATGATGGTAACCCTCTGGCTGCACACTGTGGAGATAAAGAATTTTTACCTGTGAAAATGTATGTTAAACTTTCTAATCAAGTCTTGTACCAGTTGCAAATAATTGTTATTATATGTTATGCTTTATGGACAACCTTGTTTTTAATTATAAGGTTTTTATTGGGGAGGCAGGTTTCAGGGTAATTCTGCCATTCGACTTGCCAGCACTTGTTAGAAGTTTTTATAGTGTGACTCATTTGCATATGTATGTGTCTGTGTTTAAGAGTGTTATTATTAAATTTTGCTGTCATACAGTAAGGGATTTGTGATTTAAAGTTATTCAAATATACATTCCCCTACCACTTATTCTATCCCTCCATGGATCAAAGGGCTTGCTTTAGATACTTGTGCATGTGAAATAAAAGCAAACCTACAGCAAAAATCAAAAATTTTAGGTAACCTAGTGGTTAGAAAAACTAGGGGAAGTCTTTTAGAGACAGTGTGAAGCCTATATGTTATGTCCACGTGGCTAATGTTTTTAATTTTGTAAAAGGAATACACACAGGAAAAATCATCTTTACATTTAAGTGAGCAAGTGGTACTAGCAGGATCAGTGCTATATATTGCCTGCAGGGTAGATGAGAGAAAACATGAGTTCACAGCTTTTAAAAAGAACAATAACACTCCCATCTGCAGAAAAATGAAAACTCAAAATGACATGAACAGCAGTGAAGCAACTCCATGATGATTCAATAACACCAACGGCCAAAACTTGGCTGAGCACCACCTGCATATCCACCTCTCACACATGAGCTCTGGGCAGGATTCATGTGTGAGAGATGATTATGTTCCCGTGGGCTCAGATACAACATACAAATGACAACATTTTGTAAATATGGGAGTTTTCTTTTGCATTGCTATTACCTTTGAGTTTCCAACAGGAAAAAGTAGAATGAATAAAAGCAAGGAGGGACAAGAAAAGGTAAGAGAAGAAAGAATGAGATTTTCAGTATTAGACATCACAGTCTATTAGTTTGAATGTGTCTAGGGCCCATTGCCAGCAGTGGTCAGTCTATTCCACCTCTACTGAATCTTTCTGGAAATGACTCTGTGGGCTTGTGTTACAGATAACAAACTACATTGTGTTGCCAAATAACAAACTGCTTCTTTCTTCACCTAAAAACAAACAAACAAACAAACAAAACCTAACAGCTTAAAACACCTATGGATCAGGAATCAGGAAGGGCTTGCTTACTTGGGTGCCTTGCTTCATTCAAGATGTCCACCCACAGGGCTGAGCTTGTGGCTCAGTGGCAGAGTGCTTGCCTTGCACATGTGAGGCACTGGGTTTGATCCTCAGCACCACATAAAAATGAATAAACAAAATAAAGATATTGCATCTGTCTATAACTAAAAAGCTTAACTATTTATTTAAAAAAAAATGTCCACCCAGGCTGTGGGCTCATCTGAAGACTATCCTTGGGACAGACCTACTTTCAAGCTTAAAATTCAAGATTGCTGACAGGACCAATTTCCTTCATAAATGTTGAACTAAAGGATTTTATTTGCTGCTCACTGTTGGCCAGAGACTACCCTCAGGCTCTTTCCACTGGAGTCTCAATTCTACAGCAGCTTGCTTTGTCAAAATCAACAAGATAGTCTTCAAGCAAGATGGAAATCACAATCCTTTGCAAACTTATCAGTGAAGTTATATCTTTTCAAGGTTGCCATGTTCTGTTAGAGAAGCAAGTTACCTCAGTGAAGGGGATTACACAAGGCCTCGAATACTAGGACACCGAGATAACCTGGAGCGATTTAGCAGTCTGCTCTCTGCTAATTTTCTGGTGATCTGCATTCCAATTACCACAAAATTCCAAAATATTCAGGGTCTCACTGAGTTGCTTAGGGCCTCGCTAAATTGTTGAGGCTGGCTTTGAATTCACAATCCTCCTGCCTCAACCTCTCCAGCCACTGGGATTACAGTTGTGCATACATGAGCCCAGTTTAAGGTTAACACTTTTTTAGAGAAATGAGTGTTACAGTAGGAGCACTGGACTTGTATAGAGAAAGAATGATATCAAGACCAATGCTGGTCATTCACTGACTGTAAGATTTTATCCACAAACCTAATTTTCTCATCTTTGAGATGGGTTAATTATGCCTTCTCTACTTACCCCATATAACTTTTATGAGGACTGAGGGGGATACGGTAAATCAGTATTTTCCAAAACACGGTAACAGTGGAGGTACTTCAGATGGTTATAAGTGGTACATATATTTTTAAGTATTTTTTAAGTATTTCTTTTTTAAGTATTTCTTTTAGCGTGCATTAAAAAATATCACTTGCACAACAAACCCATGATTTACAAATAATGTTGCTTAAATAAGATTTCAATAAGGCTTTAAAAGATGAATCAAGGACTGCGGATATACCTCGGTGGGAAGAGCACTTGCATAGTGAGCACAGGCTCCAGGTTCAATCCCTACCACTGCAAAAATTAAAATGTAAATAATTAAAAGATAAGTCAATTTGAAGAAAAATATTAAGAAAATAATATGGTTAGTGGTCCGAGAATGTTAACAAACATTGTGAAGATGATAGGCAATGATTGTATAAATGGTTCCACAAATAAATTGAGTCCCGTTCATTAACTTATGCTTCATGATGATGGCTTAAGAATGTTAACTAGATAAGTAAATATATGTCTTACATATGTACATGTATATATTTATTTATCTATATGTATATGTAGATGTGTGTGTGCGTATGTATTTGCATGGGAAATCTAATAACACTTGGCAAAAGAAATGACCATTTAAAAATTCATTCCTAAAGTTTTTGTTCACAATCTTCCCTGTATTGTTCATAAAATATACCATTTGTTCACTGATGTATTTTCTTTTCTGAACAATGTATTAATGATAATTTCCATTTATCAGGAGCTTTCTATATGCTAGAATGCATATGTACTTTGTTTCATTTAATACTTACCCAATAATGAAGATTATATCTTATAATGAGGAAATTGAATCTTTAAAAGGTTAAACTACATGACTAAAGTCACTCAGATGGTAAGTAGAGGAGCTAGAAATTAAACTCACACTGTAAAGGCTATGTAAATTCTACTCTGCCAAAAAAGTTTGAAAGGACCAAACTTCCATTCACTTTTATTCCCGCTTCTTGCACTTCTACACTATGGTATTGTAATGCTTTTTTCCTCTGGAATGTGAGGAAATATATCAAAACCAGGGTATTAAAAACAAGATCATAGAATGAGTTATTTATTACCAAATCCCCAGACATGACATCTAAATAGAAAGAGAAAAACAACTACTTCCTAACCCAAACTCTTTCACCTCACCCAGTCCCAAGGGGTGAGGAGCAAATAGAAAGATAAATTTAAAAATTTTATAGGGTTCCTCCAGGGCAGTTAAGGTGGGGTGTTAACTGCATCTCTCACTACTTCCCCTGAATGACCTCACTGTCAATGATTGTTCTACCAGCAAAGGAGAAGGGATCCACCCATGGGCTCTAAACACTTGGTGAGCTGTGTAAATGCAACAAAGGTCTCTCCTTAAGATCCCTTCAGTTTTTTCAGTATAATGTGTAAATCTTTATTTATATTGCAACTGGTAAAAGTTACTGAAACGTGTTTAATTTCCATTCAAGAAATGCTTTGAGCTTTATGTCTGTAGAACTAAAAAAATATACCTTAAAATCTATTTTGAGAAAATTTACTATGCCTGGTGCAGTGGTGCCTGCCTGTTATCCCAGCCACTAGGGAGGCTGAGGCAGAAGGAGGGCAAGTTGAGGCCAGGCTGGGCAACTCAGCAGACCCTATGCAACTTAGCAAGACACAGTCTCAAAATAAAAAGTAAAAAGGCTGGGGATGTAGATTAGTGGTAAATCTCCCCTGGGTTCTTCAATTCCCAGTACCAAAAAAGAAACAAAGAAATTTTATTACTAGTAGAAATCAAAATTCAGAAAGAATTTGCTTTCTTTGCTCAATTATCCACTATCCATTTTGTAAAAGAAAGCAAGCTTTTGCTCATTTGAACAATGTAATCTTAATCACAGTACTTGGAACTTGGTGATAACAAATACTGGGTAAAATAAATTGGAAACAGCATGAAAATTTAAAAAATTATAATATCTGAAAACAGGTATTGAATACTTTCTGATAATGTACAGATTACACACACACACACTCACACACACACACACACACACACACACACACACACACACACACAGAACTCCATCAAGAACTTCACATAGATGAATTCCAAACTGCATATGGTCAGATTCTCCTATTTGGTTGAGGTGATAATCAGTTTCTCCCTCTCCCTCTCCGAATTTTTCCTTTTTTAAATTCACTAATAAGTGTGAAATGAAGTCATGAGACCATTCTATTCCTCAACTGCAATCTATCAGTGGTTTTGTCACACCTTTGAGGGATTCACAATGTGGTGATTTTCCAGTTCGAAGAATCTGTCTGTATTAGCTGCCATTCTTCTAGAAAGAAAACTTTCCCTCTCCCCTTGGATTATTTTCATAGGGTAGTTTAAATTATATCATCTTTTTAAATTATGTTCAAATTAAGTCATTTAGAGAAAAAAGTTCACTTTGAAAAATATGACATTAAATTTCATTATGCCATAATCAAATACTCTGTAAGAATCTCATACATGTATATTAATACTGCCTAATATTTATCATTGCCATTATTATCTTTTATCAATTTTTTGAATCACATCAAAGGAAGACTAGATATCATTAATTGGTTCAAGTTTATCATGGAAAGGACACTGAGTACAAACTGTTTCATCTACCATACATCAAAATCAGCAAAAATGCTAGGCATGGTGGCACATGCCTGTAATCCCAGTGCCTTAGGAGGCTGAGGCAGGAGGATCATGAATTCAATACCAGCCTCAGCAAAAGCTAGGGGCTAAGCACATCAGTGAGACCCTGTCTCTAAATAAAATACAAAATACCACTGGGGATGTGGCTCAGTGGTTGAGTGCCCCTGAGCTCAATCCCCAGGACCCCCCCAAAAAAAGAAATCAGCAAAACTGTCTTATAAAACTTATCCAATACTTGGGGCTGGGGCTGTAGCTTAATGGCAGAGTGTTTGCTTAGCATGCATGAAGCACTGGGTTCAATCCTCAGCACTACATAAAAGTAAAACAAACAAAATAAAGGTATTCTGTCCTTCTACAGCAACAACAACAACAAAAACATATTCAATACTTCCTAACTACTTAATTTCAAATATTAATGTTTCTGTCAACTCTTTGTTTTGTTTTGAAACTTTCACTTTAGTATTGCCTAACCTTATAACCACATCAAAGATTATGGTGTCAAAATTAAAATCTTAAAACTCATCATTATGATACTAAATTTTGACTTATGATACTTTTTGGAAACTTTCATTTCAACTATGTCTTGTTTATAACCATACCTAGTTTTTCATTGCTGAATTTTGAGTATTCATCTAATATGGGAATAGAAAATTAAAAAAAAAAAAAAGGCCAGGCTGGGCAACTCAGCAGATCCTATGCAACTTAGCAAGACACTGTCTCAAAATAAAAAGTAAAAAGGCTGAGGATGTAGATTAGTGGTAAATCTCCCATGGGTTCTTCAATTCCCAGTACCAAAAAAACTACCAAGAAACTTCTAGAGCTAGTAAATGAATTCAGCAAAGTGGCAGGACATAAACTCAACACGCATAAATCAAAGGCATTCCTGTATATCAGTGACAAATCCTCTGAAATGATAATGAGAACAACCACTCCATTCACAATATCCTCAAAAAAAAAATACTTGGGAATCAACCTAACAAAAGAGGTGAAAGAACTATACAATGAAAACTACAGAACCCTAAAGAGAAAAATAGAAGAAGACCTTAGAAGATGGAAAGATATACCTTGTTCATGAATAGGCAGAACTAATATCATTAAAATGGCCATATTACCAAAAGTACTCTACAAATTTAATACAATGCCAATCAAAATCCCAACAGCACTCCTCGAAGAAATAGAAAAAGCAATCATGAAATTCGTCTGGAAAAATAAAAGACCCAGAATAGCAAAAGCAATTCTAAGCAGGAAGAGTGAAACTGGTGGCACAGTGATACCAGATTTTAAACTATACTACAGAGCAATAGTAACAAAAAACAGCATGGTACTGGTACCAAAACAGGCGGGTAGACCAATGGTACAGAACAGAGGACACAGAGACCAATCCACAAAATTACAACTACCTTATATTAGACAAAATTGCCAAAACCATGCAATGGAGAAAGGATAGCATCTTCAACAAATGGTGCTGTAATAACTGGAAATCCATATGCAACAAAATGAAATTGAATCCCTTTCTCTCACCTTGCACAAAAGTTAACTCAAAATGGATCAAGGAACTAGGAATCAAACCAGAAACTCTGCATCTAATGGAAGAAAAAGTTGGCCCTAATCTCCATCTCATAGGGTTGGGCTCCAAATTTCTTAATAGGACAGTTATAGCACAAGAGTTGAAATCAAGAATCAACAAATGGGACATATTCAAACTAAAAAGTTTTTTCTCAGCAAGAGAAACAATAAGAGAGGTAAATAGGGAGCCTACATCCTGGGAACAAATATTTACCCCTCACACTTCAGATAGAGCTCTAATATCCAGAGTATACAAAGAACTCAAAAAATTAAACAACAAATAATCTAATCAACAAATGGGCCAAGGATCTGAACAGACACTTCTCAGAGGAGGATATACAATCAACAAATACACACACACACACAAAAAAAAATGCTCTCCATCTCTAGCAATCAGAGAAATGCAAATTAAAACCACTCTAAGATACCATCTCACTCCCATAAGAATGACAGCCATTATGAAATCAAACAATAACAAGTGCTGGTGAGGATGTGGGGAAAAGGGCACACTTGTACATTGCTGGTGGGACTGCAAATTGGTTCAGCCAATTTGGAAAGCAGTATGGAGATTCCTTGGAAAGCTGGGAATGGAACCATCATTTGACCCAGCTATTCCCCTTCTTGGACTATACCCAAAAGATATTAAAAGAGCATACAACAGGGACACAGCTACATCAATGTTCATAGCAGCACAATTCACAATAGCTAGACTGTGGAACCAACCCAGATGCCCTTCAATAGATGAATGGATAAAAAAAATGTGGCATTTATACACAATGGAATATTAATCAGCACTAAAAAATAACAAAATCATGGCATTTTCAGGGAAAAGGATGGCACTAGAACAGATTATGCTAAGTGAAGCTAGCCAATCCCTAAAAAACAAATGCCAAATGTCTTCTTTGGTATAAGAAGAGCAACTAAGAACGGAGCAGGGAGGAAGAGCATGAGAAGAAGATTAACATTAAACAGGTGGGAGGGAAAGGGAGAGAAAAGGGAAATTGCATCGTTGTATAACGATGGAGACCCCCATCGTTATACAAAATTACATATAAGAGGAAGTGAGGGGAAAGGGGAAAAAAACAAGGGAGAGAAATGAACTACAATAGATGGGGTAGGGAAAGAAGATGGGAGGGGAGGGGAGGGGGGGATAGTAGAGGATAGGAAAGGCAGCAGAATACAACAGACACTAGTATGGCAGTATGTAAAAACGTGGATGTATAACCAATGTGATTCTGCAATCTGTATACGGGGTAAAAATGGAAGTTCATAACCCACTTGAATCAAATGTATGAAATATGATATGTCAAGAGCTATGTAATGTTTTGAACAACTAATAATAAAAAAATAAATAAAATAAAAAGTTTTTAGTTGTAAATGGAAAAAATGACAGTGGAATACATTATAATTCTTATTACACATATATACCACAATTTTTCATATCTCTGTATATAAAGTATGTTGACACCCAATTCGTGTCTTCATACATGTACTTTGGATGATGATGTTTATCACATTCCACCACCATCCTTGCTAATCCCTTGCCCCCTCCCTTTCCCTCCTACCCCTCTTCCCTATCTAGAATTCATCTATTCCTCCCATGATCCCTCTCCCTACCCCATTATGAGTCAGAGAAAACATTCGGCATTTGTTTTGGGGGCATTGGCTAACTTTACTTAGCATTATCTTCTCCAACGCCATCAATTTACCTGCAAATGCCACGATTTTATTCTCTTTTATTGCTGAGTAAAATTCCATTGTGTATATATGCCACATTTTTTTATCCATTCATCCACTGAAGGGCATCTAGGTTGGTTCCACAGTTTAGCTATTATGAATTGTGCTGCTATAAACATTGATGTGGCTGTGTCCCTGTAGTATGCTGTTTTTAAGTCCTTTGGGTATAGTCTGAGGAGAGGGATAGCTGGGTCAAATGGTGGTTCCATTCCCAGCTTTCCAAGGAATCTCTATCCTGCTTTCCATATTAGCTGTACTGACTTGCAGTCCCACCAGCAGTGTATGAGTGTATCTTTTCCCCACATCCTTGTCAATACTTAATGTTGTTTGTCTTCATAGTAGCTGCCATTCTGACTGGAGTGAGATGATATCTTAGAGTAGTTTTGATTTGCATTTCTCTAATTGCTAGAGAAGATGATGGGGCAATAATTTTCAACTGCTAAAATGGAGATAATCAAGACTCTTGGAAAGGAGATGGGTCATATATAATTTGAAAAAAACCCAAAGTAATTCTGAATTGCCAACCACACATGATAGAACACTCAAATGAGAGCATAATAATGTCACTAATTCTCTTAGCCACTTAACTAATTCTATTCATACTTCTATATGAGTTCATATCTAGTGTCACAAAGTAGAACATAAACATCATCTCAAGTAATCTGCATTATGTACAATATTAGAACTGATTCTATTCATTTCCTCTTTAAAATTCAAAGTCAGCTTACCATTTACTTTCTCTTTCTTCTCACTTGAAAATTCTCCACCCTATTAAAAGGCACAGCTGTGACAATTATAAGTTTCAACTGTGTTCCCATCCATTTAATCTCCTAAATGTGTTTCAAGCATTAATGACAGGTTGTGCTTCATCATAGAGACAGCTGGGCTTCAGGGAGAGGTACAATGTTTCATTATCTCACTCTATTGTATAATACAAATGTGCTATTGTATTACATGTGAAACGTCATCACTGAAGTCTACTAAGGGTGTGCTGTGAGGTGAGCCATCTGGAAAACACAGAGGAGAAAATAATTATAAGAGTTTATTGTCACCCTCCCCCCAGTTTACCCTAGCAACACTGCTGCTGTACTCTATTTAATGTAAAGAACAGAGGCTTTGAAGTCACGGTTAGGTAGTCTACAAGTTTCTTAACTTCTCTGATCCTTAGATGCTATCTGTAAAATTAAGGTACTAATGCATACTGCATAGTTTTAAATAAAATAGAACTTTTTAAAATACTATTTTAATAAAATAGCACTTCTAAGGTGCTGGATATGAGGCATACAACAAGTGTGATTTTTCCTCTCTTAAGTATAGAAAATGTTTATTAAACCTTAGAAAGAATATTAGGTAACTCAATAATATTTGGAAACCAGGTTGGGCAGATTGGTTTGGTTAAAAAAAATTTTTAAAAAGTGTCCATTGACCTTTTTGTGGCTTCCTTTTTATTTGAAGGGAGGGAGGAAAAGGCATTGAAGGATCAAATTTGAAATTCTAGAATTCCCCATTTGGAGCTGTTTAGGACCACCCAGAAGTATGAACAGAGGAGGCGCTGTCCATGGTGCTAGCGATCACAAATGCCCCTAGCAACATTTCCCCCGCCCAAATTTCTTTTGGGTCAATTTGTTTAGGAAAACTTAAATATCTACCTCGGAAAAAGCTCCCCCACCCCGCCTTACCATGCTTTTCTTCTATCCCTGTCAAACACAAACAGATCTCTTCCACTTTCTTATCAACTTCAAATGGTTTTTCCCTCAGATGCATTGGCCATGTCTACCACTTAAAAAGTTGGTTCAGATTATCATTTCCTGGTCTTTTTTGATAAACTGCAGAGAAATCCAGAGCTCAAAGTACGGTGAGAGGAAACAGTTTATTTCTGATGCATCCTTGAAAGAAGCCTCCTCTAAAAGTTCCTTCACCCTGAGTTGCTTCCTTCAACTTTAGTCTCCAAGTACCCTGTTGATATATCTCAGTAAAATTTTCATATTACATAGAAATTCTCCATCAGTTCCAAGTGCCACTACAGAGACTTTCTTAAAAACTAGGGTCCCATATCTTACTCAACTCTGCACACGTAGAATATAGGACATGTTGAACTAAATTTTGTTGAACTAAATTTTGTTGAACTAAACTTAATTCTTGACTCCATTAGAGAGAAGATCCCAACAACATTTCTTGAAAGTCAGCCTATGTTACACATGAATGTGCACTGAATTGTGGAGTAGCTTGGATTTTCTGATGAAAATGTCCTGGACTAAGTTCATTAACATAAGTCTGGAGAGTCAGCCTCTCAGATTACTGACAAAATACCAATGCTACTCATCTCAAATGCTCTGACTTCCAACTACCCATCTTTCTTCTTCCTTCTCCTGTCTACCTACACACCTGTAATTCTCAATACTCTGTCCATGGGGACTAGATCTCAAGTAAGACAGAAAGAGTGCATCTATGTTTTTCACCCAGAGGTAGATGTCTATTCTTCTGTCCAAACCTAAGAATGGGATGGCCATAAACAAATTAAAGGGCATTTTCTCCAGATAAATATGGAAGTTCAAATAAGAGACAGGTAGAGGAACCCAGAAACTAAGAAATAGGGTAGGAAAGAGAGAAATTATAACTGTATCTCTTGCCCTACTGTGTCAAAGGTGAATTTTAGCCCCTTTGAGTCAATAGATCTTCCTCCCCAAATGCCACTTCTGTGCCCCTCTGTCTCAAGGAAATAGCTTTCCCTGATTTTTAAAGGGGAAGTCCAAGCTAGAAGAAATGTGTTCTGAAGTCTCTTGTTTTTTGAATAAGAAAGCAAAGGACCTCTCTTTGAGACTCATCTTTCTCAGGACTCTGAACTTATTTTGTAAATAACTTCTTGGTGTTAGGAGAAATCCGCTGCCAAGTAGTTCCTCACCAGAGTTTTTGACTTCAGATGCATAACTTGTGATTATCTTCCTATTTCAATGTAGTATCACTTGTACTATTTTAAGTTGTCAAAGCAATAAGTGTGTTGGTTCAAACTCACTTATGAAGATTAGGAAGAAGTGATCTTTAAATCTTCAAAAGTGGATTTAATGACAGGTTCAGCCAGTTTAATGACAGTCCCAGTACCACACCCATGTTTTATTATGTTTCATTATTACTGCATAAATGTCCTTATTAGTCATGGTAAATAAAAATCAAACACACGCTGAGGTGGGTTTAAATAGGTTTGAGGGCAAAGATATATCTCACAAATATCATGAAACAGATCTTAGGTGTTTCGTGGTTGTTTGAGATGGGGTCATTCTACTTGCTCAGGCGCACCTGGCACTCTGGGACTCAAGTGATCCTCCTGTCCCAGCCTCCTGAGTAGCTGGAACTTCGGGCAAGCGTCAGCAGGAGTTTCGGATTCTTAAAATGCATCTGTATGTACGTGTTACCTATGCCAGGTTTCTAGTCTTGATCTCTTTTCTAAAAAGAAAATTATTTATTTCAGAACCATATTAACAATTCAAAGATTAAAAATTAAAAGCACGCGCGGAACAGGATTCTCAGAATTTTTCACTATTTTTCTGGATGACTAATTCAAATAGACACACCCAAAAGAAAATTGCTAAGGTTACTGCACGATGTGAAACTCGTGAAGTTCAAGTACTGCCTGGGGGTGAATTCACCCTCCAGGACAGGTGCAGAGCTGTCACCTTCAGGCATCTTAAGAAAGTAGGAGTTATTTTCAAAGGTTTTCTCTCAGCCACTCCATTGCAATGCAGCCACTAATGTCTCCAGACCGGTAGGCCTATGACTAAAGGAATGGAAGTCCACTGCTCCGCCTGCTGGGGATTAGGAGCTGAGCGCTGTGGGTCAATATTTCCAAACACGTAGCCTTCACTTTACCGGACACCGAGCCAGCAGAGCGGCGAGGGTTCCAGGAGGTGCCTTCACAGGATCTCTCGCTCAGCAATCCTAGGATCTTCTGCGCCCGCTGCCCGCCTCCCTCCGCCACCCCCCACCAGCCCTAAACCACCGCCCCCATCGCCTATGACGCCATCTGCCAGCTTCTGGACGCCTCCCCCAACCCCAGGGACGAGCCCGCGCTGGCCTGCCCGGCTGGAGGCGGAGCCTAGGGGGGCGGGGAGAGCCGGCCCCGCCGCCCAGCTGGAAACCGAATTCAGTCGCAGCTGGCTCCCCACACTGCCAGAGTCAGGCTGCAGTCGCGCCAGACGCTTTTTCCCAGGAGCAAGCCACGAGCGTCGGCTGGTTCTCCGGCTCCAGAAAACAACTCAGGTCTAACCACCAGCCACTCGATCATTGCACCGGCCGCAAACTTCAGGATAGCGACAGGGGGTTGAAGCTAAGCCTTGCTCTCCTGAGGAGGGTGGAGTGCGCAGCAGCGGTGTGGAACGCCGTGGAGGGTCGCTAAACTCACCGCCAGCGGTGGATTATTCGAACTGCTCGGTGTCTGGAGGCTGAGGAATGCGAGAGGAGGACAAGGGCATGCTCGGTGGTAACAGCAGCGATGCGGGCCTGGCCAACGCCGCGGCACGGGGACAATTGGAGAAGGTGCGGCAGCTCCTAGAAGCCGGTGCAGATCCCAATGGAGTCAACCGCTTCGGGAGGCGCCCGATCCAGGTAGCTGGGGCCCCGGGGCCCTGCCGGCAGGGGGCGCGCGAGCGCGCGGCGAGCCTTCCGCGAGTCTGGGCCGCGACCCAGACAGATCTCCACCGACACAGACCTGGGCAGCTGTTTCTGGCTCTCTTGCTGAAGCAGGTGCAGGGCAGGATTTTACCCAGGGGGGGAAAAATCCTAAAGAAAAAAAAAAGTAGAGTTTGAACAAACCACTACTTCAGTTTGGTTTTCTTTTTCTCCTTTGCGGTGCTGGGGAATCAAACTCCAGGCCTGGTGAATGCTAGGCGAGTACACTATGACTGAGCTGCATCTATAATCCTCGCTTTTCTTTTTTATAGTGGAAAATATCAATATTTGCTCTGCATCTCATGATCAGAGATGCAATGAAGAAATTCAACTGGGAGGAAACGGGGAAAGGAAAGGCCAATTAGGGAAGACTGTTTTGTTTGTCTACTTTCCAGAATAAAGATAAGTAAATTCCAGGTTACACAATCTGGATTGAATTTAAGGAATTAACAAAATCATAGTGCATGAAAGAATTCACTGTGAACTTTAAGCCACTGTATAAAATCTTTTATATTTTTCCCTCATAGAGAGGAGTTGAATTTAGAGGAGTGAGACAGAATTCCCAACCACAGTATTTAATTCCTTTTATTTTACATTAGCAGTATCTCTTGAGTGATGCATGGTAGGAAAAAATGTACTTCTTTAGTTTATTATTATTATTATTATTATTTGTCATACTCAAAGCTTGGGTTACAAAAGCATTTCTATAGCAGCTATTAGGTCCTTTTAGAATAGCTAGGGGTTTTCATAGATGATTGCCTTTTCATTGTTAAGGTACAGTTATTCAAAGTTTACTAACGCTGATTTAATTAGTATTGATTTTTTTTAGATTTTTTTAAAAATCTAAGATAATGCTTTCATACTTCATCGTTAACTATTGTGGTCATGTTTGGTATTCATCTCACCATCACACTTTAGCACTAAGCTAATATTAAGAGATCTTGTTAATATTGTGGTTTTTAAGAAAATGTTCATTGTTTTTAAATTATTAGAAAAGTGGTATAACAAATGAGAGATATTTTAAAGCAGCAAACATACTTTAAAATGGTTCTTAATGACTTAAACTTTTATTAATAATTTTAAAGCAAGTTTTCTTATTTATATTAAATTGTCATTTTCTGGGATACTAAAAACTACTTTCCCCCCTTCTTCTCTGCATCAAAATAGCCTTTACATCATTTGTAGAAATAACTTAGTTATCATAGTTTTAAAAAGAGTAAATGAATATTTCTAATAACTGTAAAACACAAATATTACAAATACACTGCCTTTTTATTACAAGGTACATTTCAAAACACATTAGACCTACAAGAACAAATAACTGTGTTTTGGACATTCAGTTACCAAAAATCATTTTTTGTTATCTTTGAATATAAAAGCAAATGCTTGCATAATGTACATGTACATAATGGCTACTAGGATTACTCCTCCAAAATAAAAACATCATTGTTTCTAAGCTATGCAAGTTCTACTTTTACTGCTAACATTCAAAGTATTTTTTAATATAGCAGAATATATACTACTTAACATTATAAATGTAAATGCAGTTTTAATGTTGCTACATTAAATATATTACACTCTAAATTTTAGCTCATGGAAATAATGTTAACTTAAAATATTAAATATGGTGAAAATTAAAGCAAATCATTTGCTTTCATCTTATAAGATCCAAGGTATGGCTTGATTTACTTCTTCCCTTCTAATCTCCAATTTGGGCACAAATTATCAGACTACAATCAGTCTGAGTACGGGCATATATAACAATGAAAAAATTAAAAAGCCTTTCACAGGAATTTGCTAAGAGAAATAAACAATGTAAAACTTAGTTGTTTCTTATTTTTCCCCCTAAAACTACTTCAACTTCTAAAAACTACCAGTTGATAACCTACTAAATATTTTTAGACCTGGATTGGTGACGGATAGGGGAGCAACAACTGAAGCAATTTAATACTTTAAAAGTCTTAAACAACTCCACCCATAAATTATTTAACCAAATAAATTCCCCTGTCCCAATGACAATCAAGAGGTTTTTTTTTTTCCACAGTGATAATCACTTTACCTTTAGCTCTTTCTTGTCTCAGCACGTTTGAAGAATAAAATGGAATTTAATTTGAGCTGAGTATAACTTGGGTGGGTGGGGTTATGGATTACATCAGCAAATGGAGAGAAACCAGACGCCTGAGACTTGTACGCACTTCTGCATTTTGTTGGATACTTCACAAATGGTACATTCTTCTTTAAAATGGCTCTACCTGCCCCGCCCCAGCCGGTATCTCTCTGCTTGCTCTCGCGCCCTGACCACTTTGCTCTTTACCGCAGGTCATGATGATGGGCAGCACCCACGTGGCGGAGCTGCTCTTACTCCACGGCGCAGAACCCAACTGCGCTGACCCTGCTACCCTCACCCGACCAGTGCACGACGCGGCCCGGGAGGGCTTCTTGGACACGCTGGTGGCGCTGCATCGGGCAGGGGCGCGGCTGGATGTGCGCGACGCCTGGGGCCGCCTTCCGGTGGACCTGGCTGAGGAGCTGGGCCACCGCGAGGTCGCAGAGTACCTGCGCGCGGCTGCTGGGGACTGATTGCAAGTTCCCCCAGCCTCCACAATGACTTTTTTACCCCCAGTACCCTACCCCCACCTAATTTAATGCAGGCTGCGTACGTGGAGCGGCACAAAGCCTGCAAGCCTTTCTCAGAAACTCCACTTCCCAGAAGAAGGAGGAGCCAACCCGGAATAAATTCATATACTTAAAAAAAAAAAATCCGAATCCTACCCTCGACATTCACCGTGAAGCCAAAAGCAGAGGGGTGGGGCAAATGGATCGCTGAGATTTAAGATTATGTGAAGTAGCTGGTGTCCTTTACGCTTCAGGATTTTCTGATGTAAAGTGAATGTGAAAATCTTGAAGGACCCCAGGTTCCTAGGAATCTTCCAATGGATGACTCTGGGGTTGGAGCTGGAGGTGACAGGGATTGGCGTTTGGGCGCAGGACAGTGGGTACTTTTGCCCCACAGACCTCGGAAGAGATTCCTTTGAACCCTAGATAAGGGTGGTAGACCCTAGAGGAGAAACGCCAAACCAGAAGACTGAAGACCAAAGGAGGAGGTTTGAGGTGGGTGTGAGCTGGGAACGACGATGTATTTTTGCACAGCAAGGCATGTGCAAACGAAAGCTCTGGGTATTCACGCCCAGCTCCACCAGAGACGGAGGGAGAAAAGAGGACATGGGAGCGATGGCAGATCTGCCCAAAATGTTAAAATCCCTGGATCAGGATGATGTAAAGGTGCTCTTTCTATTATTCCACAAAGTGCGGTTGCTGCTATGTTCTGGATGTGGACGGATTAAAACGGTGCACGGAATGAAGCGGTGGAATGTAAAGAGAGCAACAATATGACTATTTGCTTCATCTACATACCAGAGGATACAGAAATCCCCCTATGAATTGTCACTTTAAAAGATTGTGATAATTTGTACTTTTGAGGTGTTGTAACAGTGTATTTAACGGGAAGAATTTAACAAAATAACTCCTGGCTTTCAATAAAGTGGTGAGGCAGAGCTAGCTTTTTAATGAAGCTACAGCACTGTGACTCAGTGCCAGTTTCTAGATTGCTTTCATCCTTAGCCTATTTATTTCTTTGTTTAAATTGTCTAATTATTTTCTCTATAGTATCTCAGGGGAAATATTCCAAATGTCTTTTAGAAGATAGATGCACTTGTCTAGTAAATTATCTTGGGATATTTCCCAAAAAGGTAGTTGGAAAAATAGATTAGGAAGCTGTTGAAAATACATAATGATGGCTTGTGGGATGGCTTCATATCTGCTGATCAAACTAACAGTGCACTGCTCTGGGATTTAATTTCCAATGTTGCCTGATCATTATAGCATTGGAACAACTGATAATTCACTGCTTTAATAAAGAATAAACAAAGACTGAACTCCAAGACATGAATAATTTGGTTTAAAAATGCATTATATAGGTTTACCACTACCCCTGAGAAATGAAGTTTCAAAAGGATTCATTTTTCCCCTTGTAAAATAATTGTTGATAAGTGATTCTAACAATTAAAAATGCTTACATATACCATAGAAAGTGAAATACAAAATGTATACATGCATTATGCTTCTGAGTTCAGTTGACTATTAAATATAGATTTAAAAGAGAAAAGAGGGAATAGAAAAAATATTTGAGAGTAGAGATTTATAAGGAAGGGTGCTTTTGAACTAAATACACCAATCATTACTTCTCTATTAATTCCTTATTCCCCAAATTAACATATTACTGGGGAAGGTTAGTGGAGAACTGGACCATATCTAATTGGGGAAGAGATATATAGGTTATTAATTTTTTATTGATGCATTATAATTATATATAATAATGGGATTTATTATGACATTCATACACACACAAAACACAATTTGTTCAGTTTCATTCCTCAATACTTCCCTCACCTTTTCTCTTCTTCCTCCCCCTAATATCCTTCTTCTCTATCAGTTTACTTCACCTCTCTTCTTTACTCCCCTTTCTCTCTCTAGTTTCCACATATGAGAGAAAACATGACTTGTTCTTTTGAAATAAATACCAAGGAGTCTTACTAGTCTTTTTAAAATATTTTTTTAACATTTTTTTGAGAGAGAATTTTTTAAAATATTTCTCTTTTAGTTTTAGGCGGACACAACATCTTTGTTTGTATGTGGTGCTGGGGATCTAACCGGGCAGCACGCACGCACGCACGCACGCCAGGCTAGTGCGCTGCCGCTTGAGCCACACCCCCAGCCCCTCATTACTAGTCTTTTGATAAACTTTCACACTGATCATCATAGTGGTTGCACTTCCACTTCCACCAACAATGTATATGTATTCCTTTCCCCCTACATCCTCAAGAGATATGTTTATTGACACAAAATTTGTAGCAAGCATGCTTTACAGTTACCTTAACACAGCCCTGAGAGATAGGTGTTATTTTCCCAGATGAGTACAATAAAGCAGAGAAAGATCAAATAACTTGCAAAGGTCAGAAAGTATTTGTTTCATGATGGGCAAAGTAAGTCTAGGCATCTTTTATGTATCCTGCTAGGATCAGCTTAAGGAACAAGTTGTCAAGTAAACCTTTCAGTAACTGTTCAATATGTGCTGGCTGAAAACAGATCAGAACAACTACCTTATCCTGAAGCTGAAGTGGGGGGCCTTATCTATGACATGTTCCCCTAGCATAGAGTTAATTAAACCATATCAGTGATTGATATTTTTCTCTCTCCTGCAATACTGTAAACTCATCAGTGGCAAAAAGCATATCTTATTTTTTAGCCCCTGTGAATCCTAGTATCTGAGACACAGAACTCAATGGATAAAAAGAGACATTTAATGCTATTGGTTACAGAGGAAAAAATATTCTGATGTAAATTTCAATGTTTTTGGATAGATAATGTTTATGGATATCTTTCTTTAGATAGATAAATAAATCTAAAAGATAAATCTAAATAAAGAAAGTTAATCTAAAGAAATCTAAAGAAAGATAAATAAATATTGCTTTCTACTCAAAAACAAATCTGTCCTAGGGCTGGGACTGGGGATGTAACTCAGTGGGTTCAGTGAGTGCCCTTGGGTTAAATCCCAGGTGCAAAAAAAAAAAAAAAAAAATCACTTTAGGAATCTAAAAATAGTTTATTGCTGGGAGAGTTAGTGTTGTAAAATTTTATCATGATTAAGTAATTTTTGAGCTACTACATTGCATAGTGCTAGAAATATTTTATTTACACAGATCCAAAACAATCCTCATGAGTCTTTCAACTACATGCATTTTTAAAATTGGTTCCACAGTGTACTGTAGTTTTAGAACATTAGAAGATTTTTTTAAAGGACATGATACAGACAATGTAATATATACTTTATGAAGCTACAGTCCTAAAACTATTACGATTCCCATCAGTGTGTGGAATTCAATGTATGGTAGACATGGGGTAAAACTGATATTGTAACCAATACCAATAACTTGTTTCATTTGTAGTTAGTACTAATTTAGCTACACAGAAATGACTAATGAACTGCAGCGAACAGTCCACTAGTCCTGGGTGAATCTCTAGGTCAGTCACCACAGGAAGTGTTTAGTGCATTTAGAAAATTTTTAATTCAAAAGAATTTCTCAGCCTGTGAAATGGTGTGGGGTTTAAGAACATGTAGAACACATGTGCAATAGGTGTTTTACCTTTCTCCTTTTTCCTTTTTTTTTTTTTTACTGTAAATTGACAATTTATATTCATTGCACTTATAGGGTACAAAATGATGTCATGATTTATAAAGACAGTGTGGAATAATTAAATCAAGTCAATTAACTATTACCACAAATAACTATGCTAAGTGAAATGTCAGGTAGAGAAGGACAATGCCAAATGTTCTCATTGATATGTGGAATCTAAAATGAATTTATAGAAGTAGAGACTGGAGCATGGGGATGATGGTCAAATTAGTACAAAATCTCCTAAGAGGAATATGTTTCCCTTTTAGGTCTATTGAACAGATTGGTGAATATAGTCAATAACAGTATTGTACATTTCAAAATTATCAAGATAGACAGTTTGAATGTTCTCACCACAAAGCTTATAGTTTTGTTTTGTTCCCTTTGACCTCTAAAATCATGAATAACACATGAGGAAAACAGCTATTTAATAAAAAAATTTTAAGCAGAAAGAACACAATGATCTCCCATTTTAAGTTCCTAGGGTGGCTTATAAATTCTAGTAAATGTAAACAGAATGTTTTAAATCTTTCTTTCAAAACTCTTGAAAAAAAGATAATGGAACCCTCATTTTCAAATTAAGCCACAAGGACAGAAGCTTTAATCCTAGTTATCACTTAGGTACTCAATAAATTATTGGCTAGATGAATATTATTTTAAAATCTATATTGTTCTACAATTACTAAGAAAATATACTGTAAAAAAGATGTCAACTGATCAATCTCCTATTTGTTTTATAAAATCCTTAAGGATTCATACAAACACATATAGTTACTATTTTCGTGAGCCCTGCTTCTGGCTCCATTAAGTAACTACAGAAAATTAAATATACCTAGTAATTTGTGTAACTAAGTCTAAAATATTACCAAGATTGTTATGAATCCTACTACCTGACCTTGTTGAATCACTCATTTGACCTTATTTTTATCTTTCCTTTTTCAGTTAACTGGATGGATATAAAAACAAGTGCAATTAACTATAAGGAAAATCTGTTTAAAATTCATGCCCAGGATAGTGACATGCCTGTAATATTAGTTATTCAGGAAGCTGAGGCAGTAGAATCAAAAGTTCCAAACCATCCTCCAACTGGTGTGTGTACTGTAGGTTTTCTGGTATTCAACAATTCTTCCTCTTTTTCAGTGTGCCTAATTATCCAAAATATGTCTTCAGCTCTCTGTGTCACAGGAGACAGAAATAATTTCCCTGAAAACCAGAATGTTGGAGCTACACTCCCCTCTTTTCTCTGATCCCAAAAGGGGAAAACCGAGATTTGGACAGTTTGTTCTGATCATACCAAAGTGTGTCAACTTGGAGGAAAAGTTGATCTGCATGAAAAACAACAGCTTTCCTTCCCCATTCAGTGAAGCTATTCTCTGTTTTTTCCTCTGTCCCCAGTTTTTATTAATTTTACTACAACTATTTGGATGGGTTTAGGGAGTGTGTGTGTGTGTGTGTGTGTGTGTGTGTGTGTGTGTGTGTGTAGAAAACAGACTTTATTTTGTATAACTGTTTGCATGAAGTCTAAACTCCATTCAGCAGGTTAGAAAATTCTTGTTATTAGAAGTGGAAATGTTTAATTGCTCAATAAGTAATTGTAAAATTAAGTGTATGAAATTATGTTTAGATTGAGAAAAACAATTCTTGGCGGTATACAGGAAAAGAAAACTACAAAAGTGAGCTTTAGAAATAAGTGGAGTGCCTGGGATATGACTTAGTGGTAGAGCATGTCCTGGGTTAGATCCAGATAATAGAGGATAACATAACTATGTTTTCCTTTAACTGTATTTTTCAATCTTTACATAATGATCATATGTTTGTAACATTTTGAACATTTTAAAATTGCATATATAGCACCAAAAATGCTAAAGAAAATATTAAGTAATAAATTCATAAAAATTTATTATTAAAAAAGTTCCAAATCAGGCAACTATCTCAAAATTTATAAATAAATAAATAAGGGCTGGGAATATAGCCTAGTGGTAGAACACTTGCTTAGCATGTGTGAGGTACTGGGCTCAATTCCCAGTACTACTATAAAATGAAATAAAAGTTCCTGTGCTTTAGTGGTTAAAATTAATAATTTCAGACCTAAGATATGAAACAGTTCAAATTAATTATCATAAAAAATGCTTTTTGGTACTGAGGATTGAACCAGGAATGATTTTATGATAATCTATGTCCATGTTATGGCAAACTCAATATAGTGTCCAGGATCATTAATCTATCTTCAGAAACTAGGTAACTGACCTTTGGCAAATATATACAACTAATTTCACTTGCACATGCATTAAGATTCTATACTTCCCTTTGTTGGGAATACTAAAAACAAATTAGGTGTGCATTAATATATAATAGCTATATAATATACAATAATATTAATATATAATATATAATAAAATACCATATATTATATGATATGTAATAATATTAACATATAATTTTTTATTGCCTTTATAATCAACCCTCAGTTATTTTAAAAAATGAAAGATATGCTTATTTTCCTTTTATACTTAACTGGAAGCTGGTTGTTTTTATGAGAGCATATGATCTTTACAATGCTCGACACAATGCTATTCTACCCAAAGCAAAGTGAATAGAATTAATTATTTACAAACTTATAGAAATCATCTGAAACAGCACTCTTTTGGACTGCCTTTTGAAACTAATGCAAAAGTCAGTGTCTTCTAAGTACAGGGAGGTTTGCTCTCATGTTTAAATCACTTGATAATCATAAGCAATTTCAATTTGCTTATTAGATTTTTCATTAATAGCTGAAATTAACTAGTTGACTGCTTGACAAAAACTTGAAGAATAACTCTTAGGTTGGTGTGACTTCACAGTATTCAATTATTAAGCTACAACTAAATGATATAGGGAGATGATCACAAATTTTTAAAAGATTAATTTTAGAAATTACTTGAGAGAGCAGTAACAGTGAAGCCTCAATACTTTCAGTACCTCCTCCTGTTGTACTTATAATTCCAGAAAAGGGAGAGGAAGTGAAGGAAAGAAACAAGGACTTGATTGAAAGGTAGAAGACATTGGTTCCCGTGTATTGTCTCTTCAACTTTTTAAATACATGCTGCTAAATCATGTAACTGATTAGCCATAATTTTCCTTATATATAAAAATAGGAATTGGACTAGATTATTTCTAAGTTCCTATCACCATTAAAGTTTTATACCCTTATGAATCTATTGCATACATGACTGTGGTATATGTATATGCCTGCCTATTTACATATATATTTTATTAGTAGTTATTTTGCCATAGTGTGAGCTAAGGAAAGATATACAGATGAATGGAGAAGATATATAGATGATGGAAGAAAAATATACGTTTTCAGTTCTGGAGCCCCAGGGAGTATAAAACTTTATAAGCACTACCTCTATCAGTTCATCAAAAAATTACAGACAAGTTTGAGAGAACTTGGACAAAAAAGATCCTCTGAAAAAGACTAAGTTTTAAGATCTTTCTCACTTCATCTTAATTCTGATTTTTCCTGTTACTTTTGCATTTTCTCATGTCATCAGACCACTAGAATGTTTTTTGTTTGTTTTTGTTTTGGGTTTTGTTTTGGGGTTTTTTGTTTTGTTTTTTTCCTTTTTTTCGTGTGTGTGTGTGTGTGTGTGTGTGTGTGTGTGTGTGTGTGTGTAGAACGCAGGAAACTCTATTACTGAGCTATACCACCAGTCCTTTTTATTTTGAGATGGTCTTGCTAAGTTTCCAAAGCTGACATTGAACTTGCCATCCTCCTGCCTCAGACTCTGGAATCACTGGAATTACAGGTGTGCACCACTATGCTTGACTAAAACTGTTGCTCAAAGTGAGCTGACCAAGTAAAATCAACATATAAAATATTGAGGAAATGAGTATTTATATGCCAATGTAAGTACTCTGAAGAAAATAAATTATTTTTATGTGAGTGTATAACAAGGCTTTTTGACTTAACTGGTTGGTATTAGGGGTTGGCTGAAAAGGAAAGGATGAAGAAGATGTTAGAAGAAACTGAAAGTATAAAGGCAAGAAAAATTAAATTATGTAAAAGAAGTCATTAGAGGCTGAGTAATTCTCTGTGAACATCTGTCATGGATTTTACAGACCCACTCCTAAGGGTGTTACTTTCTGGATTGATTCCATCAAATTCCTTGAAACTTTTAGGTCCCTAACTCTTCACTGAGTGATTGTAGGAATCAGCTGGTTAGGAAAGACATCTGTATCAACTAATTATGTAAATGCAACCATTTCAGGAGGGCAGGGATGAGAATTAAAAGAGAATAACATGAGGAATAGAAGGAAGAGGAGCATGGTTTTATTTTGTGGAAGATGGGCCAGCAGTTACAACAGATTTGCTCAACCAAAACATTGTGTACATGCTGCTGGGATTTGTGAAAAAAATCCAGGCTTCAAATAATCAAAATATAAATAATAGAAATGTGTTCACTCCCTACTACTATCCTGTTTTTTTAAATAAAACTTTTCTCAATTTCAGCTTTTCAAATGGGATGATTCCATTCTTGCCTTTTCAATCCCCTACTCAGAAGATTTTGTTATCATTACATGCATAAAGAATTTCTGTAAACTAAGTAACTTTCATATATTCAGTCCTATTAATTACATAATACAGGAAAATTTTCTTTGATACCAGTGCTTTTAGTGAAAAAAATGTAACTGGCATGGATTATATATTAAGCACAGTAATGTGAATAAATTTATGTGTCAAAATGAGCACCAACTCTGATTTACTAATTTGACATTTGAACTAAATATAAAACAAAGGCTTTGCTAGAAAAAGAACTATGAACATTGTATTAAAGTGACATGCTGGTTGGGTTGGGGGTGTAGCTGAATGGTTGAGCACTCACCCAGAATGCAGAAGGCCGTGGGTTCAATGCCTAGCACATGCTTGCACACACACACCTGCTAACATCCTTACAGCTACACTAAAAACTATACTAAAAGTTTATAAGGATCCTAAATAGCTATTAATCCCCTTCTCACTCAGAAGCTCCTAGATTTAGACATCTGGTAGATATATAAAGCCAGTTCTGATATTTAAAATGTCTTCCAACAGAGGTCAAGTTAAAACTTTATGACCAATTACAGTAACTGAACTATGCTCATTTCCCTTTCATACTTGGCCTGCTCCTCAAATGCACAATCTTTTTATCCACTCTTTAACATAATACTATTATCATGTGGTTGGAGCTACTTCCTCTGAACTCTGTCTCCATTCCATTTTAAACAAACTTCTCTCTGCCTTCTATCCATTCACAAATCTCTGCATCTCCTTGACTTGGCTAAAAACTGTGTCTTCCTGATAATTTCACTTTCTTGTGCACTAGATACATGATTCTAAGTTATGGATAACAGAGAATGATTTAACCAGGGTTTTGTATGTGATATTTAGGTAGTTTTTGGTGTACTCACAAACCAAATATGTGAAGATTATCCATTGTCCTTCAGGTTTCTCTATTCTATTAATATAAATAACATAATTGCATTTTGTTTTCTACATCTAATTAAACTGTAAAAGTCACTGCATGCTATAACACATTTTATAATATAAGAGATAATACATAAACAAAACAGCAAACAATTTCTTCTGTTCAAAACCCAGAGACAGGTCAGAAGGTTTATTGCTAACACCTGGAGTTTTCTTCTAAAGGGTGTCTTCTGGAAAGATTTTTATAAAATGGCTTCTCATGGAATCTATAAGTTATGAGTCCCTAGCTCTATCACTTTTCCTAGGGCACCAAACTGCCCTTCACCATCCTGTGTATCCCCTGTCAACATACCACCTAGAGTTATAAAACTATAACCTTTGATTTTCTTCTACTACTCTCCAATCTCTGTACCACCTTTGATATCTAGAGTGATTGCAATAAGCCTTTCCAAGTTCACAGTGATCTCTGATGTGTTTAAATCTTAACATAAACAGAAATATTTAATATCATATTTTTTCTAGGAAAAAATTAAATGACTATTCCACATTTACCTTCTAAGACTGTGCCTATACAATAAGGGTGTCAATCCCAGTAGTCACTTGAAAGCAACAAGTTTAAAACCATTTCCATTTGAGGCAATTGGTCCTCAACCCTGGCTCCTCGTCAGAATCACCCACGTAGATTTGCTAATCAGTTCCAGGTCTACCAAATTGGAATATGTAAGTGTGATCTCCCAAATGTCTGTGCTTGTGGTTTAATAATTCTTGCTATAATGAACTTTCAAACACTCCAGAAAGCAAAAAGTGCAAAATAAAAATCTCCTGAAACTTCCTCTTCCCATTCTCACTATCCAAGGGTAAACACCATTTAAAAATTATAAATTATCCTTCCAGAAATATTAGTATATATAATTATAAATATCCCTCCCCAACACACATATTTGAAAAACACATTTATACTATTCTATCACTGGCTTTCTTTGACAGCTTCCATTAACAGCACATATAGATTACTTCATTTTTTCTAAATGTATATAGTTTTATATTTTATGGATGAGTATTAATTTTTAAAAATCTTAACTGTTACAAACATGTCACGTTTTCTTTTTCTTGTATTTTTTGTAACACTATTAACATAGTAGATATTTGTGCAACAGGAGTAAAATTGTTACTTAAGAGATGTCTCTGTACAAGTATGTTGCATGTGTTTGTAATCTTTCCATACTTATGTTTGTGTGTACATATATATAGCGCCATACTTTTAGATATGTATACATATGTTATATATGCTTTTCATATTTATATGAGTTATTGCTAAGTCACTTGTTAAGACATATACACGTCTATATATATACATATGTGTGTATGTTCATACAATGTATACAACATATTTCCCATACTTGTAGATATACCATATATAGCATATATATATACACACATATTTATATAGTGCATGTGTATACAAGTATATTTCTACACATTATCTGTGTACATTTGCATTATTTTATGAATCATAAGAATAAAAAAGGTGAGTCAGAGGAAACATATAAGCACATACAGGAGCATAAATGCACATATAATTTTGATTGATACTATAGTTACCTTTCAAAACAATTACATGAAGTTATAATAGTTAAAAGAGTGACTGTTTCCTAACAACTTTGCCATTCCATTTTCTTTTTGCCAGACTTGTAATTATACAAATTTGGTTTTGTTTACATGTCTTTACATGTGAGATTGAGTATCTTTCATTTATTTTTTGACTGTGTATATAGACTATAAACTGCCTCATAACTTTGTCTGTTTTCTAACTGGGTTATATTTTTATTGGTTTATTATGTGTTTATTCATATATTTTAGAAATTACTCTTTTGTCATGTATGATCAAAAATTGATTTTAAATATTGCCTATGGTGTCTCTTGTGCCTTTGGGATTGGGATTTGAGCATATGTGACATAGAGAAAAATTTCTCATGAAGTTGTGCTAATCAAGAGTCATAGGGGCAGGAAAACAGGACAAGGAATGCACAATAAGATTTTCCTCTCCTATCCCTGCCTGAGAGGTACTGATCCAAATAGAACATTCTTTTCCTTTATTAAAAGACTCAGAAAAGTGCCTGCCAGATTTTTAGGCCAGTGGAAGAAAACAGAGAAAAGTTCCCACATTCAGTACCTGCCTGCATAAGTGATTCACAATCAACTCACTGGCTGTTGAATCAGGTCTTTGGGAAAACAGAAAGACCAGAAGTCTAAAAATCTTCCTGAAGCTGGTGCAGTGGTAAATGCCTATAACCCCAGCTACTTGGGAGGCGGAGGCAGGAGGATAGGAAGATTGCAAGTTTGAGGACTGAGCAATTTAGTAATTGTGTCTCAAATTTTTTTTTTAAAAAAGGGGGGGAGCTGGGGATGTAGGTCAGTGGTAGGATGCTTATGTAGTGTGCTTGAGACCTTGGGTTCAATCCCCAGTACCACTACAAAAAGTTTTTGTTATTGTTGTTTTTAAGACCTTCCTAATGGTTCCAGTTCTCACACTGTAATGTCCATGTAATGTCCATGATTTAAGCCTGTCTGGACTTTAATATTTTCACCTGTAGGATTATAAATAATCCAAAATTCAAAGGGTCACTATAAGGAAAAAGCAAGTGATTCAAGCACAAGTACATAATACTTTTTAACTCCTAGTTGTTAATTTTTTGAAAAGCACATAACCTAACCAAAAGTTCCTTGGAATTCCAAAAGTATTTGGAATTCCACATATTCTATTAGTTGTTTTGCTAGAAAATCACCTTTATAATTACATTTTGCTTAGACAAATTAAAATTAGAATTTCTCTCCACACCAAAACTGATAGAGAACAGGTGCTAGACAGCAAGGAGAAAACAAAATGGAATTTAAAAGTTAAATTTAAAAAAAAAATTCTTTGAACAGAGAACCTACTATACAACGTGTGTGTGTGTGTGTGTGTGTGTGTGTGTGTGTGTGGTGCTGAGGATTGAACTCAGGGCCTTGTGCATGTGAGGCAAACACTCTAAAACTGAGCTATATCCCCAGCCCTATAATCATCTTCTTACTCAAATGGCATTCCTCTGAATAGGGCAACTGCTCTTTTCTTCTGGACAAGTTTCCATAGAAAGAAAACAGTTTAAGCTATACAGGTCCAATAAATACAGACAGATCCCTGAATTAAAATTTGGCTAAGAAACTGAGCCAAACAAGCACAACAAGATAATATGATGGTGAATTATATATGTCAACTTGGCATTGCTGTAGTTCCCAGTTTTGGGGGGTGGGGAAAGCACCAGTCTAAATGTGGCTGTGAAGGTATCTTTTAGATGTAATCAACATTTCAGTCAGTAGATTTTGAATAAAGCATATACAGCCCATAAACTGAATGGGTCTCATCCAACCAACTGAAGGATTTAAGAGAAAAGTCTGAGATGCCTCAAGCCTGCAAAACCCACTCTTTCCTGGGTTTCCAGGCTGCCTGCAAATTAGCAACTTGCCAGCCCCGCCATTTCCTGAATCGATTCTTGAAACAAGTTTCTTACCTATCCTATCCTACCCTAGAGGCTCTGTTTCTCTGAAGAACACTGGCTACTATAAATAACAATTTCAAGAAATGAATCAGGGCCTTCTCTCCTTTCCCCACCGAGATTTGTTACCACAGCTAATCACTTTGTCTGGGTCCAGGAAACTCTTCACTCCTCCATTCTTCTAGAATCCTTAAATTCGATGCTGAATTCAGCAGTATTGTTTCCTGCAGAGGAGTTATTTCTCTGACCTACCCCTTTCTAAAGTGCCCTTCCTCAGCGATCCCTCAGAGTCCCTCTCTCCCATGAAGTTTTTTGAAGAGAATGGTGTCATAGGTGCAGGAGGTAAACCAGGGTCTGATTTTCACCAAGCTTACATTCTACTGGGAGACCGACACCACAAATAACTTTTCACACTTAAATACTGTAAGGAGGGTGGGGCTGCCGTGGTGTGCGGGTGCCCTAAAGGGAAGGCGTTTCTTAGCTGAGATGGTGAATAAGAGACCTGAACGGAAAGGAGCCAGCCTTGAGAAGAGCGAGAGAGAGAACATTCATTTCAGACAGAAGGAGGCAAGTAGCTCCTGCTCTGAGCAAGGTTGTAGGTAAATGATGAGTGAATCCTACCGGAAAAGTGCCTTTGTGAAATCTAGAATTTAAGAGCAACCGTTAAGTCTTACTTCATCCGACCGGCTGGATCTTCAGTCCGGGAGACAGCTTCACCATCAACGTCACGTGACAGGACCAGGGAAAGGGAAAGGAAAGCACCCTGCTGCTCCATTATTGGTCTTTCAGTTACAGAACAGCTTTAGATGGGTGGCTTGGCTATCCCAGGCCCCACTTTCCTCCTCCTTAAAGTGAAGGGATTTGGTGGCTGATACATAAGGACCTGTGAGTTCTTTCTCTAAAGTAGAAATGGTTCCACTTGCCAGGCTACTAGGCCCGAACCCATGAACGGGGGGAGGACAGCCGCTGCGAGGCGGGCCACATTTCCAGGCCTAGAAAGCTGGGCCTAGTCCCAGAAGCTCTTGCACACTTTGGGTCGTCCAGGCCGTGGTTTTTGCCTAAGAGGCTCTGGACAGATCCAGACGGACCGGGACCGCGGGCCCAGGAAGTCGGTCACCCGGTCAGCGCCGCGCGCCTGAAAGCTGCGTCCTGGGCTCGACTTCCCGCTTTCAGAGAGTCGCCGAGCCCGCCTCCGAGCTCCAGACCCCGAACACAGACTCGCCAAAGTGCGCTCTAGGACACGGCGGCTTCTCCGTGCTCTCAGGCCGCTCGGTGTCCTGGAGTCACCCCGTGTTTCTGCGGCTCCTTCCTTTCCTTCCCCCGCTTTTCCTGTCCCGAATGGACCACCGCGGAGGAGAAAGGAGGGAGGCTCTCTAAAATGAAAGAATCGGTGGCGTGGAAGGAAAGAGAGGGCGGAGGGGACAGCCAGCGCGCAGAGTTGTCAGGCAGCGGGAGAGCAGGGTGACGGAGCGCTGGGCGGAGGCGGCGGCGGTGGCAGCTGAACGCTGCAGTCCGCGCCACGCTGCAGTCCTCTCGGGTGCCCGAGCGAAAGCGAGCGGCCCCTGGGGGAGGGGAGTGCGGGAGGAGGAAAGAGGAAGAAGCGCTCAGATTCTCCGCTGTATCTTGAAGCCAAAACCGAAAATAAAAATGGCCTAGATGTAGCGGATTCGGCGCTCACCCTAGTCCGGTAACTCAGGCGACATCCAGTGCTGGTAGGGGAAGGGGAGTCGTGCTCAGCCTGGACCCGGGCATTGGCTCCACCTACCTGGTCCCGAGCCCGGCCTTCAGTATCCAGATGTCGTGTCGGTGCGTGCAGCGGTTTCTTTTAATTTCGCTGTTTTCCCAGATCTAGAAACCGAACGGACGGAGCGGCATTTTCTTTCAAAACTGACATTCAGCCTCCTGATTGGCGGATAGAGCAAAGAGCTGACCTTGTTTTTCTTTCTTTCTTTTTTTCTCTTTTAAATAATCTGATTTGGAAAAAAGGAGGACTCTTGACGCTGGGCGCGAGGGATAAAGGAAGGGAGCCCGGAGCGGCACCCAGCAGGACCGGACCCGCGGGAGCGCGGCGGTTCCTGGTAGGGCCGTGTCAGGTGACGGATGTTGCCAGGGGGCGGGCTGCCTGGAGATGCGTCCAAGCGTCAGGCCCGGAGGCTGCCACCGCGTGGGGCGCCCGTGTTGAGGGTGGGAAGGTGGTGGGGCGGGGGAGCGGTGGGGATGCGGATAAGGCGCGAAAAAGCGGGTAGGCCGAAAGGACAGGAACCCAGGACGCCAGCCGCTCCCGCGCGCGCCTCCCTCTGGGCGCCTCGGCAGCCTTTCCCGCGCGCACTGGGCTCGGAACGGTTCTGCGATCTTGGGCTGTAGGGGGTGGGGGGAGCAATGGCGCGCGCGAGGAAGGAGGGTGCGCGCCTGCGGGGCGGAGATGGGCAGGGGGCGGTGCGTGGGTCCCAGTCTACATTCGGGGGACAGGCGCGGTGCTGCTTACCTCCGGTGCTGAAGGGAGGAGAGGCAGCTGCTCCGTGGCTGTGGCCAGAATATGGTACGCAGGTTCTTGGTGACGGTCAGGATTCGGCTAACTTGCGGCCCACCGCGAGTGAGGGTTTTCGTGGTGCATATCCCGCGGCTCTCGAGGGAGTGGGAAGTGTCGCGTGAGCAGGCCGTGGCGGCCCTCGTGCTGATGCTAGTGAGGAGTCAACGCAGAGGGCAACAATCGCATCCTACAAGACCAGGTAGGAAAGCCCCTCAAAAAATGCTGGGTGTAAAGACACTTGGATGAATTTTGTTTGGTATGATTTAGTACACAGATAAGTTATCTGCACGAGGCGAGGAGGAGGAAGAGGAGGAGGAGGAGGCTATGGGGTTAGGAACGGGACGCCTTTCCCCCATTCGTCTTACAGATGCGGTTCTCCCACCACATTGAGCCCAGAGCCCCCTTCACAGACCTCAATCCTGTGAAACCCTAAGGGGAACCGAAGGGTTCTAAACCCACCTTAGAAGTCAGTGGCTTCTGAATTTCCTCGGTGGAAGTCAATGACACACACACACACACACACACACACACACACACACGGTAAGGTGTATCTCTAGAGAACTTTCTTTTGCCTTGGGGGAAATTACTGCTAACTGCCTTAGTTTTCTAGAAACTGCCTTTTCTTTTTTTCCCCACCCAGCCTCCAGGCTGAGTGGCCCTCCCCATGTCCAGAAGTGGTGAAGGACAAAAGAGAATGTGGACTTGCACACAGTTTGACTTAATGAAATACTGCCACAAGGAGCAAACACTTGCTTCTTGGGGATTTTGCAGCCCAGAGGGAAATGAGATGGAGGTTTCAGACTTGGCCTATGTGATCAAACTGCTCAGGACAAAGCGCCTGTGGTTAGTTAGCACAAGGTAGAACTACAGTGGTGTCCCTGGGGAATCACAAATACGTTTTTTAATCACGTCAGACCACAATTAACAGAATTATACAATGAGGCCTACTTCTTGAAAAATAGAAGCTATGGAAGTTGCGTCCTCACATGGGATAAATCTTTTATTCAGCCGGTGTAATTTTCTATGACCAGGAAAATTGAATATATAGTTGTAATGGGCAAAACCTTAATTAGAACTCAGAGGTAAAATCTAAAATTAATTTAGTGAGCTTTTATTTTTGTGACCTTCCTCGTGGAATCTCTTCCCCGGAAATACATAGCTCCAAAAAGCAAAAGCTGGTGGAGGGGGGAATTTTTTTAATTGCCATGTCTTTTTGACACGGAACTGAAAAACTGTTTAAACTATCAGGATTTTTTTTCTAATTAGCAAAAAAAAAAAAATCTACAATTTATAGTAAAAGTGCACTTTCTATTTTATTTTTCATACTACTATAAAAGTTAACTTTTTAAAAAATCAGTAGAAGGAGCTTATAAAAATTCTCACAGCTTCTTGCTAGATTTGAATTTTAGGTGATTTTAACACATTCACAAGATTCTGATTATTTTTTTTTCCAATGGTGGGTTTTTTTTTTTTTTGCTGTATCAGCAAATATTTAGCCACTGTGCTATTAAGTTTGAATATAGTTGTTAGTATTATTCTCTTAAAAAACTTGTTTTATTACTCTAGTTAATATTACTCTATAAAATTATTTTATTTAAATTATTAGGATGATTCTAGAAATCTATAATTAGAAAATAGCAAAACTACTAATATTTGTAATTCGCTAATAATGCATTTCTATTTTAGAAATATAAAACATATTTGGCTACTTTAAATTAGAGAAAATATCCATTGTATAGTATATCTGTAGTATAAAATAGAAAAATAGGTTTGTTGAAAGTAACCATTTATTTCTGGATATTTAGGTATAAACCAGTTTTCAGGAACTATGTGTAATGGTGCTTAGGCATTCGTTCACTATGTGAAAGGCCCAGCTTTCAGGAAATATCTGATGATAGAGCACATGGCTTATCGTCTTGAAAAAATGCATAATTTTTCAATTTTCTATGTGAAATTATACACATAATATAAACATCTACAGTATTAATTATAAGTGATATGTAGTTAAATATTTCACTTAAAGTTATATTGATTTAGGAATATATATGGTGCTAATTATGTTGAGAATCATAATTCCTTGAGAGGTACAAGTTGTTAAAAATTACTTGCATGATTATTTAATATCAATAAAATATGTAAGGTGCCATTACTTTAACATAATTTTAAATTATTTGCAAATATGTTCATTATTTTATTTATATATGACTGGAAATGTGTGTCATAAAATTTCACATTGGACAGGAATGTAACTCAGTTATAGCAAATACTTTGAATGCAGGAGAACCCTGAGTTGGATCCATAACAACATACACACTATTGTCTACGTAACTAGTTTCTTATCTACCTATACCTGATGAATTACACTACTGATTTTTTACTTCTACTTTGATGTGTTTAAAAAATTGTCATATTTTTATTATGAAGTTAAATATTTTTTTGCAGAGCTATTAAGGAAGTCTCAGAGTGTTTCGTTTTTAACAACATGGAGTCCTCTCATGGCAAACACTGTGCATTAACCATTACTATCCTGTGTACATAATTCTAATTGGTATTGCATTCTAAATAAACAATAGCTCTTTTAGAAACTTAGACTTCACATTCATTTTATTTCTTTGAGGACTCTTGAATTTAAAACATCTATTGTCATTCTAAGATAGAAATACTATTGTCTGTTGCTGTCTATTTCCTTATTTTACAGGCCTGCATGCTAGTTCATGACTAGTAACTCCTGTGATGGAGTTAAGCTCAGCCATTTTCCTAACATTAGAATAAATCCAGTTAGTAAAATGATACAAATTATCTGAGAAAAAAAATACTTTCTTATTGCAAAATTGACCATTTGGCCTAGCTTTTTCTCTTATAAAACTTCTAGTCAGCCCAATATGCTGGTGCATGTATGTCTGTAATCACAGTGACTGGGGAGACTGAGGGAGGAGGATCACAAGTTCAAAGCCAGCCTGGGAACAAGCCATAACCTGTCACAAAATAAAATAATAAGTGCTGGTGAAGTGTTTGTCTAGCATGCTTGAGGCCCTGGGCTCAGTCCCCAGCACACCAAAACAAAATTTCAGTCCTTTTTGAGAAACATAAAAATCTCACTTACTCCCTCCATATTAAGATGCTGGAGCTGGGTGTAGTGGTGCCTGCCTGTAATTCCAGTGGCTTGGGAGACTGAGGCAGGAAGATGGCAAGTTCAAAGCCAGCCTCAGTAAAAGCAAGGCACTAAGCAACTCAGTGAGACACGAAATAAAATACAAAATAGGGTTGGGGGATGTGGCTCAGTAGTTGAGTGCCCCAGAGTTCAATCTCCTGTACCAAAAAAAAAAAAAAAAAAAGACACACTGGGCCAAACTGAAACTGAAGCTCCAGAGTATAACATCCTAGACACACTATCAGCTGAAAAACCCAACCTGATAAACAAGTTTTTTTGTGTGCTGTATTTCTGAAGTTTAAATTATGCAAACATAGATATTGCTTTATTTTCTAAATACAAAATTATAATATTGAAAATGAGTTTTTCTCTAAATTTGGACTCTGACATACTTATCATTAATATTGCCTCTGCCACCTGATAAGATTAATGCCTTCCTTAAATACTTCACAGGCTAATAATAATAATAATACATTATAATAGTTTCAAGAGCTTTAAAAGTACTCACACTTTCATCCAGCTATTCTTTATCTAGGCATTAAAGATCAGCACAGTGGCCTGTGGGCTCTTGTAATCCCTGCTATTCCCAGCTACTACAGAGGCTAAAGCAAGAGAATGGCAAGTTCAAGGCTATCCTGAGCCACTTAGCAAGATCTTTTCTTTTCTTTTCTTTTCTTTCAGGGAGAGAGAGAATTTTTTAATATTTATTTTTTAGTTTTCGGCGGACACAACATCTTTATTTGTATGTGGTGCTGAGGATCCAACCGGGCGGGCCGCACGCATGCCAGGCGAGCGCGCTACCGCTTGAGCCACATCCCCAGCCCCAGCAAGATCTTTTCTCAAAAAATAAAAATAAGAAAAAGATTTCTTAACATGTGCAAGGCCCAGGACTATAAAAAAGGCAGGGAAAGTTCAATTTCCAGACTGTAAAAAAGGAGAAAAGAAAAACATCAACACAGATGGACAGATAGCTTCAAGAAATTGAAAAATGCCTAAAATTCTGGCAATAAGGTGTTACATTACACGTCAGATAGTCTCTTGAATATTAGAGAATTGTGTTTTGCATAATTTTTAATAGAATATATAATGATTATGTTGAACCGTTTTAAAAGATTCAATAATTATTACTCTTTGCCCCTCCCCTTCTTTTCCCCCTCCCCCTTCCCCCTTTCCTCTTCCTCCTGTTTCTCCTTCTCCTCCTCCTCCTCCTTTTTCTTCTGTCTCTCCTTATATTTATCATGGTTTCCTCAGGATGGGGAGGATTTGGATGATATTTAACTCCTTCGTTATACCTTTGAATTTTCCAAAGTGGGTCATCATTAGTAAATATACATTATTTTCAAAGCTTTTGACATTGCAAAAAAAAATTGTACACAACTAAGAGCTTAATTAGCATTAGATGGGTGAAAAGGGAGAAAAGCGAACTGAGTTGTTAAAGTAGGGTGTGTATGAAGGTGACCATTTGAGGGGAAGGGATGAGAGGCCTGTGTCGTATAAAGCGGCAGCTCTCTACCTGTTTTTGCCAAGGTTCTTGGGTGTTGGGCAGTGGTCACAGCCCTCTAGCTCCCCTCGCGATCCCTCACTCAGCTCTTCACGCCCCACCCCACCCAGCACTCAAGTTCGCCGGGCGGGGCTAAACTGAGGATACAGGAGGTGAGTCCCCAACTCTGCTTCTTTAGTCTCTCAGCTCAGACCACCCTCCTAGACCCATACCTTCCGACCCTCTCAATTCTTAAGACCCTTCTGATGCCAGAGATTTAACTGGCAGCAGGGGCAGGACCACCTGCAAGAGTTCAGAGTCTTGATCTACTTACCGCCGCGCTCCAAACACGCACCCCTTTCTTTGTTAGCCTTACTTGGGCCCTGCCTCTCCCCTGTTTAAGCACGTAAGATGTGTTACGAATAACAATAGCTGTTGTCAGGGGTTAGTCGTGGAGCAGGAGGGGGCTTCGCTGGGCAGGGAAGGAGATGGGGCGGTCGTGGTCTGCGTGCGCGCAGAGGTTTCGCGAGTGCGCCCAGAGGGTTCGCCAGGGAGGCGGGGTACCACAGAAGGCACCTCCTCCGTTTGGAACTAGCGAGCCCCAACCCGCACTTTTTTTTTTTTTTTTTACGGGGTGAGTGGGGACTGAGGCTTGTTCACTGAGGGAATCTCCGGTAAAGAGTACTTCCAAGACTCAGTGGCCAACGGTTCTTTCAGCATGGAACCCAAGAGTGTTGAAAGGCCTCACTCGTCCACTCTCTGCTTTTCTGTTGGATGTGCAGGATGATGTGGTGAGTGGCCCAATAGTATTTCCAGTGAGGGTGTCTCTCAACTTTTTTTAAAAAAATATTACACCTTATTATTGCAAATTTCGCCTTCAGTTAAAGCATCAAAAGAAATCGTCGCAGGGCGCGGTGGCGCACGCCTGTGATCCCAGCGAGTCTGGGCCTGAGGCAGGAGGATCGCAAATTCGAGGTCAGTCTCCGCAATTTAGCGAGATCCTTTTTCAAAATAAAAAGGGATGTACCTCAGAGATGGAGCACCCTGGTTCAATCCGGGGGGCAGGGGACGTGGAGAATCACTGATTATAATGGGGGGTGTGTGGCTATTAAAACAACGCCCACTTCTATGACAACAAACTAACCAATGGATAAAAACCTTGAGAATAAATTTAAATTTTTTTCAGTAAGGGAAGGAAGTTTTTAAAAAATGTTCCAATCTCTCTAGAAAATACCCACCAAACTGGGCGTGATGGCACACAGTTGTAATCCCAGAGACTCAGGAGGCTGAGGCTGGAAGATCAAAAGTTCCAGGACAGGCTCAACAATTTACCAAGGTCCTGAGTAACTTAGTGAGACCATTATCTAAATTAAAAATAAAAAGGGCTGGGATGTAGCGAAGTGGTAAAGCGCCCCTGGGTTCAATCCCTGATACAAAAACAAAAACCCCAGCAAGTTAATTTTTATATTATTAGTAACACATTGGCTTTGTTTATTAAAACATTTGATCACAAAGGACTTTTGATTTTTTTTTCAACAGATTCTGTTTTCTTCTTCACATTCAGAACAAAATATCAAATTATTTAAATGATTATGAAGCTAATAGGGAGAATTAAGGGAAAAAAGTTTTGTAGAGATTCAGAATTATGTGAACAAAGATATGTAATCTCTTAAGCAAAATAAAATTAATGCAGGTGTACAATCTGAGTAACATAAAGAAAAGGTCTTGTTGGGTGTGATGGTGCAGGCCTTTAACCAACTACTCTGGAAGCTGAGGCAGGAAGATCACAAGTTGGAGGCCAGCCAGGACAATTTAGGGAGACCCCCATATCTCAAAATAAAAAGGACAGGGCTGAGGATGCAGCTGAGTACTTGCTTAGTGAGTGTGAGATTTTGGGGGTTCCATTGCAAATACCAAAGACCAAAATAAAATGTCTTTATTTTCTTAATTGAAATATTTAGGTAAGAAGAAGCCAAAAAAAAGTATGGCAAAGGATATCAGCAGCATCATTACTTGGACTACTGTTAAAATACATATTTCAAGGGCTAACTCACAGAAAATTTAATTCCACAGATTTGCTTTTGGAACAGGAAGTTGAATTTTAAATGAACACCTGAGGATTCTGTCATATGTTGCCCACTGAAACACAATTTGAAAAATATCCAACATTACCTTTTCTAAAATTTATTGTTGCTTGTTTATTTTTAAATTGAAGTCCAGGCTTGTAGGTAAGATCTTAAATTCTAGAGGCAGTGAGTTAAATTTTCCATCCCAGGAAGGAGAGTCTGAATAATAAGAGAAGAAATTATTTTGCCAAATAAAGGAGAAACCTCTGTTATTAAGTAGTCCATTTGAAATGGAAAATATTGTGTCTTAGATGACAGTTAATTTTTGCAATCAGAACTGGGAGGAAGGACATAACAGAATATATTGGTCTTTTAAATTCACAGCCCCAGACATTAAAGTTTCACATAGGACATTTATAATATATTTTTAAAATATTATATATACTTCTGTTTGCACAGGAAGAATGAATCTTGTTCCCTGTTTTCTGTTCTCCCTCTCTTTCTTTCTCTATCTCCACCACTCCTGACATGTAAATAACAATAAGGGTGGTTTTTTAAAATCTTATTTTGTTATCTAAATCAGACTTGTAATAAACATAACAACCTAAAATAATGTACAAAAAAAAAACAGAGAAGATGTGTTTCATAGGTTAACTTTTGTTTATTTAAGATTAAGACAAGCTTGTAGTAAAATGTCACCATAACAGAATAAAGTATTCATGGAAAAAATGATGGGTCTTTGTGTCTCTGTAAAAGCACACTGACAAGGGGGAAAACAGATGAATAATTTAAGCTTTAAAATATTGTACTTTTATAAGAAAACCTAAAATATGATGCCTTCCAAATTATAATCATAGTTTTTCTGCTTTCAAGCTACCAAATATCTAATATTACACCAATAACTTTGGGTGATGTATTAGGAAAAAGCTTATGTTTTTGCTTTCTTTTCTCGAGTGCCACCATTTTCTTTCTCTGACTCTCTCAGGCTGCCAGGTCATCTGACTCAGCAATTGTTTAACTCTTTCACCCAATTTAAGGAAACAGCAGCCATCTGCATAACAGTTACTCCCCTAAATTAAAAATATTTTCTGCTCTGTAGAAAAAAAGTGTTCTCTTTTAACTTTGAAATAATTAAATGCCCATATAACATGAAAAACTTTGAATTTTACTTCATGCAGTTTACATTCTGAATAGTTGAAGTTGAATATATTTCATGTAACATTTGAGTTTAAAAAAGAAGCTATTGAAACTTTCTTCCAAAAGTTTTCTTCCAAAAGTTGTGTGGTCAAGTTCTCTTTCCCTTTAAAAATAATTATTGTAATTTAAAATAATTATTATAGTCACAAAGTATTTCAACTTTCATTATCTAATTTAATTATTACAGTATCATGTATGTGTGCATATATATTTGGCTATCTCTGGGAATATATATATAAATACATAGATATGTGAGTATATGTGTGTGTATATATATATATACATATATATTTACACATGATTTCATACTTACATGGTTTCAGTTCCATCTCCTCTAGTTAGTTGCTATTCTGTGAGTTGTTTAACCCCCTTGAGCCTTTCATATTCAATATCAACTACATATTTACCAGGAAATATTGAGTGAATGAAAACATTCTGAAAAATAAGGCAATATAATAATAACTGAAGTCCTTGTGACCTCCAAAATTCATTGAATATTCTAAAATTAATTGAAACATCTTATAATTATAAATTACTTTTTTCTACTTTGATTTAAAGTTAATAAAGGAGAAAACTGCCCCAGTATAGAAATAGGACCACTTGATGCATGCAGTAGAAAAATCATTTTTTGGAAATTCACAAAATCTGTGATCATCCATTTTCTTTGCTATCTATTGTGGTTCCAGGACTAGTGCTAGAAACTCTCAGTGCTTCTATTATCTCATCTGTAAATCCCAGACAGTAATCTACCATATTTATGTAATTAAGAACTAAATAGTATATATAGAGATCATTGTAAGCTTTCAAAATATACATATCTGTCAGTCATTGTTAAAGTGCCTAACTAAATCATGCTGTTAAGAAAGTACATGGGGGGGCTGGGGATGTGGCTCAAGCGGTAGCGCGCTCGCCTAGCATGCGTGCGGCCCGGGTTCGATCCTCAGCAGCACCACATACCAACAAAGATGTTGGGTCCGCCAAGAACTAAGAAAAAAAATAAATAAATGTTAAAATTCTCTCTCTCTCTCTCTCTCTCTCTCTCTCTGTCCCCCTCTGTCTCTCACTCTCTCTTTTAAAAAAAAAAAAAAAAAAAAAAAAAAAAAAAAAAAAAAAAAAAAAAAAAAAAAAAAAAAGAAAGTACATGGGGGGACTAGGGTTGTGGCTCAGTGGTAGAGCGTTCACCTGGCATGCACGAGGCACTAGGTTCAATCCTCAGCACCACATTAATGTAAAATAAAAGATGTCTACCTAAAACTAAAAAATAAATATTAAAAAAAAAGAAAGTACATGGGCTGGAGAGGGGGGAATGTGGATAGAAATTTATTGAATTAGACAAAGGGGAATGAAAGGGAAGGTTGGAGGAATGAGATTAGGAAAGACAGTAGAATAAATCAGACATAATTTCCCTATGTTCATATATGAACACATGATTAGAGAAACTTCACATCATGAACAGCCACAAGAATGGGATCCTAATTAGCATAAGTTATATTGTATGTATGTATGTATAATATGTTAAAATATATTCTACTGTTGTGTATATCTAAATTTTTTTAAAAAGTACATTGGATTACTTTTACAGTGAAAACTTTCATCAATTACTCAAAATAGCTCACAATTCCTGAACTTCATTTTAAAGAACATATACATCATAATAAAAATATTTAAAAATACAAATCCCTTATACATTTTAAGGTGTTGCATAAAGTCAGGTAAATTTGCCTACTTTCTGATCCATACCTATACAGAGGCAGAATACAAAGGCCTTTGGGTGTGATTCGAGTTAATACTTAAAGAGATATTTGACATTATTCATAAATATCTATTTCCTAAGATAGGAAATCAAGCTAGTTTTTAAAACAAAAAAAAACTTATTAACCTGTCTTCAATATATTAAAAAATTCAGTAATCCAGAATAATAATTTTTGAAGGGAGCACTAAAGCAATTGGATTCCTGATTTCTTCAGAATGGTCATCACCTTTGGAATATCTGCAGTATAGTTTTGGCCAGAACAATTGTCTAAAAGCTCTTTAGTATAAAAAAGTGTGTTGTGAGAGAGTGGAGTGAAGAGGAACAAGGAGACATTAAAGTCATCCTCAAATTAGTCATATTGTCTGGGAGGTAACCTTTAATTTTTTAAATAATTTAATCAAACTTTGAAGAAGTTATTTAGAAATAGGAATGCCAAGAGACAAAATATGCTAAATTGTATTCCTTTTCTCAGTTGGCAATTGAAAGGGTAACACATTTTTCACGGAAAATCTATACCATCAAAGAAGAGAGAGAGAGGTTGGCAATAAAATGGCTTAAAGAAGTAAACTTTCAATTATTCACTTTTGTCCAATTTCTTCATCTTCTACCTGAAAAGCACTCCAAGGAGTGGCAGTTGATGGCAATTAATGGGGAGAAAACATTGAGCATATGATACACTACAGAGTTGCTTCCTATAATTTAATGTTTTTTAAAAAATTTCTTTTGTTATAACACAGGCAGCTTTGTCATAAAGATGCTGTTTTCAGAAGGTCAGAATTCAAAGGAGGGAGAATTACATCTTTTGAAAAGGGGTTTCTTTGTTGAACCTACAGACACTTGCCAAAATGCATAGTAATTCATGAAGATTACCCAAGAGGAAATTGACTTTGATGGTCTACACAAATAACATGTTAGTAAATGTCTTATGAACTCTCAATAAGAAGTTCCATTTATTGAGAGTCTACTGTGTACTCATATTTTTATATACCTGATGTTCTTTATTACCCATAATAACCTCGTGAAATACTTTGTGTCTTCCTTACTTAGTGTGAGGTAAAGAAACAGAACTCAGAAACTTTACAAAATTTATTTGAACCTGATGTGAGGAAACCAAGGCCCAGAAAGTTTACATAATTTATTTAAGCTCACAGTGCTGACAAGTGAGGGGTTAGTTCTCTGACTGGAATCATCCCAATTCCTTGCACTATACTTGTGATCCCTTTACAATTGTGATTGTTTTAGTCAGCTTTCTAGCTTCTGTGACTAGAGGACCCAATGAGAACAATTGTAGAGAAAGAAAAGTTTATTTGAGGGCTCATGGTTTCAGAGGTTTTAGTCCACAGAAGGCTGGCTCCATTCCTCAGGGATCAAAGTGAGGCAGAACATCGTGGCAGAAGAGTGTGGCAGAGGAAAGCAGCTGACATGTTGATCAGGAAACAGAGAGAGAGACCCCACTCACCAGATACAAAATATATACCCCATAGCTATGCCCCCAATAAACTACTTCCTCCAGCCACACCCCACCTCCCTCCAATTACCACTCAGTTAATATCAGGGATTAATTCACTGATTAGGTTAAGGCTATAGCCCAATCATTTCTCCTCCAAACCTTCTCATATTATCTCACATGAGCTTTTGGGGGTCACCTCACATCCAAACCATAACTGTGATTAAAGACAAACCATAATCGTGATTAAAGATGTGCATGGCATTCCCAACACCCATATCCCTCCAAGTCAAAGTCAGTAGTAAGGCCACAGGAAGAATACAGAGAGGGGATCCAAGTTCAAGATCTGCCAAAAACATTCATGGTTGATACACTGCAACCATGGCAGTGTATCACCCTCCATTTAGTTGGCTGTAAATCAAAGGGATCGCTCTTTGAAAAGCAGTTTTGCAATATTAGGTCAAGAGTCATATCTAGGGGCTGGGGATGTAACTCAGTAATAGAGCTATTGGCTAGTATTTATGTAGTGGTCTTGGAGAAGTTTGGAAAATGCTCTAGTAATAAGTGAAAAGAAAAGTTGCTTTCAATATTATAGTACAATATTTGCAAGGTCAAGATTGAGCAAAGAAAAAGATAGGAAGAAAATGTCTCAAAATGCTAACAGTTGCTGGGCAGAGTGGAGCACATCTGTAATACCAGCAACTCCAGAGGCTGAAGCAAGAGGATCACAATTTTCAGCCCAGTCTGGGCAACTCTATTTCAAAATAAAAAGGGGTAGGGGTTGTTGCTCAGTGGTAGAGTGCCCCTAGATACAATCCTCAGTATCCTCCCCCCCATCAAAAAAAGTTAATAGCTATTGCTTCTACATAGTGTATTTTAAATTTTATTTATGCAGCTCATACCTCAATTTTTTAAAAATCATGTGAGCTATAATAAGGAAAAAACAATAAAATATGAGAGAATTTGATTAAGTGACTTTGAGGGCTCTTGGAGATCCAAGTTTCTATCATTAATTATTACCACTGAAGACTACAATAGAAGTATCATAATTCCTAAAGTAGAGACCCTATTACCTTGGTTCAGATTTTGCAACCTGGTTAACAGTACAGTCCTCAAAGAAAAGGAAGCACTACCTACTGTATACCATGTACAGTACAAATTAGTCAACAGGGAAATATACCACAAGGGAGAGTGTGGACCTCTTAGAACTGGGAATCTTACCTTGAGTTTGAACTCCATCTTCTTGTGCATTGTTGCAGTCTTGGCTTCTTCTTCTTTTTTTTCCCCCTGCTTTATGAAGGAAGGATAATATTTTCTATCCCATGGGATAGTTATAGAATTAGAAATCATATATGTAAAACTGCTTAATGCTTGTCACATCATTGGGATTTACTAAATAATAATCATAATGATTTTACTGGCAACTTTGAATGAATTTCTTATTGACTGTATTTCAGTCTGTCTTATTTGCATCTAATTATATGTCTTGTTATTTATTTTCTTCAGAAGGATGAGATTGTTTATAAATATTAGTACACATAAACAATACACATATATATGTACATACATGCACACTCACTGTCTTAATTTAGTTTTTTCAGCTGGTCAAATAGCTACAAATGATATAAGTAATTCATTATATGAAATTTCTCAATTTCTGTAATAAAAAAAGTATATAGAATAGTTGTTAGGGAGTGATTATTATCATGAGCTACAGAGATTTCTCATATGAGTCCACTCTGAAGATATTTTTAATAGTGAAATATTTACATAGATCTTAAAATTACAGTTGTTTTGTACACAAATTTTAAACCAGGCATCTGGTTTATAACATGTAATACACTTCTAAGTTTTCCTCAGAATTATCTTGGTAAAATGATGATAGGAACTACAGGGGTTTTTTGTTTTTTGTTTTTAGTACTAGAAATTGAACCCAGTATGTCACAAATGTTAGGCAAATACTATACCACTGAGCTACATCCACAATCCCTTTTACTTATTTTGAGACAAAGTTTTGCTAAGCTTTCCAGGCTGGCCTTGAATTTATAATCATTCTGTCTCAACTTCCCAAGCTGTAGGGATAACAGTTATGCACCACCACACCAGGCTAGTAGATACTGTAGATTTTATGCCCAATTAACACTTAGGAACTGAAGAGTGAAAAATCATGACTTACTTATAATTATGCATCAAGTCTGTAATAAATTAAGGTATTTAGAGTTTTGTGCTCCTTGCTATGGTCCTGCTTGAGCAGGAAAATAAATTGTATGACCATTCTGAAAAAGAAGAGATAGAATAGAGAACTTAAAAGAGTGCCTTACTCATAGCAAATTATTATTTTCAATAATTGTGCTACACTGAATTTAATTAAATAAAGAACAGTAAGAGGAAGAAGGAAATATTCTCCATCTTGGAACTTCTCAAGATCTCCTTCTAGGGACACATACATTGTTCTTTTATAGCAATCCTGTTTAGGAGTCTGTTCTATGTTCTCAGAGATATCCCTTTCATACTAAAGCTATCTTTTCTCCTTGCTGAAAATAAACAAATTCCTTGCCACTTTTCAATTTAGAAAGTGCTTTTTTTTCCCATTTAAAAATTCTCATCACTCAAGATTGGACACTCAATGCTCATAATTCTTACTCAGGGACACCTTGAGGAACACTCTTCTTGCTGTAACCAAACAACCATCTTTAAGGCACAGTTTTTGTTATGTCCACTTGCAGAAGAGGACATTGGGAGAAAAAAAAAGTGTCACTTTCAAGGTAACAAAATACATGGTAGTTTCACTGGAGACCTTTGTTTTCTTACATTTTGTTTTTCTAAACTAAAGGGCACATGGGATTATTCTTCCATTTCTGTTATCTTTGAATAATTCTCCACAGAACCCAGTATCTTACCCTAGAGCCTATCTATGCAGGCTCAATACAGCTGTGCCTAGAAGCTTCATTACAGCATGCATACCTTGCCCTAATAAGTTATCTTCTAAGGAACTCTTCTTCATTATGGGACCCTTTCCAGACCTTTAAATGAATAAATAAATTATACACACACATGCACACACACACACACACACACACATTTATTTATGACAGCACAGATCTGAAGTATCAGTGATAAGAATGCATCATGCCAGACTATTTTCCCTTATTAACACAGACCTGTTTGTACATAGTCTTGGATGATCACAGCCAAATTGGAAAGTGTAGTCCACATATAATGTCCCACTGCGTTGCCTGGGTTTCCTTCTGACTCTCTGAGCTGTCAGAGAGTTTCAGGCTCCTCACCTAGAAGTTGATTTTTACAGTTTCTTAGCAAGCCAGCAGATTACTTTCAGTTTTCCTAAACCTCTATGCCCATGCACATGCTCTCACCTCTACCTGGAACATCTTTCTCTTTGTTTTCTGTCTTTATCCTCCTGCATACCTTCCTCCAAGGCTGCAGTTGGCTCTCAGCATCCAGGAGGTTTGCTTCCCCTGCATTTTCTTGTGCCATCCTCTGCTTCCCTTTTCTATTGAACAATCTTGTGTGGGGCATATACTTTTTATTACCCTAATCAGACAAATGAGAAAGCTGAGGCCCAGAAACTATTAAGTAACTTGGCTCAAAGTTAGAAAGTGGATATGAGGGAAAAGTCCGGATTAGAACCAGGCAGTCCAACTCTAGAGCCCATTCCTTTGATCTACCCCTCCATACCTCACTCTTAGCCTTTGAATTTATTGGATGAATTAACAGGTGGTACTCTTCTTTTCTTCAAAGACATCAGAATTTCATAGTATAGATGTTCAAAACTGCAAAGGCATCACAGATCTAAAAAAAAAAAAAAAGGCCATGACCTTCTCACAGAAGAAGAAAAGCAAGTATGTGAATAATAATAATAAACAAAATAGAATTTCATAACGCTCTTTGATGAGCATTATTTTATGAACCCACAAACTATATTATGGTCCCATTTTACACGTGAAATTTAAGGGATGTAAATTTAAGGGATACCTGGATGTTGGGCTTTATATTTTAGTTCATCTGGGGATTGAACTCCAGTCTGAGCTAAGAGAGTTGAGTAAATTAGGAGTGTGGTAGATTTTTAAGAAATGGAAGAGTTTTCATGCTATTATTAACTATTCATAAAATACTTAGACAATGGGGTCAACTTCCAGAACAAAATGTCTATAAAGATGCCATAGTATTTTGAAAACTCTACCCTCCCCCTTTTCCCTCCTGTTCTCCTTTCCTTCTCTCATTCTCTTTCCTCTACTCTGCTAGGCTTCTTTTAGCTCATCATTTATATTTGATTGATTCTTTTTACTTATACATAATGGTGAAAATCCCTGTGGTATATGTATACATGCACATAACGTGATTTTTAAAGAATTCATTCTGCATTGCCGACCCTTTCCCATTCCTCTACTCTGTTTCTCAATCTCCTTCTTCTATACCTCTGCTCTTCCCTATATCTTTATGATGTCCTATCCTTCCATTCTTCTTTCTTTTTCTTTTTTTTTTTTTTTAACTCTAGCTTTCACATATGAAAGAAAACATTGAACCTTTGAGTTTCTGGGTCTGGCTTATTTCCCTTAGCATGATATTCTCCATTTCCACAAAGGATGTTTTTATATGGTTCCATCTCTTATTTTCTTCCTTCACCAGTAGCCTAATATGTTTCATGAGAGCTAAAAGAGTTCCTGTTAGGAATCAATAATCGAATTGCAGAGCAATCCCTGAGTTCCCTGAGTTTTATTCAGAAATACATGTGCAAATGAGTATACATTTTCAAAAATCATTACATATTTTTTTCTTTTTTGAGGAGAGGACCTGTAGCCTTCGACAGATTCCAGAAGGAGCCTACTCTTTCCACATACCCCAAAATAAAGAACCATTACTGTAGTGATGGAAATGAATTCTGATATTGGTCTAAACCTGATATTCCGATATTACACGGGAAATGTGTGCCCTCCCTTTCATCAACACAACTACTACTTCCTCCTCCCCTATCATAATATACCTTAAACTGAACATTTTTATGTTCTTTATCCACAGTTCGAAATTTTCACACCATTGGCACCCAGATAATTGAGAAATGCCTGAGGGAAAACAGATGGCACAGTAGTGTGCTGTGGGTTTTAAAAACACATTTACATACAATCAACATTTTATTTGCTATTATTTTAAAGCTGCATGTTTTGCTAATACAACAACATCCAAAACTACAAGGTTATTCTGAGTGGGCAAGTGAAGTCAACCAGGGACTGAAACAACTTGTATACAGAGCTGGGTTATTCAATACAATAGATTAAACATATGCTTAGGACATCAGCATCTAAAGCTGAGCAATCTAATTTAAAAATATATATAATTTATATATATATGTAAACTTATTGCATTTCCTTTTGCTTGTTATACTCTTTAGTTCTGTTTAACTTTTCATTGTTACATACATTGTATTATATAAGAATGGCAGAGGAGAGCCAAAATTTCAGTGATTAAGGTCTTTTTGATCTACTCTTGATCCAAAGCATTTTCTTCTCTGTGCCTCACAAGATTGTAAGTGGATCCTTCAAATAGATAATTTTATAGTTCATACCTATTAGTTTAGGATGTGTGGCATTGTTCCTAATATATATAATAATTCATTTAAACTGACAACGTCTCTATAAAGCAGGACTACTCTTAGCCACTCTTTTTATGTCTAAGAAAAAGTGAAGGTATTTTCAGTAGGAAGAGAAGTGTGGGAAGCTGGAAGGAGACCCAGGAGTGGTCCCCCAGGACAGCATATGAGCCTGGTTTCTGAATCACGGTGTAACTTTGCCTCTAGAACGCCAGGTAGTTTTCTGGGGTCTGGGAAGAATCACTTTTTAAGCACCATCTTGGTTCTCCCAATGACTCCCTCCCCCACTTCTCTATTTCCCTAATTGCTAACAGGCAGATTTCTTCCTCATTGGGCGTTAAATAGACCTCATGTTTTAAAAGCCAGCCCCTATACCATGCCTTGCGCAAGTGTGAAAAACACCCTCACCCAAATATGGGAAGCGGATTGGTAGGCTGGAGGGTAGGCGAACTCTCCAAAATGAATGCTTTGAGCTGGAATTTCTGGTATCCCAGCTCAGCGTGGATCTACCTCGAAAGAAAGTCATGGGTTTGAAAGGACAAGTGGCGGTGGTGTTGTATGTGGGGGTAAATGTGTCATCTAAAACAAAGGAAAGTCTTATAGTCCTGCCAATACTGTCCTTAGTGAAGCTCTTGCCAGTAGAAGGGGATGGCTTTGGCATTTCTTCTGATTAACACCCCCCCAATCATCCAAGATGTGGGATACCTATAAAAACTTGAATATAATATAATTGTAGTGTAATGATTGCAACACATAAGTGCTAGATTATTATTTCCAATCTATTTTAATGCGCCTGTGACAATTTCATTGAAATGTTCATAAAATTGAAAACTTGGAACTTAATGGGTTAAAAATGAAGCAATCTTTGCCTATGACATTACTGGGTTTTTGGCAGTAAAGAATCCCTCCTAGGTTTTCTAATGGTAGGGTATTACATTGAGGAAGAGGGAAACGGGAGAGAAATGTAGTCTTACCCGGGTGAACTAGCTCAGAAACCCACGTGCGCCTCTTTCGGGCGGCCGGAAGACGCCGCAGTTAAGAGGGACAACCCGAGCGCAGCAAGGGAAGCAGGTGGGGAAGGGAACCAGGGAGCTTTTCTCCCACCGCTTCCTAGGGCTCTAGGCTAGAACCCCTTTTGGCCGGTGCCCTGTGGCTAGCCCCAGGAAACGGCGAATTCACCGGTGTCACAGTCACACTGTATTCAGGGTGAATGGCGCCTCCGGGGAGACTAGTGAACGGCGCCCTCCTGCAGTGGAAAAGACGCCGCTCCAGCGGTAGACAGTGTCCGGGGGCCTCTTTCTACCAGCCTCGGAGGAAGAAAGAGGAGGGGCGGGTAGATCGCCACTGGGCGGGGCGGGCAGCCTGCGAAAGACCCCGGAGGCTGGGGGAGGGAGCGAGGCAGAGAGCTGGAGAGCCCGAGCCTCATGGAGTCTTCTGCAGACTGGCTAGCCAGCGCCGCAGCGCGGGGCCGCGCCCAGGAGGTGCGGGCGCTGCTTGAGGCAGGCGCGCCGCCCAATGCCCCGAATCGGTACGGTCGGAGCCCGATTCAGGTAGGTAAGAGGGTCTGCAGCGGGAGAAGAGGATGGCGGGCAACTTCCGCGGACGGTGTTGGCAGTGGAATCCGAATTAGATAGCTCTTCGTTGGTTTCAGCGAAAAGGTGACGCTTCCTGGGAAATGTTTAGCTGGGGTTTGGTATGGCAACCTCCTCCTGGTGATTCTGTAGGGGCTCGGGAAGCCCAGGAAGAAATGCGGAGGCCCACGAGTATGGATCTCCAGAATGTTGTGAAGATGGGGTGGGGTGGGGTGCTTATATTAGATTGAGGTATTAGATTGAGATACAAATTTTACAAACGTTTATGATAAAAGCGAATTTTAAAGAAATGTATTTTTAAAATGATCTGCTGGAACACACAGACCCTGAATTGTCTTCCTTGCTGAGGGGGATTTCGTTGGAAATCTACTGCGTATATTTGGAATAAATATCGACTAAAATTATTCAGAAGCAACTACATTTTGTGTTTCTTTTATTTTAACTGAGTGGGAAGATATATGCTTGATGTAGGAACTTAGAAAATAAAGACAAGTATATGAAAATAAACGTTAGTGTGATCTGGTCTAAGATGTCAATTGTGTTATGTACTGTTTTGCTGTATTTAAATTCTTTATATGGTTTAATTTATTTCTGATAATGTGTTCAATTCCTCATTGTTGAGAGAGAATTCTCATTTCTTCCCTTTATGCTCCAGTTTTATGTTAGTGGGGGAGGGTAGTGGATTTGTTGGGCTTTCTTTGCTTTGCTTTCTTTCTCTCTTTTTCTTTCCTTTTTGCTTTCAGTAAATTCCTAAATATTAAGCTAAAAACCAATTCTGGCAGCCACCACCCAGATTTTTATTCCAAATGGTGACCGTTATTTCTGATTATAAAAAAAAGAAAATGTATATGAGACAAATGCACATTGAAAAAAAATATTCCTGCATAACAAGACAAAGGAAACTAACTCTACTTAGAACTTCACAAACTGCCCAAATGACTTCCTTCCCTGAAACTATGAAAAATATAATAAATTTTACACACTTTAAAATATGAATATACAAATGCAACCAAAATGCCCTAAAACTTAAGACTGTTTGGAATTTGAAGTGTGCAGACATTTTGAGTCTAGAGAGTTTAGGTTGTTGATTGTTTAAGATAAATGTGAATCCTTTAAAAATTATTTGTGCTCATGAATAATAACATTTCTGAAATTTTGCCAGCAGCTTAGAGTTTGACTTTGGAGTCCTAGAATATATTAGAAGAGTCCTTATTTGATTGAATTTTAAAAAGAAAGGAAAAAGAAAATTTGATAATTATATTTGACAATCACTTAGCAGGGGGAAGAAAGGGGAAATGATTTTGAATTAATCAAATTCTTGCTTAATACAGAAATACTTAATTTACAGAAAATTTGAAGTACTAAATTCAAGTTAATTTCTTATCAAATGGATTTAGGGACCCTCCAAATATTTCTTTCCTTTTTGCTTTTGGTTGCTGTTATGATTTAAATACTCAAATGTGGGAAACAATTAAGACCAGTTTTAAGACCAAGATGAAGGATTTCATCAGGTACCTGGACAATGCAGTACAATGTATTTTCTTTCTTTCTGTAGGTATAATTTAGATAGCATATTTTCTCCTGTCTTTTTTTGCAAACTAAGTCAGTTTCACTTTCTTTCAAGATCCAGTAACCATGCTATAATTTATTATGGTTTCTTGATTTATAAAAATTAATTTGTGTTTTATTGATACAGAATATAACTAAAATAAGTAATTCCTCTTTAGGTAGTCACTGCCCCTGAGCTAATATAACCAGATGATGAATATCCTAAAAAGAGAATTGTCTACCATATCACCCACCATATAACACTCAAATTACAAGGTTGCAGTGATTATAGACAACATTTTTAAATTCCTCTTTGGAAATGGCTTTATTCTAAGATGATTTAGGAATCAAGAGTTCAGCATCTCCTTTTCCCAATAACCCTCAAATCATAAAATTGGAAAGTGTTTTTGTTTCCTATTGCTACTATAACAAATTGCCACAAATGTATTGGCTAAAACAAATAAGAAATTGTCCTTTTGTAGTTCTGGAGGTCAGAAGCCAAAAATGGATCCACAGGACTTCTTTCTTTTAGGGGAAGCTATCAAGAGGAATCTGGGTTTCTTGCCTTTTCCGGCTTCTAGTGACTATCAAGTTTCTTGGCTCAAGGCCCCTGAGTGTTTTCTTTTACCTTTGCTACCCTGCTTATATCTTTGCATTGATCTTGACCCTATTGAAAGGACATTTTTGCTGAGGCTGTAGCTCTGTGGTAAAGTCCTTGCCTCGAATGTGTGAGGCACTGGGTTCAATCCTCAGCACCGCATAAAAAATAAATAAAGAACTGTGTGTTCATCTACAACTGAAAGGACATTTGTGATTTCATTTGGCCCACACTCAAAATCCAGAATAATTTCCCTCAAGATCCTTAATATAAAATCTGGAAATTCCCTTTTGCCCTGTAAAGTAACATATTCACATCTTTTAAGGATTAGGACACTGATACCTTCTGAAAGCATTATTATGTTAGAAGGGCATTATTCAGCTTACCACAGGAAGGAATTTTAGAGATAATCGAATAAGCCTTTTTATTTTATACTTAAAAAACTGACATTTAAACCTCTGTGGTGGCATACACCTATAATCCCTGCTACTCAAGGCAGGCATCTGAAACACAAAGATAATGAGGTAAAGGTCAACCCAGACAATTTAGGGAAGCCTGTCTACAAATGAAAAATAAAGTGGACTGGTGATGTAGCTCGGTTTAGAGCACATGCCTAGCATGTGCAAAGATTTGAGTTCGAGCCCAAGTACTGCATAAATAAGTAAGTAAAATAATAAGTAAATAAATAAGTAAATAAAGTTTAACATTCTGGGAAGATAAGATTAACAGAGTTTTGCAAGAATTAAGGGGTATGAGTGTGTTTAAAGTTTTCACTTTTTAATAATTACCACATCTGAGCGTGAATATACAGCAATGAACTATGCAGTCTTTGAGCCTGGCATAATGTCTCTAAATGGTAGGGAAAATACAGGAAACTATTCTGTAGTAAAGCCAGTTTGTCTTTCACCCTATGCCTATGCCTCTGGCAGCGTCCTGCTTGTGGCTAGGGCTCTCTGAAATGTTGGTGAATATACTGGAGTCTCATGTGTACTGAAAAGTGGAATGGGTAAAATTGGAGGGGAAAAGTTGGTAACTAGAAGCAAATGAAGGGTAGCTAGACACCGCTGGCTTATACCCTGACTGCATGGGGTGGGGGTGAAGCTTCATAAGTAGGATTTTTTCCCCCAACGAGTCCTGCCCATACCATTGCCCAGGCTCTCCCTAATCATTTCTCTCCCGCCCCCTCCCTTTCTCTCCCTCTTCTAGGTAATGATGATGGGCAACACCCGCGTAGCCAGACTACTGCTGCTCCACGGCGCAGAGCCCAACTGCGCAGACCCAGCCACCCTCACCCGACCAGTGCACGACGCGGCCCGGGAGGGTTTCCTGGACACGCTGGTGGCGCTGCACCTGGCAGGGGCGCGGCTGGATGTGCGCGACGTCTGGGGTCGCCTTCCGGTTGACCTCGCAGAGGAGCGGGGCCACCGCGACGTTGCGCAGTATCTGCGCGCGGCGGCAGGGGACACCGAAAGCGGCAGCCCAGCCTGCACGGCCGGAGGGGAGGGTCCCCCAGGTGAGGATAGGTGGACAACAAGCACTTGAACCTGAGAGCCTCTGAAGCTCAGCTCTGTTATCAAAAGGGATAGTTGGGCCCGGGAGAGCAAAGTCGAGGTCTCGCGTAGAGTCACCTTACACAGCTAACCCTGAGACAATCTGTCTGGAAATTGAGCTGCCTCGCGGGAACTGTAGAGAAGATGTAACCCGAAATGAACTCAAGCGTGGGATGGAAGCCCATCCCATAAATCCTCTCCTTATTCACCACCTAAATACCCTGCCTGCAACTCAAGGCCTACTGGGCATTAACATTGTCAACTAGAAGGCTAGAGGTTTAATATATCCGGATTCCTCTCCAAACTAACTGGTCAGTCGCATACACTCACCAAGTCTCAGTTTTCCCCAACGCATACCTACTTTGAGGGGACACAAGTTCCAAACTCACTTATGCTAGGCATCATCAGGAGATCTGTCAGTTCGGGTGCTTTTGCTTTTGTGCATGAAAATCTGGCTCTCTGCCTTATGTGGTAGAGTTTTCCAGAGCTCCTCTAAAAAATATTGAGGGTACTGAATGGAGACCTTGAAATCTGCACTCTGTAAAAGACAAGTTTTCGGTTTCTTAGAGACTTCATGGAATGAGAAAGGGTACGGTCCTCCTTGCCTTCCCTTCTGAGACCTCAAAACTTTTATTTTCCCACCAATTCATCCCCTTCACTGTAAGGGAACACTGTAGGATGGAGGACCAATGGCAGCGTTGGTGCGTCAATGGAGTAAGAAAGCAGAAGAGCCTAGGAGAGGAAGTAGGTTGTTGAACTGGACCAAACGAATGAATTTGGCAACCCCTTGTAACCAAACCCAAGATATTTAACCCAAGCACATGATTTCCTTTCTTTACTTTCTTCCCTCCCTCATTTGTTGGTTCCTTAAGTCCCTCATTCCTTCCCATTCTCTCCAACCCCTCCTCTTCAGATACACATATCCTAGATATCTTAGGGGGTTGTTCCAGGAACTTCCATGGATACCATATCCTCGATATCCTCGGATGTTCGTGCCCCTTTTAATGCCATGGTATTTGCATATAACTTACACACACACCGCCTATATATTTTATTTATTTTGCATTGCTGGGATGGAACCCAGGGCCTTACTCTGGTAAACCAAGTCCTCTAAATCGGAGCTGTAACCCTCCACCCTCCACCTGTTTATTTTAAGTCTAGAGTGCTTATAATAACTTTTCGGATGGAGACGCTATGTAGACTGTTTTTATACTATGTTGTTTAGAGAATAATGACACCCCACCTCCCAAAGTCTGCACATGTTCAGTACACAAGCAACCATGGTAGACCTAACCACATTTTTCACAGGGAATTAGTTGAATCCAGATAGGGAACCCATGAATAAGGAAGATCAACTTAATTCCTCCCCCCCCCCACTTGGGTGTGCCTGCAATTTAAATCAGGTCTTTGAGTGTTCTAGGTGAACTCTATACATCCTTATCCCTGAATGGAATTTTAAAATGAAGATCCTACTACATGATCAGTCCCCTTTTAGATGCTGGGGACACAAAGATGAACAATACCAAACAGATTACGTTCCCAGAGCTTACATTCTGGGAAATAGACTTTTTTGACAAAAGCATTTGTCAAACCATTACAATGAATAAGTGAACAGGAGAGACTAAGACTAGAGAACCTTCCTGATGAGAAGAAAGTACTCAAGGGAGACAGAGTCTCAAGTGCCAAGACTGGGGCTCGGGGCTCGAATGATGGTGCGAGTGTTGGCGGACCTAGTGAGCTGGACATGTACAAAAAAGGCAAAAGCTAGATTGGTTAGGAATCTTTTAGATAAAATAAAAGAGAGTTCATTTAGTTCTAGAAACAATAGGAAGCCATCAACGGGTTTTGGGGAAGGACGTAGGGACCGAACTATAGAACTGGAAGCTATAGAACCGGAGCTTCTCACCTTGTCGAGCGACTTCAGAAACTGAAATGCCCTTTGGTCGCGCGAGCTTGCTGGCTAGCTCTGCAACCAAAAGAGGAAGAGTGAGATGACATCTTCACGCCGAGCTCCTAGTGTTGTGAGGGTCAAGACCTTGGCATTCGTTATATACTCTCCCAGCCATTGCCGAGCGCGCAGACCCAAAGTCTGCGCACTCCTGGATCTCACAGGCTCCAGAGTGTGGCGCGGGATGACAGGCTTTAGAACTGTTGGGCAGATCCTGTGCCCACGGTTGGTGAAAATCGGGAGAAGGTGTACATGAAGACGAAGCCATTTTGAGAAACTTGGTCATAACCGCCAGAATCCCGGGTCTGGGCTGTGAGAGAGGTGGGAGGCACGGACAGCAAGTCTTCGACTAGTTTCTAATGCCAGTTTTCTCTTTATCCTTTACAGATAACCCCGACTTAAAGAATCATTGAGGTCTGAGACACTTAGAGCCTCAATCTACAAAGTTGGAAGAAAGCCCTACGTTTTGCCAAAATTTCTCCTGCTTTCTTATTTCCAACTTTTTAATAAATACAGCTTTTAAAAAAAACGTGAATTGCTTCTTTACGTGAACCTGGCTTCCCTCTGCCCGAAAATTTCCTTTCTGTTTACATTTCTATGTCATTGTATGAGGTATTTTCTTTAAAAAAAAATAAAATCCTGCCTTTTCATTGGGCGGGAGTTTTTATGAGTGAGTACCCAGGTCCTGAGGACTTAAGTATGTACTTCCTCTTTCCCAACGAGGCGCACTGTTACCCCAAATGGCGTAGTTACAGCATTTAATGAACTGAAAGCTCAAAGGGGCTACGTGCCTTTTTTGGATCAAATAGCTGGCAAATTGCAGAGAGAACTCTATTTTAAAAAAAAGAAAGAAAGTTTTCATTCCCTCAAGTTTATTCAGTCTATTTATTTAGGATCTATTATGGCCCTGCGTCAGAGATATAGAAGGGGTAGGGGACACGGATATCAGCCAATTGGCACACAAAATACATAACTAGAAATTTTGATTTCAATTTCGTTGAATTGCAAAGAAATTTGTGAGATTCATCATTGTTTCAGATAAACGCTGCCGTTAGAGAACAACACAGCTATGCATTGTGAGACATCCAGATTTCAGAGATGATTAAAAAAAAAAATCAAAAGCCAGGGCTTAGAATAGATGAGATGCGGCTAAAACGCTAAGGAAAATTCCAGGGAGAATTTTGCTGGACATTAGTATGCTCGGCCTTCGGTTACGATCCTATTTTTTGGCGAACCTCACGAGGTTTAGGATATTCCGTTCAGGAGCCAAGTCGAATTTCAACCCCAGCCTAGGAGTCCTTGTCTGCTACTTTCTAAAGTCCTAACGTGGCTGGTCTCCCATCTCGGTATCTGCGCTACGGAACCCTGCCGGCAGCTGCTGGCAGCCAGTGTAGAAGAGGGGGTGAGGGCGGAGTAGTTCAGATTGCCACTTACCTCTACCAAAAAAGGCAACTTCTCCTCAAAGCAGGGTAATACAGGGACGTGGCTCTGATTTCAATTATATCCAACTGCTTCATCTCAGGTTGGAGACTATTGCTCTATTATTTATTTATTTATTTTTATTGAGGTGTAATTCACATAACCTAAAATCAATGATTCAAAAATATACAGGTAGGGTGGCACACGCCTGTAATTCCAGTTACTCAGGAAGCTGAGGCAGGAGGTAACATAAAATAAATAAATAAGCAAATACAAAAAGAAAACATGAATGCCATTTAATTCATTCAGTGTTGCTCATCCATCAATCTATCACTCTTATCTACTTCTCAAAACATCTAAACATCTTCATGATCACTAAAGGCAATCCCATTTAGCATGCCCATTAAATCCTCCTTGCTCTGTCCTTGGTAGTTGTAAATCTTATTTTGTCTCTAGAGATTTACCTATTCTGGACATTTCATGTAAGTGGGTTCATATATGCTGTGACAATGTGTGCCTAGCTGCTTTCACTTAGCACAATGTTTTCAAGATTCAGCATCTACATTTCAACATGCATCAGTTCTTCTCTTTTTAATGGCTGGATCATATCTCATTGTATAAATATACTGGAATTTGTTTATCCATTAATTTGGTGATGAACATTTGAGTCATTTACCTTTCAGCTATTGTGAACAGTTCTGCAATGAATGTGTAACAAGTGTCTGAATTTATGTTAATTCTTTTCCATAAATGACTAAGAATAGAATTTTAAGGTCATAAATAATGCTATGGGGCTTTGTTTTATTTTATTTGTAGTGTACTGGTGATACCCCATGTCCTTTTAGTAAAAAAAAAAAAATTAGAGAGAGAGAAAGAGAGAGAGAGGAAGAGAGAGTGTGTGTCTTTTTTGTAGATGGACACAACACAATGTCTGTTTGTTTGTTTAATGTGGTGCTGAGAATCGAACCGGTTCCCACCCGTGCTTGGCCAGCACTCTACCACTGAGCCACAATACCAGCCCCCAATTTTTTAAATTTTGAAACTGGATTTCACTAAGTTGTCCAGGCTGGCCTTGAACTTTTGATCCTCCTACTTCAGCCTCACTAGTAGCTGTGGTTACAGGCCTTTGCCACCTTGCCCAACAAATAATTCTATGTTTAGCTTTCGGAGAATTCAACATTTTCTACAGTGCTGCACAATTTCATCTAGGTTGTCTAATTTGTTGGCATACATTTATTCATAATACTGTATTCTCTCATAATCTTTTTTTTTATTATTTCTTTAAGGTCACTAGTAATGGCCCCACTGCTCTGTCGTTAAGTCCTCTTGTGGATTCAGCATCCACTTGGTTGCAAAGTCAATTCGACATTTTTTGGGGGAGGGCAGGGGGGCTTGTTTTTCTGTTTCAGTGGAAGGAAAAGCTCTTGGATCTCCCCACTATGGGCGTTTGCTGTTACCTATAATTTTTAATTTGGCTTGGTATGGTTTAAGGCAGAATCACCGAATACTTCTGATGTGCCAAGTTCCTTTTTCCACATATCCCTCTGTGCCTGCTATTCAGTGCCCATGTCTGGCTGTCTTTTTCTGGGTATCTGTCTTCCACCGCGCTCTGAACTACCCTAGTACTCAGCGATAAATTGTCTCTCTCCAATTTTTCTCTCCTCTCCTCACCTCCAACCAACTGTAAGACGCTCACTTCCTTCCCTTCGGTTTCAGAGATCGCGAGTTCGCAATAATTCTCCTTCTTGCCAGCAGGCTCCTCCGTGGTGTGATGTACACCTCAGCGACAGCACACGCGCCTACTTGAAAGCCACACAGCCTTGGCCCAGGAGGCGTTATCTCCGGGTCCCTTCCGTGGAGATCTGCCGAGCCTCCCCGCGAGGTTCCGAGCTCACTGAGCAAGCGCACAACCGGTGGGCTGCTTCGGGGAGCGAGCTGCAGTGAAACGCCGGGAATAGTCTCCGGTCCTAGCGGTGCTGGGTGCAGGAGGCCGCAGCCACCCGCGGACGCCGAGTAACTCGCACCGACTTTCTCCAGAATAATCAGAGGGAGGAGGGAGCGTGCGAGGGGTACTGGAAAGACTGAGGGGCTCTAAACCCGCTGACCAAGGGCCGGAGGCTGGAGAGGGGCCTAGGAGATTGCACTTTGCTGGCGAGGACTTTCCGGTAACGACGGACAAATCCTCTGAACCAGCCGGCCGGTGCCAGGGTTGTGAAGCGGAAAAAAGGCACTTCCGACCCAAGAATTCTCAAGCTTCCCTGGGAGCGCGCGTCCGGAGAGCCATGAGGCCCACGCGCGCCCGGATGTGGCGACCTTGGAGCCCGCGAGATCTACTGCAGGTTTTGGCTGCTCGGCGTGTGAGAGACGGAAACTTGGCCTCAGTCCTATTTTGTCCCAGGCGGTTGCCCCACTTACCCCGGTGGCGGGCCAGACGCGAAGGTACCTATTTAGCCTTGTCACCCCACCTCCAGTACAGGAGATTGAACCTAGGCGCCCTATCATTCAGCTGCATCTCCAGCCCCCCTCCCTTCTTTTCTTTCTTTCTTTTTTTCTTTTTTTCCTTTTAATTTTGAGATAGGGCCTTACTCAGTGGTTTAGGCAGGCCTGTAACTTTCGATTCTGCCTCAGCCTCTAGAATATTTAGGATCGCAGGCGTGCGCCACCGGGCCGGCTAATAAACGTATATTTTTAAATGAATACATTATTATTATTTCCTCTTTTTTCTATTAGAACGTGTCTTTTTAAAAAATTATTTTGTTGTTGTTGTTTTAGATAGATACAATACTTTTTTATTTATTTATTTTGATGTGGTGCTGAGAATCGAACCCAGTGCCTCACACGTGCCAGAAGCACTCCTCACTACTGAGCTACAACCCCATCCCCTAGAAATTGTCTTTGAGTGAATTATAACGTTTTGTTTTCTGAATTTTCAGTTGTCTCTCAAGTAGCAGAGTCATCAGGAGTTGCCATAGATCATCTGCAGACAATCCAGTTTTAGAGAATCATTTCTTTATGGGGATGGTAGCCACAAGAACAAGTCTGAGGACATTCCACTTACATTTCCTATCAACTACTAGTGAACTTATTTAAAGTATTGCCTCTGTTTATTAATATTTTTAAGGCACTTGAGAACAAACTGAGAATAAGAATTCCCAAACCCCTATCTCCTTTCGGAGGGCAATGTAGCAGCATCTCCAGAGCCTATTTGCACTCATTCCTAGAAAAAGCTGTGCCCTTTGAAGGGGAAACAAAGTGAAAAGTTCTAATTAAGCTATCTCCTCATTCCTTAATTAATGCAAAGAAATGCTCATTGAGCACTAACTCTGTATCAGGCATCGCCCTAAGCAATAAAAACTGTAAAGGACTAGCCATCTACTTCAAAGTGAATATAAAAACAGAAAATATTAGTGTTGTTAGTAAATTTTTCCACCTTCTGTTTTAGCTGCTATCTCTTGGGAGAGTCTTCTTATGGCTTGGAGAATTTTATTAATAAACTGAACATCTCTCCCTGCCCCCAACTAAGCCAAGCTTTCTTAATTTGGTAATCAATTCCAAAAGATTTTTTAAAAAAATGAATAGGAAGCCGGACACAGTGACTCACGCTTGTAATCCCAGTGATTTGGAAAGTTGAGGCAGGAGGATTGCAAATTCAAAGCGAGCCTCAGCAATTAGGGCGGGGCCCTAAGCAATTTAGCAAGGCTCAATCTCTGAAACAAAAAATACGGAGCTGGGGCTGGGGATGTGGCTGGTGGTTAAGAACCTCTGGGTTCAATACCTGGTAGAGAGAGAGAGAGAAAGAGCCCAAAATCTCATGACTTACCCCGCCCCCATTGGAGGTGGGAAAGAGAGGGAAAAATGCCACTTTCTTTCTAAATTATTTAATAAAATAATTTATTGTTGTTAATGATTTAAGTGAGAAATTTTTTTGAATTTAGCAACCCAGTAAGTAAATCTTTGGATCCTTCTACCTGACAACCTTCAAGGCACCAAGGATGATTAATTATTATGTACATTTAAAGCTATTTTCACAGGTAAATAGCTTGTATCTATTGCTATAATTTCAAGCTTTAAATGGGAGTAGTAAGATAAGATAGATTTGGCCTTAGAAATCAAGGATATCTTTTTTGTTAGGGAAATAAGGATATAGTTTTTACAAAGCTAGATTAATTAAATAAGGAGATGAGAGTTAAAGGAGTGAAGAGAATAATGGTGTGTTTCTTTTTGTTAGGAAAAGTGGGTCTCCGGAAGGCCAGGTGGGCTGCTGAGTATCACCACAGGACCAATTATGGATACTTATGGACAGTGCAGTCATAAAGTGAGGGGCCATCCTACTCAAAGGCAGGTTTGTTATTTAATACAGAAGAGCAGAATTATTAAATTCCATGTCTAGTTGTATATTAAGTAATCAATGACATATAAAATAAAATAGAAAGAAATTGATTTCACAGTTTCAATTGGAAAATAGTACTGTTCCAGGAAATAAGGGGGTTGTACTAATTACGTGACTCCTGGGCAAGACTAAAACAAAACAAAACAAAACAAAATTTCAGTAACTGTAGGCAAATTAGATGATGATGATGATGATTTTGCTTTCTTTTCCTCTTGTACAAGAAAAGGTGTAGATGAACATTGCTGAGGGGACTAAATTTGTATAATATCTCTGGATGAAATTAGCTATGTCTATGAAAAATATAAAGGAATATTTATATACTTTGACTCAGCAATTTCACTTCTAGAAATTTATTCTAAAGATACATTTGCACATATGCAAAATGGCCCATTTAAAGGAATAGTTACTATAGGTTTATAATAATAACCAAAGATATGAAAAAATTTCAATGACCATAAATGAAGAGAGGCTTAAATTTTGAGACATCCTTTCAATAAAAACATATAGTTATTTAGAAGAATCAGGCAGGGCTGGGGATGTGGCTCAAACGGTAGCACACTCGCCCTGCATGCGTGCAGCCCGGGGTTTGATCCTCAGCACCACATACAAACAAAGATGTTGTATCCGACGAAAACTAAAAAATAAATATTAAAAAAAATTAAAAAATTAAAGAATCAGGCAGATCTAGTAAATATAAAATGATTTCTGACATACATTGTTGAATAAAAAAAGAGGTATAGGACAAGGTGTGTAAAACACTAAATTTAAAAATATTTGTATATGTGCTTGTGTAACCTAAAATATTTCTGGAAAGATACATGAGAAATTGTCAACTATTTTATTTTTGTTTTTTTTCCTTTTTATTGGTTCTTTTTAGTTATACGTAACATCAGGATTCATTTTGACATAATTACAAGCACATGGAATACACTTTGCTTTAACTCAATCCCCAGTACTTACCCTTTCCCTCCCCAGCTCACACCCCCTGTGGAAAAGGGTCCCTTTATTTTACTGATTATTCTGATTTTCTTCTGGGGCATTAAATATGTCTATATGTTGTTCTTGATTGCTGAGTCTTCCCCTTCTCCTTCTGTAGGGAAAGGGACACTTTCCCTCAAAGGCTGTGTCCTCACTCATACACCTTGCCTAGGTGCTTCAGATGTGAGCAGTTATCAGCACATCAGATGGGATCCTCAGAGCCCATAAAATGATTCAAGAGTATCTGGGTAGGGCAGCAACTAAAGAAATTTTTATTTCATGTAAATCAGCACCTTTCCATTTTACTCCAAGGCCAGCATCCTGTTTTCTCTCCACAGTTCTTCCATAGAGGTTTATGTTAGTGAACACACACAAAATAAATAAATAAATAATAAAAATACTCTTGACTTCAATGTGGTCCATATATATGTGTGTGTGTGTGTGTGTGTGTGTGTGTGTGTACATACATATTAGAAAATTACCAACATAATTATAGATACATATGCTGTAACATTTAAAAAAATAGTCTACCTGCTTTTCTATTTTTTTTTAAAAGTCAATTTCTAAAAACCATAAAATGGCTTAAGCAATTTTTATTAATGTTTTGTCATCCTTTATGCCTTGTATAATGCTGGATCATTTAAAAATTTTGTTCTAATTAGTTATACATGACAGCAGAATGCATTTTGATTCATTGTACACAAATGGAGCACAAAGAAGTTGTCAACTGTTTCATTAGGGAGTATAAAGAGGAAGGCTTACCTTGAACTGAATACAATTTGATGCCAGGTGTTTTTTATATTTTAAAAACTAATTGCAAATATTAATAGATTCAACGTGATATTTCATTTTATGCATATAGTGTGCAGTGATTAAATCAGCATAATTAGTATTTCCCTTTCTTTACCATTCCATTATGTTTGGAGCCTTTGATCTCTTCTCTTCTAAAGTTTCATAAAATATATAATAAATTATTATGAATTTTAGTCATCCCTCTGTGCTATAGAACACCAGAACTTATTTTTTCTATCAATTGTTTTTCTACTAATTTTTTTTCTACTAATTTTTTTATTATTAGTTGTTCAAAACATTACAAAGCTCTTGACATATCATATTTCATACATTTATTCAAGTGGGTTATGAACTCCCATTTTTACCCCGTATACAGATTGCAGAATCACATCGGTTACACATCCACGTTTTTACATACTGCCATACTAGTGTCTGTTATATTCTGCCTTTCCTATCCTCTACTATCCCCCCTTCCCTCCTCAATTTTTTTTTTTTTTGGTACCAGGGATTGAACTCAGGGGCACTGACCACTGAGCCACATCCCCAGATCTACTAATTTTTAAACCATTGTATAAGTTGTCTAATAAAAATAAACTAATAGCAAGTGAAACACTGGTGGAAGGAAGTTCTTTTGAGAACTGACCACATTCTATTTGTTAAGAATTGTGCAAATGTCAAATTGCACTAACAGGAAAAGGAAAAAGAACACACCAAAATGAGTCAGTCCCTTATCTAAGCCTTAGGCTTCCTAATTTGTAAAATGGGTATAAGAGCAAGTACTTTGCAGGGTGCTTGTTTAGATTAGATGCAACAGGTATAAACTCCCACAGTGTCAGACACACAATAGTAACTTTCATTACAAACACATACACCCCTCTGGCTTAGCCTTCAAGTTTATATTAGCAATTCCTGGACCAAGCTATGTTTGAAATAGGAAGAATTTAGCATGACCACAGCATCTGTTCACCAGCAGGAGATTTAGCATTAACAGTAAGTCCTCTTCCTTTAGGCTGCATTTACTAAACAAACATTATCTGTCAGGGGCTATGCTGAGTGCTTAGATACAATGGTGAGCAAGAAAAACTCTGGTGTTTTAAAAAATATCATGCTGTTTATACATGAATGTATTTACATTCAAACAATGCAGAATACAACTAATGTTTCTCTTCCATGCTACTTCATTCCCCAGAGGTACCTGGAGACATCAGTAAGGTGGAAGAGTTCTTTATGATCTATGACTTAAAGAGCATCATAGTACACACTATTCTGCATCTGGCTAAATCATCAGTATGACTTAGAGGGTTTTTAAAAAATATTTTTTTAAGTTGTTGGTAGACCTTTTATTTATTTATTTATATGTGGTGCTGAGAACCAGTGCGTCACATATGCCAGGCAAGTGCACTACTGCTGAGCCACAGCCCAGGCCCTTGGAGATTTTTTTCAGTCAGAAAAATTCTCCCTCATCTTTTAAATAGCAGCAGGTAGCCTGATGGACAAATAAATGTTAAAATAGGCTACCTTCTTGTAGCCCCTTCCTCCTTCCTTAAAGCACATCACTCAGATCTCTGCTTCTGTCATTATATCTTCTTCTTCCTCTCTCTTATAAAGACTTGTAAATCTAAATTGAAAAAATGTAAAGGACACTTGTAATTATACTTAGAGCTTTCCCAAATAATGTATGATAAACTCTCCATCTTGAGAACCTTAATTACATTTGTAAAGTCTCTTTTTTCCACCTAAAGTATTCACAATCACTAGCAATTAGAGAAATGCAAATCAAACTATTCTAAGATTTCATCTCACTCCAGTCAGAATGGCAGCTATTATGAATACAAACAACAATAGTGTTGGCAGGGATGTGGGGGAAAAGGTACATTCGTACACTGCTGTTGGGACTGCAAATTGATACAGCCAACATGGAAAGCAGTATGGAGATTCCTTGGAAAACTGGGAATGGAACCACCATTTGACCCAGCTATCTCTCTCCTTGGTCTATACCCAAAGGACTTAAAAACAGCCTACTACAGGGACACAGCCACATTACAGCAGCACAGTTCACAATAGTTAAACTGTGGAACCAACCTAGATGCCCTTCAGTAGATGAATGGATAAAAAAATGTGGCATATATACACAATATTATTATTCATCATTAAAAGAGAATAAAGTCATGGCATTTGCAGGTAAATGGATGGAGTTAGAGAATATTCTCTGATATAAGAAGACTGATTCACAGTGGGGAACATGGGGAAAATATACAAACTAGATAGGGCAGAGGGATGAGAGGGGAAAGGAGGGGCATGGGGTTAGAAATAATTGTGGAAAGTGATGGACATCATTATCCAAAATACATGTATAAAGACAGGAATTGGTGTGAATATACTTTGTATACACCCAGAGATATGAAAAATTGTGCTCTATATGTGTAATATGAATTATAATGCATTCTGCTGCCATATATAAATAAAAAATTAATAAAATAAATAAAGTACCATTCAGGTCCTAGGGATTCAGACCTGGTTTGCTTTGAAGGCCATTTTCCATCTAGTATATATAGGAGATTATCCTGAGTTAGCCAAGTGGGCCCAATGTGATTGCAAGGATACTTATAAATGGAAGAAGAAGACCAAACAAAGTGAACTCAAGAGATGGTAACATGAGAAAGACTGAGCTCAACATTGATGGCTTTAAAGATGGAAGAAATATGAGCAGCATTTAGAAGCTGGAAAAAGCAAGGAAAAAATTATTCCTTAGAGACTCCAAGAGAACACACCCTGACATTGATTTTTATCCAGTAAGACTCATCTTGGACTTCTGACTTTTGGAGCTGAACAACAATACATTTGAGTTGCCTTAAGCCAAAATGGTTGAGAAAATGTATGACTACAACAATAAGAAACTGATATAGATGTGAAGAAGAGTTCTATGGTAGACAGTATTCTACGAATGATCCCCAGCAATTTGCTCTTACATCACCTCCAACTTGAGTGTATGAAGAATATCATATGTCATTAGGGAATTGCTAAGTAAAACAACTGTGAGATATCATCACACATACTAGAGTAGCTAAAACCCAAACACTATGACACTAAATCCTGGTGAGGAGATAGAGCAACAGGTTGTTTGGGGAACACAAAATGATACAATCACTTTGAAGATAATTTGGCAGTTTAGCAACTGTACTGCTGAGTATTTACTCTATGAATTAAAAACTTACATCCACACAGAAGCATGCACAAAAAATGTTTATAGCAGCTTTGATGATAATTGTCCAATATTGAAAGCAACTAAAATGTCCTTCAATAGATTAATAGATAAACTGAAACATCCATACAATAGAATATTATTCAGTGATATAAAGAAATAAACTTGCACAAAAGACAGAAGAACCTTACATGAGTATTGCTAAGTGAAAGAATCCAGTCTAAAAACGCTTGTCCAAAGCATCAGTATTTCTTGTATTTTGAATTTAGGAATACCGTTTATAAAGAGAGGAGCTATGCAGCATCACATTGAGTCATGTTCTCAGAGAACTAAGAAATGCCAGAATCTGGAGTAACTTAGAGCATTTATGATTAGTGATCATGCATAAATGGCCATGTGTAGAGAGAATAACTGCTTTCTTGTTCCTGGTTTTAATATCCTTATGTTAACTCCCACTTTTTGCACAATCTCTAAGACACCAGAAAGTGTACTTTTTCTGAGAAGTTTTCTCAAAGAACATGAAATCTGGGTGAGTCATCCTTAGAATCTGCAAAATAGGGATGTGATCTTTATATCTGTAGGCATTGTAATAAAATTCCACTGCTGCTTAAATAGCTTTAGAATCAGCTCCAACTGAATGTGATCTAGAGTAAGATACATAATGAAGTATATCTCCCGTCTCCAAGAGTCTTATACAGAGATAAGTCACAAATCCTTAGAAAGTCTATGAAGGCAACAAGTCATGATCAAAAGCAATCTAAATACAAGTTGTATTCTATAATTCACTAAGTGATTGAAATACTGACGATAAAGCTATACATCTGAAAGAAAAAAGTAGCATTCAAGTTGGAGTCATGAATGCAAACAGAATACATATACAAATGAAGGAGAATATGAAGGAGAGCTGTAATCATCTAAAACTCTTATTAATAATCCTACCCCACTCCTAAGAAAAATAATACAAGATTATTAATGAGCCTTAAAAAGAAGCCAGACAAGTAAGGAGTTTTGAGAGCTGAATGGAAGTTTACCTTCAAGATAAATTGGTCTCTGGTAATGTTATAGTTCAGTATGGTCCAAAAGAACTTTCAATAAGGATGGAAATGTACTGTATCTCCACTGTCCAATATAGTAACACCAGCCCATGTGGCTGTTTAGCATTTAAAAGGTGTTTGATGTGACTAAGGAACTGAATTTTGTACTTTAATTATTTTAAATTAAAAGTCTCAGGTGCCCAGTATCTATCATATCAGATAGTAGAGCTATACAGAAAAGGAGATGTGCAAAATAAAGAGACAACAGTGCATAGCAGAGGTGAGATACCAAGGAAAGGAACACGTGGGTTTCCCACAGACCTCCTGTTTCCAGTTGAAACTTTTGCCTGCAATCCTGTCCTCTTTCTGTTGTAAACTATCTAGAGTTGATTTCTGCTACTTACAACCTGAAGATTTTGTATTAGTTTGGTAGGGCTGCCATAACAAATACCACTGAGTGGTTTAAACAACAGATTTTTTCTTCTCATAGTCAAGGAGGTTGGAAGTTCAAGACCAAAGTTTTTGCATATTTGGTTCTTTTACAGCCTGTCCTTCTGACTTGCAGATGGCCATTTTCTCATTGTGTCCTCACACAGGCTTTTCTTTATGCACATGTACTCTTGCTGTTTCTTCCTCTTCTCGTGAGGACAGCAGACCTATTGGATTAGGGAACCAACTTTCAATCAAACTGCCTTGTTTAACCTTACTTACCTCTTTGAAGGTTCTGCCACATTGGAGCATATAGCTTCAACATATGAAGTTTGGGGGAACAAAGTTCAGTCCACAATAGATCACTAATTAATACATATAAACAACTTGTTTCTTACTGTTCTCACCATTTTCAAACCCAATTGGATGAAGAAACTCTGGCAATCATATGGATTCTTAGGAATCCATAGTTTGTGGAAAGGTCTGGTTTCAACAGAATTTGTGGTGACAACTCAGCACTTTATTCTCTAACAATGTGGCTTTGGAAATAAGAACTAAGCTTGTGGATTCACATTTTTAAGATTGTACTTACTGGGTAGAGCCTTATATTTTCTCATTTATATTGCAAATAACTTCTACATTTTTTTTTTTTTGTACCAGGGATGGAACCCTGAGGCACTCAACAACTGAGCCACATGCCCAGCCTCCCCCCAATCCTTTTTTTTTTTTGTATTTTATTTAGAGACAGGGTCTTGCTGAGTTGTTTAGGGCCTAACTAAGTTGCTGAGGCTGGCTTTGAATTCATGATCCACCTGTTTCAGCCTCCCAAACCACTGGGATTACAGGCGTGCACCACTGTGCCCAGCTACTCCCACATTCTGTATGTGACTACAGTAGTGTGATAGCAGCTATTTAACAATTGGCTCTGGGAAAATAAACACACATGCACACATGTTATTATGGAATTTACTGACATAAAGAATATGTGTAGCATACAACTTACAAATAACAAAATATGCAATTCTCCTTCTTATAAATTCTGTGTAGGCAATTGACTTTCACAGAATGCTCTTAATTCACTTTGCCAAAATTGCATCTTTAGCCAACCTGTGGTTGCAATTGACAAATGAGAATAATTCTGACATCAGTGTTGGTTGGTAGTTCCATCTATATTAACAATTAAAATGAAAGTATTTTGTAATAGAGTTGAATGTCTGAATTTGACTCTCTTTATTGACAACAGTGAGTTTTTACCTGAAATGAAAAAATTTCAAACACTTGAAGAACACAGTCATGCCATTGCTTAGCAATTTGGATACATTGTGAAAAATGCATCTTTAGGTAATTTTGTCATTGTGCAAACATCATAGAATGCACTCACACAAATCTAGATGATTAAAGGACAGTCACTCCACCTGACCTTTTGATACAGTCAAGAGATGGGTAAACAAGATGTATGAAGATGGTGTAACAGAACATGCTATTTCAGAGTAGACTAGTGAAATTTGATTAAAACTAGTCTTTACATAAAGTCCCTTTTCTGTACCAGATGCCATCCAGAATACATAACACTTAGTGATAATAACCCCTTAGGTTTCAGTTTTTCAGTCTTTCCTTGCTTTGATGACCTTGATAGTTTTGAGAACTTGTCATATATTTTGCAAATATCCATCTTTTGGGATGAGTCATATTTTTTTAAAATTACAAGACTATGGTTTTCAGGAGGAAGACTAAAAAGATACACTTCATTTTTATTATATTATATCATATGAAGAGTACACACTGTCAACATGACATCACTATTGACGTGGAACCCTGGTGCTTGTCAGCTCTTTCTATCTTATGTTTCTTTTTATTTCCATACTTTCATTTTAGGAATGAAGTCAGTATGTTTGGCAAACACTGAGAGTGTGGGCAGCTGTGCTTTAGCTAATTTAGGGTGGACTAAAAGTTCTAAATTATTTGGAATTCTTTTGCACCAAAGATTCTCTTCTCCCTAATTTATTTACTTATTTCTTCAGCCATTTATTTGTATCAGTCTGGGCTCAGGTATTTGTTTTATACCTTGGTTTATAATGTACTTTATTATGTTTCTCAAATTGTTTCATATTTGACCATAAAAAGCTCTTTCAATTGGTTTATTTCTTTCTATCCCTTTGACACAGCCCCATCTCTATGTGTTTTGCTATTCATACTTCTTTACTTTTTGGCACCAGAAGATGTTCTGGGCTCATCTTGCACACTTCCTGCCCAAGTCTTAGAATCAGAAATTTTTCCAACAAGGCCTCTTACTTTTTATTGGAAAATGATTTATAAGCCAAGAGCTGGATGTCAGATGAGTCATTGATGTAGCATATTGTTGCTTGTCCATTTCAAGGACATCTATGTGTATGCTGATCCAAGTATGTACACATATCTACAAATACATTGCCATCTGTTTCTGTATTAAGTGGAACACTCTCCAATATAAGAGTACCACATGAATCACTTTAGCCTCCTCCTTTTGCTTGACTACAAACTCCTACTTCAATAGTCAGACACTGATCACCCACTAGCCACCAGTTACATTTATGTAACTAGGAAAAATTAGCCTTACTTCTCTATTTTTCAAATCACTTTTATAAAGAAGATTTCCACAAATTCTTGTTGCAACCTCTTAAAAGGTATTACTATGGCAATTTTTAAATCAGAAAACAGAAGATCCAAGAGATCATGAATTTGTTAAAGTATGAAAGTTCCCAAGATATTTTTTTTAAAGAGAGAGTGAGAGAGAATTTTAATATTTATTTTTTAGTATTTGGCGGACACACATCTTTGTTTGTATGTGGTGCTGAGGATGGAACCCGGGCCGCATGGATGCCAGGCAATCGCGCTACCACTTGAGCCACATCCCCAGCCTGTTCCCAAGATATTTACTAGTGATACTCATATCCAACTGCAATAGCTTCCTCAGCTAAAGAATAAATACTGTGTCCATTTTTGAGTTGAAGAAGCTGAGACTTTGCAAGGTACCATAATTGGCTCAAACACATACATCCAGTGAATGGTGGAGCCAGTTCTGGCCAGGAGAATAGAGACTATGTTCACTGAAAAGTATCAGATTTCTCTAGACTGGGTTATCTAGATCCTTTGGCCTTTCTCAAGAAGGCATTGCAATTAAAGCCACCATGCTTCCCACCCCTATTCTTGTGAATTGGAGTCCTGACTGTAGCCAAGTACCCCTGACCAATTTTCTATCCCTTTCCATCATCTCCCAAATGCTTTGCACTTTCTTATCCTTAACCCAAGCCTCCCACACTTTCCACTGTACTCCCTAGTACTCCTACTCCACCATCACCTAATATTTCCTTAACCTCTTCTCAGATAATTTCTTTTCCTTTCTTGACATAAATGCAATTCAACTCTCCTTTGAGGTCATTAAATATCGTGAAATCTTCCAAATGGAATACTGTTATTGTTTTTCATGATAAACCTAGCTAACAGTCAGGAGGTGAATTTGGAACCCTCCTTGCTTCCCATTGTTTCTTCCCCAGATGTTATGGGTCAAGTATACCCATCAAGAATACGAATGTTGAAGTTCTAGTGAGCTATACCTCAAAATGAGACCTTTAGAAATAGAGTAATTTCAGATATGAGATATAGTTAGCTAAGATGAGGTCATATTATATTAAGGTGTCCCCTAATCAAATATGAGTGATGGCTGTACTCAACGGTGCACACCTGTAATACCAGTGACCCAGGAAGCTGAGGCAGGAGAATCACAAGTTTGAGGCCAGTCTTAGCAATTTAGCAAGGCCCTAAGCAACATAGCGAGATCCTGTCTCAAAATTAAAAAAAAAAAAAATGAAAAGAGCTGGGTATGTATTTCAGTGATAAAGTACCCCTAGATTCAATCCCTGGTACCAAATAAATACATATGTGATGTCCTTATAAAAAGGGGAAATTTGGACTAGATATACACACAAGAAGAATGCTATGTGAAAGCAAAAGCTGTCTCAGTCTATTTGGGCTGATATAACAAAATAACATTCATTTGGTGGCTTAAAGAACAGAAATTTACTTCTCACAGTTCTGGAGTCTGGGAAGTCCATGGTGAAGACCCTAGCAGGTTCAAATGTCTGGTGAAGGCCCATTTTCTGCTTTATAGATGGCCACCTTCTCACTGTGTCCTCACATGGCAGAAGGGATGAGAGCTCCCTTAGGATTCTTTTGGAACGGCACTAATTTCAGTCATCAGGGCTTCTCCCTCATGATCTAATTAATTCCTAAAGGCCCCACCTCCTAATCTTATCACATTGAAGTTAGGATTTTAATCTAGGAATTCGGTGGGGAGACCACATTCAGTCCATAATAAAGGCAGGTTTCTACAAGCCAAGGAACACCAAAGATTGCCAGCAAAACACACACACACACACACAAAAAAAAAAAAAAAAACCCACCAAAACACCAAAGTACCTAGGGGAAAGGCAAGCAATAGAGCCTTCCTCATCACCCTCAGAAGAAACCATTCTTACCTACAGCTTGATCTCAGATATTTAGTCTGCAATATTCAGCAGCAGTGAACTTCTGTTATTTAAGCTACCCAATGTTGTTAAGGTTTAAATCTGTCTCCGCAAGTTCATGCATTAGAAACTTAACCCCCAATGCAACAGTGTTGAGAGGTAGATCTTTAAGAGGGCAGAACCCTCATGAATTGATGTTTTATTTTCTTGAGAGTGAGCTTGTTATCTCAAAAGTGAATTTATTATAAAATCCAGTCCAGCCCTCTCACGAGCATGCTCTCTTGCTTGTGATGCCTTCTGCCATGTTAGCATGCAATAAGCAGCCCCTCATCCAGATGCCATTCTTTGATCTTGGACTTCCCAGTCACCAAACCATAAGCCAAATAAACCTTTATTGTTTATTAATTACTCAGTCTCTGGTAGACTCTAATAGCAGCATAAAATGGACTAAGATATAGGCTGTAACACTTTATTATGGAAGCCCTACCAAACTAATATACCAACTCTCTTGTAAAAACCCTGTTTCAGTTTTTACTTAAAAATGATATTTTATTTTGGTACCTAGGATTGAACTCAGGGGCACTCGACCATTGAACCACATCCCCAGCCCTATTTTTTATTTTATTTAGAGACAGGGTCTCACTGAGTTGCTTAGTGCCTCACTGTTGCTGAGGCTAGCTTTGAACTCATGATTTGCCTGTCTCAGCTTCCCAAGTCGCTGGGATTACAGGTATATGCCACTGTGCCTGGCTAAGAATTATTTTTAATATGTAAAGTATTATTTCATTTTCTCATGGGTCAGGGAATTCCAATCTAACTCTTCCTTTAGATCTCAGTTTAATTATTATTTCCTTTAGAATACTTGCTTGAACAAGATCTTTGATATAAACTCCCACAGAACCATTTTATTTCATTCTGAAACACCTTTTATTTTTAACCTGAGTTTTTAGTTCTGCAACTGTTAGTGTTATTTAACACTTGGACTATACACTCTAAATTCCAGGAGAGCAGCAAAGTAAAAGTTTCTCTTTTACCATCATATCCTCAGAGTAGTTACTTAGCAAATATTTGTCAAATGAACTGAAGCTTTCCATTGTTTTAAAAGTTGTTTCGTTTTGAAATACAAATAAGCTTTGGTAAATATAATCCACCAAGCCTTATCAGCCATACAATATTTAATATCTACATGAATGTCAGACCTAAGACGGTGCTGAAATTTGTGTTATCAGATAATTGCTTCCTAAATAACACTTGACTTCTTTCTCGGTCCTGTTTCTTGATCTTGTCAACTTTGATCATTGTTTTATTGACTTCCACAATTGTGTGGTCTCCAGAATCTTATTCATGGTCTTTTAACAAGGACTGACTCTAATACTTTGATGGATTACTTAACAACAATTACCACATTTTAATTTGTTGTAACCAGTATGTGTATTCTTGGCCATATTCCTACCCATAACCATATCTTCTAGTCCAGGTATTAAAACATAAAGGGACACATGGCCTGCTATTAATTTTAGTCCCAGATAGTGGAAGCAATCTCTCTTATCCAAATGGGAGGCAGGGATACTACTATCTTGAAATTAGCACTCCTGCATTATTACTAACCTTAGGGCAGCCAATGCCCTGGTGATAAGTGTGGACTCCAGGGAACTACAATCTGTGGGTTACTTCATGGATTTTTCTTTCAGGCATGCATTAGCTTTCTATCACTTTGACAAAATACCTGAGAAAATAGACTTATGAGGAGGAGACATTTATTTTGACTCACAGTTTCAGGTTTATTCCATGGTTGCTTGGGCCTGTTTCCGTGGGGCCTGTGGCAGGGCAGAACAACATGGCGGGAAACATGTGGTGGAGGAGGCTACTCACTTTGTGACATCTAAGAAGCAAAGAGGGAGAAAGTAAGGGACTAGGGTCCTAATATTCCCTCCAAGGCCACTCCCCCAATGACCTAATTTTCTTCCACTAGGCTCCTCATCCTACTGGTTCTGTCACCTCCCAGTAGCATCAGAGGTAGATGAACAAGCCTTTAATACTTGGACCTTTGGGGGACATTTCAGATCCAAACTCTAAAAAGGTATGTCTTCCCATTTGGAGCTCTATTGGCAGACATTACACAGGAGGTTCAGCCAGAGAGTGGTTTAAGATACTAGATAGGGTTGGGAGTGTAGCTCAGTGATAGAGGCCCTAACAGGTACAAAACCCTGTGTCTGATTTCCAGCAACACACACACACACACACACACACACACACACAGAGAGAGAGAGAGAGAGAGAGAGAGAGAGAGAGAGAGAGAGAGAGAGAGAGAAAATGATATCAGACAAAGTTGGAGTAGGGTGGGGAGTAAAAGGAATACGGCCACGGAACAAGTACATTCAAATTCTAAGTATCTATTATATTTTTAGGGTTCAAAAATCAAATATCACTATAAAGTGTTTTGGTATAATAAAAATCTATTTAGTCTTTGTCCCTGTTCCAAAGACAGAGATCCTAAAACCATTGGAACCTCCTGAGTGAGGAGTTATCTTTTCTATGCTAATGACATGACTCCTGGCAGGGGCTCTTAGATAGATTCAGATAGGTGCCAGTCACTATAAAGCAAAGAGGGTTAGGACTGTCAGCTTTCCCTCCCCACCTCATAGGTAGGGGAGGAAAAGTAGGGGAGCTTAAGTCACCCACAGCAAGTGATTTAATAAACCATGTTAATGTAATGAAACCTCTAAAGCAGTCTCTAACCTTTGGGGTTCAGAGAGTTCCCGGGCTGAGAAGCACACTGAACTGCTACAAAATTTAAAAAAAAAAAAAAAGAAAGAAAAGAGCTGGGAATGTATTTCAGTGATAAAGCACTGGGAGAAGGTGTGGGAGTTCTATGCTCCTCTCCCATACTTTACCTCACAGGTCTTTTCCTTATGGCAGTCCTTGACTTGTATGTTTCATAATAAATTGGAAAACATACATAAAGTGTTTTCTTGAGTTCTGTGAATCTTTCTAATGAATTATCAAACCTGGAGGGGTGTGTGTGCATGTGTGAAAGCTTGCATTTGTAGTCAGTTAGACAGAAGTATACCATTTGTGGCTGACATCAGAAGGTGGAGCAGGCTTGTGGGACTGAGACCTTAACCTGTGAGACTGTGCTGACTCTGAGTGGCTAGGGTCAGAATTGAAATGAATTGTTGAACTCCCAGTTGGTGTCAGACGTTAAAAGACGAACTTCAGCACGTTACGATTTTAAAGAGTTTGAAGGACAATGATTCATCAATCAAGAAGCTTCAAATAGGAAATGATTTGGGGCCCCACTAGAAGTGGTTGAAGGGAAAGCTTTTATAGGGTGAATTTGAAAATACATGAAAGAAATAATTAGAGAATGCAATTTCATATTTCAATTATTTGATTGGTTAAAGTCTAAGCAATTGCTTTATTTTTATTATCTTGGTGGGGAGTTAAGAAAATATAATTATTTTTCATTTGGATAACTATAATTGGCTTTTGTTAAGAGAACAGAATGTTCTCTGCCTATTTCAAATGGTTCCTTTTCTCCTCCTCCTGCCAGAAGCAGGGAGGAGATTTTTTAAAAAAATTTCTACAGTGAGAACTATATAGGGCTCTTGGAGGTAAAAACTCCCTGAAGTTGTGCCTCCCCATGGCTTGAGATTTTTAACCTGAGATAGTCCATACTGAGTCACTAATGATTCTTCAGTAATAATAGAAAATGTCCCTTCTTATCTTTGCTTGAACTGGAGACTTGTACTTCTTTAATACCCTAGAAAAACTATAATTATACCTATTACCTACCTGTCTCATCCATTTGGGGGAAGAAATTTTCTGGATTGAAAAATTCTCGGCTGGATTGAAAACTTTTTATTTTCCTGTCTTCAGCATTTCTCTTGTTGTATGTGTGTGATGCCTTCTAAGTTTTTCCATGTCAGACTAGAAACTAAAAGTCAATACTTTATAATTTAGATGTTTCCATGAATACATATATTCTATATACACAGAAGATACATTCTAAAACACATTATTTTAATTGTTCTTTTTTCACAAATGTGCATTTATAAAACTGTAAGCAGCATCTTGCAGTCTTTGATTATCTCACCAGGAAAACTTTCCATGCCATTTTTATTTATTTTATTTTTAAAAATATTTATTTTTTTTAGTTGTTCACAATGCCTTTGTTTTTATTTATTTATTTTTATGTGGTGCTGAGGATAGAACCCAGGGCCTTGCATGCACTAGGTGAGCGCTCTACTGCTGAGCCACAACCCCAGCCCCATGCCATTTTTATTCAGTTGCATATTCCACTTATTAATTTAATACAATTTGTTAGTAAAATACCCTATCAACAGGCATTTGTTTGTTTCAAGTCTATTAGAAATAATATGAAATGGAAAAAAAATTTAGATACAGTTAATCAGTTTTTGTCACTGCGACCAAAACACTCGACAAGATCAACTTAAAGGATAAAAAGTATTTGGGGCTTACAATTTCAGAGGTTCAGCCCATGGTTGGTGAACTCCATTGCTGTGAATCTCAGGTGAGGCAGGAGCAGGACTTCATGGCAGAAGGGCATAGTGAAGGAAAGCTCCTCAGCTCATGGTAGCCAGGAAGCAGAAAGAGAAAGGGGGGAGGGGGAATCATCAACAGACATAGTCCAGATATACTTCCACTTCCCTGCTTCTTCTAGCCACACCCCACCTATCTATAGTTACTACCCAGCAGTCTACTCAAATTTCTAATCCATCAAATGGATTAATCCACGGATGAGATTATAACCCTCATAATCTAATCATTTTACCTTTGAACATTCCTGTATTGCCTAACACATGAGTTTCGGGGGGGGGGGGACATTAAAGATCCAAAACATTACACTCTACACCTGTCCTCCAAAAGTTCATGCCCATATCATAAAGCAAAACATATTCAGTTCATCTCCAATAGTCCCCATAGCCTTAATCATTTCAGTATTGCTCAAAAGACTAAAGTCTTCTCAAACTCAAGGCAAACTCTTGACTGTGAGTCCTGTAAAACTCAAAAGCAAGCTATATGCGTTCAATAAGTAGTAAACAGAGTAAACATTCCCATCCCAAAAGGGAACAGTAGGAGCACAGAAAGAAAGGATGGTACCAAAGCAATACTGAAACCCAGACAGACATTAGGTCCTATAATTCCAGGTCCAGCATATGAGTCATATAGGGCTGAGATTTGAGCTCCAAAGGCCTTGGGCAGTTCCACCCTTTTGGTCTTGTTGGCTGAAACCCACATGACTCCATTCTTGGCCCAGCTCTGATATCTGCTTACACCTTTCCTCCGCAAATGGTACACATTCCTGGCACGTCTTAATTTAGGGGATCTCCATTCCAGCTTCATTAGAGTCTGCACACAGGAATTCTGACTCTGCTATACACTTTGCCTGGCCTCCCATGCCTTCCTTAAAAACCTCAGTGGAAGCCTCTGTGAACCCCTAACTCCAGCATCCTATATTTCTGCATAACCAGCACCTCATGCACAATTGCAAGATTTGCTACAAGCTATCTGGGCTGCCTTAGACCATGACTGCAGTGACCTCTGAATGCCTAGGCACCACTGTGCTAGCCCGGTGCCCTCATTGTCTCTCAAATATTATCACTTTTATAAGGTTGAGCCTGCTATGGATGTGTTGTTGCTAATTCCTGAGATGTCTTCAAGGTATCTTTCCTATTTTTGTGCAAAGCATTTAGCTTCTCTTTAGTGGTAGTAAGCTCTTCAACAAACACAACATCCTTGGCACAAATTTTACATGTGCTTTTCTGGCCAAAATGTAAGTTTTTCAAACCTTTCATCTTTGTTTCTGCTCCTGATTATCACAGTAAATTTTTCTGAAAGCTCCTAGCAATATCCATGCCACCGCCACTGCTATGCTGCCTGAAATTCCTTCCACAAGATTAATTAGTCCATCACCTTTAAATTCAGTCTCACAGAAAATCTCAGGACCTGTGCAAAGTGTAGACAATTTCCTTGCAAGAATGTAACACAAATGGACTCTAATCTGATTTCAAATAGAGTCTTCTTTCTTCAAAACCTCATGAACCCTGTCTTCACTGTCAATAATTCTATAAGCATAATGGTATTTAGAGCTCCCACCAGAATCACCCATTAAGTTCCACTTTAAATGTTCCAAAGCTTTTCCAGTTTGCATCTCTAAACTTTTCCAAACAAAAATTTTTTCCAACAAACCAGCTCCAAAGGTTTCTGAACCACATGGTTAGGTTAATCACAGCAAACACCCCAATTCTTGGTACCAATTTCTGTTTCATACAACTTTTTTTTTCTTTGTTGTGACCACAAAACCTGAAAAGAACAAGTTAGAGGAGGAATCATTATTTTTGGCTCATGATTTCAGAAGTCTCAATCCACAGAGACAGACTCCATTGCTCTGGGTGTAAGGTGAGGCAGGACACAATAATGGAAGGGCATGAGAGAGGAAAGCTGATCCAACATGGCAACAAGGAAGCAGAGAGCTCTGCTCATCAGGGACAGAGCATAAACCTTAAAGTCATGCCCCCAGTGACCTACCTCCTCCAGCCACATCCTACCTGCCTTGGTTATCACCCAGTTAATCCATATCACTAGGTTAATCCATGGGTTAGGTTATATCTCTCATTATCTAAATGAAAATACATTGTCTCACACATGAGCTTTTGGGGGACACCTCATATCTAAACCATAACAGGGAACATTCTTGCCCCTTTCCAGAGACCCCTTTGCTTTCCATTATGTCTCCTTTGGAATATTATCTTTCATTCTTAGCTTCACTTATTATATTAATGATATAATATAATACATGAGAATATACCAATTAATTCCATAGGCATATTTCCTAATTTAACTCTATGTATGTATTATTATGTGTCTACATACAAACACATAATTATATCTCAGGATTAAATTACATTGGATCATTTAAATTCAGCCTCACAGAAAAATCTCAGGATGTGGGCAATGTACAGACAATTTCCTTGCAAGAATGTAACACAGATAACTAGGACAACCTTTGCACCTCTTTACCAGAATGACTTTAAATAACAACATATAGATAAAAGAAGAATTGTAAATTGCCCTAAATTTAATTACAAAGCAGAGGCTAGAGAGGGGAGAAAAATAGAGGAAGTTAATTGGTTACCAGCAGCAGGCAAACACAACAAAAAGAACATTTATGTTGAAACCTTAGCTTGCATTCCATCTTGGCCAATCCCAAGGGCCACTGTGTACTATTTACATATCAACTTCCCAGACTGTTAACCCCATCCAATCTGAAGCAATGCTTACTTCTCCTTATGGACTGTTTTATCCCAAAGCTCTCCTTATTTCTTCACATTATCCAACCCCTTTTATCCACAGCCTACAATGTTAACAATTTATGTTTGCTTTCCCCAAAGCTCATAAAAATACTCTTAGTTCTAAGTCTAGTAGACATTTTCCAACTGCTACCTACCCATCCTGCTTGTAGTTTATGGAAAGTTCTCTATGGACCTGACCCTTTTTTTGGATAGCAATTGTAATAGCCCCCCCACCCCCGCCCTATTTCATTTAAATGATTCTTTTGGACTTGAAAATTTTGGTTTAATAAAATCTAGGACAAAACATGGTGCAAAAAACAATTCGAATCTCTTATTTTTCCAAATGAATTTCATGATTGCTTTTTCTAGATCCATGAAGAATGTCTTTGGGATTTTAATAAGAATTGCATTAAATCTGCATAACTTCTGGTAGTACAGCCAGTTTGACAATATTAATTCTGCCTGTCCAAGAACATGGATATCCAAGACCATCTTCTAAGGTCTTCTCCAATTTCTTTCTTTAATGTTCTGTAGATTTCATTGTAGAGATCTTTTGCCTCTTTTGTTAAATTGGTTTCCAATTTTTTTAGACTATTGTGAATGAGGTAGTTTTTCTAATTTCTCTTTCAGTGAATTCATTGCCAATATATAAGGAATGCATTTGATTTATGGGTGTTGATTTTATATTCTGCCTCTTTGCTGAATTCATTTATTAGTTCTAGAAATTCTCTGTGTAATTTCTTGGATCTTATAAATATGGAATCATGTTGTCAGCAAATAAGGATGATTTATGTTCTTTTTTTCCTATTTATATCCCTTTAATTTCTTTCCTCTGTCTAATTGCTCTGGCTAGAGTTTCCAGAACAATTTTGAATAGAAGTGGTGAAAGCAATCCTTAGAAAGAAGAGTGAAGCAGGAGGCATCACATTAACAGACCTTAAATTATACTACAGAGCCATACTAACAAAAACAGCATGGTATTGACACTAAAACTGATACATAGACCAATGGTACAGAATAGAAGACACAGAGACAAACCCATATAAACACAGTTACCTCATCCTAGATAAAGGTGCCAAAAACATACATTGGAGAAAAGATAGCCTCTTCAACAAATGGTGCTGGGAAAACTGGAAATCTGCTTGTAGAAAAATGAAATTAAACCGCTTTCTCTCACCCTGTACAAAATTCAACTCAAAGTGGATCAAAAAACTTAGGCACTAGAACAGAGACTCTGTGCCTACTAGAAGAAAAAAGTAGACCCAAATCTCCACCATGTCAACTTGGGAACTGACTTCCTTAACAAGACTCCACAAACACAAGAAGTAAAATCAAGATTCAGTAAATGGGATGGATTCAAACTAAAAAGCTTCTTCTCAGGAAAGGAATCAATCAATAACGTGAAGAGATTACATACAGAATGGGAGACAATCTTTACCACATGCATCTCAGATAGAGCACTAATCTCCATGATATAAAAAAAAAAAACTCAAAAAACTCAACAAAATTACCCAATCAAGAAATGGTCTAAGAAACTAAACAAATAGTACATAAAAGAAGAAATATAATTGATCAGCAAGTATATAAAAATGTTCAACATTTCTAGTAATTAAAGAAATGTAAATCAAAACTACAACAACGTTCCATCTCACTCCAATTAGAATGGCAATCATCAAGAATATAATCAATAATAAATATTGGCAAGGCTGTTGGGGAATAGATACACTCATACATTGCTGGTGGGACTGCAAATTGGTGTAATCAGTGTGGAAAAGACTATGGAGATACCTCAAAAAACTTGAAATGGAACCACCATTTGGCCCAGCTATCCCACTACTTGTTTTATAACCAAAGGACTTCAAATCAGCGTACTATAGTGACACAGCCATATCAATGTTTATAGCAGCTCAATTCTCAATAGCCAACTTATGGAACCAACTTGGATGCCCTTCAACAGATGAACGGATAAAGAAAATGTGGTCATATACATAATTTAATATTTCTTAGCCTTAAATAAAAATGAAATGATGGCATTTGCATTTAAATGGATGGAGCTAGAGAATACTACACTAAGTGAAAGAAGCCAAACCCAAAAATCCAAAGGCTGAATGTTTTCTCTGATATGTGGGTGCTAATTCACAATAAGGGGGGTTGGGCAGTGGTGGCTGGGAAGAATAGAGATACTTTGGATTAAGCAGAGGGGAGTGAAGATGGAGGAGAGGTATGGGAGTAGAAAGGATAATAGAATGAATCGGACACTATTACCCTATGTTCATATATGATTACAAGACTGGTGTGATTCTATATCATGTTCAACCAGAAGAATGAGAAGTTATACTCCTTTTATGTAAGATGTGTCAAAATGCATTCTACTTTCACGTATAACTAATTAGAAAAAAATTTTTAAAAGAGAAAAAATGTAACTTATATTTGTACATTTGTTCAATTAATTTTTGTATACAATTTGAGATTCAGATCAAAATTTACTATTTTGCTATAGCATCATTTTTAGAAAAGGCTATTTTCCAACCCACTGAGCTGCATTTGTACCATTGTCAGAAAACCTTGGGAATTAGCTCTGTTGGTTAATTTTTTGTTTTTCTATTCTGTTCCAATGATTCTATGTATCTCTTTTCCCACTAATACCAGGTAATCTTGATTACTGTAACTATAGAGTAAGTACTACAATCAGATGGATTGATTCTCTCCCTTTTTAAAAAATTGCTTTAGTTATTTTAATCTTTTTTGATATAAAATTTTTAAGTAGTATTTGCTATGTGTATGAAAATTTTGCTAGAATGTTTATAGAAATCCCACTTAACCTATATATTACTTTGTGGAGAAATGACATCTTTATTGTGTTGAGTTTTCCAACCCACAACATGGCATACATCTATATTTGTTTAGATCTTTAAATTTTTGATTAGCATTTGACAGTTTAAAGAAATTTTATACATATTTTGTTATATTTACATCTGAGTATTTGGGTATTTTTCTGATTATAAATCATATTAAAAATTAAGATTAATGATTTGTATCTAGTTTTCATATACTTAATCTTATGAAGACTATAGTCCTAAAGATGGAAAAAAGATTGAGCAATGGCCCTGGTGCCTGTTGAAAAAATAAATTAAAAAATATTTTAAAACTAAAAAAAAAAAACAAAACAGGATAATTTGCTCACCGTTAACTTTCAGTCAAGAGCTATTTAGACCCAAATAGTCTGTCTAGCATTAATTCCAGCTAAAATTATTTCTGGTAACACTTCAGATTATGACAGCTTGAAACATGTCATCTATCAATTTAATTTGTTCAGTTTCTGGATACAACACAACATCACAATCTTCTGTGTAACAAATTATCACAGAATTATTATCTTAAAACAACAATCCACATTTATTATCTCACAGTTTCTGTGGGTCAGGAGTCCTGGTGCAACTTTACTGGGTCCTCTCTCAATCACATAGACTATAATCACATGTTGCCTGGATTGTGTTTCCAACCAAGTGAAATTGCTGGGTCAAAGAGTACATACTCTGTTAATTGTTTCCAAAAAATTACTTATTTACACTCCAATTAATCCCTTCTTCAACAATGGATATAAGTAACTTTGTAAATGTGCTGAGCTTTTATATGTAGATGAACTGTTTCCTCTCATTAACACATACCTGTGCTTACCTTTGCCTATACCATAGTAGTGTAAACAGACTAAGGTTTTGACTCTTCAGGAGACACACTCTCGGGGCACATCCTAAAGAAGTTCATGTCCATTATGTGATTTTTTCATTTCCTGACTTTCCTTCTTCAGTGAGATTTGCTAGGGGATCTTGGCACAGAGTGTGGAGGGAGAAAGTGAGAAAGAGAGAGAGAGAGGGAGAGAGAGAGAGAGAGGGAGGGAGGGAGAGAGAGAGAGAGAGAGAGAGAGAGAGAGAGAGAGAGAGAGAGAGAGAGAGAGAGAAACAAGAAGGTAAAGATAGTGAGGAAAATATGAGAGAAAAATATTCCCTTCGTAATTTTGCTCAGAATTGACCATGAAGAGCTGGAGTTATATTACCATTCTATCTTCCATATTTCTGGGCGAGGTGAAATCTTTTTTTTTTTTTTTTTAAAGAGAGAGTGAGAGAGAGGGGGACAGAGAGAGAGAGAATTTTAACATTTATTTATTTTTTCTTAGTTCTCGGAGGACACAACATCTTTGTTGGTATGTGGTGCTGCTGAGGATCGAACCTGGGCCGCACGCATGCTAGGCGAGCGCGCTACCGCTTGAGCCACATCCCCAGCCCGAGGTGCAATCTTTTAAAAGTGGCAGATGTTCAAACTGTGCAAACAGAATGAGTAATCATTTCAAATATCAATACCAGTTCCTGAGTTCTTGAAAACAACATCATTTTAGAGAAAGTTTACTAAATATGGAAACTATATTTAAAATCTCAAGTGAGCCACAACTGAGTGAAAACAGATTTGATTTGGGGAAAGAATCTGGACATTCAATGCCATTCTCTACTCCATATTCAACAAATAGGGACAGATTTATGATGAGGTTTGTGAAACTGAAGCTTTATACCCTCACTTGCTCAACTGCTCAGATTCCTAATATATATGTTTACACACACTGATTCTGAATCAAAGAACAGGCCATTTATTACTCACAGATTCTGAATCAGAGAACAGGCCCTTTATTACTCACTAAGCATCAAAAAACTCAATTCCCTCCCCCAGTTTCCATCCCCACAGGATGATGCAGTGAGGGCCAGATGGTCACTTTTGTTTGCAGATGACTGCATCCCAGAACAGGAACCTTGCAATCATGAGATTCATAGCTTATATGGAGCTGTTGGTACATTTGTACCTTGTGCCTTCTGGATATTTACCCTGAAATGTAAATAATCTTCAAAGATTGATAAGAAGAAATAGAAAGGTTTCTAGTCTGTTAGCAAGTGGTTCCAGGGGAAATGAATCTCTAAAACTCTCTAGCTTCCATGTTTACTACTTAATGATCTTTTAACTTAGTTTGCCTGTATTCTTTGCCCAGGAAACCTGAGCCATGCAAAAACCAGTATATCCATAGAAAATTAATTCCCAATAGCTCCTTTAAAAATCTGAAGGTGAGTAGCCAATGAATTCATGTGAATTCTTCATACTTTTATGGAGGAGGGTAAAATTCACAGAACAAAATTTTTGTATTTTTTTTTAAGTCCTCCAAACTAAGTAAGTTTCAGACCTCACAAAACCTGGATTTGTTCTGCTCACATTAATGAAAAAGTGTCATACAGTGATCAAGCAAAATCTGTTTCTTTGCTGTGATGGAGTTTCTTTTCCTCCTGTATCCCTTACCATACTCTGAGTTCTACCACTAATTTTGAAGAATCTCTCCCTCCTGTATCCCTTTCCACACACTCTGAGTTCCATCACCAGCTCTGATGGTTCCTTCCTTTTATTACAACATTCACAAGCAGTGCTGTTTTTGTTAATTAATTAATTAATTAATTAATTCTAATTAGGTATATATGACAGCAGAATGCATTTTGATTCATTGTACATGCAGTGGCTGTTTTTTATGCCTGCACAGCTCTCTCTTGACTTGAGCAATTTTCTTTTTCCTCCTCATTGTTGTGTTTGGGACATTTTTGCCCAACCATCAACCATCCACTCCCATTCTGTAATTCACCTTCACTTTTTAATGATTGTAGTTTTTAAATTTAGTCTCTCTTTGTAAATCTACTCCTAATTCCTTAAGAAGCAAAGATGGCTCCATTCCAAATTTTCTGAAGAATCTGCATACCACTTTCCATAATGGTTGCACCAATTTGCAGTCCGACCAGCAACGTATGAGTGTACCTATTCCCCCACATTCTCACCATTATTTATTGTTGATTGTATTCTTGATGATTGCCATTCTGTTGGAGTGAGATGGAATCTTGGTGTACTTTTGATTTGCATTTCTCTGATTGTTAGAAATGTTGAACATTTTTATTTATTTATTTGTTATTTTTTAAAATTCTAATTCATTTTATATGACAGCAAAATACATTACAATTCATATTACACATATAGAGCACAATTTTTCATATTTCTGGTTGTATGTAAAGTATATTCACACCATTTGTGTCTTCATACATGTACTTAAGGTAATGATGTCCATTTCATTCCACCATCTCTTCTACCACCATAGCCCTCTGTTTCCCTCCCACCCCTTTGTTCTATCTAGAGTTTCTCTAATCCTCCCATGCTCCCTTTCCTAATCCCACTATAAATCAGCCTCATATCAGAGAAAACATTGAGCCTTTGGTTTTTTTGAGATTGGCTAACTTAGCATTGTGTTCTCCAACACCATCCACTTACCTGCAAATGCTATAATTTTATTCTCTTTTATTGCTGAGTAATATTTCATTGTGTATGTATACCACAGTTTCTTTATCCATTCATCTACTGAAGGGCATCTAGTTTGGTTCCACAGTTTAGCTATTGTGAATTGTGCTGCTATAAACATTGGTGTGGCTGTATCCCTGTAGTATCTGTTTTTAAGTCCTTTGGGTATAGACTGAGGAGTGGGATAGCAGGGACATATGATTGTTCCATTCCCAGTTTTCCAAGGAATCTCCATACTGTTTTTCATATTGGTACACCAATTTGCAGTTCCACCAGCAATGAATGAATGAGCCTTTTTACCCACATCCTCGCCAACACTTATTGTTGTTTGTATTCTTAATAGCTGCCATTCTGATCAGAGTGAGATGAAATCTTAGAGTGGTTTTGATTTGCATTTCTCTGTTAGAGATGTTAATCATTTTTTTCATATATTTGTTGACTGAGTGCATATCATCTTCTGAGAAGTGTTTGTTAAGTTTCTTGGCCCATTTACTGACTGGATTATTTGTTTTTTTGGTGTTCAGCTTTTTGAGATTAGTGCTCTATCTGATGTGCATATGGTGAAAATTTGCTTCCCAATTGTAGGCTCTCTATTCACCTCACTGATGGTTTCTTTTGCTGAGAAGAAGCCTTTTAGTTTGAACCCATCCCATTTATTGATTCTTGATTTTAATTCTTATGCTATAGGAGTCTTACTAAGGAAGTTGGGGCCAAATCCGACATGATGGAGATTTGGGCCTACTTTTTCTTCTATTAGGTACAAGATCTCCAGTTTAATTCCTAGGCCCTTGATCCACTTTGAGTTGAGTTTTGTGCATAATGAGGTATAGGGGTTTAATTTCATTTTATTGCATATGGATTTCCAGTTTTTCCAGCACCATTTGTTAAGGAGGCTATCTCTTCTCCAATGTATGTTTTTGGTATCTCTAATATAAGATAACTATAATTATGTGGGTTAATCTCTGTATCCTTTATTCTATACCATTGGTGTACAAGTCTATTTTGGTGCCAATACCTGCTGCTTTTCTTACTATTGCTCTGTAGTACAGTTTAAGATCTGGTATAGTGATGCCACCTGCTTTACTCGTCTTGCTAAGAATTGCTTTAGCTATTCTGGGTCTCTTACTTTTCCACATGAATTTCATGGCTGATTTTTCTTTTTTTTTAATTTTTCTATTTCTATGAGGAATGCCAAGGGGATTTTGATTGGAATTGCATTAAATATGTATAGTACTCTTGATAGTCATTTTGACAATATTAATTCTGCCTATCCAAGAGCAAGGTAGATCTTTCCATCTTCTAAAATCTTCTTTGATTCCTTTCTTTAGTGTTCTGTAGTTTTTATTGTAGAAGTCTTTCCCCTCCTTCCTTAGGTTGATTCCCAAGTATTTTTTTGAGGCTATTGTAAATGGGGTTATTTTCCTTGTTTCCCTTTCAGAGGATTTGTCACTGATATACAGAAATGCCTTTGATTTATGGGTATTGATTTTATACCCTGCTATTTTGCTGAATTAATTTACTAGTTCTAGAAGTTTTCTGGTGAAAATTTTTGGGTCTTCTAGGTATAGACTCATATTGTCAATAAATAGTGCTAATTTGAATTTTTCTTTTCCTATTCATTTCCCTTCAATTTCTTTCACCTAATTGCTGTGACCAGTGTTTCAAGAACTATGTTAAATAGAAGTGGTGAAAGAAAGCATCCTTGTCTTGTTCCAGTTTTGAGAGGGAATGCTTTAAATTTTTCTCCATTTAGAATGATGTTGGCTTGGGGCTTAGCATAGATAGCTTTTACCATGTTGAGATATGCTCTTCTTATCCCTAGTTTTTCTAACGGTTTTGAACATGAAGGGGTGCTGCATTTTGTCAAATGCTTTTTCTGCATTTATTGAGATGAACATATGATTCTTGTCTTTGTGTCTGTTGATGTGATGAGTTATGTTTATTGATTTCCTTATGTTGAAACAACCTTGCATCCCCAGGATGTGATCATAGTGCACTCTCTTTTTAATATGTTTTTGTATTTAATTTGCCAGAATTTTGTTGAGAATTTTTGCATCTATATTCATCAGGGATATTGGTCTGTCATTTTCTTTCCTTGATGTGTCTGTTTTTGTCTGGTTTTGGTATCAGGAAGCAACTAGTCTCAGAGAATGAGTTTGTAAGGGTTCCCTCCTTTGATAGTTAATGAAATAATTTGAGGAGTAATGGTGTTAATTCTTCTTTGAAGATCTTATAGAGCTCAGCTGAGAATTCATCTGGTCCTAGGATTTTTTGGTTGGTAGTCTTTTGATGGCATCTTCTATTTCATTGCTTGAAATGGATCTATTTAAATTGTGTATGTCCTCTTGATTCAGTTTGGAAGGTCACATATCTCTAGAAATTTGGTAATGTCTTCAAGATTTTCTATTTTATTGGAGTATACATTTTTAAAATAGTTTCTAATAATCTTTTGTATTTCAGTAGTGTCCATATGATATTTCCTTTTTCATAAAATATTTTAGTTTTTTCTCTCTCTTTCATTAGCATAGCTAAGGATTTATCAACTTTATGTATTTTTTCAAAGAACCAACTTTTTGTTTTTTTCAATTATTTGAATTGTTTCAATTTCATTAGTTTTAGCTCTAATTTTAATTATTTCCTGTCTTCTGCTTTTGGTGCTGATTTGTTCTTTTCCTAGGGTTTTAAGATGTAATGTTAGATCATTTATTTGTCTACTTTCTATTCTTTTAATGAATGAGCTCAATGCAATGAACTTTCCTGTTAGCACTGCCTTTATAGTGTCCCAGGTATTTTTAAATGTCGTATCCATGTTCTCCTTTACCTCTAAGTATTTTTTAAAATTTCATTCCCAATTTCTTCTGCTATCCATTCATTATTTGATAGTGTAATATTTAGTTTCCAGGAGTTGGAATGCTTCTATTTTTCATTTTATCATTGATTTCTAATTTTATTCCATTAGGATCTGATAGAATGCAGGGTAGTGTCTCTATTTTTTTTTTTTTGTATTTGCTAAGAGTTACTTTGTGGCATAAGATATGGTCTATTTTAGAGAAGGATCCATGTGCTACTGAGAAGTGTGTTTGTTCATTGTTGGATGAAATAGTCTACATATGTCTGTTAAGTCCAAATTATTATAATTATTATTAAGTCCTAAATAATATTGATTGTATTATTTAGTTCCATAGTTTCTTTATTTAGTTTTCATTTAGAAGATCTACCCAGTGATAGAGGTGTGTTAAAGTCACCCAGCATTATTGTATTATGGTCTATTTGATTCTTGAAATTAAGAAAGGTTTGTTTGATGTATGTAGATACTCCATTTTTTGGTACATAAATATTTACAATTGTTATGTCTTGTTGATGTATATTTCCATTAAACAGAATGAGATATTCTGTTTTGTTCTTTCTCACTAATTTCGGTTGAAGTCCACTTTATCTGTTCTGAAAATGGAAATGGTCCATGTGGGTCATGTATTTTTCCCATCTTTTCATCTTCAGTGGATGTCTTTTCCTATGAGGTGAGTCTCTTAGACAGCATATTGTTGGGTCTTGTTTTTTAATCCAATTGGTCAATCTATGTCTTTTGATTGATGAGTTTAGGCCATTAACATTCAGGGTTATTATTGAGATATGATTTGTGTTCCCAGTAATTTTGGTTTATTTCTGGTTTTTAATTTGACTTGGTTTCTCCTTTGATTGTCTTTTCTTTAATGTAATTCCTTCCTTTGCTGGTTTTATTTTTTTTTTTTAATTTCTTCCCCATGGAATATTTTGTTGAAAATGTTCTGTAAAGCTGGTCTTCTAGTTGTGAATTCTTTTAACTTTTGTTTATCATGAAAATCTTTTATTTAATCTTCAAATATGAAGCTTAATTTTTCTGTATATAAAATTCTTGGCTGGCATTCATTTTCTTTCAGACCTTGGTATATGTTGTACCAGGACCTCCTAGCTTTGAGGGTCTGGGTTGAGAAATCAGCTGAGATCCAAATTGATTTCCCCCATATGTAATCTGACATTTCTTTCTGGCAGGCTTTCCTTATACTGTATACTAGGCATTTTCATAATAATTATCCTTCATGTGAGTCTGTTGTAATTTTTGCATTTGGGGTCCTGTAAGCCACTTATTTTTTTTTTAAACATTTTTATTCTTTTTTTTTTTAATATTTATTTTTTAGTTCTCGGCAGACACAACATCTTTGTTGGTATGTGGTGCTGAGGATGGAACCCGGGCCGCACGCATGCCAGGCGAGCGCGCTACCGCTTGAGCCACATCCCCAGCCCCCAAGCCACTTATTTTTGATTTTCCATTTCATTCTTCATGTTTGGGAAATTTTATGATATTATTTCATTGAAAAGATTGTGCATTCCTTTGGTTTATATCTCCATTTCTTACTCTATCCTGATAAATCTTAAATGTGGTCTTTTCATGCTATCTCATAATTCCTGGACGTTCTGTTCATGGTTTCTTACCATTTTCTCTATTTGGTCAACTTTATTTTCAAGGTTATATATTTTGTCTTTGTTGTCTGAGGTTCTATCTTCCAAGTGGTCTAGTCTGTTGATGATACTTTCCATTGAATTTTTAATTGGCTTATTAATTCCTTCATTTTGAGGATTTCTGCTTGGTTTCTTTTCATAATCTCTAACTCTTTATTGAAATGCTCTTTGCCTCCTGAAATTCATCTCTGATTTCATTCCTTTATGTCATCTATCAGTACATTCTGATCTGTTTCTCTGACATTTCTTCTATTGTGCTGTCAATGGATTCTATTATTAGAGTATCTTGGTTTGTTTGGGGTTCTTTGTCCCCTTGTTTCTTTATATTGTTCATATATTTTCCCATCTAGCAGTGTGGATATGAAGTAGTATAGTTTCTACCATGTATATTTGTAGCATTCTTCAATGTCTTCAGTACCTCATGTTTAAAGGGTAGATTGATATTAACAGTATCCAATGCAAACAATAAGGCACTTCTCCCGAATGTGGTCCTAAGGGCTGAGCACCAGGACCTGTGCACCTATTGAGGAGACCTGTTCTATATCAGGCAGATCAAGATCAGGTGCTGAAAGCTGTGGGTTGGTCACATAGCTGTGAGTTCTGGGCTGGTCTGGAGGCTAGGGAGAAGTTAGGAGAGTGAGGGCCCTATTGGGTGCTGGACTGATGCCAGACCTGGTGGGATCAGGGGATGAGTGGATGCCAGACTGGGGAGGGAATCAGGGATCAGACTGGTGCCGGGGACTGGGCTGGTTTCAGGGCCCAGAGACACTGGCCTGAGTAGGCCCAGGGAACATGGTGGGTGCTAGACCAGATGGCTGGGTAAACCAAGAGCAAAATATCCTCACAGCTTCATCCTACCCTCTATCCAATGTTGCCACTCCGGCGGTCCCTTGTGCCCCAGGATCTGCTGAGCTAGGAGAGCCTGACTTTCTCCCACCTCTGCAGCACAATGGTGGCTACTACCACACCTAGCAGGAAGATCTCAGGTATACTAAATTTGCAAACACCTCAATAATGAACCTCCAGGCCCCGGATGGCATCCCTAGATGGAGGAGACTGCATCCTGAGATGGTGTCGAGTCAGAAAACTTGCAAGCACCCAGATACTAAGTCTGACCCTGGCCAGTGTTCCAAGATCAAGGCTGTCACATCTTTTTTTTTTTTTTTTTTAAAAACCTAATCATTATGTTTTTTTTTTTAAGAGAGAATGAGAGGAGAGAGAATTTTTTTTTAATATTTATTTTTTAGTTCTCAGCGGACACAACATCTTTGTTTGTATGTGGTGCTGAGGATCGAACCCGGGCCGCACGCATACAGGGCTACCGCTTGAGCCACATCCCCAGCCCCAAGGATGTCACATCTTGAGATGGCAATGGCGAAGGCAGCAACATGCCCCAAGATGGAGGCTGCCTCATTCCAACATGGGACAGAGCTGCGGTGGCCTCAATTTCATTCATCTTTACCTCTGAGCACAACCGTGTCTACTGCCGTGCACTCCCCTTTTGCCCACCATGACCTCTAATTCATCATTCTACTATCTTTTCATTACCTTCACCACTTGATATCATCATTCTTTCTCCAATTTAAATGTGCATGTTTAGGGTATCTTGAATCTCACAGTTTCTATATCTGAAAAAAAGAAACCATAATCTTGGTTAAATGTAATCTCTCGCTAGTCCATCTGAGCTCAATAGCTGAATGGGATTTACAAAAATCTTCCCTTAACCCATTTCACCTGCAAATTAGCATCTGCTTCTTTGCTCCTTTTAGAAAGAAACCTCAATGGCCTTAAAATACAAGTATAGATTATTTATAAATGAAAAGAAATAGTACTTCAAAATAATTGCTTCAAAATAATTTAGTAGGATAGGTACAGAGTGGGTGGGGAAAAACATAGGTTAAAACTTTTTGAATCTGAGTGATAGGAATAGAGAATTTCATTTTTACTACTCTATTGTTATATGCTGGAAATATTCCATACTGTGAATTTTTTTAATGTCTATAATTGCTGCCCTAATTCCTCTTCTCTCTTTCATGTCTAAACCCACTCTGATCAGACTTTTGCTTTCAACACTTTATTGGACCCACTGTTCTTCAGAGTCACAGTGTTTTTTCAGTGCCAAATTCAACAAGCAATTTTTCCTATCATCTTTTCCCATCAGCAGTGTTTGAAAGACCAACATTCCTATGTCACACCTTGTTGCTCATCCTAATCTCTTCAAGTGGATTCTATGGCAGGCATCACAACCTTCTTTCTCTACCTCACCCATTATCCCCTTCTGGTCTCCTCTGCTGATTTGCTCTCTTCTCCTTGACCTCTTGATGTTGGAATACTCAGGGTGTTCCAACACTGCATCCCTTAATGATATCTTTTCAGACTTACACCATTTTATGGCAGAAAATGCCTCACTCACAGTTTTCTATCTCTAGACCAGATTCTCTCCAAAACTCAAGACCTTCATATTCAGCTTCATATTCTACTTGACATCTCCACTTGGATATTTTCTAGGCATCTAAAACTTGTCATAACTGAACTTATCTTTCTCCTTAAACTTACTCTACCCAAAGCTGTCCTTGTTCTTCTGATAGAAACTTTATCTTTCCATTTGCTCAGATTGAAAGTCTTAGGTCATCCTTGATTCATTTTTTCCCCCTCTCAAAATTAGATCCACTCCAATGATAAATCTTATAGCTGTACTTTCAGGGTATTTCCAGAATCTGACTTCTTCAAATTACCTTGACTCCTACAATCCTTCTGTGGACCAACTATATTTCTCAACTGAATGACAACAGTAGCTTCTGTATTCACTTCCTGGAGTTGACATAACAGAGTTCCACTTCCTGGAGTTGACATAACAAAGTACCACAGATTTTTTAAAGAGGGCTTTAAAAACTCAAAAATTTTTTCTCTCACAATTATGGAAACTAAAAGTCTTGTATTGCCAGGGCTATGCTGTCTCTGAAGTATTTAGTGGATCTAGATTCTCCTACTTTAGATTCTGGAACTCCTAGCTTTTAGCAATACTGGGAATTTCTTGGCTTATAGATAAATTATTCCAGTCTCTGTGTCATCTTCACTTGGCGTTCTTCCTATGTCTGTTTCCAGATTTATGACTTCTTAGGGAAACGAACCATTGAATTAAGGTTGAACCTAATCTGATATCTCATTTTAACTTGACAATAGCGCAAAGAATCTAGTTGACAAGTTTCAGGTGGACATGAATATGACCCATCACAACCCCCTAATTAAGTTCTCTTCTTACATTGTTCTTTTACATATATACTTAATACAGCTGAGGCCTGAGTGATGCTTTTAAATTTAAGTCAGATTATGTCACTCCTATATACACCCACTTTAACGCATAGTAAAATTACAAAATTTGTATAGAATTACCATGGTACCCCACAATTCCACTCCTAATTACTTACTAAGGATAATTGAAAATAATCTAAGAAAAATCTGTACACAATTATTCATAACAACACTTCCTGTAAAAGCTAAAGAGTAGAAACAACCCAGAGAACAAATGGATAAAAAATGTACTATAGCCATACAATGAAATACCCTTCAGTCCTAAAAAATAATAAAATACTGTTATATATTCTACCACATGGATGAACCTTCAAAACATTTTGCTTTGTAGTTGAAATGAGGCACAAATGGCCACGTATTGTATGATTCTTTTTATATGAATTGTCCAGAATGGGGAATTCCACAGAGACTTTAACAGCATAAGAGTTTCTAGAGGGCAGGGAGAAAAGTGAATGAGGAATGATTTCTAAACGGTATGGTGATTTTGGGGAGTGATGAAAATATTCTAAAGTTATAATGAGGGTAGCACAATTCTGTGAATATATTATCAATCACTGAATTGTATACTTCAGCAAAAGGAATTTTATGGTATCTGAATTGTATCACAATAAATCTATTATTAGAAACAGGGGTCCTTCCCCTGCAAATTCCCAGTGACTTTCATGATTATACATGTCTCCTACTGCTCTTTCACTGGATCATTTTGCATCAGCCACACTAGTCCCTGCCATTCTTCAAATATTCCAGACAATCTCCCAGTTAGTGCCCTGGAAATGTTCTCTACATGGAATCCCTTTCCTTAAAGACTGATTCTCTCACCATTGTACATCATCTTCTTATGCTATTTAATGTTGCTGGCAACCTGCACACTAAGTTTACATACACTGATTTTGACTTTTTTACTTCTACTTTCAAATATACCATAAAATTTACTTATCTCTTATTTCTTTTAGTCACTGTTTATTTTCTCTTTCCAATCTTTCTCTGCTCCGGCAAATGAAGTATCTTAAGTACTTAGAACAATGACTGGCAAATAGGCATTTCATACATAGTTTTGAACAAACACATGATGGATTTCCCTTTCAAATCTTTGAAGAACAAAATTTTCCCTAGTATTTTATTATGGAGAGAATACAATGGTGACTGCTACATAAAAAAATGGGTGAATGAAGCAAATAAATAACATTTTTTTAAACTTAAAAGTTGTCATTTTGGTTACTTTTGCTGAACCATCCAAGAAGGTTTAGAGTTGTCTAGTACAATCTGATGTTGCAGAAATCATCATTCTCATGCTGAGGTTAAACAGTGTTTAAAGCTTGTAAAATGGATTGAATTTTGGTTATGTTACTGTTACTGTGTATAGTGTAGACAAGTCACATAACACCCCTGGAACTCAGTTTTCTCATACATGAATGGGAGAAATGAGTAGTATCTGCATCACAGATGTGAGAATCAAAATACTTACTGCCTTTTGAATGAATCGTTACTACTAGACACATGAAAAGTGATGAAAGAATATTAGCTGTTTTTATGCTGATCACAGATTATTTTTATGTTTTTCACAGATTCTTCTTCCTCTTGTCAGAGTGATGGCAGAAAGAAGACTTATTAAAGAAGACGTTTATGTTGTTGTTGAGGAATAATGGAAATGTTCAATGTTGAGAGAAAGTGCAAAAGAATAAATCTAATAATCCACAATAGAATTAAATTTATGTTAGTGTGAGTTATTCTATAATGGTTTTGCCATTCATTTTAGAACTTGGGTGCTCTCAAATATAATCTTCATTATTGCAGCTATTCAAAAGCAACATCAAAGATGCTTGATATTTAGTAATGTGTTGCATAGGAGACATAATAAGCTGGAAAGTAAGTCTAGATGCCCATTCAGCACAGAATCTATGTGGCCTCATTATCTCCATGGTAACTGTCATGAAGAAATGGAAATAACAATATTTGAAATGTTCTCTACATGGAATCCCCTTCCTTAAAGACTGATTCTCTCCCCATTATAGATCATCTTCTATGCTATTTTTTATTTGAAAAGCAATTCCTATGTGAAAAACTTCCAGGCATGGTAGTGAAAAATAGAAAATTAGACAAAGAAAATTATAAAACTCATGAATATAAATATGCTGAAAAATCTCAGGATATGTAGTTCCAAAATTATAAATTTATACTATTTTTAAAATATAACTTCAAATATTTGAAATATATTTTTAAGTTGGAAAAATTAATATTATCCCCATTTAATACAAAATTATAAACTAAACTAATAGAAAATAAAATAGGACCTCTGCTTCCTGGAACATGGAACAGACATACTTTTTCCTGTTCCCCTTGCTAAGTACAACTGAAGATCATGGACGTGATATATAAAGCAAACAGAGACAGACTGAAAAGAGAGGAGGACATTCTTAGGACCTAAGGAACCAAAGAAAGACACAGCTCCCTAAGTTTTCGTTTTCACGCATATACCCTAGGCCTGGAGCTGAATTCAGCATGCTGGAAATAGCAATGGATACGGGTTAAAAATGACCTAACATAGCTTGTTTTCTCTAATCAAAGGACCAGGAAAAGGATGTGCTAGTGAGACAAAAACTTTCACATAATAACCTCTCAGGTTTAGCCAAACACCATAGAAAAAACTGTCATACTTATTCCCATTCTGTAATGAGACTGTATATAGGGAGATAGGACAGACATCCACCTGCTATTAATAAACCTTCCTCTCTTGTGGTGTCAGTGAATCCAAGAGGATTTGTATGCTGAACACTACACAACACTGATTAAAGAAGAGTAAAATAATTGGAGAAATGTACCATGTTCATAGATTGGGAGCTTGCTATATTAACACATTAGTTCTCAAATATGAGTTTAATGTAACTTCTATCAATATCCAAGAAAAATTTTAAAACTATATATGGATAAGGTTATTTTAAAGTTGATATGGAAAGGTAAAGAAACTAGACTAGCAAGAGCAATTTTGAAGAAGAAGAAAATGGGAGGGCTCAGTCTGCCCAAATTTGAGGCAAATTATACAGTTTTGATTGTCAAGACTGTGTGGTATTGAAAGAGACAGACACATAGATCAGTGAAACAGGCTACAGAATCTGGAAATAGAGCCACATGCAAATATTCAAAATTGATTTTCAACAAAAGTGCAAAACAATTCAAGGGGGAAGATAGATTTTCAACAAATGGTTCTAGAAACATTGAACATCCATAGGCAGAAAAAGTAATTTAGACCCAGTCTCACACATTATACAATGATGAACTCAAAATGAACTAAGGTATTAAGTATAAATTGCAAAATTATAAAACTTTTGGAAAAAAATCTGAGAAAATATTTGGGAAATAGGTCTAGGTAAACTGTTCTTATAATTGTTTTCAGGTTTCAAAATTTATTTATTTACAAATTACACTGAAAAAAATCCACTTTGGGATGCACATAAATCCAGACTTTTAACCCTAGTGAGTGATATAGAATGCTTATTATTGTGACATTTCAAAAATAATTTGTAATGTCTCTAATAAAGCTTTTTAAAAATTGTGGCAAAACATACATGGAATTTACCATTACTACCCTTTGGTACTTTCACTATCTTGTGAAGCCACCACCAATAACTAGTATGAGAACATTTTCATCACCCCCAAAGAAAACTCTTTACTGTCTAAAAAGTCACTTACCACTCCCTCTTCCTTTCTTATAGTCACTAATATGCTTTCTGCATGTGTTTGCCTATTTTGGATATTCATATAAAAGGAATTATACAACACATGGCCTTTTGTGTCTGATTTCTTTCACTTAGCATAATGTGTTCAAGGCTCACCCATGTTGTAGCATGCATCAGTACTTGATTTCAAAGAATTTTTGTATTTGGGACTGAGGTCGTATCTCAGTGGTAGAGCCCTTGCCTGGCACATGTAAGGCACTAGGTTTGATTCTCAGCACCACATAAAAATAAGTAAATAAAACAAAGGTATTTTGTCTATCTACTACTATTTTTTTTTTAAAAAAGAGATCTTATACTTGGCATCAAAATAAGATCCATGAAAGAAGAAGTTTGTAAATTGGACTTCATCAAAGTTAAAAATGTTTGCTCTGTTCAAGAACTTTTCATCAAGTAGATAAAGAAACAAATTGCAGAGTGGGAGAAAATAATTGTCAATAACATATAAAGACTAGTATCTAGAATACATAAAGAACTCCCAGAGCTGAACAATAAAAAAAAAATAAAAATTCAGATAAAACGTGGACAAAGCATATGAAGAGACATTTCACTAAAAAGATTGTCAGCTATCAATAAGGATTTGTTCAACATCAATAGCCATCAAGGAATTGACTAAAATCACAAATTAAATGATTATGAGATATCACTACACACCTACCAAGATGGCTAACATATAGAACAAGGTGGCAACACTAAAAGCCGGTGAGGATGTGGAGAAATTGGATCTCTTGTAGGTGACTGGTGGGATGAAAGGAGGTGGAGCCACTCTGAAAAACCATTTGGTAGTTTCTTTAAAAATTAATAATACAGCTACTATATGACCCAGAAATTGTCCCTATAAATGAAAACTTATATCACAGAAAAAAGCTGTACATGAGTGCTATAGCAGCTTTAGTTGCAGTAGTTAACAACTGGAAACAACCCAGATGTTTTCTAAAATGCAATGGTTATACAAACTGATATATCAATGTGTGTTACCATGTGTGTGTCTGATTTATGTCACTGTGACAACATACCTAAGAAAATCAACTTAAAGGAGGAAAGATTTATTTTTGGCTCATGGTTTTGGAGATTTCAGTTCATGGTGACTTGTTCCCATTGGTATGGGCCTATAATGAGGCAGAATATCATGGTAGGTAGTATGTGGTGCAGCAGAGCTGCTTACTTCATGGTGACTGGAAAGCAGGGAGAGAGAAAGGGGCTGGGGAGAAGATAGAGTCCCCAAGGGTATGTCCTTAAGACCCATTCCCTACAATTAGCTCTCATTCGTACAGTTTCTATCACCTCCCAGAAATTATGAATCCATCAATGATGACCCAATCACTTTCCAAAATTTCCACCTCTGACATTATTGCATTGGGGACCAAGCCTTCAACACATGAGCCTTTGGGGGGGCATTCCAGATTCAAGTCATAACACTATGCAATATTACTCAGCAATAAAAAGGAACAAAAATATTGACACAGGTTACAACCTGGAAGCATCTCTAGAGAATTGTCTTGAATGAAAACCTGAATGCAGACAAGTTATTTACTGCATAAGTCTATTCATATAATATTATTGAAATAATGAAATCATAGAAATGGATGACTAGGCACAGTGACACATTCCTGTAATTCAAGCAACTTGGGAGGCAGAGGCAGCCTCAGCAATTTAGCGAGGCACTAAGCAACTCAGTGAGACCCTGTCCCTATATAAAGTGCAAAATAGGGCTGGGGATGTGGCTCAATAATCGAATGTCCCTGACATTAACACAAGATCAATCTCTGGTATCATCCCCCTCACCCCAAAGTGATGAAATCATAGAAATGTAGAATAATGGGTTTCAGGATTAAAGAAGTGGTTGGGACAGGAGGAAAGTGGGTGTAACTACAGAATAACCTGGGCAATAATTTGTGATAAATAAAATGTGCTTTATCTTGATTGTATTAACATTACTATTCTGGCTGTGATGTTGTACTATAGTTTTTTGAAAGTTTCCCATTGAGGGGAAACTGTGTAAAGAGTACCCAGGATTAGTCTGGATTATTTCTTAGAATTGCATGTAAATCTATAATTGCCTCAAAAGTAAAAAGTTTAATTAGACTGGCACAGTGGTGCATGCCAGTAATCCCAGCTACTCAGGAGGCTGGGGCAGGAGGATTGCAAGTTTGAGGCCAGTCTGGGCAATATAGTGAGACTCTGTCTTAAAAAAAAAAAAAGTACTTGGCATATAGCTCAGTGGTAGAGAAACTCCTGAGTTCAATTTCCAATACCACACATACACACACACAGGCACAAAAAGTTAATTAAATATTCAGCAAGACTTGAAATATCCTAAATTTCTCCATATCCAGTATTTTCTTGGGATGGTAAGATTAAAGGAGATTTAAAAATTTTCCTGTGACATAAATGTCTTCCACATTTTCTACAGCAAATGTGAATTTCTTTTATAGTAAAAATGTATATAAAAATATAATTCACAAGAAATAAGTACTCTGTAATCTAAACAAACTAGGTGAAATTTATTTATAGTTTTATTAAATACATTTCATATACAAATTATTTAGCATTAAGAACATTTTGTGACAGTCTTTACAGATTGGTGCATTTGAGCCTAACATAAATTAGATATTGCTGCCCACTGTTGTTGAAACAGTCAAAATCAAAATTGGATTAAAAAAACAAACAAAACTAGATTGGGTTGCTACCACTATCAGATATAGCGCCAGCCATTACTTGCTGTTTCTTCAATAACGTTTCCAACTCCCCATTCCACCCCTTATCTAACCCAACCATATTCCTTTATAGAATCACATACCCCTAGTTAGTGGAAAAATACCTCTGGATTTAATATTCACTTGAACGGCTGGGTTCAGCTGCTGGTTGCCAGGTTTTTCTGTTCCTTTATTGAAAGTCTGCCAAGCATGCTTTGGCAGGAAGAAAGATGATTCAACCAATCTTTTTTATTTTTTTTTTCTTTCAAAAAGGTTTCATTTTTAAAACCTGAGGGCATAGTTCACTGTATAGTCTGGTCATTGTTTCCATTGATTTATGACTTTATTACTGCCAAAGACACAACTGTGATCATCCTAACGGGTATTCTTTTACAAGTGCTCTTTTATCCTTTTATCTAGGTTGCTTTTAAGATTTTTGCTCTGTGTTAGAATTCTGCTGTTTCACTATCATTAATTTATTTACTCTAGTTTGGAATTTATTTCCCTTTTTGAATCTACATATTTATCTATAATCTCCAGCCATTATATTTCCCTCTAATGAAGCCTGTCAATCTTCCATTCTCTTTGCTCTTTCCATTTAGCACTCCTACTAGATTTTTATATCATTTCTTTTAGTTAACATATTCTGCAAATTCTTTCTCTTCTCCCTTCCCCTCTCCTCTCTTCCTCACCCACATCACCTCTTTCTCTCTTACAGTCTGGAAAACTTCTTCAGGTCAGTTATACAGTTAACTAATCCTCTTATAACACACACACACACACACAAATCTGATGAGTTTCATTTTTAATGACTACGTTTTTCATTTCCATAATTCTACTTTGTTTGCAAAAATACATTAAAAAACTTTTATATATATATTTTTAATCATGTTTCCTCTCCTTATTTGACATCTTATAGTTATATAGTTATTTGGAACTTTGATCTGCTATCTTTATCTTATCTGCTGATAGTTGGTCATAAAAGATTGTTCCCCTTTGGGTTTTATATTTTGGAAGATGACTTCATTTTAAGCTGAGATTTATCCATAAAAATCTTGAAAGACTGAGTTTCAGAGCATTTCATTTCAATTTGTTTCTATCAGGCTTCACAAGAATACTACCAGGTTATAGCTGATTATTAAGTTAACTTCTTGGCTTGGAGGTAAAGGTGTCACACCATGATGTAGTTCTCTCTTGTTTTAGGGCCCTTAGTAACTATTTTACTGAAATCTTACCTCTGCACTTAATAGAATGCTTGCTACATTTTATCCAGTATATTTAGCTTTTTGTAGTGAAAGATTTTCATATTTTCTAGTCTTTAATATTCCTTGAAAAGGCAGGGATTTTAGATGATTCTTTTTTTTAATTGAATCTTAACTTTTTTTCAAGGTGTGTTGGCTTAAATTTTTAAAAATGCAGTCATCTCATTAAGAAATAATGGGCAGGTCATGACACTAGCTGTAAGATGACAATGTCTGAACAAACATTGTTGATTCAGTGATGTTCTAAGTAGGGAAAACCAATAATATGCTGAAAATCCAGTATTCAAAAAAATCCCTTCTAATTTATCAGCAACAATGACTAAAACAACCTTCACAAAGTACATAATTCTCTCTGCCTTATTCGGGATAATGTATATATATATATATATATTTACTTTTAGTGAGTCACAATAGTTTACTCATACAATTAAACAATTACTGATATCTGTCTGTACTGCTGGTAGAAAGTGACTCAGACACAGGGTCTGGGCTTCTGGAGCAAAAGCCACAGACAGGGGTTTTGTGGAAGGTGTGAAGGGGAGGCCAGAGTGCCCTGGGACAGGCCCCAGCACTGTGGACAGCTGAAAAGGACTTTCTTCTCCCAGTGACTCTGCTCAGTATTTCTCATCTCTTCTCCATCCAGAAGTGGTTTCTTCTAATTCCACGCATTATGTAATCATCAAAGATATTTTAGATACTGGTTCAGAGTTGAATCTGGAGAATTTTTTTGTTGTCAAGTCACATTTCAAGCTTACTTGTGCATAAAAAACAGAGATCATTCGTCTTCAGCAAGTTTAAGCATACCTCACCAGGGATCACTGGCAGTTGTCCTCCAAACACACTGTCTGCATATCCATCTTCTGTTGAGTTGTAAGGGCCTACAGTTGACATCATGTAACAAAGCAGGTTCCACTCAATGCCACAAAGCAGGCAGTCTTTCCGTCCTCACTTGCAATCACATCAAGGTGTCTTGGCTTTCATTTTGTCTTATATTTTAAATGCAGCAGAGCCCCATTTTGTGTTTTTTTTGTTTTTTTTTTTTTAAAGAGAGAGAGAGAGAGAGAGAGAGAGAGAGAGAGAGAGAGAGAGAGAATTTTTTAATATTTATTTTTTATTTTTCGGTGGACACAACATCTTTGTATGTGGTGCTGAGGATTGAACCCGGGGCCGCACGCATGCCAGGCGAGCGCCCTACCGCTTGAGCCACATCCCCAGCCCAAGAGCCCCATTTTGGGATAGTTGAGTTAGTCATCTCAACAGCTTTTTATAATGTTTCAATTCTTTTCCATATGCAATGTTATAATTTAGATCTTAGGTGTACCCCAAATGTTCATGTGAGAGACAATGTAAGAAAGTTGAGAGGTGAAATGGTTGAGTTGTGAGGGCCTTACCCTAACCAGTGCCTTGATTCCTCAGAAAGGGATTAACTAGGTGGTAACTATAGGCAGGTAGGGTGTGGCTGGAGGAGGTGTGTCATTGGCGGTGTGCCTTTGGGATACCTGTTGTCCCCAGTGAGGAAGGGTTCTGTCTCTACTTCCAGATTACCATGTCCTGAGTTGCTTTTTTCCTTTACACCTTTTTGCTATGATGTTCTGCCTCACCTCCACAAAGAGCAATGCAGTTAGCTGTCTGCGGACCTCTGAAACCATGAGCACCAAATAAACTTTTCCTTCTCTTAAAATTGTTCTCGGCAGGTTTTTTGGTCACAACAGCAAAAAAACCTGACTAAAACATGCACCTATTTTACTTTTAAAATTTATGTTTGTGGGGTTTGTTTTTATTCATATAGTGATTTTCATCTTAAATAATTTCATCTTAAAGCAATTAAGTATAATGCATTGGTATTTCTATTTTATCCCTAATCAATTGGGGGTTTTAGCTGGCAAATTCAGTTTTGTTAAGAGCCCTTAAAGCCCTCCGCATAGAGTACTACGCACCAATCTGGACGCGATGCCTGAGTTTGGGAGCGTGCTTGCCATGCGTCCCAGGCTCTCTCGGGATTATCGGGATTATGGTTTGGTTTGGCGAGGCAGCGAAAGGCAAATAATTCAGTCCGCTGAATTCTGCTCCTTGATGCTGGGGGCTGGCCAGCAGGCCTTACTGCGGGGTGGAGAAGACAAGGAATTTGCGTAAGACAGCTGTGCAGAATGGTGCTGGAGGAGCCTTGTTTGTGCACAGGGATACTCCTGAGAATAACCTAGATATCCCATTTGATTTCACACCAGAAAACTGTAAGAGCATAAAAGCAATTGTAAAGAACTATCCAGCAGAGCATAAAGCAACAGCTGTGCTTCCAGTCCTGGATTTGGCTCAAAGGCAGAATGGGTGGTTGCCCATCTCTGCTATGAACAAGGTTGCAGAAAATTTACAAGTACCTCCAATGAGAGTATATGAAGTAGCAACTTTTTATACAATGTATAATCGAAAGCCAGTTGGAAAGTATCACATTCAAGTCTGCACTACAACATCTTCAAAACTCTGACAGCATATTGGGAGTCATTCAAAAGAAGCTTGGAATAAAGGTTGGGAAAACTGCACCTGACAAACTTTCACCCTTATAGAGGTGAAATGTTTAGGGGTCTGCGTACATGCACTGATGGTTCCAATAAATGCCAATTACTATGAGGATCTGACACCAAAGTATATTGAAGAAATATTGATGAGCTCAAAGCAGGCAAATTTCCAAAACCTGGGCCAAGGAGTGGATGTTTCTGTCCTGAGCCAGCTGGAGGTCTTACCTCTTTGACCTAACCACCCAAAGGACATGGCTTTGGTGTGCAAGCAGACCTTTAATTTATAATCAACTGTAAATATGTTATTTACAGAAATAAAATATTTTATTTATATTTTATATATATATGGAGCCCTTAGAAGCAATACAAGGAGTCTCAATTCTAGCAATTTCTCCAGGTATTCTACATTCTATTCTTGGATCAAGTTAAATTGATATAGGAAAGCTACATATATGCATGTTTTAAGAGCCCCTATTGAAAATAATCTAAGATATTCAGGGTTATAAGTACATTATTGAATTAAAAATGTTAGTAATGTCAATATGAATATAAGTATAATTTGTAATCTTAGTTTAAGTCCCTCCCAGGATTGACTTCATCGATTGTATAGTGAGTGATGTACAGTTATTATTAGGATATTTGTTCTCAGTTTTGGCTGCTCTGTGGTATAACACTTTTTATATTTGGGGAATTCCTGAATTTTATTTGTATGGTTGGCATGCACAATTCATTACAGCAGCTCAAAGTGCCAGATATTTACTTTCCCTTCCTCTTTTGCACAGGAACACAATATAGGTTCTACCAATCAGAAGCTACATGAAACAAGGGTTTGAGAGGACATCCGCTCTGTGGAAAGGAGAAGTTATATCTTCAGACCAATTCAAAACATACTTCAGTGCATTTTCTTAGCAACTTAGCCTTGAGCCTGCAACTTCATCCCTCCTAATAGATTCTGTGAATATCCTAGTAGCTTTTGTTCTGTGACCAAAATACTTCTAGGAGGAAGAGTTTATTTTGGGCTCATGGTTTCAGAGGTTCAGTCTATGGTGTGCCAAGTCCATTATTCTGGGCCCCAGATGTAGCAGAACATGAAGTGAAATAGTGTTGGGATGGGAAGCTGCTTAGTTCATGACAATGAGAGAGAGAGGCAGAGGGGGGGAGAGGGAGAGATGTGTCAAGGAGGAGGAAGAAGAAGAGAGGAGGAAAGTGGGTGGAAGGAAGTGGGTGGAAGAAGAGGAGGAAGAAGTGGGTGGGGGGGAGGAAGGGGAGAAAAGAGAAGAAAAGAGGTGAGGGGGGGCTATAGGGAGATATGGCCTAGGCTATGCCCCCATCATTTCCTCCAGCCATGCCCCACTTGCCTGCATTTACCATCCAGTAGTCCATTCAAATGATTGATCCAACAAATGGATTAGTCTACCAATTAGATTATAGCTCTAATAGTCTAATAATTTCACTCTGAACATTCCAATATTGCCTAATACAGGAGCTGTTGGGGGCGGGGGGACAGTTTTAGATCCAAACTGTAACATTTTCTAACAGTTACATACAGGATATGCTTAATCAACTTTGCTAATTAAGTTGTTCAAATCTGCATCTAAACTTGTTTGATGCATAAGTTACTAAGGGTAAAAAATAGAAATCTCACTTTGTATTTTTATAAATATCACTACGTAATTCTGTGTTGAATCTGTACAATTAGTGTTAATAATATTAAGTCTTCTGATTCATCAACATGAGATTTCTTTTCATTTATTTATATCTGTTTAAATTTCTTTCAACAGTATTTCATAATTTTGAAAATATAATTTTCAAAATATGATTTTTAAACTTGTAGTTAATCACATAAAATTTAACATTTTTTAATAGTGCTGGGGATAGTTTTCAGGGTCTTGCACACCTAGGCAAGTGCTCTATCACTGAGCCTCCACATTTTTCATCTTAACCATTTTAGAGTACAGGTTAGTGGTTTTAATCATGTTCACATTGCTGTGCTTCACATCTCTCTCCAGAATTTCTTCATCGTGCACAACTCAAACTCCATACCCATTAAGCAATAAGCCCCCATTTACTCCTCCCAGATCCTTGGCAACCAGCATTCTATTTTCTATTTCTATGAATTTGACTACTTTTAGATATCTCATACAAGGGAAATCGTACAGTAATTTTCTTTTGTTTTTTTTTCATTTATTCCTTTTTAATTTTTCAAAAATTATATTTATTTATTTGTAAATTTTGAGACAGGGTCTTGCTGAGTTGCTTAGGGCCTCTCTAAGTTGCTGAGGCTAGCTTTGAACTTGTGATCCTTCTGCCTCAGGTTTCTGAGTCACTGGGATTATAGGCATGTGCCACCAGGCCCAGTTCAGTTTTATTTTTTAAATTTTTTTTCTATTTTTTTGTGACCGTTTTCACCTAGCACAAGGTACTTAAGGTTTATCCATTTTGCAAGATGTGACAGGATTTACTTCCTTTTTAAAGTTGAATAATATTTCATCTTATACATATAGTGCATTTTGTTTTATGCATTCATTCCTTGATCCACCTCTTGGCTTCTGTGAATAATGCTGTAATGAACATGGGTTTGCGAATACCTCTTTGAGATCTCGTTTTCCACGATTTTACATGTGTATCTACAAGTGGGATTACTGGAACATATGGAAGCTCTATTTTTAATTTTTTTGAGAAAAATTTATTTTCTTTTTTGTAGTGGCTGTGGCACTATTTTACATTTCCAATAACACTGTACGAGGGTTCCAGTCTCTCCACATCCATGGTGTCATTTGATATTTTCTAGAATTTTTAAAAAATATTTTTTTAGATGTTCATGGACCTTTATTTTATTCATTTATTTATATGTGATGGTGAGAATTGAACTTTATAAGCCTCACACATGCTAGGCAAATGCTCTGCCACTGAGCCACAACACCAGCCTATGTTTTCTGGCTTTTTAATAGGAGCCATATTAGTAGATGTGAAATGATACCTCAAGGTAATTTTTTAAAGACTTTTTGTTTGTTTGTTTTAATTAGTTACACATGAAAATAGAATGCATTTTGATATGTCATACAGAAATGGAGTATAACTTTTCATTCTTCTGATTGTACATGATATAGAATCATACCAATTGTATAATCATATATGTACATAGGATAATAATGTCTGATTCATTTCACTATCCTTCCTACCCCCGTGCCCCCTCTCCACCCTTCACTTCCTGTACCTAATCCAAAATTCTTCTATTTTTCCATAGCCCCGGCCTCCTGGTTATTGTGAATTAGCATCTGCATATCAGAGAAAGAATTCGGCCTTTGGTTCTTTGGGACTGACTTATTTCACTTAACATGATATTCTACAGCTCCATCCATTTCCCAGCAAATTTGTCATAATTTCATCCTTTTTAAAGACTGAGTAAAATTCCATTGTTTATATACACCACAATTTCTTTATCCATTCATCTGTTGAAGGACATCTAGGTTGATTCCACAGTTTAGCTATTGCTATAAACATTGAGGTGGCTGTGTCTCTGTAGTATGCTGATTTGAAATCCTTTAGGTATAAATTGAGGAGTGGAGTGACTGGGTCAAATGGGGTTCCATTCCAAATTTTCTGAGGAGTCACCAAACTGCTTTCCATAGTGACTGCACCAATTTGAAGTTCTACCAGCAATGTATGAGTGTACCTTTCTCCTCACATCCTCTCCAATATTTATTGTTGCTTGTATTCTTGATGATTGCCATTCTGATTGGAGTGAGATGGAATCTCAGTGTAGTTTTGATTTGTATTTCTCTAATAGCTGGAGATGGTGAACATTTTTTCCATATACTGTTGATCAATTATATTTCTTCTTCTGTGAACTGTCTGTTCAGTTTCTTTGCCCATTTCTTGATTGGTTTATTTGTTGTTTTGGTGTTGAGTTTTTTGAGTTGTTTATATATCCTGGAGATTAGTGTTCTATCTGAGGTCATATGGTAAAGATTTTTTCTCCTATTCTGTAGGCTCTCTCTTTCACCTCTTTTGGTAGATTGACTACCAATTATTAATTGTTTCCTTTGTCATGAAGGTTTTTAGTTTGAATCCATCCCATTTATTGATTCTTGATTTTATTTCCTGCACTTTAAGAGTTTGTTAAGGAAGTCAGTTCCTAAACTGACATGGTAGAGATTTGAGCCAACTTTTTCTTCTAGTAGACACATGGTCTCTGATCTAGTGCTGAAGTTTTTAATCCACTTTGAGTTGAATTTTGTACAGCATGAAAGATAGGGGTTTAATTTCAATTTGCCACATATGGATTTTCTATTTTTCTAGGACCATTTGTTGAATAGGCTATCTTATCTCCAATGTATATTTTTAAGCACCTTTGTCTAGGATGAGATAACTATATTTATGTGGGTTTATCTCTGTGTCTTCTATACCATACTATTGGTCTACATATTGGTTTTGGTGTCAATACCATGCCATTTTTGTTACTATGACTCTGTAATATAATTTAAGTTCAGGTAATGTGATGCCTCCTGCTTCATTTTTCTTGCTAAGGATTGCTTTGGCTATTCTGTGTCTCTTATTTTTTCAAATGAATTTTATAATTGCTTTTTCTAGTTCTATGAATAATATCATTGGAAACTTAATAGGAATTGCATTAAATATGTTTAATGCTTTTGGTAGTATGGCCATTTTGACAATACTAATTCTGCCTATCCAAGAGCATGGGAGATCTTTTCATCTTCTAAGGTCTTATTCATTTTTTTTTCTTTAGTGTTCTATAGTTTTCATTGTAGATTGACTACTAAATATTTTATTTATTTTTGAGGCTATTGTGAATGGTGTAGTTTTTCTAATTTCTCTTTCAGTGGATTCATCCCTTATATATAGGAATGCATTTGATTTATGGATGTTGACTTTATATCCTGCTACTTTGCTGAATTAATTTATTAGTTTTAGAAGTTTTCTGGTGAAATTTCTGAATCTTATATAGAATCATGTCATTGGCAAATAGTGATAGTTTGAGTTCTTCTTTTTCTATGTGTATCCCTTTAATTTCTTTCTTTTTTCTATTTGCTTTGGCTAGAGTTTCAAGGATGATGTTGAATAAAAGTGGTACAAGAGGGCATCCTTGGTTTGTTCCAGTTCTTAGAGAAAATGTTTTCACTTGTTCTCCATTTAGAATGATATTGGCATTGGGTTTGGCATAGACAGCTTTTAAAATGTTGAGGTATGTTCTTACTATCCCTAGTTTTTCTAGTGTTTTTAACATGAAGGGGTGCTATATTTTGTTAAATGCTTTTTCTAAAGCTATTGAGATGAACATATAATTCTTGTCTTTAAGTCTGTTGATGTGATGAGTTACATTTATTGATTTCCATATGTTGAACTAATCTTGCATCTCTGGGATGAAACCCACTTGATCCTGGCGCATTATGTTTTACATATGTTTTTGTATGCAATTTGCCAGAATTTTATTGAGAATTTTTGTATCTATGTTCATTAAGGATATTGGTCTGAAGTTTTCATTCTTTGATGTGTCATTGTCTGGTTTTGGTATCAGGGTGCTACTAGTCTCATAGAATGAGTTTGGAATAATTTGAGGAGTATTGATGTTAATTCTTCTTTGAAGATCTTGTAGAACTTGGCTGAGAATCTGTATGGTCCTGGGCTTTTCTTGGTTGGTAAGCTCTTGATGGTGTCTTTTATTTCTTTGCTTGAGATTGATCTGTTCAAATGTATGTCCTCCTGGTTCAGTTTGGGTAGGTCACAGGTCTCCAGAAGTTTGTTGATGTCTTTAAACTCTTCTGTTTTATTGGAGTATAAATTTTCAAAATAGTTTCTAATTATCTTTTGTATTTCTGTAGTGTCCATTGTTATATTCCTTTTTCATCATGAATTTTATTGAGTTTTTTCTCTCCCTTCACTAGCATAGCTAAGGGTTTATATAAATTTTATTTATATTTCAAAGAACCAAATTTGGTTTTGTCAATTTATTGAATTTTTTGTTGTTGTTGTTTTAATTTCATTGATTTCAGCTCTGATTTTAATTATTTCCTGTCTTCTATTGCTTTGGTATTGATTTGTTCTTCTTTGCCTAGGGTTTTGAGATGTAATTTTAGGGTTTTTATTCATTGATTTTTTTATTCTTTTAATGAATGAGCTCAATGCAATGAACTTTCCTCTTCATACTGCCTTCATAGTGTCCCAGAGATTTTGATGTTTTATCACTATTCTCCTTTAGCTCTAAGTATATTTTATTTCCTCCCTGACTTCTTTGGATATCTATTCTTCATTCAGTAGCATATTTAGTCTCCAAGTGTTGAGTAGCTTCTAGTTTTTAATTCTATCATTGACTTCTAATTTCATTCCATTAGGATCTGATAGAATGCAGGGTAGTATCTCTATTTTTTTTTCTTTTTCTTTTTTTGTACAAACTTGCTAAAAGTTGCTTTATGGCCTAAGATATGGTCTATTTTAGAGAAGGATTCATGTGCTGCTGAGGAGAAAGTGTATTCTCTTCGATAAATGAAATATTCTATATATGGCTGTTAAGTCCAAATTATTGAATTTATTATTTAGTTCTATAGTTTCTTTGTGTAATTTTTGTTTGGAAGATCTATCCAGTAGTGAGAGAGGTGTGTTAAAGTGACCCAGTATTATTCTGTTGTGTTAGATCTGATTCTTGAAGTTGAGAAGGGTTTGTTTGATGTATAAGGATGCTTCATTGTTTGGTACATAAATATTTATGATTGTTATGTCTTGTTGATGTATAATTCCTTTAAGCAGTATGAAATGTCCTTCTTTGTTCCTCTGATTGACTATGGCTTGAAGTCCACTTTATCTGATATGAGGATGGAAACCCCTGCTTGTTTACATCATCCATGTGAGTGATACACTCCTCCCCCACCCCATCCTTTCACTTTCAGTCTGTGGATGTCTTTGCCTATGAGGTGAGTCTCTTGGATACAGCATATTATTGAGTCTTGTTTTTTAATCCAATCTTCCAATATCTGTCTTTTGATTGATGAGTTAGGCCATTGATGTTCAAGGTTATTATTGAGACATGATTTGTGTTCCCAGTAATTTTGTTTTATTTCTGGTTTTTAATTTGATTTAGTTTCTCCTTTTATTGACTATTCCTTTAGTGTAGTTTTTCCTTTTCCTGGTTTTTACTTTTTTTTTTTTTTTTCATTTGCTCCTCATGGAATGTTTTGTTGAGAATGTTCTGTAGTGCAGGCTTTCTCTTTGCGAATTCATTTTATTTTTGTTTATCATCAAAGTTTTTATTTCATTTTCTGAAAATCTGAAGATAATTTTGCTGAATGTAAAATTCTTGGTTGGTACCCCATTTTCTTTCAGAGTTCGGTATATGTTATTCCAGGACCTCCTAGTTTTGAGAGTCTGGATTGAGAAATCAGCTGAGATCTGAATTGTTTTCCCCTATAATAATCTGACATTTTCCTCAGGAAGGCTTTAAAATTCTATCCTTGCCAATGTCTGGGTTTGGCACAAGATTCAGGAGGCACCACACAGCTTTGTAGATTCAAATAGCAATTCTTTATTCCCGCTCTCACACCGCCTCCACACAGGTCCAGGGGCAAACACGTTCTTCTGTCTGCCTGCACAATTCACCTACTCCACGAGGCTCTCTCCAAATCCCATTTTAATCTCACGAGAACTCAACGGGAACAAGCAGCAGGAACACCCTAATCCCAGCAATAATCTTCAACAGCCAACTTCCCTAAAACCCATTATCTTAAACTGGCAACGCCTTAAACTCAAGGAGCCGGTTACTTCCTCAAACCTGATCAGCTCTAAACCCGGATCCGCCTTGGTCCTTGAGCAAGGTCACCTTATTAAAGCATGCATGCAATGTCCCATCGAATGTCCTCTAAGCAGCATGGGGTACGCTTGGCAAGGAAATTTCGATGCGTCATTCCTACTTGGTAATGGCCCTCAGCATATCCTTATTCTGTATGCTAGGTATTTTCATTTTAATGTCCCTTGATGTGGGCCCATTGTAATTTTACACATTCGGGGTCCTGTAAGCCTCTTGCATCAGACTTTTCATTTCTTTCTTTATATTTGGGAAAATTTCTGATATTATTTCATCAAAAAGATTGTGCATTCCTTTGGTTTGTATCTCTGTACTTTATCCCAATAAATCTTAAATTTGGTCTTTTCATGCTATCCCATAATTCTTGGAAGTTCTGTTTATAGTTTCTTAACATCTTCTCTCCACATTCAACTTTATTTTCAAGATTATATATTTTGTCTTCTTTGCCTGAGGTTCTGTCTTCCAAGTGGTCTAGTTTGTTGGTGATGCTTTCTATTAAATTTTTAATTTTATTTACTGTTTCCTTCATTTCAAGGATTTTTTTCCTCCAGAGTTTCTCTCTCTTTATTAAAGTGATCTTTTGCTACCTATATTTGCTTTCTTATATCATCTTTTACTTTGCAGATTAGTTTAACTATGCAATTCTAAACTCCCTCTCTGACATTTCTTCCACTATGGTGTGAATGAATTCTTGTTTGCTTGGGATGATTGTTCTCTTGCTTATTCATGTTCTTTGTCTACTCATCTAAGAGTATGGATTTGAGGCAGTAGATTTTCTACCCTGTAGACTTAGAGTGTTTCTGAAAGTTTCTAGTACTTCACTATTTAGGGGAAAATAATAACAACAACCAATGCAAATATTATGCAGCATTAAATCAAATTCCTATTGCAATATCCACAATATTAATTATCACAATAAACAGAAATGATTAGTTATTACCTATAATAAAAACAGTACATTTGCAAAAGGGTTTACATTTTCAAATGATGGACAGGGAAAGAACAGAAATGATAGAAGACATGATTATTGTGAGGGAGGAGGATAAGACAGAAGTAAAATGTTAAAGGAAAAGTGAAAGAACAATAGAGATTGGTTGTTAGAAGAAAAGAGAATCAAGGGAAACAGGAAAAAATATATTTAAAGTAAAATTTTAAATAAAAAAATAAAAATAAAAAAGTACAAAATTAAAATACACTGATCAAACATCCTAGTTCACACACACACACACACACACATACACACACACATACACAGACACACAGACACACACATAATTCATGCCATATAATTGGCTTCAAAAATGCTAGAAATTAGAAGAAAAAAATAGAAAACTGTATAAATGTCCATGTACCATTAAGGTCATGATTAAACAGTGAAAAAGAATTTAAAAAAAAAGAAAAAAATCTTGATGAAAAGGTAAATAATTCTTTCTGTGGGAGCTCAAAATATTCTCAGCTTCTCAGCAGTTTTAGGTGGGTCTTCTGAAGTGTGATGCTCCACCCTCTGGATCACTGGAGTGAGAGAGGTAGTCCCATAGGCAGAACTCTTGCATGCAGGGTTTAGGGTTAGACAGGCTCCAGCCTCTTCACTGAATGCTAACTGGTCTGGAGATTTTAAATCAGCGCACCTCCAGTGCTCAGTACTTGCTGGTCCACACTGGAGGACTTTACCCCAGGGGTCCCCTGGGTTCCAGTCATATGGTGGGGAAACAATTTTTAGTCCCCTACATTAGGTGGCTAAGAGAACAAAGCCCCAGGCAATCCATACCACCTGTCAATCAGCGGGGTCTTTTGACCAATCCTGGTAGGACATGGATATCAGCAAGATCCCCTGGCCAACCCAGAACAAGGGACTCTAAAAACCTCCCTTTCCTGTCCCAAACCCTCTCTTCCTGCCCTAAACCCAATAAAATTCCAATCTGGTTGAGCCTGGGTGCAATTGCCCTGAACCCACTCTGTTGGACTGAAGGGTCTTGCCTGGGAGTTAATCTCAATAAAACCTGTTCAGCTGCTTATAATCTTCCTCCTTTTGATCACAGGTGCCTTATCTTACATCCTACATCACCTGCAGACCCCATGTTTCCTGGGCTTGGGTTCAGTCTCCAAACAATTTCTCCCACCATTACCCTTTTGAGTTCCCAGGCAGATGCATCTCTCCCAGAAGATCTTGCAAGCAGTCAGATTAGAGCGGGAGGGTAGACCTGGGTGGGCTTCTGCCACCAGTTGTCCCTTGTGTAAACCTCTCTCTGTAAGGTCCCTTAGCATCTGGGGAGCCATCCTAAGTAACAACCACCATTTTCCTGCCCAAGGGCCATATTATCACTCCCTCATACAGCTCCACCCTTAACTGCTGCATTCTTTCCTACACATTAGGACCCACCAGGCTCTATTAGGACCTTCCTGGCTTTAATCCCTGAGCCTCCTCCATAAAAGCCCCAGAACTCAAACCTGTGTTGCTTCCCTTCATCTATGGAGAGATGGCCTTTATTTGTCAGCTCTGGCAAACAAATTGTCCTGTGTATCTCTGTATTTTTTGCTCACTGTCTCCTGGTTCCTTGCTTTTCTTTCATTCTCCACGTTTGGTTTTCTTCTGATCACTTAAACACACTCTTATGTCTTGCAGTGCATGTTTACTTGACCTGTATTTTGAGCCAAACAGGTTTGCGGGAATCGACTTCCTCAGTTTCTGGCCCCCCAGGCTGCAGCTTCAAAATGGTTTCTTCTGGGGATTCCACCTTCTGGGTCCCCTTTTTCCTCCGGGAGAAGTCTTTTCTTCTGTTCTTTAATAAATTTCTAACCTCTACTCTGACCTTGCCTCGGCATGCTTCTTTGGTGTTATTCTTCAACATCTGGGAGCAAGATTCTACACCGAGGTAAGCGCCTCTCTACGTACCCCATGTCTGTTTGAGGTGCATCTTTCTCTCTTTCTTTCTGGAGGTAAGGTGGGCACCCGTCGGCTACTTATGGCATTTATTGCTGCATCAATATGGTTCCAGTACTTCCACGGATTCCACCTTCTGGGTCCCCTTCTTCCTCCGGGAGAAGTCTTTTCTTCTGTTCTTTAATAAATTTCTAATCTCTACTCTGAAAAAAAAAATGGTTTCTTCTGTTGTTCTCTTCATGCCCTGGAGAGATGGTGGCTTCTTTCCCCACACATGGATATTGTTCAGTGCTCCCTTCAGGTTTGTTGGACAATGTCCTTTGTCTCTAAAGGCTCCCTACCCAGACATACCTCAGGCCTCCCCCAAATTTAGGTTCTTTTAATTCCCTTATCCCTCTACTATGGTCACGGAGGGACCTCTCTAGTTGGAGCTTCTGGCTGGGATGTGGCAATGGCTGTGCTGCTGGAGATTTTTTCCTTATTTTATTATACCCAACCTCCTGTGTCCCTGTTCTTCTTTGAGTGTCCAGTTTTAGGTTCCAGTAAAGCCCCACCCCCTCCACCAGCTCCCTTTTTGCTCACCCGCCTTGCTATCTGTCTGTTTTCTTGGTTTCACACCACAGAGCAGCCAGGAACACAACCTCCTCTATTCTACCATTTGGATCTCCTCTTTATTCTTTCTTAACTTAGGCAGCTACAGATATAAAATTTTCTTGGAAGACTGCTCTTGCTGCAGCCCATGTTTCTGTATGTGTCTTCATTTTTCATTTATCACAAAGAATTTTCTAATTTATCCTTTCTTCTTAGACCCTCTGGTTATCTAGGAATGTTGTTTAATTTCTTCATACTTATAATTTTTGATTTCCTTATTTCTACTATTTTTCTGTGATTGAAAATTTTATATTATCTCTATCCTTTTAATTATTTATACCTACCATACTTCAAATTTATTGAGATTTCTTTCATTTTTTTTGGTCTATCCCCTAAATGTTTCTTGTGCACTTGAGAAGAATGTGTATTTTGTTCATAGTTCACAGTGTTCTATAAATATGTTAGCTCTGGTTGGTTTGTAGTATTGTTCAAGTCCTCTATTTCTTTGTATTCCAGCTAGTTGTTCTACCCTATTCAATACCAACTGAAAGTGGGGTATTGAAATCTCTCCAATTATGATAAAGTTGATTTATGTATTTCTCTCTTAATTTCCCTTAATTTTGCTTCATGTATTACCATGCCCTGTTATGATGGTAATGCATGTGTTTTTATGTGTTACATGTTTCTCCTGTTTTGACACTGCTATCATTGCAAAATGTCTCTATTCCTAGTAACATTCAATGTTGTTTTTTTTCCCCCAATATTAGTATAGACACTCCAGTTTTCTTGTGGTTGTTATTTGAATAATAAATCATTTCATTTTCTTTTACTTTAAATCTATTTGTATTTTGAATCTAAAGCATGTTTTCTGCAGAAAGTGTATATATATACATATTATATATAATTTTAAAAACATAAATATAAAATCATATATATAATTTAAAATCCAGTCTGGCAATCTTTGCCTTTCAACTGAATTATTTGATCTGGCCACATTTAATGTTATTAATATAGACACAGATTTATGTCTGCCATTTTATTTTGTTTTCTTTGTGTCTCATGTCTTTTTTTTTTCAATAAATGAACATTATCTCAGGTAGCATTTTTATTTCTGTAAGACTTTTTCCTATATAGATTCTTAGTAACTTTCTTAGTGTTTGCTCTAAGGTTTAAAATGTACATCAGCTTCAGGTTTATATTAATTATTGAGAAAGCATTACTCTCACATAGCTCTATTCCCTTTCCTTTGTGGTTATATATATGGTAAATCTATAAATGTTGCAAACTCAACAATACATTTTCATATTATTAATTTGTATCTTTTAAACAAGCTGAGAGAAAAAAGAGAGCAAATATATATTTATAACTTTTTTGTTATATTAACCTTCTGTTTTATCACTACTGTTTCTTTTTATTTATTCTTGTGTATACCAGTTACCATCTGGAGTAATTTTGTTAGCTCAATACATCTTTGTTCTTACCTTCCTCATGTGGTATTATAGAAAAAACATTGTCTCTGTGATGATAATTCTTGTAGCTGGGTGATGAGTAGGGGTTCATTATACTATTCTTCGTATTTTGTATATATTTCAAGTCAATGTTCCAATTCCTGCTTTAGTCTTTTAATCTTGATTCTTGGAATTTGTAAACTCAAGTGAGGTTGCAGAGAGAACAGCTAATGAATACCTCATCACATTCCGATGTGTAGACTTTTAAGGCTGAATCATTTGTAAAACTGGGGACATAGTTTGAAAACACTGACAATTTCCTGTTTATCTTCCTTAAATGAAATCATCCACTTTTTTTAATTCTGAAAAACTTTGCTTTGTAACAAAATACTAACAAAATCAGGCATAGTTTTTTGATCTTTGTACTTTTTCAAAAACCATTTCCTCAAGTTCCTGTTATTATGACTCGTGTTCCATTTTCATGATTATTCAGTTTAAACATCTTATTGGCTGCTCAATTATCCATCTGGGAAGCTATAAAAAAAGATCTTGTCTGGGAAAACCTATAAACAACAGATATTTATTGCTCATAGATGGGAAAGTTGAAGGTCAAGGCAGCAGCAGATTAAGTGTCTGCTGAGGCCCACTCTGCTTCATAGATGTCTCCTCACATGGTAGAAGGGGCAAATAAGCTCCCTCAGGCTTCTTTCATAAGGGCATTGATTCCATTCATGAAGGAGGCTTCCATGTGTGAATTTTGGGAAGACACAGATACTCAGACTTTAGCAGCTATTCATTAAGTTTAAGGCATGAAGCCAGAACCATATGAATGACATCTAAATCAGTTTGCAATTTATAGGAGCCTGTAATTTATATAGGAATTTCCTTGAGGAAATTCTCCTTGTAAGATAGATTACCTGACAAGTTGAGTGATCAAAGATGGAAATAACTGTCAAGAAAACCGAATACATTTTTTTTTAAAAAAGTCAATTATCTCCATCTTAGGTTTTCCTTTTTAAACCTACGACATCCTCATTACCCATCAGCTCTAAGGTAATGGGGGCATAAATTTGGAAAATTGGGGTCAGGGTCTAGTAACATTAATTAAGGCACCAACATATTCACTTGATGAATAAAGCATATTCATTCCTTTTTGAAAAGCAGACTTTTGATTTCTGCCATGCCAGGTCACCAACATCTTTATCATGAATTGAGCTGTTAACAGAGATATCAGGCTTACAGCCACCTGGAGCAGGTCCCGTATTGCCTCTGGGGTTCTTTATCATAAGGACTATAGTCACAAAATATGAGAACTGGAGAAGCTTTGATACATATGTAATCCTTGTTCCACTCATCCCTCCTCTTTCTCCAATCTGGTAGGAAGCACGGGAGAAAGAGTTACTGCTTGCTCTGTATTTCTTAAAACAGATCTTGGCATAAGTTTCATAATTTACTTTGCTTTCATCCTCTGTAGCTAGATGACTGTAGGATACTTCAGAGTAAAAGTGAAAAATAAGCTTTGTTCTTAAATAATTATTTTTTAGCCCAGCAGCAATATATGAAAGTTTGTACATAACATTTTGATGACTAATATCAGTGTATATATGTATACGGAGGGACATGTTCCCTGCACCAACAGAATAGATAATAAATGAAATGAAGAAGTCTGTGATACAAATGACATTTTGATGAATGATCAAATACACAGACATGCAGGCAAAAGAGGGTACAGGAAGTAGTTTCATTTCTTCATTTGAAAGCAGATAGTTTTTAACATTGTAGTTAAAAGGAGAAAACGTTTCATTTATCCTAGGGGAGGAGTTACTAGGTACAAGTCTGAAATGAGACAATGCATTGAATAGTTCATCAGGTTTTTATTGAATGCCTAATGTGAGTCATCTTCTTTCCCCAAATTCCTGTTCTTCCAGTTTTCATTATGCAGTTGGGGAGTAAGAATTTGTATATGGTAAACCACATAAAACCAATGGTCCTTGAGCAATATGGAATCCAAGTGGTTTTGGGAATAAAAGGGAGTTTCTACCATGGGCTGGTCTGAGGGGTTCCTAGAAGAACTGAGTTGAGCTGGAAATAGAAGTATGACTAAAATTCAATATGCTGAAATTTCATAGACTTCTACATTTATTTACAACAGTCACTAATATGCCATTATGTAAAAATGTGAGTATGTAACAGAAGTGAGTCTGTATTATGTATTTGGGGAGTTCAAAACCCAATTGAGTCGAATGTATGAAAGATGATATGTCTTGAGCTCTGTAATGTTTTGAACAACCAATAAAAAAAAAAAAAAAAAAGAAATATATATAGTACCTTTTGTCAGCCACTAAAGTTAAAAAAATCTGAGGATACAAAAGTAAACAAGACAGATTTATCCCTGGCACCAATGAACAACACATTAGATTATTCTAATACAGTATAATAATAATGTAATATGTTGGGTATTAAGAGTGCAGAGGAAAGGGAAATTGAAATTGGGTCAGATAAAGAAGGTGATGGTGGAGCAAAGAGGACAATCTTCCAGGTGGGAGGACAACAGTTATAAAAGGCGAGAGGCGAGTGCCAGCCTGTTCTGCCCTGTGTTAGAGCCACAGTTAAGCTGCTAAATATAGCAGCCACTAGACATGTGTGGCTGTTGAACATTTAAAATGTGGCTAGTACAATAGAAAAAAAATGAGTTTTTCATGTAATTTTAATTAAATTAAAAAAATTGGTGAGATCTATTTCAATATACTTAGAATAATTAGGCAAATTTACTTTCTCAAAGTGAATTTTTATGGAATTTAAATTATTTAAATAGAGATAAAATATTTCTGAAGGAAATTTAGCATCTGATAGAGTAAACTGTTTTTATATTGATTACATTTCTTCAAAATATTTTAGATATGCTAGGTTAAGTAACTAGAATATTATGATTAATTTCCTGTTTCTTTTTACTTTTTAAATGTGGCTCTTAGAAAATTTGAAATTGTCTATTAGCTCACATTCTCCCTGTGTCAGACAGTGCTAACCTAGAATGGCATAAACTGTGAAATGTGGCTCTTAGAAAATTTGAAATTGCCTATTAGCTCACATTCTTCCTCTATCAGACAGTGCTAACCTAGAATGTCATAAACTATGAAAGGTGGAAAGAGACAGGAACAAACCACAACATTCCAGAACGTGCAGTTTCCTAAGCTGTGTGTATTGGGACGCTGTATATTCAAAGCGGTATTGGCTGGAAGCCTACTGAGTGCCAAGAACTAACTTGATCGTTTGGGCTATCATTGAGTGATAAGGTTCTCACCCTTAGAGTTCACATTTTACTGGGTATGTCAACAAATGAACAAATATAACAGATATTAGAGTATGTTGGCAGGAGTTAAGAGCTATGGGGAGTGGGGAGCAGGCCAGGTGAGTCCCTTAGCTTGCTGGAGGTATGATTGCATTCTGTTGAAATAGGATGTTTGAGGTTGATCCACTAAGTTTTGAACAGATTTAAAGGCAGTGCTGTAGTAGATTTCCGGGTAGAAGGAGAACAAATGAAATACTCTGGTGTGAAAGGAAGAGAGAGCCTGGCATACTCTAAGAAAAGCAAGAAGGCCAGTGGAAAGGGCAGAGTTAAAGGGATGGTACTGAGAGGAAATCTGAAATTCGGGGCAAGTGAAGATGACATGGGAATGCATGGGCTACCCTGAGGACCCAGAATTTTGGAGCAGAGAAATGATGTTTTAAAAAAATTTTTTTTTAAAGGACCATCCTGGCTCCTGGGTTGCTGTAAGTGGTGCATGAAAGCAGAAAGACCTGTTAGGTTATTGCAGTGTCCAGGTAAGAGATGAGAGTGGCTCAGTCTAGGGTGGAGGCAGTGGTTACAGTAAATAGTGTTTCTTGATAAATGAAGGTTTTAAATAGAAACAATGACTCCAAGGTTTTGTTCTCGGGACCTGGAAGGATGAAAACTGCCAATTACTGAGATGGAAGAATGCTGGGAAAGCAGGTGTAGGGGAGATGTAAAGTGATTGTTAAGAACTGAGCCTCGGGGTGGACAACCAGGGAGACCAGGGAGATGGTTAGGAACCAGCAAAGGAGACTGAGAAGCAGCAAGCATTGAGACAGAAAAAAAAGCAAGACGTGGTGCCCCCGGAAGCCAAGTGAAGAAAGCTGCTCAGGGAGGGAGAGCTCCTAGCACAACACTGCCTATAGGAAAAGAAGGTTGAAGTCTAAGAATCAACCATTACATAAGTAAAAAGGTGACCTTGAGAATAATTTTGGTGGTGCTGGGCATGGATGACGGCAAAATCTGAATTGGAGTGGGCTGAAAAATGAATTGGAAGCACTGAGAATAGATAACTCTTCAAGGGATTTTATTTCAATAAAAGGCAAAAAAGATGAGACAAAAATGACCTAGAATTCAGGGTAAGAGTTTTGATGATAGCTTTGGGTTTAGCTGATTGGTAGAATACTTGCCTACCATGCATGAAGCTCTTGTTTCAATCCCCAATACCATACGCATGATAAATTTAATGAGAGAAATAAAACATAATCTTGTGGTGAAATGATCCAATAAAGAGGGTAATCTAGATTGAAAGGCAGTGTTGCCAGTGATGTCTTTGACTGTGTCAAAAGTTCGAGATCTTAAGAGGATGATGAAGCAGAAACGGCTATAATACGGGATTCTCAAAGTGGGGTTCCTGCATCAGCAGTGTCACTTGGTACTTATCAGAGATGCAAATTATCAGGTCTCACCAGACACCCCAGGAGTCAGAAACTCCTGAGTCAGAGTTGGAGCCATGCAACATAATAGGACCTTCAGGTGATGTTGATATGTAAGCTCAAGAAGCACTGTCCAGACTGATGGTGACAGTCTGGAAAACAGGTCAGGAGAGAGAGAAGAGGGGTCCTTGGAAGTTCTCTTCTGATGCCTCCCTCCATTTTGTCCATGAAGGAACCTACTGAAAGTGAGGATGGAGAGTTTGAGAGCTGAGAAAGCATACTGAGATGTTATCAGTTTTTTTTTTTTTAACACAACAGATGTTTATTCAGTATATGCTAAGTACAAGGAACAGATCCTACACTAAATTAGAAAGTAAAAAAGATATGGTTCCTGCCTTTATGGGGCTTAAAAAAATAGTAAAAAGAGACAGAATTTTATAACTGAATGACTTTTTTGTGACTGAGCTTTTTATACATGAAGTTTTTATTCAAGGTTTTCTTTTCAATGGTGGGATGTATGCAATTCCTTTAACCATTACTAATGTGGCCATGTCTTTCCCAGTTGCCTCACCCCTTTATTGGTGCTTTTTAGATGGCCAATGTTCCCCTTTAAAGTGCTGTGACCAAAACTGAATACCATGTTGCAGAATTTAATGCCAAGAAACAGAAATTCTACCTCATTTATATAAATTGTAATGAAGCTACTTGTCTTCTAGTCTTCTTTCCTCAGAGCTTATCATTAAGTTTCTTTCCAGAAACTTCCTATGAACAAAGCATAAATATGCTATCCACATGCCCAAACTGCATACTTATTTTACTTTACATATTTTTCTGATTGACACTTTTATTACATTGCTCCACACTAGTACACAAAAGATACATCTCTGTTCTTTTTGAGGACTGCACATATTTGAAATGATGTGTCATTTATTTAGAGCAGCTCATGTCAATGAGAATTTTAGCCATTCCCCAGCACTTGCCTGTTACAATTTCTGAATACATGTAGGTTAATCTGCCAAATATTTTCAGGTATCAAACGTAACCCTGCTGATCCATTTTTTTTCATTCTTTTAGGTTAACACTTCACTTATTAATTATTTGGGTTGCCATTCTTAAAATTATGAACATCAATGACAAACACAAGAGCAGATTATAATGCCATAAAAATCCCGCTTGAAGCAGATTTGAATCCAATCAAATAAATGCAAAATCACTAAGCCAGAGCTTTCCCATATGCCTATCATCCTTTCAAAATGGTCAAAACTGTTCACTATACTGTTCACTTAATTTATTAGCTTAAAAAAAATAGAGTGGGGGACGCAGTTCAGTGGTAGAGCACTTGCCTATAACATGCAAGGTCCTGGGTTTTACGCCCTAGTACTGGGGGGAAAAATATCAAGTAGCAGAGAAGTGTTCCAGTAGATATTGAGCAACATCCTCAAACATGAGGTAAGAAAATTATACTGGCTTTGTATACAGGGCGAATGATTTATAACAAGCAATATGAGAATTTACCCTATTTAAGAAACTCCTAGAAAAGGCTACTAGACACAGAAAAGTTTTTTTCCAAAGTGGGGAAAAAAACTATTTTCTAAAGGCAGCAATACAAATGCCCACGCTTCTGTCTTGATATTCTTGGGCACCTAATAATGAGGGAAAGTAAGGTATGATCTGTGTTACAGTGCAGAACACTGTGGGTTCCACAGCTGGAGAACCCACGTTCTCTGTGGACCTCTACCAGAGTTGGAACCACTGTATCAGGGAGTCCAAGTGTCATAATCACATGTAACACAAAGGGCTCAGTATCTTTACACTTAGCAGCTTATTATCTTGAAGTCAATATCACAGACACAAATACATTACCTTTATACTTTTTAAACAAAAGATCCCATTGCCCCTATCCTAAGTATCTTGTAATATATAACATGTTAGAAAAAAAAATCTGAGGAAAAAAATGATCTCTTAATAATACAAAACTTAAATATTCCTATAAGATCAATAATATAAAATATATCGTAAAAAGGTTCACTTTTAATTCTATGAAGAAGAATCACTAACTCATGAAAAATAATGTCAACTCATAAGGAGTAGAAAAATATTAGTTTAAAAATACCAGATACACTAAAAGTGTATTTACTTTTTAAAATAATTTTTTAAAAAATATTTTTATTAGTTGTTGATGGACCTTTACTTTATTTATTTATATGTGGTGCTGAGGATCGAACCCAGTACCTCACACATGCTAGGCAAGTGCTCTACCCTTGATCCACAACCACAGCCCTTATAATAGTTTTAAGATTTAGACAATCTCAGAATTAATCATGTGGCTTTTTTCTAGAAGCTGATGAAAGAAAATCCAAGCTGACTGTGTAGCAACCAACTGTCCTTTTTTAATAGAAAAAGAACTAACTTCCTTAAATAATACTCCTCTTAAATTTTGATTCATTACCAGAAAGTGTTTAAATCCACTTTTATTTTTATGACTTTATTATTTTACTAACTGTAGAAAAATGTGAAGATTCAGAAAGATTCAAAAGAAAAATTAAAATTATTTAGTATTCCTCTTCCAAATACAACAACAAAAGATTATGTATGTTTCCTTCTAGTCTTTTTACACTTACAAAGCATTTTTAAAACAAATCTAGAACAGGAAAATGATTTCCTTTTTCCCATTTTGTAATATACATTGACAATTTATTTGGAACATTAAATATTACATGAAAACATGATCGCCAGCTGACTGCTTTACAATCTAATGATAACTGAAACCATAAATGACCTTCAGTTGTTGGAAATCCAGATTGTTGTGAATACTTGCTATCTTAACAGTAACTATTAAACATCTCTCTTCATACACAGTTTTTTTGTATGATTCTCCAATAATTTTTGAAGGAGAAATTCCTAGGACTTTCCAACAAAGTGCATAAGTATTTCTAAGGTTTCTGATGCATTTTGCCAAACTGCCCTCCAAAACGATTGTACCAATTTATAATAAATAACCAGAGTCCCATTTCTTCCCCATATTCCATGTCAATGTAGGAAATGAGTATTACCCTCAAATCTTTATTGTTGCAAAGTTAATAAGGGAAGTGAGGTGAGAATGCTCTCTTCTTGGTGTTTTCCCAAAATGTAAGATTTCCTGTCTATTTGCTTTTCCTCATTGCTCTCAAACAGTCTCAATCTTTAAGGCAGAGTCTCCAATACGCGCGATGTCTTTCTACCTGCTCTTCTTTTGCAGGCAAGGACACATAAGCTGCATGTCTTTCCCAAGTTTTTGTTTGTTTTCCCCTCAAGGTAAGCAAAATATCCAAAATAACTGGAAAGTCTTCTTTTCTTCTGAGCAGTAATAAAAAACGATTTTAGTGTCTTGGTAATAAAACAGAAAACTGGGCCATATTCTGAAAGGAAGAAAGTAGAAAGTGATGAGCATTATAGGCATAGGTGAGTATGCTAATTACCTGAAGCACCTGCTAAAACTGGACTTCAACAATAGCAATAAATCCTCCAGATTTTGGTTTTGTAGATTATTCAGAACAGTGTGTGTATGGTATTAGGGACCGAATCCATGGCACTGAGCATGCTAGGCAAACATTCTACTACTGAGCGAGATCCCCAGCCCTTTTTATTTTGAGACAGGGTCTGTCTCATTAAATTACTAAGTTGGCCTTGTACTTGCAATTCTCCCATTTTAACTTCCTGAGTGCCTGGGATTACAGGTATGTTTTGTCACTTCTTTTTTCCCCTAAATGAGGTTAAGAATATTCTGATAGTCACTCATATCCATCTATGTACTAGGATACATTTTATGTTCCAACCTTAGCCTGGATTGTTGTTTATGTATCTTCTAGCTCTTATTCCTATCTCATTTTTAAAAGAAAAAAAAAAATCACCGAAATTTTAATGTGTCTATATTTTCAACAGAATAGAATCATTACAAGAAGTCTTTGTGTACCTTTCTAAACCAGAGCTTGACATACAGGCACATCAATATTGCTGAAATGAATTAAGTGAGCGAGTGAATGAATGATATACATTTCAGTGCTCAGAAGACTGAAAAAGTCTATGAAGTTGGGGTTAGTTGGGAGACTTCCCTCTCCCCGACAAAATCGATCTCTATCATAGCTTGAAGGTAACAAATCCCTTCAGCAACAAAAATCTGATATTTCCAGCAAACCAACACATGATTATCATACAAGCTGAGGATTTGCTGCCCTGTACTATACTTAGTTGAATGTAACATTTTAAAATGAAATAAAAAATCAAAATCAAGCCACTTGGTTTCAGTTTAAACCAAATTTGCTATTTCATAGAATATTTTTTGTTTTTCTATTCTCCATAATTAGAATAATAATAAAGGTTGTATCTCAATTATGATAAAACACTTCATGGAGGAAAGGGACTATCATTTATTCTTAAATAACATTTCAAAGCCAGGTGTAGTGGCGAATGCCTGTAATCCCAGTTACAGCAGAAGGATTCCAAGCTCAAGGTCAGCTCAGCAACATGGCTAGACACGGTCTCAAAAAAAAAAAAAAAAAAAAAAAATCTCCTAGGTACACAGTATTGAAGTCAACAGATATGAGTCCTAGTAGGGAGGATAATTAATTTTAACACTCATGGCTGGGCCAGTCCTACAAGCTGAGACACCTTAATGATAGTGGTGTTAGAACGTGCTTGTACCAGCTTGCAGGAGCCATTTCCCAACTTCTCAGTGGCTCCACGTTGGCAGCTTCACAGACTGTCCTGGAGTATTTATACAATATAAGTCAACAAACACCACATAGTATCCTCATCACAGTAAAACTGTAGCTCTCATTTCTGAACTCCTAAGTGGTAATCGAGGTAGGCAGGGCTTCTATAAACCTTTATAGCCCCTCTCAACGTGTTATAAGACCAAAGAATATAAGTGTCTCTAGGAGACTTTAAGATACAGCCCTCTTTAACTGGAAATATTCAAGGCATCATGTACTTCTCAGTTTAGCAGTGAGTATAAATTATATTCTGGGAACTAATACCAAAGTTGGAAAGCTACCAATCTGAAACCATTTTCATGTTTATCATTAATGACTGTTAGTCTGATCCCATGCTGCGTCATATATTCCCTGACGCTTGGTATTGCTATGTCAGTTTTGGTTTTGAATGCTTGCCAACATTTTCTATGAATCTACCAAAGAGAAAATAGCTTTGAAAACAACAACAAAAAAGACTTAGTGATGTACTGCAAGACAATGTGAATAATATGGGACACAAGATAATAAACTCTCCCCACCTCAGTTTCCAATGGTCTTGGTCTTGCATTATTAGTCAGAAAATACGATTGTTCAGTTTCATAAGTGATTGGTTTGGTAGTAAATGGCATGAAAACTTACTGAAAAAATATTCACGATTGCATAAAATATGTAGGGAAATAGACCCAGGGAGAAATGAAAGTGAGAAGATGATGTCTAAGTCTCTGGAAGTGTATGCTTGCAAAGATGGCTCAGGACACCTACCTTCAGGTTATGGAGGGTTTCTGACCATTCCATTGATCCTATCTGAGGTATGGCAGTAAGGAGTAAACTTTTAGCTTTGTTGGCATTTTCTTTCAGGGTCTTTAAAACCCGGTCTACTGAAACCTAGAGAAACAACAGCATAGGATGTTAACTGAATTTACAAGTCCATTTCTGTTCACAGAATATTTTTCTCGAGTTTTAATCCTTACTATGGTGTGTATGTGTGTGTCCCTTCCAAATTCATCTGTTGAAATCTAATCCCCAATGTGAGAGTGCTAGGAGGTGGGCCTCTAAAGGATATTAAGTATGAAAATAAAGCCCTCATGAATGAGACTAGAGATCACAGAGAGTACCCTCACCCCTTGTGAGGTTAAGTGAGAATTGAGATGGTTATGAGGAGGCAGGTGCTCACCAGACACCCAACTGGCCAGTTCCTTGACCTTGGACTTCCTAACCTCTAGAACTGTGAAAGAAAAACTTTTGCTCAGAAGCTACCCAGTTTTCTGTTATAGCAGCTTAGAGACTAACAAGCCTGACTGGTAAAATCTGTTTTACTCCAAATTCAATCCTTTACACCTAAACATTGCATTTATCAAGATGGTTTTAGTTTTAGAGCAGAGGTCTTGGAGAAAAAAAAGGGGGCGGGGAAGCATTAACAATTTTCAATATGGTATCTGAGAAAATATCTCAGATGTATAAAGGATCAGTATGGTGTGAAAACAAGGTTCTGTTTTCTCCATGTCCATAGTAAAATGAATTCCATTCTTAAAATTGGGGCTATATTGGATAATCAAATTTAAAATAAGTATTGCCTCTTTAGAAAGTTGTTCTAAACTACTAAAGAAAAAAAATTATAGAATCAAAGTATCACCACTGTATGACTTATAAAAGGAATTAATGGTTTGGCTACTAACATCACAAACTATCCAAACAACCAAAACCTCCCTACTCATCATGGGCTTCAAGAAACAAACAAAAAACCTACTAAAGACACCTGAATCTGATCAAATTCTAGATCTAGCTGTCAATTTTCAGAAAATACAGAGGACAGAGAAACCTGTTACTCTAAGAGGAAGCTTTCAGAAATTCAGAGTGTGAGAAACTCAACAGGACAAGAGTCTTGGTTTCCTTAAGGAAACTTACTATACAAAAAAAAAAGAAAAAAAAAAAGAAAAAAAAATCCTTTATTATGACATTTAACTAGACACCTGAGTTTTGTTGCAGTATACTGAGGAATTACTGTTGGAGTATAATAATGACAGTATGATTATGTCAGATAATTCCTGAAATGTTTCTGGATTAAAATTATGAAGGGAAGTACAGATGAAATGTGACTGGACATAAGTTGAGAGGATAATGGTTCAAACTGGCTGTTAGGGCTCATGGATGTCCATACTATTGTCTACTTTTGTATTATGACTAAAATTAGATTTAGGGACATGATGATTATACCCTTCTATCTCATGTCCAGATTGCTCCCACGAGCAATGAGGATTGTTTAGGAAAAAAAAAAAACAAAACAGAAAACAAAACAAGCATGGGCACCACAGCAGAGGGAAATTTCCAGTACTGTGCAACACAAAGCCGCGGGCAACTGGGTATTTGCCAAGAACATGTAAAGGCATGGTTTCAGCTGAGTCATTAAATGCAAATATATGAAGCATCCAAGAGATTTACCTTGTTTTTAAGCATCCCCATATATTTTCCCTGTAAATGATGTATCTATATAGATAGACTGTGATCTCTCTTTTTGTTTCTGTTAGGTTCCTTTCTTACTGACCCTCTCCCTGGAAAAATTCAACCCTCTATTAAAGGTCAAGCTAAAACTTCTAAACAACTCTAACTATTCACTCCCATTCCCTGGCTTCATTCTGCAGAGGAGTTAGCAGCTTCAATAACTTGACTAGTGCCACAGGTAAACGGAACAACTAGAATTGAAGTCGGGTTGAGGCAACTCCAAAACCTTCCTGCCATGCCAGGGTGCATGTCTGGCTTAAAGCACATGACACACTTGGCGGGCTGAGTTGTTGCCATCTTTGTGTGTTCTTTGTGGCACTTAACATTATTTGTCTTTATGCCTATCACAGAGATCTCAGGTTCTCTGCTTTTGAATGAATTGGCTCCAATTGACTGCTTTCCAACTCTCTTCTGGGCTGCTAAAGGAAATCACTGCTACTTGTGCAAAGGAGACATGCTGAGCAGAAAGCCATAAGCAGGAAGCAAAACTCTTTTCAGGGAGCCAGCTGCAAGGGCTGGAGTTTCCTATTAATTGAACGCATGTTCTCAACATTCAGAAACCAGGTCTCCCTTAGGTTACAAAGCTCCCAACCAGATATTATGGTGTGACTTGAAGTCAGGATTTGCATATATGTGTAAAAGATATTCCAGTAATCAGCAATATTGCATTACGCTGAGGAGCCAGGATAAGACATTCAAGTAAAAATCAAGAACCTGTGTTCACCTATCTATGCACCCAAGCACAGTACACATGGACAGGCATGGCAAGAGTAGCTAACCTTTTTTTAATGTGAAACTGGATGGTAAAATAAGCAACTCTCTTGAGATGTGGTAAGGGCCTCTTTGGAGGTATCATCTCCATTCCTTCAAGTTTGGTAACCCTAGTTTTGTCCCTTTCTCTATTTTATTTTATATTTGGTATTGAAGATGGATTCTAGGGGCCCTTTACCATTGAGCCACATTCCCAGCCCTTTTTATTTTTCATTTTGGAATAGGGCATTACTAAGTTGCTGAGGCTGGCCTTGAACTTGTGATCCTCCAGCCTCAATCTCCTGAGTTGCTGGGATTATATGCATGTACTATTGTGCCTGGCCCTTTCTCTATTTTAAACTGAGATAAATGACAAGACAAATGCTCTCACAGGAATGAGAACAGAGGGCGGAGACTACTAAAAGATCCTTAAGAGGCATACCATTAACACACAATGTCTGAGCTGCAGGGATGCCAATTTGACTAAACTGTTAAAGATCATGAGACCAGAAGGAAAATACAAGCAGTCTAAATATTTGATTATATCAAGAAACTAATAACAGTGGCTAATTTTTTTAAAAATTAAAAAAATGCCATATTAAAAAACTATTTACTTCAAAAAGAGGGTAGGGGTTGGAGAAACAGAAAGGGACATGCATGACACAAGATTGGCCAGGGTTGGTACCTGTAGAAGTTGAGAGGTAGGTTCCATAGATCTTTACAGTTTCCCACAATAAAAATGTTTGTTTTGGAAGCTTCAAATTCTAGTAGGACCTGCTATCTTCCTTGCCTCAAGCCCTCTGTGGTCTGGCATCCAGAATGCTCACATTGTCTGTGGTCCTGCCATATCTTGCTGCCATCTCCCTCCTCTCCATCATGCCTCCCCCCCCCCCACCCACACATCATACTTAAACCAGGATGGTTGTCAGACTTCAAATAAATGGTTTGGTCAACTGGAGAGGGACTCCTGTATCGTTTCAACATTAACCCCTGACTTTCGGACAAGAAAATTACAATCACAACACATCTTTGTCCTTCAAGTAAGGCCCAAGTCTTATTGTGATTCTCAGCAGATCTACAAGCCTACAATGAATGCACTGTTCACTCTTGATTCCTGGACAAAAGCATCTCACTCTCTGAAACTAACACACACACACAAAATAATTAAGATGCTTTCTCAAAAGCTCTTGGTACCCAGAAACCCATGTTGCACATGCTCAGAAGAGAATTCCACCTACTGCTTCCTCATGTTCCTTCCAGCAATCATAATCTGTTGCCATGGCGATGCCTGCATAGCAAATTCCAGCCTCCTTGGCAAGAACCACCTCTGGAACTGTGGTCATATTGATAACATCTGCCCCCCAGGTGCGGAACATGAAGCTTTCTGCCCGGGAACTAAACCGAGGTCCCTCGATTGTGACTATAGTCCCCTTTGAGTGGCATCGGAGTCCTAGCTTCTTAGCAGTCTCTATGAGGACCTAGGGGGGGAAAAAAAACACAAACTGAAAACATATGAACATATGTATGGTTTATAATTTTATTTATTCTCTGATGTTTAGCAAGTTTTATTTAAAATAGACCACAGAATGGGGTCTCCTACACTAGACCCTTACTCATTCATACAGTCTCTTTGCATACATAGATCAACTCTATAGGAACAGACAAGGAGATTTCTTTATGTACCAGGAATTTGCTTACCTGCTTTATTTTTCACAACTTTAAGAATCTAAGCTGGGTTGTGAATTTGGACTTGAGTCACACCTCTTGAAAGAGTTGTGCTGAATTCTATTTCCCAAGCTCCTGAGGAGTAACTGCTCATGCCCCCCTTTACCCCTACCCACCCCACCCCAGAAGGTGCAGGCTTTAGTACAATCTTTGTTTTGAGTTAGAAAGTCATTTCTCTGTTGCCTGTTGCTGCTCTAAGGACATATGGTGAACAGAATGGAGCTGTGATGATTTTTTCCTTCCAGGAATAAATTTACCTTGGCATTCCTTTAGAGAGAAGATCATATATGGGTTTTAGAAACATTAAAAATTTTGACCTTTTTGTCCAGTGTTTTAATTAATAATGTCTATTTTCAGGGTATTAATTTCATTTTTTCTTAGTCTGTGTGTCAACATTTCCTTTTAATATAAAAAAATTAGTCTTCTTCAACTTAGCTGTTAACCCATTAAAGCACTGTTGAAAAGTCACTTAACCTCATGCCTTAGTATTCTCATCTGTAAAACAGGAATAACAATATTTATTGTATAACTCAGAGATATCTTGGATTAAATAAGCTAAGGTATATGGTTGCACAAAATTGTCCCAGAACACTGTAAACACTACATAAAGGCTAAACTTGTCTTTCAATGATCACTAATATCAGCAACTTCTACAAGTTTGCCAAATGAATGGCAGATTCCTGGGATAGTGGATATATAAAATGGAGGGATTCAAAAGTCAAAAAAAAAGGTTCTAATCTAGGCTAAATTTTACCTGCACAAGTCTGAACTCTATAAGCAAATTAATCTATTTCCTTACATATAACTCATTATGCCATGGAAAAGGGAAAGAAAATTTTAATAGGAGCTTTGGCAACTCCCAATTTGGAACCATAATAAGCAGTCAGCAATGAACACTTGATGCTGTACTGTGCTTATTTTATGAATGCTGAAAATAAATTATGTTTAATCTACCCTTTCTTCCACACAGTACAAGTTATAAATCCAAGGACCCAAGTCCCTACTTCCCCTCCCCCCAACCCAGTCTTGCCGTCATTAAGTGTCTTTGAAGAATAATGTCTTGGCTAAACTTCAGTTTCTAGACATGTGTTAAGATCACAGCTACTGTGTCCCACTGGCCAGTGACACCTAAGTCCTCCTCAATGGAGTTTGGTACCAGGACTGTAAGGAGGAAAAGGAGACTTCTGGATGCAGGTTGGTCACAGTGACAGACCCTGGGGGCCTCATTGCTGAACCAATACTTTGTACTCCCAGGAGAACAAGTAACAACACCCTAAGGAAGCGGGGAAAATAAACTACAGGGCCAAACTCAGTTCTGAGGCTAAGATAATTTCATTTTCTTATCTTGAGTAATCAAAATGGAGCTCCTGAAACCATCACATCCTCGTAAAGGGACTAGCAATATTAGATCACCAGAAAAAAATGTATTAGAACATTCAGATAAAGATTTTTAGAACATTTGTGTCTTCTGAAATGACTACAAGTGATATCATTTTCAGAACAGGTAACACGTGTACATGGTCCAAACCAAAATAAATACATAAAAGGCTGTTAGGTTGGGAGAGAATTTCTTTCACCCTGACTTAGGAACCAGGTCACCTGCCCTCCAAGGAAACCCCGGTTACAAGTTTCTGGTAAATTTTCTAAAAATACTCATCTCTTTACTTACAGAGATTTTAACACAAATGGCAATACTTCTGATCTTTTGGGGTGCACCTGACTTTCAAACCGAGGATTATAAGAAAAGTGACACAACACAGGATCTTTCTCTAAGAGACATTTTTAATTTACTGGAAGTTAAAGCTGAGATTCTCACTTGACGCCATAAATGGTCCCTGTGTGACTGCCACCATATTTCTGAGATTCTACTCTAATGTTGGAGCAGAGGCTAGACCATAATGGACAAACTCAGCTCAAAAGCAGAAGACGCCAATCCGTACATTTTTAGATTATTGATAATAATTTAATTCATAAAGCAGTTATTAATCACTAGATGTCCTATAACTGACAGACATGGTTCAAAACACTTTGCATTAGCTCTTTTGCCCCTGGGAAATATGTTATCATTGTCTTCTTTTTACATTTCCGAAGCCCAGAGATGTTAAATAATTTGCCCGATAATACACAGCTATCAAGCTAAAGACCACAGCCTTGATACTAAGTAATCTGGCTTCAGGCTATATTTTCTTCTTCTTGTTTTTTTTTTTATGATTCAAAAATCTTTTTTTTTATTGGTTGTTCAAAACATTACAAAGCTCTTTTCATATCATATTTCATACATTTGATTCAAGTGGATTATGAACTCCCATTTTTACCCTGTATACAGATTGCAGAATCACATCGGTCTTTTTATTATTATTTTTTGGTTCTGGGGATTGAACCTAGCAGCACTTAACCACTAAACTGCTGAGGCTGGCTTTGATCTCACAATCCTCCTGCCTCAGCCTCCCGAGCTGCTGGGATTAGTGGTGTGTGATACTGTACTCACCTCAGGCTATATACTCTGAACTGTCATGCTGTCCTATATTAAATTATTTAAAAAGTATTCTGACAGCAAAATAGATTTTTTTTTTTTCTTTTGGCAGTACCTGGGGATTGAACCCTGGGCCTTGCACATTGCACATGACAGGCAAGTGTTCTACCACTGAGCTACAACCCCAGCCCACAAAATAGGAGCTTATTAAAAAGGTTCCAGCCAGGCATGGTGGTGCATGCCTACAATGCCAGTGACTTGGGAGGCTAGCCTCAGAGGCAAGACCCTCAATAAAAAGTAAGCTTGAAAGAAGAAGGGACACTACCTGCTCAGCTAACTGATATAACTGCAGAAATCACCCCAGGCCCTTATGAACTGCTCTGGTACACCTTCCTGAAAGTCTACAAACCTCTCTTGTTTTGGGGCAGAACGGCTCAGCCAATGGAATATGGCATACTCCTCTGGTACAGGAATGACATCCATCATAGAAGGTCTGGGGCCTCATGGTGGTCCTATAAAAAATAAAGTGAAAGGTTAAAAAAAAAAAGCCACCTCTAAACCAACATCATCTAGGACGACATCCTACTCTTTCAATCCTGAATCAACAGCCCCAGATGATGACAGCAGTTGCTCATAAGGCAGCTTTAGGAGGGCATCTGGCTCTTCTGGTTCTAGATAGCTCAACAGGAATGAAAATGTGACCATTTACCATAGGCCAGGAGGCCAGGTAAACACATAAGAAGTCAAAATGAAAATGTTTCATCATCATGGATTACAGATCACAGAGTGAGCCCTGTAAACCCATCACTTAGATTCACCAGATTGCACATTTTGTCAAACTTGCTTCATTTGTTAGGTTTTTCATGGTTATAAATTATAGGCTTTTACTTAGACCATGTCCAGATCTCCTTGATGGACTTAAAAAAAATTTTTTTTGTTGTTGTTGTTTAACTATTGCATCTCTGGTTTCAGGGTACAAACAAGGTCCTTACCTTACATCTTGATTGTCATACCTCCAAATTAAGGGCAATTCCCAGATCAGTGACCCACTGAATAAAGCAGCTGTCTATCTTGCTCTACTTATGCGAATCTGTCTCTTTGCCACCTCATTTAGTTTGTTCCTATTACCAACTCTAACCAGTTCCTAAGTCTCTTGGTTCAAATTTTTGGTACAACATTTTTGAATCTACAAAACGGGTTAAAATTCCCTCAAGGGAATTTCTGTAGAAATTTCTTGCAGAAGTTTTTAGAACAAACTACTTTTATTTATTTATTTTTCCATGTTGGGAATTGAACCCAAGGACTTGTAGTGCTAGGCAGGTACTGTGCCTTTGAGCTATATCCCCAGCCCTTTGAGAGAGGAATTCACTAAATTGCTCAGGCTGGTCTCAACCTTCAGATCCTCTTGCCTCCTTATCCTAACCCTTGGCATGAGTAGCTAGGATTACGAGCATGAGCCACCATGCCTGATTCAGAAAAAACTACTTTTTATTTATGTCTATTAATTTTTTTTTCTAAACTTGAAACAGGAAAGATAATCCCTACAGAGGGGAAGGACAGGGAGAGATGAAAAAAGGGAGAGTCCACAGGGGAAGGTATATAATTTGATGTCTTCTTCCAGAGGCAGGAGTAGGGGACAGTACTGAGAAATCCTTTTACAAGCTCTATTTACACAGCCACATGTCAGTAGACCAAAATTAACCTATTACTCCTACTTCACCACACTAGCTAGCAACGAAGCCACCTCACTTGGAGATGAGGCCTCAGTGCCCTGGAACAATCCAAATGTTGCCCTTGATCCTCCCAACCTTAGGGGAGAGGCCTAGTTAACCCTAAGTAAAGTCAGAAGGGGTGAAGAAAAGGTTCAATGGCTGTTCTAGCTATATCAATAGAAGCTCCTCTCTGTTGGAAAGACTGCCCAACAAATGGTGCAACATCCTTTGCTCAAGCTCCATCTGGTCTGAGCCTTCAATTAGTCTAGTATTAACAACAGCCCCACTTGCAACTGTGATTATGAAAGCAAGGTTTCAAATCCTCCAGTGGCTATACTTCAAAAGACATTCAAGCACTAATGCCCCATCACCTCTGTCTACCCCTCTTCTCTTTGGCCCTTTGCCTTGTTATTTCTCTCTTTGTACTGAACTGCTTTACTTTAAGGCAAAACATGTGTTACATTATGCTTTACATCGTATTACATATACATGATACCTGTTTACAGTTTAATTCCTTCTTTTAAGTGGAATATTATATATTTTCCCCTTTCAGCAAAGATCCCTGCAGAATTATTGGCTGTACATCTTGTTGCAAATAACATCTTGTTTTTTTTTTTGATTCTCCATTTTCCAGCCATGAAATATGATGCCTTGTCCACTTTGTAAAGGCCTCAGGAGGGTAAAATTTAACCAAAAGGTCCAAATAACCCATAACAGATCAGAAGTGAGGTGTGAGCTTGAGATAAGACAAAAAGAATTTACAACCAGAGCTGAGGAAAGTAGACGACATACCCAAGAGAAATTCTAGAATGAAATGTGTTAGGAGAACTTGTCCCCCATCTGAGAGTTTCCCCTCCAAGATCGGAGAAATCAGAACTTTCGCAACTAAGCCAGAAGCCAGGCACATCTTATAAGTAGGGACTGTTACCTAAGTCGGCACGTTCAGTTCTGATTTCCAGTTAAAACACCATTCTGGTTCAACCTTGAGTCATTTTCTGAGTGATGTATAAAAACAGAAAATGTAGTTTTACCCCAGAAGTTTAAATTAATCACTGAATATGTATGTCTCAGGCAAACTAATTAGCCTCCTCCAATGAAATCACCATGCTGCCCACACTGGCCTCAAACTCACAATCCTCTACATCAGCCTCCTTAGTAGCTGGGACTACAGGCATGTGCCACCATGCCTAACTTCCCAAATTCTCTTCACAAGGTATATGGTCTGAAAGTATGCCCCCAGAATTTCCATACTGAAACCCAAACTCCTAAGATGATATTAGAAGGATATGATTAGGTCATGGGGGTAAAGTGCTCATGATTGGTTATATCAGTGCCCTTATAAAAGAAGTAGTAGATGGAATTAAGTTTGGTAAGCAGCTGATCTTAGATATAAAGATTATTCTGGATTAACCAAGCAGGAATAATGCCATCACAAGATGACATTAGAAGGAGGTAGAAGAGCCAACTTCAGAGTGATAGAGATGAGAGAAGAACTCCATCTACCATGGCTGGCTTTAAAGATGTATAGGGACCATGAACCAAGCAGTGCAGGAAATGGATTCTCCCCAAACCTGCAGAGAGAATATGGCTCTGCCACTTTTTTTTTTTTTAAGCCCAGTGAGACCCCCATTAGATTGCAAACCTGTAGACTTATAAGACAATAACTTTGTGTTGTCAAAGCCACTTATGTAATTTGTTATGACAGCAATAGGAAGTGGATTCAGATGCTTCAGTGGTTTGAGATATGATTAACCCAGTTATGGTTGCTACAATAATAAAGAACTGCTGCTGGGCTGGGGTTGTGGCTCAGAGGTCGAGTGCTTGCCTAGCATGCATGAGGCACTGGGTTCGATCCTCAGCACCAAATAAAAATAAAATAAAGGTATTATGTCCACCTATAACTAAGAAATAAAGATTAAAAAAAAAAAAGAATTGCTGCTAAAGATCTGCTACTTATTCTTTCTTCAACCAGTAAAACTTTCTAGCAAGGCAAGGAGACTCATTTTACCTTCCTGTAGTAGCATGGGATCCACTGATTAGCTGATTTTGCCATTTACTGTCTGTAGATACACTGCAAAGTTACTTTGATCTCTTTGCATTTCAGTTATATAAGCTTTCTCGTATTTAAATTGGAAATAAAACCATTTACCTCATATGGCCATGTGAGGATTAAATTACATTAACATGATGCAAGGGATCGGCACTCTACCTATTGCTTATGTAGCTACTACTAGTATACCTGCTTCTGTACATCTCTTCTACCAACCTTAGATAATGATTTTGAGGAGCCTTCAGTGAAGGATATCCCCTCAAATTGCTTGAGGTTGCCAAGCAAAGACATATGCTAAGAAAATTTAAGGCACAAACAAATGAAAAATTGTCCTTTGAAGAGCGAAGGAAACAAAATTATGTTGTGCGCTCGCAAAATACATGAGTTTAAGACAATCAAGGAAGAGACCACTGGGAACATAGGCATGGTGGGAGAAAAACCCAGAGAATGATTGGTAGGCTGTTTCTTAAATCAAGACTCTTGAACAGCTTATGGTCATTTGTTAATATTTTTCTCTTGGGAAATACTCAGTTACAAACAAGTTGAGGGCAAACACCTGTCTCTGGGCAGAAGCAAACACAAACCACATATCTCTGAGATAGTTTCAGAATACAGCCACCCTACAACAAGCCCCAGCATGCAGGAACATGAGTCAATTAATTTCCTGGCAAAGCAAACTGTCTGTGTTCACAAGGAGGGTGGCTTTGGGGAAGTGATTCTATGGGCTTCATTGAAAAGGTATCCAAATAGTAAAACAATAACATGAGATGAGATAGAGGAAGTTCTAATATGAAGAACTACAGATTAAGAGACGTGAACCTGTTCTATTAACCAGAAGGAATTGAAGTTCTGAATTTGAAGCATTATCATTATGATCTTCCCCTTGCTGCAATCTCCAGAGTGTCCCTAATGCCTTACGATGCCATAAAAAAGAAAAAAAAAAAGGAAAAAAACTACAGAATAAAACCCCCAACTGTGACCCAGGTGGGAACAGCAATCTCTTTGTTCTTACCTGTGAAAGGCTAACGGATATTAAGGGGGTGCTTCCTTGTAATAATTAGCAGAGGCAGGAACACAATATGGGTTATAAAAACATTTCCTAAAGTTACTATGCAGCTTCATAAGCATCCTTCTAACTGCTCCAGGTCAATGCATGTGGCTTTATCGAGTCCCGCGGCTATGCAATCAGTGACTCTGTCTACTCACACAGGAAACAATAAACACACGTCCTGGTATATAAATTAGAAAAACACAGGCTTTGGTGCTATTATTCTTAGGATTGTAAACTGCAAAGGGTGAAGAAGGTTGGTTGGAAAAGCTTGTACATTATAAAGTTTACTAATGGGACAGAGTATTTTTTAGAAAGGGGCCTAACCCCCTAATCTCCGTTATGTGAGACTAGGCCCCAACTTCCTTAATAATACTCCTGTGGCACAAGAATTTAAATCAAGAATCAATAAATGGTATGGACTCAAACTAAAAAGTTTCTTCTCAGCAAAAGAAACAATCTGTGAGGTGAATAGAAAGCCTACATTTTGGGAGCAAATCTTTACCCCTCACACATCAGATAGAGCACAAATCATTAGGGTATATAAAGAACTCAAACAACTAGACACCAAAAAAACAAATAACCCAATCAATAAATGGGCCAAGGACCTAAAGAGACACTTCTCAGAAGATGATGTACAATCAATCAACACACACATGAAAAAATGTTCATTATCACTAGCAATTAGAGAAATGAAATCAAAACCACTCTAAGATTTCATCTCACTCTAGTCAGAATGGCAGCTATTATGGATACAAACAACAATAAATGTTGGCAAAAATGTGGGGGAAAAAAGTACACTCATACACTGCTGGTGGAACTGCAAACTGGTGCAGCCAATATGGAAAGTAGTATGGAAATTTCTTAGAAAATTGGGAGTGGAACCACCATTTGACCCAGCAATCCCTCTCCTCAGTCTATACCCAAAGGACTTAAAAACAGCATACTACAGGGACACAGCCACATCAATGTTTATAGCAGCACAATTCACAATAGCTAAACTGTGGAACCAACCTAGATGCCCTTCAATAGATGAATGGATTAAAAATGTGGCATATATATATATATATATATGTATATGTGTGTGTGTGTGTGTACATACATACATACAATGGAATATTACTCAGCAATAAAAAAATAAAATTATGGCATTTGCAGGTAAATGGATGGAGTTAGAGAAGATAATGCTAAGTGAAGTTAGCCAATCCCAAAAAGCCAAATGCCAAATGTTTTCTTTGATATAAGGAAGCCAATTCATTGTGGGATAGGGAGGGGGCATGGGGTAATTAATGATAGTTGAATGTGATGATCATTATTATCCAAAGTACATGTATGAGACAAATTGGTGTGGGTATACTATGTATACAACCAGAGATGTGAAAATTGAGCTCTCTATATGTAATAAGAGTTGTAATGCATTCTACTGTTATATAAAAATTAAAAAAAAAAGAAAGGGGCCCCAAAATCTCCAATAGCAATAGTTATATAAGTTGCTATTTCCAAGGTCTAACAGCATCTGATATATGACAAGTGCTTAATATGTTCTCACTTTGGAATTATCCACAGAAAACTTGAATTCATGTTCAGAAGACCAGATGTGATCAGATAATAAGTATTAACATCCCTCCCCTTGGGGGGAGGGGGAGGAAAATAAGCAGGGATCCTCAGTTTTCTAAATGTAAATGTCAGGGAAGAAATCATTTCCACAAAAGTAACAAGAGGTTATAAAGCATATGTCAAAGATCTTCACATCAAAAATGAAATAAATTATGAACAAGTTACATCAAATTACAGGAATGGATGAGGTCATGTAAACAGCCTTGAGGACATCATTCCTCCTTCGGCTGTGTGGTTAATTCAGAAATCTGGGTGTGCTGCTGCTGATCACTGCTGCCACAGCCCTGAGGATCAGATCCCAGAGGGCAGCGGATGCCTGGTTTCCAATACTCTTGGTTTCTACTTCCAGGGAAAAGAATGGGAACTAGATGCAAGGGGAGACAAGCTAAGAGAAGGAGGAATGTCAAGGAAGAATCTGACTTCCAGGAAGGCAGCGGAGGAGGGCTCAAGGCATGTCAGGTGACAAGATGGCACCTTCTAGAAACTGAAGGGTCGCAAGGGTGACAGACAGGAGGAGATAGCACTGCCAGTGTTCCCTCTGTATTACTGTAGTCCAGAAGTGTGGCTTGCGGGAGGGAGAGCAGGGCCTGAAGACAATCAAGGGAGAAAATTCAATCCTAGTTTACAAAATCTGAAGTTTCTCTGGGGCCTTGCCCCCAGGCAGCCAGATGGATCTAACAAGGAATAAAAAAGGTGCAAACATGGGGATGAGGGGGAGCTAAGCTAACAGTCTTTGGATATGAAGCTGAGTTCAAATCCCACAGGGTCCATTTTTGAGCCAATGATAATATTTCTGAGTCTAAGTCTCCTCAACTATAAACCAGGGAAATGATTGCTGCACACAAAAAAATGGGATAAACTGATGGTGGCACCTTGCAGGAACTCAATCTGTGGCAGTTCAGTGTTTTTTGTAGCAGTACACACTTATGGTCAGGAATCAGTAACAAACTAGATTCTGGAGCAAAACATAAGAATGGATTTCACATAGGGGAGTAGCTGACCCCACTTCTGGGATAGCTATAGTGGGAAGATGACAAAGAAGAGCAGGGATGCGAGTAAATGGTGGAAAAGGGCTGAACCGGAAGCTGCCGAGTGGCAGAAAGACGCTCCATGTGTAATCCTTTACCTTGAACCTCCATTTCCAATCATCAGAACCTACTGGGAAGTCTGACGGACTTTTCCTGGGAGCACACCCCCACCGGGGTCAGAGTTCCACACAGTGATGTCATGGGGAAGCCCAAGGTAGGGCTGAGTCTCTGGGAGGGAGTAAATGAACGGGTATAAATGATCCCTCAGCACTATTTACAGAGGGACTTTCCTAATGAGTCAGAATGCATCACAAAAGCACACCCAGACCCCTCCTAATTTATGCAGGAAAATAAGTTGCAGATAATAATCTACAGGACTCCAGAACTCTTAGGAGTCAATCCAACACCCTCATTTACCAAATGAGGATGCTGGGTGACAAAGCAATTTTGTGGCAGAGCCAGAGGAAAGAATTTGGATGTCCTCCCTCCCCAGCTGGTGCTTCTTCCCCACATTCTGTAAGCAGAACTTAACCAGAGGCCAAGGCCAACATGTTAATTAAAATTGACAGAAACCACTTGGCACTAGGAATCACACTCTGCTTTCTTTAACCCTTTTTGGCTGTATTTTTCTCATTGTTAAAAATAAAGTTCTTATTTGCCTTTCTCACAAAACATTCCTCATAAAGACTACTAATAAAAAGAAATCTCATTTTCTTTCTTACTGGTATGTTCACAAATTTCACCTTCAGATATTTTTGAGAGCAACAGAAGCAGAACCCAATAGTCTAATTTTTCTTAAAGTTTAATACAATGTGGGCATTTTCCCAGTTTACAAGTCTAGCTGTTGCTTTCTACACTTGCATAATAAATATGGTGAACTGAAGTCCCATAATAATGAAGACTGATGGCTCAGAGAAACAAGGTCATGTATAGAAAACTTCTGGAAGTCACTGCCTCTGGGTCTTGCATTGCATAGACAATCAGCTCTTGGGGATGAAAAAAAAAAAGACCTCATCACCAGTTCTCCCCCATGGACAAAAGAATCTGCAGCCATATCCAGCAATAACTGAGTTAGAAAAGCAGAGACCCTTGAGGAACACAGGAAGAGGAAAAAAAAATGCCTCATGCTTTAAGAAAAGCAGCCAGTGGAACAGTCTTGCTTTGCTCCAATAGCAAAAATTTCAGGAGAAATCACTCCTATCCAATACTTTTTAATGCACTGTGAAGGTCAAGCTTTAAAAGTGGGGTGTGTATGGGAAGGCTGCAAGGCTGATAAACAAAAACAAAACAAAGGCCAGGCCAATGAACCATCATGCTTGTAAACTTCTCCACATCTCATCTGGGAACCTGGTGAGGCTTCCGGGCAGGTGCCAAGCCACAGGCAGGGAGGAGCCATGTTAAGTATCAGGCTAATGAACTGACCATTACCTATCCTCTGGATTCAAAAGGAAGAAGCTGTTATCTTACACTCAAAGAAGCTGCATCATTAAAGCCCTTTTAGAAAGAACTGTTACTACCGTAACAGGAAGTGATTATAGAATGAATTAGCAAGTAATGACGAGTTGGTTCCACAACTGTTCCTGTACAGTGAGGGACAGATATGTGGAAGACCCAAAGATGCCAGGAAGAAAGCACACATAAAGCCCAAGGAGTAACTATCTGCAAGTCCAGCTGGAGCCTTGAAAGTAGCCAACTTCAGGATGCCCTTTATTCTCGCAAAGCCAGGGTCTAAGGAGTAGAATCTACCTTTTTATTTCCAGTACTGGAATAAACCTGGGGTGCCTCACCACTGAGCTACATCTCCAGACAATTTTCTTTTTCTTTTTGCTACTGGGGATTGAACCCAGGGACACTTTACGACTGAGACAAATCCCCAGCCCATTTTATTTTTTATTTTGAGGCAGGATATCACTAAGTAGCTTAGGTCCTCACTAAGGTGCTGAGGCTGAACTTGAACTTGTGATCCTACTGCCTTAACATCCCAAGTCGCTGGGATTACAGAGGTGTAACACTTCCAGTTGTGGAACTTGCTGGGAGTCCCTCATGAGCTTTATCTGTCTATTCTCACTTATAAAACATGGCGTTCTGATTACCAATAGGTGATGGGGTTGAAAGCCAGATATAGCTGTACATATAAGGGTATGCACCACGGAGGGAAACCCAAAATTATAACCATCAGGAAGTTAGAACAAGTCCCAGTCCTAACCATGTCCTATTCTCAGTGGCCAAATGACTCGTGGCTCTGACAATGGGGACTTTCTATAAGGCAGGAGAAAAAGATTAGTTGCACCCAAAATAGCAGGAGGTGCAGGGCACCACGAAACCTACTGTGGACAAGACTCCTATGGATTCTCAGTAGGAATTGCTATTTTTAATTTTTAGTTTGTGAAAAACATCTCATATGGAGACCAAGACGGAAGGCAAGGGAAGAGTCAGGAAAACTGCACACTACAAATGGGAAAATGAAAACCACAATGCATTCTTTCTGACATTTAAGTTCTAGACCAAGACCTTTTTTTTTTTTTTGCTTCCCACAGCCGCCCTGCTCACGAATAGAAAATGGTTATTCTCCCTTTGAATTCTGAAGGTATTTCCTTGCATATTTGCCAAGGACCCGAGAACTGAGTGCACATGCTCAAACACCACTGGATCCACTGCCCTCCAACCTGGTATGTTGTCCTGCTTTTTCCAGGACAGTCTCAGCCAGGACTCCCCTTTGCTCAGACTCAAGACTCTTGACATTTGATTTGCTGGGATGTAGCATTAAAAAAAAAAAAAAAAGACTTTTAGAAAAGAATGACCCTACTGTTTCACAAGAGCATCCAGCCTTGTCAGACTCCTTAAAGGGTTTATTTTATCATCAGAGCAATAATCTCCTATTTCTAAAAAACTCAAATAACCGCTAAGGTATGCATGGCATGGCTGAAGCACAGCCCATGCTAGAGACTGACAGATGAGAAAGGATGTGTTTAAAGTCTTATTGCTTGATTCCAATTCTTTGTTACAAAGTTATATTAGAAGGATTAAAATCAATCTTTTACTTTCAGACAAAAACAATTTTGAAGATCACTGCAGGATGAAGATTTTTTTCTGAGATGATATGCTGGCAAAGTTATAGCAATAGGTCAAAGTGTATGTCTCTAGATCAGCCCCTGGAGACAATCCATGGGCAGTGCTGGGAAGCCTAAGAGATAAGTTCAACCCTTAATTCTGTAGGGGACTGACCTGTATGGTAGGTAACTGGTCTTACTGAAGCACACAGAGCCGAGATGAGATCTTGGATTGAGGACTCCTGTCCCCCACCCTGCAGCCCTAAGATCCTTGGGGCAGATATGCAGAATGTTACAGTTTTGTCAAACAAATTGAAGCTCTGGGAACCTTAGGGCAAAAACAGCACAGCATCCAGCTCACTATTCTTGCTCAATGATAGCACCAAGAGAGAAGTCAAACATTTGCCTCAAAACACACACACAATCCACTTTATTAAGAAATGTGTTTTCATTACCCACAAGGCAATTAGTTCTGGTTCTCCTATGAGAAGTTCAAATACATATATGCCCATGGCTGGTTAAATGAAAGCCATGTGGCTCAATCAGGGGGCACTATCATTTTAGAAAATGCTGGCCAACAACAATAGGATACAAGCTCACAATGTAACTTTGAAATTTCTAGTGGCCACACTAAAAAAGTAAAAGAAAAACAGGTAAAATTAGCTAAAAAAATTTTTTTGGTGGGGCGCAGGGGGGGGGCCCCACAGAGGCAGGTAGCAGGGATTGAACTCAGGAGCACCTGGCCACTGAGCCACATCATCCCCAGCCCTATTTTGTATTTTATTTAGAGACAGGGTCTCACTAAGTTGCTTAGCTCCTTACTTTTGCTGAGGCTGGCTTTGAACTTGCAATCCTCCTGTCTCAGCCTCCTGAGCTGCTGGGATTCTAGCATGCACCATTAATCTAAATCTTATCTAACCTAATTTATCTAAAAATTTAATCACTGCAATATATGATCAATATAAAAGTTGAGATTGCACCACATTTGGGGCATATTCCAAAGGAAATAAATTCAGTATATAGAAGAAATATTGCACATCCAAGTTAACAGCAGCACTATTTATAATGCCCAAGATATAGAATTATTCAAGTTGTTATCAATGCATGAATGAATAAAAAATAGTATTCCATGTGTGGATGTATATACTCAAGTACTCTATGATTTTACTGATGTGTAGAATTTAAAAATACCCAACTCAGAAGTAGAGAGTAAAACACTGTTCATTAGAGGTTGGAAAAATACTGGTTAAAGGACACTAAATTTCACTTAAGTTTAAGAAGAAAGTTTTTGAGATGTATTGTACAGCATGGTGATTATATTAATAGAAACAAATTATGAATTCAATACTACTAAAGTAAAAATCAAATATTTTCACTACCAAAATGGATGTGGGATGGAAACTAGCTTAATCAATCATATTAATCATTGTGCAATATATACATATACCGAAATCTCAAACTGTATCCCATCAATTCATATAATTACTATTTGTCAAGTAAAATTAAAACTCTCACAAGAAAAAGCTTCAGATGCATCTATGTCCTGCTCTTCCTTTCTCCATGTAGTTCCTATACATCATCTTCTGAGCTGGGAGTGACCAGCTACAAGAGCATTTTAGATGACTGCTCACCTGTCAATGAACTGATCAATGACAACGATGTCACCGGGCTGAATCTCCTCCCTCAAGGAGCCGCAAGCCGTTGTCACTATGACATGTGTACAGCCCTCCTCCTTCAGAGCCCAGATGTTGGCCTGGTAGTTGACTTTTGAAGGCATGATGGTGTGCTGCCTCCCATGTCTAAGGGAAAGAGAATAAAGATGGTAGACAAGTGATCAGGGCATCTTAATACTGTTAGAAAAGCATACTAATTCAATGGCAGTGTTTACTAGTATTTTCTACCAAAGCATTTTTATTAGCAGAGGAGGAATGAGAAGAGATCAGTCAATAATCATACTACAACAAGCACAGACTAGCTCATCTTAAAATGCAGACCAGCTTTTTGTTCCATATATTAATTTTCCTACAAGGGCAGGTAACAACTTGCATAGAATCCACATTCCAGGAAGACATACTGCATCTGTCACATGGGGCATGAATGCCCCAGAGCAAGGCATGAGGTTTCATGTGCACCACTGTTTTCTAACTGAAATGGAAGCCCAAGCAGTTGGGTCTTTCTATTCCTTTCTGCCTGATCCTCCAAAAAGCTAATGAAAACTTGTAAGGCATGAGAGTTCCCAGTTGTTTGGAGTGACAGTAACAGGTTTTGTCCAGTAACTGCTTACCTGACTGCCAACCACTGGATGGTCTGAACTGTGACCCACCAGAATTCATGTTGAAGACCCAACCTCCACTCCTAACTCAGAATGTGACTGCTTTTGGAGACAGTTCTTTATGAAATAATTATGTTAAAATGAGGTCATTAGGGTGAGTCCTGATCTAAGATGACTGGTACCCTTTCAAGAAGGGGAAATTTGGACATAGATATGTAGAGAGGGAAGTGGATATGAGGACACTGAACAAGACAAGCCAAAACAAGCCAAGAGACAGGCCAGGAATATAACCTTCCCTCACAGCCCTCAGAAGGAGAGCTCTGCCAACACCTCAGTCTCAGAGTTCCAGCCTCCAGAGCTGTGCGAAAATTCATTTGTTATGCAAGGCAGCCATTCTATAGCACTGTTATGATAGTCTCAGTAAACCAATATAATCACCAATGCTTACTATCATACTTCAAATAAAACCTAGTACTTTACCATGGATTTCTACCTCGTGGGCCCCAGCTTAATGATTCAACACCTCCTAACCCAGGTCTCGTAGCTCTGCTGCATCCACACTTACTTAGTAAATACTTAGGTCTCAAAACTCTTTAGGTCTAAACTCCAAGATCACCACCTCTGAGTTTCCCTCTATGACCATCACATCTACATCACATCAGTTCCTCAAACCCATTTTTCTTCATAGTGCCTCTCAGCACCTTAAACTTATCTTCTTTTAGTCTCAGCTTTTTCAACTGGAATCAGCCTGGAGGATGATGCTGTGTCTACCTTCCTCCCTGGCACTTAGAAAGGGATACATAACAAGTAAATGGTGTGATCTGTTAGACAAAAACATGTATTTGGTTAAAACTCTTTGATCACTTGAAATACACAACTGTGTGTGTGTGTGTGTGTGTGTGTGTGTGTGCGCGCACACACCCCCTCTACCTAGAGGGACTCCAGTGAGCAGCTAGTAAAAGGAACTCAATTTCTGAAATTATTTCTAAAAATTCATGTGTATCACAAAGCATACTTATAAGCCATATTTCATAAACAAAACTTAAAATTATCTTGGGCTATTTGAGTAACTAAGACATGTCATGCTCTATCACAGAAAGGCAGTGCCCAAAGTCAAGTTTCCTTTCCATGTGATCATGCAGAAGGACTATCACACAAAACTTACAAAACTTAGTTTGTTTGATGATGATTAGAAACTTAGGCTTTGTTTTTGTTTTGCCTACATATTTGCTTATATTTTTTGGTGAGAACACACACTTAAATTATATTTTACATAAGTATAAGGTTGAATTTCTATGTGTTTAACATTAATAGACATAGACATATCTAGAAAAAAAGAGTAGAAATAAATATATCCAAATATTAAGGAAAAAGTTGGAGCTTTCGAGTAAAATTTTGGGTTTGAAGCTCTGCCACTTACTAGCCCTGTGACCTTATCAGTCACTCTACTCTCAGTTCAGTTTCTTTTCACCTGTAAAATGGATAATGAAATACCTACGCTAGAGGATTATTATTAAATACCTCTTGTAATTATCATGTTTATACTTAAAAAGTATCTTTAATGTCTTTCCTGATGAACAACAGAAGTATTAAAAGCATCAAAATAACAGTAGACAAATGTAGCACACTGGGGCTTCTATCCTGAGTTAACAGATGATCCTATCAGAAGATGGGGACCATTGATACCCAGAATGTACATATATCTTTCTGAAAGTGTTCTCTAAAACTCTTGATTAGCTATTTCAAAAGAAATTTTTAAAACCCAAAGCATTTCAGAACCAATGCATTAGAGGGCCAATCATCTCACAGTCTGACAGTTTAGTTCAGGAACATTAAAGCTTCAGCATTGGGCCATCTTACCAACGGTCTCCTTTTGGACCTTGGAAAAAATTAATCAATTCTCTAGCAGTCTCTAGTCAAGACTTGGGTTTCAATACAAAAGCTATTTTCTTTTTTTTTTTTAAATTTAGGGCTGGGGATGTGGCTCAAGCGGTAGCGCACTCGCCTGGCATGTGCGGGGCACTGGGTTTGATCCTAGCACCACATAAAATAAAGATGTTGTGTCCACTGAAAACTAAAAAAATAAATATTGATAACAATTCTTTCTCTCTTAAAAAAAAAAAAAAAAAAAGCAAGCCAGTAAAGACCAACAAAGGAAGTGCCCTGAAATAACTTCAGTGACCATCTTAAACTGAAATGGAGGGCCCCACGTTCATGCCCTGCATAATCCCCTCCCCTCAGTGTGATTGGATGAGTCTCCCAACCATTAGAAGGCATTTCATATCCAGGCTCCACTTGGCTGGCACGCTCCTGAGGTTCTACTGGCCCTACAGAAACGAGCTGTTATAGGGTAAAGAGCTGTGGGGAGGCCAAGTGGCAGGGAATGTGGGCTGCCTGCAGGAGCTAAAAAAGGCCTCAGTCCTCAGTCTGCCAACAACCACAGAAGCCTGAACAAGCCTGAGCTCCATGCAAGAGTGGAGCAGGGAATACACCTTATATGACCCAAGCAGAGCACCCTGTGAAACTGTGCCAGACTTCTGACCACAGAAACTAGGAAATAAGTGTGCTGCTGAATCCGTGGTAATCTGGAACACAGCCATGGAAAACTAGGCAATGGAAAACTAAATGTGTAGTCTAATGTCTAACTATGTGATAAAAACAATGTTGCCTTCTTTACACCAGGGAGCGGCACCAGCCTCAACTAGGGAACAAGATCTAGACACTACAGTCAACTCACTTGACAGGCCCAAGCCCCTTTCCACAAACATGAAACAACTACTATATAAGAAGTCACTAATGGAACACTGTTCTTTATGTTAATTAGGGAAAAAAAAATTTTCTTCTTGCAGTTAGAACTGAAAACAGAGCTTCAATTTTATTCACCTGATTTTCTTTTCTAACCTCCTGGGATGGAGTGGAACATGAGCTCTTTGATATCCTACATATGCAAAGCTTACCTCAATTAATTAATTAACTAATTAATCAAAGGTGGCTAAGATGTCCTGACTCCATCATATAAAAGCTCATGCCTTCATTATTATTCTTTCCAGAATTTAAGCTGAATTTCAATTTAGTGATAATATTCAAAAAGCTTAAAATACTTACCTTGCAAGGAGGACACAATCAACATTTTTTATCTTCCCCAAAATTAAGGCATCAGATGGCTGTGTGCAATGAAAAACAGTTACACCTCAGTGATTTTTAAGACACATACGCAAACAATTTAAAAAGTTGCCATTGAAAATTGTTAACTTAAAATAGATTCATGAAACTTGCAGTCTGAAAATATAGCTTAGAAGAGTCTAGATTTGATTAACATAATCAAAGAATTTTAGCTGAGTGCAAACTCAGGTTCTGAAGGTTGCTGGGGGCCTATATAGGTATCACTTAGTAAGGTCATTTGTATCAAGCACTCAGTGGACTCTGATAGCAGACTCAACAAACTTAGATGTGTCAAGGGTATATGGCAGGCTCAAGAATATGTGTGAGTGAAAGGCAGAGAGGTAATGAGACCACAGCACGAAGGACTCAGCAATAGTGCTGTCTGCTTATGTTAACCAGGTCTCACATGGCCATGGGGATGATGCAGGGAAAGCCCCTGTTCACTGAGGGGTTGCCAAAGCATGAGGTTAGGAGGAAAGCCAAGATGACATAGGACCTGGAAGTCATGAGATCAATCCAAAAACTGAGCTAAAAAGGAGGATTTAATTAGAAAGGACAGATGCAGAGATCTTCAGAAGATCAGAGGAACTATGTTTGGAAGTAGCAATAGGGAGTAAGTAGAAAGCAGACACCCGACCCTGGCCTAGGCCAGTGACACAGGAGCCTGGGGAAAAAGCAGTGTGTCCTGGAAACCGAAGAGCACATCACTCCCAGTGCTATGAATACCCACACTGTGTGATCTCCAAGACAATCCTCCTCTGGCTCTGGGCTCACTCAAAAAAAAAAAAAAGCTACTTTGTAATAGTACTTCATTCTATTAGTCATCAGCCTGTACCCTGAATTAGTGTGCTGTGACATACAGTCACTGAATTAGAAGCTTATTTGAATGCAGACTTGAAAAGCAGAGTTGTTATGTCTAAAATGAGTGTCTGCCTTCTAGCAACATGAATTGAGAAGTTACTTGTGCATATTCAAAAGCTGTGTTTTCAAAACAGGGAGCTCTGAAGCATCCTTGCTCTGGGGGGATGAAACCCAATGACAAGACCCCAAGCCAAGACCTGGGTTGTCAATACAAAAGCAATTTTTTTCTTTTGATTTAAAAAGCAAGCCAGTAAGAAGTGTATAACACTAACATAGCTCAATTAATTGGATATTAACCTTGCCAAATGGAGTATCCACGTATTTTTCAGTTCTTCCTTCTAAAATTTCTGGATCATCCAGGCCTGTTCCACCAATTATTCCAATCTAAGGGAAGAAAAAAGATCATCACACTGGGTCATTTTTTTTTCATTCGAAACATTGAAAAACATTCAGAAACATTTAAAGGTCTTCTATTGTTTAGAAATAACCAAAAATTTTTTTATTATATCACTTTTATTTCTGACTGAATTACAAATAAATAGAGAGGTACTTTTAGATATCTAATTAAGTAACTGACATCATTAGGAAAGTTTCTCCGGGCTAACATCTGGAAGGAAAAAGTATGTAAACAGCCAGAAACCAGACATGACACCAATAGAAAGATCATGGAAAGTGACCGGAACTATTTTTACCCCAACAAAAAGGTTTAACTCTATTGAACAAAGTAGCTTCTGGAACAAAAATTTCAAAGTTTAGAATTACTTGAACATCTAAAGTAAGCAATATTCAGGTCAGGTTATATAAGTTGATTTGTATCGATTTGGAGGAAAATGGCTCTTTCTCTGGCCCTCAATTTCCTGGTGGGGGTGTCAACAAATTGAAAATAAATAAATATGTAAAATAGGGGCATTTAGTGAGACCTTGCTGAAAATTCTGTTGGCTTAGTACATTTCCTTAAGTGGCTAAATCAGTTGATGGAGCCACCTTGTGGTACATTACTGAAATCACAGGTTTTATTGTTTCATACTAACTAAAAACCATAAAACTAATAAACATTAGTTTTTAAATCAAATCAAAGCAGTGCTCCCTTTAGTAAATACATTAAAATCATCTAGTTGAACAGAATTTTTTTTTAAAAAAGAAATCACACTGCTTTTTGCAAATGGGAACCTTCCTTTAGTCTGGCCTCTCCATTTTATCCTTCATTTTATGTATCCTCTTAAGCACCACAAGTCATGAAGAGGTTAATAAACTGTCCAGCCAATGTCCTCATCTTGGTCACAGAAATAAACTGCTGACTCTAAAAATTACTCTCAGCCTACTCTTTGGAGATTCAGGTACTCAAAGAAACTTTTGCATTTTTTACTTATGACCACTTTGACTTGATTGTTTTTAGATATTCCCTGGGCTGTGGCCCAGGTGATTTAACAGTGGATTCTGGATTTAACAGTGGACCCTCAGGCTTGTACATACAAAACAAATCTAATTTGGTTTTGGAACCACCTTTCAGTTTTCATGGTAGTCCAGCATGGAAGCAGTGATTAAGAAATGCTAGTGGGGAATGGTGATGCGCACCTATGGTTCAGGAGACTGAGGCAGGAAGACCACAAGTTCAAAGCCAGACTCAGCAACTTAGTGAGACCCTGACTTGGGGGAAAAATTGGAGAGAGGGCTGGCTATGTGGCTCAGTGGTCGAGTATCTCTGGGTTAAATCCCCAGTACCAAAAACAACAACAAAAAATAAAACAAACAAACAAAGAACACTAGGCAGTCCTGAAATTCTGAATTCCAAACTTCAGTTTATACCATCTGGGCTGCATGATGGCCCTGCACTAAGTAACTGGCAACTCAGTCCTCAGCAAAGCATATACAGTATTTGACTAGAAAGCAAGTGGCCAGTACTTGCCAGAAGGGCAGGATGGAGTCTCTGGCAATGAAAAGATCTGCAGGCAAGCCCACCCAGCCATCCAACTAGTTCCAGTTGTTTATGGAAACCCTCTTTGCAAGGGATAAAGCAACAAGTGTAGTGACTGAGTACTGTATTGCCATTGAAGGTAACTGGACCTCAAAGATGGAGGCTGGCAGTGCCAAAATGTGGTCAATGTCGCCACCTGCTGGTCCTATGGCAAAGTACAGTTGAGATAAAGTCTCCAAGCACTAATGGCCCAATTCTATTTACACCCTTGTAAGCCTCTAAATTCAACAACCAATTCAGTACTTGCTTTGATAATGAAATGACTGTTTTGAGAATTAACAAGCCAGATGTATTGTGTGAAGTGCTTCAGAGGCCTAATCTGTTATTTAATCATTACATCTATCCTATGAGATAGGCCCTATACTATTATACCCATTTTACAAATAAGGAAAGACAAGCACAAAAATAAAGAAATTTGTACAAGAGCAAATCATAGGGAGCAAACCTGGGATAGAGACCCAGGTGTCTAAAGCTTAAGCATCATGATATGCTATGTCCTAATATCCCTTGGAGTCTTTCTTGATATCATGCTCTATTTAAAAAGTTTTGTTGTTTCCATGTTATGAAGAAACATGCTCAGCAGGGTCAAGAACTTTCTTGATCAAGGTCACAGAGCAAGCATAGAAAAAGTACCTTTGGGTATCTGAGTGACCACCTTAAAGGGGAAGAGGACTGATCACGGATAACTTCATCCATCCTCAAGAAACAATAAGACCCGTGGGCTGGATCATCAGTCATGAGTCCACTTAATTCTAGCCTGTCCATAAAATGGGCTTAAGGCATGAGATGGAATTTCTGAGCCAATTCTCCCCATCATTACACAAAATAAGGGACTAAAATGGGAACTCCCTGGTCAATCAAGGTCACTAAAAGATTTTGTCAGTTCCTTCCCCATTTTCCCACTGACAGACCACTGAGACAGTCTTCTCAAAAAGACAAAAACAGGTTTGACTTCTTCTCTGACAGGATGGAAGCATCCTGTCCAAGTGATGGCTTACCTGGCCAGAATGATTAGATCCAGCAAGGATGAAAGGGTGCCTCCAAATCCCTACCCTATGTGCATTTTCCTTGGTACCTGGCTCCAGGAGACTTCACCTACCCAGTCTGGTCTCAGGACCTATCACCTTGAGATCTGAACACCCTGCCTCAAGAACCCAGTGCTCTATGAGGGCATTCTTAAAACATTACAACTCTCAGTAGCTGAGATCATCCCATGCCAAGGACTGCTTTTGAGTGCTTCAACTCTCAAGGAGGTTAAGAGTCAGAGCTAAAGCTGGCACAGTCTTTTGAGTATTTCAGTCTGTCACCTCTGGTTGCTGCTGACAAGTTCAGTAAGCTCAGCAGATAGAAGCCCTCATTATTTGGCCAACTTGGCTTTGAAGTCTCTGAGGACTTTGCAAAATCCCAGATGTCCTATATGGGAAAAGAGCAGCCAAATGACTCAGGCTGCCTATTTAAAACCTGCAATATGGTTCAAATGTCCTTTGTGAGGAATGATTATGTGCTGAACTGTGCTCCACTCCCCCAGATTCGTGATGAAGTTCTAACCAGCAGTACTTCAGAATATGCCTGTATTTGGAAATGGGGTCTTCAATGAGGTTAAGAAAGGTTAAATGAGGTCAATGGGATGGGCCCCAATCCAATAAATTGGGAGTCCTAAGAAAAGTGATTCAGACACCTAAATAGAAGAAAGACTGTGGAAACATGTGGAAAACACGCCAGGTATAAGCCAAGAAAAGGAAAACTGACCCTGATCACACCCTGATCTTGGACTCCACAACTGTAAGGTAATATGTTTCCACTTCTTAAGCCACCTGTTAGTGTGCTTTATTACAGCAGCCCTGGTGAACTACTACAGGGATGTTACATTCCAGTCAGAGAAGTCTGATGGCCCACAGTTCAGAACACTCATGGCTTTGATCATCCTCTCCTTGCAAGGTCAAGATATGAGTCCAGTAACTCACTCCTGAAATGGTCAAGTAATTTTTGAGGGTTTTCCTCAAAGCTCATTGTGTTCTTTAGAGCTCTCCTTCACAGGATCTACCTGGCTTCCTCCTGAGTCAGCAGAGAGAATACTTAAATCCCCTGGGAAACTTTCAATGCCAAAGCTCAGGTCCCAGATTGCAGAGATTCTGATTAATGGGAGACACAGAATTTGTTTTACTTAAAGCTCCTCAAGTGGTTCTAATGTGCATCCACAACTAAGCATGCTGCTTTAGGGCTTAAACCACAAATTTATAAAATGTGGCCTAGCTGAGTATGGTAGGCTGAATAATGGTGCCTATATTCATCAGTTTTTTTTTTTTTTTGTAGCTGTATGGAATACATGTGAAAATAATTTAAGAGGAAAAGTTTATTACAGCTCATGGTTTTAATCCACAGTCACTTGGCTCTGTTTCTTTTGAGTCTGTGGTGAGGCAGAACATCATGGCTGGGAGCACCTGGTGGAGAAGACGGTGGAAGAAATCTGTTCACCTCATGGCTACCAGGAAGCCAAAAGGAGAGTGAAGGTCCTGGGTCCCAAAATCCCCTTCAATGACCTAATTTCCTTCTACTAGGCCCATCTCCTACAGGTTCTACCACCTTCCAATAGTACCACAGGCTGGTGCCCAAGCCTTTAAAATATGGGTCTTTGGGGAACATTTAAGATCCAGATCTTAATATAAATAGATCCTATTTATATTCAAATTCTCAGAATCTATGCATGTTAAATGATTAAATTAAGAACCATGAGATGGGGAGATTATGTTGGATTATTTGAATGGGCACTAAATGTAATCAGGAAAAAGAGCCTCATAAAAGTGAGGCTGAGTCAAATGATGGTGGCGGGATCACAGGAGCAGAGGGAGAGAAAAGAGGATGTGATTCCGGTGCCCTTAAGCCAAGCCAGGCTGATGTCTTCAGAAGTCGGGAAAAGCAAGCAACTGGACTGTCCTTTAGATCCTCCAAGAAGAGCCAACAAATGCTTGATTTTAGCCTCGTTAGACTCATTTTGGATTTCCGGCATCCATAGGAAGGCACTCAGTCTGAGACAGGTGCTACAGCAGCTATAGGAAAGCAACACAGAATAAGACTTGCCATAAGAGACTATTAGAATGCAGTTGTCCACCCTTTCCAAAGCTCCAGGGTCAGTGGGCATTTAACATCCTGGGTTTGTTAAAGTCCTATATTTCTAGTTCCGCAAGACTGGGGCAGGGCCCAAGAATTTGCATTTGTAACATCACCAAGTAAGGCAGATGCTTAGAGAACCACTGGTTTAGATGCCTCTGAGGTGCAGACTAGAATATGGGGATTACAATCACAGTTAAGGATCCAGGGTCCACTGCATGCAAGTATTTATGCTATGTTTCTTCATCTTCCTTATCTATGAGGGTCAGATTTCTACTTAATCTATAGAAGTATCATGAGAGTCAAATGAAACACCACATTAGCATCAGTTACTGTTTCAGTACACCTTACTAGCCCTGGCAACACACAAAATCAATCTAAACTTCCTCAAAGCAAAAAATTCCTGTATCTCTGTTTTTCTCCGCTGGTCAGTACACAAACCTGGCTGCTCCCATCTCTCCTCACCAGGTGGAATGCAGCACACAGGTCTTCAACCCAGTATCAAGTGGCTCTCCTGGGGGTGTCTGGAAACATGGGACATTTGTGGCTGTCACAGGGATTGCAGGGAGTGCTGCTGGCATTTGAGCAGGGGTGTGTTAAGGATGTGCTCTATGTTCTTCAATGTCCAGGGATGTCTGATAAAACAACTGTCCTGCCCCAAATGCCATAGTGTCCCTAGGCAAAAAAAAAAAAAATGAAGGCTTGGTGGTAATTTGATTTTCACCAAAGGCTTATGGGCTGAACCCCAGTTTTGGAGCACCATACAGGGACTTTTAGTCTGAAGTCCTCCACTGGCCACACTTGAGAAAGCCCAAAGTAGTTTTCAAGGCTCATTCTTCACTGACTTGCTGTCTTCTTTCATGTCATTGTGTTTTTGGCTTACTCCCTGCCTATAATGGGACAGATATGTCTGTTGGGAACAGTGAATAAATCATTGCTTCGAATTATTGAGACGCTCATGCTGGGAATCTTTTGGTATGATTGCACGAATGGTGTGACTCTACATTGTGTACAACCAGAGAAATGAAAAGTTGTGCTTCATTTGTGGAAAAAAAAAGAAAGAAAGAAAGAAAAGAAAATAGTGCCAAGAGAAAAAGTTGTGCTCCATTTGTGGAAAAAAAGAAAGAAAGAAAAAAAAAATAGTGCCAAGAGAAACGCCCATTTCCAGGTGACTCAGCACTGTTGATAGGGAGAATTCCATGCCTGTCATGGAATGTACTAGTTCAAAAGCCTTGAATTCAAATCCCAGCTGCCCGGAGGTAGAAGATGTGGGTGCAAACTGATAACCCAACTAAGCTGTTTTGCTCACAAACTTAATCCCTTTGATGTTTATACCTATATAATAAACACAGAGACTCTTGCTCTTTGTTAAGCCAGACTCCACCAGAGCTGGTGTACCCACCATATCCTGCTTCCACTTATAATTGAGTCCTTGTCTTTATTTTTATAATTTCAAATTTTCCTAATCTGACCCACACCTGTGTTCGGAGAACTGTTCACTCGCTGTGCAGGTCACTGTGAAACATATTCCCTCCCTGTCACAGCAAAAAAGATTAACACATTATTTTTTAATTTCCCAGAGTGAAAGTTGGGCAGTTGCAGAGAAGTCACAGCCCACTAAAATACCTTAGAACACCCTCTCCCTGAATGAATGGCAAAGACCTGTTTGGCCTTTTGCCTGGTCAGTTATCATCTGCTGTGGCTGAAGCTGGAGGACAATGTCTCCCTGAGGTCCCCCTGGATAATGCCAGGCGTTAATCCCATGGACGCCTCTGTTCTTGACTGCCCACCTGTTATCCTCACCCACTGCATGAACCATACCCAACTACAGTGAACCATTAGACTATCCAATTACTTTTCTTCTCTGGGGCGTCCTCCGTCCCTCAACCCAACATCACTCTGCACCCACTTTATTCCTATAGCAAAGGCCCCTTGGCATCATATGTCCCAGCCTGCTAACCACCAGTAGTACATCAGATGAAGGAATCCTATATTCACCCTCCTTGCTTCAAAGAATCACTCATGGTTCCTTCCCATCTCTGTTTGAAAATGATCGCCAGCATTACCATCATTTGGGTTCCCCAGGTGGGAAACAGAAATCCTCCTGTTCCTTTGTTGCAGTCCCATATCTTGCCAACCTCTGTTCTACGACTTCTGTGGCCACCACCCCCCGACTTGGGCACTAGTGCCGCAGCATCTGGCCTGATCTAGCTCTTTCCCTATACAGGCTACTCAATACACAGCAGCCAAGTAATCACTTAAAAATGTAAATCAGATCCTACCTCTCTGCTCAGAACCTTTTAATGGTTCCCAGAATATTTATAATCAAATCCAAATCATGGTATGTATGGAAGGCTAAATAAGCTGCACCCAGTCAATTCTCAACATGCACCAGCACCGAGATTTCTATTCTAGGACTCCATCTCACTTCTGCCTCAGACCTTGGTTTTAGCTGTTTTGATCCCTATCTTTGCTCAGGTCTTCACATGATTATCCTCATTTTGTCTAGCCACTTATATTTAATCTGCTCAAGCTGCAATAACAAAATTTAGACTGGGTGGCTTATAAGCAACAGATATCTATTTCTCACAGTCTGCAAGCCAGAAATCCAAGATGAAGGCAGATTCAGTGCTTGGAGAGAACCCGTTCTGGTTCATAGTTGAGACCTTGCATGGTAGAAGGGGATAAGGTTTAGCTTTCTGGAGCCTCTTTCAAAAAAGCACTATTCATTGGGTATGGTGGTACACACCTGTTATAACAGCTGCTTAGGGAAATTGAGGCAGGAGGATTGCAAGTTCAAAGCCAGCCTCACAAACTTAGCAAGACCTTGTCTCAAAATAAAATATAAAACAGGCTGGGGATGTGACTTAGTAGTTAAGTGCCCCTGGGTTCAATCCCTGGTTATCCCCACCTCCAAAGAACTACTCACAGGCATGATGGCTCTACCTTAACACTAATCACTCCCCCAAAGCCCACCTCCTAGTACCTTCACACTGGCAATTAGGTTTCAACATATAAAATTGGGGGAGACCACTACACAGCTTAGAATCTGCTTTCCTAGAGGTCTTTTTTGACCCCATCACTCTGTTTCACTCTCATGTTGGCTGGCCTTCTACCTCCACTACCAGATAAGCTTGAAGAAAAGCGGGACACTGTCTTACTCAAAGATGTACCCCCACTGCCTGGCAGATATTCAGTACATACTTTTGCACAAAATTCTGCCAATAGACAGCTAGATTTGAATAATATACAAGTATCACATTTCCAGCCCCAATCTGATGATCTAACAGACCCTCTTAAACCAAGGTGACTGAATTTAAGCTCTAATCATTGGTAATAGTTGTAATTTACAAAAGGAGGGACTAGGGCTGGCATTAACGGAGTACGCAGAACTGGGCTCAATGTGTTAAATGTTACTGTGCTTAAATCCAACACCTCTCAAAGTAGTATGTCTAGTGCTTCTCTGACAGCCAAGGACCCTAAGGGTAAGATTCTGAGGAAGAAGTGTTAGGACCTTCTGGGATATGGGCTGGGCTTCTGGCCTTCATAATTCTTTCCTCCCCTCTCTGCCTTGAGTTAAGCTGCAACACCCTCATCCCTACACCTCCAATCAAACTGCTATTTAAATGACCAGATGAAATGATGGCAGTAAGTCAGGCCACATGTCAGCTGCCAGTGATGTCAATGAGGGCTCAGACACACAACTGTGCTTCCACATCAGACTTGGAGAGTGTGTTCAGTGGGTTCAGGGAGGATGGGCTGCAATTCCCCTTTCTAAGGTTGGATGCCCTTCTGAAGACTCACAATAAAACAGGGCATAGAAATATTTCAGAAATGCCTCACATCCACTTGGCTCTGGGCCCAATTCTACCATTATCTAGGCCCTGCTGTGTAATTCTGGACACCTTAGTTGATCTTTGACACCTGCAAAAGAGTTAGTATGCCATAGAAGGAAAAGTGCTGCTACTATTACACCACAATGGAGAGAATATGGTTCTTACCAGCTGTTTTGCTCTGGACATGGGTACCTTTATGTTTTCTACACAGAATGCTGCCTTAGCAATCTAGGGGGATGTGATGCTGGCAACATGGATTGTCAGTGATGAAGCTGTCACTTACCCTAGTTCCCTACTGGGGTAATCATATATATATATTTATTTATTTTACTCGATGGAGAAACCTCATCTAAGCAAAACACTGGCTTGCAACAACCTGGTCTATAAGATGCAGAAATGCTGCAAATGTCTTGTGGGTAGGGGGTCCCAGGAAGGAGATACTGTTCTCTTTCCCTACTGAAGCAAAACACAGAAACAATACACAAGGACAGTTTTACTCAAAATATTACTGTCTTGTTAGCCTGGATGCTGTCCATATAATCTGCTTATTTAAACAGTGTACACTTTGACTCTCCCATGTTCTAGCTTCACAAAGAGAAATCAGCAGACAGGCCTAGCACCATTTGTACCTCTTAATTTGATGTCCAGCAGCTTGCCAAGAACAAAAATATACATCATGCAATATTTACATCAGGGTTTAAATCACATTGCCCATTCTGCACTTAAATGCACTGCATTATTTTATAGGAAAACCGGCAAGGAGAATGCTAACCGGATTAAAGTGAAGCTGTTTTAAGTAAGATCTCTCTTTTTGTTGGTGCTTTAAATTCCCGTAGGAGAAAACTGTGGCCTAATGATACCAAACATAGTTTAATTCAAAATTAATTTAAGCTCTCCCACTTATACACATTACTATTTAATAAGTTTACACCATGTGCAAAACATAATACCAACACACTAATTTCTGCAGTGAAACCTGCACTACATAGATAGTTACTTTAGGAAACTTACATACTTTGCACATGAGTTTCTGCCTTCTTCCCTCTTATTGGCCTGGGAAACCTCTCAAAGTGTGCCGTCTATAAAACACACAAAAAGTTACACATATAATTTTGACTACAACACCCTCACCCACTCCTCTCCTTGTGTTTCATAAACACTGCAAAGGCCTAATATACCAATCCCTCTGGCTGAATACCAACTGATCCCAGAGAAGTGCTTTTTCCCAGGAGAGCTGCACACAAGTGCAGGGAACCAAGAAATGCTTGGAGAAGAAAGCGGACCTTGTGCATCATGGACAAGAAATTTCTAAAAGTGAACCAAGTTAACCGTGTTCTTGGCCAATAATAAGAGTCTAGAAAAGGTCTTAAGTTTTATCATAGAATTTTCTCTGTGTACTGTAATTCTACTAACTCTCCACCAAAGAGGAAAGAAGTGTTTAAAGCCCCAAAGAAGCTTACTGCAACTCTCAAAAGTCACGCCTTTTTCTGGCCAGAGCTTCCTACCACGCTTTGACCCCACGTGCCCAGACCTCTGAGGATCTGGGGCCCAAAGAATCTAAGCTCTTAACTTTCCAGATTGCAAACGAAGCAGTTTCAAGTCAGAGGTCTCCAAAGCAAGAGCGGCCCTAGGGAAGAGACGCCTTTAGTGTACTTAAAGAAAAGTCTCAGAACTCTACAGCATTGCGCTAGGGGAAAACTTCACCAAGGAGAAAGTTAAGTTTGTAAGAAAAAGAAGCCAGAAGCTTGCAAAAGAGCAGGTACGCAGCTCTTCCACGTGGGCCGAGGACAGTGAGCGGAGTCAAGAAAGCGGAAGCGCGAATCCCGCATGGCATGGGGCGACAGTCGCAGCAGCTGCAGGCGCCTGGCCACATGGGGGAAACGGCCAGCTGTAGCCAGCACACCTCAACGAGAAGGGAGTGGTGCCTGAGAAGGGCAGCAGCGCAGGCGAAACCTAAGGCCACCCACTGCCCCTCTAAAAATGACTTGCCACCGCCCTGCAGGGTGCGGTGCAGACAAGCCCCAAGGTTGGGGAGGGGAATGCAGCTAATCCCTCAGGTTGGAGGTGAGAAGGTGTGCACCCCTCCCGGAGGGCCGCGCCCCAGCTCCTCCCCGCCGCGGCACCGCTGCACTGGCAGAGCGCACAGACCAGAGGTGCGGTTCCCAGGAGCGGAGCGAGAGGTTACCGGTCAAGGCGAACCAAAGCCACCGGGCAGGCTGACCTCACCTTCACCGCAGTGGTAGCAGCGCCCGAGGCCATGTCTGTGCTGCAATGGGCGAACGTGCTGGGCCCAGACGCGGCTGCCGGGCCAAACACACAGCGCGGGAGTGAGCACGGCGGAGTCCGGGGGTGGGCCTTGACTCCTCCTCTTCCTCCCTGGGACAGCTGGATTGGCTGCGCCCGTGGGCTCTCCCCCGCCACCCCCCTCCTCAAATCAAGGTTCCCGCGTCCCGCCCCTTCTGCAGACCTTTCCGGTTTTCCGGTTTTCCTTTCTTCATCTCCCGCTGTAACGGGTTCCTGATAGTGGTAGGAACGGAACGCCTGATGGTAGGAACGGAACGCCTGATGGGAAACTTCTATTGTTCCAGACTCTCTGCTTTGTACTTAAATCAGCCCCTTAACTTTCACCAGAACCCTACGAGAAGAGCAGTACTCCCACGTCGGCCCAGTACAGATGCCTGGACGCCCCGGCTGCGTTCCAGAAGTTCTCGCGGGAGGGAGAATCCTCCGGAGGAGGGAACTAGCTTGCTGAGATTGCCTCCAGCGCTCTTGTGGGGCTGGCGGGGGCCGGGGGCGTGGTCTGCTCTTCCGGCCGTGTTAAACCAGCCCTTCAATTCCTGGGGGGATTGACCCACACCTCAGGGATAACCAGAGACTGAGTAACATGCTATTGATTTACAAATTATGATTTATTCATCTTAATTTGAAGGGAGGCTTTCAAGGGCTCCGACTGGCTCCCAGCCTGGTTCAACCATGCAAAGGCCATTTTTAACCCTATCTACGCTGAAGCCGCATCCAATACACCTAGATTCTGAATTTGGACAGTCGTTGCCTTCATTCAACCCTGGCAGGACGCCACTCCCAACCTCCTCACCCCCCAGCCCCAGCTGGTGAGACTTCCATTGGGATTATCTCTCACTTTCTAAGCTCCTATCCCTTCCCTCCTAGGGTAATCCTATAGATAGATAGATAGATAGAGAGAGAGAGAGAGAGAGAGAGAGAGAGAGAGAGAGAGAGAGAGAGAGAGAAACTTCTCCTAAGCAAAACACTGGCTGGCAGTGATCTTAAGAGTGGTCTCTGAAATGCAGAAATGCTGCATATATCTCATGGGTAGGGGGTCCGAGAGAGGAGATACTGTTCTCTTTCCCTACTGCAGCAAAACATAGAACCAATACAAAAGGAGAGTTTTACTCAAAATATCACTATCTTGTTAGCCTGGATGCTGTCCATATAATCTGCTTATTTAAATAGTATACACATTGACTCTCCCATTATTTGCTTTAGCTCTAAGTTTTCTCACAATATTAAGTTTTCTTCTGCTACAATTATCTATTTCTTTTAGGTCATAAAATGAAATAGCAAAAGAAGTACAAGTAGATAAGGTGCTTCTTTGGAAGGACAGAAGGCTAGGAGTTCTTCATGCATGAAGAGAAAGTAGTTTTCTGGGGGCCTTTTTGAGTGTTTGAAGTCCACACTCAGGGAGAGATCATTGCAGGGCACACAGAGTGTAATGGGTTTTATGGCTGCTTCTTCAGTAGGGGATCTTGACCAGCATGTATGCTTTGACATGACCAGTAAGGCCAGTTTCTGCTCTAAATCCCCTGCTGAAAGTTAGACACTATAAACAAGTTACACCTTGTAAGTATGAAAACATCCCTCAACAGAGAAGGAATTAAAAGCCTGGAGGGGATTTGCCTGGACTTCTGGACTTTTCTGCTGTAATTTGCAGGTCAGGCTCAAGTATTTGCTTTTGAACACATGATGTTTGCTAAGATAAAACTCCCTAGTCTGGTCTGGTTCTCTGGGTGATAAAATTTGCAAGCCATTTCTGAGAAGAAATTAGCATTTCTAGACAAAGCTTAAGCACTTTTCTGTCTTCAGAAATCAGTTACCCATCCACCAGCTGATTGTTAGGCACTATTTTGTTCTTTGTGTATGAGGATGCATAAGTTAAGAAAAAAATTAGCCCACCTCCCAAGGGGATCCCAGCAGTTTTCATCAGTGTGACTTAGGAGAACAAAGCATGCAAATACTAGAAAGCTCAAGACTGGTCAACTATTGGTGATTTGAAACTACAGCAACAACTATAGAGTTCTTTAAATAAAATAATTCATTTTTAGAAGAGTATGTTAAATTTTCAGAAGGTTAAACATAACAATATTCAAATATACAGTCTGCCTGTGTCAGATCTATTTAACTCATGAATAAAAGAAACAGCAAAATGACAAAGCTGATTATTCAAAGTAATAACAAACTGAAACAGTGCACAGAAAAGAGAATACTGGAATAAGACTGAAAAGTCAGAAACAAAATTGGGTTTGTACTTTACAAGTCAATAAAACTATCTTATGGAGTTCTTTCCTAGATATCCTTTGCATCTCTAACTGAGGAGGGGAACTGACATAAATTTCCTACAGGGTAATACCTCATATCACAGACTTAGAATGCTTACCAGTAAGAAACAGTAAAACAAGTTACATTCCTTAAGAAAGGGGTTGGCAAATCTTGCCTACCAAGAAGCAAACATTGAGAAGTCCCAGAAGTTCAAAAGCATAGGGAATACCTAATAAAATGAACATGGCTGTAATCTAGTGCAAGTTTATGGATGCTAAAATTGAATTTCACATATGACAAAATATTATTTTTCTGATTTTTTTTCTCCAACCTTGGAGAATTAGAAAAAACTACTTTTAGCTTGAAGCTACATATGAAAACTGATGGAGCACTGGATTTGGCTTTTGGTTTCAGGCCCTTGTTTGCCACTGAGGGTGTGTTTGATTTTTTTTTACAGTATTTTGTGTTGCTCAGGCTGGACTTAAACTTGTGTTTCTCCTACCTCAACCTCCGGAGTTCCTGGGATTACAGGTGTGCACCACTAACCTGGATACAGAGAGCATCTGAACCAGATGGTCGATGGGCATGCTTTTTGGAGAGTCTTTGGTGTGGCAATTTGAAAATGTAGATGATAGTATTTTTGCCCTACTCTCAAGAATTGGATCTTTATTTATTTATTTATTTTTCATTAACAAGCCTAGAATAAAAGGAGGGCAAAATTTCAGATATTTATATTATGGCTTAGGTATGAGGTGTCCCCCTAAAACTCCTGTATTAATACAAAATGATTACATTATGATACCTGTAACCTAATCAGTCTAATCTAGATTGAATGGACTGAGTGCTAACTGTAGACAAGTGGGTTGTGGCTGGAGGAGGTGGGTCCCTGGTAGCATGTCAGAGATTTAGCCAAGAAGAACTACACCTCTGAAACTTTGAGCCAAAGTAAACTTTTCCTCTTCTAATTGTGCTTGTCAGGTGGTTTAGTTGCAGCAATGCAAAGCTGACTCAAACAATCAGTGATCTCTTTTTGATTGGTATGGGGAATCTTCAATAAAACAAGAGAAGTCTCAAAGATCTATCTGTGAAAGTCATATCTTGCTCTACTGTTTGATTCTTATCCCATAACTTTGTCTTTCTTAACCTGTAAACTCACATTCCTGAACATATTTCTAAAGAAGTCCCCAGGCCACCTCATAACAACTCTGTTTAGGAAGCTGTACAAATATTTCAGTGGCTTTCCCTTTTAAAAAATAATCTTTTACACAGGTCTCTCCAACCTCCAGCTGTCAGTCAACAAGCTACCGAGATGGTGTGATCTATGGTGTCTAGATCAAGTCTTGAGCAATGGTCCTTCAGTGTCCCATTAAGATGTATAGAGAGTGTACAGAATATGGTATATGGAGAAAAGCTACAGAACTTACATTTTTAAACATGAATAACTTATATACTATTTTTGAAGACTTCTCCAAACTATTCCAGGATTAACACATAGTCATAAAATGTGTGAAATGTGACACCTTGCTAACCACTTTTTAGCTTTCCCACTGAATCACTGGATCAGTACTAGAGATCACTTAGATTGCACATAATTTGGATTTATTGATGTCAAATCTTGCCTACCCTCTACTTGCTATAGAATAATGCTGTACATTAACAAACATGTTTTGGTTGCCAGATGATATCTATCCTCAAATCCCAGAATTCTTACATCTTTTAAAGTAGGGTTTTTTTTAAGAGAAGCAGAGGACAAGCAAATTTCCTTTTTTTTTTTTTAAAGAGAGAGTGAGAGAAGAGAGAGAGAGAATTTTTTAATATTTATTTTTTATTTTTTGGCGGTCACAACATCTTTGTATGTGGTGCTGAGGATTGAACCCGGGCCGCATGCATGCTAGGTGAGCGCCCTACTGCTTGAGCCACATCCCTAGCCCCTAAAATAGGTTTTAGTATTTCTATTTTAGGGTAATCAAAGGGCAAGATAAAGCCCCAAATCTTACATCTTCCTCCATAAAGAATGGTATGTTCAATCTTCAGTGAAGAGACATGATTCCTACTCTCTGTGCTCTGTATAAAGAGAGATATTATGAAACAATGTGGCCAGGGTGAACTTAGAGACTGAAAGTGCTGAGCAGTGCACCTTTTCCAGGTTCTGGGGTTCAAGGTGTTAGAAGAGTAGCCAGTTGTAGAGGTAATGGCAAGATATAAGAAGGGAACAGCTATATTAAGCAGATAATCAGAATAGGGGGGAAGGTTCCTGTGTATTGGGACCATGGCTGGTAGGGCTTGGGATGAGGGGAAGACCATAACCTGGGATCTGATTTTTGAGGTTGGAAGTTGGAGGTCGGAGGTTGGTAAATCAAAGCTACAAGGCTATCAGAGAAGGGTAGGGCCAGATGACGGAGACCCCACAATAGCATTGTTGTTATAGAGATCATGGAAGCAAACCCACCTGGAATTGACAGGGAGAGATCAGGGGAATGCCACTCTTTATCATAGTCCTGTGTTAAAGTGAATGGAAGAATATTAACCTCTCCGTGAGAGATGGAGAGGGAGATGATAGACTAGATTCCACTAAAGGGCAGAAGATGAAAAAGGTGACCCAGAATGAAGATAGGGTTGCGGAGGAGCTTGTTACTAGTCAAACACTTTGTGATGAATTTCTGAAGAACAGTTCCTTGTAAATTGGAGTGGGAAGAGGACAGAGTGTAGGGAAAATGGAAGGGAAGCATCTTATTTTCCTTGATGTACTTGTTTATTTTAATTGACAAATAATAATTTTACATATTTATGGAGAAAATGTGATACTATGATATAAATATGTATGTTCATTGTATAATGATTAAATGAAGCTAATAGCAATATCTATCACCTCACATTTTGTCAGTTTCTTTTAATGCTAACACCATACTGTTTTGATTACTATAGATTTGTAGTATATTTTAAAGTCAGGTAATGTGATGGTCCAAGCTTTGTTCTTGCTTAAGATTTTTTTTTTTTTGGCTATTCAAGGTATTTTATGATTCTATATAGATTTTAGGAATATTTTTCTGCTTCTGTGAAGAATGACATTAGTATTTTGCAAGGGATTACAATGAGTTTGTAGAATGTCTTGGGTAGTATAAACATTTTAACAACATATTTCTTCAAATCTGTGAATATAAAACATCTGTCCATTTTTAAAAAATCCTCTTCAATTTCTTTCATCAATGTTTTAGACTTTTCAGTGTATAGATATAGCAAGTTCTTGGTTAAATATACTCTTAAGAAACCTTTGGATGCTATTGTAAATTGTATTGCTTTCTTTATTTTTCAGACAGCTTATTATTGTATAGAAATATTACTGATTTTTGTATCCTGCAACAATACTAAAATTTTAAATTAGTTCTAATAGTTTTTTGGTGGTATCATCAGGGTTTTAAAAATGGTCTAAAACAAAGTTATCAGAATATACATCAACAGATTCCCTTCTTCCTTTCCTATTTGATTGCCTTTCTTTCTCTTGCTTGATTGCTTTGGCTAGGACTTTCTGTAGTGTATTGAATAGAAAAGGTGAGAGTGGACATTCCTGTCTTGCTCCTGATCTTAGAGAAAAAGCTTTGAACTTTTAACACTTGAGTATGATGTTAGCTGAAGTCTTGTCATATATGGCCTTTATTGTTTTGAGAAATTTTCCTTCTATACATAATTTATTGAGAGTTTTTATCTTGAAAGAATGTCATTTTTGTCAAGTGCTTTTTCTGCATCTCTTGAGATGACCCTGTTTTTTCTTTTGTTTTGTTAGTATGGTGAGTCACATACTAGCAAACCAAATTCAACATCACATTGAAAATATCATTCACTATGATCAAGTGGAATATAGTTCTGGGATGCAAGAACATACACAAATCAATAAGTCACCAAATTAAGAGAAAAGGTAAATATTTTGGGGGAAGGGGTACTGGGATTGAACCCAGAGGGACTTCACCATTGATTTACACACACACACACACACACACACACACACACACACACACACACACTTTTTTTTTTTTTTAATTTTGAGACAGGGTCTTGCTAAGTTGTTGAGGCTTGCCTAGACCTTGCAATCTTTCTGCCTCAGCTCCCAAGTAGCTGGGATTACAAGTGTGCACCACTGGGCCTGGTCAGAAGAGGTAAATCTTAATCAAATAAATAGCTTGGGAAAAATCAGGGAGAACATCCTGATGGTTTCTCAAGGGCAGTTCCTTGTAAAGGGAAGTGGAAAAAAGGACAGAAAGAGGCATATACCAGGTTGTTCTACTGCCCATGCACCTTCTTCCCCTCCCTAACTTCACCTGTCCTTCCCTGTCTGCTCCTCCCTCCCCTTTCTCTCCCTTTCTTTCCCCTTCTCACCATCTCTCTGCTGCCCACTTTCTCTCTTTTCTTGAAGTGGTTATTAAAGCCAGACATCATAGATTTGTTATAACTAAACTGATGAACTCTAGAGACACTTTAAAACAGATTTTCATATAATTTAGTGTTGAAAATTCTTCATTTTTCTTTACTTATCACATTGATCACAATTTTGCATCCCATTCATATATTTTTTTAAAATATATTTTTTAGTTGTAGTCGGATACAAGACTATTTATTTATTTATTTATTTATTTATTTTTATGTGGTGCTGAGGAAGGAACCCAGTGCCTCGGATGTGCTAGGTGAGTGCTCTACCACTGAACCATAACCCCAGCCCCATCCCAGTCATTTTTAATAGAGCGTGGTTCATAGTTTCACAACATAATTTATATTCATTTATTGAGGTATCCTTGAACAAGCACATTAATTAATTATTTTGTTTTTAGCTTTAGCAAAATAGGCACAGGAGTGAAGTTGGATAGGTGGAAGAACTTCTAATGTTCTATATCACTGTAGGATAATTATGGATGACAAAAATTAATTGAATTTTTCAAAATACCTACTAGAGAGAAGTTTGAGTGTTTCGACACAAAGAAATGATAAATGCCTGATGTGATAGCTATGCCAATTACTCTAATATGATTCTTACACATTGTATTCATGTATTGAAATATCACATTGCACCTCATAAATATGTGCAATTACTATATGTCGATTAAAAGTAAAGTAAAAAGTATGTATGTAAAGAGCCAATGAAAGTTCAGAAATGCCTAGGAATCTGAACAGCAGGGGGCACCAAAAGGTTGCTTTTTTTTTTTTTTTCAAACCTGCTGGTGGACGTGTTCTAATTATTGCGTCATTGGCTTTTGTGAGAAAGAAAATAAATAAAAAGAGAAAAGGGGGTGGAAAGTATATAATTTGAAGGTCAGTTCTAAAGTGGGTAAGTGTATTCGTTTTAATTTACTTTAGTTGTTTCTAAAACGATGTTTGTGGTTTTTTGTGGTTCATTCCTGAAGGACCCCAAACTATTCATATGGAACCAGTGGCCAGTAGATGGCAGCACTTCTTGAGTCAGAAATACAGGACCAGATTTTTTTGGGGGAAAAAACAGGGATAGTAGATGAAATCTTTATTCTAAAATTAAAACAAACAAGCAAAACCAACAAAAAAGCAAAAACAACATTAAACATCAAATCTAAATGAGTGAAAGGTAAAATTTTAACCAGAGGTACATAGTTTATTTTGAAGTAAGACGGTAACTAAAATGTTTTCAGATGTCAAGTTTAAACTTTACAAAAGAAAAAAAGAGTGAGCTGAAATTGATGAAAATCATTTGGATTTTACTGTGTACTTTTAGAATGCTTCTTTACTGGATTTTTCAATGATCAATTAATTTGCAGATTTTAACAAAGAGAAAAACAATCCCACTCAAACAATACTTTTAGATTACTGATTAATAGCAATAAATGATTTCCTCATTTTCCTTGGTTATTTAAGTGTCAATAGAGTACCTCCAAGTCTTTAATATATTATCTGGCCTTCACATTTTCTAAACATTGAGCTACTTTAGTTGGATATTTGTAATCAGATAAAAAGAGGAACAATGTCTGTAGACGGAATACTTGTAGTGCAAAGGAAAATGCAGACCCACTGGTTTTTGAGAGTGACAGCCCTTGACCCGAAACTTCAAACACGCCTGTGAAACTTCCATCTGGGTGAAGGAGCAGAGGCCAGTCTAGCACTTAGTTTCTTTTTAGATTTTCTGTTCCTTAGTCATGCAGATAAGTAATAACTGCTTGAATGGGAATAAAAAGCATTCCGTTGCTTTTCTATGTATAACAAAAAGTTCCCCTGTCTCTGACTGTTTGATTTCCCACATGAAGCCCAACTTGGATTTCACTACAATAACAAAGAGCACTAGAAAAAACAAAAGGGCATATTTGCTTAAATTGCTGTTTGCACCAAAAGAAACTGCCTAATGGGGTTATCACTAGGTCAGCCTGCACTCTTCTTTTTTACCAAGGCTGAATTGAGGGCAGATGAATTCAGGAAGTCTGCTGGGTTTAGAGTCTTTGAACAGCACAATTTTTATAAAATTCCTTCATGACAAAACCGTCTCTAAACCCTTTTATTTGATTAGCAACTGAAAGATACATAAGAAAGAGATTGGAAATACAGAAGCAGGGTCAGCTAGTAGAGGAAAACTTTGGATTTAATTTTATTTCCAAAGAACAACACTGCTTCATATGGGAGAAAATATGGTATAGAGGCATGTCCAAAACCAGGACTGCGGATTCTTGACTATCTGTGCTGAATCTTGTGACACTATGAGTTTTAGTTTATCAGTAAAATTACGATAATTACATAGGTTTGGTGTGAGAGTTTATGTTAATTCTTGTGAAGCCCTTGGAACGTGGCATACACTGTATTTGATGGTGGTGGTATACCAGGTACTGCATTAATACTGAGATTGATAGGATACTGTCTTGGCTTTGGGGGACCTTAGGCCCTTTAGAAGGAGTCAGGTAACCAAATAAGGGCATATTTTAGGCATAATAGGGAGGTTATGTAGAGTTTGGAGATGGTGGGGGTACAAGGGATAATATGGTGAGTTTGGCCCTGGAAGAGGTGAAGGATGCCTTGAAGAAAGGACCTTGAACTGGATCATGGAGTGCAACTGTGTATTCACAGATAAGAAAGAGGGGCAAGGAGGGCTTTTGAATATGTGACCGAAGAAAGAGCAGGGGAACATGAATCTGAAGCACTAAAGTGAGAACTGGAATTATCAGAATATGATTAGAGCACTGAGTATGTGTTCAAGGGGCAGAATGAGAAATGAAGCCCTACAGATGAACAGGTCAGAGTCCAGCATTGCAAACAAGAGCCCCTGGGAAAAACTGAGGAATTGGGTAAATTTTCTGTGGCTCACTGAGTGTGTATGTATGTATGAATGTATTTGGTGGTAACAAGAATCGAACACAAGACCTGTATAAGCTAGGCATTCTACCAAGCTACATCCCTAGCCTTTTTTTTTTTTTTTTTAAGTTTTATTTCAAGACTGAATCTTATGAATTTGCCCAGGCTGGCCTTGAACTTGTGATCTTTCTGCCTCAGCTGCCTGGATAACAGGGATTACATGTGTGTTCCCCTATACCTAATATTTTCAACATTTAAAATCTATGATATTTCATATGGAAAGATCTGACTTTCAGGCTTTATAGAAAATTTGGAGTGTCTGATTGACGCACAATCATTAAGATATGACATGTGAACTCTCCCATCTGTCCCAGACCTCTTATCAGCCTCACCTCCAATACCACAAGCCCTGGGGTCTCTGATTTTTGTGTGGCACTTTAAGGAGCTCTGATTTTATTCCATGGGGCAAACAGATCATTGAAGAGTTTTAAGCAGGAGACTTTGCTGTGGTTTGATTTGTATTTCTGTGTGGAAGAAAGATGGAAGGGCAAGATGATAAATTGTTTTCAGCTTCCATAAAATTTTTATCATAAGTAGCAGCCAAACACATATAATTGAATAGTATTACCTTTTATTGCTAGATTTGATTAGAAAATAAAATCCATTCTTTGAAAACTGCAACCTTTAATCTTGTTATGGAGGAATGATCAATCTTCCAGTCAACTGTATTATTTTTAGAGATAAGCAAGAGGTCTAGAATTTTAAGAGGAAAACTCATTCTAGTTTGGCAGCTCCTTTAAGAATTAACCATTGGTTCCCTTGGATTGATAATAAAAATAAAATCAGATCTTATCACATCTGGAAAGGGCCAAAGGGGATGCCTGCATTTCAATAGGGGAGGGGGCTGGTTCATAATAATAGTTACTGAAAGGCAGCAAATTATTTCCTACAGAATGTGTTTTATTATCTAAAAATCTGCTCTTTAACAGTAGAGAAAACCTTTCATTTTCAGATAGACTATGGCTCTCTGGGGAAAAGTCAGACAACTTAACTTGGATTGATGGATACAGATAAATCCAGGCTTTCCTGGCTTGTGGTTCAGGTCCCTGAGACGTTGGTAGAGGCAGAGCAGAAGCAGCTTTATTAAGATCAAAGGCAGAATGATGCAAATGTTCAAGAAGCATCTTACATCCACTTCCCTTTGGCCCTGGGACTGAGGAGATGGGGAAGATGAGAAGGGGATGAGCTAATTCTATACTTATTCTGTGACATTCTGTAAAAACACTGGTGAGTTCCTAGCAGGAGAGTTTGCTAGGTATATTAGACAGTGTTCTTCAGAAGAATTGAACCATTAGGGTGTGTGGTGTCTGTGTGTGTATATGTTCTCTCTACATATAACATTAAATATGTCCTATCTAAATATATATATAATAAATGTCTTTAATAGTACCAATAGAATGTGTGTATATATAATATAACATACATATATAGATGCACATGTGTACATATTTATGTATATATGTATATCTAGATGGCTGTGGGGGACAAATATAAAATTTGTGGGGCAGGCTGGTAGTCTAGAGACCCAAGCAGGAATCAGTGGTGCAGTCTTGAATCCAAAAGCAGCCTGGAGGCAGAATTTCTTCTCCCTTGGAGGATCTCGTTCTTTTTTCTTAAGCCTTCAACTGACTGTGTGAAGTTCATCCACGTTATGAATAGTAATCTGCTTTATTTGAAGTCTCCTGAGTTAACATTAACATTAAGGTAAAATACCTTAAGGTAAATTAAGGTAAAAATACCTTCACAATGGCATCTAGACTGGTGTTTCATGGAAAAACTGGGCAGCATAGCCTAGCCAAGATGGTATATGAAATTAACCTTCATGCTGGAGCATAGGCTGGTCTGCATGGTATAGGTGGGAGAGAGGAGGAAGACACTGCTACTGAGTATGCCTATCTCTGAAAAACCAAATTTAAACTTGAGAGTTATCATTAGTATTCACTGAACACACATGGAGCTGTGTATGAAATTCTTTACCAGTTCTTCTTTGCTTTAAGTGAGTCTATTGCTGTTGTTAATACTTAAAGGAGGGGCACAGATACAGACAGACACCCTGGGAGGTAGGTGTACTGGGTTTGGAGAGAAGAGTACTAGTTTCAGATGTGTGACTTTGGGCAAGTTTTCATCCTTCAACATACTCATTCATGGTTGAGTCTATTTTACTAAAACCTACCAACTCTCTGAGCTTTATTACATACATCTGTCAAATCAGCATTATTCTGATACATTACAAGTTACCAACAACTAGTTTTTGCCCTCTTTCCAAATCACATTACAGAGAAAAGTGGGGTGTGAGAAACTGACGAGAAAGGGAGGATAGGGCATATGGGGCTAGCTGCACACCCAGCCAGCAGTTTGGCTCCCAGACGGGAGGGGGGAGATCTGTGGTGCTGGTGAGACACCATGCTGACCCATGATTTGGTAAAAAAAAAAATGCTGGGCATGAAATCTAGAATTATTTTAGAATGACTATAAAATTATAGAGTGATTTTCACCCTTTTTAATCTCTCATGCCATATGCTCCATTTATTGTTTTGAATTTTAAACAATATTTTTAAGTTCAAAAATTCAGTACTTCTTAGAAAATTCCAGATGGTCTAAGAGTATATTACAGTGAAATAGTCACCAGATTCTTATATCAGACAAATAAAAATGAATGAAACTGAATATACACTTTGTATAACTTCTCTGATCTTCATTGTTCTGAAACAGAAAAGTCAAAGATGCTCAAATTCCTGTTTTGGTCTCTTAGTTCACTTGCTGAAAGTGATACTGTAAGTTGCCAGTTGGTTCCCACACTAATTTGAGGGTTGAGCTGATAATACTTTAATGTCACTGCATTCTCTGGCATGGTTGTGTTTGATAGAATATCTTTATTAGACCCACAGATGTCTAGTGAAAATAAAGAGAATGTTATGATTTGTTGATGACTACTAACATTAAATAAACCCACAATAGGTTTTCTGACCTGTTCAGGGAGTGGGCAATAGAGTTATTTTACTTCTTGAAAGGTAAATTTATTGTTCTACCCACTGAGTTTGTTGAGGTGGGTCATTATGTTTTTTAACTTGACAATAAATTGCTAGTAAATGATACTTGTGCATACTATGGCTAAAATCATTGGTAGTAAGTAGGTAACAGTAGGAGATATGATACTGGAAACTCTGTAAATTAGTTGGAGATTCAGGCAAGTGAACCAAACTAGTCATACCTATAAGCATATTTCCACTCATCCTTAGGTGATGACCCTAAAGAAGACCAGGTTAGAATGGGATGATGGAACCATATGATATACCTATGGTTAGTTCAGCTGTTCAAAACTGTAGGTGCAGATTATAGAGAAATGCATGACCAATTAAACCAGCAAACCACTCTCACTGGAGCTGTGCCAATCTGGGGGCCGTTTCTAAACCCAGCTCCTAAGAATCCAATTCAAGAAAGTCAAGGTTGTATAAACACCCAGCTAGCATACATGGTAACTAAAGACTTCAAAATGAGCTATTCAGAAGAGATATCAGAAAGACCAGAAAGAGATAGAATAAAAGAAGGCTTCTTGGCACATATTTCTGTTACTGCCTTGAGCATAGGACCAGTCCTCTGCAGTGCTCATTGAATGGGTAAGTTGAAACCTATCTCCTTCCACAACAAGACAAAATCTACAAAACTATAAAAGCAATTCCGGAGGAGAATAAGGAAGCCACACAAATATCAGGAAGGAAGAGTAATAAGAGTTGAAAGAAAAGCAAGATATTTTATTTAAGGATTCAACAAACCCTTTTCCCTGAAACACCTGCTATATGTAGCTGTATGACATGTAGCTAAGCATGTCTTATAGACTCTGATTTAATTGTCAAAGCAGTATGAAATGGATACACATATTATACTCATTGTGTAGAGGAGGAAACGGGTTTAGTGATGAGCAGCATGTTCAAGGTCAAATAGATAGATGGCTGAGGTCAGAATCAGGTTTGCTTCAAGCCTGTTTGAGTCCAAAGGACACAGTCCTACCTATACCATGCTTTCTCTGAAGCCTGGGATGATTCAGGTTGCTTGGGCCAGTCCAAATTTAAATCTATTTTTCTGGATGTTTTACTTATTAAATCCTTCTTTTCAATTTTTTTCTAATTAGTTATATATGACAGTAGAATGCATTTTAACACATCATATATAAATGAATAAAACCTCTCATTCTTCTGGTTGTACATGATGTAGAATCACACCAGTTGTGTAGTCATATATGCACATAGTGTAATAATGCTCAATTCATTCTACTATCCTTTACCCTCTCATACTTTCTCCCCTCCCTTCACTCTCCTCTGCCAAATCCAAAGTACCTCTATTCTTTACTAGTCCTGCCCCCTCATTCTGAATTAGCATTCATGTATCAGAGAAAACATTAGGCCTTTGGTTTTGGGATTTGGTTTGTTTTTGCTTAGCATGATATTCTCCAGCTCCATCCATTTTCCTACAAATGCCATAATTTCATTCTTCTTTAAGGCTAAATAATATTCCATTGTGTATATATACCACAATTTCTTTATCCATTCATCTATTGAAGGCCACCTAGATTGGTTCCATAGTTTGGCTATTGTGAAGTGAACTGCTGTAAATATTGATGTGGCTGTGTCACTGTAGTGTGCTGATTTTAAGTCCTTTCGGTATAAACCAAGGAGTGTGATGGCTGGATCAAATTGTGGTTCCATTACATGTTTTCTGAGGAATCTGCATACTGCTTTCCATGTTGTTGCACCAATTTGTAATCTCATCAGCAATGTATAAATGTACTTTCCCCCCCCCCCCACATCCTTGTTGTTTTTATTCTTCATAGCTGCCATTCTGACTCGAGTGAGATGAAATCTTAAAGTAGTTTTGGTTTGCATTTCTCTAATTGCTAGAGATGTTGAACAGTTTTTCTTATATTTGTTGACCATTTGTATTTCTTCAATTCCTTAGCCCCTTTATTGATTGGGTTATAAATAATGCTTTTTGCTATCAAAATTGTCCAAGATTGGATAATAAGTTAAATTGCACCCTGGCTATAGAGTACCCTAATGAATGACAGATTTTGACCTTCAAGGAACTTACAAATCTACAATAGGAAATCAGCCTGCAAACAAATAATTGTAATTCAAAGCAGACTGGCAGGAGAAAGTCCTTGAGGGGCAGAGTGGGGAATTTACATACTGGAGGAAGCAATTGATTCCATTCTGTGGGAGATGTAAACTTGTTTTTTGAAAGAAGAAAATGAGATTGTGTTTTTTTCCCCAAATTTTCTGTGATAATAACTTAGAAATCATTTCTAAAAAGAGATCCTATAGCTGGACAGGACTGGCTAGAAATAAGTATATTCTAATCTTCCACCTTATGTTGAGATTAAATCCTAGCAGAACCCCATACCTTTAGAGAAGTAAATCCTCATTCTTTTGCCAGGCAGCAGATACCTCCCAGTCATTTCTCTTATGGTCACTTTAAGAAAAAGCAAAATACTGATGGAAAAAAAAAATACACATTAAGCTCATAAAACTGAGGTTCATGACATTTGAAAAAACTTTCTTCTAATTGTTAGAAATTTCATGCTGAATATCATATTTTTCTTTAAAATGTCTTTTGTCTTAATGAAAACTTTTCTTGTGCCTTTTTCAAGTAGAATCACTTAAAAAAAAACAAGTTTAAGACAGTGTAGTTTTTATACAGTAAAGTTTTTGTATAGTAAAGTGTAGAACTGGCAGGGGTATATTTTATATATTATCAAGTAATATATAATGTATTATATATTATACATAAAATTTCTCACTCAATCTAGCAATACCTCTTACATGTTGAATTTATTCTAATTTACATATAGGTAATTTTCCCTCAGCATACCATTAAAAATAGTTAATGCACTTTTTTCACTTGGTAGGGAAAAAAAAATTCCTTTACGAGAATTCAAAATGTGTTACAGAGTAGGATTTTTTTTTTAAATTTTAACTTTCCATATAATATTTATTCTTATGTGATATGGTATTATCATTCAATACAAGTATACAATATGTAGTGATCAAATCAGGGTAATTAGCATTTTCATCTCCTCAAATATAGTCATTTTAATGTGTTGTAAACCTCCAAGTCATAGTTTTTAATTTTTGCCCTTCTCCTTATATCAACAGAAAAATAAAGCAGGACTGATAGTTGAAATGAGTTCTGCAGAGCTGATAAACTGAGCAAAGCTTTCCCGGGACTGGTGCTGTCTTTATTCTGTCCTGGAGCACACTGTCTAACTGGTCAGTCATGAAGAAGGCATTTCTGAGCCTCGGGGCTAAGGAAATTTGCTTGGTCATGGATAGGCAGGTTAAATGAATTACTTTTCTACCTGCTGAACAACTCCCTGAACATCTTGTATGCTATTCAGAACACAGATAAAGAATTAAGACAAAAAGCACCAGCCAAGTCCAAACACTTTCAACTACCCAGACAATAAAAACTGTTTCTAATTTACAGATAAATCAATGGAGTTGTCTTAAGTGGAAACTAGAATGTATATTTATTGTTTTCTTATTTAGTCTCAGGTGTCTTTCATTATTAATGAAGACTTGTAGGAAAAATCCCTGAAGCACATATATCTTACTATACTGAAAAATTTTTTGAAAAGGATGCTGATTCTTTGGAGTGAGCTGGAAGGGAGGACTGGTTTGAAATGATGAATCAGTACCTGGGGTATCCTGGAAATGTCACCTCAGTCCTGGTCTCATGCTGTGCAAGAAAAACTAGTGGATTATTTCTCTAGGAGGAATCTGAGCTAAATAAATGTGCAGGATGGTACTCTGGTTTGTTTTTGAGCAACAGCAAGAGTATGTTTTGTGGTAAAAATGCTCAAGGTAGAATTTCCTACAAGCTTTTGTTCATGAAAGGAAAAAAAAATCCAACTGTTGTAACACATTTTATTTTTTTTCTAACCTGTGTGTCTGTGATCAAGGAAAGCACCATTTTCTGTTTTTTGATTGTAGTTCTTCCTAGTGTGGGAATGTTGGCTTACAGTGGAGTGCAGTATATACACCAGATAAATGAGAACACACCATCAACATCCTGATCCCAGAACGCACAGTACAGCTGATAGTTCAGCTCTCCCTGGCTGGAGGTATAGCAGCCTGGTTCTTTATGAATGACACCAAGAGTGGAGTGCTAATTTTTGTGTTCCCAGGTGCTTGTTTAACTAAAAAATCCTCAAAGAGAAACCACCATGGAATTTGGCAACCACTACGGATATGTTTTCCACACCTTTAGCTTTTTCTGGGAAAAAGCTAATTCATTTTAGAATAATTTAAGCAATATCACAATCTACAACAGCTTGAAAAAGAAAAAGAGCTATTGATTTTGTGCTATTTGGCAGTTGAATGACCTTGAAAAAACTTAGTAAGCCTCTGTGTGCTTTAATTTTCTTACTTACAAAACAGAGTTAATTATTATTACCTACTTAATAAACTTGTTTGAGGATTACATTAGCTTAAATATACAAAGCTCTTAGAGTGATATCTGGCACACAGTAAGAATTTAGTAAATGTTAGTTGCTGCTATTATCACATTTTAAATAATTATATTAAAAATGTAGTCCCTTTTAATCTTAGTCCAAATTGTTTATATTTTTATGGGTGTAATCTCAGTACTCAAGCAATTTTTATTTTTTGTACTGGAAATCTAACGCAGGGGAAATTTATCACTGAGCTAAATCCTCAACCCTTTTTCTTTTTTATTTTGAGACAAGGCTTTGCTAAATTGCTGAGGTTGGCCTTGAATTTGCAATCCTACTGTCTCAGTCTCCAGAGCTGCTGGGATTACAGGCATATGCCATATTGCCCGGCAGTACTCACAGAATTTTAAACTTGTTTTCTCATTTATTGGCATAAATATCTTTTCCATGTGTCTATATAGACTTCATAAGTGTCACCTTTAATAATGCCATGAAGTTACTGTGTCCTCATGATTACAGCAGCCCAAGTGCCAGGCATCTTCCACGGTACTAGGTTGTACACACTCCATTTGCTGTAATTCCTACTGTTTGTCCCAATTATCATTTAATGCTAATAAATAATATCACAATGAACACCTTGGAACATTTTGAATTCACTGTATTTATTTATTTTTGCTTAGGAAAAAATTGCTAAGGATAAAATGTGAACTTTAAAAAAAAGACATTTCAATATAACTGTTCACAGTGGCTGCACTAAGCTACGATATCACAAGCACTGTGACTATTTTGCAGCACTTCTTCACTAGCATTTGTATTATCATTTTAATAGGTTAAAAACTAATATCTTGAATTTTTGTTATTTTGTGTTTATTTATAATTTATGTTTCTTCTTGCATGAAGCTGTTGTTCATGTCATCTGACCGTGAACCCTTGAGATTATTTTCCCATCCACTTAAAAAATATTAACTTGCTTTCATATTTGCTGAACATTGTTTCTCCTTCAATTGTAGTTTTGTGATTTACATATTTGTGATTTAGTACATTTTTGTACATTTTTATATTTTCATTTGAGTCATTTAAAAATCACATCTGGGTTGCATACAGAATAAGATTGCTTTGTTCTATTTTTCTTCTTTTTTCCTCTCAAGTATAAATTCTTAACTTAGGAGTTTATTTTTATATGATTTATAAAAAAAGGTTGCTTAAAATAATGTGGTTTCAAACCATTATACATTAAAGATTTGTTGTTCAGCTTTTGAAATAATAATTACAAATACAGGATAAAGGCAAAGGAATTCTATTTCATATACAATAAACTGAGAGCAGATGGCATATTTTCTGAGAAAAGAGTCTTTGCTTTCTTCTTTGCATTAGATTACCCCAATTCCAAACAACAAACTCCAAGAAAGGGAAAGTCTTGCATCCCAAATAGAGCAAAAAGTTTAGAATTAAAGACAATTGTCATTGTCTCTTTTGGTTATGTAAGGGTAAAATTTCTAAGCTGATTCTAAACTGCAAAATTAAAATGTAAAAGACCCGGGCATAGCAAAGTTCCTCTGCCACACCCAGAACCTGAAATTCCTGAGATAGTTAAGACAACGTCCTACTGGCCATTTAGCCTAGGGCCCTGTGCAGTTTGTCACAGGGCCCGAACCAATCAGTTTGATGTGTACCCCGCTTAGGAATGACCAATCACCCCCGCCTGACCTGTTCCCGCCAATGAATGTGCTAATCATGTCTCAGAGTTGTTGTTCAATTTTCCCTCGCCTCATGATGATTTGTTCTGATGTATGCAAAGCCCACTGCCCTCTCCAGAAAGTGTACTTAAGCTCTGCTTGACCTCTGCTCTGGGCTCTGGGCTGCTCTCTCTTCTTGAGTGAGCACAGAGCCCCAGCGCGCTGGAATGGATCCCCAATAAATCCCCTTTTGCCAATTGCATGGAGCCAGTCTCTTGTGTGGTCTCTTTCTCCGACGCTCCGCCGGACCCCTACAGTTAGATGATGTATTTATATTTTCACAAAATTAATCTTGGGCATACATGCTGTTCATGCTTTTAAATTGAGTGTTGCTTAATGTGCTTAGTGTTAGCTAGAAATATTGATTTCTTAATGTAACACTTATACACATGTATTATTGCATGGGTTCCTGGCAGAAACTATTTTAATTTAATTCTTTTCATCAGTAAAAAAAAAAAAAAAAACACTGTTTGGTTATAAATGTGCATATACTTAGTAACCTTTCCAACCTGGTTATGTTATAATCCAAAAAAATTTTCCTCACCTGGTTACTTTACTTTAGCACAACAAAACTGTTTCACTTCTAAAGTTAATTCCAGTCCATCAAACATTTATCAAATACTTGGCTCTAACCCAGGGACTGTGCTGGATGCTGTGGGTAAAAAGAAAAGGATTCTATAAGGGCAACTTAGAACCTGGTTGTCGAAAGACAGGTAAACAGATGATTTGGTGAGTCCTGATTCAGATTATTTAACTGCTCATGTCTAAGATGTTTAAGGGAATATCATAGCTCATGCTTAACAGTGACAGGAGGGTTATATACCACCTTCCTCTTCATATTACCCCCACCTAACTGAAAAGGGCTTTAGAGCCAGACAGAGTCCCTTGCCCTGCCTTAAACCCAGATTGTCTTAAACCAGGAACGCCCTAAACTTGTCTTAAACCGGGAACGCCCTAAACCCAAGGAGCGAGATACTTCCTAAAACCTGCAGGATACACCCTAAACCTGGATCCACCCTGGTCCTTGAGCAGGGTCACCTTTCTCAAACACACATGCAATGTCACAGCGAATTTCCAAGGCAAGTCCATTTAACATGGGGTACGCTGGCAAGGAAATTTCGATGCATCATTCCTACTTGGCAATGGCCCTCAGCACACCTGCATACCCAATTTAGCCAAGGGCTTCTTTACCACATGCTACACAGCACCCTATCCCAAGAAAGAAGCTATAATTGGATTGGGTTTCTATCTTTCCTTAAGAGGCCAGGGGACCAGTCATCATGTCTCATACTCTCATTGGTCTCCGTATCTAATGGAAGCCAAGCCTTCCAGTCATGTGTATCTCCCTCTATCTGATCCAGTCTCCCATTTCTTCCCAAACTGCAGTCCCTTCCAGTGTGGTTGTTGGAACTCAGGGCTTGAACTGCAAAATCTCTTTTACCTTTGAATTCCTCTCTAAACAATACCTTCACCTACATGCTCTAAGCCATGGCTCACCCACCCCATCCTGGATCACTTTTTTTTTCATCAGCCCTCTAGTGGTGGCTGTTTTTGTTCCCACACTCCACATTTCCAGGTCCTGGAGGTGTGAACGGGAATACTGTGGCTTTTGTTTCAGAATCTCAGTCCCTTGAGATTATATTGGAATGCCATCAGCCCCATCCTCCCTGTGATTCCTTCTCATGATGGAAGATTTTTAGGTCGAGGCTCATGGCGTTCCCTCTACCACTATTCCTGCCATTATATTTGGTGACTTTGACATTGATGTAGATTCATTGGTTCTCAAATTTGGCTGTACATTTGAATCACTTGGGAACTTTTTTTTTTTTTAATTGCCTGTGCTTAGCCCTCTACCAAACCTTAAAGGTACCGATTTACTTAGTCAAGGTAGGATTTAGACACTAAGGCCTTATTTATTTATTTTTTAAAACTTATGGTCTTGATGTGCAAGGAATGTTAAGAACCACTTAGAAGATCAGTTCTACAGTGTAGTTTCTCAGTGTCTTGACTTCCTGTCTCCAACCTCTCTTCCTCCCTGCCCCCATCATCATCAGGTTCACCCACTCAAGTAGTCATACCCTAGATCTTATCATACCAGAAACCTCTAACATCTTGTTTCCCATCACTCCACTTTCTGATGTACTCAGCATCTCTTATTGACTCCTCTCGCAAGTTCAACAACATCACAAAATCCACGGATCCATCTCTGATCTTTTCCTTAACAACTTCTCTCCTCCTATCTTCTCTCCTTACTCAGGTTAGATTCCTGCACCCTCAACTCTTTTGCCCTTGCCTCTCTCCATTGTATTTCCCTGGCAAATCCAAACCCAATCAGCTCAATCAGATGGAAGAAAACCACATTCACTTTACATATGTGGCCATAAATGCCTAGTGGGACCTCAGGACTACAGGGAAATTTTGCTGAAATTCCTTGGCCAGTTCTCCAACCAGGTGACTCTTTTGTATCTCCTCTCTTCTTAAACCTTGAGTACTTTCTCCAAGTCCTCTCTTTCAGCTGATAATTTTCATTTTCACTTCAATAAGAAAGTAGAAGCAAGCAGAAAGAACTTTTTTTCTCTTTATTAAGTCTACCAACCTTCTTGCTCCATACCCATAGTCACAAAGGATGAACAGCTCCTGCTCCTTCCTAAGGACTCCCCTGCAGGCTGGGAGTCCCTTTTCACCTGTGCAAGTCCTCTCCTCCTGCAGTTACCCTCCCCTGCACATTGACTCTTCTCTCATCCTACAGATCATGCCCATCAGCTCATGAATAATACAAAATGGAACCTTTCTTAGACTTCCTGCTGCACTCTCTAGCTTCAGCTCATTTCTTGACTTCCCTTCATAGCAAGACTTTTTAAGAGTTTTCTGTTGCTTTCTCAAGTCTCATCTCTTTAATCCACTTTGATTGAGATTTTCTCCTAAAATTGCTGTGTCAAAGTCACCATCAACTTCCCTATTGCTAAACACAGTGGTCAAGTTTCAATCTTCATTTTGTGCTGCCTCTCAGCAGATATGGCACAAAAATCAGTCACCCAGAATCACTTGCTTTTCTTTGATTGTGGATGCTCTCCTGGTTGTCTTCTCATCTCTCTGCTGTTGCTTCCTAGTTTCCTCTGCATATTCCTCTTTCTTTCTTAACTCCCAATGTTAGAGTGACCCAGCTGAAAGCTCTTGGACCTGCATGTATTGGTCAGGGTTCCCTAGAGGAACAGAACCAACAGGCTATGCATATACATGATTATAAGAGGGGAGGTGTTAGATTGGCCTGTATGACTGGAAACTGGATAGTCCCACTATGGCTGACTACAGGCTGGAAATCTGGGGGAAACTGTAGTTCCTTCGTCCAGGAAGCTGGAGCCTGGAGCCTCAGGACAAGAGAAACCAAAGATGCAACCCCAGTTCAAGGCAGAGGGCCTGGAAGCTTCCTGGAGAATTGCTGGTGAGAATTCATTTTGGAAGACTGGTGGAGCTGGAGTTTGATGTTCAAGGGTAATAGCTGCAGCAATGGATGCACCTGCTCAAGAAATTTTGCATCCTTCTGCTTTTTGTTCCATTAGGTCCCCCAGCCTATTGGACAGTGCTGATAACATTCAGGGTGGGCTCCCTACTTGGTGCTGTTCCACCTGCCAATCATCTCTGAAAACACTCTCACAGACATACCCAGAAGTGTTCTCATCTTAGGTGCTTCCTAAGGATCTGTCAATCCAGTCAAGTTGACAATCCAGATTAACCATTACACTACCCTTTACACTTTCTGAACTCATTCCCCAGGCAATCTTATCCACACAGATGACTTTGAATAGCATCTTAATGCTGATAATACCCCTCCAAGACCAGTAAAGTAGGGGAAGAAGATCAGGGGAGAAAGAAACAGATGGGAGGAGGAGAGGTCCTGGGGAATGCAATTGACCAAATTATGTACTTGGGCAGGTATGAATATATCACAATGAATTCCACTATTACGTGTAGTTACAATTAACCAATAAATAAATTTTATAATTAACCAATAACTAAAATAAAAAAAAAAATCTCCATTAAGCTCCAGGCCTAACTATGTACTAAATAATTCCATTGGTTTGTCTACAAAGCATAATATGTTAAAGCCAAAATTATTTATTGTTTTTTCTTTTTCAAATCTGCTCTTTTATAGGGATTCCTCTTTTTAGCATATGGCATCACCATTCCCTGAGCTGCAGGATTAAGTATCTAGGCACCATCTTTTCTGCTTTATTTTCTTAAATTTGACACCTCTTCCATCAACAAGTCAGCTCTACCTTCCAAACATACCTTGAATGTGATAGTTCTTGCCACCTGTGCTTCTCTCATTTTGTTCAAGCTGTTATATCTGGCCATGACAATCTCCTAACTCTTCTTTTTATTTCTGTTCTTATATCCCTTCAATCAGTTTCCCACACAGCAGCAGATTATGTTTTCAAAATATAAATTTGTTCAATCAATCTGGCTTAAAACTCTCCCATGGGGAATACTATCACACTGAGAACAAGGTCAGCTCCTACCAAAGCTATAAGGCCCTCTGTGAGTTGGCTCCTGAACCAACTTTTCTGAACCACCTTTGCCAGTCTCTCTTTTCTGGGTGTGCCCAGGCTGAGCTGGTTGATTTTGCTTCCTGGCAAGCATTGGTCTGATGTAAGTTGCAGATATGGGTACTTTATCCTTTATTTTTATTATTTTTTCCCTTATGAAGAAATATTTACAGCTCCTAAATCCTATTGACCTGAGGTGCTCTGGCAGGAGGTGGAATCTCTATTAGAAAGCGATTGTACAATTCGACACTGGACATGCCTGAAGGTCTGTACTTACTTTCCCTCTAGTATGCACATGGAGTATTGGGTTGTAGAATAATGAGAACAGGGGAAGGTGCTTGCTCACCTGTGAGAAGTCCTCCAGATGTTGGCCCCACACCACTGCCGGAAATATGACAGCCCAAATTGTCTACTGACCATTCTGAATGAATGAACAAAAATGTTTCTGTGGTGGAGTGTGTAAGGATGGCTTTAGCCTAAGCAACTCCATTTTAAAACTCCATCTTAAAATAAACCTGCAATCTCACCAGGCAAGCCACAGAGCCCTCTTATATGTCAATCAGGCATAGCCTGAATAAAAGGGTATCAGGGCAGAAACCACCAGACCATATGTCCTCTCTAAGATGTAATAGCGGATAGGGACCCAAGGGTGAGCAGAAGCTCCCCAAATTTAGTATAAATAATAGAACAAATGAGCAGACATTCAGCCAGCTGATACTGATGCCCACATGCCAGAGAGCCTGATGAGGACCTAGACTGACATCTCAGTTCTTCTCATCATCTGCCTGATCCTCTGACCACTGAAGTCTGAATGAGTGTGCATCTGCTGGACTTAAGGCCTAAGACTCGATACTTTAGATCTGGCACTTGAGCTTAGCATGCAGAGGGAGTGTCTGTAATGAGTCTGTCATGATTAAGTGTGTTTGCAGTGCTTAGAGTTAACTTAGAATTTGTTTGCTTTGAATTAGTTGTGTTTATTGTTTTTATCAGCCTGAATTAAGTAGCACTAAGCCTAATTACTAGCACTAAGGATTGTCATTTTCTTGATTAAGAACCTACAGAGTGAAATTGTATTAAGTGATTTGAGTGAATAAAGCATTGAAAAGGGCATTAGCGTGTGGACATTCTTTATTTCTCCCTCGACTGCATATGTTGCACTTTTTCCCATTGCAACAGAGTGCTAGGTGAAAGGAAAGTAAAGGGGAGAAACTCAGGACTAATTTTAAGAAAATTAGTTCCCAATTTTTGCACCCCTAACATATGCCAGAAGCATTTGTGTGAAGTCTAGTTTTTGTTAAGAACTCTGCAGCAGATATCATTGTAACTTAAAGGTGAGAGAACTTAGGCCAAAGACTTGCTCAAGATTATTTAACAGTATGCATTAGATTTGTGATTGAAATCCAGGTCCTTCAAACTCCAGATACAGTACAATTTTTATATACCTCAGTACTAGTAACAGAATATCTAAACAGGTGGGAAGTGAGGAGAGTAACTGCAGAGATGGTGTGGGTGTATTATAAATATGACAAAAATGCCAGAATTAAGGCTGCTAACAAATAAATCCATCTAATGTTATGTACATTTGGAGCTGCCCTATTTGATTTATTGCTTGGGACTCAGCTATCCCAAATCCAGTTTGCTTTTCTTCACTTTCTGTCAGTTTGCTCCTGCCAAGATTTTTTTTTTTTTTTTTTTTTAACTAGGAAGCTCAGCATATCCTGTGGATATGGGCCATTGTGGCAGATTGAATTTTTGGTCTCCATTTTACCTTGCTGTCTTTCTTTCCTTACTCTGTTATATTTTTCTTGCTCTTTGGACTTAGACATATAACTTGCTTTGGCCATTGGCAAGTTGGGAACACAAACAGGCCAAGAATGTGCCGATTTATTCCACTTGTTCTCTTGTGGCTCTTCTGCATGAGAAGATCATGCCCTAAGTAGCTGTTTCTCTACCAGAAAAAGTCACTTGTAACAGTTTTGAAGTGCATTTGTAGCCAGGAGCCAAGGCCAGCAAACCCAAAGCCTGACAGCCTTTATTAGCTAAAGCACTCCACCTACAGATCCTTGGTGAAAGAAGAAATACTTGTTGTTATAAGTCACCACAGTTCAGGGGTCTTTTGTTATAAAGTAATTTGTGCCTCCAGGTGATTGATACAGCCTTGATGTTCACATAAAATGACTAGAAATACATAATAAGAAAAACATTGTTCCTGATTGTCATTCTTTCCGAGAGCTATTCAAGACAGGAAGTCAGAAACAAAGGGCCATAACTACAGGACTTTAATATATGGCCTGAACTAGTATGAGAGGACTGTTGCTGAGTGTTTATTTGATAGACAAAGGTGAGCTGCAGGGTGAGTGGTGGAGGACAGTCCTGCTGGTATGAGAGCTTTTCCCCAGCCTGTCTCACAGGCTTAGCTCTAGGAGCCAACCGTATGCTGCCTGTCAGTGGAAATAAGGTAAGGAACAAAGATTAAAGTAGTGGCTGTCTTGGCTCTCTGCTCTGCAGCCTTACAAATGGAATTAATAAATGGCAAAATATAGTTGTAGTGTTACTAGTTGACTTCATTTTATTTCCCTATAGAATGGTATTTTCAACCAAATAAAACTTTAGGATTTATTAGATATACTGGTGTGTATTTTACTTATGAAGTAAGCTATAGATTAAAGTCACTGGAACAAAGACTAAAAAGGAAGGTGCTTGAGGCGATTTAGTCTCAGTCTAGATCATTGCCCAGTGAAGGATTTACCACAGAAATGTAGTATTCAGAGTTATTCAGGTGGGGATTTACTGCAGTATTTAATAAAAACACATATGGGGCTTATCATGAAATAGCTGTTGTGATGTGTCTGACACCCCAGAGGAATCTGGCACTAGCACAAAAGCTTGGCTATATGGTGACATATGATATGAGGTGGTGTACTTTTAAGAGTGACAACTATTTGATTTATTCAGTAGATAGCAGAAAAGGCACTTTAGTTCAGTTAGAAACATCCATATGGTTCCCAGTTTTCAGTCATTTTCTGATAGATTTAAATGGTATTCTGATAGATTTCTTCACTTGGCTAACTGTCTTTAATTGACTTAGTTTTTGAACTTCTTGCATGGAAAATTGTAGTAGTATGGGGGAATCTTTTACTACTTGAGCTATTAAAATCTTTATCCCATGATTGTGAGATAAGTAATAGTTCTTAGAAAAATTCCTTTATTATGTGCAGGTCAGTTTACCAGATTTTCAAAAACATCAGCTGTATCACTATAAGTAGATTCAATCAGTGCTGCACATTTGTGGAGGTAGGAGTGGAAGAAATAATAATGTCATTAGAAAACCCCAGAAACTTCATCTTTTTGCCTTCCTGCAAGTTCAAGCTTTAAGACTGCCTCATAGCTGAGTACTTAAATATTGAAGTAATTAACTCATCTTACTTGGAACTCACAATTTCTCATCTAAAATTCAGGGACATAATAATCCATATTTGTATTAGTTTTCTATTGCTGCTGTAACAAATTATCATAAACAGAGTGACTTGACACAGTATATATTTATCTTTCAATGTTGTATATCAGAAGCCCGATGTAGGGTGATCAAGGGGGAAAATAGGTTTCCATGCTATTTCCAGTTCATTGCTTTCTGGGCTCTTTTCATTTTGAAAGCTAATAATGACCAGTCAAGTCTTTATTTGCATCATTCTGATACTGACTCCATGGCATCCTTCCTCCACATTTAGGAACTCTTATGATTACATTACATCCACCCAGAGGATCCAAGATAATCTCCTTGTTTTAAGATCAGTTGATTGGCAATCTTTGTCCAAATGTTACGATAATTCCCTTTTGTGGTGTAACATAACACATTCACAGTTTGAAGAGTTAGGATGTGAATATCTATTATGGTTCGGATGTGAGGTGTCCCCCAAAGGCTCATGTGTGAGATAATGCAAGAAGTTCAATTGGAGTTGGAGAATATCATGCTAAGCAAAGTAAGCCAATCCCCAAAAATCAAAGGCCGAATGTTTTCTCTGAAAGGTGGATGCTGATCTATAATGGGGGTGTGGGGGAGCATGGCAGGAATGGAGGAACTTTGGATAAGGCAAAGGGGAGGGAAAGGAAGGGAGGAGGCATGGTAGTAGGAAAGATGGTGGAATGAGATGGACATCATTACCTTAGGTACATATATGAAGACACAAATGGTGTGACTTTACTTTATGTACAACCAGAGAAATGAAAAATTGTGCCCCATTTGTGTACTATGAATCAAAATGCATTCTGCTGTCATATATAACAAATTAGAACAAACAAATAAATCAATTAATTAAAAATAAAATTCCAGATATTATATTTACAGTTATAGGATTTTCATTTTTTTGTTTTGGATTACAAATCTGCCCTAGAGTGTCTTATCTCTTTACTAACTGAAATCTATTTGAAATATTTATCATTATTATTTTGAAGTTCTTTTATGGACCAGCATTGTGGGTCTATTTCTATTAGCTGATTTTTCTCTTGATCTGGGACACATTTACCTGTTTCTTTACATTATCAGGAATATTTAATGGCAAAGGAGATATCATAGATGATGCACTATAGAGATTCTCTCTCTCTCTCTCTCTCTCTCTCTCTCTCTCTCTCTCTCTCTCTCTCTCTCTGGTTCCAGGGGTTGAACCCAAGGGACACTTAGACACTTAACTGGGTAACTTAACCATCCCCAGCCCATTTTATTTTTTAGTTTTGAGATAGTGTCTCACTAAGTTGTTGAGCCTGGCTTTGAACTCATGATCCTCCTGCCTCAAAACATTTCTTAATAGTATACATTGGAAAGCTTCTTCTGTAAAGGGACAGATGGTAAATATTTTACTCTTTGTGAATCATGTATGGTTTTCCCACTCCTCCTCCCCTCCTTTTTCTTCCGTATCCTCCTCTTCCTTTTACTTCTGCTCCTTTTCTTATTATCCCCTTCCTCTTGCTTCTCTTCCTCCTCTTCTTGTACCCTTTAAAAATGTAAAAATGATTCTTATATTGAGCATAACACACATGTAGGCCACAGCCTGTAGTTTGCTAACTCTTAGTCTAAATAAAGTTTGGTTCTAGCAGACAGTTATAATTTAGGGAAATCATTTTTGAACTTATGAGGTTTTATTTTACCATGTTCTAATTCAGGCCTATTTGTTTTGGTTTTGTCTTTAGTTCAAGAGCAGATCTCATAGCTCTGGAGTTTAACCTCTACTTTTTATGCATTATCTTTCTAATTTTAATGAAAAATTCAACATATTTACCAAGTTCCTTTCATTTGGCTGTACTTGAACTTCACACAGTTTCTCTGCAGTGGGAGCACCTAAAATCTGGCCAGTTCTTCCAGTCTATCAGTCTTTTAGTTTTTGTTTCCCTTTGGATTCCTTAGAGTCTCTCCCATGAACATGCATTTGAGGAGTCATCCAAGGATTTGAGGGAATATTAACATCCCTTCTGAGGCTTCCCTCCTGTAATTTCATCCTTTCTGAGACGGAAATTCTGAACTTGGCTTTTGAGACCAAATAAGAAATCAAGATTTTTTGAGTTCCGTGTTCCAAACATTGCAGAGACCATACAAGATCTCAGTGGAAAAACAACATAAACCCTGTGTGATTCTCTAATTTTGAGGATTAAATCACCTTTGGTTTCTGCCTGATTTTGTTTGTTTTTTTTTCATGCCTCCAAATTGTTGTTCTTAAAATACTTTGTGCATAGTTTGTAATTATTTTCTGAGAAGGGGTTTATCTGATATGACATTTTATTATTGTCAGGCTGTAAGACTTGAAAATCATAATATTTGAAATTCCAATGAAACCATTCAAAGAAAGAATAAAAGCTATAGATTGAAAGAAGCACCAGAAAGGTGATGAAAGGGTGCAGACAAGGTGTGACCTGGTCTCATCCATGTTTTTAGATTGATCTCTTTGGTGGAAGACTGGATGATGGATTTGAAGGAGCGGTAAGAACTCAATTCAGGGAGTCCAGTTAGGAGAAAACTGCAGAGATTCAGCAGAGCGGTGTAGGGCTAAAGGTGGTTCTAGATAATACAAGTTGGACTTGAGCAATAGTTAAAAATTATAATCAGCTGAAATCAAAGACCAGCCAGATGTCAGGGTAATGTCTAGCATTTTTCCTAGATTATTGTCTTGGTGCTTAGTCTTGAGAACAAACCACCAGTGAGTCAGAGAACACAGGAGGATACACAGGCTAGGGAAAGAGAAGCTGAGAAATTTGCTATTTTGTCACATGTCACATGTCCATGTCCAGGTTGGCTTCACATATAGGTAAAGATGCAAAGCCTTGTTCAGCTTGGATTTGCTAAGGATATTTTGAGAAAAACCAACTAGAAATCTCAGTTTTTTCAAAATGATATCTTGATTACCAGGACTTCACACTACTTATGTTCTCCACAAATAACGTTGGGTACCTGTTTTAGTCAGCTTTTTCTCAGGTATGACCACAAGATCTGACATAGAAGAGGAAAAGTTTATTTGAGGCTCACAGTTTCAGAAGTCTCAGTCCATAGATGGCCAACTCCATTCCTTAGGACCTGAGATGAGGCAGAACATCTTGGTGGAAGTGTGTGGTAGAGGAAAGCAACTGAGGACATGAAACCAGCAAGTTAACCTCTATTGGGGTATTAATGCACTAATTAAGTTAAATCTCTTGTAACTCGATCATTTCACTTTTAAACCTTCTTGTATTGTCTCACACAGGAGCTTTGGGGGGACACTTCATACCCAGGCTGTAACAGTACGTAAAATATATTCCCAGCATATTGAGACTAAGAAAAACAGAATTAAACATTTATTTTCTATATTTTTTTTCCTTCTGTAGCATTCATTACATGATAAGATAGGTTGGTATGTGGCAGTTTTTCTATGTATTTTTCTTATTGATTGTTTCTGTAGATAAGAACATGTAATATATATTTTTAAAAGCATCATATATAAACACTGACAGTTCCCCCAGGCCTTGAAAAGATTAATATTTAATGTTGTTTTAGTCATTCTTTAAAATGAAATCTAGTTAAATCAAGTTTTTTGCATTTTTAATTCATTTACTTCTAAGTATATATATTTATTCTTCATACTTTTTAGAAAATGCATAATGTCAATAGAATACATATTTTATTGCTGTTGAATTCAAACTGATTTGCACTAAAAATTACCAATATGCACCTTTTCATATTATGCTAAGTAGTTTAATATTTATACACAGAACTTTTATAGGGTACTTACTGTGTGAATCTTGGATTTCTTCCTACATGTGGGATTGGTTAACTAAAGTCTGAATGAAGATGATTGTTTTATAAATAGTGCTCTAGTTTTATCTTACAGATAGGAGTAACTTGAGAAATCAAATGGTCTAGCACAGAATGACTTGCAGATTCTTTTTTTTTTCTTTTTTTGAGGTCTTTAAAAAATCTTTTCAAATATACATGAGTGTAGAGTGCATTTTGGCATATTATACATACATGGAGTACAACCCATTCCAATTAGGATGACTAGCAGATTTGTATAAAACGTTGACAAGAAGGACTTTGAGTTTTTGATAAAAACAAAGCTCTATGCTTAAATTCGTGGAATCATATTTCTGAGCTCAGTAAATAGTCTTACTTTCAAACTATCATCTTGATTCCCATGTATCCAACTTCCCAGCTTCCTTCTTCCTTTCATCAGTAGATCTATTTGACTTTCTAAAACTCACCTGACTCCATCTATTTTTCTGTTACCTCTGCCACTATCCTTGCCCACCTCTCCACCACCTCTCATACCTCCTATTTGCTTTCTTTGCATGCTAACTTTCTCCTGATGCCTTGGTCACATTGTTGCCAGTTATATTTTTTCCTCAAGTAAGAAACACTTTTGTGGCTTCCTACTTTGTTTAGGAAAAGAAATTTACAAATACCTTAACATGGATCACAATTCTCTCTTCAATCCGGCCCTTGGGTTTCAGATTCATCTTTTATTCTCTACCTTCTCCCTTTGAATTGTAGTGTCTTAGTCTGTTTTCTGTAACTGCATATCGTAGACTGGGTAATTTATAAATAAAAGTTTATTCAGCTCAGAGTTCTAGAGGATGGAAAGTTCAAGGATATGCCACTGGCATTTGGTAAAGGCCATCTTACTGCATCTTACTATGGCAGAGGCGTTGCATGGCAAGACAAAGTAAGCCTGCTAGCTCAGGTCTCTCTTCCATTTCTTATAAACCCACTAGTGCCAGTATGGGGGCTCCACATGTAAAACCTCATCTAATCCTAATTATCATCTGAAAGCCCCATTTCCCAAGATCATCAGCTTGTGAGTTTGGGAATTAAGTTTCCAACACATAAACATTTTTAAAAAATGTTTTTATTAGTACATACAGCTATACATAATAATGGGGTTCATTTTGACGCATCTATACATATGTGTAATATGGTTTGTTCCATTTCAATTCCACTTTCCTCCCTTCCTCCCTCCTACTGCTGTCCTTCCTCTGCTCTACTTACCTTTCTTCTGTTTACTTATTGGTTTGGGTTTTTTAAATTGGTGTTTTATAGGTAAATGTAGAAGCAGAATTCACTGTGATGTAATAATATATGTACATAGCATAATTTGGTCAATTTCTTTCTGCAGTTTCTTTCCTTTCTCATGATTCCCCCCTCTTCTTTGATTTCCTTCCTCTACTACACTGTTCTCCCATTTTATTTTCTTAGGATTCTGTCCCCCTCCCCGCTTAAAAAATTTTCTTATTTCTCTCTGGCTTCTGAGAGAAAGCATTTGAATTTTGACTTTCTGAGTCTGGATTGTTTCACTTTGATATTCTTCAATTCTATCCATTTACCAGCAAATGACATAATTTCATTCTTAGTTATGGCTGAGTAGAACTCCATTTTGTATGTATACCACATTTTCCTTATCCATTTGTCTGCTGACAGGCACCTGGGCTGGTTCCATAACTTGGCTATTGTGAGTTGCACTGCTATAAATATAGACATTGGTATGCATGTAACACTATAGAATGCTGATTTTAGTTCTTTTGGATAAACACCAAGGAGTAGATAACTGGGTCATATGGTGATTCCATTTCTGTTTTTTTGAAGAATGTTGATACTGCTTTCCAGAGTGATTGTATATGAATTTTTGAAGCCCACATCCAAGCCATAGCATGAGTTTTTCTCTGTTCTGTGTTTTCACTGTGCTCTCATTTGCACAAATAAATGAATATTTCCAACTATTACTTCTTTTCTTGGATAATTATGACTCACCTACCCTTCAGGTATCTTTTAGGCAGCACTTCTTGCAGAAGATCTTTCCTTGATTCTAGAGGACTTTGAATTTCCTCTATAACACACATCACACATTGTTTTACCTTCATTACTTAGCTGCCTTGATTCCATACTGTAATCTCCATGGGAACTGGGGTGGTTATTTACCAGCTATAACTATTGGGTATGTAGAAGATTTTCAATAAATATTGTATAAAAATTATACCCTCTATTCTAATATAAAGAAGAAAAACTATTTATATATCTACTATATTTAAAGCCACAGAATCAAAAGTTAGAGTCTAAAATGTAACCTGAATTCTATTTATATCTATTTCAGCCTCTTCTGAGTCCCCCAGCCTTTAGTGGAGAAGGGGAATTTTCTGACATCCCAACGTTATTTTATGTTTTAATTATATCTAAAGAGGCTTTAAAACTTGAAGACAGTTTCCTGAGTAAACTGGAGTATGAAGACTATTTCCCTAATTGAACAGTGAATCAATATGTTTTAAAAATTTCACTGAGGACTATAAGCTAACTAAGAAGCCAATTTATGATAGAGTTGGCTGAGAACCATGCCAATGATAATATCTATAGTGAAAAACAGAGACAGTCTCACTTGGAACTCAACACTGAAGGCAACTTTGATAGCAAACATTGAATGAAAGTGGGGTCCCAACATTTTCAGTCATGTTGATCCAGGCAAGAAAGCTAGGGGATTTGACCACAGTCACATGGCTCTACTTCTTGTAATAGGGACTTAAGGAAGAACAATTTAGGACTGAAATAGAAATAGCAAGAGCATCAGAAATATAGCTGATGATGTTTGAATGGCTGACATGGAAATCCTGTCTTTGTAGCTCTTAATTTTAAGCAAAGTGCATTAAAAACTTTCCTCTTTTAGTGTATCACCTTATTAACAGGAAGAGACTAGTCCACCATAGAGCAGTATATGGTGTAGAAAAATCAGCAAGGGTTAGAAATGCAAATTCAGGACACAGAGAGAGGCAAATCCAGATGAAGAGAGATACAGATCTCCAGTCTGGCCATGGCTGCTTAGAACATCACCTATGCTGGGTATAGTGGCACATGCCTATAATTCCAGTGTCTAAGGAAACTAGACAGGAAGATCATAAGTTCAAGGGCAGCCTCAACAACTTAGCAAGGTCCTAAGTAACTTGGTAAGATCCTGTCTTAAAATAAGAAATTAAAAAAAGGGGTAGGGATGTGGCTCAGTGATAAATTGGCCCTGGGTTAAATTCCCAATACCACTCATACATTGCTGGTGGCAATGAAAATTGGTGCAATCACTCTGGAAAGCAGTATGGAGATTCCTTAGAAAACTTGGAATGAAATCACCATTTGACTCAGCTATCCCACTCCTTGGTCTATACATTATAGTGACACAGCCAAATCAATGTGTATAGCAGCTCAATTCACAATAGCTAAACTGAGGAAGCAACCTAGATGCCCTTCAATAGATAAACAGATAAAGAAACTGTGGTATATATACACAATGGAATATTACTCAACCTTAAAAGAGAATAAAACTATGGCATTTGCAGGTAAAAGGAAGGAATTGGAAAACATCAAGCTAAGTGAAGAAAGCCAATTTCCAAAACCAAAGGCCTAATGGTCTCCCTGATAAGTGGATACTGATCAATAATTGGGGGAGGGGCATGGGAAGAATGGAGGAACTTTGGGCAAAGGTAAAGGAGTAGAGGGGTGGGGGCATAGGGGTAGGAAAGATGGGGGAATGAGATGGAGATTATTATCCTAGGAACATGTATGACTGCACAAGTGGTGCAACCCTACACAATATACTCCCCACAAAATGAAAAATTGTGCTCCATTTGTGTATAATGAACTGAAATGCATTCTGCTGTCATGTATAACTAATTAAAACAAATTAGATAAATAAAAAAATAAAAAAATTTCCAATACCAAACATACACACACACACACACACACGCAGACACAATGATTACCACCTATTCCCTGAAGAAGAATTGGTAGTTAACATCAGGATACACTGCAGTTACATTTTATGTTATTGATAATATTTATATGAGTGAGAGAATTCTAAAACAATGCAGATTCTATCAAAAGATTTCCAGTTGTCTGGAAGGCAACTGGAAACTCCATTCTGTCATTCAGTTATTATGTCTAGTGCATCTAGATATTTCTGAAACCTTCTGAAGTTGATGGAAGATTTCAGTTTTCATTCAGATCAACAGTTTCTTAAGTATTTCATATAGGTGAATGTATTTAGCATCTCCAATCCTAACCAACTGCCAATAAAATATGAAAATTGGGACAGATCTTATCAGGCAACTGTGGGAATAAAACTCTACAGTCACAGCCCCGGTTCCCACTTTTCCCTTCCCTTTTGTCGCTGCCATTCCCTCATTTCTCCCTGACAGGTGGTGGTAAACATTTAGGAAATATTAAGAATATTTATTTTTTTAAGGTTAATACTTTTTATTTGTTATTTTTAGTTATGTATGGCAGTAGAATGTATTTTGACATGTCATACATACATGGAGTATAACTTCCTATTATTGAGGTCGTACAAGCTGTGGAGTTACATTGGTCAGGTTTTCATATATGAACATAGGAAAGTTATGTCCAATTCATTCTACTGTCTTTCTGATTCTCATCCCCCTCTTCTCCCCCTCCCCCTCCTGCCCTATCAAATCCAGTGAATCCATCCACTCCTCCCTCCCTCACCCCATTGTGAGTCAGTATCTGCATATCAAAAAGAATATTCAGGCTTTGGTTTTGGGGGATAGACCTATTTCACTTAGCATGATAGTTTCTAGTTCTATCCATTTACTGGCAAATGTGATAATTTCATTTTTTTCCTATGGCTGAGTAATATTCCATTGTGTATATGTACCATATTTTCTTTATCCACTCATCTTTTGAAGAACATCTAGTTTGGTTCCAAAGCTTAGCTATTGTGAATTGGGCTATCATGAACATGATGTGGCTGCATCACTATAATATGATGATTTTAAGTCCTTTGGGTATGTGCTGAGGAGTGGGATAACTGGGTCAAATGGTAGTTCCATTTCAAGTTTTCTGAGGAAACTCCATACTGCTTTCCATATTGGTTGCACCAATTTTCAGTCTCACCAGCAATGTATGAGTGTACATTTTCCCCACATCCTCACCAACACTTATTATTGCTTGTATTCTTGAGGATTGCCATTCTGATTGGAGTGAGATGGAATATCAGTGTAGATTTAATTAGCATTTCTTTAATTGCTTGCTAGAGATGGTGAACATTTTTTTTCATATGTTTGTTGACCGGTTGTATTTCTTCTTCTGTGAAGTGTCTGTTCAGTTTCTTTGTCCATTTATTGATTGGGCTATTCATTTTTTAATTTTAATTTTATATTTTTGGTGTTAAGTTTTTTATATTCCCTGGAAATTAATGCTCTATTTGATGTGCAGGTGGCAAAGTTTTTCTCCCATTCTGTGGGCTCTCTCTTCTTGTTCTTGATTGTTTCTTTTGCTGAAAAGAAGCTTTGTAGTTTGATACAATCCCATTTATTGATTTTTGACTTTACTTCTTGTGCTTTAGGAGTCTTATTGAGGAATGCTGTTTCTAAGTCAACATAATGGAGATTTGGGCTTTCTTTTTCTTCTATTAGGTTCAGGGTCTTTTGATCTAATGCATAGGTCCATGATCCACTTTGAGTTGGGTTTTGTGCAGGTGAGAGAGAGGAGTTTAATTTCATTTTGCTATGTGTGGATTTCCAGTTTTCACAGTTTGTTGAAAATGCTATCTTTTCTCCAATGTATGTTTATTGTGTCTTTGTATAGTATAAAATAACCGTATTTATGTAGATTTGTCTTGGTGTCTTCTACTGTGTACCATTGGTTTTCATGTCTGTTTTGGTGTTATTACCATGATGTTTTGATACTATAGCTCTGTAGTATAATTTAAGGTTTGATATTGTGATGCCTCCTGCGTTGCTTTTCTTGCTGAGGATTGCTTTGGCTATTCTGGGTCTTATATTATTTCAAATAAATTTCATGACTGCTTTTTCTATTTCTGTGAGGAATATCATCGGAATTGCACTGGAGAGCATTAATAGGAATGCACTGGAGAGCATTTTCGTTAGTTTGGCCATTTTGACAATATTAATTCTGCCTATTCAAGAATGTGGGAGATCTTTCCATCTTCTAAGATTTTCTTTACTTTCTTTTTTTAGTGTTCTGTAGTTTTCATTGTAGTGGTCTTTCACCTCTTTTGTTAGACTGATTCCCCAAAACTTTATTTTCTTTGAGACTATTGTGGGTGGGCTGGTTTTCCTAATTTCTCTTTCAGTTGATTCAGTGCTGATATATAGGAATGCAATTGATTTATGGGTGTTAATTTTATATCCTGCTACTTTGCTGAGTTTATTTATGAGTTCTATAAATTTTCTGGTGGAGTTTTTTTGGTCTTCTAAATATAGAATTATGTCATCAGTATAGGGATAGTTTGATTTTTTTTCCTTTTTATCCATTTAATTTATTTCTTCTGTCCAACTGCTCTGGCTAGAGTTTCTAGGACTATATTGAATAGAAGTGGTGAAAGAGGGCATCCCTATTTTGTTCCAGTTTTTTAGAGAGAATGCTTTCAATTTTTCTTCATTTAGAATAATGTTGGCCTTGGTTTTAGCATATATAGCTTTTGCAATGTTGAGGTATGTTCCTACTATCCCTAGTTTTTCTAGGGTTTGAATGTGAATGGATGCTGTATTCTATAAAATGCTTTTTCTGTATCTATTGAGATTATCATATGATTCTTAAGTCTATTGATGTGATGAATTACATTTATTGATTTCCATATGTTGAACCAACCTTGCATCCCTGGGATGAACCCGACTCGATCATGGTGCACTATCTTTTTAATATGTTTTTGTATGCAATTTGTCAGTAATATTTATGTTTTATTCACACTTTTAAATAATTAAGGCAATATGCTGCAATTTTTCCAACTAAGGGGCAAAGTCAATTCCTTATGAGTAAAAATTCTGAAGTATTTTTGGGAAGTGCTCCATAAGCTATGTAAATAAATTGTCAATGAGGCCTCACCTGTAAGAGTTTGTTTTCTGTGATACATGGACATAATACTGCAGAAGAATATGCTACATGCTATTTTGCTTTGTACAAGTATGCACACACATGTTACTATTTTGCTGAAAATTCCTTAAGGTATGAAAACAATGGCTATCTGGGAAGAAGGAACACTTAAGAAGCAGTGATTTTTGTTGTTGTTGTTACAAAAACTAAATTCTTGTCTCAGTGAGCTTTGTCACAATCCCAGCAATGGTGACAGCTGATGGACTGACTGGAGGCAATTATCCCTCTGAACCTATTAAGTGGTGGCATTCAGCCTCACCTCCCTGGAGTGAACAAGTCACATTCAGAGCTGGAGACTAGTGTAGAAGGGATCTTGTAGTTGAAATTGAGTGAGCTCTGTAAGCTTGTTACATTTAGGGAGTGCTTGTTTGGCTTTCTTTTCCACAAATCCCTTCAGCCATGGAGGCTGTCTTGATAGGGAATAGCTAAAACATACAAGTTCATGGGAGGGGAACTGCTCACTTTGATGTTTAAGTGAGTCTTTGTATAGTGCACTCCCTGCCACTTGGTACAAAGCTATAGAAAGTTGATCAAAAATATTTTCTCAGTCATTGGTTATTCTAGAACTTTCTTTTAGTTGTCATTAAAAAAACGGCTTTCATGTCTACTTTTAGTAGTTCTCTTGAATAAAAGTGTAAGATTCAGGGCTGGGGATGTGGCTCAAGCGGCAGCGCGCTCACCTGGCATGCGTGCAGCCTGGGTTCGATCCTCAGCACCATATACAAACAAAGATGTTGTGTCCACCAATAACTAAAAAATAAATATTAAATTCTAAAAAAAAGTGTAAGATTCAGAGAATACCTCAAAGGTGAAAGTATGTTGATACAGGAAGGAAAAACTTATCTAAAGAAACAAATAGAAGGAAATAAAAATATTTATGCTTCATTTGTTGATGACTAACCATATGTCTGATAAGCAGAAGCTCTATATTCCTGTGTTTGGCTTATGAATTTTGGATTTTCCAATGGAAATCTGATAGAGCAATGTTTTTTAAAAAATTACGGTCAGATCATGGAACCCAGACGCACACAAACACACACACACACACACATTTATAATGCAACTTAGAGTGATCCCATAAGTTCATTGGTGAACTTAAACTTGAAATCTATTCCATAAAATATAAAGGAAATAAAATGCTGTGTAGTTAGATAGATCTTGGTAGCAGAGTTATTCTGTTTAGATGGCTGAGGGCTGTACTCTATGCTGGACTTCAGCAAGTATAAGTTTCTATATTAATCTTTTCAGACTTCCATAACAAAATATCAGAGGATAGGTAGCTTAATAACAGAGAATTATTTCTCACAGCTCTGGATATTGGAAGACTGAGATCAGGATGCCTGCACAGTTAGGTTTTAGAGAGGGCCCTCTTCCTGTCTTGAAGAAGGCACTTTCTTGATATGTTCTTACATAGGGTCAGTGGGTATGGGTGGGGCAGGGAGAAAGAGAGAGAAAACCAGGAGAGCTGCAGCATCCCAAGGCCATTCCATTCCCAGCAAAGCACAACCGTTATTCTTAGAAATTGTTGAAGTGATTTTTTTTTTGCTTGTAAAATACTTGAGAAAACTTTTCTTTTTAAACCCCCCAAAAGTTTATAAACAACATCCAAGAGCTATGATTTTTAATTAGGTCTCTGAATTAAGAAAAGATTAGCTTAGCACCTAGCAGACTGTGTGGGACTGGCGAAACAGAGCAGATAAGCCTAGAACCATTCTCTTCACCTCAGTCAAGTCAGCTTTCTTAGTGAGCTGGTGTGGAAGACCTGAGTATAAAAGTAAACAGTAAACCATTTGGGGGTTTTACCTATGGCCTAAGGAGAAGGGACACAATGACCATAAGATGAATAATAGCACTAGAATCAGAGATGGAGGTGGAAACAAATACTCACAAGATATTATGACGCAAAATGGTAGGAACAATGGTAGGTCATGGAATCTTGGGGGGATATGCCAGAATTCTGATGGGATGGTGGTGGGGCAAAGGAGCTGTGGATGTTTCAGGTTATACTCAACCTGTGGAAAATTCAACCCCACAGGCAGAACTACCATACACCTCTCCCCACTACCCCTTCTCATATAGAATCCCACTGAACCAGTGTTACTGACAGGAGTGCACTAGATCCCAGGAGTATGGATGTGCAAACAAACAAAAAAATAGTGGAGGAGCATTGAATTAGGAGGATATTCAAATCGCTATGGGACACAGAAGGAATCCTGGAGGATTTCATTGAAAAGGTAGAATTTTGAGGAATAAGAAGAATGTCAATTTAGATAAAGGTATTCAAGACAAAGGATATAGAGAATACAACATGCAAAGGCATAGAGAAGGAATATGTTATACTCAGGAAACACCAAAAATATATTAATGCGGCATATGAGTGTGTGTGTGTGTGTGTGTGTGTGTGTGTGTGTGTGTGTGTGTATTAAGTGAACCAGACCTGTTTGATAATATAGTTGAAGATTAAATTTTGAAGAGTAGTGTGTGCTTCACTTAATTTTTTATCCTGCTTTTTAGAGAATTAACACTAATTGTTCCCACCCACAACCAATACTTTCTCAATAGTCAGACTTGAATTTCAAGAACAGTCTGGATTAGAATTAGATCTCTTTGGCTTCTCTCCTACCCTTATCTCCTTTTCTACAGAACTGAATTTTCAGTCACTAATATGAACCAGTGACTGAAAAAAAATTCCCTCTGTCAACTAGTTTATCTTGTTACTGACTTGAATAATCAAATTCAATTGGATTCAACAAGCTGTAACACACTGTCAAAAGCCATTAGTTATATAAGACCCTCAAGCCATAAAAAACTCTCTTTGTGTATCTTAGAGTTTTTCTCATGAAAGGAGAATCTCAAACTAAAGGAAACAATGTGTTTCATTTACAACCCCTGAGTCCTTCAGGGTCTTCTCATCAGCTCTGTGGTTTGATTTTTTTTTCTCTAGAAATGATGAGTGCTTCTGTCTGCTTGATAATGTCCTAGCACAGTGTTTTCTTGGTGGGATTAAAAGGCTGGATATATCAAAGTTTGTACATTATACATATTCTGGAAAAAAAAAGAGGGAGTATAATGTAAGCCAGGGAGAAGGCACTTGATCCTCCGTTTGGCAGTTTTAGAGATTATTTTGTCTGCTGTCCTGAGCTGCTGTTGTATTTTTCCTGACCCAATGGTACCACACATCCTTAAATTCACCTACCTGCAAATTTGTTGCAGATGCACAGGTAGAGAGGTTGTCTGCTGTAATTGACAAATGCCAACGACTCATGGGACTGCCAGGAATAGGAAATACTGGCACAGCTACCAAACTAAAATAAAATAAAACCAACACATAAACAAGCCACAATTGGACCTGTATTTAAACAATCCTAGTACCATTTTGACAGATTGTTTTTCTTTAAAGAAAACAATTGCTGTAGGCTAAAGTGATATATGATGACTTCTACTTAATAACTTTACTAAAATGGCAAGAGGAAATTGCTTCCACCTGTCTGATGCATTTTCCAGTCTGTGTCCTGCCCTGCTGAAATGATCAGTCAAGCCAGATTCACAAGATGAAATGTGAACCCGTCTCACCATTTCCCCTGCTTTGGACCTAATCATCTCAGTTACATGAAGAGCCTGGGTTGAAGTGAAATGAACACAGAGGGAAAGAAAAGGGGAGAATCTTCATGTTTCTGATGGCTTCATTTTCACAACATCATCGTAGGCAATGTTATAAATAACACCTGGGTATTAGCACCCTTGCTCTCAGTGCCTCTGAGAGGTTTCTTTCTTGTGAAATTTAGGAAGATTGAGGTTAGCTCCTTTTTTAACTGAATCCCATTGTGTCAGAGATTTAGCTAAATATTTCAAGTTTAATCTTGACCCATGTTCACAAAATAAATGGTTGCTCTCTAGCAGCAAGCTCTGAGAGTTCAGTTTTCTAGGAGCACAGCCAAAGATCCTTAAATGCTAGTCATAGATTTCTTGTGAGAAAATGCCTTGATTATTGAAGTTCAGAGGAAACAGGTTGCCCTTATTCCAAGTTGTTTTGTGGGCACTGGAATCTCATCTGCAGTGGTGAGCTGGAAACTCCCCTGACTTGGCTTCCCATTTTTGATCCTCAGAGGAGTCACTACACCTTGTGAACAGAATTAAGGGTTAGTTAAAATAACTGAAACTATACATTGGAATAAAAAACTGAATAAAGTTTACAGTAGCTTAACTTAAGCATAATTACTAATAAACTCTAAGTAAAAATTTGTAGATTTCAATCTATACTTTAATCCTTCCTTTCCAACAGTTATCCAAGTATGCATTAACAAATTATCTCTGATTTGGTCTCATTTGAATTTTTTTTTCATCTATATCTTGTTTATTTTCATTTCTATAACTTTTTGTGTCCCCAGCTGATCCTCATTAAGTTGGTCATTTCTTTGTATGCTAGTTTTGTTAGTAATAGAAAAAAATTCTTGGTTATTAAATGATTTAATTTATGGTCTTTACCAAGTTTATTGAAAGTTGACAGTTCCCCCACACTGTTGACTGGTGCACTCCTATGGTATCAGTTTTTTATTGCCTAGGTCTACTCCCTTTTCATCTCTTGGGTACCATCTTATTACTCTGTCTCCTTCAGTAGGCTACCTCCACATTCTCTTTAATCCTAGGACTGGGGGTAGTGGTAGTGGTAATTGCTAAATTCTTCTCTATTTGGAAGTAAAAATAATATCCAGACTGAGTTTGAGCTGAAAAATGAATCCTCCTCTTGGTAGAAAGGTGGATGCCAAGACATTTCCTATGTAAACTCAGCTGACCTTTCTCCTTGGCTGCTGTGGAGGTTCAGGGTTATTTAAAAACACAAGAAAATAATCAAATAGTCATCTTCTAGTACTTTAGGAAGCAATGGATCATGAAATCAAATAATCTTTAATAATGAACCAACAAACATTTATTAAACATCTATATTAGCTTTCTGTTTGTCTTCCTATATACTATTAGCAAAGATATATCATGTAAAAAGGATATTATTTTTTGAGTGGCAGTGCAGGACTCCTGGTCACTCATCCACACAGGGCCTCCGAGTGCCCGAGTGCCCAAGCAGGACCACTGGAATTAGTACCCACACAAGACTCCTCCTGGCCACCAGCCCTTGTGGAAATCCCTGCGGCCACTCTCACTCAGGACACCTGGCCACTGCTCACATGCAGGAACTCCGGCCACCACTCCTGTGTGGACCCCCATCTACCAATGTGGGGCTCCCCTGATCACCTCCATCTTAGGACACTGTAACCACTGCCATCATCCACTACAACATGGTAGCCTGGTCCCAAGGACACCACACAGCAACCAGCCACAACACTGCACTCCACAGAGCTGCATCTCTAAATACACCACCTACTACCCGCCCCCACCCAACCTGATATCCTATCACTGAAAGCAGCTGCCTCCATCTTGGGAAACCTTTGTCACCATCTTAGTTGGGGCAACCCCCAGCTTGGAACACTGGCTGGGGCTTAGAAGCAACATCAAGGTACTGAAAGTCCCCAACTCACCCCTCTCCCCTACAGCTGCTAACCCAGCACAGTGCTTGTAGCTATGCATCAGTCCATGGTTTGCAAAACCTGGTCCTGAGCTGTCCAATACAAAACAGCTCTCTGGGACAGGGACAAAGCCCCCAGAGCACTGCCCATGAGACCTCCAGAGAGAAAGGTTCCTGATAGGCAAATAGAAAGGGAGGGGGTGAGTGAGATACAGTTTAGAGACTAAATTAGAGACCAGGAATTGTGAGGTTTACAGGCCATATAATGAGATAAGACCAGGCACCCACATCATACAAGTGGCCCCAAAGGAGATCCTTGGGGTGCAGTCTCCCACTGGGGACCAGCAAGAGCTATTTATATCCCACCTCTAGAAGCTCTGCTCCCAAGACAACCCTCCCACCCTAATAACCTTCACTATCCTGAGGGTGGAGATATCAACAAACAACAGAGAATACCACTTATTGGAAGAGAAGGGAAGCAGGAAAGATACTGATCTCCAACAAAAACAATCTTTGTATCTTCCTTTGAAATTTTTTTTCTTTTTCTCTTCTCCCATCCTCACATCCTCAACATTTATGAAATCAAGTACTTTTCATGAATTAGGCAACTAAGGACTAGGATGTCTGAATAGTATATTACAGTTGTGTTGTATATTCTTTTATTTCCTATTTTTACATTTTTAATTTTTCTTAATATTTATGTTTGGTTTTTTTTGCTCTATTGTCTTCCCACTTACTTGTCTCATCCAAATCACTTTCTCTCTCTTCTCCTGCTACTAACCAACTTCTTTAGATTCCTCTTTCATGCTAAGATATAATAACTCTATATGCTCAACTCCTACCCCCTCAATATCTCATCCTACACCTCACCCCCAGTTCCTTATCCACCATCAGAGACTGTAGACCCTTTGCAAACCTACTGTTTATATTGTAGATAATAAGTGAACTCACCATTTCTATATATTGTGGCAAAACTGTAAATGTTTTAACAGCAGCTATTTGGTTTAAGGTTATATATTGTTTGTATTGGGATCTGTTAATATTGTTCTTCCCCCTAAAGAGAGGTATTGGAACCCTGTAGGGACATTATAAGCCTATAGGGTAAAAACTGTAATGCCTCAGATCTGCGGTGGTAGAAGAGAAGACACACAAGCAACATGAAAAAACAAGGGAAGAAACCAAGATACTACATTACTAGAATCCATGGCCAGCACAACAGAAGAAACAATATAGAAGGCATTCAGGATGTATATAATTAAAATGTTCTGTGAACTAAAGGATGATATCTCTTGAGCAAATACAGGCAGCAAAAGATGGATTCAATAAAGAGCTACATAAGCAAATAGAGGAAGCAAAAGATTACTTCAATTAGGACATAGAGGTTCTGAAAAAAAATCAAGCAGAAATCATTGAAATGAAAGAAATAATAAACCAAATTAAGAACGGAATAGAAAGCACCACCCACATATTAGATAACTTGGAAGACAGGACTTCAAACAATGAAGACAAAATATATAATCTTGAAAAGAATGTTGACCACACAGTGAAGATGGTATGAAATCATGAACAGAACATTCAAGAATTATGGGGTAACATAAAAGAGCCAAATTTAAGAACAATTGGGATAGAGAAAGAAAGAGTTTTAAAAGAATTATTGGGTTCATTTCAAACCAAAGGAATGAACAATTTATTCAATGAAATAATACCAGAACAATTTTCCAAACCTGAAGAATGAATTGGAAAATCAAATACAAGAGGTTTACCAGACACCAAATGTACAAATTTACAACAGATCCACATCAAGGTACATTAATTGTGAAAATGCCTAAATAAGGAGAGAATTTTAAAAGCCACAGGAGAAAGGAATCGGATTACATATAGGAGGAAACCAGTTAGGATATCTGCAGATTTTTCAACCCAGACCCTAAAAGCTAGAAGATTCTGGAACTATATATACCAATCTCTTGCCAACCAAGAATCTTCTTATATACAGCAAAATTAAGGTTTAGATTTAATGATTAAATAAAAACCTTCCATGATAAACAAAATTTAAAAGAATTTATAACTAGAAAGCCTGCACTAAAGAACATCATTGGCAAAATATTCTATGAGAAGGAAATGAAAAACATCAATGAAAATTTGCAAAGGGAGATACTACACTAAAGGAAAAAAAAAGAAGAAACCAAGTCAAGTTAAATAACAAAAATAAACAAAAATGATCAGGAAAACAAATCATGTCACAATATTAACCCTGAATGTTAATCGCCTAAACTCACCAATCAAAAGACATAGACTGTCAGGTTGGATTAAAATAACAACAAAAAAGACCCAACAATATGGTGCCTTCAAGAGACTCATCTCATAGGAAAAGACATCCACAGACTTAAGGTGAAAAGTTGGGAAAAAACATACCAGTCTCATGGACTGTGGAAATAAGCAGGGTTTTCGAAACCATTCTCATATAAAATAAAGTATATTTCAAGCCAAAGTTAATCAAAAGGGATAAAGAAGGACATTTCATACTGTTTAAGGGAACCATACATCAACAAGACTTAACAATTCTAAATATATATGCCCCCCAAAATGAAGCCTCTACATTCATCAAACAAATTATTTTCAAGTTAAAGAGTCAAATAGGTCAAAGCACAATAATTCTGGGTGACTTTAACATACCTCTTTCACCACTGGATAGATCCTCCAAACAAAAGCTAAACAAAGAAATTATAGAACTCAACAATACAACCAATAACTCAGACTTAACAGACATATATATTTTATCCATCATCGAGTGAATACACTTTCTTCTCAGTAGTACATGGATCCTTCTCTTAAAATAGACCATTTATTATGCCACAAAGCAACTCTTATCAAATACAAAAAGTAGAGATACTACCCTGCATTATATCAGATCATAAAGGAATGAAATTAGAAATCAGTGATAAAATAAAAAATAGAAGCTACTCCAACACCTGGACACTAAATAATATGCTATTGAATGAACAATGGGTTGCAAAAGACATAAAAAAGGAGATTAAAAAAATTATTAAAGGTAAATGAGAACACTGATACCACATATCAAAATCTCTGGAATACTATGAAGGCAGTACTAAGAGGAAAGTTCATTGCATAAAGTTTATTCCTTAAAAGAAGAAAAAATGAACAAATAAATGATCTGATATTATATCTCAAAGCCCTAGAAAAAGAACAAGTCTACACCAAAAACAGTAGAAGACAAGAAATAATTAAAATCAGAGCTGAAATCAATGAAATTGAAACAAAAGAAACAATTGAAAAAATTGACAAAAAGTTGGTTCTTTGAAAAAATAAAATTGATAAACCCTTAGCCATGCTAAGGAAGAGAAGGAGAGAGAAAACTCAAATTACTAATATCTGTTGCGGAGCAGGCTGAATGAATGTTAGCTGCAGGGAAGACTGAATAAGTTGCAGGGTGGGCTGAACACTCAACCCCCATCTGTCGGGTCCTTTATCACTTGTTTGCCTCAAGTCTGAACACTCAACCCCACTCAATGCTGAGCACTCAACCCCACTCAAGGCTGAACACTCGACTGGTGCAACGGAAACCCATATCTAGCTGCTGTCTGGTCTCCCTGAGGGCAGAAGATGACAGACAACCTTAGCAACTATTGTATAATCCAATCATTGTACACCAACAAGGCAGCTTGCAGACCCAAAGACCCCATTAGATTTTGGCTATTAAAACTCTCCTCTCTCTCTCCTCTCTCTCTCTCTCTCTCTCTCTCTCTCTCTCTCTCTCTCTCTCTCTCTCTCTCTCTCTCTCCTCTTTTTCCTCCAGTCAATTAGAAACTGCCACAATAAAGATCCCTTGGTCGCTCAAGTGTCATGGTCACTTTCCTTTTAATATGATTTGCCCAACCTGAATTAGTATGTTATATACAATTTAAACATCAATTTCAAACGACGGAATAGAAGACTGCATTAGAAGACTACCAACCAAGAAAAGCCCACACAGCTGAGTTCTACAAGACCTTCAAAGAAGAATACCAATACTCCTCAAATTATTTCATGAAATAGAAAAAGAGGGAACACTTCCAAATTCATTCTATGAGGCCAATATCATCCTGATTCCAAAACCAGATAAAGACACATCAAAGAAAGAAAACTTCGGACCAATATCTCTATTGAACATTGATGCAAAAACTTTCAATAAAATTCTGGTAAATCAAATACAAAAACATATCAAAAAGATCATGCACCATGATCAAATGGGGTTCATCCCAAGGATGCAAGGTTGGTTCAACATACAGAAATCAATAAATGTAATTCATCACATCAATAGACTTAACCATAAGAATCATACGATCATCTCAATAGATGCAGAAAAAAACATTTGACAAAATATAGTACCACTTTATCTTCAAAACACTAGAAAAACTAGGGATAACTGGAACATACCTCAACATAGTAAAAGCGATCTATGTTAAACCTAAGGCCAACATCATTCTAAATGGAGAAAAATTGGAAGCATTCCCTCTAAAAACTGGAACAAGACAAGGATGCCCTATTTCACCACTTCTATTCAACATAGTTCTTGAAACTCTAGCCAGAGCAATTAGATAGAAGAAAGAAATTAAAGGGATATGGATAGGAAAAGAACTCAAACTATCACTATTTGCCAATGATATAATTCTTTAGTTTGTGGATCCAAAATATTCCACCATAGAATTCCTAGAATGAATAAATGAATTCAGCAAAGTAGCAGGATATAAAATCAACACCCATAACTCAAAGGCATTTCAATACATCAGTGGCAAATCCTAGGAAAATGACTTCATTTACTATAGTCTCAAAAAAAAATACTTGGGAATCAACTTAATGAAAGAGGTGAAAGACTTCTACAATGAAAACTACAGAATACTAAAGAAAGAAGTCAAAGAAGACCTTAAAAGATGGAAAGATATCCCTTGTTCTTGGATATGCATAATAAATATTGTCAAAATGACCATACTACCAAAAGCACTATACAGATTTAATGCAAAATTCCAATGACATTCCTCATAGAAATAGAAAAAGTAGTCATGAAATTCATCTGGAAAAATAAGAGACCCAGAATAGGCCAATCCTTAGCAAGAAGAGTGAAGCAGGTGGCATCACTATACCAGAACTTAAATTATACTACAGAGCAATAGCAATAAAAATGGCATGTAATTGGCACCAAAATAGACTTGTAGACCAATGGTACAGAACAGAGGACACAGAGACAAATCCTCGTAAATACAGTTTACTCATATTAGACAAAGGGACCAAAAACATATATTGGAGAAAAGATAGCCTCTTTAACAAATGGTGCTGGGAAAACTGGAAATCCACATGCAACAAAATGAAATTAAACCCCTATCTCTCACCATGCATAAAACTCAACTCAAGGTGGATCGAGGGCCTAGAGACCCTGTGCCTAATAGAAGAAAACTTAGGCCCAAATCTTCATCATGTCAGATTAGGCCCTGACTTCCTTAAAAAGACTCCTATAGCTCAAGAAATAAAATCAAGAATCAATAAATGGGATGGAATCAAACCAAAAAGCTTTTTCTCAGCAAAAGAAACAATCAATGAGGTGAAGAAAGAGCATACATTTTGGGAGCTAATTTTTGCCACACACACATCAGCTATAGCACTAATCTCTAGGATATATAAAGAACTCAAAAATCTTAACACACACACACACACACACACACACACACACAAAGACACACACACACAAATAACCCAATCAATAAAAGGGCCAAGAAACCGAACAGACACTTCTCAGAAGATGATATACAATCAATGAACAAATACATGAAAAAATGTTCAACATCTCTAGCAATTAGAGAAATGCAAATCAAAACTACTCTAAGATTTCATCTCACTCCAGTCAGAATGGCAGCTATTAAGAATACAAACAACAACATGTGTTGGCAAGGATGTGGGAAGAAAGGCACACTCATACATTGCTGGTAGGACTGCAAATTGGCATAACCAACATGGAAAGCAGTATGGAGATACTTTGGAAAACTTGGAATGGAACCACCATTTGACCCAGCTATCCCACTCCTTGTTTTATACCCAAAGGACTTAAAAACAGTGTACTACAGTGACACAGCCACATCAATGTTTATAGCAGTACAATTTACGATAGAAGAGTGAAATCTCATGCAAAAAAACAATATAAGGCCAACATTGTGGAACCAACCTAGATGCCCGTCAGTAGATGAATGGATAAAGAAAATATGCTATATATACACAATGGAATACTACTCAGCATTAAAAGAGAATAAAATCATGGAATTTGCAGGTAAATGGATGGAGTTGGAGAATCTTATGCTAAGTGAAGTAAGCCAATTGCAAAAAAACAAATGCTGAATGTTTTCTCTGATATGTGGATGCTGATCCATAATGGGGATGGAGGGAGCATGGGAGGAATGGAGAAACTGTACATAGGTCAAAGGGGAAGGAGAGAAAAGGTGGAGTCATGGGGGTGAGGAAGATGGTGGAATGAGATGGACATTATTACCCTCAGTATATGTGTGAAGATATGAATAGTATGACACTACTTTGTGTACAACCAGAGACATGAAAAATTGTGCTCTATATGTGTACTATGAATTGAAATGTATTATTCTGTCATGTATGAAAATTAGAATAAATAAATATATTAAAAAATAAACAAAAAGAATATTATTTTTATGTCCATTATATCATTGTTTGTGATATAAAGAGATTTTCATGCAATTATAAAACAATCTAAATATGCCTATTATGCAGGTTCTGGCAGACAAATATGCATTTGAACACTGATAGCATATCATATATTTTAGAGATAATTACAAGAACGTGGGTTTAAATGTATGAGTATTGACCCAAAGTGGCCTTAATGGGGTTTCTTTCTGACTCTGGGCTCCTAACCTCCTATTTCTTGGAGCATTTACATGAGAAAACTTGTCATTGTAAATTCTTTCTTTGCCCCTTGAGATGTAAATCTTTTTAAAGATTTCTTTACAACTCCCTGGAACACCTAGCTCTATCTATTTGAAATGTAATCTTTAAGGAATATAGCGCCCCTATATCTCAGTCTCTCTGGGAAGCAGGAGCCTAAATTTGATGAGCACCAATTAGCAAGACATAAATGACTTAATAACAGAACTGGAGCTAAATGTCTGCAAGTTTGATGTGTTTCACACATCCAGTTGATCAACCTGTCCCCACCCTTCAACATTCTGGTTCTTCCACCTGCTTATCCCAGCTTCTACATCCCCTTATATCCTGTGTTTCAGCAGAGTTGGGCTCAGGCTGAGTTATAGCCTCTCTCCTATCAGGGTACACTTGAATAAGATCTTCCTTGTTGGTTTAACTTTGTCCAGTGCTGTTTTTGCTTTGCCAATATGTATAGATACTCACCTTTATATAGTCTACTAAAGCTATAAACTCAAAATCACTTATAGCTAAAAAAAATAAAAGAACATTAATACCTCCTCATATTAGTCTCTAAAGGAGATATGCATACATTCTGGGGTATTTTCTTTTTTTGCATGAGATTTTACACTACTACTTTAAGAGATTTTATTCATGTATTGCCTTTCTACTCTCCTTTCTGATTTTTTTCTGCATAGCATTTATTACTACCAGGCATATCTTATATTTAACCTGTCCATCTGTTACTGTCTGTCCTTTCTGCCTAGAATGAAGCTCCACAAGAGCAGGGATTTTAATGTGTTTTGTCCATAGCCTTCAAAATAATCCTATGCTATGATCCCTTGTGCAAAGATGAGGAAAACAAGGTTTAGGATTAAGAAAATTACCAAGGATCCAAAAGAGGCAGAATTCAGATGTAAATGAGAATCGAAGGAAGCTCAGGTTCTGCACCATACTCTACAACAACAGCTTACATATGCCAGTGCTGTGTGTGCACCAGGCTGAAATCTTTACATGTAGTAATTTATTTAATTTTTACAATGAATCCTAAGGCAAGCACCATTGTTATCCACATTTTACTGACAAGATATTTGAAGCTAAGTGAATTTCTGTTGCTCAAAAGGATTAAACCTAATGGTAGCAAAGTTGTGGTTTAGAACAAAGGCAAACTGATTTCAGAGTTTATCATTGTGCTGTGTTGCCTCTGTCAGGTTTAAGCAGAATTTGCCCTTGACTTGCAGTAATCCAACCTGCATGAATTCACAGTGAGAGTATTGCCAGTTACCTTCAAGTTAACATCATCTACTGTAAATTGGAGGACTACTTAGTGTTAGTTTCGGTAAGGGACATGCTATACTTTTTAGGTATTAGTCTCTACTTAGCATCAACGTGGTGGGATCCTATCAATCAACTTTATTTGCCTATTAAACTTGTCCTCTGTTTTTATGGAAATTCAAGTTTAGGATGTGGTAAGCCCCAGAAAGCTGTGTATGCTTTGATGTTCTTTGAGATCTTCCAGGTGTTCAAACGAGAAATGACAGACTGGTCTTAACTTTCCACTGAAATATTTAAGCAGAACAGTCTCTGGGTCTGAGCCTTTCCTCTTGGAGATGTGACAGAGATAGGAGTAGACATTCTGTCTACCTACTCTCCATTTTACCAAACACTATTTTCATGCCTCTGTGTCATTCCTCAAGCTGTTCTTTCTAGAATTCCCTTTATTTTATTCATAATCTGCTCAAACCCTTTAAACTCTTGAAGTTGTGGCTTGACCTTTACTTTCTTCTCCTTTATACAACCATGAACCATATTCTTTGATAAAATGAGTGATTTTGGTGCTCCCACTTTTCAGTGCATTTTTCTAAAATCATCCATTGTGTATATGGCATAAGTGCATTATAAGGTACAAGGTATATGTGCATGTATGTGCACATCCTAGATCATTAGTTCTTTGAAGGCAAGGACCACATATTTTGATCATTCTTGAGCTTGCTGCTCCTAATACAGTGTCTGGCATATGCAGGTGTCTAACCAGATTTTAACAGAACTGGAATTTCCAGTACATGTGTCAGGAACAATTCACTAATGCACAAATCAGTGAGTAATCTCGCCTGGGACAGCGTGAGAGCAAGGACCATGTCTACCTTATTTCAAACAGTATCCCCAGGATCTAGCATGATGTCTGGCACATAAGAAGTTTCTGGAAGTTGTTATAGAGACAAAGTGAACAATTCCCACCTGCATATTATTACTATGACAATGATTTTATTTTAAGAATTGCATTCTTATGTAAAAAAAAGAGTAGAAAGAAGGCTTTACTGAAAATGGGGACTTGGTGACCTGCTCTACCAATGTACTCATAAATTTCTTCTGTCAGACTCTGTATGATATAATTTGGCAAGAATCAAGATTCTTGTGACTTTCCTACTTTCCCACCCTTTATGGGCTCAAATTACAACTAATGATAAAATAAGGTTCTTATAAATCACATCTTTATGTGAGCACTGAAGAACAGCCCGATGAGCTAATGGGCCAGGTGTATTGCATCTAACTCAAATACCTCTCTCTGGCAGAGCTTCAACCACTGCATTTAAATCTAACATGATTTGGCCAGCCCTTCCACACCTGGGAAGTTTTTTTATGCTTCTGAACACAAGTGCAGCCCTTCACATTTCACACTCACCCGCTCGCTCACCCAGTCTTTCCCAGTTTGATCTTCATAATGGACCCGATGCTGCATTTACAATGGCACTTTCCTTCTACCCTAAGGGTCTTTGTATATCCTTCAGTCAACTCAGTGCTAAGCAGTACTGAACAAATGGACCATGAATGGCCTCCGAGCATAGATTATGATAGCTTGTCTGAAATAAGAATAATGGGAGGTTCCAGAAGGGAAAGCAACAAGTTTGTCAGAAATTCACTCAAGGAAATAGTGAGAGTTCGTTTAGAACAGGGTTAAGTCCCAACAAAACACCAAGATTTTCCCACTATAAAGAAATTTTCTACATAAACATTTATAGTAACATTATTCATAATACCCAAAAGTTAGAAACAACCCAAATGTCTATCAATTGATTAATGAATAAAAAAAGTGGTATATGCCTATAATAGAGCAATAATTGGCTATAGCAAGGAATGCTTTACTGGTACATGCTACAACAATGATGGATCTTGAAAATACGGTAAGAGAAGGGGACCAGTCACACATCATTCATTGTATCAGCTAACAATAGGCAAGAAACTAGAGGAGTGCTGGGGAGGATGTGGTGATGGAGTGTTGATAGCCAGAGGACGCAAGGTTTTGCTGAAGTGATGAACTGTTCCCCAGTTGAGTGAAAGGATAGTTGCACATATTTGTTAATAGACTAAAAACCATTCAGTGGAGCACTTTACATGAGTGAACTAATGAAGGTGCATTAGTTTGCTATGTAAATAAAACAACAGAAATGAATTGTCTCACAGTTCTGGAGGCTGGAACTCAAACCAAGGTGTCGGCAGAGTTGCTTCCTTCTGAGGGCCGTGAGCCAAGGATGTGTCCCAGGCCTCTCTTGGCTTGTGGATGGCTGTCTTGTCACAGTGTCTTCACATCCTCTTCCCTTTTTACATCTGTCTCTGAATTTCCTTCTTGTAAGGTCACCAGTTATATTAGATAAGGACCCAGCCCAATGATCTCATTTAACTTACATAACTTTGTAAGTTCATGTCTCCCAAGCGTCATATTCTAAATTACTGAGGATTAAGATTTCACCTTATGAATTTGATGGGGGGTTATGAATTGGCCTACAACATATGGCATGTGAATTATATCTCAACAAGACAATTAAAAAGAAGAAAAATTTCCCTATATTTTGGGCCTGTTTCTTAGGTAGAATTAATCTGGTTAAGGGGAATGAAATAAGAAACACCTCATCTTTCCATAGAACAGTTATTTGAAGCATCTGTGATTCATCTGGGCTCATTATATCCTGGAGTCCACAAGTGTACAAGAAAGGAAAGCAATAGTAATAAACCAAAGTTTATAAAAGAAATCACAAAATTTGAATCCAATAACTGACAGGTTTTATTTGGACTGCACAGTATTTTCACAAATTTTAAATTTGTATCTCTGAATTAAAATAATTCAGGCATATCCCAGTTTGCCATAGTCCATCCTCTCCCGTTTTGTATCACACATGGCATGCCTCACTCATTTGTTGACTACTTGAACATCTGAGCTTGAGATCTCAGGGACAAACACACTGTTAGGCCACAATCTCTCTTAGCATATTTAACACATGGCATCATTACAAAAAATAGGTGTTCTATAATTTCCTGCTTAAAAGTGAATAGCACATGATAGTTTGGGTTCATACTTATTGTATAGGTTGGATTTGTGCAGTAGTTAAAAATATAGACAAGATCTAAGTTTGTAATGGATTCAGTTACAAAGGGAGAATTGGGTAGATGCAGGTCTCAGGCACAAGCAAATAATTTGGTCATCTGTAAATCTTAAGATTCTTAAAATCAGAAACTAACATCCAAGATATAACTATGTAATTTGTAAATATATTCATTATTTTTTTTAAAGAGAGAGTGAGAGAGGAGAGAGAGAGAGAGAGAGAGAATTTTTAATATTTATTTTTTAGTTCTTGGCGGACACAACATCTTTGTTGGTATGTGGTGCTGAGGATCGAACCCGGACCGCACACATGCCAGGCGAGCGCGCTACCACTTGAGCTACATCTCCAGCCCGGATATATTCATTATTTTCAGTAGAAAATTTCTTATGACAAAAGATCAATAACTCTAAAAAGTTTTGTTAAAGCAGTTTCCTGGTCTTCATCCTTAGACTCTGATTTAATAGACTTGGGGCGAGACCCACAGATCTGCATTCCTTAGTAAGTTTCCAGATGATGCTAATACTGGGCCAGGGATTAGAATCAGTAACCTACACAATAAATGTGAGCCCTGTCTCTTGATTTGAGCTTAAACATTGTCACAGATTTTTTTTTTTAAACTTGCAAAAATTTGAGGGAAGAATTCTGCCCTATATGGAAGTGCTCAATCCTGTAATCAGTGATGTCAGTGAGTCTGCTCATGGAAGGACCCAGGGAAGGTGGGCTGAGCAGGCTGACACAAGTCCACCAAACTTTTTTTTTTTTTTAATTAGGGCAGAATGGAATTTTAAAAATTTGTTTCTCTTGAGTATCATTGTGTTATCTGCTTATTTTCTTTATGATTTTGTACTTTAATATTGTCAAATTCAGGGCCTTGAACAAATGTCTAGTAGTCACTAGATTTTTGTGTTTGGCATCATCACCAGTGAATGAATTATAGACAATTCATGTTTGTGAAATACACAGTACTTTTCATGAGTCATAAAAATGTAAGGATACCCAGGAGAAACGGAATGATGTTCATTCATTTATTTTTTAAAAGTCAGACCTTTTTTTTCTGATAGAGTATAATATCTTTTTATCAACCTGGGACAATTTCAGCATTCTATTTCTTTTAAAAATGTGGCAAGGAGTCAAGATGGCAGAGTGGCAGCAAGCAGCATCTCTAGCTTCTCTGTGGCCTGGAATCAGTTACTGGAGAACAGCCAGTAAGCAAGATGAGTGACTGAGGGAAGGCACAGTATTGAACAGAGACTTGGAGAGAGCCAGCAATTCTAATCTTTGGAACAGAGGGACAGAGAGAGTGCATCAGCACCAAGTCCTTGGAAGCAGTGACAGGACACAGCAGAGGAGAGGGAAAACAGGAAGGAGAAGAGAGACAAGGAACAAATTTTATACGTAAATAGCATAGTCTGCACAGAAAGGCAGTCTGAACTTAGCTGACCCAGGAATGGTCCAGCAGGCTGATGCATGGGAAATACTCCCTGTTTCTAAATTTTGACATGGAGAACTGTGGAGGAGAGCCAGCTTGTGGAATTCATGTCTGAGTTTGCTGCTGTGGGAGCCCTGGTGACTGCAGCAAGTGTGCTGTCCTAGTCCAGCATCTACCCTGTGGCCCAGTGCAGCACCAGTGGAATACCACTGAAGCAGATACAGAGAAGATTACATGCAGTGAGATTCAGGTTGGAGATATAGAAGGGTGTGAGGTTTCCTTTCCCTTTGAATTTGGCAGCTTAGGCAATCAGCTGAAAAGTGTTAAGAAATTGAACAAACAAGTGATTGCATATAGGGACTGGGTCTCAAAAGATCATAGTTGTGGGCAGTGGAGTGCTGGGGGTGCCCGTCCACCCAAGAAGAGGGATTCTTGCAGGGAGGGCACCCAAGATCCAGATGAACAGCAAGATCAACATTGAAAAAAAAAAAAAGAAAAAAAAAAGATCAGCATTGATCTGGTCATGGGGGTGTATGATCTAATAGGTCCAGAGTTGATTTCCTCCTACAGAACATACCATTCAGATTTAGGTGTTTGCGTGGCTCTGGGAATGCATTGATCTAGTCTGTCTTTAGTAAATGGGGGACAGCACTTCCCATTCCACGCTACTTTGTGCTGGTGAGCAGAGAAAATGAGAGACATTCAACTATCTTCAATCCCAGTTCACTCTGCCTGACAGCTAGTCCAGCAGCACAAAAACAGAAAGGAGTTAATAACTCCAGCCCCATTCTAAGGAATGCATAGTCCCTTAGAAAAGAAATGCAGATTGGCATAGGTAGTGAATATCCACTCTTGTTTACAGTTTCAATCACCTCAGAGAACAGAAATCTTCCATTTTTCATGGAGACTTTTCTTTTTGTTTTTTTGGTATATGCTGTTTGGTCATCCAGAGAAAGATTATTCACACAAAAAAATCAAAAAGAAACATTGGAGTTAAACTACATTGTAGGTCAAATTGATTTAACATTTAACATCTATATGCTATTCCATTCAACTACAGCAGAAAACACATTATTTATAGCAACTCACAGAACTTTCTCCAAAATAGGCCATATCTTCAGCCATAAAGCAAGTTTGAACAAGTGCAGAAAAATTGGGGATAATCAGATCATAATGGAATGAAACTAGACGTCAACAACAGAAGAAACTGCAGAAAGTATATAAGAACATGGAGATTGCACAGTACTTTTTGAAGGAACAGTGGTCATTGAAGAAATCAGGGAACAATTTAAAAATTTCTAGAATCCAATGGAAGTGGAACTACACCAACAGAATTTATGGGATACAGCAAAAACAGCTCTTTAGGAAAAAAGTCTACAGTTTCGAGTACTACATTAAAAAAATGAGAGAGATCTTAAATAAATAGTCTCAAGATGCATCTCAAGCTGATAGAGAAACAATGACAAACCAAACCAAACCCCACACTAGTGGAAGGAATGAGATAATAATGACCAGACCTGAGTTTAATAAAAGAGACTAAAAGAACAATATGAAAGATAAGTGAAACACAGTTATTTATTTGAAAAGATAAATAAGATTGATAAATCCTAACTACAACTAATAGAAAAATAACTAATCAAAAGAGAAAAAAGACCCAAATTAATAATATTATACAGCAAAAGGGAATATTACAACAGATGTCACCAAAATCTAGAGGATCACCTACAGACTATTTTGAAACTTATATTCCAATAAGTTGGAAAGCCTAGAAGAAATATATATATTTCTAGACACAGCACTGTACCAAATTTAATCAAGAGGATACAAAAACCTTTAAAAACCAGTAACAATCAATGTGATAAAACACTAATAAAGTTTTCCAACAAAGATGTGTACAGAAGAACTTTCCAACAAAGTCCTGACTAGATAGATTCACCGCTGAATGTTAACATCAAATGCTCCTCAAACTATTCTATGAAATAGAAAGGGAAGGAATGCTTCCAAATATATTCTACAAAGTCAGTTTCATCCTAACGACAAAAGTGGACAAGAACACAGTGAGAATACTACATACCAATATCTTTGATAAATATAAGCACAAAAATCCACAATAAAATACCTGTAAACTACAACAGCACATTGAAAAGATTGTATACCATGATCAAGTTGTTCTCATCTCAGGGATGCAAGGGTAGTTCAAGATATACAAATAAAAAAATGTATTGCACCATATAAATGTAATCAAAGATTAAAAAATCACATTCATAATGAAAGCCCTAAAGAAATTAGGGATACTAGGATCTTACTTCAGTGTAATAAAGGCTATATATATAAAAAAAAATCTATGGCTTACATCATATTCAGTGAGGAAAATGTTTAACATCAGAATAAGATACAGATCTCCAGATTTAACTTCTATTTAACATAGTACTTGAAATTTTAGCGAGCAATTAGGCAAGAAAACAAAATAAAGGATGCAAACAGAAAAGAAAGAAGTCAAATTATCCCTATTGGCAGATGATATGATCCTATACTTAAAAGACCCTGAAATCTTCACCAGAAGACTTCTAGATAGGATAAACAAATTTACCAAAGTAACAGAATACAAGATCAACATAAAAATTGATAGTTCTTTTGTACATCAATAGCAAACCTACTGAGAAAAATCAGGAAAATAATTCCATTTATCATAGCTTACAAAAATTAAATACCTAGTAATAAACCTAACAATGGTAATGAAAGACCTGAATGATGAAAATTACAGAACTCTCAAGAAAGAAATTGAAGACACTAGAAGATAGAAAGACCTCCCATATTCACGAAAGGCAGAATTAATATTGTTAAAGTGGCCATATTACTAAATGCAGTCTACAGATTCAATGTAATCCCCATCAAAATACTCCTTACAGAAGTAGAAAAAAATAATCCAAAAACTCATATGGAAGTGAAAGAAGACATCAAGTAGCCGAAACAATACAAAAAAAAAAAAAAAAAAGAAAAATGCTGGAAACATCACAATACCCAGTTTCAAAATATATTACTATGATATAGTAACAAAAATAACATTGTTCTGGCATAAAAACACACAAATGGATGAATGATATAGAATAGAGGACATAGACAAATTTGCACAACTACAACCATCTGAATCTTGACAAAATTGCCCAAAACCAGGTTGTAGAAAAGACATCCTCTTTAACAAATGGTTCTGGGAAAACTGGATATCTACATGTGGAATACTGAAACTAGATAAAGAACTAAAAAAAATTAACATCAATAAAGTAAACAACCCAATCAATAAATGAGTAAATTAATAGAACAAAAATTTTTCAAAAGAAGTATGAATGGCTGGTAAATATATTAAAAAATTCTCATCAAGGCAATACCAATTAAAACCACATTGTGATTCCATCTCACCCTAGTCAGATAATTATTTTTTTAAAAAATAAAAATAATAAATAAATAAATAAATAATTAAAAAGCTAGCAAGGATGAGGGGGGAAAAAGGAGACTTTATATATCATTAGTGGGAATGTGTAAGTACAGTCACTTTGGAAATTGATATGGAGTTTTTCTCAAAAACTTGAAAGTAGAACAACCATATGATCCAGCTATACTACTCCTGGGTACATACTCAGAGGAATTAAAGTCAGCATTACTATAGAGATTACTGCATACCTATGTTTATTGCAGCACAATTCATAGTACCAAAGTTATGGAGTCAGAATGGAAAAAGAAATCTGGTACATATACACAATGGAATATTACTCAGCTATAAAGAAAACTCAACTCACATCACTTGTAGGAAAGTCATTGGAACCCATAATGTTAAGATCATAATGTTAAGTGAAATAAGACAGACACAGAAAGATAGGCTTTCCCTCACATATGGAATTTGGTGGTGGGCATTGGGGGGTTGACATGAAAGTAGCAGGGAATCTATTAGACAAAAGGAAGGTGATTGAGGGTTGGGGGAGAGTGGAGAACAAGAGAAGGTTATGGGGTGAATATGATCAAAGTATTTGGTTTGCATGTGTAAGTATGCTACAATTAAACCCATTATTTTATATAATTAAAATGCACTAATAGAAATGTTTGCAGAAAAGAAGATGGCCGCTGGGAACCGGGGTTGCTGAAGTGCTGAGCGTGGTGCTCAGAGCAGCGGCTTTAATTGAGATTTTGCGCAGCTTGTTAGAGCCCCTTTCACCATTAATCTGTAGCGGACCACTTTGCCAAGCAGCAGAAAGAACAAAGAGTTTGAAAAAGAGACGCTTGGCTCCCTGACGCTTTGCTGCACAGAGCCGCAGGCGCTTTGCGCCCATCTGCTTCCTCTTTCACTTCGCTCCCGGCAGAGAAGCTGAATGCGTAATCAGCAGTGGACTGTAAGTACCTGAGACATAGAAAGCTCAGTGCGCCCCGCCTTTTTTTTTTTTTTTTTTTTCTACACAGGGAGAGTTAGTGGATTGGGATTGTTGGCTGGGCTGTGGTTTCTGTGCTGAAAATCCACTCCGTGGGAGCCGCCATTTGCTTTCTGCTTGCTGTCTTGATGGCTCTGTCTTCATTGTCCAGCAGCCGCTTCTAGAGTTTGGAACTGCGCTGCGTGCCGAGCCCTGTCCTCCAAAGGCTGGACCACGGCTTCGAGCGCCTCGGTCACCTGTTCGCCGCTGCACCTTCAGGCAGAGCCCGCTCTGGGGTCGTTCTGCATCCCCCTTCGAGAGGACCCGTGCTCCGGAGGAGGGGGACGGAGAGCCGCGGAGGCAGCCGCTTGGGCCCCGGGAGACCGGCACCTGGCCGAGGAGCGGCGGAGGCCTCGGCAGCACCGCTAAGGTTGCGGAGGAGCACGGCGCCCGTGAGTGCGGCCCAAAGGCAGAGGCAACGGCAGCAGGGTTTCATTTCTAGAAATCTGGGCTGGAAACAGAAGCAGTAGTTTGTATAATCCCAAGATATTGCTTATGCCAGGAAGCAGTAAGGGTAAGATGAATATCATTGAGGAGATCTAACATGGCAGCAGGCACAGAGAGATCAAGTCTCTGACCTCTTCAACTGTGCGGGCATAGGGAGCCGTAAGTTACCTAAAGGCTGTTTGCTCAGGATCACTAGGCATTGATGAGCTGACGTGGATCTGGGACGTACAGTCTGGGCCCCTTAGAAAACACACACTGAGCCCGGATGGGCTGCATTAAAGCTCCGGTTCGCCTGCATCTTGTGACTCAGTACTAACAATTCTGCTGAAATAAGTGGTCGGCCCTTCTGAAATTAGAGGTAAAAGCCAACCGAGCCTTCATAGGCAGTAGCCACAGGACTGAAAAGGGGATTGGGAGAGATAGTCAGGACACATCTGTTGCATTGGTTACCTGGCAAAGGGAACGAAAGGTCACCATTTGCATGGGATACCACCTTGGCAGAGAACTGACATCACAGGCGGAGGAGATAACTGCATTGAAACCAGCAAGATAGGTGAGCACGGCCTGGCTTGAGGAACCACAAGAGAAGGCCCTAGGCACTCAGGATTGGAGACCCACCCAGTCTGGGAGGAAGAGCTGCTGCACAGTGATTGGTTTCCACCTATTGAGAGGAGAAGCTTAACCCAGTAGGCACAGCTCCACCTACTGGAAGAGAAGTTAATCGAACTCTAGGACTACATTTATTATTATTATTATCATTTTTTTCTCTTTATTTTTTCCCTTTTTCTTTCATTTTCAATTTTTGTTGTTGTTGTTCTTTAACTTTTTTTAATGTTTTTTTTCTTTTTCTTTTTTATTTTATTATTATTATTATTATTTAATTTTAATTTTTTTATTATTATTATTTTTTAAAAAAATTTTTTCCTATATTCTTTCTTTCTTTCTTTTCTAATTTTTTGTTTGTTTGTTTTTGTTTCTTTTGTCTTTTCATTTCTTTTCACATTTCTTATCCCCCCCTCCTTGAATTCAACCTGCCTACTCTAATTCTCTTCAGTGACTTCTTCCCTGCCCTGCTAATATCTTTCCTCTCAAGCACCAAATAAATTTATAAGAGTAAACAGTAACTCAGCATTCAAAGAGAACAAGAAGTAACATGACCAGCATAAAAAAGCAAGGAAGAAAAGTAGTACAAACAATGAAGGACAGCCTAAATATTCAGGAGGACCTAGAGTCACCAGAAAAATGGTCACATAAAGAACTCAAGGAATACCTTAGACAGATGGAATGGAACCTTAAAGAGGATACCAGACAGCAAATCCAAACAGTGAAAGAACACATTGAAAATGAATTTCATAAACAGATAAAAGAAGAAGTTAAGCATCTTTATCAGGAGATAGAGATTATAAAAAAAATCAAACAATAATTCTAGAAATGAAGGAAACGATAAACCAAATTAAAAACTCAATTGAGAGTATCACTAACAGAGTGGAACAAGTAGAAGCCAGAACGTCAGATAATGAAGACAAAATATATCATCTTGAAAAGAGCCTAGCCAACTCAGAAAGGCAGGTTAAAAATCACAAGAAAAACATCCAAGAGATATGGGATAATATAAAAAAACCAAATCTGCGAGTCATTGGGATAGAAGAAGTACAGAGATTCAAACCAGGGTAATGAGTAACCTGCTGAATGAAATAATTATAGAAAACTTTCCAGAAATAAAAAAGGAAACAGATATACAAATAGTAGATGCATACAGGACACCCAGCACACAAAATCACAGTAGACCAACGCCAAGACACATTGTTATGAAGATATCCAATATACAGAACAAACAGAAAATATTAAAAGCAACAAGAGAAAGGAGGCAGATCACATTCAGGGGTAAACCAATAAGGTTAACAACGGATTTTTCGTCACAGACGCTGAAAGCGAGAAGATCCTGGAACAACGTATTTCAAACACTGAAAGACAATGGATGAGAACCAAGAATTCTGTATCCAGCAAAATTAAGCTTCAGGTATGACAACGAAATAAAAATCTTTCATGATAAACAAAAGCTAAAAGAATTTGCAGCCAGAAAACCAGCATTGCAAAGCATCTTGAGCAAAACACTACATGAGGAAGAAATGAAAAACAATAACCAAAACCATCAGTGGGAAGTGCCTCTATAAAGTCAGAGAGCGGGGGAAAGCTAACCTTGGAGAAACAAACTAAAAGAAGATAAATAATCAAACATGGCTGGAAGTACAAACCATACATCAATAGTAACTCTAAGCGTTAATGGCTTAAACTCTCCAATAAAGTGACATAGGCTGGTAACATGGATTAAAAAAACAAATCCAACAATATGCTGCCTCCAGGAGACACATCTGATTGGAAAAGACATACACAGGCTGAAGGTGAAAGGTTGGGAAAAAATATACCATGCACACGTTCCTCGCAAGCAAGCAGGGGTGGCCATTCTCATATTGAATAAAATCGACTTCAAGACTAAATTAATCAAAAGGGATAAGGAAGGACATTATATACTGTTAAAAGGAACCATTCACCAACAAGACATAACAAATATCAATATTTATGCACCAAATAATGGTGCTGCAACATTCATAAAACAAATTCTCCTCAAGTTCAAGAATCAAATAGACCACAACACAATAATTATAGGTGACTTCAACACACCTCTCTCACTATTGGACAGATCCTCCAACAACATCAAGTGGATATACTTTTTTCTCAGCAGCACATGGATCCATCTCAAAAATAGACCATATATTATGCCATAGGGCAACCCTCAGTAAATATACAGGGGTGGAGATAATACCATGCATTTTATCTGATCATAATGGAATGAAACTGGAAATCAATGATAAAAGAAGGAAGGAAAAATCCTACACCACATGAAAAATGAACAATATGTTACTGAATGATCAATGGGTTACAGAAGACATAAAGGAGGAAATCAAAAAATTCTTAGAGATAAATGAAAATACAGACACAACATCTCGGAATCTATGGGACACAATGAAAGCAGTTTTATGAGGAAAATTCATCGCCTGGAGGTCATTCCTCAAAAAAAAAGGAAAACCAACAAATAAATGAGCTCACACTTCATCTCAAAGCCCTAGAAAAGGAAGAGCAAAACAACAGCAAATGTAGCAGAAGGCAAGAAATAATTAAAATCAGAGCAGAAATCAACAAAATTGAAACAAAAGAAACTATTGAAAAAATTAACAAAACTAAAAGTTGGTTCTTTGAAAAAATAAATAAGATTGACAGACCCTTAGCCATGCTAACGAAGAGAAGAAGAGAGAGAACTCAAATTACTAACATACGGGATGAAAAAGGCAATATCACAACAGACGCTACAGAAATACAGAAGACAATTAGAAATTATTTTGAAAACCTATATTCCAATAAAATAGAAGATAGTGAAGACATCGATAAATTCCTTAAGTCATATGATTTGCCCAGACTGAGCCAGGAGGATACTCACAACTTAAACAGACCAATATCAATAGATGAAATAGAAGAAACAATCAAAAGACTTCCAACCAAGAAAAGCCCAGGACCGGGTGGGTATACAGTGGAGTTTTACAAAATCTTTAAAGAAGAATTAATACCAATACTTTTCAAGTTATTTCAGGAAATAGAAAAAGAGGGAGCTCTGCCAAATTCATTCTATGAGGACAATATCACCCTGATTCTGAAACCAGACAAAGACACCTCAAAGAAAGAAAACTACAGACCAGTATCTCTGATGAACCTAGATGCAAAAATCCTCAATAAAATTCTGGCGAATCGGATACAAAGGCACATCAAAAAAATTGTGCACCATGATCAAGTAGGATTCATCCCTGGGATGCAAGGATGGTTCAATATACGGAAATCAATAAATGTTATTCACCACATCAATAGACTTAAAGATAAAAACCATATGATCATCTCAATAGATGCAGAAAAAGCATTCGACAAAGTACAGCATCCCTTTATGTTCAAAACACTAGAAAAACTAGGGATAACAGGAACTTACCTCGACATTGTAAAAGCTATCTATGCCAAGCCTCAGGCTGGCATCATTCTCAATGGAGAAAAATTGAAGGCATTCCCCCTAAAATCTGGAACAAGACAGGGATGCCCTCTATCACCACTTCTATTCAATATAGTTCTCGAAACACTGGCCAGGGCAATTAGACAGATGAAAGAAATTAAAGGCATAAAAATAGGAAAAGAAGAACTTAAATTATCACTATTTGCGGATGACATGATTCTGTACCTACAAGACCCAAAAGGGTCTACAAAAAAACTACTAGAACTAATAAATAAATTCAGCAAAGTGGCAGAATATAAAATCAACACGCATAAATCAAAGGCATTTCTGTATATCAGTGACAAAACTTCTGAAACGGAAATGAGGAAAAACACTCCATTCACAATATCCTAAAAAAAAAATAAATAAAATACTTGGGAATCAACCTAACAAAAGAGGTGAAAGATTTATTCAATGAAAAATACAAAACCCTAAAAAGAGAATTAGAAGAAGATCTTAGAAGATGGAAAAATATACACTGTTCATGGATAGGCAGAACTAACATCATCAAAATGGCAATATTACCAAAAGTTCTCTATAGGTTTAATGCAATGCCAATTAAAATCCCAACAGCATTTCTTGTAGAAATAGACAAAGCAATCATGAAATTCATATGGAAAAATAAAAGACCCAGAATAGCAAAAGCAGTTCTAAGCAAGAAGCATGAATCAGGTGGTATAGCAATACCAGATTTCAAACTATATTACAGAGCAATAGTAACAAAAACAGCATGGTACTGGTACCAAAACAGGTGGGTGGACCAATGGTACAGAATAGAGGACACAGAGACTAATCCACAAAGCTACAACTATCTTATATTTGATAAAGGAGCTAAAAGCATGCAATGGAGGAAGGATAGCATCTTCAACAAATGGTGTTGGGAAAACTGGAAATCCATGTGCAACAAAATGAATCTGAATCCCCTCCTCTTGCCATGCACAAAAGTTAACTCAAAGTGGATCAAGGAGCTAGATATCAAATCAGAGACTCTGCGTCTGATAGAGGAAAAAGTAGGTTCCGATCTACATATCGTGGGGTTGGGCTCCAAATTCCTTAATAGGACACCCATAGCACAGGAGTTAATAACAAGAATCAACAAATGGGACTTACTTAAACTGAAAAGTTTTTTCTCAGCAAGAGAAACAATAAGAGAGGTAAATAGGGAGCCTACATCATGGGAACAAATCTTTACTCCTCACACTTCAGATAGAGCCCTAATATCCAGAGTATACAAAGAACTCAAAAAATTAGACAATAAGATAACAAATAACCCAATCAACAAATGGGCCAAAGACCTGAACAGACACTTCTCAGAGGAGGACATACAATCAATCAACAAGTACATGAAAAAATGCTCACCATCTCTAGCAGTCAGAGAAATGCAAATCAAAACCACCCTAAGATACCATCTCACTCCAGTAAGATTGGCAGCCACTATGAAGTCAAACAACAACAAGTGCTGGCGAGGATGTGGAGAAAAGGGTACTCTTGCACATTGCTGGTGGGACTGCAAACTGGTTTGGCCAATTTGGAAAGCAGTATGGAGATTCCTGGGAAAGCTGGGAATGGAACCACCATTTGACCCAGCTATTGCCTTTCTTGGACTATTCCCTGAAGACCTTAAAAGAGTATACTACAGGGATACTGCCACATCGATGTTCATAGCAGCACAATTCACAATTGCTATACTGTGGAACCAACCCAGATGCCCTTCAATAGATGAATGGATAAAAAAAATGTGGCATTTATACAACATGGAGTATTACACAGCACTAAAAAATGACAAAATCATGGAATTTGCAGGGAAATGGATGGCACTAGAGCAGATTATGCTTAGTGAAGCTAGCCAATCCCTAAAAAACAAATACCAAATGTCTTCTTTGATATAATGAGAACAACTAAGAACAGAGCAGGGAGGAAGAGCAGGAAGAAAAGATCAACATTAAACAGATACATTAGGTGGGAGGGAAAGGGAGAGAAAAGGGAAATTGCATGGTAATGGAGGGAGACCCTCATTGTCATACAAAATTACAGAGGTTGAGAGGGGAACGGGAAAATAAACAAGGAGAGAAATGAACTACAGTAGATGGGGAAGAGAGAGAAGATGGGAGGGGAGGGGAGAGGGGATAGTAGAGGATAGGAAGGTAGCAGAATACAACACTTACTAATATGGCATTATGTAAAAAAGTGTATGTGTAACCGATGTGATTCTGCAATCTGTATTTGGGGTAAAATTGGGAGTTCATAACCAACTTGAATCTAATGTATGAAATATGATATGTCAAGAGCTTTGTAATGTTTTGAACAACCCATAAAAAAATAAAAAAATTAAAAAAGGGCAAAAATTAACTGAAAAGTACTTTTACACTAAATATCTAAATATTCATGAAAAAGTCAGAAAAAAATACCTAAAATATTGATAACATTAAAAATATCAACCAAAAAAAAAAAAAAAGAAATGTTTAAAAATATGGCAATGTCCCCTGAGGTTTTGTTTTTATATCTACTGAAAATCCTGATACTAGTAAGTATTTCTATTAAGTCCACATTTTTACATAGGATTTTCATACATTTTAATTAATTTGATTCTCATGAAAGCCCTATCAATTATTGTTATCTAATAATATTTTCCACTATTATTCTTTTTTATAGAAATTAAGGTTTAGAGTATTTTAGTCACTTTTTCGTAGTCACACAAGTCTGACTTACTCCAGGGCTAGCGTTTTCAAAAACTTTCAAAACTTCTTTCATAAATACTGTGTCAGATATTCAAAGCAAGGTACTGATGAAGAGCATGAAAATGGTAAAGCAAAACAGGAGTTGTTGAGGTTCCCACAAATTTGTATTTCTTAAAAAGAGAATTAGATATTGTATTTGTCTTTGGTGGTTTGTTGGTGTAGCTTAATTGTTGGGGAAAAATGCTGACTATATAAATAGTCAAAATTTTAAAACTTATTTTTTGTTACCTTGACCACATTGTGAGAGATAAACAAACAAACTATGCTAAGAACTATGGGGAAGAAAGAACAAACACTCCCCCCAAAAATATATGACCAAAATTTTACAACAGGAAAAACTTATTTTGGTAATAGTCTTCAAAGTATTCTGCTATGTTGTTTCATTTTTACTCCCCCATTAGAGTTTGCATTTCCTCTTTGATAGATCTTGATTTTATATTAGGTAAATGCCCACATTATTTTTCTAAGGTTCAGAAAACTTGGCAGCCCTCTCCTTCCAAGAATCAACCACAGGCTTACCGAGGGTGATGTCAACTCCTAATTAACAAGACAGGAGCAGTATTTACTGTTACAAAACTTACATGTTTTTAGACATGTCCTGTCTTTTAAATGATACACCCTGGTAGTTAATTTATGCTGATTTGTGAAAGACATAAGAAAATACCAAGTTTGCTTCCTTTTGCATGTGGGCATAAAGTATAAATCCACGTGAGACCTGTCTTGGTTTCTTTGTCACATGATTCTATTTAATACATTATATTTCAGTCTTCCAATTGCTTAGTCTAAAAACATTGGGACCTAGCTTGACTCCTCTCATTATTTCCCATTCTACAGTGTATCCACCAGCAACTGTTGTCAGCTTTAGCTGCAAAATATATTTGGAATCTGACCATTCCTCACTATTTCCCCTGCTCCTCCCCTGGCCCATGCCCCATTCTCTCTCATTTGGATTATTGCAATGACCTCATAATGGACTCTTTGCCTCTGTCTTTTCTACCATGCAGTCAATTTCTTTATTTTTCTTTCTTTTTAAAATTTATTTCTTACATACATGACAATAGTGGAGTGCATTACATTCAGAATTATCCATTCACAGCACAATTTTTTATAACTCTGTATATAAAGTATGTTCACACCAAATTATGCCATTATACATGAGCTGTATTATTTTTTTGCATACAATTCTTAATATACTGTTAGAGTCTGTAAACAAGTCTGGATGGTGCTTGGCATTTTGCCAGAGGGAGTGGTTTGTGAGGTGGCGCCAGCGAGCCATTAAGTGTGGAGATTTCTTATTGGTTGACTGCTGTATCTAGTTTATGTTAATTAAGATAAACTGTGTGGAATGTATAAATACCCCTCCGGTCCTACAGTAAATGGCTCCTACTCCTGCTGTATCAATCTACATAAGTTGCTCGTCACCCTCCGGTTATTTTGCTGCAGCTGGACTGCGGCAATATACCTTTATACCACCATTTATCACATCTCTGTTTGTATATAAGGTATGTTGACACCAAATTCACGTCTTCATCCATGCAGTTAATTTCAACATAGCAAATGGAGTGATTCTGTGTGATCATAAAAAATACACTGTAGTTTTGAAAGAATCATTAGTGTGCTCAAATTCTCCAGTAGCTTTCCATCACTATGGAGAGTAAAAGAGAAAGCCCTAATAATGTCCCTGCTTTTACAACGTGAGTTCATCTCTGCTCTCATTGCACTGGCTGTCCCTAATCTCCATGCAACTCTTACTCTCACTTTTTTCAGGTTTCTGCTTTGATGTTGACCTTTTTTTTCTGAAAAGTCTTCCCTCACTGCTCTTTTTAGAAATAACCCTGGCTGTCTCCCTGCCTGGCACATTTCCCCCCAGTTTTTCTCTATTATTCTTGCCTTCATTTATAAACTTTACATATTTTAGAGTTTTCTAGTAACTGTCTCCTTCCTCTGGAATGTAGGCTCCCTGAGAGTAGAGGCTTTTTGTTGGTTTATGTTCACTGTTACATGTATGGTGCCTAGAATCCTGCTGACATATCGTAGCTCTCAACAAATGCTTGAGAAATTAAATGGCTTCAGACAAGATCTTCTGCCTGCAATTAAGATACCCCCAGTGAACACAGTATTTACTTTGGAGTGAAGCCAGAGGTGAAAATTACCTTCCTGATCTCCTTCCTTGACTAGTCAGGAAATTTGACCAAACATGATAATGTGTGGTAAGGTCCAATGTGGTGTTCCAGAGCAAGAGGACAATACCCAGGGTCACACATTTTGGAGGACTTGTATTAGTCCACCTGCACACTGTTGTCCCATCTCTGCAATGTACTTGTGCATTGGATGGCTGAATTTAAGGTCTTAATCAGGATCTGAAAGATTGCAAGTATAAAATTTAAGGGGATTGAGCCACAGCCCTGTTATTGGAGAAAAATAATTTTTTTTCCCTAAGCTTATCAACTGGTCACTGTTACCACTTATTTAAAGGTGGTATTAGACACTGGGTGTCTAATTCAGATCTACAGAAGCCAAGAAGGAACCATCCCTGACAAGGTAAAAGCATGTGAATAAAGTTGGACTATGATTTCTCTAAGGAGAAGTCTGTATGTTAGCTTCATGGAAACACTTGGGCTGTGAAATCGATATTCCTACTCCATCCCTCCCAAGGTCCCAAGCTGCCAGTTGTGGCTGATGACTACTAAGTGCCAGCCTTCATGATCCTATTGTAAATGGTCACAATCACCAAATGGGATTCTTTTTTATCTTTTAAAAGAGACATGAGCTTTTGTGCCTCATAACCCCTCGCAAACATGCCAAACGGCTTAAGAAATTATGCTGAATCAGAAGCAGCATAGACTGCCAATTTTCCCATGTCAAAATTTCTTAGCACCACTCAAAGTTTGCTTTGACTACCAAAGCCTATGGTGGTAGGTCTGAGTTGCAATCAAGTCTGGAATGAGAACTCTGGCAGAAGGTCTCAAGTTTTTCCTCCTGCTTGACAAATTTCCCCCTATGTTTTCCTGACTCTCCTGATACCCATTATGTCATGTCCCATCATGTTGGGCCAGCATCATCCCACATAGTGGAAACAATTGTAAGAAAACTAGGGGATTAGGAGTCTGTGAAGAGCTCATCCAAGAACTTCAAATGAATAGTTGCTGGGTACACAGTTTCTGTGGTTATGGGTGCTTACACTGGAGACTTCTTCAGGCGTCACTCTATTGGGCTGTTAATCTAGCCAGGCATTAATTCAAGTTAATAAAGCCAGGCATTAATTCAAATTGTCTTCTTATTTTTTGAAATTAATTAATTAATTAAAATTAGGTAAATATGACAGCAGAATGCATTTTGATTCATTGTACACATTTGCAGCATAACTTTCCATTTCTCTGGTTGTATACCATATAATGTCACACCATATGTGCAAATTGTCTTCTTATTGATGGAGGTCAAGAGCCAGAACTGACTGTAGAACAAACAGATTAGAAAGAATCTGTCTCTAAAGAATATATCTCTAAAGCAGAGTGGCAGAACCAATGAGAGTTCCTTAATACATAAATATTAATAGAAATAAATTTTGGATTATTGGCCATTAATTAGTGTCCTGTTGACTTTCCCAGCCCCATTATCTACCTTCTCTGTCCTGATCTGTGCATGTGTTTTTTTGTTAGGACCCTGGATAATACAATACCTGGTAGCAAGAATAGCTTTAGGAAGCAGAACATCTGGAGAGGATTCTGAAACCAGGGTTGCTCACATATTTTAAGAAAATATGAATGACCTCCTTGTGAGGTAGAAATTGTACCTACGTAATGGGCAACATATAGTGATGTCGTGATGGCTCAGATTACCACTAGTGGTGGTGTGACTTGGAGAGCTGATGGAGAGCAAGGTTTGGAGTAATCAAGTAGAGGTTGCATCTAACTGCCATACCAGTAATGATGATTACTAATCACCAAGGCTGATCTGGCCATGAGTATTGCTGTAGCAGAGGCCAACAATGAATCCTTGATACCTTATGATTCCTGGGGAAATAGCTATCCATCTGGAGAGATCTGAGATATGTCCTCATGGAATAGAGACATATTTCAGATTCTAATTTTCTTCCAAGCTCACAGTGCTTTTGCCAAGGCCACTCTTCTTGAACCATAGAATGCTTTATTCTTCATTTTTCATTTTATAATGGAAGGAGTGTCAACATGATTATATTCATGGAATTCACTGCTTTTAGTACAAATTGCATCACCCCAAAGCAAACCAAGTGGAGGGAACTCTGACAGTGGAGACAATGTATCTGAGGGGCAAGCAATGAAGGGGTGAATTTCTTGCTAAGATACAGAACCAACTAAAGGTCACTCTGCTTTTTATAATCAGTATGTGCTCAAAAATCTAAACAACATCCATGAAAAAATTCTCTCTACAGAAGTAACTGCTCCCTCTATTCCTCCTTGGTTCACCATTAAATACTGATTTTAAATGCCTACCTTCTGTACAAAATCATCAATCCACTATTTGGGGCAGGTGTTTTTAAACAGGGATTTTCTGTAGAATTTTCTTCCTATCATAACATACTTTCTTACATTATTTTATATTTTGTAGTAGAAAGGTTTATATCCATATCTGAACATTATACCTTTAAAGGAATCAATTAGAAGCATAAGAATTTTATAAATAGGATTTCAGCAATCCTGGAATTGGATTCAGATAATTAAGTAACATAAAAAAACAAATAAAAGATAAAATGTTAGAAACTATCATTGAGCAAGAACTAATCTTAATAATAAGATGGGCAAATATGAAATTATAGCATTAAAAATAGAAAATCATCTGACAATTGTTTCTTTCATTTTACCAGATAGGATGCTGAAACACTTATCTGTTTCATTTAGTTTAGAAATTTAGAAATCTGCATCCTTAAGCCCTGGAGATGTTGGGGAAGAAGACAGAATACAAGGCTCTAGTGCTCTTCTTCAACTTGTAGAATTCCACTCTTTGTCATCTATGTGCATTGTTGTCAAGGACAAGGGCTCAGCTCATTAGCATAAGGGAGCAAGAAAGGCAGGGGAGGAATTCAGTGGTGCCTGTGTGTCCTTTGCAGATGCTGTTAGCAGGTCTACCATAAAGCCCTGAAGCAAGCTATCAAGTGACTGAGCTGGGGAGCTAGGACAAGACATCTGAAGGTGGAGAACATGCTCAAGTCAGGGAGGGGTCTGCAGTAGCAGTGTGATCTATGGTGAGGCCAAATTACTCAGAGATGTCTAGATGTAAATGAGAGGGGTTACAAGCTATGACAGCTGCTAGCTCAAGGATAGAACCAGTCATACCTAGTGGTTCCTGAGACCACCAGAGAGCAGTTCAGAGAAGTGGCTCCTCAGCAGAAAAAGGAGAGGAAAACACAAAGTGTGAATTCAAGGACTGCACTCTCCTAGGGCACCACGAAGTTGTGTAAGGCCCACCCCTCTCCACCTATGCAGAAGCTTTCTCGAAAAGTAGATGATCAGGGGTCGAGTCTGAGAGATAGAGCCTTTTACCTAAAAGAGACTAAACATTTACCCAAATAGATTACCAGACAAAATTTTATACACATTTTGGTTTTAGACAAAAATATATAAGGTTGAATTATGTGATGGACATCATTATACAAAGTACATGTATGAAGACTTGAATTGGGTGTCAACATACTTTATATACAAACAGAGATATGAAAAATTGTGGTATATATGTATATTAAGAATTGTAATACAAAAAACCCAACAACAAAGTACATGTATAAAGGCATAAATTGGCGTGAACATATTTTATATACAGATATATGAAAAATTGTGCCCTATATGTGTAATAATAATTATAATGCTTTCCACTGCTGTTGTGTATTTAAAAAAATTAAAAAAAATCTCTAAACCAAAAGGAAAAAAAAAAGAAATCCAATGGATTACAGTTGGTTCTGCAATGTTCAAAACTATGGCCACAGCTAAGCATGGTGGTATAAGCCTGTAATCCCAGCAAGTTGAGAGGCTGAGGCAGGAAGATTGCAAGTTTGAGTCCAACCTCAGCAACTCAACAAGACTCAGTTTCAAAATGAAAAATAGAAAGCCTTGAAGGTGCAGTTCAGTGGTTAGAGTATCCCTGGGTTCAATACCCAGTACCAAAACAACAACAAAAGCCTACAACCACTATTCCCATGGAATATGCATATCTGAGGATGGGAGAAATGAATCCTCAGTAAATTAACCACACTGTGCCTACTCTGGCAGTTTTCTTTGGAGAGATGAAGAGACAATACATTTCTTTACTCACAGTTGTATTATTTCTGGAATAGGTATGGTCAGCAGAAAAAGTGCCCATTTCCTAACCTCACTCTAATCCATTTTCTTTAAGAATCTCTGAAAACTGACAGCAATCTCAAAGAAAATAGATCCTCTGCCTTCCAGCCAAGTCACCTGGCCTCCCCCCAGGCCATTCATTCACAGCTTCCCTACAAGTGAGAGTACATTGGCACAGGGAGTAAAGTATGATCTGAATTCCCAGGAGCTTTGTAGGTGCTTAAATGACATGGTCAAAACCATTCCCTGAAAGAGAGAACAAAAGAGAACATGTAACGTTACGAAAGGGACCAGTTTCTAGATTTAGTAGGTATGATTCCCACTGAACAGCTCACCTTTCCCAATCTCCAGGAGGAGTGGGAACTCATTTTCTTTTATGTATCAATTTATCTCAGAATTATTTTATAAACATAATCACTTGATAAAATTGCATGAAAACTTGCAGAGAGACATTCTAAATAACGATTTGATATTTAGAATTTAGAGACATTATAATCCCTGAATATATAATTAATGGAAAGTTTTACAATCCAAAGGGGAAAGGGATTTTCTCCTGTTTGTCCTGACTTAAATATAGTCAATTACTCAAACATTAAAACAAACAATAAGAACTTCTGGTATAGTATGTCTTAGACTTAAGTATGCAAAAGAATCAGCTGGTTCTATGGTCTGAGATGGCCCAGGATTCTGTACTTCCACCAGCTCCCAGTTAATGCTAGTTCTGCTGCTCCAGGTATCACTTCATAGAAGGGTTCAGAGGACCCCCAAAGATTTCTATCATACAGAGCTACTTTTCAAACTTTTATGAAGTCTAAAATTGACCAGTGGGGTCAAGAATTCTTGACCCAAAAAGTTCTTGAATAGAGCAGGGAAGAAACTTCATTTCACTATCTATAAATCTTGGCATGTTGCTTGGAGACCTTCCTAAATGAAGGAGGGTTGGACTTTTATCCCCCTGCTATATTTCCTCGGCCTTTGCGTCCAATGGCCTACAATTGATAATACTGATTTTCTCCATTGACATGATTAACTTCCTCTCCATTTCTGATCTAGGTGATTACAGAAAAGCAGTTGATTCTAACAGGTGTGATTCCCAATTTTAATACCCCTCAGGCAGGAAGTTGGCTGCCAAAGAGGTCTATGTCTCACTGACAAGAGCTTAGCTAGAATGGTGACAACTTTTGATGTGTCTCAATGTGTATTCTGTGACTCATGATGCTTAGTCACCTATTTTGAATCTTAGTAATATTATCTGATGTAGTGTTTGGTATTGCTTTTCTTCCAGGCATTTCAAATACAGGGCTGCCAGGAAGAGTAGAATGATTGCTTAGTTTATTGGATTTGCGTTCATCGATTCCTTTCTTGAGAAAAGTATATGTGAGATGGTTTAGGGATAAAGATAGTAAGAAATGATTCATACTCCTGAGGAGTGGTTCATTCTGGGATTAAATTTCAGCCAAATATAATTGAAATTCTTAAAAGTTATTGTTCAGAAAATGTGTATTTATTTTTCTTATGTAGTAAATATGTTGGCATGCAGTTGTTAGAGAGGTCTTTGCAAATTTTGTTTCTCATGGCTGTTGAAGCTCCAGCTATAGTCATTGTGTCCATATTCCAAACAGGACAAAAGGGGAGAGTAGTGTTAATTCCAGAGGAGTCAAGGATTGTGGGAAATCTGTACCTGACTTCTACTTACATTTCATTGGCTAGAGCTGTGTCATATGACACATGCTTAACCACACGAAAGATTGACATTCATGTGTTGTTTGCTTTATTTTTTAAGCTAAGCACATTGAGATATTTAACACAATCATGAATCTGAGGAAGAAGTGGAGAAGGAATGTTAGGTAGTCATACAGGTGTCTACCCAAGGAACTTAATGAAACATGGTATCAGTTCTTCCTCATTTTGGTATAAGAGATGTAGAAAACTCACTCAATGCCCATATGTGAAAACACAGGCTCTCTTCCAAATGCCTTCAATTATAAAATCAAGAACACTGCTGGCAGGTTCTGCATACCTAGATCTGAATATTCTGCCTGAATGTTTTCTAGAAAAATATAGAGAACGCTATTGTGTGTTCTCTGAGGTTTGTTTCAGATGTGAAAAATGCAGATCTTGTTTCTCTTCTAAATTTCTGGAACTGGTAGCAGTTTTTACTTGTACATGATTGAACCTAGATCATTTTTATTAAACTTCATCTATCTGCTTGCAGGCCAAAGCATTCCATGAAGAACAACTCAGTATTTTGTTTTTATTTTACTATTCATAGTAAATAGTAATATTCATACTGTTTACCTTCCCTGTGGTAATCCAGACTGTACATATCACAGAAAACTCTAATTTTAAGGGTATGCACTTGTTGATGTTATACTCTGCAAATTATAAACCAGTTGAATTTATTAGAAAATGTATGTTCGTATTTTTTTTTTTTTTGGTACTGGGGATTGAACTCGGGGCATTCCACCAACCAGCCACATCCCCAGTCCTCTTTTGTATTTTATTTAGAGACAGGGTCTCACTGACCCTGTCTTGCTTTTTGCTGAGGTTGCTTTTTGCTGAGGTTGGTTTTGAACTCGCCATCTTCCTGTCTTGGCCTCTTGAGCTGCTGGGATTACAGGTGTGTGCCACTGCGCCCGGCAGAAAACACTGTTTTGTATTTCCCCTCATCAAATCATTAAACCAGCAACTTATCCTGCTTTCCTTAATAGCACCTTCCTTACTGGCTTCAAGGTAAAAAAAAATATGTTTTGAGAATTTTAACTAGCTTAGATATATTCTTGCTGTATCATTTGATGATCCAGAAAATGTCTGATTAAAACCAAAAAAGGAGAGATTGAGAGAAGCATGATGAGCCTTGATTTAAACAAGTGCTAGGTAACAGCAAAATCCTTTCTCACCTGGATAATGGTCATAAAACTTCCCCGTTCATCTGTGCACGTATCAACCCATTAGTCCATTTATCCATCTATTCAACAGATATTATCACAGAATGAATAATAATGAATGATACAATATTCTTGAAGTACCTAAATCTTCATAGGGAAGTTAAAATAAATATACATTCCTTATAAAAGAAGAAAGAGATCCTTACAGTTTAAATTGCCCAGGCTGGCCTTGAATTTGCAATCCTCCTGCCTCAGCTTCCTGAATCACAGGAATTACCGTGTGGCTACTGTGTTAGGTCTGACTGGGGCAGTGTTTTTCAGTCTTTGAGTTGTAGTTTGACATCATTTTATTTATTTTTTCTATCTTTACAGTTAAGATTCATTTAGGCATTGACTTATTCTTTTTTCTTCATATCTTCATAATTAATTTTCTACCTGGAATAATTTTCCTTCTGCTTGAAGAACTCATTAAGTATTTAATTAATGACAACAATATTCTCTGTTTTTATTTGTCTGAACATTTAATTTTGTCTTCATTTTACAAGAATATTTTTTCCCTAGATGAAGAATTCTAAGTTGGCAGATATTTTCTTTCATCACTTTAAAGATGTCATTTCGTTTTCTTCTGGTTTCCAACATTTCTTTTGAACACAATGTGAAAAGTCAGTTCGTCTTTTGTTATCCCTTTGGGGATAATGTGCCTTTTTGTATTATAATGTGTATAAGCATGTTTTCTTTGTAGTTATCCTGTGTGAGGTACATGGAGTGCCTTACATTTCTTGTGTTTCTTATCACTTTTGCAAACTTTCTGATCAGTGCTCTTCTTGTTTTGGAAGCTCAGTAGCACACAAGTTAGATCTTTGCTCTGAGTGTCAGATATTTGTTGTGTTCTTCTCTCTATATTTTTTCTCCTTTTGTCTTCTAGCCATGAATTTGGATTCTTTCTACTGAACTTTAGTCAAGATGATTATTCCTATATTCAATTGTCTATAATATGGAACCCACTTCTTAGATTTGAATTTTAATTTGGTCATTATATTTTAAGTTCTCTAATTTCCCTTGAATGACTTTAAAAAAAGTAGAACCAGAGTTCACTGGTGAAATTTTCTATTATAAAAACCTCTTCTTGAAAATATTTAATCATAGTTGTTTTAAAGTGTGCATTTGCCAGGCATAGTGGTGCACATCTGTAATCCCAGTGACTTTGAAGGCTGAGGCAGGAGGCTTACAAATTCAAAGCCAGCCTCAGCAATTTAGCAAGGCTCTGAGTAATTTCGCTAGACCCTGTCTCAAAATAAAAAATAAAAAGGGCTGGGGATGTGGCTCAGTGGTAAAGTGCCTTGGGGTTCAGTTTCTGGTACCAAACCCAATCAACCAAAAACAAACAAACAAACAAACCCCCAAACAATAACAAAAAAATAAAGTCTGCATTTGCTTACTTCAGTACCTGAGTCACACATTGATCTATTTCCATTGTTGCACTTTTGGTCTAGGGCTCTAGTTATTTGATTCTTTGTACAGGTTTGCCTGTTCATTTTGGATCCGATGTTGTACATTTTCTATGAAAAAAGTTTTGCAGATTTTAATATTCTCCAAATAGAATTTAACTTTCTTTTGATTGGAATATACAGTATTAGCAAGATACCTTGATTCAGTTAGGGGCTGAATTGATTTGAAAGTACATTTTGGGATTCGTGAAGACTGGTATATTTATTATTTGTCCTTTTCCTAGGGTCTAAGTCTTTAAGACTGTGAGATAAAAATCCTGGTGTACTTACTATGTTGCATCTCTTTGATACAATATGAACTCCATTTTTGTCTCCCTATCACCCATTCAGTTCAGGGATTGACAAAGTTTCAGAAGTAAAATGCATGCTGAAGGATGGACTCATTTCTCTTGATAATTCTAATCTTTTAAGTAATGACTCATCTTTGTAGTTCTGAAATCTTTTAGATATTTGCATTTGGTGAGACTGCCATAGACTTTAAACTACCACTTTCTCTTGCTTTAGTAACCTGAGCAGTGAATGTCCAAGAGAAATAAGGAGCTAATGTAGGTTCATTGCAACACATTTTCTTTTCTCTGCATCTTCTGTTCCATAGCTGCTTTGGATGATCTTCAATGTCTTTAACCCCAAAGTTAAGTTTTAATTGCCAACTAAATGTAAGTGTGAATGGATGAGCTATCACACTGTACAGGGCTGGAGAAGCAGAAATTTTCTTGAGGCTGCTGACATAGAAACCCAATGTATTTGGCATCTTTTGATTGTACACTTAACTTCTGAGATGTTCTGATGGGGAAAAGATTTTCTTCACCATCCAGCAACATTCCTAATATATGTGGAGGTGGTTTCTATAAAGATAGAATAAAGGCAATAAAAATTTCTTTAATTTTTTTCTACCATTTCACTTAAAGAGAGTAACAAATATTGTGAGATCAAAACAAAATGGGGATGAATAAGCAAAGTATAGGCATGAAAAGTAAAGAAGCAATTCTTCAATTATAGAAGAATTCCTTTTAAAAGATAGATTCTTATTGTTTTGGCATTCTTCCTTGAATTGGGTAGAAGATCATATTGATTTTTCAATGCTGAGAATTTATTGGCATTCTTACATGAAAATTTCTAAGACCTTTTCCAGCTTAATCAGCACCAAATTTATAATTTATTTTCAGGAATGTGTTGCTATGAGTAGTTTAAATTTTCTCACAATTTTAAGTGTCACTCTCCCATGTTGATAATTTTGATCCCAAGGTACCATAGTTTCAAGCAGAGAGAATTCAGTTAGCCATCATCTAAAATTTGGTGCTTTCTTGGATTTTGTTGTTTTTATACACATTACTGAAGTGGAGATAATAATTGTTTAATTCAGACTTGTCAGTTGCTATAAACACCAGCTGCTATAATTGTAGGTATTCCCATATGGGGGATTTTTTTTACCAACTGTCAGAAAAAGATTTTAAAAGGAACCCAAAGCAGTCTCAAAGTATGAAACAAAAACGCACAATGCCTTTAAAAAGACAGACACTTTAGTTTGTCTATAGCTCAAATTTGTATTTGTTTCTGCTAGTAACTTTTAACTTTTAATTTTTCTTATACTATATCAAAAATAAGTACATATAAATCCAGGAAATCCATGATTATATACAGTAGTTGAAGATTAGAAGTAGTAGTCTATAAATTTCTGGAAGACAAGCAAAAATTGTTTCCAAATTTTACTGACTTAAGTCAAAGGGATTTTCTATTATTATATTTCCTATTAATGTGAAACAACAGTATAACCAAGTGATATAAGCAGAAATACTTTAAAAATATACCCTTTTCATTTGCTTTTTGTAGAGTGCCTTTGAGAAAGATGATCATAACAGTCACCTCTTAACATACCCGTTATTGTGCTCCTATTTTCATCCTAGCCAATATCTGTGATGGATCAAACAACTTCTCAGGTCAACTTCAGATTGAACCTTCTTAGTTTGATTGAATATTTATTTTTAAATACCTATTCTTCCCTTGTGTATTCCTATTATTGAATCTGAAGCATGACTTCTTCATTTAGAAGAAAATATGAGACAGATATAATTACAAAGAGATTACTTTTGAATAAACTCGACCTAGCCTCTTATACTCAAGGTATGTGACTTGATCCATGTGAGCGGGGAGGTGTGCTAAGGGAGAACAGAATGTCTTAAGAACTCCCAAATAAATTTCTTAAGAAGAGCGCTAACATTTTCCATATCATTGTCCTTGCCTTTTCAGAGAGTGACAAAAACAATTATTGCAAGTTTTCTGAATAAGGTGACTTTTTGAGATGATAATAGCTATTGCTCCACATAGCTAGTGCTGATGAAGTTCCTGCTTCCTTCATCATTTCTATCCTTCATCTAACTAGTGCTCTCTAAACCGTCAGTCCTACAGCTAGTTCTGACATGCATGCTGGTGGATATTTTTGTTTAATTAGCAAGATGAAAGTGAAGCAACAAAGATGTAAATCAGAGCCTCACCTCACTGGTCAATAAATTATGTGAGTGATTCTTTGCTGAACCACATAATAGCATTTGGATACTGAAAGACTATTTCCTTAAATTTTGGGGGGAGGGTTATTGACATTGTGAGCGGTATAGTCATGACACACTTTTAAAAGTTGAATTGTTAGCATTTCTCTTATCACATTCTCAGGTGTACATGATCTACAAAAAAATAAATCAGCCCTTATCTGTAACACTTGATAACTTCTAGGGTATAAATATTCCCACCATGGCTTATTTCAAGTTATTGAGATCTCTGAACACAGAGTTGGAAAGAGATGTGCCATACCACACCCTTATACAGTGTCTCCACCATATAAATACAATAGATATAAGAAACTTCAAGAGCATAGATAATATTACAATTCAATGACATAATTACAAAGCAATTACTTTTGAATAAATATGTATTTAATTGTAAGTTTTATACTCCATTTGAAAATGATGGCTTTGTGTAAAAACTCTTTTTAAAATTTCTGAATTTAACCTTTAATTCTCATCAGCTAGTATGAGCTGGCTTCAGGCTACCACTGGCTCCTGCCCATTTACTGTTTCTCTCTATTCAGTGTCAAATATTTTTCCCAAGTCAAGTCTATTTTTTGTAACAGTTGAGGAAACCGAGGATACTACTTTATGTCCATGAAAAAAAATCATTGTTTCCCAAATTTTATTACCATTGATATTAAATCTACAAGATTAGTAAAATAATTTCAGGAAATAACACGTTGGAAACTAATGTGGCATGGAGGCATACTAAACACTGAGAAAACTTTAAAAAGCTGCCTAACTTTTAAAGCCATCTAACTCTTCTCAAACTTACTGACTATATAACTCTTTTTTTTTTTGATGTAATACATATTAACATTCTATGAAGCACAACTTGAAAACAAACAAGAGTAACCAAACATAAAAAGAAAGGGTTTCAAATGACTCCATTGGTACCATCCAGGGGAAGTTCAGTTTAATTACTTCGTATCACATTTCTCTCCACATGCCAATATCAAGTGCCTTGTAACATCTTTAATACCAACCACAATAATAATGATACTATTTAACACTTTTAATCCCTTACCTTGTGTCAGACATTGTTGTAAGGAATTTTTATAAATTAATTCACTTAATATTTTTTTTTCTTTTTTTTTTTTTTAAAGAGAGAGTGAGAGAGAAGAGAGAGAGAGAGAGAGAGAGAGAGAGAGAGAGAGAGAGAGAGAGAGAATTTTTAATATTTTATTTTTTAGTTCTCGGTGGACACAACATCTTTGTTGGTATGTGGTGCTGAGGATCGAACCCGGGCCGCACGCATGCCAGGCAAGCACGCTACCGCTTGAGCCACATCCCCAGCCCCTTTTTATTTATTTTTGTGGTGCTGGGATATGAACCCAGGGCCTCATGAATGACAGGCAAGTAGCTTACCACTGAACTACATCCTCAGTCCTAATTCACTTAATATTCACAACAACTCTGAGGTAGGAACTAGTATTACTCTTAGAGTTTATATGACAAAATCGTGACAGAGATAGATTAAGTAATTTACCCAATGTCATTAAGCTAACAAGTGTCAGAGTTTGGATTCCAACCTGATCAAATGGCACAAATTCCATGGTCCTCAGCACCACTCTATACTGCCCTTCTGGGCTATTTTAATACAACATGAATTTTAAAGCTTATTTTACATTATTCCTTTTTGTTGGGATATCAGTTCTACTTGTCTGTACCCCAAAATTTTAGTCCCTATGCAAAGGAATTGAGTTCAGAAAAACTGCACATGGGTAATTGGAAGATGTCAATGTGGGGGAAGTATTTTTTTTATTGCTGTGCCTTTAAAATAGTTAATGATATTTAGGGTTTACTATTTAATTTGGGATTAAAGTAATATATATTTAATAATAAAAACAATAATGATAGTTAACTATTAATAACTTAAGTGATTGCTATGAGACACAGGTTGTAAAAAGTCACTAGAATGTCATGTCACCAATAGTAGGGGCTTGTCTGGCTGGTCCCCTGCTATATCATGCCTGGCCTAGAGAATGCACATGGTAAGCGTGTGTTGGCTAAAGGAGTGAATCAATGATGACATCCATACATCATATCATTTAATTCTTAGTGTTGTTCCAAGGAAAGTATTTTAACATCATTGCAGATAAGAAAACTTCAGGTATTTGCCCAGTGTTACAGAGCTGGTAAGTCAGCCAGGATGCATACCCAGGTCTGTCTGATTCTGATGTCTGTCTGATGCTTCTGCTCTTAATGAATATATCATGCAGTTGTACATCTATCTATAGAGCAAGATACAAACATGATGAAGTGTTTTATAAGCCTGGTACCAAGAGGGCTGCTTAAATGTAGCCTTCAGAGGCTTAACAAGAATTCTTCAAAGTACAAGTGGTCACTTGAACAAGTCTCACTGTAGTTTAACAAGTACCTTGTCCCATTCAACTTTGGAAAATGATAGAAGCTATAAAAATAGTACAGTGTTTTTAGTTTTAATCAAATTAATGAATGTAGGTGAATTAGGTCATTTTTTAATATGGAAGTAGTTGCAGGCATCATCTTTCCAGTGTGAATATTCTTATTGAATTTTGCAGATTTCTTATTCAATAATGATTTTTGCTGAGTTTTTCCCACTGCAGGTGAAACCCAGGAGGCTCCACCTTACCATTTTGTTCTCATGCATTTCAGATGAGGTCAGTGGGTAGTTAAATTAAGTGGCTATTATTAAATTTCTCAAGTATGGCTGTTTATCCACACCCATTCATTTCACCTCTACCCACTTAACTAGATAATTAATAGACACATGGTGTTTTAACTGTGACAGGTTAATTATCTTAAATACAAGCATATTTTAAACTTATGGTGAAAGTAAATTTCTCTGATAAGAATGTTTTCTAAGTTCATTTTTACCAGAAGTAGTTACAATGGAGACGTGTACAGGTGTGATAGCAAGATGTCAGAAGAGGAAAAGAAAGAAACTAGGGTATGTGTAGAACACGGAATAGTGATTACTATGATATATACTAACTTGATGGAATTATGAAATCATGGATCTCAGAGTTGGAAGGGATCTCAAGGGACAATCTGGAGCAGTGCCCAACCTTCAGGCAGGTATCATTATCCTCATTTCACAGATGAGGCAAGGAGACTCAGAAAGGTTACATAATCTGCCTAAGGCGAATAGCTGATGGGTGTAGAGAAGGCTCCAGGAGTAGGTGTTATAGTTTTTGTTACATTGCTCTTTCCTTTAAACTATGCTGAGAGGCTTTATCATTATATTATGAATTCAAAATGTATTTTGAAAGTCTAGAAACTCAGAAGTACTTGCTGTAAAAGATACCCAAGGAATCAGCTACAGAGAGACTCCTAAGTATCTCTTTAAGGAAGGACATTTATATTTATCTTTAAGATGTTAAAAACTCTGCAAACTATTTTTATTTTTTTGCTTTCAACATTTTTTTTCTCCAATAATTGAATAGCAATATGGGAAAACAGGAAAAGCCAATGAGATTAGCTCAAAAAGTGTTTTCCAAGAGCAATGAGCATATTAGTGATGACTCAGGAAGGATGGGGTACTAGTATGCACCAAGGAAGTGTAGCAAACCCAATTAAATACAGTAAGCCCAATAGTTGTGTGGGTATGGACTTAGAACCAAATATAAATGGAACACAGGATAAATATTGAGGCACAGTGCACAGCATTTTGTTGCTTAAGCTTCAATGTGCATCATAATCATTATCAAGAGTTTGAATTCAAAGGCCCTATTTTATCTCACGTGGGATCCAGGAAATTAATATTTGGCAAATATCCTAGATGATTCTAATACAGCTAGCTACTGATTCACTTGAACAAATTCTGTGAGTTAGAATAGTGCTTCTCAGCTCTAATATGTATGCAAATCACCTAGTGATCATGTTAAATGGTCCCACATTTCTTTTTTTAAAAAATTTTATTAGTATGCATTACTTATACATATTAATGGGGGACAGAGTGTGCTAGCTTAGATCTAGAATGTCTCCCCAAGGCCCATGTATTGAAGGCTTGGTCCCCCACCTGTGGTGCTATTGGCAGAGGTGGAACTTTATTAGGTAGGGCCTGGTTGGAGAAAGTTAGGCCACTGGGATCCTTCCCTTGAATGGGAATAGGGATCTTCCTCTATGTACTCCCTCTATGATGCACTGTGCCAACATAGGCCCAAATTTACATGGTTTGAACCCATAAGCTAAAATATACGTCTCATCTTTCTAAGCTGATTATCTCAGGTTTTCTGTCACAGTAACAGAAAGCTGACTAACACAGTGTGATATTTCAGTACATGCATAGAGTACGCACTGATCAAATCTAGCCTCCCTTTATCCAGCCCTTCCCCTTCCAACCTCTAATAATTACTCTTCTCTATTCAGGTCATTATGGGTTGTGTTATTTCTGGCAAGAGAACGTTAATTTTACCACATTTACTTAGAAAACCATGCCTGAGTGAACTAAATAAAAGTAATGTTACTTCAATTTTTAAGAATATATAATTCTTTATTAGTAATGTGACCTAAACAAAGCTGAGTCTCCTGTGGCTCTTTCTCTGCATGGAATCACATTTACAGAAACATTCAAAATAACTGAGTAACAAATTGATTTTTCATTTCTCTTGAAAATGCACAGGAAATATTCTTAAAATAAATCTCTGTTCAACTGTCACTTTTTCCAAAATGCCCCCAGATGCTCCCAACTATCTTTCCTTTCCTACTGCCTTCAACAACACTCACAGTCTGATTGACTATTTATTTCTCTCTCCTCTGCTTTTTGGCTCAGTTCTTATCACATAGGCCAACTTTGCTTTTTGTTTCTATTAATTTTTAAGTACTCCTTTTTTCCTATATTCTGTACAGCAAAGGAGCAGAGGTTACTCCCCCACAAAAGAAAAATGGTTCAGAGGGCAAGCAAGTCCTTCTCTTTAAAAGTGGGGGGTAGAGGAAGGAAGAGGGAACAATTGTACAAAATCAAAATTTAATATTTTGTTCTTGTCATATAACAAGGTTTTTGCCATGTACCTTTTTAGTGATCCTGACACATTGCTTGAGAACCTATATTATACACCTTTACCATATAATCTTCTCCAACCCTAAGGCAGTAAGGGAAACTTGATGTAGATAATTTTGTATTTCCAACCAGGTAGGTTCTTAATCTATCAAATTTACTCCAATCCCTCAAAGTCTAATGACAACTTTCAAACCATGCCTAATTTTAATTCACACTGAGCTAAAGATATGCTGCACAAAATTTTTATTCTGTGACAAACGGAGATGACTCAATTTTGAAAGTACATTTTTATTTTTAGTCTATCAGCAGAAAGAATGACCCCATTACTTTGGAACAGTCATTACATGACACTTCAGCATGAGCAGCAGTTGGGGTCTAAACAGGGATAGTATTATGAATTTTGAAGTCAGTAATTATCCTTTTAATAAGTGGGATTATTAATATTGTTATTGGTAATTTAGCTCAATTATAAAGATGACACATGGTTCAGCATATGAATACATAAACCAGAATTTATCACACAAAGATTCACTTAAAATTTTGCAAGACTACCCAAACCCATATATCATCCAATTTAATAAGAGAAAGAGACTTCCCTATATGTGAAAGACATAAGAATTATCTACTAGACAAATAAGGGATTAACCAAAAATTGACCTTTTTAAAGCTCCAGTTTATTCTAGCGACTCTATTCCTGTTTGAATTTTTGATGTGAAAGTAATGTTGGCTACAAAACTTGTTTCATAGGTTTTTTAATACAATTTTACAATGCTTTAGGTCAAGTGAATTGAGCATATTTCCAATAATTCTAAAGAAGTGGATCCTCTAACATTTTAACCACTGTTAACAGTAACATTTTTGCAAAATAATTTTGATTTTGGAATCATAATTAACACTCTACAGGTATTTTTAATCTAAAGTAAATGTTCATTTATCCAAGGAACACTCCTTAAAAAGTTTTTCTTTTAGGACTCTGACTAGATTCAAATTATGGAATCACAATTTCTGGCAACGCAATTGTGTTTTGGCATAGTTATTTTGTCTACATTAAGAGTAGAATCTCTTGGTTACATTGGCAGTTTTGATCTGGGATTAATCTAGATTTCCTGGATGTAATTCCCATAAGAATGGATGAATGTGTACATTCATTTGACAGACACAGTAGCTCAGTTTTCTTAGAAACATTCACAGGGAGTTGAATGTGAAACAAGAGAACTCTGGCAGATAAAGGCAGCCATGCAGAATTCTCCCCAGGCTATTGTGAGAGCTCTGCTTTGAGCCAGGCTTTTAACCCTCCCACTTCAGGTTTGCTTCTCTGCTATGGATGGACAGCACTCATATCCCCACCTCTGGGAAAGGGATTATTGTAAAGCAAGTCCTGCTGGAGTGTACCTGGAGCTCCTGAGAAACACAGCTAAATAAGCAGAGGAAATGGCAAAAACGGAGGCCCTAGGTGCTTATAGCAGTTCAACTGGGCTAGGCCACAGTACCCAGATGTTTGGTCAAACATTATGCTAGATGTTTTTATATAAACTTTTTTAAAAGATGAGATGAAATTTAGATCAGTAGACCTTGAATAAAGCAGATTACCCTTCAGAATGTGAGTGAATCTCATTCAATCGGTTGAAAGACTTAGAATAGAAAATGATTGGCCTCCCTGGAAGAAGAGGGAATTCTGCCAGCAGGCAGCCTTTGGACTTAACTCTTCTCCAGCTCTTCAGTCTGTGGATCTGCTTCTTTTTTTTTGTTTGTTTTAATTTTTTTTTTTTTTGTAGATCGACAGCATGCCTTTATTTTATTTGTTTATTTTTATGTGGTGCTAAGGATCGAACCCAGTGCCTCACATGTGCTTGGCAAGTGCTCTGTTACCAAGCTCCAGCTCCAGCCTGTATGCATCAATTTCTTAAAACAAGTGTTTCTGTCTCTCTCCACCTTATAGTTCTGTTTCTCTGGAGAACCCTAACTATAGTGCCTAAGGGACCATGTTTAACAAATAGAAGTATAAAAAAAAATCTAAGTAACAAAAAATGAAAGAAGCATATGCTCACTATATCACTGTAACATGAACATAGGGTAGAAAAGAGGTTCTCAGCCTTTGCTGCTACTCTGAGGAGCATGAAACATACCATGATGCATAGGCCCCATTTTATTTTAATTTATGTGTTTTAATTAGTTACACATGACAGTACAATGATCTTGACATAGCATACATTTGAATCAGATGGGGTATAATTTCTCATTTTTCTGAGTGTACAGGTTGCAGAATCACACTGGTCATGCAGTCACGTCGTATATACCCACAGCAATAATAATGTCTATTTTATTCTGCTGTCCTTCCTTTCCCCCTTCCCTTCCCTTACCCTCCCATCTCTTTTCTCTACCCAATCTAATGTGATCATCTTCTTCTTCTTCTTCTTCTTCTTCTTCTTCTTCTTCTTCTTCTTCTTCTTCTTCTTCTTTTTCTTCTTCTTCTTCTCTTTTTTCCCTCCTCACATCTTCATACCTGTATTCTGTATAACGAAGGGGGTCTCCTTCCCTCTTCCATGCAATTCCCCTTCTCCCTCACTTTCTCTCCCACCTCTCTTCTCTATCTAGAGGTAATTTTCTTCTAATACTCTTCCTCCCTACCCCATTTTGAGTTATCTCCCTTATATCAGAGTAGACATTCAGTATTTGTTTTTTGGGGATTGGCTACCTTTACTTAGCATTATCTGCTCTAATGCCATCCATTTCCCTGCAAATTTTAGGCCCAAATTTCTAAGGCAACATATCTGAGAGGGACCCAGGCATGAATATATAGTATTCAAAGAGCTTCCCAGCTCTCCAAGTAATGCTAATCTATAAGCCACATGCAAAGAATCTCAGGGTAGAAGAATAGCCATTTATAAAGGAACATTCTACTGATCCAAGAAGAGATATTTTTAAAAAGTAGTATTGATTGAAGGACTTCAGAATGAGAAGAATAGACTATTTGTACTTTTACAAGGCAATCTAAATATTTAATGTATAACTATACATTTGTTCATTTTATCATTAAAATATTTATTAAGCAGATATTATGTGCAAGACTCAAGCGTTCGAAAGACAAGTATTTCAATAAATGGGTGTTTAGCTTTCAGGGGCTAGAAGTTTTGTGGAGTAGACAGATACTTAATTACAATAGAAGGAGCTAAGTTTATCTTTTAAATAAATATTTGTGGAATACTTAGGTGTGAGAGACATGTATATATTATTTTAAAAATATTTACAATGACCCTTTAAATAAATATAATTTCCCAGTTAGTAAATGGAAAATATTCCCCCATAATTAGAGAATGGTAGAATTGGGATCTGAAATGAAGAAACTCTGACATCCGTGCTCTTACTATACAATGCAAAATTATGCATAGTGTAATATGAGATTATAGTAATCCCAGAGATTATGAAACCTTTAAGAAAGTTCATCAGTGGAGGCCATAAGTGTGTCCCACAAACACAGGATTAACTTTGAGAATTGGTTCCTATGATGGTAGGACACTAAGCAGGGTGTCTGAGAACCTACAAATGTCCAATTTGAACATCAATCTGCTAAACTTGCAAAAATGATTTAGGGAAACTCATTCACTGGGTAAGGATTATTTTGTAGGCATAGTATGGAGCCTTACAAAAACCTTAAGGTAAAATTACAGTTGCAAAAGACCTTGAAGATGACCTCATTTCTTATTTTGAATTGAGGGGACTAAGGCCAAAGAGGTTAAGCACATCAATTAGTACTTGTCCACCTGTTAACATTAGAGCAGAAACAAAAACTCTTCTCTGTCCTGGTTTTATTCTCTCATCAAGCTCATGCTCACATGGTGATCCCCCTGGTGGCCATTTTGATCATCACACCCTACCTCCCTCATTGAAGTTTCTTGTTATCAACCATAGGAGTTGACTGTACTGGTTCAATCAGTCTGATTACTGTGAATTTTAATTTAGACCGATTGAGTGAGGATTTTCCCTTTATTTGGGGGTAATATATTTGTAAATTTTAAGTCCTGTAGATTGGGAGTTTTACACAGTAGCAATGGTATTAGCTGCTACAAAAGATAAATCCTCAATCATAATAGCTTAGCAGAATAGAGTTTAACAGGATAGAATTTCCTTTCTCAGTCACACCAAGTCCATGGTGAATCAGGGAGGAAGATGATAGCAGAGGGGAGGGGTTGCAGTGGTTCAGGGACCCAGCTCCTTTTAGCTTTGGAATACCAAACTTCTCCAAGGTCTCAGTCTTCATCATTCTGCCAGCAGATGGGCAGGGGAGACAGAAAGAGAGGGAAGAACAATGAGAAGGAGAAGCAAAAAGAAGAGAATTGTATAGAAGCTTATGAGTCAGACTTCGAAGTGGAGGCTAGGATTGAACTTTGTAGCTACACCTAATGGGATATGTGGTCCAGATATATCCTCAAATAAAAAGGAAAATAGATTTGCTGAACCTGCCAATTTCTGCAACACACAGAGGAAACTAAGAGAGCAAAAAGATTGAATAGAAAGACTGAAATAGATATAGAGACAGAGATTAAATAGAAATACATTCTGGAGGATTTTTTTAGGCTCTGGTGTCAGCCCTTTCCTGAAGTCCCACAGTACCCCTATAAAAGGATTCCATGAGACATCCTGCATCCTTATAATTTTTCTATTCTGCTGAAACTTGCTAATGTTGGGTTTTGTAGTTTATAACCGAGACAGTCCTAACAAATACACCCAGAAAGATTGTAACAGATTTGGAGGATATATTTGTTCTCAAAATCCCACTCCATATGTAGGAATGTACTGGAAGCTTCACTTAACTTGTATCCATTTCCGTAATGACATTGTCAGCCTGGAGATTAGTGTTTACAATTGTGCTAAACCCCTTCATACAGATGCTGCAGCTTAAGTCAGCATAAAAAAAGCAAACAAAGACAGTATGAGCAAGTTGTGCCGGAAAGAGTTGGTTATTATATCACATGCATTGATTTATAGGTTCAGTTTGCCTTTACCTAAATGTCTAGTTATTTTACAGCTGTTATGAATCAGCCGGATAGAGGATTAAGAAGAGGTGGGGGCAGGGGGAAAGTAGGTGAAAAAAATGCTTTAATCTTATGCTACAATAGAGGAACAAGTTGAGTCAGGTCTCCTGTAGTAATTTTGGTGCTCTGATGCTTCTTAAAGGGAAGCATTGTTTAGCTGGAAGGTGAAACAGCCTCACATAAACCACTAGTTTGTGTTCATGTTAACCCTGTCAGTAAGTGAGGTGGGTAAGGCTGGGTACATTGCTAGAGAGCAATGCACCAATAAATGTTGGAAGTAGCTGGTTCAATCAAAATACTTCCAACTGACATTGACCTTAAATAGGCAACTTGCTCTGGAAGTTTAGCAAAGAACATGAAGAACATTACGGGATGTAATATGAGCTAACACATAGGTTACCAAACAGAATTCAATGCAGAATTTGGCCAGACTGGTTCCTTAGATTGTATTCAATATTGACACCAGTCTTGGACAATAGTCAGGCAAGATTAACTGAGTGGAGGCATCTCCTTAGAATTTATTTTATTGGTGAGTTTATGGTGGATAAAAAGGACATGCTGAGAATGTCTGAAATCCTTTTTTGACATGAAACAGGGATAAAGTTTACTCTTTATAAGTGTAATACCTGCTCCCTCCTGTTTCTTCCCAAACTATGGAACAGATATTTTTCTTTCTTTCCATTGCTAAACCTTTGTAGGCCTTTCTTCCTTCCCACATAAGAAAATTTAATCCATCAATAGCAATAAAAATGACAGAGGCTATTATCTATTACTTATGTGTTATTGGCATGAGCTAAGCTTTTCTATGTACATGACTTTAAAAAATACTCACGACCTCTTCCCATGGTGGATGTAATTTTATTTTACAAATGAGGAAACCAGTGCAATGAACTTGAGTAACTTTTCCAAAATGGCACAGCTTGAGAAATTGGATCTTAAACAGTGTTGACTTCAAACTCTTTTAATGATTACCTTCTAAACCTATTAATGTTGTATCTTCAGTGTCTCACAGGGAAATGTTTTATAGAAACCAGTCTGGTTAGTAATTTTATGAAGTATCTTCTCACTAATAACACCTGGTAAGCAAAAAGTGGGAATTCTCCAACATGGCTGCAATTCTGGAGTGAAGTCATCTCACTAGGAGAAGGTGGACATTGGATTCCAACTTGTGTGAATGCACTGAGTGAGAGGTTGGTGTGCCTAGAATGGAAAGGATATGATACCAAGTGTGGAGACAAGGGTGCTACTGGGAAATTTGGAAAGGCTCATTTAAAGCAGGGCTTGGTTGCCATATGAAGGTGATATGGGCTTGAGAGAGAAGAATCTTGGAAACCATAGAAGGGAGTGACTTGATCAGGTTTTGTTGGAGAAAGATTATCCTGGCAAAGGTGCAGCCTAGTGTGAGCATGACAACTTAGGTGTTTGTTTGTTTGTTTGTAAGAGCCAAAGTGAAAAATTATTGGGAGAAATGGTAGAGAGAATAGAACATTGATAACAAAATTAGAGAGAAGTCCTGAAAAGAATTGACATCGATTGGTAACTAATGGCTTGAGGGTCTTTGAGAAAGAATAATTGAGGTTGTCTTGAATATCTCAAAGAAAATCACAATGTTTAAGAAATAAACTTTCTTTTCCTTTTGCTCAAAAAAAAAAAAAAAGAAAATCACATTTTTTTCCCCACAAACAATCATTCTGTAATGAGTATGGACACACATATTAGCTTCCTTTAGGTTAAATTTGACACTTCTATTTGAAATTAATGACCTCATGCTATCACACTAACAAGATAAAAACACTAATTAAAATGTTATATACCCTAGAATTATCAATTATAAAATCAAGCAAAGATTGTGACATGAAGAATTCATTCACAATATTTTGTTTTGTGACCAAAATATTTTAAAAGAATTATATGCTCTGCAACAATATAAGTAGGAGACAATTTATAGTAGAATTCATTTGTGTGTGTGTGTGTGTGTGTGTGTGTGTGTGTGATCTACTGCATGGTGATTAAATGTTAGATCATATGAGAAAAAAAGTTGGCTCTGAATTTTGGAGAATTTTGTATCAGAAGCAATTCACTAAAGTAAGTTTTCATGTTTGGATTACTTAACATTCAACTGGGCTACAATTTAGTACACCATCCAAGATATGGAATATTTTACTAAAATTTAAACTCTAGTTGATACCAAAAGTGAGACCAAATAATCAAATAGAAATAATATTCCAGTATCAAAATAATGATAAACTCATTGCATGAGTGAGCAACTATAAAATAAGTTTGTCAAAAAATAGTAACTGTGGGCTGGGGATTGTGGCTCAAGCTGTATTGCGCTCGCCTGGCATGCATGCAGCCCGGGTTCCATCCTCAACACCACAAAGAAAGATGTTGTGTCTGCTGGAAAAATTAAAAAATAAATATTAAAATTCTCTCTCTCTCTCTTTAAAAAAAAGTAACTGTTATCCAGAGACATTAGAGAAAGAGAGAAACAAGAGTTTCAAATAGAGTAGGAGATAATAGTTGTCAATACTGGTTGTATCCTGAAAACTTTTTAATTTCTCTATTTAATTAAAACGATAAACCCAATTACTTACTGACATTTTCTCTACCTAAATAATATCTGAACTGAGGCACTGCCTAGCTCTCCCAGTGAAGAAATAATTTTTGTTTGCTATGGATTTTTTAAAAAGTCTTTTAAAATTAAATTCTCTTTTTAAGTAGTACATCAATCATAAGTTGTATGAATGAATGTGGCACACTTGATACATGTATACCTTGTGTAATGTTCAAATCAAGTTAAACACATCTATCTCCTCAAAGACAAACAGTTTTTAAAATTTATTTATTTATTTTTTGTAATCAGTTATACATGACAGCAAAATGCCCTTCGATTCACTGTACTCAAATGGAGCACAAATTTTTACTTCTCTGCTTGTACCCAAAGTAGGGTCACACCATTCGTGCAATCATACATGAACCTAGAGTAATGATGTCTGTCTCATTTCACCATTTTTCCTATCCCCATACTCCCTTCCCACCCCTCTTTGCCCCATCCAAATTTCCTCCACTCATTCCATGCCCCCCCAACCATGAGATTTTCTTCAGTTTCTTTCCTTAGTGTTCTGTAATTTTCAATGTAGACATCTTTCACCTCTTCTGTTAGATTGATTCCCAGGTATTTTATTTTTCTTTTTTGAGGCTGTTGTAAACGGGGTAGTTTTCCTAATTTCTCTTTCAGAGGATTCATCATTGATGTATATAAATGCATTTGATTTATGGGTACTGATTTTATATCCTACTACTTTGCTGAATTCATTTATTCATTCTAGTTTTCTGGTGGAACTTTTTGGCTCCTCTAAGTATAGAATCATGTCATCAGCAAATAATGATAGTTTGAGTTCTTCTTTTCTTATTCATATTCCTTTAATTTCTCTCATCTGTTTAATTGCTCTGGCTAGAGTTTCAAGAACTATGTTGAATAGAAGTAGTGAAAAAGGGCATCCCTGTCTTGTTATAGTTTTTAGTGGGAATGCTTCCATTTTTTTCTCCATTTAGAATGATGTTGGCCTTGGGTTTAGAATAGCTTTTACAGTGTTGAGATATATTGCTACTATTCCTAGTTTTTTCTAGCGTTTTGAACATGAAAGGGTGCAGTATTTTGCCAAATGCTTTCTCTACATTAATTGATGAAATCATATGATTCTTTAAGTCTATTGTTGTGATGAATTATGTATATTGATTTCCATATGTTGACCCAAACTTGCATCCCTGAAATGAAGCCCACTTGATCATGGTGCACATTTTTTTTTAAAATATGTTTTTGTATGCTATTTGCCAAAATTTTATTGAGAATTTTTGCGCCTATGTTTTTTAGGGATAATGGTCTGAAATTTTCTTTCCTTGATATGTCTGTCTGGTTTTGGTATCAGAACGATACTAGCCTCATAGAATGAGTTTGGAAGCATTTCCTCCTTTTCTATTTCATGGAATAATTTGAGGAGTATTGGTGTTAAATCTTCTTCATAGGTCTTGTAGAACTTGGCTGAGAATCCTTCATGTCCTGAGCTTTTCTTAGTTGGTAGTCTTTTCATTGTGTCTTCTACATCTTTGCTTGAAATTGATCTGTTTAAATTGTATAATTCCTCCTGGTTCAGTTTGGGTAGATCATATACCTCTAGAAATTTGTCTGTGTCTTTTAAGTTTTCTATTTTACTGAAGTATGAATTTTCAAGATAGTTTCTAATTGTCTTTTGTATTTCAATAGTGTCTGTCATGATATTTTCTTTTTAATCATGAATTTTAGCAACTTGAGTCCTCTCTCTCCTTCTTTTCCTTAGAGTGGCTAAGGGTTTGTCAATTTTGTTTACTTTTTCAAAGAACCTGTTTTTGTTTTGTCAATTATTTTTTAACAAAAGCAAGTATCTTGATAAAATAAAAAGTGAGTCCCAGCCTGGAAGAGAATGTGTGCAGAGCAAGGGACTTTAATCCAAACTATTTAAAAATTCCTACAAATGAATAACAGAAAGATAAAGACTCTAATTTTAGAGGAGTGATCAAATGATTTGGATATTGCATAACAGAGGATGCATGAATAGCCAAAGCACAAGAAAAGATGCACTCAAATTAAAACCATAACAACACCATTTCATACCAACTGAAATGGTGAAAATTAAAGAGCAGCCATGCCAGTCAACAACAGAATGTGCAGTAAGAGGATTCCTGATGTACTGCTGGGGAGAAGATGAAATTCTATAATCACTTAGAAAAGAAGTAGACAGTTCTTTCTAAGGTTAAGCTTTCATCTACCCTATGATCTAATGATCCTATATCTTGGTATATACCTAAGAGAATCAAGTACATGCATCCAGGAAAAGATCTGCCTAAGAAAGTTTATAGTAACTTTATAGCCCCAAACTGGAAAAAATAAGAATGAACATATTTATGTCTATTATGTTATAAATGATATTTTTATAACAATGGAATACCAGATAGCACTAAAGAAGAGCAAAAAGGAATGCAACAAGGATGAATCTAAATTATCAAAATGAAAGAAGCTAGATACAAATGAGTACATACTGCATAATGCTAGTTGCATGACATTTAAGAATAGGCAAGATTAATCAATGGGGGAAAATCAGAACTCTGACTGGAGGGAAGGGTGTTTACTGGAAGGGCTCTCATAGGGCTTCCTATAATGACAGAAATAGTCCATAAATTTTGTTTGGGTGGCAGTTCCATGGGTATAACATTTATCAAAATTCACTGAATTACATAGATCTGTAGATTTCATTGTGTTTAAATATTACCCCAATGTAAAAGAATATTATGTAGCTTAGAAATGTTTGGGATATATATGATTGAATACAGTACATGAAATCATCTTTTTTTTCTACATAAGCATCTCATGATCATCATCAATAACAACAAATGATGATGCCCAGGCTTTACCTCAAATCAACTCAATCAGAGTTCCTGGAAGTGGGTCCCTGGCATTGGTATTTGCTTAAAAGTTCTCCTGATGATTTTAGAATACAGCCAAGATTTAGACCCACTAATAGAATGTAATGTGTTTGAGAACAACTTAAATGGGTCAATAGCTAAGCAAATTCAGAGAAAAAATATATAATTTGATCAATTAATATAATTGCTGTTGTAGACTGAATATATGCATTGTCCCTAAATTTATATTTTAAAGCCCTAACTCCCAGTGTGACTTTATTTGGAGATAAGATCTGTCGGGTGGTGATAAGGGTGGGTCATAATCCCATAGGGATAATACCCTGCTAAGAAGAGAAAGGGATACCAGCTCTCTGTCCCTCCACCACAAAGGAACAGCAGGTGTCTGTCTGCAAACAGGAAGAGGTCCCTTACCAGCAACTGAATCAGCTGACACCTTGATTTTGACCTTCCAGTTCTTCACAACCATGAAAGGAATAAAAAATCTGTTTGAGTCGCTTAATTGTATTTTGAGCCACTCTGTTGTATTTTGTTATGGCAGCCTGAGAAGACTAATATAATTACCATTCTTGGAAACAAAGGTGTGAATTATCAAATTAGAAAATCAAATCATTATTAAACAAGGTTGATTTTATATATACATTAGGAAATTTCACATTTCTACTCACCAAATAAATGAATTTGATTTTGAATCATTATCTAAGTTCTGATTCAACTATTTGTTCAAATTTATAAGTAGTAAATGATTCAGCAGATTTTAACTGAGTATAAAGCATATTATTTTAAACATGCTCAGATGTAGCCAGCATTTAACATTTCCAGGTGTTTTATTGAACTCAGTGGTCTTAACTGAATTCAATAGAAACATGTTCAGAATTCTAAAACAGTAATGATTCAATGGTTAAATCTAACTTCATGGGTGACAATACAAACCAAACAGGTTATATCCTTAGAAAAAAAATTGTTTTTGGAAGTTAAAGTCTTAGTTTAGCTTTTATTTTTAATGCAGGAATCTGAAATCTAAAGCTGAAATCTATCAAAACATTTTCTTCAGTTTCCCCTCAATAAATCAAACATCAGTTAAAATTGAAATTTATAGTATATTTGTTTTTATTACTTTAAATTTTTTTCAATGTCAGTAGACTCTTCCAATCCTTAGGATTGTGAGTCAACATAAATCATAATCATATAGTCATGATTACCAGCAAGTACATTCAAATGCAAAAACTGTTTTTGTATTATTGGTTTTTATGAAAAAAATAAAAGCGTGCAATGACATGACCATACAATTTAGAAATCTTTCTAACTTGTTTCAAAGTTCAGTTGAGAAATACAGTAGTATTATTTTGAAATCAGGTGATTTTATACAAAGGGCCTCAAATTTTCAAGGAACATAGATAACACTTAAAATATTGCATTTTGGCCAAACAAAAACATTAAAGTCACTTCCCACCTGAAGTTCAAGGACATTTGGAGTTTTATTTTTACTTTATTAGTTTATTAATGTGTTCAACATTTTTGAGGTATGTATATGTATGTGTGTGCATGCTGGGGATTGAACTGAGGGCTTCATATATGTTAGGCAAGTGCTATTTCACTGAATTACATACCATTTTAAAAATTTATTTTATATATACAAGATATTCCTAGGAGTTTTAGAAAATTTCAGAGGCGAAGCAAATAGTGTACTGGGTGTGTTTCTAGTCTAGGGACAATATATATGTATATATTTGCACGATTTAGGTATGGGTAGAATTATGTGAGTTCTAAGGAAGAAGAAATTTCTTCCAGATGAGTGAATTAGGGAAGAGATCTTTGTGGAAAAGGGAAAATTTGAGTGTAGAATTGTCATTTGCAAATAATTTAGATAGGTCGTCCTCTGAATGGACAGCCTACATTTGAATATCTTAAAATACTTGGTCCATACATCACAGCCTCCAATTCATTCATAAAGTTCTACCTTCATGTTCATTATACTTTGCTGATATTAATATATCTAGATCCTTACTATAGCAACTTTGGAGCTGAAAGACCAAAGCCAAGCCCAAGTTTTACTATTTAATAGCCAAAAAATTGCCAAGTTACTTATTCATTCTAACCTCCTGTATCTGCGTTTTAGAGTTGATATTACCAATAATTTCCATTTCACAGGACAGTTGAGAGTATTCATTTAGGCAACATATGAAAAGATATAACATTTTGTCTGGCTTAATAAAAATGCTATAAATGTGAGCGCACATATATTATAATTTTTATTAGTAGTATTTACCAAGTACATCTTGGTCTTATTTTCTTCCTTACTCTCTATATGATTAACCATTGAAACTTCTTTCACCAGAACCATCACATCTTATCTTCTGGTCCTTCTGACCCACATACTCCACAAATATCCAGTCTTGGATACATCCAACAGCTTATTCTTTTCTATTCCTACCCATGGTCTCCTGAATACTATGGGAAAAAGTCATGGGAATGTGGATTTGGTGCCCTAAACAAGTCACAGCAATCCATTACTGATGCCATCAATTCTGTGACTTGTCTTTCATCAATTTGTAACCACTAAAAGTCTTTCCTATTCTTTTCAAGCACCATCAAATTCCTATGGTCCACAGCCTTAGCACTGATATAAATTTAAAGAAGAACTCATTGGCAACTTTCTGCCCTTCCTTTTCTAACAAGCTCTCCTGTAACCATGCCATCTCTTCTGTTCCTTTTAGAACTTTAAAGAAGGCACATGTGTTAAACCCCAATCCTCTTAGATTTACATTATCTTTCCTGACTTATACTCTGTTCCTACTTCTCAATCCTTCTGTCTATTAAATTTGGGCATTTATAAAAATATTTTTTCTTTTCTGCTTTCTCTTTGCTTTTTATACGTTTTCCTGCTAAAGCTGTGAGAATGGTTAAGATTCTAAACAAGTTCAGTTATCAGGGCCCACAAATCCCTATATCTTGTCTTCATGTAAATAGAACAACCAACTTAATTTGACCTCCTTAAATCCTATTCCCTCTTCAATCAATGGCATTTAAGAGTGAAAATTACTTTTATTATGTCCATAATGTCTTTCTTAGCATTAGAATCAAGGAGTTCATCTCCTGTCTCAAAAGTCACACTTAATTTTGATTCTCTTCCTCACTATAATCATTGGTTTAGTCTTCTCTGGTCCTTTTTCCTTTGTCTGCCTTTAAATGTGGGTGTTGCTTAGATTCTGTCCTTGGTCTCTTCCTCCTTGTCTTATTCTTATCTTCCCTGGAAAGTTCCATCTACATTTATGTTCTCATATTCAGCCTATATGCTAAGATTAACCATATTTATTTATTTAGCCTATTTCTTAATTCTTAGCCAGGCCTTCTTCTAATGCTGACTTGACTCTTTTGCTTTGTATTCCAATAATGGCTAGTACTCATTTGGTCAGTCAACAAGTGTTCATTGAGTGTCTGCTATGTACCAAGCACAGTGGTATACATTGGAGCCATGATGGTAAGTCAAGGAGACAGTATCGAGAGAATGCAGATATACAAATAGGCAATATAATGCAGTGTGATGCATGGTGTAATGGAAGTAATTTCACAGGAGGAACATAATTAACTTGTCTTGGGAGTGAGAATCAGGGTCTTTAATTCCATTCAAGCCCCTAGCCCCTAAATGTTTGATAAGCACTTATTAAATTAAGTGACATCAAAGTTGACATTTACGGATGAGGTAGTATTATTAGGTGAAAGGATTCAGAGATGCAAGCATTATTTTCTAAGATGAGAAGTATACTAAGATTTCAAGGACTAGACAGGGCCTGGGGTTTCCTTCCGGCAGCTATTTTAGAATGGTTAAAGTAGGATTCATACTAGGAGATTATAAATATTAATTCTCTTCCTTTTTCATAAAACAATTTTACAAATATTGACCCTTTAATTCTCAAACATTTAAATTCACACAATAGGTACAATTACCCCAATGGGGGGGCTGGTGCCAGGGATTGAACTCAGGGACACTCAACCATTGAGCCACATCTCCAGCCCTATTTTGTATTTTATTTAGAGACAGGGTCTCACTGAGTTGCTTAGTGCCTTACTTTTGTTGAGACTGGCTTTGAATTTGTGATCCTCCTGCCTCAGCCTCCCCAGCTGCTGGGATGGTGTGCACCGCCACAACTGGCATTAATTACTCCAATTTTACAGATTAGGAAACTGAGGGTCAGATTGAATGATTTACAGATTTACCCACAGCCAAGGTCAGCTTCCACAGTCAGGACCCATCTTGGACTTGGTTAAATACCCTTCTGTTACTTTCTTGAAACTCCAAAACATTTTATCTTTGAACTTGTGTTCCGCAAGTGAAGCCCAAAGGGACAATGGAGAGGATGTGCATGCAGACAAGATACACACAATATCCCTGTCTGCAGTTCTTTTCTCCCCATGAGCTTACATCTCTAGTGTGGGATGTGTGGGAATTCTGTAAGACTCCGTGAGTACAAGGAAAGTGCATTATATCTACAACTGAGTAGCTTTCTGCTCAAGGGAGTATTTGCTTTGAATGCAAAAAGAAGGCAGAGGGGCTGGGGTTGTGACTCAGTGGTAGAGCACTCATCTGGCATGTGTGAGGCACTGGGTTCAATCCTCAGCACCAAATAAATAAATAAATAAATAAAATTAAGGTATTGTGTCCACCTACGCTAAAAATAAGTATTTTTTTAAAAAAAAAAAGCGGTAGAGAGCTTACCTAGCACATATGAGGCCCTGGGTTCGATCCTCAGTACCACATAAAAAATAAATAGATAAATAAAAGTATTGTATTGTGTCCAACTACAACTAAAAAAATAAAGAAGGTTGAAACACAACTAAGGAATGCTATGGTATCTGATCATGTTTCCCTGTATACTTTTCATCCATTTATACTTAAAATTATGGCAAAGAAGGAAAGGAAGAGGGCAACCCACAGTTGCTTTTCTTTTAAGTACTTGCTTCTCAGGGAATTGAAAGAGAGTGTGCCAGTAGAATGTGAGTTTATCAAGAAATGAAATAGAACAGTTGAGTTAGCAGAGTGCTTTCACTGCTCCTGTAGGAATGAAATATATGAGCAGGTAGAAGCTAAGTGCTCTTATATTTGCACTTCAAGTATAAAATTTAAATTTAACTTTAATTTCTTTCTTTATTTATAACAATATTAAGTAGCAAATTAAAACACTTAACAAGCTGAGAGACAGAAATTGCCAAAGGGGAAAAATGCTTTATATTTTAGTGCCTCTTACGGCATCTCCTTCCTTCAATTTTCACAGGGACTCTGCGTTTCCTTTACACTGAAATTATGCAGCTAATAAATAGCCAAGCCCTATGTGACTCCAGGTTTTCAGTTTCCAAGTGACATCAGTGGGTCCACTCCTCAGTCACTGTTTTCAGTACCACAGCCTTTTCCTGTCTTTGAAATCACATTACCCATAGTAGATGTTCAATTATACCACATTTCTTTTTCACAGCCAACACACTCATTGCCCCAGATACCACATTGACTGATAAAGATCCACAGGTGAATTTTGGACCCAGAAATGCTTTGGGCCAAAGGGAACTTCTTGCTTCAAATTGGGGCAACTCTGAAGAGCCCTCCCACCTACTATTGAATAGCAGGATCAACTTCTCTCTTGGACCAATTCTGCTTCTTTCACTCTCTTGTAGGTGTTACTTGCAATAGTACCACCAAGAAACATCCAGAACATAAATCTGTCTCAGAGTCTTTTCTGTGAATTCAGACCTAGGGCATCAATCATCAATCCATTGCACTGAAGTTTAACATATATTTCCCATTTTACAAGTCACAGTGTCTAGATTGACTAAATGTTTAGTTATCTGCCATACTTTTACTGTACTTGTAGCTGCAATTATCTTTACTTCCATGCCCAATGAGATCATTTTATTTTAGTGATTTACACTAAACATGGAGGCTATTTCTGTATGCTTGCAGGCCAAGCAAGCTAGAGAAACCACAATTCCTGAGCAAACCACAAACCCCCTTTAGACCTACTTTAGAGTACAATTCTTGCTCTTGTAAGCATTTTCCTCACTGAAGGAAAGAAGTATCAAAGCCAATACTTTAAAGTGCATCAGCCATTTTCCTGAGTCATTTTAAAGAAACATTAAACATTTTTCACCTTAAAATGTTTTTGAGTAGATTTCTGGAGTTTTCAACTTGAATTTTCTAAACTATCATTTAAATACTATTATTTCATGCAGACTTATTATGGATCAGGTAAGGCATAAAAATGAGTCTTACTCATATTTCTTTAAAGGAAAAAACAACACCTTTACATATATCTAAATGTCCCAGGCACAAGTTGCTACTGCCCAAGAACACGTCTGCTATATACAATGGCATTTCTCATGAGTAAGTGTACATTCTGTAACTCATTTAGGAAATATTTGGCTGACTCAACCCTAACTTTTGGCTACCAGAATTAAGAAGATAAAAATATAATAGCTTCTGAGTCATAAGGTGTGGATAAGTATATTTTATAAAGAAGAGAATATCATTCACATGGAGGCCATTTAATTATTTTTAAGCCTTGTGGATTTCCCAAAAAGTTCACATCAATTTCTGGATATTGGTAATTAGCAAAGGTCAAGAATACTACAAATGTGAGTGAGCCTACATCTTGGATTTTGATTTGCCAATGGGCAATACCATTTCTTTTACCCCTCTCTTCTTACTCACCTTTTTCACACACCAGCTAAGCTCGATTCTTCAGTGGTATCTCTCAAAATAAAGCTGAATTCTGGACATAAAAACAAACAAGCAAACAAAAATTTTAAAAATCCCATCTCATATCCAAGGGCAGTTCTGAATGTCCAGGCGAAACCAGAACAACTGAGCTTACAACACTCCAATCCAGTCACATGTCTTTCTGCTTGCATAAGTGGCACACATTGGAAAGTACAGATGCTGAGTTGAGACAGTCATTCTTGTCACATGTTAATACAGGGGTCTTGCAGCCATTCACAGAACAATATGAACTCTCTGCCAGGACCAGACTCTTTAAGGCCCAGAGTGATTGCTTCAGGACTTTGGCTATGAAGAAACCAAATCACATCCAAACATATTCCATGTGCTTTAGCCACCAGATAGCCCTCCATTTATCATTTTATGTCCGACGGGAGAAGGTCAAGTGTGAGATAATAGGGAAGAGAAGGAACTAGAATTCCTTGGGACCTGCTGGTCAGCTTTGCCATAACAGTGTGGTAATTTAGTCATTTAGACTGGACCGATGGATTCTACCAAATTTTTCCATTTACTTAGAGAATGTTAGAAATAAAATGATCATATAAAATAAACTACTTTGAAATAATAACTTATTGATGAGTTAAGACCACTGTTTGGACTGGCAAAACACACCTCCCAAATCTTCACAATGGCTACAATTGGCCCTCCTTGCCTCTCTGACCTTCTTCCTACAGCTCTGTGCTCCCTTGCTTGCTCTGTCACTGCCAGCCTGGCTGTTCCTCAAATGTGCAATGTACCCTCCAGTCCTAAGTCCTTTACAGAAGCACTCTCCTCTCCTGGAAGACCCTTTCTCTGTATAGCCACATAGCTCATCTCTTCACTTCTTTTTTTTTTTTTAAGAGAGAGAGAGAGAGAGAGAGAGAGAGAGAGAGAGAGAGAGAGAGAGAGAGAGAGAGAGAGAGAGAGACCTTCCTATGGCACTCAGTTTGAAATTGAACCTCCCTATTCTTTTGTGCTTGATTTTGTTCAAAAGCACTTATTACCATCTAACATACATGCATTTTATTTATTTGACTTTTGGGTCTGTTTCTTCCTACGTTAGAATGTAAACTTAGTAGAAAGACATCTATTTTACTTTACTCATAGCTATTTTCCCAATGACTAGAACAGAATTTGGCACTTAGTAGAAACTTGATAATTTCTTTTTTATTAATTAACAAACAAATGGATGAATCTTCAAGCCATTTTGTTCTGCTGTCTGGACTTCCAGTTTTTAGCTTGTAATTTACATGGAAAATCTCATGGCACACCCAAAGGAAGGAGAGATGATGTAGTTTGGGCAGTGAATATTCATTTAATTATTTGCCTTACTTTCCAGAAAAGGCAAATAATTAAATGACATCACCCACAAAATCACAGAGCACTTCTGTTGGTATGGTATTCTATAGTGGCAAAACTAAAACATATCTGACAATCCATGATATTTTGATGACTATAATGACAAGGTCTTGGAGTGTAAGCTACTCAGAACTCATCACTTAACCACAATGTTGAGCTTCAGGCAAGTAGAGTTGAAAATTAATACATTTTCTTTGCTGGTTGAAAAATGAAAATAAAATGTAAAAAAGACAGAAGGCTTAAATATTAAACCTGATCTTTGTGAAGGAAATTAATTCACAAAATGATATTTTTTTTTTCTGAAAGTCTTACCTTGCCTCTTTACTCTGGCCTATATGATTCAAAATTTTTGAGGCTATTGTTAAGAATTCAGCTCATTTTCATCTCTCCTATTTTTTCTTTTTGTTCAGATAAGGTCAACTAAATTAAAAAACAAAAATTTCAGGTATATGTGTTTACCTGATAGTTTCTCTGATAGGAATAGACTTAATAACTATAACACTTCAATCTAAACATAATCAACATGAAGGGCATAGGGCAGATAAAAACCTATTACTATTATCCCAGAGATGTCTTGCATGAAATGTTTTATTGGGGACAAAGAAATCAAATGTAGTTCATGACTGAGTAGTACACTTTGTAGTTTACTACTACAAGAATTAGTATTCAATAAAATATTAACAATTTTAAAAAATGCATTCCTAGATCAAAATAGATTTTTAGAAATTTATGGAAGGTGAATTGTTTGGTTACACTTTTTGTCCTTTTGATGTGTGTCAAGTAGGGTTTGGTCAAGAAAACAGAATCGACTTTAGCAATTTTAATCAGAAATAGTTTTAATTTAGGGAATTCCTGAACCTTGAAAGACAAGAAAATTGGAGAAGTTACTAACATTAAGGAAAAAGGGAATGCATGAGTTGCAAGTAATCTCTATTAGTTATCTCAGCTATCTACAGCACCAGCATGGGTGATTTGCAAGACAACCTCCAGAAGTCACTGACAAAAACCTCAGCTCTGCAATGTATGGAAGATACTGTGCTTGCTTGATGCCCCTAGAGCAATAACAGTGCTTTCCCTTCCACCTTCCAAATCCACACTGTCTCTCACTAGAGGACCCTAAACCAGAGCACTGCTTACCAGTGGTCTAGGAGGTCTGGCACTTATCCTTCTAGGCCCTTGCTTCTGGGGAGACAATAAAAGGCAGCATGCTGAAATAGCAACAGATAGTCCTGCCCAAATGGAAACCAATAGGAAGGGAGATGCTTTCTCTCTGTTTGCTGCAAACAAATTGGATCCATTGAGATTGCGCCAGATGGGATCCTGGCGTAACCTAGAATTTGAATCTTCTGTTCTTATGAAAGAACTGGGTATTCCTGGAACCATCATCAAATTTAACAATTTTTTCTTTATGGCATTTTTGTTCTCTGAGTAAGATGATTTCAACATCTTTTTTTTTTTTTTTTTTTTTTTTTACTAAAACAAATCTATTTTTTAAAATAGTTTAATTTTGCTGATGGGTCTTTCTGTACATGTACACATCTCATCTAGCAACCCTACTAAGATTGGGAGCAGTAAGGAAGTTTTTGAAATGAGGAGAAAACTAGTTCATGTACACAAGGCATACCGAAATGTTACCAGGCTGGAACAAAATTCATCTTAGTAAAATTGACATTATAATATAGACTAGTAGTTTCCTCTCCTGCAACTCTAAAATCTTCCTAGCCTGTGACTCAGTTTCCTACACTAAGAGGCTGTTGCCACAGTAGTCATGGTAGTCAGGGGAAGGAAATGCTTGCTCACCTTCGCTGGGTTTAGAAAACCACTCCACATCAAAGAGATGACTCATCCTGCCCACTTGAAGCCCGGAGCTTTCCTCCTACCTCCCACCACCCTCTGTGGGCTGTACTGCTCTTGGCTGGAGAGGCCTTTCACCAGCAAGTCCAGGTTTGTGGCGTCTGGCATGCTTACCTGCCTGAATGACGAGGCTTCCTGAGGTGGGTTGAATTGCAGGTTGGGACCTGATGGTGACCACCAATTTGCCTGACCTGTGGTTCCAGCTGTATGGTTCAAAGTCAAGAAGTTGGGCTTTCTCCTTCTCTCCTCAAAACACATAAAAGGAAATGGAATAATTTTATTTCCATATTCCTGTTAACAGTAAACATAAACAGGCAATGAGCAAACCTGAAAGGTCATGACTATCTATTTTCATTATTTTTTTGAAAAACATTTTGTTTTTGGAAATTCCAGAGGCCATTAGGTTTATTTCAATGAGTTCAACAGTGTTAACATATGGTGGGGCAGATGGTGGTTGCTCAGAAAATATTTATTCCTGAAGGATATGCCTCTCTCTAGATGGAAAGCATCATAAGGTAAATAACTTCACTTTAAAAATTCTTAGAGAAGATTCCATATTCTTGAACAAAGTCTGCTTCAAAACTCAATATTTAGCAGAAAGTGGATGTGGAAAAATAAAGGGCTTTGGAATCAGTAGAGATGGGTTTGAGATTAAGTAATCAGAATAACTCTCTTAAATTCTTATCAAATCAATGTAATGTGGTATTAAAAGAGTTGGAGTCAGATTGCCCTATTCTAGAATCTCTGAGAATTACCTACTAGCCACATGACTATTGGATTGTGACTTCTCTAGCTTTCTATTTGCTTATGTAATATATAGAGTAACAAAAATTTCCTCTTAAGCTTACCGTGAGGACTAAATAAAATAATGCAAATAATGTTCTAAATTCAGAGCCTGAGACATAATTAGCATTCAGTAAATTTTGGTGATGCTCTGACCCTGTTTCCTAACTTGGGAAGAGGGAAGACTAAAGCTGTAAAGGGGCGCTACAGATCAGATGAAGTAATATCAGCAAGGTGTTTCCCAAGTGTGATTTATCAGCATTATCTAACTCCCTCTTGGAGATGAGCCCATTCCTTTTCTCTAGCATTTGGACATGGACTTGCTGCTGCTCTTTTGGCATCGTCCTTGGCAATTTGCACACAGGTTTAAGAGACTAGCATTCAGAATGCATGTGAAACATGATGAGTTTGACAATCTGCGTGTGTTTCAGCAACAAGGTGCTCAGATGTTTTGTCCCTGCATATTCATACTGCCAGCTTTCCTGATGGCTTGGATATTTAGGGGAACTGAGGTCTTATCCTGGTATATGGCTCAATCCATTTTGAGATGATCCCAAGACTGATCTTGGTTAAAACCAGTCCTTCTGTAATTGTGTTGATATTAGAGTGACCTGCCCATGTTAGAGCAAAGTACCTCTTATACCACCTTTCCTTTTGGGAAGCCGGCTTGCCCATTTTTTTTTTTTTTGGCCTGACTTGATAAATAATAATGCTTCTGGGGAATCTGGAGAAGAATTGGTGTGAATGGGTTTATATATTACTCATATTACCTCATGATTACTCAGAGTTACTTGGAAAATCTCCAGCCATTTCTTCTTGATCCCAGCTACCTAAGGGATTTGAACTGACATCTGCTTTCAAAGTCCATTTGAAAAGGGCGTGTCTGAGTATTAGGTTTCATTCAACAAATATCGAGTGGGACCCCTTAGTAAAAGTATGGTGTGAAATTAGAGTCCTTCTACTTTCAGGAAAAGATCCATTTAGGTTCAAATCTAAATTCTGTCACGTGCGATCTTGAGGCTGTTAACCTCTGAGTATCCCTTATTCATCTATGAAATAAAATAATAATTCTTAACAATGTTGAGAGAAGATAGATGTTTGTTATTATAAACTGAGTAGTAATAAGTGGCATTTGTTCTGAATATTTTGAACGTTTTAGCAAAAGCAAATGGTCAGGGAAATTCTCCAGTTCTTTCTTAGGTATCCCTATCCCAAATGGTTGTACTAAATAGAGAAAACAAGAAGAAATATGTTTTATGAATAACAAATTTAGAGTTATTGGTGGTTATTTAGAAAAAAGACACTTGGAATCCAAGAGACAACAGAATTTATAACAATTTATAACATCACTTTAATAACAAATTTATAAAGTGATCTCTCTTTGTTAGACTATAAGATAAGAAGACCAGATAGGAATTAGTTTAAGGCATAGCTGAGGTTCATTTTTTACATACTTTTTGGATTGATATTTATATAAATTTTATTCAGGGACATTTATTTATATATATCTCTGTGTACTTGTTGTTCATGTGCTTGTGTGTGTGCTTATGTGCAGATGCACAATAAATATTTTTATTTGATGGAACAAGTTTTGTTTCACTCATTTTAAAGGAAGGATTAGGATACAGGAAAGAAGAAGAATGAAAATTAGATCTTATTTTTGATACCTTACTAAAAAATTTTCAGAAAATTGAATATAACCAAAGAAAAAAATGAAGCTAAAATATCTTAATATCACTGAGAGGATACATTTACACATGATACCAGAGATACACAAGGTTCAGAAAACTGTTCACATTAATATTTATTAATTTAATCTATTCTTTAACTCTGAGTAATGAATAACCTTTTTAAAAGTTGAGCTTCTTTATTAATCTGAAAAGCCCCAAACTTCAACAATGAAGTGTTATTCTCAGTAAGCTCTTATAGGGTAAGTCCAGCATTCAGAGTGGCTATGTCAATAGGCCATGTGAGAAGGAGATCAATATATTAACTGGATAATTTGATCAGTAAAGATGGAGAATATAGGTATGTGATTCAGTCCTCCAAGTTTGTGGTAAGTTTTATTTGCCTGCCTTTCCTGAGTAATTACATGAAATTTCCACATCACTTGGCTATGTAGACATGGTGAAGGGTTTTTAGTTCATGCTGAGAAGGTTAAGAAAGCCTGACTTGCATAATTGGTATTCTGCCTCATATCCATGAGTGCTAAGCTGGATAATTTGCCTGAACTTGCCTTTTGGAGTTTCTTATGGGGTTGATATTTTCCATCCATGACCATGGCATTTTATGAACCTACACAGAAATATAAATCCTCTGAATATCCCTTCTTCCCATCACTCCTTCTTCATCCTTTCCTCCTTCTCTTTTTTCTTTCTTTCTACTGATTTACATGAAATCATGTAAAACTGGACCTTGATGGAACAATAGCAATCATAACTACTTTAGCATTTCTCAAATTTCACACTCATTCATTTTGGAGGGGAACTGGGGGGTGCCAGGGTCACTTAAATCACCGAGCCATACCTCTAGCTCCCTTTATTTTATTTAGAGATAAAAGTTGCTTAGGACCTCAGTAAGTTGCTGACACTGGCCTTTAACTTGCAATTCTCCTACCTTGGCCTCCTGGGCTGCTGGGATTGCAGGCATGCACCACCATGCCTGGTCATAGATTTTTTTAAAAAATTAATTAATTAATTTTAATTGGGTATATATGACAGCAGAATGTGTTTTGATTTATTGTGTACAATTGCAGCACAACTTTTCATTTCTCTGGTTGTATACCCCATATGTGCAGTGATACATGTACCTAGGGTAATGATGTTCATCTCATTCCATCATATTTTCTGCCCCCATTCTCCCTCCCACTCCTCCCTCTCCTTTGCCCAGTCAAAGTTCCTCCATTTTTTCTCATGCACCCCCTGCCCCTGCCACTGTTATGGATCGGCATCCACTTATCAGAGAAATCATTTGTTTTTTGGGGATTGGCTTACTTCACTTAGCATGATATTCTCCAGCTCCATCCATTTTACCTGCAAATACCATAATTTTATTCTCTTTCAAGGCTGAGTAATATTCCACTGTGTGTATAGACCACAGTTTCCTTATGTATTCATCTATTGAAGGGCATCTAGGTTAGCTATTGTGAATTGTGCTGCTATAAACATTGATGTGGCTGTGTCCCTGTAGTATGCTGTTTTTAAGACATTTGGGTATAGACCAAAAAGTGGGATAGCTGGGTCAAATGGTGGTTTTATTCCCAGTTTTCCAAGGATTCTCCATACTGCTTTCCATATTGGCTGCACCAATTTGCAGTCCCACCAGCAATTTATAAGAGTGCATTTTCCCCCACATCCTTGCCAATACTTAATGTTGTTTGTATTCTTAATAGCTACCATTCTGACTGGAGTGAGATGAAATCTTAAAGTAGTTTTGATCTGTATTTCTCTAATTACTAGAGATGTTGAACACTTTTCATATATATGTTGATCGATTGTATATCTTCTTCTGAGAAGTGTCTGTTCAGCTCCTTAGCCCATTTATTGAATGGGTTGTTTTTTTGGTGTGTGTGTGTTAAGTTTTTTGAGTTCTTTATATATCCTGGAGATTAGTGCTCTATCTGATGTGCATGTGGCAAAAATTTGCTCCCAAAATGTAGGCTGTCTGTTCACTTCATTGATTGTTTCTTTTGCTGAGAAGAAGCCTTTTAGTTTGAGTCCATCCCATTTATTTTTGATGTTATTTCTTGCACTTTAGGAGTATTGTTAAGGAAGTCAGGGCCTAATCTGAAATGATGAGGATTTGGGCCTACTTTTTTCTTCTATTAGGTGCAGAGTCTCTGGACTAATTCCTAGGTCCTTGGTCCATTTGGCATTGAGTTTTGTGTGTGGTGAGAGATAGTGGTTTATTTTCATTTTGGTGCATATGCATTTCCAGGCAGTCATAAATTTTTTAACATAAAAATTGTTTGATTTTTTTTTCTTATAAATTCTCTTTAAAAACAAAAACTAAAATATCAACTTTAGATACTTTCTAAAAAACTATATTCAAGGATTGTGGATTTAGTTATTTTGACTATTTTTTCCTGATAAACAATAACAGAAATAGATAACAAGTTTATATATGTACCACCTCAAATCATGTAATTTAGCTTTGAGAAATACTGTTCTCATCTAGCCTTCAAATAAATTGGCTTAGAGAAATGTAGTGATGTTTTCCAGAGGTACACCGCCAGTTAGAAATAGAGTTAACAGATAAAACCATGCTTCAATTATTAAAATTAGTAGATTGTCTTACTAACTACACTGATTTATGTTATGTACCTATTTGGTAAGGCTGTAGGAAATAGCAATTAAAATAGTGAAGTAAAACCATCAAAAGCAAAGCAGAGAAAACAGTCCATCTTCCTATTTACCTGTATTTCAGCAATTCCTAGGTCACAGAGGGACCACAGATGTTTTATGACAGTGGTCCTCAACTAAATGATTTCTATGGGGTTTACAAATACTTTCCCAGTGCATGGATAGTGTTGGAATATTTTTAGAGTCATACCTTTCCTATGAATTCTTCCCTAGAAAAAGGATTTGTGGTTCTTAGGAAAGCAGTATAAAGATTCCTCAAAAAACTAGGGATGAAACCACCATATGACCCAACTATCCCTCTTTGGTATTTTCCCAAAGATCTAAACTTGGAATACTATAGTGATATGTATCATGGAGATTAGTTTTATATATTTATATATATATATAAATATATTAACATATATTATATATGTATATATTTATATATGTCCTCTGCACAATTGTGCTTTTGCCTCCTTACAAAAGAAAGTATTGCTTTTCACCCACTTTATTAGGGCAATCTTATTAGAATGCGATGCGTAAAGTCAGCAATGACACCAGACACAGGGGTAAACGGTAATTCTGTGGGTCCTATTGTAGGTGTGGAAGGGGAATGAATTTCATATTTCAAATTTGTGAAACAAATCAAAAGTCTCTAACTCTTTTCTTTCAATAAAAATGAAGGAGTGCTAAATGAATTTTCAGTTGATAGATCTTTAAAACATCTTTTTGCATGATATATCAATACATATTTTTTGGCACAACAAACATTGTATAAAAAATTGTATGAAAGTTATAACTCCAATAAAAGACTATTCTCATCTACAAATAAGACTTCTTTTTAACATTTATCTAAATTAAAGCTACAAAATAGAATTAATACTAAACTTTAACTCATTCTAGCAGAAGTAACACTCATACGAACACTATGGGGAAGAAATCCAAGCCACATTCATCTCATTGAGATACTTATCATTATTACAGTAGATGGGGTAGAGAGAGAAGATGAGAGGGGAGGGGAGGGGGGATAGTAGAGGATAGGAAAGGCAGCAGAATACAACAGACACTAGTATGGCAATATGTAAAACAGTGGATGTGTAACCGATGTGATGCTGCAATCTGTATATGGGGTAAAAATGGGAGTTCATAACCCACTTGAATCAAAGTGTGAAATATGATTTGTCAAGAACTATGTAATGTTTTGAACAACCAACAATAAAAATTAAAAAAAGAGATATTTATCATTATTTTTAATTGAATATATATTTATTTATATTTTAATATCAACATAATTATATTAAATAAATCAAAATATAATCATTTTGCTGAGCTATTTGTTACTAATAATTGTTATATTACTTGAGAGAAATATTTTTTTAACATTCAGAACTTATTAGAAAATTTAAAAATTTAATTTATATTTTTGCTGCAAAGAAGTATAATAGAATCATTAATAGAAGACATTCAAGAATAAAATAAAATAATATATTATATGATAAAAGTACATGAAATTAATATAAAATCTGATGAGAAAGGGAAATAGAAAAATTATCTTGATATATAAAAAGAAAGTATAAAAATTCAAATTTTTAAGAGCAATTTACAAATTGTTATTTTTCTTTTTTTTAATTCTTTCTTTCTTTTTTCCTGAACCCCCTGGCATTCTACCACTTAGCTGCATCACCAGTCCTTTTTATTTTATTTTATTTTTAAATTTTGAGATGATCCCAATAAGCTACAGGCTGTCTACAGACTTGGAATCCTCCTGCTCCAGTCTCCAGAGTTGCTGAGATTACTGCTATGGATCACTGCATCCAGCAGATTTTCTATATTTTTAGATTGTGGATGACAAGGAATTAAATCATTTTGATGCCTGAATTTCATAGGTGCATTTAAAACTTAAAGGACAATTTTATTTTAAAAGATTAACACTAAAATAAGTTTAATTCTCACCACAAAAGTAACAACTATATGAGTTAATGTATTTGTCAGTTAGAATTAACCATTCCACAATGTGTGTATACTTCAAAACATCATATTGTTCATGCACACACACACACACACACACACACACACACACAAATGCAGTATTCTCTGTCAATTTAAAAATGTAAAGATAAATAAATAAAATAAGCTGGAAATTACATAATTTGTGTTACATTTTCAAAATAAAAGTTAGATGTCACCTTAAATGAGGGCTTACAGGATTTTTCCAGTTTCTTTAGAGAGTGGTTGAAGACCACTGTTCTCAGGGATGAATCAGATTCTCTGCTGCAGAAGATTCCATGGAGAAACCTTGACATGCTTTGTGTTTTCCAGGAATCAGTTCAGTAGTTGTCCGAGGAGCACACTCCCATCTGCATGCTGCCAGGACCCTGGGACAGACTCTTGAATATTCAGGACCCAGATGAGCCTGGATGCTCAGTAGTCTTCCGCTTACAAATTCTCCACCTTCCCTTAGCACTGCAGAATGTAACTTCTGTTATTTACCAGATTAAATAAGTTGGTTCTTCTCTAATTTTTCATAAAAGTTAGAAAAATCTAAGGTTATTAACCAGATTAGAAATCATTTGAAAAAGAAAAATAGCAGCATGCATTTAAAAGGTTAAATGAAGCAAAAAGTGCACTTTTTAAAGTGTGTAATTGTGCTGTTGTTATTAAAATTTTGAAGTTTAATTATTGTTATTAAAATTATTGAAGTTTATGGTGAAATTGTCTTTAAAGAGGGTTGATTTAGAAAATCATACTTCATTGTATATACATATGTATATGTGTGTGTGTGTGTGTGTGTGTGTGTATCAATCAATCAGTTCTCTTCCAGAGAAATACAGTTCATTTCTGACATATTTCAGTAACATAGGTTTTATATTACCAAAAACTTACAATTAGGGGATATACATAAAGTTTCCTTATATTTTCTTTTTCAATTTTTGTGCTTTTTTGGGCAAGAAATTTAAAAAAAGGGGAAAAGCAAAAATTTCAATGCACTTAAAATGATTGGATTAAAGATACTTACGATCATGAAATCAATAAAAAAATGACCTTGAGCAGATGAAAAATATCTTGATTGAGACAATAAAAACATTCTTAGAATAGAGGCATATTGTAGCTTCAATCTTAGACCATTATAAACATAAACTTCATTCAGTTTTATTAAGTCTTGATTATATTCAGAAGTGGCTGACCTCTTGTTTCCCAGTAGCCTTTATTTTCATTCTGGGAAAAATGAAACAAAAAATCTGAAGTTTAATGCTTCATGTAGATATTTACACACAGAACTCTTCTACAGAGCCTAGAATCTGCAGATAAATTCAGGATAGATATTAGTACACTCCTGTGTAACGTCATCTTATCCTTCATTACCACAATTTTGCTTTATGCCACTCATATTTAACTCCTGGAAAGTTTAAAAGAAGCCATGGAAACCATTATCATCAGAGGGAAAATAGTAGAGAAAAATACTTCCATTTAAGAAAATTTGCTTCTGTGCTAGGCTTGTAAGGGATTTATTATAAATACCATATTGCTCAGAAAATCAGAAACCTGAGAAATTCTTCCAAGCAATCAGGAAAACACATGATTTGCAACTATGAATTGCTTTTGCAAACTGGAACAAGTCTTTAAACACCACCAATAAAAAAATTGCTTGGCAATCCCATGGTTTGATTTATATTACTTTCCTCGATACTTAAAAAAAAAAATCTCAAAACTGAATCCAACTTTTTACTGGTGTCACAAAGAGGAAAAACTCCACAATTTTTTCTGACACATTTTGGTAAAATAAAAAAAAAAAATCAGAGGATTCATTCAAAGAATATAATTAGGATGACTTGATAGAAAAAGATGGACTAGCAGGATGACAAATTTTGGATTTAATCTTAGTGTGGGCGAAGCATGGTATTCAGGTCATTTATTTAAGAGAAAGGAAGAGATAAGTTATACCTTGCCTTTTTGATAAAAATCATGCAGCGATTCATGTTTCATTCAGTGTTTAATTTAGTATATTTATCTATGGTATTTACAGTAACTTTGTTCCAAGTTGATTAAGGTTTACTCACAACTGACTAAGCAAGTAGAAATGAAGGGCAGAGTAAGTCATAATTATTAGTCATTTATACATATACTTAATATATTCCGGGATTTAGATTGATATGCACCCTTTAAGACTAATTTAACTTACCTTTTCCATGGAAGATAAATTAACTTGAATAAAGTAAAGAAGCAGAAAGTGCAGAAAATATTCATTTAGTAGCCTCTCAGCTGCTCTTCAGTGATCTGCTAAGATTTCACATAGGTCAAGAAAGCTTATTTTCCAAATATATCAGAGAATTGGCTTCTGTACATACACTTCCAAGGACCTAAATCAACCCAGAGCTTTGCTCTGAAATTTTGGTCTAAGATAAAATCTCTTATTCCAGGTGAGTATGGAAGGAAGAAAGCGCTTCATGTAACTGTTCCTCTCCTTCCATATCCAATAGAGCAAAAGCACTTGGTTCCCTGTACAGCCCTGGGGAGTCCACTCACTTTCTTCCAGTTAAGCAAGTCTGGTCTTCAGCCTGTGGCTTGGCAGGCTGTAGGAGAGGAGAATTTTAACAAATTAAAGCTTTTACTTGCAATGGAATACCACCTTTGAATTTGAATAGACATTAGTTAAATCATTTGGATGTTTTTAAGATGTAAGTAAAATATCTACTTAAGTATCTGTTTAAATATTATCAGTGACAACTTAATGCTCTGTAGCCTACTTACAGCAAGGAAAGAGGAAAATATTTCCTCTTTACATTTTGATGTTTCATTTTCAATTTCAATTTTTAATAAAACAGCAGAATGTATGGTAATTTTGTTTTGTATTGTTTCAAACATAACAAAATTATGCTCTTTAATGTTACTTATCTCCATGATACAGTAGTAACTAAAGAGTGATGCTGAGTTATATTTTGAGGTTACAAGGAGATGATGTATGAGAATACTTTACAGCTGAGGGCCGAGCACCATGAGAATTTCCTGTCAAATCTCTTGATTAGTTCAAACTTCTAATAGATATGTACTCACAAGCAATGGAAAAAGAAAAAATGCCCCCTTTTGTAAAACAACAACAATATCAACAATACCTCATTGTAAGAGCTTAATTGGTTTCAGTACAAGTAATTTCACTTACAAAGACAAGACTCAACTAGTAATGAAGGAGGAGTATCCAAATACTTTGAAAACTCAGAAGTGGGCAAACAGTTCCTCCCTCCCTCCTCCTCTCCCTCCCTCCTCCTCTCCCTCCCTCCCTTGGTTGCGGTCTTTCTTCCTTCCTTTTCATTTCCCTCTTTCTTCAAATATAAAGCCTACATTCCCTCTTTCTGTGATCCCATTTGTTGACAATATATATAATAATTTTCACACAATTTCTCATATATTAGAAATCTGAATGATAATAAGTACCATTAAGATATTTGTAAGTGTCCATATAGGGATTTTTTAAAAAAAGATGTTTGCCTCTCAATTGAATTAATTTTGTTGATCATTTTGTTTAGAATCACATTTCTGTGTGGAAGTTTTCCTGGACCGTCACTCGTGGTCACCCCTCACTGGAGATGAGTGCTCGACCTGGTTCATTCCTCCTGCCTCTGGTTCCATCTTCTTACCCTGTGACTGAGTGGGAAATATTTTGACAAGATTAAAGCTTTCAATCAAAGTACAAAGCAGCAGAGTGAGACAAGAAAATCACTTCTTGACGACTAGGCTTCGTTATATGTCAGTTAAAAGAAATGTGTCAGATTTGAAACCTGACTCGTAAGATTGTATCTCCTAATTTCAGTAACTGACATGATTTTTATCACACTGTATAATTTTAATCTTATTTCTAAGGACTCTTTTTTATTATGAAGGTGTGGGGAAAATGAATACTCAGCATTCATCTTATTTGGATAATACACATACTTTTTGGTTCCAAATCTGAAGTACCATCCTCCTATAACTTTGGATTGGACATTTGTATAATCTCAGAAGATGACATTGAATTAGAAGGAAAACAGTGTCACAGGGTAAGGCACATAGGATATTTCTATTCCTCTGTCTCCCCAGGCCTTCATTTTCCTACATATGTAAAATTAGACTGCTGGTGACCAAAAGGACATCAGAAAGCATTACGTAGCACTCCTTTCTTTTACACATGAGCAAACTGAAACTCCATGAGGCGGTATGGTTTTGCACGAGGGCACAAGTTTTAGAGTCAAACAGGATCAAGTATGAATTCTACTGTAGGAACTATGTAAATATGGACAAATTACTAAAACTTACTGTGCCTAAATGTTCTTTGTGGGTGGAGATAATAATATTTACTGGTGAGGAATGCTGTGGAGGAGTTAATTAAAATATGTTTGAATGGCTGGCAAAAGATATATGGTACTTTGTCTCTTGCCTTTGTAAGACAACTAAGTAAATTAGAGGCAGAAACCTGCTTTAGATGTCTATTTTGTGTTATTTCAATCACAATTTGCTAGCGAATCCCTAAGGAGGCTTCAGCTTCTGGAATTCATGACTTCTGTCAACAAATGAGGCACCTTGATCCAGGGCTGTAGCCTCTGTGGTTTGTCCAAGTGGAGGCAGGAGAAACATACATCATTTCTCAGTTCCTGGTTACCAGAGGTTCAAACTGAGGGTGGGCCTGATTGGATCATCAATGACAGTTGATTTATCACTAAGTGCTGTGTTCTGTAGTTAACATCCAAGTTTTCATTATGGATTCTGTTATCCCAGAAGTCTTTAGATTATACCCCATTAAGGACATGCCTGTAGACAATTTCTAAAACATCACTTTTCTATACCCAGTGAACTTCCATTTCCATTATTCACCAAATAGTTTAGAAGCCATATTTACTTTTAAAAAAATCATGATTCAGTTGTAGATAATCTATCCACTGTTCTCACAGCTCTTTTTGTAGGCTTTTTCAAACCCAGTTATTCTGCAATAAAAATCTCTTGATCCTTGAATTTTTTCTTGGTTCTTTTCTAGTGTATCAGCATCTGGAAATGCCCTATATTTTGTTGCTTTAGTCCAGAGGTGGGAAAATTATGACCCTGTGGGCTGACTCCAGCCTCGTTATGCATATGACCCAAAATCTTAGAATGGCTTTTTATTGTTAAATGGTTGAAAAAAAATGTAAGAGGAAAACAATATTTCATGACATAAAAATTGTGTGAAATTTAAATTTTCTTGTCTATAAATAAAGTCTTATTGGACCACAGCCATGCATGTCCTATTACAACATATCACTATATTGCTTTTGTACAACTGCAAAAGAACACTCCCTTCATTCTCAGGTCTCATAATAGGGGTTGTATTTCTAAGCTCACTGCTGCCTGGAGACCATTTTTCCACCATCCTTTCTCCATTCAATTGTCAATTTTCTCCTCTAAAGTATAATTCAATGTAAAATTTTAGATTTTGAAGAAAACTGGAAGGTACTGAGTCCAACACTCTTGCCTCAAGACTAACATGACCTTGTTGTTGTTGCTTATGCTATTTTCTATCCAAACTCATTGTCACAGTTGTTTTCTGGCCTTTTTGTGTGCGGCCGTTTTCCTTATCATAGTGTATGTATTCAGAAGTAGAATGTTGAATTATTTATATTCTTCTGTTGTGGTTCATTTTCTTTATTTTTCGATGCCAAGTATACCTCTAATTTTTTCTTATCTTATATTCAATTATTTGAAACCAAACCTTGGGTGCTCACAAGTCTGCACTCTTTGACATCAGCTTACTACTGCTCAGAAGGCATATGGTTAAGTGATAATTTTCTAGATCTTTCTTTCTCCATAAGAACTCACGGTCCTAGCAGATTCTTCACTCCAACACTGCCGAGAAACCTCAGCCCTTTAAAAGTTCCTTTAACACATCTTTTTTCCACCTGAAATGTCTTTGGATCTGTGTTGCTTTTGTCTCTTACCAGCCTTCCCCTTCCCCTTCAATTCTGATAAAGAAGAGATGACTTCCTCTCCCTGCATTTCCTCCAAGTTCACATATCCCACTTTACGAACTTGGTTTTCTCTAATATTCTCTAACATTTAAGTCTTCAAATTCTACTTTTCATGACTCTTTTCCTTTGCACCCAGTCTATAATACTTTTCCTCAAGTCTGTTTTCTTACAAACATGACCATTTCATCTTTTCCTGCCTACTGTTTAGACAAGTCGCCTGCCATTGTTCATGACCAGACCACTTTCAACGGCTACACATGACTTCAGCTCTAACTGACTTAGGAAACTGCTCTGTTTAAGGATAGTAGTGACCTGTGGTCCAAAATTCCAGAGGTCTATTCCAAGTACTTACTCCTTTCAACCTGTCTGTAGTATTGAGCATCACCGACTAACAACTCCTTAAAACCCTCTGCTGCCTTATTAACAATAACTGATTCTCCTTCTCCCATTGATGACTTCTTCTCAGTTTTCACATCTATTCTGGCAACTACCCCATTTGCTTACTTTTACAAGTATTTGTTTTCCCCTCCCCAAACCTCTGAGTTTTTTTTTTCACATTACGAACTTTGCAAGTAGAGCCATATTTTATTTTATTTTTTTTGATATCTTGCAGCAGAGTCAACCATAGCAGAAATAAACAAATTCATGATAAATACCCACTGCATTGCATGAAAGTTTTGAATTCTAACCTTTTTAAAGCAGGAGAGACTTTGGTACAAAGGCATTGTTTTATTTAATGAAATAATTTGGACACAAATAAAAATTTGACATAAATAATTGTAACTTGAATGCATACTTTGAAAAAAAGAAATTTTATTTTTGATGTATAACAAACATTGTCTTCATTTATCTTTTGCTTTCATTCTCAATATCTTTTATAAAATAGCAGCTGCTCATTAACCCCTACCCCCATAGACTTAGATATATCTATCTTCTCTTTCAACCATGTGGGTTTTCTGTTTCACTTTAAAGTAAACTACTTAGAAAAACAACAGATCAATATCTCTGGATGGCAGAAGATAGAACTTATTCAAAATCATCCTTTCTAGTGATACTTCCTTATTCTCTAAGAATAAATTCTTCCTTATTCTTCAACTTATTCCATAAGGATCAGTGGATCTTAGAAGACTTTTATGTTTTTTAAAGTTCAATACATATGAATTTCAATTTTCAGAGAAATGAGAAAGCAGAGAAGAAATGAAGATCAAAAAGTCTACACATGGGGCTGGGGTCATGGCTCAGTGGTAGAGTGTTTGCCTCACACGTGTGAGGCATTGAGTTCAATTCTCAGCACCGCCTATAAATAAATGAGTTAAATAAAGGTCCATCAACAACTAAAAAAAAATTTTAAAAAGTCTACACATTGATGGAAAGAATTTTCCATCAAAATGATATGATCAACAAGTAATAAAAGTTGATGACTCAAAGGAGAGTCCAGATACATTATTGTGCTCACAGTAAGCTCTGAGGTGTGTGGCAAGAAATGCATTAATAATAAAATGACACTACTTGAAAGGGCTTGTTTTCAATCTTATAGATCATAGAGGATTTAAATTATCTAACATGATATGTATTTATTTGCATTCCACGAAGTTTTCTTTGGGAGAAACAGAAGCTGTCTGAGAAAGATTTTAGGCTCAGTGTTTACTATAGAAAATAGTCTACCTCAACTCTGTTGAGGACTACAAAAAATCTTACTGAAAATTATCATAAAATAACAATATACAAATACAGGACTCTGCATTGGACTTTGATATTTGGTAGTAAGGCAGGGTTAGAGAATATGAGTCAATACACACATCTATCTTTTACTAGGAGGAAGTGTATCATCAGGGCCTCTGACTCATGTCTTCATTCTTCCTTGTACTATACCCTAAACATGGGGCATAAACCCTGAGATAAGGTGTGATGACGCAAACCACATCCTTTTCACTTTCTCTGTTTTCCTTCCTGCCTAAACACACAGGCAGAAGCCCAGTGAGGTGGCACCCTGACATTTGGACCCAATCCAAAACACAAGTGAGACAGAATCAGGGAAATTCTTTGTCAGACACAGGAACTTCATTTCATCTCCACATGATTCAGGAGGTACTAACCCCAACCTCTTTAGTCCTAATATTTTTTTGAAATAGTTTTTTTTTTTTAGTTGTAGATGGGCACAATAGCTTTTATTTTATTTATTTATTTTTATGTGGTGCTGAGGATCGAAACCAGGGTCTTCATGTGCTAGGCAACCGCTCTACCACTGAGCTATGACCCCAGCCCAAGTTCTAGTTTTTCTTTTTCAGTGGAATAGATATTATTCAAAGATCACTTTGGGTGCCTTTGACCAAGGTCCCACCTACTCATTCTATTTTACGACAGAATAAAATCTGAAGTAGCTATCTTAAGTCTAATTTCTTTAATAAGAAAATCCTACTAATTTCTAGTCATTGAACTTAGTAAACATTCTCCCTCTTCCATAAAAATCATAATACAATAAGAAGAAAAAATAGAAGTAAAAAATAAGCAGTAAGGATAAGAAGAATGCAAATGTGATAACCGTAAGAGTTAACATAATGTTCATGATTAACTTTGAAATTCTCTAATATCCTAGGCAGCTGAGATAAAAGGGGATCACTCTTTGATCACCTGTAGTCTTTTGTGGCTGTGGAACAGCAAACATCTGCATCATTTAGGAGTTTTTAAGAAATGCACAGTTTCAGGGCTGCATTATGGCAGATGGTATGGAGTTTCATAAAAAGTATTAAGAATAGAAATAATGTGATGCAGTAATTCCACTGCTGGGTGGGTGCTAGGCATGCATCTAAGAGAAATGAAATCAGTATGTCAAAGAGACATTGTGCTCCCACATGCCCTGCAGCACTGTTTACAACAGCCAAGATATAGAGATAACCTAAGGGTCCATTAACAGATGAAAGGACAAAGAAAATGTGATGTGTGTGTGTGTGTGTGTGTGTGTGTGTGTGTGTGTGTATAATGGAATACCATTCAGCCTTGAAGAAGAAAATCCTGTCATGTGTGACAACTGGATGAACTTGGAGGATATTATGTATGTTAAGTAAGCCAGACACAGAAAGACAAGTACTGCATGATCTCACTTTTATACAAGATCTAAAAAAGTTGAACTTACAAAGTAGAGATAAAATAGTGATTGCCAGGGGCTACGGAGAAGAGCCTGGGTTTGGGAAATGTTGGTCAAAAACACAAAATCTCAGTTAAATAAGACAAATACATTCAAGAAATATATAGGATGATTTTTAAAAATTTTTAATTTTAGTTGTAAATGGACAGCATGCCTTTATTTCACTTGTTTATTTTTATGCGGTGCTAAGGATTGAACCCAGTGTCTCACACATGCTAGGCAAGCACTCTGTCACTGACCCACAGCCCTAGCCCATATTATATGATTTGATGACTAGAACTGCTAGCAATATATTATATTCTTGGAAATCGCTGAGAGTAGATATTTAAGATATTAAATATTCTTACCACAAAAGTATGAGTGAGGTAAGAAGTGCACTAATTAACTTGTGTGCTAAATAACTCAACCATTTTACCATGTCTACTTATTTTAAAACATTATATTGTAGGTAGGTGATAGATACATTTTTTATTTGTCAGTTAAGAAAAACAAATAAATAAAGGAATTTGCAAATTCTCAGGCCCTGATCTAGGCTGACTAAATCAAGATTCTTGGAAATAGAGTCCAGAGATCTTTTTTTAAAAATGTTTTTATTAGTACATTATAGTTGTACTTGATAGTGGGGTTCATTTTGACACAATCATAAATGATTGCGCTATTTTAGTCCCAAGTACTAATTTCTTCCCTCCCCTCTTCTCTCCCCTTGCTCTTCTATGGGTCTTCTTTTTATTCATTTATTTATTTTTATTGTTGTTTTTAATTAGACATACATAAAAGTGAGCTTTTCTGTGGTATATTCACATATGTACATAGCATAATTTGGTCAATTTCATTCTGTAGTTCCTCCCTTTGCCCATCCCTCCTCCATCTGCCTCTCTCTCCTTTCTTTATCCCAATGATGACCTTTCTATTTTCATGATGTCCTCCTCTTTTTTTTTTTTTTCCTCAAGGGAGAAAACATTCAACCCTTGACTTTCCAAGTCTAGTCCAGTGGCCTGAATTTAACAAACTTTCCAATTGATTCTGATGCATATCAAAGTATGAGAAGCTTTGCTGTTTTATGATCTGAGGTGGTGGATCAGGAAAATATCTTTTGGGGCAGCAACAGACCACCAGCAAAGCGCTTCAGCCCCAAGTGCTGAGTGAGCCAGCAAGCGCTTGCTTGGGAAGAACCATCTTGGAGCCAGCTGGCAGACCCTGAGCAAGCACGAGTATGCTGGGCACAGGGACTCCACTGTGTGGCTGCCAGAGTTTACCTCTATGGCCAGCCAAGAAACAAATGCCATTTCTTTCACTTCCTTTTTTCCCTCTTTCCTGACCCAGTGGCACCGATGACCTGCCTGCCAGATTTAATTACGGGCTAGGAGACAAGATAGAATGTTGGGATTTGTTTCCCTAAGGAAAAAATGACTTACTTCAGCTGGTGAGATTTGAGCTTTCAGAAAGGCAGAGGGACTGCAAGGGCAGGGAAGCCTGCAAGATTAGCACTGTCTGTGAGAGCATCCAACTAGCCTCCAGGATAAGCTGAAAACAGATGAAAAATGGCCAAGAAATGCAGTTCACCTTGCTAGGATTTATGGCACAGCCAGGAATATTTACCCAAGTCCTGCACCAGCCCACACACAGACCTGTTGCTTGCCTATGCTGGGGTGTTAGCAACACACAACATGTATATTAGGTTCACAAGTCTAGACCCATATTTCCCAAAAGTAAACCTAATACTTTGTCTTTATTCTCTTAATATCTGCATTCTCTTTTGGGTATTTAAGGCAAATGTTAGGTAAAATGGTTTTTTTTTCCCCCCAAACAATTGTAAACAGACATGTGGTATATAAAATTACATGAGAAATGCCATCTCTCTTCTAGGGTTAAAACATAAATATCCATTCTTCACTTTCATTGAAACAATCAAAGAGGAGATCAAAATAAAAACATTTGATCTCCATTAGATGGATTTTTTAAACAAAAAAAGCAAACAGCTAAGAAGCAAGCAGGTTTGGTGGTGACTCCTAGTTTCACCACTTCGTAGCTAAGTAACCTTGGATAACATCACCTAAACTTTCTGAGCTTCATATTATGCATTTGAGGGGAAAAAAATTCTCTCCTAGTTGTGTGAAGATTGAAGGACAAATATTTGCAAAGTTCTGACTTCTGGCAAAAACTCAACAGAAATAATATGAATAATGATAATAAAAGACATACTGGTTTGGAGTGCAAAATAGATAAATATTTTGTATATATACTTCCTATTTATAACTATATTTTACTTTTTAGGAACACATTCTACGAAGATGTCTAGGGATGTTCCTTGTGATAAAAGCAAATCTTATTTGATTTCCAAAATATTTTATTTCAGGTAAACAGAGAAAATCAAGATAGATATAGATAAGCATACTCACTTAAAATAACCAACTTATTAATTAGCATAGAAAGAAAAATATTGAGTCTCTGCTTAAAAGACGCTTAAGTAGAATATAAATTTCTTTCTAAATATGCCTTTTTAAACTTTGAATTCTTTCAATACCTAACTCTGTGTGCTTATAGACTTTCATGCTGTAAAAGACTAGAGAGACACGTGGAGAGATACTCACTCACCAACATTCATAGCTGCATTATTCATAATAGCCAAGAACTAAGTGGAAGTAATCTAAATGTCTATTCAAGAAAGAATGAAGAAATACATATATATGTGAAGTGGAACTTTACTCAACCTTTATATAGAAGAAAATTTTTTTTGTATGCTACAAAATGGAAGGAGCTGGAGGACATTATACTAAGTGAAATAAGCTAACCATGAAAAAACACATGTGGGATTCTACTGATTGGAGGTATAGAGATTAGTCAAATTAATAGAGCTGTAAAGTAGAATGGTGATTGCTAGGGGAATGTAGGAAGGGACATGCAAATTTGTTTTTCAGTGGATACAGAGTTTCCATTTTGCAAAATAAAAATTATAGAGACTGTTTCACAACAATGTGAATACTTAACATAACTGAAAAATATACTTAAAATGGTTACGATGGTAAATTTTATGCTGTGTGCCTTTAGTACAATTAAAAATAAAATTAGATTTTATCTTTGCCATTGTCAAAATAAATGGTATTTTATTATGAAATATTATTATTAAAATAAATGATATTTTATTATGAATCAAAAGGCACACTAAGAGACTGCTCTTCTGGTTAGATCAAGACAGCTATTGTTTTTCCCAAGAGCCTGAGATACAGTATTTATATGAAACTCTAACTTTCTATTTAATTGAGAAGTTTCAGTCACAATGAGAATAAAAATGAAATATGAAAAACTAATATTAAACATTTTTTTATTTTAGTATGTACTTCATGTTTAAAATAGAAAAACCTAACTAAATGAAGTTAATCTTTAAATAGCAAATTAATTGGAATCCAGAGATAACAAACAGTAGGAACTGCTTGGTGTTTAGTTTTGTCTTTTGCAGTTGGTAAAAAAGAAAATGCTCATTTCCCACAATCCAGTCCAGATTGGAAACCTACTTGGATGAGTGACCTATTATGATAAGGAAAAGTCTCTGGTTACAGCTCTTACAAAACTTCAATTTTCTTTCAACACAACAAGCATCACTTTTGACAGTCCTGTTCCACAGAAGACAGAAGCTCTTACAAATTTGTTATCACTCAATCAGGCCCATTCTTTGCTTTAGAGGTCAGAGGCTCAGAGGTTAGAAAGCTGATGTGAACCTTTTGATGATGTCCAGAGGGAATCTGCTTAACCTGAAGAGAAAATTCTCTGAGATTTAATTTTTAGAATAATTTAGACAATCTGTAATACTTTTCTATAGAATTATAATGGTACAACTAGTACAGTGGAAGATGTCTTGGATATGACTTTAAAAGTTATTGGTGCAAGTTCCATATTTTTTTCTCACCAGTTTCTCAAGCCTGAACAAGGCACATTGAATGTCCAAGTTTTAATTTCTTCATTCTATAAAGTAGGTCATCACAAGATCCAGAACCATTTTCAGACACTCTGCATTTTGAAGGGCTCTGATCTAGCTTTCCCACGGGCTAAGAGAACAGGGACACTAAGCTCACCCAGTTCCCATGCATCCGTTTTCTAGGCCAAGGTCTGAGACACCGGCCCTGGAGTTCTGTCACTATGCTAGGACTACATGAGCATGTTCCCTGGCTCATTTTGTTAAGGGGTGTGCTATGCTGCTACTAGGACACATCCAAGACCTAAGAAGAGGCCAGTAAGCATCTATTTACATGAGATATGAACAGACCTCCTTGAACAGATAGGCTGGTGTGTCCTCATACAAGTTTCAAGGATCCTATGGTTTAGGAATGAGTGAGGAATTGGAATGAGGAATGAAATAGGCCATGGACTGGATGTTTCCATGTGCATTTTTGCCCAGGGCTTCACAAATATTATGGATGGTCTGGCATATCTGCCTTTCTTGTTATAATGTTCATTCCAAAATCAGAAACTGACCAGCCATTCTGGAATGACATAATGATAGACTCCATTAACTGAGAGAGAAGGAAGATCATGTCCTAGAAATTACCACACCTAGAGGAGATAACCTATAATTATATCCATAAATTTTCCACACAGTGTATAAAGAACTTGAAATTCCTCCTTCTCCTTACCTTCTGCATCAGCTCCAATGGTAATAGACCTCTAAATCTGTCTTATCCTGCAATCATTAGAATCAATGTCAAGATCACACCAAGTGATGAAAGAGTTTCATGAGAAGAAGATTCTGCCTATGAGTCAATATCACTTGGTACATGTGACATAGACATATTTGTCTTCATTTAGTAGGGTGGTGACAAAAGAGAAGAGATCAAGAGTCACCAACATTGGAGTCAAAAAGGCTGGAGGTTGAACCTCTCTTGCCAACATCATTTATGTGATTTATGATGAAAAAATTCTCTAAAAGGGCTGGGGATATGGCTCAAGCAGTATCGCGCTCGCCTGGCATGCGTGCGGCCCGGGTTCGATCCTCAGCACCACATACCAACAAAGATGTTGTGTCCGCCGAGAATTAAAAAAAATAAAATATAAAAAAAAAATTCTCTAAAATCAGTTTCTCGATTTGTAAAATGGAGATAAAGCTGTTTTCCTTATGTGCAAAAGAGAACTATTGTGAATCTGATATGAAATAAAATATAAAAGGATTCAGCATAGGATTTGCTATATAGTAAACATTTAATAATGACCTAATAACATTTCTTCATATGCACAACATATATATGTACATATATTCTATAACTGTATCTTGCATAGTTCAAGAGCCAATGCAAAATAATTTTTTATAAGCTGAAGAAGAAGATTCCAAAGAAGCAGCTTTTAACCTTTCTGCTTGATTGGAAAAAACTTCTTTGAAGATGGAGATGAAGTCTGACCTGTATTTTTCTTTTCTCTTCATAGCTAGCATGGTCCCTGACATAATATGTTGTAGTTTAATGAATAAATATATTCAAGAGGCAGGGTAAAAACATTTTCAAACTCCTATCTAATGTCTGTGATCACCTACATTAAACTCAAAAGAAGGCAGTGATTGGAATTTCTCTAAAGGCAGATGCATTAGGCTTTTTACCCTTCTTACTTGCTAACAAATTCTGTGCTCTTAATAAATCAGAATGATGTGAATTCTATACAGGAAAACTTATTAGCTGATTTACAGACTAAATTCCAGTGAGTATAATGGCAGAAAAACCATTTCTGTGTATTGGTTGGCTTTACATGTTCAATTGGCATGGAGTCAAAGAGAATCCTCTAAGAAATAGCATTTAACTGTATCATCAGTTGAATATTTACCCAAAATATGACTGAATGATATGATTTTAATTTTTTTCTGAAGTATACATATGGGAAATAAAAGACACCAAGACTAACAAAAGCAAAAACTTTTTTAAAGTGATTTTTCTTTCCCTTCCCAATGGGAAAAGATAATTAAATATTAAAAAAATCTCTTTATGCATACTTTTTAGTAGAAAAGGTACTCAGTGTTATATATCCAAAATATTAGGAATCAGAAAATCTCCTATTTTTTTTCTTATACCCAGCCTAGTTTTAGTATAAAACGCCTGGATCTTACTTTTATTTTTTCCATCAGAAAAGAGGTAGCTGTCATTTTGTGATCTTTCACAATAGATATTTATATGGAATAAATGAAAATAACCGGATTTAAACTCTTCTGACAGTAATTTTAATAGCTGTCTTTTTTTCTCCTTGCTTATGATTATAGATTTCATCCAATGGAAGATTTGGGGTGACAAGAATCTGGGAAGTGGGAGAAGAGGGAGGTAGAAAGAGGAATGTTAAAGGGTACAGGGGTTTGGTAGAATGCGAAATAACTTCTAATGTTCTGTAGCATAGTCAGGTAAGTACGGTTGACAACAATCAATTGTATATTTCAAAAAAAGCCAGTAGAGAGGATTTTTTTGTTCTCCTTTTTAAAAATTATTTTTATTATAATTTGTTATATATGACAGCAGAATGCATTATAATTCATATTTACACACAGAGCACAATCTTTCATATCTCTGGTTATACACAAATTAGAGTCATACCACTCATGTCTTCATACATGTACTTAGGATAATGATGTCCATCTCATTCCACTGTCTTTCCTACCCCCATACCGCCTCTCATCCCCTTCCTCCCCTGACCTTTTTTTTGAACATATAAGAACTATGAATATTGGGCCCAATTCTCCATAAAGCACCATTGGGCCTTGGTGGCAATTTTATACATGTTACTCTGTTGGAGTCCAGCTTAGAGGCTCTAACAAATGTGATTATGTGTATCCTTTAGCAGGCAAGCATAATTAGTAGTGGTCTCAGGAAAGTTTGCTTGTGTAAGAACTTTCTACAAAGTAGAGTCAGATTTTAAGCAATGGTCCTTCAGGAATTTGTATACTATTGGCTTTTTTCATTAATTGGTCTCTCAACAATTAATCTACATAAGCATTGACTTTACATTCATTTATCAGAGTATGAAGAAATGCTTCTTCTTTTTAAATTATTTTTTAAGTTGTAGATGGATACAATACCTTTATTTATTTATTTTTATGTTGTACTGAGGATCAAACTTAGTGCCTTACATGTGCAAGGCTAGTGCTCTGCCACTGAGCACAACCCCAGCCCAAGAGCTGCTTCTTCTTTTTTTATTAGATGCTCAAAACAATACAATGATCTTGACATATCATACATTTGATTCAAATGGGGTATGAATTCTCATTTTTCCACGTGTACAGATTACAGGATCACATTGGTTGTACAGTCACATTTATGCATACAGCAATACTAGTGTCTGTTGTATTCTGCTGCCCTTCCTATCCCTCCCTCTCCTCCTCTCCCTTCCCATCACCTCTCTCTACCCAATCCACTGTGACCAGGAGAGAGGATTTTGAACACAAAACAAAGAAATGATAAATGTTTGAGGTGATGGATATAACAGTTGATCTTATCTGATCATTATACATTGTATACATGTATTGAGATATCCTACTGTAATCCCTAAATGTATACAATTACTATTGTCAATTAAAAATAAAACTTTTTGTCTCATTCTGTGCAGCATTGGTTATTTGGTATAGATTTTTCATTTGATTAGTGTGTGATGTAAATGAATCAAAGCTGGAGACAAGATACCATATAGGAAAAAAAGTCTGGGAAGGGGCTGATGTCCAGCTGAACATTTATTCATTGTATTCCATTTGAGTGAACACTTGCAGAAAGTGCAAGTTCAGATACCTAGTTGCTGCATTAACCTTCTCTTGTGCCTCACTATTCAACCCTCACAACCCCATCACAGAGTAGGGCTCATAATTCCTTTAGAAGTGAAACACGGAGTAAAAACTTTTGAGGTTAAGCACGTACAAAATATTTCATAGCCTAGTACATGCTTATGTCTTGTTATTTGTTGCCCTTTCTGAAGATATTTTTAGTTTTTTATGGTTTCATAAATATTTTAATGGAGTTTCTCTAAAAAAAGACTCCAGATGTCTCCTCCATTTACCATCTTCATAGAAGTCCCACAGGTAATTTTTTTTTTCAGCATATGTAGTGAAGTCCATCTGGTCATCTAAGACAATGGTCCTTGAACTTCAGTGTGCATGAGAAATAACTAGAAACCTGCTATTGACTCTGGAAGAAGTTATAGTCCTGGAGTTCTGGTCGATCTGAGGTTGGGTTCAGTGGACTGCATTTTGAACAAGCACCAGAGGTGAATTATCTAAGAGGCAAATTATCTGGGGCATCCTTTGAGACATGTCATAGTAAAGTAGTGTAGAAAGTAGAATTCATTTCTCTATAGAGCCCATGGTCCTTGTTCCTCTAGCAACACTTTATTACAGAATTAAAGAAGGGACTGCGGGGGGCTGGGGATGTGGCTCAAGCGGTAGCGCGCTCACCTGGCATGCGTTCGCCCGGTTTGATCCTCAGCACCACAAACAAAGATGTTGTGTCCACCGATAACTAAAATAAATAAATAAATAAAAATTCTCTCTCTCTCTTAAAAAAAAAAAAAGAAGGGACTGCAAGTTGGGGAGATAAGGGGAGAGTGTGAAAATGGTTAAGATATAGGTCAAGGAAGAGTCATTGGATGCTCTTATACAATGCTTTGGAAAATATTGGATTCTGAGGTCAGTTCCAGGACAGTCTGGAACCTTTCCAAAGCAGAACAGACAAACCCAGAGGCCAACTTGAGCAAAAAGTATCTATTAGCAATTTAATATTTTGTATTGTTTTAAAAGAATTCCAAGGCAAAGGTAATCATTTGTTAGCTTAAATGAAAACCTGGTAGTTTATTAGGAATTTTCTTATGTTAAAATAATGAGTACTATATGGTTCTTGCCAGGAGGGAAAAAAAAATCTATGTATTTCTTATATATAAAATATATGTAAGTATTTATATAATATAAAAACAATTAGATATTTATTTAGTCTAAAATATTTTAATTGATAAAAGAAGTGTACACTTCAAATTAATATATGTTTTGCTAGCAGTTTCTTATTTCTAGACACAAACCCAAGCTTTTGAAAAGTAGGATTTTTAAAATTTACATAAATACACAGGGTTTCTCATTTTACATAAGAGGTTAATTTCTGAAAACTGGCTAGAAAATCAACTTCTCGAAACCTGGTAAAATAGAAAACTTGCCACTTACAGGAATTCTGTAATCAATCTTGTGCAAAAGAAAAAAAGTAACCCCCACTAATTTTTTCATCTTGGCAAATCTGGACTTAATTAGGTCTCCATGAATTTATGCATATTTTGGAAGCATTTGGAATACTACAAAATAAATAGAACAAATGAATAGTGTCTTTGGAATGAAGAATTTTATAGCAAGGAGAAAGATAATAAAGAACATTTTGTTTGAGTAAGTTACTTTGCAATTCGAATAATCTTTGTAATAAATTACAGTAAGAGGATAGCTAATGTAAGTTATAACAGCAAAGTATAAAAATCAGTGCAATAACTAATTTCATAATGCATTTCTCATTACAGAAGAGTTTACTGTTATCTAAAGACCAGAACAATTCCACAAAAAAAAAAAAAAAAAAAAAGAATCCAGTTGGGAATGCCAGATGTCAAATTAATGAAGGACTTTAACTATCAAAGAAAGTAGTTTCAGTGCTTTTGGCTTCTCTTTCATGGAAACTGGCAAAACATCACTAGTCCTAATCCTACAAATGTAGATGTTTAAAACAGGTTGAGGCAGCAACATTTTATAGTCCAGCATGAAAAGAAAAACAATCACAGGAATGATATAATTGCAGGGTAATAAAAACATAAACAGCATTAATGCATCAATTTTATATTTGTTTTTTTTCCATGGTTAGGTTACAAACTTAAAAGTCCAATGGTTTGATTGCAAAATTATTTAGATATTTTTTTCATTATCCATCCTAATGCATACATATATTGGGCTTGATCTTTTTTGTAAGAGATTAGTCTATTCGGACAACGAAGAGATAAAGGACTTAGAAGGATTTTTACCAAACCCAGAGAGACAGGAAAAGAGAAGTTGCTGCCACTTTGAACTTATTAGGTACTGACAAATGAATACAGCAACAGGTTCCTTTTTATTGTCCTCTTGGGACCATTGACATGCTCTTTCTTCAACTTCTATTAAAGCCCAGGCTTGTTGGGAGTCAGCTGGGTGATCTCAGCATGTTACTTTGACTCTCCAATTCAGTTTCCTCTCCTGAAAATGGGATATGATAATGGCTACTGTAGAGGGTTGTTTTAAAGGGAAGAGATTATGCAGAAGTGCTTTACACAGGGCAAGACTCAATAAATGACAGTAAGGATTTTAATGCTTGAAGAAAGAGAAAGCTGGAGTTAGAAAGAGGAGCCTCATTTTGATCCTCTTATGCAGCTCCTAGTCAATAGGGTTGAGAGCCAGCTCTTTATAGGAAAGTTGGCACAAAAATTCATGACATCAGCAACATTTACAAAATGAGCTCAATTGTTGGATACAGATTGAAAGTATGACTACTGTTAGGAGGTATGGAGTAGTCTGGGTTCATGTGTGAGTGTATTGTATTTAAATTGAAATAGGCATTTTTAACAAGAATAAAATAAAATAAGCTATGCTGATGCTGCAAAGAATTTGTAGATGGCTTTTTCTGTATTTAGGGACAGCCAGTAAACCTTGAGAGTCCTCAGGGAAGCAGCTCCATGCTTCTGGGGCATTTGTGGGAGGGACCATCTTAAAGCTGCTTACCTGCAGACATAGTTACCTGGGCCATCTCAGCCATTCACCTCAGGTCTGCTCCTACTTCTAGAAATCCAATCCATTTCACCTCCAGCTGGTGAGCCTCTTCATCTTTATTGTGTTACCTGACTTTTGTAAAATGCTTCATTAAAAAATAGTGATGTGGAAAAAGAGGAATGAAAAAGAGGGATCTCATGAAAATAGAAGGGATAATGATAAAGGAAGGAGATTGAGGACCAAGGAGGAGGGGAGGACATGGAAAGTACAGGGGTACAAAACCTACTGATTATGCTTTGTCCATGTGTGAATATACTACCAATGCGTCTTGCATACATACATACACACACATAATCATAATGCACAAATTAAAATGATAATAATAGAGGGAGATCAGAAGACAACAGTGAGTGGATCAGGGGGAGGATGAAGGCAAGGGAAAGGGAAGGTACCAGGGAACACAATTTATGTTATGTGCATGTGTAACTATGGCATAATAAATTCCACTACTGTGTATAATAATATTGCACCAATAAAAATATGATTTTAAAAGTCATGTGGTCAAATATGCTTGGAAAAGGTGGTATAGCCAAGCCTCAATTTTGAATAGTCACACTCCACAGTAGACCATTGCAGGTCCTGTTTAACCCAATTTCCCCATATTACTTGCTTATTTATTTTTTCATTTAACTTTGTTTGAAATTCTGCATAACCATTGTCCTGCAGAATATACTTTGGGAAATGCTAATTTTAGACTTCACTCCCTTGCTGTCATAGAGGTTACCATGTTTTTAATGCAAAGGTATTACCCTGTCAATATGGCATTTCAACACATCTCTCCTCTTGTATTTTTATTCATGTAAGCATTCTCCATACCTTCACATTTTACCCTATCAATCACCTCTCCTTGAATAAAAGTTCCTTGGTGCATTGGAATAGAAGAGGTTTTCATCACAGTTTAGGGCTCATGTATTGAGTTTGAGTAGCTCAAATTCCCTTGAGGTTAGGTTTGAGAGGATGAAGATAAAGGCAAACTCTTAGAAATAGGAAAACAGAATCTGATAGTACTGATATTATAAAATTTGTGTATTTGCAAATATGATTTTATCCATCAGATATAGAAGAGCATGTTACCTCCATGTGCACAGTCACAATTATGACCAAACTCCAAGGTAACTTGAGCATAAAGAGTAGAGTAGTCCTACGTACTCATCCTTCAGATTTTGAGCTGATAAGAAACCCATGACTAATAGGGCTGCCTGAAGACCCATAATTCCACCCTGATAATGTTAAGATTTTTAGCAAATATTAAAAAGGTATGTATTTCTACTTCTCAGAAAAAACATAGTGACTTTTGCCTTACAGTAGCCACTTACAGGTTAGCTGTAGACTTAAATCTAATTGACAAGTACATTCTATTTTCCATCTCCTTTCAAAATAGAAAGGAAAATTAAAATGTATTTTTTTTTTGTTCTTCAGGGCTTGGACTAGGTAGGGGAATTTTTTTCTCACTGTTGGTATAATATAAAGGGACATTCTATGAAGTTGGTATGAGCGTTAGGAATTACCAACCTAAATACAAATTTTCATCTGGTCCAATTATCTAAAATGTTCTCATTAGCATGCTAAAGAATTCTAAGGCAGGGAAAAATATTCAAAGGAAAATCTAAGAAGGTAATAGACACTGGCCAAACAAAGAAAACTGAGAGGAGATATTATTTGAACCATTGGCAATTTCCTCTCCAGACTACTGATTTCAAATGACACTATAACTTGGTAGAAAAAGGACAAGAAATTCCAGTGGAACTAACTCATAATGTCTTTGAACACAAGCAGTGCAGGAAACCAGTTCTCATGTCTGCTTCATATTAGCCAACAACAGATACATATGTCTTTCCACATATAGTTCAGGAAGTTTTCAAGTTGGTTCATTTACCAAATTGAGCCTACAAATTATATAAGTATCTATGTACATTTTTTTTATTGGTATCAAAGAATCAAATGTTTCTCTTAAAGCAAATGATTTCATTTCTCAGGGTCTCAATTTCTATATTTGTGAAGTTATAAAGCCATGCTAGGTAATGTTTAAAGTTCTTTCCATCTTATATAGCAAGATATATTGATTTTTTAAAATCATTTTCTCTCTCTCTCTCTCACTGGTATTCCCAAATGCCAATGTACAGACTGGTTGTGTTGAAATCTGTGAGCTTTGTTAAAATTGAGATTCATTGGGTTCTGACTCCAGAGATTCTGATTGAGGAGGTCTAGGGTGAAGATTGAGTTGGCATTTTTTTCTGAAGCTCCTCCAAGTGATCCTCATTCTCACACGTAGCCAGCCTTAGGAACAATTGACTTTGATTTGCATCAGCCAGGAGTAAAATCAGTATTGCTCATTTAAAGCAAATTGATCAACATTCTTAGTTTCTAATTACAGAAAAAATTGTGGGTCTGATTTATGAAATATATAATGTTATTATTTCAAATACCTGGAAGCTGAGAGTTTGGGCATGCTATATGTTTTGGTTGTACTTTCCTCTGATTTTGGTAGCTGTGCCTCTGTGTGATGTTTTTAGTCTTGGATTTTTAATAAGGCCCTTTGTCTCTTATGTTTCTTTTGGGGGAAGAAAATCTTTCTAAAAGTTTCCTACAACCTCTGTCTTGCATTTTGTTGACCAGAATTGATCACATGCTAATTTATAAACTAGTTTCTGGCAAAAGTCATGGTATTACTAAGACAGGATTCTCAGTCTTGGTCATGCTTTGGAATTACTTGGGAAAATTTTTAAAAATGTGAATCTCTGTATACAACCTCCTGAATTTGTGATTTAATTGGTCTGGGGTGTTGCCAAGTCATTCAGAGTTCAAAAGTTTCCCAGATGGCTCTAACCTATGGCCAAATTTGAAAACCACTGTCTTAGATTAATTATCCAGGGATGGAATGCTGCTGGAGAGTCAACTACCATGACCACTAAAATCCTTTAAAATCCCTTGAGCAAATGTGTCTCTACCTTATCCTGGTGTTACAACCACTTAAACAGCTTATAGACTTACTCAAGGTAAGAACAGCATGATGGTGCCAGAAACATATCTCTTGACTATTAGACTAGAGTAATTTCAGCCATGAGGCAACTACTTCTGGGCCTGGAGTCAGTGTGGAGAGGAGGACAAGCCATGTCATCTCTAACCTCCTGTAGCCTCTAAGGGGGAACCAGTAGAGAAAGTCAATAGATACCACCAAATGAGATGAGACCACAGGGATGGTAAAAGGTAAATTCAAATCATAGTAAATTTTAATTTTTGCCATGATATACCATGGGATCATCACAATAACAGCATGTTCTTTGATATGAATGAAGAAAACTTTTCTTTTTAGAAAATCTCTGCAAAAAAAAATCTCCTGTTAATAACAGAGGGATGGAAAAAGGAAGATGTGATGGTAGATTCTGTGTCAATTTGACTGGGCAGAGGAATAACCAGAGAGCTGGTAAAACATTGTTTCTGGGTGTGTCTGTGAGAGTGAGTAAAGATGACCATCCTCTCCAGTGTGAGTAAGAATCGTCCAAACCATTGAGGGCCTAAAGGGAATAAAAAAGCAGAAGAAGAGAGAAGGAAGAGAGAATTTTCTCTCTCTTCTAAAGCTGGATATCCATCTTCTCCTACCCTTGGAAAATGGAACTCCTAGTTCTCAAACTATAATACTCTAGGACTTACACCATTACCTTTTCCCCACCTTCTTCTTCCCCAAACAGCTTGTCCTCAGGCCTTTAGGCTTGAACTGAAACTTTCCTTATTCTCCAGCTTGTAGACAGTAGACTTTTTACAACTCCGCCATTGGCTCATGTAATTATGGGAGTTTCTTGGTCCCCTTAATTGCATGAGCCAATTCCCATAAATCTATCTACATCTGTATCTGAATCTAGACCTAGATGTATAGATATCTTATAGGAAGATAGATAAATACATACAGATATCTTGTAGCTATCTACAGGATATAATTCTGTTGCTCCACAGATCCTGCCTAATAATAGAAGACTTCATGGAGGATATAGCGCCTTAGTTGGAATTAGCTTGGCACGGAAAGAAGGAAGGGTCAATTCAGTATCAGGAGGCAATATCAGATGTAGAAGAGATACAGACAGCTAAGTTTAGCTGCCATATAAAGTGCCAGGTAGGAAATTGATGAGAAGGCTAAACAAAGCATGAGACAAGGGTTGCATCCTCATAAGCCACAACAGTTGAGCCTGAAGAGGGAATCCTATTTTTTCCCATCACATTTTTGTAAGTTTCCCCACTTACTATGATCAAAGAACTAAATAGTTGGAAGGATGTTATAGTGCCGGGACAGATGCTCTACTTGTGTGAGAACAGAACAATCTGGTGTAGAAATGGAAACAATGGTGCATGCCTGTAATCCCAGAAGCTTGGGAGGCTGAGGCAGGAGGATCAAGAGTTCAAAGCTAGCCTCAGCAAAAGCAAGGTGCTAAACAGCTCAGAGAGACCCTATCTCTGAATAAAATACAAAATAGGGCTGGGATGTGGCTCAGTGGTTGAGTGACCCTGAATTCAACTCCTAGTACCAAAGAAAGAAAGAAAGGAGTGATTGGGTAGACCCTTTGATCACTTACCACATATGCATTGGGCACCATGTTAGGTGTCTTGTACCCAATGTTTCTAATGCTCACTTTAATTTTTTTTTAGTTATAGATGGGCATAATACCTTTATTTTATTTATTTATTTTTATGTGGTGCTGAGAATTGAACCCAGTGCCTCATACGTGTGAAGCTAGCACTCTGCCACTGAGCCACAACCCCAGCCCCTCTAATGCTCACTTTTATCCTGTGAGTTAGGGGTTATCCTTATTTTAGAGAAGAGGAAACTGAGGTTCAGATAGATTTAAGAGTTTACATGAATGCTGGCTTCTTCTGCTGAGCTGAGAACTGGAATTGTTAAATCCCATCATAAAGAAACATTGTGGGGTTTTCTTGGTTCATGATATGTTTCTGAGTTAGAAAACAATGTGGAAGAATATATTTCCTCCAACTTCAATGACAAATGCACGGTTCAACTATCTGCTATTCAGCAGTTAGTGAATGAGTCATCCTTACTTCTTTTCCCAGGCTAGACTTGAAAAACACTTCTCATCGTTTTAAAATGAGGAGGGTGTCAGCTTGGGATTGAACTCTGCCCCTTTTCCCACATCAGTTAACTGCATGTAGACCCAGCATCTGCTGACTCTACAATCAGAATCTTCCAGTCACTACATTAGGGGTAAATACCTTTGTTCTATAGTCATAAAGCCTGTTCTAGTAACATCTTTATAACAGATGTGTGGACAAGAGGTGCAACGTTCCCCAGGATCTTTCTTTAATAAGAATATTGTGTTGGTTAAGTGAGACGATGTGTTTAAGCACTTAGTACTGTAGTTTAACATAGGAAAGATCTAATTTTAATGGCAGCTAATATTGTTGAGAACAATTAGGACATATTTCACCTCTACCATACACACACACACACACACACACACACACACACACACATACATACATACATGTGCATGCATTTAGAACTTATAGTTCATTTTAGAACAATAATTCAGTACATTCACTGAAGTCTCACTCAAAATAGGGCTGGGATGTGGCTCAGTGGTTGAGTGACCAATCACCAATAAAGTGACCAATCACCCCAAGTTTCAAGACAGAAAATCTATTAATAACCAGATAATATATTCTCACTGCATGCATAATAGGTAAATCATTGCTTTATTTAAGAAAAGTATTTAAATCTCAGGCTTATTTCCAGATGAAAAATTCAAAGCACAGAGAGGTGATATAATTTATTCAAAGATACACAGCATCTAGAAGTAGTTAGAATTGAATTTATAATTTATGATTGCAGGGCATTGGCTAATCTTCATAAAACACAGATCCGAAGTCATCACTCATTTATTCATATTTTCCTTGATTTTTCTATTACAATTCAATAATTTTACCTGACATTCAAATTCCTTATACTCAGTTGCAAGCTTTCTTTCCAGGCTGTCTACCAATGCTTTCTACATATAATCAGAATCCAGGCAGACTTAATTATGGCCATTCCCAGATAAACTCTGTGGTGCAACACATTGATGCTTTTTCTTATTCAGTTCCCACTCACCTTCTGCAAAAAACACCAAACGTACTAACTGAAAATGGTCTAAAAATGGCCTAATAACCACATCTGATTCTCTATAATTTTTGTTTTGTGGTGAGCCTAAGTTTCTCTATATAATTTTCTCTTTTTCCATTTAATTGGGAGCTCCTTATGATGAGAGGCCATTTTAATCATCTCTGGATTCCCATTACCTATGCATTGTAGACAACAAAGAAATGTTTTGAATGAAAAAAATACCAAATAAATGCTAAATCTTTTATCATTCCATCTGTATATATAAGCTATTGGTAAAAGTATAAAGGAAAAATTTGTTTATGTAGAGATATTTTTGTTTCATATTACATATTCGGACATTTCAGATAGCTCCACTCAACAGCAGGACACTTATGCTGTTTGCATTCTACTGAGAAAGACCAGAGTACAGGAAGTTTAGTAAGGGTCTCCTCTGAAAAAATATCTGTGAGAAAGGAGAGTAGCAGAATTGGTCAGAGAGGGAAGTTGAACTGCATTGGGTCACAAAAAAGGCTTATTTGGGGTTGGGTAGTCTTTCCGAGTTGAGGTGGGGGGCCTGGCAGGACTTTATGTTCTATAAGGTCAATTAGTTGTGTGATACGTGCTGCATCTAGGAAGGTGAACAGCCTTGGTCAGGCAACTCCTTTGTTATTGTTTCAATTTTGTACAGGGGTTGAACCTAAGAGTGCTTCACCACTGAGCCACATCTCCAGTCCTTTTTATGTTTTATTTTGACACAAGTTTTTGTGAAGTTGTTTAGGGTCTCACTAAATTGCTGAGGCTGGCCTTGAATTTGAGCCTTCTGAGTCACTGGGATTACAGGCTTGTACCATCCCACCCAGCCCAACTGCTTTGGATTGAGGCAGTTCCCAGGTAGCTTTGAGCTTTCAGCAGCTAAGGAAATGAATATCTCAGCCATACAGGGAGAAATCTGTGCCGTGTACCACATAGCATCTTGCTAAAATTTCCCCTTTGCACTGGCTCATCCCATTTGGGTCATAGCTCCTCCAGGATTTCTTTGCCCTTTTCAAAATGAAACTGAAAGGAATGTTAGTGGGACAAGCTATAGCTCTTGCAGCTACACAAATTTTCTGGAGTGATGTGTAAGTGGGTCCACTGTTGCTTTCACACCTTTATTTTATCTCTTGAGGATGCAGGACTATATATGGGAAGTTGATTTAGACAACATCCTGAAGGATGGTGCCCACTCCTTGGAGAATATCATCTTCTAGACAGACCTCAGCTCTTATTTCAGTAGGCAGTGCTATTTTCTATCAGGCCAGTTGCTTCTGGGTGATGCAGATGTAAGAGGAATTATGGATCCCATCATCCCGCCACACTTCCTTTCCTATATCGTTGGTTTCTTGACCTGATAGGATGTGCAGGATCCTCTACCTGGACCAAATACTCTATGAGCTTTGAATACTCATACCCACCACTTGACTTGTGTCAGCTGAGGGAGCTGCCAGTACAACAGTGATGGGTGATAAGGATTTTGAGGTCAATATTTTCATCCCTTGAAGGGCTTTATTTTCTGAAACTCTTTTTTTTTTCTCCTTTCACTGGGACTTATGTCCCATTCCCTCAGACTCCAGGTCTCAGTTGCCTAGCATGGGAAAAGCAATCTAGCAAACTGGTTTGTATCTGCTGATTAATAATCCTAATAGGAGGTTCCTGGAAATGGTCCCTTTAAGTCAAGATCTTCTCTAATAGAGGGATGTCAACACTGGGATTCTGGTGGGGAATACATTTTTAATTATGGAATAGGAAGAAAGATGACATTTTTATCCCTCAGATCAAGTGTTTGAAAAAAGTGGTTTTCTCAGGGTATTTAATGATATTATGCTGAAATTATCACTATGTCCTTTGTGCAGTAGGAGATCCATTTTCAATTTTCACTCTGAGCATGGAACAGTGAGCTTAAGGTGTTTTACATAACCCTTTTCCACTGTCTCGTGGTGTAATGTTAAAATAACTGCATTCCCAGGGTAAACCATCCTTGGTTATGAAATACTATCCTTTTCAGATGATACTAGATTTAATTTGTTGATATTTTGTTTTACATTTAAAAATATGTGTTCAGGAGTAAGACTGACCTTTAATTATACTTTCTTATATTGTCCTCTGCAGTTTAATAATTAAATTCTACTATGAGCTGACAACATTACTTTTTTGGATTCTTTGCAAAAAATTATAATTATATGATTCTTGAATGTTTGGTAAGACTAACCTTCTGGAACCATCTGAACCTGGAGTTTTCCTCCTGGAAATATTCTAAAATATGAATTCAATTTCTTTAGTGGTGATAGAAAAAAATATGTATTTTACTCTTACTTCTTAAGTCAGTTTTTCATCTAGATTTTCAAATTTATCAGTTATAGTTGTTTCTGCTACTCTCTTACCTTCTTCATCTCCTGAATTAGTGGCTACATTTCTTTTAAAATATTTTTGCTCTGTATATTTATTTATTATTAATTATTAGTGATGCTTTTTTGATATTTATATTTTCATAAAAACTTCAATTTGTTGATCCTCTCTATTGTATTTTTATTTCATTAGTTTCTATTATATTTTAAAGTTTATTTCTTCAGCTTTAATTTTATTCCAGTTTTATTTCTCATTTGTGTATTCGTGACTCTTCAGTGTTTTTCCAATGAATGTACTTAGGAGTATAAATTTTTAAGTGCTGCTTTAGCTTCATTCTACAATATTTTAGACATTTACATTATTATTTCTTCTTTGATCCAATATTTATTTAAATTTTTTAATGTAGACATGAAGCTTTAATTCATTTTTCATTACTGATTTCTTGTCGATTTATGTTGTAGCCAGAAAAGTGATCTGTATGAAGCTGATTTTTGAAACCTATTTTGGCTTGTGCTATGGTTCCATATGTGGTCAGTTTGTAGGTCCCAGATGTGCTTGAAAAGAATGTTCTCCAATTACTGGATACTGAGCTCTCTCTGTATTTATTACTTAGACCAAATTTATTAGTTATATTGTTCAAATATTTTATATACTTACTGATGGGGGGGTTCCAAGTATTTTTTTGGTCATTTTGTCAAATTTTGCTTTAGATAATTGATTCTCTGTTTTAGGTGCACGTAGATTTAGAATTGCTATATCATCCTAGTGATTTGAAGCTTTTGTTATTATACATGGGCTCTCTTTCTCTAATAATACTCTAGCATTATTTACTTTATCTTAAAATCTATTTTTATGTTTGTGTTTGGCAGTCATTTCCTCAGTAGAAAGGCTGTCGTTTTATTTTAGTATCCACATATAATGGATTTATATAGCCTTTTTATTATCCCTTGATTTTTTTTAAAGAAAGAGAGAGAGACAGAGAGAGAGAGAGAGGAGAGAGAGAGAGAGAGAGAGAGAGAGAGAGAGAGAGAGAGAGAGAATTTTTTAATATTTATTTTTTTAGTTTTTGGTGGACACAACATCTTTATTTTATTTTTATGTGGTGCTGAGGATCGAACCCAGAGCCCTGCACATGCCAGGCGAGTGCGCTACCGCTTGAACCACATCCCCAGCCCCAATCCCTTGAATTTTAAATAAACCTTTTTAAGGACAGTTTTAGATTTATAAAAAATCTGAGATATAGTATGAACTTTGAGTATGCCTCCTTACCCAGTTTCTCTATTATTAATATCTTGCATTATTATGGCATATATATTCTAATTAATGAACCCCAATGTATTATTAACTTAAGACCATAGTTTATTTTCAGATTTCCTTAGTTTTTAAGGATTGCCTGCTCCAGGATTGCATTCAAGATAACACATTAATCTAGACATCATATCTACCAGCTATGACAGTTTCTTAGACATCCCTTGTTTGTGATGACCTTGTCAGCATTGAGGAATGCTAGCTCAGTATTTTTTAGGATGCTCCTCTGTTGAAACTTGTCTGATGTTTTTCTCATCACTAGACTCCCCAAGTCTGTGAGCTTTGCGTAGTGTCTCAGTTTCTTTTGTATTTCTATGACAGAATACCACAGACTAGGTAATTTATAAGGAGAAGAAATCGGTTTCTTGTAGATTTGGAGGCTGAGAAATCCAATATCAAGGGACCAACATCTGCTGAGGGCTCTCTTGCTGTATTGACCCAGGGCAGAAGTCAGAAAAGCAAGCCAACCAGAAGTGTATGCATGCTTGTGTGCAAATGCATGGAGAGGGAGAGGGCTGACCTCATCCTTTTATTAAGAACCTCCACCTGCAGTAACTACATCAATCCAGGACTCTAATCACTTCTTAAAGATCCCACCTCTCATCACTGTTGCCTTGAGAATAATGTTCCCAACACATAAACTTTGGGAGACACATTCAAGCCATAGCAAGGAGAAGGATCACAGAGAAAAGTGCCATTTCCATCACATCATATTAAGGTGCATGCTGTCAACATGACTTACCACTGTAGATATTGACCTTGGTCACTTGCTGGGAAAGTATTTGTTAGGTTTCACCACTGTAATCACTTTTTGTCTCCTTTTGATACTGCAATCTTGGATGAAGTCACTATGTGCAGTCTGCACATAAGAGTGGAAGTTGCACTCAATTTCCATGCAGAGGGCTAATATACACAACTTGCTTGTAATTTTTAAAAGGAGACATCTCTCTTCTCCTTCCTTTATTCATTTATAGCAGTATGTATGTATGTATGTATGTATGTATAATTTAGACTCTAGGTCATAATTCTATACTTTTTTATTTATTTTGCTGCTGAAAGTGCTCTGTTTTGGACTTTAGGGAGCTCCCATGCCCCTTTCAAGTGTGTGTGTGTGTGTGTGTGTGTGTGTGTGTGTGTGTGTGCACATGCTTGTGCATGCTTCCATGCTAATTGCATTGTTCCTTTCTACAGGATTTTCTGGATTTTTGAATATTTCCTACTCCAGTACAAGAATCAACTATTTCTATGTGGAGTTCTATTAGTCATTTCAATGGCATTAGAAACTATGGTTTGGACACTAGGTGGGCACAGTACTGGGGTGTCTTCACTGCTACTGGGATGTCTTCATTCCAAGTGAGCACAAGAAAATAGAAGCCTGTATACTAGCTCATGTATATATATGGATCTATAATTTTTCTATGTGTAACTATATTTATCAATGTTAAGAAAAACAAGAGTTCACACTAAAGTCTCCAACTCTATCTTCTGAGAGAGTTCTTCAACTTTGTCTTTCACTTTCTATTTTTTCATTTCTCAGTTATGAGAAATTAATTAATTCCTAACAATATTTAAAATTATATGAATGTCATTTACATGCAATGATCCATTCTTGTTTAATTGTTTATCAACTTCAGAATATTTATGAGTTTTTACTTTTAATTGCCTGTTCCCTGTATAGACTCTGTTTCCTCTGGTTGCTGGGCTCACCCCCTGCCACCACCATTTATTTGCTCAATTTCTGTATTTGGCATAAGTCACTTCATGATCAGTTTGTTGTTAAGACTAAGTCCTTACTCTTATTTCTATTGTATGTTCTAAGCATGGGAGTGGGAGTTATTAATTGTGGGTATCGTTCTAAAACAAAGGCATTTTAGCTTTTTGGTCCCACTCATCACTGGCAATCTGGTGAAGTTGATAAAATTATGCTCTTTTTGGAATTATGCTTTTAAATATACAAAATGGAATATGTACTATGGAATATGTACTATTAAAAGGAAACAGTCTATTTAACAGGAAGCTAATTCTGTCAAAATACAGTTATTGAAATAGAAGTTCCAATAATAAGTGTATACGTTTTACTAATACACCAAATAATCTCTAGTGCATATCTGACTACTCTAATTTCATTAGTGAATGTGAACAATACTTTAAGATGTTTGCAATACTAGAATGTGACAGTAATTATTCAACTTGTCTATCAGTACATTTATTTGCCAATCTTTCAGTTGGGAATTTGCATATACATTTATGAGAGAGACAAGCTTGCCACTTTTCTTTCTTGCAATGTTTTTGTTAGTTTTCAGTTTTACAGTTTATTTATTTATTTATTTATTGAAATTGACATGTCACTTGTTTTTCAAACACTTGGAAGAATTGAATGATGAAGTGATTTGGGCCTGGGGTTCTCTGTGAAAAGGTTTTAAATTGTACAACCAGTTTCTTTAGTAGCTACTGTATTATTCAGATTGTGAAAATCTTGGTAAGCTCTAGTTTTCTAGGAGTTTGCTTGTTTTATTGAAATCATTTAATAATTTAACATAATGTATTTAATATCAATTTTAAATATTATTTTATTTCTGTAGGAACTACAAGGATATCATTTATTTTGTTCACTTGTTTTTTTTCTTTTTCTTGATAGATTCTTGTAGGTTTAGTCAATTTTACTACATTTTTGAGAACCAACTTAAGTTTCAAATGTTTGTTTTCTTCATAGTATGCTTGCTTTCTATTTCTTTGAAATATTCCCTCTTATAAATACTTTCTTCTGCATTTTTGGTTTTGATTGTGTGTTCTTTTCCGGTTTCCTGAAAAGGAAATTTAGATAAGCAGTTTTCACCTTTTCTTTCGATATTCTGATGTTCATTTATGTCTACTAATTTCCCTCTAGAGGAGGTAGAGAGGGATGTTGGGAGGGGAGGGGAGGGGAGGGGGGATAGTAGGGGATAGGAAAGGTAGCAGAATACAACAGTCACTAATATGCCATTATGTAAAAATGTGAGTATGTAACAGAAGTGAGTCTATATTATGTATTTGGGGAGTTCAAAACCCAATTGAGTCGAATGTATGAAAGATGATATGTCTTGAGCTCTGTAATGTTTTGAACAACCAATAAAATAAAAAAAAAAATTTCCCTCTAGACACTCCTTGGCTGTATTCTATAAATTTTAGTATGTTATAATTATATCCATATAATTGAGTTCCAAATATTTTTTTCAACAGTATTTGTTGTTTCTTTTAAGCCAATGAATTTTTAAGAGATGTATTTATTAACTTGCAAGTTGCTTTTTGACACCCACTGTCCTACAGTTGAATTCAATTCTAAATATGCTAACCACACAGCATTAGCACAGTCTCTACAGGTGAAAGGGACTCAGTCCCACATGACAGCCTTCTTCTCAGATGCCAAGGACAAGTCTCAAGATCCTCAAACTACCCTTATTTTTACCCAGCTAACTGTAAGTGCAGGGCTTTCCACACCTTGCTCAGGAGTTGGTAATTCACGGGAATGGCTCACAGTACTCATGACAGCAGTTTGTTCACAATTGATATTTTATTATAAAGAATGCAAATGTACATCCAGATGGATGGGGCATGTCTAGAAGAGACCAGAACCCAGGAGGGAGCATCTGTTTCCAAGGAGTCAGGGGTACCACACTCATGACACCAGGGAGCTCTCTCTTGAGCCTCAGTGTTCATAGTTTTTATCAAGGTTTCACTACAAAGTTATGCTGGCTAAATCATCGACCACAAAACTGAATAATCTCTTCTCTGGAGATTGAGGCACAGTTCTGGAAAGTTCGGGTCACTTCAAGCCTGCTTTTTCTGACTTGATCAGTCCCTTCTCAGCACTAAGGACTCAGTATGAGTTACTTCACTTATACCAACTCTCAAGTATGCTAGCGACAATAATCATCAGAAATGGTATGATGTGAACAGTCTCCTGTCAAGAGATTCCAGGAACCAGAAACCTTTTTGGAACCAGAAAAAGTTTTCAAAAAGGTGTCAAAAGGAAAAAGACCAGTTATATTATTTATTATGCACAGACATAGTCGGAGACTTTATAGATAATTTTCTCAACATTTTCCTAGTTTATTTCCACTGTGCTCAGAGAATACACTGTGAATCATTTCAGTTTTCAAAAATTTGTTGGAAAAGTGTTCTTTGACCTGGAATATGATCTATTTTGATTAATATTTTATAGGAACTTGAAAAGGCTGTGTACTCTGCAGTGGTTGGGTGTAAGGTTCTGTAAATGCCAATAAGACCAAGCTTGTTACCAATGGTTTGTTACTTTATGATTTTATGTGGAAAGTGTTTTATTTTAACAACTACTGGAGAAGATTCTAATGATCTCACTATGATTGTGGAATTGTCTCTCTCTCCTGATTCTCTGAATTTTTGTTTCATAAATTGAGTGAAGCTATATTATTTGGGGCATATAGCTTTGGAATTCTAACATTTCCCTAGCAGATTGATTCCTTCAACTTAAAGAAACGTCTCTTTTTGTACAGTAGTGCTTGTTATCTTGAAGTCTACTTTGTTTGGTGTTAGAAGCATGACAATGGCTTTTCTTTATTTTTTTTTTCTTTTCATCTTCTTTACTGAGGAGGCCACCACCTAACCATAACTCAGAAAAATTTTATTATGTTAAAAAATTCCCTAGTACCCATTTGGAGTTAATCTACTTCCCTTTAATACTGACCCTGGCAATGACTGATGTGTTTATGTCACTAGAGTTTTGACTTTTCCAATGTTTTCTATAAAGGGAATTGTATGGTATAAAGTCTCCCATGTCTCCTTTTGTTCATTTAGCACGATGGATTCGAAATTTATCTACATTGTTTGGGAGCCAGCAGTTTACTCATTTCTATTGCTGAGTAATATCCTACAGTATTCATATGAGAAGACTTGTCACAGATTTGACCAGGAGCACTTTCAAGCTGACTGGGTGGCATGTTAATAAGTCCTCTCATTCTTCCATCAATTCCTTGCTTTCTGGCACAAGACGCTTTAGGCTTATCTAACACTTCCCCTGAATCAGATCAAGATTTTAATCTAATATTTAACCTTAAATTTTAACTTAAAATTTTCTTAGAGATTTTTTTGAGTCTTGCAAATTTTATGTATTCAGGAATAAATACCTTGAGAGTCATAGGTAGCCTTGAAATCTCAGGGTGAGATTTATTGTTTTGATTTCATTTTTAATATACTCTATCCAGAATTTACAACAAGACAGACACTTTTCTTTGTTATTTTTCTCTCTGTGGAAATTTTCAATTAATTTAAGTCATGCCTCTTATTATGAAAGTAGTCACACATATTCTAGTAAATGTTTAGCAATGATTGGGAAAACAAGAGACCCCTGATTTATAGTTAATGTGTACTTATGTAGTGAAAATACTTCAACCATGGCATATTAAAAGTCACCAATGGGAACCCAACCAGCTTGCAAAATTTAATAACTAACTTTCACAAGCAAGTACAAGACTTGCTATCTTAGCTGTGTGTGGGTAAGACTCTGAAGATATCTATTCTGTTCAACTCCATGACATAGATCAGTACCCTTCTTGCTACAAGCAGAAACTCTTGGTCATGGAGTTCTCTACATGAATTCAGAGCATATGGCAGTTTCAGTATTCATTTCATGGATTGGTTTATTTTGCTTTGTTCTTAGCCTCAGAAAATTTTTTTACCTCTTTTGATGTAAAAGTGTGTATATATGTGTGTGTGTGTGTGTGTGTGTGTGTGTGTGTGTGTGTGTATTCCCATATCTCTCAATACTAAATATTTTATACCTGGTGGATCTCAGGATTAATACCTAGAAATGGGTATCTCTAAGTAACTTTCTCACAAGATGCTAATCTATAGTACTCATAATTAGATATCTTAGGCAACAATTTAAAAAGAGAACAACTGAGAACACATAGGAGTATCTATTAAAAATGCTCTCTTCCATGTACCTTGTCAGTTGATTATTTACAGAATGAAAACATTTGAATTTTTCCTCAGGCCCAAAATAAAAGCACTTCACTATATTGACTACTATTATGCATGAATGAGTTTATGATGCACTCTACATCTTGTGTGAATGAATATTTCTCAAACTTTGTCTAAAGTCCCATTAATTTGTTTCAGGAACCCTTCAAGGGACAAAAAAGATTGAATAGGGGGCTTGTTCCAGCTTCCAACTTGTGTTTGATTTATAAATCTTTGACTTCAGTAAAAGATTTTACTGGAAGGCCAGTTTCACAGCTATTAAAAATGTGAAATCCTTCTTTTTCATTTTGTATGCCATCTCTAAAGACTCAGAAATGTAGCTTATAGTAGAAATGAGGGCATTTTACAATGCAGTTGAGTTCCCTTTAATGGGTCTGTGTTTATTCAGCCTGTCTGTGTTCACTTACACCAGCTCTTTCCAACCAGACAATATTGAGATGAGAAAAGCTGGTCAATACTGTGTAGCACATGGGATGAAATATTTCTGGGGCCTAGAATGTTTAAAAAATTTGTATGTCTGCTGTGGAAAATTTGCTTCCCTACAATCCTTTTTTTTTAATTGGCTCAGAAACATTAGAATATTTCATTTTCCTTCTTACCTTTACTGGAATCTCTTTCAAACCGAGAAATTCTCAAAGGGAAGCCAACATTAAAGGAAGCCGTTAACATAGTAGAAAGTGAGAAAAGAGAAATCCACAAATGGCCTCCTAGAAAGTAAAGAAATGATCAAGTGCCTTTCAATGGCATAAGTAGGCACTTCTCTCTGAAGTATCTGCAGAATGTGTGTGTGTGTGTGTGTGTATGTGTATGTGTGTGTGTGTGTTTCAAGACTTCAGTGTTTGATCTTTCACATGAAGTCAAGTGCACAATTTAAAAATGGGACTTGGATATGTGAGTTAAACCAAAGCCCTAGCCATCTTGTCTCCACAGCATATCTGGAAGCCTCATGTAGTCTTAGCATAATTGAGGAGAAATAAGATCTTGTAATGTTCTCTCTTTGCCTGACCTTTCTACACTCTTACTATTTTCAAACTTTCCAGGATTTTTATAGTGCTTCTTTTTTCTTTCTCAAATGTTTCACACAACTAATATGTTACTTACACCAAGACTTAAGTCCTTTTACTTATTCAGCATCATCTTTTCCTCACTTAACAAGAGTGAGGAAAATTTTGCAGGAGGGACCAAACCCACTTGGAGAAAGAGAAGTAAATATACATGTTGTGAGCATGGAAAAACTGTTGCTTTGATGAATTTGTGTTTGCTACAAAGTGTGGGTGTATGGAAAACTATCATCACTGGAAAAATGGAAAGATTCTTTTAACATTTTTAGTATATTAATATTGGTCAATGACTAATTCCCCCATCATGTCTAGGTACCAAAACAGAAACCTGCTCATCATTGCCTTCCCCATTTTCCTTTCTTTCCTTTCTCTTGTATTAGTCAAGAGTCTATAGAGAAAAACATCAATAGGATATATGATTTGATACAATATATTTATACACACACACACACTCACACTTATGATTATGAATACCAACAAAACCCCTGGTGTGCAGTTGGCGAGCTGGTTACACTGTACAGCCAGTGATATAGTTCTGGTTTGAGTATAGGAGAAGATGATATCTTAAAGACAGATATAGAGTGTGAATTCAACTCCTCTCCACCTTTTTTTGTTGTTGTATTTAATCCCTCTGCAAGTTAGATTGATGCCCACTTACCCTAGGGGAGGCAATCTACCTTACTCAGTCTACCAATTCAAACACTAATCTCATCCAGAAACCCTCTCATAGATACGCTTAGAAATAACATTTAACCAAATATCTGGAAATTCCAAGGCCCAGTCAAGTTGACACAAAAAATTAACCACAAGTATCAAATATCTCTAATCTATCTTCTGTTATCCTTCATGACTCCTCTCTGAGTTCAGTGCCATTCTCCCTCCCTCTAGCTTCCTAGATGATATCATTGCTTTCATTTTGCTAATTTTCTCCAAGTCATGTTATAGACCATAACATGGTACTGTGACAAGAGCCCTTGTCTAAGACTCATAAAACTGGTGAGTTGTTAGACCCTGTGCCTGTTTCTCAACCTTTCCCAGACCCTAGGTTTCATTAAAGAAGTAATTTATATGAAAACGTTTTGTAAATTGTGAGGAACTACGAAATATAAGATTGATATGTTACTGTATATAGGTTATTTTCTTTTTTTAAAAAAATACATTTATTTATTTATTTTAATTATGTATATATGACAGCAGAATATATTTTGATTTATTGTACACAACTGCAGCACAGTGTTTCATTTTTCTAATTATTCCTGGTGCAGCATCACACCATATGTGCAGTCAGTTATGCGTGTACCTAGGGTAATAACGTCTACCACATTCCACCATGTTTCCTGCCCCTATATCCCCTCTCTTCCCCTTCCTCTACAATCAAAGCTCCTGCATTTTTTCTAATCTTGCACACCCCCCCCCATTATGGATGAGCATCCATTTACCAGAGAAAACATTCAGCCTTTGGTTTTTGGGGATTAGTTTACTTTGCTTAGCACAATATTCTTTAACTCCATTCATTTACCTGCAAATGCCATAATTTTATTCTCTTTTAATGCTGAGAAATACTCCATTGTGTATATATACCACAATTTCTTTATCCATTCATCTATTGAACAGCATCTAGGTTCCACAGTTTAACTATTGTGTATTGAACTGCTATAAACATTAATGTGGTTGCATTACTATAGTATGCTGATTTTAAGCCCTTTGGGTATGACCAAGGAGTGGTATATCTGGGTCAAATAATGGTTCCATTTCAAGTTTTCTAAGGAATCTCCATACTGCTTTCCAGAGTGGTTGCACCAATTTGCAGTCCCACCAGCAATGTATGAGTGTGCCTTTCCCGCACATCTTTGTCAACACTTATTGTTGTTTGTATTCTTGATAACTGCCATTCTGACTGGAGTGAGATAAAATCTTAAAGTAATTTTGATTTGCATTTCTCTAATTGTTGGAGATGTTGAACATTTTTTCTTATATATGTTGATCAATTGTATATTTTCTGAGAAGTGTCTGTTCAGCTCCTTAGCCTATTTATTGATTGGGTTGCTTGTTTTATGGTGTTAAGTTTTTTGAGTTCTTTATATATATGCTAGAGATTGGTGTTTTATCGGATATGCATGTGGCAAAAATTTGCTCCCAAGATGTAAGCTCTCTGTTCACCTCATTGATTGTTTCTTTTGCTGAGAAGAAGGTTTTTAGTTTGAATCCATCCCATTTATTGATTCTTGATTTTATTTCTTAGGCTTTAGGAGTCTTTTTAAGGAAGTCAGACCTAATCCAATGTGATAAAGATTTGGGCCTACTTTTTCCACTATTAGGCTCAGGATCTCTGCTCTAATTCCTAAGTCTTTGATCCACTTTGAGTTGAGTTCTGTGCAGTGTGAGAGACAGGGGTTCATTTTCATTTTGATGCATATGAATTTCCAATTCTCTCAGAACCATTTGTTGAAGAAACTATCTTTTCTCCAATGTATGTATTCACATCCTTTGTCTAGTATGAGATAACTGTATTTATGTGTCTCTGTGTCTTCTATTGTGTACCATTGGTGTACAGGTCTGCTTTGGTGCCCATACCACGCTGTTTTTGTTACTATAGCTTTAAAAAAAAACTTTTATTTTATTTATTTATATGTGGTGATGAGATTTAAATCCAGAGCCCCACACATGCTAGGCAAGCGGTCCACCACTAAAGTACAACTCCAGCCCCTGTTACTATAGCTTTGTCGTATAGATTCATACAAATCTAGTATTGTGATGCCTCCTGTTTCACTCTTCTTTCTAAGGATTGCTTTGGCTATTCTGGGTCTCTTCTTTTTTCAAATGAATTTCATGATTGGTTTTTCTAGTTCTATAAGGAATGACATCGTGATTTTAAATGGAATCACATTGAATCTGTATAGTGCTTTGGGTAGTATGGCCATTTTGACAATATTAATTTTGCCTATCTAAGAGCATGGGAGATCTTTCCATCTTCTAAGGTCTTCTTCAATTTCTTTCTTTAGTGTTCTGTTGTTTTCATTGCAGAGGACTTTCACCTCTTGTGTTGATTCCCTACGGTTTTTGTGGGGTTTTTTTTTGTGTTTTTTTTTTTTTTTTTTAGGATATTGTGAATGGGGTAGTTTTCAGAGGATTCATCGTTTATGTAAAGAAATGAATTTGATTTATGCGTACTGATTTTATATCTTGCTACTTTGCTTACTTCATTTATTTATTTATTTATTCTAGAAGTTTTCTGGTAGAATTTTTTGGATTCTCTAACTAAAGAATCATGTTGTTAGCAAATAATAATAGTTTTGAGTTCTTTTCCTATTCATGTCCCTTTAGTTTCTTTCGTTTGTCTAATTGCTTTGGCTAGAGTTTTAAGAACTGTGTTGAATAGAAGTGGTGACAGACAGCAAAAATATTTTGTTGCAATTTTTAGAGGGAATGCTTCCAATTTGTTTTATTTAGAATGATGTTGGCCTTGGGCTTAGCATAGATAGCTTTTACAATATTGAGGTATATTCCTACTATCCCTAGTTTTTCTAGTGTTTTGAACATGAAAATGTGCTATATTTTTTTAAAAATGCTTTCTCTGCATCAATTGATATAATCATATGATTCTTATCTTTAAGTCTATTGATGTAATGAATTATATTCATTGATTTCCGTATGTTGAACCAAACTTGCATCTCTGGAATGAAGCCCACTTGATCAGGAGCACTATGTTTTAAAATATGTTTTTCTATGTGATTTGTGAGAATTTTATTGATAATTTTTGCATCAATGTTCATCATAGATATTGGTCTGAAATTTTTTTTCCTTGATATGTCTCTGCCTGGTTTTGGTATCAGGATTATATTAGCTTCATAGAATGAGTTTGGAAGGGTCACCTCCTTTTCTATTTTATGGAATAATTTGAAGAGTTGTAGCATTACTTCTTTTAGGCCTTGTGGAACTCAGTTGTGCATCCATCTTGTCCCAGGATTTTCCTGGCTGTTAGGCTTTTGATGGTGTCTTCTCTTTACTTCCTTGAAATTGATCTGTTTAAATTGTGTATGTTCTCTTGACTGAGTTTGGGTTGATCATATGCCTCTAGAAATTTGTTGGTGTCTTAATTGGAGTATAAATTTTGAAAATTTGTATTCTATATCTCAATAGTGTCTGTTGTGATATTTTCTTTTTTTATCATGAATTTTACTAATTTGATTTTTCTCTCTCCTTTTTGTGAGGGTGGCTAAGGGTTTGTAAATTTTATTTGCTCTTTCAAAGAACCAGCTTTTTGTTTTGTCAATTTTTTTGAGTTGTTTGTTTAGTTTCAATTTCATTGATTTATGCCCCGATTTTAATTATTTCCTGTCTTTTTTTTTTTTATTGGTTGTTCACAACATTACAAAGCTCTTGACATATCATACTTCGAACAATAGTTTCAAGTGAGTTATGAACTCCCATTTTTACCCCAAATACAGATTGCAGAATCACATAGGTTACACATTCATATTTTTACATAATGCCATACTAGTGACTGATGTATTCTGCTACCTTTCCTATCCTCTACTATCCCCCTCCCCCCCATCTTCTCTTTCTATCCCATCTACTGTAATTCATTTCTCTCCTTATTTTTCTTCCATTTCCCCTCACAACCTCTTTTATGTAGTTTTTTATAACAATGAGGGTCTCTTTCCATTTCCATGCAATTCCACTTTTCTCTCTCTTTCCCTCCCATCTCGTGCCTCTGTTTAATGTCAATCTTTTCTTCCTGCTCTTCCTCCGTACTCTATACTTAGTTGCTCTCATTATATCAAAGAAGACATTTGGTATTTGTTTTTTAGGGATTGGCTAGCTTCACTGAGCATAATCTGCTCTAACGCCATCCATTTCCCTGCAAATTCCATGATTTTGTCATTTTTTAGTGCTGCATAATACTCCATAGTGTATAAATGCCACATTTTTTTAATCCATTCATCCATTGAAGGGCATCTGGGTTGGTTCCACAGTCTAGCTATTGTGAATTGTGCTGCTGTGAACATCGATGTGGCAGTATCCCTGTAGTACGCTCTTTTAAGGTCTTCAGGGAATAGACCAAGAAGGGCAATAACTGGGTCAAATGGTGGTTCCATTCCTAGCTTTCCCAGGAATCTCCATACTGCTTTCCAAATTGGCCGAACCAATTTGCAGTCCCACCAGCAATGTATAAGAGTACCCTTTTCCCCACATCCTCTCCAGCACTTGTTATTATTTGACTTCATAATGGCTGCCAATCTTACTGGAGTGAGATGGTATCTTAGGGTAGTTTTGATTTGCATTTCTCTGACTGCTAGAGATGGTGAGCATTTTTTCATGTATCTGTTGATTGATTGCATTGCTTGTAGAAATAGATAAAGCAATCATGAAATTCATATGGAAAAATAAAAGACCCAGAATAGCAAAAGCAATTCTAAGCAGGAAGTGTGAATCAGGTGGTATAGCAATACCAGATTTCAAACTATACTACAGAGCAATAGTAACAAAAACAGCATGGTACTGGTACCAAAACAGGCGGGTAGACCAATGGTATAGAATAGAGGATACAGAGACTAATCCACAAAGTTACAACTATCTTATATTCGATAAAGGGGCTAAAAGCATGCAATGGAGGAAGGATAGCATTTTCAACAAATGGTGTTGGGAAAACTGGAAATCCATATGCAACAAAATGAAACTGAATCCCCTCCTCTCACCATGCACAAAAATTAGCTCAAAATGGATCAAGGACCTTGATATCAAATCAGAGACTCTGCGTATGATAGAAGAAAAAGTTGGCTACGATCTACATATTGTGGGATCAGGCTCCAAATTCCTTAACAGGACACCCATAGCACAAGAGTTAATAGCAAGAATCAACAAATGGGACTTACTTAAACTAAAAAGTTTTTTCACAGCAAGAGAAACAATAAGAGAAGTAAATCGGGAGCCTACATCATGGGAACAAATTTTTACCCCCCACACTTCAGATAGAGCCTTAATATCCAGAGTTTACAAAGAACTCAAAAAATTAGACAATAAGAAAACAAATAACCCAATCAACAAATGGGCCAAGGACCTGAACAGACACTTCTCAGAGGAGGACATACAATCAATCAACAGATACATGAAAAAATTTCCTGTCTTCTACTACTTTTGGTGTTGGTTTGTTCCTCTTTTTCTAGGGCTTTGAAATGTAAAGTCAGGTCATTTTTTTGTTGACTTTTTTTTTAAGGAATGAACTCCATGCAATGAACTTTCCTCTTAGCATTGCCTTCATAGTGTTTCATAGATTTTGATAGGTTGTATCAGAGTTTTTATTTACCTCCAAGAAATTTTTAATCTCCTCCCTGATGTCTGTTATCCATGTGTTGAAATAGCATATTGTTTAGTTTCCAGGTGTTGGAGTAGCTTCTATTTTTTATTTTATCATTGATTTCTAATTTTATTCCATTATGGTCATATAGAATGCAGGGTAGTATATCTCTCTCTCTCTCTCTCTCTCTCTCTCTCTCTCTCTCTCTCTCTCTCTCTCTTTCTCTCTCTCTCTCTCTCTTTGTATTTGCTAAGACTTGCTTTGTGGTCTATTTTGGTCTATAAAGGTCTATTTTGAAGAAGGATCCATGTGCTACTGAGTAGAAAGTGTTTTCTCTCATTGCTAGTCTGTTATGTCTAAATTATTGATTGTATTATTGAGTTCTATAGTTTCTTTGTTTAGTTTTGTTTGAAAGATCTATCCAGTGGTAAGAAACATGTATTAAAGTCATCTAGTATTATTGTGTTGTGGTTTATTTGGTTCTTGTATTTGAGAAGGGTTTGTTTGATATACATAGATTCCCCCATTGTTTGGGGCATAGATACCTATAATTGTTATGTATGTGTCCTTTACGCAGTGTGAAATGTCCTTCTTTATCCTTTTTCACTAGCTTTGGTTTGAAGTCCACTTTATCTGATATGAAGATGGAAACTCCTGCTTGTTTACATTGTCCATGTGAGTGGTACGATTTTTCCCACCCTTTTACCTTCAGTCTCTGGAAGTCTTTTCCCGTAAGATGAGTCTCTTGAAGGCAATATATTGTTGGGCCTTTTTAAAAATACAATCTGCCAATCTGTGTCTTTTAATTGATGAGTTTAGGCCATTCACATTCAGGGTTATTATTGAAATATCATTTGTATTCCCAGTCATTTTGATTTATTTTTGGTTTTTAACTTGATTTGGTTTCTCCTTTGATTGGCCTTTCCTTTAGTGTAGTTCCTTCCTTTGCTAATTTTCATTCCTTCTCCTGGAATATTTTTTTTTTCATTGTAAAAATTTTATTTTATTTTATTATTTATTCATTTATTTATTTTATTAGTTGCTCATGACAATACAATGATCTTGACCTGTATAACCAATGTGATTCTGCATCCTGGAATATTTTGCTGAGAATGCTCTGTAGTGCAGGCTTTCTCACTGTACATTTTTAAAATTTTTGTTTATCGTGAAAGTTTTTTATTTTGTCATCAAATCTGAAGCTTAATTTTGCTGGATATAGGATTCTTAGTTGGCATCCAATTTCTTTCAGAGCTTGATATATATTGTTCCATGGTCTCCTGACTTTGAGGGTCTAGGTTGAAAAATCTGCTGATGAATTGGTCTCCCTCCATATGTGATCTGATTCCTCTGTCTTGTGGACTTTAACATTCTATTCTTATTCTGCATGCTAGGCATTTTCATTATAATGTGCCTTGGTGTAGATCTGTTGTAATTTTGTACATTTGGTGTCCTGTAAGCCTCTTGTATTTTATTTTACAATTCATTCTTCATGTTTGGGAGATTTTCTTATATTATTTCATTGAAGAGATTGTGCATTACTTTAGTTTGAATCTCTGTGCCTTCCTTTAGCCCAATAGATCTTATATTTGGTCTTTTAATGTTATCCCATAATCCTTGGATGTTCTGTTCATGATTTCTTACCATCTTCACTGTGTGGTTGACTTTATTTTCAAGATTGCATATTTTGTCTTCATTAGCTGACATTCTTTTTTCCAAGTGATTTAGTCTGTTGGTGATACTTTCTATAGAGTTTTTTTTTAAATTTCATTTATTGTTTTCTTCATTTCAAATATTTCATTTTTTTTTCAGAATCTCTCTTTCTTGAAGTAATATTTTACTACCTGTATTTTCTCCCTTATCTCTTCTTTGAAGTGATAAATTTTGCCTATTTTTGCTCACTTAGGTCATTCTTTCATTTGTAGATCATTTTAATTATGGACATCCTGAACTCCTTCTCTGGCATTTCATCAACTGTGCTATCCATAGATTTTATTATTGTAGTATCTTGGTTTGTTTGGAGTACTTTCCTCCCTGTTTTTCATGTTTCCTATGTTTCTCCCTTTCTTGCAGTGCCGATCTGAGGTATTATAGTGGTTTCTCTGTAGAGTTCCGAGTGGTGTTCCATTATAAATGCTACTGTGACTAAAGGTGGTCGTGGCAATAGAGGAGCTAACTCAAGATAGCAGTGGGGGTGTCCCAAGATGGCTGCAACCACTTTCAGAGATGGGCTGAAACGGTGAATTGCCTGTTTGAAGATGCAGCTGTCTCCAGGCCCTGTCTGTTCTCCCAAGGTGGAGGCAACGGTATAAGGAGGGATATGTTGATGGCTTCAGTGTCCCAATATTGGGGTGGGCTAGATCTGGGGTCCTGTGTGGGTCTGCCAGTTGGTGGGGGTCGTCCTGGGCCTAACCTTGGTCTTGGGTTCCCCGCAGGTTGGTGGCAGCGATCCTATGCCTGGGTCTGGGCCTTGGTCCTGGGCTAGTACAGAGTGGGTCTATCGGTTGGCAGGGGCGGTTGTAGTATATATTCTGTTCTCTATAAAGGGAATCTGAAAGTACCTAAACATCTTTTTGGATACAGAATTTGAGTCTTTTCATTCTGTCTTCAAGAGATAGGGATACACGTTTAATTGTCTTAAGGACATCAGCATGACTGACAGTCTAGATTTTATTTATTCATTAAAGAAAAAAAAGTACGGAAACATGCTAAGCACCTGATTTTAGTAGGTTTTTTTTAATATTCATTTTTTAGTTATAGATGGACACAATGTCTTTATTTTACTTCATGTGGTGCTGAGGATCGAACCCAGGGTCTCACACACGCTAGACAAGCACTCTACCTCTGAGCCACAACCTCAGCCTGTTAGTAGTAGTTTTATTGCAGACAGTGTACTCTAAGGAAATAGTAGGGCATGGTGATTAAGAAGGACTCAGGGGCAGATTTCTTTGCTTCAATCCAGCTGTGTGATTTTGGGTTAGTTTAATAACTTCCAGTTTTTGGTTTCTTTAGGTTTTTAAGTAGAAATAATATTTCCTTAGAGTTGTTATGAACATTAAATGAGCCAAGGCATATGTAACAGTTATGAATATTAAACCCAAAACTAGGAATGTGAGAAATAGAATTTTATTTTAATAAATCAAGTTAGTTCATTTTAATGCCTCCTACCTCACCTGGTTATTGTGAAAATTAACCTCAGTCTTCCACAGATTGCCCCTCTTCTCTTAGAGTTGTTCTAGCTGCCATTATTAGAAATATAATAGGAGTTGTACATGCAACTTTAAGTTCTCTAGAAGCTTATTTTAAAAAATTAAAATAAACACATGAATTTAATTTTAATAATATTCTATTTAATACATTATATCCTAATATTATCATTTCAACATGTAATCAATATAAAATATTAATAGGATATTTTACACTAATTACAGTGCATTGTTGAAACCTCATATATAGTCACAACACATCTTGATTCAAACTAGTTATGGTTCAAGTACTCAGTAGCACACATGGCTCATGGATAACATATTGGACAATGAAGTTCCAGAAATTAAGGTAACAGCATATTTGGCAATGAAGGAAAGGAGATATGGGATCACACTGGTTACTGCAGAAAAAAACCCATTCCCCTGGCCTGCATTTCTCCTTCTGCTTTGATATTTTAATTAGATGAAATGAAAGGAAAGAAGACATATAAAGAAAAGCAAATATCATTATCTGAAAATATCATCTTACACATTTTACTTCAGTGCCTTATATTCTGTACAAAGATGAGCAACTAATAAATGTTAATAATCGCTCTTACTATTATAACTAAGTACCTTTGTATTATTATAATATTCTTCATTTGAGTTCCATTTCCTCATTAATATATTCCTCTAGACTTGTATGCATGACTTTCAGAATAAGATACAGAGGTCTTAATCTTAGATAACTCTATCAGCATGAAATTTCTTTGTTAGAGGAAACAACCAGAAAAAAAAAGAAACAATTTTATTTGGGCATTAAGTCAGTGTTTATTAAAAACGTAAAGACATTGAAAAATAGCACCCCTTACAAGTATGTTTCTAAATACCTTCCAGAGCTCACTTTCAGAGGTTATTCTGAGCTATTGTAAAATACACAGGAGAATTGGAATAGAATCCATTTGACCTTTGAGACCCAGATCTCACATTGTATTTGTCATTTGTATCTTTGCCTTTCACATAGTTCCTTTGTGGATCTTTAAGTCAAGGAGAAGAAAATAAATCAATTACCTGTAAAGCTATTAGAAGCCCCTAAAGGCATGTATGGCTCATGGAAAGTACCCAATATTAATCAAGGACTTTTTAGACATTACCTTTTTTTTTAATTACTAAAATGATACTCTGGAGTATTATTAAAATCTCTGCTTTATAGACAAGAAAAACAAGGCTCAGGAAAAGCAAATCGATAGTTCAAGGACACACAGATGATAGTAAGAGGAGGAAATGGTGTTCAAACCCAGGTAGCTTAACTCCAAAGCCCAACCTCTCCATACTCTTCTTAACTCCAAAGCCCAACCTCTCATACTCACCCTAAGCTCTGTGATCTTGATTGTGAGAAGTGGAGAGCTCTTAACTCAACCCACTCAGTGACTCTAAGTAGCAGGTATATTTGCTTTGATTGATGAAATTCTTACTTGACAAATGTGACTTGTTTGCTGAGTGTACTCTTTTAAAACATAGCTTTATACATACCACCCTTACCTGGCATCTATATTATCTCTATTGTCTATATCTACTTTGATATCTTTGTTTTTCTTTGCTCATGAAAAATTCAGAAAACACAACCTGATTTCCACTTAAAGTAGTAATAAAAAAATCATTCTGATTAGCCCTTTTTTACAATGGAATAGCAGACAGCGGGAAAATCAGCAAACTTTTTCTATTTCTTTGAAGAACGACATTGGAATTTTAATAGGAATTGCATTAAATCTGTATAGTGTATTTGGTATTGTGGTCTTTTTTGACAATATTAGTTCTACCTATCCCAAAACATGGGAAATGTTTCTATCTTCTAAGATATTCTTCAATTTCTTTCCTTAGTATTCTGTAGTTTTTATTGTAGATGTCTTTAACTTCTTTTGTTAGATTGATTTCCAAGTTTTTTTTTTTACTCTATTGTGAATGGGATAGTTTTCCTAATTTATCTTTCAGCTGATTCATCGTTGGTGTATATGAACACAATTTATTTATGGATGTTAATTTTTTATCTTGCTACTTTGCTGAATTCTTTTATGAGTTATAGAATTTTTTTATTGTGGAGTTTTTTTGGGTCTTCTAAATATAGGATCATGTCCTTGGCAAATGAAGACCCAGAACAGTCAAAATAATCCTTATAGAGAAAAGTAAAGCAAGAGGCATTACAATACCTGACCTTAAATTATACCAAAGAGCTATGGTAATAAAAACAGCATGCTTTTGACACCAAAACAGGCATGCATACCAAGAGAATAGAAGACACAGAGACAAATCAATACAAATACAGTTACCTTATACAAGATAAAGGTGACAAAAAAATATATTGGATAAAAGATAGCTTCTTCAACAAAAGGTTCTGGGAAAACTGGAAATTTACATGTAGTAAAATAAAATTTAACCCTTAACTCTCACTCTGCACAAAACTCAACTCAAAGTGGATTAAGGACATAGGCATTAGAACAGATACCCTGCACCAACTAGAAGAGAATATAGACCAATGTGCCATTTTAGGAACTGACTTCCTTAAGAAGACTCATAAGCACAAAAAGTAAAATTTAAAAATCAACAATTGTAATGATATCAAACTAAAAATCTTCTTTACAGCAAAGGAAACCATCAAGAACATGAAGAGAGAATCTACAGAATGGGAGAAAATCTTTGCCACTTGCACCTCAGATAAGGCATTAGTTTCCAAGGTATACAAAGAACTCAAAAAGCTTAACACCAAAAAAAAAAAAAAAAAAGAAAGAAAGAAAAACAACAAAAAAACAAAAACCAATAACCCAGTAAATAAATGGGGAACAGAATTAAACAGACTCTTCTCAAAAGAAGAAATAAGAATGGTTAACAAATATATGAAAAAATGTTCAACATCCCTAGCAATTAGAGAAATGCAAATTAAAACTACACTGAGATCTCATCTCACTCCAACCAGAATGGCAATTATCAAGGATACAAGTAACAATAAATGGTTGGAGAAAACAGTACATTGATACATTGTTGGAGGAACTGCAAATTAGTGCAACCATTCTGGAAAGCTTTATGGAGATTCCTTTAAAAAGTGGGAATGGAACCAACATTTGACCCATTGTCCCACTCTGCAGTATATACATAAAGGATTTAAAATTAGCATACTACAATGATGCAGCCACATCAATGTTTATAGAAGCACAATTCATAATAGCTTAGCTATGGAACAAATTTAAGTGCCAATCAACAGATAAATGGATAAAAAATGTGTTATATATATACACAATGAAATATTACCCAGCCATAAAGAGGAATGACTTTATGACATATGCTGGTAAATAAATGAGTCTAGAGACTATCATGTTAAGTGAAATAACCAAAGGTCGAATGTTTTTTCTGATATGTGGATGCTAACTTATAACAAGGGGGTGGAAGAGGAGAAGTTCAGTGAATTAGACAAAGAGAATGAAGGCAGGGGTGTTTGAAATAGGGAAGACAGTGGCATCAATCTGACATAACTTTCCTATGAACACGTATAAATACACCATGGTGAATCTCAATATTGTGTACATCCACAAGACTTGGATCCTAATTAGAATAAGATATATTCCGTGCTTATATAAATATATCAAAATAGATTCTACTGTCATGTATTACTAAAAAGAAGAAATAAAAAAAGAAACAAGCCAAACTCAAGTCTTGTGGATGTACACAATATTGAGATTCACCATGGTGTATTTATATGTGTACATAGGAAAGTTATGTCAGATTGATGCCACTGTCTTTCCTATTTCAAACACCCCTGTCTTCATTCTCTTTGTCTAATTCACTGAACTATTCTTCCACCCCCTTGTTATAAGTTAGCATCCACATATCAGAAAAAGAAAACCAGCAAGCTGCAGACACTCACAAGCATATGGATGAATTGCTCAAACAAAAGTTGTGTAAAAGAAACCAGTCAAAATAATATCAATGGTATAATTCTGTTTATTTATGAAAAAAACCCCTTAACTATTGTGCTTAGGGATGTATGTTTAGATGGGAAATAGTAAAGAAAATTCAGAACTTGAGTATTAGGCAAGTCCTGGTTGTGATTCTCCTCAGAAGAGATTGTCACTACTGGGAAGAGGTACAAAGTGGAAGGATGGCAAATGAATGGTGATTTTCCATGACTTTGGTAATGCTTATGTAGCCATTTGCTTTGTAATAGTTTATTAAGATGATAATTTTTTCCTCTATGTGTGTTAACAATTGTTAATAATATTTAACAATTAAAATGTTTGATAAGTCTGGAAAGTGTGACAACTATATTAGGTAGCAAAGAAGCCTACAATAGTGATGACATCACCACCATATAGTGGTGAATAATTCGAAAATACAAATTTAGTCTCTCAGTTGTGGTTGGTTGAGGGAAATGCCTACATCAGAAGCACCAAGGGAACTTTTGAAGATGCAAGTCCTCATGACTCTTCCCTCCTGGGTTTTCGTTTATCCATTCAACATTGTTTGCTGAGCACCTGCTATGTGCAAGTCCCTGTAGTGGCGAGGATACTGCAGAAAATAAAACAGACAAATCCCTACTCTTTTGGAGCTTTCAGTCCGATAGGGCCACAGAAGGATGCAGAAATCAAACAGATCACTATGTGGAGTCTTAATAGGGAAACAAGTGGCCTTCTCATTCTTGAAGTTTCCTCAGGCCACACTTTTAGAAAAGCTTATATATGAGAGATGTTAGAATTTAAAGGAAAGTAGTTTCTATCATATCACATAAAATCCAAAAAAGTTCATAGAAATTAAAAGTTTTAGGACAATGCAAATCAAAAGAAGAAAGACATCTTGGAACATATGCTTCCTCTTCTAATTGTCCTTCAAACCTTCAGATCCTACCATCTTCTGTCCTTAATCTTTTGAGATTTAAAATTATCTACCCTCACTATGATCATCCTATGTGTATATGTGAAGTTTATTTTTCTCTCTTAGCACAAATGGGACTTTGTAAGCAAGTGATTCTTTAAAGATGTAGTAAAGAAACTTCCCTGGTTTTATTTTAATTAGTTTCCATTACGTAGCAACTGAAATTTCATTCCCAGTGTCCAAGAACTTCTTACATTTTAAGTAGTTCTATTAACTATAACAAAGGAATTTAAGTGACATTCAAACAAATAGAACTATATCAACAAAACCCCACAAAGTTATAAAAACACCTTGTTTTAAAATCTCTCATTCTCTGTAAAGAGCCTCCTTAATATAAAATGGTAGATCTGAATGAAGCATAGATCCCAGGCCCCAAATGACAGTGAAGGACACAGATCTTACCTCTTCAGACTCCATATAGTGATCTATTTGATTTCTGCGTCCTACTGGAATATCGGAGACTAAACCCCACTCAGTTTTCATTCTCTCCTAATGTACATACAAAAATCTCTGGCATGATGATATTTGCATTATCATGTGTGTGTGTATTGAGGGGAAGGCGGAAGGCAGGTCATGAATAAAGTATAAAAGTAGGTTATCTAGGAAATTAGAATACAATAATTGATAAAAAATAAAGAAGACTGTGGAGTGGGGGGTATGGAATTAGAATTTGATATTAGAAATTAGATTTAATGTTTTATATACACTGGTTAGAAAAGCCTTCAAGGAGAAACAAAATAAAAATGAAACTTACATTTTTGAGCAGATTCAGATTTATAAAATTATTGCAAAGATAGTGCAGAGGATTCCCACATAACCCAAGCCCAATTTTTCCTATTCTTAACAGCTTAAATTAGTATGGTACATTTGTCACAATTAATGAATCAATGTTGGCATACTATTGTTAGCTAAAGGCAATATTTTATCCAGATGTCTTCAGTGTTTTTCCTAGTATCCTTTGTCTTTTCTAGGATTCCATCCAAGATACCATATTCTTTTAAATAGTCCTTTTTCCTTAGCCTACTCTAGCTTTTAACAGTTTCTTAGACTTTCCTTATTTTTTTATGATCTTGACATGCTGTAGAACTCCTCATCATTAGGATTTGTGTGTGCTTTCTTCATGAGTAGACACAGGTTTTATGTTTTAGGAAGGAAGACCACAGAGGTAACCATACTAATCATGTCATACCAAGGGCACATGCTATCAATAGACTTATCACTCATGGTGTTCACCTTGGTCACAAATAAGACAATCTTTATGTATACTACCAAGTCTTTGTCCCTCTTTCACTTTCTTTCTTCATTTTCCTTCTCTTATGGCATTAGGAAAATTAGATGAGAAATATGGGCAAAGAGAAGTCTTTCAAGAGAAGATCGTTTTAAACTGCATCAGAAAATTGAAAAGAAGTATGTAATTTATGTAAATGTGTACACACAAATGAACAGAATTATGACTGGGGTAAAAGGTTTCTGATTTTTATTCCTGAGTGGAATTCACATTTATTTTCCTGGGTCCCGCAAATAACTAATGGTAAGATTAAGAGTTTAAGATTTAAAAAGAAAATTAAATTTTCAATGTTGAAATCTAGGGACTATTTAAAGTTGATGATACATCATTCAATCCAACAAGAGTGAAATGGATCCTTTCCTAGGAGTTAGCCAAAGGCTTTTCCAACTGGCTCTGTAAATGTCAGCCTGAGTCAGTCTGCTGCTCCTATTTCCTTTTTCCATCACAAATCTACTTCCATGGGCACTTCACTTTATTGTCTTTCATATTCATAATGAAACTTGAGTGAGTTTCTAAATGTTTTTTTAAGCTAAATTAAGCTTCTTTTGTGCTCTTCATATGTCATTGTGTGTTAGTCAGCTTTTAATCCCTGTGACCAAAATACCCAATGAGAGCAATTTAGAGGAAAAAAAGATTTATTTTAGCTATCAGTTTCAGAGGATTCAGTCTATAGCTATCTGGCTCCAAAGCAGAAACATCATGGCAGAAGAATGTGGTAGAAGAACATGTCTCAACTCATGGCAGCCAGGAAGCTGAGAGAAAGAAAAGGAGACAAAGAGGAAGTGGCTAGGGACAGATGTATTCCTCAAGGCCATGCCCCCAGGGACCTACTTCCTCTTGCCATGCCCCACCTGCTACAGTTGCCAACCAGCAGTCCATTCAAATTGTTAACTCATCATATGATCAATACATGACAAGGTTAGAAGTGATATAATCATTTCACCTCTGAGCATCACTGCATTGCCTAACACCTATGTTTTGGGGGACATTACAAATCTGAAACATAACAGTTGTTCATAATAAATTTGGAAATTAGAGTGCTCTCCACATATTACAAGGATCTATTTACATTGCATTGCAATTTTCTCAAGTGATCATAACCATAACATAATATTTTGGCAGGAGAATATAAATAAATATGTAAATAGGTATATGGACTTAATATAGGAGCATGATTGTATGTGATTGAATCTAATGTCACAATAAACATTCATGTAATCCACCCATCATCTTGGCAATGTTAAAAAACTCGTATGTATTTTACTTCTTTCAATAGTTAGACTCCTGATAGAGTTTGCTCAGGGTCATAACATCCTAGAATAGAAAGGGGTTTTAAAAGGTAGGATGACCTATTGGTGGGAATGTAAATTAGTATAGTTACTATGGAAAACAATATGGATATTCCTTAAAAATTAAAAATAGAACTACCACGTGATCCAGCAGACCAACTAATGGCTATATACCCAAAGGAAAAGAAATCAGTATGTTACAGGGACATTTGCATTCCTATGTTCATTGTAACATTAGCCAAGAAAATGATCTTAAGTGTCCATAAACTGAGGTACATGGATAAAGAAAATGTGGTACATATATACAGTGGAATACTATGCATCCATAAAAGAATAAAATCTTGTCATTTGCCACAACATGGAAAGAACTACAGCTCATTATGTTCAGAGAAATAAACCAGGTACAGAAAAGGCAACTACAGTACGATCCAATCATATGTAGAATATATAGAAAAAGTTGATCTCATAGAAGTTGAGAGTAGAGTGATGATTACCAGAGGCCAAAAGAAGTAGGGGAGAGAGAGAGGATGGGGAAAGGTTGATTTACAGGTATAAAGTTATAGTTAGGAGAAATAAGTTCTGGTGTTCTAGTGCATAGTAGGGTGATTATAGATACTGATGATGTACTGTATATATATTTTGAAAGATAGAAAAGGTATTTTTATTTATCATCAAGAAATGATAAATGTTTGAGGAGATAGATACATTTAATCTGATTTGAATATTAGATAATGTATACATCTGTCAAAACACACAATTTTTATGTACCACTTAAAAAAAGGCAGTGTAGCCAGGTGTGGTGACATACGCTTGTAATCCCAGTGTCTCAGAAAGCTGAGGCAGGAGAATTATAAGTTCAAAGCCAGCCTCAGCAATTTAGCAAGGCCCTAAGCAACGTATCAAGATCCTGTCTCAAAAAAAAAAAAAAAATTAGAGGGCTGGGTAGTGGCTCTCAGTGGTTAAGAACTCCTGGGATCAATTCCTGGTACAAAAAAAAAAAGAGTGTGGCTTAATGGAAACCAGAGAAAAGCCAGAACCTTCCTCTGCCTCTAATGGAGGGAAGTGGAATGACCTGGATTTGGGAGCTACAGGGTCTGTATATAAGATGAGGGAATATACCAGATGGTTGCTGAAGTCTTACCCTACTTCTACATTCTTTGGTTCCAGAGTATCAAGTTCACCTACCCTAAAAATCACAAATCATCCATAAAGTGTTTTTTCTATAAAGATTTCTGGGCACATGGTCTTAGAAATTTCCTGTACATCACTAAATTATCTCCTTTTATTGGGAAATTAATTGTTCATTATGGCAATGTTATCAACACAAATGTGGAATTCAATTTGGCTTGTGCCTGTGAAGGTATTTATCCATTCAGAGTGATATTTTTTTAATAAATAATTACCTTATTTATTCCCACTCACAATGAAAATCAAATGAAAAAAATCAGCTTCCCGAATTCTTTTTGTTAACTAATTTGATTGTTTGCATTATTTGAAAACTTGAACATCATGTGGAATTGCTTCTGGGGGTATAATTTCCCTTGCAGCTAACAAAAATTCACAGACTATTGCAAGATGGGCACACTCATAGTTACTCATTTGAGAAAATAGAGTTGTGCGTTTGTGCACCACATAGGAAAACACCCACATGTACAAAGACTGTGTTTTTACCAAGACCTGAAATGAGAAAATAAAAGAACTAGAATACCTTCTTCCCACCTCCACCCTAACCACACCTTCCTGCCCTAAGCCTATTGCCCAAACCTGGCTGTGCCCCAATGTAAGCCTTTTTGAAATTTGAAAAGATGTTGAGAGGAAAAGGCAAGTGAAAGAATAAGGTCAGTAAGAGAAACTTGTGAAAAATAGATGAAAAGCAGGAAATTCAGTAGAGTGGAGCTTTCTGTACTGAATTTCTGTCATTTGGACATATAAGAAAGCAATTAAGGCCTCACGAATAACTAGAATTTTGCTTATTCTCATATTTCTTATGTTATGTTGAAAATATGCATGAAGATTGAACAATTAAAGTGAATTAGATAAGTGGGGTCATTTTAAAGACTTTGAATAATTTTTTACCTCTTTAACAACCAATAGTAGTTCAAGAAATTCAATGATATTCTTTGCTTTGATTATTTTTGCTTGGACCTCTTGAAACATTAACTACTTCAACTTGATTGTTTTCTCCTCATACATCTCAGAACGTGCAGATCTCCACAGAAAAACCAATAGTTCACTTCCATAGTGGCCTCTCTTGGAACTATCTTAATTTTTCCTTCCCTTCCCACTGTCTCCTTGGACTTTGAGAGTTTAAGTTTACTGAGCCACTTCAGCTCTTACATCTGCCTTGACGTCAGGCAGTCTGCTGAGTCCTTTAAAAAATCAGGTAAGTTAAGAATCAGAACTATGAAAGAACCAATGAATAGGAAATTAAGGTTGTGTCTAAAGAAAAATACTTTTGTCAGGAAGCAGCCAATTTGGACTCAGTCACATGATGGGACTGTGTAGACAGTCAGGAGATGCTAAACTGGAAGCTGGGAGTTGGGAATATGCTCTATAGATTCAGAAATCAAGCTAAATAGAATTTTATAGACCTAGATCCAAGCCAGTTGTTGCTTTAATATTAAGGCCAAAATTCTGTTGGTCTGAATGGGTCAATCAACTTACTTTGCATCTATTAAGAATCTGTGAAGCAGAAATTGGAGCTGATTATTTGGCTTCAGTCACCTTTAAGCAGATTGGCACAATAATTAAAATTTCAAAACCATTGCTTGGTTTGCAACTGCATTTAATCCCTTGATATAAATATGGCTCATTTTTTTTTCATTTTTTTCATTCTGAAAAGTAAAGTCTAGACAAGGAAGACTTGTAGCTTGCAGAAAAGCACGTATTCCTAGGGCGTTTACATTACTAATCAAGCTGCAATTTCTGCAAGAGCAAAGGGGGCCATCTATTACATTGACATGTACAAACAATTTGGTTTATTAAATCTGACCTGAGCCAAAATATTTGTCATATAAGAGCAGCTTTGTCAGTGAAAGTCAAGCGAAAATTTCACCAGCATCAGCATTGATTCACTTCTCATACAGTGACTAAATTAATGAGTATCTCTGCCCCTTACAAAGAATTAAAGAAAGATTGCAACATTTGAAAAACATTTCAGTTGAAAATTACTGGAAGAGAAATGGGATTTGATATCATTACAACAAAGATTTATTGAATATATATAATACTTAACACATTGTAGTGGCAACAAGTATCTGAAGTAAAAGATAGCTTCCTTCAAATAATGTGTGGGAGATATAGTCACCTATGTGAAGTATTGAAATAAGGTATTAAATCAATAGTATGATATACATATATATATATATACACACATGTATATTAAACACTTATATATATAATAATATACATATATATTTTGTATAAATATATATGCTGAGCCCATTGAGTAAGGCTTGTGGGATTCCTGTGGGTGAGGCCTAATTAGGTTAATCAATTGGGGATAATGGAAAAAGAATTTCAGTCTGTGTTCTAAGAAAAATGATTATAGGATGAGTCTACTCTTTTCATGATATTAGAGCAGTAGCCTAGAAATTTTCTTCAGGGTTTTAGCTTATAGGTTTCAGGTACTGAGTTGTCCTTTGACCTAGGCATAAATAAGCCACACTGATTTTAGGCTTAGACCATTTGAACAACTGGAAGTTTCTACATTGAAACAGAAGGCTTCTATTTAAAAAATACACAATTATTTTGGAAGTATTGCTCTTGTTAGGAAACAACATGTCATGTGATATTCTCTAACTGGACTCTGTCTTGTGGTAGTTTGAAATTTCCATCTATTGCAAAAAAAAAAGACTTAGTATGAGAAGAAAAGGAGGAGGAGGAAGAAAGGAGAACCATTTCTATTTAAAAAATACACAATTATTTTGGAAGTATTGCTCTTGTTAGGAAACAACATGTCATGTGATATTCTCTAACTGGACTCTGTCTTGTGGTAGTTTGAAATTTCCATCTATTGCAAAAAAAAAAAGACTTAGTATGAGAAGAAAAGGAGGAGGAGGAAGAAAGGAGAAAGAGGGAAGGAGGAGAAAAAGGGAGAAGAGGAGGAAAAAAAATGGGAGTCATCCCCAGTTTTCAAGTTCTTAAAGTAATTGAATTTGGTGCATGAGATAGAAATATGTGTCAGAGATGACTGCCATTTTTTTGGGTGACTGGTGGACAGAGTTATCAACCAAGATAGAAAACCCCAGAGAAGGAGCAGATTTTTTCTGTAAGATAATGAAGTTGAATTTAAATAATCACAGAGGTTTTTGAGAAGAGATAACATGAGTTTGGTACTTAGGGGTAAAGTCAAGTTTGGGACATAAAGTACCGACTTATTTGCATATAATAATAATTACATTATGATAGGAAACAACATTTTGATAGGAAACAACATGTCATGTGTTACATCTAACAGTAGAATGAACTTAAAGAGAAGAAATCACAGAAAAGAGAAAGCATAGGAATCTTGTTTCTATTTTGCTAAGAAAAATATATATTATTTAAACATTTTCTGAAAATAAGCATAGGAAAGATTTGGATAATTTGAAGTATAAAAAACTTTATTGTGAATGCAACATTAAGGGCAGTACAGACTATCTCTAAGCTTTGAAAATCTTCAGCATGTCAACATTGATGTTTTACCACAAAATGTCTCTTGGAGTTTATATCAGAATAAGAAAAAATGGACACTAAATAAACTGATCAAAATGATGGCATTTCTTATCACATATATTTTTGTTTTCCTTGTAGGATATTAGGACATTCAATTTTAAATCATCTATGCCCTAATCCAGGAGCCATCTCCAGTAACCAACTGCATAAATAATTGAAAATTGGAGGTTTACCCTAACATTCTAAGTTGAAAAATGGACAGAGTATATTGAAACTAAGAACTATGACAGAGAGAGAGAGAGAGAGAGAAACTCTTTCTTCTCAGTTCTTTACTATTCCACATTTAAAACCACTTAAGCTGTTCTTATATAATACCCTTCACATTTTTTAAATTAATAGGATTTCAAACAGTTGGATTATCCTATAGCATAGTCAGGTCATGTTTTTGAAAAAAATTATGTGAAGCTTTTTAAATCTAGGATGTTTCTACATTTTAAACTTACGTATCATGGAATAGATGAACTCTAGATAGGGCAGAGGGGTTGGAGGGGAAGGGAGGGGACATGGGGTTATTAATGATGGTGAAATGTGGTGATCATTATTATTCAAAGTACAGGTATGAAGACATGAGTTGGTGTGAATATACTTTGTATACATCCAGAGATATGAAAAATTGTGTTCTATATGTATAAAAAGAATTGTAATGCATTCTGCTGTTATATATATATATATATATATATATATATATATATATATATATATATATATGATTCAGAACACTAAAGCTGGAAGAGACTATAAAGATTACTCACTCAATTCATCCCTCTCATTTTACTGGTTAGAAAATGCAGACCCCTACCCTAAACAGTTAAACAAGGGGCCAAAAATGATCCAGAGTCTGAATAATCCAGTTCTCTTTACCTTGACCCCAGGGCTCTCTGCCCTACAACATGCTACCTGCCCTTCATGAGGACCAGTTTCCCTTCTTCCCAAATCACTTCATTACACATGGAGAGTAGTCTTTGCTTTCTCTTTACTCTAAATATTAAAAATAAAATTAAAACCTTAATCCAGGAGCCAGATATGCATATAGCATCTCCAGTAACCAATTGCATAAATAATTGAAATTTGGAGGTTTACCCTAACATTCTAAGTTGAAAAATGGACAGAGTACATTGAAACTAAGAACTATGACAGAGAGAGAGAAAAAAAGAACTCTTCCTACTGAGCTCTTTACTTTTCCACATTCAAAACCACTTAAGCTGTTCTTATACATGATGACATTTTTTCCGGTTATGCTGAGGATTGAACCCAGACATACTTTACCACTGAGCTACTTTTTTATTTTGTATTTTGAGTCAGGGTCTCACTAAGTTGTGATCAAACTTGTGATCCTCCTGCCTCAGTCTCCCAAGTTGCTGAGATTATAGGCATGTACCACTGTATCCATTCAAAATAACAATTTAAAACTGAAGCCAAGGATTATTTTGCCAGTAATTATTTGAGCTGATTTGACTGATGGGTGCAATGGTGCATGCCTGTAATCCCATCAGCTCAGGAGGCCAAGGCAGGAGGATCGTGAATTTAAAGCCAGTCTCAGCAAAAGTGTGGCACTAAGCAAATCAGTAAGACCTGTCTCTAAATAAAATACAAAATAAGGCTGGAGATATGGCTCAGTGGTTGAGTGCCCCTGAGTTTAATCCCTGATAAATCCCTCCTGAACCCTGCCAAAAAATCAAGAAGGCCAGGAAAAATAAAATAATCAAATCATTGTGTTTCTAACACATCCTAAAATTAACAGGAGGTTAAAAAAGAAGAAAAAAAAGAAGACTAATTAAATGCCACGCTTAGCTGAAGAGTATCAAGTGAGCCGCTTTCAGATGGAGGCTTCCTGGCACTATGGACTTGGGGCTGGCTTCCTATATTAAGCTTGAACTCTGCCAACAGAAACTGCTGCTGTGGCTGACTCAACAGTTCTGCTTTCTTGAAAGTAGAGTGCTACTTCTCAATAAAGCCAGGATCCCATATATCACCGAGAGCATGCACACTGAAAGAGAGTTTATGGTTAGCCACTGGAGGTCACAACCCTTCCCCTCTTCTTCCACTGTCCATCACTTCTCTTTTCTCCTTAGTATTCTCCAGTTTAATTTAACTGCAATTTATTTTAAAGGGTGCAAAAGGCATCTCCTCAAACTGTATCCCTTTCTCTCCTCTTTCATTTTTAGTTAATAGCTAACACTCAAACCACGTAGGTGGTGGCAGTAAATTCTTACATAATGAATACATTTGAAGATATTTCCACTCCGGGATTTTAATTATGTAAACAAAACTGAGCTTTTAACAAGTATTATTTTACAAGTTCTTTTATCTGTTTTTTGACTCTAAGAATGACATATTTGAGGGTTCCACTAATAGCAAAACCTGGGGTTGTTGTCTGCATAAAATTTAAATATTGTATTTCCAAGTCAAATTTGCCAAAGGATCTTCTTTCCTGAAGAAGCAATCCATCATATACCTTGTGGATTCTGCTCTTTTAGGCTCTTTGTACTAGCTTGTTTCAGCTCTTCTCGTTGTGATGTCTTCTAGATTTACAAATATGGAAGAAAGAAAATTTGAAGGACTGGCATCTTATTAAATCTAAAGGCCATAAAATATAAACCTAAGTCATCTTGATATCCCTGTTTGTTTAGAGAGGCATCCACATCAACCAATAGTTTGGAAGAATGGAGCACAGGCAGTATTACTCCACAACCTGAATCCACTTTCCCAATTGATGAATCATTAGCAGTTGCCCCATCTTTAATCCTGCTCACTTGGCTGCTGGTAAGTGCCCCATCTTGGTTGCTCAGCCCCAAATATCTTGGTCTTGGAGTCTCTGGTTTCAAAGGAATTTCTATAAGTGAGTCATTTTTCTATTGGTAAATTCAGTGTTTTTTGAACCATTACTCAGGGATGTAGGCATACCCTCAGCCAACTTCACACTCCACATGAATGTGAAAGCTTATGTTATCTATGGCCTTAGAATTCTGTGCAGGCACACTCTTTAAATCCTTTGTACTAAAGAAAAGACAAAAATGCTTCTTTTCTTTTGTTCCCTCATCTCCTATTCTCACCACAGTTGGTCAAAATCTATAGTCAACTCATCTGAGTCAATGACAAGAAGTTAACTGCTCTATGTAAAACAATTTTCATTGTGATTCATTTATTCTTGATGAGATATGATACAGGCCAAATGTAACATTATTATAAATTCTGAATTTGTGCAGTTTTGTCAATTGTGCTAGGATTTGAAAGGCAGACACTATGGGACTTTAAATAGATGCTTCTTGATAGAGCATCTCTGCTTTAAATACAATTGCAGAAGCATTGCCAACAGAACTGGCTAACCAAAACTTTCTAAATCATGGATACTAATTTCCACAGTAAACCAGGAATGTAAATCAACTGTGGAGAAATGTAAAGTGTGTTTTTAGACTGAACAGATTCATTACTTGGGTCGTCTATGTGGTTATGTGATTTTTAATGTCTCCCAGCTTTACTGCACTTGTTTCCTGTCATCGTCTTATAATCTGTCATAAACTATTTTTCTAGTTTATATCCTAATACTTCTCATTTTATGCTTTTGCAATTGCAAAGCATTTTTAGAGTCTGCAGAGGAAATTTACACATGTATCTCCTTTCACTTTTGACCCAACAAAATGGAAGGTTGGCAGCTCTATCTTCCCACCATCCAGTTGAGCAAACAACTGAGTTTTAAGTTGAACCTCAGATCAAGAGCTCCAGGGATTTGTCATAGGACAGAACTGTGATTACTGGGACCTTGAGTTTCTAATGGCAAGTTCTCTTTTAAAATCCCAACATCATAATGTTATCCATCCACACCAGTCACTTTTCTGTGTCTAAGCCTTTGTGTACCCAATATTGTTCCCTCTCATTTAGCCTTTACTTTCTATCCAACTCACAGATTCTTAGAGTTCTGCACTCTATGGGAGAGATGGTGCTGTATAATAAGGCTTCATTGTTGATTCCAATTCTTTGTAAGCTATGGCTGAGCCCAAATGTGTACAAAAATAGGGGAAAGTGAAGGACATGTGGCTTTTAGGAGGGATGTGGATGAAAAGGTTGACATTGGTCAGTGTAAAATGCCCCCATGTGGTACAGTTGAGTTAAAAGAGCACTCTGGATTATTGCTTTTGCAATGCAGTCATGCAACCTAATACGCCCAAAAATACAGATCCATTCTTTCAAGGCAAGACTTTTGCTGTGAAAATCTTTTTTCTTTTCTTTTCTTCCTTCCTTCCTTCCTCTCTTCTCCCCGACTTTTCCTCCTCCTCCTCCTCTTCCTCCTCTTCCTCCTCCTCCTCCTCTTCTTTTTCTTCTCTCTCTCTCTCTCTCTCTCTCTCTCTCTGTCAGCCAACAGAGATATGCCTAGGTGGTAGTTACTCTTTAAAGATGGCCCCAAACAATTCTGTCCCTCCTACCTAAAAGTGGAGCTTAATTTCCCTTTCCTTAAATCTAGATTCAAGGAAAAACTAACAAAACTTAACAAAAACAATAATGTACTGAGACTTCTAAGACCAGATGTCAGGATGGTCTGGAAGCTTTTGCTTCCTTCTTTTTGGAGCCACAAGCTACCATGTAAGAATTCCAGGCTATACAGATGGAGAGAGAAGACACATGGAGAGGCCCTAGAAAATGGAAGGGCAGATAAAATCCTTTCTGAAAGAGCACCAAGTGCCAATCCCCCAATCATATCGGCAGTCCAGCAACCATCTGTCTATATCCTTCTGGGGAACCCCAAAGGGGCCAGAGGAGTAGCAACCTAGTAAATCCTAGTTAAACCATAAAATTCTGAAATATAATATCATTATTGTTTTGAGCCACAAAGATTTTAGATGGTTTGTTATATAGCATAACTGGTCACTTACATTGTAGTCTGAATGTTTAGTAACCTCTAGTAAGTCCTTGGAAGACCTGGATCTCAGGTAGGCTGGCTTGAAATAGATTTGGGATATATAAAGCAGGTAGAAAGTAGATGGCGGTCAGTGAGTAGGGAAAGGAGAATTTATGGACGATGGTATAGCAACCCAGAAAGGGGAAATACAGAGATGAAAAAGCAGCACTTGTTAAGATTTTAAATTCAGTTCTACAAAACTCAAGTCTTTTTCTTGTGCTCCAGGGTTTGTTTAAAATAGAGACAAATACTTCCTAAAGCACAGATTCACCTGGCCATAACACTTTAAGAAGTGCATCTGTTTTCTTCTTTTGTTATCATTCCTGTGTATGAGAATTAGAAAAAAAAAAGACTCAGTGATGAAAACAAAAGATGTTGTGTTTGGGGGGTTTGAACTAAGTAAATAATCACCAGAGGCCTGTGGATCTTTGTATCCCTGGAAAAGAGCACATCGTTTGGCACATGGGAACCACTTAGGACCTTTTCCCCCAGTATCTGATTTGGGGTTCTGTGAGATTCCAGAAGAGTTAGTGAGCAGGAAAGAGGTTCTCAGCTCTACTCATAGATCAATGGATTCTGGCCCTGTCTGTCATTCAAAGAAGAAAACTAGATCATAATCGTCCTTCTATTATTACTATGAATGTCTGTCTATCTAGGAAGCCCGCAAAACATTGAATAAAGCTAAGAAATTGAAAGAAACATGTAAGTTAAAACAAGCTCATAGTCATTTGGTGCTTCTATTTATTTATTTGGTCTGAGATGATCTCCACATTCACTTAACATATGGCATTAAATCATTCTGGTCCTTGAGTTATTATTACATGATTCAAAGAGTATAATTTACAGAATTGCCAGCCCAGACTTCACTCTGTCCCACACCAAAAAAAGACCACAAGGAGGGGAGAAGAGAAATGACTGTTTCCTGGTAGCCCATATTTACGCAATTTTCTCCTACCACAGATTGTTTTGGCAGTCTAGACAGGGTCTTGTAAAGTCCTTCCCTGATGTCATCCACATCCTTCCTTGATAAGTTCAAAATGAGTCTGGAGCAAGCATGCTCCTCTAGCAATGCCGTGCAAATAATTAATGCAGTGCCACCTGGGAGAGGCCTTTGGACTCCAGAGATGCCCACATGAGAGGATCGTATGGATGAGCTGGCCACCAGATCATGTAAATATGTGGTGGGGAGTGCAGCTGTTGAGGGGAAGGAAGGCATAACACATATGGGCTTTTTGCGTTTTAAAAGAACTTTGTGGAAAACAAAACAGATTAGAGAGAGAAGCAGGCTCTCTTTAGGGAGAGATTAAAGAAATGATTTTTTAAAATTGAAGTCAGTGACCCTCCCTGGAATTAATAATTCCTTAAAAGACAATTTAAAATTGTGTTTCTAAGCAAAGGCATTGGATCATATAACTTTATTTGTAGAGGGGAAAATATTTCCAGTTTAAAACTTGAAATTCAGGTTATGAAGGCTGGAATTTATTCTATTTATTTTTCAGTAGAATAATAAACTACATACACCTATGCATGTATCATAGGATAGAGAATACAAACCAATGTTAATATTTTCTAACAGAACATAACAAAATATACAAAACATATTCAAAGTTATCAGGCTTACCAATTGATTGAAAACCAATGACAATTGGATAGAAAATAATTTCTTCTGATGCAAACACAAAGAAAGTCACATTTCCCTACTAAAAGTTTGAAATTTTCCTTGCTCCTAAATTTTTATTGTCAAGTACCTATATGTTTCTTGTCTTCAACAGGAAGTGAAAGAAAACTGATTCTCACACTGCACTTTTAATATCCTCTCTAAACTGGTTACATTCTCAAAAGAATTATGAAATTGTAGAAAAGGAAATAAGAAATGCTTGATTGCATTCTCCTTGTATTTTTTTTTCTGCCGTTGGTTATTTCAGACCAAAAGAATAGGAAATTCTTCAACATGAGGTTTTTTTTCTGCATTCTGACATGTTTCTCAATATCTTCACCTCTTCCTCTCTCCTGTCTTGCTCAAGACTTCTCTTCTTGCAATGCTAATTTAATACCTTTCTAAGTGTTATTCCACCAGTAATTAAAACCTAGTCTTGTTCTCCTCTCACTTAAGAACCTGTGATAACCTCTGAACTCCCTCATGTGTCTTGCCATCAGCCTCGCCCTCTTTCACAACTCTGCCTCTCCTCTTTGGCTGGAGCCACAACTTTCACTGGTGCCTGGACCACTAAATATCAATGACCTGGCCAGTCCCTGCCGCTGCTTCAGGAACACACCCCACTTTGACAGCCTGGCAGATTGATGTTTAAGAAACTGCACTCTATCAATCTGTATGGTTCTAATGGGTTTCTTTAATTGGCCAGCCCTGCTTCTACATCACCACTGCAGCCACCACATATAAACAGTCACATGTCACATGTGTACTGGCCACAGTTTCTGGTTGAATGCACTACTGTTGTGTATCTCCCCTAATTCTGTGTCTTCCTGGCCTCTGATCTCCATCAACTCCATCCCTCAGAGTAGCTTGCCTCTAGATTCCAACCTTCTACTTTATTCTTCAACATACATTGACGTAATTTACCCAGGGGGACATGTTTTGGGAAGTGCATCATTAGACAATTTCATTGTTATGCAAATGTCACAGAGTGTACTTAAAATAAAATGGATATGTCATCATTAGATGATATAGTGTCTCGGGACCAGTGTATTATATGTGGTCCATCATTGACAAAACATGGCTATGTAGTGTATGGCTGTATTGTTTGTATTGTTTGCTGGATTATCTTATTTTCTCTCAGTTTTGGGGCTCAAGATTTTACCAGACTTTCAAGGTTAGTACCCTGACTTAAGTTTGCCTCAGCCCTATCCAAAAAAGAGTTCCTTGTTCCCTTGAACACTGTGTCCTCTATTCTCTCCAGAATAGGTCTTCTGATCTTATGTTTATGTTTTTGCCAGAAAGTAAATTTCTAAAAGGCAGTGATGTTATCTTATTCTTTTGGGTATGCATAGGGCACAATTTGGTGCCTGATATGAAGCAGTGTTTGTTGAATGAATGACTGTGACTTTCCTATTTTCTAATTATCTGCCTCATTTGTCCACTTGCATTATCATATTGCTTGGAAGACAGTGGCTCTTCAATAAATATATTTGAATTAAATGAACAAGGTTAATACCCTTTCATAGTGCTTAATGTTACAATGAACCATAAGTAACATTTATAATTTTTAAATTAAAAAAAGAGAGAGAGACATTTTTGAAGACAAACATGTCTTTCTAAGCTCAGCATTGTGAACTCAATTGATTAAATTAGCATTTATTAATTAAAAATAATATTCATTAATTGAAAATTTGTGACTCTATGGGAAAAAGTTGCTGAAATATGGTCCAGGACTAAAAATAAAAAGGTTTTCTAAACAGTTGCATCAGAGGAACAACATTAAAACTCTGTTATTATGAAACTCTATAGAAAACTTCATTTACTACCAAGGAATATATTTAAAAAGTATTTTAAACTAGTTTGAAGAAAGTAACCATAGCTTACTTTTGAAATATGTGAATTCCCATAAATATTAGCTAAGGGGATATGATAAATGATATGTTTGATAAATAATAAATCTAAAAGTCACTAAAGCAGCTTGTCGATGGTTCCTTTTCCCATTTACTTATTCATTTATTCTGTGTTAAGAACCATGTATGATGTGTGTCATACCCTGAGAGAGAGAAGCCTAATTCAAGGCATGAGTCCATAAAATGAGTGACTGTCCAGCTAAGCCTTCTCTAGGAATCTTCAAAAGAGGAAGGGTCTGTATATAATTCAGCTTTACTTATAACTAGGGAAATAGGTATTAAAACAACAAGGAGATGCCACTTTCACCCACTAGTTGCAATGCTGAAACAGCATGAGAATAGCAGATGCTTGTGCATAGAGGGGACAAATGATATTTTCACAAAGTGCTAGCTGAGGTCTAAATTGCTGAAGTCTCTGAAGAACAACCTGATGAATATATAGTATAAATGTGAGTTCTCTATGACTCAGCAGATCCACTTGGGTTTATTTCTTTAAAAAAAAAAAATCCCTACCCCCCATATTATACTCAAAGGCTTTTCTATTACAGTATATTTTCTTTATTGTCTCTGCATTAATGATATTTTTATTAGCAAATATTAACTGTACATATTAATATAATATTAATAATGTGATACTCTCATATCACATTATTAATATTATTTTCAGTGAATGATATTCACTGAACAAATCCAAGACCCTTTTGTTTCACCTGCCCTACTACCTTGCTGATCTCTTAATCACTATTCTACTTTTGGGTCAATATTTTTTGGTTTCAACATAAGAGAGAGAGCTTGTGATATTTGTATTTCTATGTCTGTTTTCTCTTAACGTATGGAATGTGCACATGTCTGTGTGTATACATTTTTATATCAGCAAAAAACATTGATGAGTTTCTTAATGCCCAACTATAGGTAAGAATATAAATAAATTATGATATAATATAGACCAGTTAAAATCATCATGGAGATATCTAAAAATAATAATGTTGAGTGAAAAAAATTGCAAATTATATATTTACTTGTGTAAACTTAGAAGCACAAAAAAAGAAATATTATTTGGACACTTCTATGAATGAAAAAGGCTGAAAACAAAACTGGAAGAATGACAAGAAGAACAGAATGAAAACAAAACTAATTTTGATCATTTGGAAAATGGGGAGAGGAACGAGTCTTGGAGGGGTCATATTTAAGAATTTTATGTAGATTTGCCTATAATTTTTTTTTATTACTTTAAAAAACACCTATTGCAGGCAACTATGACAAAACATTAATAGTCGTTAGTTCTGGGTGATGGGAATGTGAGTATCACCTTTCCCTTGGAATGCCTCTGTGTTTCTCTTATTTCTTCAAAAACATACAAGTGGGACAAGTGAACATTAGCACCCAAATCACAATGTCTTATGGTCCCCATTTGCCACCTCAAGATCCTGGTCTAAACACAAAGGAAACTAATGGGATCCTGGAGTTTCTCCTTTGTCTGGAGGAACAAAGCTTTTCATGTTCTTCTACTGAAGCTTATCATGGCGTCTGCTGCCTGTGCTTTCTTTAACAGAGCTGCTGGGTGAGCTCCTGAGTTCACATAGTTGTAAGGCTGCTCTATAGTACAAGTTGAAATCTGTGTGTGTGTGTGTGTGTGTGTGTGTGTGTGTGTGTGTGTTAGAGAGAGAGAGAGAGAGAGAGAGAGAGAGAGAGAGAGAGAGAGAGAGAGAGAGAGATTCTTCAGCACTGGTCCTCATGGCAGCCTGCTTCTGTTCACAGTCAGGAGCATGGATCATTCATTCCTCATGGCAGCTGTCACCTAGTACCAGTCCCTAAAGTGGTGCTCTGGGGATGGACACCCTCAAACCCCATCCATCTTTTTTGAAGTTTCCATCTCTTCCAGAGGTCTATGCATTCAAGAAAGGGAAAAGAGGAGGGTAAGAATGAGGGAAGTTAGGGGGCTGGGGATGTGGCTCAAGCGGTAACGCACTCGCCTGGCATGTGCGAGGCGCTGGGTTCGATCCTCAGCACCACATAAAAATAAAAAAATAAAATAAAATAAAAAGATGTGTCCACTGAAAACTGGAAAACATATATTAAAAAATTCCCTCTCTTTCTTTAAAAAAAAAAAAAAAGAAAAAAGAACCACGCTCCATGAGCTCACTAGACAGTGTTTATCATGAATATTTGTGTACCAGATTTAAAGATGATATTAGGACCTCAGAAAATGGCCTCACTTCTGCCTTACCAAACAATAGTTTCTATAACCAATGTGGCTAAAGGAGGCAGGATTTGTGCTGGCCCAGAATGGCTCCTCTCTTGCCCCCACACTGCTTTGGTTCCACATGGCCTCATGTGCACTGGGCTCATGTTACTGTCACCAAATGGCCATGGATGTTTCAGGACTCAGTAAACCCAAGTTCTTCCTGTCTGATTCTCTGTGTTCTGCCCTCACCCTCTCAGGTGTCTCTGTGCTCCTCTCCTACACAGCTTGGGTTCTCATGTGAACTGTGGCCTTGGAAAGGATTCTCTAACCCCTTAGAGAGAAGAATTTCTTCTTGCATGGAGTTTGAGTTACAAACATGTCTTCCATTTATAATCCTATGAGAAACCATGGTCCTTCATAAATAATAACAATAAATCCTCCATGGCCAATATCTTCCTGTTACCTTTTGCTTGAAAATATGGCCTATTTACAAACTGTTATTTAAGGGGAAAAACAAAGGCAGAAGTGAGGATTTCTGCTCTCTCATAAATTTGGAAAACACAGGTTTAAACACTTTTTTAAGTGCAGGACTTTTCAGAGTCTTAAATATCCTTTGCTTATTATGAATTTTCAAGAAGTAATTAAAGTATATCACAGGAAAGGAGCTATAATTATAAATTGCTGTAAATGTTGCGAACGGGCAAAGAGGCACAGTGACGGAGAACGCGGGTATGGAGGGAACAAGGAAACCTACTGCAGAGGATGACTGGGATGGCCTCCCTATGTGGGTGATGTTTGCATCAGGAGAAAGAAAGTGCAGAGAAGGAGGGAGGGAGCAGGTAGATCTTGAGATGGGCAAATGGTTGGGGCAGCTGGAGAGTGAAAGGAGCCAATAGGACTAAAGAGGATTCTTGTTGAGATTTGTATCAAAGTACAGCAGGGTGCCTGAGAGAGTCTAATGTAGATTCTCTGGGTGACATTGCTATCCTCTCTTCATGTTCCATGTCTCAGGAACCTCTCTGGGGACTGAGAAACAGCCTTTGAGGCCCAGAATCCAGAGTGTCAGTCAGGTCATAGAGAGATGTATGGTATCTAGAAGATAGGCATGTGGCATGTGGCATGTGGCAGTTGGACATGCGTCACATAGACATCCCATTCAACATAGAAGAGCACTGTGGAGGTGAAAGCTAATGATATGGGGGCAGAAGTGAGATACTCAAACCCTGCTTGGAGAGGCTCCTTCCAGAAGCAGGCCTGGCTCATTGAGAACACTGTCCTTAGCACATTACATGACTTACAACCCAGTCCCTCTGTGACTCAGCATGTTTCTGGTGTCGCATTGCACCGGGATACTGTATAGTCAATATTAGTAAAAGTGAAACAAAAAAGAAAAAGTTTACTTTCTTCTTGTCATCCCCTCAGATCAAATATGCCCCTTGATCATGGCCCCTGTGATCTTCCCACAACTCATGTCTGAGCATGCCACTCCTAATGCCATCCTTTGTCCACAGGATTAGATCCAGCTTTCTTAGAATGCCGAATGAAGTCCCTTGGTCTGGGCTTCTTGCCTGTCCAGGATCCTCTCCTCCCACTCCGTTGCTTATGTTGTTCTCAGAGCTGCCTGAAATCTCTGTTCCCTAAGTACACAGTGCTTTTCTTAACCTTCGTATCCCTCCTTTGCACAGGCCAGCAATGTCCCTTGACCTCTGCTCACTAAGGGGTCACATTTCATCCACAAAATCTTCCATGCTTCTCTAAGCAGGGATAGTGGCTCCACCTATAAGTCTTACTGGAAAGAATCATGTGTAGGACTGTGTTCTTGCTAAACTGACTTCCTCATTATCAGGGATTCTATGTTATTAATTTCTATACCCCTTATATATAGCGCAGTGTCTGATTCACAAAGAAAATTTCAGTCAATATTCAGTGAATTGAAGCACAGATTAATCTGCAAGGAAAACTTTCAGGAAGCAATTTTTGGAAAAGCCAAATAGCAATAACCTTTAGTTTTACTCTTCTGGATTCTCTGTCTTTTCTATCCCCCATTAATGCCATTAATGTAGTTAATCAAGAGTTGATTGATCATAAGACTGTCAGATCAAAGGATCCAGGTTTTCCAAGAGGAAATATTTAGAATGTAGGCATTACACTGGCATGTACTGGGACAACTATGGTGACCAAACTACTATAAGAAATTCTTCTAAAATTTCTCACTTTGAAAAAAATTATGAAGATGCCCTTCAAATAGAGTCTCAGTAAAAATCTTCTTATAGCTGACACACATATGTGTCAAATATTCTCCTAAGGGCTTTTCTTGCATTATCTCTCTCAATACTCACTATAAGTGTATGAAGTGAATATTATTATGAGGCCCATTTCATAGATGAGAAAACTGAAGCACAGAGGCTGAGTAATTTGCCAAAGTCACGTGACAAGGAAGCCATAATTAAAACCCATTAAGTTTGGCTCCAGAGTTTAAAGTGCTTGTCTCAATGTTGAACTTCTTGTGACTTCCTATAATTTGTTTATGTTACCAGGATTTCATTTTTTTGATGAAATTTATTAATATTTATACTTTATACAAGTATCATTTAAAATGTTAAAATTCTGCCATGGTTGTTGGTAACAGACACCATTCTGACACCCCTGAGCACTTTTATTACTCTAGTCCTCTTGGATCCATCTCTGGGCCATTACCCACACCCTGTACCCCACTAAGGTCCAGCAACACAGGGTAAAGCTGGAGTCACTCTGACCCATAATTCAGGTCTGTGGCCCCTGGTTGAGCTGGTGGGCTGGTATCTATGCAATTCTAGATGTTAAATATTTTTAATATCATTCTTTTATGTAACAAAGTCAATTTATGAACCTGAGAATATCAATAATGGTAAGGTAGGAAAGGAGAGTTCAATATGTTCCCTAAGAGATAGGAAGGAGGTCTGGGGTTGTGGCTCAGTGGAAGAGTGCTTGCCTAGCACATGTAAGATACTAGGTTCAGTCCTCAGCACCACATAAAGATAAGTAAATAAAGAAATTGTGTCTATCTACAACTAAAAAAATGTTAAAAATTAATAAAAGAGATAGGAAGGAATTATAAACCTGTACTTGTGTTCCAGAAGGTTGCTACCTATGGGCAGAGAAGGGTCTTTGGATGGACTGAACAGGGTTTGCCTCTCCAGTACACCATTTACTACTGCATGGCTTTGAGCAAAGAACATTACCTTGTGGATCTTCAGTTTGTTCACTTGGGAATGATGCTAATGTTTCATGGACACTATGAAAAGTAAATATTAGAAAGCATATGAAATGCTTAATTCATGTACATAGTTGTTGGCACAGAGTTACTTCTCAGAAGATTTGAAGTTTGCTAGATATTGATGTTATATACAGTGAGCATAGTATTTGTGTTTATAAGGTGGTTCTGAGCATTAGTAAAAGCAAAGTTATCAGAACCATGCTTGATGTAATAAATCTTCAATATAGATGTTGGTTATTTTTATTTTGTCATAAACCAATTCCATTTAAAGTTTGTAATTTATGTGTTGTTTTTTTTTGAAAATAGACTTTCCATTTTAAACTTTTTTTCTTAAAAATATTTTCTAGGAGTTTGATGTATAGTTTAGTGTTTGAGTACTTACCTAGCATGTGTGATGCCCTGGGTTCAATTTCAATATAAAAAAAAATCTTTCTAGGCTAAAACTCTGGGAAAATATTATGAAAATGCACATACACACATATATATACACATATAATTTTATATATACTAGTATAAGTTTATATACATATATTATATACAATATATACATTTATATAATATATATTTGTATATATAAATTATATACATATAATTTATATATATACAAATTATAAAAAATTTATATTATATATAATTTGTATATATATTATATTTGTATATAATCATATATAATTATATATACAAATTATATATATAATTTATCTATCTTCTATGATTTGGACCTAGAGTGCCTACAAATGCCTGCATGTTAAAGACTTGGTCATCAGCCTGTGGCACTATTGAGAGGTGGTAGAACATTTAATAGGTAGGGTCTGGTGGGAGTGAGTTAGATCACTGTAGGAGTACCTTGTAGTGTAACCTTGTAGAGGATACTGGGCCCACTCTGGTCCTGTCTTTCCTTGCTTCTTAGCCATCATGAGGAAAGTAGCTTTATTCCACTATGTTCTTCTGCCATGACATCCTTCCTTGCTGCAGACCCAAAAGCAATGGAGCCAACTGATCATTGATTATAATCTCTGAAACCATGAGCCAAAATAAACCTTTCTTTCTTTCTTTTTTTGTACCAGGGATTGAACTCAGGGGCCCATGGCCACTGAGCCACATCCCCTGCCCTATTTTTTGTATTTTTATTTAGAGACAGTGTCTCATTGAGTTGCTTAGTGCTTCACTTTTTCTGAGGCTGGCTTTGAACTTGTGATCCTCCTGCCTCTGCCTCCTGAGCTACTGGGATTATAGACATGCACCACCATGGCTGGCTAAACCTTTCCTTTTTCAAGGTTGATTTTCTTAGGTATTTAGGCCCAGCAATGGAAAGCTAACACATCACCTTTATATTAGATTGAAATTCTAATATAGCTAATACAACCCCATTAAATCATGTTTATTTCTTCCATTTGTGATTGATAAATAATTTTCAGTTTAGGAAAAGTTAACCAAAACATCTTACTTATAAGTTTTATCACAAATGCTTTTTGATATTTTGTTTCAATATTTTGGGTGGGTGAGCTCTAATTTTGAGAGAAAATTATCAAAAAAAATTAAGAGATAAAACAACAATAGTTTAAATTTTATTTTAATGAAAAGAAAATTAAAATAGTAAAACTGAATGCAGTCCTCAATAACTTTCATTCTTTGGCAGGGGGGACATCTATGAAGGAGTTTTTAGGAGAGGGATAGAGAGGAAACTAGGGCACAGTTCCTCTGGAGTGCCACAAAAGAGATGAAATTTCACTGAAACCTTGGTTGCTATAGGCAAGCAAGAGAAACACATTTAGAGAAAGGGTTTTCTTAAAGTAATGATCTATTACATATCATCTGTTAATGCTGAATGGAGAGTCACAGAGTTGCTTTCAATTCTGCCTGTGCTGAGTCAGAATTGTGAACTTAGATAATTGTTCAAGCTTTCTGCTTCTCAGACTACTATGTGTAAAGTCGGTTGGTTAGGCTTGGTGCTTATAATATCCATTTTAAGCTTCTCTATGTTTAAAATGTCAGTAAACAAATCTGAGGGGAAAACAACTGATTAAAACATTCCTAACACTGTGCATGCTGTCCTTCAGGTTGAGCAGGTTGTTTAAATCAACTAACTCATATTTTTAAACCTACTGTATGCTAGTTTATGCACAGAAAAAAATGCAGACAGAAATCATGTTATCAAGAAATTCCTATTTTGGTACAAGAGAGTAGTATAGATAATCTACAACACAGGGGGTGAAACACAGCAAAAGATGCTGCTGGGGGCATAGTTGGGGTCAGAGAAGATTCTGGGCAGTGCTCTGAGTAGAATCTGAAGGATGAATGTTAAGCATTTATGACATTTTAACATCAATAACATTCACAGAAAGATGAACTTTGCATTTTGCTCAGTAGATGATCTCATATGTATCTGTGTGACATGGCCCTTTTGATGATAGAGCAGCCCTACGGATGGGTATTCAGCGTTCAAGTACTATTGCTACTCAGTAAGTACTTCAGAGCTCTCTTTAGGAAGTCCTCCAAGTGCTATATGAATAATGATTTATAAACACAGAACAAACCTTCCACTGCCATTACAGCCTTGACTGTATCAGACTCAGTCCCTGTCTTTTTCCATCAGGAAGAATAGGGACAACTCACTTCTCAGATGTGATACCAAGCAAGCTGGAGCACAAACATCAAAAGCCAGTGCATCGGTTACACATCCACATTTTTACATAATACCATATTAATGACTGTTGTATTCTGCTATCTTTCCTATCCCCTACTATCCCCCCTCCCCTGATATGTCATGAGCATTATAATGTTTTGAACAACCAATTTAAAAAAAAAAGCCAGTGCAACAAATGATTCTCATGTGGTATTTTGTAAAGAGCCACAGTGCCTAAAGGACCACAGCAATGTCATTGAAGGTATCTAGGGGCACTGTCCCATGCACTCCAGAAAGCTAACCCATTTATAGGAACCAGTCTCTTCAATGCAAACTCTGGCCATTGGCTTTGATCTCAAGTAGTTAAAAACAATGGATTTCTTGTAAAGCATGTTTTTTTTTTTCCCAAACAGTTTTTTGCCCTATTCCATAACACTGGAATCCCAGAAGAATGTATTATATATGATTTTCCCCACCCAAATGGCAGACTATTAATAATAATAACTATAGCTACCACTTTTGGAGTTCTATTCTGAGCCAGTCTCTTTCTTATCTGTAATGACAGATATTGTTTTCCTTGAATTTTGAGGTTCAGAGACATTAAATGACACAGTGTCAAGAATTTTGTAGGGAGACATTAACGTATTTATCTAGCCAAGATACTTCCTAAGTACTGATGGAGTATATAGGGTTCTTAGCAGGATATTTCTGGGAATGAGTCCTGGAAATCCAAGCTATCAGCTAAAGACCTTTCCTTTCTTCTGTAGAGGAATCTGTGATCTAGTTAACCAGGAGCTGGAGTCAGGGAGACATATAGGCCAAGCAAGACTGATACTTTGGCAAGGCAGGAAAATCTTTTTAAATTTGCTATGCATTTTGCTAATATTGCCTTCTACTATTTACCTGTCAATCATGTCCCTCAACTAAGAGACAATATTCTAGCAAAGATGGCTTTCAAGAGCATATTTCTGTTGTTATTAAAATGGAAATACATTTCCCTGGTAGAGAGAGAAGATGGGAGGGGAGGGGAAGGGGGATAGTAGAGGATAGGAAAGGTAGCAGAATACAACAGTTACTAATATGGCATTATGTAAAAATGTGGATGTGTAACCGATGTGATTCTGCAATCTGTATTTGGGGTAAAAATGGGAGTTCATAACCCACTTGAATCTAATGTATGAAATATGATATGTCAAGAGCTTTGTAATGTTTTGAACAACCAATAAAAAAATAAAAAAATAAAAAAATAAAATGGAAATATATTTTGATAGAAGAAAAAGTTAGGATTCCAGACATAATCAAATGATACCTCAGGTTATATTGCATTTCCGAAGAGCTTTTTAAAAAATGATTTCTTGTTTAAAATAATCTATGATACTTTATAATAAATAATAATCAAGAGCATATAAAAATCACTACATAAAACTAATGATATATAAACTGTAAAATTTCCTTATTTCTTAGTTCTTATTTCATATTACATTTTCTGTAGCAGTAGCAATAAAGATGTACAAATTTGCCAGCTTCAAAAGTCTTAAGTTTAAAATTTTTTAAAAATTATTTTACCTAGAACATCACTTGAGATTGCATTACTTGATCTTAGATATCTTTCCCCAAGAACTCATGTAAACTCCTCTTCAGTTGTTTTCTTTTATGTGTTTGATTATATTCTGCCTTTTCCCAGATGCATAGCAGAAGATTTACCATGGTTATATAAAATGTGATAAAGTAACATAAATTAAGATAGAATGAAGTAAATAAAAGCAGGGACAAAGAGTAGACAGAAATAGAACAAAAAGTACATATCATTTCCACTCATAAATATATTGGGGCAAAAGACAACACAGGGGAAGCAATTTGGCAGTAAGCTTGCCAGCAACTAAGTGAAGAAATTGTGGTCAGTTACATAATTCAAAGTCCATGAGATAAAAACAGATTCACTGCTCATCAGAATCACATCTCTTCTCAGTAGTGAAAATCAGGCAGGAATTTTCTTAGGAGTCCTCATAAACAGGACACAGTGTGATGTGAAAAATACATTGTTGATAACAACATTAAAATCTGGGGCTCTTTCTTGCAAAGAGCTTCAATATTAAGGGTTGGGATCCCATTAAAGTTCATTTTATTAAGATTACTGCAGAGATCTTTAAATTAATTATGGTTTTCTCAATTAGAAGGAAAAAAAGCATAGAAAATCAAGGGTGGAAAGTTTTGCATCTTTCTTGGCAATGGAGTCTCACTCCAATGTTTTTAGTCTAGCTCAAGTCCCAAAGCATCCAGGGATTATATAAGTAAGGGCTTGTTTACAATTACCTATTGGTAATTTGATGTGGACATCAAAAAGATGTTTTTGAATACAGGTAAAATGATACGTCCTTGGATGTCAATAGCACAATGTTAGTCTGAATGTTGTGAAGTGTAGTGCATTGGAAAGGGCACTCTCAATGACTAGAGAAGGGTCAATGACTAGAGAAGGGCAATAGTTGTACTTGCAGTCTCTCTTATCCCCTGTACTCTGCTTATGTTGCTGGGATGTTCTCTGCACATCACAATTGTTCTTCCTCAGCTCTGCAGCAGGGAGTTCAAGAAGAAGATGGAAAGGCTAGAAGAGGAAGAAGGGACTTTCTCCTTGTAGGTTTGCTGCTCCTGTTGTAAATAATAATTATGCTCATCTAGCAGCAGAAGTTGGTTCCTTAGCAGTAGTAGGTTCTAACTTACAATTTTCCCTACCTTTCTGGACCCAGCTAATGCCCCTCAGAGATGCCAACAAGAATGTGCTGGTGCTTCCTCCTCAGAGATTCGAGTCTCAGGGCTGCGGTAACTTCTCAGAGGGTAGAGTCCTTCCTCCAAACTGCTAACTTCTCATAATCCTAACCTGTTCTTTTCTCCCCCCAGCATTAGTGGTAGTATCTGATTCCTACAGTTTTCCACTTTGTGATATATCAGTGCTTCCTTTTGCCTTTTCAGTTTTCCAAACCTGATTAATAATTTTTTTTGCAGGCCCCTACCTGACATAGTATAAATATAGGACAGTTTCAGAAGATCCTCAAATTCCATAAATTGAAGAGTTATCTCATCCCAGTAAGTATATAGTTTAGTTCATTAATTCCTTACGTTCATGATGTCTTATGGGTTTCAGAAAAAGTGTTTTCTAGAAAATTACTTGTCTTTGACACCTTTGATGAAATAGCAAAGGTGTAGAGGTTTATCAGTCTTGTAGTGTTAACAGGGTGGAAATTTGACCCAATTATGGTGTCAGATTCTTTGAAAGTGATTGAGTTTGGATAAGGTCATTAAGGTGGAGCCTCCTTGATTGAATCCTAGAGATTTTACAATGAAGGGGACAGAGTCCAGCCATATACTCCCTGTCTCTTGCCATGTAATACTCTGTGATGCCGCAGGAATCTGCCAGTAAGCAGAAGAAACCCATCAGACCACACACTTTAGAGAGGCTTCATTATCTTCATTTCATAGGAAGGCATATAAAAACTAAATGACTTGCCCTAAAATAAACAGCTAGTTATGTGGCAGATCCAGGATGCAAGCTCAGATTTTATAACTAGTCAGTGACCTTTCCTATTGCATCATAATATCTTCTAAAACAAACATCATACACTGTACCAGCTAGGGTTCTTGATTATAAAAATTTGCTCTGGCAAGTGTAGATAGAAATTTATTGGGAAGTAGCTTACTAAAAACAGTAAAGTTAGAAATCTAGCTTTCAAAAATATTATCTATACTTGTCATGCTAAAGGAAGGGGTTGGTTAGGGCACTGGTATTTATGGTCCCTGGACCCTTGTGGCCAGCAGCAGCTTCTGCCATTGCTCTTCCATTCATGCTACTGACCACAACTTTGCAAATATTTTGGACTCCTTGAGGTCATTCAAAATCAAAAGTGTCAGGTGGGAGCATCTGATTTGTCAATTCTTGGTCACTTGCCCAAGATACCTGGTTGTTAGAGAAGAAACTTCTAGACTAGTGTCCTGACCTCTCACCAAAGCACATACATAGAAGAAGGGAGTTACTTAAAATGAAATAGGGGTTTGATTGCTGGCTAGACAAAAATAACATGTGTTTGCTATACACATATTCACTTGCTGTTACCTCATTTCCCACTCATTCTATTTGTGCCTCCAGATGGAAGTCAGCATTCTCATTGGAAACCTGTTGTGGTTAAAGTGAGGCTAGGAGATAAAAGTGAGGAGTGCCCGGTCAAGCCCAAGAAATGATTGTGAGCACAGTTCATATTCTGAGGCACATTCTCTCCCACTGCAGTTGGGGAATGAAAAAAAGAAAAAGTGGAATTCAGGGAAGAGAGAAAGCTGGCCATATGCTGAGATTTGTCCCTGTATCTAAGATAACAATACTATTGTTTACCCGCATTGTAAAGCAACCAAAAACTATGGTGACGTGAAAGTTGATATTACATCAGCCTTCTCTGAGGCCAAGATTATAGTGTGATGATTTGAGCAAGAAATGACCGTTTCAAAGCAAAATGCAAGAAGGGCTCTCAATGAATTCCCTTCCTAGAACCTTTAGCGAAGTATGAGAGACTGACGTGTACAGTCTAGTAAGTGATTCTCTGCAGACAATAAGAGAAGCGTATGCATGGGATGCAGCAGAGAGTAGGACAATTGTTTTAGAGCCTTTGGGATTTAATTGGACCAAGAGAGTAAGTATCTATTGGTTTGCTCAATGAAACCAGTGGAGAAATTCAAGAAGGAATTTGATGGGCAAATATAAGAAAGGGAATTCCGGTGTCCAGGTTAAGATGAGAGGACAATTACTCAGAGGAGAACATGAGTGAATTTGGCTAAAACAGAGATAAAAGCAAACTCAGATGATGAGGCAAGATTTTATAAGCAGAGAGAAGTTAGATCTGGCATTGACCCAAACGATTTGATTAAAAGAGCAGAATGAATGATTCAGTTACAAGAAGGGGAGAAGAAAAGAACATGGGGCCAGTTATAGAATGGATATGGAGAATGAAATAGTAAGATAAATTTGTAATATTATGTAAGATTGCCTAGCATATCCAGAAAGGTTGGGAGACAGCCTGTAAAGAGGCCAGATAGGCTGAAACTAAGCATTATGTATTTTTTTTGTCCCATGTCAGCAAAATGCTCATTTCTATTTTACAGTGAACAAAGGAGACTTCGAGATGTGAAATTATTTGCACCAAAAATGCATAGCAGTTTGCTCTCAGGAATTTAAGCCCAAATCTGTGTGATCCAAAAGCCCAGGCTCTTTTTCACTTTACAGTGATGATTTGAGTTCAGAAAATTAGAAATTCATAAATTATCTGCACTTTCATTTATTCCAAGTCTAAACATTAAGTAAAAGAGAGAGGCTATTCCTGAGAATCTTAGTAAGTATTAATGAAAATAAAGAACATATCAGCACTATTTCGGTGGGTAGAGAAGTAGAATGATCAGGACCAACAATGCAGCCTTCCTAGGTCCCTTCCTCTCCACATATATACTATATATTCAGATCTCAAATAATTTTAATTTATTACTTAATTAATGGTGATAAGTGTTTGCCTTCCAAAAATTTGAGCTCTTTTCCTTGATCTAGGTTTGTTTCTGTGAAGGGACTACATATTTATTTCAGTACCTCTTTTATCTAAATAGAGCTATGCAACTAGTTCTTTCTAGATCATGGTCATCAAAAAGTTGGTGTGCCTTCTTCATTAATATTCTATCCTTTTCTACCAACTACATATTAGTTCTCAGGATGAAATTGAAAGCCACTTGTTGAAGACAACAGTCTCTGCCAGCCTATGACCATCTACAACCAACTTCCAAAACATGAAGACCAACATTGAACTATCACCTGAGTAAGAAATTAAGTTTTATTTTCTGGTAGGCCATTGGTTTCTGGGGTTTTATTTGTTATAGCAGCTGGCATTGCCTGAACTAACACAACTGAATTTAAGTATGCAGACTCTTTATGCTTTTACTTTTTCTTTCAGCTTCATTTTTTATGCTTTCAGAATACAAAGTGCCAGGAATGATTTGGAGTACCAAAGAAAATTGGACCTTAAGTCTGCCAGTTGTTCCCTAGAGTAGATGAGAAGACAAAGGGAATGGAAGATTGTTCTATAATCAAGAATGTTATTTTATAAGGGCATTAATCACTTTTTTCTTTTTAAAGTCCTCATAACATGTACAATTAAAAATTAGGTTTCTAAAACCCTTGGAAAATAACTGTTAGAATTACTTAATTATTTAAACTTAATTCATAAACCTGAGAATTTGCCTGATTATTTGAGCTTATTTTATAGACCTGAAACTCATAGCTTATTTTCCATGGGAGAGTTAGTCCATCTGTTAGTCACTAGCAAATATTTAATAAACATATTTATGTTTTATGTTAAGCATATTTTATTTGTTATCTGAGATAACAAATAAAATTTTTCAAATGCCCTTTTTATAGGTGACTAACACAGTCATGTTGACTAGGATATTAAGGCAATATTACTCATAATATCAAAGTAAACAATATAAATTTTCAAGAATAGAACTATGAATAATTAAACTATACTATATCTGTCTAATAAAACATTAAAAACTATTTTTAAGGGTAGTTAAGTTTGAACTTTGACCTTAAAAATAGGTTTTAATGTTTTACTGAATAGTAAGTAAAGATTATTGAAACTCTTTGAGAAGATAGATGAAATGATAAAATTGTGGCATAGGAAGAATAATCACCCAGTAGTATAGAGGGTCAATTGAGTTAGTCAGAGAGTTATGGATATGATTATCAGTTACCCTCTTTATTTGCTCTCCTCTTCTTTATTAGCAAAAGAACTATGAATAATGAGCTGATCAAATAGCAGCCCAGCTAGTCAATATTCCCAGTCTCCATTGTGATAGATGTGATTATGTAGCTAAGTTCTGACCAGAGTTTGCTTTCACAGGAGATAAGACTAGGGTGTCACACCTTCCTCAAGTACCTCCCATAAAGACATTTTGGCCAGGTGGTGGGAGCCAATTCATTGGCAAAAACCAGGTCTTCACTTACTAGCCTATTGTTTCAATGACCATAAGATATTACACTGGGAAAGAGAGAGGAAAATAATCAAGAACAGAAAGTCCAGTGGTTGCCATTGTTTCAAATCACAAAATTTGTTGTTGAGCTGCAGCTAGCCTTTATGCTCTTGATATGGCAGTGCCTTTTCTCTGTCTACTCTTGATTTCCCCTCCCCGAAGCATGTTATAATGTCCTCAGGTTTCTCTCGTGGACAGAATCCCCTTTTAAAACACAGCTGTCTCAATTGAGACTTCACAAGACTTAGGGTCACAAATTAAGAGCCCCAAGGTAGTTTTGGAGTCCTTACAAATAAATTCTCTTATAAATTCTCACTGGCTCTCCACTTTTCTCTTTTATAGCCTCGTGTGTGAGGGAGTTCAGAAGCTGGCCAATAGCTTACAGATGTAACAGGTTTCTCTCTCAACTGCTAAAAATCAAATACAGTGTCTGTTATCTTGCTTTAGTTAAAACTGAGGCAAGTCAGATTCCATTTCAACACGTGGTCCCCAAAATAACAGAATGCATTAAAATAGAGAAAGCAAACAAAGAAATCAAGGAAATTTATTTAAATGGTATAAGAATAAAAAAGAGACATCTTAGTCTTGATAAGAAAAACAATCTTGAAAAAGAAGAACAGACCCTGAAGACTCTGTTCAATATAGATAAGAGGTCTAACTCAAATTTTCTCATTTCAAAACTTTCTACAAAGTTATGATAATCAAAATACTATGATACTGAAACAAAGACAGATATATAGATCAATGTAACAGAAGAGAGAGACCAGAAATAAACTTTGTGTATGTCAATGATTTTTGGCAAGGTTACTGAAATCATTTAATGAAGAAAGGGCACCTTCTCAACAAATAGTACTGAGAAAACTGGATATCCACACGCAAAAGAAGGAAGTAGGGACCTTAACTAACACGATAAGCACATATGAACTCAAAATGGATCAAGAACCTATAATGTAAGACTTAAAACTATAAAACTTTTAGAAGAAAACAGCACAAAACTTTACAACATTGGATCAGTCAATGATTTTTTTTTTTTGTACACTGGCAAAGGAACAGGCAACAAAGGGGAAAATAGAGAAAATAGATGGAATGAATGGATGCTTCTCTCTGCATCAAAAGACAATATCAACAGGGTAAAAAAAGCATCCCACAGAATGGAAGAAAATATTCACAAGTCATACAGCTGATACGGGACTAATATCCATGGGGATATGGATACAACAACAAAAAAGAACCCACGTCAAAATGGGCAAAGGACTTGAAAAGATATTTATCCAAGAAGATATACAAATGGCAACTGATCCCATGAAAAGATACTCAATGTCATTGACCATTAGAAAATGCAAACCAAGATTATATAATGATACCCATTAGGATGGCTACCACCAAAAAAACACAGAAAATAACAAATGTTGTCAAGGATGTAAAGAAATTGAAACAATTTTACATTGTGGGTAGGAATGTACAGTGTTACAACCACTGTGGAAAGTGGTGTAGTGGCTCCTCACAAAATATAAAATAGAACTATCATAGGATGCATCAATTTTGCTGTGTGTATACCCTAAAGAACTGGAAAGAGTCTTTGTAAAGATATTTGTACATTTGTACAAAAGATATTTGTACATTCATGATTACAGCAACATTATTTGTAATAGTTAAAACATGAAAATAATTAAAGTGTCCACTGATGAATGAATAAGGAAAATTGAGTATACACATACAAAGGAATATTAATCAACCTAAAAAAAAAGTAAATCTGGGCTGAGTCTATATAGTTCAGTTGCACTGCATTGGCATAGCATGCGGGAGACCTTGGGTTTAATCCTCAGCACCACCACAAAAAAGAAAAAAAAAAAGAAAAAAGAAAGGAAGGAAACCTGCTTAACATATACATATGCTACAATGTTAATGAACTGTGAGGGCATTAAGCTAAGTGAACTAAGCCTATCATGAAAAGACAAATGCTGATTCCACTTATATGAACTACTTAGACTAGTCAAATCCATAGGGACAGAAATGGAATGGTAGCTGCCAAAGGTTGAGGCGAAGAGGGAAATGGGGAGTTGTTGTTGAATAGGTAGAGTTTCAGTTTCACAAGAGGAAGAGCTATGAAGGTGATAGGTAACAATAACTGCACATTATGAATGAACTTAATACAAGGATCTGTACACTTAAAAATGGCTAAGATGGTAAATGTCAGATTAGGTGCATTTTACCAAAAAAACAATAGAATTGAGATCAAAGGATGTCGTACAGTACTTAGGAATACAGTCAGACTTCAGGAATAGAAAGGAACCTAGAGCTGGAATGTCAGGGGAACCAGGGATACTTGTTGGCTCTTCTCTCTGAATGATTCTTTTTCTCTTTACTCTCAGCATATCTACTTTATTTTTAGTGTTCACTTGATTGAAAGAGGATGTCTCAGAGCTCTGTATTCTTTATATAACTTATATTTTAAAAAATTACCTAAAGTAAGTTAGAATTCTTTAGTTCTAATCCCAAATTCTGGAAGGGAAGAATGTGATTGATCCATTTTTGATCAGATGTTCTATCAACATTAGGGCAGGGCATACACTGAAACCCATCCTGGGAGTGAAAGATTGAAGGCAAAGTGTCATTTTGAACTGGGAAGATTCCTCAAAAGTAGCCTCTTCACATAGTGGCAAAAGGCTGCAGGAAGTAAGGAGATATTGTGGAAACAAAATCTGATGCCTTGAAATCCAACAGAATGTAAAGGAGAGGAGAAAGTCAAAGAGGGTGCAAGTAGAGTCAGAATAAACTCAGAGGAGAGCAAGGACCGCTGTTTTAAAAGGTAACAGAGGTGAAGGATAATGCTTTTAGTTTGGACATTCTAAGCTTATGACCTTGATATTACATCAGAACAGCAGTTAGGATATAATTCAGGAGAGTGCTGAGAGTTACAGATATAAATTTTTTATATATTTAACTGAAGAACTGACTGAATATCTTTGTGGTAGGTGCTTTTGTGGGCTCTGGGAATGTAGCAATGAACAATATAGACAAGAAGTCTAATCAAGTCATTGTATTCTTCATGGACTCATGAACAGGCTTAAGGAACTTTATGAACTTCTTTGGATAATGAAAAAAATATATATACATATTTTATTCTTGGGAAAAATGTTTCAGTTTTCAAAAAATCTCAAAAGGGCAAATGACCCCCAAAGACATGAAAAATTACAATATAAAGCTATCTTTAGCTCTAAATAAAAGAAATAGCAGAAGCTATTCATTGTTAAAATCTTGATTAACACCAATATTGACAATGTGGAAAAATGCAGAGAAACAAGAGAAGCATTCAAGCCAAAGACAATTTAGAAGAATACTACTTTGAAACATTATCCAACATATTGTGTTCTTCCTTCTTGCCAGTTATTTTTAATGTGTAGTTGATATAAGCCTAACATGGAGGCTTAATATGGGTAGGGAAACAGAGAATAAAGGGAAATGAATTCTCAACAAGTAAAAGAAATTATTCTCTGAGTTCAAATTTTAAGTTCCCTCCTTCTTAAAGTTAAGTTTGGTGAACTCAGCGAATATTATTATTTAAACTACATACTTGGTGAGTGTTTATGATCATTTATGAGCAGCTTTTGCACCATACAGGGAGAAAAGTGAGAATCCTTTTTGAGCTGAGGAAGAAACCTGGAAGAAACAGGTCAAGATAGCAAGTAGTCTGGATGCTTGTGTGAGTTCTTGCGGAGTAAAAATCTGGATGGGAGACAGAGATGCCCAGATGATGTTGAGAATGAAAAATAAGAAGTCTTGTGTTCCTTTTTCAATCTGGAAGAAGACAGAGATCCCAAGTGTGTCCTGGCTAATATGGAACAGCCAGAGGAAAGTGCGAATCTTTTCAGGGCAGGTCTAGACAGAGAGTTGACTGACATAACTTCCCCCTACTTTCCCGCCCCCCCACCTCCTAGGCTCTTAGATTTCTTTGAGATGTGTGAAATCCAAAAAATATGTTTGTGTGTCTAATGAAGTATCCAAAAGAGCTGAGAGCTGAGAGGTAGCCTTTCTGCAAGCGGAAGATCACAAGCTTTAACAGGTCAAAATGACCAGTCATTAAACAATAAAATGAAGCCAGGGGAATCTTTAGTAGAAGCTGCAGGGTGGCCAGAAAAGCTGGGAATGAGAGGAAGATGTGACAAAATTTGCAGAGTCCCAGTCAGCCAGGCTGACATAGGAGTGAGTCAGCAGAGGAGGCCATGAATTTCCAGAAGCAAGAATCATGCACTTGTAGGACACAGGGATAGGGACAGTAGTATTATCAAAAGTTGACTCCAGTAGGGACTGTCTTTCTTATATGAGAACCAAAGGTAAGCCCCTCTGAGCTTTGATCATTTAGAGAAGGAAAAGAGAAAGCCAAGAGGCAGAGAAAATTGTGTCTAGGAAAGTCCTAGCAATCTTGATCTGATAAGTGTAAGTTGTGACAGTTAATGGGCATGGGAATCACCAAGTTCATTTGAAATGAAATAAAGTTTCCTCATTGTTTACGCTCTATTGTGAGTAAAAATTATTCCTGCTACAATAGAACTTAAATGGGGGAAAGTCAAGTGTCACATGCAGGTTTCAAGAGAAAGCACAAGGTCAGTCCCAATAAATCCCAAGAAGACTAAACAAAGAAGGCCATGCAAGGTGAAGTGTGCAAGGAAGAATTAAGTGAGTAGCAAGTGGAGAAAGTGAATTGAGGCTGCTCTTTCAAAAAAGATTGGCAATTAAAGAAAGATGAACAATATCAAAGTTCTCTTAATCCTAGTTTTTCTGTTTGTGAAATAAAGGGAAATGATATTTTAAATGTGGAGTTGGTGTCAGAGGGATGGCATGAAACATGGCAAGAGTGTCTGACACATATCAGATGTGTCTGCCCTATATTCTGACCTGTTTCTTTTCCTTCCTTGGGGAAAGGAGTCAGCAACCTTCTTACAATAGTCCCACATCTGTCTGAGCATTATTATGTCATCCTTCAGCCTTCTTTATTTTGGTAAATAATACATACTCAAAGATTAGGTTCTTAATTCATATTTTAGAGCAGGGAGGAAGAGCAGGAAGAAAAGATTAACATTAAACAGAGACATGAGATGGGAGGGAAAGGGAGAGAAAAGGGAAATTGCATGGTAATGAAGGGAGACCCTCATTGCTATACAAAATTACATATAAGAGGTTGTGAGGGGAATGGGAAAATAAACAAGGAGAGAAATGAATTACAGTAGATGGGGTAGAGAGAGAAGACGTGAGGGAAGGGGAGGGGGGATAGTAGGGGATAGGAAAGGTAGCAGAATACAACAGTTACTAATATGGCATTATGTAAAAATGTGGATGTGTAACCGACGTGATTCTGCAATCTGTATTTGGGGTAAAATTGGGAGTTCATAACCCACTTCAGTCTAATGTATGAAATATGATATGTCAAGAGCTTTGTAATGTTGTGAACACCAATAAAAAATAAAAAATGTACTTTTTAAAAATTATTCTTTATTTTTAGGTGGATTCAATATCTTTATTTTATTTTTATGTGGTGCTGAGGATTGAACCCAGTGCCTCATCATGCTAGGCAAGCGCTCTACTACTGAGCCACAGCTGCAGCCCACTTTAGTTCATATTTTAACTTCACAAAGATTCAAGTGAGTGACGTAAGGTCTCTGCAATGACATGACTAAATAGTAGAGTAAGGATCAGAACAAAGATGATTTTCTTAGATGGGTGTTCTTCCACTGAGTGTCAGCCATTTTCTGAATGGTAATGCTCACTTCATGAGTCTCATCTTCAACTTCTGCAAACACTAACATGGTCCAGATTCCATATCTGTGTGACTTGTCATGAGTAATTCTTCATTAAACACTGGTCACTACCTTGTGATCAGTTCAATCTAGCATCCATAATCACCTTGAGTTTTGAAAGAGAACATCAAAAATCATCTTCATGGCACACAAAATATCTGACACTACCTAAAGCCACTGGGTAAGAAATAGCCACCTTGTCTACATGACCACCCTGTGGACCTTCTCCATTTTTTTTAAAGGCATATGGAAATGCAGAAACAGAGCTAGAAATGATCAGTCTCCTGTTCTCACAGATCCCAATCTCATTTAGTCCTTGCTGAAGCTAAATAGCAATCATCATGTTCTCTGGGCACAGGGCTATTGAGGAGACCAAATGCCTCATCTCTTCTGGAGAGGAGAAAATAGAAAAATTAGGCATCAGCATCTCTAAAAATAAATTAAGATGAGGAGAATTTAAGAAAGATCAGACTCTCTAGTCTTTTTTAAGTCTAACAAACATTCAGGATGGCTACATCTTCTTAGAACTTTGGAAATTCCTCTCCACTAGCAATGCTGACCTCCTGCATTGACAGTAGTCAGTAGCACTAAGCACTTACAGAAAGCCAGGAGTTTAGGGTTATATATTCTGATGGTTATTCTCTTCAGTTTCTCTTTCGTCTGTTCTTCCCTTTCTCTGCTTTGCTCCTGATCTTGGGAGGCTGACTCCTACAAACTCACCCAGGCTTCCTTCTAGCTGGTTGAGGTTGAGTTTATGCAATAGAAGGTACTGGCAGTGGATTAGAGCGGGGAGAGAGAGATGAGGCTATTTCTTCACCACTCTCTCTGCTCCAGGGCTACAGTGGTATTCTTCCACAGGGGTTTTGTACTGGATGTTCTTCACTTTCCATTCTTTCCTGAGAGCTGTTTTCCACTGTTCTTGTCCCTGCTCTGTATGCTAGGCAACTGATTCCTGTGGATTTTATCTCTTAAATGTCCCTGCCTTTTTGTCTTCTGGTTGGGTTTAACCAGTGGGAAGTACCTGAAGGAGACCCACAAAAAATTGTTCCTTCCCTGTGACCTCTATCTGGTTTCCAGCTCCCTTCTCCCCACTGATTACAGACCCAGTTAGACAGTTCCTCCTCCATGGCTGTCATTTTCATTAGGCTCTAATGACTCTACAGACCTGGGGATGGTGCAGCTTGCCAATGTGGTTACTTGGGTTCCTTAATCATTCCCATTTCTATGTAAAATAGTCCTGTCTTTAAAATCACTTCAAAACATCTGAGGGGAACTCTGTTTCCTACTAAGATCCTCATTGACGCATCTGAGAAAGGCAAACATGATCAATGTTGAAATGCACCAAGAGGCAGCATCTGGAACAGTGGGATGGTCAATTCCTGGGACAGGGAGATGAACCCAGAGATTCATGCATTCTAAGTAAGTGCTCTACCTAACTATATCCTTGTGCCTGGGAGATTGAAATAAGAAAGCAATGAGTTTTAACTACTCAACCTAGAACCATAGATATCTCCCAGGATATCATTCTGGTGGTTCTGGTCATACTGGTCAACTTCCTTTGGCTCCAGGGTTCAAAGTCCATTGGATCCTTGGAACATGCAATTTCTATATCCTATCACAAAGCTCAATCTTTTTCCATTCTCCTTGTGGTAATAATCTGATCTCAACTTCAGATATGGGCTTTGCTCTCACCTCCTCATTGAGGCTCTTTTGACTATAGCATCTCAGGTGTAGCTACTAACCCTCTTCAATATTCTATTTATTAGCTTATTGTTTGTGTCCTCTATAAAATTTTAACAATTAGGAATTATTTTTTGTTTTTATTTACTCTTTTCTATTGTCCCTGCTAGAATATAAATGTCATTCGGCTAGGGACTATATCTGACTTGTTCACATTATATGCTTAGAACCTAAAATAGAGTTTGAAATGTGAATGGCAGTAGCTATTCATTGAAAAACTGAATTAATTAATTAAATAATCAGAGAGAGAGAGAGAGAGAGAGAGAGAGAGAGAGAGAGAGAGTTAGTTCATCATGGATTTTTACTTTTACCCCAATTCATTGTAGCAAGCTACTTAACCCATCACTATCTGAAGCTATCACCATGCTCCAAAAATACTTATTCTGAAAATACATGGAATAATTTGTGGAAATGCTTCAGTCAAGGACCTAGAAGAATTTCTGGTGTGTAGACTATAGACTTTGGAACCAACAGCTTAGGAGTAAATCCTAGATCCCTTAGACAGTAGCTCTTTGGCTTTGACCAAGTCATTTGTTATTTCTGAGCCTATTTCTTCATCCCTCAATAGAGATAATAATGCTAACTCATGTGACTGACAGGAAAGCACTTGGCAACATTCTACAATCAGTAAATGCAATTATAATGGCAATATAACTACTCTTTAATAAAATGTTTCTTGGTTTACATTTTCATTGGTCAGCAATCTTGTCTGTTTTATTCCCCATTGTATATATCATACCTGATACTTTCAGATGCTCAATAAATATTTGCTGAATTAATGATCATTTGTGATTTAAGGATAATTAAAATAGACCACCTTTATTCAAACATTCTGGTAAGCACTTTGTATATATCATGTTATTCCACATTTTCCTGAAGTAGGTACTAATATTTTTCTCATTTTATAACTAAAAGAATTCAGTGTTAGAAAAACAAAGTTCCTAAGTATAATAAGACATTCTCCTCCCATCCCAACTCTAAACCCTTATGAGGAGCATAAGAATCAGCAGCTTGGCACATTCCTTCCAGAGTGTTGCCAAACCCTCACTTTAGTGATTTTAAATGGAATGATAACTTATTTTGCAGATTCTTCCAGGTTCTATATCTAATCTTTTATATTGTTTTCAAAGCTATTTAGTGCAATTATGTATTTCCATTCTAAACCTGCATATTATAGTATGAAAGAGCTTTGAACAATAATGTAGCCATTAAAAGATTACCTCTTCAGAGTGGATAAATTATTAATTTTACTTAGAATACATTAAAATGTATTAAAATGAGATATCTATGATATCCAATTTGGTGGCTCAGCTGCATCTCTGACGTATAAGCAGCAGAATTAAAGAAAATGAACCTGGGTGTGGTGGCATGTCCCTGTTATCCCAGCTACTTGGGAGACTGAGTAAGGCAGAAGGATGGTGAGTTCAAGGTCAGCCTGGGCAACATAGCAAGATCTGATCTGAAATAAATAATGAATGAATGAGATATTAAAAAAATATGAAGAGGATGAGGTCTAGAGTTAGGTAGAACTAGATCTGCATCCTGGTTCCTCCACATATTAAACAGGGGATATTATCCAAGTAATTCAGGTTTTCTGAGCACCAGTTTCTGATATGTAAAAAAGAGTCCTAAAGCCAATGTCAGCCAGTGGCTGAGAATTTACATGAAAGCAATTTCTAGTCCATCACATTGTCAATGTCTTTGCAAATGCTCACTTTTATTCTCTTTTATTTCAAAATTACTCAAATTTGCTGTCTTAGAATTTGAGTAAACTGTCTATATTTAGTATTTTTCATTAGTTCCCTCCCAACACACACTTTGTCTTCAAGGTCAAGGAAAAACATTTAAACTTAGCAGTTTGGGAGACAGTTCTACTAGTATTTTTACTATCATTTTCTCAAATTAAAAGACTTAAGACTTCAAAATTACCAACTTTTTATGAATGACATGTTTACTAAAAATAAAACTAAGTGATCAGAATATGTGATATTTGTATTTTAGCATAGTCTGTTTAGATAAAAAAAAAAAAACCTGAATTTGCTGTAGTCTTTCCAGGAAATTTTTTAGATAAGAGCAATCTGACACCTTAGGTTCAGGACCTTTGGTCAGAGTGCATTATCTTCCTCGATTCCTTTTTTTGAAATATGTATTAAGCATCAGTTACGTGGGATGCTCTGTGCAAGGTACTGAGATAAGAAAAGTGTTCTTCATGAATTTCTAACTCCAAGGAAAGAAAAAGCACGTAGTTATATAGACATGATACAAGGTAATCTTCATCAAGTACCACAGAGATGTTAAGGTAGAATCTTATGGAATTTCAAAGGAAAGAGAAATTGTTTCCTATTGAGGAGAGATGGAAGACTTTGAAGAAATTTTCATGTTTCATGGGTGGTAAAGGAAGAACTCAAAGTATGTCATTAGCCCAGACTCTGGGAATGCATTGGTTATTTAGAAGCTCAATCATGAGCAGAGAGAGTTTAGCTGACAGTGGAATTTCCTTCCAGGGAGTCTCAAAGATTCCAAGGACACTGCCAATGGCAGTGTAGGTATGATAGCCCTTTGGTCACTTGATCCATCCCATCCTCAGTTATGGAGCCATGCATGCTGCACAGTAGCCATTTATTTTTCTGGCTTCCTGTATAGTTAATGAGGTCCTGGAGGACAGTGATCATTTCTTTACTTTTCTAACACATAGCTAGGCTCTAGCAAGTTACAGGCGCTCAACACTTGACTGTGTTACGGAGTGGAAGACCTACCAAACCAGAGAAACCAGGAAGAAGAATGGATTCAATGTTGCCAGCAAAGTTTAAATCCCTCAAAGACAGAAGTCTTGGGGTCTGGCAAGGATAGTCATTCGGGTCATGTAGGCAGGCGGCTGGGGCTGAACCACTTCCAGGGTTGGCTGGGCTACAGTGAGCATACTGAGCCTCAGGGGAGGTGAAACTATGGCATTACTCAGCCTTGCTCAGTGAAGAAAGCTCCATTATTCTCTCCTAGCCTCTGGCTTGAGGTTAGTGGTGGTGACATGAAACTTTAATGCAGGCATGTGGGTGCCTAAATGAAGAGAAAAAAAGTTGGAGTAAAAACTTGACTCAACAGTAAAAACTTAGAGAACAACTTATTTTTCTCCTAGATCTTCTGACTGCATAGTTTTCTAGAGAGGTAAGTCATAGATAATTCTGAACAAAAAATAATATAAAGAGTAAATCTGGAAAAGTCTGGGACTTTTCCATCTCATGGAAGGTATGCTATTGAAAAGAAAATATCACTAGCCATCTTACTTGCCATAAGAATCAGGGTCATGAAAAAATTTGAATTCTGAGGAAAATATTATTTTTTAATGCAAATCTTCCCCTTGACTATAAATTAATGTTTAGGCAGTCCTGAACAATGCTTTCCAGAATATCTCAAAGGAGTTTAAAAGAGACCCACACAGCTATCTATATATTCAAAAGCAAAAGAATTAGTAAAGTATCTCTTAAATTAAGGTTCTTGGACCACACATATCAGAATCATCAAGTAAGTGGGTTAAAATGCAGATTCATCAGTTTCATCCAAGACTTGTTAATCAGAATCTCTGGGAAAAGTCTTCATAAATCTTCATTTTAAATGTGTACCCCCTCCATGTGATTTTGGTGTACCCTAAAATGGGTAGATCAGTGCTACTTTCTGCAGTTTTTTGAATCAGAGTGCCTGTCCATGTGTTTGAAGATTAAGCTGCTAAACCAAAGTGTTTTCATTTTTTTTTTTTCATTTTAAGTTTACAGCAAGGAACTAGAGGTAGCAGAGGCAAAACTGAAAGAGACAGAATAGGCCTGAAGTTCTGAGCACGCCAAAGGGTTGGAGTCATCTTAGGAAGCTAAATTCAAGGGACAGAGTCAGCTGGAAATCATAATGTAGACAGACAGATGAAGTAGACAAAAATAGGAGGATGCAGTGCCAAGTAGACGATTCATATATGTGGCTAAAACTGCACCTTAGGAGCCAGGAACTGGATTTGCAAAATAAATAAATAAATAAATAAGCAAGTAAGTGAATAAATAAATACAGAGAATCAAGCTAATCCGGGAAATTGAAAAAATATATCTGGGATGGCTACAACATGCAGGATCCAACTATACAATGCTAAATTCTTCTCAACTTTGAAGGTTTTTTTCCCTATAATAACAGGAATCATAACCTTAAGTTGAGCTAAACTGAGACTTACAGACAAGATATGGGTGAAGTAGAAAATTAGAAAATACAGTAATACCCAGTCATTATTTTCATCCTAAAAATTCTAGCAGGAATTGCTGGAAGAGTAACAACACTTAATATTTATTGAATATTTCTATGTACCATGCACAGTTTTAAGCATCCTGTATGCATTCACTCATTTAATTTCCACAATTCATTGAAATAGGTATTATTGGGAAGACTGTTATACAGATGAGAATACTGATTTAAAGAGAGGTTAAGCTATTTTGTCAAGGTCATGTAGATCTTGGGGACAGAGCCAGGATTTGAATTCAGGAAGTCTGGATCCAATCTGGATTCTTAATCACCGAATCACATCATCTGGTACAGTAGAAATGCCTATGAATTTTATACAGATATCAACACTCAGTTACAGTGAACTATTAAGACTCAATCATTATTGATGCCATTGCAATGTCTGTAAAATGAATCAGGAAGGGGACTTAGAGTTTTTCTCTACTACATTTAATACTATTTATGTTTAAAATGCACCCACTGACTGATGTACAAATACTAACATTTGTCATCACAAATATCCAACCTGTGGTAGGATGTGGTATCCACAAAAGGCAATGGCAGCATAACTTTTGAGTTCTTCTTTTCTTTATTCCTTTTTGGCTCTGATTTTGTGGACTTGTTCAAATATTTATTTTTAACTGTACTTATGCACATACACACAATAAACTTTTCCTTTTATCTCACATCTCTAGAATTTGCTTTCCTGCTGGAGACTCCCGGTCACACCATGGCCATAGAGGAAGGGAGAAACAAAGGAAGCAAGCCCTGGTTGAGCAAGAAAGCCTTCTGACTGTAAAGCAAAATGGAAATATTTTCAAACTGAAGGAAAATTAAGTAAAACAAAAGAACATTTCCTAATGGTTTTATCATGCTGCTAGGACATTCAGAGTTTTCTTTCTGAAGCCAACCTTCAAAGATGTACCTTATTAACTTTCAAAACTCAGAGATAATTGACAGTTTGTCACTTACCTATAGCTACCTTTAGCTAAAAGCTATTCTGTATTCTCTCATCCCTCATGCATGGCTGAAACCCCTTTAACAACAGCAGTAACTGACACCATGTACAAGTGTGTGCACGTGCGCGCGCGCACACACACACACACACACACACACACACACACACACACACAATCCCACATTGGGAGTGTGAAAAACAGAAATGGGGATGTAGCAAAAGTTTTAGAGAAACAAATATGCACTTTTCCTCCAGAATCCAGAGAATATAGACCAAGCCAGTGTGTTTTCAGCTTATGTGAAAACAATTACTTTTGTATTCTCCTCTGAAAAGTTACAAATGATTGGTTTGGAAGGACTCACTGTGTGTCTGTTGGAAACGTAATCTATTGCATGTCAAATACCCTAAAATGAAGTGAATGTGAAAGTCTAGTATAAACCAAATAATGGGGCTGTGGATATGGCTCAAGCGGTAGTGCGCTCTCCTGGCATGCGTGCGCCCTGGGTTCGACCCTCAGCACCACATACAAACAAAGATGTTGTGTCCGCCGAAAACTAAAGAATAAATACTAAAATTCTCTCTCTCTCTCTTAAAAAAAAAGATTTAAACCAAATAATGGCAGCAAAGAAAAAGGTATATGGGGATATCCTGATTTTGTTTGTACTTTCAGATAATTTTTTACAAACCCCTCATGCCCTAAAAGTATTTCAATAAGTCAATAGCAAAATTGTCTTCAAATGAAGTTGTTATTCTGTGTATCACAACATTACCAGGGAAGCCTTTTCTGATGATCTCCTCTCCCTCTTACCTTCCTGCCACGTGCGCATGCACCTGTGCACGCAATCACTCGCACACCCTCCCACCAAATAAATTAATAAAATATGTTCCTGGATTATTTGGTGAAGTGTTGGAAGTACAGTAATGTTGTAAGAAAGAACCAAGATTATTCACTACCTAAAAGATGTCCTTGAGATTCTCTTCTTTCAAACTCCTTGAAGTAAAGCAGAGTAAAACTAAGCTAAAGAGCTAAAGGCAATCCTCTGCACGTTATGAGAAGCATCCTCTTAGTGATATCAGGTAAATAATGTACACAGTTTAGCTTTTTGAAATTTTGTTCCTCTGTCATTTTAATCTTCCCCTATTCTATTTTTACTTTTAAAACATCTGTCAGTGTTATAATTCCAAACTGTCAGGGACAGAAGATGTGAATTAAAGGAAGGAATGAATATTTGGCATTCCTTTTTACACATTTCAGAACAAGGTGAAAATAAAAGGAGAATGGTCAAAAGAAAAGATATTTTGTAGTAAGCAAAGTATATATGATAACCAAATTTCAGCTATGTTTTTGAACATGTCAAAATCAGCTTCAAATGTCACAGCACACTCTCTAGATTGTTTAGACTGTTTTTTGCCCCACATGTAAAAACTGAGCTGAATTTTGAATGTACCAAGCAATTATATTTACAAATTGTTAGGTGAATCAAGCATATATTCTTCTGAATACATGTATATATTGGAAGGCACATAGTGATTAGAAAGGGTGCAAATAGGAAATGTTAATGATTCCTATTTCAAGCACAATCTCAGGAGTGGTTATTGCCTTAAAGATGTAATCAGTAATATTGATGAAATTATTTTTGCAAATGTTTACTTTGGCTTTTACTTATAAAATGACAATAATTCAGCAATAAAACACCTCACATTGCCTATGCACAGATGCCAGGACAGATTTTTGTTTTTCCCAAATTTCTTTTTTAAAAACTTTTTAAATTTATTCTAATTTGTTATACATGACAGCAGAATGCATTTTTTCCCCAGATTTCTTTTTAAAACTTCCCACAATCCCAACATAAGGTAAAACCAATTTTCTGGTGTACTGATGGGGAATTGCAAAAGATTCAGAAAATAACCAAATTAATTAAAACATACCCACATTAGCCTAAAGTTTTCCCCTTTTCTTTTTCTTTACTATTTATCTCTTCCTTTTTCCTTTATTTTTCTTGTATGTCCTTTGCTTTTTCTTCTAAGTTTAGTTTTCCTGTTGACTTGGTCTCCTAAATACTCAAGACTTATGATCTGAAAAGGTGACTTTTACTAATAATGCTCTAATTGTCAGATTTCACATCAGCTCCCAGATAATCACAAACACAACTGGATTAAAAGAGGGGGAACCTGAGACTGCAAACCATCGTGGTTACAACAGTAATACTCTTCGGTTCACATAAGATGTGAAGCTTAAATGATATTTAAGTAGCTGGTTTCTTATAGGAATAAAGAGCCTCCAGTGGAAATTATTTAATGTGCTGAGTCAGGTCTTCTTTTAGAAATAACAAACAGAAATAATCTAGAACCTGATTGATCTAGAGGTACTAGAGGAAGATAGAAGTGCCCATATTGAAATAAATAAGAAAAAGCCCTGTGTTTCTCTTACAAGTACTCTTCTAACTAGGGTTTGCCAAGTTTCAGAAAACAATTGCCTTTTTTTAAAAAAAAAAAAAGTTTAATTTGAGCATTCCATTATTGGCAATAGGTGTTCTGTAGGTCATAAAACTCAAGTTCCTATTCTATTAAGTAAAACAAACTGAGTAGGTAAGAGGTAGTCTCCTTTCTTACCATTCTTCTCTAAAATCAAATTTCTCAGTTTTACAAAGCTTTAAAAATACACATCTTAAAGATAAAAAATATTGTGCAAGAAAAATATGAATCACAAGACAATTAAATCAAATCCATCCAAGTTCATTGTACTTACTATGAAAAGCAGTGTTGCTTCCAGAAACTTGAATATTCCACAGAGGGTAAAGTAGTCAGTTCTCTGCTCTATTTGAGAAAGATGAATCAGCATCACACATGTTATTTCTTCTGCTGTCTATGGCACCATGTGTATACTAAGAACCCTTGTCTCCACACTCAATTGGCTCAATAAATACTTTATTTTCTCTGATTCTTCTAGATTATCACATAGCACTTTTATACCTCAGTACTAGTGGTCAGTGTAATAATTCCTTCTTTCCAGGGAAATTTCAGACTGGAGTAGCACAACAGGCAGAGCTAGACCTAGTGCCAACATTCAATTAAATATATCTCAGAGTATTAACTGGTGAAGTAGCATCCTGTTTAATCAATGCAACAAGAATTTTTATTTTTCTGTGTCTACTAGTGCCTTGCACACTCCCACACATTTGATTCTCAAGTCTGTGAAATAAGTGAATAACCAGGAGAATTTAACCACCATTTATTTTTCTACTCAGATATCATTTTGGCCTGCCCTCAAGATTGATGCCAATAGAGAATGGTTATACTCAAAAGTACACTTGCTATTTCTGAGGAACTTCAGTCTTCTACGGCCGAGACAGGAGGGAGAGGTGGAGTTGTGTTTGATGTTACTATGTGCTGGCGCTTGCTGTATACTTTACATTTGCTCTCAGGAGTAGTCTGAGAAAAACACTGGAATCACTTTACACATTAGAAAATATGGTCAGAGCTGTTTGGTCCTAAAGTCTTAGCTAAGGAAAATAGATTTAAGATGAGAATTTAAATAAATACTTCATCAAATAAGTTAACATCATTTGATGGTGTCTGAGTAGCTACCACGTACCAGAAAAGAAATAATTACATGAATCTTGATTTCTTTTCCAGAGCTCCGTTTAAAGAAACACACATACACATTGTAAAATATTAAGACAAGTCTTGGAATTCAGCCTTGGCAGGCCCCAACTCATACCTCCAATTACATTTTAAGTCCTTATTTTTATTAGAGAAATAAGAATCTTCCTGACTTATTTCTAACTGCATTTGAAGGGGTTTATATAAATTTTATTTAAACTGAAGTCTATGAAAGTGTTTTTTTGTTTCTTTTTTTTTTTTTTAGCTTGTGTCAAACTGAAAGAGAAAGTAAATCAAACGAAGAAATCACTATAGGTTTCATTGCAGTAGTAGTCAAATGTTATATGTTCAGTTAAGGCTGTATTTTTAAGATTTATCTAGAGTTTTTAGAAAAATCACAGCCAAGATTAAAATTTCCAAATATATCGGGATGACAAACTCAGGCTTAACATCTTTATACATGAAAGGATTCTATGAATTTAGAAGAAAATCAATGAAACCACAATACATAGAGTAAGTACTGACAGTTTACACAAAGGAAATACAAGTGGCTTCTTAAACATTTGAAATCTTTCACTTTGCCAGTAATTAGAGTTTAAAGTCAAGACAATAATAAAACAATATTTCTTCTAATTAAGCAGTTTGGTTTACTTTTTATTTCATTATTTTGGAGTACACGATGAAGTGTAAATTAGCCGATTAATTTTGTAATGAAGTTTAAAAATATGCATCAAATAAGTTTTGAATGGTTTTAGAGTTCTATTCCGAGGAACTTTTCTTAAATGCAAGCAAATATTTAAATATAAAGGTATTCATTGTATTTATGAAGCAAAACAAAACAAACCTTAAATGTCCTGAAACAAAAAGTATGTATGATCATTTGATGACATTTGAAAATATATTCTTATGATCTAATAATAGTTGCTATAAAACTATATTATGGGGCTCGGGTTGTCAGTGGTAGAGTGCTTGCCTAGCATGTGTGAGGTCCTGGGTTTGATTCTCAGTACCACCTATAAATCAATTTTTAAAAAGACCCATTGACAACTGAAAAAATTAAGGAAAAAAACTATATTACAGTATGATCCTAACTATAAAAAAAGGATATTTAGCAAGTGATGTAAATAACAGTGGATAACTCTATTTGAGATATTAATTAGTTTTATTGTTTTTCTATATTTTTATGTATTTTCAAGTGTACTTTCATAATTAGAAAAACTCAGAAGAAAAAAAAGAATGAAAGCAGAACTCTTTTAGTCATATGGCTGAATGGGATGGAGAAATAGAAGAGAAATTTAATCCCAGGTATTTCTATTTGAATTAAATTTCCTTTGTAGTCCAGCTGTAGAGCATCTAGGGTCAAAACACTGACCCAAACTAGGTATTGGTTTTAGCTGACCACAGGTCTGTGTGATACAACACAAAGTGACAAACTGATCATCCAAGCAACAGAACAAAGACAAGGGTGGCCCAGGCTACTCTGCATTTTCCGGATCCTGTCTGGAGGGTGAGGTTAGAGCTCTGCCCTACATCAGAAGCATAATGGTGAGAGCCTGTCCAGAACAGAGAGACCACAGTGGTAAAATGTCGGAGATCTATGAGTTAGCTTAGTATTCTACTCTGGTTTCTGACTATTGTCAGAGTAAAGTTTAGTGCCCCGCAAGACCCCACTTCATCCTGGAAGACGCTTCCCTTGCTCAAAATCTATACTGATCTTGCTGCAATTGCTTTGATATATCAAGTTCATGCCCACATACTGCTTCACCAGCCTAGAAAGCATGTGCTTTCCCCATCTCTCTTCCCTACCCTGTCTCCTCCACACATACTCTCTTTCCAGGCCAATTCTTACATTTTTGATGTCTCAGGTTAAGTATTTCTTTCCCCAGAAATACTTTGACAACTGGCCTAGGAAAAGTGCCCCTGTTTTACAGTCTTATTTTATCTCATTGTTGCCTTCAGATCTTTTTTATGTTATATTTCTTGCTAGATTGTAAACTCTGTGAGGATAGTACTGTATTATTGCATACACACATATCCCCAGAACATAGTGCAGTGCCTCACCAGTATTGTGACTTGAATACATGAATGAATTCTGCAAAACCCATGTGCCTGTATGTTTTTATGACCACCCTCCATTTTCACACCTTCAATACTCCATAATGTTCAGAAAATGGCATTCTAACTCAGAGATAGAGAAGGCAGGTGGGAGAGGAAGAAGTATTCTATAAACACAGCGTGCGACTACATTAGCTAGAATTAGAACTAGTTACAGTTCTGAGATCATAAGGAAAAACTTTTTAAAAATTAAATTTAAAATGTAATTAGCATACAGTCTACAGTGAAATCCTTTTTAGGAAGTGTGTGCAAGTCATATTTGAATATAAGATGGGTTTGAGTTGGTATAAACGAGAATTCTAAAGTGGGTAGATGAGTTTGAGGACTCTCAGCCTCGCTTCACAGTATAGGATTCTATGACTTAGCAGTCTCTGATTGTAGAGGCACAACATATGGGAGAGAAGATATAAAGCAACGGAGGACTTGCAGCTAAATAAAGAAAGCCTGGAGAAGAAAGGGAACTGAAACACAGTCTCAGAACTTTCAATCTCATCATTTCAAACCTTCTCTGGGGCCAGGGTTGGCAGGCCTCCCAGAGAAAGCAAAACAGAACAGCTTAACAGCACACCACAAAACGAACGGGGACCTAAGAAGAAAGATAAGATGAAAGCCCTGGACCCAGATTCACTGAGGAGAGGGAAGGGGACTTGTCAAAGGCAAGTTTTCTCTTCAGGGTACTTATCAATTCACTTAAAGGCACACCTCTGAAATGAGTATCCTCAGAAGAGAGGGCTTTTCCCTAAGTCCACATGTCTGGGTGTGAATGACCACGGCCAAAAGAATATGCTGAAATATTCAGTACAGCTTCTTTCTCTATCTTCACTATTCTTAACCCAAAGTTGTGTCATCAGTCTGGAATGGGCATTGCCCGTTCAACTAGCCCAGCTTTTTCATCCCCTTTGTGTTTGCTTATTCACAGTCCAGAAATTGTCCAATGGCCTCCCTGCTCACTAATCAAGGGAATTAATATTGTAGTGGAAAGAAAAACAACTTCCATTTGGCTTGAGAGAAAGACCTACCCTCTGCCTCTGTTTGAGTCATGAAAGATGAAAATTGAGTATTCTGTGTATCCTTGTCTTGCTAAGTGGTGATTTTCTCCTGACTCTGATGTGGGACTCCTTGTCCCAAGCTAGGTAGGATGTAAAGTTTTCTATATTGACCATAACTAAAAATATCTAATGTTCACTGGGTGCTCGCTGTGTTTCAGGCAATGAGCTGATAGATTTGACGTGCTTCTCCTGAATCCTAACGATAGTCTGGACGTAGATGCAGTTGTAGTCTCTTTTCCAGAAGAGGCCTAGAGATGGCAAGTTGCTTACCTCAAGTCCGCAGGCTTCTAGGTGGCATAGTCCAGGGAGACTGTCATATACTTGCACATTACACGTCAGGTATAATCTTCACATACGCTCATTGTGAAAAGAGTATGTTTCAGCAAAGAAATGACGTTCAGAGATGATTGATATTGTAAGGTGTATACTCTTATTATAGAAATTGGGGAAGCATGATAGTATCTGAATTAGGAAATGTGATGTTATAGTTTCTTTAATTTTATTATAAAAATTCCAAATGTAGTTCAAAGTAGATTATTATAATAAAATCTCATTTACTGATTCCTAGCCTTAGTGATTGTTATAATTTACCATATTTTCTTCAGCCATTTACCTTTTCTTTATTTTAGAGAAAACCGCGTCTATCATGACCTTTAGCCTTTAAATTCTTTTTTTTTAATTTCTTTCAATAGGTTTCATTTATTATCTTTAGTCAATGCCATTTTATATAATAGACTTGTAAGCAGGGCTAAGGTATACGTTTGAGATAGTTATTTTTCCAGTATATTAAATATGACACAGAATGTGGCATTGTGCTTCATATAAAGGGTGTAAACTTTGAATGCTCTGTAGGCAATATAGAATGACCTTTCTAATATAATTAAAACAAAGTTGATCTTTCCACATTCGAAATATATTTAGATTGGTATCTAGGCAAATAGGATTTCTTTTGGAATGAATTAGAGATTGGCTGAAGAAATTTTTTTTTTAATTTTTTATTTTTTTTATTGGTTGTTCACAACATTACAAAGCTCTTGACATATCATATTTCATACATTAGATTGAAGTGGGTTATGAACTCCCAATTTTACCCCAAATGCAGATTGCAGAATCATGTCGGTTACACATCCACAATTTTACATAATGCCCTATTAGTAATTGTTGTAGCCTTTAAATTCTTTCACGTGAATCTCTAAAAAATTTCCTACATATTTTTATTCCTAAGAAAATAAATAAATTTGTTTTCATGAATAGATTTCTTATCTCATATGTAGCCCATTTTCAGATTTGCCATCTGTCCCCAATTTTACCACTGGCTTTTCACAGTTTTTGAATAAGTTCATCCTACTGATGATGGAAGGGATTTAGGAAAACAAATCAAATGTGGGAAGGATTTGGAAGCAGAGTAAAGTCGAATGGGCACCTGGTTGGCCAGGACTTACCACTGGTGTTCTGGGAACTCAGTCAAAGTCACCAAGCCTACTCTCAAATGCCACTTAGATTTGAGCTTAAATGAGAAATGATAGCATGAGGCTTAAGAGCATGTACTCTATAATCAGACTGTTCGAATTTTTCACTTACTGCCCATGAATAACCTTGAGTGAGTTGATCTCTTTGTACCTTTGGTGTCCTTGTGTAAAATAGAACACTAATTAGTATCTATCTCATAGAGTTGTTGAAACAATTAAATGAAATAACATGAGAATCAAATGACTCTTGGACAGTGCTAGGAATATAATAAGTACTGAATAGGTGCTAGCTCTTGTCATCATCACCATTGTCATAATCACCAGCACCAACATCATCATCATTACCAACATATTCATGATGGCTATCCTGATGGGAATTGGCTCCAGGTGAAAGACTGATCCTGTAGCTGATCAGAATATAAGAGTAATAGGAATGGAGAGTTAGGACAGTAATTCCGTATCAGTGACTAAACGATTTTTTCCCCCAATTCTCTTCAATATTGTCATATGATCCTTACTATGACAAGGTATTTTAAGTCTACCTGCTTAGGGCTGGTGAAAACAAGCACTAAAACCAACCTAAATTAGCATCTTTCCCCAGAGGGTGAACTCTTGTAACCCAACATCTGTCATTTGGCTCTGCAATGGAGGAATCTTTGGGCCCCACCTAAGCCGAGGTACTCATGCTCTCCATCACTGGTACCTTGCTTACTCAGCTCTCCTAATTTCTTTATTTTTTCAATTTTGAGTTGTTATATATGACAACAGGATGTATTACAATTCATATTACACATATAGAGCACATTTTTTTCATATCTCTGGTTGTACACAAAGTAGAGTCACATCCTTCATGTCTTCTTACATGTAATTAGGGTAATGATGACCATGGCATTCCACCAACTTTCCTACCCCTGTGCCCCCTCCCTTTCATTTTCCCCTTTGCCCTATCTACAGTTCAAGCATATTAGGGAACAGCATCCTTAAATCAGAGAAATAATTCGGCATTTGTTTTTTGGGATTGGCTAATTTCACTTAGCATTATATTATCCAACTACATCTGTTTACCTGCAAATACCATGATTTTATTCTCTTTTATTGCTGAGTAATATTCCATTATGTATATATGCCACCTTATTTTTATCCATTCATCTATTGAAGGGAATCTAGGTTGGCTTCACAGTTTAGCTATTGTGAATTATTAAGATTTTTGAGTTCTTTATATATTCTAGAGATTACTGCTCTATCTGACATGCGTGTGGCAAGAAGTTGTTCCCAATTAGTAGACTCTCTATTAAACTCACTTATTGTTTCTTTTGCTGAGAAACTTTTTAGTTTGAATCCATCCCATTTATTGATTCATGATATTAATTCTTGTGCTACAGGAGTCTTATTGAGGAAGTTGGGGCCTAATCCCAAATGATGGAGATTTGGGCCTTCTTTTTCTTCCAATAGACGCAGTGTTTCTGGTTTAATTTCTAGGTCCTTGATCCACTTTGAGTTGTGTTTTGTGCATGGTGAGAGATAGAAATTTAATTTTATTTTGTTGCAAATGGATATCCAATTTTCCCAGCACCATTTGTTGAAGAGGCTATCTTTTCTCCAATGTATGTTTTTGGTGCCTTTTTCTAATATAAGATAACTGTAATTGTGTGGGTTAGTCTCTGTGTCCTCTATCCTGTACCATTGGTCTACAAGTCTATTTTGGTGCCAATACCATACTGTTTTTGTTACTATTGCTCTGTAGTATAGTTTGAGGTCTGGTATAGTGATGCCACTTTGCTAAGTGTTGCTTTACTTATTCTGGGTCTTTTGTTTTTCCAGATGAATTTCATGACTGCTTTTTCTATTTCTATGAGGAATGTCATTGGGATTTTGATTTGGATTGCATTGAATCTGTATAGTGCTTTTGGTAGTGTGGTCATTTTGACAATATTTATTCTGCCTATCCAGGAACAAGATAGATCTTTCCATCTTCTAAGGTCTTTAATTTCTTTCTTTAGTGTTCTGTAGTTTTCATTGTAGAGGTCTTTCACCTCTTTTATTAAGATTCTCAAGTTTTTTTTTTTTTTTGAGGCTATTGTAAATGGGGTAGTTTTTCTCATTTCCCTTTCAGAGGATTTGTCACTAATATTCACTGATATGTAGAAATGCCTTTGATTTATGGGTGTTGAGTTTATATCCTGCTACTTTGCTGAATTCATTTACTAATTCTAGAAGTTTTCTAGTAGAACTTTTTGGGTCTTCTAGGTATAGAATTATATCATCAACAAATAGTGCTAATTTGAGTTCTTCTTTACCTATCCGTATCCCTTTAATTTCTTTCATCTGTCTAATTGCTCTGGCCAGTGTTTCTAGAACTATGTTAAATAGCAGTGGTGAAAGAGGGCATCCTTGTCAATTTTTCTTCATTTAGAATGATCTTGGCCTGGGGCTTAGCTTAGATAGCTTTTACAGTGTTGAGATATGTTCCTGTTATCCCTAGTTTTTCTAGTGTTTTGAACATGAAGGGGTGCTGTATTTTGTTGAATGCATTTTCTGTATGTATTGAGATGATCATGTGATTCTTTAAGTCTATTGATGTGATGAATTACATTTATTGATTTCTGTATGTGAACCAACCTTGCATTCCTGGGATGAACCCCACTTGATCATGGGTGTACTATCTTTTTGATTTGTTTTTGTATTTGATTCGCCAGAATTTTATTGAGAATTTTTGTGTCTATGTTCATTGAATATATTGATCTGAAGTTTTCCTTCTTTGATGTGTCTTTGCTTGGTTTTAAAATCAGGGTGATATTGGCCTTATAGAATGAATTTGGAAGTGCTCCCTCTTTTTCTATTTCCTGAAATAAATTGTAGAGTATTGGTATTAGTTCTTTAAAGGTCTTATAGAACTTGTCTGTGTATCCATCTGGTTATGGGCTTTTCTTGGTTCATAGGCTTTTGATGGAGTCTTCTATTTTGTCACTTGAAATTGATCTGTTTAAATTGTGTATATCATCCTAACTGAATTTGGGAAAATCATATGACTCTAGAATATGTCCATGCCATCAATATTTTCTGTTTTATTGGAGTACAAGTTTTCAAAATAATTTCTAATTATCTGCTGTATTTCTATAGTATCTGTTGTGATATTTCTTACTTTTTTCATCACGTATGTTAGTAACTTGAGTTTTCTCTCTCCTTCTCTTCCTTAACATGGCAAAGAGTCTATCAATTTTATTTACTTTTTCAAAGAACCAACTTTTTGTTTTGTCAATTTTTTCAATTATTTATTTTGTTTCAATTTCATTGATTTTAGCTCTTACTTTAATTATTTCCTGTCTTCTACTGCTTTTGGTGTAGATTTGTTCATTTTTTTCTGGGGCTTTGAGATATAATGTTAAGTCATTTATTTGTTGACTTTTTCTTCTTTTAAGGAATGAACTCCATGCAATGAACTTTTCTCTTAGAACTGCTTTCATAGTGTCCCAGAGATTTTGATATGTTGTATCTGTGTTCTAATTCACCTCTAAAAATTTTTTAATCTCCTGCTTGATGTCTTCTGCAACCCATTGTTCATTCAGTAGCATATTATTTAGTCTCCAGGCTTTGGAGTAGCTTTTATTTCTTATTTTATCATTTATTTCTAATTTCATTCCACTATGATCTGATAGAATGCAGATCATAATGAATTGCTTTGTGGCATAATATATGGTCTATTTTAGAGAAGGACTCATGTGCTGCTGAGAATAAAGTGTACTTGCTTGTTGAAGGATGAAATATTCTGTATATGTCAGTTAAGTCTAAGTAATTGATTGTATTATTGAGTTCTATAGTTTCTTTGTTCAGCTTTTGTTTGGAAGATCTATCCAGTGGTGAAAGAGGTGTATTAAAGTCACCTAAAATTATTGTGTTATTGTCTATTTGACTCTTGAACTTGAGAAGAACTTGTTTGATGAACATAGATTATCCATTGTTTGGGGCATATATATTTATAATTGTTAAATCTTGTTGGTGTATGGTTCCCTTGAGCAGTATGTAGTGTCCTTCTTTATCCCTTTTGATTAACTTTAGCTTTAAGTCTACTTTATTTGATATGGGGACTGAAATCCCTGCTTGCTTCTACAGTCCATGTGAGAGGTATGATTTTTCGCAACCTCTCACCTTCAGTCTGTTGATGTCTTTTCCTATGAGATGAGTCTCTTGGAGACAGAATATTATTGGGTCTTTTTGTTTGTTTGTTTGTTTGTTTTTTGATCCAATCTGCTAGTCTATGTCTTTTGATTGGCGAGTTTAGGCCATTAACATTCAGGGTTATTATTGAGACTTGGTTTGTATTCCCACACATTTTTATTTATTTTTGGTCTTTAACTTGACTTGGTTTCTCCTCTGATTATTTTTCCTTTAGTGTAATACCTCCCTCTGCTGATTTTCATCATTGTTTTTCATTTGCTCCTCATGGAAAATTTGCCAAGGATATTCTATAGTGCAGGCTTTCTGATTGTAAATTCTTTTTCCTTTTGTTCATCCTGGAAATTTTTTATTCCATCATCAAATCTAAAGCTTAATTTTTATGGATAAAAGATTCTTGGTTGACATTCATTTTATTTCATAGGTTGGTCTATGTTGTTCTATGACCTCCTAGCTTTGAGGTCTGGGTTGAAAAATCTGCTGAGATATGAATTGGTCTCCCTCTATATGTGATCTGATTCCTCTCTCTTGTGGCTTTCAAGATTTTATACTTACTCTGTATGCTAGGCATTTTCATTATAATGTGACTTGGTGTAGATATGTTGTAATTTTGTACATTTGATGTCCTGTAAGCCTCTTGTATTTGGTTTTCCAATTTCTTCTTCATGCTTGGGAAATTTTCTGATATTATTTCATTGAAGAGATCGCGCATTCCTTTGGTTTGAAACTCTGTGCCTTCCTCTATCCCAATAACTCTTAGATTTGGTTTTTTGATGCTGTCCCATAATTCTTGGATGTTCTGTTCATGGTTTTATACTATCTTCACTGTGTGTTCAACTTTATTTTCCAGATTGTATACTTTGTCTTCATTATCTGCAGTTCTTTATTCCAAGTGATCTAGTTTGTTGGTTATGCTTTCTATTGATTTTTTTAATTTGGTTTATTGTTTCTTTCATCTCAAGGACTTCTGACTGTTGTTTTTTTTTCAGTATCTCTCTCTTTCTTGAAGTAATATTTTGCTATCATTATTTGTTCTCTTATCTCTTTTTTGGAGTGATTAATTTTTGCTGGTATTTGCTCATTTAGGTCATTTTTAAATTCACAGATCATTTTAATTATGAACCTTCCTAACTCCTTCTCTGATATTTCATCAACTTCACTCTTCATGGGTTCTGTTATTGTAGTATCCTGGTTTGTTGGGGGCACTTTTCTCCCTTATTTTTTCATGTTGTGTCCTCCTTTCTTGAAGTGTGGATCTAAGATACTACAGTTTCTACCCTATATTCTTGTAGTGCCCATGCAGATTGTCTGTACCTTACCTTGATGTTGGGCTTCCAGACCCTGCTGGTGTCCGTCAGTGTATGATACTGCAACTAAAGGTGGTGGTGGTGGCAATAGTAGAGGTAACTCTAGGTAATAGTACGAGTGTCCCAAGATGGATGCAACATCTTACAGAGATGGGGTTGAAAGGGTGGGCCTTACACTGTGTTTGGGATGCCTGTTCTAAGATGCAGTTGCTTTTAGGTCTTGCATGAGGAAGGCTATGGCAATGTCTTCAGTGTCCCAAAATGGAAGTGGGTTAGGCTTGGACTCCCAGGTTGGGGGTGTGGTGTAGGGGTGGCGAACTTGGACCTACCCTGGGCCTGGGGCCCGTGTATGTCGGTGTGGGCCTATCTGGGCTGGGTCTGGGCTCCGGTGGTGGTCTGCAGGTCTGAAGAGTTGTCTCCTGTGCCAGAGCCTGAGCTCTGGGGGTGTCTGCTGGTGGCGGGATGGACCCGGGCCTACTCTCTCCCAATTTCTTTAGTCCATTTTCTAGCCTTGCCTTTTGCCCATCCCTCAATGGGCATCTTATTTTGAACTTGGACCACCTCCATTTACTATTATATTTCCTTACTGAGTCTCAGCAGAGGCAATGACCTATGTAGAATGACCTACTGTGTGATAGGCACTATGATCAACATTGGGAATATGGAAGTTAATAACACAGTATCTCTACTCCAAGGAGCTCAGAGTCTAGTGGATCTCAGGGAGGTGCTCTGATCTGCCAGTTCTTATAACACACTGCCTGTATACAAGCCCGTGAATAGCCACTTGCCTGCACTCTTTTTGCTCCGTTGGTTCATCCCAGACAATAAGACATGAAAGTTTATGTTATTGGTAATCATTAGAGGAATTATAGTGTATTGAAGTAGATGTTTAGTCATCAATTTAATAATTTGTTGTATAGTGCATTTATATTTATGGATGTCATAAAAATAATTTGGGATAGTTTATTTTATGAGGAAACCCAACACAGTGTGCTAGACTATTAGATTGAACTAGAAGGATAATTCTAAATTAGATCTATTTTCATCTCCAGCATAAGAGGAGCTTCTGATTATAGATATACCTTCCAATTTTGCAGAATTTTTTTTTATTCCCTAACTCCCATTTCTAAACCTTTGTTAATTGTATTGTTGCAAAAAAAAAAAAAAAACTTGGCCAACATGAACTACTATCCATATTTCCAACAAATGCAGCACTGGAGGCAATTCAAGATAAAGCTCCATGAAGAGGGGAGCAGAGAAACTAAACCTGTTGCTCAAACCTCAAAGAAGATTTCTGAGAAATAAACAACTCAGCCTTGGGAAGTAACTGGTGCCTTGCATCCCAGATGCCTTCATTAAAGGTATGAGACTGTCACAGCTAATCTTCCCTCCCTTCCATTTTAGAAAACTGGCTCCATTTACCTTTGCTAGGAACGTCTTTTATATTGGAAAGTGAAATGTGAAACAAAATGGATGATACTGTACTTAAGAATTCTCATCCAATTCCTGCTTTAGGCACTTAACCTTAACAAAAATGATGATTCAGGGACTAACTTGCACAGAAAGTAGAAAGAGTGTTTCCAAATCATCAAGCAGGGATCCAAACAAAAAAAGAAAAAAGAAAAGAAAGAAAAGAAAAGAAAACAGATTCATAGACTGATACATCTTAGAGTGGGGCAAACAGGGATATGTGGGTAACAAGAGGCAGCTAGAGTGTAGCTGGCATGGTGTCAATTAAAGGGCTGAGATGCCTAAGTATAGTCTGTGTGGAGCTCATGGCGCAAATCTCATCCCAAGTACATAAAACCTTTGCTTCTCAATTTAGTTTAAATTAATTCTAAAATTTAGTCCAAGTAGTGTATATTGATTTGAGGGTGTTTGCCCTATAACAGACTGCTTAAGTTTATGTCCTTTTATAGCTGGTGGCTTTGGATAAGTTTCTCCAGTATCTGTGCCTCAATTTCCTAATTTGAAAATGGATAGAATGGTAGCACCTACTGCACAGAGTATTGTGAGTTTTACTTGTTGTGAATACAAGTAAAGCTCTTTGCAGTGAGGGCTTGTTAATTTCCTATTAAAATGTGGAAGAAGGCATTTTATAATCCTAGTCTCTCCCACAAAGAGAAAACCATTCTATGGTAAAAAAAAAACAAGTCAACATACAGAGAGGGAAAGAGACAGTCTCCATTTGAGCATTTGCATTGTTCACCTTAGTCATTCCTAGATCTACCCTAATCCTGCCCATACTACTTACTTATATGAAAGAGTACATCTTTATTAAAATATAATCATCTGGATTTTTGTGAATTACAGTCAAAGAATTCTGATTTATAAGACCTTAGCCAGTATCTAGTATGAGGCAGAATATGTATTAGATGTCTACTGGAAAATTAAATTCTGATGAATTATTCTCAGCTTTGGGATTCCATTTGGTTTAATTGATTGCTGCTTCCCTATTCTGCTCCAGTTTACTTTCATGTTTCATTTTATTGCTTTCCCTGTTTCTTTTATCTTATGCATGGTTCTAAGCAGAGTTCACTCTTCAAGTCTTCACCACTCCGTCTCATGTCTCTCTTACGTTCGTTCCTAGGGAATAATCTTATCCTTGTTGATGATAGCACCATATTTATTTGTGCTTTTTTAATTCTGTTTTTTTAAAGGAAAACATTTTTTTTGTTTGTTCTATACTTTCTTGATGGGGAAAGGATTGCTTCAGTGTTAGTGGAAGTAAAGAGATAAACACTGAACAGTGTAATGTAAAAGTCAATACTATTTAAACAGGTTTTCTTTTAAGTTCCATTACCCAGCCCACGATTTGAATTTTCCTCCATTCTTTTACTTTGCCATTGAAAAGCAAAGCAATTATCTAATTCCTTCATTTCATATCAAACAACAGCGGGGAAGAATTTATGTATGCAGTACAAACAGGAAGTCATGCTTTGATTATATTTGATAAAAATTATACTGAACAGCAGAAAAGAAACTGGAAAAGAATCCTAATAATGAGAGTTAGTACAACTAAGGACAATCTCTAAAAGATTTAAATATGTGAGAATAGAGGCAAATGATGCTCTTCTATATAGAAGAAATTCTATTTTGGAAAGGATTGACCTTTACATAGTGGTTTGGGCCCATTTCATCTCAAGTTTTCTGTGATTCTCTGATTAGAGCTCTTTAATATTGAATGTGTACTGTAAATGTATCTTCAAAAATTTTGTTCAAAATAAGCTGATGAGGCAAAATATGAGAACATATTTCTGAGAAAGTATTTAGAAAACCAGAAGTCGTACATCAGTGAAGAAAAAGACATGATAACATGTTCATATAGAGACTGAGAATTTGATAAGAATGCATTAAACAGAGTTGGTTAGCCAGAGATCTTACTTCATCTGGGAAAACTTTAACATATGAATGCCAAGATATTGAAAAAAAGTTTAAAAAGAACTAATATTATGTCTCAGTAACTACTATTTGTTTTCTATTGTTCAGCTGTGTTTAAATAAAATGAGAAAATTAGAGCTAATTTGGTTAGCAGATTTAATTTCAGAAACCCTCTTCTTCAATGGGTCAAGAAAGAAAATCATTCCTTTAGAAAATACCATGTAATTGAACCAATTAATATCCATTTTCCTCCCTGAATTCTTTTGGAAATGTGATGGGTATTTACACAAAACCAGATCAGAACATATCACCCTTAAGAGCTTAATATAAGAAAATAAGGAATGTTACAAACTAGTGGTTATTATCAGTTTAATACTTTGCCTCATTTAGTGATTTCCCTGTTGTTATTCTGAAAGTTAAAAATCTCCCCCCTAATATTTTTAGGTTCTATTGTAGACCACTTTAAATTTAAATTTATGTATCCAACTAAATCACTTTTGAATTTCTTTCATTTTTCAGGAGGCACCTACTGAAGTTATTAATCTTTCAAAATTTGTGTGTAAAGAAAACTATCTTTCCATCTAGTTTAAAAACTAAAATTAATGTGGTTTCACCTGGTCTGTATAAGTGCATTTATACAGCATTTTGTTAACTAAAAGTCATTAATAAGCATTTATACCAAATATTCAATTATACCAAAATATTCAATTGTCAAATAACACCTCTATGGCATTTAGCATTTGAGAAGAGATAATATATTATGATTAACTAAGTCCTTCTTTGAAACCTGGGTAGTTTAACATATTTTAATTATCACATGTGTATATTTATTCCTGAATTTATCCACAAATAGCTTTCTTCTTATTGTTCTTTCTCAAATTTTATGGATCCTGGGATTCAGAGAACAAGTCTATATTCTTGGTTATTTTATAAGTATCAATCAATTGTCTTACACCTTTGCCAAGTTGCAAACTGTATGTCTGCTATACCGACTGTATATAAACTACACACACATGCACACACACACACATTTTTTTTAGCTTTTTCTTTGTCCATTCTCAGAAAAGTTTTCATTTTCTATTTTGTCTCTATAGTCTGCTTTTATTTCCATGTGTCAGTCTCCCACTTCTTTTTAAGGAATTCATCCAAAGTGATCTGTAAAAAAAAAAAGGTGGAAAAATAATATGTTGGAGAGTAAAGAAGGTAAGTCTAGTTTGCAAAGAAATCCACTAATCTGTTTATTCAGTACCAGTTCCTAAAGGATAGTTACAGAAAGCAAACAGGAGATAGTCCTGGGTTGAGACTATGTATCCATTTGTTTGTGTTTGTATTGTTTTGTGTGAAAGGCTCAGATTGATTCAAACTCACAGAGACAATAGAAATTTATTATGATATTAGAAATACAACAATTAATAAATTACACTAAACTTTTGGAAGTTTTGACATTTGTTTCAGGTATATTAGGACCCGTTTCAACTTTAAAACTTAGGTAAACAGTGGCTTGTTACATAGTAGTTAATAATTGTTTATGCACCCATTGCATCTCAATTTATTTCTTAGGGTGGTTTTCTTCAACTAGTAGTGATGTAAGACAGTAATGAATATTTACTTAACAGACTTTAAGAAAATGTGATTAATTTGTTAGCAAAGATCGACTTAGTAGTTTTTTGAACTTGTATTCTTTTTATTATATTAATTGTTTATTCTAATTTGATATACATGATGGCAGAATGCAATTCACTTCATATTATCATATAGATCACAATTTTTCAAGTCACTGATTGTACACAAAGTATTTTCACACCATTCATGTATTCATACATGTACTTAGGGTATTGATGTCTAACTCATTCCACCATCATTCCAACTCCCTTGCCCGTTCTTTTCCCCTTCCTCTCCTTTGCCCTATCTAAAGTTCCTCCATTTCTCCCATGCTACATACCTCCCAATTGCCATTAAGAGTCAACATCCACATATCAGGAAACATTCAGCCTTTGATTTATTGGGATTGACCTGCTTCACTTAGCATTGTATTTTCCAACTTCATCCATTTATCTGCAAATGCCATGATTTTATTTTCTTTTAATGCTGAGTAATGTTCCATTGTGTATATATATCAAAGTTTCCCTATTTATTCATCTACTGAATACTGAAGGGCATCTAGGTTGGTTCCATAATTTAGCTATTGTGAATTATGCTGCTATAAACATTGATATGTCTATGTCTCTGAAGTATGCTGTTTTTAAGTTCTTTGGGTAGAATCTGAGGAGTGGGATAGCTGAGTCATGTAGTGGCTCCGTTCCCAATTTTCCAAGAAATCTCCATATTGCTTTCCAGATTGGCTGCACCAATTTGCAGAGTATACCTTTTTCCCCAATCCTTGCCAACACTTATTGTTGTTTGCATTCTTGATAGCTGCCATTCTGACTGGAGTGAGATGAAATCTTAGTGTAGTTTTGATTTGTATTTCTCTAGTTACTAGAAATTGAATTTATCTAATTATAATTTCTCTAATTATAGAGGTGTTGAACATTTTTCATACATTTATTGATTGATTGCATATCCTCTTCTGTGAAGTGTCTGTTCAGTTCCTTGGTCCATTTATTGATTGGGTTATTTTTTGAGTGCTTTATATATCCTAGAGATTAGTGCTCTATCTGATGAGCTTGTGGTAAAGATTTGCCCCCATTCTGTAGGTTTTCTATCCACCTCACTGATTGTTTCTTTTGCTGAGAAGAAGCTTTTTAGTTTGAATCCATCCCATTTATTGATTCTTAGTTTTAATTATTACACTACAGGAGTTTTATTAAGAAAGTTGGGGTCTAATCCGACATGATGGAGATTTGGGCCTACTTTTTCTTCTATTAGGCATGAAGTCTCTGGTTTAATTCCTAGGTTCTTGATCCACTTTGAGTTGAGTTTTGTGAATGGTGAGAGATAGAAATTTCATTTCATTTTATTACATGTGGATTTCCAGTTTTCCCAGCACCACTTGTTGAAGAGGATTTCTTTTCTCCAATCCATGTTTTTGGCACCTTTGTCTAATATAAGATAATTGTAATTTATCTGAAGTTTAGCAAAGAACAGTTTACAAAACTCAGTCCCAATGCAAGCAGAAATGATAGAAACAAATTTTAAAATAACCAGGTTTTATGTAAGCCATATCATATTTTTCATGATGTCAGAATAAAAAGAATACAAATTCATTATTTTTAATATTCGAATTAGGAAATTTCCTGTACTATTATTTTATTTTTAAAAGTAAAGATGTGTTCAAAAACATTTTCCTTATGATTTCCATAGTTATATTTATTTATGATTCAGTTTTCTCAAAGAATCTTCCCAAAGTGAGAAAGTGCCTTCAAACTTTAAAAGTCATCAAAGTATCTAAGACATCATGACATTTCTACATTGTCCTTTTAAATGGAGTTTTGTTTTGTTCTCACAACCTGGTAACCTCCTTTTCCTTATTTTCCATTTTTACCCATGGCTTAATCCCTAATTAGAGACTGGGGTTCATGTTTAAGTTAAATAAATAGAAAAAAATATGATTTTACCTGAATTTACTTCTTTATCACTTGGTATTCAAAAAGTTAACAAATTTATTTGCTCCTAGGATTAAAATGTTGGTCTTAGTGATGTCTTTATGGCCTAGGAAAATGCCAGACAGATGCAAAAGTTATTGAATCCAAGGCTGCCTTGCCTTTGGATTAGGTATGATTGGGTTTGTGCAATATTGGTACTGTTCTACATCAGCTGGTAATCCTCCAGTGCCACTCCTACCTCCCTGGTCCCTTACCTGGAAATACACCTCCTGTCCCTTGATTCAGCATTTAATAGCTTAGCTCCTGACAGACTGAAGAGTTAGCTCTCTGAACTTCAGCTCTGTGTGGTCAGTATTCAAAATGATTAGTTGTGATCAATTTTATTTTTTTATCTTTAATTTTTAAAATTTTTTATTTATATATGACAACAGAATGCATTACAATTCTTATTACATATATAGAGCACAATTTTTCATATCTCTGGTTGTATACATAATATATTCACACCAATTTTGTGATCGATTTTAAATATGATCTTTGGTCAAATTAATATTCCAAGTGTTGATTTAACATTATCTATTAGCCTTAATGCCAAAAAGGAGGAATGAAGAACAATGTTCTAAAGAGTATGAGAGGTGAAAACAGGGAAGGTTAAAGAAGCAGGGAAGGCAGAAAAGAGGCAGGAGGAAAACCTGATTTAAAAAGCCCACCACCTGCAGGGATCTGTTTCACATAATCACCTTTCTCATGCACCATCATCTGTAGTTCCAATTGTCTTCCTGGGATGGCTAAAGAGAGCTCTTTGAAAAGTCTATGGTACATATCTAAAACCAGACCTGTAATTACAGTGCTTGCAATTCTGACACCATTGTCTGTCTAATATTCTCTCTTTTAGTGTTTGTGCTGGTTTGCTGTGGGTTAAATAACATTAGTCAGATTCATATCTGACCCAGGTGAAATCCTGTTACAGTGCAAACCAAGGGAGTGTCTAAATTGTTCCATTGTGCTGGGAATGAATCAAATATTGTTGAAAATCTGGTAATTGTGAATCTTTTGGGTATGCTGAGATCTCCATTTTGGTGAAAGGATATTACACTCTGTAGTCTAGAAAGCATCAAAAAAAATTGCTAAAAGTATGAATTACTTCTGCTTGCATTGGGACTGAATTTTGTACTATTCTTTGCTAAACTTCAGGAAAAGTGGGAGTGGGCTGGATGGTGGAAAAAGTTTTAGAAATACAATGCATGTGAGAATATTAAAGGCTCAAAGGAGTTACATGGTTTTAAAGGTTTCAACTGTTTTAAAGCCCAAGATTTCTTAAACTTCTGTCTGTTTCTCTGGACATTTTTCATGGAACATCTAATGTGGGACACCGAGTTTGAAAATGCAAATGTTGGATCAGGGTAATTATTTCTGCATTTATTGAGGAGCTGTTTGGAAATGGGCCAGACTAGCAAAGCAAGAAAAAAATAAGGTATAGTGCTTGTCACTGAAAGGCTAGTAGAAGAGATGCAATGCAAGTGATAGAGTTGTTTTGTTGTGTTGTTTTTTAAGTGTGGGAAAACGGGACACAAAGCAAGTGAGCAGAGCCTGAGAATGAGAGTGAGGGAAAGCTTCTCTGGTGGCAAAGTCTGGCTGTAAAAGTATATTCACACAAATGTCAGATAGGGATTTACAAAATAGTGGGGCAGGGGAAGGGAGAGACTCTTTCATAACACATCCCAGCAATGAGGATGCCTTCTACCTCAGAGGAATGTCCCTTAAGACAGTCAGTTCTCATGGAGGGTTAATAGGGCCCTCAGAGATAATCTGCACTTTCTTCTTTAAAACACACACACACACACACGCACACGCACACGCACACTCACACGCACGCACACGCACGCACCCTTTGGATCTCAGTTGGACATCTACTGAGAGCCTAACTCTCTTCCCATTGCCGGACGGGGACTTAAGGATTGTGCCAGGTTCTCTTGGCTATGAACTTGTCTTTTCTTGTATCCAGCATGCACACTGGCATGGCCTTTTAACTAGTCATTCACAGGATGGGGAGTGGGAATAGAATGGAATCCTTGATGTGGTTCCAAATATTGCTGGCTTTTTTAGCCTTAAAACCAACAGCCCAAAGACATCTGAAGGTCTTTGATGTGTTCTATACAGTACGGAACACACTAGGTGCGCAGCAGCACCATTATAGAAGAAAGAAAATGGGACTGGTTGCTCCCCCTTTCTATCCTTCATAGACAGTGTATCTTAAACTCTGCTAACCAATTTCTACACATTATTTTGTTTAATTTTTACAACAACCACATGAAGTAGGCACTTCAGTACTTTCACTAATACTGCTGGTACACAAATGAAGGGACAAAGATATTAGGGATTTATCCAAGGTGCCAGAGTAGGGAGTAAAAAAAAGAGATTGACTTCATTCTGAAGCTTAAAAGTATTTTCCATTTTCCCGCTGCAATGCCAGATAAGAGGTCGACTAAGATGTGTTTTTACAAAATATATTCTAAAATAATAGCATTGCATTCGAATTTAGTGTGATAATCCAATGATATATCCTTTAGACAGGATATACAGCACAATCTTTTCCTGATGGAAGTAGTAGACCATTACACTGTTCAAAATGCTTCACAACAGAATCCATCATTTCTGTATTTTTTTTCCTTTCTCTAATAAATGCATTCCTTAAATGAATCAGTCTGGTTTCTTTTGAATAAGGAATGGAGAGATAAAATTTAGGGTGGTACTTGGAGCTCTTGAATGGCTGTCCTGGTATCATTGGAAGACACCGGTATTTACTTTACTTTTTGCCTTGACTATCTCTTTTCTCACACACATACAAAAGCAAAGGCTTTCCAAAATCTTTTGTTAGTTTAAGTTGACCTTTAAGTATTTTTAGCTGTTGAAAAATAGTTTCATGATTGAAAGTACTTTGTCCAGAATAATGACTGATTGAAAGGCAAAATATTTCCTTGGGTTCTAAGATTTTTTTAAAGGCCCTTACATCATACTCCAAATAATTAAAGAATAAAAGCAAAATTAAAATAGGCAAGGTTTTCAAGTGGATATGTAAAAAATAAAACTTATCATCAGAAGACTGTTTCAAAGAAATAAGATTTAAAGGGAAGACAGATCATCTGGGGTTACAGCTTAGAGGCAGAACGCTTGCCTTGTATGAGTGAGGCACTGGGTTCGATCCTCAGCACCACATAAAAATAAATCAATTAAATGAAAATCTTGTGTCCATCTACAACTAAAAATAAATGTTTTAAAAATAAAGGGAAGAAATGGATATCAGCAGTTCTTAAACGGTTAGAAGTAGACCCTTTGAGAATTTGAAGAATACTAAGAATTCCTTTTTTAGAAAAATAGACAAATATAGTCATGTCATATATTCGGTGACTTTATAAATGTCTAAAGCCTTCCAATAGACTCCATTAGAAAGTTTTGATATAATCCTAAAGACCTTGAATAAAAATAGAAAATTGACAAGAATCAAGAAGAGCAAAGGCCATATAAATTCTCCAGGTAAATTTGTGTCTCTATTAGCCTTAAATCCTAATGACCTAATTTTTAAATGTTGCTCTATAGTCCTTGTCCTGAGAATCTTGTTTCCTATTTGAGGTATTCATAAAAACTCCAGGAGTGTACTGACCTGAATATTTCTGCCTTTTTCCAGAAAAAAAAAACAACAACTAGGCAACCAAAGCCTCCAGATAGACAATATTTATGTCAATCCTTGACTTTCTTCTGTTCAGCAATTCCCAAATGTTAATGTGCATGCAGGTCACCTGGGGATCTTCTTAAAGTGCAGATTCTGATACAGTAGGTCTAGGGTGGGCCAGCATTCTTCATTTCTAGCAAATTCCCCAGTTATGCTGATGATGCTAGTCAGTGGAGCATACTTAGTCAGTAGTAAGTCTCTGGTAGTGGCTCCTATTCTATGCACCTTCTGAAGAGCTCTGTTGAGAAGCTCCTCCCATCTTTCTATCATATATATCTTTGCATTACTCTATCTCACCAGTCAGCTAAAATCTAAACCTGCACAGAGAGAAGCCATCCTCGGGGTTTTGGGTAAGAGAAACTGACTTTTATTTTAGAATAAGGTTAAATAGTCATTAGAATTTGGTATTAAGTATTTCTTAGAATTTGGTATTAAGTCTTTCTCTCTCTACTTCTGTAATATTTAACATTTGGATGTTGCAAAGTGGGTAACAAGTAGTATGTATGAATGGTTTCTGTCTTTAAATTATAGCAAATTTAGGTTTAAAGTATTCCTTTCATTTGCTTTCAAGAGAGGAGCAAGAGATGAAATCAGAGTTAGCTGGTACTAAAAATTACAATATCACAACCTAATTAATAATTTGATGCCAAGCCCATGTAGATATAGCCATATCCTCTCTGTGTATGTTGGAGCTGAGAACCACTATCCTCCATTGCTATCCTTTGATCCTTCAAAATATGGATGATTCAAAGATGAGCAAGACCATGGGTCATAAAGAGAGATTTATTTCTGAGCCAGAGATTTAGAGATTTCTGTATGTTAGACACTTGCAAATGTTTTAGCAGCTGGTGTTCTTAATTACATTTTCAATTAAGAAGTTCCAGACAGTTCCTAAAATGAGGGCTAAATGAGCAATGTTGAAAAATCCTGAAAACTAATTTAGCATTTAATAAAATCATGCATACCTAAAGGCAGCCCAAGAATATGTCATTTCATTTTTTTCTAAGGGAATGAAACTCATGTCTTTTTTTTTTTTACAAATATTCTTACAAACACACGCACACACAGAGAGAACAAAATTGGTTAATATTTCACAGTTTAGTTCAATAATTTAAATATTTCTTTTACTATTTCTACTTCATGGAAATTGGATGAGATAAAATGTGTGTTTTTGACTAAATGTTAAGATAAAATAACACTACTGTGCAAAACAATATTCTAAACTCAGAGTGGAATAGAAGACGCATACCATAGAATATTTGAAGTTTGTTCCTGTTTTACCAAAAGTATGTATCTTGAAAAGCACGTAATTGTCTCCATTAGAAATATTCATTTTCCCTTTTCTACATATGTCAAAAATGTATTCTTCCTTCTACTCTCTTTTGTTAGAATTCTGCTATTCAAAAGTAGCAAGTATGAGATTGTAGCTAGGAAAGTTAAGTCTACATACAAATGGAAGAGAAGCCATTTAAATCCTTCATTGTAAGTACAAATGGGAAATTGTAAATAGTTTTTGAATGATTTCTATGTTTTATTTGCAATTGTATTTTCTTATTTGTTTCAATTTTCATTCTTAATTATAAAATAATTGAAGATGTCAGATGTTCATATACTCACCATATAGTTTTAATAAATGTTAACATTTTGCATAGATATCTATTATGTTGTCTTCAGCAAGATTTTTTTCAGTGAAAATAAAACATTAAAAATATTTGTCACAAAAGCATGTTACAAATTAAAAAAAAACTTGTCAATATTGTCAATGAGGTTGGTAAATCACATATACTGAAATTATCTGCTAACTCACACATAGCAGCTTACCAGAACCTTAAAGGTTGACAAAATGGCCTCTAAGAAGTTCTTTCCTAGGTTTCTTACACCACCTCAGTGTTCAAAAATAACATTAATGATCACCAAAATTTAGATTTTCTTATAGGGAAAACACTTATTAAAAAATTAAAACGATTTGTTGTATAGTTCTTACAAATATTTATTTTTGAAAAAAGTAATTTTTGCTTTTACATTCTCATTTGTCCTGTACTTCATTTATAATCTATTAAACACACACACACACACACACACACACACACATAAACTTTAAAGATCTACTATACTCTTTTCTAAAAGTCCTTGATTGACACTGGATATATTAAGTTATGAGAAGTAACAAAGAACAAGTTTTAAGGTGTAAAAATTATTAATAATTGAAACAATAAATTAATATTTGTCATGTTTAGGAATAAATGTATACATAAATAATTTAGATGATGGGAGAAAATTTTGATTTTTGGGGGGTCATTTTTAGATATAGCTAGGAAGTATAAAGTGGTTCATCTTTCCCTTAGAGATGAAGGTTGAGAAGGAAATTCTCAAATTTCAGACTATGTAGTTATTATTATTAAGTAAAATTGAAGAAAGAGTTGTATGTGAAGCACTCTGGGCAATCACCTTTGATGGCTTAGGCTGTGAGTGCCTGTGTGGTCCACTGTGTTCCTTTAAATCTTGGTTTACAGTGGCGATATTATATGTATTTATCTTGGGGCAAATATCTTGTTTGTCTCATTTGAAGTCTAGAAAGATAATTCTCTGTCAGCTTAGTTTTTATTATTTGAGGTAGATTATCCCCCTTTTTGGCTATTTTTTAATCATCATATGATGATACATAATTTTGGTTAAAGCATTTATAAAATCCTTTCTATAATATTATTTTGGGCTTCTGTGTAAAAGCTTAAAAATATATTTCAGAAATAAACTGCTTATGCCTATTTATTTAATATTTTTTCCTGTTGGATTTTGGACAAAGTCTTGCTTAATGAAATTCACATATAATTATTTTTTTCATTTTACCCACAGAATTATTAGTTTAAAAACAACTATTTAAGATTGATAATGTTATGCTTTCCATGATAAATTTATAGTTTTGCAGTTTTATTCACTGTAAAGAATGCTTTTTTTATTTAGTTTTCTATGAACTGGTTTCAATAACTACATCTTTTTGAAAGTACTTTTGTTTCAAAGTTTTATTCATAGTGTTTGACATCTTAAAGCATATTTTTCATGATTTGTGAAATATTTTCTTTTTGCTTTATAATGTGAGTATAAACTTGGAAATGCACTTTTCAAAATTTTCAATATTATTTAATAGTGACAACCTGGTTAATTTTTGTTCCTTATTTCTGATCAAGGTAGTCAAGATGGCTTGAGATTCCTCAGTTCCTTAAAATGGAGTTCATGAATTCAGCCTTTTTTAAGCTGAAGTGTAATGATTCTTAGCTGCTTATTTCACACTATTAACCATTAGACACTACTGACCTCTCAACTGAAAACCTAGCTTACAGGGTATAGCACACAAACATTTTATTCCTTTGAACTTTATAAGGAAAATTTTAAACTTTAATCTTTCATATAAACCTTGAGCTCAAGTGCTCATGCACATGCAACTTTGTAATAAATCCATTGCATTAGAGTTTTCTGGTAGTTGGCTAAAGAAATGATTACCGACTTATTAGAGAACATTTGATGAATATTTTCCATTTTGGTAGATTAAATGATTTTACATGGATATTTATTCCACCATTAATAAAATACTACTATAAATCTTTCTTCCCTCCACTCTCCACCCCTTCTGCAGAATTTTTCTTGGTGTTAATTAGACTGAAGTTTGCCAAAATTTAGTTGCATTCCCACAGAGAAAAAGAATTCCCCCCTTCTAATATTGAGGTGAAAAATGTTCTCTGCTGGGCTTGCAGAGAACACAGACTAGTGGGACAGCCATGATTTCTGACTGGGTCATCTTGGGTCATCTTGTTGGGTCTGTCTGCAGTTAACCACTCAGTGTTTACTTGAAAACTGCGAGCGGACAATATTATAGCCTCTGCCTTCAAGGAATCTAAACCCAAGGGGAAAGGATTCGAAAAGTATAAATCTCTCTGCCAGTATTGTACAGTACTGAATATGAATCCCACATTGTACAATAAGAATAACTAACGTGTTTAGAGATGCCCCATTGCATTGCACAAGGTCCATTTATCCAAAGAAAGGGCCAATAAAGAGATTCATGGCGCGCAGGCAGTCTAAAAGAGAGCAAAAAAGAACTCTGGGCGCGGGTGAGCACTTGGAAAAACTTCATGGAGGAGATGGCATCTGAGCTAGGCCTTGAAGCACACACTGGGTCGCAGATGCCAGAGAAGCCGCTATTAAGTGGGAGGACTCGCCTCTTGTCTGAAAGCCAGCATACCATCGGGCGGTGCTACCCGTCACGGTTTGAGAAGACCCCAACAAATGCAGGGATCTGACTTAGGACAGTCACTTCCGCTGTTCGGTTTGCTAAGTCTGGCTTCAGAAAGTGCACCGCAAGCTCCGGCTCATGCAGGTGGGCACCTTTCTCCTTTCCTTAGTTGCGACTCTTCGGTGAGACTCTCCCATCCGCAAAAGGGTGTTGAGGCTAAAATAGGTGCCTATTCCCCCACCAAATTCTGGTGCTCGGGAGCTGCGCGGTGGTGGAGACCTGGGTCCCGCCTTAGCCTGCAGGAGGAGGCGCGGCGCCGCCGCTTTGGGTCGGGTCCCTGGCCGGGTGCAGCTCCCCTCCGCCTCCTTCTCGCGGTGGCAGCGGGAGCTGGGGGAGGGAGGCGAGGGGCGGGGCCGGGGCGGGGCCACGGTGCTGGTGGCCCGGCGGCGGCAGGTGTGGATGAGCGGAGGTACGGCTTATTGGATTCACGTCCGCTCTGCTGGTGGCTGGGGTTCGAGGTTCCGGGTTTCGGGGGCTGGGGGCCACGGTGGCCTCTCCGGATGAGCAGCGCAAGCGGCTTCGACCTGTGCCCAACTTGGGGCACAGCCAGGGACGCGCAGGTTTCACGTCCGGCGCCTGCAGGAGACAGACGCGCGTCCCCGGTCACGGCGCCCGCGCCGGCTGGGGGACCGCGCCTGGTCCTGGGCCGGATCCGGGAGAAGGCGGCTAGGACTGGGACTGGGGCGGGATGCGGCCCCTGCCTGGGCGCGGGGGAGAGGCTGGTGCCGCCTTGGCTCTCCTACCGGGACCCGCAGGTAAGCGGGTCGAGCGTCGGTCCCGCTGCGCTGGGAGCGGGAGGGCGCGTCCCTCGTGGAGTTGAAGAGCTTCGGGGCCTGGGTACTCGGCGATCAGCGCCCGGGTCCAGGGCCGCTCGCGCCCGTGGGCACCCGAGCGAGGATGCTGAGGCCGGGTCGGGCGCATCCCAGAGAGCTGCGGCCCCGGCCCTGGCCCTGGCTCTGGCCGAACACCACCTCCTCCTGTCCAGATCGCAGGCTGTTATCCTGGGGCGATTTCCAGAGTCACAGGTTCGCTCCTCTTCACCACGCCACGAAGAAGGAACCTTGTGGGTCTAAGAGAGTGGTGGGGGCGAGCGCTCTCAATCAGGGATGTCGCTCTGAGCCCATTTACCCTTTAAAATTACTGTCTCTTTAAAACTTACTCTGCTCCCCTCAGTTAAGAGTGAAGGGAAATTAGGCATGTAAATCCATACCTCTTAGGATTAGAGTTTGTTTTCACTGTGTGCAGTGGGAAAATGATGTTCCGTAGATCCTAATTTTTCCAACAATACTTCACCTAGAGAACCCCGGGTCCTACAGACAGACAATGGCAGGCGTGAAAAAAACAGCGGAAATTTCACAACGCGGCAGTGGTAGGGGAGATGTCAAGGAAAACTTGGGCATAAGTGACCTCTAAATGAGCTTCTTTCGGAAAGGTTTTTGCCCCCGCACTAGTGGCAGTAGGACCAGAATGACCGCTCGGAGCCCGCACCCGGGTTTGAGCTGGGCCATAGCTGGACTCCCTGGTCACCTGGGGACCCTCTTGTTTCTGGAATCAGGCCTTTCAACTTCCTTATTGAAATCGTGGAAGCTTTGAAGTGAAATTAGAGAAATGGTACTATTTTTTTTCTTTCCCCTGTAGTGTTTATTACCTACTTAAATGTTTTTCTCATGGGCAGAAAAGTTAATAATATTTTACTTTATAATGTATTGCCATGATAAAAAATTGATTTAAAAATCAACTTTAGTTTTATGTGTTGTGAACTTTGTATTTGGTTGCAGGGAAGGACTAACAACTCATTTTTAAAGTCTAATTCTGGTTATTTTAAATTAAGGTGAATCCTTAGGTGAGGCTTTTATTTTGAATGTAAAGCAAAAAAGTAAAAACAACAGGTTTTAAGTGCGCTGGAAAGAACATTCCCCCTCCTCCACCTTTTTTTTTTTCTTAACTTATGGCAGAGCCTCCTGAAAATTGGCCAATCTCTTTAAATTGAATTTTGGGTTCTACGTTAGAAAGTTTTGATTTGTGTTTATGTTACAGAATTATTGACTTATGGACTTATTAGCTTCTGATTTTTTTATTTATATCATATTAAGACTTTATTGTAGATATGAATATTGCTTACATGATAGATAATTGTGGAGAGAACTCAAGAAATTTTTTAAAAGTTCCCAAGAGTTATTCTTTGGGTGAAATTTTATAATTTTACAGTCTTAAAAGTTCTGAAAAGTCTGTATCAAGATTAAGCAATTGATAACGGATGGTTGACTCGTTTTGAATTTTTAAATAGGTTGTTAAGAAGGGAAGTATGAAATGTCTTATATTTAAAGCATCCTTTTAAAAAGCAGGAGTGGAAAGAAAAGTGAAGGACAACTTTTTGTACAGTGTGTAACTAGATAATTCTAGAAGCTATGAAAATGCTTCAGAAAGTAAAATTAAAAGGTAGATAAACTTGTAAGTTGTGTTTGTATAACTTTAAGGAGCATTCACACTTGTGAATCTCAAACCTTCAAGTATATAATATTGAACTGGATAAAAAAGAAGTTTACTGTATATCATGTTTTCCCTTAGATTAAAAGATTATCTTAGTTTGCCTTAAAATTGAAGCTCTAGTTAAATTTGGTGCTGATTTGGGATAATTCCAAACACTTTAATTTAATCTAACTCATTCATTTTTATACCTATTTTCTTCAGTAATAGGTCTTTGTAAGATGCAGTTGCTTGGGATGTTGACATTTAATGATATTAGATGTCACTAAATTTTTCAAAATTGCCTTGATTTTCCTTCATTATGTGTATTCAGGTGGCATTAGCATATGAACATTATGAGGTCTCTTAGCAAATTTGAACTGTGAAAAAGCTATAGATGCAATTTCTCGGTTATTAACATTTCAGGGATGAAATCTAGCATTAAGATAAAAGTGGCTTACATATTTTAGAATATATAATATATGTAATAATATAATTCTTAGAGAATGTTTTTAATAGTTCTTTTAATCATAAATAACAAAAGAACTGATAATTATACTTTAACAATTTCTTGATGCATTTAATGACTATTTCCTCACAAGTAATCTCCCAAGTAGCTACAAAATTTTCATAGAAATGAAAATTTATTTTCTATTAAAGCATATTTCTATATAGTAGGAAAAAATAATCTTGTTGAATCTTGAGTAGGTCAATCTTAACTATGAAACAGTGAAATTTAATCTTTGTATTGTGAACTATATTTTCACCGAGGACTTTTTAACTATGTCTTCATTTTAAATGCAAAAAAATACATAGAAAGTAAACCAGTTATTCCATTAGTATAATATAAGTGCCCTAATGTGCATGGCTTATTTGTAGAGAGTAAGGTTTTTTTTCGCTCACATTTTATGTGAAAGATGAGTCTAGGAAATTATTGAAAGAGTTTGGGGAAAAAACTTCTAAGTGTGATTATGTTGAAAATGTGTGTTGGTTTGTCATAGTAGGGGGGTTAAAAAGAAGAATTTTGGATCAAAATGTACTTTTAGATTTAGATTCCCTGGCACTTTCTACTTTGTTGTATAATTGCCTTTTTAGTCAGTATGTAAGTTTTGGATACACTACAGCAGACACCCGCCCAAAAAATAAAATGTTCCTCATTGGAACATCCTTAATGATGGTTTCATCAAACATACAACCTGTTCTGTATTGTCTGAGTACAATATTCCCAATGATTCAACATCTGAAGCCAATTCAAAAGTTAAATATATTAAAAATTAAATAACTAATTTCCATTTTAAGAGAAATATCCTCTTAAGAGATTGCTTTTTTAAAAAAAAAATGTTACCAATAGCACCAGTCCTTTGAGTAAAATAATAGTTATAATAATGAAAATGTATACTTTTAGCAGGGGAAAAATATAATTTATATTGACCTTGGGGGCATTTATGCTGAGAAATTTGTGGCCCAGTTTCTATTTCTGTATCTGTGCTGCCTCTTTTAGAGGATTGGTCAGGTACTGAGAGAGGAAGACATGTAGAGAAAATTAGTAAAACAAGCTATTTACGTTGGTCATAGTTCTGCCTGATAAGCTTGTGTCCATGTGAATTTAGAACCAGGAGAGAAGCTCTGAGACTGTTTCCCCATAGCACTTTCACTGATTCTTGAGAGTTAGAGAAGAAGGGAGCAGTCCTCTCTGACATTTGCAAAGCTGACTTCATGATGTATAGCAAATCAAACCCACAGAATCTTTCAGTCTTGTCCAATTCAGCTTCACTTCCTTGCCAGGGGCATAACAGCTGAAGTTGAAAGTCTTATGCCCAAATGGGAAAATTAGTGCCATTTGTGTACAGGCAGTAGCCTTATTCAAACTACTTTCAACTTAATTAGGGAAAAAACCCAAAAGACAGAGTATGATTTGATTAAAAGTCCTCCAGGGTAGGTAGCATGCAGGCTTAAGACTGGGGCTCAAGAATGCATTTAGGCTTTCACTTATTTTAAATTATTAATAGTTTGCATTGTCATTCTCTGGTATGCTATTGTGTGATTTGCTTCAACCTCTACAGTTTGGATGATGGGAAAAATAAAATGAAATGGTGAATTTTAAAATGACCAGTGTGGTACAGCACTGATCATATATAGTTCTTCCACTTCTGCTGAGACATATCTTCGGGTTTTCTTCATTGTATTTTAAGTCTAAGTTCTTTCCTTAGAAGTTATTCTGATTCTGAGAAGAATGGCAGAAAAGGAAAAAGAACTGTATCTATTAGGCAATGCTATCTGACAACTGACATCTTAAATTATCTCTGTCAAATTTCAGGTGGACTTTGGCCTCAGTAGCAAATTAGATATGCATAGAATAAGATAAAGAAATCAACTCAGAAAGACTTGCCCCAGACACTTGTAGTACACGTGATTTTCTGACTTAAATGTGACATGTAATGATCAATCAAGACCAATATAATTGTACATTTAAGGTGAAACTACTTTACAGTTCAAGGTTTAGATGCAAGTAATGGATATATCCCCTCAAAGTCAAACTGATAAGATCGTACTAACTAAAATAATCTGAGATTTTTGAATTCCAGTGCATGCTCAAGTAGAAATTCCAGTCATAAAGTCATTATTGAATAACCTTGTGAGTTTTGGGACCTACCTTTTACTGATTATCTCAACTCTATTAATGTAATTTTTAAAAAGTTAAATAAGAATCAGTGGACTAAAGCAATAAGTATGATTTCTGTGGCAAAATCTACATGTAGTGAATGAAACCTTTTAAATTAGGATGGAACTAGCTTTAAACTGTAGTGAGTTATGAACTAACTGGTAATATGACATTTCCCTTTTATATTCTTTACCATGACTCAAAACTGATCTCCTGTATTATGGATGGAAGTGGATTGAATTTTAAAATCAAACAAGTAAGCTAACCTAGCTTGCATCTTGACTTTAATAGTCTTATGAAACTGCTGCATGTTTGCTAGCATTCTCATAATGATAAAATTCCAGGTGGCTTTATTATTAATTTTTTGTCTCTGGCTTTGGAACTAGGGTGATTTAAAAAGAATAAAAAGTCTAACATTCACTTTTTAAATGAATATATATCTGCAAATTAAGTAGCCTTCATGAAAAATAGTAGTTTAGATTATAATCTGAAGTACCAAAAAATGACACTGATACCTAGACCAAGTGTAGCATTTTAATTGCTTCTAATAATCAATTAGATTTGTATTGTAACTTCTGAAAATCAATTTCTAGTTTACATAAAAGGAAAATTTAATAGGACATATTAATCTTACTAAGCATTAATTAGCCAAAGGAGTTTTCTCATGGAGTTACACTTTTTCAACCAGAAGCAGCCGAAAATATTTTGATAGAAAAAAAAGAGAAATATAGGGGAAAATAATGGAAAGATAGAAAATAAAAGATTAACCAATTTGGATTGTTTTTTGAAGACTCTTTTACTTATTTACTTTGCAGTGCTGGAAATAGAACCCAGGGCCTTGCACATGGTAGGCAAGCGCCCTATCACTGAGCTACATCCCCAGTGCAAAAATCTTTAGTATAATTTTTGGTACTTAGAGGTTTACAGATTCTGGAGAAGTGGCTATAAATCTGAAGTAATGACAAAGGTAATGAAAACATTTGAAAAGTTCAGTTTCCTTTTAAAATAAATGTATTTGATAATTGATTAAGGCTCACATTCTAAGTTTCTTTTTTTAAATTAACACATTGTTTATTTAAATGAGACTCATAAAAATGGAAAGCTAATTATAATTCAGTTAAGAATAATTTAAAAAGTAAATTTATGTGAAAAGTAAATCTTTTGAAGATAATCATAATTGTAGGATTTTCTTGATGAAATTTACTAACGTAGAAATTATAAAATAGCTACATAATTTCAGAATAATAGACAAGTTACTTGGTGTTAGATAGCTGTAATTAGTCAAACTAAAACATATTTTAACTATAAATATTACAAAATAAATAAAATTATATAATTCATTATTATCTGCTTATTTCAAAAAACATGTTCAAATTATTGAAAGTATTAGAATCAACAGAATTATTTTCCCAAACTGCTAGGGAATAAGCACCGTCCAAATCTTTTTTTCAAAATCAAACATTAAAGTAAGATATGTGTCCAACTCTTCTAACTGCCAGAGCCACAATAGCAACAACAGTTAAAGCTATATGCATTGATCATGTCCTGTGTGCCATGCTTTATTCTACATGCTCTATCTCTGTTACTGCAAATAATATTCGTGGTAGTCCTGTGATCTAAGTGCATGATAGTTGCTATTTTATGAATGTGAAAACTGTCCTCACAAAATTAAAGAGGTCAGATAGCAAGTAAATGGTATGACCCTGGGATTCAAATGTATCTTTTCTATATTCCTGTCTGTGCTCTTGATTACTTTGGAATACTTCGTAGTCATTAAGCAGAATGTTTGTGAGACTTTTTAAAAAGTTATTTGGAAATCATTTGTACAGCATCTTGAATGTCCTAGTTATAGTATATGTATTTTCCTTAGGTTTTCAGAACTAGTTCAAAGCCTTTCATCTCTAGGTCTGGCAAAAGACACAGATGATATAGGTTGTGATGTTTATGACCAAAGGAAACAGCAGATAGTGTCTTAAAGTATTAAGTCTGATATTTTAGAGGAATTATAAATTTTCTCTGAAGATCATTCCTAAGACTTGGCTTTTTTTTCTGCTTTTTTTTTTTTTTTTTTTTTTTTAAATCACGACACTGGAATTGAAATACAGTTGTAGGTTTTGGGGCACCTAACTCATAATAGGTGTTCAATGACTAGTTCTTAAAAAATAAAAGAGGAAATTAATAAAATTACCTCTTCAGGTGTTTTTTTTGTTTTGTTTTGTTTTGTTTGTGTGTGTGTGTTTTATTATTTTTCCCCTATGAGCACTCTAATGTATGCTGTGGATAGAGGAAACATAGTAGGAAGTCTGGTGATTTAGTACTAACTATACAACCTGGCACAAGTTCTTGGACCTTCTGGAAACTCAATTTCTTCTCTTCTGAAATGTAAAGCATTCTGTCCCCCTTACTAGTTGTAATGGTTATCTAAATTATAATTCCCTTTCATTATGACATCTGACCTTTTACGTGGCATAAAGCCCATTGGAACTGTGGATATTAAGAGGCAACTGTCACAGTCAGTCAGTCATAATTCTCAACATGTGAGAAAGGGGCCTGTGTAATTGTTTCCACTAAAGAATGAAAGCCAAGGAATAAGAAGGGCATGGTGCTTTACTGAGTCTCAAGTGGGTTAGAAATTCATCAGAGTAGTAGAGAAAAGGTGTTGGAGTCCAGTACAGAATCTCTAGTGTTTACTCTCCTGTGGTTTTGGACAAGTCACCTGGGCTGTCTGTGTGTGAAATGAGGACACACTTCATGGCTGCATATGTTTCTTAAACACAGTCTCTTTTAAAGTTCTGCTTGCTTAGTTTTAAGTGCCTGTTGTCACTGTACCTCTTGTAGGGGAATTAAGGAAACTCCCCACGGGAAGGCACTATCCTTACACACACACACACACACACACACACACACACACACACACACACTTCCATAGCAAGGTAAAACACTACCTGCACCTACGTTTCCCTGTTAGAACTGTTCTCCCCTGATTCCAGTCTTTCCCACTGCTCTCTATCCCAGTTGGCAAAGGAAGTTAGGATTGGTTAGTTTTATCTTGTGGAGGTTAAAGATCTTGCACTCCTGAACAGGATAATTGCAAAGGCCCCTTTCAAAGCTAACATTTTGCAATGCCTGAAATTCAGCCTAGACACCCAATAAAAGAGCAAAGTCGGAAGGCTGAAGAATGGACTAAGTCAGTTTTCAGACTGAAAAAAAAAAGATTACAAGAAATAGATAAAAAGATTAAAGAAGAAAGAAATAAGAGTGTATACATATATATGCTATTAAATGTATGCATTAAATGTATATACATTTGAGTTGAAATGTCAAAACAAAAATGTTAAAAACAATTAGATTTTCATGAGAAGAAACTAAAAATATAAAAGATAAATTTCATAATGGAAAAGTGACTTGTTAATAGTAAAAACAATGAAAGCTTTAGTTTTTTTCATCTGAATTTCTCTTCGGACACTCATTAGAGTGGAGTGGTTATATTCCAGGAAAGCAAAGCTTTGAAAATGGGGAAAGTAAGTTGGAAGACAGGCTATGTAAAACAGCATTCCAGAACAACACGAAAGACAACCAAACCCACACATTTTAAAAGAGAGTTTTTTTTTTTTAATAAAAGAATATTCTAAAGTATTCTGAAAGTAGGAAGCCATTGTCTCTTTTTGTGTCTGAAAATGAAACTCTGCAACTGCACAGATTGAAAGTTGAAATTTAAGCAATGGAAGGAAAAAAAACCAGACCAGTTTGTCATCAAAAATAGCGTTGCTGGCACCTGTGGCATTCTAGAAAATGACACTAGTTTGTGCATAATCATATATGAGAGTAAGCAATGGAAATGAGCAAATGTTGCTTATCAGTTACCAACTGAGCAGGGCCTCTCCAACTGAGCAGCAGCTTGAGGTAGGTTGCTGTGGAGGGAACAATCTTAGCACACACTTGTCTCTAGCTCCCACCCCCAAGTTACAGATACCAGGCAGGAGTCATGAGCTCTGCACGGACTTTGAAGGCGGCATGTATTTGAATTCCAGTTCAGAACTTAACTTCTGGGTGTGTCATTTGGACTAAAAGCTCCCTGCTTCACCTTTCTCATTTTTTAAATGGGGCTATGCTAAGCTCTAATATTCCCTCCCAGGAATGTTGTGAGGATCAGTGAGCGCATACATACAAAAATATTTTATAACTATACCTGGATACTTTTACTCTAACACAGAGAGATCTTTTTGGAATTATTTCCAGGGAGAAGAGGGAATTAAAGTGATGAGTCATTTTTGTTTTCACTTGTTGAAGTTCTTGAGCATTTAGGACATCATTTAAATTCAGGGATTCCTAGTCTGGAGACCATGGATTGTGAGGGAACCTGTAGACAGAATTCAGGAATTGTGAGCTTGTATACAAAACCAAAAAACTGCACTTTATTTTCACTAAACTGTAAATGAAATTTATCATTGCCTTCAATAATGAAGGAGATAACAAGTTGCACACATATTTAACAGGACCTATGATTTTTTTCATCAGTAGGAATGAGACACTTTCGTATTACATTGCATGTGCTGATAGTTAGAAATTGTTTAATGCAGCTTTGATATTATAGTAATTATTGGGCCTGCTAGTTTGATCTTGTTATTTAATCTTTTAGTAAAGCAACACACATATGAATGCATCAAACTTTTTGTTTCGTAATTTAGGTATTTTGGTATCATTAGTTTCCTTTATAATCTGATATATTTTATCTTATGCATTTCATCTGAGGAGGGATCCATGGATTCAAAAGAGTTTTTTTTTTAAGTTCTTATTCTGATATGAGGATGGTATGCTTCACTAGATAAGGGCATTAAAGAGTAACCTTTGTGCATACTGACTACTTTTCCAAGTAAAAGTTTCCAGTTATGCAAAGAAAAATAGCTGAATATCGTAATATAATGAAACAGTGCTCTGGACAAAAAATGCATATTCTTTTATTATCTTTGTCAGGCATGGAGGATTCAGGCCAAACCAGGGTGACAATCTTAGTGAATGACAAACAGTATGCACACCTTACAGATTCAATACCTTTCTAATACCTGTAGATGATGCCTAAACCACATTGCCTGAAGTGCTCCCATCTAGAAACCCAAATTAAAACATAAATGTTTACATTTCATTTTTAAATTTTGTGTTTTGCCATTATGCATTTGATGTATAAAACTGAGAATAACTGAGATTACTCCACTCCTACAGACCTTTGTTTGAACCTTTGTACGAGTGCTCAGTGCATGCCTAATGTATGTGCATCTTTCTCTCCACATAAGTCTTAGTTCCTTAAACTCTCAATCTTATCTTGGCATATTCTCTGCTGACTTCATTTAGCACCTAAGAAGAAATAATTGAGTAAATTATCCTGGTGCACATTTTAGGTCATTGGTACTTTTTATTGCATTCATAGTCTTTTCTGCAAGCTCTGCCTTCTGCTTAAAATATCAGACTGCATTTGCAGAACACAACAACTAAGCAAGCATTTATTTTCTACATCAGGTTCATCTTGATTTTCCATGTTGGATATTTAAGCTTCCTCAATAACAGGAACTTGGGAGTTATGTTTATCCTGGGAATTGTCACATTCTTTGTTTTGCTTGGCTTTGGTGTCCTTACATCTGATGATGCATGTCCTTGAGGTCTGCTGTTCTTATGCGACAACCAGGAGCATCAAAAACTTTCTAACCTGGAAGGGCCCGATTTTGTTTTGGGTTGGTGATTGAAACCAAGGAAGGTGAAGGGACTCACGCAGGTTTCCTAATGGGTCAATGCTAGACTTGAGCTGCTTCGCGTTCTGTACATTTTCATCCATGCCTTTCGACCTCATCAGCCTTTCATTAAAGTTCATTCTAACCTCTAGATTCTGCATAGGATTCTTTGATCAGTTTTGAAAATTCTGCATTTTATATATTTTACCTATTAAAGTTTCTGAGAATTTCCACAACAAAAAAAACTTGTCCGATTTTAATACACAATTTTTTGATTATTTGACCACAGAATCCCCTTTTTCCCTTAGAGCCACCTAATAAGTTATACTGTGGGTCTCTACAACTCTGCACAGTGGTGAGCTTTGATGATGATGATGTTGATGCTTACAATAGTGACATTTACAATGTTGTAGACACTGTTTTAAACACTTCATATTTATATACATATATATGTGTGTGTGTGTATATATATATATGTATATGATTCATATTCCTCATAACAATCCATTGAAGCAGGAACTATTGTACCATTCATTTTACAGATGAGGAAACTGAGAACCAGAAAGGAGGTTGGTAGTTTGTTGCTCAAGTAATAGTGCGATACTATAAACCAGGCCTTCTCAATATCGGCACTATTGACATTTTGACCTTATAATTTGTTGTTATGAAAGGCTGTCCTGTGCATTGTAGGATTGTTGCCTTTTACCCATTTGTGTCAACCAATAATGTCTACAGATATTGCCACATGTCCTCTAAATTGCTTCTGTTGAGAACTGATGTTGTAAACCTGTAAAGAAATATACTTTCTTGAGAGCCTTCTTAGTAACTTTTGCAGTGACTCATGCTCATGATTGGGCAAATTACACATTGCAGGTTCTGTGACTACGTCAAGCAGTATATACTTGTGTGGAGGCGGATGTGAGTTAAACTTGACCCATGCTACTCTCTTCCGCCACAGTTCATTACACTGCTTCTGGTGAGAGCCAGAAGGCCACAATTGTTGATTCTGCTTTCACCTTCTTTTAACTACCTTCAGCACACACCCCAATTCATGTATTGTTTCCATTTTATACTTCCCTTTGGACTTGACCCATATAAACACACATCCCCCCCAAAGACACACACACACACACACACACACACACACACACACACACTCTTGTTTTTTCTCTGTGTAATAGAGGACTTAATACATCTGAATTACTCCACAGTAAGAACTTAGGCCTGAGCCAAGATTAACAGCCTCCAAGAAAAACATACCCAGCAATGAATAACTCACAAAGATTTGGCAAAGCAAAAGTAAAGTTATATGATGAAGTATATTACTAAGTTAGTGGGTTTTATTTTTCCAGCGCGATAACCTATTAAATTCACACACTTCAAATGGATTTGAGGCTTTGGGTCATTGTTTATTTGTAATTTAATATGCCATTTTCAGGAGGAGCTCAGGTATTAAAAAACAGCGGTGAAAACAGCCAGATTTAAATCACGTTCCTGCCAAACATTTACTATGTGACCTCATGTCTTTTTTTAAGAGTTTGTTTCCCCACTAGTAAAATGAGATAATAAGATGAAACTGATCATATAGTTGAAGAGTTGAAATGAGAAAATAGATGCACCGATATTTGGCCCAAGTCCTGGCATGCAAGTTTACCTCCTTCCTTTTCCAAGGTCAATTTCTCAGGTCTTTCAACTTCACAATTGATTTTTTTTTCAATTCTTTAGTTGTAAACCAATTGTTTTTTAAGGGAACAGAGATATCATCAAGTAACCTAATACAGGTAACTTGTATTACAAGGTGGGCATTGGAGAGCAGGGAGGGTATGTACAGTATTCAAAACCATTGAGTTTTGAAAGCTTTATATTTAAAGATAGCAAGGTAGCAGAGGGAGGAAGAGTGAGGAGTCACAGAGGGCTTGTGGAAACAAAGCTCTCCCTCTGATATTAGTGGCTATTGATTGATTCAGCTTTCAATGGATATTTGAATGTCTACAATGTGCTGGAATACTGGGGATTCAAAGAGAGCAAAATACCAAAAATTAGCTACTCTATCCCTGCCCCATAAAAACTTTGTGACCCTGAAATGGGTTCTTAAGCTTAGATGAACTTGGAAAAATTACTGAGATCCATTAATCATATCTGCTGTGGGCAAGAGATAAAGGCAGAAATGGCACCGAGTTTGGTAGTCCTTAGGTTCAACATCTTCCAAAAGGTGGATCTGACCCAAATTATTATATCATGAAATCAACTTCTTTAGTCACCACAGTGTTATTTCAGAAATAGAAGAGAAGGAAATAGAGAATTATCAAAGTGTATTGTGCATAGTGGTTAGTGTTTTGTAAAACTTGTCTTTAGTTATGTATGTATTGTGTACCAGAGTGTGATGTAAAATACATTTCCTACAATGAGTTCCATAAAAATAATGAGAATAGTGACTACATAAACTACTCCTTTCTCTCTACATTCAAACTGTTTGTATGTCTGGCATTATGTGACACATTTGATAGTCTGGGCCCTGTTAATCAAAAACATAGAATAACACATTTGTTCTAGTAGTCAGTCTTTAATACATAATATGTTTATTCTTTGAGTCTAATTTCATTAGAATCTTCATAGTTTATGCAGGATGGTTAATAATTATATTTATATTTATGGTAAGTTAAGGAGGGAGGCAAAATAGCCAAGTATTTAGAAGGCACTAGAGCGATGCTTTGCAGTACAGGCCATGCCACTTTAGAGCTGCAAGGCCAAATTGTGATATCACATGGCAAGGCCTTATAGGAACAGCATCAGAGTTAAGCATAGCAATAAAGATGGTGCTAGGTGTCACATGTTGGGAGCATGTCCATGGCAAAGAATTAGAAACTGCAAACACTGTTTTACCAGTTGACTTCACAGCTGTTGGTTCCGTTTTATATCAAAAGGGTAGAAGAGAAAGAAATGAAACCCATAATAAGGATAAAAAAAGTGTCCACAGGAGAGTATTTGGAAACCACAAGGAAAGAGGGCTAGGAGCAAGACAATAAGAAAGATGATCATAACACTTTGCTTCTAATTTAAGGACTGATTTCAAGCACAGAATGGTCACTTCAAAGTCATATGTCAAGGCTTTGTGATTAGGGAAAAAAAACAAAAAACCTTTGTCATGCAACAGGCTTGCATGGCAGTCCCAGGATGAGAACTGGACAGGACTAATTTGAACATAATTTCAAGACATGGTCAGTTGAAAGCACCTTGAATTTGGGGCAAAAAAGAATAAAGTTTGAATCTGCATTTGCCATCCTAGCTCTTTGGCCCTCAGCAGATCATGTCATCTCTTGGAAACCTAATCTTCTACACACACCAAATCACAGTTCACAGGGTGATTATCAAGATTGACAAAAAGCTCATATGAGTGGTCAAAAGGTTATTTATCTCCAACACTCCATTCTATTGGAAAACACAGATTTGCAGTGTATTTTTAAAGCATAAACAATTTCTATGTGAGCACATATGGAAACTTGGGCAAGTTGAAGTTGGAAAACATACCAGAAACTTTCCAAAATGACCTTCAATTGTAAAGTAATGAAGTCTGTCACACTCTCCCTGTGTGCCTGTGGCTACTTGTTTTGTCTTGTTGCAGGGAACATGGGACAACAAGCTCACCAAGGTCATCCCTTCCACATTACTGTCCATTGCATTTTATACCATGATCCAGATCAGTGGTTGTGCATCATGCATGTGTAATGTAGACTTAGTATTTCTTGTAGTTTAAAGGGTCTAATGGAAAACTTATTTTTACTTCTCTTAATTGGTTAAGTGATGCCATTAGACTATCTAGACTACGAATAAGGATTCCATCCAAACTTTCACATCCTAAGAATCTGTGATTCTCCCTTCAATTGAATTGTGATCCACAGTTTGGCTCTGCTTTAGTTTTCTTCCACTTTGTTGGAAGGCTTTTGAGTTTCCAGTTGGTTTGGATGGTTAACTACAGCTACAATTAGAATGAAAATAGCTGTCCCATACCTAGCTCTTCAGTCCCTATCTCCTAAAATTAGTGGCTATAGGAAGGGAGCCCTCCTTTGTTTCCTTGAGAATTGCTGAAAGCAGGACTTCCTTTTCAAAAAAAAAAAAAAAATACAGCAAGTGCTTAGTGACAAGCCATACTTGCATGTGAACACAAAATGATGTTATCTTTATTCAAACATGTACCTGTTGTGACATGCACTTTATAAAAACTCTCAGAAAAGTGCACCTCAGTGAATGGGCACTTTAAAAAAGCATTTATTCATTTAAATTACTGGGAAAACCAAACCAGAGCTGACCTTGTTTGCCCAAATGAAATACACCAATCCATGGTTTCTCTTGCCATTCCAAGTTTACTACCCTCTCTCTGTCGGTGACTTTGGTGTGCATTTTCTATTCTGCTTCTCTGTAGATTGGCAATAATGTGACCAAAAATTTATAGCTTTGCTGGACTTTATATTAAAAAAAATCTAGAAGAGTGTTAACTTCATGGAAGGACTTGAAATTGCCATCCTGAATATTGGCAAATTGTCACCACAATTAAAATTCTAGGAGCTACTAATTAAGAGAAAAGACAAATGTTATTCCAACAGCACACGAGGCAGGTGTTTTATTGTCTTCCTGGACTTTGGAATCTTTTTATCAATTTCAAATTTGCAGTGTTTTAAATTTATGAATTAGTTTAATTTTACCTTGTAAGATTAAATGATTCAGAAGTTTGATCTTTAATATGTTGTTTTTTTTTACAGATTTACTTGCAAAATACTGCAACTCTGAGTACTATAGAAATAAATATCTTTTTAAAATTTTATTCCCCTAGTCTGCTCCATTCAGCTTTTGTGCTGTTCATATTCTACTTTTCAGATTGCTTGTTATAATCAATGTGATTTTATTGAATTTTTGAACACTTATTTATAATTTTAGGAAATCTCTATATAAGATGTAAAGAAAGACTAAATAGATACTAATATACAAAATAAAATTATATTTAAAATAGATCCACATGTGAATTAAAATGTTTTATCTTAACATCTATTGAACTATCCTCTAAAACTTTTTTAAAAACATTTTTGTCAGCTGAGGGCAGTAGCCCATGCCTATAATCACAGCGACTCAAGAGGCTAAGGCAGGAGGATCACAAATTTAAAACCAGCCTCAGCAAATTACTTAGGCTCTGACCAACGTAGTGAGACCCTGTCTGAAATAAAATTTTTTTAAAAGTGGAGACTGGTGATGTTGCTCATTGGTTAACAACCCTGGGTTTAATCCCTGATACAAAAAAAAAAAAAAAAAAATTGTCAGCATCAAAGTGAGGGAAAATTTAAACGATTTGGTTTTTAGTTTCTGTTCTTGCCAGTGGGCATTTTATGCTAATCAAGTTATTAAGTTGAAAAGTTGTCAAGGGTTTGGCGAACTGAATGTCATTTTCTCCAAGAGCCAAGCCCCTTAAGTGCTTTTCTAGGGGCAGACGTTTTCTGATGTGCTCAGTCTCAATAATGCTGCTCACTTCTCTAAGTGACCTGATCCCTGTGTACAAAAAAAAAAAAAAAAAAAAAAAAAAGTTGTTTGGAAGGCCTCACAGTGTGAAGGTCTGTGAGTTTGGGGGAGCAGGGTGGGGGTGGGGTGGAAAACCTCACCATAGTTAAAAATTTCCAGGACAGGAATCTCTCGGCTTTCCTGTTCTTAGGCTCAATTTTCACTATTGGTTTCACTAGGAATCTGTCTTTTGAGAGATCACCATTTTAAAGTTTTGTAAATTGTTTAAGCAAATTATATAAGGGGTCACATCTCCATTGTCAATCTAAATCATGGTTCCTGATGATCTAACATTTAGAGTAAATGAACCAATTTCCAGTGCTTGGTTATTTGAGGGAGCAGAGTGTGGTCTCCAAGGACAGGCAGTCTTCAGGGAGCATAGACCATGTTGTCTGGTTTTTCAGCTATAAGAATCATGGTCATGATTACAGCCTTGAGATTCAGAGTTGAAACTTCTAGTGTAGTGTTTCCTTCATGCTTAGAATAGTGCTTTTATATGTGCTTAGGGCCTGAAAGTTTGAAGAGCAAAATGTGGTGTGAATAGTGCATTTTTGTTTGTTCCTTAGCTTGACTTTGCATTTACTTGAAAATACAGACTGTATTCTTACATCTGAATGGTCTCCTGACATTGGGTGGATTAAAAAACAAAACTAAAAGGCTGGGGATATAGCTCAGTGGTAGATAGAGTACTTGCCTATCATGCACAAGGCCGTGGCATCCCCAGCACCGGAAGAAAAAATCCTTAAAACAAAGCCAAAGATCACACACACACACAAAAAAATTATAGAATGGCAGCTGCCTGTAGTTTTATTTTTATTTTTTTAAAATAATTATTACTCTTGACAACATTTTATCTTCAAAGTGTTTGGTGAATATTAATTAACTTTTTAAAACTTTAAAGGAATCCAAGTCAGCTTGCTTTTTCATAGTGAATAGCCCATTGAAGTCACGTTGTATAAGATTGAGCTTTAATTGACCTATAATAGAATTATTAAAAGAATCTTAATGGTACGCCTGGGCTTCAAAGAACAGAGATCTAAGTGGAGTAAAGTAATGTGCATCTAAGAAAGTAATTTGGTTCATGCTGATGAAAAGCTGAATTTATTGTCTTTGCCAAATAAATTCATGGCCAAATAAAATCCCTTAGTGGTGAGTGAAACAGAGTGGGTTTAATTTGATTGCTGCTTTTTTCTTGAGGCTATAGAGTAATGTCTGACCTGACATCTGCAATCATCATTTAGAAGATGTGAATGTTTAGTCAATTTGGGCCCAATACTTTTCCCATACTTAATTGGAGAAGTAGCAAAAAGTGTTAATAATAAGCCCAGAAATCAACCCATCCAAATAAAAAATAAATGGCCTGAAATAGTTAGCATTCAAAAACATCTTCAAAATAAAAATACAAGTACTTAAAGGTTGATAACGTAACTACAATTTCAAAATAATTTCCCTGCTGAATTTCTGAAAAATTTGCTTTTGTTAAAGGTTTCTCTTTTAAGGTGGCTATTCTAATATGACATATACTATTTCCTCATCAACTGTTCCCCCATCTACTCACATTTATGCCATATCTCATAAATCCTCCCCTCCCCCACACATACCACAGACAGTTATCAGTGGTGAGTTAATTTTTAACCCTTGTGGCAATGAGGAAGTGCTCCAGTGGATAAATTCAAAAACCTGGACTCTAGTAATTCATAACCCCTTCTATGTAATGAGAGCAGCTGATATAATACAGCAAAAGGAGAAATATTGCATATGTATACATAATATGTAGACAAAGTAAATAACTATCCATGAGGTTGTAATTCAAGGAATGTCTAAGGGAGCCTTTACTTACCCAAGTCTCACTTTTCTCATTTGTAATATGGCATCACTTAGAAAGCAAACAAAAAAAATTAGCTCAATTCTTGTCACACAGCATGTTTTTCATAAATGTGTATTATTTTCAAAGTCAAGATCCTTGCAAGTTCTTGCTGCAGAAAAAGACAAATGTTTAGTTCCTGACTGTTTTATGCCTGAGCATGTTGGCTTGGGGGTGATGTCTCCTAGAGATCTATTTTTGTTTTTTTTAAAATATATATTCAAAATTTTTGATTAACATTAATTATACATATTAATGGGATTCTGTGTGACATTTTAGTACCTCTGTAGTGTGCACTGATTAAATCTTTTCCCTTTATCCACGCCGCCTTCCCACCTCTAGTTGTCCCTATTCTGTATCCATTAGTCTTTTGTGCAGTCCTCAGTTCCTCTGAAGCTCTCTCTGACCTCCTTTGGGATAAAATTCATGGATGCCTTCCCTGTCTTTTTCCTCATCTTTACATGTTTCTATTATAGCTTGTATCATAGTGATGCATTATTTTTTATATTCTAGTAGTTCATCAGTGCTGAACTGTATCGAGTTCATCTCTGTTCTCTATTTCCTAGTATGTAAAGGTTACAGATTGAATTTTTAGTGAGATAAAATGAAGTAAAAATGCTCACCCCAGTCACTCAAAGGTCTTTAAGATTTAGTTAAATGTAATGGAGCAGCTTTTTAAAAAACCACTCCATTTTTAAAGAGTAATATTATCTTGTTATTTTTTTTCCTACAATGTCAATCAGTTAAATGCAGAAATTTTGGAAGATACATATAATAGTTCTCTTATCCATGGTTTCACTTTTTGTAGTTCCAGTTACCTGTGGTCAACTACAGTTCTGAAAATATTAAATGGAATATTCCAGAAACAATTAATGAGTTTTAAATAACTTTCATTATAGAATATAATTACCATTATCCTATTTTATTTTTCAGTTGTTGTTACCCTCTTTCTGTGCCTGATTTATAAAGTAAGACTCTATTGTAGGTATGTGAAAACATAGTATATATGACCCCCATTAGTACTCTTCAAACATATCCTCCACAGATTAACAGGGAGGTGGTGGGGGCTACTGTACATTTTTAATGAAGAACGTTGAAATAATTTATTATTTCACCCCTCAGAGATAAACATTAATAATATTTTGATATATTTCCTCAGTCTTTTACTTAAATATATAAGTATGCATATTTATTTAAGTAAAGTGGGGATGTTTCAACTTATGCTATTTTGTAACTGTTTTGCCTTTTGTTAAGTAGCTTATACCATCATGTATCAGTAAATATTCATCTAAGATATATTTTAATGCTTCTTCATATGAACCTACTATATAATGTATTGGTTAAAATGTAAGTTTTTTTAGTTTGGGTTGTTGTTATAAATTATTCTGTATGAACATCATTCTGTAAAGGATTTAGAATTCAACTGGTTTAGCTACACTGGTTTAAAATTTTAAAATATTTTTATACTAATTATAAAATAGTCACTGCCTGAGTCTTCTGCATCCCCTTCTGAACTGATGAATTAGTAGTCAAGTAGTGAAGGGGTTTGTGCCAGGCACAGGAGCAGGTGGCACAAATGGCATATATTTTGATTAGTCCTGATGGTGATTTATCTGTTCAAAATAGTTAACAACACCCTGATACTCCACAGACATTTCTCTTTTTTTGAAGCCCGACTTGTAAAAATCTTTGACCAACAAACATGTGTCAGGATCCTATCAGGAACAGCTCCCTTGAGTTACAATAATTCATGGAGACTCACTAAAGGTACTATTTAAAAAGGAAGGGGGAAGGAACCCACAGGGCAGATGAGAACAGAGATCATTTTAACTCCAAAGTGTAAAGTTGAGTGATTACTAGAAACTGCCAGGAGAGAGCCACTTTGAAAAGAGCTATGACTTTTGATGAAGGGTCACAGTCAAGCAGTGACAGCGCTATGGGGAACAAGCCCAGGAGATGGAGATCCCAGCCTCCTCTTCTCTCTTCCCTCTGGCCTCCTATCAGGGCGCTTCTTTGCTGGCCACCACAGGAAGACCACTGGGAAACCTGTATCTCTAGATCAGCCTCTCAGGGTGGAGAATGAATTTGGAAGGGTAAGCCCAGAGGAGAGCTGGCACACATTCAGCTACTATTCCATAATGAAAATTTGTCTTTAGAAAATTTTAGATCCTCAAATGTAGGCTATAATCAGGATATCAGTTGATTATATTTACAGATCATCTGAATTGACTTATGAGGGAGTGCACTCTGTGTCAGTGGTGGGAGGGAAGAATCACAGGGGTATGAGGCACCTGGGGATGTAGGAGCACCTTGGTTAGTCCCTCCTGCCCCCAGAGTTCAGCAGCGGGGAGAGTGGGTGTACATCTTTAGAGAAGGGGCGGATTCTCAATTCTTTCTACACAGGATAGTGGGCCAACTCCTAGATTCATGAATGTTATAAAATTACCTCAGAAGAGACCTTAAAGAACATCTCTGTCAGCAGTATTCCAACTGTTTTTAGTCACAGAGTTCTTTCATGAAATGGAATTTTATGCAGAAGCCCAACATATAAAGCAAACAAAAGTACAGCTGCTGTGGTGGGGAGGAGTGAGACTCCCATCCTCCCTTCTCCTCTTATTTTATACCCTGGGGACTTAGAGGATTTGCCTAGGCACACAGCCTCCTGGTGACAAAGTCTCTGCCTGTGGATTATATTCTCTGTCTCTGGACAGAGCCTCCTCCAGTAGTTGTCAGTTTGTCATGAAGGCTTCTCATACGGTCTCCGCTTCACACTGTTGTCTTAGCAGCTTGATAACAGTGAGCTGTGATATAACCCGCTGTCTGCTTCTGAGCCTTGTGTCTGTGTTCTATATCCTAACCACACTTTATAATCCTAACTACACTTCATCAACAAACCAGTGCTCCAGCCCTATCTCTAGAGAGCCTGCATTGTTCGCTGTGCACTGGGGGGATAGGCTTCAGTAGTTTTCAGAAGCTCAGAGGATTCTAGTGAACAACAAGGGCTGAGAACGTCTGTTCTGGTGGCAGCAAGCACTAGTTCCCAGAAAGGAGGTTTGCTTAGGTCGGACCCAGGCAGCAGATGATACTTCTAGCAGTTCCCACACAGATTGTGAAATCCAGGGGAAATGAAATGTAAGCTACTCATCAGGAAGAAGATTGGAGTCTGATTTTGTGACATGGAAATTGGGACTAAATTGCTCATAATTATGTTGTTTTTAAGATACTTTGTAAATCAGAAATAAACTGAGTAATAAAACTCCAGTGAAAAGCAAATATCTGTGCATATAATAAGTGATTGGAGGTAGAGTTATGTTTTCCCAAGAGTCACTCACTCATCGATATCCTATCATATATAAGCAGTTAAGCAGTTACAATGCCTTCTTTTTTTTGCACATAGAAAAAATAAGTTTATTGGGATAAACATACAACGTACATGTTAACTGAAGGTGGTTATACTTTTGGTGTTTCTGAAATGGTTCAGAGGAATTATCTTAAGTTATAGAATAAAATTTTAGAAGGATTTAGGTGCATAAAGAGAGTAGTATTTTTAAGGATGTTCATTTCTCCCATATAATAAATAAATATTGTTAAGGTACAGATATGCAATTATAATTTATATGAAGACATTTCTGTAATTTGTTACCCAATGGTTTAAATGAATGAGAAATAAATCACATTTATTTTGGTTTACATTCTCTTCACAAACATTAATAAAATCTATGCTTTGCTTTTTTTTTTTCTAGTGGAGGGATTGAACCCAGAGTTTCATGCATGCTAGGCAACCTCTATCCCACTGAGCTGTACCCCTAGTGAAGCCTCTGCATTTTTATTTTTAGGCTGACTATCTCATTGTATTTGAAAAATGCTTTATCAATCATTTTCTTCTTCCAAATAGGGTCCACTCTGATTCTTTATGTAGGGTCTCTTTTTCCTTGTAATAAACATTTGGCAATATAGTAAATAGTACGTTTGCATTTTCCTATGGCTACCCAACACTGAAGTTACCTACCTAAAGCATTCTTGATTCTTATTTCTAGCTAAAACATTTTCCACCCCTTTAAAGTATTTTTTTTTCTCAAAGTCCAATAGAAGTTACAGCTCTAGAAAAGAAAACTAATGTAAATGACTTAGGAAAAGTTCTTCCTACATTTTGGTCTTAAAAGTGTAGCATGTGTTTATTTGCCTTAGAACATCATGTGATAATCACACCCATTAATGGCTGTTGTCGGGAAATGAAATTGTGATTTTTGTGCTTCTTGGGTTTCAGAGAAACCATCTCAGGCCAACACCATAATTAAGACACAAGGCTTTTAGAGAAAGATAATCCCTGTCAATACCAGCAGAAAAATAAACTTAAGACTATGTGAATGGCTTTTTACTGTAATAAAAATTAAACAGATTTGTAGTAATAAACCCACTTCTGTGAAAACTAAAAATCCTGAGGCAGAGACTTTCTTGCCAACTGTGGGAAGAAGTGCTTTTCTTTTGTGGTTATATCATATTACCAGATGCTGTAGAGAGATTTGCATAAAGGGACAGTGAAGTCCATGCCATGGTACTGCTACCATGGTCCAGAGGGCAGCCCCTTCGGCTCCCTGCCAAGTCCTGTTACTGTCACAGTTGCCTTCTCTTAACTGCGCTGGGCTTGTGACTGGCTCTTTAGGATTTCTTTCACTATCCTCTCTTTTGTTCTTGAATCTGAGATGCTTATTGGTATTTACCAAGAAATGATGTATACACTTGAAGAAGTATTTCCAGGGCACCTTGAGTTATTTAAAAGAAAAATCTAAAAATGAATACATTTATCTCACTCTTACTTCATGTGTGTTAAATATTTATCTTTCCTTGGTGGGTATTAAAATGAAAGCATTTTAGCCCGAGATACCTCAAGTGAAAGGGAAGCATAACTGGAGAAGGTGCAAAGGAAGAACATGGGGTGATTTTGTTTTTAAACAAAGCAGAATTCCTTTTCATGAATCAGATTTGGGTTATGAAGTGTCAGTTCTGCACATTCTTTATAAAGAGACTAAAATGGGAATGATGATGTTTGCCTTGCAGGGCTTTGGGAGGCTTGGAAACAATCCAGTAATAACATATATAAACCCCTAGCATGAAGCCTGCAGAGTGCAGAAACAAAGGGCAGCTCTTGTTCTCTTCTGCAGACTGCCCACCCTCCATGTCTCACCCCAGTGTTAGTAGCCTCTTCTCTCTGACCATTCCTAGTCTCCCTTCCCTGGTCAGGCCATATTCCCTCCTGGAACCCCCACTGGAATCCATCTCTGCTTGGAGGTTTGGTAGTCTTTGGATCCAGAAGCTGCTGTGTCAGCATTAGTGGCTCAGGGCATTAGATTTTAATAGAACAAAAGCCTCCATAAAAGCAAACAGTGATTGGGTTCAGTTTGCCAATATGCCTACATCAGCAACACCAAAGTGACCCACAGGGAAAATTTGAAAAACAAAACCCCCCAGAAAAACTTCTAGTAAATAAATGTAACATAGCATTCCTTGGTTTGTTTCTTTGTTGGAAGAAGGCCTTCAGCCTCATCATCATTCTCATCGCATTAGTCTGTTTGAACTGCCGTAAAAGAAAAATGGCTTAGACAATATTAATTTCTTTTGTCACAGTTCTGAAGGCTGGAAGTCTCAGATCAAGGTTCCAGCTGGTTTGGTTTCTGATGAGGGCTCTTTTCTTGGCTTACAGATCACCACTGTCCTATCATGTCTTCACATGGCTTCTCTGCAGTTCCCATCTGTGAAGAGAGAGACAAGAGAAAGCTCTCTTTTTTATAAGTTCACTGGTGTCTCTTTATAATTCTGTTGGGTCAGGTCTCTGCCCTTTATCTCCTTTTCTTTGGTGTGTGTGTGTGGGGGGGGATGTTTACCAGGGATTGAACTCAGCGGCACTTGACCACTGAGCCACATCCCCAGCCCTATTTTGTATTTTATTTAGAGACAGGGTCTCACTGAGTTGCTGAGGGCCTTGCTTTTGCTGAAGCTGGCTTTGAGATCCTTCTGCCTCAGCAGAAGGATCAAACATGTGCCACAACACCCAACCCTTTATTGCCTTTTTTTTTTTTTTAACCTTAATTACTTCCTCAGAGTCCCCATCTCTAAATATAGCTGCACTGGGGGTTAGGGCTTCAGCATATGAATGGAGAGGCACCAACATTCAGTCCATAATAATGGTCATTATCATTTATTTGATAACATTTATTCAACATTCAAAATACTAGGAGGTGATAGAAGGGCTGCATGTTAGGTTTTATTAAGATCTATGTTATCCTAGCTGCTGTAGCAAATTTGTTCGAACATTATTTTTAAAAAAATTCTTAACTATATTATCTCATTTGATTCTCAAGCAGCCCCCTAGAGGCAGGCAGTATATGTCACCATTTGATAGGTAGAAAATCAAGGTTTGAATAAATTTAGTAATTAGCTGATTATACAGTTTGCAAGCACGTGTAAGGACTGGAATGAGAACTGTGTTCTGTCGTGCAGCTGTGCTCTAAACCACTGCATCACAGCCTTATTGAGATAATGCTTGCATCATAGCTCTCAACAGCCCAATTTGACTAAGGCGAGTGACACAGCAAACTCCAGAGTCAGCAGGTGCAGAGTCACATGGCTAGGGTGTGAATTCAGGGAGAATGGAAGCCTGTGTCATGATCAAGCACAAGGCTGTGTTTGCTCTTATTATACTTGTGCAAAACTTGATCAGGATTTACCAAACTGTGTGGAAATATATGCTGTGTCAAGAATTTACACTTATCTCAACTCCCACTTGGGAACCTACTGCAAGTAGAGATGTAGCACCATGCTTGGCATAGACTAGATGCGCAGCAAGTGTTAAACTAATGGAATTATTAGTATGTTGGTGACCTGAGTCAGTTTCCTTGATATAACTAAGCCTTCTTGGTGTTACCTTAATCACTTATTAACAGGAGATAATAATATCTATCACTGCCATTTTCCTGAGGATTAAGTATATACTATTTATTTTTAAAAAGTAGTTGCTTCTCCTCTCCTCCCCGATTTTCACTGTGTTTCTATAAATTTGGGAAAATAGGAAATAGTTTAATTTTGGCCTGTTTCAGGCAAAGGGTTGTATTATGGGAATCCCCCTAATAAATATCTCCCACATTTTCTAATTAAAAACTGTATGATATTCAGCTAAAATTTTAGATCACCTTGAAGGCATAAGGTCATTAGCCATTTGCAGTTCATCTTGCATTGTTATAGTGCTGGGGTAGATTTCTTCTTTCTAATTCCTATAGAGAATATGTGCAAAGGGAGTTTAGAGTGAATAAAGTAGTATAACTGTGTTAATGAGGGCTCTTCGAGGAGGAACAAACCTGATTGGTACTACAGTGTGTGGGGCAGGGGAATGTGATGCACAGGAGTGAGATAGGCAGAGGGAAGAATGTGAGGACCTTCAGCAGGAAAGACAAGGACCTGCTGAGGTAGGCAGGGCATCAAAACTTAACTCTGCCCATTCCTCTCTACCTTGGAAGTTGAAGCCTGGGGATCATTTCTGATTCCTGATGCAGATATTGAGATGTATCTCATGCAAATTCCTAAATTAAAAACAATTATGTTGCATTCTACTTTTGATATTTTTCTTCCATAGAAAGAATTGCATCAGTATTAAAATTGTACATGACATATATCTGCATCCGCACTTGTACATCTATGTACACAATCTTGCTGCTGCAAAAAGACACTTTGAAAAGCCTCACTGTTATGATTTCTTTTTCTTAGTCATTCCTGTATTGCTTTTTTTTTTTAAACTGTAAAAGTGTCTGTGATTTTTCCAGTATTTATTCTCAGGAATCCTATGACAGTGTTTTAGCACAAGTGAATTGAATATATTTTTTGCAGTAGCCATTTTTTTCTTCATTGTGTCAGTTTTTGTATAGGAATGAAAAGTGTATATATAGTATGTGACATTAATACCTGGGGTCCTCCCTAAATCTTTAGCCCTCCAATGGCCATAATGTTATCTTTGCTCATTTCTGAGAAATATCATTTCTTCATTATAATAATGCATACACACACACACAAACACATTTATGTGTATAACTAAAATCTTACTTTTTCGCAACACACCAGATGTAAGGCAGACACACATCTGGCTTCTATCAGTTAGGGAGTAGCTTTAAGCACATCCTGTTAAATTGTCTGTTCCCAAAAGCAATCCCAACACATTCAGTGAATGTTATTTTTTCCCCACAGTCATGTTCTTGATTGGACCACAAATTTTTCCATAATACTCTACTTGAAAAAGAGGACATTCTAGCTCCTTATTCATAATCAGCTCTCACCCCCAGCCTTTTTTAGAAAACTCTTATAAAAAAAAAATGAGACATTAAGTGGATTGTGTTCCAGCTTTGGAAAGACACAGTGAGTATTAGTTGTACCATTTTTTAGTTGCGTTGATTAACTGGTTCTCATTCTTTGTGTCTGTGTACTTATTAGAGCTGGTGTAACTAACTCTCTGCTGTCCTTTACGTGTCTGAGATATGCTAGATTTGCTGCTGGTTTTCAATCAATTACTTATAAAGGAAAGCAAATGATTAACTTCAAATAATTTAAAATTAGTTAAAACAATTTGAAAAATTCTAGACTTTGAATGTTGCTAGTTCTATTACTGAAGGTTTGGAATATAAAAGAAAAAAATTCATCTTTTAGAGCAAGAAAATTATAAGAGGGCCCTGAATTTTCTCCAGTACACTTTATTGACAGCATGTTTCATAATTTAACCTTAACTACTAAGGTAGCCATAATCCTTATTCTGTTCTCTAGTTGTTGCATAATTCAAAATTAAGCTAGATTTTTACAGAAAATTTGATTTGCTGAAAATTTGATTTGCAGAAATTTTTTTGGAATTTTTGAAGAAAATAGTGCTGAAAGGGTGCATCTTATCAGTAATCTGGTGGAAGCCATGGTTCACGAGATACAACAGAGATATTAAAGATACAACAGTGGTAGCTTCCCTAACAGGGCAGAGGATAATCTTCCTTTAAGCTTTCAAATTGTAAGTAGAGAAATTACTCAATAACTTAAAAAGTTAAGTTTTTTCTCTTTTTAAATATGGAAGCAAATAGGAAGAGGAGGGTAAGTCATGAATTATTGTATTACCCTGTCTTTTCCCTTTAAGCATTACTCATATAAAATGCTCATAGGACTTCTCCAATATCTGCTGAATCATCTGGTAAATCAGATAATTACTAGCATTCAGTGTTCTCTGCAAAATGGATCTGAAAAGGCCACATGAAATTATTGTTTTCAAATACGTAGCACATATCTTCTAAAAATGACACAACCTGTATCTACCTCTTAGTTGTGAATATCAATGTTAGGAATATTTTTTTTTTTTAAAAAAAGAATGGGCTTTTGAAGGAAACTTTATTTAATTAAATCTTTTTGATTCTGGATGTATTTTGTTAACTAGTCTGCATTGTATTTGGCATTGATTTTGATCCAGTGCTCTATACTTGATGAACCAAAAACTCTTAAATATTCTTAAGTTAGTATCTTTCTCATCAGTTAAAAATTCCAGGACAAGGTTTTATAGGGTCTTGTGCAATAGAACCATGGCACCCACTTCCCACTTGAGAAACACATGCCGTATATTGCATATACGTAAGCAAGTGACAGCATGTGTGTACACCTCGTACCAAACTTAGGAAACACTCAACTTTTGTTTCTGAGTATGCTTCTCCCTTATTTGTATCTTGATAGAACTCTAGCTGAATGTTTTACCTGTGTAATATATCTTGTGCTTATTTCTTTTTTATAAATAATATTTTTTGGGGCTGGGGATGTGGCTCAAGCGGTAGCGCGGTTGCCTGGCATGCGTGCGGCCCGGGTTCGATCCTCAGCACCACATACCAACAAAGATGTTGTGTTCACCAAGAACTAAAATATAAATATTAAAAATTCTCTCTCTCTCTCTCTTTCTCTCTCTCTCCTCTCTCTCTTTAAAAAAATTAATAAATAATATTTATTAAGTTTTAATAAAAACATGTATAAAGAGAACAACATTTTTAATTCTCTCTAGTTATTTTTAAAGTGAGAAATAATCATTTAAAAGAATAAATCACTCATGAATCCTTCAAGAAAAAATTTTTATGTATATTCAGGATATGTGTGTGTGTGTGTCTGTGTATGTATGTGTTTTCATACTTCTTCCTTAAACAATAGCATCACTATCCTACATAGTGTCGTTATTGTTATGCCTTAATCTTTTGTAAGGACCATGAAATACCCTTTATTTTATGACTGTGTCAAAATGTACTTAGCCAATATCAATCATATTGAAGAACATTCAGGGCATTTCTGGTTTTTTACTATTAAGAACATTGTTTCAGTGAACCTTCATGGATATACAACTTATTGGTACTTTGCAAATGTATTTGTGCAATAAATTCTAGCTGGAAATTGTTGGCTCAAAAGAGCATTATTTTTAAGAGCACATGAAGCAGTAAACTAACTTACACACTGTAGGGTAATAGTTTAATAGTGTTTAAGTATATCTGAGTGGCAGAAATTGACCAAGTAGAATTATTAGACTAAAAATAAAATTGTGGTGAGTCACTGGGATGTGCTGTGGACTATGAATATGGTTGTAATAGCCTATAATTAACTGTCATCAACTTTAGGCTTTATGAGTTGGAATTTTTGTCAGAATTTCCCCCTGTCATTTCACAAGCAGTTAGTAAACATTCTGAGGGTTCATTTTAGATCAAAAGCCATTTTTTAAAAAAGGAACTAGCCACAACCTTCCTGTGCTTAACTGTCTTTAAAATCGGACACTCTAAGGAACACTGTGTTAGGAAAAAAACTTGCATTTTCAATTAATGATTGTGTTTTCCTTCCTCAGGTGGAAGAGGAGATCTCAGAAAACAAACACCACTAAGGCCTCTATTGCTCCTGTAACTTGGAACCGGAGAGGAGGCAAGATGCTGGCATAGCTGTTGAGCTGAGAACCTGCTATGCCAACATATTGCCATCTTTCCTGTCTGACAGCAGCCTGGCCTTCTGCACACCATTCTTCCTCGTCTTGCTGCAGATACATGCTCTTCTATGGATGTGGGTTTTCTTGATATCCCACCTTCTGACCGTGCTCTGGGACACTCGCCCTGTTCTGGCCATGTTGACCTTTTTGGTTATTCTTGGATTCCACTGAGGATGTTCCTGCCTCTTAGTTTTCTTTCCCTCATCATTGGAGTCTCAGCAGGGACTCATGTCTCAGAGAAGCCTTCCTTAATTACACTGTCTGTCACAGCTGTCATGTACCCCATCTTCATCCTCCCATTATGCTGTGGTATCTTCAGAATCCTAGGTCACTCACTGAATGTGTCTGTTCTGGTGCTTGCTATCCTGTTTCTTGCACAAGAATATGAATTCCTCAAGGTTAGGGTTTGTCTATTGACCCATTGTATCCCCAGCACCAGACACCTAGTAAGCCTTCAGTTTTTGAAACTCCAAAGGTATTTTATTCTACAAGAGAGGGGTCAAGTAGTTACATTTTTCATGTTACCAATGGCTTTGATGAAACTCTGGCTCACAGGTAATAAAGAAATAAAGAGATGATGTTCAGTTCTTGGCCAGCAAGCTGAGCACCTTAAAGCAGTCAAAATAAATGCTTTGTGGGATCCACAGACCCAAGGCAGTAAGCATATTATGGTGGAAAAGGCATCATTTCAAAAGAAAAATTTCTGTTCCAGTCTTCCCACTGGTGTTTTCCTGCAGGCCCTCAGACAAGTCACTTAGCCTCTGAGCCACTGTTTTATCAGTTATTAAAAGAAAATATTGATACCAACTCCACAGGATTCTTGCAAGAGATATTTTAACCAGAAGGTTTTTACCTTGCATCTAAAAGCATGTCTATAAAATTTCTGATATATCTTCACTAATAAACATCCCACAAATTTTAAGTATTTTACTATCTAGAAATTTTTTTTTCAGTTAGAAACAGATAATTTTAAGTGGAAATACTATGTCAAAACTGTAGTACATGTAGAACTCTGTGTAGACAAAGAAATCTGGAGAAACCAAGGAGTTCAGAAGGATCTCAAATTCTTCTTCTGGTTAGTTCACACTCCTCACCTTCTTTATTTCTAAAGTTACTCATTGTTGGGCTAGGGTTATAGCTCAGTGGTTGAGCGCTTGCCTCGCATGTGTGAGGCACTAGGCTTGATCCTCAGTGCTACAAAAATAAATAAATAAAACAAGATATTTTGTCCATCTATAACTTAAAAAAATATATTTGTTTAAACAGTCACTCATTGTAGACTTCTGACCTTTAAAGATTCACTTTCTTACAGAGTAAGAATACTTGGTAGGGGTTGGATGGTAGAGCACTTGCCTAGCAAGTGTGAGGCAGTGGGTTCAATTCTCAGCACCACATATAAATAAATGAATAAAATAAAGGTTCATCAACATCTAATTTTTTTAAAAAAAAGAGTATAAAACTCTGCTTTTGACAAACTAAATTTATGTTAATTTTGATGCTTTTCTAAGAAAAAAATGATCATATTTCTCAACTGATACTATTTATTGTTACTCTGGGTATTAGAACTGTAACATTCGGAAAGTGCTGGTTATATCTTTATTTCATACTTCTGAGAGTACATCAAGTGAAGTTGTTCATTTAACAAAATTATAAAGCTCAAAACTGTGACAATTTTAGTCTATAGCTTTTGTAAGTGTTCTGTGTTAGGAGTCATCCATGGGCTGTGTGTGTGAGCTATGCACATTTGAGTGTATGAGGGGACTGGTCTGGCTGACTGGGCTGTGCAACGCAAATGTGCCTTTCCTCGCACTCTGCCTGTGATCCCGCACAGCACCTGAGATGGGTGTGATTTGCCAAGGTGTCAATCAATCTGCTGACCACAGGACATCACCAAGAAAGACTCTACCTTTGAAACCCTACCCCTTGCCTGATTTGGGTGGAATCTTCTATTGAATGTCTTTTCCCCAATAAATATGGGGGTTTCGGGTGTGCTCGCTCTCTTGCCTCTTGCTCTTTCCAGCGCTGCCCAGTGTGGAGCTGAGGTCACAGAGCAAACCTTGACCCCCCAAAAAGGTATTTTTGTGTTTGTGTGGTTTTTTTTCATTGCCAGCCCAATTCATGCAGAGTGACCCTGAATCCATTGCTGTGCTGGACGTGGGTGATAGTTCTGTTTATGCAAGCATAATTACTTTAAAGACATCATTTAAAACTCACAGTGGGTGTGGTAGCGCACACCTGTAATCCCAGCGGTTTGGGAGGCTGAGGCAGGAGAATCATGAATTTAAAGATAGCCTCAGCCAATTAGCAAGGCCCTAAGCAACTCAGTGAGACTCTGTCCCTAAACAAAATACAAAATAGGGCTGGGGATGTGGCTTAGTGGTTAAGCACCCCGAGTTCAATCCCTGGAACCAAAAGACAAACAAAAAAACTCAATATGACAAAAATAAGTACCTTAAGCAATATGAAGTACTAAAGTTTTAGATTGTTTCTCTTGGTGGCTTGTGTATTCATCACCTTGTTTCATTCCTTCATTTCTTAAATTTATTCTTCGTTTCTTAAATCTATATATTCAGAAACAAATATATAGAACAACAGCCTCCAGCCCTGGAAGGCCATTGTACAAGACCAATGTTAGCCATAACTTTGAAGAACCCACTGAAAATTGACAGTCATAACAGCTTGATCATTCTTTACCCTGATAGTGAAAGTACTTTGTTGAGGGAATCAAGAGGCCAGATATTATAGCTTCTTGTTTTTTATTTACTTTTTTTAACCTATAACTTAGTTTATAAAATTTGTTTCATGAGTTTGAGTTTCTTTGCCTTCTTCAGAGTTCCATCCACATCAGTTATAGACATATCCATTGCTCCCTTGACCTCCATGCAGTTGATGAGCTGGATTCCAAGAATGGAAATGAACTTTGAACTCACTTAGATCAATCCTACACAGCTGAATATGTTTTACTGTCATCGATGAACACCTGTATCTTCCTATATTCCCCCAAGTAAGCAGTCATGAAAGGGGACAATTTGGACATAACAACATTATAGTGAAAGGATGAAACATTAATATTCTTAAGTATCCAGTATCTTCTTTATATCAGTGGGTTTTACATTTGAGTGTTATTCTGCCAATCACTTGGAGAGCTTGTTTAAAAACAGAGTCTCAAACCGTCCTCTAGGCATTAGGGTTAATAGATCTTGACTGAAATTTAAGAATCTTCATTTCTAATGAGCACCCTATTGATGTTGATTCAGTTTGAGAATGCATTATACTTCCTCTCAAGTCTTAAGTCAGAGGGCAGGTTTTCAAATTTCTTATGCGAGTCTCAATATGGAACTTAGGCCTGGTGGTAAAAGGAGTCTGCTTTCTCACTGTGCCTGGGCTTACGGAAAACTGGACCAATGTTTTGTAGCTGTGCTTTACCTCTGAGGTTTCTTACATAAACAGCCCTCATAACTACGCACAGGAGCATTGCACCAGGGGCTACCCATGTGCTTCTGCAGAGCTGTTTTTAACTGCAATCATCTTTTCTCCACTGGTTTACATTACAGTTTCCAAGATGTTGTATTTTCTTTCCTGATTGACTGGATATTGACCCAAAGTCTTTACCTCTAAATATTCTCCTTTCTGTAGGATTTCTGTCCAAATGGAAAATGATATATGAGCTCCTTGAGGCTACAGACTAGGTCTAATTATGTAGAAGGAAATTTTTCAAAATTTATAGGACTCTTACAGTGGTAAATCTTTATGTAAACAAAGGATCATATCTTAATTGATCTATTTCTGAAGTTTAGATTTTTGTGGATTCTCTTTTAAATTGGGACATCTTTCCTTTGTGAGGCAGTGTGGTATAGTAGAAAGAACTTCAGAATGAAATGCAAAAACGTTCTGGCTTCTTGTCTTGGTCCTGTCCTTTTCCAGCCCTGCATGTGACTTTGCACAGCTCATTTAATCATTTTCCTTAGTTGTAAATTGGGGGTAATAGTAGAAGACCTTATATGCTAGGAAGAAAAGAGAGAAAGGAGAAATAACAGCTGTGAAAAGTAAACCTGTGGTCATATTGGAATATAACCTACAAAAAGAATAGCTGAGGGTTTGAGTAGTAATTAATTTTAATTTTTATTCAACACTTTATTGCTTTGGGTTGTATTTGTCTAATTGAACATAAGAAAAAAATAGAGTTCCAGGTAGAAGGCAGATAACATTTTTTCTCATCCAACCTGAACCATTTATTTTCAATCTGATTCCTGTCCAAGAAAAGAAAACTAGTATTTTAGTTAGCTTCATCTTGAGGGAATGTCCTGCTTCGCTTCTGCTGTTTAAAAGCCTAAAAATATGATAATGATTCTGTGACTCACACACTTGCTTTCTCATTGGCTTAATATGTGATTCAAATCAGATAAGGTATAATAAACTGCTTTGAAAAATGGTAAGCAGCTCTGAAAAAAAGAAAGAATGAAGTTCTAAGATATTGTTTATAAATCTTTTTTCCCTTTACACCTACAAAATTTTATATTTGAAATGATTGAGATTTTAATAAAATCAAAAAATTTTCTTCTAAGCCTGACTATAATGGTTTCATATGTAGCAATCTATTTGTTTATCATTTTGTTTGTAGTAGCTAGTCTACGGGAGATTGGGGGGAAGGAGTAAGCATCTCCTTTCAGCTATGCTTGCATCCACTACAATAGATTTCATATTCCATCAACATGTATCTGTCTCAAAACCACAATAAAAGAAAGCAAAGTACTGCTTTAAGTTTTCACTATAACTTGGGTTTTTTTTTATTCCCACATGAATGTTTTGTATATTTATTTAATATTAGAAAAAACACACATTAGTTTCCTTTTCAAAGTTTTTTTAAATGTTTTGAAAGTTAATTTAAATAAAATATTAAGAAATTTATGATGTAAATACAACAAAAATTTTGTGAAGGTGTGGCTCAAACTTTAGGAGACCTAATTAGAAAGTTTAGATAAGCAAGAATCTGCTATGGAGTAGCAGAGGAAAGCTATATGATGAACATGTTAGATGTTACCTAAAGTTTCTCCAATGCATGGTTCAATTTGAGAAATCTGTATTATTCTTGGATGAAGAAAATTTTAGTTTTAAGTGAGAATTAATTAACTTTGTACATGAATTGCATATATGTTATATGTTTAGTTGTGTCAAGGATTAATAGTATTTCCTAAATATAAGGGCATTATTATACACTGTGTCTTTAAAAGCAAATGATAAGCAAGTTTGTTTATAAATGGATTATAGTCAATCTGAGTAGGCATGTGTCCTTTTTTGGAGACAAGATGATTCTCATTGCCAAACTGTAGCAATTTATGACAGAGAAGAAACATAATCTGCAGATGTGCAACAAAAGCAGAAACCCTTTCTTTAGTTTAGAAAGTTTTTAAAATCTCAGCTTGTATCAGAAAATAACACTGGGGTAATTGCCTTATAGTGCCTACATAATGCCATGAGACATGCAAATTAGAAAAAAATATCATCAAAGATAATTTGCTAACCATGGACTTCAATATCTAGATGTATAAAAAAAATGTAGCAAAGAGACTCATCAAGCATTCATGAGAAAACAAAACTGGGAGAATGATGTAGTTACTGGGAAGCAAGCCACTTTCATGGTTTGCATACTTTGAAAATATGTTCCATCTGATTGCTTAAATCTGGAGAAAAATGAGTGATTTGAATTTCTGACTCCAAATTAATCATTTGGCCATTGAAAGAATTTACAGAAGATATTCATGGAATTTGTATGACCTAGAATGATCTCACCCATCTCTCGTCTCTCCCTTCCCTTCCCTTCCCCTCCCTCCCTCCCTCCTTCTCTCCCTCTCTCCCTTCCTTCCTTCCTTCCTTCCTTCCTTCCTTCCTTCCTTCCTTCCTCCTTTCCTTCCTTCCTTTTTTTCTGGTAATGGGGATCAAGCATAGGGGTGCTTTATTACTGGGCTATATTCCCAGCCCTTTCTCTTATTATTATTATTATTATTATTATTATTATTTTAATTTTGAGGTAGGGCTTTGCTAAGTTTCTGAGGCTTGCTTTGAACTTGTAATTCTCTTGCCTCAGCCTCCTGAATAGCTGGGATTACAAGCATGTACCACCATATCTGGCTCTACTTATGTTCTCTCACCTGCTTTTCCACTTGCAAACCTTTCCTAATTCCTAAAACTTATAAGAGATACCCAGATACTGAACTTCAGTGAATTGTCATAAAAAGTTGAGTTGAATCTATTGCTGGATTGTAGGGAAATGAGAGAGAGAGAGAGAGAGAGAGAGAGAGAGAGAGAGAGAGAGAGAGAGAGAGAGAGAGAGAGAAGCTTATTTGGGGAGGAAGATACAGATCTAATTCACTTGAAAGAATAGCTCCTGAGAATAAAGAAAGAGGTTTTTTAAAAAAGAAGCAAATACATATGGTGATGAGGTCACAAACTGAAAAATAGGAGAAAGACCACATTTCAAAATTAAAATGATTAGTTGTCAGATGAATATTTACCCTCAATTTAACATTTTTAAAATAATTTTGTAATATATATATATATAACTGTTATATATTATCATATATTATGAATTGCAGAATCCTTTGCATAATTGAACTAGAAATAAATCTCTAAGTTTTTTGAGAATAAAAATTTTTATCCAACTTCCTATGTCTTGAGATGGATTTTTTTCAATTATTTATTCATCATTCAATACTAATCTATTAATTAATAACTTCTCACATACCAGGTACAGAGTAGCTTTCCACTGCTTACATTCTAAGAAAACAGATAAACAAGTCATCACAAGTTGGACTGCAATAAGGAACCACTTTTGTCTGTGGAAACATAATAAGGGAACCTGAAAAACTACTCCAAGGAGATTTTTGCTGTTGATTATTAAGGTAAAAAGTAAGGGGAAAAGTATCAGAAAGCACACGAGAAAGTTCTGAAGCTAGGAATTTTGGCACACAAAGACCTGGGATGTCTGGGATGTTGAGTGTAGCGAGGGCGAGAAGGGATTGAGGGATGCAATGAGGAGAGGGGAGCCTGATGAATGTGCAGGTTATACCTTATACAAGGCCACTGAGGAACTAAAAGTCACTGCCTCATGATGAGATTTTTTTTTTCTTGAATATTCACCTCTTCTCCACAGGTTTATTCTCTTCTTCCCTCTCACATTTCCTAAAATTTAAACTTCCCTTAATGCTGTCACTCCTCTTTGTTACTGGCCCATCCTTCTCTTTGTACACTAACTTCCAGCAAAAATAGCAAATGCTTACGGGCTCTGCTTCTTGATGAACTGTTCACTCCTTACCCTTTGCAGTCTGTCTTCTGTTCCCAGGTGGAACTGTATGAAACGGCACTTTCCAAGAGCTCCTTGACTTGATGGTCACAAGCCAGCAGCCACCCATTTTAGTGCACCCATTTCCTCAACATTCCCTTTCTGAGGTCTGTGATACCACCTTGTCTATTCATAGCATCTCTAGCAACTGTCTCTGTCTACTCACCTTCACCCTTCATCCTTCTATTTTTGGCCTATTTCCAATTGTTTCCTCTCCTTTATTTCCTCTTGATTCTCTTTTTTTCCTGGACTATCTGCCTCTACCACTTGGTTTTCAGCTCTTATGAACACTGAAGATGTCTTATCTACCTGTCCAATCTAGACTGCTGTTTTACTGGTCTCTCTCTCTCTCTCTCTCTCTCTCTCTCTCTCTCTCTCTCTCTCTCTCTCTTTCTAGTTGCCTCTTTTGCAGCTACAAATGGCTGTGCCATTGGTACCACAAACTTTTAGAAAGTCAGAAACTCACTTCACCCAGGTGACTTCTTTTCTTATCTTGGTTAAGTTTCATCACCAATCCACCCTGGGAACCTAAATATCATCTTTCATCCCTTTCTTACCTGTCCTCATACCACTTCTCCCTTGTAATCACTTGCTAAATCCTATTACTTCTACTCAGCAATGTCTCTCATGGAGTTACTTCCCATTCCAGCTGCTGCTGCCTTCATTCAGAACCAGTTCCCACTTAGCCATGGTAAAATCTTCTAATTCATCTCCCAGCCTCTGTGTGAAACTTCACCTAATCCAAATCTATTTCCCATTCCTGTTAAAGCAATCCTCCTAAAATGTACATTTGGTGATCTTAGTGTCTTGCTTGTTTACTGAATAAAGTTCTAAATCCTTAGCCTGAAAGTGAATGGGCCCTACAGGTTTGCAATAAACTATTTTTTTCTCTTTCATCTTCTTTATTTCTGTGCCCTGCCCAAAACAGACTGTTTTAAAAATCTGACGTATATTCATTCATACTTTCATTGCTTCATATTTTTCTATGCTTCTTTCTTAACTGCAAAACTGTTCATTCCACGGTGCCAATGAAAATGGTAATTCTTCAATGAAATCATCCCCTGATCCTCCCAATTAAAATTAATTGCTATATTCTACATCTTCCATGAGTATTTTGTATGTGATTCTGTCACAGAGAACATTTATCCCTTAAAATATCATTATGCACTTGTCATGTGTAAAGGACAGAATTTGTTCTTCAGCTTGTTTTACTGGAGAAAGAAAAAGAGGGTACTAAAAGTTTCTTTCTTTCTTTTTTAGGGTAGAATGCATGGTTGTTTTTTTTTTTTTTTTTTTTTTTTTACTGTCTCATGTGAAGGTATCTTCCCAATTCCTAGAAAAAAATTAAATATACAATGCATTTGGTGAATATATGGTGATTATCAGTTGTTCTGTTGATGTACAAAGTACTTCCAAAGAGTCAGCTTTTATTAAAGTATAAACACACACACACACACACACAAAACACACACACACACAAAACACACACACACACAAAACACACACACACACACACACACACACAAATGCTACAGTCCCTGTAGCCTCTTTTGCTAAACGAAAACATCTTTTCCTACCCAGGATCACCAGGAGCTCTTTCCTATAAAGTTGTTTTTATTCTTTCTGTTTAAGGATGAGAGACTTGCTCGGACCATCTTGAGGAGAAGAGGTCCAGTGTAAGAATTCATAAGGTCTGAAATTAGAAGATGTCAAGAACCAAAGCAGCTCTGCGCTATTCTCTTCTCTCCAGCTGTCATCTTCAGTGTGGTGATTGCTCATTCCCCCTCCCTTGAGAGTTGCTGCATTATCTTTTTTGTTCACTTTTCTCCTCTTACTCATCTTTATCTTCTTGTAGCCTTGGTTTGGAAGGAACCTATTGACCTACTCTTTTGGACTCTGTATCTATGTCATGGCCTTTCAGCTTCATCCCCCACCCTTTCCATATTTCCCAATTCCCAGAATCTGATGGGAGCACCTCTCCTTTTGTATCAGGCCACATCAAAGATTTCCTTCAAAACAGATCTCCCGTCCTGTAGCACCTCTGGGCCCATCACCTCTGGCCAGCTGTAGATCTTGATGGCCTAAGCCAGGAACTATGAACTGTGTACTTTCTTTTCACAAGGAGCATGAGCCCTAACTGTCCACACTCACCAAATGCGATCACCAAGTGGCATGTACTTATATTCCCATGTGTACTTAACATTTGGAATTATTTTCCTCCTATCATATATTCTAACATAACACTAAAATAATTTTATTGATTAAAAAGAAATCATAACCTCAATTTTTCTTTCTCTTCTTTTTTATAATGTGCTTTGTCCTTCAAATCACCTACTTATAAGATTTAGGATTGCTGATATTCCAAAAAGTCACAAACCTTAGAGATTCTATTTCTCCTTTTCTTCCTCACCTTTCTTCCTCACATTTCTGATGTTTGCCCTTAATTTTCTTGCTTCTGTGAATTTTTGACAGACTGTTAAGAGAAGACACAAGGCTGAAGTCTTCGTTTCCTGCTGTACTACAGGCTGTTGCTCTTTGACACTTAACCCTCGAAAGAATTTTATGCTCTGTAATTTGCTGAGTGAACAATTAGAGAGACCATGAAAAGAAAAAAAAGGAGGGACTTTTCTAGATTAAAGTTATCAGGTCTAATGTCCTGGGAAATTTCCAAGATTGTTTAACTTAGTAATTCCTAAATTACGTAATTCCTTAGTTCCATATCTTAATAAACCACATTATGCCCATAGCAAAAACAGTCTCAGTTTCTAATTTAATCTCATTTTATATTTTTCTTTATGATCTCTTAAAAATGTCCTTTTATAGCTGCAGCCAGAATCAGAGTTAAATGTTCCTTTATCTTGGCCTTCTTTAATTTTTTTAATTGACTGAGTTTTTAAAAATAGTAATCAAGTGCAAAGTCTTCTATGGCATGTCTTTTGCCTCTAGCTAATATTTGTAATTCCTTGTTACTATGTTTTGGTATGTGAGTTTTATTCCCCAGCTTCATTTAGGTCATGACAAAATTACAAGAGAATCTAAAACTAACAACTTATTCTTCATGTCAGGAAGCCCAAAAGGAGTGATAATTAAAAAAAAAAAAACAATGTAATGTAACATGAAAATCAATCTCTAAGGAATCAAATGTGGACTATCTAGATTTCTCTGTTGTCATTGGCAGGAACTCAGTACATATTCATTAAAATAACTGCCAGAACTTTTATTAAGTGAACAGTGTTTTCTAGGGTCATTTCAAACCTTCACTATCAAGATCTTAGAGGAATATGTATTTAAAAATAAAATTAATTTTGGAGGGACATTCAGAGTGATTAATGACAACACGGCCTTCCAGAAAAGTCTCAAGGTAATTGTGTGTCATGCACTAGAGTGTCATCCTTTGAAAAGGCTGCAAAAGACATTCACGTCGCCCATGTACAAGGTCCTTCTCTTCCATGAGCCACCACATCAGTGTCCTCATTTATGTATGGGGCCCTGGGTAAGAAGCATGCTTGGTTTCCTTCCTATGTATTTCACAGCCTGAAATTGCCTTTCTGCTGGAAGATCAATGGTCTTGGTCTATTGTTTTCTAACTTAACTTTAATCGAAAGAACCCTAGCAGTCATAGTGCTTTTAGCAGAACATCATGAGGATTGCTTTGATAACCTTAATTACATATTACAGACACATCTGTTGCCACCTTGAGAAGCCAAGATATATCATTGTTCATATTAATGGTTTGAGACAAATTTATGTTGGAAAGTGCTTAGAATTTTAAAAGCTATCTCCATTAACTTATTTGTGCACGAATTGGGAAATGCCTGCTATTATTTAATTTTAGCAGTAAATCATCAAACTTGATGAAACCTTGGTTCCATTAAGAACCAATGGTTTTAATGATTTACCTCCTGACAATTAAGCAGAATGATAAGCTGTCTAAAGTCTAAAGTAATATTTTGAGACTGTCAGAAAATTTATCACTGCTTTTGTAACTTAAGAAAATGTTTGTGCCTATATTTGTATCTCAGTAAGTTACAAAATGAATTGTACCTCTTGTCCCTCTTTTAGTGCTCTCAGCTTCATATTACCTATATGCACATTTTTGTTTCATATTAGTGTATGATTTTTAAAATTATTACCAAATATGTCAACTGGGAAACATGAATTAGAAAAGTTCCATTTTACTAAAATCTGAACTTAGCAGTGTGATGTTCTGGTTCATACTATTCTTAAAACAAGTATCACTGTCTGTCTTTTACCGTCTAGGATGGTCATGTGAAAGCCAAACGGATGTGATCAAGAATTATAGTTCAAAATTACACGTTTTTTTTAAAAAAAATTCATGACAACTCTCAAAGTTATGAAATACCATAATACTTTGTATCTCAGCACTCAGTTACAAAAAGCAGCTGACTAGCAACCATTTCTCAGTGTCTGTTTTGCCCCTGCTGTGATACAGATTATTTTCTTTAAAAATGCTATTTTCTGCTTTGTACCTAATATGAATGCTGACGGTTCCCTGGGGGCCTTGGAGGCTGATAGAATGAAACCACCTTGAAAGTTATCGGCACACCTTCATCCAGGAGCTGGTTTGTTTGGGGGCGATCTTAATCTTGTTCTGACCTTCAGGATGGATGAGATGAAGCAGGAAGAACCACAGTTTATGTTCCCAAGGCAAATGAATGGTGTCGTTATAGGACCCGACTGTATCTACTGCACAGCCACAGTGACAAAGAGGACATTTGTTTCTCTGTGTTAAGCTTTTGTTAAGAACTTTTATTCCTGCCCCAAACTGTCACCACACAAGATGCTCATCAAAGACACTGACAATTTTCCAGGCTGCTCTCTTTGCCTGTGCCCCAGTTGCTGCCTGCTTTGGGGTGTCTGTTACCATTTCTAAGCCAACTTCTCTTGCATTTCACGAGCCACTCTGAGCAGCAGTCTCCAGGTTCCACACTTCAGAAAAAAACTTCTCTCATCTGGATTTACACGTGACAGGAGGCAGCACTAGTTGGGTTTCCCTACTTCATATATTAGCCCAAGCGAACTGTGACACTGATATTGGGGTCAGGAGGGCTTCCCCTTAGGAAGCTGATCAAGATAAATTGTCCAATGTTTATAGGGGTAATTAAGCCGAGAAAAATATTGAACTTGAATTTGAGTAAATATGCCTGGTATTCTTTCCTCTTCAAATTCCATGCACATTTTTTTTTCAGATCTAGTATTGCACTTTTAAGTTTTTTTTTTAACTTAACTAGCCATATCTTGTCTTAGTTTCTTGTTTGTTTGTTTAGAAGAATACCTTGTTTACTTGAGACAGCCGTTCTTATCTTGACCCATAAAAGTACTTTTACCTCATATCCAGATGAACTTGTGTTTCTGGCATGGCAGGCTATAGGTCATTTGGACAGTCTCCCAGCTGGTCTTTTGATACTCTTGCACTGGTCTCAGCATTTTCTGTAACCATTTTAGGTCACAGTCTCCATACTAGTCATCCTTCATTCTGGGTCCTGACTGTGTCAAGAGTAATGTGTGACCAGGTAGTCAGACTTTGTTGCTTAGCAAATTCATTAATCTCTGGGCCAGGTCAGGCATCAGTCTTTATATCTGATCTCTAGTGGTTACACGAGGTATGCAATATTGATTTTAGACAACTTTGTCACTTGATAATTGTTTAGTGCCTTGAAAAATGTAGTCTAGATTAAGAAGGCAAAGGGCAAAGGTTCTAGCTCTTTAAAATGTTGTACTTTTCAGGTTTAGTTTTCTCTTTGCTCTATCAAGGAGTAAAAAGAGCCAACCAAGTTCTTCTTGAAGTTCTGGTTAATAAATCCTTAAAAGGACAAAACCCATGAGGTTACAGTGATTTCTCTGGTGTTTGTCTTATTTAATGTGTCTTGGAAGAACTGACAATTCTAAATTGAGGGAGTTAATATCAGAAGGCCATTGAGATGGAATCTTAGATTAGTTCCCACAAAACACAGGATTTCTTAGTATCAAGAAATAAAACAAATATGAGTTAGGGGTTGGGGAAGGTCCAAAGGTCAGGAAACAAATAAATATGAAGTTACTAATACGAAGCAATTTATAGATGTTATTTAATTCTTACAATTACTCTTCAAGGTCATTATCAGTACGCCTCTCTTATAAAAACAGCCTTACGAAAGTTAATTCTCAAGTACCAGTAGGCTAGATTTCAGACCCAGCACTATGTCAATATAAACCACAGAACCTTTTCAAAGCCTTATTTTTGTTCCAAGGAAAAAATAGAACATTCATTCCAATGTAAAGTTATGTTTCCTAAATTATGTTGGCATAACATGTGATTTCTACCTAGAATGCTTGTCAACATTTTTAGGTCAGAAGGTTAATGTTAAGACTTTGCAAACTCTTTTAAGAGAAAACATATCATTTAGATCATCTAACCCATTGACTTTTAAAGTGTCCAGAAGCTTGGTTCAAAAGCCCTTTTGGCAACGAGGAACAAACCCTCTACATACGTGCATATACACACACACACACACCACAACTTTTCCTAAGTTTGGTTGAGGCCTTCCAATCAGTGGTGATTATTCAGTTTCTTGAGCCCAAATGAGAAATTTCAGGGTTCTCCCCTACCAGCACATGCCAAGCAGGGTGACAATACTTTTTACCTGTAATATCACTTATTGTTATTGGAGGTGAGCCTTCCTTCCCAATTTTTCAAAGATTCATGCAAGTTGAGCTAGTTAATAAATTACAGAGTAGAATTGGAGCCTACATCTTGACTCTATACTCTTCTTTGTATCACTTTGTCTATTTACAGACCCTCTGCTGGGGTGAAATGTATATTTTTGTAGGTAGCTGTAGCATTTTATAGACCATCATAAAATGAGAAGCACGGTGGGAAAGTGATAAGACCTTAGAGTCACATGGAACTGGTTTTTAATACTACCCATAATCTTGACTATTTTGGTTCTGTCTTTGATGTGCTTGGCTGTTAATCCCATCAAGTGAAATTTTGAGATATTGTATTCTCAAATCTTGAATTTTTCTCTTTGGTTCTTACTTTTTTAGTTTCCACTTATCATGTGCACGCTTGTTTTCCTCTCTATTCTTGAACATACAGAGTATTTTATAATACCTGTTTTAATACCTTGTTCTGCTAATCTCATCATCTCTTGGTCAGTTTTTATTAACTAATTTTTCTTCTGATTGTAGGTCATCTTTTCTTTTTTCTCATATGCCCAATAATTTTTTACGGAATGCCCAACATTCAGTAAATTGTGATTTTCATGTTTTTGTGCACTCTGTTTTATTGCCCTTCTTTGAAGAATGTTGGGCTTGATCCTGGTAGGCTGCTACATTTGTGTGGGCTAGTTTGATTCATAAAATTCTTTTCCTAAGCTCTTTTAGGAGAGATCTAGAGTAGATATTAACTTTAGGACTAACTTATCCCCATGTTTAAGGTTTGGCCCGTTAGTGGCCTTTACTGAATGTTCTGTGTATTCAGCAAGGTCTCTCCCCTGTGGCTGTTGGGAACTGGAACAATTTCCAGCCTTGCATGTGCTCCCAGATTGTTTGGCTTGAAGTTTCCCAGGAAATTTTCTTTCTTTGGAGGTAATGCTTGAGCCCTTGAGGGGCTTTTCCTCAGCCATGTGAGGAAACTTCTCTAAGTAGCTCCCTCCTTTGGGGTGTCTGCCCTGCACATGCTAGCTGCTCTGGCCCCCTCAAGCTCTCATCAGTCCCTCAGTGCGATTGTCCACGGAGGTTTCTTCTCCCTGCTGCACAGTCTAGAAACTGCCCCCAGAAGAGCCTCACTTGTTTCTATCTCACAGGAATCACTGCAGCCCAATGGCTGAAAGTAGTTGTTTCTTATATTTTGTCCCGTTTTCTGTTTGTAGCAGGAGAGTAATTCTTGACCCTGTCAATTCCTGAAGAACAGAGGTCCCAGCTGACTGTGTTTGGAAATGTTACTTAACTGCTCTGAATCACAATTTGTATTTGTTCATTTTCAAAGAAATCATATCATCATAAGATCTGCTTCTCAATAACATTGTAAATAATAGAAATGATATTATATTTAGTAACACACATGACGATTGGATTTAGTATGTGTCTCAGGTTCCTTAATTGTATTATGGGGGTGATAGCTGTGTGGATTAAATGAGTTAATATTTGTGATTTATTTAGAGCAATGCTTAGCACATAATAAGAGGAATAAGTGTTACTTAAATAAATATTTTTTGACAGGAGTATATTGTCTACTACCAGAAAGAAAAAAAAAACTTATCATTAATCAATAGGGAGCACACCTAGTGTTAAAGAACACTCAAACTACTTTATCATGTCCTAATGAGATACTTTCTGTCCATGGAGAGTCCATATTATGTGGCTGTCTAGGGCCTCATGTTTCCCAACTCCTCCCCTTCATTCTCTCTACTTTAATCCCACTTTCCTTTCCTGTCCAATTTCCTGGTTCACTCCTGGCCACATGATACAATACCCTCAGGATCATGATGGCTGTGCTTGCCTACATCTCTTAAAAGCATTAATGTACATTTTAACATTCAGCTTTTAAAAACTTTTAATGTTTTCATATTGGAGCATCTATAGGACAAATCTTTCCCTTGATAGATAGGCCACTTCAAACATAATCTTGATGTGATATTTGGCTAACAGAGTCTGTGTAGTCTTACTAGACAGACCAAAGAATTCTGCTAAAGATTGGAGGGTAAATGAAAGGATTGGAAGGAAATTGGAAGAAGAGATTGAGACCAAACACTCAAAGGTCTTTGAGAACTGTCATATATATAGTATGTATTCAGGAAATGGTAGCTGTTGTGTTGATATTGTCATTTGAATGGATACACAAGTGATTGCTATCTAAAAAGTATTAAGATGAAATAAAAAAGGAAGTCAACTGTTAAATATTATCAAAGAGTTTTAGGAGGATTGCATTGCCTCTGAACTTAATCATACGTGTGTACAATCTAAATTAATCTGTTATAGACTCTGGGGTCTAATATTCCCACTGCTCTCCTATTAATGTAGAAATTCTTTGTTTCATGGTCATTTAGTTGAATTCCATTGATAAAGCCCCAACTCAGAATAGACCATGGTTCTTCTCCATTTCTGCTCAAATCAAGGCAAATTGATGCCACTATTACCTTAGGATCACCAATCTATATAACCAGATCTTTAAGTTTGCTTTCCTACCCTCTCTTACCCCCATATGGCTGACTATACTTTACATTCTTGCTTTCACAACTCAACATTGTTTCCCTGCACCTTTTCATTCCTTCCTCATTAACTTCCTACACAAATCCAATATTTATTAACTACCTACTCTGATCAGGGTTAGGATTATGGTGTGCTAGACTATGAGGTTGCAATGGGAGCAAAACCTAGACTTGGTTAGTGTCCCCCGAGGGAAGAGAGAGAGAGAGAGAAAAATCATCCAGTGGTCACAAATCTTATGAACACTAACTATGAAGCAAGTAATAATTGGAGCTGTGAGAGGGTGCCTAAGAGAATATCAGTGGGTCAAGTGCAGGAGGATGTGGAAACAAGCAGGGCTTTCAAGAGGAAAGAGATCATGTGCCAAGGCGTGTGTTCATCTCCTAGATGCTTTCTTCAGGTGAGGTAGATGCCCACTTCATCAAGGGAACTCTGGAAACTGTCAGTATGAAACTTGACTTTCTCTTTTACACCTATCCTTTTTCCTTCTTCCTCTTACAGAGAAAGCCAGACCTGAGTGTTCTCATTTCATTTCTCTCTTTCACTCTCTTCTCCTTTTCTTTCTTGCTCTTACTCTTCTAGTCAAGAGTTTCCATCACCTTAAAAAGAAAAGAAAACAAAAATGAAAACCTTCCAAGCTTCCACTGTAGCTCCCATTCCTGCTTCCACTTAATTTCCTCCCTCCATGTAGTGACCCAGTTTTTGCTGGCATGGCCTATGGTTGTTTTTTGTTTGTTTGTTTTTGTTTTGTTTTGTTTACAATTTTTTCTTAAGAGCAATGGAATCCAGCTTCCACTTTTACTCTACTGGAAATTCTATTCATCAGAGTCACTAATGACCATCGGGTGTGGGGGCACACACCTGTAATCCCAGCGACTGGGGAGCCTAAGAAGGCAAGAGGATCGCGAGTTCAAAGTCAGCCTCAGCAAAAGTGAGGTATTAAGCAATTTAGTGAGACCCTATCTCTAAATAAAATACAAAATAGGAGTAGGGATGTGACTCAGTGGCCAAGTGCCCCTGAGTTCAATCCCCGATACCCTCCACCCCCCAAAAAGTCACTGAAAACTTCCATGTCATTGACTCCAACATAATATTTTTTGCACTTTTTTTAGTTGTTGATGGACACATATTTATTTATTTATTTATTTATTTATTTATTTATTTATTTATGTGGTGCTGTGGATAGAACCCAATTGTCTCACGCTTGTGAGGCAAGCACTCTACCACTGAGCTACAACCCCAGCCCTCCAACATCATTTTTTAAGAACTTCCTCTTCTTATCCACTTAGCAGTGTCTGACACTGTTAGACTTTCCTTCCTTTCTGAAAACTGGGTTTTCTTCTACTCATCCAGACATTCTATTTCACTTTATGGTATCCTCTTCTACTCCTTACTTAAATACTGATGTTTCAATGGTTGATTTGGGGTTGTTTGTTCTGCATTTGTACACAGGAGTTTTATAGCCAAGAGGTCAATAACTTTACAAAGAAAAGATGCTTCCAATGGCTCTTATTCTGATATACTTGCTTACATTACATTTCTCCGCTCTTGCCCTTCCTGATATGATTAAATTCCATCAAGGGATCTTAACCTCTAGCCCACTGAATAGGCCTAGAGCAATGCTAGGAATGTAATAAGTAATTAATATAAATCTGTTGCATGTATCAGTATCGGGAGGACCAATACATGCTGAGTAAGAGGTTCTAGAATGTGCACACACTTAGTCCTTCTTTCTTTAAATGAATTTACATTGACTGAAAAAAAAATGTTGATAGAAAACTGCCTCATCTTACTTCCAACTGTAACGGATTAATAAAGTGCTGCCCACAGAGAATGTTGAAACCACTTGTTCAGAGCTCAGAGGGAAGAGTGCTGCAATCTATTGATGATGTCATATGGTTCATGTCGAATATGTTCATGTTGTTTTGTTTTCTTTTGCAGGTGTTAAAAACTCTGTGGTCACAAATGCATCAGTATTTAAGTAATGAGTAGAAGAAGACATCATAAAATGAAATAGAGTGTCTAGATGAGTAGTGGAAAACCCAGTTTTCAAGAAGGAAGGAAAGTCTTAACAGTGGATCAGAAGATAATGAAATAATAATATTTATTAAGCATGGATCATGGGTCATGCCCTGAACTAAGCATATTTGGTTATTTCATTATATTTCACAACTCCGTGAGATACTATTAGTACCTTTGTGTTTATATTAAGTAACTAAGACACAGAGCAGCAATAGCTTGCTCCAGGTCACAAAGAAAACCAGTGATAAATTTGTGATTTACACCTAGTCTGTCACAGAGTACAGTTCATATTTTTGAACATCGTGTTATATAGTCTTTTAATAATTTACTTTTCTTTCTTTCTTTCTTTTTCTTTCTTCTTTCTTTGTGTTATGGTTCAGATATATGGTATTCCCCAGTGGATTAATCCACTGAGGTGGATTAACTCACTGAGTAGTAACTATAGGCAGGTAGGATGTGGCTGAAGGAAGTAGGTCACTGGGGATGTGACTTTGGGTTGATATTTGATTCTTGGTGAGCTGAACTCTGTACTTTCTGGCCACCATGTCCCGAGCTGCTTTCTTCCACCATGCCCCTCCACTCTAAACTTCTGCCTCACCTCCGGCCCAGAGATATGATTGACCATGAACTGAACCTCTGAAACTGTGAGTTAAAATAAGCTTTTCCTCTTCTACTTGTTCTTCGTGGGTCTTTTGGTCATAGAGATGAAAAAAATGACTAAAACACTGTGGTTTTGCTATTCTTGGGCTAATAAATAGGTGAGACAGTGTGTATGTGATAATAGGTACATGTTTTAGTCAGCTCTTTTGCTACTGTGACCAAAAGATCCAGCAAGAAAAAAAAATTAAAGGAGGAAAAATTTATTTGGTGTTAGTGGTTTCTGAGGTCTTAGTTCATAATGTTGGGTTCCCAAGGTGAAGCAGAACATCATGGTGGAAGAGGATAGAGGAGGAAACAGCTCAGGACATGGCCACTAGGAGGCAGAGAGAGACAATTCCACTCTCCAGGAACAAAATATATAACCCAAAGTCATGCCCCAATGACCCATCTTCTCCAGCCACACCCTACCTGCTTACAGTTACCACACAGTTAATCCCTGTCAGGAGATTAGTGCACTGATGAGGTTAAGCTCTCATAACCCAATCACTTCACCTCTGAACTTTCTTGCATTGTCTCACATATGAGCTTTTGGGGGACAACTAATAGCTAAACCTTAGCAGTGCCAAAAGAATGTTCTGCCCCATTAGTTCTCAATTATCACATCTTAAATAAGGACTGTTTAGTTTAAAACACACACACACACACACACACACACACACACACACACACACAGAGGCATGCTTTTTTCCAGTTTGGAATGATTACAAAAGTTGCAAATATGTTAGAGAAAACCTTGTGGTTTTTTTCCCCTTTATTGGTTCTTTTTACTTATACATGACAATAGGATTCATTTTTACATAATTATAAAAGCATGGAATTTAATTTATTATAATTCAGTCCTTAGTATTTCCCCTTCCCCTCCCCTCGCCCCTCCTTTTGTTCTCTTCCCTCTACTCATCTTCCTGCTATTTAATTATAGTGTTTTTTTTTAATTAGTGTCTTGTGTATGTACATAATGGTGAGATTTGCTGTTTTTGAAACAACAGATTAAGTTACCAATCTAATGTTCTAATACTCCTGAGCATTTATAAATAAATGTATATTTCCTACCCATAGGCCCATTTCCCCCCATATAACCACAATACATTCACCACAATTCAGAAATTAATGTTGTTACATTAACACCATTTAATACTCAGTCTTCATAATTAAATTTGTCCAGTTGTTCCAATCTCTACTCGCAAATGAATCATTCCAAGTCAAGGAGTGTAGCCCCTTTTAGTCCGGGATAGTTGTTTGGTCTTTCTTTCTTTCTTTCTTTCTTTCTTTCTTTCTTTCTTTCTTTCTTTCTTTCTTTCTTTCTTTCTTTCTTTCTTTCTTTCTTTCTTTCTCTCTCTCTCTCTCTCTCTCTCTCTCTCTCTCTCTCTCTCTCTCTCTCTCTCTCTCTTTCTTTCTTTCTTTTATGGCCTTGAAAGATTATGGGGCAGTTACTCTGCAGAACATTCTTCCTCATCCCACTCAGGCTATGATTCCCCACAGGCAAACCCTCCTTGACAGGTTCTCACTTGCTGTGCTCATTCTCTGACAGCCCATGCCAGGTTCTCTCTCCACATGGACACTCACTTCACCCTGTCTGAGCTCCAGCACTGTGGGCCCCTTCCTCTTCTAGTACATTGCTTACCATTTTTTTTTTTTTTTGCCCAACTCTTGGTTTGAGGGCAGAATCTTGGAGGAAGGGAAAGGGATACAGAGATTAGATGTCATTTAAGATCACATCCACTTCCAGTGTTCTATGACAGATAAAGTAATATGGTTAAATATTGGCAAGCCCAGGCTCAGAAAATGAGGTCGAGATCATTGGAACAAATGACCATGCCTAAAGGAATCATCGAGGCTAGAGCAAAGTGAGGCTATAGCAAAGTGAGGCCCTGAGTAACTCAGTCTGGGGGTACATATGGCACACTGGGAAGTATGACTGAAAGCACAAGATCTGAGCATGAACAAAGAATTCAGGATATGCTTACCCATGGTGCCCCCCAAAAGGAAGGGGAGACGATGGTGGATGTTGCCCCGAAAGCAATAAATATTCATTAGGGTAGGTCAGGCAAGAAAGGAAAATATTTAACAATATTAATCAGCAAGAATCTTAATACACATCAGAGAGATTAGTGATCTTATGCATTGTGGGAACGATTAATCTAGCCTAAGTAATACTGTACTGATGATCACATAGTATTACTTACTGTTACAAATGCCATGAACCTGATGCCGTGAACTCACCAACTGCGAAGCCAATGCCAGCATTTATGTAATTAATGTTATGCTGCCATCCTTTGGTTGAATTTAAAATGGCTTCTCTACTAATCAAAACTATTTTGATATATTCTCAACACACAGAGGGTATCCTGACTTTAATTATAGTACTACTTTCTTAGATAAATAGTAATGATAAATAAATAATTTATGAAAATAGGAAATAAATAAAAATATACATTTATTGTTATGGTTTGGGTATGAGGTGACCCCAAAAGCTCTTGTGTAAAATCAGGAGTGTTCAGAGGTAAAATGATTGGATTGCATGAGCTCTAAACTAATCAGTCCACCCTAGTTTGAATGGACTGACTGGTAACTGTAGATAGGTATGGCATAGATGGGGGAGGTGGGTCACTGGGGACATGACCTGGAAGGGTGTGTCTTCCTTGTGGCTTCTCTTCACCTCTGCTTCCTGATCCCACCATGAACTGAGCAGCTTTCCTCTGCTAAGCCCTTCCACCATGATGTGCTGCCTCACCTTTGGCCCATAGTAATGGAGTCAGCCATCTATGGACTGAGACCTCTGAATTCCTGAGTCCCAAATACACTTTCCCTCCTTTAAGTTGTTCTTGTTGGGTATTTGAGTCACAGTGACACAAGTTGACTAATACATTTCTACATTAATTTAAAAGTCTTCAAAAACCTCAAATTTCTAGTTAAAAATAGACTGCTACCACTAGGCCTTGACTTGCTTCAAAGACTTTTCTCATGCACAGTGATACTATTTAGATCCTTTTTCGTCACTATGACACTTTTCTATTGTTTTTTTTCCTAGTTTGATATAAGCATGCAGTGAATTTCCTTATAAAATAAGCATGCTTTTATGAAAAAAATTAATATTTTAATATTTATTTTACATTAAATTTTAAAATAAAATATATTAAAATGTGTAATTTTTTAACAAAATTATATTTTATTTTTAGTCTTTTAGGTCAGGGTCCAGCGTACTTTTTTTTTTTTAAAAAAAGACCAATGGTAACTATTTTAGGTTTTGCAGACTATTTAGTTTTGTCAACTCTGCTATTGTAGCCTGAAAGTGTCATAAACAATATATTTAAAATGTGCATGGTTATATTCCAATAAAACCTAATTCACAAAAATCAGATGTGGGCCAGATTTACCCCATAGATTATAGGTTGTCATCTCCTACTTTAATTTTGACAGAACTTCCAGCCATGAGGAACGACCAGATTTATCTTCTCACTTTAAACAACTAAAAACTGAATAAAATATAAGAGAATGTTTTTTTCAGACAATAGACAACAGGAAGCATAGGATAATCATTCTTGAGGAAAAGTAAGGAATACAATGAGTCCTATAATTGTTCCAGCCTACTCTGGGAAGAGAGTTTCTTGGCTGCAGTGCAAGGAAGAGAAAAGCCAAATGGGTGAGGATTTCATGAGATGGTAAGTCAGAGGTTTGAGTTTAGGAAGCAGATAGAGATTTGAAGGACAAGATTTTGAAGAAAATATTGCCCTACAGAGAGAGACTTGGATATAAAGGGACATTCACAAAGATCTCTAGAAGTGCCTGTAGGAGTCTTTAGCTGATAGGTAATCTCTTCATGCATGTGAAAGAATTACCCATAACTGAGGAAAGAACACCCAGAAAGGAGATGTGCTGGAAATAGTCTATGTTTCCCCCTGCCCGAGAGTAAAGACTTTCTAATACAGGAAACATTGAATAGAGTCCTCACAAGAATGTATCCTTGGTGTAGGATATATTGCCCTGGACTATTAAATCTGCCTCTCCTATGCAAAGAAAGCTTAAGGGCAAATCTTAAAGGAATCAAACAGATTTCAAGTCACCACATCCTAAAATAAAGTCTGACAACATTTTAAGGTCTTAACAAGTTCAGTACCCAGTAAAATAAAATTTGTAATGTTCAGAATCCAATGAAAAGTTACCAGGCATGAAAAAAAAACCCACATGAAAATAAGACACATAAACAGTAAGAAAAATATAATTCAAAGAACCAGACCTAGAAATAACACAAATTATCAAACAAGGAAGTTAAAACACACTATAAATTACCTTATTAGTTAGTCCTAGGAAGTAAAGGAAAGCAAGAAATGATATCAAAAAGAAACAAATTCAACACCTAGAGATAAAGAATATATCTTATATGATAAATGTACTTGATCAACTGAAGAGTAGATAACATATTACAGAAGAAAATATCAATGAACTTGAAGACAGACGTAGAAAGTATGAACGATAAGATCATAAGTTCAAAGCAAGCCTGGGCAACTTAGTGAAACCTTGTCTCAAAAAATAAAGTGGAGTTGGGGTGGGAGTTGTCTGGGGATGTAGTTGAGCACCCTGGGTTCAATCCACAGTCACACACACACACACACACACACACACACACACACACACACAATAAATAAATAAATAAATAAATAAATAAATAAATAAATAAAAGATTTACCATTAAGTCTTCTCTCTGGTTGTCTATCTGTGTGTCACTCACTCTTTCTGGGGGTAAGCTGACAATTGATTCTATTTAATGATACCAGACTAAGTGATACCAACACAGAGTTGAGCTAGTATAAATGAGATTACACATGTGTTTGTTTTCAACACTTGGGGATTCACCCAACAGATTCCTGAAAAGAATTAATCAAAAAAAAAGATTTAATATCCTATATTGCTTCGTGGCAGAACATATAAATTCACTCTAAATCAACACTTATTCATGAAACATCTACTATTGTTGTATGGATAGTAAAAAGTATGAGTGTTTATTATATCTTCTTCTGAGGGTTTTAACCTTGGGAGCTTGTAAATAAAAAGGTACAAAGTGTTGTGGGAAGAGTGTAATTATAGCTCCTGGGAGAGATCTGGGCTTCAAAGGGCAAGTAGTGCTTAGTCTTTGCATAGACAAATCCTCAGTGGAGGAGGAAAACAAGGAAACGTTTCAGAGAAAATGTAATCAATGAACACAAACATACCATACACACAGCACAATATATAATATTAGGGCAATAGTGAGTCCTTTTCTCCATCTTAAGTTTGGGTTCCCTCACACTCTATTTAGAGCAATAGTGGGAAGATGGGAAAAATAGCTTGGGGGCTTATGCAGGTGGAACATAGAAGACGGAACTTGGTGTTTGTCATGCAAGAGGAATTATTGAAGCAGAGGTGTTCCCATTAGTTTACCATACCTATTGCTATCCTGGGGAATATAGATGAACTAACTATCACTAAATTTCTTCTGAGGCATATTTTATCACTTAGAATGTTTCATAACATTTCATTATATGGGGGAACAAAACTATATGTAACCATTCTCCTGTTGTGGAACCTGAAGTTTGTTTCTATGATTCTGCTACTACTGTAGTATCCTAACAGCCTTCTTTTACTATATTTTACTCTTTCACATATGCCATACACTTAGATTTTAGATATTACACTGATTGGACAAGATATAAAGCAATCTAAAATTGCTGATACATATTTTAAGATTATTTGCTCAAGCATTTATGAAAAATCAGTTATATTTAACACTTTCAATTTAGTAATCTGCATGGATTTTAATTTTTGTCTTTGAGTGCCATGTAGGTGCTTCTGAGTCTCTGATAAATATTTCCTCATGAAAGACTACAGTTTTCAAAAAAAGTTTTACTCTCAATTAAAAAAAAACTTTAATAGGGTTGACTAAATATTTAGAAAGCACATTGTGTTAAGTGAAACTTTGTATATAATAAATAATGTGGGTAACAGAAGATCATCTTGGATGACTAGTCTGTAATTGTCTCAATAAAAGCACACAGTGAGACAAGTTCTTTTGGTTACTTCCTCAAACAACCAACACAATGGGGAAAGTGGAGGAAGTGATCCATGAACAGCACAAAAAGGGAACCAGAAAACTTGACGTGTAAACTTGGAGAAATGACAACAATTAGAATCAAACCCAACAACAACAACGACAAAAAAAAAAAAAAAAACTCCAGAATAAGTAAGAAGCATGAAAAACAAACATTCCCTAGTACTGGAGTTTAACTAGGTCTGCTTAAGAGATAAGTAGCATATTTGACCTTCACCATGATTCACAAGCAGTTCCCTGGCCTTGTGTTAGTGCTACTGGTCTTCTTTGTAGAACTGAAACTAGTTCTCCTCCAACAAAGAATAAAGGAAGAGAATTTACAACTACTGAATAATTTGCAAACCTCATCGATCCAGCAGTGTCTGCCATACAGGAAGAATTTCCGGCTTCCTCAGAATTCTGTGAATTTTCACCAGTACCCAAAAGGGCATGTACTGGCCATTCTCCATGAGATGCTTCAGCAGATCTTCAACCTCTTCAAGAAAAATATTTCTCTGGGCAGTAGGGAGGAAAACCACATTCCAATATTCCTCACTGATCTTCATCAACAACTAGAATACCTGGAAACACTCTTGGGATTGGAAGCAGAACAGAAAAGTCATGCCCAAGGGAGTAAGAACCTTAGATTGCAGGTTAAAGCATACTTTCGAAGGATCCATAATTACCTGGAAAGCCAGCGACACAGCAGTTGTGCCTGGACCATTGTTCATGCAGAAATCAACCGGTGTCTGGTCTTTGTATTCAGACTCATCAGACAAGAAATAGACCCTTGACCGGTGTGGAGCAAGAGCCAACCATAGACTTTAAGTGGATAAGGTTGGTGGAAGAGCAAGAGGGCATATGTAGATCATTATTTTTGCCATAAAATGATAGCCTTGTTTTGGCTTTGTGTGTGTATATATATAACAAATTGAGTTTTAATTTTATGTATAATTGACTGTGATTGTTTTTATTTTGCCATGCCACTTTATTTTATTAAACTGTGAGTCACAATAAATTCATTAATAATTCTAATTGGTTCCTCAAATTGATATGTTGTCATAGAAGTTGGTGGGTAGATAGAATGAATATCCAAAACTTGCATGTTTGTAAAATGACTTAGATTTAATATTCACTGCAGCATTATTTATAATATCTAAATATAGGAAGCCACCTGAATTATTCTAAATAGAGATAGTTAAGCTGTATTCACATAAAGGGATATCACTCAGCTAGAGAAAAGAATGAGGAGCCTCTTTCTAGTCTAAAAAGAGTAAAGAAAAGAAAAAGAAAGGCAAGATACAGAATAGTGCATATAAAATGTTGGGTAAAATGTAAAATAAATTTAATTTACTGTGTAAAAATAAAGAAATAAATTTCAATGATTATCTGTATTTGTGAAAAAGGAGGGCAAACTGAGAGAAGAAGACAGTAAAGGAAAGATTTACACTTCATTTTTATATTTTATTTTTGAATTATGTGACTATTACAAGTTAAAATAATACTTTAGAATGTATCTAACAAGTCACAGTTATCGGAAATATGCATGAAGGAGTTTTGTTGGTGAAAGGTCAGAAGAAACAGGATGGGCCAGCCTGCCCTTGGTTGGGATAGCTGGGAGGCAGAAGGCTGGAGAGAAGTGGAGAGTTGGAGCCATGTCAAGGGAGAGAGTTCCAGCTCCCTGGAGATGCTGCTGATGAAGAAATTATAGCTCTTCTAACTAGGAGCCCTCAGAAATCATCATGGATCAAATGTGGGGCCAGATCACTGAACTTCCTTGAGACTTGGTGACTTTCCCACATTGGCCCCGTGTAGGCAACATAACCATAGTCCCAAACTTCAGAACTAGTTTCACCACTTTATGTAACATTCTGTTCAGATTTGTTGCATGATTCAAGACAAAAGTAGTTATTGAAAGTAAAAACTTGCTGAGGTACAAAACATATTCCAGTTCAGTTTAATTAGTGCAATTAAGTAGATTAACTATTGCCTGATGATTCTAGATTTAATTTGAAAGAGAAGGGTAGGAATTGACTAAAATACTAGAAATGAGACAGTTACCTATGGCAGTTAAAGGAGGCCAGGAAGCAGAGGCTGACAGTCAGAGACAGTTCCTTGCTGACTTCTCACTGAGAGGTGAGCAGGAGCGGACCTGCTTACTCCCAAGTTCACACAGAGAGAGTGACGTGGAGGGAGGAGAGATACCACCCTTGACCACAAATACAAGCCACTTTGTTTCTCATGGGCTGGAGAATTTGTTGTTGTTTTCCTTCTTTAAACCAGGAAGTTTTCAGAACCAAATCCTATATTTAACACATTATTCAATTCTATAATTAACCTTACAAAGTACTTTCTTGTTGTCATTCTCTTTTTTTTTTCTTCAGGTGAAAACAAGATTTTAAAGATAAAATAGAACATGCTCAAAGTAACACAGCAAGTCCCAGAGCCAGCAAATGCCAGAGCAGAGATTACACTCCCAAATTGGCCTGACGCAAAAGCCTACACCATGTTCTTGAAACCACAAACCTGAACAAAATTGTGCAATATTGCTGCAAAACAATTGTATCTCTAATGATAACAAGTTTCTCCTGGCTTTTTCTATTGAAGTTCACAACAAGGTCTGCATTCTTGAATTAAATAAAAGACATTTCCCCTCCTCTAGACATTTCTTCCTCAAGAACTGAAGAGAAATTAAAAGCACATAGGAAAGGGGACAAGAGGGAATAGGCATAGTTACTATCATAAAAGACTGGAATAAAACCTTTTTTGGATCTGGATATCATTCAGATCAGAGAGAGAAAGTAGCTGGGAGAGAGAAAGAGAAAAGATAAAGAGACTCAGAATAGTTCTCCTCTTGGTGAAATTTTGGAGGAGGACCATGGAAATCCTAGGTGAATCCAAAGTGGGTCTTGCTCCTGGATATTCAGGGCATTGCCTGAGATACCAGGTCATGTAGACAACGTGTATTATGCCAGCTTCCACAGGCAATTGTTATGTCCGATTCCATCGGGTGAGATGGGTGGGCACCAAAAAGTCAAAGTGCTGGGATATCTCCATTTTCTTTAACACGTAATGTTCAAGAACACTACCAATGGAAAATTGAGGAAGGAGGGTCACACATAGGAATTTATATGCATCAAGCCACACACACACACAAAAGACACATCTGACTTCTATCCATACTATCTTGACATAAGTTTATTCACATGACCCCAACTAATTTCAAGGGTTGTGGAGTTTAGCTGTTTTATCCAAAAGGAAAGTGAATGGATTTGATGAACACACAAGAGTTTGATGAACTCTTTCTAGATTGTTTATCAAATGCAGTCAACTATATTTAACATCTACTACTAATACTGGTTTACAATCTCTACTCTTAGTTACAAGCTCAGTAGGCACATAAGCTACTTTCTAAAGCAAATGATCATTTTGTACAGGCTTTGTCATTGTTTAATGGGGATATGGTTTTCCTAAATGAAACTATTCATCATGATGATATTATTCACCCCAAAATGTAATGTGCTGTGTTAGTAAGCTCTCTATCACTATAACAAATAATTGAAGTAATCAATTTATAAAGAGAGAAGGTTTATTTTGGCTCACAGTTTTGGAGATTTCAATCCATAATTGATTGGGCTTGTTGCTTTAGGTTTGTGGTGAGGCAACATGTCATGTGGGGACATGTGGAGGAACAAAATTGCTTTCCTCATCTCCAGGAAGCAAAACAGAGAATGAGAAGAAAAAAGACCACTGTCCCCAATTTCCTTCATAGGCAGGCTCCCAATGACCTAAGAATCACCCACAAAGCTTTACCTCTCAAAGGTACAACCACCTCCCAGTAGCACTACCTTGGCAACCAAGCCCTCAACACATTGACCTTTGAAGAAAATTAACCTACAAAGTATAACATGCACATAATTGAATAAGACATGACTACACACGAATTTTTATAAATTTTCATTCATTCATTCACCCTTTCTTATTTTCATTCATTACATTATATAACTCTTATATGACAAAAGAGACAAGGAGTTACTAATGGGCAACAGAAACCAAAATTCTTATTACATGTGTATTCATAGGCTTCTTTCTTAACACAGGAGTTTTCTCTAAGGAATATACTAAGTTTGTTTTGTTGTTGTTGTTTCTAGGCACTTCTTACGTGCCAAGATGAGGATGATGTATGTGCATTGAAAGGAAAATAGAACTGGAAAATTTGAATGTAAACAAGTAAATGAAGGTTTTACTTTAGAAAGAAGGGAACATTCTGGGTAGTGAGGAAGAATGGGTCTGGGAAAGCAAGAGGATACTGTGATGCTGACCTATGCCCTGGGTGGAGCAGAAGGTAGAATACCCACTCCTAGCTTGGGTCTCTTCTATGCTGATGTCAGCTAAGTGCATATTATTAACCTCAAATTCTTTCTTAAATTAAAAATTATATACTCAGTTGACTACTTGACAACTCTACTTAATGATCTAAACAGCAATTAAAAGTTAGTTTGTTCAAACTGATCTCCTTTCTTTTTCTGTCTTTAAAAAACTTTCCCAAGTTTTTTAGTAGCTGTTCTACATTTGCAGGCTCTCATGTAGTCATTCTTTACCTTTGATTTACATCTGATCTGAGTGCAATTAATATTTTTATCTCATTAAGCCTTTTTATATAGGAACTTCATATCACTCTTTATTTTGAACACAAGTGTGTTAATCAATTGAATTACAATATTAGATTTTTTTGGAACTATTCTGAAATTCCTTGGAAAAAGAATACTTAAGAATCTTTTCTGGCATTTTATTGGTAGCTATACACTCATAGTTTTCTATCTGAAGTGTTCATTACTTTGTTCCATCTTATTTCAACCTTCTTTATTCCTGAAATCTGTTTTATACTAGGCTTAAAAATTAAGTTGTAGAATTTTCTAAATTTCACTTGCTGGGTCAATAATCATGTGTAAATGTTTTGGCATGTTCTTTTCTGATATATTTTTCAATTTACCACTTATTCAAGAGACTTCATTGGAGAATATCTTTTAATTCTAAAATAATTTTGTCCAAAATATTAGGAAAACTAATTAAATAAACCAAACTGGACTCAACAGAAAGGCTCAGAGAGTCCTCCAGAAAATAATATTGGATGATTTCAATATACTTGTCTCACTGATAGGTCATTCCATCATAAAATCAACAAAGAAACTACAGAGCTAAAACACACTTTAAGTCATATGAACTAAATAGACGTCTACAGAATATTTTATCCAACAACAGCAAAGTCCACTTTTTTCAGCTGTTCAGAGAACTTTCTCCAAAATAGGCCATATTTTATGCTATGAAGCAAGCTTTAGAAAATACAAAAAAGTGAAATAGTTTCTTGCATCTTACCAGATAATAATGGAATAAAATTAGAAATCAGCAGCAAAATAAAACACACTAAGTATACAAACACACGGAAATTTAACAATATACTTTCAAATAATTACTGGATCATTAAAGAAATCAGAGGAGAATTTAAAAATTCTTAGAATAAAACAAGAATATAAACATAACACATAAAAATCGCTGGGCATAGCCAAAGTGACTCTAAGAGGAAAGTTTATAGCTATGAGTGCCTACATTAAAAAAATCAAAAAGATCTCAAATAAACAACATAATGATGCATCTAAAAGCACTAGAAAAAAACCAAAAAAAGAATGAACCATTCTCAAAACCAGTAGAAGAAATAATAAAAATCAGGGCTAAAATTAATGAATTAGAGAATAAAAGAATGACACAAAGGATCAATGAAAAAGAGTTTGTTCTTTGAAAAGATAAACAAGATTGATAAACCCTTAGCCAAACTAACAAAATTAAGGAAAAGAAGAATGAAATCAACACAAATCAATAAAATTAGAGACAAAAAAGGAGATACTACACCAGGCACCACTGAAATCCAGAGGATCATTGGGAAGTATTCTGAGAACCAGATGAGGACATTTAAGGAAAGAAAACTATAGATCAATATCCTTGACGAACATAGATGCAAAAATCCTTAATAAAACATTAGAAAATCAAATTTAAAAACACATTAAAAAGATTATATAACATAATCAAATTGGTTTCATTCCAGGGACACAAGAATGGTTCTACATAAACAAATTAATAAATATAATGCATCACATAAATAGAATCAAGGACAAAAATTACATGAACATCTCAATAGAGCCAGAAAGAGACTTCAACAAAATTCAACACCTATTTGTGAAAAAAAATAACTAGGGATAAAAGGAATGTATCTCAACAACATAAAGAGTATATGTGACAAACCCAACACCAACATCATACTGAGTGGGGAAAAACTGAAAACATATCCTCAAAATCAGAAGCCATACAAGGACGTCCACTTTCACCATTGTTAGTCAATATAGTACTTAAAACTTTAGCTGGACCAGTTAGGCCAGAGAAGGATATAAAATGTATACAAACAAGAAGGAAAGCAGTCAAAGAGTCTCTGTTTGCAGATGAGATGATCTTATACTTAGGAGATCCTAAGAATTCCATCAGAAGACTTCTAGAGCTGATGATAAACAAATTCACCAAAGGAGCAGGATACAAAACCAACATACAAATATCAATAGCCTTTCTACACACCAATAATAAATCTGCTGAGAAAGAATCAGAAAAAATTTCCATTCGTGATAACTTTAAAAATTACCTAGGAAAATATCTAACCAGAGAGGTGAAAGACTTCTACACATATAATTACAGAACATTGGGGGGGGGGGGAATAAAGAAGACACAAGAAGATGGAAGCATCTCTCATTTTCACAGATTAGTGAAATAATATTGCTAAAATGGCCATGTCACCAAGAGTGATTTATAGATTCAGAGCAATCCACATCAAAATACCAATGATATTCTTTTAAGGAACTAGAAAAAAATAATCCAAAAATTCATGCGGAAGAACAAAAGACCCAGAATATCCAAAGCAATTCTGAGCAAAAAGAGTAAAACTGGAGGCATCAAAAAACCCAACTTCAAATTACACTACTGAGTCATGGAAACAAAAACAGCTTGGTACTGGTATAAAAATAGACAAATAGACCAATGGTGCAGCAGAGAAGACACAGAAACAACCTACAAATCTCCACTCGTCTGGTCTTTGAAAAAGGTGCCAAATACTTCTGTTGGAGAAAAGATATTCTCTTCAACAAATGGTTCTGGGAAAACTGGATATCTATGTATAAAAGACTGAAACTAGATCCCTATCCTTTACCTTTCACAAAAATCAGCTCAAAATGAATCGAACACCTAGAAATTAGACCATAAACTTTGCAATTTCTAGAAGAGAAAACATTCCAACATATAGGCATAAACAGTGAGGTCTTCAACAGAACTTCTACAGCTCAGAATATAATATCAAAAGCCAACAATTATGGGAAAAATACTCAACATCTCTAGCCATCTGGGAAATGCAAATCAAAACTACACTGAAATTCCACCTCACTCCAGTGGAATGGCAATCATCAAGACGACAAATAACAATAAATTCAAGCAAGGATGCGGGGAAAAGAGAATACTTTCACACTGTTGGTAGGAATATAAATTAGTAAGTCACTATAAAAATCAGTATGGAAATTCCTCAAAAAATTAAATTATATGTTTCTATTATACCACTCCTTGGAATCTATTTACAACAATTAAAGGCAGAATATTTTAGAGTTAAATAGACAGTATTTTAGAGATATATTTCATATTTATAGCAGCACAAATCACAATAGCTGAATTATGGAATCAGCTTAGGTGTGTGTCAACAAATAAATGGGTAAAGTAAATGGAGTTTTATTCAGATACAAAGGAGAATGAAATTATGCCATTAGTAGGAAAATGGATGAACTGGAGACCATTATGTTAAGTGAAATAAGAGACTCAAAAAGACTAGTGCCGTATGTTTTCCTTCCTACATGGAAGCTAGAGAGAAACACGGAGAAAAGGTATCTCATGAAAACAGAAGGGAGATCATTATGATAGAAGCAGGGTAGAAGTGGGAGGGAGGAGCAGTAAGTAAAAGGAAGTACTGGGGGTACAATTGATCAAATTTTATTATTTGCATGTATGAATATTCCACAAAGAAACCCACTATTCTGTATAATTAATATGAATTAGTAAAGATTTTTTAAAATTCTAAAGTAATTACATAGGGTTCTGGGAATCAGTGTTTTAAAAACTTCCCAGGGAAAGTGAAGCCAAGGTGGAAATCACTGCTCTGGAGAACATATAAAGGAACCATGACACAACTAATCCCTATTGTAATCTGCAGACTTCTCTCAGGGACCTGACCCATAGAGGAATCTTTTATAATCACCCAGGAAAGATGATCAACCAAAATCGCTTCGGCTGTGTAGACCAATGATGGCACATACCCACCAGAGTTTTGAAAGAAAGCTTACTGCTCACACTGAAACTATCAAGGGAGGGATAAGGGAGAATTGAAGGGAAAGCAGTATGCATGGTTTGAAATGGAAGTAGAATGGCAGGAGGAATCCCTTCAAAAGGTTATTTGGGATATTCTTACCAGTGTAAATGGACAGAAATTGAGTGTTAACTCAGTTTTCTTATTGGTCTCAAATGTGATGGGGTAGGGAGGTGAGTGGAGTGTGACCAGAGAGCCTGCCAGTGGTAAAAAAAACTAAATATGAGTATTTCTCCTTATTATGAGAATCTCCTTATTCTCCTGTTTGCTTCCGGTTCTGTCTCCACCTGTGGATAGAATGCTGTCCACAGAAATAAGGCTTTAGAAAATGAAGGACAGATACCAGCCAATTTCCTTATGTCCTGGCCAATCACAGTTATCTGACTAACATTCTCAGGACAGAGAATAAGCTTCTTACAGATTAAAGACAGGATATACAATGTTAATGGATTGGAATTTTTCAAATTGTTAAAAATCTTGATAAAATTGAAATAAATTTTTCTTTGGAAACTGACAAAAACATTTCAAAATTTACATGGCAATACAAAAGTTCTACAGTAGCCAAACCAATTTTGAAGAAAATAACAAAGTTCAAAGAGCAATACTAACATGTTGAAAAAAAAAAACGATCTCAAAGCAACAGTCTGTTATTGGAACAAATATTGAAAAATACACCACTGGAAAAGAATAAAGAGATGACAGTGACCATGTATATGACTCCCTATTTTGTGACTGCCATGCAGTGAACACAGATGTTTTCATTGGTATTGTGGGTCCATCTTATTCCTGCTTCACAACATGCAGGGAAAGTATCTTCTCATTTAAACAGCAAAAATATTTATGGGAATCCAGAAAAAGTAAATGATGTCAAGCAAAGTTTAAAATTTCAGCTTAAAAAATGGTGATACTAGAAATGATCTGATACCAGTTTTAGGTTGCTATTAACTATTTAATCTGATCTCATTAGACCATCTGATGTAATTGTTTTTAGGGACAATTTTGGAAAAATTTTCATTCTGATTTTAATAACTTCGGTTTCTCTTTTGGTCTGTCTTTTCTGGATAGGGCATTTAAATGGCTGAGAGCTAGTTAAAAACAAAAGTTTTAACTGTGCTTATTGGGATGAATATAACCTGGCCTTGTGTTAAGTAGTCAGATGTACTAAGACACAAGAATACCTAAAGTTATTTTGTTTCCTTACCATTGGCACACTGAGCAAACTCATGAGTTAGGTTATTCTGCCTTCTACTGGTTCAAATTGGAATCCCCTGTTTAGATTCATTCAAGGCCAGGAACATAGCTAGAATCATTATAAAATTTTCTCTTAAAAATAAAGCAAGCCAAAAAAAATGAATAAAACACCACAAAAATCTTGATGTGTATACATTGTCAAATAATCAGAGCAGAAAAATTTGATCCCATGTGAGATTTCATGTTTTTTGTCAAGCCCATTGTGTCAAAAGCTTTCAAAACTGAAACATTTCCACCCAGTTTTAAGCTTTCACAACCAATAGTTTGATTTCATTAGTAGTTTTCCTGTAATTTTCTAAGAAGGGAGCCTTGTTTGCAAGCCTTAAGAACAATATTTTCCAAAGGCAGACAGAATACAACACATTCTGACAAAAATCAAGTTGACAAATACTTAATATTCTTAGTGCTTTTTATATATTCCTGAGTTGGCATGGGATTTCTGCTGCTGCAGCCCCATAGCTTTCCCCTTGCTCAATACCCTGCCATCAAACACACACAAGTCTATCTGAACATTCAAGCACCCAGGGACAAATGATTCATCATGGCTTCTGGACCGGCTAACTCAAATTCTCCCTGTCCTCACACTTATTTCACCCAAGGTCGTTTGTTGACCACTGAGCAGTCATTGACTACCTTCCCTACTCTCCAGCCCTTTCTCTCTAACTCAATGCTCTATACTGAACTTCTATCCACTTAGGATGGATGTAGCTATAAACACATGCTATTTGATGGTGCCTCCTAACTGGAACTATCCTGCACATATTTACAGGTTTCTTTTATAGAGATCACCAAAGAACTAAGTTTAGATAACAGACAATATTAGAATATAATTGATGTGCTGTGGATGAAATCTCCCCAGGTCTATAACTTGAGCTCTGGTGTTTTCTATGCACACATTCTCCCTTCCCAGTGCTCACCTATAAAAGCATGTCCACCTCTTCAATGGTCCATGTTCCCCAACCTGCTAGCATAAAAGCAGGGACTTACCATTTGGGGATTTACTGCAGGCAAAATCCAGCCAATAGGTTTAGGCATTTGAGTAAGGAAACTGGAGTTGTATGTTATAATTACAAATAACTCATCTCCTTTATCTTGTTAAGTAGGTATAGTTTAATACTCAGAAGTTAAAATATTCTTTAAGTCATAATTTCATGATCAGGAAGAAATTTCCTTCAATTCATTGTGAATATTATTTTTTTTACTTATATTTTGATTTTTGGTACCAGGGATTGAATTCAGTGTGTTTAACACTGAGCCATCCTCAGCCCTTTTTATTTTTTATTTTGAGACAGGGTCTCATTAAGTTGTGTAGGACCTCACTAAGTTGCTAAGGCTGGTATCAAACTTGTGATTCTCCTGCTTTAGCCTCCATATTCGCTGGGATATAAGGCATGCACCACCACACCTGTGAATATTATTTTTTAAAAACCCCAAAAGAATATATATTTCACAATCCACACAAACATAACTTCTTGATACTAGGCTTAAAGTTTACTCCATGTTTTCAGTCATTCCCTCTTCCCACATGACCATATCTTGTAGATAATTATTAAAGCTATATTTTATATTTTGAATGAATTAAGACTAATATAAAGAGGTCACTTTACTTGGATTCTAGGAAAAAGGAAGATGGTTCTTTGCTCTTGGGGACTGAGTATTCTGTCCAAGATATAGGTATGCAAAAGCACACATAACTTTTAAGAAATCACATCTGTTTTTTAAAAATAAAATTATTATAAATGTATTGAGAACATTTTTTTTAATAAGATCTAAATACCAGGACTAACATAAACACACAAGAACAAAGTTAAATCTGTCAGGCTGATCACTGACCAAAATTCATGTTTCACTGCTTTTAAGGTCATCATTGTTAATTTCAGCCTTCAATTTTTAGTTGTAGCAGCAACTTCCAAAATGCATGAATACTTTAATACATGAATCATATTGTTACCATTTTGTGAAACTCTAGTTCTCTCCTTTTTTCCTTAAACACTTTTTAGTGAACTTGTTAACAAAGAGAAAGCACCTGCTGACTTCCCCTATGGTATTTTCTTAATGTAGTATCTATATCCTTCCTCCATTAGGAAAACATCCTTTCTGGAAAGCAATTTTTGTATCCAATATTCAAATCTCTGTTCTGCAACATGCTTTCAAATCTCTCTCTTGATTTAAATTCATCCTCAGCTACTAACGATGTTCAATGAAGAATTTCTCCAAGAGGGTCTCATCCCTGACATCCTGGGACCTTCGTGCTGAAGAAGTTGCAGAGGTAGTACAGAGAAGACAGCTGTGTTGTGGGCTCACTGGAGCTGGCCCAATCCTCCAGCATCTCAGGAAAACTGAAGTCAGGTTCTCTAGGAGTAACAGATGGAATCACTCGTTTTAGTTGGAGAAACATTGAGATGTGCTTCTTATCCAGACTACAAGTCACATCACAACCCAGATAAAATTTGGGTTTGAAGAATTGAAGTTCTTTAAATTCTTTCATTTTTTTTCTGTAAATATTTTCAGTTAGATTTGACAGATTTGTGTGTACAGACATTTTATCAAAGAATATATGTTAATTTCATATGAAGATGTGAAAAAATGCTCAACATTGTTAGTCATTAGGGAAATGCAAATTAAGAGCACTGTTAAATACCATTTCCTGTTTCTGGACATGGCCAAACTTAAAAAAATTATCCATAACTTGTATTGGAGAGAGGTGACATTAGCTGGGACTCTTCTCTATTGAAGGTTGGGATGTAAAATGGTACAAGCAGTTGGGAAAACAGTTTGACAGCTTCCTAAGATGCAAAACATATACTTTTCACAGATTTAGACATTCCACTCCTACATATTTACCTAAAAGAAATAAAAAACATACATCCTCACAAAGACTGACACACATAAATGGTCAGAGCAGCTTTATTTGCATTCAGAACCCTGAAAAAAATCCTAACTGCCAATCAACAAGTGAAATAGTAAACTATGGCAGAATAATGGATGTTAGTTACACATAGAATTAACAAAATTATTAAATTATTCTCAAGTGTCAATAATGTGATTTCTCTTTATTATTTGCTGAATAATATTCTACTATAAGAATATACCACAGTTTACCACAATTAACTATCCTTTCATTCAGACTACCATATACTCTAGCTTAGGGCAGATAACCATAATATAGGAGCCTATCATGGTCTCTACACCATAGTTTAGGCAAACAACAAAATGTAAAGAAATTGCTCCTAACCTGGTTTGCCCAAAACGCAGGAGTGAAGGAAAGGAAGACCAAAAAAAAAAAAAAAAATCCTATTAAAATATTACTAAGATCTTCTCCACCTAGTTTGTAGAGAAGCAAACTGAAGTCTTGGATAGATCGTCTGAGGCAAATATCCAAGGAACATTCTCCCAAATTGATGTTCCTTCCCCTGCCTGAGTGATGCATGCGTGCACACACACACACACACACACACACAATTCTACACAAAAGTGGTTACAGTAACATCTCCCAATTCTCCCAATATCCATTACGTTTCAATGAAAAGGACTCGCTGGCTGTCTTTGGCAAGATTAGGATTTTTAACTGTTTCTAAAATACACCCGAACCCTCCATTTGACTCATGTAAGTGTTGTAAATATTACTATTCACGGTAACAATAGGTGGACTTTCATAGTTAAACGAAAGTCAGACAGACTATGATATTTGGAGTAAACTGCGAAGCAAAATTTACTCTTAACACACCAGCAGATATAAGGTTTCCGTCTACTTACCTCTGCAGTTCCACACAAATTTGTCCAGCTCACCCGGAGAGTGGATAAGGGACAGTGATCAGGAGTTTTGAGAAGTGTGCAGAAGGCTGGAGGCAGAAAGCACATCCTAAACCCCTTTTCTCTCCAGAGAGGCCCATTGACCAGAGGCCGCGCCCTGCCTGAGCCGGAAATTATTTGTTCTTGTAACTATATACGCTAAAAGAACAGTTCTATTCTAGTACTGGGCCAATATTTGCGACTTCTTTCTGGGGCGAATCCAAGGAAGGAACAGGATTTGGCGCATGAAAGAGAAACCTGCGCTCTACAGACGTGTTCTGGGCCCTGGCCACTTGTGGCCAGCAGGGGGCACGCTTCCCGCGCGAGCATTCTGCGAGTCCACTCCATCAATGAACTTGATGCAGGGGTTTCCTTTTACTTTCAATTTGTATTACATCATTGTAAGGGGGCATTCCCTCGGGCCTCCCAAATGTTCCTCAGGACACACACAGATACAAACCTGCTTACAGCCGTTTTGAAAAATGGCTCTCATTTACTTTCTTCTTGTGGCTTTCCACTCTTCAAAGAGATCTTGAAATCAGAAACCACAGCAGAAAAGAGGAACCACAGTAGAACCAGAAACAGCTGCGTGAATAGGCGGGCAGCTAGGGACTAAGTGATTGTGATCAGGAACCAGTGGATTCAGTGCAGCAGGTATAGGGGTTCATGGGAAGAAGAGTACAGGGACCAGGACCTGTGTCTTGTCCCTGGCTCTCTGGGAGAGGACTCTCTCATTCAGATATTCGCACTCAGCACTGTTTGCTGACTGGACATAAATCCATCACTGCTCTGATAAGAAGGGCTGACTGTTTTCCCATTAATTCTTCCAGAACTGGAATCCCATCTTTGAGAAGTCATTTTCTAACAAGTTTTTGCAGAACAGTTTCATGGAATCTAATAGGAAAATACGATTCTAAGCTAGATCTATGAATAAATATGAAGATGGCTACCATATATTAAGAACTCATTCACTGGAAGGCACACTGCTAAGTTTTCAAAAACATATGTGTTGGTTTAATATAATAGTGCTGTGAATATTTCCACTCCACCTTACATTTGAGAAACTAAGACCCACAGAAGCCAGGTGAGTTGCCCAGCATCACACATGTGAACTGGCAGGCTGGAGATTCCATGCAAAATCCTATACTGGAGATTTAAATGATTTCTAAATTTTATTTATTCATTTTTTATACCTTTATTTTATTTATTTACTTTTATGTGGTGCTGAGAATCGAACCCAGCGTCTCACATGTGCTAGGCAAGTGCTCTGCCACTGAGCCACCATGCCACCCCCTAAATTTTATTTTATGAATTTGTGATAACAATTGTTTTAAGTCTTTGTTTACATGGTTATGAAGTTATTTCTCCCCAGTCATTCTTATTTTGGTGACTATTGTACATCTTGTACAATTAATTTGAAATTAATATTATTGCTCTGTGGTTAATAATTGTTCCTGGCTCTAAGTTCTGAGAAAGTTTTGCTGATCCTGCTTTTTTTCAGTAGTTTTTATCATGTATCCCAATCCTTGATGCACTTTAAAACCATTTTGGAAGATACAGTGGTCATTATTTTCATGAGACTATGGTTATTTAGCTTAGATCAATGATAAAGTGAAATGATGTAAGCAATAATATTTAAAAAGTAGAAATGGATTTGGGGCCTCTCCCGGTTTAATCAAAGGAATTAAACATTTTAAATGATCACCAATAAAAAGAAGTATAGCAGAGTGGAAACTTAACTACTCATGCTAATAAAATGAATAATCTAAAAAAAATCTTTGTATTTTCAGTAGTAATTATATTTATGGTAAAGATATATCAGATGTTAATAGGAAATGAAAGAACATGTCAACAAAAAACTCCAGGAATTCCCTGACATTCTAAAAGAAAGCGATTTAGATCATTATCTCATACTGTGGAATGAAAAAAACTTGATGGAATACAGAATTGAATGAAAAAAAAGATTTAAAGAGAGAGAATAGAATATATTTCAAGGCAAAATAGGAATGTGATTAGGAAAAGGCCTGGTTCTCTGACCTAGATCGCCCATGATTTAAATAAAAAAGTAACTGTCCAGCTCTTTGTATACATGTGAAGTTAAAAATAAGCATCACCAGCAAGACAAAGTGTCATAGGCCTGCTATCCCAGTGACTATGGAGGCTTCGACAGGAGGATCACAAATTCAAAGCCAAAGGAACTTAGTGAGACCCTATGCAGCTTAGTGACTTAGTGAGAGTCTGTTTCAAAAACAAAACACAAACAAAGAAGGAAAGAAAAAAGTGGGTGCTGGAGATGTGGCTCACTGGTAAAAGTACCTCCAGGTTGAATACTTGATACCAAAAAAAAAAAAAAAATGGAGAGAGAAATTATAGCAAGAGTTAACACATTATAAAATTACAAATGTAATTACAAATACAACATAAATTACCAACACAAAAACTGGGAATATTTTCCCTAAGATAAATACACCAAATAAAGGGGCTCATTCCCTACTGGGGTCAGCTCTTTTAGCTCCGAGAAAACAAACAAACAAATAAATAATAAGCACAGTGGCAGGAATCGGACTTGGGCATAAACATCTAGAGACTTGATGTGCCACCATCTTCATCCGTCTTCATCCATGGTGGCCAGGAGGTGGCGCTGGGGCCCGAGAAATCTTGAAACAAGCCCAGAGTGTCCCGGATCTTGCTTTGCGTTTCCTTTTCCCTACAGTTACTGTGACGTCATTGTAACAGGGAAATCCCTCATTTCCAAAAATATGCATAAGGGGGTGGGGGAGGGGAGTAACACAAATACAGAAGTTTCTGACAAGCCGAAAACTTTCACTCAATTTTTGCTTTCAGTTAGTGGGTTGATACTTTTGAGGGGGATATCATTGTCTAAAAGTAGTCTCCGGAAAATGAAGAGAAATCCCCACGCAGTGCAAGGACTTCTGCATATGTCAGAAACCTGTCCGCCACCGCCACCCTCATCTTGGTTCTTGTACTTCCCTGAAAGAGTTTCCCTTAGTCTGCAAGCACTGGCCGCTGCTTTCTGTTTCCTTTGGGCACAGCTACTATGACATCACATGCAACGGAAATTAAGGAGAGCTCTCCTGCAGATGTCTCTGCAAAACCTAGACGTTTTAGGGGAACTTTTGCTTTCTACTTTTGCTGCACTGCTCTTCAGGGAAACCTTTAAGCTGAAACCACAACACATCAGAAAGCAGCCCTGTGTGAATGGGCAGGCAGGTGAAGGGAGAGAATGACAAGGGTGACCTGGGATTCTACCAGGGAGAGGAAGGAAACTGTGGTGTCCTGGAATGCTGAGGGGGGGGAGAGAGGGTGTGCCTGGGACCAGAATCACCAGGAAACATTCTTGTGTCTTCTGCACTTCCATGAAGACGTTCATTCCCACCGTCAAGTATTAATGCAAGCCACCATTACCTGAGTGCATGTACATGACACTTATTCAACATGAGGAGGAACAATTTTTCATCCTTTCTCAAACTCATGACAGACTTTTGAATTTTGGGTTGACTCCTTTGGAGGTCAGGGAATGAAGGGGGAGGGGCACAGTTCCAAAAATGTTATATGGAGACAAATAATGTTCTTCTAGGCAGTGAAGAAAATAAGAAAAATACTACCATATTTCAAAAATGTAGTCTGTGAAAGATATCAACCCAAATGTTTTTAAAGGCAAGTGTTTGCTTACTGTTTATAAAAACTCAGTATTTTGAACTTATTTTATTTCTAAGAAATCGGTGCTCTCTGTGGCTCAAAGAGTTTCACTGGGTTGTTCAACATCACACATCCAAACAGAATGGACTTTTCAACATAAAATTCTTCATCCCAATTTATGACTGATTTTGTAAGTTTTATATTTTATATTTCACTTACAGTTGTTAAATTCCTTTTATTCTGGAAACATGCACAATTCTCTATTCTGTTCCAGATGCACATGATTTTTGTTATATTTTCAACCTTTTTTTTTATTATTGAGTAATGGATTCACTAATCCAGTTTCCTACTTTCATTTTAGAAAGGAAGTATGTCAGTCTTTATCTCTATGGTAAGTATGTTATTTTTTGTTGTAATTGTTGGGCTTTTTTTGGGAGAGGGTATGCCTGGGGCCAGAATCACTACGAAACACTAAGTGTCTTCTGCACTTCCATGAACTTTTTTTTTGGGGGGGGGGTATCCACACAAGTTTGTGATATTTATAAAACCAAGAAAATTACCAGGAATAATACAAAAGAGTTCTTAACACATGTAACTACACCCCAAAATGAAGTGTGTTAAAAAGCTGTTGATGTAAACCAGTGTGACATGCGGTAAGTTGAATAGCTTAATAAGAAGCCAGTATTTCCAGGAATCCTTATGTGAGCACTAATAATGAGAAATTTTGAGGAAGGACTAAATTAGATATCTATTTCTCCCTAACAAATTAACAAGAACCAAGTGCTTGCTGGTGTTCAAAATAGAATTCATTAAAGCAACAATAAATTATTATTTTAAGTAGCTATGTTCTTACTTAAACATATTAAGCATATTAATATGATTTTCAATATATTAATTGCATAAAATTTTTCTGGAGAAAAACCTTACAAAGAAGAGAACACTATGTAGAAAAAATAACCACCCGTAATCTTTCCAGATCTCATGATTTTTCTTTTTCTACTGCAGAGTCACTGTCTCCTCCTTTTATCTACACCCCTCCTGTCCCTGGGGTGATGAAATTTCAGTTGAGCTTCTTGGTTTACTCTTCCGCTCACAGAGGAGACACGTGGCAGTGAGACCCAGCAAATTATGCTAAATAAAATTAGCCTGATGTTTTTGTTTGTTTATGAACTGTTTTTGGAGTCTTTCAAGATTTATGCATTCTTTTTTATTTAATATCTTTCTGAACAAGGATTATCTTGCTGCTTCTGAACTGCTTTCTTTTTTTTTCTTGAAGTTAGAAGCAAAATAGCCAAGAAAAAAATGAAGACAAAAGGGCATGAACCATTATTCTCAATAATTTTTGATGCATTATTTTTCTTTCTCTGGTCATTATTTCTAGGAAGCTGTTATTGCATTTGAAAACAATGGAGTAAAAGGAAAAGATGTAAGTCTGAATGAGTTGAAGGTTAAACTGACTGATAGCTCAGGTGACATAACACATGGGAGACCATCTCTTCTCTTATTTAACTCCCACATACTTCAGGGTCATTTCCAACCCAATAATTCTAGGATCCATTTCTAATGCTCACCAGTTCCATCAATTTTCCCATTTCAGTGATGGTTTCAATCCACAGAAGAGCAGACTGACATTTAACATGATACCAATCAAATGAGAATAAGTGATCATTGTAATAAAATATATCATGATTTTAAATTAATACAATATAAGATATTGACAATATCTTAAATCCACGATATCCAACTGAACAAAATGTTTCAAAAAGTGAAAACCATGCCCAGAACAAAATAATCTTTTTCAGATCACACCCTATTTTTATCCATGCCTCAGAAGATAATCTCTCATTAGTGTTTTCTCTATTTCTCACTAACTTTTTTTCATTTATTCATCTTTTACCCCATCCAGTATGGTTTCTGTTGATCACTTCTACCCAACCTGCTCTCTTTGGAATCACACTTGCCTAATAGTGAGAAATTAAATCCACATCTTCAGTAAATCCATGGATACCTCTTCTAGGCAAATTAATTTTCTTATACACTTTATCTCTACCATTCTCCCTTATTATCCTTCTAATATCAGTGTCTTCAATCTCTATCACCTTCTTGGATCTTCTCTCCCTTCCCTTTACTAAAAGTCAAAAAGTTCTCAGTTTGTCTTTTTCTGTCTCTACACTCTCTCCCCACAAGACCGTCTTCTCGGCTAGAATTACAGTCACCAATCATGACAGGTAGAGTTGCCATCAGACATTGTGTTTCTTGATAGACATCAAAGTGCAAATACCCAATGAATGTACAAACTTGCAATTTAGAAAAGATTTCTCTGCATTCACCTTTATGGGCTAACATGCTGCATGTACCTTCCACTGAGAGAATTTCACTGGTTTCCTCATACTTCTCATTGTAGCATTTAACATAATGGACATTCAGTATGATCAACTTGTTTAGGTTTCTTTCCCTGTAAATATCAGAGGGTTGGAGTTGTAGCTCAGTGGTAGAGTGCTTGCCTAGCGCACATGAGGCTGAATTTTATCCTCAGCATGACATAAAAATAAAATAAACATATTGTGTCCATCTACAACTAAAACAAAACAAAACAAAAATCAGATAGATGAGAGTAGGAACTGTATGTCATGTTCACCTCCATACCCTCAGAACAACTTGCAACTGATTTACACGATGTAAATTTTTAAGTATAGCCTAAATGTAACATTAGTGGGTAAATCAATTATACCGTTGATTTTTTGATCAAGTCACAAAATGAAATGTGATGAATTCTTTCAAGAATAAGTGCAAACTTTCATAATAAAAATTTAATAAAAGAAACAAAATAAAAGAGTAACAGTAAACTAAGACGAATGGGGGGAGAGAAAGGAAGAGAGAAGGGAAAACATATGGAAATGGTAGGAGACCTTCAGTGATACACAAAATTATAAGAGGTTATGAGGGGCAAGGGGGTGGGGGGAAAAAAGGGGAGAGAATTGAACAACAGCAGAGGAGGTAGAGAGGGAAGATGGGAGGGGAGGGGAGGGGAGGGGGGATAGTAGGGGATAGGAAAGGTAGCAGAATACAACAGTCACTAATATGCCATTATGTAAAAATGTGAGTATGTAACAGAAGTGAGTCTGTATTATGTATTTGGGGAGTTCAAAACCCAATTGAGTCGAATGTATGAAAGATGATATGTCTTGAGCTCTGTAATGTTTTGAACAATCAATAAAAAAAAAAGAAAAAAAATAAATAAATATGTAATATAAATTTAAAAAAAAAAAGAAACAAAATAAAAAGTTGACTAAACATGAAGTATATATTTTATTTTATCAGACACAATTTAAAGGCACACCTGAGATTATATAAACAAATATCATTAAGATTTAATAAATAGTACAAAATTAAATATTTCAATAAATACATAAATAGATACATCATAAGGGTCCTGGGTAAGGAATGTGATATTTTATAATAGTCCTGAAAATATCTAAAAAATTATTGAGTTCATGTCATGATAACAGCAGGAAAGAGTCTTTGAAATGGCAGAACTTGTGGGAGTGTGGTAAGGTGTGCTCATCAGTGAGAAGCATTTCCCTGCTGGACCAGGTCTCATTCCATGCTCCTTAGTCTTGCATACAAGTTGGCTGATGAAGAGAAGGATTTCATGATTTCTGCTCTGACCACCTCCCAGGCACAAGGCAGGTATTTCTTCTCCTTCAGGTAGACAGTGATCCTGTGGAAGTATTTCCTCACAGCCCTCAGGGGAGCCTCTTCCACCCCCACCTGCTGGGTCCCACAGGCTTTCAGGTCATCCAGCTGCTGATGGAGGCCAGTGAGGAAGGTGTCCAGGAGGGTCTTGTTCCAAGCAGCAAAGGCTTCGTGGGTGCTGAGGAGGTTGAAGACCTGCTGGGTCATCTCGTGGAGGACAGCAACAGCTTGAGCCTTCTGCACCTGCTCACCCTCCAACTGCTCCTGGGGGAAGGCAAAGTCCTTTCTGTAGTTCAGGCAGGAGAAAGTGGGAATTCTCCTCATTTTTTCCAGGAGGGTCCAGGTCCCCTCCTCATTCCTGTCAGGAGTTTCAAGACCCAGGTTGTGAATCTGAGGCAGGTCACAGCCCAGACAGCAGGTGGCCTTGCAGTTGAATACCACCAGGGCCAGCAGGAAAGCCAAGGGCAAGGCCATTGGGGATCTTGAAGATGCTGCTGTGCTGCTTGAGATGGATGATCTTGAATCTTTGCCTCTAGGTTCTCTGAAGCCCTTTACATGTTCCTATGTCTTATATAGAAACCATTATACTTTCAAGTTTCTGAATGTCACCCCTGGAACTTTCTACTTCTGTTTTTGCTTTCCTTTATGCATTCACTACATGTGCTTAGAGCACTGTTTCCCAACCAACCATTTTTTCAATATTGATTTTCTGTCCCCTGCCCTGAGACCCCCCTTTTAGAATTATTTTCCCAACTGAAACTCCTATTACTTTTTTTTTCCTACTGGGTCATATCCTCTTCCTTTTTATTTTTATTTTTTATTTTGAGACAGGGTCTCACTAATTTGTTTAGGGACTTGCTTAGTTGCTGAAGCTGGCCTCCTTCTCTTTCAGCTTCTGCAGTCACTGGGATAGCAGGTGTGTGCCATCTTTCCTGGCGTCAATGCGGTGGGAGGGGTGTACTAGGAGAGAATAGAGTTACTTTGGATTAAGTAGAGGGGAGTAAATGGAGGGTAGGAAATATGAGGATAAGAAGGATAGTTGAATGAAACAGACATTATTACCTTATGTACATATATGACTGCATGACCAATGTGATTCTATAACATGTACAATGAGAAAATTAGAAATTATACCCCATTTATGTATGATATATCAAAGTGCATAAATGCATTCTACTACTATGTATAACTAAAACAAAAAAATTAAGCTAAAAGTTAATCAGGAAAGCTTTTGGTATTGAATTTAACTTTCTAATTAAGTTTACTCTGTGGCTTTAATGTAACTAACTTACTTATAGAAATCATTGTATCATAGTCATGTGCCAATAAGCTCTTAATAAAAGCATAATAATTTTAATGTAATAAAATATTTAAAATCATTTAAATGCTATAAACTATGAAAAATTATTTTCTTCACATCTATTGTTAGTTTACTTTGCTTTAATTCCACAAAATTTTTTACTTCATTATTTGCTACATGTTTTTCAAAGAGTTGATATTTTCTTCTCTTCAGTACAGAACGTAATAATTGACAAGTTGAATAACATTAGTAGAATCCAATAGTAAGATACAAAATTTTTATATTTAATGTTCAAAGCCCAAAACACACTCATAAGCACTGTTTTGAACTTAAGAAAAATTTACATTGAAGATAATGACAGTCCATCTCTATATGGAGGCCACCTCTCAGGATGTAATTTGGAGATTCAGCAACCCAGGAAAGTCCTCCAATCCCAGCCATCTATTTGCCACAGGTTTGGAACACTGATCTTGCGTACACTTTACTTATCTCCATGAACTCAGCACATGTGCTTTCCATGTCATACAAAGGAAAGCCAAATGACTTCTTTTTTTTTTTTTTTCAGTGCTGGGGATCAAATCCAGGACTCTGTTGAGGCTACGCAAGCACTCCACCAGGTAGCTACATCCCCAGCCTAGAAAACCCAATGAGAAATGATACTAAGGTCTAAATTTTTTTAAAATTTATTTATTTTTTTATTTTTAATTTTTATATTTTTTATTGGTTGTTCAAAACATTACAAAGCTCATGATATATCATCTTTCATACATTTGACTCAATTGGGTTATGAACTCCCATTTTTACCCCAAATACAAATTTAAGGTATAAATTTTTGTCAGATAGGGTTAGCTTTGAGTACCTCAAAGGAGTAATTTTCACACTTTGGGAACCAATATCATGATAATGAGAAAACAAAATTGAGAAAATGCTCTCACTTTTATTTTTTTTAATTTAATTTCAAACTTTCTAAAGAAATTGCAGAAGTCTAATCCTAATTGACTCTTATCAACACAAGCAAATCATCTTTTTCCGAAATACCAATACTGAGATCTAAAGATATTAAGGTTAGTCGCCTGTGCAACTGTTCCACGTAGCACATAAGACACTAGATATTTTTCTTTCTCATTTTCTTCTTCATAGAAAGCAAAAGTTGTCACTTTTTATATCCCAATGATTGGAGACAAAAATAACACAAATACATGTCAAAATGTGATAAAAACATAAAGAAAACAATATCCTTCTAGAAAACAAAAGAGACAAAAAATAACTTAGCTACGTTCAGCCCAGCAAAGCAAATTACTAGATAGGATAGAAAAGAGGCAGTTGGGTAAGGAATGTAAAGGAAAGTAGCAAGCAGATGTGGGCTCAAGGAAGAGTCATTAATTCCTGGTCCAGGGCTTGTTTCCAGTTTTGCAAATCCAGGCTTCACATAGTGTGAGGGAAGACACACCAACCAACACATAAGTTCATGTGCAAGAAAGGCTAATTTGTGAGATCTCAGTATTTTATCTGGATAATGGAAAAGTGTTAGATATATTGAATTTTCCCTGATGAAGAAAAAAACCTCAAAGATCAGTATTCTTCCTGTAATTTTTCTCTGTCAAGAAACACAGAATTGATGCTTTCAAAATATATTTTCCCAAAGCTAGTAGAGATAAATAATATAAATCATGTTAATGAAAGAATGAAATATTTAAGTTGTATAAAGTTTTTACAGTCAATGAGACATTGCCCTTAGAATTTCTAAAATAATAATAATAATAATAGCAATATTCATGTTTCTATATATATTTACCATGTACCATTGCTCAGTCTATTGAATTTCCAGAGACCATAGCAGACAATGCTATTGCCCACATTTACCACAAAAAAAGGAAGTACAGGTGTCTCATGAATAGCGGAGTCAATGTTGGAACCCAATGCACCCTTTTCTCACTCCCCAGTCTCGCTTGGTTTCTGGGGACATTTCTGGCCAAAAGAACCAGAACTGATTTCTAGATTGATCAATATTTTCCTGTACAGCCCTTCTTCAGCCATGACAGTCTTTCAATTCAGCTCCCATTCCTCCCCTTCTCTTTGTCAGGCAATGTTACATAATAGCAAAATTGGCCTCCATACACTTACCAATGTTGTATCCTAGGCTGCCTTCTTTCAAATGTATCCACAAGAACTTAAATGTGTTGTTAAACAGTGTGTGCACCTCAGCACATATTTATGAACACCTCTTAGAAATCTTACATATTTCTATTCTTGCATTCAAGTATCTATAAAGCTCTCTACTGTATTCACCACAGCCCAAGGTTGTGGGTCATGATCAAGCCAGAGGCTTGAGACAAATTACAACTAAACCAAAGAACTAAGGCTCAGAGCTCACATCTGATAAGGCTCACAGAGGCAACTAAAGGTGTAGAAAGGAGAGCCTTTCTGGAGAAGGGAGAGTCCAGGGTACTTAAGATGGAGGACTGAGATGACAAAAGGCTCTGGGTCAACTGCCTTGCTAGTTGCTTCATGTCTCCTGTTTATAGCCTGGAAAAGTTTACATACTTTATATAAAGAGATATGAAAAATTGTGTTCTATATGTGTAATAAGAATTGCAATGCATTCCACTGCTGTCGTGTATTTAAAAAAATAAATAAATAAAAGATTAGAAAAAAAAGAAAAGTTTGCTGCTGGGTTTATTTTATAGACTTATTTGGAGAAGTGGGCTCAATAAATTGAAAATGTCGGGATAAAACAAAAGAAAAGATGTTGGAGGAAAAGAACATATTTGCAGTGGTAGAAAGTGATTGGACAAAATGAGCATAGAAATAGAGGAAACTCTGTCTTAGACTTTCCATATTTTCAGGTGGATATTTATGGTTGTAAAAACTACTGACCTTTATTCTTCCATTCTTTCAGGTCTAACACACACACACACACACACACACACACACACACACACACACACTGTAAATGAGCATTTCCTTCCTTTATCTCCATTTATTTCTATGGGATAATGGACTCCATTCCAGTTTGACTACCAGATTTTGCATGCAATAATTAGAATAGTACTTTAGATTAAAAAGCACTGGATTTTGAGTCCTTAGTTCAAGGTTTTCCCTGCCAAGATTCTCATTCTTCTTTTTGTATGACTATATTCTCTCTTCTTGCTACCAGGGATGAAGCCTTTAATGACTTTGCATTTTGCTCCTCAGGGGATTAATCTCCAGAATATATAATGAAGTAAAAAGATGAATACCAAAAACACAAATAACCCAATTAATAAATGGGCAAAATAACTAAAGAGAAACTACTCAAAAGAAGAAACACAAATGATCAACCAATAAAAAAAATGTTCAATATCTCATCATCTCTAGCAATCAGGGAATTGCAAATCCAAACTACCTTGACATATCATCTCACTTTAATTAGAAAGGCAATTGTCAAGAATACAAATAGTAATAAATGCTGGCAAAAATGTGAGGGAATAGTACACTTGTTCATTTTTGGTGGGACTGCATAGTAGTACAATCACTGTGGAAAACAGTATACAGATTCCTCAAAAAACTAGGAATGCAACAACCACATGATCCAGTAATCCCCTCTTGGGTGTATATCCAAAACATCTAAAATCAGCATGCTCTAGGGAAGGAGCAACATCAAATTCATAGTAGCACAATTCATAATAGCCAAGCATTAAAACCAGCCTATGTGCCCATCAACAGAAGAAAGGATAAAGAAATGTGAGATAGACACACACACACACACACAATAGAGTTATTCAAACATATAGAATAATGAAATTATGGCATTTTCTAGTAAATGGATGAAACTGGAGAATATGATGCTAAGTGAAATAAACCAAAAGTCAAAGACTGGATGTTTTATCTCATATGCAGAACCTAAAGCAAAAAAATAAACAAACAAATCAATAACCAAGAAAAGAAAAGAAAAATGGGGTGGGGAATCCAAAGGGAGATGAGGAGATGAGTGTGGTGTAGAGAAAGGAGATTGAGAATGAGTGATATAGAGAAAGGGGATTGAGAAGAAAGGAAGAGGGACGACTGGAAAAGGGAAGAACTGAGGAGTGAACTAACCAAACTTTCCTATCTACATACATGAAGGTAGCACAGTGAATTTAACCTATATTTATAATCATAACACAATAAACTCAAACTATAAATAAAAGGAAGAAATATCAGTAGTGTAGAAGAAAGAAAATGGGGGGAGAAGGAAGGGGCAGGGAAATTATCAGGGATTGAACTGGTGCAAACTGCGTACCATGCTTGCACAATTATGTCAAGATGAACATAAACATGATGTATATCAATGATAAACTAATTTTATAAGGTCTAAAATTTTAAAGGCTTTGAAATAAGTAAAAATGAAAAGGCAGATTAATTTTATTTAGCACCATTTGCTGGGTCCCACTGCCTCACATTTTCTCTGTGAGATGGAGAAGGAAGAACCAAGAAGCTCAATTGAGATGCCATCATTCCAGGGAGAGGAGGGGTGTGGATAAGAGAGAAGTTAGTGACTCTGATGTGGGGGAAGAAAAAACAGTAGAACTGGAAAGATTGTAGATTACTTTCTTGTGTGCATAGTTGGCTATTGTTTTCAATGTACTTTTGATAGATTTTATGTAATTGATGTAGTGAAAATCATATTAATATGCTTAATATAGTTTTAAAGTTTAGAGAGGAAGGATTCCCCAAACAGTTTTCAAGACTTGGTTCCCAGTGCAGCAATGTTGAGAGGTTGAGCTCTTGGGAAGTGATTGGATCATGTGGATTTTACCTCATCAATTGATTAACCAACTGATATCTGAATGGCCTATGGGGGGCTGTGAGGAAACTGTAGGAGGAAGGACCTACAGGAGGAAGTGGGTCTCTGGGGGCCTGCCCTGGAAGGGAAGGGTTTATCTTGAACCTGGATGCTTCCTTGTTCTTTCTCTGCTCCTAGGATGCAATGACCTGAGCAGCTTGGCCCCACCGCCATGATGTTCTGCCTTGCCTCAGGCCCAGAGCAATGGAGTTAGTTGACTATGGAGTGAAGCCTCTTACTACAAAATACTTAATACTTGTTTATGTCAGGAGTTTTGTCCACAGTGACAAAAGCCCACTAACACATATGTTTATTTTAAATTATGACATAGTTATTTACAAAAACAATTGATAATTGTTTCAATTAATGACTCTTTGATTACCAGTAAGCTACTTGTGTTTTGTTGAATTGTTGAGCAGGAATAGAAAATTATTCAATTTCCATCAGAATATTTATTATTACTGATGAGAAAATGACTCCTAAAATTGTTGGCTTTGTTAACTTATTTAATTTACATAATTGTTACTACACCCATGTTCAAATACATTTCATTTTCTGATATTGTTGTATTTGATAAGAATTCTTTTATATTACTTCTTATAATTTTCCTAGTATTGGACATATTAAAATTTCTGTGGGTACACATAATCAATTCAACATTGACATGAAGACTGACACATTTCCTTTATAAACTGAAAGTAGGGAAATGCATCAGGGAATCTATTACCCAAAACTGAAAAAAAAAATTGATCAAAACCAGTTGAAAATGCAACATGAATCATGGAAATCTAAAGTGCGAATGTGTTGTGTATAATTCCAAAGAAAATTTGAGTTAACCATTATAACAGGAATCAAAACTATTTACAATATCAGTTGTCAACCAGAATAAAGAACTGGCATTGAATTTCCATTCTGCTAGGTATATGTGTGATATAGCACAACCCACTTAAACTCCAAACTACAGTTTTCTTATACATAAAATTTATGTTCAAAATATGTTGCAAACACTAAAAAAATACTTGCATTTCAAAGACCTTAGCATAGTATCATCCATAGACAGGATTTTAAATTATGTAGGCATTCTATTATTTTTCTTTCCTGTCTAGGAGGATACCACTTGTTTTTGCAGAGAATTCTTACAACTTTCCCCCCTAAAGAGGCACTAACTGACCTTTAAAGAAGGCAACCTGAAAGCCTATAATTCTGTCATGAGTTCTATAAAGACTGAAGAATGACTCAGGAAATTGTGGCTCATGTTAATACCTTACAGTGGGAATGAACATTTTCATGGAAGAGCAGAAGACTCATAGTGTTTCATTTTGATTCTGGTCCTAGGCACACACCAACACCACTACCACCCTTGCCCTCAGCATCCCAGGACTCATTCCCATAGCACCCCAGGTTTCTTCCTCTCTCAGGTAGAATTCCCAGGACACCCTTGTCATTCTCTCCCTTCACCTGCCTGCCCATTCACATAGGGCTGCTTTCTGAAGTGTTGTGGTTTCAGCTTAAAGCTTTCCCTGAAGAGCAAGCAGTGCAGAAAAAGTAGAAAGCAGAAGTTCCCCTAAAACATCTAGGTTTTGCAGAGACATCTGCTGGAGAGCTCTCCTTTTTCCGTTGCATGTGATGTCATAGTAGCTGTACCCAAAGGAAACAGAAAGCAGCATTCAGTGCATGCAGGCTAAGGGAAACTCTTTTCAGGGAAGAGTTCACTCTGGTGTGACAAGAGCAGCGACAAGTTTGGGGGCAGGTTTCTGATCTATGCAGAAGTCCAACCACTGCATGGGTTTTTCCTCATAATGCAGAAAGTACTTTTGGGTAATGATAATGGTTCCCATCTATGTAAGGATCTGTATCAGAGTAGTGATACCTCACCTCTCTCAATAACTACCTTCAAAAGCATGATATTTTTAAAAAAGAAAGAAAATCTGGGAAGAGTTCTAGCAAAGACTGAAGAATAGTTACTCTTCACATGGAAGATAAGTCTTATTTGTAGGTTGAGTCAGAACATGACAGCTTGTAGGCCATTCTGGATACGATAGGCTCTGAAACTGACTGGTAATAGGTATGTTACTCTCCGGGCTTATTCTGATGGCTGGCACATTCCTCCCTATTACTCTAGCTCACTTTTTTTTTCCATTAGGAAATCACAATAATCATTTTCCCTTCCTCTAGAATTCCCCACTTGGGGTCTTCCTTCACTCCTCATTAGCCTGCTCTGCATATTCACACAGCTGTTTTCTCCTCCCTTGTGGTTTCTTTCCATCAATTTCCCTTTTGTAATACAGATACCACATTTGACAGAAAAAGTTGAGTGAAAGTTCTCGGTTTGTCAGAAACTCCTATGTGAGTGGTTTTTGTTCATGCATTATGAATGTTTTTGGAAAGGAGGGGATGTCCCTGTTACAATGATGTCATAGAAGGAAACAGCAAGCTCCACTGTACTCTAAGGTTATGTCAAAGTCACAGAGGAGGATCACCATCTGCTGGCCACAAGAGATGAGGATATCAGCAAATCTGTGGAGAGCTGACATTGTTGGGTTTAAGCAGTGTTGATCTCCGATGATATAGTTTATTTCTCCAGAGGGAAAAAAAGGCACAAGTCTTTTACCTAGGAGGGAAAAGCCTTTATCTTTAATATTGGAATAAACTACTTTCCTTGGCATTTTAATCTTAGGGAAAATTCATCAAGTTTCAGGCAGGTCCTATCCTCTGAGAAAAGGACAGGTCTGTGCAGACAAAGGATCAGAATGCAACTTGCTCTGTGGTGATCACTACCTCCAGTTTCTCAGGACACAGAGCATGGCAGGGGAGCTGCCTATCCGCTGTGAAGCTCAAAAGATAGCCAGAAAAATCTGCTGAATTGTGTGTTAGCTCTTTATTAAGTGCGGTTTGTCCCTACAAATTCCTTCCTACAATCAGATTCCATCCTTTTAATTTCTACCAGCAGGAAGACCTTAATGTCCCTCTGTGTAGGTCATGAGCTTGTATTATTTCTGTCTGGACTTGGTCATCAGGGCACAGAGGAGAGTAAAGGACTTCAGAGGACACAGTAGCCAGCTGACACTGTGGACGCTGTTTGGGTAGGACTGGGAGGGATTCAAGCAATCTGCACAGCACTGAGATTGATAAGTGGATCAGGAAGCGATTGTGAAGTTCAGGGGGAAGGAAGGGGCTTTGCTTTTACTGGGATCTCTCCATTGCTTCCCTCCCTTTGGTGGGCTAGAGAGCCTCAGTTTATGTGTGAAGTAATTTTGGTCCCTTTCCTTTTTTTCCTTGTCCACCCCTTGTGAGGTAACTAGTTTAGGAAAAAATCTATGTGGAATTTTTTTTTTATGAACTTGGCTGTCTTTGAATGCTGACATCTTTCAATCATTATAACCTCTTCCACTCTTCACTTGCTACTTACTTACACTTGATGTAATATTTCATTATATTCATATTATTTTTTGTTTATATAACTTGGAAAAATTGTATGGCTAACTTCATAATATAACCTTCCTCTGAAAATCTGTGTAGCCACATACTGCTTCAAATCCTAGTTTTATTAGCTTATGAATTCAACAGAACAGGGAGCCTGGAGGCATGGTGGAGTATGGGGTACGGGTGGGCTAGGGAGAGAGAGAATCAACACTGAGGTGTCAAGTGTTCCTCTCTGCAGACACAGGCTGTGCTTCACCCAACCTCATTTACAGCTTGGCACATTCAGCCCACCTAAGAGCAGGCACCGAAAAACAGGAGGAATGTCCAAATGCTCCTGGGATCACAACACAGCACAACCTGGAGACAATCACGTTTTTCAAACTGCATGACCAGGAATGTGAACATGGCCATGTTTGACTCTTCCTGTCTACTAAAGCCTAAGTTTTGAAGGTCAATGCCCATTGATGTTCAGCCTGGCACAGAATCAGTAAGCAGAAGGGGACCTGCCCACTCTTCTTTTCCCAGTGAACTGCCAAAGAATCCAGCAGCTTAACTGTGCTCCTGTTTAGAAAGTTCCATGTCCTGATTCCACCAGCAAGTGACTATACCCAAAACACAACTCTTACATGTTCACAACATCAGAGCTCATGTCTAAAAATAGGAAGAAGTTGCAGGAGCCAGTATGATCCATGGAAGGATAAGATAGATCCTCTAAGCGTCCACTGAAACAAGGGCTGATCCTCAGGAAATGAAGCAACATCAATTGAGTTTGTTTTTCCTGCAGATTATAAGGTCTGATTTCAGGATTTAGAATCATTCCACTTGTTTCCTCTAACACAGAGAGGTGACTGAAGTGGAGGCTGGAGTAGAATCTTCCCCCAGAGATAAGGACAACATCAGTGTCCCCAGCATGAGTGACAGAGCACAGCAGCCTGCAGAGCACTGATAGGGTGGAAGGTTGCTCCAGTGAGGCCTGCAGGGGGAGATTATCCATGAGGCCAGTGCCACCCATGGAATCCCTCAGTCCTAGTCATAATGCAGCTCCTTTAAAAAACAAGCAATATGTGAACAGCACTTGAACTATGGGTTCACAATCAGGCGTTTGAGAACATTCAACAACAATTAGGGCACCACATTTCTTTTTTATCATTATGCATTTATTTTCAGTCTTTTGCACTGGTGCATTCTAATTATACACGATAGTGGGATTTATAGTGATACATTCATATGTGCTCATAACTTAACGTTCCCTCTTTCCTCATATTAATTCTCATTTGCACTCCTGTGGTCTCCCTTATATTTTCATTATAATTATTCCCCTCCCCTCCTTTTTCTTTTCTCTCTCTAGCTTCCACATTTGAGTGAAACCATACAAACCATGACTTTTTGAGTCTGGCTGATTTTTCTTAACAATGTTGTCCAGATCTATCCCTGTAACTGAAAATGCCATAAATTTTCTTTTTCTTTATGGCTACATAAAACTCTATTGTATATGCATACCGCATTTTCCTTATCCATTTACTTCTTATCCATTTATTTATCCATTTATTTCCTAGACTGGTTTCATAACTTGACTAATGTGAACTTGAAATTCATTATCGTAACTCCCTCATCTACTTCATCCATGCTGTGTCTTCTCCTTGGTTCACAATTTCCACGTGCATCCCTGTTCTCCTTCTTCTTCTTCTTCTTTTTTTTTTTTAATGAGTCCTTTAGACATACTTGTCTCAACTCTCCCTGGAGTATTGACATTAGATCTTTGGTTAAGTACTCCAGATTTATATTTCTTTCCAGTAGATTCTATAAACCAGGGTTACTGAGAGGACTGAGTTAATATTTGCAAGGCTCTAAGAACAGTGACTGTTCTTCGGTTCTTTTACAGCTTTCTGAAAGTGGTCATTCAATGTTTGAGTAGATCATTATCTTAGTGATCATTATCACTCAGGGGAGGATAATATCCACTGACCTGCCAGACAAAGTGAGTGCTATAGTGATTGTCATCAGTGGTCAGCCTTCTGGGAGTTGGTTTTTGTGACTCTTCCTTTTTCTCCTCAGAGCTGATCACATGTGGATTAAATGTAAGCTGAGAGCAGTATAAAACTGATAGTAGGAAAAACAAACAATAAAAGCATGGTGTTATTGTTTTGTTAAAAAAGGATACACAGACCATGGAATACAATAGAAAAACCAGAAATTATTCTACAAAAACAGCCAAGTAAACTTCAACAAAGAGCAATAGCATACATTAGAGAAAAAAAATTCTCTTCAATAAATAGTGGTAGGCAAACAGGGTATACATATGAACAACTATGAAACCAGACTCCTATTTCTCACCATTTATAAAAATCAATTCAAAATGCACCAACAACCTAAAAGAAAGACTCTAAACTATGAAGTAGTAGATGAACATATAGGGGGAAAACTATGGAAGTATTCAAAAATATTTTGATAAGATTTTTGATATACAGGCAACAAAAGTAATGTAGACAGATGAAATTATAAAAAACTAAGAAGATTCTGCACAGAAAAGTAGACATTCAACTGACTTAAGAGATAATCTAGAGAATGGGATGGAGAAATATTTGACAATGATTCATCTGACAATGGGTTAATATTCATTCAATTTTTTAAATGGACATAATATCCGGATTGACATTTCCTGAAAGAAGACACAAAACAGGCAGCATGAAAAATTTTCAGTATCACTAATAATCAGGATAATAGAAATCTAAACCACAATGAGATAACATTTTAATCTAGTTAAAGTGACTATTATAAAAAAGATAAAAAGTAATAAATCCAGGTGATGATGCATATAAGGCAAAATCTTACATATCATTAATGGGAATGTACATCAATATAACCATTATAGAAAACAATTTGGAGATGTCTCAGAAAACTGAAAATAGGACTCCCATATGATCCCACTAAGGAATATATAGTCAAAGGGAATAAACTCATTGTGTAATAGAAACACCTGCAAAGCTGTGTTTATTGCCACACTATTTTCAATAGCCAAGATATAAAACCAACTGTGACATCTGTCAATGGATAAATGAATACAAAGAGTTAAAAAAATTAAGGGATGCAAAATAAGTTGATAAAATATAAAGACAATGTTTTGTTTTATTAATCATACTATAAAGATATACATAATATTTTATGAAAAAAATTTATAAATAGTTAAATGAATATTTAAATAGACAGATAGGAACATCTATAGGGTTGGAAGAGATTAGTGCCTGCAGATTTGAGTGCAATGTTGCTTAACTCTTGAAAATGTCTCAAAACTGGCTTGAATTCTTGTCATAATTCCAGCAGGAAGGAGAGTCTTTGAAATGGCAGAACTTGTGGGAGTGTGGTAAGGTGTGTTCATCAGTGAGAAGCATTTCCCTGCTGGACCAGGTCCCATTCCATGCTCCTTAGTCTTCCATACAAATTCACTGATGAAGAGAAGGATTTCATGATTTCTGCTCTGACCACCTCCCAGGCACAAGGCAGGTATTTCTTCTCCTTCAGGTAGACAGTGATCCTGTGGAAGTATTTCCTCACAGCCCTCAGGGGAGCCTCTTCCACCCCCACCTGCTGGGTCCCACAGGCTTTCAGGTCATCCAGATGCTGATAAAGGCCAGTGAGGAAGGTGTCCAGGAGGGTCTTGTTCCAAGCAGCAAAGGCCTCCTGGGTGCTGAAGAGGTTGAAGTCTTGCTGGTCACCTGGTGGAGAACAGCAACAGCTTGAGCCTTCTGCACCTGCTCACCCTCCAACTGCTCCTGGGGGAAGGCAAAGTCCTTTCTGTAGTTCAGGCAGGAGAAAGTGGGAATTCTCCTCATTTTTTCCAGGAGGGTCCAGGTCCCCTTCTCATTCCTGTCAGGAGTTTCAAGAGCCAGGTTGTGAATCTGAGGCAGGTCACAGCCCAGAGAGCAGGTGGACTTACAGCTGAGCACCACCAGGGCCAGCAGGAAAGCCAAGGGCAAGGCCATTGGGGATCTTGCAGATGCTGCTGGGCTGCTTGAGATGGGTGGTCTTGCACCTTTGCCTCTAGGTTCTCTGAAGCCCTTGATATGTTAAGGTCTATTTATGTCTTAAATATAAATGATTATGCTTTCAATTTTCTGAATGTCACCCCCAGGACTTTCTACTTCTGTTTTTGCTTTCCATTATGCATTTATATGTGTTTACAGCAGTGTTTCCAAAACATTTTCCATCATTGATTCTCCTCTCCTGCCCCCAGACTCCCTTTTAGAGAGTCCAACTGACACTCCTGTTTTATTTTTTTGGTACTGGGTATTAAACCCAGAAGTGCTTTTCCACTGAACCAAAACCCTCTCCCTTTTAATTTTTATTTTGGGACTGGATCTTACTATGTTGCTGTGGCCTTAATTAGTTGCTGTGGTCAGCCTCAAACTTGAGATCCTCTTATCTCCAAGTTACTGGGGTACAGATGTGTACCACCACACCCTGTCTATTATATGTTAATAATAGATATACTGTATACATATTTATATAACCAATGAATATATCTACTTTGAAAGTCAATTTGTTAAATTTAAACTTTGTATTCAATACAGAGTTAAAAATGTCAATATAAAAAATTCAGTTAAAAACTAATCTGAAAATGTATTGACATTGAACTTAACTTTCTAAATAAATTTTACTTGATTGACTTTTATGTAACTAATTTACATATATAAATCACAATGTATCAAATTTATATGCAAATAAAATTTTACAAAAATATAATAATTGCAATGCAACAAAATACTTAAAATCATTTAAAAGCTACAACCTACAGAAAATAGTTTTCTTAACATTTATATTTTGTGCACTTTGCTTCACCTTCAATTAGAAAATTTTTGTATTCACTCTTTGCTAGATATATTTCAGATAATTGTTATTTCCTTCTCTTCAGTACAGGACAAACTTATGGGTTAGTTGAATAGCAACATTAGAATTAAATAATAGGATACACATCTTTGTATTTAATTCTCAAACCCAACAACATATTTATAAGTACTGAGGGTCTAACATAAAAAACATCCACTCAGAAGACAATAACAGCCCATCCCTACAGGGATGTAACTTGGAGATCCAGCCACCCAGGAATGTCCTCCAGTGCCAGCCATCTATTTACCACAGGTTTGAATCACTAATTTTGCATACAATTTTCTTATTCCATGAACTCAGCATTCATTTTTTTCCATATCATACAAAGGAAAGCCTCATGACTTCTTTTTCCCAATGCTGGGGATCAAGGTTAGGCAAGCACTCCATCAGGGATACACATCTCCAGCCTAGAAAACCAATGAGAAATTATATTAAGTTATGTTTTTGTCAGCTAGGGTAGAGCTTTTAGCACCACAACCATTACAATAAATAAGATGTAGTCAGACCTCAAAGGACAAATTTTCACACTTTGGGGACAAGTATCATGATAATGAGAAGAGAAAATGTCATCACTTTTTAAAAAATTTATTTTCAAACTTTCTAAAGAAAATGCAGAGGTCCAATCATAATTACGATTCTTATCAAACAAAATCAAATTATATTTTTCCTAAATACCAATACTGGAATCTAAAGATATTAAGGTTAATGGCCTGTGCAATTGTTCCACATAGCACATAAGAGACTAGATATTTTTTCTTTCTCATTTTCTTCTTCATAGAAAGCAGAAGTTGTCACTTTTTGCTTCCCAATAACTGGGGACAAAAAGAACACAAATGCTTGTCAAAATGTGATAAAAATGTAAAGAAAACTATGTCACTGGAAAAGAACAAATAAAAAGGTGAAAAATAACTACATGCATCGCAGGAAAGATGCAAATTACTGAATGGGATAAAGAATAGACAGTTGGGTAAAAAATGTAAAGGAAAGTAGCAAGCAGTTGTGGGCTCAAGGAAGAGACATTAATCCCTGGTCCAGGGCTTGTTTCCAGTTTTGCAGAATCCAGGCTTCACATAGCATCAGGGAAGACCCATCCACCAACTCACAAGTTTATATGCAAGAAAGGCTAATTTGTGAAATCTCAGTATTTTCTCTGGATAATGGACAAATGTTAGTTGCATCATGTTCTCCCCTAAAGAAGAAAAAACCCAGTGATCAATATTCTTCCTGTCATTTTTTTTTTGCTCAAGAAGCAAAGAATTGATACTTTCAAAATATATTTTCCCCAAGCTAATATGGAGTTCAATAATAATGATTATGAAGAGATACCACCATGGCAGACAACTGACGTCATCAGACTGCGGCGGAGGAGATTACTTCATTGAAACCTGCGGCTACAGGTGTGTAATTCCCTAGCCTTCCCTCTCCACACATCGGGGAAACCTTAAGGGCCAATCTCAGCTCTCCTGTAAGGGCCCCTCCCAACTCTCCCGTGAGCACGGTAGCCAGACCGAGGGAATTAGAGGTGGCGCGGGACCCACGGCGCGGGACTACCGCTCCAACCAGTGCTGACAGCTGAGGTCTCTTGCACCAGCTACCCGGGGTGTGGCTACCGGAGGGGCAGTAAAATTCGCTGAGGATTCTCAGCCCCAAGCTCTACAAACATAGGGTCTGAGGGATTGGCAAACTGGAAGAGTGTGCCCAGTCATTCATGACAACAGGGCTCCCGGGAGCAGCAGACCTGGCGTGTACCCAGTATTGTGGTGAGCGGCACCCGTGAGAGGGGCCTGGCTAGAGGAAAAGTGGGGAAGTGACTAGACACAAGAGGACGCCCTAGGCACCCAGGATTGGAGACTCGCCCAGTCTGGGAGGAGGAGCTGCTGCACAGTGATTGGTTTCCGCGTATTGATAGGAGAAACTTGGCCTGGTGGTCACAGCGCCACCTACTGGAAGAGAAGTTAATCAAACTCTAAGACTGCATTTATTAGTTTTTTGGTTTTTTTTCTTTTTTTCTTTTTTTTTTTTTTTAATTTTGATTTCGGGTTTTTTTCATTTTCATTTTTCTTTCTTGTTTTATTAAATTTTTTTTACATTTTTTTTCGTCCAAATTTAATTTTAATTTTTTTCTTATTATTTAAATTTTTTTTTATTTCCTATTTTTTTCTTCTTTTGTCTTTTCATTTCTTTTCAATTATCTTACCCCCCCTTCCTTGAATTCTACCTGCTTACTCTCATTCTATTTAGTGACTTTTTCCCTTCCCTTCTAATACCTTTCCTCCCAAGCATCAAATAAATTTATAGGAGTAAACAGTAACTCAGCAGTCAAACAGAAGAAGAAGTAACATGAGCAGCTTCAAAAAGCAAGGAAGAAAAGGAGTACAAACAATGCAGGACAGCCTAAATATTCAGGAGGACCTAGAGTCATCAGAAAAATGGTCATATAAAGAACTCAAGGAACACCTTAGACAGATGGAATGGAACCTTAAAGAGGATACGAGACAGCAAATTCAAGCAGCGAAAGAACACATTGAGAATGTATTACACAAACAGATAAAAGAAGAAGTTAAGCACCTTTATCAGGAGATAGAGATTATAAAAAAGAATCAAAACATAATCTTAGAAATGAAGGAAACCATAAACCAAATTAAAAACTCAATTGAGAGTATCACTAACAGAGTGGAGCAAGTAGAAGCCAGAACGTCAGATAATGAAGACAAAATATTTCATCTTGAAAAGAGTCTAGCCAACTCAGAAAGGCTGGTAAAAAATCATGAGAAAAACATCCAAGAGTTATGGGATAACATAAAAAAACCAAACTTACGAGTCATTGGGATAGAAGAAGGTACAGAGATTCAAACCAAGGGAATGAGTAACCTGCTGAATGAAATAATTACAGAAAACTTTCCAGAAATAAAAGAGGAAACAGATATACAAATTGAAGATGCATACAGGACACCGAGCACACAAAATCACAGTAGACCAACGCCAAGACACATTGTTATGAAGATATCCAATATACAGAACAAAGAGAAAATATTAAAAGCTACAAGAGAAAGGAGACAGATTACATTCAGGGGTAAACCAATAAGGTTAACAACGGATTTTTCATCACAGACACTGAAAGCAAGAAGGTCATGGAACAATGTATTTCAAACACTGAAAGACAATGGATGCCAACCAAGAATTCTGTATCCAGCAAAATTAAGCTTCAGGTATGACAACGAAATAAAAATCTTTCATGATAAACAAAAGTTAAAAGAATTTGCAGCCAGAAAACCAGCATTGCAAAGCATTTTGAGCAAAACACTACACGAGGAAGAAATGAAAAACAATAACCAAAACCATCAGAGGGAAGTGCCTCGGTAAAGACAGAGGGCGAGGGGAAAAATAATCATGGAGAAACAAACTAAATTTTTTTTTAAAAAAGAGGATAATTAATCAAACATGGATGGAAGTACAAACCATATATCAATAGTAACTCTGAATGTTAATGGCTTAAACTCTCCAATAAAGCGACATAGGCTGATATCATGGATTAAAAAAACAAATCCGACAATATGCTGCATCCAGGAGACACATCTGATTGGAAAAGACATACACAGGCTGAAGGTGAAAGGATGGGAAAAAATATACCACGCACACGGTCCTCGTAAGCAAGCAGGGGTGGCCATCCTCATATCGAATAAAATCGACTTCAAGACTAAGTTAATCAAAAGGGATAAAGAAGGACATTATATACTGTTGAAAGGAACCATTCACCAACAAGACATAACAATTATCAATATTTATGCACCAAATAATGGCGCTGCGACATTCATAAAACAAATTCTCCTCAAGTTCAAGAATCAAATAGACCACAACACAATAATTATGGGTGACTTCAACACACCTCTCTCACCATTGGACAGATCCTCCAAACAAAAGTTGAATAAGGAAACTATAGAACTCAATACCACAATCAATAACCTAGACTTAACTGACATATATAGAATATATCAACCATCATCAAATGGATATACTTTTTTCTCAGCAGCACATGGATCCTTCTCAAAAATAGACCATATATTATGCCACAGGGCAACCCTCAGTAAATATAAAGGGGTGGAGATAATACCATGCATTTTATCTGATCATAATGGAATGAAACTGGAAATCAATGATAAAAGAAGGAAGGAAAAATCCTACATCACATGGAAAATGAACAATATGTTACTGAATGATCAATGGGTTACAGAAGACATAAAGGAGGAAATCAAAAAATTCTTAGAGATAAATGAGAATACAGACACAACATATCAGAATCTATGGGACACAATGAAAGCAGTTTTAAGAGGAAAATTCATCGCCTGGTGGTCATTCCTCAAAAAAAGAAAAAACCAACAAATAAATGAGCTCACACTTCATCTCAAAGCCCTAGAAAAGGAAGAGCAAAACAACAGCAAATGTAGCAGAAGGCAAGAAATAATTAAAATCAGAGCGGAAATTAATGAAATTGAAACAAAAGAAACTATTGAAAAAATTAACAAAACTAAAAGTTGGTTCTTTGAAAAAATAAATAAGATCGACAGACCTTTAGCCATGCTAACAAAGAGAAGAAGAGCGAGAACTCAAATTACTAACATACGGGATGAAAAAGGCAACATCACAACAGATGCTACAGAAATACAGAAGACAATTAGAAATTATTTTGAAAACCTATATTCCAATAAAATAGAAGATAGTGAAGACATCGATAAATTTCTTAAGTCATATGATTTGCCCAGACTGAGTCAGGAGGATACACACAATTTGAACAGACCAATATCAATGGATGAAATTGAAGAAGCCATCAAAAGACTACCAACCAAGAAAAGCCCAGGACCGGATGGGTATACAGCAGAGTTTTACAAAACCTTTAAAGAAGAATTAATACCAATACTTTTCAAGTTATTTCAGGAAATAGAAAAAGAGGGAGCTCTTCCAAATTCATTCTATGAGGCCAACATCACCCTGATTCCGAAAACAGACAAAGACACCTCAAAGAAAGAAAACTACAGACCAATATCTCTAATGAACCTGGATGCAAAAATCCTCAATAAAATTCTGGCGAATCGAATACAAAAACACATCAAAAAAATTGTGCACCATGATCAAGTAGGATTCATCCCTGGTATGCAAGGCTGGTTCAATATACGGAAATCAATAAATGTTATTCACCACATCAATAGACTTAAAGATAAGAACCATATGATCATCTCAATAGACGCAGAGAAAGCATTCGACAAAGTACAGCATCCCTTTATGTTCAAAACACTTGAAAAACTAGGGATAACAGGAACATACCTTGACATTGTAAAAGCTATCTATGCTAAGCCCCAGGCTAGCATCATTCTGAATGGACAAAAGTTGAAGGCATTCCCTCTAAAATCTGGAACAAGACAGGGATGCCCTCTATCACCACTTCTATTCAATATAGTTCTCGAAACACTGGCCAGAGCAATTAGACAGACGAAAGAAATTAAAGGCATAAAAATAGGAAAAGAAGAACTTAAATTATCACTATTTGCAGATGACATGATTCTATACTTAGAAGACCCAAAAGGGTCTACAAAGAAACTATTAGAACTAATAAATGAATTCAGCAAAGTGGCAGGATATAAAATCAACACGCATAAATCAAAGGCATTTCTGTATATCAGCGACAAAACTTCTGAAACGGAAATGAGGAAAAACACTCCATTCACAATATCCTCCAAAAAAATAAAATACTTGGGAATCAACCTAACAAAAGAGGTGAAAGATTTATACAATGAAAACTACAGAACCCTAAAAAGAGAAGTAGAAGAAGATCTTAGAAGATGGAAAAATATACCCTGTTCATGGATAGGCAGAACTAACATTATCAAAATGGCGATATTACCAAAAGTTCTCTATAGGTTTAATGCAATGCCAATCAAAATCCCAATGGCATTTCTTGTAGAAATAGATAAAGCAATCATGAAATTCATATGGAAAAATAAAAGACCCAGAATAGCAAAAGCAATTTTAAGCAGGAAGTGTGAATCAGGCGGTATAGCGATACCAGATTTCAAACTATATTACAGAGCAATAGTGACAAAAACAGCATGGTACTGGTACCAAAACAGGCGAGTGGACAAATGGTATAGAATAGAGGACACAGAGACTAATCCACAAAGTTACAACTATCTTATATTTGATAAAGGGGCTAAAAGCATGCAATGGAGGAAGGATAGCATCTTCAACAAATGGTGTTGGGAAAACTGGAAATCCATATGCAAAAAAATGAAACTGAATCCCTTCCTCTCGCCATGCACAAAAGTTAACTCTAAATGGATCAAGGAGCTTGATATCAAATCAGAGACTCTGCGTCTGATAGAAGAAAAAGTTGGCTCCGATCTACATATTGTGGGATCGGGCTCCAAATTCCTTAATAGGACACCCATAGCACAAGAGTTAATAACAAGAATCAACAAATGGGACTTACTTAAACTAAAAAGTTTTTTCTCAGCAAGAGAAACAATAAGAGAGGTAAATAGGGAGCCTACATCCTGGGAACAAATTTTTACTCCTCACACTTCAGATAGAGCCCTAATATCCAGAGTATACAAAGAACTCAAAAAATTAGACAATAAGATAACAAATAACCCAATCAACAAGTGGGCCAAGGATCTGAACAGACACTTCTCAGAGGAGGACATACAATCAATCAACAAGTACATGAAAAAATGCTCACCATCTCTAGCAGTCAGAGAAATGCAAATCAAAACCACCCTAAGATACCATCTCACTCCAGTAAGATTGGCAGCCACTATGAAGTCAAACAACAACAAGTGCTGGCGAGGATGTGGAGAAAAGGGTACTCTTGTACATTGCTGGTGGGACTGCAAATTGGTGCAGCCAATTTGGAAAGCAGTTTGGAGATTCCTGGGAAAGCTGGGAATGGAACCACCATTTGACCCTGCTATTGCCCTTCTCGGGCTATTCCCTGAAGACCTTAAAAGAGCATGCTACAGGGATGCTGCCACATCGATGTTCATAGCAGCACAATTCACAATAGCTAGACTGTGGAACCAACCCAGATGCCCTTCAATAGATGAATGGATAAAAAAAATGTGGCATCTATACACAATGGAGTACTATGCAGCAATAAAAAATGACAAAATCATAGAATTTGCAGGGAAATGGATGGCACTAGAGCAGATTATGCTTAGTGAAGCTAGTCAATCCCTAAAAAACAAATACCAAATGTCTTCTTTGATATAATGAGAGCAACTATGAACAGAGCAAGGAGGAAGAGCAGGAAGAAGAGACTAACATTAAACAGAGTCATGAGATGGGAGGGAAAGGAAGAGTAAAGGGAAATTGCATGGTAATGAAGGGAGACCCTCATTGCTATACAAAATTACATATAAGAGGTTGTGAGGGGAATGGGAAAATAAACAAGGAGAGAAATGAATTACAGTAGATGGGGTAGAGAGAGAAGTTGGGAGGGGAGGGGAGGGGGGATAGTAGGGGATAGGAAAGGTAGCAGAATACAACAATTACTAATTGGGCATTATGTAAAATTGTGGATGTGTAACCGACGTGATTCTGCAATCTGCATTTGGGGTAAAATTGGGAGTTCATAACCCACTTCAATCTAATGTATGAAATATGATATGTCAAGAGCTTTGTAATGTTGTGAACAACCAATAAAAAAATAAAAAATTAAAAAAAAATAATAATGATTATATTAATAAAAAGAAATATCTAAGCTGTGTAAACCATTTGTTGAGTTAGACACTACTCTGAGAACTTGCAAAATTGACCCTTATCTTAATAGTAGGAATACTTTTGTTTTCCATACATATCAAACATGTACCTTACACTCAGCCCATTGAGTCACTAGAGACATGGGTGACCAAAGCAGACAGTGAAAGCTTCTACTGTTGTTCTAATTTACAAAAGAAAATTGGAAGGGCAGGTGGCTCATAAATACTGAACCCACTGCTAGAACCCAGTGTGCCCATTTCTAGGTCTCCAGTTCTCACTTGGTCTCTGGAGACATTTCTGGCCATAAGAACCAGAACTGATTTTTAGACTAATCAATATTTTCCAGTAGAGCCTTGCCTCAGTCATGGCAGTCTTTCAGTTCAGCTCCCATTCCTCCCCTTCACTTTTGCCAGGCATGTTACATAATAGCAAAATTGGCCTCCGTATACTTACCAATGTTATATCCTACCCTGTCTTCTTTCAAATGTATCCTCAAGAACTTAAATGTGTTGTTAAACAGTGTGTGCACCTCAGCACATATTTATGAACACCTCTTAGAAATCTTACATATTTCTATTCTTGCATTCAAGTATCTATAAAGCTCTCTACTGTATTCACCACAGCCCAAGGTTGTGGGTCATGATCAAGCCAGAGGCTTGAGACAAATTACAACTAAACCAAAGAACTAAGGCTCAGAGCTCACATCTGATAAGGCTCACAGAGGCAACTAAAGGTGTAGAAAGGAGAGCCTTTCTGGAGAAGGGAGAGACCAGGGTACTTGAGGTGGAGGACTGAGATGACAAAAGGCTCTGGGTCAACTGCCTTGCTAGTTGCTTCATGTCTCCTGTTTATACACTGGAAAAGTTTGATGCTGGGTTCATTTTATAGACTTATTTGTAGAAGTGGGCCCAATAAATTGAAAATGTTGAGATAAAACAAAAGAAAAGATGTTGGAGGAAAAGAACAAATTTGCAGTGATAGAAAGTGATTGGACAAAATTAGCACAGAAATGGAGGAAACTCTGTCTTAGACTTTCCATATTTTCAGGTGGATCTTTCCATATTTTCAGGTGGATCTTTGTGATTGTAAAAACTACTGACCTTTATTCTTCCATTCTTTCAGGTCTAAACACACACACACACACACACACACACACACACACATACACACACACGGTAAATGAGCATTTCCTTCCTTTATCTCCATTTATTTCTATGGGATAATGGACTCCAATTCAGTTTGATTTTCAGATTTTGAATGCATTAATTAGAATACTATTTAGGTTAAAAAAGCAATATATTTCAAGTCCTTGCTTCTCCTACATTTTTTCAAGTCAAGATTATCATTTTTCTTTTTTCCTAACTATCTTCTCCCTTCTGGTTACTAGGGATTGAGCCTTTAATGGCTTGACCTATTTTTCCTCGGAATACCACCCCAGGAATTCAGAAAGTATTTCTGAGCTGAGAAATCTTCCAATGCTGTCTTGAGTCCTAGGCATTTTATCCAATCAATATCAATTCAGGAGCTCACTCTATATTGATGAAGGAAATAATTGTTTAATAATAGTAGAAAAAATATGCCATTGCATACATGATATATGATTTGAAAAGTCTATAGACCTAAATTCCTTTTCAATTCTTCATTGTTTTGAAGAGAAGCTATAATTGGGGATTGTGAGGCATATTTGAATAAAAGGACCACCATTTCATTGAAGGGATATTTTCTCAAGTTTGTCATCTTAATATTCAGAACATCTGGATGATTAATAGTAACCTGTTTACAAATGGGAAATTAAATGTCCCCTTTTGTTTCAGTGATCACCAAGGATCTGCAAGGAACAACCTGATCATACATTCTTCTCTCCACGGGTAATAAGGGCACAGTGTGAACTTTATATGTGCTCCAAGTATTTTGTCCCATACCTTTGGTCAGTTTGAATATTAATCTAGGACTTTGAGAAGCAACTTAAGTGACTGTTTCACAAAGTCAACTATGATAGGATCCTTAATGAATGACATCTTTTCTCATGACATTCAACTTTTGTGGAATGAGACTTCAAGAAAATAGGTTATTTTGCCTGCTGAAAATAGCATTATTACATATAGTGTATAAATGAAGACTGGTCCTTAAAAGAACTTGTCTTTTCTTTCAACAAGTCATCAGCTGGAATGCCTTCCCCACTTTCTTTGCATCTGTGTATCACATATGCATAAATTCTCACCTGGTACATATTGATGGATGTGATCTTTTCCTGTATAGTCTCAGCCCTCAAAATCATCCCCATGTGATTCAGCACATTTTTGCCCTTTGCAACACTGTAGAACAAATTCCAGACCCCAGTCATAGTTAGAGTTACATGTTGGAGATGAGCAAAGCCACCAAAGAGGTGGCACTCAAGTCCTTGAATCATTGTTGGGAGGATGGCTAACCTATGAGTCATCTGACAGGAATTCCTCTACTCAGATCTTATATGAAAGCAAGATAACTTTGTGTTATGATTAGTTACTGATAATTTTTATCTTTTGCAGAAACTGGCATTAACTGTTCAATGTTATTAAAAAATGCTGTCTTGATGAGGACGTGATCTTTTCTTATATGATCTCAGCCCATGAAACCATCCCCATGTGATTCACCACACTTTTCCCCCTTTGCAACACACTAGAATAGATTCCAGCACCCCTGCCACACTTGGAGTTACATGTTGAAGATGAACAAAACCACCAAAGAGATGGTACTCAGGTACTTAAATCACTGTTGTAAGGATGGCCTACCAAGGAGTCATCTGACAGGAATTCCTACACTCAGATCTGATAGGAAAGCAAGATAATTTTGTATTATGATCTAGTTACTGATAATTTTTATCTGTTGCAGAAACTAGCATTAACTGATGAATGGCATTCAAAAATACTCTCTTGATGAATTTTTCCTATGAATAAACTAAATTTTAGGCTTGAAATTGAAAATTCCCTTCAAGAATTTCAACAGAAATGCACATATTATAAATCATAACATTATTTAATAAACCATGTTATTGTTTCTAAACATTATTTTGTCAATTTTAAATGCCTCATGTACACCGATTTTTAAAAATAATGTCACGATTTTGGTTCCAGATATTTTTCAACTGAAACAAAACTCTGAGGTGAGATTTTTTTTGGAGATTCGGGAAACAAGAATGTAATTGGTTAGAGAGAAAGTATAACTTTCTTCTTGTGGATTTTTCTTTTCATTGTTGCTAATGAATGAAAAGGTCACTTCAGCTTCTCCTCTGACAAACTCCTAGGCACAGGAGTTGATTTCTTTCCCTTCAGATAGCAGGTGATTCTCTGGAAATACTTTCAGAGTGTAAACCTAAATGGGAACTCAATGTTTTTTCTACGACTGTCAGCTTCAGTTAATCCAGACTGAGATGAAGTCTGGAGAGTAGTTGATCCAGGAGGACCTTACCACTGGTGGCTCTGTTGTCCATCATGCTGACGGGATAGAACATCTGCTGACACATCAGATGGTAGAGACAGGTGACTTCTATCTTCTGGATTTGGGTGTTCTTTTCTGTTTTTCAAAGAAAATGAAAGTCGACTCTGTCATTCAGGCATTTCTGGTTGGGGATGCTTTCCAGCTGTCTTAGTAGCAGAAAAAATTCTTTGTTTTCTGGGTCATGGTTGCAGAACCTGACTTTCACTCATATTGCTTTAAAGGAAAATGAGCAGGATTGTGTGTAAGCAGGTACCTTTAATTCCAGTGACTCTGGATGCTGAGATAGGAGGGTCACAAGTTCCAGGTCAGCCTCAGGAAATAAGTGAGGCTCTAAGTAACCTAATGAGACCTTCTATCAAAATTAAATAAAAGAGCTAGGGGTGTGGCTAACTGGTAAAGCTCCTCTGGGTTATATCCCCAGTAACTCCCCACACCAAAATTAAGAAATTAATAGAAATTTCAGTTCAGAATATAATACTAAAATGTGGTCTGAGAGCACTGGATGGGTAAGCAATAATGAAAAAAGGATTGGAAACACTCCTCTAAACACATGTTGCAAAAGCATAATGAAAAGCAAAAACAGAAGTAGAAAGTTCTGGGGATGACATTCAGAAAACGGAAATCATATTGGTTCCTATTTAAGACATAGGAACAAGTCAAGGGCTTCAGAGAACCTAGAGGCAAAGGTGCAAGACCACCCATCTCAAGCAGCCCAGCAGCATCTGCAAGATCCCCAATGGCCTTGCCCTTGGCTTTCCTGCTGGCCCTGGTGGTGCTCAGCTGCAAGAACACTTGCTCTCTGGGCTGTGACCTGCCTCAAATACACAACCTGGCTCTTGAAACTTCTGAGGAAAATGAGGAGGGAGCCCTGACACTCCTGCAAAAAATGAGGAGAATTCCCATTTACTCCTGCCTGAACTACAGAAAGGACTTTTCCTTCCCCCAGGAGCAGTTGGAGGGTGAACAGGTGCAGAAGGCTCAAGCTGTTGCTGTCCTCCATGAGATGACCCAGCAGATCTTCAACCTCTTCAGCACCCAGGAGGCCTTTGCTGCTTGGAACAAGACTCTCCTGGACACCTTCCTCACTGGCCTCCATCAGCATCTGGATGACCTGAAAGCCTGTGGGTCCCACCAAGTGGGGGTGGAAGAGGCTCCCCTGAGGGCTGTGAGGAAGTACTTCCACAGGATCACTGTCTACCTGAAGGAGAAGAAATACCTGCCTTGTGCCTGGGAGGTGGTCAGAGCAGAAATCATGAAATCCTTCTCTTCATCAGCCAACTTGTATGCAAGACTAAGGAGCATGGAATGAGACCTGGACCAGCAGGGAAATGCTTCTCACTGATGAACACAACTTATCACACTCCCACAAGTTCTGCCATTTCAAAGACTGTTATTTGTTGCAGTAATTCAGAGAAGAATTCAACCAATTTGTCAAATCTAGAGGCACTAAACCCTTACATATTTGCAGATGTTATCTATTTATATATTTAAATATTATTTTTTAACTATTTATGAAATTTTATTTATTTAATCTATATAATACTATGTATACCTTTAAAATATGATTAATAAAACCAATCATTTCTTTATATTTAATCAATTGATATTTGTTCTTCATTAATTCCTTCTGTTTTTTAAATTCTTTTAATCTTGCAGGAGAATGGGAGGTTAGGTAAATATTTCTTTTCATTCTCTCCCATTTCTGTGTTAAGCAGCAAAATAGAAATTTTAGTTCTAAATGCTGATTTCTATGTTGTGCTCATTTCATGCACATCATTATATTTGCATTTTCCCATCAACTTATTTGTGATACTTTCTGACAAGTTGAGATTTTAAAAAATCAAGAAAATCTGGATATTATAAAATCTTACCCCATATGAGGGGAAAGATAATGGAATTTCTCTTACTCTTCTCTCCTCCAACTCCCATGGGGTTCCCAATTAAATATTCTTCATCCCTCACTAATTATGCCAATTCCATCTATTTTCCTCTGCAGTGATGCTTTCAATACACAAAACAGCTGACATATAAGGGGCTGGAAGGTGGTGCATATTAGTGGGGTACCGTATTATGTTTGGTGCAAAGTTTAAATCAAGTTAAACACGCTCATCTCCTCGAATATTTATCATGTCTCTGTTGTCAACATCTCAAGATCCCTCCCTCCAGCTTTTTCAAAATCACAGGAGGGTTTGTGCTCTGAACAGTCACCACAGTCTGCAATTGCCCACCAGCTTCTTGCCTCTTTCCACCTGTATTGAGGAATCATTGATCAGCCTTTCCCATCTTTCCACCTTCTGCTCTCTGTGGCCTCTGGTAAGCGCCATTCCACTCTCAGCTCCTATAAGATAAGCTTCTCCCTATTTTACACATGAGTGAGATTCTGTGGCACTTGTCTTCCTGTCCAGCTCATTTCACTTTACAGGATGATCTCCAGTTCCATGGATGCTGCAGATCACAGGTTTTCATTCTTGTGTGTGCGTGTGTGTGTGCATGCACATGCACATATGTGTCTATGAATAATATATTATATACTATGTAATATATAATTTAAAATATTAGCATAATATACATGTATATATACATGTGTTTGAAACACTTCATTTGTGATTGCTGTGGCACTCCTCCTTGCTCCATACTTCCATGGATCCTGTCATGTCACTCCCAAACCACAATAGTTTCCTCCCTCTCTGGTTCAGAAATCTCCTTTGTGCCTTGAGTGGTGGTGTGTGCCTGTAGTCCCAGAGGCTCTCCAGGCTAGACAGGAGGTTGGCAAGTTAAAAGCTTGGTGTCAGCAACCTAGCTAGGCCTTAACCAACGTAGGGAAACATTGCCTCAAAATCAAAGAGTAAAAAGATCCTGGATGTGACTCAGTGTTTAAGTAGCCCCGGGTTCAATCTTGGGTACCAAAACAAACAAACAAACAAACAAACCAGAATGAAACATACAAACAAACAAACAAAAAAAAAAACGACTGTGATGTCCTCCTTCATCTCTCATTAACCTGCCTGTGTAGACATCTTTCTATTAGGGTTTCCAGCTATAAACTTTCTCTGAAATTGTATGCAGCCACCAACTGAAAGCAATGGTTGAATGAAAGTTCTAGGTTTTCCAGAAACCTCCAAGAGAAGTTTTAGTTCCTCCTAGTTAATATTTTTGGAAACAAAAGCCTGTAGTTATTACAGTGATGTAAGAGTAGTTGTGACACAAATAAACAAAGAGAAAGCATGATTTGTTTTACTCTGGAAGCAATTAAAATATTGACAGAAGAAGACAGAAGCCTACAGGCCAAGATGGGCAGAGAAAGAGTCCAAGTCTGGCAATTAAGCTTCTGTTGTATGCATAATTCTGCGTACTGGCAAGAGCCTTTTTACAAAGAGCTAAAATAGGCTGTTCTCCTGGGAGGAAGTGACCCAATATTGGAAGAGTCCATTTCCTTAACTTTTCATCTCAGAGAAGGAAAAGACTCCTAGCCCCAGGCAGGTAGTGTCCTCTTTGGGCAAAGGACAGGTGTGTGGGAGAAAGGGTCAGAATGTTTCACTTCTCTCCAGCCTGATCAGCCTTCCAGAGTCTCCTGGCCTTTCAGTTTCTCTGTATCCTATGTGATTCTAGGAGCCAGGAGAGCATGCCTATTGTATATAGGAGGCAGGACAGCACACCTGAAGGGAAATCAGGAAAAATCTAAGTGGCTAGTTTTACAATTTTCCTCCTAGTACATCACCCAGCATGACTTTATAGTACAGAGAAAATTCTTTTTTTTTTTTTTGGAAGGAGGGATTGAAATCAGGACACTTTACCACTGAGCCACAAACACTTCCCTTTGTATTTTGAAACAATGTAAAACTTGCCAAGTTGCTTAGGGCTTCATTAAGTTGCAGAAGCTGGCCTTGAACTTGCCATTTCCTCCTTCCTTAATTTCCTGAACCAGTGGGATTTCAGTGTGCATTAATGCCAGATAAAATTCTGTCTCTTTGAATAATGACTTGGAAGTCTTACTCCACCTTGATTCAGGACTAAGACACAGCGAGGGCAAATTAAAGAGTTTTTAGGGAATGCAGAAATAGCCAGGTGACAGCCTGTGGAAGAATACATTGGGAAAGACTCTGGGAAGTTTGAAGAAGTCTGAATAATGTTGTTGCTTAAGAGGATGATCAGAAATTGCCTGTAAATTGCTGAGCTAGCAGAAAAAGACTTGGAGGGAGGGAGGGATCACTCAAACCTTAGCTCAGATCACAGACCCAAACTTTAGAGTTCTTCTCTCCAGATGAGAGGAGGGAGGCTGGGATACTCAAAGTTATATTCATCTTGTGGGCTTCCTTTCCCCCTGCCCGTCCCCTCCCTCCCCAGCACCCCTTCCCCGCCATGGAGAAGACTGCCAGTGTTTCATTCGAGGGTTTTGCTGCCCAGAGGAATCCATGCCACCCTAAATAGCCACCCTAAGTCTCACCATCTCAAATAATTAATCCACCCTAAATCTTAATATCTCAAATAATTAACAAAAAATAAAACACAAACACTCAGAAATATATTTATAAAAGTGAAGCCTCTGATAGATCTCGTCCACTGCTGAGGGCCATTGCCAAGGAGGAATGACGCATCGAAATTTCCTTGCCAGTGCACCCCATGTTAAATGGACTTGCCTTGGACATTGCATGTGTCTTTGAGAAAGGTGACCCTGCTCAAGGACCAGGGTGGATCCAGGATTAAAATGTATCCTGCAGGTTTTAGGAAGCATCCAGGTTTAAGACAATTTGGGTTTAGGGCTTTCCCTGTTTAAGACAATAGGGGTTTTAGGGAAGTTGGAGGTTGAAGATTATTGCTGCTGGGATTAGGGTGTTCCTGCTGCTTGTTCCCGTTGAGTTCTCGTGAGATTCAAATGGGATTTGGAAAAAAAGCCTCGTGGAGTAGGTGAATTGGGCTGGGAGATTTTGGATTTCCCCTGAATGTGTTTGTAGAGGCTGGTGTGAGTTCGGAAATAAAGAATTGCTGTTTGAATCTACAAAGCTGTGAGTGGCTCGTGATTCAGTGCCAAGCCGAGACATTGGCAGTCCACATGGGTTCTTGAACTAGACAAAATGACTCCCATAGTTTATTTATGGGGGTACATCAAAGGTAGGGGTAAGGTTTCAAGGGCAGAGTCTTGCTTTGTGATGTCTTGCATCCAGCAGGTTGATTGACATCTTGGCAGATCACACCCTTCTCAGGTGCTGTGTGGGATCTTAGGCGAGTTTGAGGGGGAAGTTCACCTGCATCAGGCAGTCAATCCCTGTGGGGAGTGCCCCAGGGAGTTTCCAGTGCCAGACTTAGCCTCAGGAGGCTACTATGCTCAACAGTCCATACACAGTCCACAGAGGGCTTGTGACAAAATCAATCTCTCTCTCTCTCTCTCTCTCTCTCTCTCTCTCTCTCTCTCTCTCTCTTTCTTTCTCTCCCCTCTTCTCTGTCTCTCATTGCTCAAAAACTTTCAACATTATTGCCCTGTCCATCCTTTGATTAATTTTTAATGTTGTTTACTTCTTTAATGTCATTTTACTTCTAATACTTTCACATGTCATGCTCCCATGCAGAAAATTGCACAATTCGTCTCTGTATTCTCAACTCACACTGAAAAATCTTCAGAACCATTTTTCTGACATATTCAGATGTCAATTTATTATATAGTGAAAAGTGTTGGAAACCAGATAAGAAAGTGGTGAAGCTGGCAGCAGGGGCTCTATCTCAGCCTGGGAAACAAGACTAGAGGACACAGGGAGACTGCTTGGTCCTGTCCTTGGTGCCTTGAGCAGTGGCAGGTCATGGTAAAGCATGAGCTGGAGAAAGCTTGTGTGTATAAGAAGTAAGAGGGAGAAGATGGCTGTACCCCAACCCTCCCTGCCTGCCAAGCCTCACACTGCACAGGGCAAGGTGGGCCTTCTGAGCCCAGAAAGATAGTCCACAGCAAAAACCAGATGCCAGATCCTTTGGCATCTCAATGTCTCTGCTGTATGGAGTTGATGTCACACTTGACTTGGTTCAGAAATCAAGTCCATTTCTGTTCTTTCAGTCCTTAATAGGACCTTCCAGACAAGCCATTACCTCAACTACCCCTGAGGTGCTAACCTTGGATCATTGGTGAGTTTGGAATAGTTCATCTCTCCAGATTTATTTTTATCTCCAAGGAGCTCTCTAGATGACCTAACACAAATAGTGTTAATGGGAAGTATGAGTCAATACTTTCAGAGATCTTAGTCTATAGTCAGGCTACAATAAATTTTGATGGTAAGATTGAAGACTAGAACTAAAAGTTTTGAGACCTGAGGGCTTCCTTTTTTCAATTCTAGGTTTCTCAGGGCAGACTTTTCATTGTCTTAGTAGATTATGACCAAGTTGGAATGTACAGCCAAGGTCAACATCCACAGTCCTACCGGATTCGGTGAGTGTGTTAGTACTGGAGCCTGTGGCCAAGCTGCTGTTGATTGGGTGACTCTCCTCTCTTCTCCTAAGGGCTGATAACATCTGGATTAAATGAGAGAACAGTCAGGCAGTCCATTGACTGGTCTTTGAGCCTCTATCAGAAGCAGGCATTTCCCTGCCTTGGGCACATTAGCATTGGCCCTCAGTCTTCCCCTCTGCCATGACCTTGGGGCTCAATTTGGCTGCATTGCATGTGACTAAGTTACACTCTACCACTGGTCAAGGGAGAGTAATTTCCTTCTTTCACTTTTATGAAATTATGACATCCTTTTTTCCCCATTTTACCCACAAACTGTCCAATTTTGCTTTTTAGGAAAGTTGAAATGAGAAATGAAATGTGATACAGAAAAGCAATGCAGCCTTTCATCTTTCTTCTACTTTCCATTATTTGTCTGACTTCATTATAAGAGCCTAATGCATGAGCAGCAACACAAAGTTTTCCTGGTAAACCATTATTTAAAAGAATGTACAAAAAGTTAAGGTGACAAATCAAAAGGAGAAGGAGAGGAAAGAGGGCTTTTTCTTCCTAACATAACAGTCTGAGTCTCACCACCCTGTGTTTTTAGAGTGAGACAGAGACCAAGGAGCAATGACCCTAATGGAACCACACTAACTATTATCAACTGAAAGCCATATGTTCGTGTATGATAGCTTCACATGAGTGACAGAGTCACCCATGAGTGCCCTTGCCCAGCTCAGAAAATCTGATGAAGACAAGAATTCTAAAAAGTGGAAGAATTAAACAATAAAAATATAATTAGCAAAGTAAATCTTACTTGGCTATTGAAGGTAAAATGATTCTCATAGTCCTCTAGCTACCTACACATAACAAACTTTTAATCTCAGGATCAGAAAACTATTGATACTTTTGATACCCAGATACATGTATCAGGAGAGAAGTCACTACTGAGCACTAGGGTCTTTGTGACAAGAACTCTAGTGACAGGGGCAAGAATCATGGAGAGTTTATCCTTTTGTCAACAAAGGAATAGGTCCCTTCTCAGTAATGGAGTCCTCATATGGAATCCTCAGGTGGTGCACCTGCTCTCTGAATGAGTTTGATGAGTGTGGATTGAAGACACTTTGCCATTTGAGAGCAGAACTTGTTACTAGTTGTGACAATCACCTTGAGAGTCTGGTGATTTGGGGGAAATATTATCATCTTGAAATTAGTATCGCCATATTCATAAGAAGCTGAAAAAGTCCTGGATTTCTCCCAGTATTATTGGCAGACTGAAGAGCAATGTAGACCTCAGTGGACAGAAAAGACAGTGTCTACATTAACTCTGATCCCTTTGGCTTAGTGAAGCATAAGCATACAGAACTGCTGGAATATATTCTAAAAAGAGAGGAATAGAGAGAAACTCATTTGTCAGTAATCATCAGCTTTTGCTGTGAATAAATCAAAAAGCAATCTGATACAGGTAGAACTTTATTGCTAAAGATAATCTGGTAAAACATGGAATAAATACAGGGACTCATAGGTCTGAGGGAGCAGACTTTCTATATCAAAGAAGGAGGGAAAATGAATGTTAGGATCAGGGCTAAAAGTTTGTTTCTAGAACAGAGAATATTTATAGATATTTATAATATTTATAGATAAAAGTGTGTGTGTGTGTATGTGTGTGATTGATAGAGAGATTGGAATAATAGTCCTGTATGGCAACTGACAACTGTATAATCACTAGTTTTTGTAACATGGGTTCTAAAGGAGGACAGTGTCATCAATGAATTCCATTCTTTACAGAGTAGTTTCAGCAGATAAAGATCTTCTCCATTGCTTCTCAAGGAATGCTACTGGGATCACAATCAAGTGCAAATGGAATCAGATCATGTGGTAACTGCTTAATCTGTAGCACAGAAGAAAGTTCAGAAGCTGGTTTCTAGGGAATAGGCAGTTGGCATGGACCCTACCTGATCACTTGATGGATAAGACAAGGACTTTGTTCAGTAGGGCTGGCACTGGTACAAGACTTGCTTTAGGATCCACAGTTGAGTCTGCAAAAGGTGGACCTGTTATCAGTTAAATAGATGGAAATACTTTCCAATTAGTCTTTCGAAGGACTTCTCCCAGTCCCTAGGCAGGTTATTGCATGGCCTGAGAGGTCCCAGATTATAGAGAGCAGTATTCTTCAGGATATGTACCTGGACTGAGGTTGGTGAACTTGCCTTCAGAGGAATGTAAGAGCCTGCCTCCTGCCAGTTCTCTGGGTAGATAGGATTTCTCCTGTACAACAGCTGGGAGACGGTTGATCCACATCATAGGGCTATTTCAGGATCCACAGTCAGACCACAGTTGGTGAGTTTGCCTCCATAGGTCAGATGGGTTTGAACTTGTAGCGGTGGAGTGAGGGGGCTTGGCATCTCTACCACCTTGTCAAGCAATCACTGGATGCTGTCAGCCCCAGGAAGTATCTGAACAGATTTAAGACATTTGAGATAGATAGATAGATAGATAGATAGGGGATTTATTATAGGAATTAGCTCACATGATTTTGTGGTTAAGGAATAACAGGACAGGCTATCTGTAACTGGAGATACCGGGATGCCAGTGGCATGACTCCACCCAATTTTGGCAGACTCAGAATCAGGGAAGCTGATGTTGTAATTCTCTCTGAGGCCAAAGACCTGAAAATCCAGTGTGGCTGCGGGTATAAATTTTGGAGTCCATAAAGCCAGGGAACATGAAGTTCTGAAGTCCAAAGGCAGGAAAAATAATTATGGTAGTTTTAGGCAAGGCAGAGATAGAGGGAGACAGATAGAGAAAGAGAAAATTTCCCTTTACCTTCTGCTGTGTTTGAGACTCCAGGTGACCACATTGATCTTCCCACTCAGTTCACTGAATCATTCACCAATTTCCTCTAGTCACACTTTCACAGATAGACCCCCCCCCCAAAATGCTTTATCAGTTTTTAAGTATTACTTCATCTAGTCAAGGTGACAGCTAAATTTAACCATCACAATCAAGAGGGATTATGAGAATTAAATATGGCACAGAGAACTGCCTGGAATCTCAAAAGAAAAGTAAATCCATGCTTGGGCAAACAATATCTGTATCTGAGAGGGCTCCTTTGGAGTTTCTAGAAGCAGGGCTCTGATGGCACATGTTGGAAATTCTGGTTGGGCAGCTCTTGTCTGCCCCAGGCCACTGAACCACCAATGGGAGTCTTCCAATGTGGCAGGGGGTACAGACTGGATAGTCTTCTGATAATAGAAAGGCGGAAGAAAATAAGTCTTTTTCTAAGCAGTTGTGAAATTCAAGGCTAATGTTCCTGTAATAAAAGATAGATCAACAAGAAAAAAGCAAGACATGCTTTTTCTGCGTCTATCAAGATGATCTTATGGTTCTTATCTTTGAGTCTATTGATGTGGTGAATAACATTTATCGATTTCCGTATATTGAATCATCCTTGCATCCCAGGGATGAATCCTACTTGATCATGGTGCACAATTTTTTTTGATGTGTTTTTGTATTTGATTATCCAGAATTTTATTGAGGATTTTTGCATCTAGGTTCATTAGAGATATTGGTCTGTCGTTTTCTTTCTTTGAGGTGTCTTTGTCTGGTTTCGGAATCAGGGTGATGTTGGCCTCATAGAATGAATTTGGAAGGGCTCCCTCTTTTTCTATTTCCTGAAATAACTTGAAAAGTATTGGTTTTAATTCTTCTTTAAAGGTTTTGTAAAACTCTGCTGTATACCCATTCGGTCCTGGGCTTTTCTTGGTTGATATTCCTTTGATTGCTTCTTCTATTTCATCCATTGATATTGGTCTGTTCAAATTGTGTGTATCCTCCTGATTCAATCTGGGCAAATCATATGACTTAAGAAATTTATCGATGTCTTCACTGTCTTCTATTTTATTGGAATATAGGTTTTCAAAATAATTTCTAATTGTCTTCTGTATTTCTGTAGCATCTGTTGTGATATTTCCTTTTTCATCTCATATGATAGTAATTTGAGTTCTCTTCTTCTCTTTGTTAGCATGGCTAAGGGTCTGTCAATCTTATTTATTTTTTCAAAGAACCAACTTTTAGTTTTCTCAATTTTTTCAATAGTTTCTTTTGTTTCAATTTCGTTTTCAATTTTTGTTTCAATTTTTGTTTCAATTCCTCTCTGATTTTAATTATTTCTTGCATTCTGATATATTTGCTGTTGTTTTGTTCTTCCTTTTCTAGGGCTTTGAGATGAACTGTGAGCTCATTTATTTGTTAGTTTTTTCTTTTTTTGAGGATTGACCTCCAGGCAATGAATTTCCCTCTTAAAACTGCTTTCATTGTGTCCCATAGATTCCAATATGTTATGTTGTGTCTGTATTTTCATTTGTCTCTAAGAATTTTTTGATTTCCTCCTTTATGTCTTCTGTAACCCATTGACCATTCAGTAACATATTGTTCATTTTCCATGAGATGTAGGATTTTTTCTTCCTTCTTTTATCGTTGATTTCCAGTTTCATTCCATTATGATCAGATAAAATGCATGGTATTACTTCCACCCCTTTATATTTACTGAGGGTTGCCCTATGGCATAATATATGGTCTATTTTTGAGAAGGATCCATGTGCTGCTGAGAAAAAAGTATATCCATCTGATGATGGTTGATATATTCTATATATGTCAGTTAAGTCTAGGTTATTGATTGTGGTATTGAGTTCTATTGTTTCTTTATTCAACTTTTGTTTGGAGGATCTGTCCAATGGTGATTAGAAGACCCAGGGAAACTGCCTTTCAGGCTTAGAAAAGATTGAAAGAGCACAGCCCTGTGGCAGGATCATTGTCCTAAAGGGGATTTGACAAATTGTACCATTTGACAAATGGTAACAAATTGGGGGACTCTGCAAGGTCTATTTGCTCAGATTTTTCTGAGAGTCTCTGGGTTTCATGCCTGTTCCCTGGGCATAGGGCAGGATGCTCATTGCATGTGATATGACCCACTTTAAGGGAGAAATTTCAGAGAATATTTTATGGCCAGAGCATACTCACAAAAAGAGAATGACTTTCTTACTTCTGTAGTTTTCTCAGTTTCCAAGGGGTCACTTATGGGGGTATCATTTTCAAAATCCCAACTTTAGCAAGAGTTGGGCACAGACCCCAGCACAGTGGCCTATTGACATCTGGATCTGGTGGTGAGTAGAACTGAAACTGAAGAAGCAGTTTGGCTAAAGGCCTGTGACAAGACATGCAGAATGTGGGAAAGGACAGAGGAACAGGAAGTATCTGACCCAGTGGCACTCCCCTCCTCTCACAGCTCAGATGGAGAATTCTCTGCCCCTGTAACTGTTGCTGTGGTTACCAAAAACCCACAACCTGGGCAGGAGCAGCTTGGTGACCCAGTGAGTGAGGCAGCAGGTGGGAGACAGGAAGACAGGCTCTTCTCCCTTTCTCTGAACATAAGCTTTTCGTGTGGTTCCCAAGTTTCACAGAAACTCTATGGCTGAGCCAGCTTCTCCAGTGAGATGAAGAGTTTTGGTGAGATTCTCACTCTCTGTGTTCAGGTGGATGATGTTGTCTTCAACCAGGCTCTTCCTACATTTTGCATCCTCCTCCCTTCCATCCCCCACTATTTTTATAGACTGGGCTCTAAGTGGAATCTGGAATCAAGGTCATTACATCTGGTCAGAAAAATGTCACATTTGACTAGGCAAACCCAAAAATAAAGATATTGATATTATAAGCCCTTAATAATCACCCCCAATTAGCCATGCAAAAGGCACTTGTAAATATTATCAACATAAACACTGCTCAAGTGTTTTGTTTTTAGGATCCACTGATGAATTTTGGAAACTATGGAGACCTCCAAAGAGATTGTGCTTCTCTGTTTCTATATATTGACATTTGCCATATAAAAATGTAAAATGAGAAAGTCTTAAATTTTTCTTCATTAAAAATACAGCACATATGTAAATAAAGTTTAGTTATTCCCTTTCAAAATTAGAAAATTTAATAAAATTTAATTTTCTTCTTAACCACAACAATAATAAAATATACAATACAATGTTTTCAAAAACATGTCAGAAAATTAATAATAAAATACGTTGGAATAAACCTCAGAAGGAATACAGAAGATATATAATTAAGCTAACATTAAAACTTTATTGAAGATATTCTTCAGGGTTACCATTTGTCTTTACACTTACTATATATTACAAAATATAACAAAAGCACTTTTCTTTATGTGGTGCTTAATAAACATTCATTAATATGTCAATTATGAATAGGCATGTATTCAATATATTAATTGTATTTTGCCAGTGGGAGAAACAAGAGCCTTACCTGCCTTGCAGCCTACTCTGCAGAGTCTGATTTCCTTCCTCCCTAGGCTTCCTATGCACCATATGCTAAAATGTACATCATTCACTTAAGAAGATAACAGGTGGAACAACTTGCTTAACCCTCATTGAATAAACAAGGTGAAAAAATCAATCTCAGTTTAAGAAGAAAGGCTATATAACTTCTTTATATTATATAAATACTTTGTATTGGTTTTGGCCATCATAATTAAATTAAAATTTCATTTAAGTCTGTTCTGCTTGTAAGGAGTTTGGATATGTCTACCCTGGCTTGAAAACCAGTAAAATTCTGAACAGAGTGAAAGATAAGCGCGTGTGAAATGCATTAGAGGTGAGAACAATGAGCCAACTGCTCTCCAATCTTCTTATCTCTGCAAGATTTGAGAGGCAGGAATACCTGAAGTCCAGCTTGTTGGAGCAGGGAAACAAGTGGGAAACTGCAGTATGATCTGGTGTTTAAGTAAGAAAATGTGACCACTAATTGATACATTGCTGATGATTTAGGGTGGACAATCAAGAGTGAAAACTTTAGAGGACCCAGTCTTAGGAAGGACTCCACATTGCATGAGATGAACTTGTTCTCATAGTAAATATCACAGTAGAGTCCTCTAGCACTTCCAGCTGGGAGAGAGAAATAAACCATTTGGTCCTACTCCTTTCTTTGGAAAAGATTTGCCATCAGGAGAAAATAATTAGTCAGAGCCCAAGCTGCTGGGTTGTTTGAGAGCTTACTGAAGAGCTGGGAGGGAAATACTCAACCTGAGCCCTTTGCAGCATTTCATATGAAAAAAGAAATACCAACTCCAGCTCATTCCAGTTTTCCAAAAATGTGGGAGAAGGAAAATACTCATCTCCAGTCCAGTGTAATACTGTTGTCCCACTTAATGGGCAGGGGAAAAACCATGAATAAAACACAGATGTAAATCTCACAACCCTGAGCATAGGTTCCATAAACACTGAGAACTGATTAGAGGACAGTATCATAGGAATATGATAGAACACCTCCCCAATTAATTTTTAAAGGTTTAACTGTAATAATAAATTATGAGGCACACCTGAAACAAAACACATTGCAATTTCAAAAAAATATATAGGAAGCATCAGATATAGCAGCAATGTTGGAATATCAGACCAGGAATTTCAAACAATGGTGATTAATATGCCTCCACATTTAATGGGTAAAATGCACAAACTGGAAGAACAGGTGGGCATTGTAACCAGGGAGAGGAAAATCTGTGAAGAAACCCAAAAGTAATTATGGAGATCAAAAACAGGGTATGGAAAATGAAGAATACCTTTCTTGAGCTATTAATATACTGGATGGGGCAGAGGAAAGACTCTCTGACCTTGAGGTTAAGTCAACAGAAACTTCTAAGAATGAAATGCAAGGAGAATGAGGACTGAGTATTGGGTTTGGAGGTGAGGTTTTGCTCCAAAGCCTCTGTGTTAATGCAGGAATATTCAGAGGTAAAGACACAGAATTAACCAATTCAGTCTATCCTAGTGGACTGGACAAACTGGGCGGAAACTAGAGTCAGGAGGGGCATGGCTAGCGATGGGTCACTGGGGCTGTGGCCTAGAAGAGATCCTCTTCCCTGTGGCTGGTACCCCTTTCCCTTTGCTCCCCAGCTACCCTGTCCTGAGATGTTTTCCTCCACCAGCCCTTTCCACCATGATGTTTGCCTCACCTGGGCTCAGAGCAATGGAGTCAGCCCACCATGAAGTGAATCTATGAAACCATGAGTCAAAATAAAATTTTCTTTTCTAAATTTTCCTTGACAAGTATTTTTGTCCCAGCAATGTAAAGTTGACTAACAGACTACAAGGTTCGGGACAGACCTGAATATCCAAGAACTGAGGGAAAATTTCAAAAGATATAACATACAGGCACTGGAATTCCCAGGAGGAGAAAAAAGAAAGGAACACAAGAAACAATGATGACATAATTTCCTCAAATTAATGTGAAACATTTATCTTCAGATGCATAATATCAAGTACAAGCAGGTTTAATGCCAGAAAAAGCTACACCTTTCCACATTGTTTTCAAACTTCAGAAAGTCAAAGGTGAAGGGAAAGAATTCTGAAAGAAGCCAGAGAAAAATCAACATCTTCCTTATGGAGGTTCAAAGAGAAGAATATCTAGCTATCTTCTCCCCAGAAGCTGTGCAACCAAGAACAGAGAAAATTGAAAGGTCAAGCACTGGGAGAAAAACCCACTAACGTAGAACACTCTACCTGGTGAAATCATTCTCAAAAAAAAAAAAAAAAAAAGGAAAATAACGACTTTCTCAAATAAACATTAAAAGAATACCAGTAGGCTTGCTTTGCAAAAAAAAAAAAAAATGTTAAAAAAATTTAAAGAGAAGGAAAACAGTATCTATGTCAGAAACTCATATTTGAATTTTTCAAAAAGGAAGAATACTAAAGAAGAAATAAGTGAAGGTAAAATACTTTTTTATTCTTAATTGATGTAACATAAAATTTATTCAAAATAATAAGAGCAAGATGACTTTAGTCAATATTGCATGTTTGTGCCTACATTTTACAGAATGTTTAGACTATGATGATTTTGCAGTATGAGTAGACTGATCTTTATTCCTCTTGTCAAGATTGTTGGGGAAATATTTTTCTTTTTTCTTCTTTGCTGGGTTTTCATTGGAATGTTAGGAATATTGTTTCAGTTCTGTAAAAAAAATGCCAGGGATATTTTGATAGAAATTGTACAGAATGTATAGATGACTGTGGATCGTTTGAATATTTTAACATTATTAGTTCTTTCATTCCACTAATGTAAGATCTCTTTCTATTAATTTATCTCCTCTGCCAATTCTGTCATCAGTATTTTCTAGTTTTTGATGTACAAAGCCTTTGCTTCCTCAGTTAAATTTGTTCTTTTGATTTCACTGTTAGCATGTAGAAATGCTCCTGATTTTTGTATGCTGATTTCATATCCTACGACTTCTTCAAGCAGTGTTCTGATGGGAAATTTAGAGTTTTCAATACTCTGTATAATCATGTCATTTACACATCTATTCCACTTCTTTGTTTCTTATTTGGATGGCTTTTCATTTTTCTTGCCTAATGGCTCTGGTTAGGAATTCCACTCGAATATTGAATAGAAGTGGCCAAAGTGGGCATCCTTGTCTTCTTCCTGATCTTCAGGAAAAGATTTTACTTTGCACTATTAAGTATGATAGCCATGTCATTGATGGCCTTTGTTATGTTGAAGTACATTCCTTCTATACCTCATGTGTTGATAGTTTTCTGTTGCAGTTCTTTTGTTGCATTGTTTGTTTGTTCTTCTTTGTTTTCAGTAGTGGGTCTCACACCCAGGGCCTTGTACATTCTAGGCAAGTGCTCTACCACTGAACTGTATCTCTAGTCCTTGTTGGCAGTTTTTGTCATGAATGAATGTTGAATTTTATCAAATAGTTTTTCTGCATTTATTGGAATGGTTGTATCATTTTTAATCCTTTGTTCTCTTAATGTGGTATCATATTTATTGATTGGTACATATATGTTTTATCATCCTTGCAGGCCCAGAGGGAATTTTATTTGATTGTTTTTAGGATCTCATTAGTGTGCTGGTGAATTTGGTTTGCTAGGTTTTCATTGAGGATTTTTTTTACCTATGCTCATTGGGGGATATTAGCCAATAATTTTTTATTTTACTATCTTGTAGGGTTTTCATCTCAGGGTAATATTGGTCTCATAAAATGAATTTGGAAGCATTTCCTCCTCTTCACTATTTGGGAAAATTTAAGTAGGGTTGGTGTATTCGTAGGTTTCTCTAGAGGAACAGAACCAACAGGAGGTATGATTATAAAAAGAGGAATTTGTAAGATTGGCTTACACAACCAGAAACTGAATAATCCAACATGGATGGTTGCAAGCTGGAGATATGGAGAAACCAGTAGCTATAGAGTTCAAGTTGCAAAGACCCAGAACTAGAGGGATCAGTGATGCTAACCAAGTCTGAAAAGGCTTCTGGAAACTCCCTGGAGAATCACTGGCAGACACTGCTTTGGAAGAGTCAAAGAAAGCAAGTATGACAATTGCAGCAGCAATCAAGAACCTGTGCAAGAAGGGCTTGCATCTGCATTTGCTTCCTTCTTCTTCCAACTTTTATTCCAGTCAAGCTTCCAATCTATTGGTTGGTGCTGCCCACACTTAGGTAGGGTCTCCACTTCAGTTCAATATCCCACATGCCAATCATTCCTAGACATTTTCCTCACTGACACAGACAGAAGCTTCTTAATCTTCAGCATCTCTTAGTCCTGTCATTGACATCAATTTGAATTTGACAATTCAAGTTAACCATTACAGTTGGTATTCATTCTTCTTTTTTGAAATGTGTTCTTTGTTCCTTGTAGTTATACATGATAGTGCAATGTATTTTGAGATAAACTCATGGAGTATAACTTCCCATTTTTGTGGTTATACATAATGTTGAGTTACATTGTCGTATATTCATGTAAAAATCTAGGAAAGTGATGTTTGGTTCATTCTACTGTCTTTCCTATTCTTGTCCCCCTCCCTTCTCTTCATTCTCTTTGTTTGATCAAATGAACTTCTATTCTTCCCCACATCCCCACTTATTGTAAGTTTGCATCTGCATATCAGAAAGAACATTCAGCCATTGATTTGGGGGGATTGGCTTATTTCACTTAGCACGATATTCTCCAGTTGCATCTATTTATTGGCAAAAATGCCATAATTTCATTATTCTTTATTCCACTGTGTATATACACCAAATTTTCTTTATCCATTCATATGCTGAAGGGCATGTAGGTTGGCTCCATTGCTTAGCTATTATGAGCTGAGCTGTTATATACAATGTTGTAGTTGAGTCACTGAAGTATGCTGATTTTAAGTCCCTTAGGGATATATGGAGGAGTAGGATAACTAAGTCAATTGGGGGTTCCATTCCAACTTTTCTGAGGAATCTCCATACTGCTTTGCAAAGTGTTTTCACCAATATGAAGTCCCAGCAGGAAATGTATGAATGGACCTTTTTTCTCACATCCTCGCCAACATCTATTGTTACTTTTATTCTTGATAATGGCTATTCTGACTGGAGTGAGATGGAATCTCAGTGTAGTTTTAATTTCCATTTCCCTACTTGCTAGAGTTGTTGAACATTTTTTCATAGATTTGTTAACAGGTTGTATTTTTCCTTCTGTCATTCTTGTTAATTGTTGGTAGCATTTACAAGTGAATCTCTCGGAGTCCTGGACTTTTTGTTGTTCTGTGATTTTTGATTATTGAGTAGAATCCCCCTTTTCATTATTTGTTCAAATTTTCTATTGTTCATGATTTATTCGTCACAGTTAATGTATTAATAGTCATGTATCCATTTCTTTTTGAGTTTCAATTTTTATGCTCTTGTTCATAGTAGTCTCTAATGCTCCTTTGCATTTCCGTGGTATCAGTTGTAACCTATCCTCATTTATTCCGGATTTTATTTATATTGAATCTTCTTAGTTACTGTAAACAAAGGTTTTTCCACTTTGAGCTGATCTTTCCTATTGTTTTTGTAGTTTATTTTTAATTTATTTCTGCTTTTATCTCATTGTCTCTCTTCCTCTACTCACTGTGGGGGCTTCCTTTGCCTTCCAGTTACTAGTTTACTGAGGTTAAAAGGTGGTTTGATCATTTGAGGTCTTTCTTTTGTCCCTTATGTAGGCATTTATCCCATCAGCATCACTCTTAGAACTGGTTTTGCTGCATTCCATGTTTGGTATGTTCCATTCCCATTTTTGTTTGCTTTCAGATACTTTCTAATTTCCCCTTTGATTTATTTTTGACTCACTACCTATTCAGGAGGGAGTCACTTAATTTCCACTTATTTTTTCTGGTCTTATATCACTGATTTTGGAAATAATACTGATATGATATGATTGTAATCTTAAATTTGTTCAGACTTGTTTTGTAGCCCACCATATCTATTCTAGAGTAAGTTGTATATTCAGTTGGGAAGAATGGGTTTCTGGTGTAGGGTGGGAAGTTCTCTTAATGTATGTTAAGATCATTTAGTCTGAAGTGTAGCTCCACTCCAATATTGCCTCATTTTCTGTCTGAATGATTTATCCATTGTCCAAAGTAGTACAGAAATTGCTATTAATATTGAATTGCAGCTTGTTTATCTCCTCAGATTCATTAATATTTTCTTTGTATATTTTGATGTTCTGATGTTGGATGTATATGTTTTTTGTGATTGTTAACATTGTGTAAGGACCTTCCTTGTGTTGTGATACTGTTTCTGATGTAAGTAAAACTACCTATGTTCTCTTTTGGTCAGTGTCTGTGTGGAATAGCTTTTTTCATCCCTTTGCATTCATTCCTTAAGTGTCCTTAAAGCTGAAGTCTCTTGCAGACAGCATATTGTTGGGCATTTTAAAAGAATCTGTCAGACACTCTCTATTTTTGATTGGAATGTTTAGTGCATTGGCAATTATACTAATGATTGGTAGGTAAGGGCTCACTATTGCCATTGTGTTAATTTATTTCTGATTGTTTGATAGTTTCTTCATTCCCTTCTTCCTGTATTATTATGTCCTTTAGTGATTTGATGATTTTTAAGTTGTATGTTTTCATTCCTTTCTCTTGATATTTCTATACAGAAAATAAGTGTTTGCTTTGTAGTAACCATGAAGCTTACACAGAATGTCTTATACTTGCAGTAGTCTGTTGTAAGGTAATGACTTGATTCAAATGTGATAAGAAACAGTATATGTTTAATCCTCCTGTTACAGTCTATGTTTCGATATTACATTTTTCAAATTGAGTATCCATAAACAAATTGGGTATCCATAAACAAATATTTGTAGCTGCCTCTTACATTTTATTGTTTGCATGGGAGTTCATAAAAGTGGCTTAGCTATTTCCTAAGTTCTAGGAAAAAGTACACTCTAAAATAATGAGGTTTTTAAAAAAGAAAGTCATCTTGCAGCTGTTTCACTTATGAATGTCTTGTTATGTCAGTGACTGAGAAATTCCTTGGGGAAACTCCGTTTTGAAAACCATCTTAGGATAAGTCTGGAATCATCCATGGCTCACAACACAAAGACCAATGCAAGGTGTTTCAGAGATCAATCCTTTCTACTAAGAGGAATCCAGGGAATCTGGTGATTAGGATCTGCCAGTTCAGGGTGACTTTTGAGCTCATTTAGAGTTGACCTCTCCTGGTGCAGCAGTGGGCCCACAGAAGAGGCAGAATTTCCTTGACACTTGTGGTTGATTGTTCCTCTTTTGTGTAGATTGGTCTATTACAAGAGAACATATGTGTGGCAGTGGAAAATTGGAAAACCACACAAAGAAAAAAGGGGAAAATTAGTCTTTTGTGTCAAATCAAACAAAATAAATGAGTTTTATGAATTTGCTATACTTCTTTTTATATATTTTCTTTCTTCATTATTATATATATGTTTCTCATAGCATTTTATGTTTTTTATGATAAAAACAAATATTTGGGCTTTTTATTGACACAGGCATGATAATTGTAAGCATTTATATTGTACAGTGGGATAATCGTTATACATGTTTATAATGTGTAATGATTTAAACAGGGAAATTAGCATTTTTACCATTTTTAGTCAGTATTCTGTTATCATAACAAATACCCTAGATAATTAACGTTTAAAAGAGATAATTAACTTTTAAGGGTGGTTGCGGTCCATGATTAATTGGCCCATTGTTTTGGGTGTCTGGAGTGCAGGGTGTCACCACAGGAGAGCTTCCTAGGCCAAACCCAACCACCTTCTGTCCAGGGAGTTAAAGGGAGTGAGGAGTGGGCCAGGGTCCCAAAATGCCCTTCAAGGATCCACCAGCAGTGACCTTCAAACCTCCCACTAGAGGACACCTCCAAAAGACTCCACCACCTCTCTTTGGCAGCTCCCTAGAGACCAAGCTTTAATATGTGGCTTGCAGGGGACATTTAACAGACAGAATATGCCACCATCTCCTGAAACAGTGTCATGTTTTTGAGTTGGGAATCTTCAAACTCTTCTCTTTCAGTTCTTTTAAAATATCTAATAAGTTGTTATGAGCCAGAGTCACCTCCTGTAAGTGCTATAGACACTAGGACTTACTCCTCCTCTATAACTGTGTTTCCTAATGACACCAATAATGTGTATTTGTTATAGAAAAAAAATTAAATGTAAATAAAATAAGAGATATATTAAACAGAGGAAAGGTTTTTAACTTTCCTCAAAGTGTAATGAATGATTAGGATTCCTCATGTCTCTTCTTATCCTGGCAAAAACTCATATGTGACTGGGATCAGGAGAGGCAGGAGGGAAGAAAAGGGAAGGCCCTGGTGAGTGAGTTGCATCCAGTTATGTTGTATGCATGTTATCAAGTATGGTATAATGAATTCCACTATTATGCATAATATAATACATCAATAAAAAATTGTACACTAAAATATCACCATATTTCTAAAGTTACAATGTGAAAAAAGAAAAAAAATTTTTTTCAAGCCACATTCTCACCCCTGTCAGCATTGTCACTGCAAGTGACTACTAATAATATTTGAGTGAATGTACCTGGTGAAAAAGATAATATGCATGTGTCAGCATAGGTATTCATGTAAATTTAGTGTTTGTGTGTGTCTTTCAGTAAATTTATACAACAAATAATATTACCATTTTCATTATTTTATAGATAACCTATTATATATAATATACAATCATTATGATACTTATTATACTATATGATATGTATTACATTTTACTGATATTATATGTTTCATATATCTATTTTATGTTATGTATTAATGAGTATAATATTATATATTTCATATATTATATTCATTTCATTAAACATATTTTTAACAGGTTTATATCAACTGTTTCCATTTTAATGATGCAATAATAATCCATATTGTCTGTACTATGATATTACTTAGCCACTTCTCCCTGATGGATATTTGTATTTTAGATTATGATGTTGCTGCAATGGGCATTTACAGATATTGTGTGTGTTATACACTCACACACACTTCTGCAGGGACAGCCATAGGTAAATTTCTAGTCATAATATTGCAAATTAAAGGGATTCCATTGCTGAAACATTTAAATTACCTTGCCAAGTTCCACCTGGCCTCCCCTGAGCTAGTTTGGGCTTTCCTACAGCACAGTAGTCTCAGGGCAGTCAGACCCCTCACAAGGTGGCTAACAACTTCAAGAGCAAGGATGTAAGCCAGCAAAATGGAAGACATGCCACTATTTCAGACACAGTTGGTTTGAAACTTTCTCTTCCCTGCACTATTCCAAGGTCTCTCAGAACTCCCCCAGACCCTCTCACATGAACCTACTATTGCAATAGGCAAACCCCCCAATCCAGCTGCTGTTCTATGAGTGGCTTTTCAGTTAATGACTCTTAGCTTATTGGGGGCTTCTTTGTTTCCTCTCAAGTCCCTTTTCCCCCCTTTCTTGAGAAACTACTGAAACTATACAATATTAGAAATTCTCACAGTTTGTATTTATTTTCCCTAATATACATTATATAGAGTAATCAGGAGTTTAAATAAAAAGAGTTTTAGAAACTCTTAAGAATGCAATAAGAAGAAAATGACACAGTAAAAATGAAAGGGAGAACTGAAAGTGGGAAATTCCTCTGAAACAGAGAGGACCATCCCATATAAATAGCCCATAACCATGGAGCCAGGACATTCACATTGCAGACCTTTACAGTCTGTTCAACCTTGCATAGATTGTAGGCTGTGCTGTTCTGGTTGTCATCATGAACAACAGGTGCATCCTCCAGCTGGCTCTCCTGTTGTGCTTCTCCACCACAGCTCTTTCCCTAAGTTACAACCTGCTTCGACTCCAACAGCTCAACAGCAGTGTGGAATGTCAGAAGCTGCTAGAGCAGTTGAATGGAAGGCCTGCAGACTGCCTCAGTGACAGGATGGACTTCAAGATCCCCAAGGAGATCAAACATCCACAGCAGTTCCAGAAGGAGCACGCTGCCTTTGTCATCTATGAGATGCTCAAGGACATCTTTCATGTTTTCAAAAAAGGCTACTCTAATCCTGACTGGAATAACACCATTGTCACAGACCTCCTTAGTGAACTCCATCAGCAGATGGACCTCCTGAACACAACAGTGGTAGAGAAACTGGGGGAGGAAAACAAAAAACAGGCATACTCCATGATTATCCTGCGCCTGAAGAGCTACTATGTGAGGATCCGGATGTACCTGGAGGCCAAGTTGTACAGCAGCTGTGCCTGGACAGTAGTCAGAGATGAACTCTACTGGAACTTCTCCTTCATTAACAGACTTACAGACAAATTTCAAAACTGAAGATGGCCCAGTAGGCACCACGTCTGGACCAGACAATGAGATCAGGCATTCTTCAACCAGCAGAGGCTCATTCAGTGACAGACAGCAAATGGGGTGCCTCTGAAAAGACAATAGACGTTTTTAACTTTTTAAATTGATTTATGAATTAAGTTATTTTTATTCTTTATTTAAATATTTATGTTGGAAAATAAATTATTTATGATGCAAAAATCCATGTGGCAGTTTCAATTTTAACTTGATTTATAAAACCCCTATGTTCACATATTCAGAGCCCCTCTTAGATGCTCTTTGTAAAATGTAAAGTAGTAGAGTTTCTGGCTTATGCCAGAATTTAAAATCCTGACACTTAAATTCCCCTGAAAAATTTATATTCCAAAGAAGCACATGTAATACACTAGGTACTACATAATAAGGAGATCTGAATCTTTTAGGGCAATAAATGTGCGGTTGAAGCATTTGGATTGGAGGGGAGTGGGTATGCAAAGGATCTGGGAGTGGTACCTGGGGTGCCCACTGCTTCTTCTCTGTTTTCCAGGGTCTATGGTCATGAAGTAGAATTTAGCACTCAGGTGAACCAAAGGAATATGCTAGCTCCTGTAGTCAACCTGAGCCCTTCCTTGTCTGGGGGAGGCTCTGCCCCTGTGTGCCCTCAAGATTGAGGGTGAGTTACTTCCAGGACACTTGTGAAGTACCTTGATTTTGGTCCTCATACTAGTCAAAAATTATGGAATCTGAGGGTTTCTGTCAGTTTCCAAGGAAAGGGAATAGAAGGAGGGGGACCTTCTTTCTACTCTAGCCATCTGTCTAGTTTTGTTTCCATGTTTCTCAAAAACCAAGTCTGCTCCTGGCCTCCCAGCTTGGTCAGACAGAATTCTGGGAATATCTTATGTAGTTTTCCTGGTTCTCTGTATCTCTGAAGCCGCACACTCCCCAAAGCAACAATCCACGACAGGTGCACAAGATTAAATCCAATTGTTAAGCCAGGCTAAAAGGCAGGAATCATAGGTGAAAAGAAATTCAAAGGACTGAAGGCACCAATTTCCCAGTGCTTGCACTGGGATAATGAAACTTTCCAAGGAATTCCGGGTTACCTGACCAGCATATGCTCACTGGCTAGTTTTTGGTCTTCAGACTGACTTCATGGAACTTGGGCTATTTTAGCTATTACTGTCATTTGCAGCTGCCATTTACTCAGAGATTCTAATGAAACAGGCACTAGGCTGAGCACCTATGTACATATTTCAATTTGATCCTCTTCACATACCCCCTTATATAAGCAGTTTGCCTACATAGTAGATACCTATTTGTTCTGAGAGCAGCATGAAGATCAGATTCTTGAAAAGAGTAAGACTTCAGGGACAAAAAATGTGCCTATCTGGTGGGCCTACAGCCATTAACTCAAACTAGTCTGGTCCTCTGTGAAAAAGTCAACCTTCCCCCTTCTTCCAACTTCCAACATCAGCTTTTTCGAAAGCCTGGGTGAAGCAGGGTTATCTTCTGCTATGGTACAGATACAAGAGCACCATGTAGAAATACAAAGTCTCTGCTGTGTCTAGAGCAGTCAGGAGGAAGCTGAGGAAGTCACTGCAGTGGGACTCGGCAGCCCACTACCTTCTCTGGCCATGTAGGTACCCTGGACCAGAAACTGGTTGGTTTATGAAAAGCCTGTTCTTCCTGTGTGCATTGACTAAAAGGACAAGGAAGATTTCTGCAAAATTTAAGTACGGTGTCAAATTTGAGGCGCCAGATCACCCACCTAGATCTCTGGCATAGGATAAATGATGCCTTAACTTAATTCCAGCAAGAATGGGGAAGAGGATCCCTAAGGTAACATTTACATATGTTATAAGGTAAGTATGGATGAGGGCTAACCCTCCTCCTTTCTGCTTTCCTCCCTGGGTGAAAGTATGATCTCATCCTGACCAGAATCTGAGACAGTGCACCTGTCTGATCTGCTACTTTACAGCTTCCAGAACTATGAGCCAATGTAAGATCCTTTTCTGTATTAATTGTGGTACATAGTTGTAGCTAGAGAAAATAGACCAAGAGAGCATGGTTTTGAGTATTGGCTTGTTCTGAGGAGAAAGAGAAAGAGAGTCCCTGGATGATCTGGAACTGCAATACTCCTCAGATTAAGGCAGTGGTGACTCCCTGTTGGGAATGAAGAAGGGCTTTTCAGAACAGGTTGTCTCTTGAACAACTTGAAATTGTGTGCACTGATGTGATGAAATTTCTTCCATCTTCTCAAAACCTCAGTGAAGAAAAGTTTGTTTTTTTTTTTTTGTACTAGGGATTGAATCTAGGATTGCTTTGCCATGAGTAACATCCCATATTCAATTTTTATTTTGAGACAGTGTTTTACTTAAGGTCTCACTGAGTTGCACAACATGTGATACCCCTGCCTCAGTGGTTGGGATTATAGGTGTGTACCACACTCCTGACAGGTAAATCCTCATGTGTGTAGCATTTTTGTGCAGGAATCAGAGCAAGTGTCCTGGTCCATGATTTAAAGAGTATGTGGAATCAACTGCATGGTGGCCAGACCTTTATGATGAGCCAAACTTTCAGGACCAGACAGCAGAGCAATGACAACAGAGCTGCCTTCCCCTTCTTACTTTGTACCTCAGGACTTCACAGAAATCATACAGAAAGGTGAAAGCAGGCACGTCTTCTATAATTCGACTGCTAGACAACCAAGTTCAAATGCCCATTGGATAAATGAGTTTTCAATTTACAAGAAATAAATGTCTGATGGGTCATAACTGTCAACTGGAAGTCCAGCAATGGAGGTGGTCTTATGGAGAGAGAGTGTAGAGGAGGAAAAGGATTAAAGCTTAACCCTGAGGACCTTCAACATTTAAAAGGACCAGAGAGAAAAGCAAGGAAGGAGACAGGGTTGAAAGATGCTGACATTAGAAGGAGAAGAGGAGGGAATGGCAGTAAAACAGTGTCTTTAGGAAATCAACTTGCTTAGAAGAAGAGCAATTAATAGATTTATGGAAGATATGGATTGAAACACATTGGGAAAGTAGAGGGCAGGGAAATCTTAGTGATCGAGAAGAATGGATCAGTAGAAACCATGTTAGCCAAGGTAGTAACGAATAAGAGAAGAGTAATTAGGGCGCAGATTTTTTAAAAAACAAATTTAAAAAAGAATGAGAGGTTGTAATCTGAGGCAGAGGAGAAAAGTGGGTTATGATCTGAAAAATAGTGTAGGGGTTTCTTTTTCTATACAGTTTTCACCTCTGAAATATATTTATGTTCAAACAGATTTCATATATTGACAAGTCATATTAGTAATTTTTTGTTGTATTAGTGTTAAATCATGATATCCTTAATTACAATGGTCGTTTTTCCTGTATTAGTAAGTACTATGTTAAATGTCAGTAAGTAGCTCTGTGGGTTGAAACCCGTCACCGCACTGGGAAATTAGATAGAACTAATGACCTTGTGAGAGGTGGATCTTAGAATTAGTGAGTGGAAATGACACTGGAGAAGGTGGCAGGTGAGTAAGAGTAGAGAAGAACTCCCCTGCAGCATGTCACCTGAGGAGCCAGTCATTTGAATTTCCCTCCAATTCAGACTTACTTTGGTCTTCCTTTGGCTTCTGGTGCAATCATAGCTTTCTAGGAATATCACCACAGAAGTAAAAATGGTGTGTTGAAAATTTTTGGAAATACTGGCTCAATGTTGTTGCATTTTTATTTTTCTGTTTGTCTTCTAACTTCAAGATGAAAATGAAAGTAATTGAAAAACATCAGGACAACTCTTTGCTCAGGAAAACATTGAATGAATAAGAATGTGTAGGTACAAGTAGGCGGTGACCCCCATCAGCACAGAAAGAGGCAGTGAGGGTACAGCTGACTGCAGAGCTGACCCAGAAATTTTGTAAGACTGAATATTTGACAGTCTGAGACCTGGAGGGACTTTATTCTGATTAGCAAAGCAGAGTTCCCTAACCTGAAGCCAGACCAGGGTGGTGTGAGCAGGGAGGAGAATAGAGAGAGAAAGAGGGACAGGAAGATCATGTAGGCTCACTCCTTTACCCACAGCTGGGAAAAAAAAAAGACCAAATTAAAATGCAGGAGGAACAACAAGGTCAGTGAAGGAGATCAAGCAGTTTAGCCCAAATTGTGGGTCAAAGTCCTGCTGAGAGTCGCCTTCACTTTGTGGAGTCCACAGCTGGCCTGTTGCCCTAGAATAAATTAAATCAACATGGCATCTCCTCACCTCCAGGTAGCAACAGATAAAACCAGAGAGACTGTTCCTGCAGAGGGATGTCACTATAATCTGTGCAGAAGGACCTTGTGCATGAGTCCCTCCTAGCCAAAAGTTGCTGAAACCCCCTACCCCTCAGCAACCACCAGGGGAGCAGACTGCCCTGGAAGTGCTAGCCTAACTCCACATGGCCTTTGTGGCAGGCTAGATAGAGAAGGCACAGAAGCCCCCAGTAGCAGGAAATGAAAGTGCAGAACCCGGCAGGAAAGCAGTCTGTGTCCCAGCAGCAGATGGGGATAGTCTCTGGAAGTTAGAGCTGCAGCAGGTCGGAGATTGGACATGGGTGGGATGGCTGTCTCACTCCCAGGCAGCAGAGGGGGACAGCCCCCATGATCCCTGGCTGCAGCCAGCAGGAGCTTGGACCATGTCTGTGTCTGTCCCAGTCAGTGGAGGGGAGCAGCTCTAGTGGTTTGTGACTATGGGCAGTGGGATCTGGAAGCCAAGCAAACTTGCTAAGCCTCTTTCTCAGTATCAGAAAAAGTGTCCCAGTGATCTGAGTAGGTCAGGGGGGACACTTTTGCACCACTCCCCACCCATGGAGAACCCACAATGACAGGCCCAATGGTTGCAGAGAGACACCAGGCTCTGTGTCACTTTGAAAAGGATCCTAGGAAGGAGAGTGGGAGGGGTGGTGACCCAGGACACTCAGAGAGACTGTCCAGATCTAGGCATCCTGAGTTCCTGCACACAAGATAAACAGTCAACAGACAGCGTGCCACACTCTTGGAATATCCAGCTTTAGGCCATTGGGCTGATAAATGAGAACATGCTGGTGGGGAGGCCCACAGCAACTCAAGCATTGGCTCTTGGGCCTCAGCACCTCTCAGGGTGACCTACAGTTGAGAGAGATGGACATATTTTAAAGGTTCCAAATCCTGACAAAATCCAAAGAGCATGCAATAAGAATGTTCTTCACCTTGGCATGTTTAAGTATAAATAGCTCAGCCGTCAACTTTGACAACATATGTATTACTCTTCACTTTGATTTCGTATTTGTGACTATAGTATTTGATATTGTTCCTCAAACAGGTTTCACTGTATTTCTTCTAATGTTTTAAAGCATTTATTGAAATTATTCTCTTTGTTTTGAGCTCAGATTTATATTTTCTTCCTTATTCCCTCTTTTTTCTCTTAGATTACCTGCTGTCAATTGTCCCCATACATTTTTTCTTCTTCTTGCCTTGATGTGCGTTTTAGTTTTCTATGATATCTTCTTTCATTCTTGTTTTCTCTTTTCTTTTGTCCAAATTTTCTTTCCTCTCCTTTTCTGTATCTATATAATGTTATAGCGATATTGGTATATTTAATTGATAATAATGAAAATAATATTTTTTTCAGTCTATACCTGAACTGTACTACAAGTTTATACCTGGATCAGAAAAACTATGGAAACAAATGCCAAATGTCATCTTTGATATAAAGAGAGCCACTAAGAACAGAACAGGAAGGAAGAGCATGAGGAAAAGACTAACAGTAAACAAAGACGAATGGGGGGAGAGAAAGGGAGAGAGAAGGGAAAGCATATGGAAATGGTAGGAGACCTTCAATGATACCCAAAATTATAAGAGGTTATGAGGGGCAAGGGGGAGGGGGGAAAAAGGGAGAGAATTGAACAACAGCAGAGGAGGTAGAGAGGGAAGATGGGAGGGGAGGGGAGGGGAGAGGGGATAGTAGGGGATAGGAAAGGTAGCAGAATACAACAGTCACTAATATGCCATTATGTAAAAATATGAGTATGTAACAGATGTGATTCTGCAGTTGGTATTTGGGGTAAAAATGGGAGTTCAAAACCCAATTGAGTCAAATATATGAAAGATGATATATCATGAGCTCTGTAATGTTTTGAACAATCAATAAAAAAAAAAAAGAAAAACTGGAGAAAAGTTCCAACACGTTTTTGGCGTTTTCCTAAGGTTGAATAGTATGTGTATTTGCTATAAAGTGATTGTACTAAACAGGGATCACTAGCTACTCTCAAAGTGATGATAATATTTATCTTAAAGTGATAATGAACTGCAGGTGACATACATTCAGTGAAAGTATTAACGGAGGTGTATTTGCCAAGCCTGTGGCTCTGAGGGGAAAGAAGATCATTAAATAGTCCCTTACATAAATAAAACAATAATCATTGTAATAGATGATTGGATATATACTAACAATATAAAAAAGGAGGGGAACAAACCACACCAAAGAAACCAGAACAATTGATCTCATATCTACCATATTGGAAGAAATGACATTAAAAATATTTAGAAAGTTCATAGTGAAAATCTTTAACAAGCTAAAAGAAGATACGTAATGAACTTAGAATAAGTGAGAGATAATTTCAATAAAGATGTAGAGATTCTGAAAAATACAAAACAGAAGTACTAGAAATGAAACTCAATAAACTAAATTATGTTTTCAGCAGAAAGCTTCACTAATAGATAAAATCACTTTGAAGAGAGATTTTGAGGAATATGATACATTATGATTTATACAAATAGTTATACTAAAGTCATTGAATAAGTTTATTTAGAAAGTTATGTTGATACTAATAGCTTTTCAGATTTATTTTTGACTGAATGTTTAAATTTAGACATTTTTAATTCAGTATTGAATACAAATATTAAATTTAACAATTTTACTTATTTATATATTTACTTATAATTTTTTCAATTATGATAATGGCATATTCATTGGGTATATAAATACATACTCATGAATATTAAAGCTTAATAGGCTGGACGTGGTTGTGAGCACCTTTAATCCCAGTGATTCCAGAGGCTGAGACAGAAGGATCACACGTTTGAGGTCAGCCTGAGGAAGTAAGGGAGGACATGGTACCTTAGCAAGACCCTGTGTCAAGATAAGAATGAAAAGGGTTGGGGACGTGGCTCAGTCATAAAACGCTTCTGGGTTCAATACCTAGTAAGCTCGTCCCCCATAAAAAATTAATAGGGGTTTCAGTTGGGAAAATAATTCTAAAAGCATGATCTGGGGGCAGGGGGAATATATAATGAAAATATGGTTTGGAAACACTACTCTAAACACATGTAGTGAAAGCATAAAGGAAAGCAAAAACAGAAAGTACTGAGGTGACATTCAGAAAATTGAGAGCATATTGGTTCCTATTTAAGACACAGGAACAAGTCAAGGGCTTCAGAGAACCTAGAGGCAAAGGTGCAAGACCACCCATCTCAAGCAGCCCAGCAGCATCTGCAAGATCCCCAATGGCCTTGCCCTTGGCTTTCCTGCTGGCCCTGGTGGTGCTCAGCTGCAAGAACACCTGCTCTCTGGGCTGTGACCTGCCTCAGATTCACAACCTGGATCTTGCAACTCCTGAAAGGAATGAGAAGGGGACCTGGATGTTCCTGGAAAAAATGAGGAGAATTCCCACTTTCTCCTGCCTGAACTACAGAAAGGACTTTGCCTTCCCCCAGGAGCAGTTGGAGGGTGAGCAGGTGCAGAAGGCTCAAGCTGTTACTGTCCTCCATGAGATGACCCAGCAGGTCTTCAATCTCTTCAGCACCCAGGAGGCCTTTGCTGCTTGGAACAAGACCCTCCTGGACACCTTCCTCACTGGCCTCTATCAGCAGCTGGATGACCTGAAAGCCTGTGGGACCCAGCAGGTGGGGGTGGAAGAGGCTCCCCTGAGGGCTGTGAGGAAATACTTCCACAGGATCACTGTCTACCTGAAGGAGAAGAAATACCTGCCTTGTGCCTGGGAGGTGGTCAGAGCAGAAATCATGAAATCCTTCTCTTCATCAGCCAACTTGTATGCAAGACTAAGGAGCATGGAATGAGACCTGGTCCAGCAGGGAAATGCTTCTCACTGACGAACACACCTTACCACACTCCCACAAGTTCTGCCATTTCAAAGACTCTCCTTCCTGCTGGAATTGTGACATGAATTCAATTTTTCAGATGTGTTCAGGCCTTTGCCCAACATTGCTTTCAAATCTATAGGCACTAGACCCTTACATCCCTGCAGATGTGTCTATTTATCTATTTAAATATTTATTTAACTATTTATATAACTTTATTTATTTTGTCTATATGATATTATGTATATGTTTGCAATATGATTAATAAAGCTGAACATTTTCTTTATATTTAAGAAGTTGATATTTTTGTTCTTCATTACTTTTTAAATTTCTTTAACTCTTTACATTCTTGCAGGGAATGAGGGATTGGATTCATTTTTCTTTTAATTCTTTTCCATTTTATTTTAAATTGCAACCAGAAGTTTAGTTCCAAATGCTGATTTGTAGGTTGAATTTACTTCATGGCCATCATTATTTTTGCCTGTAGAAAAAGTGAGATTAATAGAAAATCAATAAACTCTAGATATGATGAAGGAAAACCATAAAAATTACCCCTCAGAAGAAGAAAAAAATAACGGGACTTCTCTGACTCATCTTTTCTGCTTAATCCACTGGGGTTTGTGCTTAGATACTCTTCATGTCTCACTCATTATCCCAATTTCATCTATTTTCCCTCTATAGTGATGGTTTCAATGCACACAACTGCTTTCTGATATTCTTGTTTAACTTTTTTAACATATGTCAAAACACAAAAGTTGTACACATTAGTGCAGTGCCATGTTGAAGTCTCTGTTGTGAACCTCTCAAAATCCCTTCCTCCAGCTTTTTCAAATGCACAGGAGGTTCGTGCTCTGAACAGTCACGACATTCTGGAATCGCTCACCAGCTCCTTGTTCCTTTCCAGGTGTATTGGGGAACCATTGATCACCCTTTCCCAAATTTGCTCACCTTCTGCTCTCTGTGGCCTCTGGTAAGCACCATCCCACTCTCAGCTCCTATGAGATTAACTTCTCTCTAGTTCCCATGTGAGTGAGATCTGGTGGCACTTGTCCTCCTGTCCTGGTTCATATCACTTTACATGTGATCTCCGGTTCCATGCATGCTGCATATCACAGCTTTTTGTGCTAGTGTACACGTGTGTGTCTGTATAATATATCCTACAGTATATAATATACAATAATTTTAAAATATTATAATTATATATATATATATGTATATACACACACACACACACATATACATACATGTGTATACTAACATTTCATTTGCGGGTTGTGATTCCTGTGACACTCCTCCTTGTTCCCTAATTCCATGAATCCTATCATGCCACTGCCTTATCACAGTTGTTTCCTCCCTCTCTGATTCAGAAACTTCCAGTGTGCCTGGCATGGTGGTGCATGCCTGTGATCCCAGAGGTTCTCCAGGCTGAGGCAGGAGGATGGCAAATTCAAAGCCATACTCAGCAAACTATCCAGGCCCTCAGCAATGTAGGGTAGAATATAGTTCAGGGGTTATGTGTCCTTGGGTTCAATCCCTGGTACCAAGCAAGCAAACAAACAAAACACAAAACCAGAAAGAAAAACAACAAAAACAGAATCAACCAAGTGTGATTTCCTCCTTTATTTCTCATTAACCTGCTCATGCATTTCTGCTTCCTGTTCTATTATGGTTTCCACCTATAAATTTTCTCTAGAATTGTATCCAGTCACCAACTGAAAGCCATAAATGAATGAGAGTTCTATGTTTGTCAGAAACCTCCAAGAGAAGTTTAGTTCCTACTGGATAATATTTTTGGAAATAAAAGCATGTTGTTATTACAGTGATATAACAGTAGCGTGACAAACAAACAAAGAGAAAGCATGATTCATTTCACTCTAGAAGCCATTAACATATTGACAAAAGAAGACAGCAGCCTACTGGCCCAAGTAGACAGGGAAAGAGTCCAAATCTGGCAATCAAGTTTCTGTTCTATGCACAATTTCTATGTCCTGGGAAGAGACATTTTTCTCTTTGGAAATGACCCCAATACTAGAAGAGTCCAACTTCTCAACTTTCCATCCCAGAAAGAGCAATGACTCTCAGGCCCAGGCAGGTAGTGTCCTCTTTGGGAGAAAGGGTCAGAATGCTCCCACCCTCCCCTTCAGCCTGCTCAGCCTTCCAGTCTCCTGGCCCTCCAGTCTCTCTGCATAGTGTATGATGCTAGAAGGCAGGAGAGCATGTCTATTGTATATAGGAGGCAGGACAGTATACCTGGAGGAAAATGAGGAAACATCTAAGTGTCTACTTTTACAATTTTACTCTTAGTAAATTTCCCAGCATGCCTTTATAGTGAAGAGAAAATTCTGTTTTGAGAAGGAAGGATTGAACCCAGGGTGCTTTATCACTTTGTCATAAACACAGCCCTTTTAATTTTTTTTAAAGTTTTTAACATTTATTTTTTGGTTGTAGGTGGACACAATACCTTTGTTTTATTTTTATGTGGTGCTGAGGATCGAACCCAGTGAGTGCCTCACGCATGCTAGGTGAGTGCTCTTCCTCTGAGCCACAACCCCAGACCAAACTAAGCCCTTTTATTTTTTATTTTGAGACAACTTGTAACTTGCTAGGTTGTGTAGGGCCTCACTAAGTTGCAGAGGCTGGCCCTGAACTTGCCATCTCTTCCTTCTTTAGCCTCTGGAGCAAGGTGTGCACCACTATGCCGAGAGAAAATTCTGTCTCTTTGAATAATGACTTGGAAGGTTTGCTCCACCTTGATTCAGGAGTAAGACTCAGCAAGGGCAAATGTAAAGGGATTTCAGAGGGTGCAGAAATAGCCACCTGACAGCCTGTGAAAGAATCCATTGGGGAAGACACTGGGAAGTTTAAAGAAGTTTGAATAATGTGGTTACTTATGAGGGTGATCAGGAATTGCCTGTGAATTTCTGAGCTAGCTGAAAGGGGCTTGGAGTGAGGGAATCACTCAAACCTTAGCTCAGATCACAGACCCAACCTTTTCTGCAGATGAGAGGAAGGGTGAATTTGAGACACTCAAAGTTACACTTAATTTTTTTTTATTTGTCTTCTTTCTTCCTGTAAAGCTTGCGGGATTCTCAATTTACAAGAAGGCAAAAAACACTGCAATTTCTGTACCTTGTGGGTTTCCTTTTTCCTCATTTCTCTGTCTCTGTCTTTCCCTTTCTTGTTGCTTAACATCTTTCAACATTATTGCCCTGTCCGTTCTTTATTTTTTAGTGTTGTTTACTTCTTTAATGTAGTTTTACTTTTAATTCTTTATCATGTTATGCTCCCTGTGCAAAAATCACAAAATTTGGCTCTTTATTCTCAATTCACACTGAAACATCTCTGGAACCATCTTCTGATCATATCAGATGGTAATTTATTATACAGTGGAAAGTGTTGAAAACCAAGTTGAGAAAGTAGTGAGGCTGACAGCAAGGGGCTCTGGCTCAGCCTGGAAACAGGACGAGAGAAGGACTCAAGTCTGCCCTGGGTGCCTTGGTAAGCACCAGCTGGAGGAAGCGTGGCTCTGAGTATGGAAGAAGCAGGAGGGTGAAGGTGGCCACACCTCAGCCTTCCCTGCCTGCCAAGCCTCACACCGCACAGGGCAAGGTAGGCTTTCTGAGCCCAGAAAGACAGAACATAGACAAAAACCAGATGCCAGATCCTCTGGCATCTCCATGTATGGATTTGATATCACACTTTACTTGGTTCAGAAGTTCAAGTCCATTTCTATTCTTTCAGTTCTTAATAGGATCTTCCTGACAAACCATATGTCAACTATCCCTTAGGTGCTGACCTTGGATCATTGGTGAGTTTGGAATAGTTCATCTCTCCAGATTCATGTTTGTCTCCAAGGAGCTCTCCAAATGACCTAACAGTGTTAATGGGAAGTATGAGATACTACTTTCAAAGATCTTGAAATGATGGTTTTCTATAGTCAGCCTATAAATCATTTTGATGGTATTATTTTTAATATCATTATTAGGAGTTTAGGAGTATTTTCCAGACTAAGACTTAAATTTTTGAGATTTTCACACTGTTTTCAACTCTTGGGTTCCCAGGGTAGACTTTTCTTTGAGTAGATTATGACCAAGTTGGAATGCACAGTCAAGGTCAATATCCATGTCCTCCAGACTCGGTGAGTATGCTAGTTCTGGAGCCTAGTGGGAAGGCTGCTGTTGGTTGGTGTGACTCCCCTCTCTTCTCCTAAGGGCTGATCACATCTGGATTAAATGGGAGAACAGTCAGGCAATCCATTGACTGGTCTTTGAGCCTCTGTCAAAAGCAGGCATTTCCCTGCCTTGGGCACCTGAACATTGGCCCTCAGTCTTCCCCTCTGCCTTGGCCCTGGGGCTCAATTTGGCTGCATTGCACAAGACTAAGTTACACTCTGTTAACAGTCAAGGAAGAGTCACTTCCTTCTTTCACTTTCATGAAAATTATGACATCCGTTTCTTTTCCCTTTTACCCACCAACTGTGTGATTTTGCTTTTTAGGAAAGTTGAAATAAGAAATGAAATCTGATACAGAAAAGCAGTGCAGCCTTTCACCTTTCTTATACTTTCCATTATTTGTCTGACTTCATTATAAGAGCCTAATGCATGAGCAGAAACACAAAGTTTTCCTGGTGAACCGCTATTAAAAAGATTGTACAAAAAATTAAGGTGACAAAACCACAAAGAGAAGGAGAGGAAAGAAGTCTCTTTCTCCCTGGCACGATAGCCTGGATCTCACCACCCTTCACTGTCAGAGTGAGACATAGACCAAGGAGTGATGATTCTCAATGGAACCACACTGTTTATGACCAGCTGAAGGCCATGTGTTTCTGTAAGATTAGTTTTACATGAAGGACAGTATCATCCATGAGTTCCCTGTGCCCAGCTCAGAAAATCTGAGGAAGACAAGAATTCTAAAAAGTAGAAGAATAAAACAATAAAACTGTAACTAGCAAATAATCTTCTCTGGCTATTGAAGGTAAATGATTTTTATTAGATAAGTCCTCTAGGTATCTACTCATAACAAACCTTTAGTCTCAGAATCACAAGAGTTTGATACCTGGGTACCTGTATCAGGAGAGGAGAAGTCACTACTGAGCACTAGGGTCCATGGGATAAGATCTCTAGAGACAGGACAAAAATCATGGAGAGTGTATTATTTTGTCAATAAAGAAATGAGTCTCAGTAACAGAGTCCTCCCCTCATGAAGAGGTGGTGCTCCTGCTTTCTAGATGAGTCTGGTGAGTGTGGACTGAGGACACTTTGACATGTGAGAGCAGAACTTGTAACTAGTTGTGAAAACCACCTAGAAAGCCAGGTGGTGCTGGGAAATATTATTATTTTTAAATTAGTATCAACATACTTATAAGAAACTGAAAAATACCTGGATTTCTCCCTGTATTATTGACAGACGGAGGAGCAATGTAGACCTCAGTAAGAAGATGGTGGACAGAAAAGACAGTATCTACATTATCTCTGATCCTGTGGCTCAGTGAAGCATAAGCACATAGAACTGCTGGAATATCTCCTAAAAGGAGAGGAAAAAGAGAAGCTCATCCACCAGTAATCAGCAGCTTCTGCTGTGAATGAATCAAAGAGCAATCCTATTCAGGAAGAACTTTATTGTCAGAGATGATCTGGTAAAACATGGAAGAAATACAGGGAGGGATTCATAGGTTGAGGGAAAAAGAAGGAAAGAAAAATGAATGTTAGGGTCAGGGCTCAAAGTTTTTTCCTAGAACAGAAAAGAGTGATATTTATTTATTTATTTATTTTTTTAAGAAAGAGTGATAAAGAGAGAGAGAGAATTTTAATATTTATTTTTTAGTATTTGGCAGACACAACATCTTTGTCTGTATGTGGTGCAGAGGATCGAACCCGGGCTGCATGCATGCCAGGCAAGCGCGCTACCGCTTAAGCCACATCCCCAGCCCAAGAGTAATATTTAGAGATGAAAATGTGTGTGTGAGTGAGTGTGTGTGTGTGTGTGTGTGTGTGTGTGTGTGTATGTATGTTAGAGAGATTGGAATTATAGTCCTGTATGGCAAGTGGATGTCACAATTTTTTGTAAAATTGGGTTCTAATGGAGGAAAATGTCATTAATGAATCCTCTGTGCCCAGCTCAGAAATTTAAAAGATAAAATTCAGAGGTTTAAGGAGATAAACTGGAAATAAAATAATTCTGAACAAACTTAAAATTATTTGTATACTGAAATTGAAATGACAGTTACCAGCCCCTAGCTATACAAACAGAACCAACCTTTGCTATCAGTGTCTGGTTCTACAGACACTTCTGTCTTTAGGTCAAAGACACTTCCCATTGGACAGGCACATCTGCTATTTACTTGTAAAACTACCTTCTTGGGTAAAATCAAAACATTAGGTTGATATCATCTTGTTTGATCACCTAAAGATGGTCTCACAAATGCCTTAAAGATAGAGCTGACATCCACTTTTTCTGAAAAACTGGGAAGATCATCCAAATGCAGAAGACAGAGGCTACCTATCTCTCCCATCTGATGATCTAGCAGATGTTCAATTTCTTCAGCACAGTGGGCATCCATGATGATGGCAATGAGTTCCTCCTTCAGCAACAATGCTCTAGACTTCCATTAAGTCTGGATCAACTGAAGCCATCACATATAGAAAAAGTGTATCTCACTTGGAATTGTCTCCCCAGACATATTTCCAGATAATCATCTGCTATCTTAAGGAATAGGAATACATCTCCTGTGCCTGGGAGATTGTCAGAGGGGAACTTGAATTGTCCTTTTTTGACATTAGCAATTGTCAAAGAAAAGTTAGCAAAGAAAGAAGAAACTCATGCTCATGACTTCCTCTAGCAAATTATATGATTTTCTTTCCTGAACCCACAAACACAATCTCATCTATGAGTTTTGCACCAGAAGAAAAATATCTCAAACCTAACCATGAGAGTATTTTAAATAAATGTTATACATCATGCATTTTAAATTGACTATAAATATATAGAAAAATAGTATGGTTTATTTTTTAAAGAAAAATTATTATTATTTATAATTTTAATTTTTTTTCAATAAACGTCTGGAAGGCAATTTGCAGTTTCCAGAAGTTTGAAATTTAGTTTTCTCATGGAAAAGGTTCATCAAGAGTGAATTTTTGAGAGATATTTGATAGTAAATATTGATGCTAGGTTCTGTTACAGATAATAAAAACATAAGTAACTGGATCTTAATACAAATCTGTCTTTTTTTGAACTCTGTTTTTTAATTTATTTAGAATGACCCCTTGGTTGTCCGTCTCCCAATAGTTATTCTAAGACCTGAATGGGAGACTTCAGAAATGAAGATGAGAAGACCCAGGGAAACTACCTTTCACACTTAGGATAGAAGAAGAGGGTACAGCCCTGTGATAGGATGATTGCCCAAATGGGAGTCTTGTTGAATGGTAAAACCTGGGGGTGTCACCAAGGCCTATTTGCTCAGATTCTTCTGGGAGTCTTTCGATTTCACACCTGTTCTCTGGGCATAGGGCAGCATGCCCACTATATGCATTAAGACTCACTTTAGGGGAGGAATTTCAGAGAATACTTTATGGCCAGAGTACACACACAAAAGAGAATGACTTTCTTACTTCTGTGGTTTTTTGTTTCCAAGGGGTCACATTTGGGAGTAAACATATTCTGAACCTGACAATAGCTAGAGTTGGGCACAGTCCCCAGAACAGTGGCATATTAACATCTGGATCTGGTGATGTGTAAGATTGAAACTGAAGAAGCAGTTTGGCTAAAGACCTGTGACAAGACATGTAGAATGTGGGAAAGGACAAAGGAACAGAAAGTGTCTGAACCCAGTGGCACACAGATCTAGGCTGTGCACTCCCCCTCCTCACACAGCTCAGATGGAGAATTCTCTGCCCTTCCAGCTGTTCCAGGGGTTGCCGAGAACCCACAGCCTGGTCAGGAGCAGCTTGGTCACTCAGTGAGTGGGGTGAGTGAGGCAGTAGGGGGAAACAGGAAGACAGGCTCTTCTCCCTTTCCTTATACATAAGCTTTTCATGTGGTTCCCAAGTTTCATAGAAACTCTATGGATGAGCAAGAATCTCCAGGAAGATGACGAATTTTGGTGAGATTCTCACTCCCTGTGTTCAGGTGGAGTGTTTTAGCTTCCAACCAGTCTCTTCCTACTCTTCTGTACCTTCCTTACCTCCCATCCCCAACTGCTTCCCTTGGATTTGTCTCTAAATGGAATCTGGAGCTGCCCCATGGGTCACTACTTTTGGTCAGAAAAATGCCATATTCATCTTTGTGGGATTTGAAAATGACAATCAATTGAAAATAGATTAATATCATAATCCCCTATTAATCATCACAAGTTAACCATAACTTGCAAATAGACACTTGTAAATATTATCAACATCAACTGTGTTCAGATGTTTTGTTTTTAGGACCCACTGATGCATCTTGAAAATTATGAAGACACCCAAATAGGTTGTGCTTCTGTGTTTCTATGTGTTGATATTTGTCATAAGAAAATTTTAAATGGCAAATTTTTAAATATTTTTTTCATTAAAATAAAGCATGCATGTAAATGAAATGAAGTTAAAACTTTCAAAATTAGAAAATGTAATAAAATATAATTTTATTCATAGCTATAGCAACAACAAAGTAAAAAATACAATATTTCCAAAAAACACATTGTAAAGTAAATAATGAAATACATTGGAATAAACCAGAGAAAGAATGCAAAAGATCTATAACTAAGTCAACACTATTCTGCAAGGTCATGCCTTACTCTAGTGCTCAAAGTTTTGTTCAGAGGTAAAGTGATGAAATTATGAGAACTCTAAACAATTCAGTCTATCCTAGTTGGAATGGAAAAACTGGGCGGAAACTATAGTCAGGAGGGGCATGGCTAGAGAAGGGTCATTGGGTCTGTGGCCTAGAAGAGATTCTCTCCCTGTGGCTGGTACCCTTTTCCCTTTGCTTCCTAGCTACCCTGTCTTGAGATGTTTTCCTCCACCAGCCCTTTCCACCATGATGTTTGCCTCACCTCAGCTCAGAGCAATGTAGTCAGTGAATCTATGAAACCATGAGTCAAAATAAAATTTTCTTCTCTAAATTTTCCTTGTTAAGTATTTTTGTCACAGCAACATAAAGTTGACTAACAGACTACACGGTTTGGGACAGACCAGAATATCCAAGAACTGAGGGAAAACTTCAAAAGATATAACATACAGGCACTGGAATGCTCAGAGGAGAAAAAAGAAAGGAACACAAGAAACAATGATGACATAATTTCCTCAAATTGATGTGAGACATTAATCTTCAGATGCACAATATCAAGTACAAGCAGGTTTAATGCCAGAAAAAGCTACATCTTTCCATGTTGTTTTCAAACTTCAAAAAGTCAAAGGTGAAGGGAAAATTATGAAAGACAGAGAAAAATCAACATCTTCCTTATGGAGGTTCAAAGAGAAGAACATTCAACTATCTTCTCCCCAAAAGCTGTGCAATCAAGAACAGAGAGAATTGAAAGGTCAAGCACTGGGAGAAAAACCCACTAACTTAGAACACTCTACCTGGTGAAATCATTCTCTAAAAAGAAAAGGGAAAATAGTGACTTTCTCAGATAAACATTGAAAGAATGTGATACCAGTAGACCTGCTTTGCAAAAAAATGTTAAAAAAATTTAAAGAGAAGGAAAATAGTATCTATGTCAGAAACTCATATTTGAATTTTTCAAAAAGGAAGAATACTAAAGAAGGAATGAGGGAGGGTAAAATATTTTTTATTTTTAATTGATGTAAAATACAATTTACTCGAAATAATAATAGCAAGAGGACTTTAGTCAATATTACATATTTGTGTCTACATTTTACAGAATGTTTAGACTATGATAACTTTGCAGTATGAGTACACTGATGCAGCATCTTTTTCCTCTTGGCAAGATTGCTGGGGAAATGTTTTTCTTTTTTCGTCTTTGCTGGGTTTTCATTGGAATGTTAGGAATATTGTTTTAGTTCTGTAAAAAATGCTAGGGATATTTTGATAGAAATCGTACAAAATGTATAGATGACTGTGGATAGTTTGAATATTTTAACATTTATATCCTCTGCCAATTCTTTCATCAGTATTTTCTAGTTTTTAATGTACAGAGCCTTTGCTTCCTTTGCTTCTCATAAATTGGTTCTTTTGATTTCACTGTTAGCATGTAGAAATGCTCCTGATTTTTGTATGCTGAGTTCATATCCTACTTCTTTACTGCATTAGTTTGTTTGTTCAAGCAGTGTTCTGTGGGAAGTTTAGAGTTTTCAGTACTCTATAGGATCATGTCATTTACACGTTATTCCACTTCTTCGTTTCTTATTTGGATGGCTTTTCATTTTTCTTGCCTAATGGCTCTGGTTAGGAATTCCACTCGAATATTGAATAGATGTGGCCCAAGTGGATGGACATCCTTGTCTTCTTCCTGATCTTCAGGAAAATATTTTACTTTGCACTATTAAGTATAATAGCCATGTCATCGATGGCCTTTGTTATGTTGAACTACATTCCTTCTATACCTCATGTGTTGATAGTTTTCTGTTGTAGTTCTTTTGTTGCATTGTTTGTTTGTTCGTTTTGGTTTTCCGTAGTGGGGATCATACCCAAGGCCTTGCACATGCTAGGCAAGTGCTCTACCATTGAACTGTATCTCTAGTTCTTGTTGGCAGTTTTTGTCATGAATGAATGTTGAATTTTATCAAATGTTTTTTGTGCATTTATTGGAATGTTCATATCATTTTTAATCCTTTGTTTTCTTAATGTGGTATCATATTTATTGATTGGTACATATATATTTTATCATCCTTGCATGCCCAAGGGGAATTTTTTTTGATTGTTTTTAGGATCCCGTTAGTATGCTGGTGAATTTGGTTTGCTAGGTTTTCATTGAAGATTTTTTTTACCCATGCTCATTGGGGGATATTAGCCAATAAGTTTCTATTTTACTATCTTGTAGGGTTTTCATCTAAGGGTAATATTGGTCTCATAAAATGAATTTGAAAGTATTTCCTCCTCTTCACTATTTGGAAAAATGTAAGTAGGATTGGTGTATTAGTCAGGTTTCTCTAGAGGAACAGAACCAACAGGAGGTATGACTATAAAAGGGGATTTATTAGATTGGCTTACACAACCATAAGCTGCATAGTCCACAATGGTTGCAGGCTTGAGAGCTGGAGAAACCAGTAGGTGCTCAGTCCAAGATGCCAAGCCTCAGAACTAGAGGGATCAATGATGTTATCCTAATCTGAGGCCCAAGGTTCTGGAAACTCGCTGGAGAATCACTGGCAGACACTGCTTTGGAAGAGTGAAAGAAAGTGAGTATGGCAATCACAGCTGCAATCAAGAACCTGTGCAAGAAGGGCTTGCATCTGCTTTTGCTTCCTTCTTCTTTCAACTTTTATTTCATCCAAACCTCCAATCTATTGGTTGGTGCTGCCCACGCTTAGGAAGGGTCTCCACTTAGGTTCGCTATCCCACATGCCAATCATTCCTAGACATTCCCTCACTGGCACACTCAGAAGCTTCTTAATCTTCAGGATCGCTTAGTCCTATCACATTGACAATTCAAAGTAACCATTATAGTTGATCTTTATTCTTCTTTTTAAAAATTTTTTAATTTGTTCCTTCTAGTTATACATGATAGTGCAATATATTTTGACATATCATACACACATGGAGTATAACTTTCCATTTTTGTGGTTGTACATAATGTGGAGTTACATTAGTCATGTATTCATATAAGAACATAAGAAAGTGATGTTTGATTCATTTTACTGTCTTTCCTATTCTTTTTTAATTATTTTTTTTTGGGGGGGCGGTTATTGGTTGTTCAAAACATTACAAAGCTCATGACATATCATCTTTCATACATTTGATTCAAGTGAGTTATGAACTCCCATTTTTACCCCAAATATAAATTGCAGAATCACATCAGTTACACATTCACAATTTTTACATAATGCCATATTAGTGACTGTTGTATTCTGCTGCCTTTCCTATCCCCTACTATCCCCCCTCCCCTCCCCTCCCATCTTCCCTCTCTACCTCATCTGCTGTTGTTCAATTCTCTCCCTTGTTTCCCCCCTTTCCCCTCACAACCTCTTATATGTAATTTTGTGTTACATTGAGGGTCTCCTACCATTTCCATATGCTTTCCCTTCTCTCTCCCTTTCTCTCCCCCCACTCATCTCTGTTTAATGTTAATCTTTTCCTCATGCTCTTCCTCCCTGTTCTGTTCTTAGTTGCTCTCTTTATATCAAAGAAGACATTTGGCATTTGTTTTTTAAGGATTGGCTAGCATCACTTAGCATAATCTATTCTAATGACATCCATTTCTCTGCAAATTCTATGATTTTGTCATTTTTTAGTTCTGCGTAATACTCCATGGTGTATAGATGCCACATTTTTTTTTATCCATTCATCTATTGAAGGGCCTCTAGGTTGGTTCCACAGTCTATCTATTGTGAATTGTGCTGCTATGATCACTGATGTGGCAGTATCCCTATAGTACTCTCTTTTAAGATCCTCAGGGAATAGTCCGAGAAGGGCAATAGCTGGGTCAAATGGTGGATCCATTCCCAGCTTTCCCAGGAATCTCCATACTGCTTTCCAAATTGGCCTCACCAATTTGCAGTCCCACCAGCAGTGTACAAGTGTATCCTTTTCCCCACATCCTCGCCAACACTTATTGTTGTTTGACTTCATAATGGCTGCCACTCTTACTGGAGTGAGACGGTATCTTAGGGTGGTTTTAATTTGCATTTCTCTGATTGCTAGAGATGGTGAGCATTTTTTCATGTACTTGTTGATTGATTGTATGTCCTCCTCTGTGAAGTGTCTGTTCAGGTCCTTGGCCCTTTTGTTGATTGGGTTATTTGTTATCTTATTGTTTAATTTTTTGAGTTCTTTGTATATTCTGGATATTAGGGCTCTATCTGAAGTGTGAGGGGTAAAAGTTTGTTCCTAGGATGTAGGCTTTCTATTGTTTCTCTTGCTGAGGAAAAACTTTTTAGTTTAAGTAAGTCCCATTTGTTTATTCTTGTATTTAACTCTTGGGCTATGGGCGTCCTATTAAGGAATTTGGAGCCCGACCCCACAGTATGTAGATCGGATCCAACTTTTTCTTCTATCAGACGCAGTGTCTCTGATTTGATATCTAGCTCCTTGATCCATTTTGAGTTAACTTTTGTGCATGGCGAGAGAAAGGGATTCAGTTTCATTTTGTTGCATATGGATTTCCAATTTTCCCAGCACCATTTGTTGAAGATGCTATCCTTCCTCCATTGCATGCTTTTAGCCCCTTTATCAAATATAAGAAAGTTGTACTTTTGTGGATTGGTTTCTGTGTCCTCTATTCTGTACCATTGGTCCACTTGCCTGTTTTGGTATCAGTACTACGCTGTTTTTGTTACTATAGCTTTGTAGTACAGTTTGAACTCTGGTATCGCTATACTGCCTGATTCACACTTCCTGCTTAGAGTTGTTTTTGCTATTCTGGGTCTTTTGTTTTTCCATATGAATTTCATGATAGCTTTATCTATTTCTACAAGAAATGCCGTTGGGATTTTGATTGGCATCGCATTAAACCTGTAGAGAACTTTGGGTAATATCGCCATTTTGATGATGTTAGTTCTGCCTATTCATGAATAGGGTACATGTTTTCATCTTCTAAGATCTTCTTCTATCTCTCTTTAGGGTTCTGTAGTTTTCATTGTATAAATCTTTCACCTCTTTTGTTAGGTTGATTCCCAAGTATCTTATTTTCTTTGAGGATATTGTAAATGGAGTGGTTTTCCTCATTTCCATTTCAGAAGTTTTGTTGCTGATATACAGGAATGCATTTGATTTATGCGTGTTGATTTTATATCCTGCCACTTTGCTGAATTCATTTATTAACTCTAGCAGTTTCTTTGTAGACCCTTTTAGATCTGTTAAATATATTATCATGTCATCCGCAAATAGCGATAATTTGATTCATTCTACTGTCTTTCCTATTCTTGTCCCCATTCCTTCTCTTCATTTGCTTTGTCTAATTAAATGAGCTTCTATTCTTCCCAACAGCCCCACTTATTGTGAGTTGGCATATGTATATTAGACAAAACATTCAGCCATTGATTTGGGGGGATTGGCTTATTTCACTTAGCATGTTATTCTCCAGTTGCATCCATTTACTGGCAAATGTCATAAATTCATTCTTCTTTATGACTGAGTAACATTCCACTGTGTATATATACCACATTTTCTTGATCTATTCATCTGCTGAAGGACACACAGGTTAGTTTCATAGCTTAGCTATTGTGAGCTGAGCTAATATAGACATTGAAGTGGCTGAGTCACTGAAGTATGCTGATTTTAAGTCCTTTAGGTATATATTGAGGAGTAGGATACCTGGGACAAATGGTAGTTCCATTGAAAGATTTCTGAAGAATCTCCATACTGCTTTGCTGAGTTGTTTCAGCAATTTGAAGTCCCATCAGCAATGTGTGAGTGAACATTTTTCTCATATACTGACCAACATTTATTTTTACTTTTATTATTTACTTATTTATTTATTCATTTATTTATTTTAATCAGGTATATATGAAAGCAAAATGCATTTTGATTCCTTGTACACAATTGCAGCACAGCTTTTCATTTCTCTGATGGTATATACTTAAGGGTACTATTCTTGCAATCTCATTCTACCATGTTTCCTGCCCCCTTTCCCTATCCCCACCCCACCCTCCACTTTGCCGAATCAAGTTTTCTCCATTTTTCCCATGCCCCCTCCATTATGAATCAGCATACACTTTTCAGAGAGAGCATTTAGCCTTTGGTCTTTGGGTATTGGCTTACTTTGCTTAATATGATATTCTCCAACTCCATCCATTTTCCTGCAAATGCCATAATTTTATTCTCTTTTAATACTGAGTAATATTGCATTGTGTATATAAACCACAGTTTCTTTATCCATTAATCTATTGAATGGCATCCAGGTTGCTTCTACAGTTTAGCTATTGTGAATTGAGCTGCTATAAACTTTGATGTGGCTGAGTTACTATAGTATATTGATTTTAAGTCCTTGAGGTATAGATAAAGGAATGGGATTGCTGGGTCAAATGGTGGTTCCATTTCAAGTTTTCCAAGGAATTTTCATATTGCTTTCCAAAGTGGTTGCACCAATTGCAGTTCCACCAGCAATGTATGAGTGTGCCTTTTCCCCACATCCTCTCCAACACTATTGTTGTATGGATTCTTGATAACTGCCATTCTGACTGGTGTGAGATGAAATTTTAGAGTAGTTTTGATTTTCATGCCTCTAATTACTAGAGGTGTTGAACATTTTTTCATATATTTGTTGACCAATTGTATATCTTCTTCTGAGAAATGTCTGTTCCCCTCCTTAGCCCATTTATTGATTGGGTTGTTTGTTTTATTGGTGCAGAGTTTTTTGAGTTCTTTATATGACCTGGAGATTAGTGCTCTATCCAATGTGCATGTGGCAAAAATTTGCTCCCAAAATGTAGGCTCTATTCACCTCATTGATTGTCTTTTGCTGAGAAGAAGCTTATTAGTTTGAATCCATCCCATTTATTAGTTCTTGATTTTATTTCTTGCATTTTAGGAGTTTTGTTAAGGAATCAGGGCCTAATCTGATGTGATGTAGATTTGGGCCTACTTTTTCATCTATTAGGTACAGGGTCTCTGGTCTAATTCCTAGGTCCTTGATCCACTTTGAGTTGAGTTTTGTGCATATTGAGAGACAGGGATTTAGTTTCACTTTTCTGCACATGGATTTTTAGTTCTCTCAGGACCATTTGTTGAAGAGGCTTTCTTTTCACCAATGTATGTTTTTGATGCCTTTGTCTAGTATGAGATAACTGTATTTATGTGGGTTTTTCTCTGTGTCTTCTATTATGTACCATTGGTCTACATGTCTATTTTGGTGTGACTATTAAGCCATTTTTGTTACTATGGCTTTGTAGTATTGTTTAAGGTCAGTATTGTGATGCCTCCTGCTTTATTCTTCTTGCTAAGGATTGCTTTGGCTATTCTGGGTCTTTTATTTTTTCAAATGAATTTCATGATTGCTTTTCCTATTTCTATAAGGAGTGATGTTAGGATTTTAATTGGAACTGCATTGAGTCTGTATAGCACTTTGGGTACTATAGCCATTTTGACAATATTGATTTTGCCTATCTACCAGCATGGGAGATCTTTTTATCTTCTAAGGTCTTTTCTATTTCTTTCTTTAGTGTTCTTTAGTGTTCATTGTATAGGTCTTTCATCTCTTTTGTTGATTCCCAAGTATTTTGTTTGTTTGAGGCTATTGTGAATGGGGCAGTTTTCCTAAGTTCTCTTTCAGAAGATTCATCACTTATGTATAGAAATGCATTTGATTTATGGTTATTGATTTTATATCCTGCTATTTTGCTGAATTCATTTATTAATTCTAGAAGTATTGATGGAATTTTTGGATCCCTTTAGTATCTTGTCATCAACAAATAATGATAGTTTGAATTCTTGTTTTCCTATTTGCATCCCTTTCATTTGTCAAGTTTCTATGGATAGAGTTTCAAGTACTGTTGAATAGAAGTTTTGAAAGAAGGCATGCCTATCTTATAACAGTTTTTAGAGGAAACTCTTTCATTTTTTTCTTCATTTAGAATGATATTGGCCTTTGGTTTAGCATATATACCTTTTACAATGTTGAGATATGTTCCTACTATCCCTAATTTTTTTTAGTGTTTTGAAAATGAAAGGGTGCTATATTTTGTCAAATACTTTCTCTGCATCAATTGATATAATCATATGATTCTTATCTTTAAGTATATTGATGTGATAATTTATATTTATTGATTTCTGTATGTTGAACCATATGTTTGTGTATGCAATTTGCCAGAATGTTCATCAAGGATATTGGTCTAAAGTTGTATGTATGCTTGTGTATATATATACATACACATACATAGTGGAATGCATTATAATTCTTATTATATAGAGAAAGCACAATTTTTCATATCTCTGGTGGTATACATACTATATTCACACCAATTCATGTCCTTATACATGTACCTTTGATAATAATGATCATCACATTCAACCATCATTAATTACCCCATGCCCCCACTCTACCCCTCCCACCCCTCTGCCTATCTAGAGTTTGTCTATTTATCCCATACTCCCTCTCCCTATCCCACTATGAATCAGCCTCCTTATATGAAAAAAAATTCAGCATTTGGTTTATTGGGATTGGCTAACTTCATTTAGCATTATCTTCTCTAATTCCATCCATTTATCTGCAAATGCTATGATTTTATTCTCTTTTATTGCTGAGTAATATTTCATTGTGTATATATGCCACATTTTTTAAATCTATTCATCTATTGATTGGTTGCACAATAGGTCGGTTCCACAGTTTAGCTATTGTGAATTGTGCTGCTATAAACATTGATGTGGCTGTGTCCCTGTAGTATGCTGGTTTTAAGTCCTTTGGCTATAGGCCAAGGAGAGGGTTGGCTGGGTCAAATGGTGGTTCCAATTTTCCAAGAAATCTCCACACTGCTTTCCATATTGGCTGCACTAATTTGCAGTCCCACCAGCAGTCTATGAATGTACCTTTTCCCCCACATCCTCAAAAACACTTATTGTTGTTTGTATGCATAAAAGCTGCCATTTTGACTGAAGTGAGATGAAATCTTAGAGTGGTTTTGATTTGAATTTCTCTTATTGCTAGTGATGATGAACATTTTTTCATATAGTTGTTGATAGATTGCATATCCTCTTCTGAGAAGGTCTCTTCAGGTCCTTGGCCTATTTATTGATTGGGTTATTTGGTTTTTTTTTTTCTGGTGTTTAGCTTTTTGAGTTCTTTATATACCCTAGAGATTAGTGCTCTATCTGGTGTGTGAGGGGTAAAGATTTGCTCCCAAGATGTAGGCTCTCTGTTCACCTCACAGATTGTTTCTTTTGCTGAGAAGAAGACTTTTAGTTTGAGTCCATCCCATTTATTAATTCTTGATTTTAATTCTTGTGCCAGAGGATTCTTATTAAGGAAGTTGGGGCCTAATCCCACATGATGGAGATTAGGGCCTATTTTTTCTTCTGTTAGATGCAAAGTCTCTGGTTTAATACCTAGATCCTTGATCCACTTTGAGTTGAGTTTTGTGCAAGGTGAGAGATAGGGTTTTAATTTCATTTTGTTGCATATGGATTTGCAGTTTTCCCAGCACCATTTATTGAAGAGGCTATCTTTTCTCCAATGCATGTTCTTGGCACCTTTGTCTAATATAAGATAATTGTAGTTTTGTGGGTTAGTCTCTGTGTCCTCTATTTTGTACCATGAGTCTACCAGTCTATTTTGGTGCCAATACCATGCTGTTTTTGTTGCTATTGCTCTGTAGTATAGTTTAAGTGTCAGGTATTGTGATGCCACCTGCTTCAACTCTTCTTGCTAAGGATTGCTTTAGCTATTTGGGGTCTCTTATTTTTCCAGATAAATTTCATGATTGCTTTTTCTATTTCTATGCTATTGAAATTTTGATTGGAATTGCATTAAATCTGTATAGTGCTTTGGAAGTATGGTCATTTTGATAATATTAATTCTGTCTATCCAAGAGCAGAGCACATCTTTCCATCTTCTAAGGTCTTCTTTGATTTATTTCTTTAGGGTTCTGTAGTTTTCATTGTATAGATATTTCACCTCTTCCATTAAGTTGATTCCCAAGTATTTTATTTATTTATATATTTTTTGAGGCTATTGAGAATGGAGTAGTTTTCCTCATTTCCCTTTCTGAAGATTTGTAACTAATATACAGAAATGCCATTGATTTATGGGTGTTGATTTTATACCCTGCTACTTTGCTGAATTCATTTACTAGTTCTAGAAGTTTTCTGGTGGAACTTTTAGGGTCTTCCAGGTATAGAATCATATCATCAGTAAATAATGCCAATTTGAGTTCTTCTTTTCCTATACATATCCCTTTAATTTCTTTTGTCTGTCTAATTGCTCTGGCTAGTATTTCAATAACTATGTTAATAGAAGAGGTGAAAGAGGGCATCCCTGTTCCATTTTTTATAAGGAATGCCTTCAATTTTTCTCCATTTAGAATGTTGTTGGCCTGGGACTTAGCATACATGGCCTTTATGATGTTGAGACATGTTCCTTTTATCCCTAGTTTTCTAGTGTTTTAAACATAAAGGGATGCTGTATTTTGTCAAATGCTTTCTCTACATCTATTGAAATGATCATATGATTACTATCTTTAAGTCTATTGATGTGATGAATTACATTGAATTCCATATGTTGAACCAAACTTGCCTCCCTGGGATGAATCCCACTTGGTCATGGTGCACAATCTTTTTGATATGTTTTTGTATTCGATTTGCCAGAATTTAATTGAGAATTTTTGCATCTATATTCTTAGAGATATTGGTCTGAAGTTTTCTTTCTTTTATGTGTCTTTGCCTGGTTTTGGAATCAGAGTGATATTGGCCTCATAGAATGAGTTTGGAAGTGTTGCCTCTTTTTCTATTTCTTGAAATAAATTGTAGAGTATTGGTATTAGTTCTTCTTTAAAAGTCTTGTAGAACTTGACTGTGTATCTGTCCATTCCTGGGCTTTTCTTGGTTTTGATGGTGACTGCTATTTCATCACTTGAAATTGATCTGTTTAAATTGTGTATATCATCCTAATTCAATCTGGGCAAATTATATGACTCTAGAAATTTGTCAGTGCCTTCAATATTTTCTATTTTATTGAAGTACAGGTTTTCAAAATAATTTTCAATTATCTTATTTATTTCTGTAATGTCTTTTGTGGTATTTCCTTTTTCATCCTATATGTTAGTGATTTGAGTTTTCTCTCTCCTTCTCTTCATCAGCATAGCTAAGGGACTGTCAATTTTATTTGTTTTTTCAAAGAACTAACTTTTCATTCTGTCAATTTTTCAATTTTTTGTTTCAATTTCATTGATTTCACCTCTGATTTTAATTACTTCTTGTCTTCTGCTGCTTTTGGTGTTGATTTGCACTTCTTTTTCTAGGATTTTGAGATATAGTGTTAAGTCATTTATTTGTTGACTTTTTCTTCTTTTAAGGAATGAACTCCATGCAATAAACTTTCCGCTTAGAAGTGCTTTTATAGTGTCCCAGAGATTTCAGTATGTTTTATCTGTGTTCTCATTCACCTCTAAAAACTTTTTAATCTCCTTGATGTCTTCTGTAAACCATTGTTCACTCAGTAGCATATTATTTAGTCTCCAGGCATTGGAACGGATTTTATTTCTTCTTTTATTTATTTATTTATTTATTTATTTTATTTCTAATTTCATTCCATAATGGTCTGACAGAATGCAGGGTAGAATCTCTACTTTTTTATATTTGCTAATAGTTACTTTGTGGCATAATATATGGTATATTTTAGAGAAGGATTCATGTGCTGCTGAGAAGAAATTATATTCTCTCATTGAAGGTTGGAATATTCTATATTTGTCAGTTAAGTCTAAGTTATTGATTGTATTATTGAGTTCTATAGTTTCTTTATTCAGCTTTTGTTTGGAAGATCTATCTAGTGATGAAAGAGGTGTGTTAAAGTCACCCAGAATTATTGTGTTGTGGTCTATTTGACTCTTGAACTTGAGAAGGTTTTGTTTGATGAACATAGCTGCTCTGTTGTTTGGGGCATATATATTTATAATTGTTAAGTCTTGTTGGTGTATGGTTCCCTTGGGCAGTATGTCGTGTCCTTCTTATCCTTTTTGATTGAGTTTAGTTTAAAGTCTACTTCACTTGATATAAGGATGGAAACCCTGCTTGCTTCTGCAGACCATGTGAGTAGTATGATTTTTCCCAACACTTCACCTTCAGTCTTTGAATGTCTTTTTCTGAGATGAGTCTCTTGGAGACAGCATATTATTGAATCTTTTTGTTAAATCCAATCTGCTAGTCTATGTCTTTTGATTGGTGAGTTTAGGCCATTAATATTCAGGGTTATTATTGAGACATGATTTGTATTCCCAGCCATTTTTGTTTATTTTTTGTATTTAACATGACTTGGTTTCTCTTTTGGTTAGATTTTTCCTTTAGTGTAATTCCTCCCTCTGCTGATTTTCATCATTGTTTTTTATTTCCTCTTCTTAGAATACTTTGCTGAGGATGTTCTGTAGTGCAGGCTTTCTAGTTGTAAATTCTTTTAACTTTTGTTTATCATGGAAGGGTTTTATTCATCATCAAATCTAAAACTTAGTTTTACTGGATTAAGATTCTTGGTTGTCATCCTTTTTCTTTCAGAACTTAGTATATGTTGTTCCACGATCTCCTGGATTTGAGGGTCTGGGTTGAAAACTCTGTTGAGATACGAATTGGTCTCCCCCTATATGTGATCTGATTCCTCTCTCTTGTGGCTTTTATGATTCTATCCATACTTGTATACTAGGCATTTTCATTATATTGTGCCTCAGTGTAGATCTGTTGTAATTTAGTGTCCTGTGAGCCTCTTGTGTTTGGTCTAAATTATTGTTTGTATTTGGGGTTCTATAGTTTCTTTGTTTAATTTTTGTTTGAAAGATATACCCAGTGTTGAGAGAGGTGTATTAAAGTTTCTCAGTATTATTGTGTTGTGGTCTATTTGGCTGTTGTGTTTGAGAAGAGTTTGTTTGGTATACATAGATGCCCCATTGTTTGAGACATAGATATTTATGATTGTTATGTCTTGTTCATGTATGAAACACTTAAACAGTATGAAATGTCCTTCTTTATTTCTTTTCAGTAACTTTGGTTTGAAGTCCACTTTATCTGATATGAGGAAGGAAACCCTGCTTATTTATATAGACTATGTGAGTTGTACATTTTTTCCTACTATTTAACCTTCAGTCTGTGGATGTATTTTCCTGAGGGATGAATCTCTTTAAAGGCAACATATATTTGGTTCCTTATTTTTAATCCAATTATGTCTTTTAATTGATGAGTTTAGGCCATTCACATTTAGGTTTATTATTGAAATAAGATTTGTATTCCCAGTCATTTTGGTTTAGGTTTTCTTTTTATTATTATTAGTTGTTCAAAACATTACATAGCTCTTGACATATCATGTTTCATACATTTGATTCAAGTGGGTTATGAACTCACATTTTTACCCTGTATACAGATTGCAGAATTGTTAGAGTCTGTAAACAAGTCAAGTTGGCGCCTGGCATTTTGCAGAGGGAGTGGTTTGTGAAGTAACGCCAGCGAGCCATTAAGTGTGGAGATTCCTTATTGGTTTATTGTTGTATCTAGTTTATGTTAATTAAGATAAGCTGTGTGTAATGTATATATACCCCTTCAGTCCTACAATAAACGGCTCCCATTCCTGCTGTATCAATGTACACAAGTTGCTCGTCACCCCCCCTCACCCCCTGCCCCCCGTTATTTTGCTGCAGTCGGACTGCGGCACAGAATCACATCGGTTATACATCCACATTTTTACATACTGCCATACTAGTGTCTGTTGCATTCTGCTGCCTTTCCTATCCTCTACTATCCCCCTTCTCTCCTCTCCCATCTTCTCTCTCTATCCCATCTACTATAGTTTATTTCTCTCCCTTGTTTTTTTCCCCTTTCCCCTCACTTCCTCTTATATGTACTTTTGTATAACGATAGGTGTCTCCTTCCATTTCTATGCAAATTCCCTTTTCTCTCCCTTTCCCTCCCACCTCTCATCCCTGTTTAATGTTAATCTTCTTCTCATGCTCTTCCTCCCTACTCTGTTCTTAGTTGCTCTCCTTATATCAAAGAAGACATTTGGCATTTGTTTTTTAGAGATTGTCTAGCTTCACTTAGCATAATCTTCTCAAGTGCCATCCATTTCCCTGCAAATGCCATGATTTTGTCATTTTTTAGTGCTGAGTAATACTACATTGTGTATAAATGCCACATTTTTTTTATCCATTCATCTATTGAAGGGCATCTAGGTTGGTTCCACAGTCTTGCTATTGTGAATTGTGCTGCTATGAACATCGATGTAGCAGTATCCCAATAGTATGCTCTTTTAAGGTCTTTAGGGAATAGTTCGAGAAGGGGAATAGCTGGATCAAATGGTGATTCCAAAGTTTTGGTTTTTAACTTGACTTTTTCTCCTCTTATTTGCCTTTCTTTTAGTATAGTTCCTCCCTTTCCTGATTTTTATTACTGTTTTTCATTTCCTCCTTTTGTAATATTTTGCAGGCTGTAGTGCAAGCTGTCTCGCTGTAAATTCTTTTGACTTTTGTTTATAATGAAAGGTTTTTATTTTGTCATTCAATCTGAAGCTTAATTTTGCTGGATAGAAGATTCTTCGTTGGCATTTATTTTCTTTCAGAACTTGGTATATGTCGTACCAGGATCTCCTGGCTTTGAGGGTCTGGGTTGAAAAATCTGCATATATGAATTGTTCTCCCCCTATATGTGAGCGGATTCCTCTCCCTTACATTTTTTAAGATTCTATCCTTATTGTGTATGCTAGGCATTTTCATTATAATGTGCCTTGGTGGAGATCTGTTGTAATTTTGTACATTTGCTGTCCTGTAAGCCTCTTGTATTTAATTTTCCAATTAATTCTTCATTTGGGGGAAATTTTCTGACATTATTTCATTGAAGAGATTGTATATTATTTTGGTTTGAATCTCTGTGTCTTCCTCTATCCCTATGAATCTTATATTTGGTCTTTTGATACTTTCCCACAATTCTTGGATGTTCTGTTCATGATTTCTTACTATGTGCACTATGTGTTCAACTTTCTTTTCAATATTGTATATTTTGTCTTCATTATCTGATGTTTTGTATTCCAAGTGATCTAGTCTTTGGTGATGCTTCCTATTGAGTTTTTCATTTCATCTATTATTTCCTTCATTTCAAGGATTTCTGATTGATTTTTTTTCCAGAATCTCTATCTCTTTCTTGAAATAATCTTTTGCTTTCTGTATTTGCTCCCTTATCTCTTTGTTGCTGTGATTGTTGGTTGTCTATATTTGCTCTCTTATCTCTTTGTTGGAGTATTCAATGTTTGCCTGTATTTGCTCATGTAGATCATTATTTAATTCAGATATCATTTTAATTGTGTTCATTCTTAACTCCTTCTCTGACATTTTATCATCTGCACTGTCAATGGATTCTATTATTATGTTTCTTGGTTTGTTTCACGCATTTCCCCACCACCACGCTGCTTTTTTTTTTTTCATGTTGTCTTTGTGTCATCTTTTCTTGCAGTTCAGATCTGTGGTATTAGAGTTTCTACCCTGTAATTTTGTAGTGTCCCTGCATATTACCTGTACCTCACTTTGGTGTTGGGCTTCTACTGCTCTCCAGTGTCCCATGAAAATGCTACTTCAACTAAATGTGATGGTGGAAAGAATGGAGGTAACTCAAGGTAGCCTTGGTGGTGTCCTAAGATGGCCACAACCACTTTCAGAGATGGGGATGAAAAGGTAGGTTGCCTGTACAGAGATTCAGCTGCCTCCAGGCCCTATCTGTTGGCCCAAGGTGGAAGCTACCTGTGTGGGGAAGGGTATGGTGGTGGCTATAATGTTTCAAGTTGGCCAGTCCTGGCCTCTAGCATGGGTCTGCTGGTTGGCAGTGGAGTATTAATTTCATTCTTGATAACTGCCATTATGACTGGAGTGAGACTGAATCTCAATTTTAATTTTCATTTCCCTACTTTTTAGAGATGTTAAACATATTTTGATAGATTTGATAACAGGTTATATTTCTTCTTCTGTCATTCTTGTTAATTGTTGGTAACATTTACAAGTGAATCCCTCAAGTCCTAGACTTTTTGTTAATCTGTGATTTTTGATTATTGATCAGAATTCCCCTTTTAATTATTTGTCTGTTCAAATTTTCTATTGTCTATGATTTATTGTTCATAGTTTATGTACTAATAGTCATGTATCCATTTCTTTTTGACTATTCAATTTATTATGCTCTTGTTCATAGTAGTCTCTAATGCTCCTTTGCATTTCTGTGGTATCAGTTGTAGCCTATCCTCATTTATTCTGGATTTTATTTATTTTGAATCTTCTTAATTACTGTAAACAAAGGTTTGTCCATTTTGTGCTGATCTTTCCTATTGTTTTTGTAGTTTCTTTTAAATTTATTTCTGCTCTTATCTTCATTGTCTCTCTTCCTCTACTCACTGTGGGGGCTTCCTTTGCCTTTCTGTTACTAGTTTATGGAAGTTAAAAGGTGGTTTTATCATTTGAGATCTTTCTTTTTTCCCTTATGTAGTCATTGATCCCATCAGCATCACTCTTAGAACTGGCTTTGCTGCATTCCATGTTTTGGTATGTTCCATTCCCAATTTTGTTTGCTTTCAGGTACTTTCTAATTTCCCCTTTGATTTAATTTTCACTCACTACTTATTCAGGAGGGATTCGTTTAATTTCCAATTTTTTTTTCTGGTTGTATATCATTGATTTTGGAAATAATACTGATAGGATATGATTCTAATCTTAAATTTATTCAGACTTGTTTTGTAGCCTATCTATTCTATGTATCCATACTCTATTCTAGAGTATGTTGTTAAGTTGGGAAGAATGGGTTTCTGCTATAGAGTAGAAAGTTCTGTTAATGTATGTTAGTTAAGATCATTTAGTCTGAAGTGTAGCTCTACTCCAATATTGCCTCATTTTTTATCTGAATGATTGTCCACAATGGTACAGAAATTGCTATAAATATTGCATTATAACCTCTTTATCTTTTCAGATTCATTCATACTTTCTTTGTATATTTTGGTGTTTTGATGTTGGATGTATATGTTTTTGTGATGGTTAAACACTCTTAATGAATTTACCCCCTTAACATTGTGTAAGGACCGTCCTTGTGTTATGATACTATTTCTGATGTAAGTACAACTACCTATGTTCTCTTTTGGTTAGTGTCTGTGTGGAATAGCTTTTTCTATCCCTTTGCCTTCATTCCTTATGTGTCTGTGAAGCTGAAGTCTTTCGCTGACAGCGTACTGTTGGGCATTTTAGAAGAATCTGTTCAGACACTCTCTATTTTTGATTTAAATGTTTAGTCCATTGGCATTTATACTAATGATTGGTAGGTAAGGGCTCACTATTGCCATTGTGTTAACTTATTTCTGATTGTTTGTTAGTTTCTTAAATTCCTTTCTTCCTATATTATTATGTCCTTTAGTGATTTGATGGTTTTTAAGTAGTGTGCTTTCATTCCTTTCTCTTGATATTTTGTATAAAGAAAACAATTGTTTGCTCTGTGGTAACCATAAATCTTACATAGAATATCTTATACTTGCAGTAGTCTATTAGAAACTGACAACTTGATTCAATTGCATATAGAAGCAGTATATGCTTAATCGTCCTGTTATAATATATGTTTTCAATGTTATACTCTTTATATTGGGTATCCATATGCCGCAGTCTGGCTGGGCACAAAATAACCGAGCCACCACACACCTTGTAGATTCAAACAGCAATTCTTTATTCTCGAACTGTCACCGGCACTCTACATGTACATTCTGGGGGAAAATACACCATCACTCTACATGCACATTCTGGGAAAATACACACCTCCACCGGGTTCTGCATCCCAAATACTCTCTGAATCCCGAGAGAACTTAAAGGGAACTCAAGGAGGGGCACCTGAGACAGCAGGATATGCCCTATTCCCAGCAGGATCCACCTTAAACCTGGAACTGCCCTATTCCCAGCAGGATCCACACCCTAAATCTGGAACGGCCCTAAACCCGGATCAACCCTGGTCCTTGAGCAGGGTCACCTTTCTCAAACATTCATGCAATGTGACTGCAAATTACCTGAGTCCAAGGCAAGCCCATTTCCACAATGGAGAGTCCTCCCTCTAAGCACCATGGGGTAGGCTAACAAGGAAATTGCCATGCATCATTCCTACTTGGCTATGGCTCTCAGCATCCATAAACAAATATTGGTAGCTGTAGTTACTTTAAGTTATTAAAACTTTAAAATTTTCCTCTTTATACCAGAGTAACAAGTGACTTACACACACAGTGACATTATTAAGTTATCCTGAATCATACTATATTTGACCTTTAGAGTGAGTTGGTCAAATCAATGGAGCTGCCCAATCTTGGACTTTAAACCTCTAGAATTGCCAGCTAAATAGAACTTTTTTCTTTTAAAAGTAGCCTACCTCAAGAATTTCTTTGACAGTAATAAAAATGGACTAATGTATCACACAAATGTTTACTATGAAGATTATTCAGAGAACAGTGTAGAGTAAGTATTCAAGAATGAGTAATAATACTGCAACTACTACTACTAGAACTTTCACTTCTGTGGCTTTTATCTTACCATAGGATGAACTCTGATGGCCATTTCAGCATAGGAGGATTGGAGACCACTAGATGTGGCCCAAGGAGGAGGCCCAAGGCTGCACCAGGAGAGATCAACTCTAAATGAGCTCACAAGTTGTCCTGAATGGGCAGCTCCTAATCACCAGACTACCTGGATTGTTCTCCTCTTAGTAGAAAGGATTGAGCTCTGAAATTCTTGCATTGGGCTTTGTGTTGTGAGCCATGGATGATTCCAGATTTATCCTAAGATGCTCTTCAAAATGGAGTTTCCCCCAAGAAATTACTCAGTCATTGACATAAAAAGACATTAATAAGTGAAACAGCTGCAAGATCATTTTCTTTTTTAAAAACTCATTATTTTAGAATCTACTTTTTCCTAGAACTTAGGAAATAGCTAAGCAACTTTCATGAGCTCACATGCAAACTCCAAAATGTGAGAATAAAACCCACAGAAGAGGCAGAATGGCCTTGACACTTGGTGGTTGATTGTTCCTCTTTTGTGTAGATTGGTCTATTACAAGAGAACACATGTTTGGCAGTGGAAAACTGGAAAACCACACAAAGAAAAAAGGGGGAAATCAGTCTTTTGTGTTAAATCAAACAAAATAAATGACTATTATGATGTTGCTATATTTCTTTTTATAAATTTCTCTCTTCATTATTATATACCTGTTTCTCATAGCATCTTACATCCTTTATGATTAAAAACAAATATTTGGGCTATTTATTGACATAGACATGATAATTGTAAGCATTTATATTGTACAGTGGGGTAATCATTATACGTGTTTATAATGTGTAATGATTTAAACAGGGTAACTAGCATTTTCACCATTATTAGTTTTCTTTTACCATAACAAATACCCTAGATAATTAACTTTTAAAAGAGATAACTAACTTTTAATGTTCTGATGGATGCATTCCATGATTAATTGGCCTATTGCTTCCTTCCTGACAAGTGCAGGGTGTCACCACAGGAGGACAAACACTACCACCTGATTCCAGGGAGTAAGATGGAATGAAGAGAAGGTCAGGGTCCCAAAATGCCCTTCAAGGACCCACCAGCTGTGACCTTCAAACCTCCCACTAGAGGACACCTCCAAAGGACTCCACCACCTCCCTTTGACAGCTCCCTGGGGATCAAGATTTAACACATGGCCTGGAGGGGACATTTAACAGCCCGACTATGCCACCATCTCCTTAAACAGTGCCATGTTTTTGATTTGGGTATTGTTAAACTCTTCTCTTTTAAAATTTCTAATAAGTTGTAATGAGCCAGAGTCACCTCCTGTATGTGCTGTAGACACTAGGACTTACTCCTCCTCTATAACTATATTTTCTAATGATACCAATAATGTATGTTTGTTATAGAAAAAAATTAAATGTGAATAAAATAAGGGATATATTAAACAGAGTAAGGCTTTTTAACTTTCCTCAAACAAAGTATACTGAATGATGAAGATGCCTCATAGCTCTTCTTATATGTGATTGTGATCAGGGGAGCCAGGAGAGAAAGAAAGGGAAGGCCCCGGTGAGGAGTTGCATCCAGTTTTGTTGTGTGCATGTATAGATATAGCATAATGAATCCCACTACTATACATAGTTATAATGCATCAATAAGAAATTGCACACTAAAAAATTGTCAATATTTCTAAATTTACATTGTGAAAATGAAAAAATTTTTCTTTCAAGCCACATTCTCACCCCTGCCAGCATTGTCACTGCAAGTGACTACTATTAATATTTGAGTGAATGTACCTGGTAAAAAAAGATAATATGCATGTGTCAGCATATATGTATTCATGTAAATTTGTGTTTGTGTGTGTCTTTCATTAATCTATAAAACAAACAATATTACCATATCCATTATTTTATAGTTAATCTATTATATATAATATACAATCTTATGATATTTATTAATTATATGATATATATTACATTTTACTGATATTATATATTTTATATTTATTTATTTTATATTATAATTAATGAATATAATATTATATATTTTCTATATTATATTCATTTCATTAAAGAAATTTGTGACATAGGTTTATATCAACTGTTTCTATTTTAATGATGCAATAATATTCCATTTTGTCTGTACTGTGGTATTACTTAGCCATTTCTCTCCTGATAGATATTTGTATTTTTTATTATGACATTGCTGCTAGGGCATTTACAGATATTGTGTGCGTGTGTTATACACTCACACACACTTCTGCAGGGACAGTCATAGGTAATTTTCATAATATTGCAAGTTAAAGGGATTCCATTGCTGAAACATTTAAATTATCTTGCCAAGTTCCACCTGCCCTCCCCTGAGCTAGTTTGGGCTTCCCTACAGTACAGTAGTCTCAGGGCAGTCAGACCTCTCATAAGGTGGCTAACAACTTCAAGAACAAGGATGTAAGCCAACAAAATGGAAGACATGTCACTATTTCAGACACAGTTAGTTTGAAACTTTCTCTTCCCTGCAATATTCCAAGGTCTCTCAGAACTCCCACAGACCCTCGCACATGAACCTACCATTGCAATAGGCAAAACCCCCAATCCAGCTGCAGTTCTGTGAGTGACTTTTCAGTTAATGACTCTTAGCTATTTGGGGCTTCTCTTGTTTCCTCTAAAGTCCCTTTCTCCCTTTTTGTTTTAGAAATTACTGAAACTTTATACAATATTAGGAATTCTCACAGTTTGTATATATTTTCCCTAATATACATTATATAGAGTAATCAGGAGTTTAAATAAAAAGGGTTTTAGAAACTCTTAAGAATGCAATAAGAAGAAAATGACATAGTAAAAATGAAAGGGAGAACTGAAACTGGGAAATTCCTCTGAAACAGAGAGGACCATCCCATATAAATAGCCCATCCCCATGGAGCCAGGACATTCACATTGCAGACCTTTGCAGTCTGTGCAACCTTGCATAGATTGTAGGCAGTGCTGTTCTGGTTGTCATCATGAACAACAGGTGCCTCCTCCAACTGGCTCTCCTGTTGTGCTTCTCCACCACAGCTCTTTCCCTAAGTTACAACCTGCTTCGACTCCAACAGTTCAACAGCAGTGTGGAATGTCAGAAGCTGCTAGAGCAGTTGAATGGAAGGCCTGCAGACTGCCTCAGTGACAGGATGGATTTCAAGATCCCCAAGGAGATCAAACATCCACAGCAGTTCCAGAAGGAGCACTCTGCCTTTGTCATCTATGAGATGCTCAAGGACATCTTTCATGTTTTCAAAAAAGGCTACTCTAATCCTGACTGGAATAACACCATTGTCACAGACCTCCTTCACAAACTCCATCAGCAGACGGACCTCCTGAACACAATGGTGGTAGAGAAACTGGGGGAAGAAAACAAAAAACAGGCATACTCCATGATTATCCTGCGCCTGAAGAGTTACTATGTGAGGATCCGGATGTACCTGGAGGCCAAGGAATACAGCAGCTGTGCCTGGAGAGTAGTCAGAGATGAACTCTACTGGAACTTCTCCTTCATTAACAGACTTACAGACAAATTTCAAAACTGAAGATGGCCCAGTAGGCACCACGTCTGGACCAGACAATGAGTTCAGGCATTCTTCAACCAGCAGAGGCTCATTCAGTGACAGAGAGCAAATGGGGTGCCTTGACAATAGATGTTTTTAACTTTTTAAATTAATTTATGAATTAAGTTATTTCATTATTTATTTAAATATTTACATTGGAAAATAAATTATTTATGATGCAAAAATCCATGTGGCAGTTTCAATTTCAACTTGATTTATAAAACCCCTATGTTCACATACTCAGAACCCCTCTTAGATGCTCTTTGTAAATTTGCCTGTAAAGTAGTAGAGTTTCTAGCCCATGACATAATTTAAAATCCTGACACTTAAATTCCCCTGAGAAATTTATATTCCAAGGAAGCCACATGTAATACACAAGGTACTACATAATAAGGGGATCTGAACCTTTTAGGGCAATAAATTGCAGTGAATTCTGTGAGATTGGAGGGTAATTGGTGAGAAAGTGTCTTGGGGCTAGAATCTGGGGTGCCCACTGCTTCTGCTCTGTGCTCCAGGGTCTATGGTCGTGAACTTAGAATTTAGCTCTCAGGTGAGCCAAAGGAATATACTAGCTCTTGTAAGTCCACCTAAGCCCTTCCTTGTCTTCAGGCCTTGGATGCTGTTTTCTCTTTCTTTTAGGTATAGCCACTATGACATCACAATGAAAATTAAGGAGAGCTCTCCAGTGGATGTCTTTGCAGAATCCAGACATTTTATGGAACTTCTCCTTTCTACACATGCAGCACTGCTCTTCAGGGAAACCATTAAGCTGAAATCACAACACATCAGAAAACAGTCCTGTGTAAATGAGCAGGCAGATGAAGGGAGAGAATGATAAGGGTGACCCAGGAATTCTATCTGAGAGAAAAAGAAAATTGTGGTGATGAGGGAATGAGTCCTGGGATGCTTAGGGTAAGGGAATGGGTGAGCCAGGAGCCAGAATCACAACTAAATCCCATGAATCCTGTGCATTTCCATGTGTAAGGGTCTGGCGAAATGTCGGAGTAAGAGACCACAAGAGACTATCTTATGCAACAGCAGAAGGGTGGGTTTATTTGGAGACCAGCATGCTAGGGCTCCCTCTATAGCAAAGAGAGAGAGAGCCCTGAGAACAGCTTGAGCAGAGCTTATATACTTTCCATGGAGAGGGCAGCGAGAGAAGTTACATTTTGTAGTTTGGCAGTTGGGGACAGCTCATTCTGGGAACAAGATTAGCAGACAGTCCACAGTTAGGGATAGCACATTCTGAGAACAAGATTAGCAAACAGTTCTTAAGATTTCAACAGTGTTTTGTTAAGCATATAGAGAAAGGGAGTGACAAGTACCTATTTTATTAACCTTTCACATGGAGACATTCATTCCCAATGTCAGGTATTAGCAAAAGCCACCATTTCCTCAGTGCATGAAAATGCCACTTCTTTAAAATGTAAAGAGCCATTCTTCAGGCTCTTTAGAACTCAGGACAGAAATATGGACTTCTCTCACTAACTTCTCTCTTATCCACACCCCTCTTCTCTCTGTAGTAATGACATTACAGTTGAGCTTCTTGGTTCTTCCTTCTCCATCTCACAGAGAAAATGTGAGGCAGTGAGACCCAGAAAATGGTGCTAAATAAAATTAATTTTCCATTTTATCTTTTCTCCTTTCCACTTAAACTGTAGCCTACAGTTTTATTATGAAAAAATGGGTTCAAAATATAGTCTGGAAACACTAAAAACGTACTTGCATTTCAAAGATCTTAGCACAGTATCTTACATAGATTGAGGATTTAAAATTATGTAGGAATGGAAGGACAGAAGAATAAAATAGACATTATTATTGCTGTGGGTATATACGTGACTGCATGACCAATGTAATTCTGCAACCTGTACACTCAGAAAAATGAGAAATTATATCCCATCTGATTCAAATGTAAGATATGTCAAGATCATTGTACTGTCATGTGTAACTAATTAAAACAAGTAAAAAAACTAGAAAAGATATAAAAATAAAAAGAAAGCATTTTAGACAATTCAGATATTTTATAACTAAGTACACCAAACATTTGCATTTAGTTTATCTGGATATTAACAGCACAAGGGGAAAAAAACAATAGTCCAATGAAATTGAAGTAATCACTTTCATCAAGTAGGTATTATTTCCTTTCCTTTCATCTCTCTCAATAAACATGCAAAACATATTTTAAATAAATAAATAAATAAAATTATGTAGGTATTTTTAAATTTTTCTTTGCTCTCTAGGCAGATGCCACTTGTTTTTCTAGAGAATTCTTACAACTTTTTCTCATAAAGAGGTCAGTAACTGACCTTTAAAGGAAGCATTCTGAAAGCCCATAATTCTCTTTTTCTCTCCCTTCACCTGCTTGCCCATTCACACAGGGCTGCTTTCTATTGTGTTGTGGTTTCAGCTTAATGGTTTCCTTGAAGAACAGTGCAGCATGTGTAGAAAGCAGAAGTTCCATAAAATGTCTAGGTTTTGCAAAGACATCTGCTGGAGAGCTCTCCTTACTTTCCATTGTATGTGATGTCATAGTAGCTGTACCCAAAGGAAACAGAAAGCAGCATCCAGTGCATGCAGACTAAGGGAAACTCAGAGAAGAACTCTCCCTGGTGGCTCAGTGTGATAAGGGCAGCGACAGGTTTGGGGTCAGGTTTCTGATCTATGCAGAAGTTCAATGGCTTCATGGGTTTCTCCTCATAATGCAGACTACTTTGGGGCAGTGGTAATGGTTACCATGTACCTCTCTCAGTAACTAACTTCAAAGACATAATTTTTTTAAAAAAGAAAAAAATGCTGTGAAGAGTTCTGGAGAAGAATGAAAAACAGTTACTCTTCACATGGAAGATGTCTTATTTGTAGGTTGAGTCAGAACATGACAGGTTGTAGGCCATTCTGGATAAGTTAGTCTCTGAAACTGATAGGAAATAGGTATGCTACTCCCCTAGATGTTTCTGATAGCTGGCACATTCCTCCCTACTGCTCTGGCCCACATTTTTTCCATTGAGAAATCTTGATAATCATTTTCCCCTTCCTCCAGAATTCCCCACTTGGGGTCTTCCTTTACTCATCATTAACCTGATCTGTGTTTTCATACAGCTGTTTTCCCTTGTGGTTTCTTTCCATCAATTTCTCTTTAGTAGTACAGATACCACACTTGACAGCAAATGTTGAGTAAGTTCTCTGTTTGTCAGAAATTCTATGTGAGTAGCTCTTGTTCACACACTATAAATATTTTTAGAAAGGAGGTAATGTCCCTCTAAAAATGATATCACAGTAGCTATAGGTATATAGCCTTTCTCCTTAAACTGAGATTAATTTTTTTCATATTGTTCACCAATGAGGCTTAAGCAAGTTGTTCCACATGTTATCTTCTCAAGTGAGTGATGCACATTTTAGCATGTGGTGAGTGGGAAGCCTAGTGAAGAGGAAAATCAGACTCTGCAGAGCAGGCTGCAAGGCAGGGCAAGGCTCTGGTTTCTTTCACTAGAGAAATACAATTAATATATTGAATACATACCTATTCTTTATTGTCATATTAATATTTGCTGAGCACTCAATAAAGAAAAAGTTTTTGTTTATTGAATATTTTCTAATATATATTAAGTGTAAAGAAAAATGGTGACTCTGGTTCCAAATCATTGAAGAATACTCAATAAAGTTTTAATGTTAGCTTAATTATACATCTTCTGTATTCCTTCTGAGGTTTATTCCAACGTATTTTATTATTAATTTTCCAATATGTTTTTGAAAACATCTTGTTTTATACTTTACTATTGTTACAGTTATGAATAAAATTAAATTTTATTACATTTTCTAATTTTAAAAGAGAATAGCTTCAATGTATATAAATGTGTGCTTTATTTTTAATGAAAAAAAAATATTTAAAACTTCCTCATTTTAAATTTTCTTATGGCAAATGTCAATACATAGAAATGGAGAAGCACTGGATCCTAAAAACAAAACATTTGAGCAGTGTTGCTGTTGATAATATTTATAAGTGCCTTTTGCATGGTTAATTGGAGATGATTATTAAGGGCTTATAATATCAATCTCTTTATTTTTTGGTTTGCCTATTCAAATCAAAGAAAGACAAATGTGACATTTTTCTGACCAGATGTAATGACCTTGATTCCAGGTTCCACTTAGAGCCCAGTCCATGAAAAGCAATTAGGGATGGGAGGAAGGAGGATGCAAAATGTAGGAAGAGCCTGGTTGAAGACAACATCATCCACCTGAACACAGAGAGTGAGAACCTCACCAAAAATCTTCATCTCACTGGAGAAGCTGGCTCAGCCATAGAGTTTCTGTGAAACTTGGGAACCACTCGAAAAGCTTATGTTCAGGGAAAGGGAGAAGAGCCTGTCTTCCTGTCTCCCACCTGCTGCCTCACTCACTGAGTGACCAAGCTGCTCCTGCCCAGGCTGTGGGTTCTCGGCAACCCCAGGAGCAGCTGGTAGGGCAGAGTATTCTCCATCTGAGCTGTGTGAGGAGGGGGAGTGCCAGCCTAGATCTGTGTGCCACTGGGTTCAGACACTTTCTGTTCCTCTGTCCTTTTCCACATTCTGCATGTCTTGTCACAGGCCTTTAGCCAGACTGCTTCTTCAGTTTCAGTCCTACTCACCACCAGATCCAGATGTCAATAGGCCACTGTGCTGGGGGTTGTGCCCAACTCTTGCTAAAGTTAGGATTTGGAATATGATACCCCCATAAGTGACTCCTTGGAAACTAAGAAAACTACAGAAGTAAGAAAGTCATTCTCTTTTTTGTGTTTGCTCTGGCCATAAAGTATTCTCTGAAATTCCTCCCCTAAAGTGGGCCATAGGATATGCAATGAGCATCCTGCCCTATGCCCAGAGAACAGGCATGAAACCCAAGACTCCCAGAAGAAACTGAGAAAATAGACCTTGCAGAGTCCCCAGTTTGCATCAGAATCCCTTTTGTACTATCATCTAGCCACAAGGCTGTGCTCTCTTCATCTTTCCTAAGCATGAAAGACAGTTTCCCTGGGTCTTTTCATCCTCATTTATGAAGTCTAAATAAATTTGTCTTGCTTTTTTCTTGTTGCTCTGTCTTTTATTACAGGGATCTTAGCCCTGAACACCACAACTGCTGAAGAAAAGACTTATTTTTCTTCTCCCTTTCTATATACAGAGATTATCAGAAGACCCTCCAGTGTGCACCCCTGCTACATTGGAAGATTTCCATCAATGGTCAATAGCCCCAGGACAGACAAGATCTGCCCACCCAACATCTCCAACATGTGCCATCAGGGCCCTGCTTCTGGAAACTCCCAAGGAGCCCTCTCAGAATCAGATATTGTTTGCCCTGAGCATGGATTTACTTTTCCTTTGAGATTCTAGGCAGTTCTCTGTGCCATATTTAATTCTCATAATTTATCTTAGGCCTTATGTTGGTTGAATTTATGTGTTGCTTTGACTAGACAACTGGTAAAGCATTATTTGTGTGTCTATCTGTGAAATTGTGAATGGGAAAATTAGCACATTAACTCTGTGAAGTGAGTGGGAACATCAATGGAGTCAAGTGCCTTCTAAACAGCTGGAAGCCCAAAAAGACCAGAAGGAAAAGAAAGGGAAATTACATCCCTCCTCTCTCTCTTTCCCAATCCTAAAACTAGGACACTCATCTAGTCCTGCTTTTGGACATCATAACTCCATGCTTCTGGACCTAGGAACTACAGTATTTACACCAGCAGCCTCTCTGGCTTCTTGGGTCTTTGGCCTCAGAGAGAATTACATCATCAGCTTCCCTGAGGCTGCCAGAATTGGGCAGAATCACGCTACTGGCATCCCAGTGTCTCCAGTTGCAGATCGCCTGTCCTGTGATTTCTTAGCTACCATAATCATGTGAGCTAATTCCTTTAATAAATTCCATTGTTATTTGTCTATCTGTCTGACTGTCTATCTACCTAACTACCTACCTACCTACCTGTCTATTCCAAATGTCTTCATTATGTTCAGATACTTCCTGGGGCTGACAGCATCCAGTGATTGCTTGACAAGGTAGGGGAGATGCCAGGCCCCCTATTTCCACCACTGCAAGTTCACACCCATCCATGCCTGTGGAGGCAAACTCACCAACTGTGGTCTGACTGTGGATCCTGAAATAGCCCTATGACTTGGATCTACCATCTCTCAGCTATAGTACAGAAGAAGTTTTATCTACCCAGAGAACTGGTGGGAGACAGGCTCTTACATGCCTCTGAAATCAAGTCCACCAACTTCATTCAAGGTGCAGATCCTGAAATACACTGCTGTCTATATTCTGGGGCCAGTGCTGCCCATGCAAGAACCTGCCTAGGAACTAGGAAAAGTCTTTCCAAAGAACTGTTGGGAAGCATATCCACCTATTTAACTGATAACAGGCCTACCTTTTGCACACCTAACTGTGGATCCTAAAGCAAGGCTTGTCTCAATGCCAGCTCTACTGACCAATATCCTGGTCTTATCCATCAAGTGACCAGGCAAGGTCACTGCCTATCCCCTACAAACCAGCCTCCCAACTTCCTTCTGTACTACAGATTCAGCAGCTGCCACATGATCTGACTTCAGTTCCACCCGACTGTGGTCCCAGTAGCAATTCCATCATCCTGGAGAGGATAATGGAGATATTTACCTGCTGAAGCCAGTCTGTAAAGATGAAGCAGCTGCTTGCTCCTTCAAATGCACAGATATCAATACAATGTACATGAATCATGACATAATAGTCAAACACATCAATAAAAGAATAAAATAGATTATGAGTAACTGCTCCTATGGAAATAGAGATATAAGAATAACTGGATGGGCTGGGGATGTGGCTCAAGTGGTAGTGCTACTTTAGATTGAAAAGCACTGGATTTTGAGTCCTTAGTTCAAGGTTTTTCCTGCCAAGATTCTCATTCTTCTTTTTGTATGACTATATTCTCTCTTCTTGCTACCAGGGATGGAGCCTTTAATGACTTTGCATCTTGCTCTTCAGGGGATTAATCTCCAGAATATATAATGAAGTAAAAAGATGAATACCAAAAATACAGATAACCCAATTAATAAATGGGCAAAATAACTAAAGAGAAACTACTCAAAAGAAGAAACACAATGGGCTGGGGATGTGACTCAGGTGGTAGCTCGATGGCCTGACATGCGCGAGGCCCGGGTTCGATCCTCAGCACCACATACAAAACAAAAGATGTTGTGTCTGCCGAAAACTAAAAAATAAACATTAAAAATTCTCTCTCTCTCTCTCTCTCTCTCTCTAAAAAAAAAAAAGAATAACTGGGCAACACATTTAAAATTAAATACCTTAAAGAAGCTTAATGAAGTGAAGGAGAAGACAGCTAAATGAAATCAAGAGAACAATTTATGAACCATACAAGACATTTCTTAAAGAAATAGATGACGTGTAAAAGAATCAAATAGATTCTGGAACAGAAAAATGTACTGACAAAACTAAAAACCTTAATAGAGAGTTTCAACAGTAGACTCAATAATGCTGAAAACAGGATCAGTAAACTCAAAGTCACACTGTTTGAAATCAGTCAATTAGAGAAACAAAGAGAGAATTAAAACAAAGGGCAAAAGCAAAAGGAAACTATGGTACATACAGCATCAAACATATGAATGTATTACTTAAAGGAATGTGAGAGGAACAACAGAGAGAACTAGAAAGCTTATTCAAGTAAAAGTTGTCTGACACCTTCTCAAATCTTGAGGAAAACATTGAGATTCACTAACTGAAAAAACTTCTGGCAAAAAATCAGTTCAAGAACACAATTTGTACCATACAATAATATTTTGGTTAACAATAAACCACATAAAATGATGGTGGTCCCACAAGATTATAATGGAGCTGAGAAATTCCTATTATCTCTGAAGAAGAAAATGAAGAATTTCCAGGGAAATTCAGAGTGAAGTTTTAGCAGAAGATTCTCTGGTTTCAATATGGCTTGAAAATTATACTCAGGTCCTTGAATCACTGTTGGGAGAGGGCCAGCCAAGGAGGGGTCATCTGACAATAATTCCTACACAGAGCTCTTATGAAAGAAAGATAAATGTGTGTTAAGATACAGTTACTTACGTTTTTTGTTATCTGTTCAGAAACAGGCATCAATTTAACTGGAAATTGTCATTCAAAAAAACACCTTTGATGAATATTTTCTATGAGAAAATTAAATTTCAAACTTCTGGAAACTGCAAATTACCTCCAAGAATTTTATTGGAAAAAAATTAAAATCATAAATAATAACATTATCTCTTTAAAAAATAAACCATGGTGTGTATATATATATATATATACATATATATATATATATTTTTTTTTCAATTTAAAATGCATGACTTATGACATCTATTTAATATACTCTTATGATTTAGGTTTGAGATATTTTTATGTTGGTGCAACTCTTAGGTGAGTTTATGTTTGGAGGTTCAGGAAATAAATCATGTAATGATTTTCCTTTTTTTGCTGAATAATCTTTGATGATTGCTAATGTTGAAAAAGGACAATTGAAATTCCCCTCTGGCAACCTCCCAGGCACAGGAGTTATACTGCTTTTCCTTCAAATAGCAGATGATTGTCCGATAATACTTCCAAGAAGCAAATCCAAATATAGACAGAGTTTTTCTATGTGTGTTGGCTTCAGTTGATCCAGACTGAGATGAAGCCTAGAAAGTAGTTGATCAAGGAGGAACTCATTGCCGTAAGCATGGTTGTCCACCATGCTGAAGAAATTGAACATCTGGCTGGATCATCAGATGGTAGAGATAGTGGCTTCTGTCCTCTGGATTTGGTTTGTCTTCCCTATTTTCCAAAGAAAATGTAAGTCAGCTCTGTTGTTCAAGCATTCCTGAGACCATCTGAAGATAGTCAAAGAAGATGACATCAACCTATTTTATTGATTTTACACTAAAAGCTAGTTTTGCAAATAAATTCCAGAGGTGCCCATCCAATTGGATACTTATCAAATAGGAAGTGTCATTGATTTAAAGAAAGTACTATATATGTACAACCAGAAGCTGATAGCAAATATTTTTTCTCTCTGTGTAGCTAGAGGCTCATAACAGTCATTTTAACTTCATGCAACATAATTTTAAGTTTAGCAAATACTCTCTTATTTTCAACTAATCTGCTTAAACATCTGAATTTTTTCTGTTAAATTTATGAGCTGGGCACAGGGAATTCACCAATGACATTGTTCTCCAATAGAACCCAATTTTACAAAAACTAGTTACTTCCAGTTGCCCTACAGAACTATAATTCCAATACCTCTCTCTCTCTCTCTCTCTCTCTCTCTTTCTCTCTCTCTCTCTCTCTCTCTCACACACACACACACACACACACACACTCATATACACACTTTATTTTCATCTATAAATATTACTTTTCTCTGTTCTAGAAACAAACTTTGAGCCCTAATCCTAACATTCATTTTCCTTTCATTTTTTAACATAGAAAATCTGCTCCTCAACCTATGAATCTCTGTATTTGTTCCATGATTTACCAGATCATCTCTGGCAATAAAGTTCTTCCTGAATAGAATTGTTCTTTGATTTATTCAAAGCAGAAGCTGCTGATTACTGGTGAAAGAGCTTCTTTCTCGCTTTTCCTCTCCTTTTAGAATATATTCCAGCAGTTCTGTGTGGTTATGTTTCACTGAGCCACAGGATCCTAGTTAATGTAGCCATTGTCTTTTCCGTCCACCATTTTCTTACTGAGGTCTACACTGCTCCTCCGTCTGCCAATAATAATGGGAGAAATCCAGGTACTTTTCAGTTGCTTATGAGTATGAAGATTCTAATTTCAGGAAAACAATATTTCTCTACCACAAACTGCCTCTCAAGGTGTTTATCACAACTAGTAACACTCTCTGCTCACAAATGACAAAGTGTCCTCAGTCCACACTCGTCAGACTCATCCAGAGAGCAGGTGCACCACCTCTTCTTGATGTGAGGACTCTGTTACTGACACTTGTTTCTTTGTTGACAAAATAATAAACCCTCCATGATTCTTGTCCCTGTCCCTAGAGTTCTTGTCACAAAGTTGCTAGTGCTCAGTAATGACTTCTCTCCTGATACATGTATCCAGGTATCAAAAGTATCAATAGTCAGGGCTGGGGATGTGGCTCAAGCGGTATCCTACTTGCCTGGCATGCGTGCAGCCCAGGTTCGATCCTCAGCACCACATACAAAAAAAGATGTTGTGTCCACCGAAAACTAAAAAGTAAATATTAAAAAATTCTCTTTCTCTCTTTAAAAAAAGTATCAATAGTCTTCTGATCCTGAGATTAAAGGTTTGTACTGAGTAGGTAGCTAGAGGACTTATCTAATAAGAATCATTTTACCTTCAATCAAGTAAGATTTATTTTTCTAATTACACTTTATTGTTCAGTTCTTCCCCTTTTTAGAATTCTTGCCTTTCTCAGATTTTCTTAGTTGGGCACAGGGCACTCACCTGATAACTCTGTCCCTCCTGTGAAGTTAATCTTACAGAAACACATGATCTTCAGTTGGTCACAGTCAGTGTGATTCTATTGGAGATAATTGCTCCTTAGTTTCTGTCTTGCTCTGAGAGTGCAGGGTGGTAAGACCTAGGCAGTTATGTCACGGAGAAAAGCCTTTTCTCATCTCCTACTCTTTGTGATTTTGTCACTTTAATTTTTGTACATTCTTTTAAATAGCAGTTTATCAGGAAATCTTTGTGTTGCTGCTCATGCATTAGGCTTTTATCATGAAGTCAGACAAATAATGGAAATTAGAAGAAAGGTGAAAGGCTGCACTGCTTTTCTCTATCAGATTTTGTTTCTCATTTCAGCTTTCCTAGAAAGCAAAATTAGACAGTTTGTGGGTAAAATGGGGGGAGGGGTAATGTCATAATTTCATGAATGTGAAAGAAGGAAATGACTTCACCTTGACTATTAGCAGAGTGTAAATTAGCCACATGCAATGCAGCCAAATTGAGCCCCAGGGCCATGGCAGGGGGGAAGACTGAGGGCCAATGCTCATGTGCCCAAGGCAGGGAAATGCCTGCTTCTGATAGAGGCTCAAAGACCACTCAATGGACTGCCTGACTGTTCTCTCATTTAATCCAGATGTGATCAGCCCTTAGGAGAAGAGAGGAGAGTCACCCAATCAACAGCAGCTTGGCCACAGGCTCCAGTACTAACACACTCACCGAGTCTGGTAGGACTGTGGATGTTGACCTTGGCTGTGCATTCCAACTTGGTCATAATCTACTAAGACAATGAAAAGTCTGCCCTAAGAAACCTAGAATTGAAAAAAGGAAGCTCTCAGGTCTCAAAACTTTTAGTTCTAGTCTTCAATCTTACCATCAAAATTTATTGTAGCCTGACTATAGACTAAGATCTCTGAAAGTATTGACTCATACTTCCCATTAACACTATTTGTGTTAGGTCATCTAGAGAGCTCCTTGGAGACAAAAATAAATCTGGAGAGATGAACTATTCCAAACTCACCAATGATCCAAGGTTAGCACCTCAGGGGTAGTTGAGGTAATGGCTTGTCTGGAAGGTCCTATTAAGGACTGAAAGAATAGAAATGGACTTGATTTCTGAACCAAGTCAAGTGTGACATCAACTCCATACAGCAGAGACATTGAGATGCCAAAGGATCTGGCATCTGGTTTTTGCTGTGGACTATTTTTCTGGGCTCAGAAGGCCCACTTTGCCCTGTGCAGTGTGAGGCTTGGCAGGCAGGGAGGGTTGGGGTACAGCCATCTTCTCCCTCTTACTTCTTATACACACAAACTTTCTCCAGCTCATGCTTTACCATGACCTGCCACTGCTCAAGGCACCCAGGGTAGGACCAAGCAGTCTCCCTGTGTCCTTCTCTAGTCTTGTTTCCCAGGCTGAGATAGAGCCCCTGGCTGCCAGCTTCATCACTTTCTTATCTGGTTTCCAACACTTTCCAGTATGTAATAAATTGACATCTGGATATGTCAGAAAGACGGTTCTGGAGATTTTTCAGTGTAAGTTGAGAATACAGAGACGAATTGTGCAATTTTCTGCATGGGAGCATGACATGTGAAAGTATTAGAAGTAAAATGACATTAAAGAAGTAAACAACATTAAAAATTAATCAAAGGATGGACAGGGAAATAATGTTGAAAGTTGTTGAGCAATGAGAGACAGAGAAGAGGGGGGAGAAAGAGAGAAAGAGAGAGAGAGAGAGAGAGAGAGAGAGAGAGAGAGAGAGAGAGAGATTTTGTCACAAGCCCTCTGTGGGCTGTGTATGGACTGTTGAGCATAGTAGCCTCCTGAGGCTAAGTCTGGCACTGGGAACTCCCTGGGGCACTCCCCACAGGGATTGACTGCCTGAAGCAGGTGAACTTCCCCCTCAAACTCGCCTAAGATCCCACACAGCACCTGAGAAGGGTGTGATCTGCCAAGATGTCAATCAACCTGCTGGATGCAAGACATCACAAAGCAAGACTCTGCCCTTGAAACCTTACCCCTACCTTTGATGTACCCCCATAAATAAACTATGGGAGTCATTTTGTCTTTGTCTAGTTCAAGAACCCACGTGGACGAGATCTATCAGAGGCTTCACTTTTGTAAATATATTTCTGAGTGTGTTTTATTTTTTGTTAATTATTTGAGATATTAAGATTAAGGGTGGCTTAATTATTTGAGATGGTGAGACTTAGGGTGGCTATTTAGGGTGGCTTGGATTCCTCTGGGCAGAAAAACCCTCCAATGAAACGCTGGCAGTCTTCTCCATGGCAGGGAAGGGGTGCTGGGGAGGGAGGGGACGGGCAGGGAGAAAGGAAGCCCACAAGATGAATATAACTTTGAGTATCCCAGCCTCCCTCCTCTCATCTGGAAAGAAGAACTCTAAAGTTTGGGTCTGTGATCTGAGCTAAGGTTTGAGTGATCCCTCCCTCCCGCCAAGCCCTTTTCTGCTAGCTCAGCAATTTACAGGAAATTTCTGATCATCCTCTTAAGCAACAACATTATTCAGACTTCTTCAAACTTCCCAGAGTCTTTCCCAATGGATTCTTCCACAGGCTGTCACCTGGCTATTTCTGCATTCCCTAAAAACTCTTTAATTTGCCCTCGCTGTGTCTTAGTCCTGAATCAAGGTGGAGTAAGACTTCCAAGTCATTATTCAAAGGGACAGAATTTTATCTGGCATTAATGCACACTGAAATACCCCTAGTTCAGGAAATTAAGGAAGGAGGAAATGGCAAGTTCAAGGCCAGCTTCTGCAACTTAATGAAGCCCTAAGCAACTTGGCAAGTTTTACATTGTTTCAAAATAAAAAGGGATGTGTTTGTGGCTCAATGGTAAAGTGTCCTGATTTCAATCCCTCCTTCCAAAAAAAAAAAAAAAAAGAATTTTCTCTGTACTATAAAGTCATACTGGGTAATATACTAGGAGTAAAATTGTAAAACTAGACACTTAGATTTTTCCTGATTTCCCTTCAGGTGTGCTGTCCTGCCTCCTATATACAATAGGCATGCACTCCTGGCTCCTAGCGTCACATAGGATACAGAGGAACTGAAGGGCCAGGAGACTCTGGAAGGCTGATCAGGCTGGACAGAAGTGAAACATTCTGACCCTTTCTCCCACACACCTGTCCTTTGCCCAAAGAGGACACTACCTGCCTAGGGCTAGGAGTCTTTTCCTTCTTTGAGATGAAAAGTTAAGGAAATGGACTCTTCCAATATTGGGTCACTTCCTCCCAGGAGAACAGCCTATTTTAGCTCTATGTAAAAAGGCTCTTGCCAGTACGCAGAATTATGCATACAACAGAAACTTAATTGCCAGACTTGGACTCTTTCTCTGCCCATCTTGGCCTGTAGGCTTCTGTCTTCTTCTGTCAATATTTTAATTGCTTCCAGAGTAAAACAAATCATGCTTTCTCTTTGTTTATTTTGGAAACAGGCTTTTGTTTCCAAAAATATTAACTAGGAGGAACTAAAACTTCTCTTGGAGGTTTCTGGAAAACCTAGAACTTTCATTCAACCATTGCTTTCAGTTGGTGGCTGCATACAATTTCAGAGAAAGTTTATAGCTGGAAACCCTAATAGAAAGATGTCTACACAGGCAGGTTAATGAGAAATGAAAGAGGACATCACAGTCGTTTTTTTTTTTTTGTTTGTTTGTTTGTATGTTTCATTCTGGTTTGTTTGTTTGTTTGTTTGTTTTGGTACCCGAGATTGAACCCAGGGCTACTTAAACACTGAGTCACATTCAGGATCTTTTTATTTTTTATTTTGAGGCAATGTTTCCCTATGTTGGTTAAGGCCTAGCTAGGTCGCTGACGCCAGCTTTTAACTTGCCAACCTCCTGTCTAGCCTGGAGAGCCTCTGGGACTACAGGCACACACCACCACTCAAGGCACAAAGGAGATTTCTGAACCAGAGAGGGAGGAAACTATTGTGGTTTGGGAGTGACATGACAGGATCCATGGAAGTATGGAGCAAGGAGGAGTGCCATAGCAATCACAAATGAAGTGTTTCAAACACATGTATATATATATACATGTATATTATGCTAATATTTTAAATTATATATTACATAGTATATAATATATTATTCATAGACACATATGTGCATGTGCATGCACACACACACACACGCACACACAAGAATGAAAACCTGTGATCTGCAGCATGCATGGAACTGGAAATCATCATGTAAAGTGAAATGAGCTGGACAGGAAGACAAGTGACACAGAATCTCACTCATGTGTAAAATAGAGAGAAGCTTATCTTATAGCAGCTGAGAGTGGAATGGCGCTTACCAGAGGCCACAGAGAGCAGAAGGTGGAAAGATGGGAAAGGCTGATCAATGATTCCTCAATACAGGTGGAAAGAGGCAAGAAGCTGGTGGGCAATTGCAGGCTGTGGTGAATGTTCAGAGCACGAACCCTCCTGTGCATTTGAAAAAGCTGGAGGGAGGGATCTTGAGATGTTCATAACAGAGATATGATAAATATTCAAGGAGATGAGCGTGTTTAACTTGATATAAACTTTGCACCAAACATAATACAGTACCCCACTAATATGCACCACCTTCCAGCTCCATATATGTCAGCTGTTTTGTGTATTGAAAGCATCACTGCAGAGGAAAATAGATGGAATTGGCATAATTAGTGAGGGATGAAGAATATTTAAGTGGGAAGCCCCTGGGAGTTGGAGGAGAGATGAGTAAGAGAAATCCCATTATCTTTCCCTTCATATGGGATGGGGTAAGATTTTATAATATCCAGATTTTCTTGATTTTTTAAAAATCTCAACTTGTCGGAAAGTATCACAACTAAGTTGATGGGAAAATGCAAATATAATGATGTGCATGAAAGGAGCACAACATAGAAATCAGCATTTAGAACTAAAATTTCTATTTTGCTACTTAACACAAAAATGGGAGGGAATGAAAAGAAATATTTACCTAACCTCCCATTCTCCTGCAAGATTGAAAGAATTTAAAAAATTGAAGAAGGAATTAATGAAGAACAAAAAAATCAATTGATTAAATATAAAGAAATGATTGGTTTTATTAATCATATTGTAAAGGTATACATAGCATTATATAGATTAAATAAATAAAATTTCATAAATAGTTAAATAAATGATATTTAAATATATAAATAGATAACATCTACAAGTATGTAAGGGTCTAGTGCCTCTAGATTTGACAAATTGGTTGAATTCTTCTCTGAATTACTGCAACAAATAACAGTCTTTGAAATGGCAGAACTTGTGGAAGTGTGGTAAGGTGTGTTCATCAGTGAGAAGCATTTCCCTGCTGGACTAGGTCTCATTCCATGCTCCTTAGTCTTGCATACAAGTTGGCTGATGAAGAGAAGGATTTCATGATTTCTGCTCTGACCACCTCCCAGGCACAAGGCAGGTATTTCTTCTCCTTCAGGTAGACAGTGATCCTGTGGAAGTATTTCCTCACAGCCCTCAGGGGAGCCTCTTCCACCCCCACCTGCTGGGTCCCACAGTCTTTCAGGTCATTCAGATGCTGATGGAGGCCACTGAGGAAGGTGTCCAGGAGGGTCTTGTTCCAAGCAGCAAAGGCCTCCTGGGTGCTGAAGAGGTTGAAGACCTGCTGGGTCATCTCATGGAGGACAGCAACATCTTGAGCCTTCTGCACCTGCTCACCCTCCAACTGCTGCTGGGGGAAGGAAAAGTCTTTCCTGTAGTTCAGGCAGGAGAAAATGGGAATTCTCCTCATATTTTTCAGGAGTGTCAGGGCTCCCTCCTCATCTTCTTCAGAAGTTTCAAGAGCCAGATTGTGTGTCTGAGGCAGGTCACAGCGCAGAGAGCAAGTGTTCTTGCAGCTGAGCACCACCAGGGCCAGCAGGAAAGCCAAGGGCAAGGCCATTGGGGATCTTGCAGATGCTGCTGTGCTGCTTGAGATGGGTGGTCTTGCACCTTGCCTCTAGGTTCTCTGAAGCCCTTGACTTGTTCCTATGTCTTAAATAGGAACCAATAAGATTTCCGTTTTCTGAATGTCATCCCCAGAACTTTCTACTTCTGTTTTTGCTTTCCTTTATGCTTTTGCAACACGTGTTTAGAGGAGTGTTTCCAATCCTTTTTTCATTATTGGTTACCCATCCACTGCTCTCAGACCACATTTTAGTATTATATTCTGACTTGAATTTTCTATTAATTTTTTAATTTTGGTGTGGAGAGTTACTGGGGATATAACCCAAAGGAGCTTTACCAGTTAGCCATACCCCTAGCTCTTTTATTTAATTTTGATAGAAGGTCTCATTAGGTTACTTAGAGCCTCCCTTATTTCCTGAGGCTGAACTGGAACTTGTGATCCTTCTATCTCAGCATTCAGAGTCACTGGAATTAAAGGTGTGCACATCCACACTCAGCCTTTCCTGTAGTTCAGGCAGGAGAAAATGGGAATTCTAATAAATTTTAATTTTAATAACAGATATACTACTTACGTATTTATATACCCACTGGATATAACTAGTTTTTAAGTTAAGTTTAAATGTTGAATTTAAACTTTATATTCAATACAGAGTTTCAAATGTCTTTTCAAAATTCAGCTAAAAGTTAAGCTGAAAAGCTATTGTCATTGAACTTAATTTTCCAAATAAATTTACTCATTGACTTTAATAAAACTAACTTACTTACAGAAATTGTATGTATCAAGTTCATGTGCAAATAAACATTTTATAAAAATATAATAATACCAACATAATAAAATACTTAAAAATCAGTTAAGTGCTACAAGCTATAAAAATTGTTTTCTAAACATTTATTTCTGATGTACTTTGCTTTACCTTCAATGAGAAAATTATTGAATTTGCACTTTGCAAGATATAATTGAGACAATTTTTATTGCCTATTCTTCAGTTCACTACATAATTATTTATTTGTTGATTAACACTAATTGAATTAAATGATAAGTTATAAAAATTTTGTATTTAATTCTCAAAGCCCACAACACATTGGTAAGAATTGAGTTTCAAACATAAAAAGCATATATCTGGAAGACAATGACAGCCCATCCCTACAGGAAGGCCACCTCTCAGGATGTAACTTGGAGATCAAGCTGCCCAGAATATCCTCCAATCCCAGTCATCTATTTGCCACAGGACTGGAGCACTAATCTTGCACACACTTTTCCTATCTCCATGATCTCAGCATGCATGCTTTCCATATCATATAAAGGAAAGCCTAGTGACTTCTTTTCCCTTTGCTGGGGATCAAATCCAGAGCCCTACTGAGGCTAGGAAAGTACTCTACCAGGTAGCAACATCTTCAGTCTAGAAAACCCAATGAGAAAGATACTAAGATATAAGCTTTGTCAAATAGGGCAGAGCTTTGTGCACCACAAACCTTTATAATAACTAAGATTTATTCATACCTTAAAGGAGTAATTTTAACATTTTGGGGACCTATATCATGACAATGAGAAAACAAATTTGAGAAAAAGTCATCAATTTTATTTATTTTTTCATTTAATTAACAAATTTTTCAAGAATTTGCAGAAGTCCAATCCTAATAGAGTCTTATAAAACTGAAGGAAATCAATTTTTTCTAAATGCCAATACTGGAATCTAAAGATATACTGGTCAATGGCCTTTGTAATTGTTCTATATAGCACACAAGGTACAAGGTATTTTTCTTTCATGCAAGGCACAAGGTATTTTTCTTTGTCATTTTTTTTTTAACAGAAAACCAAAGTTCTCACGTTTTGTGTCCCATTGATTGGGAACAGAAAATAAATATAAATGTGTGTCTGAATGTGATAAAAATATAAGGAATGCTATAACTCCCTGGGGTAAAAAATACCAAAAATAACCACTACATTCATCTTATCAGAGATTGAAATTATGGGATGGGATAGAGGAGAGGTGAGATAGATAAAAGATTATAAACTATCAAGCAGGTGTGGGCCAAAAGAAGAGTAACTAATCCCTGATCCAGGGCTTGTTTTAAGCTTTGATGAATCCAGGCTTCAAAGAGTCAGGATGCACAAAACAACTAAATCATAAGTTCATATGCAATAAACTTGTGAAATCTGTTTTCCTCTGGATAATGGATAAGTGTTAGATGCACCATGTTCTCCCCTAGGGAAGAAAAGACTCAAAGATAATATTCTACCTGTCATTTTTTTGACAAAATGCAAAAATTGATGCTTTCAAAATTTATTTCCCCCAAGATAATGGAGTTAAATAATATAGATTATGTTAATGAAAAGAAATATCTAAGTTGTGTAAAGTGTTTGTTGTCAGTCAGACACTAAGAATTTGCAAAATTGATCCTTATCTTATTAATAGCAATAATTTTGCTTTTCATACGTGTCAAACATGTACCATATGCTCAGCCCAAGGAATTACTAGAGACAGCAGTGACCAAAGCAGTGAGAGCTTCTACTGTTGTTACCATTTACAAAAGAAAACTGAAAGCACAGGTGGTTCATGAATAGGTGGAGCCCATGTTGGAACCCAGTGTACCCTTTTCTGAGAGGGGGTGCTTTTCACCTGTCTTTAAAAAAAAATTACTCCTTGATGTATCAGATAAAGCATGGACTTAGTATTACTAGGCCTGAGAACAATAAAAATCTGTTGTATATCTCCATCAGAACACTTAGGGGCCCAGGTTTGTCAATGAGTAGTAATATTTAGAATGAAATCTTTTCTGAGCAGCAAATATTAACAGTAAATTAAAACATTTGGCAAACTATCATATATATGAATAGAATCTCTTTGATGCTTTTTCTGTTTGTTTTATAGAATAAAGGCTGAATAAATTAGGAATTACTCATTTTTAAGGACCCTAGGATTTTCAGAATGGCAAATGACAATGGCTTCATCTTAAATCACTAACTGTTATTCAGTAATGCAGAGAAAGTCAGTCTGTCATTTGCAGCTTTGAAGCCAGCCATTAACTTCTCTTGAGTCCTAGGTGGCATCTTCCTCCAATTTAAGAGTGTTTTGTCCATATTGAAAGTCTGTTGTTTGGGATAGCCAACTTCATCAAGTGTGTTGGGATTTCTGGGTAACTTGCTGAGGCTTCTACCTCAGCCCCTGCTCCTACACCTGGCACTTTTATGTCATGGACATTGCTGCTTTCCTTAAAACTCATGAACCAACCTCTGCTGGCTTCATACCTTTCCTCTGCATCTTCCTCATCTCTCAGCCTTCACAGAACTGAAGAGAGTTAGGTGCTTTCTCTGGAAAAGACTTTGGTTGAAGGCAACATTATAACTAGTTTGTTCTTCTATGGAGACCAGTAAAACTTGCCCCATATTAGCAATAAAGCTATTTTCCATACTTATCCTCCAAGCATTAACTGGAATAGCCTTTTGAATTTCTTTGGGAAACTTTCCCTTTGCATTTACACAGGTTGACTATTTGTTTATATTTCCATTTTTGATAGAACTTGCTCACAAATTAAATTAAGTCTCAAGTCTACCTTTTGATTTAAAGTAAGAGAGCTACAACTTCTCCTTTAACTTGAACTCCTAAAGTTCATTGTAGGCTTATTCCTTGGTCTAATTTCAAATTTGTTTGGTCTCAGGGAATAGTAGAAGTACAAACAAAGGGATAGAAATGGGGGAACTGGAGATAAGTGGAACAATCATAATGACACAACATTTACCAAAGAAGCTGGCTGTTATATATGGATGTGGATACATCGAGTATACAACAGTATTAAGAAAATAATTAATACTAATACTCCTCAAATTAAAAATAGTGCACCATGATCAGGTGGGGTTCTAGAGATACAAGTTTTGTTCAACATAAGAATCATATGATTCAGTTTTTAGAGGGAATGCTCTTCCAATTTGTCTCCCTTTAGAATAATGTTGACCTTGGTTTTAGCATAGATAGCTTTTACAATGTTGAGGTATGTTCTTACTATTCCTAGTTTTTATATTGTTTTGAACATGATACATTTTGTCAAATGCTTTCTTTTCATCAATTGATACAATCATATGATTCTTATCTGTAAGTCAATTGATATGATGAATTATATTTATTAATTTCCATATGTTGAACCAAACTTGCATCCCGGAACCCCATCTGACTATGGTGAACTATTTTTTAATGTTTTTATATGTGATTAGCCAGAATTTTATCAAGAATTTTTGCATCGTATTCATCAGGGACATTGGTTTAAAATTTTATTTCTTTGATGTGTCTCTGCATGGTTTTGATATAAGGATGATACTAGCTTCATAGAATGAGTTTGGAAGGGTTCCCTCCTTTCCTATTTCATGGAATAATGTGAGGAGTAGTGGTATTATTTCTTCCTTGTAGGTCTTGTAGAACTCAGCTGTGAATCCATCTGGTCCCAGGCTTTTCTTGGTTGGTAGGCTCTTGATGGGCTCTTCTATTCTCTTGCTTGGAATTGATCTGTTTAAATTGTGTATCTTTTTTTGACTCAGTTTGGGTTAATATAGACCTCCAGAAATTTGTCGGTGTCTTTGAGGTTTTCTATTTTACTGGAGTATAAATTTTAAAAATAATTTCTAATTTTCTTCTGTATTTCAATAGTGTCTATCATGATATTTCCTTTTTCATCATGAATTTTAGTAATTTGAGTTTTCTCTCTCCTTATTTTCATTCAGGTGGCTAAGGATTTGTCAATTGTATTTATTTTTTGAAAGAACTCGATTTTGTTTCATCAATTTTTTGAATCCTTTGTCTCAATTTTATTGATTTCTGCCCTGATTTTAATTATTTCCTGTCTTCTACTACTTCTAGTGTTGGTTTGTTCTTCTTTTTCTAGGACTTTGAGATATCAGGTGGTTTTTTTGGTTGGCTTTTTCTTCTTTTAATGAATAAACTTAATACATGAACTTTCCTATTAGCACTGCCTTCATGGTGTTCCATACATATTGATAAGTTATATCAGAGTTCTCATTTACCTCTAAGAATTTTTTTTATCTCCTCCTGACGTCTTCTGTTATCCATGTGTCATTCAATTACCTATTGCTTAGTCTCCATATGTGGAGTAACTTCTATTATGTATCTCTTCATTGATTTCTAATTTCAATCCATTATGGTCAGATAGAATTAAGGGTAGTATCTCTATTTTTTGAATTTGCTAAGACTTGCTTTGTGGCATAACATATGGTCTATTTTGGAGAAGGATCCAGTGCTGCTGAGAAGAAAGTTTTTTTGCTTCATTATTTGATGTTCTGTCTTCCAAGTGATCTAGTCTGTTGGTGATGCTTTCTATTGAGTTTTTTATTTCATTTATTATTTCCTTCATTTGAAGGATTTCTCATTTTTTCGTTCAATTTTTTGTCTCCTGAAGTAATCTTTTGCTTCCTGTATTTGCTCCCTTATCTCTTTGTTGCTGTGATTGATGGTTGCTCTTATTTCTTTTTATCTCTTTGTTGGAGTATTCATTTTTTTTGCCTGTATTTTCTCACTTAGGTCATCCTTTAATTCAGAGATCATTTTAATTGCCTACATTCTGAACACTTTCGCTGACATTTTATCAACTGTGCTGTCCATGGATTCTATTATTATAATTTGTTGGTTTGTTTGGGACACTTTCTTCCCCTCCCACCTTTTTTTCATGTTGTCTATGCATCCTCCTTTCTTGCAGTGAAGATATAAGTTATTACAGTTTCTAACCTACAATATTATAATGTTGCTGCAGATTACCTATACCTCACCTTGAGGTTGGGCTTCTAGACCCAGAGTTAGTTTCCTACGATAAATGCTACTGCAACTAAATAGTGACAATAGCCAAGTAATGCAACATAGCAACCATGGGAGTTGGAGGAGAGATGAGTAAGAGAAATTCCATTATCTTTCCCTTCATATGGGGTGAGATTTTATAATATCCAGATTTTGTTGATTTTTTAAAATCTCAACTTGTTGGAAAGTATCACAAATAAGTTGATAGGAAAAATGCAAATATAATGATGTGCATGAAAGGAGTGAGCATAACATAGATATCAGCATTTAGAACTAAAATTTCAATTTTACTGCTTAATATAAAAATGGGAGAGAATGAAAAGAAATATTTACCTAACATCTCATTCTCCTGCAAGATTAAAAGAATTTTAAAAATTGAAGAAGGAATTAATGAAGAACAAAAAATCTATTGATTAAATATAAAGAAATGATTGGTTTTATTAATCATATTGTAAAGGTATACATAGTATTATATAGATTAAATAAATAAAATTTCATAAATAGTTAAATAAATGATATTTAAATATATAAATAGATAACATCTGCAAGTATGTAAGGGTCTAGTGCCTCTAGATTTGACAAATTGGTTGAATTCTTCTCTGAATTACTGCAACAAATAACAGTCTTTGAAATGGCAGAACTTGTGAGAGTGTGGTAAGGTGAGTTCATCAGTGAGAGGCATTTCCCTGCTGGACCAGGTCTCATTCCATGCTCCTTAGTCTTGCATACAAGTTGGCTGATGAAGAGAAGGATTTCATAACTTCTGCTCTGACCACCTCCCAGGCACAAGGCAGGTATTTCTTCTCCTTCAGGTAGACAGTGATCCTGTGGAAGTATTTCCTCACAGCCCTCAGGGGAGCCTCTTCCACTCGCACCTGCTGGGTCCCACAGGCTTTCAGGTCATCCAGATGCTGATAGAGGCCACTGAGGAAGGTGTCCAGGAGGGTCTTGTTCCAAGCAGCAAAGGCCTCCTGGGTGCTAAAGATGTTGAAGACTTGCTGAGTCATCTCATGGAGGACAGCAACATCTTGAGCCTTCTGCACCTGCTCATCCTCCAACTGCTTCTTGGGGAAGGCAAAGTCCTTTCTGTAGTTCAGGCAGGAGAAAGTGGGAATTCTCCTCATATTTTTCAGGAGTGTCAAGGCTCCCCCTTCATTTTCCTCAGAAGTTTCAAGATCCAGGTTGTGAATCTGAGGCAGGTCACAGCCCAGAGAGCAGGTGGACTTACAGCTGAGCACCACCAGGGCCAGCAGGAAAGCCAAGGGCAAGGCCATTGGAAATCTTGCAGATGCTGCTGGGCTGCTTGAGATGGGTGGTCTTGCACCTTGCCTCTAGGTTCTCTGAAGCCCTTGACTTGTTCCTATGTCTTAAATAGGAACCAATATGATTTCCGTTTTCTGAATGTCATCCCCAGAACTTTCTACTTCTGTTTTTGCTTTCCTTTATGCTTTTGCAACATGTGTTTAGAGGAGTGTTTCCAATCCTTTTTTTCATTATTGGTTACCCGTCCACTGCTCTCACACTACATTTTAGTATTATATTCTGAACTGAAATTTCTATTAATTTCTTAATTTTGGGGTGGGGAGTTACTGGGGATATAACCCAAAGGAGCTTTACCACTTAGCCACACCCCTAGCTCTTTTATTTAATTTTTATAGAAGGTCTCATTAGGTTACTTAGAGCTTCACTTATTTCCTGAGGCTGACCTGGAACTTGTGACCCTCCTATCTCAGCATCCAGAGTCACTGGAATTAAAGGTGTGCACAACCACACTCAGCTCATTCAATTTTAATAACAGATATACTACTTATGTATTATTTATATACCCACTAGATATGACTAATTTTAAGTTGAGTTTAAATGTTGAATTTAAACTTTATATTCAATACAGAGTTTCAAATGTCTTTTAAAATTTCAGCTAAAAGTTAAGCTGAAAAGCTATTGGCATTGAACTTAATTTTCCAGATAAATTTACTCAGTGACTTTAATAAAACTAACTTACAGAAATTGAATGTATCAAGTTCATGTGCAAATAAACATTTTATAAAAATATAATAATAGAAACATAATGAAATACTTAAAAATCAGTTAAGTGCTACAAGCTATAAAAATTGTTTTCTTAACATTTATTTCTGATGTACTTTGTTTTATCTTCAATGAGAAAATTATTGAATTTGCTCTTTGCTAGATATAATTTAGACAATTTTTATTGCCCACTCTTCAGTTCACTACATAATTATTTATTTGTTGATTAACACTAATTGAATTAAATAATACGTTATAAAACTTTGTATTTAATTCTCAAAGTCCACAACATGTTAGTAAGAATTGAGTTTCAAACATAAAAAGCATATATCTGGAAGACAATGACAGCCCATCCCTACAGGGAGGCCACCTCTCAGGATGTAACTTGGAGATCAAGCCACCCAGAATGTCCTCCAGTCCCAGTCATCTATTTGCCACAGGACTGGAGCACTAATCTTGCACACACTTTTCCTATCTCCATGATCTCAGCATGCATGCTTTCCATATCATATAAAGGAAAGCCTAGTGACTTCTTTTCCCAGTGCTGGGGATCATATCCAGAGCCCTACTGAGGCTAGGAAAGTACTCTATGAGGTATCGACATCTCCAGTCTAGAAAACCCAATGAGAAAGATACTAAGATATATAAGCTTTGTCAAATAGGGTAGAGCTTTGTGCACCATAAACCTGTATAATAACTAAGATTTATTCATACCTTGAATGAGTAATTTTAAGAACTTTGGGGACCATTATCATGACAATGAGAAAACAAATTTGAGAAAAAGTTATCAATTTTATTTATTTTTTCATTTAATTAACAAAGTTTTCAAGCAGAGGTCCAATCCTAATAGAGTCTTATAAAACTGAAGGAAATCAATTTTTCCTAAATGCCAATAAAGGAATCTAAAGATATACAGGTCAATGGCCTGGGTAATTGTTCTATACAGGACACAAGGCACAAGGTATTTTTCTTTCATGCAAGGCACAAGGTATTTTTTCTTTCTCATTTTCTTTTAACAGAAAACCAAAGTTCTCACTTTTTGTGTCCCATTGATTGGGGACAGAAAATGAATACAAATGTGTGTCTGAATGTGGTAAAAATATAAGGAATGCTATACCCTACTGTGGCGAAAAATACCAAAAATAACCACTACATTCATCTTATCAGAGATTGAAATTATGGGATGGGATAGAGGAGAAGTGAGATAGATAAAAGACTACAAAGTATCAAGCAGGTGTGGGCCAAAAGAAGAGTCACTAATCCCTGATCCAGGGCTTGTTTAAAGCTTTGATGAATCCAGGCTTCAAAGGGTCAGGATGCACAAAACAACTAAATCACAAGTTCATATGCAATAAACTTGTGAAATCTGTTTTCCTCTGGATAATGGATAAGTGTTAGATGCACCATGTTCTCCCCTAGGGAAGAAAAAATTCGAAGATATTATTCTACCTGTCATTTTTTTGACAAAAAGCAAAAATTGATGCTTTCAAAATTTATTTCCCCCAAGATAATGGAGTTAAATAATATAGATTATGTTAATGAAAAGAAATATCTAAGTTGTGTAAAGTGTTTGTTGTCAGTCAGACACTAAGAATTTGCAAAATTGATCCTTATCTTATTAATAGCAATAATTTTGCTTTTCATACATGTCAAACATGTACCATATGCTCAGCCCAAGGAATTACTAGAGACAGCAGTGACCAAAGCAGTGAGAGCTTCTACTGTTGTTACCATTTACAAAAGAAAAATGAAAGCACAGGTGGTTCATGAATAGGTGGAGCCCATGTTGGAACCCAGTGTACCCTTTTCTGAGAGGGGGGTGCTTTTCACCTGTCTTTAAAAAAAATTACTCCTTGATGTATCAGAGAAAGCATGGACTTAGTATTACTAGGCCTGAGAACAATAATAATCTGTTGTACATCTCCATCAGAACACTTAGGGGCCCAGGTTTGTCAATGAGTAGTAATATTTAGAATGAAATCTTTTCTGAGCAGCAAATATTAACAGTAAATTAAAACATTTAGCAAACTATCATATGTATGAAGAGGATCTCTTTGATGCTTTTTCTGTTTGTTTTATAAAACAAAGGCTGAACAAAGGAGGGGGCAGGGGATTAGCAAGGATGGTGGTGGAATGTGATAGACATCATTATCAAAAGTACACATATGAAGACACAAATTGGTGTCAACATACTTTATATACAACCAGAGATATAAAAATTTTTGCTGTATATGTGTAATAAGAATTGTAATGCATTCTGCTGCCATTTATTTTTAAAAAATCAATTAAAAAGGAAAAAAGAAAGAAAGAGAAAGGAAGTGTGGAGATTTTACTTTGCATACTCCCAGAGACAATATGGAAATCACTGAGGACAGAAAGGTGGTCAGTCAGTGTCCATTATGGTTGGGTTATTGTTAAAGTGAAAAATTTTAAGTTGTTTTGTTTTGTGTGATGGATTGAACTCAGAGCCTGGAACACATTAGGCACCTGTTCTCCCACACAACTATACCTCCTTCATGCTTTTTTTCTTTTTGATTATTCTTAAACTCAACAAAATTCAAGAGTCGTAAATAAATAGGGTTCTGAGAATCTGCGGTTGATGGGGTACTCTAGTTACTTTGATGTCTTCAAAGAAGAAATCACTCATTAATTTTAGACTCTTTTTCAATGGGCAGAAAAACCTATTCCTCTAGAAGTATTTGAAAGATGTGCTATCTATTTTGACTTTAGAACTTATAGCCAGTTAGTTGCATTCACCCACAGTATACCTCTTCTACAAAACAACACACAGCAATATCTCGGCATTTGAAGAGTAATACAGACTCCTCTGTCATCTCTATCTCTTTGCTCTACTGATTTCATGCAGGATTCTTCTTGGTTCATAAATCCCATGTCCATATCTATTCTAAATGTACTTTATAAAGAACTTTCAGGCAATTCATTATCTGACCTTAGGTCATTGATGCGTTTGGAATAATTTATTCCTCTAGATTTATTTTTGTATCCAAAGAACTGCATAAATGAGCTAACCCAAATAGTGCTATTGAGAAAAATGAGTTAACACTTTCAAAAATCTTAGAAAAGTGGTTGGTCTATAGTCATCTGGCTGTAAATTTTGGTGATATTATTTAAAATTTTAAAAAATTTTTATCTTTAGATATACATGACAGTAGAGTATCTTTTGACATATTATACATACATGGGGTATAACTTCCCATTCTTGTGGTTGTACATGATATGGAGTTACACTAGTCATGTATTCATATATGAATACAGGAAAGTTATATCCAATTTATTTTATTATCTTTCCTATTCCCATCCTCCTCTCTTCCATTCAGTCAGTAGGCTGCGTTTTCTTCTGTCAATATGTTAATAGTGTCCAGAGTGAAATGAATCATGCTTTCTCTTTCTTTTATGGTCACAGCTACTCTTATATCACTATCATGATTGTATTTTTTTTTCTAAAAATATTAACCAGGAGGAACTAAAACTTCTCTTGGAGGTTTCTGGCAAACCTAGAACTTTCATTCAACTATTGTGTTCAGTTGGGGACTGCATACAAATCCAGAGAAAATTTACATCGGAAAGCATAATAGAACAGGAAGCAGATGTGCACAAGCACAGGTCAGGTTAATGAGAAATAACGGAGGTGATCACTCTTGGGTTTTGTGGAGTTTTTTTTTTTTCTCTGTTTTTTTTTTTTCTTTCTTTCTTTGCTACCAGGGATCAAGCCCAGGGGCACTTAAACACTGAGCCACATCCAGTATCTTTTTACTTTTTGATTTTGAGGCAATGTCTCCCTAAGTTGCTTATGGCCTCACTAGGTTGCTGAGGCTGGCTTTGAAATTGCCGTCCTCCTGCCTCAGCCTGAAGAGCCTCTGGGATGACAGGCATGCACCACCACACCAAGCACACTGGAGATTTTAGAATCAGAATGGGAGGAAACTACTGTGATATGAGAGTAACATGATTCCAGAGGCCGGCTGCAGCAGAATAACCGGGGGGTGACGAATAACTTGTGTACGTTGATACAGCAGGAGTAGGAGCCGTTTATTGTAGGACAACAGAGCTATTTATACATTTTGCACAGCTTATCTTAATTAGCATAAACTAGATACATCAGTCAACCAATAAGGAATCTCCACACTTAATGGCTCACTTTTGTTACTTCTCAAACCACTCCCTCTGGCATTTTGCAAGGCACCATCCAGACTTGTTTACGAACTCTAACATTTCTCTGGCAAAATACCAGGTGTTATTTTGACTTGTTTACAGACCTTAACAACATGATAGGATACATGGAAGTAGGGAGCAAGGAAGAGTGTCGCAGATATCCCAATCGACAAATGAAAATGTATACACATGTACATAAACATATGTATATACGTGTATATTATGATAATATTTCTTAAAAAATCGTATATTATATACTATATGATACATTATTTATAGACACAGACACACACACGCACACACATAAGAATGAAAAGCTGTGATCTGCAGCGTGGAAGGAACTGGAAATGACCATATAAAGTGCAATGACTCAGGACAGGAAGACAAGTGCCACAGGATATTACTCACATGTGAAATAGAGAGAAGCTGATGTCATAGGAGCTGAGAGTGGAATCCTGCTTACCTGAGGCCTGAGAGAGTGGAAGGTGGGGGAAGATGGGAAAGGCTGGTCAATGGTTCACCATACAGCTGGAAGGGGGCAAGAAGCTGGTGGGCGACTGCAGGATATGGTGACTATACAGGGCATTAACGTCCTCTGCATTTGAAAAAACTAGAGGGAGGTATGTTGAGATGTTCACAACAGAGACATGATAAATGTTCAAGAAGATGAACATGTTTAACCTGATTTAAACTTTGCACCAAACATAATATGATATCCCACTAATATGCACCACTTTTGTGTTTTTATGTACTACCTGTTGTGAGTATGAAAACATCACTACAGGGGAAAACAGCTGGAACTGGCATCATTAGTGAGAGATGAATATCTAAACAGGAACCCCATTGTGTAGGTGGAGAGATGAGTAAGAGAAATCCTGTTATCTTTTCTCTCATCTGGGGTGTGATTTCCATACTTCTCTTTTATAATATCAAGAGTTTGTTGATTTTGTTGTTAATCTCAACTTGTTTAAAAGTATCATGGCTAAGTTGACAGGGAAATGCAAAACTACTCATGTACATGAATGGAACTGAACATAGAAATCAGCAATTAGAATTAAAATTTTAATTGCTATTTAAAATAAAATAGAAGAAAATTAAGAGAAATATTTACCCCAAACCTCATCTTCCTGCAAGAATGTAAAGGGTTTAAATTGAAGAAGTCATAAATGAAGACTCGATATAAGTTGATTTAATATGAAGAAAGTGAGCAATGTCTTCATCTGCAGTGGCCAAGAGGTGGCAATGGTCCCCTGGAAATCTTGAAACAGTCCCATGGTGAATGGGATCTTGCTTTGCTTTTTCTTTTCATTAGAGCTATGTTGACGTTTTTCACAGGGAAATCCCCTCGTTTCCAAAAATATTCATAAGAATAGAAAAAAAAGATACACTGATACAGGAGTTTCTGACAAACCAAAAACTCACTCAACTTTTGCTTTCACTTGGTGGGTTAATACTTTTGAGGAAAGTCTATGACCACAAACAATAGGGGGGGGGGAACAGCTGTATGAATATGCAGGGCAGGTTATAAAACAGTGAATGAAGGCAGCACATTGGGGAATTCTAGAGGAAGGGAAGATGATTATTGTGATTTCATAATGAAAGAATGTGGTCCAGAAGAATAAGGAGGAAGTGCCAGGCATCAGAATCAACGGGGGGTGGGGGTACCACACATATTTCACTGTTGTTTAGGAGATGAACTTTGCATCCACAAATTTTTATAAACTTCCATTTCCTGACTGAGTCTAAAGTTTAGAGGATCACGTAAAGGTGACTGTTCTTCAGTTTTCTCTAGGACTCTTCCCAGAATCCTTTTATTTAAAAAAAAAAAAATTACACATTTTTTTCAGGAAGCTACAGAGAGAGGGGAGAGAAGGTTCACTATTCTGATAAAATCTTCTATTCTTCCCCCTCCTTTTATTGTGTGTTAGCATTTGAATATCAGACAGAACATTTGGCCTTTGGTTTTTGGAAGTGGATTATTTCACGTAGGATGATAGTTTCCACTCCACCCTTTTACCAGCAAATACCATAATTTCATTCTTCTTTATGGATGAATAATATTCCATTGTGTATATGTACTACATTTTCTTTATCCATTCATCTGCTGAAGGGCATCTAGGTTGATTTCATAGTTTAGCTATTGTGAGTTGAGCTGCTATAAACATTAATGTGGCTATGTCACTTAGTATGCTGATTTTATGTCCTTTGAGTATTTGCTGAAGAGTGAGAATACTGAGTAAAATGGTGGTTTCATTCCAGGAATCTCCATCCTGCTTTCCAGAGTGATTCCACAAATTTGCAGTCCCACTAATGATATATGAGTGAACCTTTTTTCCCACATCCTTACCAACATTTACTGTTAATTTATTCCTGATAAGTGCTATTCTGACTGGAGTGAGATGGAATCACATTGTGGTTTTAATTTACATTTCTCCAGCTGCTAAAGATGTTGAACAATTTTTCATGTATTTGTTGACCAATCATATTTCTTTTGTGAAGTGCCTGTTCAGTTCCTTTGCCCCTTTATTGTTTGGTTTATTTTGGTGTTGTTTTTGTTTTTGTTTTGTTTTTTTGGTTTTAAGTTATTTGAGTTCTTTATATATGCTGGAGATAAATGCCCTAGGTGAGGTGTAGTTGGTAAAGATTTCTCCTGTTCTTTGGGCTTTCTCTTCAGGTTCTTCATGGTTTCCTTTGCTGTAAAGAAGGTTTTTAGATTGATTCCAACTCGTTTGTTGACTCTTGAATTTACTTCTTGACCTTTAGGTGTCTTGTTAAGGAAGTCAGTTTCTAAGCTAAAATGATAGAGAGTTGGGCCTAAATTTTATTCAAGTAGGCGCATGGTCTTTCATCTAATGCCTAGGTCCAGGATCCACTTTGATTTGAGTGTTGTGCAGGGTGAGAGACAGAGGTTCAATTTCATTCTGCTACAGATGGATTCCAGTTCTCCCAGTACCACTTATTGAGGAGGCTACATTTTCTGCAATGTATGTTTATGGTGCTTATTTCTAGTAAAAAATAAGTGTATTTGTGTGGATTTGTCTTCTGTTCCACTAGTCTTTCTGTCTGTTTTGGTGCCAATACCCTGATGTTCTGTACAAAAATGATTTTTACAAAATTATGTCCCTTAGCTTAAAGTCCTTAAGGTTTGACCATATTGAAGCATATGTCTGATATTACGTGATAAATGCTATAAATCTGTACTCTTTCATTCTGAAAGCTACATTGTTACTCTTTGATTGTGTACTTCCCGCCCCCGCCCCCATACCAGGAATTGAATCCAGTTGCACATTGAACCCTCGAGCTATATCCTAGTCCTTTTAGTTTTTTTCTTTTTTAATTTTGAGACAGGGTGTAACTAAGTGACCTAAGGCCTCACTAAGTTTCTGAGGTTGGCTTGAATTACTTATCCTCCTTTCTCAGCCTCCCTAGCCAATAGATTTATAGGTATGCACCACCATCCCAGGAACACTGGGATTTTCTGCAGCAGAGAGAGAGAGGAAACTATTGTGATATGGGAATGACATGATACGATTCAGAAAAGTAGGGAGCAAGGGGGAGTGTCACAAGTATCACAATATATCTGAGTGTGCAGGTGTGTTTCTGTATACAGATATATATACATATAGTGAAAAACATGCCACCAACAATTCTATATTATATACTATATGATAATATTCTTCACACATACACACACACACACACACACACACACACACTCACACACTTCCAACATCAGTTTTAGACGCTAATCCCATAGAAGATATTTACAAGCCACCAACTCAGTTTAAATATTGATCACAGTTACACTCAATGTCAAGGTGTATCTATATCAAGTTTTTTCAGGGATAATTCTCATTTCAAGTTTTTAAATGATGCCATTTTTGTCACCAGAAACAGCAATTTAGGAGAGTTTGTTTTTCTTACATAAAGCTCCGTGAATAAATGAGAAATTTGTTCTCACTGCTAAGCTCTAATTTGGTAGAAGGTACTCTGCTAAGTGTTTCTGAATGTTTTAGTGTTTTTCATACCTGCAACTATAGAAATATTTGCATCCTACTTCCTGTTCATGAAGACTGAGTCCCAGAGAGGTATAATGAATTGTCCAGGATCAAACATGTCTTCAGCTAGGACCTAGACTGAGTGCAGAATCCTATATCATATGGAATAGTTAAATTTCATATTTAAAATTCTGATGTTTTTAATCCCCAAATACTCAAACTATTGCTCACTTTTAGTGATAGATACAGTGGAGTTATCTTTGTTGTAAGATTGGTTTTCTCTCAAATTTACTTTACAGTTTAGACATTGATGATGAGGATATTTTGATCCAGTTTCACTTTTCTATATTTGAAGGAAATGCCCATGACTATTACATTAATTGCAAATGGATTTGTTGTTTTTCCCTAAGAGTATAAGATTCATGAAATCATTGTCCTATATGGAGAAGAAATCTTAATTGAATGAATAGAAAAGTAAATAATAAAGAATTCCTGATACAGGTATCTCTACTGGAAAATGAGCAAGATTTTAAAATCATAAAAGCATATGTTAAAGTAGAAAAAAGAGTTAACTGTATTGTTAAAACATGTATTTCCTAAAATTGTTATAGTGTAAGGATAAATAGCTTTAGGATTATGGATTTATCTGTTGTTAAATGGTGTGCATAATTATTAACATAGTGATTGCCATTGGATCTGCATAAAAATCAATAAAAGTTTTTTTTCATATGACAGATGAAAACGAGATCCTGACAGTTTAAAGAATTGATGAGAGATTAGATGATTTCAGAGATTTCAGTTGGTCTTAGAGTAGACTTAAACATGTGAAACTGCTAATTCAAATCAGAGAACTAGCACAAATGGGGCATCAGGGGCATATCCTGGGTGGCAGGAGTTCTGCCCAATGCAGTATTATTCAGCCACAGAAGAGAATGAAAAGCTGTGATCTGCAGCATGGATGGAACCGAAGATCACGTGTAAAGTGAAATGAACCAGCACAAGAAGACAAGTGCCACCGCATCTCACTCACATGGGAACTAGAGAGAAGTTCATCTCCTAGGAGCAGAGAGTGGAATGGTGCTTGTCAGAGACCACAGAGAGCAGAAGGTGAGCAAAGATGGGAAAGGCTGATCAATGGTTCCCCAATACAGCTGGGAAAGAGTAAGGAGTTCCTAGGCAATTGCAGGATGTGGTGACTGTACAGGGCACTAATCCCCTGTGCATTAGAAAAAGCTGGAGGGAGGGATCTTGAGAGGTTCACAACAGAGACATGATAAATGTTCAAAGAGATGAATGTGTTGATCTGATTTAAACATTACCTCCAACATGGCATCGCACGAATGTGCACCACTTTTGTGTTTTTACGTATGTTAAAAAAAATTAAAAATTAAATGAGAATATCAGAAAGCAATTGTGTGCATTGAAACCATCACTACAGAGGGAAAATAGATGAAATTGAGATAATTAGTGAGACATGAAGAGTATCTAAGCACAAACCCCAATGGAGTAAGCTGAAAGATGAGTCAGAGAAGTCCTGTTATCTTTTTCTTCCTCTGGTGGTTGGGGGGTGGATTTTATGATTTTCCTTCATCACATCCAGAGTTTACTGATTTTCTGTTAATCTCAATTGTCTATAGGAAAAAATAATGATGTAACAGATTCCATGAAATAAATTAAACATAGAAATCAACATTTGGAACTAAAATTTGGGTTGCTATTTAAATAAAATGGAAAAGAATTAAAAGAAAAATTAATCCAATCCCTCATTCTCCAACAAGAATGTAAAGAGTTAAAAAAAACTTTAAAAATAATAAAGAACAAAAATATCAACTGCTTAAATATAAAGAAAATGTTCAGCTTTATTAATCATATTGCAAAGTATACATAATATCATGAGATAAAATAAATAAAATTATATAAATAGTTAAATATTTAAATAAATAAATAGACACATCTGCAGGGATGTAAGGGTCTAGTGCCTATAGATTTGAAAGCAATGTTGGATAAAGGCTTGAATACATCTGAAAAAATGAATTCAGGTCAAAATTCAAGTAGGAATGAGAGTCTTTGAAATGGCAGAACTTGTGGGAGTGTGGTAAGGTGTGTTCATCAGTGAGAAGCATTTCCCTGCTGGACCAGGTCCCATTCCATGCTCCTTAGTCTTGCAAACAAGTTGGCTGATGAAGAGAAGGATTTCATGATTTCTGCTCTGACCACCTCCCAGGCACAAGGCAGGTATTTCTTCTCCTTCAGGTAGACAGTGATCCTGTGGAAGTATTTCCTCACAGCCCTCAGGGGTTCCATCTCTACCTGCTTGGACCCACAGTCTTTCAGGTCACCCAGATGCTGATAGAGGCCACTGAGGAAGGTGTCCAGGAGGGTCTTGTTCCAAGCAGCAAAGGCCTCCTGGGTGCTGAAGAGGTTGAAGACCTGCTGGGTCATCTCATGGAGGACAGCAACAGCTTGAGCCTTCTGCACCTGTTCACCCTCCATCTGCTCCTGGGGGAAGGCAAAGTCCTTTCTGTAGTTCAGACAGGAGAAAGTGGGAGTTCTCCTCATTTTTTCCAGGAGAGTCCAGGTCCCCTCCTCATTCGTGTCAGGAGTTGCAAGATCCAGATTGTGAATCTGAGGCAGGTCACAGCCCAGAGAGCAGGTGGACTTACAGCTGAGCACCACCAGGGCCAGCAGGAAAGCCAAGGGCAAGGCCATTGGGGATCTTGCAGATGCTACTGGGCTGCTTGAGATGGGTGATCTTGCACCTTTGCCTCTAGGTTCTCTGAAGCCTTTGACTTGTTCCTATGTCTTAAATAGGAACCAATATGCTCTCAATTTTCTGAATGTCACCAGTACTTTCTACTTCTGTTTTTGCTTTCCTTTATGCTTTCACTACATGAGTTTAGAGTAGTGTTTCCAAACCATGTTCTTATTATATATTTCCCCTTCCCTACCCCCAGACCCTCTTTTAGAATTATTGACCCAACTGAAACCCCTACTAATTTTGTATGGTGGTAGGGGAGCTTACTAGGTATTGAACCCAGAAGTGTTTTATGACTGAGCCACGTCCGGAGCCCTTTTAATTTTTATTTTGAGACAGGGCCTTGCTAAGTTACCATGTCCTCCCTTAGTTCCTCAGGCTGACTTCAAATGTCTGATCCTCTGTCTCAGCCTCTGGAATCACTGGAATTAAAGGTGCACACAACCATGTCCAACCTATTAAGTTTTAATACACGTGTGTATGTATTTATATACCCAATGAGTATGCCTATGTTATAAGTAAAATATTATATGTAAATATATAAACAAGTAAAATTGTTAAATTTAATCTTTGTATTCAATACGGAATTAAAAATGTCTAAATTTAAAAAAATTCAGTCAAAAGTATATCTGGAAAGCTATTAATATAACTTTCTAAATAAATTTACTCAATGACTCTAACTTGTATAAAACATAATGTATCATATTCCTCAAAATCTCTCTTCAAAATGATCTTATCTATTAATGAAGCTTTCTGCTGAAAACTTAATTTGGTTTATTGAGTTTCATTTCTAATATTTCTGTTTTGTATTTTTCAGATTCTACATCTTTATTGAAATTATCTTTTACTTCTTCTGTTTTCTAAGTTCATTTCTTATCTTCTTTTAGCTTGTTGAAGATTTTCACTATGAACTTTCTAAATTCTTTTTATGTCATTTCTTCCAATATGGTAGATATGAGATCAATTTTTCTGGTTTCTTTGGTGTGGTTTGTTCCCCTCCTTTTTTATACCGCTAGCATATATCCAATCACCTATTAGGATGATTATTGTTTTATTTATTTAAGGGACTATTTAGAGAGCTTCTTTCTTAGAGCCCCAGGCTGGGTAAATACACATCTGTTTATACTTTCACGGAATGTACGTCTAATGCAGTTCATTATCACTTTAATATGAATACTATAATCATTTTGAGAGAAGCTATTGATCTCTATTTAGTAATATCACTTTAGAGCAAAGCCAAATACTATTCAACCTTAGGAAAAACCAAAAACATATTGAAAGTTTTCTCCACAACTTTTCTAATCCAAGTATAAACTTGTAGTACAGTTCTGGAATAGACTGAAAAATATTATTATCATTATTATCAATTAAATATACCAATATTGCTATAACATTATATAGATACAGAAAAGGAGAGGAAAGAAAATTTAGATAAAAGGAGAGAGAAAATAATAATGAAAGAAGATAACAAAGAAAATTAAATGCACATCAAGGCAAGGAGAAGAAAAAATGTACGAGGGCAATTGACAGCAGGTAATCTAAGAGGGAAAAGAGGGAGCAAGGAAAGAAAATATAAATCTGAGCTCAAAAAAAGAGAATAGTTTTAATAAGTGCTTTAAAACATTAGAAGAAATACAGTGAAACCTGCTTGAGGCACAAGATCAAATACTATGGTCACAAATATAAAATAAAAGTGAAGAGTGATACATACATAATCAGAACTATTCATAATTAAACATGCCAAGATAAAGAAAATTCTTGTTGAATGCTTTTTGGATTTTGTCAGGATTTGGAACCTATTGAAAATATCCACCTTTTTCAGCTTTGGATCACCCCAAGAGGTGCTGGGGCCCAAAAGCCAATGCTTGAGTTGCTGTGGGCCTCCCCACCAGCATGTTCTCATTCATCAGTCAATGGCCTAAAGCTGGATGCTCCAAGGGTGTGGCACGCTGTCTGTTGGCTATTTATCTTGTGTGCAGGAACTCAGGATGCCTAGATCTGGGCAGTCACTCTGACTGTCCTGGGTCACCAGCCCTCCCACTCTCCTTCCTAGGGTCCTTTTCAAAGTGACACAGAGCCTGGTGTCTCTCTGCAACCATTGGGCCTGTCATTGTGGGTTCTCCATGGGTGGTGAGTGGTGCAAAAGTGTCCCCCCGACCTACTCAGATCGCTGGGACACTTTTACTGGTACTGAGAAAGAGGCTTAGCAAGTTTGCTTGGCTTCCAGATCCCACTGCCCATAGTCACAAACCACTAGAGCTGCTCCCCTCCACTGACTGGGACAGACACAGACATGGTCCAAGCTCCTGCTGACTGCAGCCAGGAATCATGGGGGCTGTCCCCCTCTGCTGCCTAGGAGTGAGACAGCCATCCCACCCATGTCCAATCTCCAACCTGCTGCAGCTCTAACTTCCAGAGACTATCCCCATCTGCTGCTGGGACACAGACTGCTCTCCTGCCTGGTTCTGCACTTTCATTTCCTGCCACTGGGGGCTTCTGTGCCTTCTCTATCTAGCCTGCCACAAAGGCCATGTGGAGGTAGGCTAGCACTTCCAGGGCATTCTGCTCCCCTACACCTCTGGTGACTGCTGAGGGGTAGGGGGTTTCAGCAACTTTTGGCTAGGAGGGACTCATGTACAAGGTCCTTCTGCACAGATTATAGTGACATCCCTCTGCAGGGACAGTCTCTCTGGTTTTATCTGTTGCTACCTGGAGGTGAGGAGATGCCATGTTGATTTAATTTATTCTAGGGCAACAGGCCAGCTGTGGACTCCACAAAATGAAGGCGACTCTCAGCAGGACTTTGAGCCCACAATTTGGGTTAAACTGCTTGATCTCCTTCACTGACTTTGTTGTTCCTCCTGCATTTTAATTTGGTCTTCTTTTTTTCCCAGCTGTGGGTAAAGGAGTGAGCTTACATGATCTTCCTGTCCCTCTTTCTCTCTCTATTCCCCTGCCTGCTCACACCACCCTGGTCTGGCTTCAGGTTAGGGAACTCTGCTTTGGTAATAGGACTGAAGTCCCTCCAGATCTCAGACTGTCAAATATTCAGTCTTACAACATTTACTGGGTCAGCTCTGCAGTCAGCTGTTCCCTCACTGCCTCTTTCTGTGTTGATGGGGGTCGCTGCCTAGTTGTACCTACACATTCTTATTCATTCAATGTTTTCCTGAGCAAAGAGTTGTCCTGATGTTTTTGAATTACTTTCATTATCATCTTGAGGTTAGAAGTCAAACAGAAAAATAAAAATGCAACAACATTGAGCCAGTATTTCCAAAAATTTTCAACACACCATTTTTACTTCTGTGGTGATATTCCTAGAAAGCTATGATTGCACCAGAAGCCAAAGGAAGACCGAAGTAAGTCTGAATTGGAGGGAAATTCAAATGACTGTGCTCCTCAGGTGACATGCTGCAGGGGAGTTCTTCTCTACTCTTACTCACCTGCCACCTTCTCCAGTGTCATTTCCACTCACTAATTCTAAGATCCACCTCTCACAAGGTCATTAGTTCTATCTAATTTCCCACTGTGGTGACGGTTTCAACCCACAAAGCAGCTTACTGACATTTAACATAGTACTTACTAATACAGGAAAAACGACCATTGTAATTAAAGATATCATGATTTAACATTAATACAATAGAAAAGTTACTAATATGACTTGCCAATATATGAAATCCATTTGAACATAAATATATTTCAGAGGTTAAAAACTGTGTAGATAAAAAAATCCCTACACTATTTTTCAGATCATAACCCACTTTTCTCCTCTGCCTAAGATTACAACCTCTCATTCTTTTTTTTTAATATGTCAACCCTAATTACTCTTCTCTTATTTGTCACTACGTTGGTTAACATGGTTTCTACTGATGGATTCTTCTAGATCACTAAGATTTTCCCTGCCCTCCACTTTCCCAATATGTTCCAATCCATATCTACCATAAATATTATCATTCCTCTTCTTCTAAGCAAGTTTATTTCCTAAAGACACTGTTTTACTGCCATTCCCTCCTCTTCTCCTTCTAAAGTCAGCATCTTTCAACTCTGTCTCCTTCCTCACTTTTCTCTCTCACACTTTTAAATGTTGAAGGTCCTCAGTGTTAAGCTTTAATCCTTTTCCTCCTCTACACTCTCTCTCCATAAGACCACCTCCATTGCTGGACTTCCAGTTGACAGTTATGACCCATCAGACATTTATTTCTTGTAAATTGCAAACTCATATATTCAATGGGCATTTGAACTTGGTTGTCTAGCAGTCAATTATAGAAGGCGTGCCTGCTTTCACCTTTCTCTCCTAACATGCTGCAATTACCTTCTTTTCAGAGAATTTCATTGGTTTTTCATACTCCTCTTTATACCTTTTAACATAATTGATATTAAGTGGGATATTTCAGTTTAGGTTTTCTTTCCTCTAAACATGGGACCGAAGAGAGCAATAAGTGTGCTTCTCTTGTTTACTTCATCATCCTGAGGAAAAAACAAAACCTGGCTTAGATAAAGTGAATTATTATGGACAGTGTAAATTTAGCATTAGTGGTGAGTCAATTCTACCATTCATTTTTTAATAAAAATTGCAAAGTCAGGATTCATTTGTCTTTTCAAGAATAAGCACAGAAAAGTTATCACTACTTCAAATTTAATATACATAGCAAAATAAGAAATATATGTATGTAAAGTATATTTTGTTTTATTAGCTACAATGTAAAGGTATATCTGATGTTATATGAACAAAAATAGATCTAATAAATAGTATAAAAATAAATATTTTAATAAACAGATACATCATCATGGTCATGTGTAGAAAAGTGATATTGCCTAATATTCCTGTAATCATCAGATAAACTGATGGAATTCATTTCACAAATCCAGCAGGAATGAGAGTCTTGGAAATGGCAGTAATAGTGGGAGTGTGGTAAGGTGTGTTCATCAGTGAGAAGCATTTCCCTGCTGGACCAGGTCTCATTCCATGCTCCTTAGTCTTCCATACAAGTTGGCTGATGAAGAGAAGGATTTCATGATTTCTGCTCTGACCACCTCCCAGGCACAAGGCAGGTATTTCTTCTCCTTCAGGTAGACAGTGATCCTGTGGAAGTATTTCCTCACAGCCCTCAGGGGAGCCTCTTCCACCCCCACCTGCTGGGTCCCACAGTCTTTCAGGTCATCCAGATGCTGATGGAGGCCACTGAGGAAGGTGTCCAGGAGGGTCTTGTTCCAAGCAGCAAAGGCCTCCTGGGTGCTGAAGAGGTTGAAGACCTGCTGGGTCATCTCATGGAGGACAGCAACAGCTTGAGCCTTCTGCACCTGCTCACCCTCCAACTGCTCCTGGGGGAAGGCAAAGTCCTTCCTATAATTCAAGCAGGAGAAAGTGGGAATTCTCCTCATTTTTGGTATGAGTGTCAGGGCCCCATCCTCATTTTTCTCAGGAGTTTCAAGAGCCAGGATGTGAATCTGAGGCAGGTCACAGCCCAGAGTGCAGGTGTTCTTGCAGCTGAGCACCACTTGGGCCAGCAGGAAAGCCAAGGGCAAGGCCATTGGGGATCCTGCAGATGCTGCTGGGCTTCTTGAGATGGGTGGTCTTGAATCTTTGCCTCTAGGTTCTCTGAAGCTCTTGACTTGTTTCTATGTCTTAAATAGGAACCAATATGCTTTCAATTTTCTGAACATTACCCCAGTATTTTCTACTTCTCTTTTTACTTTCCTTTACATATTCACTACATGTGTTAAGAAAAGTATTTTCCAACCATTTTTTTTCATTATTAATTCCCCTATCCTGCCCCTAGGCCCCCTTTTAGAATTATTTTCCCTAATTAAACTCCTGTTAAATTTTTTTTCTTGATGATATTCCTGGGATTGAACCCAGAGAAACTTTAGCAGTAAACCACATCCACAGAACTTTTTTTTTTTATTTTTATTTTAAATCCGTTATCACTACATTGCTTCAGACCTTGCTTAGTTGCTGAGGCTGGCCTCCTCTGGAGTCAGTGTGATTGCAAGTTGCATCATCTCTTGTAGAAGCTGCTGTCCTGATTAGGGTGAAGGAACATAAATTTTACCTGCAACTTCTCTGAAGACCTTGCTCTGTATATATGTCTTTATTAGGGAAGACACTGAATATTTGCCTTAATAAGGGCATTTCCTTCCTTTACCATCACCACCAAAAAGTTAGGAAATATGGCCACGTCCCTTTAAAAATCTTGCTGTGTCCCTCTGTAAACTCTCACAATCTCATTTCTAAGTTCTCTGTCTCCTGGAACACTAGTCTCCTTTCTGTCATTATAGATTAGTTTTCCTTTCTAGAATTTTTTAAAAATGGGATATTACAGAATTCACTCCTTTTTTGTCTGTCTTCTTATCCTCAGCATAATTATTTGGAGATTCATCCTTACGCTTGTGTACAATGATTCATAGCTTTCAATTACTGATTAGTATTCTATCATGTGAATATGGCATGATTTCTTTAATCCTTCACTCATGATGGACATTGAATTGTTTTCAATGTCAGACTCTTCCCAATAAAGCTCCTAGAACATTCATATGCAAGTCTGTGCATAGACACATGCTTCCTTTTCTCTTGAGAATGGACTTGTTGACTCATATGGTAGGTATAGGTTTTGCCTTCCTAAGAAAGCGTAAAATGATTGTCCAAACTAGTAGGATGATTTTCTTTTTATTTTCAGCAGCAGGTTATGAGCATTCAATTGCTCCACAATCATGCCAAAGTTTCATGACAAGGACGTTTACCCTTAGCCATTCTAGTAAATATGTTGTTGTGTCAATTTTGGTTTATTTGCATTGCTCTAATGCTTCATAATGATAATTTTTTTCCTGTCCTACTCACTATATGTCTCCCTCTTTGGGTGAAATTTTTTTATATATATTTTCTCAGTCTTTGGGGTTACCTGCTCTCTTCTGAGTTTTGAGAGTTCTTTTTTTATACATACGTAAGCTCTTTATCAGTTCTGTGACTTGTAAAAGTGGGATCCAATTTCTAAAACGTCCTAATTGTTGAGGGATATCATATAATGATGCATTTTTGGTTTTCTAAGAGCCTGCAAAACAGAGTTATAAAGATAAACAGGATTTTCAGACCAAATTTCAGTTGAAGCAAAGTTTCTGATTTGGTAATAAATATTTGACATGACCAAGTTTCTGGAGTACTCATCATCAAATCAATGAATAAGTTATGTAATTAACTTGATCCTACTAAATTAAAATAATACTCTACTGGCACTTTCAGTCTAATGTTGCAGTTTGTTTTAAACAAACTATTCTAGGAGATTAGAGACAAATAAACAAATGTTTACAATCAACAATTAATATTGAGAACAAAATGATTCGCAAAATAATTCTTTATTTTCAGTTTAACAAACATCATTGTGACCGATTTAGAGAAAATGCCACAATTGTTGAGATTTGGGATATGAGCGCCAGGAACCTTCTAACCTGTCACCATGCTCTTTGCATGTCTCACAACCACAACAGCCAAGACAGAAATCCAGATGGATGAGGATCCTGTCATCTCTGCTGGGCCACCTCCCATGCTTCATCATAGACTCAGCCACCATGCTGGTGAGCTTTCCTAAGAAAGGGTGGTGGATACACAAGGTCCCCCCACTGGCATGGGCTCCTCTATAATCAAGTCATTTTATATGCATTATCTGTCCTAAACTACCGTGATTTCTGACGAAGGTTCTACCATATCCACATATATAATTTTTAGTCATGTTTCTAGTTTGATGGCATGTCCATCTAAATATTTTACCTATTTTGGTGTTGTTTTTTAAAAATTGTGTTTTCAAAGCATTTAAAACATATATCAATAGATACAAGAACTTTATCAAATATGTGACTTGCAAATGTTTTCTCCTACTCTGTGGCATACTGTTCATTTCCTTCAGAGTGAAAGTGTCTAATGTTCCCTAAAGTGCCTCCACATCAGCATTATTAACTGCAAAAAAGATGATAGACATCCATGCTGCTATTGCACTTCATCTGCATCTCCATATATTTAGGCAACATGTATATATTTGTATGTGGTCCATTTGTTTTCCAGGGTCTTCTTATCACTTAAAGGCTGGATAAGGTAGCTCAACCACCTAATCTTTGTTCATAGAAGTCCAGCATCCTCTGTATGAAAAACCAGAAAGTGTAAGGTAGCTCTGTTGTCATTGCTCTGCTGTCTAGTCCTGCAAATTTGGCTCATCATAAAGGTCTGACCACCATAGACTTTATTCCACATACTCTTTGAGTCATGGACCAGGACATTTGCTCTGATTCATGCACAGAACTTCTACAGACATGAGTACTTAACTGTCAGGAGTGTGGTGCACACCTGTAATCCCAGCCACTGAGGAAGGGGAATCACATGTTCTGCAACTCAGTGAGACCTTAAGTAAAACACTGTCTCAAAATAAAATTTGAAAATGGGATGTAACTCAGGGCAAAGCAATCCTGGGTTCAATCCCAAGTACAAACAAACAAACAAACAATAACAACAACAAAAAACCTTTGTTTCATCACTGAAGTTTTGAGAAGATGGAAGAAATTTCATCACCTCCATGCACACAATTTCAAGTTGTGCAAGAGTCAACCTGTTCTGAAAAGACCTTGTTCATCCCCACCAGGGAGTCACCACTGCCTTAATCTGAGGAGTATTGCAGTTCCAGATCATCCAGGGACTTTCTGTTTTTCTCTTTCTCCTCAGAACAAGCCAACACTCAAAACCATGCTCTCTTGGTCTATTTTCTCTAGCTATAACAATGTACAACAATTAATACAGAAAAGGATCTTACATTGGCTCATAGTTCTGGAGGATGGAATGTGGCAAATCAGAAAGCTGCACCTTCTCAGATGCTGGTGATGATGCCCACCAGGTTGGCACTTTTTTTGGACAGCTGATGTCTAAACATCTTGAGTAGGAAGGGGGGTCCCTGAGCTCCATGTCACCTTAATAGTAACTACTCTGGCCTTCTCTCAGACTTCTTCTCCTGGAGTATTACTCTTTTCAAGAATCTGACTTTCCATTCCCAGATTTCCAAGGAATCTCCATATTGCTTTTCATATTGGCTGCACCAATTTGCAGTCCCACCAGCAATGTATGAGTGTACCTTTTTCCCACATCCTCGCCAACACTTATTGTTGTTTGTCTTCATAATAGCTGCCATTATGACTGGAGTGAGATGATATCTTAGAGTAGTTTTGATTTGCATTTCTCTAATTGCTAGAGATTATGGACATTTTTTCATATATTTTTTGATTGATTGTATGTCCTCTTCTGAGAAGTGTCTGTTCAGATCCTTGGCCCATTTGTTGACTGGGTCATTTGTTTTTTTAGTGCTTAGCTTTTTGAGTTCTTTATATACCCTAGACCCAAAAAACTTAAAAACAGCATACCATAGGGACACAGCCACATCAATGTTTATAGCAGCACATTTCACAATAGCTAAACTTCGGAGCCAACCTAGATGCCCTTCAGTGGATGAATGGATAAAAAAGTGTGGCATATATACACAATGGAATCTTACTCAGCAATAAAAGAGAATAAAATTATGGCATTTGCAGGTAAATGGATGGCGTTGGAGAAGATAATGCTAATTGAAGTTAGCCAATTCAAAAAAAAAAAAAACAAATGTCAAATGTTTTCTCTAATATTAGGAGGCTGACTCATAGTGGGGTAGGGAGGGGGAGCATGGGAGGAATAGATGAATTCTAGATAGGGCAGAGGGGTGGGAGAGAAAAAGAGGGAGCAGGGTATGATTAGCAAGGATGATGAAATGTGATATACAAAGTACAAGTATGAAGATGTGAACTGGTGTCAATATACTTTATATACAACCAGAGATATGTTGTGCTGTATATTTGTAATAAAAATTGTAATGCATTCTGCTGTCACTTATTTTTTAAAAAATGAATAAAAAAGAATCTGATTTTCATGCTGCTCTCTGAACAAATGCATAGTTTCAAATAAAACATTTACAAACTTCCATTCAAAAGTTTTGTGAAATTTGGTGGTTACTAAGCCTCTTTGATATTTAGTTTCCTGTCCTATAAAATGGAAAAATGTAGAATAAGTATCCACTATGTAGGCAAACTGCTTATGTAAGGATGCATATGAAGAGGATCAAATTGAAATATGTACATACGTGCTCAGCCCAGTACCTTTTCATTAGAATCTCTGAGAAAACGGCAGCTGCAAATGACAGTAATGGCCAAAATATCCCAAGTACCAAGAAGTGAGTCTGAAGACCAAAACCTTGCCAGTGGGCATATGCTGGTCAGGTAACCCGGAATTCCTTGGAAAGTTTCATTATCCCAGGGCAAGCACTGGAAAACTGGTGCCTTCTGTTCCTTTGAATTTCCTTTCACCTATGATTCCTGCCTTTTAGCCTGGCTTAACAATTGGATTTAATCTTGTGCACCTGTCTTGGATTGTTGCTTTGAGGAGTGTGTGGCTTCAAAGATACAGACAACCAGGAAAACTACATAAGATATTCCCAGAATTCTGTCTGACCAAGCTGGGAGGCCAGGAGCAGACTTGGTTTTTGAGAAACATGGAAACAAAACTAGACAGATGGGTAGAGTAGAAACAAGTTCCTCTGCCCTCTATTCCCTTTCTCTTAAAACTGACATACATACTCAAAAGTCCATAAATCTTGACTGTAGTATGAGGACCAAAATCAAGTTATGTCATAAATGTCAGAAAAGTAACTCACCCTCAATCTTAAGGGCACACAGATATCTAAACTCCTCTCATGGGCAGAGCATTCCCCAGACAGGAAGGGCTTAGGCTCACTACAAGAGCTAGTATGTTCCTTTGTTTCACCTGAGAGCTAAATTCTAACTTCACAACCATAGAGCCTGGAGCACAGAACAGAAGCAATGGGCACCCCAGGTTTCCACTCCCAAGTCATTTGCTCACCTACTCCTCCCGAAACCCACAGCATACAACCCACACTTATTGCCCAATAAGGTTCAGATCCCCTTATTATGAAATACCTTGTATATTACATGTGGCTTCTTTGGAATTTAAATTCCTCAGGGGAATTTAAATGTCAGGATTTTAAATTCTAGCATGGGCTGGAAATTCTACTATTTTGCAGGCACATTTTACAAAGAGCATCTAAGAGGTGTACTCAATGTTAACAGAGGTTTTATAAGTCAAGTTGAAATTGAAACTACCACATGGATTTTTGCATCATAAATAATTTATTTTCCAATGTAAATATTTAAATAAATAATAAAAATAACATAATTTATAAATTAATTAAAAAGTTAAAAACCTCTATTGTCTTTTCAAGGCACCCCATTTGCTGTCTGTCACTGAATGAGCCTCTGCTGGTTGAAGAATGCCTGATCTCATTGTCTGGTCCAGACGTGGTGCCTACTGGGCCATCTTCAGTTTTGGAATTTGTCTGTAAGTCTGTTAATGAAGGAGAAGTTCCAGAAGAGTTCCTCTCTGATGACTGTCCAGGCACAGCTGCTGTACTCCTTGGCCCCCAGGTACATCCGGATCCTCAAATAGTAGCTCTTCAGGGGCAGGATGGTCCCGGAGTATACCTGGCTTTTGTTTTCCTCCCCCAGTTTCTCTACCACCATGTGTTCAGGAGGTCCGTCTGCTGATGGAATTCACGAAGGAGGTCTGTGACAATGGTGTTATTCCAGTCAGGATTAGAGTAGCCTTTTTTGAAAACATGAAAGATGTCCTTGAGCATCTCATAGATGACAAAGGCAGCGTGCTCCTTCTGGAACTGCTGTGGATGTTTGATCTCCTTGGGGATCTTGAAGTCCATCCTGTCACTGAGGCAGTCTGCAGGCCTTACATTCAACTGCTCTAGGAGCTTCTGACATTCCACACTGCTGTTGAACTGTTGGAGTCGAAGCAGGTTGTAACTTAGGGAAAGAGCTGTGGTGGAGAAGCACAACAGGAGAGCCAGTTGAAGGATGCACCTGTTGTTCATGATGACAACCAGAACAGCACTGCCTACAATCTATGCAAGGTTACACAGACTGCACAGGTCTGCAATGTGAATGTCCTGGCTCCATGGGGATGGGCTACTTATATGGGATGGTCCTCTCTCTTTCAGAGAAATTTCCCACTTTCAGTTCTCCCTTTAATTTTTACTATGTCATTTTCTTCTTATTGCATTCTTAAGAGTTTCTAAAACCTTTCTTATTTAAACTCCTGATTACTCTATATAAGGTATATTAGGGAAAATATACACAAACTGTGAGAATTCCTAATATTGTATAAAGTTTCAGTAATTTCTAAAGCAAAAAGGGAGAAAGGGACTTTAGAGGAAACAAGAGAAGCCCCAAATAGCTAAGAGTCATTAACTGAAAAGCCACTCACAGAACAGCAGCTGGATTGGGGGTTTTGCCTATTGCAATGGTAGGTTCATGTGAGAGGGTCTGGGGGAGTTCAGAGAGACCTTGGAATAGTGCAGAGAAGAGAAAGTTTCAAACCAACTGTGTCTGAAATAGTGACATGTCTTCCATTTTGTTGGCTTACATCCTTGCTCTTGAAGTTGTTAGCCACCATGTGAGGGGTCTGACTGCCCTGAGACCACTGTACTCTAGGGAAGCCCAAGCTAGCTCAGGGGAGGCCAGGTGGAACTTTGCAAGATAATTTAAATGTTTCAGCAATTAAATCCCTTTAACTTGCAATATTATGACTAGAAATCTACCTATGGCTGTCCCTGCAGACGTGTGTGTGAGTGTATAACACACACACACACACACACACACACACACACACAATATCTACAAATGTCCATCAGGAGAAAAGTGATTAAGTAATACCATAGTACAGACAAAATGGAATATTATTGCATCATTAAAATGGAAATAGCTGATATAAACCTATGTCACAAATATGTACAATGAAATGAACATAATATATGAAATATATAATACTATACTAATTAATATATAATATAAAATAAACAAATATATTAAATATATAATTATAATGTCATATAATACCTGTAAAGCATAATATATATCATATAGTATAATATATCATAATTATTATATTATAACAGATTATCTATAAAATAATGGAAATGGTAATATTGTTTGTTTTATAAATTAACTGAAAGTCACACACAAACACAAGTTTACATGAATACATATGCTGACACATGCATATTATCTTTTTCAACAGGTACATTCACTCAAATGTTAATAGTAGTCACTTGCAGCGAAATGGTGACAAGGGTGAGAATGTGGCTTGAAAGAAAAATTTTTCCATTTTCACAGTGTAACTTTAAAAATATTGATAATTTTTTAGTGTACAATTTCTTATTGGTGCATTATAATTATGTATAGTAGTGGGATTCATTAAGCCATATTTATACATGCACACAAAATAACTGGATGCAACTCACTCACTTCCCTCCTGCCTCCCCTGACCACAATCACATATAAGAAGAGCCATGCGGCATCCTAATCATTCAGTATACTTTGTTTGAGGAAAGTTAAAAAGCCTTATTGTATTTAATATATCCCTTTTTTAAATCACATTTAATTTTTTTCTATACCAAAAATACGTTATTGGTATCATTAAAAAATATAGTTATAAAGGAGGAGTAAGTCTTAGTGTCTACAGCACATACAGGAGGCGACTCTGGTTCATAATAACTTATTAGATATTTTAAAAGAACTGGAAGAGAAGAGTTTGATGATTCCCAACTCAAAAACATGACACTGTTTCAGGAGATGGTGGCATAGTCTGGCTGTTAAATGTCCCCTCCAGGCCATGTGTTAAAGCTTAATCCCCAGGGAGCTGCCAAAGGGAGGTGGTGGAGTCTTTTGGAGTTGTCCTCTAGTGGGAGGTTTGAAGGTCACTGCTGGTGGGTCCCTGAAGGGCATTTTGGGAACCTGGCCCACTCCTCACTCCCTTTTACTCCCTGGAAATCAGGTGGTAGTGTTTGTCCTCCTATGGTGAATCCCTGCACTTGTCAGGCACCCAAAGCAAAGGGCCAATTAATCAGAGACTGCAACCACCAAAATGTCAAAAGTTAATTATGTACATTTTAAAGTTAATTATCTAGGGTATTTGTTATGGTAAAAGAAAACTGACTAATCATGGTGAAAATGCTAGTTACCCTGTTTAAATCATTACACATTATAAACATGTATAATGATTACCCCACTGTACAATATAAATGCTTATAATTATCATGTCTATGTCAATAAAAAGCCCAAATATTTGTTCATATCATAAAGGATATAAGATGCTATGAGAAACAGGTATATAATAATAAAGAGACAAATTTATAAAAAGAAGTATAGCAACATCATAATACTCATTTATTTTGTTTGATTTAACACAAAAGACTGATTTTCCCCTTTTTTCTTTGTGTGATTTTCCAGTTTTCCACTGCCAAACATGTGTTCTCTTGTAATAGACCAATCTGCACAAAAGAGGAACAATCAACCACCAAGTGTCAAGGCAATTCTGCCTCTTCTGTGGGTTTTATTCTCACATTTTGGAGTTTGCATGTGAGCTCATGAAAGTTGCATAGCTATTTCCAAAGTTCTAAGAAAAAGTAGATTCTAAGATAATGAAATTTTGAAAAAAATAAAATGATCTTGCAGCTGTTTCACTTATGCATGTCTTGTTATGTCAGTGACTGAGTAATTCTTTGGGGAAACTCCATTTTGAAAACAATCTTAGGATAAATCTGGAATTATCCATGACTCACAACACAAAGACCAATGCAAGGTGTTTCAGAGCTCAATCCTTTCTACTAAGAGGAGAACAATCCAGGGAGTCTGGTGATTAGGACCTGCCCTTTCAGGACAACTTGTGAGCTCATTTAGAGTTGATCTCTCCTGGTGCAGCCTTGGGCCTCCTCCTTGGGCCACATCTAGTGGTTTCTGATCCTCCCATGCTGAAATGATCATCAGAGTTCATTCTATGATAAGAGAAAAGCCACAGAAGTGGAAGCTGTAGTAGTAGTTGTTGTAGTATTGTTACTAATTCTTGAACACTTACTATACAATGTTTTCTGAATAATCCTCATAATAAACATTTGAGTGATATGTTAGTCCATTTTTTATTACTGTCAAAAAAATTCTTGTTTTTGAGAGTGAGAGAGAGAGAATTTTTTTAATATTTATTTTTTAGTTATTGGCAAATACAACATCTTTGTTTGTATATGGTGCTGAGGATTGAACCTGGGCTGCACGCATGCCAGGCGAGCGCGCTACCACTTGAACTGCATCCCCAGCCCTCAAAAAAATTCTTGAAGTAGGCTACTTTTTAAAGAAAATAGGTGTACTTAGCTGGCAGTTCTAGAGATTTAAACTCCAAGATTGGGCGGCTCCATTGATTTGACCAACTCACTCTAAAGGTCAGATGCAGTGTAATTCAGGATAACCTAATAATATCACTGTGTGTGTAAGTCACTTGTAACTCTGGTATAAAGGGGAAAATTTTAGTAACTTTAAGTAACTACAGCTACAAATATTTGTTTATGGATACCCAATATAAAACGTATAACATCGAAAACATACACTGTAACAGGAGGATTAAACATATACTGCTTCTATATGCAATTGAATAAAGTTGTCAGTTTCTAATAGACTGCTGCAATTATAAGATATTCTATGTAAGTTTTATGATTACTACAAAGCAAACCATTGTTTTGTGTATAAAAAATATCAAGAGAAAGGAATGAAAGCACACCACTTCAAAATTATCAAATCACTAAAGGACATAATGATACAGGAAGAAAGGAATGAAGAAACTAATAAACAATCAGAAAGAAATTAACAGAATGGCAATAGCGAGCCCCTACCTACCAATCATTAGTGTAAATGCCAATGGACTAAACATTCCAATCAAAAGTAGAGAGTGTCTGAACAGATTCTTTTAAAATGCCCCAAGAATATGCTGTCTGCAAGAGACTTCAGCTTTAAGGACACATATGCAATGAAGGCAAAGATATGGAAAAAGCTATTCCACACTGACACTGACCAAAAGAGAACATAGGTAGTTGTACTTACATCAGAAACCGTATCATAACACAAGGATGGTCCTTACACAATGTTAAAGGGGTAAATTCATTAAGAGTATTTAACAATTGCAAAAACATATATATGCAACATCAGAACACCAAAATATACAAAGAAAGTGTGAATGAATCTGAAGAGAAAAACAGGTTGTAATGAAATATTAATAGCAATTTCTGTACCACTTTGGACAGTGGATAAATCATAAAAAATGAGGCAATATTGGAGTGGAGCTACACTTCAGTCCAAATGATCTTAACTAACATACATTAAAAGAACTTTCCATCCTACAGCAGAAACCCATTCTTCCCAACTGAATATACAACTTATTCTACAATAGATATGGTAGGCTACAAAATAAATCTGAACAAATTTAAGATTACAATCATATCATATCAGTATTATTTCCAAAATCAATGATATACAACCAGAAAAAAATTTTTGGAAATTAAATTACTCCCTCCTGAATAAGTATCGAGTCAAAAATAAATCAAAGGGGAAATTAGAAAGTACCTGAAAGCAAACAAAAATTGGAATGTAATATACCAAAACATGGAATGCAGCAAAACCAGTTCTAAGAGTGATGCTGATGGGATCAATACCTATAGAAGGGAAAAAAGAAAGCTCTCAAATGATCAAACCACCTTTTAACCTCAATAAACTACTAACAGAAAGGCAAAGGAAGCCCCCACAGTGAGTAGAGGAAGAGAGACAATGAAGATAAGAGCAGAAATAAATTAGAAAGAAACTACAAAAACAATAGGAAAGATCAGCACAAAGTGGAGAAACCTTTGATTACAGTAACTAAGAAGATTCAAAATAAATAAAATCTGGAATAAATGAGGATAGGTTACAATGATACAACAGAAATGCAAAGGAACATTAGAAACTACTATGAACAAGAGCATAATAAATTGATACTCAAAAAGAAATGGATACATGACTATTAGTACATAAACTGTGAACAATAAATTATGAACAATAGAAAATTTGAATGGACAAATAATGAAAAAGGGGATTCTGATCAATAATCAATAATCACAGAACAACAAAAAGTCCAGTACTTGAGGAATTCACTTGTAAATGCTACCAACCTTTAACAAGAATGACAGAAGAAGAAATACAACCTGATAACAAACCTATGAAAAAATATTTAACATCTCTAGCAAGTAGGGAAATGGAAATTAAAACTGAGATTCCATCTCACTCTAATAAGAATGGCAGTTATCAAGAATGAAATTAACACTGCCTGCCAACTAGCAGACCCGTGCTCAAGGCCAGGCCTGGCTCAACTCCATCATGCAACATTGTTGCCACCACCATAGCCTTCCCTACATAGGTAGCTTCAACCTTGGGCCAATAGATAGGGCCTGGTGGCAGCTGAATCTCTGAATAGGAAACTCTCCTTTTCATCCCCATCTCTGAAAGTGATTGCAGCCATCTTAGGACACCACTATGGCTACCTTGAGTTACCTCCACTATTTCAAGCACCACATTTAGTTTCAGTAGCTTTTATCAAGGGACACTAGCTGTACTTCACCAAAGTGAGGTACAGGTAATATTCAGGGACGCTACAAGATTACAGGGTAGAAACTCTAATACCACAAATTTGAACTGCAAGAAAAGATGACACAAAGACAGCATGAAAAAAAAGGGGGGGGAATGCCTGAAACAAACCAAGAAACTAAAATAATAGAGTCCATCAACAGTGCAGATGATGAAATGTCAGAGAAGGAGTTCAGAATGTACACAATTAAAATGATATCTGAATTAAAGAATGACCTACATGAGCAAATACAGGCAAACATTGAATACTCCAACAAAGAGATTAGAGAGAAAATACAGACAATCATCAATCACAGCAAAAAAGAGATAAGAAAGAAAATACAGAGAGCAGAAATTTACTTCAAGAAAGAGATAGAGATTCTGAAAAAAAATCAGAAATCCTTAAAATGAAGAAAACAATTGATGAAATTAAAAAATCAACAGGAAGAATCAACAACAGACTTGATCACTTGGAATAAAGAACATCAGATAATGAAGACAAAGTATACAGTCTTGAAAAGAAAGTTGACCACACACTGCACATGGTAAGAAATCATGAACAAAATATCCAAAAATTGTGGGATAGCATCAAAAGATCAAATATAAGATTTATGGGGATAGAGGAAGGCACAGAGATTCAAACCAAAGTAATATACAATCTCTTCAATGAAATGATGTCAGAAAATTTCCTAAACATGAAGAACTTATTGGAAAATTAAATACAACAGGCTTACAGGACACCAAATGTAAAAAATTACAACAGATGTCTACCAAGGCACATTATAATGAAAATGCCTGGCATACACAATAAGGATGGAATCTTAAAGGATGAAAGGGAGAAGAATCAGCTCACATATAGGAGGAGAACAATTCATATTTGCAGATTTTTCAACCCAGACCCTCAAAGCCAAGAGATCCTGGAATGTTATATACCAAGCTCTGAAAGAAAATAAATGCCAATCAAGAATCTTAGATCCAGCAAAATTAAGCTTCAGATTTGATGGCAAAGTAAAAACCTTTCATGATAAACAAAAGTCAAAAGAATTTACAACGAGATAGCTTGCACTACAGCCTGCAAAATATTAAAAAAGGAGGAAATGAAAAACAATAATGAAAATCAGCAAAGGGTGGAACTATACTAAAGGAAAGGCCAATCAGAGGAGAAAAAAGTCAAGCTAAAAACCAAAATGACTGGGAATACAAATCATATTTCAATAATAAACCTAAATGTGAATGGCCTAAACTCATCAATTTAAAAACATAAATTGGATTAAAAATAAAGACCTAAATATACGTTGCCTTAAGAGATTCATCCCACATAAAAATGCATCCACAGACTGAAGGTGAAATGGTAGGAAAAAATGTACAACTCACAGGGACCATATAAACAAGCAGGGTTTCCATCCTCATATCTGATAAAGTGGATTTCAAACCAAAGTTACTGAAAAAGGTTAAAGAAGGACATTTCATACTGTTTAAGGGTTTCTTACATGAACAAGACATAACAATCATAAATATCTATGTTCTAAACAATGGGGCATACAAAACGAACAAACAAACCCTTCTAAAATACAAGAACCAAATAGACCACAACACAATAATACTGAGAAACTTTAATACACCTCTCTCAACACTGGATATATGTTTCAAACAAAAACTAAACAAAGAAACTATAGAACCCAATAATGCAAACAATAATTTAGACTTAACAGACATATATAGAATATGCCATCCATCAACAAATGAATATACTTTCTTTTCAGCCACACATGTATCATTCTCCAAAATAGACCATATGTTATGTCACAAAGCATACCTTATCAAATACAAAAAAATCCAAATACTACACTGCATTCCATCTTACCATAATAGAATGGAATTATAAATCAATGATAAAATAAAAAATAGAAGCTACTCCAACACCCGGAGACTAAATAATATGCTATTAAATGACGCATGGATAGCAGAAGATTCAGGGAGATGATAAAAAAAAATTCTTAGAGGTAAATGAGAAATCTGATACAACTTATCAAATTTATGGAACACTATGAAAAAGAAAGTTTATTGTATTAAGTTCATTCATTAAAAAAAGAAAAATTCAACAAATAAATCACCTGACATTACAGCTCAAAGCCCTAGAAAAAGAGGAATAAACCAACACCAAAAGTAGTAGAAGGCAGGAAATAATTAAAATCAGGGAAGAAATCAATGAAATTGAAACCAAAGAAACAAATCAAAAAATTGACAAAAAAAGCAGGTTCTTTGAAAAAATAAATAAAACTGTCAAACCCTTGGCCACTGGAATGAAAAGGAGAAGAAAACTCAAATTACAAAAATTTGTGATGAAAAAGGATATTTGACAGGCACTGTTGAAATACAGAAGACAATTAGAAACTATTTTCAAAATTTATACTCTAGTAAAATAGAAAACCTTGAAGACACTGACAAAATTTTAGAGGCATATAATCAACCCAAACTGAGTCAAGAGGACATACACAGTTTAAACAGATCAATTTCAAGGAAGGAAATAGAAGACACCATCAAAAGTCTTCCAACCCAGAAAAGCCTGGACCAGAGGGATTCACATCTTAATTCTGCAAAGAATAATTAATACCAATACTCCTCAAATGATTCCATGAAATAGAAAAGGAGGGAATCCTTCCAAACTCATTCTGTGAAGCTAGTATCATCCTGATACCAAAACCAGGCAAAGAAACTTCAAGAAAAGAAAACTTTGAGGTACAGAAATCTGTGCGGGAAATAAAGAATATAGAGAAGAAACTGTAATATCTCAGATACGCACTGCAAGAAAGGAAGACTCATAGACAACATGAAAAAACAAGGAAAGAAAATGGCCCAACGAAACCAGAACACCATAATAACAGAACCTATGGACAGAAAAATTGATGAAATGTCAGAGAAGGAGTTCAGAGGTTTCATAATTAAAATGATCTGTTAATTAAAGAATGACCTAAATGAGCAAATGCAAGCAAAAATTGATCACTCCAACAGTGAGATAAGAGAAAAAATGTAGGTAGCAAAAGATTACTCCAAGAGAGAGATAGAGACCCTGAAAAAAAAATGGTCAGAAATCCTTGAAATGAAGGATACAATCAATCAAATAAAAACTCAGTAGAAAGCATAACCAACAGACTAGATCACTTGGAAGAAAGAACATCAGATAATGAAGACAAAATTTACAATCTGGAAAATAAAGTTGATCACACAGTGAAAAAAGTTAGAAACCATGAAAATAACATCCAAGAATTCTGGGACAGCATGAAAAGACCAAATCTAAGAGAAATTGGGATAGAGGAAGGCATAGAGTTTCCAACCAAAGGAATGCACAATCTCTTTAATGAGATAATTTCAGAAAATTTCCCAACCATGAATAATGAATTGGAAAACCAAATACTTGAGGCTTACAGGACACTAAATTACAACAGATCTACACAAAGTCACATTGTAATAAAAATGTTGAACATACAGAGTAAGGATAGAATCCTAAAAGCCACAAGAGAGAGGAATCAGATCACATACAGAGGGAGACCAATTTGTATCTCAGCAGATTTTTCAAAAACTCCCTCAAAGCCAGAATATTATGGAACAATATATACCAAGCTCTGAAAGAAAAAGGATGCCAACCAAGAATCTTATATCCAGCAAAACTAAGTTTTAGATTTGATGAAGAAATAAAAAACTTTCATGATAAACAAAAGTTCAAAGAATTTACAACTAGAAAGCCTGCATTATAGAACATCCTTAGCAAAGTATTCCAAGAAGAGGAAATAAAAAACAATGATGAAAATCAGCAGAGGGATGAATTACACTAAAAGAAAAATCTAACCACAAGAGAAACCAAGTCACATTAAATATAAAAAAAATGGTTGGGAATACAAATCATGTCTCAGTAATAATGCTGAATGTTAATGGCCTAAACTGACCAATAAGAAGACATAGACTAACAGACTGGATAAAAAAAGACCCAATAATATTCTGCCTCCAAGAGACTCATCTCATAAAAAAAGACATTCAGAGACTGAAGGTGAAGAGTTGGGAAAAATCATACTACTCACATGGACTGTGGAAGCAAGCAGGGGTTTTCAATCTCATATCAAATAAAGAAGACTTCAAACTGAAGTTAATCAAAAAGGATAAAGAAGGACACTACATACTGCTCAAGGGAACCATACAAAAACAAGACATAATAATTATAAATATATATCTCCCAAACAATGAAGCGACAATGTTCATCAAAGAAAACCTTCTCAAGTTCAAGAGTCAAATAGACCACAACACAATAATTTTGGGTGATTTTTAACACACCACTTTCATCACTAGATAGATCTTCCAAACAAAAGCTGAACAAAGAAACTATAGAACTTAATAATACAATCAATAACTTAGACTTAATTGACATATATAGAATATTCCAAACTTCAATGAGAGAATATACTTTCTTCTCAGCAGCACATGTATACTTCTCTAAAATAGATGATATACTGTGCCACAAAGCAACTCTTAGCAAATATTTTAAAAAGTAGAGATTCTACCCTGCATTCTATCAGACCATAATGGAATGAAATTAGAAATAATTTCATTTAATACCTGGAGACTAAATAATATGCTACTGAGTGAACAATGGGTTACAGAAGACATCAAGGAGGAGATTAAAAAGGTTTTAGAGGTGAAGAGAACACAGATACAACATACCGAAAGCTGTGGGACACTATAAAAGCAGTTCTAAGAGGAAAGTTCATTGCATGAAGTTCACTCCTTAAAAGAAGAAAAGTCAACAAATAAATGACTTAACACTACATCTCAAAGTCCTAGAAAAAAGAACAAATCAACACCAAAAGCAGCAGAAGACAGGAAGCAATTAATATCAGAGCTGAAATCAATGAAATTGAAACAAAAGAAACAATTGTAAAAAATGACAGAACAAAAAGTTGGTTCTTTGAAAAAATAAATAAAATTGACAGTTCTTTAGCCATGCTGAAGAAGAGAAGGAGAGAGGAAACTCAAATCACTAACACATATAATGAAAAAGGAAATATCACAAAAGACACTACAGAAATAAAGAAAATAATTGAAAATTATTTTGAAAACCTGTACTCCAATAAAATAGAAAATATTGAAGGCATTGAAAATTTTCTAGAGTCATATAATTTGCCCAAATTGAATCAGGATGATATACAGAATTTAAACAGATCAATTTCAAGTGATGAAATAGCAGACACCATCAAAAGTCTACCAACCAAGAAAAGCTCAGGAACTGAAAGATACACAGCCACGTTCTACAAGACTTTTAAAAGAAGAACTAATACCAATACTCTACAATTTATTTCATGAAATAGAAAAAGAGGCAGCACTTCCAAATGCATTCTATGAGGCCAATATCACCCTGATTCTAAAACCAGCAAAGACACATCAAAGAAAGAAAACTTCAGATCAATATCTCTAATGAACATAGATGCAAAAATTCTCAATAAAATTCTGGAAAATTGAATACAAAAATATATCAAAATGATTGTGTACCATGACCAAGTGGGATTCATCCCAGGGATGCAAGGTTGGTTCAATATATGGAAATCAATAAATGTAATTCATCACATCAATAGAATTAAAGATAGGAATCATATAATCATCTCAATAGATGTATAAAAAGTATTTGACAAAATACAGCATCCCTTTATGTTTAAAACACTACAAAAACAAGGGATAACAGGAACATATCTCAACATCATAAAGGCTAACTATGCTAAGCCCCAGGCCTACATCATTCTAAATAGAGAAAAATCAAAGGCATTCCATCTAAAAACTAGAACAAGACAGGGATACCCTCTTTCACCTCTTCTATTTAACATAGTTCTTGAAACACTGGCCAGAGCAATTATACAGACAAAAGAAATTAAAGGGATATGTATAGGAAAAGAAGAACTCAAATTGGCACTATTTGCTGATGATATGATTCTATACCTGGAAGAGTTCCACCAGAAAACTTCTAGAACTAGTAAATGAATTCAGCAAAGTAGCAGGGTATAAAATCAACACCCATAAATCAATGACATTTCTGTATATCAGTGACAAATCCTCAGAAAGCGAAATGAGGACAACTACTCGATTTTCAATAGTCTCAAAAAAAAAAAAAAACCTTGGGAATCAACTTAATGAAAGAGGTGAAAGATCTATACAATGAAAACTACAGAACCTTAAAGAAAAAAATTAAAGAAGACCTTAGAAGATGGAAAGATGTATCTTGCTCTTGGATAGTCAGAATTAATATTATCAAAATGATCATACTTCCAAAGCACTATCCAGATTTAATGCAATTCCAATCAAAATTTCAATGGCGTTCCTCATAGAAATAGAAAAAGCAATCATGAAATTCATCTGGAAAAATAAGAGACCCAGAATAGGTAAAGCAATCCTTAGCAGGAGGATTGAAGCAGGTGGCATCACAATACCTGACCTTAAACTATACTACAGAGCAATAGCAACAAAAACAGCATGGTATTGCCACCAAAATAGACTGGTAGACTCATGGTACAAAATAGAGGACACAGAGACTAACCCACAAAACTACAATTACCTTATATTAGACAAAGGTGCCAAGAACATGCATTGGAGAAAAGATAGCCTCTTCAACAAATGGTGCTGGGAAAACTGCAAATCCATATGCAACAAAATGAAATTAAACCCCTTTCTCTCACCTTGCAGAAAACTCAACTCAAAGTGGATCAAGGATCTAGGTATTAAACCAGAGACTTTGCATCTAACAGAAGAAAAAATAGGCCCTAATCTCCATCATGTGGGATTAGGCCCCAACTTCCTTAATAAGAATCCTCTGGCACAAGAATTAAAAATCAAGAATTAATAAATGGGATGGACTCAAACTAAAAGTCTTCTTCTCAGCAAAAGAAACAATCTGTGAGGTTAACAGAGAGCCTACATCTTGGGAGCAAATCTTTACCCCTCACACATCAGATAGAGCATTAATCTCTAGGGTATATAAATAACTCAAAAAGCTAAACACCAAAAAAAAAAAAACTCAAATAACCCAATCAATAAATAGGCTAAGGACCTGAAGAGACACTTCTCAGAAGAGGATATACAATCAATCGACAAATACATGAAAAAGTGTTCATCATCACTAGCAATAAGAGAAATTCAAATCAAAACCACTCTAAGATTTCATCTCACTTCAGTCAAAGTGGCAGCTTTTATGCATACAAAAAACAATAAGTGTTGGTGAAGATGTGGGGGAAAAGGTACATTCATACACTGCTGGTGAGACTGAAAATTGGTGCAGCCAATATGGAAAGCAGTATGGAGATATCTTGGAAAATTGGGAATGAAACCATCATTTAACCCAGCTATACCTCTCCTTGGTCTATACACAAAGGACTTAAAACCATCATACTACAGGGACACAGCCACATCAATGTTTATAGCAGCATAATCATATTAACTAAACTGTGGAACCAACCTATTGTGCAATCAACAATAGATGAATACATTTTAAAAAATGTGGCATGTATACACAATAAAAGGGAACAAATAAAAGAGAATAAAATCATGGCATTTGCATGTAAATGGATGGAGTTAGAGAAGATAATGCTAAGTTAACCAATCCCAATAAACCAAATGCTGAATGTTTTCTTTGGTATAAGGAGGCTGATTCATAGTGGAATAGAGAGAGGGAGCTTGGGAGGAACAGACAAACTCTAGATAGGCAGAGGGGTAGGAGGGGAAGGGAGGGGGAACGGAATAATTAACGACGGTTGAATGTGATTATCATTATTATCCAAGGTACATGTATAAAGACAAGACTTGGTGTGAATACAATATGTATTCAACCAGAGATATGAAAAATTGTGCTCTCTGTATATAATAAGAATTATAATGAATTCCACTATTCATATATATATATATATATATATATATATATATATATACACACATATATATATGTGTGTGTGTGTGTGTGTGTGTGTGTGTGTGTGTGTATACAACACTTTAGACCAATATCCCTGATGAACATTCTGGAAAATTAATGCAGAGAAAGTATTTGACAAAATATAACACCCTTTCATGTGCAAAACACTAGAAAATTTAGGGATAGTAGGAACATATCTCAACATTGTAAATAGTATATATGCTAAACCCAATGCCAACATTATTTTAAATGGAGAAAAAATTGAAAGCATTCCCTCTAAAAACTGGAATAAGATAGGCATGCCCTCTTTCAACACTTCTATTCAACATAGTATTTGAAACTCTATCCAGAGCAACTTGATAGATGAAAGAAATTAAAGATATACAAATAGGAAAAGAAGAACTCAAACTATCATTATTTGCTGATGGCATGATACTATGCTTAAGGGATCCAAAAAATTCCACCAGAAAACTTCTAAAATTAATAAATGAATTCAGCAAAGTAGCAGGATGTAAACTCAATAACCATAAATCAAATGCATTTCTATACATAAGTGATGAACCTTCTGACAGAGAACTTAGGAAAACTGCCCCATTCACAATAGCCTCAAAAAAACCAAAATACTTGGGAATCAGCAAAAGAGGTGAAAGAACTATACAATGAACATTAAAGCAAGAAATTGAAGAAGACCTTAGAAGATAAAAAGATCTCCCATGCTGGTAGATAGGCAAAATCAATATTGCCAAAATGGCCACACTACCCAAAGTGCTCTACAGGTTCAATGAAATTCCAATTAAAATCCCAACATCACTTCTTACAGAAATAGGAAAAGCAATCATGAAATTCATTTGGAAAAATAAAAGACCCAGAATAGCCAAAGCAATCCTTAGCAAGAAGAATAAAGCAGGAGGCATCACAATAGGAGACCTTAAACAATACTACAAAGCCATAGTAACAAAAATGGCATAATAGTCACACCAAAATAGACATGTAGACCAATGGTACACAATAGAAGACACAGAAAAACCCACATAAATACAGTTATCTCATACTAGACAAAGGCATCAAAAACATACATTGGTGAAAAGAAAGCCTCTTCAACAAATGGTCCTGGGAGAACTAAAAATCCATGTGCAGAAAAGTGAAACTAAATCCCTGTCTCTCAATATGCACAAAACTCAACTCAAAGTGGATCAAGGACCTAGGAATTAGATCAGAGACCCTGTACCTAATAGATGAAAAAGTAGGCCCAAATCTACATCACATCAGATTAGGCCCTGATTCCTTAACAAAACTCCTAAAGTGCAAGAAATAAAATCAAGAATTAGTAAATGGGATGGATTCAAACTAATAAGCTTCTTTTCAGCAAAAGACAATCAATGAGGTGAATAGAGCCTACATTTTGGGAGCAAATTTTTTCCACATGCACATTGGATAAAGCACTAATCTCCAGGACATGTAAAGAATTCAAAAAACTTAGCACCAAAAAAAAAAAAAACAACCTAATCAATAAATGGGCTAAGGAGCGGAACAGACATTTCTCAGAAGAAGATATACAATTGATCAACAAATATATGAAAAAATGTTCAACACCTCTAATAATTAGAGACATAAAAATCAAAACTACTCTAAAATTTCATCTCACACCAGTCAGAATGGCAGTAATCAAGAATCCATACAACAATAGTGTTGGAGAGGATGTGGGGAAAAGGCACACTCATACATTGCTGGTGGAACTGCAAATTGGTGCAACCACTTTGGAAAGCAATATGGAAATTCCTTGGAAAACTTGGAATGCAACCACCATTTGACCCAGCTATCCCATTTCTTTATCTATACCTCAAGGACTTAAAATCAGTGTACTATAGTAACTCAGCCACATCAAAGTTTATAGCAGCTCAATTCACAATAGCTAAACTGTAGAAGCAACCTAGATGCCATTCAATAGATGAATGGATAAAGAAACTGTAGTACATATACACAATGCAATATTACTCAGTATTAAAAGAGAATAAAATTATGGAATTTGCAGGAAAATGGATGAAATTGGAGAATATCATATTAAACAAAGTAAGCCAATCCCAAAATACCAAAGGCTGAATGCTCTCTCTGAAAAGTAGATGCTGATTTATAATGGAGATAATGGAGGAGGGGCATGGGGAAATGGAGAAAACATGATTGGCAAAGTGGAGAGTGCGGTGGGAATAGGGAATGGGGGCAGGAAAGATGGTGGAATGAGATTCCTAGTATCCTTAAGTATAGTATATATATGACTACGCATACAGTGCAATGTTACCTTATGTACCATCAGAGAAATGAAAAGCTATGCTGCAATTGTGCACAATGAATCAAAATGAATTCTGCTCTCATATATGCCTAATTAAAATAAATAAATGAATGAACAAAGAAAGAAAGAATAAAAGTAAAAATAAGTGTTGGTGAGTATATGAGGAAAAAATGTTCACTCACACATTGCTGATGGGACTTCAAATTGCTGAAACAACTCTGCAAAGCAGTGTGGAGATTCCTCAAAAATCCTGCAATGGAACTACCATTTGGCCCAGGTATCCTACTCCTCAATATATTTAAGTCCTAAAGGACTTAAAATCAGCATACTTCAGTGACTCAGCCACTTCAATGTTTATATCAGCTCATCTCACAATAGCTAAGCTATGAAACTAACTTATGTGCCCTTCAGTAGATGAATGGATAAAGAAAATGTGGTATATACACACAGTGGAATGTTACTCAGTCATAAAGAAGAATGAATTTATGGCATTTGCCAGTAAATAGATGCAACTGGAGAATAACATGCTAAGTGAAAGAAGCCAATCCTCCAAAATCAATGGCTGAATGTTTTGTCTGATATGCAGATGGCAACTCACAATAAGGGGGGCTATTGGGAAGAATAGAAGTTCATTGGATTAGACAAAGCGAATGAAGAGAAGGAAGGGGGACAAGAATAGTAAAGACAGTAGAATGCATCAAATATCACTTTCTTATTTTCTTATATGAATACATGAAAAATGTAACTCCACATTATGTACAAAAAATGGGAAGTTATATTCCATGTGTGTATGATATGTCCAAATACATTGTACTATCATGTATAACTAGAAGGAACAAATTTAAAAATTTTTTTAAAAAAGAATGAATATCAACTGTAATGGTTACTTTGAATTCTCAATGTGATTGGACTAAGAGATGCTGAAGATTAAGAAGCTTCTGGGAGTGTCAGTGAGGGAAATGTCTAGGAATGATTGGCATGTGGAATAGCGAACCTAAGTGGAGACCCTCCCTAAGCGTGGGCAGCACCAACCAATAGATTGGAGGTTTGGATGAAATAAAAGTTGAAAGAAGAAGGAAGCAAATGAAGATGCAAGCCCTTCTTGCACAGGTTCTTGATTGCAGCTGCAATTGCCATACTCACTTTCTTTCACTCTTCCAAAGCAGTGTCTGCCAGTGATTCTCCAGAGAGTTTCCAGAAGCCTTTGGTCTCAGATTAGGATACCATTATTGATCCCTCTAGTTCTGAGGCTTTAGCATCTTGAACTGAGCACCTACTGGTTTCTCCAGGTCTCAAGCTGCAACCATTGTGGACTATGCAGCTTATGGTTGTGTAAGCCAATCTGATAAATTCCTCTTTTTATAATCATACCTCCCGTTGGTTCTTTTCCTCTAGAGAAACCTGACTAATACACCAACCCTACTTAAATTTTCCTAAATAGTGAAGAGGAGGGAATGCTTCCAAATTCATTTTATGAGACTAATATTACCCTGAGATGAAAACCCTACAACATAGTAAATAAAAACTTATTGGACAATATCCCCCAACGAACACAGGTTAAAAAAAATCCTCAGTGAAAACCTAGCAAACCAAATTCACCAGCATACTAATGGGATCCTAAAAACAATCAAATAAAATTCCCCCATGCTTGCAGGGATGATAAAGCATATATGTACCAATCAATAAATGTGATACCACATTAAGAGAACAAAGGATTAAAAATTATACAACCATTCCAATAAATGCAGAAAAACCATTTGATAAAATTCAACATTCATTCATGACAAAAACTGCCAACAAGGACTAGAGATACAGTTCAGTGGTAGAGCACTTGCCTAGCATGTGCAAAGCCTTGGGTGTGATCCCCACTATTTAAAACAAAAACAAACAAACAGTGCAACAAACAACTGCAACAGAAAACTATCAACACATGAGGTATAGAAGGAATGTACTTCAACATAACAAAGGCCATCGATGACATGGCCATCATACTTAATAGTGCAAAGTAAAATCTTTTCCTGAAGATCAGGAAGAAGACAAGGATGTCCACTTGGGCCACATCTATTCAATATTTGAGTGGAATTTGTAACCAGAGCCATTAGGCAAGAAAACTGAAAAGCCATCCAAATAAGAAACGAAGAAGTAGAATAACGTGTAAATGACATGATCCTATAGAGTACTGAAAACTCTAAACTTCCCACAAGAACACTGCTTGAACAAACAAACTAATGCAGTAAAGTCGTAGGACATGAAATCAGCATAAAAAAAATCAGGAGCATTTCTACATGCTAACAGTGAAATCAAAAGAACAAATTTAACTGAGGAAGCAAAGGCTCTGTACATCAAAAACTAGAAAATACAGATGACAGAATTGGCAGAGGAGATAAATTAATGGAAAGATATCTTACAATAGTAGATTGAAAGAATTAATAATGTTAAAATATTCAAGCGATCCAAAGTCATCTATACATTCTGTGCAATTTCTATCAAAATATGCATGGCATTTTTCACAGAACTAAAACAATATTCCTAACATTCCAATGAAAGCCCAGCAAAGAAGAAAAAAGAAAAACATTTCCCCAGCAATCTTGCCAAGAGGAATGAAGAGGCTGCATCAGTCTACTCATACTGCAAAGTTATCATAGTCTAAACATTCTATAAAATGTAGACACAAACATGCAATATTGACTAAAGTCCTCTTGCTATTATTATTTTGAATAAATTGCATTTTACATCAATTAAAAATAAAAAAATATTTTACCCTCCCTTATTTCTTCCCTAGTATTCTTCATTTTTGAAAAATTCAAATATGAGTTTTTGACATAGACACTATTTTCCTTCTCTTTAAATTTTTTTAACATTTTTTTTACAAAGCAGGTCTACTGGTATTATATTCTTTCAATGTTTATCTGAGAAAGTCACTATTTTCCCTTTTCTTTTTAGAGAATGATGTCACCAGGTAGAGTGTTCTAAGTTAGTGGGGTTTTCTCCCAGTGCTTGACCTTTCAATTCTCTCTGTTCTTGGTTGCACAGCTTTTGGGGAGAAGATAGTTGGATGTTCTTCTCTTTGAACCTCCATAAGGAAGATGTTGATTTTTCTCTGGCTTCTTTCATAATTTTCCCTTCACCTTTGACTTTCTGAAGTTTGAAAAAACATGGAAAGATGTAGCTTTTTCTGGCATTAAACCTGCTTGTACTTGATATTGTGCATCTGAAGAATAATGTCTCACATCAATTTGAGGAAATTATGTCATCATTGTTTCTTGTGTTCCTTTCTTTTTTCTCCTCCTGGGAATTCCAGTGCCTGTATATTATATCTTTTGAAGTTTTCCCTCAGTTCTTGGATATTCTGGTCTGTCCCAAACCGTGTAGTCTGTTAGTCAACTTTATATTGCTGGGACAAAAATACTTAACAAGGAAAATTTAGAGAAGAAAATTTTATTTTGACTCATGGTTTCATAGATTCACTTCATGGTGGGCTGACTCCATTGCTCTGAGCCCAGGTGAGGCAAACATCATGGTGGAAAGGGCTGGTGGAGGAAAACATTTCAGGACAGGGTATCTGGGAAGCAAAGGGAAAGGGGTAACAGCCACAGGGAAGAGGGTCTCTTCTAGGCTGCCGCCCCAGTGACCCTTCTCTAGCCATGCCCCTCCTGACTATAGTTTCCGCCCAGTTTTTCCATTCCAACTAGGATAGATTGAATTGTTTAGAGTTCTCATAATTCCATCACTTTACCTCTGAACAAAACTGTGAGCACTAGAGTAAGGCATGACCTTGCAGAATAGTGTTGACTTAGTTATAGATATTTTGCATTCTTTCTCTGATTTATTCCAATGTATTCCATTATTTACTTTCCAATGTGTTTTTTGGAAATACTGTATTTTATACTTCATTGTTGCTATAGCTATGAATAAAATTATATTTTATTACATTTTCTAATTTTGAAAGTTTTAAATTCATTTCATTTACATGCGTGCTTTATTTTAATGAAAAACGTATTTTAAAAATTGCCATTTAAAATTTTCATATGACTAATATCAACATATAGAAAAACAGAAGCACAACCTATTTGGGTGTCTTCATAATTTTCAAGATGCATCAGTGGGTCCTAAAAACAAAACATCTGAGCACAGTTGATGTTGATAATATTTACAAGTATCTACTTGCAAGTTATGGTTAACTTGTGATGATTAATAAAAACTTATGATATTAACCTAATTTTAATTGATTGTCCTATTCAAATCCAACAAAGATGAATATGGCATTTTTCTAACCAGAAGTAGTGACCATGGGGCAGTTCCAGATTCCACTTAGAGACAAATCCAAGAGAAGCAGCTGGGGATGGGAGGTAAGGAAGGTACAGAAGTGTAGGAAAAACTGGTTGGAAGATAAAACCCTCCACTTGAACACAGGAAGTGAGAATCTCACCAAAACTCTTCATCTCCCTGGAGATTCTTGATCTTCCATAGAGTTTCTATGAAACTTGGGAACCACATGAAAAGCTTATGTATAAGGAAAGGGAGAAGAGCTTGTCTTCCTGTCTCCCCCTACTGCCTCACTCACCCCATTCACTGAGTGACCAAGCTGCTCCTGTCCAGGCTGTGGGTTCTCGGCAACCCCAGGAGCAGCTGGCAGGGCAGAGAATTCTCCATCGGAGCTGTGTGAGGAGGGGGACTGCCAGCCTAGATCTGTGTGCCACTGGGTTCAGACACTTTCTGTTCCTTTGTCCTTTCCCATATTCTGCATGTCTTCTCATAGGCCTTTAGCCAAACTGCTTCTTCAGTTTCAATCTTACTCATCACCAGATCCAGATGTTAATATGCCACTGTTCTGGGGGATGTGCCAAACTGTAACTATTGTCAGGTTCAGAGTATGTTTATCCCCAAATGTGACCCCTTGGAAACTGAGAAAACCACAGAAGTAAGAATGTCATTCTCTTTTGTGTGTGTGCTCTGGCCATAAAGTATTCTCTGAAATTCCTCCCCTAAAGTGGGTCATAAGTCATGCAGTGGGCATCCTGCCCTATGCCCAGAGAACAGGTGTGAAACCCAGAGACTCCCAGAAGAATCTGAGGTCCCCAGTTTTTGACCATTCAATAAGACTCCCATTTGGGCAATCATCCTGTCACAGGGCTGTATCCTCTTCCTCTATCCTAAACGTGAAAGATAGTTTCCCTGGGTCTTCTCAACTTCAATTCTGAAGCCTCCCATGTCTTGTAAACTTTGGCTAAATATATTTGTCCTGTCTCTTGTTGATTTTTTTTTATTACAAGGATGTTAGCCTTGAACCTCACAACTGCTGAGGAAAAGACTTTTCTTCAGACATTCTATATACAAAGATTACCAGAAGGCCCTCCAGTCTGCACCCCCTGCCTCAATGGAAGGCTCCATCAGTGCTCAGTGGCCCTGGGGCCGACAGGGGCTGCCTACCCACATCTCCAACATGTGCCATCAGGGCCCTGCTTCTAGAAACTTCCAAGGAGCCCTCACAGATACAGATGTTGTTTGCCCTGAGCATAGATCTACTTTTCCTTTGAGATTCACCTGTGAATCTCAGATTCAAGCTGGATGAAGTAATACTTAGACAACTAGTAAAGCATTATTTCTGTGTCTATCTGTGAAAGTGTGACTAGAGGAAATCAGCACATGAGTCAGTGAACTGAGTGGGAAGATCATCTAAGCAGCTGGAGGCCCAAACAGAGCAGATGGTAAAGAGAGGGAAACTTCTTCTCTCTCTATCTGTCTCTATCTCCCCTAAAACTAGAACATTCATCTTATCCGGCTTTTGGGGTTTAGAACACAATACTCCTTGGTTCTTTGGACTCCAGTATTTACACTATTATCCTCCCTAGATTCTCAGGCCTTTGGCCTCAGATAGAAATACATCATCAGCTTCTTTGGTTTTGAGGCTGCCATATTTAGATGTAGGCACAATTCTGGCATCTAAGGATCTACAGTTGCAGACAGCCTGTTTTGTGATCTCTTAGCCACAATTACAATATGAATCAATTCTTTAATAAATCCCCTATTTGGCTATCTGATTGTCTATCTATCTATCTACATGAATTGTCTTAAATATTCAGGAGCTCCCGGGGCTGAGAGCATCTAATGACTGGTTTACAAGGTGGTAGAGATGCCCTTCACTCCACCACTGCGAGTTGACACACATAACATGCCTGTGGAGGCAAACTTACCAACTGTGGATGACTGTGGATTCTGAAACAGCCCTGTCATTTGGACTTAGCCTCTCTCAACTGTAGCATATGATCAGTCTCATCTACCCAGAGAATTACTGGGAGACATGCTTTTCTATGTCCGTGAAGGAAAGTCCACCAACCTCAGTCCAGATACAGAACCTAAAGCACAGTGCTCTCAATAATCTGGGGCCAGTCCTGCCCAGGTTCTTGAACCTGCCTAAGTACTAGGAAAAGTCCTTCCCAAGACCCATTGGGAAGTATTTCCATCTATTTAACTGATAAGAGACCCACCTTTTACAGATTCAACTGTGGATCCTAAAGCAAGTCTTGTACCAGTGCCAGCCCTACTGAACAAAGTCCTCGTCTTATCCATCAAATGATCAGGCAGGGCCCATGCCAACTGCCTATCACCTAGAAATGGGCCTGCCAACTTCTTTTCGTAGTACAGATTAAGCAGATGCCCAATGATCTGACTCCATTTCCACCTGACTGTGATGCCTGAAGCAATCCCATCATTCTGGTGAAGCAATGGAGAAGATCTTTACATGATGAAATCAGAGTGGAAAAGCTGCTTGCCCCTTCAAGTGCAGAGCAACCACAGCAAGGTATATGAATCACAAGGTGTTAGTCAAACACATCACTAATAAAGAAATAAAATAAATCACTAGTAACTGAGCCCCCAAGGAAATAGAGAATTACTGGACAAAAGATTTAAAATTAAATATGTTCAAGAAGATTAATGAGGTGCAGAAGAAGACAAGACAGCTATATGAAATCAAGGGAACAATTTATGAACAAAACAAAAAGTTTGATAAAGAAATTGAAGCCCTGAAAAATAACCAAATGGATTCAGGAGCCGAAAAAAATGTATTGACAAAACTAAAAACCTTAATAGTTTCAACAGTAGGCTCAAGCTGTTCAACATCACTCAGAGAAACAAAGAGAGAATTAAAACAAAGGATAAAAGCAGAAGGAAACCAAGATTATACATGGTCAATATAAATATATGATTTAAAGGAATGTGAGAAGTGACACAGAGAGGATTAGACAGCTTATTCAAATAAAAATTATGTGATACCTTACCAAATATGGGGAAAAAATAGTGATATACAATTTAATAAACTGAAAGAACTAATGGCAAGATCAATTCAATTAAGCACAAAACAATGTGCCATACAATGATATTTTGGTCAACATTCAACCACATAATATGATGGTGGTCCTATAAGATTATAATAGAACTGAGAAATTCCGATTCCCTAGAAAAGGAATCCTCTGCAGAAGAAAAAGAAAATTCCCCAGGAAAATACATAATAACTGTTTAGCAGAAGCTTCTCAGCTTCTCTAGCTTCAATATATGGCTTGAAAATTACATTCAGGTCTTTGAATAACTATTGGGAGAGGGACAACCAAGGGGTCATTCTACATGACTTCTCATCTCCTGATACAGGTACCCAGGTATCAAACTCTTGTGATTCTGAGACTAAAGGTTTGTTATGAGTAGGTACCTAGAGGAGTTATCTAATAAAAATCATTTTCATTCAATAGCCAAAGAAGATATTCCTAATTACAGTTTTATTGTTTTATTCTTCTACTTTTTAGAATTCTTGTGTTCCTCAGATTTTCTGAGCTGGGCACAGGGAACTCATGGATGATACTGTCCTTCATGTAAAACTAATCTTACAGAAACACATGGCCTTCAGCTGGTCATAATCAGTGTGGTTCCATTGAGAATCATCACTCCTTGGTCTATGTCTCACACTGACAGTGAAGGGTGGTGAGATCCAGGCTATCATGCCAGGGAGAAAGAGACTTCTTTCCTCTCCTTCTCTTTGTGGTTTTGTCACCTTAATTTTTTGTACAATCTTTTTAATAGCGGTTCACCAGGAAAACTTTGTGTTTCTGCTCATGCATTAGGCTCTTATAATGAAGTCAGACAAATAATGGAAAGTATAAGAAAGGTGAAAGGCTGCACTGCTTTTCTGTATCAGATTTCATTTCTTATTTCAACTTTCCTAAAAAGCAAAATCACACAGTTGGTGGGTAAAAGGGAAAAGAAACGGATGTCATAATTTTCATGAAAGTGAAAGAAGGAAGTGACTCTTCCTTGACTGTTAACAGAGTGTAACTTAGTCTTGTGCAATGCAGCCAAATTGAGCCCCAGGGCCAAGGCGGAGGGGAAGACTGAGGGCCAATGTTCAGGTGCCCAAGGCAGGGAAATGCCTGTTTTCGACAGAGGCTCAAAGACCAGTCAATGGACTGCCTGACTGTTCTCTCATTTAATCCAGATGTGATCAGCCCTTAGGAGAAGAGAGGAGAGTCACACCAACCAACAGCAGCCTTCCCACTAGGCTCCAGGACTAGCATACTCACTGAGTCTGGCAAGACATGGATATTGACCTTGACTGTGCATTCCAACTTGGTCATACTCAAAAAAAAAGTCTACCCTGAGAACCCTAGTGTTGAAAACAGTGTGAAAATCTCAAAAATTTAAGTCTTAGTCTGGAAAATACTCCTAAACTCCTAATAATGATATTAAAAATAATACCATCAAAATGATTTATAGGCTGACTGTAGGAAACCATCATTTTAAGATCTTTGAAAGTAGTATCTCATACTTCCCATTAACACTGTTAGGTCATTTGGAGAGCTCCTTGGAGACAAACATAAATCTCGAGAATGAACTATTCCAAACTCACCAATGATCCAAGGTCAGCACCTAAGGGATAGTTGACATATGGTTTGTCAGGAAAGTCCTATTAAGAACTGAAAGAACAGAAATGGACTTGAACTTATGAACCAAGTAAAGTGTGATATCAAATCCATATAGCAGAGACATTGAGACGCCAGAGGATCTGGCATCTGGTTTTAGTCTATTTTCTGTCTTTCTGGGCTCAGAAAGCCTACCTTGCCCTGTGCGGTGTGAGGCTTGGCAGGCAGGGAAGGCTGAGGTGTGGCCACCTTCACCCTCTTGCTTCTTCCATACACAGAGCCACGCTTCCTCCAGCTGGTGCTTACCAAGGCACCCAGGGCAGACTTGAGTCCTTCTCTAGTCCTGTTTCCAGGCTGAGTCAGAGCCCCTTGCTGTCAGACTCACTACTTTCTCAACTTGGTTTTCAACACTTTCCACTGTATAATAAATTAACATCTGATATGATCAGAAGATGGTTCCAGAGATGTTTCAGTGTGAATTGAGAATAAAGAGCCAAATTTTGTGATTTTTGCACAGGGAGCATGACATGATAAAGAATAAAAAGTAAAACTACATTAAAGAAGTAAACAACACTGAAAAATAAAGAACGGACAGGGCAATAATGTTGAAAGGTGTTAAGCAACAAGAAAGGGAAAGATAGAGACAGAAATGAGGAAAAAGGAAACCCACAAGGTACAGAAATTGCAGTGTTTTTTTTTTTTTGCCTTCTTGTAAATTGAGAGTCCCGCAAGCTTTACAGGAAAAAAAGAAGACAAATAAAAAAAATTAAGTGTAACTTTGAGCGTCTCAAACTGCACCCTTCCTCTCATCTGGAGAAAAGGTTGGGTCTGTGATCTGAGCTAAGGTTTGAGTGATTCCCTCACTCCAAGCCCCTTTCAGCTAGCTCAAAAATTCACAGGCAATTCCTGATCACCCTCATAAGTAACCACATTATTTAAACTTCTTTAAACTTCCCAGTGTCTTCCCCAATGGATTCTTTCACAGGCTGTCAGTTGGCTATTTCTGCACCCTCTGAAATCCCTTTACATTTGCCCTTGCTGAGTCTTACTCCTGAATCAAGGTGGAGCAAACCTTCCAAGTCATTATTCAAAGAGACAGAATTTTCTCTAGGCATAGTGGTGCACACCTGGCTCCGGAGGCTAAAGAAGGAAGAGATGGCAAGTTCAGGGCCAGCCTCTGCAACTTAGTGAGGCCCTACACAACCTAGCAAGTTACAAGTTGTCTCAAAATAAAAAATAAAAGGGCTTGGTTTGGGCTGGAGTTGTGGCTCAGAGGAAGAGCTCTCACCTAGCATGCGTGAGGCACTCACTGGGTTCGATCCTCAGCACCACATAAAAATAAAACAAAGGTATTGTGTCCACCTACAACCAAAAAATAAATGTTAAAAACTTTAAAAAAATTTAAAAGGGCTGTGTTTATGACAAAGTGATAAAGCAACCTGGGTCTAATCCTTCCTTCTCAAAACAGAATTTTCTCTTCACTATAAAGGCATGCTGAGAAATTTACCAAGAGTAAAATTGTAAAAGTAGACACTTAGAGTTTTCCTAATTTTCCTCCAGGTATACTGTCCTGCCTCCTATATACAATAGACATGCTCTCCTGCCTTCTAGCATCATACACTATGCAGAGGGACTGAAGAGCCAGGAGACTCTGGAAGGCTGAGCAGGCTGAAGGGGAGGGTGGGAGCATTCTGACCCTTTCTCCCAAAGAGGACACTACCTGCCTGGGGCTGAGAGTCATTGCTCTTTCTGGGATGGAAAGTGGAGAAGTTGGACTCTTCTAGTATTAGGGTCATTTCCTTCCAGGAGAACAGCCTATTTTAGCTGTGGAAAAATGTCTCTTCCCAGGACATAGAAATTGTGTATAGAACAGAAACTTGATTGCCAGACTTGGACTCTTTCCCTTCTACTTGGGCCAGTAGGCTCTGTCTATTTCTGTCAATATCTTAATGGCTTCCAGAGTGAAATGAATCATGCTTTCTCTTTGTTTATTTGTCACGCTACTGTTATATCACTGTAATAACAACATGCTTTTATTTCCAAAAATATTAACCAGTAGGAACTAAACTTCTCTTGGAGGTTTCTGACAAACATAGAACTCTCATTCATTTATGGCTTTCAGTTGGTGACTGGATACAATTCTAGAGAAAATTTATAGCCGGAAACCATAATAGAACAGGAAGCAGATATGCATGAGCAGGTTAATGAGAAATATAGTTGATTTTGTTTTTGTTGTTTTTCTTTCTGGTTTTGTGTTTTGTTTGTTTGCTTGCTTGGTACCAGGGATTGTACCCAAGGACACATAACCCCTGAACTACATTCTCCCCTACATTGCTGAGGGCCTGGATAGTTTGCTGAGTATGGCTTTGAATTTGCCATCCTCCTGCCTCAGCCTGGAGAGCCTCTGGGATAACAGGCATGCACCACCATGCCAGGCACACTGGAAGTTTCTGAATCAGAGAGGGAGGAAACAACTGTGATAAGGCAGTGGCATGATAGGATCCATGGAATTAGGGAACAAGGAGGAGTGTCACAGGAATCACAACCCGCAAGTGAAATGTTAGTATACACATGTATGTATGTGTGTGTGTGTGTGCGTGTGTGTGTGTGTGTATAATGATAATATTTTTAAATAATTGTATATTATATACTGTAGGATATATTATACAGACACACACGAATGCACTAGCACGAAAAGCTGTGATATGCAGCATGCATGGAACCGGAGAACACATGTAAAGTGATGAACCAGGACAGGAGGACAAGTGCCACCAGATCTCACTCAGATGGGAACTAGAGAGAAGTTGATCTCATAGGAGCTGAGAGTGGAATGGTACTTACCAGAGGCCCCAGAGAGCAGAAGGTGAGCAAAGATGGGAAAGGGTAATCAATGGTTTCCCAATACAGCTGGGAAGGAGCAAGGAGCTGGTGAGCGTATCAGAATGTCGTGACTGTTCAGAGCACGAACCTCCTGTGCATTTGAAAAAGCTGGAGGGAGGGATCTTGAGAGGTTCACAACAGAGACATGAAAAATGTTCAAAGAGATGAATTTGTTGACCTGATTTAAACATTACATTCAACATGGCACTGCACTAGTGTGCACCACTTTTGTGTTTTGACGTATGTTAAAAAAGTTAAACAAGAATATCAGAAAGCAGTTGTGTGCTTTGAAACCATCACTACAGAGGGAAAATAGATGGAATTGGGATAATGAGTGAGACATGAAGAGTATCTAAGCACAAACCCCAATGGAGTAAGCAGAAAGAAGAGTCAGAGAAGTCCCATTATCTTTTTATTCTTTTGGGGGTAATTTTTATGGTTTTCCTTTATCATATCCAGAGTTTATTGATTTTCTATTAATCTCACTTTTTCTACAGGCATAAATAATGATGGCCATGAAGTAAATTCAACCTAGAAATCAGCATTTGGAACTAAAATTTTAGTTGCAATTTAAAATAAAATGGAAAAGAATTAAAAGAAAAATGAATCCAATCCCTCATTCTCCTGCAAGAATGTAAAGAGTTAAAAAAACTTAAAAAGTAATGAAGAACAAAAATATCAATATCTTAAATATAAAGATAATGTTCAGCTTTATTAATCATATTGCAAACATATACATAATATCATATAGACAAAATAAATAAAATTATATAAATAGTTAAATAAATAATTAAATAGATAAATAGACACATCTGCAGGGATGTAAGGGTCTAGTGCCTATAGATTTGAAAGCAATGTTGGGCAAAGGCCTGAACACATCTGAAAAAGTGAATTCATGTCACAATTCCAGCAGGAAGGAGAGTCTTTGAAATGGCAGAACTTGTGGGAGTGTGGTAAGGTGTGTTCATCAGTGAGAGGCATTTCCCTGCTGGACCAGGTCCCATTCCATGCTCCTTAGTCTTCCATACAAGTCGGCTGATGAAGAGAAGGATTTCATGATTTCTGCTCTGACCACCTCCCAGGCACAAGGCAGGTATTTCTTCTCCTTCAGGTAGACAGTGATCCTGTGGAAGTATTTCCTCACAGCCCTCAGGGGAGCCTCTTCCACCCCCACCTGCTGGGTCACACAGTCTTTCAGGTCATCCAGATGCTGATGGAGGCCACTGAGGAAGGTGTCCAGGAGGGTCTTGTTCCAAGCAGCAAAGGCCTCCTGGGTGCTGAAGAGGTTGAAGACCTGCTGGGTCATCTCATGGAGGACAGCAACAGCTTGAGTCTTCTGCACCTGCTCACCTTCCAATTGCTCCTTGGGGAAAGCAAAATCCTTTCTGTAGATCAGGCAGGAGAAAGTGGGAATTCTCCTCATTTTTTCCAGGATCGTCCAGGTCCCCTCCTCATTCATGTCAGGAGTTTCAAGATCCAGATTGTGAATCTTAGGCAGGTCACAGCCCAGAGAGCAGGTGGACTTACAGCTGAGCACCACCAAGGCCAGCAGGAAAGCCAAGGGCAAGGCCATTGGGGATCTTGCAGATGCTGCTGGATTGCTTGAGATGAGTGGTCTTGCACCTTTGCCTCTGGGTTCTCTGAAGCCCTTGACTTGTTCCTATGTCTTAAATAGGAACTGATATGCTCTCAATTTTCTGAATGTCACCAGTACTTTCTACTTCTGTTTTTGCTTTCCTTTATGCTTTCACTACATGTGTTTAGAGTAATGTTTCCAAACCATATTTTCATTATATATTCCCCCTGCCCTGCCCCCAGAACTTGTTTTTAGAATTATTGTCCTAACTGAAACCCCTATTAATTTTTTATGGAGGAGGAGCTTACTAGATATTGAACCCAGAAGCGTTTTATGACTGAGCCACATCCCCAATCCTTTTAATTTTTATTTTGACACAGGGTCTTGTTAAGTCACCATGTCCTCCCTTACTTCCTCAGGCTGACCTCAAACGTGTGATCCTTCTGTCTCAGCCTCTGGAATCACTGGGATTAAAGTGCACACAACTATGTCCAGCCTATTAAGTTTCAATATACATGTGTATGTATTTAGATACCCAATGAATATGACATTATTATAAATGAAAATATTATAAGTAAATATATAAATAAGTAAAATTGTTAAATTTAATCTTTGTATTCAATACTGAATTAAAAATGTCTAAATTTAAACATCCAGTCAAAAGTAAATCTGAAAAGCTATTAGTATCATCAATGTAATTTTCTAAATAAATTTACTCAATGACTTTAATATAACTAATTTTTATGAATCATAATGTATAGTATTCCTCAAAATCTCTCTTCAAAATGATCTATTAGTGAGCTTTCTGCTGAAAACTTTTTAGTTTATTGAGTTTCATTTCTAGTATTAATGTTTTGTATTTTTCAGAATCTGTACATCTTTATTAAATTATCTTTCACTTATTCTAAGTTCATTTCTTATCTTCTTTTAGCTTGTTAAATATTTTCACTATGAACTTTCTCAATTTTATTTAATGTCATTTCTATCAATATGGTAGATATGAGGTCAATTGTTCTGGTTTCTTTGGTGTGGTTTGTTCCCCTCCTTTTTTATACTGCTAGTTTATCCAATCATCTGTTATAATGATTATTGTTTTATTTACATAAGGGACTATTTAATGATCTTCTTTCCCCTCAGAGCCGCAGGCTTGGCAAATACACCTCTGTTGATACTTTCACTGAATGTATGTCGCCTGCAGTTCATTATCACTTTAAGATAAATATTATTATCACTTTGAGAGTAGCTAGTGATCCCTGTTTAGTACAATCACTTTATAGCAAATCCACATACTATTCAACCTTAGGAAAACACCAAAAACATGTTGGAATTTTTCTCCACAGTTTTTCTAACCCAGGTATAAACTTGTAGTACAGTTCTGGAATAGACTAAAAAGATATTATTATCATTATTATCAATTAAATATACCAATATTGTGATAACATCATATAGATACAGAAAAGGAGAGGAAAGAAAATTTGGACAAAAGAAAAGAGAAAACAAGAATGAAAGAAGATAACATAGAAAACTAAAATGCATCTTAAGGCAAGAGAAAAAAATGTATGGGGACAATTGACAGCAGGTAATCTAAGAGAAAAAAGAGGGAGTAAGGGAAGAAAATATAAATCTGAGCTCAAAAAAAAAGAGAATAGTTTCAATAAATGCTTTAAAACATGAGAAGAAATACAGTGAAACCTGTTTGAGGCACAATATCAAATACTATGGTCACAAATATGAAGTCAAAGTGAAGAGTAATTCATATACAGTCAAAGTTGATGGCTGAGCTATTTATAATTAAACATGCCAAGGTGAAGAACATTCTTATTGCATTCTCTTTGTATTTTGTCAGGATTTGGAACTTTTAAAATATGTCCACCTCTCTCAACTTTGGGTCACCCCAGAGGTGCTGAGGCCCAGGAGCCAATGCTTGAGTTGCTGTGGGCCTCCCCACCAGCATGTTCTCATTTATCAGCCCAATGGCATAAAGCTGGATGCTCCAAGGGTGTGGCACGCTGTCTGTTGGCTATTTATCTTGTGTGCAGGAACTCAGAATGCCTGGATCTGAACAGTCACTCTGACTGTCCTGGGTCACCAGTCCTCCCACTCTCCTTCCTAGGGTCCTTTTCAAAGTGACACAGAGCCTGGTGGCTGTCTACAAGCATGGGGCCTGTCATTGTGGGTTCTCCATGGGTGGGGAGTGCTGCAAAAGTGTCCCCCCTGACCTACTCAGATCACTGGGACACTTTTTCTGATACTGAGAAAGTGGCTTAACCAGTTTGCCTGGCTTCGAGATCCCTCTGCCCATAGTCACAAACCACTAGAGCTGCTCCCCTCCTCTAACTGGGACAGACACAGACTTGGTCCAAGCTCCTGCTGGCTGCAGCCAGGAATCATGGGGGCTGTCTCCCTCTGCTGCCTGGGAGTGAGACAGCCATCCCACCCATGTCCAATCTCCGACCTGCTGCAGCTCTAACTTCCAGAGACTATCCCCATCTGCTGCTGGGACACAGACTGCTGTCCTGCCTGGTTCTGCACTTTCATTTCCTGCCACTGGGGGCTTCTGTGCCTTCTCTATCTAGCCTGCCACAAAGGCCATGTGGAGGTAGGCTAGCACTTCCAGGGCAGTCTGCTCCCCTACACCTCTGGTGGCTGCTGATGGGTAGGGGGTTTCAGCAACTTTTGGCTAGGAGGGACTCATGTACAAGGTCCTTCTGCACAGATTATAGTGACATCCCTCTGCAGGGACAGTCTCTTTGGTTTTATTTGTTGCTATCTTGAGGTGAGGAGATGCCATGCTGATTTAATTTTTTCTAGAGCAACAGGCCAGTTGTGGGCTCCACAAAATGAAGGCAACTCTCGGCAGGACTTTGACCCACAATTTGGGCTAAACTGCTTGATCTCTTTCACTGACCTTGTTGTTCCTCTTGCATTTTAATTTGGTCTTCTTTTTTCCCAGCTGTGGGTAAAGGAGTAAGCCTACATGATCTTCCTCTCCCTCTTTCTCTCTCTATTCTCCTCCCTGCTCACAGCACCCTGGTCTGGCTTCAGGTTAGGGAACTCTGCTTTGGTAATAGGACTGAAATCCCTCCAGGTCTCAGTCTGTCAAATATTCAGTTTTAGAACATTTACTCTGTCAGCTCTACAGTCAGCTGTACCCTCAAAGCCTCTTTCTATGCTGATGGGGGTCGCCGCCTAGTTGTACCTACACATTCTTATTCATTTAATATTTTCCTCAACAAAAAGTTGTCCTGATGTTTTTTGAATTACTTTCATTTTCATCTTGAGGTTAGAAATCAAACAGAAAAATAAAAATGCAACAACATTGAGCCAGTATTTCCAAAAATTTTCAACACACCATTTTTACTTCTGTGGTGATATTCCTAGAAAGCTATGATTGCACCAGAAGCCAAAGGAAGACGGAAGTAAGTCTGAATTGGAGGGAAATTCAAATGACTGGCTCCTGAGGTGACGTGCTGCAGGGGAGTTCTTCTCTACTCTTACTCACCTGCCAACTTCTCCAGTGTCATTTCCACTCACTAATTCTAAGATCCACCTCTCACAAGGTCATTAGTTTTATCTAATTTCCCAGTGCGGTGACGGGTTTCAACCCACAGAGCAGCTTACTGACATTTAACATAGTACTTACTAATACAGGAAAAACGACCATTGTAATTAAAGATATCATGATTTAACATTAATACAATAGAAAAGTTATTAATATGACTTGCCAATATATGAAATCCATTTGAACATAAATATATTTCAGAGGTGAAAACTGTATAGAAAAAGTAAACTCTACACTATTTTTCAGATCATATCCCACTTTTGTCCTCTGCCTCAGATTACAACATTTCATTCTTTTTTAAAATTAAAAAAAAAATTATCTCAGCCCTAATTCCTCTTCTCTTATTCGTTACTACCTTGGCTAACATGGTTTCTACTGATCGATTCTTCTCAATCACTAAGATTTTCCCTGCCCTCCACTTTCCCAGTGAACTTTTTCAATCCATATCTACCATAAATCTATTAATTGCTCTTCTTCTAAGCAAGTTGATTTCCTAAAGACACTGTTTTACTGCCATTCCCTCCTCTTCTCCTTCTAATGTCAGCATCTTTCAACTCTGTCTCCTTCCTCGTTTTTCTCTCTCTTCCTTTTAAATGTTGAAGGTCCTCAGGGTTAAGCTTTAATCCTTTTCCTCCTCTACACTCTCTCTCCACAAACCACCTCCATTGCTGGACTTCCAGTTGACAGTTATGACCCATCAGACATTTATTTCTTGTAAATTGCAAACTCATATATCCATCCAATGGGCATTTGAACTTGGTTGTCTAGCAGTCAAATTATAGAAGACGTGCCTGCTTTCACCTTTCTCTCCTAACATGCTGCAATTACCTTCTTTTCAGAGAATTTAATTGGTTTTTTCACACTCCTCCTTATACCATTTAAGACAATTGATATTAAGTAGGATCATTCAGTTTAGGTTTTCTTGTCTCTAAACATGGGACAGAAGAGACCAATAACTGTGTTTGGTGTTTGTCATGTTCACCTCAACATCCTGAGGAAAAAACAAAACCTGGCTTAGATAAAATGAATTATTATGGACAGTGTAAATATAATATTAGTGGTGAGTCAATTCTACCATTCATTTTGTAATAAAATTGCAAAATCAGGATTTACTTGTCTTTTCAAGAATAAGAACAGAAAAGTTATCACTACATCAAATTTAATACACATAGCAAAATAAGAAATATATGTATGTAAAGTATATTTTGTTTTATTAGCTACAATGTAAAGGTACATCTGATGTTATATGAACAAAAATATATCTAATAAATAGTATAAAAATAAATATTTAAATAAACAGACACATCATCATGGTCATGTGTAGAAAAATGATATTGCCTAATATTCCTGAAATCATCTGATAAACTGATGGAATTCATTTCACAAATCCAGCAGGAAGGAGAGTCTTTGAAATGGCAGAACTTGTGGCAGTGTGGTAGGATGTGTTCATCAGTGAGAAGCATTTCCCTGCTGGACCAGGTCCCATTCCATGCTCCTTAGTCTTGCATACAAGTTGGCTGATGAAGAGAAGGATTTCATGATTTCTGCTCTGACCACCTCCCAGGCACAAGGCAGGTATTTCTTCTCCTTCAGGTAGACAGTGATCCTGTGGAAGTATTTCCTCACAGCCCTCAGGGGAGCCTCTTCCACCCCCACCTTCTGGGTCCCACAGTCTTTCAGGTCATCCAGATGTTGATGGAGGCCACTGAGGAAGGTGTCCAGGAGGGTCTTGTCCCAAGCAGCAAAGTCCTCCTGGGTGCTGAGGAGGTTGAAGACCTGCTGGGTCATCTCATGGAGGACAGCACCAGCTTGGGCCTTCTGCACCTGTTCACCCTCCAATTTCTCCTGGGGGAAGGCAAAGTCCTTTCTGTACTTCAGGCAGGAGAAAGTTGGAAGTCTCCTCATTTTTTGCAGGAGTGTCAGGGACTGCTTCTCATTTTTCTAAAGAGGTTCAAGATCCAAGTTTTTTATCTGAGGCAGGTCACAGCCCAGAGAGCAGGTGTTCTTGCAGCTGAGCACCACCAGGGCCAGCAGGAAAGCCAAGGGCAAGGCCATTGGGGATCTTGAAGAAGCTGCTGGGCTACTTGAGATGGGTGATCTTGCACCTTTCTTTACCTACAGGTTCTCTGAAGCCCTTGACTGGTTACTATGCCTTAAATAGGAACCAATATGCTTTCAATTTTCTGAACGTCACCCCAGTATTTTCTACATCTCTTTTTACTTTCCTTTACACATTCACTACATGTGTGAAGAAAAGTGTTTTCCAACCATTTTTTTTCATTATTATTTTCTGCCCTGCCCCCAGACCCCCTTTTAGAAGTATTTTTCCAAATTAAACTTCTGTTAAATTTTTGTTCTTGATAATATTCCTGGGATTGAATACAGAGGTGCTTTAGCACTAATCCACATCCACAGAACTTTTTATATTTATTTTGAGACAGTTCTCACTACATTGCTTCAGACCTTGCTTAGTTACTGAGGCTGGCCTCCTCTGGAGTCACTGTGATTGCAGGTTGCACCATCTCTTGGAGAAGCTGCTGTCTGTATAGGGTGAATGAACATTAACTGTTGTCTCCAACTTCTCTGAAGACCTTGCTCTCTATATATGTCTTTATTAGGGAACACACTGAGTATGTACCTTAATAAAGGCATTTCTGAATGCCCTGACCTTCACTTTACCATCACCACCAAAAAGTTACTAAATATGGCTATGTCACCTTAAAAATCTTGCTGTGTCCCTTTGTAAACTCTGACCATCTCATTTCTAAATACCAGAGGCTCTGTTTCCCCATAAATACTAGTATTCATTCTGTCATTATAGATTAGTTTTCCTTTATATACCAGGAATTTGTTCAAAATGGGATATTAAAGAATTCACTCCTTTTTGGTCCGTCTTCATATCCTCAGTATCATTATCCCTATGCTTGTGTACCACGATTCATAGCTTTCAGTCACTGATTAGTGTTCTGTCATGTGGATATGCTATGATTTCTTCAGTCATTCACTCCTGATGGACATTGAATTGTTTCCAATTTCAGACTCTTCGATAAAGCTCCTAGAACATTCATATGCAAGTCTGTGCATAGATATGTGCTTCCTTTTCTCTTGGGAATGGACTTGCAGACTCATGTGGTAGATATAGGTTTTGCCTTCCTAATCAAGTATAAAATGGTTTTCCAAACTAGTTGAATGATTTCTTAATTTCAGCAGCAGGTTATAAACCTTCCGATGCTTCACAATCTTGCCAAAGTTCCATGACAAGGACTTTTACCTATAGCCAGTTTAATAAATATGTTGTTGTGTCAACTTGTGGTTTATTTGCACTGCCCTGATGCATCATAATGATCATATTTTGTCCTGTCCTACTTGCTATCTGTCTTTCTCTTTGGGTGAAACATTTTTTAAAATATATTTTCTCAGTCTTTGGGGTTACTTGCTTTCTTCTGAGTTTTAAGAATTTATATATATATATTCTTTATCAGCTCTGTGACTTGTAAATATGGGCTTCATTTTCTAAAACTTCCTAAGTTAGTTGTTGAAGGATATCATTTATATTATGCATTTTTGGTTTTTTAAGAGCCTGCAATACAGAGTTATAAAGATAAACAGGATTTTCAGACCAAATTTCAATTGAAGCAAAGTTTCTGATTTGGTAATAAATGTTTGATATGACCAAGTTTCTGGAGTACTCACCATCAAGTCAATGAATAAGTTATGTCATTAACTCGATCCTACTAAATTAGAAGAATGTTCTACTGGCACTTTCAGTAAAATGTTGGAGTTTGTTTTAAACAAAATACTCAAGGAGATTAGAGGCAAACTAATGTTTAAAATCAACAATTAATATTGAGAACAAAATGATTCTTCATTTTAAGCTCAACAAATATCATTATGACAGATTTAGAGAAAATGCTTACAGTGGTTGAGATTTGGGATCTGGACGCCAGAAATCTTCTCACCTGTCACCATGGTCTCCGAATGTCTCACAACCATAACAGCCAAGACAGAAATCCAGATGGATGAGGGTCCTGTCATCTCTGCTGGGCCACCTCCCATGCTTCATCATAGACTCAGCCACCATGCTGGTGGGCTTTCCTCAGAAAGGGTGGTGGATACACAAGGTCCCCATTCTGTCATGGGCTCCTCTGTAATAACATGCCATTTTATATTCATTATCTGTCCTAATGACAGTAATAGCCAAAATAGCCCAAGTTCCAAGAAATCAGTATAAAAACCAAAATCTAGCCATTGGGCATATGCTGGTCAGGTAACCTGGAATTCCTTGGAAAGTTTCATTATCCCAGTGCAAGCACTGGGAAATTGGTGCCTTCAGTTCCTTTGAATTTCCTTTCACCTATGATTCCTGCCTTTTAGCCTGGCTTAATAATTGGATTTAATCTTGTGCACCTGTCGTGGATTGTTGCTTTGGGGAGTGTGCGGCTTCAGAGATACAGAGAACCAGGAAAACTACGTAAGATATTCCCAGAATTCTGTCTGACCAAGCTGGGAGGCCAGGAGCAGACTTGGTTTTTGAGGAACATGGAAACAAAACTAGACAGATGGCTAGAGTAGAAAGAAGGTCCCCCTCCTTCTATTCCCTTTCCTTGGAAACTGACAGAAACCCTCAGATTCCATAATTTTTGACTAGTATGAGGACCAAAATCAAGGTACTTCATAAGTGTCCTGGAAGTAACTCACCCTCAATCTTGAGGGCACACAGGGGCAGAGCATCCCCCAGACAAGGAAGGGCTTAGGTTGACTACAGGAGCTAGCATATTCCTTTGGTTCACCTGAGTGCTAAATTCTAACTTCAGGACCATAGAGCCTGGAGCACAGAGCAGAAGCAGTGGGCACCCCAGGTACCACTCCCAGATCCTTTGCATACCCACTCCCCTCCAAACCAAATGCTTCAACCGCACATTTATTGCCCTAGAAGATTCAGATTCCCTTATTATGTAGTACCTAGTGTATTACATGTGCTTCTTTGGAATATAAATTTCTCAGGGGAATTTAAAAGTCAGGATTTTAAATTCTGGCATAAGCTAGAAACTCTACTACTTTACAGGCACATTTTACAAAGAGCATCTAAGAGGGGCTCTGAATATGTGAACATAGGGGTTTTATAAATCAAGTTGAAATTGAAACTGCCACATGGATTTTTGCATCATAAATAATTTATTTTCCAACATAAATATTTAAATAAAGAATAAAAATAACTAATTCATAAATTAATTTAAAAAGTTAAAAAACATCTATTGTCTTTTCAGAGGCACCCCATTTGCTGTCTGTCACTGAATGAGCCTCTGCTGGTTGAAGAATGCCTGATCTCATTGTCTGGTCCAGACGTGGTGCCTACTGGGCCATCTTCAGTTTTGAAATTTGTCTGTAAGTCTGTTAATGAAGGAGAAGTTCCAGTAGAGTTCATCTCTGACTACTGTCCAGGCACAGCTGCTGTACTCCTTGGCATCCAGGTATGTCCGGATCCTCACATAGTAACTCTTCAGGCGCAGGATAATCATGGAGTATGCCTGTCTTTTGTTTTCCTCCCCCAGTTTCCCTACCACTGTTGTGTTCAGGAGGTCCATCTGATGATTGAGTTTAGCAAGGAGGTCTGTGACAATGGTCTCATTCCAGCCAGGGTTAGTGTAGCCTCTTTCTAATACATGAAAGATGTCCTTGAGCATCTCATAGATGACAAAGGCAGTGTACTCCTTCTGGAACTGCTGTGGATGTTTGATCTCCTTGGGGATTTTGAAGTCCATCCTGTCACTGAGGCAGTCTGCAGGCCTTCCATTCAACTGCTCTAGGAGCTTCTGACATTCCACACTGCTGTTGAACTGTTGGAGTCGAAGCAGGCTGTAACTTAGGGAAAGAGCTGTGGTGGAGAAGCACAACAGGAGAGCCAGTTGGAGGATGCACCTGTTGTTCATGATGACAACCAGAACAGCACTGCCTACAATCTATGCAAGGTTGAACAGACTGTAAAGGTCTGCAATGTGAATGTCCTGGCTCCATGGGGATGGGCTATTTATATGGGATGGTCCTCTCTCTTTCAGAATAATTTCCCACTTTCAGTTCTCCCTTTCATTTTTACTATGTCATTTTCTTCTTATTGCATTCTTAAGAGTTTCTAAAACCCTTTTTATTTAAACCCCTGATTACTCTATATAATGTATATTAGGGAAAAGATATACAAACTGTGAGAATTTCTAATATTATATAGTTTCAGTAATTTCTCAAGAAAAGGGGGAGAAGGGACTTGAGAGGAAACAAAGAAGCCCCCAATAGCTAAGAGTCATTAACTGAAAAGCCACTCATAGAACAGCAGCTGGATTGGGGGTTTTGCCTATTGCAATGGTAGGTTCATGTGCGAGGGTCTGGGGAGTTCTGAGAGACCTTGGAATAGTGCAGGGAAGAGAAAGTTTCAAACCAACTGTGTCTGAAATAGTGACATGTCTTCCATTTTGTTGGCTTACATCCTTGCTCTTGAAATTGTTAGCCACCATGTGAGGGGTCTGACTGCTCTGAGACTACTGTACTGTAGAAAAGCCCAAACTAGCTCAGGGGAGGCCAGGTGGAACTTGGCAAGATAATTTAAATGTTTAAGCAATGGAATTCCTTTAATTTGCAGTATTATGACTAGAAATTTACCTATGGCTGTCCCTGCAGAAGTGTGTGTGAGTGTATAACACACACAATATCTGTAAATGCCCATTGCAGCAATGTCATAATAATAAATACAATTATCTATCAGGAAAGAAGTGGTTAAGCAATACCATAGTACAGACAGAAAGGAATATTATTGAACCATTAAAATGGAAACAGCTGATATAAACTTATGTCACAAATATGTTTAATGAAATATGTATGATTTATGAAATATATAATGTAATATTCATTAATATATAACATAAAACAAATATATGAAACATATAATTAAATCATATAACATCTGTACAATGTAATACATATCATATAGTATAATTTATTGTAATAATTATTATATATTATATATAATATGTTATCTATAAAATAATTGAAATGAGAATATTATTTGTTTTATAAATTAACTGAAAGACACACAAAAACACAAATTTACATGAATACATATGCTGACACATGCATTTCATCTTTTTCAACAGCTACATCCACTCAATTATTAATAGTAGTCACTTGCAGTGACAATGCTCACAGGGGTGAGAATGTGGCTTGAAAGAACAACCTTTCCCTTTTTACTTGTAACTATAGAAATTTTGTAATATTTAGTAGACAAATTTTTATGTACATTGTATTCATGCATGATAGTTGGATTCATTATGCCATATTTATACATGCACACAACATAACTGGATGCATCTCTCATCTCAGGACCTCTTTTTTCCTTCCCTCCTGCCTCCCCTGATCCCAATCACATAGGGTTTTCTCCAGGATAAAAGAGACATGAGGCATCTTAATCACTCAGTACATTTTGTTTGAGAAAGTTAAAAACCCTTTTTCTGTTTAATATATCTCTTATTTTATTCACATTTAATTTTTTCTATAACAAACACACATTATTGGTGTCATTAGGAAACACAGTTATAGAGGAGAGTAAGTCCTAGTGTCTGCAGCACTTACAGGAGGTGACTCTGGCTCATAACAACTTATTAGATATTTTAAAAGAACTGGAAGAGAAGAGTTTGATGATTCCCAACTAAAAACATGACACTGTTTAAGGAAATGGTGGGATAGTCTGACTGTTAAATGTCCCCTCCAGGCCATGTGTTAAAGCTTGATCTCTAGGGAGCTGCCAAAGGGAGGTGGTGGAGTCTTTTGGAGGTGTCCTCTAGTGGGAAGTTTGAAGGTCACTGCTGGTGGGTCCTTGAAGGGCATTTTGGGAACCTGGCCCCTCCTCACTCCCTTTTACTCCCTGGATATGAGGTGGTCGGGTTTGGCCTATGAAGCTCTCCTGTGGTGACACCCTGCACTGTCAGGCACCCAAAGCAATGGACCAATTAGTCATGGACTGCAACCACCAGAACGTTAACAGTTAATTATCAAGGGTGTTTGTTATGGTATCCAAAAACTGACTAATAATGGTGAAAATACTAGTTACTCTGTTTAAATCATTACACATTATAAACATGTATAATGATTATCCCACTGTACAATATAAATGCTTACAATTATAATGCCTATGTCAATTCAAAGCCCAAATTTGTTTGTATTATAAAGTATATAAGGTCCTATGAGAAACAGGTATATAATGATGAAGAGAGAAAATTTATTAAAAAAAAGTATAGCAACATCATAAAACTCATTTATTTTGTTTGATTTTTGACACTAAAGGCTGATTTCCTCCTTTTTTCTTTGTGTGGTTTTCCAGTTTTCCACTGCCAAACATGTGTTCTCTTGTAATAGACCAATCTACACCAAAGAGGAACAATCAACCACCAAGTGTCAAGGCCATTCTGCCTCTTCTGTGGTTTTTATTCTTACATTATGGCATTTTCATGTGAGCTCATAAAAGGCATTTAGCTTTTTCCTAAGTTCTAGGAAAAAGTAGATTCTAAAATAATGAGTTTTTGAAAAAGAAAATGATCTTGCAGCTGTTTCACTTATGAATGTCTTTTTATGTCAGTGACTGAGTAATTTCTTGGGGAAACTCCATTTTGAAAAGCATCTTAGGATAAGTCTGGAATCATCCATGGCTCACAACACAAAGACCAATGCAAGGTGTTTCAGAGATCAATCCTTTCTACTCAGAGGGAGAACAATCCAGGGAGTCTGGTGATTAGGACCTGCCCTTCAGGACAACTTGTGAGCTCATTTAGAGTTGACCTCTCCTGGTGCAGCATGGGCCTCCTCCTTGGGCCACATCTAGTGGTCTCTGATCCTCCCATGCTGAAATGGCCTTCAGAGTTCATCCTAAGGCAAGAGAAAAGCCACAGAAGTGAAAGCTCTAGTAGTAGTAGTAGTTGTAGTATTGTTACTAATTCTTGAATTCTTACTATACACTGTTCTCTGAATAATTCTCATAATAAACATTTATGTGATACATTAGTCCATTTTTATTACTGTCAACTAAATTCTTGAGGTAAGCTACTTTTTAAAGAAAAGAGATCTATTTAGCTGGCAGTTCTAGAGGTTTAAAGTTCAAGATTGGGTGGCTCCATTGATTTGACCAACTCACTCTAAAGATCAGCAGTGTAATTAACCTAATAATGTTATCATGTGTGTAAGTCACTTGTAACTCTGTTATAAAGGGAAAAATTTTAAAGTTTTAATAACTTTAAGTAACTACAGCTACAAATATTTGTTTATGGATACCCATTATATAAAGTATAAAATCGAAAACATACACTGTAACAGGAGGATTAAATATACTTCTTCTATACAAAATTGAATCAAGTTGTCAGTTTTTAACAGACTTCTGCAATTATAAGATATTCTATGTAACTTTTATGTTTACTACAAAGCAAACCATTGTTTTCTGTATACAAAATATCAAGAGAAAGGAATGAAAGCACACCACTTCAAAATCATCAAATCACTAAAGGACATACTAATACAGGAAGAAAGGAATGAAGAAACTAACAAACAAATCAGAAAGAAATTAACACAATGGCAATAGGGAGCCCTTACCTACCAATCATTAGTGTAAAAGCCAATGGACTAAACATTCCAATCAAAAATAGAGAGTGTCTGAACAGATTCTTCTAAAATGCCCAACAGTATGCTGTCTGCAAGAGACTTCAGCTCTAAGGACATATAAGGAATGAAGGCAAAGGGATGGAAAAGATATTCCACACTGACACTGACCAAAAGGGAACATAGGTAGTTGTACTTACATCAGAAACAGTATCATAACACAAGGAAGGTCCTTACACAATGTTAAAGGGGTAAATTCATTAAGAGTATTTAACAATCGAAAAAACATATACATCCAACATCAGAACACCAAAATATACAAAGAAAGTGTGAATGAATCTGAAGAGAAAAACAGGTTGTAATGTAATAGCAATTTCTGTACCACTTTGGATAACAGATAAATCATTCAGATAGAAAATGAGGCAATATTGGAGTGGAGCTACACTTCAGACCAAATGATCTTAACTAACATACATTAACAGAACTTTCCATCCTACAGAAGAAACCCATTCTTCCCAAATGAATATACAACTTACTCTAGAATAGATATGATAGGCTACAAAACAAGTCTGAATAAATTTAAGATTACAATCATATCATATCAGTATTATTTCCAAAATCAATAATATACAACCAGAAAAAAATTGGAAATTAAACGACTCCCTCCTGAATAAGTAGTGAGTCAAAAATAAATCAAAGGGGAAATTAGAAAGTACCTGAAAGCAAACAAAATTGGGAAATGAACATACCAAAACATGGAATGCAGCAAAACCAGTTCTAACACTGATGCTGATGGGATCAATACCTACATAAGGGAAAAAAGAAAGATCTCAAATGATTAAACCTCCTTTTAACCTCAATAAACTAGTAACAGAAAGGCAAAGAAAGCCCCCACAGTGAGTAGAGGAAGAGAGACAATGAAGATAAGAGCAGAAATAAATTAAAAAGAAACTACAAAATCAATAGGAAAGATCAGCACAAAGTGGAGAAACCTTTGATTACAGTAACTAAGAAGATTCAAAATAAATAAAATCTGGAATAAATGAGGATAGGTTACAATGATACAACAGAAATGCAAAGGAACATTAGAAACTACTATGAACAAGAGCATAATAAATTGATACTCAAAAAGAAATGGATACATGACTATTAGTACATAAACTGTGAAGGATAAATCATGAACAATAGAAATAAATAATGAACAATAAATCATGAACAGACAAATAATGAAAAGGGGGATTCTTCTCAATAATCAAAAATCACAGAACAACAAAAAGTCCAGGACTTGAGGGATTCACTTGTAAGTGCTAGCAACAATGAACAAGAATGACAGAAGAAGAAATACAACCTGTTAATAAATCTATGAAAAAATGTTCAGCAACTCTAGCAAGTAGGGAAATGGAAATTAAAACTACACTGAGATTCCATCTCACTCCAGTCACAATAGCAGTTAACAAGAATAAAACTAACAATAAATGTTGGCGAGGATGTGAGAAAAAAGGTCCACACGTACATTTCTGGTGGGACTGCATTTTGGTAAAAACACTCTGCAAAGCAGTATGGAAATTCCTCAGAAAACTATGAATGGAACCACCATTTGACCCGATTATCCCACTCTTTGATATATACCTAAAGGATATAAAATCAGCATACTTCAGTGACTCATCCACATCAATGTTTATAGCAGCTCAATTCACAATAGCTAAGCTATGGAACCAACCTAGATGACCTTCAGCAGATGAATGGATAAAGAAAATGTGGTATATATACATAATGGAATACTAGTCAGCCTTAAAAGAGAATAAAATGATGGCATTTTCTAGTAAATAGATACAACTGGAGAGTATCATGTTAAGTGAAATAAGCCAATCCCCCAAACCATTGGCCAAATGTTCTGTCTGATATGTGGATGCTAACTCACAATAATAAGTGGAGGAGGGTGGAGGGGCAGAAGTTCATTAAATTGGACAAAGGGGAATGAAGATAATGGCCTGGAATGGGAATAGGAAAGAGAGTAAAATGATTTCAACTCCGCCTCATGTACAAACACAAAATTGGAAGTTATACTCCATGTATATATGATATGTGAAAATACATTTTACTGTCATGTGTAACTAAAAAGAACAAATTAAAAAAAATTTATAAAGAAGAATGAATACCAACTGCAATAGTTAATTTGAATTGTCACCTTGATTGGACTAAAAGATGCTGAAGATTAAGGGATTTTTGACTGTGTCGGTGATGGTGACTAGGAATGATTGGCATTAAAGACCCTACCTAAGTGTGGGCAGCACCATCCAATAGATTGGAGGCTTGACTGGAATTAAAGTTGGAAGGAAAAGGAAGCAGATGTAGATGAAAGCTCAATATTTCTTGAACAGGTTCTTGATTGCTGCTGAGATTGTCTAAGGACAGCAGACCATTGCTCCTTCACTTTTCCAAAGAAGACTTTACCAGTGTTCTCCAGGGAGTTTCCAGAAGCCTCCCGGCTCAAACTGGGGTAGCATCTCTGAACTCTCTAGTTCTGAGACTTCAGTATCTTGGACTGCGCTGCTACTGGTTCCTCCAGCTTTCCAGCCTGCAGACAGCTATTATGGTCTATCCAGCTTCTAGTTGTGTAAGCCACTCTAATAAATCCCCTTTTTATAATCATACCTCCTGGTGGTTCTGTTCCTCTAGAGAATTCTGTCTAATACAGCAACCCTACTCAAATTTTCCCAAATAGTGAGGAGGAGGGAACACTTCTAATTCGTTTTATGAAACCACTATTACCCTGAGATGCAAACCCTATAAGATAGTATAAAATAGAAGCTTATTGGTCAATATGCCCAATGAGCATATTTAGAAAATCCTCAATGAAATCCTCACAAAGAAGACTCAATAGTGTATTAACATGATCATAACCACAATCAAGTGAAATTCATCCCTGGCATGCAGGAATGGTTTTTGTGTGTGTGTGTGTGTGTGTGTGTGTGTGTGTGTGTGTGTAAAATACTACATTAAGAGAAAAAGGGATTAAAATGATATCTTTCCAATAAATGCAGAAAAAATTTGACAGAAATTCAACATTTATTCATCACAAAAACTACCAACAAGGACTAGAGATACAATTCAATGGTAGAGCATTCACCTTGCATGTTTAAGGCACTTGGTTTGATCCCCAGTATTGCAAAAAAAACAAACAAACAAGCATGAAAAAAATAGCAAAACAACTACAACAAAAAAAAAGTTTCAACACATTACATATAGCAGGAATGTACCTCAACATAACAAAGGCCATAGACGGCATGGATATCATTTATAATAGTGCAAAGTAAAACCTTTTCCTGTAGATCAGGAAGAGAACAAGAATGCCTGCTCTGGCCACTTCCTATTCAATATTAGAGTAGAATTCCTAACCAGAGCAAGAAAAATGAAAAGCTGTCCAAATAAGAAAGGAAGAAGTGAACTGATTTGTAAATGACATGATCCTATAGAGTATAGAAAACTATAAATTTCCCACCAAAGCAGTGCTTGAACAAGTAGATTTATACAGTAGAGTTGCAGGATATGAAATCTGCATATAAAAACCAGCAGCCTTTCTATGTGCTAGCAGTGAGATCAAAAGAAAAAATTTAATTGTTGAAGCAAAGGATCTGTCCATTGAAAAGTACAAAATACTGGTGAAAGAAATTGAAGAGGAAATAAATTAATGGAAAGAGATCTTATGTTAGTGGATTGAAAGAATTAATAATGTTAAAATATTCAAACTATCCAAAGTCATCTACAAATTCTATGCAATTCCTATTGAAATTCAAAAGACATATACTTCACAGAATTAAAAAAACAATCCTAAAATTTCAATGAAAAACCAGCAAACAAGAAAAAAGAAAAAAATTCCCAAGCAATATTGACCAAGAAGAACAAACATCAGTTTCAAATTGTACGGGAAAGTTATCATAGGCTAAACATCCTGTATAATGTATACATAAACATGCATAATTGATCAAAGTCCTGTTGGTATTATTATTTTGAACAAAATGTAATATTTTAGGCCAATTAAGATTGAGAAATATCAAAATATTTTGCCTTCATTTATTTTTTTCTTTGAAGCTCTTCCATATTAAAAAAAATACAGGTATGAGTTGCTCACATATAATTTTCCTTCTCTTTAAAGAAATTGTAACATTTTTTTTTTTGCAAAGGAGGTCTCCTGGTATCCAATTCTTTCAATGTTTAACTGAGAAAGTCACTCTTTTCCCTTTCTGCTTGAAGAATGATTTCACAAGGTAAGAATTCTAATGATTAGGCCTCAGTTTTTACTGAGTCTATGCTCAGGATTGTGAACTTTACAAGCTGATTTTTAGTACATACCCTACCCCCAAACCTGTTAGGTGGGACAAGATTATCACAGTGGACTGGAGATGAGTATTTTCCTTCTCCTACATGGAAAACTGGAATGAGCTGGAGTTGGTATTTCCCTTCTTCCATATGGAATGCTTGAAATGGCTCAGATTGAGGATTTCCCTTCCATCTCTCAGTTGTCTCTAAAAATATCCAGTGGGTTAGATCCATATAACTAGCTTGTTCTAAGGGCAGAACTGTTCAGGAGAATCAAGTAGAACCAAATGGTTTATTTCCCTCTCCCCCAGCTGGAAGCACTAGGTGACTTCTCATGATATTTTTTTATGAGAACCCCAAAAATCTCTAGTAATGTGGGGCCATCCCATGACTGGGACCTCTGAAGTTTTCACTCCTGATTGTCCACCTTAAGTCATCAGTGATGCATCAATTACTGGTGAAGTTTCCTACTTGGGCACCAGGTCCTGCTACAGTCTCCCACCTGAGTCCCTGCTCCAGCAAGATGAACTTCCTGTATTCCTGTCTCTCCAACCTTGCAGAGATTAACAGATTAGAGAGCATATAGCCCCATGTCTTCACCTCTCATGCATCCCAACAGTGCTAATCTTTCAGTCCCATCAGCATTTTACTGGTTGTCAAGACAGGATAGACATTTCCAAGCTCCTTACATACAGAACAGACTTAAATGAATTTTTAATTTAATTAAGATTGCCAAATACCAGTACAAAGTATCTATACAATATAAAGCAGTTATATAGCCTTTCTCCTTGCATTGAGATTGATTTTTTTTTCAGGTTTGGATACCAATGAGGCTTAAGCAAATTGGTCCTCATGTTTCTTCTTAACTGAGTGATGGATATTTTAGCATATGGTGGGTGGGAAGCCTAGTCAGGAGGGAAATAAGATTGCAGAGCAGGCTGCAAGCAGGGCAAGGCTCTGGCTTCTTCCACTATAGAAATACAAATAATATATTGAGTAAATACTTGTTCATTAACATATTGATCAATATTTATTAAACAACTTCATATAAAATATGTTTACTCAATATTTCATAATACATATTAAATGTAAATATAAATGGTGACTCTGATTCTACTTTATTGAAAATTAAGTGGTGATTCTTGCAATTTAATTGAGCTATTCTAAAAATACTTTTAATGAAGTTTTAGTGTTGGCTTATTTATAGATCTTGTGCATTCTTTTTAAGGTTTCTTCCAATGTATTTTTTTAGTTTCCAATGTGATTTTGGAAACAAATTTTATAAATCATTATTGTTCTAATTATGAATAAAATTAAATTTTATTATATTTTCTTATTTTGAAAGGGATTGACTTCATTTCATTCACATGTGTGCTTTACATTTAATGAGTAAATATTTAAAACTTTCTTATTTTAAATTCTCATATGGTGAATGTAAATATATAAAAATAGAGAAACACAATCTCTTTGGGGGTCTCCATAATTTTCAAGATGCATCAGTGGGTCTAAAAATCAAAACACTTGAGCAGTGTGATGTTGATAATATTTACAAGTGCCTATTTGTATGGTTGATTGAGGAAGAGTATTATGGTTTATAATATTAATCTCTTTCTTTATTCATTGCTGTATTCAAATCAAAGAAAGACAAATGTGGCATTTTCCTGAGCAGAAGCAGTAACCATGGGGCAGTTCCAGATTCTACTTGGAGCCCAGCCCATGAAAACAGTTGGGGATGGGAGGGAGGAGGATACAAAATATAGGAAGAGCCTGGTTGGAAGACAACATCATCCACCTGAACACAGAGAGTGAGAACCTCACCAAGACTCTCATTGGAGAAGCTTGCTCAGCCATAGTTTCTGTGAAACTTGGAAACCACATGAAAAGCTTATGTACAGCGAAAGGGGAAAGACCCTGTTTTCCTCTCCCACCTACTGCCTCATTCACCACACACACTGGGTCACCAAGCTGCTCCTGCCCAGGTTGTGGGTTTTTGGTAACCACAGCAACAGTTACAGGGGCAGAGAATTCTCCATCTGAGCTGTGAGAGGAGGGGGAGTGCCACTGGGTCAGATACTTCCTGTTCCTCTGTCCTTTCCCACATTCTGCATGTCTTGTCACAGGCTTTTAACCAGACTGCTTCTTCAGTTTCAGTCCTACTCACCACCAGATCCAGATGTCAATAGGCCACTGTGCTGGGGACTGTGCCCAACTCTTGCCAAAGTTAGGATTTGGAATAAACTACCCCAAAAGTGACCCCTTAGAAACTGAGAAAACCACAGAAGTAAGAAAGTCATTCTCTTTTGTGTGTGTGCTCTGGCCATAACGTATGCTCTGAAATTCCTCCCCTAAAGTGGGTCATAAGACATGCAATAGGCATCCTGCCCTATGCCCAGAGAACAGGCATGAAACCCAGAGACTCCCAGAAGAATCTGAGTAAATAGACCTTGCACAGTCCCCCAGTTTGTTACCACTGGGTCAGACCCACATTTAGGAAGCCATCCCGCCTCAGGGCTGTGCCATTCATCTACCTTAAGCATGAAAGGCAGTTTCCATCCTCATTTCTGATTCCTTCCATATCTTGTAAACTTTGGCTAAATAAATTTGTCTTGCTTTTCTATTGTTGGTCTCTCTTCTATTAAAAAATGTTAGCCTTGAATCTACAATTGCTGAGGAAAAGACTTCCTTTTCTTCCCCCTTCCTATATACAAAGTAATCTTTTAAAAAAACATTTATATTTTAGTTGTAGGTGGACACAATACGTTTTATTTTATTTTTATGTGGTGCTGAGGGTCAAACCCAGTGCCTCACATATGCTAGGCAGGCACTTTGCCACTAAGCTGCAGCCCCAGCCCCACCCCCTTTCTATTTACAAAAATTACCAGAAGGCCCTCCAGTGTGTACATCCTGCCACATTGGAAGGCTCCCATCAGTGGTCAGTGGACCTGGGGCAGACAAGGGCTGCCCACCCAGCACCTCTAACATGTGCCCTCAGGACCCTGCTTCTAGAAACTCCTGAGGAGCCTTCTCAGAGATGTTGTTCGCCCTGAGCATGAATCTACATTTCCTTTGAGATTCTAGGCAGTTCTCTGTGCCATATTTAATTCTCACAATTCCCCTTAGGGCTATGATGGTTAAATTTAGCTGTCACCTTGACTAGATGACATACTATTTAGAGAATGGTAAAGCGTTATTTATGGGTCTATGTGAAAGTGTGACTAGAGGAAATCAACACGTGATTCAGTGAACTGAGTGGGAAGATCAATGTTGTCAGGTGCCATCAAACAGCTAGAGGCCCAACCAGAACAGAAGGAAAAGAAAGGGACATTTCCTCCCCTCTCCCTCTGCTAAAACTAATACACTCATTTTCTTTTGTACATCAGAACTCCATGCTCCCTGGCTCTATAGAATCCAGTATTTACACTAGCAGTCTCCCTGTATTTTCAGGTCTTGGCCTTAGAGAGAAATATATCACCAACTTCTCTGATTCTGGGGCTGCCAGAATTGGTCAGAGTCATACTACTGTCATCTCAGAGATTCCAGTTGCAGATAGCCTGTTGTGTGATTTCTTAGCCACCATAATCATGAGAGCCAATTTCTTTAATAAACCCCCCATTATCTATCTATATGTCTAACTATCTATCTTTCTTTCTACATCAAATGTCTTAAATATGTTCAGGTATTTCCTGGGGCTGATAGCATGCAATGATTGGTTGACATGTTGGTAGAGATGCCAGACCCTCTTACTCCACCACCGCAATTTCTCATACATCAATGCCCCTGGAGGCAACATTATCAATTGTAGTGTGATTGTGCATCCTGAAATAGTCCTATGACTTGGATCTCCCTTCTTCCAACTGAAGTATGGGAGCATTCCTACCTACCCAGAGAACTGGAGAGAGACATGCTCTTCAATGCCTCTGAAGGTAAGTCCACCAACCTCAGTCCAAGTGCAGATCCTGAAGCACACTGCTCTCTATAATCTGGAGCCAGTACTGCCCATGCAAGAACCTGCCTAGGGACTTAGGAAGATATTCAAAAGACCCATTGGGAAGCATATCCATCTATTTAACTGATAACAAGCCAATCTTTTCAGATTCAACTGTGGATCCTAAAGCAAGTTTTGTCCCAGTGCCAGCCCTACTGACCAAAGTCCTGGTCTTATCCATCCAGACCAGGCAGGATCCATGCCAACCTCCTAGACCCTAGAATCAGGCCTCTAAACTCCCTTCCATACTACAGACTCAACAGCTTCCATATGATCTGACTCCCTTTCCACCTCACATTGATGCCAGAAGGAATCCCATCATCCTGGGGAAGCAATGGAGAAAATCTTTACCTGATGAAATAAGGCTATAAGAATGTTAGAGCTGCTTGCCCCTGCAAATGCACAGATACCAATGCAAGGTACATGGACCATGAGGTATGAGTCAAGCACATCACCAACAAAGGGATAATAAATCACCACCAATAACAGATCCCAAGAAAATAGAGATATAAGAATTACCAGACAAAATATTTAAAATCAAATACGTTAAAGAAGCTTAATGAGGTGAAGGAGAAGACAGAGAGCTAAATGAAATCAAGAGAACAATTTATGAACCAAATATATGTTAGATAATGGAACAGAACCCATGTAAAAGAATCAAATAGATTCTGGAGCTGAAAAGTGTACTGAAAAAACTGAAAAGCTTAATAGAGACTTTCAACAGTAGGCTGAATCATGTAGAAGACAGAGTCAATAAACACAAAGACAGGCTGTTTGAAATAAGTCAATTAGACACACAAAGAGAATTAAAACAAAGGACAAAAGCAAAAGGAAACTATGGTACATATTACCATCAAACATGAATATGTGACTTAAAGAAATGTGAGAGGTGACAACAGAGAGGATCAGAAAGCTTATTCAAGTAAAAAATGTGTGACAACTTCCCAAATCTTGGGGAAAATATTGACTGAAAGAATTTCTGTTAAGATCAGTTCATTAGCTGAAAGAACTTCTGTCAAGATCAGTTGATAAAGAACACAATAATGTGTCACACAATGACATTTTGGTTAAAAATGAATCACATAATATGAAGTTGGTCCCATAAAATTATAACAGAGCTGAGAAACTTCTATTACTTAGAAAAAGAAACCTCTTCAGAAAAAAAAAAATCCCCAGGAAAATTCACAGTGAAGTGCTTTAGCAGAAGCTTCTCTTGGTTCAATATGGCTTGAACATTATAGTTCAGTCCTTGAATCATTGTTGGGAGAGATCCAACCAAGGGATCTTCTGACAGGAATTCCTACACAGAGCTATTGTTGAAAGAAAGATAAATTTGTATTAAGATCCAGTAACTTAATACATATTTTTGTTGTCTGTTCAGAACTTAGCATCAAACTAACTGAAAATTGTCAGTGAAAACAGCACTCTTGATGAATTCTTTTCCATGAGAATATTAAATTTCAAACTTCCTGGAACTGCAAATTGCCTTCAAGAATTTTATTGAAAAAATTAAATTTATAAATAATGACATTATTTCTTCAAAATAAACCATGCTATTCTCTCTAAATATTTTTGGTCAATTTAAAATGCAGGATGTATGACACTAATTTAATATACTCTCATGGTTTAGATTTGAGGTTTTTTTGCAGGTGCAAAACTGATAGATGAGATTGTATTTGGGGATTCAGGAAAAAAACACTCATGTAATTGGGTAGAGGTTGTCATCAGCCTTATTTGATTCTTTCTTTGCTGACTTTTCTTTGATGATTGCTAATAATGAAAAAGGATAATTCAATTTTCCTTCTGACAACCTTCCAAGCACAGGAGCTGTTTTCCTTTTCCTTCAGATAGCAGATGATTCTTTGGAAATACTTACGGGAAGCAAATCCCTAATGGAGACATGATTTTTCTACCTGTGTTAGCTTCAGTTGATCCAGACTGAGACAAAGCCGAGAGAGTAGTTGATCAAGGAGGAACTCATCTCCAACAGCACAGTTATCCACTGTGCTGTTGAAATTGAACATCTGGCTGGATGATCAGATGGTAGAGATAGGTAGCTTCCATCTTCTGGATTTGGGTGATCTTCCCTCTTTACCAAAAAATGTGGAAGTTGGCTCTGTCTTTCAGGCATTTCTAAGACCATCTGATGGTGATCAAACAAGATAACATCAACCTAATTTATTGATTTTACACCAGAAGGTAGTTGTTCAAGTAAGTTTCAGATGTGCCCATCCAAATGGATACTTATCAGTACAATGGGAAGTGTCTTTGACCTAAAGACAAAAGTGTGTATAGAACCAGATGCTGATAGCAAAGGTCTTCTCTTTGTATAGCTAGAGTGACTAGAACAGTCATTTGAACTTCAGAACACAAATAATTTCAGTTTTCTAAATACTATCTTATTACCCACTTCATCTGCTTAAACCTCTGAATTATATCTTTTAAATCTCTGAGCTGGGCACAGGGGATTCATGGATGACATTGACCTCCATTAGAACCCAATTTTACAAAAATTACTGACCTCCAGTATCATACAGGACTATAATTCCAATCTCTCTATCTCACACAAACACACACTCACACAGACACAAAGACACTTTTTTTCATCTATAAATATTACTCTTCTCTCTACCAGAAATAAACTTTTAGTCCTGATGCTAATGTTCATTTTTCCCTCCTTCTTTGGCACAGAAAGTCTGCTCCCTCAGACCTATGAATCCCTGAAGTTGTTCCATGTTTTCCAAGATCATCTTTGGCAGTAAAGTTCCAGAATGGGACTGCACTTTGATTTATTCACAGCAGAAGCTACTGATTACTGGCGAATGAGTTTCTCTCTGTTCCTCTCCTTTTAGGACATACTCCTGCAGGTCTGTGTGGTTGTATTTCACTGAGCCAAAAGATCAGAGTTAATGGAGACATTGTCTTTTCTGTCTACCATTTTCTTACTGAGGTCTACAATGTTCCTCGGTCTACCAATAATCGTAGGAGGAATCCAGGTCTTTCTCAGCTGTTTATGAGTATGGAGATTATAATGTCAATATAATAATATTTCCCCAACACCAACAGGCCCTCAAGGTGATTGTCACAACTAGTAACAAGTTCTGCTGTCAGATGACAAAGTGTCCTCAGTCCACACTCACCAGACTCATCTAGAGAGCAGGTGCACCACCTCTTCATGATGTGAGAACTTTGTTACTGAGACTCATTTCTTTATTGACAAAATAATAAACTCTCCATGATTCTTGCCGCTGACTCTAGAGTTCTTGGCACAAGGACCCTAGCATTCAGTAGTGACTTCTCCTCTCCTGATACATGTACCCAGGTATCAAAAGTATTAGCAGTCTTCTAATTCTGAGATTAAAGGTTTGTTATGATTAGGAAGCTAGAGGACTTATCTAATAAGAATCATTTGCCTTCAATAGCCAAGTAAGATGTATTTTTCTAATTACAATTTTATTGTTAAATTCTTCCACTTTTTAGAATTCTTGTCTTCCTCAGATTTTCTTAGCTAGGCACAAGGCACTCATGGAAGATTCTGTCCCTCATGTGAAGCTAAACTTAGAGAAACACATGGCCTTCAGTTGACCACAGTTAGTGTGGTTCCATTGGGGATCATTGCTCCTTGGTCCCTGTCTCACTCTGACAGTGCAGGGTGGTGAGACCCAGGCTATCATGCCAAGGAGGAAAAGCCCTCTTTCCTCTCCTTCTCTTTGTAATTACCAGGAAATGCATTAGGCTTTTATAATGATGTCAGACAAATAATGGAAAGTAGAAGAACGGAAAAGCCTGCACTGATTTTCTCTATCATATTTCATTTCTCGTTTCAACTTTCCTAAAAAGCAAAACTAGACAGTTTGTGGGTAAAAGGGAAAAGAAACGGATGTCATAATCTCACGAAAGTGAAAGGAGGAAGTTACTCTCCCTTGAGTATTGGCAGAGTGTAAGTTAGCCTCATGCAATGCAGCCAAATTGAGCCCCAGGGCCATGGCAGAGGGGAAGACTGAGGGCCAAAGCTCAGGTGCCCAAGGCAGAGAAATGCCTGCTTCTTTCAGAGGCTCAAAGACCAGTCAATGGACTGCCTGACTGTTCTTCCATTTAATCCAGATTTGATCATCCATTAAAACTAATATTAAATGAGAAAATACTAAAAGCTTACTCATGAAGGATATTATTTGCCATTTTTTGGCTGGGGAAGTGGACTCTAATCCTCAGGTAGGGGTCTGAACTCTTAACATTATGTTTGTACCTACTTAACGCAGATGCACCCACTGGAAAGAAAACAAAAGAACTGATCCATCAGTTTCTTCTTTTCAATCAATCCCATTAAGTAAAGGAACCCTAATAAATATCTTTGCTGCCATCGGAAACTGTGACCTTCCCATATGCACATTACCAATGCCTATCCTGGTGGGAAGGCCCTACTCTATCTTTTGCTAAATGTTGCTCACTTATCTGTGTACATCCTTTCTGCCCAAGTACTACTTCATTTTGTTTTGTTTTTAAAGGAGTCTACATGGTGACAAAAATGTAAGAGATTTCATGGTTCCATGAATGATTTTCCCCATGCTGTGTTCATTTGCTGATCTCCATGGGTATCACTCTTGTCCCCTCTCATACCCTGCATGTGGCAGTGGTCTCAATGTCACCTGTGCTGAGAGCACTGATGTTGTCCACATCTCCATGGGAGAGCTCTGCAACATGTACTTCAGTATTCTCTCCCTTTGAATTGGAATTATTTGAGCCACTCCTCAATGCTGCCCATTCATACTCTGTCATCTCCTGGGGACCCACTGCTGCCTTGGTCAATTATTTAAGCATCTGTGTTCTCTCTCTGCACTCTCCAGCTACTGTTGACCCTTTCAACTTTTCCTGTCTTGATGTGTAGATTGGTTTTCTAAGCAAATGAAACCCTACCTCTGTGCAGGTCTTCCTGGAGGCTTCTAATGGCAGCACAGAGGAGCTATTGGAATCTTTACCAGCTTATCAGGAGCAAGTGTTTGTCTATGGACTATCTTTCTGTGTTCAGTAGGCCAACCTTGGCATGTGAAGTGTGAGGCTTGGCAGGCAGGGAGGGTTGAGTTGCGGCCACCTTCACCTCTTGCTTCTTATAACACTGAGCCAAGCTTTCTCCAGCTGGTGTTTTCCAAGTCACCCAGGGCAGTACCAGGGATCTCCCATTATCCTTCTCTACTCCTGTTTCCAGACTGAGATAGAGCCCCCCGGCTGCCAGCTTCACCACTTCCTCACCTGGTTTCCAAGACTTTCCACTGTATAATAAATTAACATCTGGATATGATCAGAAGATGGTTCCAGAGATGTTTCAGTTTAAGTTGAAAATACAGAGCCAAATATTGCAATTTTGGTACAAGGAGCATGGCATGGGAAAGAATTTAAAGTAAAGTGACATTAAATAGGTGAACAACATTAAAAATAATTAAAGAATGAACAGGGAAATAATGTTGAAAGTTGTTTTCAAGTCAGAGTGCTATGAGAGAGAGAAAGAGAGAGAGACAGAGAGAGAGAGAGAGGAGAGAAACAGAGAAATGAGGAGAAAGGAAGCCGACAGGTGAATAAAGAAATTGCAAATCTTTTTTGCCTCTCCTAAACTGAGTCTCCAACAATTGGTACAGAAAGAAAGAAGACAAAGACAAAATCATTTTAAAATATAATTTTGGGTTTCCCAGTCCCCCCATCCTCTCATCTGGAGAAGAATCTAAAGTTTGGGTCTGTCATCTGAGCTATGGTTTGAGTGATCCCTCCCTCACTCCAAGCCCCTTTCTGCTAGAAGAGCACTTCACAGGCAATTCCTGATCATCCTCATAAGTAACCACACTATTCAAACTTCTTTAAACTTCCCAAAGTCTTCCCCAATGGATTCTTCCACTGGCTGTCAGTTGGCCATTTCTGCATTTTTTGAAACCCCTTTCCATTTGTCTTGTTGTGTCTCACTCCTGAATCAAGGCAGAGTAAATCTTCCAAGTCATTATTCAAAGAGACACTAAGAATTTTCTCTTGTCTAGGCTTGGTGGTGCATAACTTCAATCCCAGTGACTCAGGAGGGTAAGGAAAAAGGAGATGACAAGTTCAAGACCAGCCTCAGCAACTTAGTGAGGCCCTAAGCAACTTGGTAAGTTATAAGTTGTCTCAAAATAAAAAAATTAAAAGGACTCGAGTTGGGGCTCCATGGTAAAGCACCCTGGAGTTCAATCCCTCCTTCCAAAAACAGAATTTTCTCTTCACTATAAAGTCATGCTAGATGATCTACTACAAATAAAATTGCAAAACTAACCACTTAGATTTTTCTTGATTTTACTATAGTTCCATATCCAATAGGTATGCTCTCCTGCCTCCTAACATCACACACCAATGGGACTGAAGGGCCAGGAGACTCTGGAAGGCTGAGCAGGCTGGAGGGAAGGGTAGCATTCTGACCCTTTCTCCCACACACTCCTTCTTTGCCAAAAAGACACTATCTGCATGGGGACAGGAGTCTTTTCCCTCTCTGAGATGGAAAATTAAGGAAATGGACTCTTCCCGTATTGGGGTCACTTCCTCGCAAGAGAACAGCCTATTTTAGCTCTGGGAGAAAAGCTTCTTGCCAGGACACAGAATTGTGCACAGAACAGAAGTTTGATTGCTAGACTTGAACTCTCTCCATCCATCTTGGCCAAGTAGGTGCTGTCTTCTTCTGTCATTATTTTAATAGCTTCCAAAGTGAAATGAATCAAACTTTCTCTTTCTTTTTTGTCACAGTTACTGTTACATCATTATAATGACTACTCTCCTCTAATTCTAAAAGTATTAACCAGGAGGAACTAAAACTTCTCTTGGAAGTTTCTGGCAAACCTAAAACTTTCATACAATCATTGCTTTCAGTTAATGGCTGCATACAATTGTAGAGAAAATTTATAGTCACAAACCATAATAGAACAGGAAGCAGATGTATATACACTGGGGCAGGTTAATGGAAAATGAAGGAGGATATCACAGTAGGTTTTTGTCTTTGTTTTCTTTTTGTGGTTTTGCTTGCTTTTTTGTTTTATACCAGTAATTCAACCCAGGGACACTTAACCACTGAGCCACATCCCAGCTCTTTTACTTTTTGATTTTGAGGCAGTGTATCACTAAGTTGCTTAGGGCCTAGCTAGGTTGCTGAGAATGGCTTTGAATTTGCCATCCTCCTTCCTCAGGCTGGAGAGCCTCTGGGATTACAGGCATGCACCACCACACCAGGCCACACTGGAGATTTCTGAATCAGAGAGGGAAGAAACAATTATGATATGACAGTGACAGGATAGGATCCATGGAAGTAAGGAGAAAGGGAGTGTGTCACAGTACTCACAATCCACAAATGAAATGTTTATAAACACATGTACATATATGTATATTATGATGATATTTTAAAATAATTTTATACTATGTACTGTTTATTATTCATAAACACACACACACACACACACACACGAATGAAAAGCTGTGATCTGCAGCATGGATGGAACTGGAGATCCTCATGTAAAGTGCAATGACTCAGGACAGGAAGACAAGTGCCACAGGATGTTACTCACATGTGAAATAGAGAGAAGCTGATGTCATAGGAGCTGAGAGTGGAATGGTGCTTACCTGAGGCCTGAGAGAGTGGAAGGTGGGGGAAGATGAAAAAGGCTGATCAACACTTGCCACAATACAAGTGGAAAGGGGCAAGGAGCTGGTGGGCAAATGCAGGACATGGTGACTGTAGAGAGCACGAACCTCCTGGGCATTTGAAAAAGCTGGAGGGAGGGATCTTGAGACGTTCACAACAGAGACATGATAAATGTTCAAGAAGATGAATGTGTTTAACCTGATTAAAACATTGCACCAGACATAATATGGTATCCCACTAAAATGCACAACTTTTGTATTTTTATGTACTACCTGTTGTGAGTATTAAAAACATCACTTCAGGGGAAAATAGGTGGGACTGGCATAATTAGTGAGAGATGAAGAATATCTAAACAGGAACCCCACTGGAGTAGGTGGAGAGATGAGTAAGAGAAATCCCATTACCTTTTCCCTCAACTGGGGTATGATTTTCATGCTTCTCTTTAATAATATTCATATTTTGTTGATTTTCTGTTAATCTCAACTTGCCTAAAAGTATCATGGCTAAGCTGATGGGAAAATGCAAAGATAATGATGTGAAGAAAGGAAATCAACATAGAAAACAGCATTTATTTAGAACTAAAATTTTCATTGCTATTTACAATAAAAGGGAAGAAAAAGAAAAAAATATTTACACAACTGCTAGGCACACTGATGCATGCCTGTAGTCTCAGGCACTCAGGAGGCTGAAGCAAGAGAATCACAAGTCCAAAGCCATCCTCAGCAAAACCAAGGTACTAAGCAACTCAGTGAGACCCTGTCTCTAAACAAACAGGACTGGGGATGTTGCTAAAAGTGGCCGAGTAGTGGCCGAGTGCCCCTGATTTAAACCCCCAGTACCAAAAAAATAAATAATAAAAGGAAATATTTACCCAACCCCTCATCCACCTGCAAGAATTTAATTTTAAAATTAAAGAAGTTACAAATGAAGAATGCAAAATAAATTGATTACATATAAAGAAATGTTTTATTAATCATACTTTAAAAGTACACATAATAATACATAAACAAAATAAATTAAATTTTATAAATAGTTAAATAAATAAATATTTAAATAAATAAATAGATAACATCTGCAAAGATGTAAGGGACTAGTGCTTGTAGATTTGAAAGCAATATTGCCTAAACTGCTGAAAACATCTGACAGATTGCTTGAATTCTTGTCACAGTTACAGCAAGAATGAGAGTCTTTGAAGTGGCAGTAATAGTGGGAGTGTGGTAAGGTGTGCTCATCAGTGAGAAGCATTTCCCTGCTGGTCCAGGTCTCATTCCATGCTCCTTAGTCTTCCATACAAGTCGGCTGATGAAGAGAAGGATTTCATGATTTCTGCTCTGACCACCTCCCAGGCACAAGGCAGGTATTTCTTCTCCTTCAGGTAGACAGTGATCCTGTGGAAGTACTTCCTCACAGCCCTCAGGGAAGCCTCTTCTACTTGTGCCTGCTTGGACCCACAGGCTTTCAGGTCATCCAGCTGCTGATGGAGACCAGTGAGAAAAGTATCCAGGAGGGTCTTGTCCCAAGCAGCAAAGGCCTCCTGGGTACTGAGGAGGTTGAAGATCTGCTGCGTCATCTGGTGGAGAACAGCAACAGCTTGAGCCTTCTGCACCTGCTCACCCTCCAACAGCTTCTGGGGGAAGGCAAAGTCCTTTCTGTAGTTCATGCAGGAGAAAGTGGGAATTCTCCTCATTTTTTGTAGGAGTATCAGAGCCCCCTCTTCATTTTTCTCAGGAGTTTCAAGACTCAGGTTGTGTATCTGAGGCAGCTCACAGCCCAGAGAGCAGGTGTTCTTGCAGCTGAGCACCACCAGGGCCAGCAGGAAAGCCAAGGGCAAGGCCATTGGGGATCTTGAAGATGCTGCTGGGCTGCTTGAGATGGGTGGTCTTGCACCTTTGCCTCTAGGTCCTCTGAAGCCCTTGACTTGTTCTTATGTCTTAAATAGGAACCAATATGATTTCAGTTTTCTGAATGTCACCAGTACTTTCTACTTCTGTTTTTGCTTTCCTTTATGCATTCACTACATATGCTTAGAGCAAAGTTTCCCAATCATTTTTTCATTATTGATTCCCCTTCTCTGTCCCTAGACCCTTTTTTAGAATTATTTTCTCAGCTGAAACTCCTATTTTTTATTGGGGGGTAGGGTTACTGGGGATTGAACCCTGAGGCACTTTTACACTGAGTCACATCCCCAGCCCTTTTTATTTTTATTTTAAAACAGGACTTTTTAAGTTGCTATGGCTTCCTTTAGTTTCTGAGGCTGTCCTCAAACTTGAGATCCTCTTGTCTCTGCCTGGGGAAGTCACTGGGATTAAAGGTGTGCACATTCATGCTCAGCCTATTAAATTTTAATAACAGACATACTGTGTATGTATTTATATACACAATGGATATGTCTACTTTGTAAGTAAAAGTGTTAAATTTAAATATTATATTCAATACAGAGTTTAAAATGTCTAAAACAAACTCAGTAAAAAATTAGGCTGAAAATCTATTGGCATTGAACTTAACTGTCCAAATAAATTTACTTAGTGACTTTAATGAAACTAACTTACTTATAGAAATCATATGTATCAAATTCATGTTTGATAAAAACTTGGCCAGTTTTGAACATTAACCTGACTTTGAGAAGCAACTTCTTTCACAGAGTCATTGATAGTAGGAACCTTAACGAATGTCATCTTTTCTCGTGATGTTCAATTTTGTGGAATGACACTTTGGAACAGAATTATTTTTCTAAAGTGCATACTTCAAAGAAATGTTTTTTTTTACTTAAAATTAGTTTAGTACACACAGTGTAAAATGAAGACCAGACTATAAAAGAACTTGTCTTCTTTTTCCACAAGTTATCCAGCTATGATGCCTTATCCACCATCTTTGCATGTAGGTATCACATATGCATAAACTCACACCAAGTACATATGGATGGAAATGATCTTTTCCAGCTTGGTTTTGGTCTGTGAAATCATCGTCATGTGATTCACCACACTTTCCCCCTTTCTAGTGCAGTGGAATATATTCCAGCACCCCAGTAACATTTTGGAGTTACATGTTGATCTTGGGCAAAGCCACCAATGGGATGACACCCAGGTCCTTTAATCACTGTTGGAAATGGTCCAATCACATTGTCACCTGACTGGAATTCCTACACCCAGCTCTTTTATGAAAGCAAGGTAACTTTGTATTATGATCTAGTTACTGACAGTTCTTGCTTATCTGTTAAGAAACTAGCATCAACTTACCTGAGGAATGTAGCTCAAAAATACCATCTCAAGGAATCTTTCCTTTGAAAAAAAACAAATTTCAAACTTTGGAAACTGCAAATTGTCCTCAAGAATTTCAACAGAAAAACACAAGTTTAAAATCTTAACATTATTTATTTAAGAAAATAAACCATGTGTTTCTTTCTAAAAGTTTTTGGTCAATTTTAAATGCCTCATGCACAACAGATTTTTAAAATAATCTCATTATTTTGGTTTTATATATTTTTCATCTGTTGCATAATTGAGGCGAGATAGTGTTTAGGGACTCATAAAACACTGTGTGATTGTTTAGAGGGAGCAGTAAGTATAAATTTTCTTTTTATTTGTTGACTTGACTTTGATGATTGCTAATGAGGGAAAAGGACAATTCAGTTTCCCCTCAGACAACCTCCTAGGCACAGGAGTTGTATTTCTTTCCCTTCAGATAGCAAGTGATTCTCTGGAAATACTTTTGGACTACGAATCCCTAATGGAGACACAAAGCTTTTCCCATGTGTGTCAGCTTCAGTTAATTCAGACGGAGATGAAGCCTAGAGAGTAGCTGATGGAGAAGGACCTTATCTCCAGCAGCACGGTTGAGCATCCTGCTGAAGAGAAGGAACATCTGCTGGAGCATCATATGGTAGAGATAGGTGGCTTCTGTCTTCTGGATTTGGGTAATCTTCCCTGTTTTCGAAGGAAAATGAAAGTCAGCTCTGTTGGTCAGGCATTTCTCAGAGGGAGTGCTTTTCAGCCATTTTAATCAAAAAGATTCCTTGTTTTCCAGGTCACAGTTCAAAGACATGACCCAGCCAAGAGAGCAGGCAGTGTGGAAGCAGCACATCATCACTCCTGCTATTAGCTGAAAGATCTGGACCACTCTGAGATTCAATGATTCAGTCTGCATCTGAGGGGCCAGCAGACACTGCCACACTGTGAGTCTGCTCAAGAGGTGGCCTCAGGCTCTTCAGAAGATGAAAGAAATCACGAAAGTTTTAAAAAGCAAAGACCAAAACTTTGACCTTTTGCATAATCATTTAAGTAGAAAGTCTTTGACAAAAAGAATTTAAGCCAAGAACCCCACAGTTGGGCTCTGCAGTTGGAGACATCCTAGCTGGTTATGTCAACTTTGAACAACAGTGAACCTCCTTATCCTTGGTGAGGTAGAAACTGCCTGAGCTTTTCTTGGTTAGCCACTACACAATCTAAACTACTTTTCTTTTTTGTGAAGAATTCGTTTATTCAACGAGTGGAGGACGCGAGATGGTATAGGTTTTAATCACACAGATTGTGTGTTTAGAGTACCGTGTGGGCACTATGGGGAGAAGCAGAAAAGTGTAGACAGTCAAGGGGTACCGGAAGTGACCAGAGTTGAGACCCTTTTAGGAGAGTTGGAGACATGGTCTTCTTTGGAGCCAGAGCAAGGAGTGTTCAGTGCCCCTCTATGGATGTTTTTAGTGTATTCCAGCACTTAAGTTTTCAAAATGATGGCACTGAAGAAGTTGGAGGCATGTTATCACTCACAACATTATTTTGAGTTAAAAGCTTTTTATTTATACTATATAAGAATTTCATATAATTTTACTTTCCTAAAGTTATAAGAGGCAAAGTCAATGATATTTCAAGATGATCATTTTTTCAATTGAGATAATGAAGTTTAATATATGATAGAAGGGTATATCATACATTTGATATTATATTTTGTTTATTCTTAAAATATATTAATATATCCCTATAATATACAGTATGAGCTTAAATAACATAAATTTATACAACTGAATGTATATCGTATATTACATATATGAAATAACATGTATATTATATTTTTATGTTATAAAAACATACATAGTTTGTATGTAAAATATGTATAGTATATGTTATTCATATATATGTGAAACACTCATTTAATACATATATTTATATCATATAAGTATATATTTTAATATATTACGTGTATTATATATGAATACTATATTATTTATCTAATTATGAAGCATAATATACAGTATGCTTTAAATAAAATAAGCATCTAAATTATAACAATTTATGTTCATATAATATATATATATTATTAAATGTATATCAATAAATATAAAATATAAGTCTATATATATATATATATATTAGCAAGACTGAGGTACCAACCTAGATGCCCTTCAATAGACGAATGGATAAAAAAAAATGTGGCATTTATACACAATAAAGTATTACTCTGCATTAAAAAATGACAAAATCATAGAATTTGGAGGGAAATGGATAGCATTAGAGCAGATTATGCTAAGTGAAGCTAGCCAAGCCCTAAAAAACAAATGCCAAATGTCTTCTTTGATATAAAGAGGGTAACTAAGAACAGACTAGGCAAGAAGAGCATGAGAAGAAGACCAACATTAAACAAGGATGAGAAGTGGGAGGGAAAGGGAGAGAGAAGGGAAATTGCATGGAAATGGAAGGAGACCCTCAGGGTTATACAAAATTACATACATGAGGAAGTGAGGGGAAAGGGAAAAAATAATACAAGGGGGAGGAATGAATTACAGTAGAGGGGGTAGAGAGAGAAGAGGGGAGGGGAGGGGAGGGGAGGGGGGATAATAGAGGATAGGAAAGGCAGCAGAATACAACAGACATGAGTATGTCAATATGTAAATCAATGGAAGTGTAACTTATGTGATTCTGCAAGCTGTATACAGGGTAAAAATGGGAGTTCATAACCCACTTGAATCAAAATGTGAAATATGATATATCAAAAACTATGTAATGTTTTGAACAACCAACAATAAATAAATAAATAAAATAGGGAAAAAAAAGAAAATATGTATTCATATCATTTTATATATGTTAATAGCGTATTTTATAAAATACAAATATGTATTTCATACATTACAAATTATGGGTGCTTGAATATATGTCCTTATATAATAATCTAATAAATATATGTAATAATTTATAAATATTTGTAAATGAACTATATAGTATATATTTATCATTTAATTTATATTGATATTATTTAATATATGTGTTAATATTCATTTATATAATGTATATTAGAATTATATGTCCATGTTATAAATGACATATAATGTATACATTATTTAAATTTTTATTTTAGTTCTACAGTCCAAGTTGAACCAAATTAAGCAAAGAGAATTTTCAACTGCAGCTCCAATACATTCTCAGGAGCCTACACTTTGTCTCCCTTGAAATGCAAACTCTAGGACAAGGGATTGTCTGCTGGACTGAAAGGAGCAGAGAAAAGTTGCCACTTCTAAGGAATGCCTGGCTCAGAGGGAGGGAGACTACAGTACACTGGTGGTCCTTTCCTGGAACCAACATCAACAAGTTGAAACTGGCTATTCTTATCAATAGCAAGATAAATGAAACAATGGCATCCCTCATGGTCAGTTAGTATCAAACCAGATTTGGTGACTTGTTTTAAAGATATGAGTAAAAAACAGAATCATTAAGAAAACAAAAGGTTTATTCTCTTTATATATAAAGATAGTTAGATATTGATATACAGATATATGGAAAAATAAATATACAAAATAATATGAATACATATTAATTAATTAAATATATATGATATACATACATCTCTACATTACATATATGAGATACATAAAATACATATTTACACTAAAAATCCATACATCTATATAAAAATAAATGTATGTTCATATAAAATATATAATGTATTCACATTATATATATATGTGTGTGTGTGTGTGTGTGTGTGTGTGTGTGTGTGTGTGTGTGTCTCCCATTTACAAAAGAAAAAGAGAAACACAGGGAGTCCATAAGTAACAAAACCACTGTTGCAACATAGACCAGCCTACTCAGAGTCTGCAGCTCTTACAAGCTGTATGGGGAGCGGATTTCTAAACTCATCAATGATTTCCCAGTGATCCTGTCTAAGTAATGGTAAAGTATTTCTCTTCATCTTCCATTTGACTCCTTCAGTGAATAGCCCCACTTGCTAAAGCCAAAGGTTACCTTAGTACTAAAGTAGGCCCAGTTTACTTACACATCAGTCTTATTTTCTTTTTTACACTGAGTCTTCACAGGCTTAATGATCTTTGTAAAACTCTTTGATTAGTCCAGCAATATATTCATATATCCCCCATTTAAAAAGAAAAATAGAAACACAGGGAGTCCATAAATAGCAAAACCATGTTGGAACATAGATCAACCATATTCATATATGACTGAAATCCTACTTACTCCCATCCACTTATTCAAATATATTTAAAACCTTAGGGACTAAGGCCTTAATTTTCACAAAGTGCAGGCCTGAGTTGTGGTCAGGCTAGAAGCATGAGCCAAATCAGAACTATACCAGTGACCTCAGGCTCAGAGCTCAGGGAGCTCACATCTGGAAGGGCCCTCTGAAGGCACTGGAAGTGTGGCCTGAGATGACTAAAGCCTCTGAGTCATCTGACTTGCCAGCTGGTGGGTGCCTGTTAGTTTTAGCCTTCTGGGTTACCTGACTGACAAGTGAAGAAAAATTATGGTGATACTAGGTAAAACACCAAGGAAGACTTTATTCAGACATATTGGGACAGGCATCAAGACTGTCACAACAGAGGAGAGAGACAGGGTCTCAATTCCCAATGCATCAAAGACAGCCTGACATTTGTAGCCAACCAGTAGAATGGGTGCAGTGAATGGAAAATTGCTAACAGAAGACATCAGGGGTGAGGGCATCTTTACCAAACCAACTTAACAGAACTCTTATAAAGGCAGGCCTCTTTACCAGATATGAGGTATGGGACACAGACATTGGATCAGATATCAAGGGTGACCAATACCAAGAGATAGGAGATTCTCATAAACCCAAATTACCAGGATTCTTATGACATCTGGACTAGGCAGAGCAAACACTGGGCCACAAAACCTCCAAAGAGTACTCAGGTCACCTGACTGAAGTTTGCTCAAAGAGAATCTTTGACAGAACATTAAGAGTTAAGGAATAAGAGTCACAACTCTCTGCTGAACCATTTAATGGGATTTAGAATTTTACTTTGAAAGTGAGAATTTAGCAAACTGTTTTAATAAGATATAGTTTTAAAATTCAATCAGTACTGCTATGAATCTTGGAAGCTTTTTCTTTAAACTTTTATTTTGAAACAGTGTTAGACTTATGGAGATTCAAAGTTCCTCTCTTCTCTTTTGCCTAGCTTCTCCTAATGTCAACAAATTACATTACCATGGTACAGCCACTAGCAACTAAGACAATGACATTGGAGCAAGACATTAACCAAACTTCACTCAGAGTTTCTCAAGTTTCCCCACTGATGTCTTGTAATGTCCCAAGAATCAATCCAGCATCCCACACTACATTCTGTCTGTCTCTGTACTGCCCTGCAGTCCCTAATACATAATAAGTCTTTCCTGACTTTTATGACCTTGAGACTTGGAAGGATTCTGGTCACTTATTTGGTAGAAATCACCAGTTCCGATGAGTACAGTGCTTTCTTGTAATTAAACTGTTTGCTTAGGGGAGGAGCACCTAGCAGTGATGTGCTCTCACACTAAGGGATTACTTGGGGATAAGTGCTATCAGTGTCTCATTACTGCTGATGTTAAACTTAATCACTTAGTTAAGGTGGTCTCTGCCAGGTTCCTCCATTCTCCACACTGTGGTTGCTAGATTTCCTTTTCTATGTGTCACCAGTATCAGCTCACATTCAAAGGGAGGGAAATTAAAGTCCACCCTTAGAGAGAGGAACATCCAAGACCATGTGCATTCTCACGTCATCATCATTAGACTGGCAGAAAGAAATCCTAAATTCCTATCTTCTCCCCTGGTATTGGTTATCCCCTAGACCACGATGACCATCTGCCTGCAGGCTTATACACCATCCTGTCTCCCAGGCTCCATAGAAATGTCATCTACTAGCTTTTCCTCCTCGTAATTGTTTGTACTTAAAGCCTCCTGTTGAAAGAAAACCTGTTCTCCTTACATTACTTTATAGCATTTCAAGTACATCAAATTAGTATAGCTTTTATTTTTCCTTTCTTGTAAGACTAACACCTCCAAAGCAGCACGTTTTCTCCAGGTTGTATCATCACATTGTACTGTGTTCTAGTCCCTGCACCTCTTACAAACTCCTTATATTTTTGGTGCTCCTTATTACCTGGACTAGATGTAGTTGCAGGTAGGTGAATCACATCCTCTCTCTGCTTTGGAAATGTGGGTGGGCTGGACAGCTCAGTGTTCACTGGGTCCCAAATACACCCCATAACTCGAATCTTGCCTCCAGGCTCCCAAATGCTTTTGAATATATAGCAAGTTAACTAATCTAGGATTTAAAGCAATATATGGTTACAAAGATTTTCAGGGAAGGGTTACATTATGAAGGTAATGGTATAACTCTTTCATATTATATAAACATAAAATAGAATGTGAATATAAAGAAAAATTACATGAACTAAGCAGTAAGCAAGGAAAGGTAGAGGTCATCATGTTTGAAAGATGTTCAGCACTCAAAGACAGCCAGGTTTATTAAAAAAAAAAAAGTCAAGGTGACTGTACTCCTGAACAAATTGGCTTGTCACAAATGGTGGAGAAGGAAAGAAAATGAAGGGACTGAAATTACTTCACAATTAAACCAAAACCTCCAGCTTATCAACAGGAAAGAAGCAATGGAAAGTTGTAGTTTCATCTTACAGGGAAACTCCAGAGATCCCAACTGAAACAATGCCCCTTCCTTCCACCTGAGCTGTTCACAATCAGTTCAGGATTCACTTATCCATCAGTGCCATGCAGATTGCCTGAATCCTTCCTGGTCCTACCAAAACAGAGCCCACAGGGTGAGCTGGCAGCTGTGTCCTCTGAAGTCCTTTACTCTACTCTGTGCTCTGATAGCCAATTCAAAGTAGGACTAACAGAAGCTCAAGCCTTACTCAGAGTGAGAGTGAGAATTTTCTGCTGGTTGTAAAGTCAAGGAAAGGACCTGATTGTAGAAAGGAATTTGTAAAATGGGCAAATTACTCTTAAGAAATCTGGGAATAGAACCAACATTTGACCCAGCTATCCCTCTCCTTGGTCTATACCCAAAGGATTTAAAATCAGCATACTACAGGGTCAAAGCAACATTAATGTTTATAGCAGCACAATTCACAATAGCTAAACTGTGGAGCCAACCTACATGCCCTTCAGTGGATGAATGGATAAAAAATTGTGGCATATATACACAATGGAATTTTACTCAGCAATAAAAGAGAATAAAATCATGGCATTTGCAGGTAAATGGATGGCATTGGAGAAGATAATGCTAAGTGAAGTTAGCGAATCCCCCCAAAAAACAAATGCCAAATGTTTTCTCTGATATAAGGGGACTAACTCATAGTGTGGTAGGAAGGGGGAGCATGGGAGGAATAGATGGATTCTAGATAGGGCCGATGGGTGGCAGGGAAAAGGAGGGGGCAGGGGATTAGCAAGGATGGTGGAATGTGATGGACATCATTATCCAAAGTACAGGTATGAAGACACAAATTGATGCCAACATACTTTTTATACAACCAGAGATATGAAAAGTTGCACTGTATATGTGTACTAAGAATTGTAATGCATCCTGTCATTTATTTTAAAAAAACAATTTAAAAAAAGAAGAAGGAGCTAAGACACCAGCCAACAGATTTTCCTTGAAATTCCTTGCAGCTCCATACCAGATGGGTAGCTCTCTTACCTCCAGCTTGCAGATGCTGGAGGTAGTGATGGATCAGGAGGGTCTGGACCACTGAGCAGGCTGGAAGGAAGGGACACATTATGACCCTTTCTCCCCATGGACCTGTCCATTTCTCAAGGAACACCAATTGCCTAAAAAATGGGAGTATTTTCCCTCTCTACGAGACAAACTCTAGGATTGTAGTTTCATTCCTGTACCAGAGTCAGTTCTTTCCAGGATAGAGTTGTTTGTTTGTTGTTTAGCTCTTGGAAAACAAACAATGTCAGTGGAGACAGACTGCTTAAAACCAACCAAGCCAGCTCTCTAGAATGTTGATATCCTCATCCCTTAAAAGAAAGAAAGAAAGAAAGAAAGAAAGAAAGAAAGAAAGAAAGAAAGAAAGAAAGAAAGAAAGAAAGAAAGAAAGAAAGAAAGAAAGAAAGAAAGAAAGAAAAATTCAGTATGAGGCTGGGGAATATAGCTCAGTTGGTAGAGACATTGCCACACATGCACAAGGCCCTGGTTCAATCGCCAGCAACAAAAAGTAAAAATTAAAAAATAATAATAATAATAATACAGAATGATATCTTCCTCCCTAGTGGCCAGCAGATGGCGATCGTCCTCTCTGTTTCCTTTCAAATACAGCTACTATGACATCATTATAACAGGAATCTTTCCTCCTTTCCAAAAATATTATAACAAGTGAACTAGAACTACTCATAGGAGTTTCTGACAAACAACTTTCACTCAACTTTTGCTCTCAAATGGGGTATGTGTTCTTTTTTTCCACATTTTTATTGGTGCATTATACTTGCACATATTTATGGGATTTGTTGTTGCATATTCACACATGCACACAGGAAGAGTTTGGGAAATACCAACTCCAGGAAGAGGGGGAGGAGGAGGTATTCCCATGCCAGGAAGAGGAGGGGGAGGGGGTATTCCCATTCCAGGAAGGGGTGGGGGAGGAGGTATACCAGGAAGAGGAGGGGGAGGAGGTATTCCCATTTCAGGAAGGGGTGGGGGAGGAGGTATACCAGGAAGAGGAGGGGGAGGGGGTATTACCATTCCAGGAAGGGGTGGGGGAGGAGGTATACCAGGAAGAGGAGGGGGAGGGGGTATTCCCATTCCAGGAAGGGGTGGGGGAGGAGGTATACCAGGAAGAGGAGGGGGAGGAGGTATTCCCACTCCAGGGAGGGGAGGAGATGGAGGTATTCCAGAAAGAGAAGGGGGAAGAGGTATTCCCATTCCAGGAAGAGGAGGAGGGAGAGGTATTCCTACTCCAGGAAGAGGAGGAGGGGATGGTATTCCCACTCCAGGAAGAGGAGGAGGGAGTGGTATTCCCACTCCAGGAAGAGGAGGAGGGGGTGGTATTCCCACTCCAGGGAGAGGAGGAGGAGGGGGAATTCCCACTCCAGAAAGAGGGGGAGGAAGAGGTATTCCAGGAAGAGGAGGGGGAGGGGGTATTCCCACTCAGGGGAGAGGGGGAGGAGGAGGTATTCCCATATCAGGCAGAGGAGGGGGGGAGATATTCCCACTCCAGGAAGAGAAGGAGCAGGAGTGGGTGGCAGCATTTCAGTACCAGGCAGAGGGGGAGGTAGGGGAACTGCTACACTGGGCAGAGGAGGCACTGTCACATCAGGGAGAGGGGAAGGTGATGGATTGCCATGCCCAGGCTAGGCATGGAGGTGGAGGATTCTGTGCAAGGCAGAGGTGGTGGGGGTGGAATATTACAACTCTTTCCAAAGGAGGAGAAAACAGAGTGTTCATGGCTGGTTTCAAACTCAGTATGAAAAGAAGGATGGGACACCTGTGACCCAGGCTGCCCCTGACTATCAGAACATGGAAGGGATGAAGGTGGTAGAGGCTGTGACACACTCGGCGTGGACTGATGGGCCTCAAGCTGTACTGATATTCACCTTGGAGACACAAAGAAATCTCAGAACAAAATTTTGTCTGAGGTCCAGAAGGTGATGTTGGAACAGCTGACTCTCCACTTTCAGCCCCAGGTAGGCATGGAGGACCTTCTGACAGTGCCTTCACAGATGGTAGTGTTAGTATCCCACCCTCCTCTGTTGGGGAAGTCTGTATAGATTTTGCCTCTAAAATCCTTTGAGGTTGCATATCCTTTCCTACTAATCTTAAAGTTTCCAGGCAGACATCTTCTGAGGATGTCACTCCATTCTCAGCCCCTTGATGGCTGCTGGCCACCTTGGTGTCCAGGGCAGGGTACTGCTTTTCTAGTTCAGCTATTTTGGTCCTAAGATCTTTGAATGTTTGTTCCAGTTCCTGAATTACATTTGCCTGTCCTTCAGACTTCATATCCAAAATTTCCTGCTGGGCAGCAACTGAACTTTTTTCCAGAGTTTCCAAAATAGCAGATTGAGATTCTGTTTCAGCATCCTTGGGCCTGTGTTCTTCATCAGGAGGTCTTGATGGTGGCCACATAGATGGGACTCACCTGGGAAGCAATAGGGCATGTGTACTTTTGAAGGGAAATGGATGGAAAGAAACCACAGGAAGAGAAAAGAGCTCCTCCTTTTTCTTTCTTCACTTTAGTTACTAACTTCTCTTATCCACATCTCTCTTCTTCCTAGGTTGATAATATTTCATTTTAACTTCTTGGTTCATCCTTTTTGTGCTCATAAAGAAAATGTGGGGCAGTTAAACCAACATATGTTGCAAAATAATATTAGCCTGCCATTTAATTTTTAAAAAATGACTTCCAAACCTTTAAAATTTTGGTCATTCATTTTACATATTTTTCTGAGCAAAGGGCTCTTCCTGTCCCTGACTTACTTTCACTTCATCTTGAGGTTAGAAGTCAAATATCCAAGAAAAGGGAAAACCAAAAGTCACGAACCATTTTTTTTCCAAAAATTTTCAGTACATCATTTTTCTTTATCTGGTAAATATTCCTAGAAGTCAGTCAGTCATTGCAGCTGAGAAATGAAAGCAAAGGAAAATAGATGGAAGCCTGAATGTGATGAAAAGGAAAGTGGCTCCCAGATAGCATGATGCACAGAGCTCTTTTCTCCTCTTACTCAGCTGCCACCTTCTCCATTTCTGCTCATTAATTCTATATACCACTTTCAATAGGGTCACCATATCCATCAATTATCTGGCTTAGTGAAGGTTTTAGTCCAGAGAGCAGCTTACTGACATTCAACATAGTATCTAGGTATATAAGGAAAAACAATTGTTGTAATTAAATATATGATTTAAAATTAATTCAATATTAAACATTAGTCGAAATTGTCTGAGCACCAATGCATGAAATCTGTTTGGACACAAATAGATATCAAAGAGTGAAAACTGTCTAGGAAAAACAACCTATGCTGGTTGTTGGATCACAACTTACATTTTTCTCTCTGTCTCAGAATACACAGAATTATTTATGATATTTGATTATTAACTGCTTTCTGTTGTTCCTCTTAGATATATAATAATGTGGTTTCTGCTGATTAGTGCTACCCAACAAGCTACCACTGAGATCACATATGTTCTCCACTTTTCCTAAATGAACATAAATGTTAAATTCCATGACTTCCAAAAATGCATCAATTCATATTCTAAGCAAATTTATTTCTTAAAATACATACTTATACTGCCATTTTCTCTTTCATTCTTCTAATAGCAGGGTCTTCCACCTCTGGACTTTAAGAAAATATCCTATATTTTGAATGAATTCAGACCAATCTGAGAAGATCACTTGACATTGGTTCAAGAAAAAAGGCAGAGAGATATTTTGGGGGGAACTGTATCTCCTACCCAAGGCATTGCTATGCACAAAACCACATATAACTTGGGAGAAATTCCTCTATTTTTTTAAATAAAATAGTTATACATGTATTGAGAATGACTTTTTCTATAAAAATCTAAATACCAACATAAAACATAAGAACAAAGTTAAATATATCAGGCTGATCATTGACCAAAATTTATTTCCCTTTGCATTCATTTTAAAAGCAATCATTGTTAATTTTGTGCTTCGGTTGAGGTTAAGAAGGGGATTCCAAGATTTCAGGCCAGTGGGAGGCAGCATCCTGAGTCACACCCTGACCCAGATCTCACCTAGTTGGAATACTGCATCTCAGAGAGTGAAAGAGCACCCCCAGACAGCTGATTTATGCAGAAATCACCAGCGCTGTGACACCCACCCACACACACACACAAACAGCGCTCAGAGCCTCAGTCTTCCAGTAGGACTCCATAATGACCTCACATTACATCAAAAAGCTCTAGAAGAAAAGAACAAATCAGCAGCAAAAGAAGTAGAAGGAAAGAAATAATTAAAATTAGAGCTGAAATCAATGAAATCGAAACAACATAAACAATTGAAAAAAAATGACAAAACAAGAAGTTGTTTTTTTGAAAAAATAAATCAAATTGACAGACCCTTAACTAAGCTAAAAGTGAGAAGGACAGAGAAAACTCAAATTACCAGCATAAGTGATGAAAAAGGTAATATCACAACACTCACTACAAAAATACAGAGGATAATTAGAAATTGTTTTGAAAACTCATACTCCAATAAAATAGAAGACATGAAGGGAATCAACCAGTTTCTTAAGTCATATGATTTTCCCAGATTGAATCAGGAAGATATACACAATTTAAACAGACCAATATCAAGGGATGAAACAGAAGACACCATCAGAAGCTGAGCAACCAAGAAAAGCCCAGGACTGGATAGATAAACAGCTGAGTTCTACAGGACCTTTAAAGAAGAACTAATACTAATACTCTACAATTTATTTCAAGAAATAGAAACAGAGGCAGCACTTCCAAACCCATTCTCTGAGGCCAATATCACCCTGATCCCAGTACCAGGCAAAGACACATCAAAGAAAGAAAACTTCAGACCAATATCTCTAATGAACATACATGCAAAAATTCTAAATACCATCCTGGCAAACCAATGACAAAAAAATATACAAAAGATTGTGCACCATGATCAAGTGGGATTTATGCCAGGGATGCACGGTTGGTTCAACATACGGAAATCAATAAATGTAATTAATCTCAGCAATAGACTCAAAGATAAGAATCATATGATCATCTCAATAGATGCAGAAAAAGCATTTGACAAAATACAGCACCTTTCCATGTTCCAAACACTAGAAAAACTAAGGATAACAGGAACATATCTCCACATGCTAAAGGCTATCTACAATAAGCCTCAGGCCAACATCATTCTCAATGTTGAAAAATTAAAGGCATTCCCTCTAAAAACCAGAACAAGACAGGGATGCCCTCTTTCACCACTTCTGTTTAACATACTTCTTGAAACAGTGGCTAGAGCAACTAGAAATTAAAGGGCTATTTATAGGAAAAGAAGAACTAAAATTAGCACTATTTGCTGACTATATGATTCTATACTTAGAAGCTCCACCAGGAAACTTCTAGAACTAGTAAATGAATTCAGCAAAGTGGCAGGATATAAAATCAATCCCCATAAATCAATGGCATTTCTGTACATCAGTGACAAATCCGCTGAAAGTGAAACTAGGAAAAGCACCCAATTTATAAAGAGCCTCAAAAAAATTCTTAGGAATAAATTTAACAAAAGAGGTAGAGATCACTGCAATGAAAACTACAACATGCTAAGGAAAGAAATTAAAGAAGACCTTAGAAGATGGAAAGATCTACCTTGTACTTCAATAGGAAGAATTAATATTGCCCAAATGACCATACTACCAAAAGCACTGTAGAGATTTGATGCAATTCCAACCAAAATCCCAATGGCATTCCTCATAGAAAGAGAAAAAGCCATCATAAAATTTATCTGGAAAAACAAGAGACCCAGCATAGCCAAAGAAATCCTTAGCAAGAAGAATGAAGCTGGTGGCATTACCATTCCAGACCTACAACTATACTACCTAGCAATAGTGACTAAAACCTCGTGGTATTGGCACCAAAATAGATCTGTAGACCAATGGTAAAGAATAGAGGACACAGAGTCTAACCCACATAACTTCAGTTATCTTATATTAGACAAAGGCGCCAAAAATATGCACTGGAGAAAAGATAGCCTCTTCGAAAAAGGTGCTGGGAAAACTGGATATCCACATGTCACAAAATGAAATTACAAATCTATCACTCACTATGCACAAAACTCAACTCAAAGTGGATGGAGGACCTAGGAATTAAACCAGAGACTCTGCACCTAATTGAAGAAAAAGTAGGCCCTACTTCATCATGTGGAATTAGGCCCCAACTTCCATAAAAACACTGCTATAGTACAAGAATTAAAACCAAGAATCAACAAATGGGATGGAATCAAACTAAAATATTTCTTTTCAAAAAAAAAAACAGTGAGGTGAACAGAGAGCCTATATCCTGGGAGCAAATATTCACCCCTCACACATCAGATAGAGCACTAATCTCCAGGGTATATGTAAAGAACTCAAACAGAAAAGCTCCAGGGTATATATAAAGAACTCAAACAGAAAAGCTCCAAAAAAAAAAAAAAAACAAAAAACAAATCAACAAATGGGCAAGACCTGAACAGACACTTCTCACAAGAGGATATACAATCAATCAACAAATATACGAAAAAATTTTCATCATCTCTAGCAATTAGAGAAATGCAAATCAAAACTACTCGAAGATATCATCCCATGACAGTCAGAATGGCAGCTATTATAAAGACAATAAGTGTTGGCAAGGATGTGGAGGAAAAGTTACTCTCATCCACTACTGGTGGGACAGCAAATTGGTTCAGCCAATGTAAAAAGCAGTATGGAGATTCCTTGAAAATCTGGGAATGGAACCACCATTTATCCCAGTGCTTAGTCTATACCCAAAGGACTTGAAATCAACATACTACAGGGACAGAGACACATGGATATTTATAGCAGCACAATTCACAATATCTAAACTGTGGAGCCAACCTAGATGCCCTTCAGAGGAAGAATGTCTAAAAAAAAATGGGATACATTGCTGAGGGCCATTACCAAGTAGGAATGACGCATCGAAATTTCCTTGCCAAGCGTACCCCATGCTGCTTAGAGGACATTTGATGGAACATTGCATGCATGCTTTAATAAGGTGACCTTGCTCAAGGACCAAGGCGGATTCGGGTTTAGAGCTGATCAGGTTTGAGGAAGTAACCGGTTCCTTGAGTTTAAGGCGTTGCCAGTTTAAGATAATGGGTTTTAGGGAAGTTGGAAGTTGAAGATTATTGCTGGGATTAGGGTGTTCCTGCTGCTTGTTCCCATTGAGTTCTCGTGAGATTAAAATGGGATTTGGAGAGAGCCTCGGGAGTAGGTGGTTTGTGCGGGAGACAGCAGAACGCGATTGCCCCTGGACCTGTGTGGAGGTGGTGTGAGAGCTGGAATAAAGAATTGCTGTTTGAATCTACAAAGCTGTGTGGTGGCTCGTGATTCTGGTGCCAAGCATTGACCTTGGCAATACATATACACTGCAATTTTACTGAGCAATAAAAGAGAATAAAGTCATGGCATTTGCAGGTAAATGGATGGCATTGGAGAAGATAAGGCTAAATGAAGTTAGCCAATGCCAAGAAAACAAATGCCCAATGTTTATCCAGATATAAGGAGGCTGATGCATATTGGGGTCAGAAGAGGGAGCATGGGAGAAATAGATGAATTCTAGATAGGGCACATGAGTGGGACGGAAAGGGAGGGGACAGGGGATTAACAAGGATGGTGGTGGAATGTGATAGACATCATTATCCAAAGTACATGAATGAAGACACGAATTGGTGTCAACATACTTTATATACAACCAGAGATATGAAAAGTTGTGCTGTAAATGTGTAATAAGCATTGCAATGCATTCCGCTGTTATTTATACTTTTTAAAAATCAGTAAAAAAAATATCAACAACTTCCACAATGCATTTAGGAAGTTGTTTTCATGCTTGTCTTTCATCATATCGACACCTCCATTCATTTTCTCTTAACATCAACATGTCTACAAGTGACACCACTAAGCTGACAGGAAAATGCAAAAAATAAAGATGTGCATGAAATGAGAACTCATCATAGAAATCATCATTTACAACTAAAATTTCAATTTTGTTTCTCAAGTTAAAATTGGGAAAGAATAAGAAATGTATTTACCACACCTCTAATCCATGTCAAAGAATATAAAGGTGTTTCAAAACTAAAAAAAGTTACTACAGTAAAATATGCAATGAAGAAAGCAAACTAAATTGACTGTATAAAAATGCTTTGTTTTATTAATCATACTCTAAATATATACAGAGAATATGAACAAAATAAATTAAATCTTATGATTAGTTAATTTAATGAATATTTAAATAGATAAATACATCTGCAGGCAGGTAGGGACTGGTGCCTATAGAAACGCATCATTGACTGAAAACATACAAGGAATGGAGTGAATTCTTGTCACCAGGAACCATGAGAGTCTTGGAAATGGCAGAACTTGTGGGAGTGTGGTAAGGTGTGTTCTTCAGTGAGAAGCATTTCCCTGCTGGACCAGGTCTCCTTCCCTGCTCCTTAATCTTTCATACAACTTAGGTGAAGAAGAGACGAATTTCACGACTTCTGTTCGGACAACCTCCCAGGCACAAGGCCGGTATTCCTTCTCCTTCAGGTAATCAGTGATCCTCCGGAAGCATTTTTTAACAGTTATTCCGAGAGGTTTTTGCTGCCAAACCTGGTGGGTCACACAGGCTTTCAGGTCCTGATACTGTTGATTGAGGCCACTGAGGAAGATGTCCAGAAGGGTCTTGTTCCAAGCAGCAAAGGCCTCCTGGGTGCCAAAAAGGTCCAAGATCTTGCGGGTCATCTCCTGGAGGGCAGCAACAGCTTGAGCCCTCGGCACCTTCTCACCCTCCAACAGCTTCTGGGGGAAGGCAAAGTCCTTTCTGTCGTTCAGGCAGGAGGAAGTGGGAATTCTCCTCATTTCTTTCAGGAGATTCAGTGCCCCCTCCTCATTTTTCTCAGAAGTTTCAAGACTCAGATTGTGTCTCTGAGGCAGGTCACAGCCCAGAGAGCAGGTGGTCTTGCAGCTGAGCACCACTAGGGCCAGCAGGAAAGCCAAGGGCAAGGCCATTGGGGATCCTGCAGATGCTGCTGGGCTGTCTGAGATGGGTGATGCTCAGTCCTTGCTCCAGGTTCTCTGAAGACCTTGCTTTGTGTGGATACCTAAAAGAGAGAACACAGTAGTGTGATTTTATGAGTGCCAGTGCCTTCTGTTTTTGCTTTCCTTTATACATTCTCTACTTTGGTTTTCATCAATGTTTCTAAACCATTCTAGTTTTCATTATTGCCTCCACTTCCAATGTTACCCTTACCTATCAGAGCCTTTTTACAAATGTATTTCTTATTGAAAATGTCATTAAATTTCACTCAGGCTATTTATCCTTCATATCTGTATAGGTAGCGTATCTATATCTGTCTATATCAAAATTATGAACTTATGTTTTTATTCATTACAGAGTTATGAATGACAATATTTAAGCTAAATAACACTTTAAATTTTTTGAAATTTAAATGATCTTTATATCTGTATTTGTAATGACTTCACTCACTTTTAAGTTAATTGTGATATGTCAAATTACAGTGACTATAAATTTTCAAAATATATGATAAAATTGAGATAATCTGATCCTACAATGCGATTATAAAACCTTTCTTAAAAGGATGAAATAATGTTAGACTGTTTTCTTTGCAATGATTTTTAGTACTTTGCATCCTATGAGAAAATTATTAAAATCATGTAAAAAATAATTTTTAATCTCTACAGTAGCTCAATTTTGTTGTGTACTTTACAAAATTATTGACATGACTTTAACTCGTGTAAGACATTTGGAAGTATCTGAAGATAGGGCAGAAACAGCAAGTGAAAAAGAATTAGAAATGGAGCCTGCAAGGGCTGGGGTTAGGCCTCAGTGGTAGAGCACTTGCCTAGCAGGAGTGAGGCCCTGGGCTGGATCCTCAGCACCACGTGAAAATAAATAAATAAATAAATAAATAAATAAATAAATAAATAAATAAATAAATAGAAATAAAACTATTGTGCCCAACAATAACCAAAAAGTAAATGTTTGGAAAAGAAATGGAGCCTGACAGTATGACTGAATGACTCCAATCTCATGATAAAACCTTAATCTGTTCCTGCTCAGATGTGGGGTTCAGTCCTTGGATTAAAAACAGAAACAGAAAGAAAGAAAAACAAAACTCAGAAAATATCTTCCTAATTTCAAATCTTCAGTCTGTAAAGTATTGTGCCATTTGAAATGCACGTGTTTGTTCAGTGTTCACAAAGCTTCTAATATTTTGAACCCATTATATTTGTAAGAAAACTGTGGTTTGCGGAGTTTCAGTGGGTTGTGCTACATCACACAGAAATCCTGGCAGAAATCCTAGTAAATGATGACTGATGACTAATTTTGTATTCTTGAATTTTAGATTTCTCTAATAATTGTTCAGTTCATTTATATTCAGATTATAAACAATACCCTTGCTCTAAGGATTTGCAAGGGAATATTTTTGTTTCCAGGAAGGGTAGAGTTTTGGAGTACCAGAAACCACTGTAGTGCCTAAGATTCATTCTTACCTCCAAAGATTTTTTTTGTAAATGTAGGTGATAGATCTGGACTAAATCAGTTTCAGTAATGCACTTTCCAGCCTCTGGGCGGCGCTTAGGCACCGCTATGCCCTGAAAGTGCACAAGAGGCAGCAGCTTCAGGCTTTTCTGTCTCCTTTGCCCGTGATTGGGAGATGTTTGGGGCTTTCAGTTTCCAGTTGCCCTCTGCAGTTGGAGGAAAACACCCTGGCTTGCCTGTCAACTTGCTGCCCCTTAAATACTCTACCAGGCTCTCTCTGTCGGAAGTTAGGTGGACACTTTACCCGCATTTTGGGGATGAAGATCTTTCTTTGGTGCAAGTTGCAAATGTTACCCATTCTCAATATTGCCCTACTCATGGGGATTTCCCTCTGGGGTGAAGTGTGTGTCAGCAGAAGGGGATTTTTTTTTTTCTTTGACTAAATATTTTTTCAGCGTTTTGAGGACTAGATGTCTTTGGTTTGTGACTATAGAGGTTACCTGTGTCTGGAGAAGTGCCCGCAGCACTTGGAGAAGGGAAAAGAAGAGACAGTTCTGTGGACCAGGAAGGACCAGAATTGCGGACCCCTGCAGGGGAGCTGGAGAGCGCCCTTTCCCTAGAGCCCCAGGAGGGAGACAGCGCCTCTCTAGGGATGCTTTTAGTAATTTTCAGCGATTTCGTTTTCAATGGGATGACCTTGAAGAAATTTGAAAACGTAAGTCAGGCATGTTGTAATCATATTATTATCACGAGTTCTTTAGTGAGTGAAAAATCGGTTTTTCACGAAACCATTAAATCAAATAAGTTAAATTTTTACTCATACTAAAACAAAAATTTTATATGCTTTTACTTTGCTAGCTTTAGAATAAACGAAGTCAACGATATTTTCAGGATGACCTCTTTTTCATTTGATCGAATAGACGAGTTCCTCAATTTCTCGTCGGTTACAACTTTTGAGACTCTGTATTGAATTTGAAGGTACTGAAACTTTGTAAACAAGCAACCAGGAAGTATTAGCATGAACAAACACATGACTGTGTTTTAATTTATAACCTAACAGTTAGTCATAAATATCGGAAACATCCGAATTTCAACAGCTGAAGGAAATATAGAAACCAGCTGGCAATCAAGCAAACTGGATTTCAAAACCACACTCCTTGAATCAGAATCTTGGACTATCTTTATATTTGATATAATATAAGGTTTCTAAATGCTCCTCGGAAAATGTATGGATGAGTGGTCGGAGAAGTCATTGATCACACTGAATTATAGTCTTATCATTATATGCTGTGACGCTGAACTTGGAAATCAGAAAGTCTCAGAGAATTGCTGCAGGATCTAGAGGCCAGAAGTGTGGTGGGTTCTTTCAGGTTGGATATTCTGGACAGACGACTGGCTCACTTTTCACTTTTCTGATCCCATAGCTCCACTCTCAAAACTACTTTTTGACTCTTCCATAGCTCTGTTTCATTCACCTGTTACTCTAGACAGGACCATGCCTTCTGTGTGCCTTATTCCTAAGGCAGCAGTATACTTCAGATCCTGGGAAACTTTGGCTTGGTCCCTCAACATGTTATTGAACCCTGAAGCTTTGCTTTCATCTTTTAGTTTCATGAACACTGCCGTGTAAATGGACCCAGTGGCACCCATATTTATAAATTCTGAAAAATAACAATAACATCAACTTAATAAGGGAGCCCTAAGTCTGCCAGAAGAGATTGACATTGTTTTTCCTTTCTTCACCCTACTTTTAAAATATGACCATGATAACAGAGACAATTAGAATAGGAAATCTCAGGAGGGATTAGAACGTCATCAATCTAGAAAAACGAGTTAGTCAGGATAGAGTAAAAAGTGAGGATTATGATGTCAATTCCATACTCATGACCATCTAGCTGGGTGCTGAGAGCCATAGCCAAGTAGGAATGACTCATGGCATTTGGGGTTGAGAGGTGACCCTGCTCAGATCCTGCTGGGAATAGGGCAGCTCCAGGATTAGGGCGGATCCTGCTGGGATTAGGGCAGATCCTGCTGCCTCAGGCCCCCACTCCTTTGGAGTTCCTGTTGAGTTCTCTGGGGGTTCTGAGAGACTTGGTGTGGGAAGCTGGGTAGAGGCAGGGTGTTTCCGGGAAGTGTGTGTAGAGTGTCAGTGAGAGTTCAGGAATAAAGAGTTGCTGTTTGAATCTACAAGTCTTTGTGGCGGCTCAGTTATTTTGTGCCCAGACAGACTGCGGCACTGGGGGAAGTACATGATTCCAGAGGACAGTTTCAGGCAGCTGATTCAGTGTCTATAGATGGGTTTAATGAGACCACCAGGGAACATAGGCCCTCCATCCTGCTTCATCAGCCATTTTTCCACCTCAACTCTCTTGGGACCAACCCTCTGACTTGTGTCAATGGGGTCCTGGAGAGCAATGCTGAGTCCCTGAAATCCCCTGGTCTGACAATCAACATGGCCTCAGAGAGTAGAGTACTATCATGATCTTGAAGAGAGAGCACACATGATCTTGAAGAGAGAGCCAAATAACTTTCTTTGGCAGAGACTGCTATATGACATATGAAGAGGACCAAATGCAGAACTCTATTCTTTATTTCAGCTTTTCAAAAAAGGGTTAAGATGTAAATGTTTTTATCCATTGCAAAAATCAGTAAAATGGAAGGAATATGAAATATAAAGGTGTTTCAAAACTAAAGAAGTTTCTACAGTAAAATATGCAATGAAGAAAGCAACATAAATTGACTGTATAAAAATGCTTTGTTTTATTAATCATACTCTAAATATATACAGAGAATACGAACAAAATAAATTAAATCTTATGATTAGTTAATTAAATGAATATTTAAATAGATAAATACATCTGCAGGGAGGTAAGGGACTGGTGCCCATAGAAACGCATCATTGACTGAAAACATACAAGGAATGGAGTGAATTCTTGTCACAAGGAACCATGAGAGTCTTGGAAATGGCAGAACTTGTGGGAGTGTGGTAAGGTGTGTTCTTCAGTGAGAAGCATTTCCCTGCTGGACCAGGTCTCCTTCCCTGCTCCTTAATCTTTCATACAACTTAGGTGAAGAAGAGACGAATTTCACGACTTCTGTTCTGACCACCTCCCAGGCACAAGGCCGGTATTCCTTCTCCTTCAGGTAATCAGTGATCCTCTGGAAGCATTTTTTAACAGTTATTCCGAGAGCTTTTTGCCGCCTCACCTGGTGGGTCACACAGGCTTTCAGGTCCTCATGCTGTTGATAGAAGCCACCGAGGAAGATGTCCAGAAGGGTCTTGTTCCAAGCAGCATAGGCCTTCTGGGTGCCAAAAAGGTCCAAGATCTTGCGGGTCATCTCCTGGAGGGCAGCAACAGCTTGAGCCCTCGGCAACTTCTCACCCTCCAACAGCTTCTGGGGGAAGGCAAAGTCCTCTCTGTCCTTCAGGCAGGAGGAAGTGGGAATTCTCTGCATTTTTTTTAGGAGACTCAGTGCCCCCTCCTCATTTTTCTCAGAAGTTTCAAGACTCAGATTGTGTATCTGAGGCAGGTCACAGCCCAGAGAGCAGGTGATCTTGCAGCTCAGCACCACCAGGGCCAGCAGGAAAGCCAAGGGCAAGGCCATTGGGGATCTTGCAGATGCTGCTGGGCTGTCTCCTTCTGTCTCCTTCGCCCGTGATTGGGAGTTGTTTGGGGCTTTCAGTTTCCAGTTGCCCTCTGCAGTTGGAGGAAAACACCCTGGCTTGCCTGTCAACTTGCTGCCCCTTAAATACTCTACCAGGCTCTCTCTGTCGGAAGTTAGGTGGACACTTTACCCGCATTTTGGGGATGAAGATCTTTCTTGGGTGCAAGTTGCAAATGTTACCCATTCTCAATATTGCTCTACTCATGGGGATTTCCCTCTGGGGTGAAGTGTGTGTCAGCAGAAGGGGATTTTTTTTTTTCTTTGACTAAACATTTTTTCAGCGTTTTGAGGACTAGATGTCTTTGGTTTGTGACTATAGAGGTTACCTGTGTCTGGAGAAGTGCCCGCAGCACTTGGAGAAGGGGAAAGAAGAGACAGTTCTGCAGACCAGGAAGGACCAGAATTGAGGACCCCTGCAGGGGAGCTGGAGAGTGCCCTTTCCCTAGAGCCCCAGGAGGGAGACAGCGCCTCTTTAGGGATGCTTTTAATAATTTTCAGCGATTTCGTTTTCAATGGGATGGCCTTGAAGAAATTTGAAAACGTAAGTAAGGCGTGTTATAATCATATTATTATCACGAGTTCTTTAGTGAAAAATCGGTTTGGGGGCTGGCGTTGTGGCTCAGCAAGAGAGCGCTCCCTTGGCAAATGCAAGGCATTGGGTTCAATCCTCAGCACCACATAAAATAAATAAATAAAATAAAGGTATTGTGTGCAACTGCAGCTAAAATGTGTGTTTATATATGTATGTGTATATGTGTGTGTGTGTATGTGTGTGTGTGTGTGTGTGTGTAGTTTTTTCACTAAAGCATTAAATAAAATGAGTTAAATTTTTATTCATACTGAAAGAAAAATTTTATATCCTTTTTCTGTCCTAGCTTTAGAAGAAATGAAGTCAAGGATATTTTCAGGATGACCTCTTTTGCAATTGATTCGATAGAGGAGTTCTACAATTTCTCCTGGGTTACAACTTTTGAGACTTTTTATTGAATTTGAAGGTACTGAAACTTCGTGCACAAGGAACCAGGTAGTATCAGCATGAACAAATACATTTCTGTGATTTAACTTATAACCTAACAATTAGTTATAAACAACTGTAACACCTGAATTTCAACTGCTGAAGGAAATATAGAAACCAGCTGACAAATCAAGGAAAATGGATTTCAAAACCACAATCCTTGAATCAGAATCTCGGGCTATCTTTATATTTGATAGAAATATATGGCTTCCAAATGCTCCTTGGAAAATGTATGGATGAGTGGTCTGAGAAGTCATTGATCATACTGAATTATATACTTATCATGATATGCTGTAATGTTGAACTTGGAAAACAGAAAGTCTCAGAGAAGTGCTGCAGGATCTAGAGGCCAGATGTGTGGTGGGATCTTTCAGGTTGGATATAATGGACCCATGACTGGCTCACTTTTCACTTTTCTGATCCCATAGCTCCACTCTCAAGAATACTCTCTGACTCTTCCATAGCTCTGTGACATTCACCTGTTACACTACACAGGACCATGCCTTCCCTGTGCCTTATTACTGAGGCAGCAGTACCCTTCAGATCCTGGGAAACTTTGGCTCGGTCCCTCAACATGTTATTGAACCCTGAAGCTTTGCTTTCATCTTTTAGTTTCATGAACACTGCCGTGTAAATGGACCCAGTGGCACCCGTATTTATAAATTCTTGAAGGTTAACAAAAACATCAGTTTAGTAAGGGAGGCCTAAGACTGCCAAAAGAGATTGATATTGGTTTTCCTTTATTCACCCTACTTTTCAAATATAATCATTAGAACAAAGAAACAATTCAAAGAGGAATTCTCAGGAGGGAAGAAAAAAGCTAGAGGTCATAATGTTTGAAGTATGTTAAGCACTCAAAGGTCACACTTTACATTTTTCTCTCTGTCTCAGAATACACACTGTCATAATAATTTTTGATATGAGATTATTAACTGCCTTCTGTTGTTCCATTTAGAACTATGACAATGTGGTTTCTGCTGATTAGTGCTACCCAACAAGCTACCACCAAGATCACAAATGTCCTCCACTTTCCCAAAGCATTGAGGTGTTTCATTACATGTCTTCCAAAAATGCATCAATTCCTATTCTAAGCCAATTTCTCTTTTAAAATACATATTTATACTGCCATTTTCTCTTTCATCCTTCTAATAGCAGGGTCTTCCACCTCTGGACTTTAAGAAAATATCCCATATTTAGAATGAATTCAGACCAATCTGAGAAGATCACTAGATATTGGATCAAGGAAAAAGGCAGAGTTCTTTGCACTTGGGAACTGAGTTTCCTGCCTAAGGCATTGGTATGCATGCAAGCAAATATAACTTGTGGGAAATTCATCTATTTTATTTAAATAAAATTATTACACATGTTTTGAGAATGATTTTTTTTTTAAATCTAAATACCAACATACAGACATAAGAACAAAGTTAAATATATCCGGCTGATCATTGACTAAAAATTATTTTTCTTTGCTTTCACTTTAAAAGTAATCATTGTTAATTTTGTGCTTCAGTTTGAGGTTGAAGAAACAGCTTCCTGGGGATTCCAAGATGGCAGGCCAGAGGGAGGCAGCATCCTGAGTTGCACCCTGACCCAGATCTCACCTAGTTGGAATACTGCATCTCAGAGAGTGCAAGAGCACCCCTAGACAGCTGGTTTCTGCAGAAATCACCAGCACTGTGAACCCCGCACAGGGCTCAGGGCCTCAGTCTTCCAGTAGGACTCCATAAATGACCTCCCACTACATCTCAAAGCCCTAGAAGAAAAGAACAAATCAGCAGCAAAGCAGTAGAAGGCAAGAAATAATTAAAATTGGAGCTGAAATCAATGCAACTCAAACCAAAGAAAGAATTGAAAAAGTTGAGGAAAAAAAAAGATGGGTCTTTGAAAAAACAAATAAAGTTGGCAGACCCTTAGATAAGCTAATGAAGTGAAGGCCAGAAAAAAACTCCAATTACCTGCATATGTGATGAAAAAGGTCATCTCACAAGGGACACTACAGAATTACAGAGGAAAATTAGAAATTGTTTTGAAAACTCATACTCCAATAAAATAGAAGACATGGAAGGCATCAAACAGTTTCTTAAGTCGTATGATTTGCCCAGATTGAATCAGGAAGATATACACTATTTAAACAGACCACTAACAAGGGATGAAACAGAAGACACCATCAGAAGCTGACCAATCAAGAAAAGCCCAGAACTGGATAGATACACAGCCGAATTCTACAGGACCTTTAAAGAAGAACAAATACCAATACTCTGCAACTTATTTCAGGAAATAGAAACAGAGGCAGCACTTCCAAACCCATTCTATGAGGCCAATATCACCCTGATCCCAGTACCAGGCAAAGACACATCAAAGAAAGAAAACTTCAGACCAATATCTCTAATGAACATACATGCAAAAATTCTAAATACCATCCTGGCAAACCGATGACAAAAACATATCCAAAAGATTGTGCACCATGATCAAGTGGGATTTATGCCAGGGATGCATGGTTGGTTCAACATACGGAAATCAATAAATGTAATTCATCACAGCAATAGACTCAAAGATAAGAATCATATGATAATCACAATAGATGCAGAAAAAGCATTTGACAAAATACAGCACCTTTCCATGTTCCAAACACTAGGAAAACTAAGGATAACAGGAACATAACTCCACATCCTAAAGGCTATCTACAATAAGCCTCAGGCCAATATCATTCTCAAGGTTGAAAAATTAAAGGCATTCCCTCTAAAAACCGGAACAAGACAGGGATGCCCTCTTTCAACACTTCTGTTTAACATAGTTCTTGAAACAGTGGCAAGAACAACTAGAAATTAAAGGGATATGTATAGGACAAGAAGAACTAAAATTAGCACTATTTGCTGACTATATGATTCTATACCTAGAAGATCTAAAAAGCTCCACCAGGAAACTTCTAGAACTAGTAGATGAATTCAGCAAAGTGGCAGGATATGAAATCAACCCCCACAAATGAAGGGCCTTTCTGTACATCAGTGACAAATCCGCTGAAAGTGAAACTAGGAAAAGCACTCCATTTATAAGAGCCTCAAAAAAATTCTTAGGAATAAATTTAACAAAAGAGGTAGAGATCACTGCAATGAAAACTACAACATGCTAAGGAAAGAAATTAAAGAAGACCTTAGAAGATGGAAAGATCTACCTTGTTCTTTGATAGGCAGAATTAATATTGTCCAAATGCCCATACAACCAAAAGCACTGTAGAGATTTGATGCAATTCCAATCAAAATCCCAATGGCATTCCTCATAGAAAGAGAAAAAACCATCATAAAATTCATCTGGAAAAACAAGAGACCCAGCATAGCCAAAGCAATCCTTAGCAAGAAGAAGGAAGCTGGTGGCATTACCATTCCACACCTAAAACTATATTACACAGCAATAGCGACTAAAAACGCATGGTATTGGCACCAAAATAGATCTGTAGACCAATGGTACAGAATAGAGGACACAGAGTCTAACCCACATAACTTCAGTTATCTTATATTAGACAAAGGCGCCAAAAATATGCACTGGAGAAAACATAGCCTCTTCGATAAATGGTGCTGGGAAAACTGGATATCCACAAGTCACAAAATGAAATTAAAAATCTATCTCTCACCATGCACAAAACTCAACTCAAAGTGGATGGGGGACCTAGGAATTAAACCAGAGACTCTGCATCTAATAGAAGAAAAAGTAGGCCCTACTTCATCATATTTGTTAAAAAAAAAAAAAACAGTGAGGTGAACAGAGAGCCTATATTCTGGCAGCAAATATTCACCCCTCACACATCAAATAGAGCACTAATCTCTAGGGTATATAAAGAACTCAAACAGAAAATCTAAAAAAAAGAAAGAAAGAAAGAAAGAAATCAACAAATGGGCCAAGGACCTGAACAGACACTTCTCACAAGAGGATATACAATCAGTCAACAAATATACGAAAAAATTTTCATCATCTCTAGCAATTAGAGAAATGCAAATCAAAACTACTCTAACATATAATCTCATTCCAGTCAGAATGGCATCTATTATGAAGACAATAAGTGTTGGCAAGGACGTGGGGGAAAAGTTACTCTCATCCACTACTGGTGGGACAGCAAATTGGAGCAGCCAATTGGAAAGCAGTATGGAGCTTCCTTGGAAATCTGGGAATGCAACCACCATTTGACCCAGTTATCCCATCGCTTAGTCTATACCCAAAAGACTTAAAATCAACATAGTACAGGGACAGAGCCACATGGATGTTTATAGCAGCACAATTCACAATAGCTAAACTATGGAGCCAACCTAGATGCCCTTCGGGGGAAGAATGTATAAAAAAATGAGGCACATATATACACTGCAATTTTACTCAGCAATAAAAGAGAATAAAGTCATGGCATTTGCAGGTAAATGGATGGCACTGGAGAAGATAAGGCTAAATGAAGTTAGCCAATGCCAAGAAAACAAATGCCCAATGTTTTTCCTGATATAAGGAGGCTCATGCATATTGGGGTCAGAAGGGGGAGCATGGGGGAAATAGATGAATTCTAGATAGGACAGAGGGGTGGGAGGCAAAAGGAGGGGGGCAGGGGATTAACAAGGACGGTAGTGAAATGTGATAGACATCATTATCCAAAGTACATGAATGAAGACACGAATTGGTATCAACATACTTTATATACAACCAGAGATATGAAAAGTTGTGCTGTATCTGTGTAATAAGCATTGTAATGCATTCTGCTGTTATTTATATTTTTAAAAATTCAGTAAAAAAATCAACAACTTCCACAATGCATTTATGAAGTTGTTTTCATGCTTGCCTTTCATCATATGGATACCTCCATTCATTTTCTCTTAATCTCAACTTGTCTAAAAGTGACACCACTAAATTGACAGGAAAATGCAAAAAATAAAGATGTGCATGAAATGAGAACTCATCATACAAATCATCATTTACAACTAAAATTTCAATTTTGCTTCTCAAGTTAAAATTGGGATAGAATAAAAAATGTATTTACCGCACCGCTCATCCATGTCCAAGAATATAAAGGAGTTTCAAAACTAAAGAAGTTTCTACAGTAAAATATGCAATGAAGAAAGCAACATAAATTGACTGTATAAAAATGCTTTGTTTTATTAATCATACTCTAAATATATACATAGAATACGAACAAAATAAATTAAATCTTATGATTAGTTAATTTAATGAATATTTAAATAGATAAATACATCTGCAGGCAGGTAGGGACTGGTGCCTATAGAAACGCATCATTGACTGAAAACATACAAGGAATGGAGTGAATTCTTGTCAAAAGGAACCATGAGAGTCTTGGAAATGGCAGAACTTGTGGAGTGTGGTAAGGTGTGTTCTTCAGTGAGAAGCATTTCCCTGCTGGACCAGGTCTCCTTCCCTGCTCCTTAATCTTTCATACAACTTAGGTGAAGAAGAGACGAATTTCATGACTTCTGTTCTGACAACCTCCCAGGCACAAAGCCGGTATTCCTTCTCCTCCAGGTAATCAGTGATCCTCCGGAAGCATTTTTTAACAGTTATTCCGAGAGCTTTTTGCCGCCTCACCTGGTGGGTCACACAGGCTTTCAGGTCCTCATGCTGTTGATAGAAGCCACCGAGGAAGATGTACAGAAGGGTCTGGTTCCAAGCAGCAAAGGCCTCCTGGGTTCTGAAGAGGTTCAGGACCTGCTGGGTCATCTCCTGGAGGGCAGCAACAGCTTGAGCCCTCGGCAACTTCTCACCCTCCAACAGCTTCTGGGGGAAGGCAAAGTCCTCTCTGTCCTTCAGGCAGGAGGAAGTGGGAATTCTCTGCATTTTTTTTAGGAGACTCAGTGCCCCCTCCTCATTTTTCTCAGAAGTTTCAAGACTCAGATTGTGTATCTGAGGCAGGTCACAGCCCAGAGAGCAGGTGATCTTGCAGCTGAGCACCACCAGGGCCAGCAGGAAAGCCAAGGGCAAGGCCATTGGGGATCCTGCAGATGCTGCTGGGCTGTCTGAGATGGGTGATGCTCAGTCCTTGCTCCAGGTTCTCTGAAGACCTTGCTTTGTGTGGATACCTAAAAGAGAGAACACAGGAGTGCGATTTTATGAGTGCCAGTGCCTTCTGTTTTTGCTTTCCTTTATACATTCTCTACTTTGGTTTTCATCAATGTTTCTAAACCATTCTAGTTTTCATTATTGCCTCCACTTCCAATGTTACCCTTACCTATCAGAGCCTTTTTACAAATGTATTTCTTATTGAAAATGTCATTAAATTTCACTTAGGATATTTATCCTTCATATCTGTATAGGTAGCGTTATCTATATCTGTCTATATCAAAATTATGAACTTATGTTTTTATTCATTACAGAGTTATGAATGACAATATTTAAGCTAAATAACACTTTAAATTTTTTGAAATTTAAATGATCTTTATATCTGTATTTGTAATGACTTCACTCACTTTTAAGTTAATTGTGATATGTCAAATTACAGTGACTATAAATTTTCAAAATATATGATAAAATTGAGATAATCTGATCCTTCAATGCAATTATACAACCTTTCTTAAAAGGATGGAATAATGTTAGACTGTTTTCTTTGCAATGATTTTTAGTACTTTGCATCCTATGAGAAAATTATTAAAATCATGTAAAAAATAATTTTTAATCTCTACAGTAGCTCAATTTTGTTGTGTACTTTACAAAATTATTGACATGACTTTAACTCGTGTAAGACATTTGGAAGTATCTGAAGATAGGGCAGAAAGAGCAAGTGAAACAGAATTAGAAATGGAGCCTGCAAGGGCTGGGGTTAGGCCTCAGTGGTAGAGCACTTGCCTAGCAGGAGTGAGGCCCTGGGCTGGATCCTCAGCACCACATGAAAATAAATAAATAAATAAATAAGTAAATAGAAATAAAACTATTGTGCCCAACAATAACCAAAAAGTAAATGTTTGGAAAAGAAATGGAGCCTGACAGTATGACTGAATGACTCCAATCTCATGATAAAACCTTAATCTGTTCCTGCTCAGATGTGGGGTTCAGTCCTTAGATTAAAAACAGAAACAGAAAGAAAGAAAAACAAAACTCAGAAAATATCTTCCTAATTTCAAATCTTCAGTCTATAAAGTATTGTGCCATTTGAAATGCAAGTGTTTGTTCAGTGTTCACAAAGCTTCTAATATTTTGAACCCATTATATTTGTAAGAAAACTGTGGTTTGCGGAGTTTCAATGGGTTGTGCTACATCACACAGAAATCCTGGCAGAAATCCTAGTAAATGATAACTGATGACTAATTTTGTATTCTTGAATTTTAGATTTCTCTAATAATTGTTCAGTTCATTTATATTCAGATTATAAACAATACCCTTGCTCTAAGGATTTGCAAGGGAATATTTTTGTTTCCAGGAAGGGTAGAGTTTTGGAGTACCAGAAACCACTGTAGTGCCTAAGATTCATTCTTACCTCCAAAGATTTTTTTTGTAAATGTAGGTGATAGATCTGGACTAAATCAGTTTCAGTAATGCACTTTCCAGCCTCTGGGCGGCGCTTAGGCACCGCTATGCCCTGAAAGTGCACAAGAGGCAGAAGCGTCAGGCTTTTCTGTCTCCTTTGCCCGTGATTGGGAGATGTTTGGGGCTTTCAGTTTCCAGTTGCCCTCTGCAGTTGGAGGAAAACACCCTGGCTTGCCTGTCAACTTGCTGCCCCTTAAATACTCTACCAGGCTCTCTCTGTCGGAAGTTAGGTGGACACTTTGCCCGCATTTTGGGGATGAAGATCTTTCTTGGGTGCAAGTTGCAAATGTTACCCATTCTCAATATTGCTCTACTCATGGGGATTTCCCTCTGGGGTGAAGTGTGTGTCAGCAGAAGGGGATTTTTTTTTTCTTTGACTAAACATTTTTTCAGCGTTTTGAGGACTAGACGTCTTTTGGTTTGTGACTCTGGAGGTTACGTGTGTCTGGAGAAGTGCCCGCAGCACTTGGAGAAGGGAAAAGAAGAGACAGTTCTGCGGACCAGGAAGGACCAGAATTGCGGACCCCTGCAGGGGAGCTGGAGAGCGCCCTTTCCCTAGAGCCCCAGGAGGGAGACAGCGCCTCTCTAGGGATGCTTTTAGTAATTTTCAGCGATTTCGTTTTCAATGGGATGACCTTGAAGAAATTTGAAAACGTAAGTCAGGCATGTTGTAATCATATTATTATCACGAGTTCTTTAGTGAAAAATCGGTTTTTTACGAAACCATTAAATCAAATAAGTTAAATTTTTACTCATACTAAAACAAAAATTTTATATGCTTTTACTTTGCTAGCTTTAGAATAAACGAAGTCAACGATATTTTCAGGATGACCTCTTTTTCATTTGATCGAATAGACGAGTTCCTCAATTTCTCGTCGGTTACAACTTTTGAGACTCTGTATTGAATTTGAAGGTACTGAAACTTTGTAAACAAGCAACCAGGAAGTATTAGCATGAACAAACACATGACTGTGTTTTAATTTATAACCTAACAGTTAGTCATAAATATCGGAAACATCCGAATTCCAACAGCTGAAGGAAATATAGAAACCAGCTGGCAATCAAGCAAACTGGATTTCAAAACCACAATCCTTGAATCAGAATCTTGGACTATCTTTATATTTGATATAATATAAGGTTTCTAAATGCTCCTCGGAAAATGTATGGATGAGTGGTCGGAGAAGTCATTGATCACACTGAATTATAGTCTTATCATTATATGCTGTGACGCTGAACTTGGAAATCAGAAAGTCTCAGAGAATTGCTGCAGGATCTAGAGGCCAGAAGTGTGGTGGGTTCTTTCAGGTTGGATATTCTGGACAGACGACTGGCTCACTTTTCACTTTTCTGATCCCATAGCTCCACTCTCAAAACTACTTTTTGACTCTTCCATAGCTCTGTTTCATTCACCTGTTACTCTAGACAGGACCATGCCTTCTGTGTGCCTTATTCCTAAGGTAGCAGTATCCTTCAGATCATGGGAAACTTTGGCTTGGTCCCTCAACATGTTATTGAACCCTGAAGCTTTGCTTTCATCTTTTAGTTTCATGAACACTGCCGTGTAAATGGACCCAGTGGCACCCATATTTATAAATTCTGAAAAATAACAATAACATCAACTTAATAAGGGAGCCCTAAGTCTGCCAGAAGAGATTGACATTGTTTTTCCTTTCTTCACCCTACTTTTAAAATATGACCATGATAACAGAGACAATTAGAATAGGAAATCTCAGGAGGGATTAGAACGTCATCAATCTAGAAAAACGAGTTGGTCAGGATAGAGTAAAAAGTGAGGATTATGATGTCAATTCCATACTCATGACCATCTAGCTGGGTGCTGAGAGCCATAGCCAAGTAGGAATGACTCATGGCATTTGGGGTTGAGAGGTGACCCTGCTCAGATCCTGCTGGGAATAGGGCAGCTCCAGGATTAGGGCGGATCCTGCTGGGATTAGGGCAGATCCTGCTGCCTCAGGCCCCCACTCCTTTGGAGTTCCTGTTGAGTTCTCTGGGGGTTCTGAGAGAATTGGTGTGGGAAGCTGGGTAGAGGCAGGGTGTTTCCGGGAAGTGTGTGTAGAGTGTCAGTGAGAGTTCAGGAATAAAGAGTTGCTGTTTGAATCTACAAGGCTTTGTGGCGGCTCAGTTATTTTGTGCCCAGCCATACTCGGAATTTGGTGACCCGTACAGGGGACAAACCCGCAACCTTGGTTTTATCAGCACCATGCTCTAAGTAACTGAGCTAACCGGCCTGCAGTCTGTCTGGGCACAAAATAACTGATCCACCACACAGCCTTGTAGATTTAAACAGCCACTCTTTATTTCGAACTCTCACCGACACTCTACACACACTACCTGGGAAATACCCTCCCTTCACCGGGCTCTGCATACCAATTCTCTCAGAACCCCACCAGAACTCAATGGGAACTCCAAAGGAGCAGGCGCCTGAGGCAGCAGGATCTGCCCTATTCCCAGCAGGATCCACCCATAACCTGGAGCCTCCCTATTCCCAGCAGGGCCCACCCTAATCCTGGAGCTGCCCTATTCCCAGCAGGATCCACCTAAACCTGGAGCCATTTTAATCCCTGAGCAGGTTCACCTTTCAACCCAAAATGCCACGTGTCATTCCTCCTTGGATATGGCTCTCAGCAGTGCCTAAAGCTCAATTTTCCCTAAGATAAAAAACTAAACAAATATGCTTCTTTCACTATTATGGTTAGTTCTTTCCAAGAAATATCCCACTTCAACTCTGGAGAAAAATCTGCAGGGGGACAGAATTCTGCCCAGAAGTCTCCTCCATCCTAGACCGGTTCTTGACCATTATCCATCTTGGCCAGTAGGTGGCACTAATTCTATGTAAGCATTTTAACAGTCTCCAGGGTGAAATGAATCATGCTTTCTATTTCCTTTTTGCACCAACTATTGTTACATCATTGTAACAGGGGATTTCCTCATTTACAAAAATATTCATCAGGAGGGTAAAAAAAAGAAAAGAAGCCCCACTTGTGAAATTTCTCAAAAACCTGGCACTGTCACTAACCTTTTGCTTTTGATACACAAGGGAAAATTGGCAGCCAGAACCATAATGGAATGGGAAGCAGCTGTATGAATTAGAGGGCAGGGTAATGAAGAGTGAATGAAGAGAACACACTGGATTTTTCTGTAGTGGGGAAGGAGGAAACTGTTGGGATATGAGAGTGAGAGAATGGGATCTAGAAAAGTAGGCAGGATAGGGGAACATGACAGTTTTCAGGATCAGAAATTAAGTTTTTTCCTTTTTCTTTTCTTTCTCTCTCTGTCTGTCTCTTTCTGAAAGGGTAAAGTTTCTAAGCTGGAAGGCTTGAATTAAAATGTAAAAGATTAGGTATTATTGAGTTCCTCTGTTACACCCAGATTCCTGAGATAGTTAAGACAACACACTACTAGCCATTTAGCCTAGGGCCCTGTGCAGTTTGTCACAGGGCCCGAACCAATCAGTTTGAATGTGTACCCCGCTTAGGAATGACCAATCACCCCTGCCCGAGCTGTTCCCGCCAATGAATTTGCCAATCACATCTCAGAGTTGTTGTTCAATTTCCCCGCGCCTCATGATGATTTGTTCTGATGTATGCAAAGCCAATCGCCCTCTCCAAAAAGTGTGCTTAAGCTCTGCTTGACCTTTGCTCTGGGCTCTGGGCTGCTCTCCCTTCTTGAGTGAGCACAGAGTCCCAGCGTGCTGGAATGGATCCCCAATAAATCCCCTTTTGCCAATTGCATGGAGTAAGTCTCTTGTGTGGTCTCTCCCTCCGACGATTCGCCAGACCTTTACATTTGGTGCGTTGGCCGGGAATAGCGCATCACTGGACAGGGAGACCCTAACAACAGACTGCTTCAGGGGGTAAGTAAGGTGCCCCTCTCTCTCTCTCTCTCTCTCTCTCTCTCTCTCTCTCTCTCTCTCCCTCCCTCCCTCCCTCCCTCCCCTCTTTCTTCCTTTCTTTTCCTTTTCTCCTCCTTGTTTTTCTTTCACGATCGCTCGGGTTCAATTTCTGACTTAGTGGAGAGCATAAGCTCCCGGAGAGCATCTGTCTTTTGTGATCACTCTTTTGCGATCACTCGGGTTCTGGTGTCTGGCTCAATGGCGGGTGTGAGCTCGCAGAAAGCATTTGGGTTCGGTTTCTGGCTCAATGGCGGGCATGGGCTCCCAGAGAGCATTCGGGTTCGGTTTCTGGCTCAATGGCAGGCGTGAGCCCCCAGAGACCGTGAGGTCTCAGAGCCTTTCTAGTTTTGGGTTGGTAGCGTGTAGTTTCCAGTGGAAAACGTGAGTTTTCCCTGACTGTGGCTGGCTGTGGCAGACAGACGTGTCATTGGAGTCACAGGCCATGTTCTCCAGAGGGACGCCCTGGAGGACTCGGGGAGGGACAGAGGTGCCCTCATCGGGGCGGGGGGCGAAAAGGCCCCCCCACCGGTGCCGCCAACCCGTCTGGTTATGCCGGCTACTCTTTGTTTACTGTCTGGGTTGAGTTTACTGTCTGTCTTTAATCTTTGACTCTGAACTCATGTTAAACGTTTATTGTGTGTGCCCGTGTTTGTGTCACGTTTGTATTGTCTCTCTGCCTTTCAGAATGGCCCACCCTCGGAGTTGAATGGCCCCCAGGAGAGTCCCTCCATCTCTCTCTCTAATCTGCAAAGTCAGAGATATTGTCTTTCAGCCAGGGCCACATGGCCATCTAGATCATGGCTTCTAACCTTTCAGGACCTCTGCAAATCTCTTCCTGCATGGGTGGGGTCCGCGCAGTTTGCTGGGAGGATTTCACCCGGTGTTAGGGAGGATCTGTCCTGTCCCTGTTCCTCCTGGCCCCTCCACCCACCTGTCCTTTCTGCCCCTTTGCCATCTCCTTCCCCAGAAGGGGGGGTGCTCCAGTGGGCGGGGTTGGAGGTAAGTTCGGCGGGAACCACCCCTCCCCCTCCTCTGCTGGCGACCATTTCCACCAGAGTGGGGTGGGCGGGTCAGAGATGAAGTCCGCAAGGGACTGCCCCCTCCCTCCGACCACCCAGCCACCAAGCGAGTGGGGGAAGGTGGCTAGGGGCAGCAGGCCCTTTCCCGCCCTTTTGGAGGCAGAAGGGACCAGGTCCCCAGAGTCTGGGTCGTTGCTTGGGAATGCAGCCCCAAGGCAGGTGGTAAACTTTGCTCCCCTTTGTTAAACAAAAGTAGGAAAATAATGTTTTCTTTCCCTTCCTTAGTCGGCTTGAGTGAAAATAGAGATGCCTGCTGATTAAATTGGTGTTAATTGGCTTTGGGGGATGGGAACCAAATTTTCAGTCACAAAGTTTTGACACTCCCAAGGCTTTTAAAAAATCCCCACTTTGCTTTCTTGGGGAAGCCTAGCACTCAAAATAACTGCAAGCAGAGGATGAGCATTTTGGGAGATGGCTACTAAAAAGTTAGAAAAGAAAAAATATGCCTAGTGCCTAAGGTCAAACCAAACTGGAGGAAAGCTAATCTTGCAAGTGAAAGGGAAAACTGAGGAATTCCCAGCAGCTGCCAGAGCCTTTTTCACTTTGGGGAAATTTCCTCATTTTTTTCTCTGCACTGTAAGGATTACTACTCCACCTAAATGCAGTAAGTCAGTCACACTGAGAATATGACCTTGCATGTGTGTTTGAGAAAGGTGACCCTGCTCAATGACCAGGGTGGATCCAGGATTAGGGTGTATCCTGCAGGTTTTAGGAAGTATGCGGGTTTAAGATAATTTGGGTTTAGGGTGTTCCCAGTTTAAGACAATAGGGGTTTTAGGGAAGATGAAGGTTAAAGATTATTGCTGCTGGGATTAGGGTGCTCCTGCTGCTTGTTCCCGTTGAGTTCTCGTGAGATTAAAATGGGATTGGGAAAAAGCCTCGTGGAGTAGGTGAATTGGTGGCAGAGCATGGATTTCCCCAGAACCTGTTTGTGTAGAGGCCAGTGTGAGTTCGGGAATAAAGGATTGCTGTTTGAATCTACAAGGTGTGTGGTGGCTCGTGATTCTGTGCCAAGCCGAGACATTGGCAGCCCCTATGTGAGGACATCTTGTCGACTCATGGGAAATCTAAGGTGCCGCTGATAGGAGTCATAATTAAATGGAAGTTCAAAACCTGGAGAGATTTTTTTTTCCTTATCTGGTCTGTTTTAAAGGTTATTATAGATTGTTTCTTGGGGATAATCTAGGCTAAATGTGTGTCTAAAAGACGTTTCATTGTAACATCTGGTATCTAAATGAGTTTGAAGCATTGTATAATCTTACAGTTAAAAGTTAGGGTTAGGTAATTGTTTAGTTTGTGGTTTCAGACAATTCATGCCAGAGAACTTAAATACTTAGGATAGAAAATTAAAAGAACTCTACTTCCAAGTTGGCAAGTAACTCCCAATCATTCAGTTTTATTTTTTCATCAATTTTTGAACTGGGTAGCCTAAGGAGATTTCACTAGGTATACAGTGCATTGATTTGGGCAAGGATAGTAAATTATGATTTGGTATCTGTTTCTCTATGTGTAAGATTTAGGGAAAAAAGTGTTAAATTACAACGTTGGTCTGGCTTATTAAAACGACATTAGATACTTAAATAATAACAGTCTTGGAAATTTTCAAAGCTTAATTTCAGATATGCATGTTAGTGTGTGGTTCTCTTTTTAAAATTTTTCAGGCAAATTTAATGTAACTTAATGCTACTCTAGGAACTTCAGAACAAGGAAAGTGGCTTAGAGGACCTAAAGAAATTTCTTCTGATGGTAGAGATCCTATTTCTAGTTTTATGTGAGCAAGTTTTTCTAGTGTAAAAAGATATAAAATTTTGGGAATCGCTTCTTAAATTTGTATCATAATTTTCAACATCCAAACCTGGAAATATAACTTAAGGTTAAAATGCCTTAGGCCTAAAGTGTCTGCTCAAAATAGCAGTTTTTCCCTGCTCCTTCCAGACCTTAGCCAGGGGTTAAGCTGATATGCAAACAGAAGCAGCTTGGAGCTCAGGCCCAAGGAAAAAAAAAAGAGTAAAAGTGTCTTTTTACCTGAACTCAAACTAGACCAAACCAAAAAGTAAATTGTATGGTATTTAGTAACTACTGGCCAGTCATCTTTTTTTTAGGACTCTTGCTTTATCTTAGATTCTGTATTTTTTTTTTTTTTTTGAGCTCGTGATTCTGATCCTACAGACCTAGGTTAATGTTTTTCTGATCAGTAGAGTTTTTTGGAACATTGCAATGGAGATTTCATCTGCGGAAAGCTACAAGGCCTTCACTATTGTTATGTGTGCACACTCTTGTTATGTGTTGTATGTCGGTATGTCTGTATGTGTGTATGTCCATATATCCTGCAGTGATATGACAACTGACAGATGAGGAGCGCTCATGAAAAATTAAAAATGGATCCAAATATCTTTGATTCACATGATTCAAATGGTTCAATTTAGATTGGGTAAACAGATAAAAGTAAAGATGTCTTTAAGATTAAACTTATAAGTTTCTCTAGGTGTTCAAAAAGGCCCTAATAAAATGTTAACTCTGCTTAAATTCAAAAGTTTACAAGTATTGTTTCAAGATGTGAACAGAAGGAGGTTAACAGATGAAAAAGAGAAACTAGAAGGTTCTAGGTATGGATTTAATAGAGGAAAAATGTGTTTCTGGATAAGCGTTTAAGTAAATAAGAGGGTTTAAGTAAGTGATAAAAAACAGTCTGTGTAAGTTGGTTATAAGTGTAAGTTTTTGAACAGGTAATCTTTAAGAAATTAAACAGCTGATTAAACAAGTGCTGTTGTTTTAGAGAATTGTGCTATGTTATTTCTTTAAAAGCCAAACTTGGTTAGCATAAAATCATCAATGCAATTGTGATGTTACTAATGTGTTCATATCTTCCAGGTATACAAGTCTGTAAGGTAGAAGCTTTACAAACTGGTGTTCTAAAGTTGTATGGTAATTTTAGGTTCAAAGAAAAAAAAACATGTTGGAGATTCAATTATATCATTTGTGTTCTATAACTGGACTTGTTATCAGTAAGATATATAAAGTTCTATGTTGCTTTCTACACTGAGACACAATTTGAATGTATTTTTAAGTTAATGAGAGCCTAATCTGGGTAAAGGTTTTATTGTAAAACACAGAAGTACTTTACTACTTTTCTACAAAAGGTTAAAAGCTTTCGGCCTTTCTTTAATTCTTGTTTTAGATGTGATATTATGTTGTGTTTGCTCAAGTTCACAACAATTTATGTAGGCTTTATAAAATGATGTCTAAAAAGCAAAGATCAGCTTCAGAACTATAGTATTTAAGACTGTTTCTGTCAAGTGTGTCTGTATCTGCCAAGAGAGACTGCATGAAGAGACCCACCTTGAGATAAGGCTCTATGTCCCATCTCACTGTATGTGAAAGTGACTATGAAAGAAATAGGCCAGATTTCAGTGCATTTAAGGTTGTGTCCAAAAGTTGGTTTTTGTCACGATTGCCAGGATCTCAAACAGGGGATTATAATGCATAACTCTGCCAGAATTCAAGGTAGCTATTACATAAACTAAATATGTTTTTATCCTAGTTAGTTTTGTTTTGTAGTTTGCTTTTAGATGGTCTAAGGATTGCCTGTTAATGTTTTAAAGAGGTACTGCTTTAAGAACTCACAACCTGGTTTAACTTAAGATAAGGAGTTATCACCTACAGAATAGAGAGGTAGGTACTAAAGCCCAGTACTTAGTATAAGGCTGTTGAAGTTTATTTGCTGGATGTTTAAGATTAAGTTTTAAAATTAAAGTTAAATTAAAGGGGCCAAGAAAACCAATATTTGGCTCTTGCCCTCTGAGTCAGTCTGAATCAGGGAATAGGGTCTTCTCCAAAGGGCTCTGCAACTCTAGGCCACATAACCTCCTCATCAGGGAGATTAATGAGACCAGTGGAGGACAGAAAGCTAATCAGTGCATTTGCTGTGAAGAGGAGGGTCATCAGAGAAGGGAGACATCCCTGATGCTTCTGAGGGAAGGCACATGGTCAAGCAAGGCCTGGACCCATCCTAGCGCAAATGGCACTAGCAGAACTGAGAAGCTGCTATGAAGTTCCCGAGGACTCTCAGGAGATTCAACTGACTGTTAATAATAGATGGAAACAAAGTCAGTTTGACTTGCTTCATCTTAAACACTTAGCAAAGACGGTCGAAGCCAAAACATAGTTATTCCTGGACATTTTAAATGATAATAATAGTTAAATGTAACTTCCATAATTAAGTAGACTGGAGGCTACAAAAGAGATTCTTAGACAGAAATGCCTGATAACTGTCAAAGGGACTGTTAGAGTAGTTTTAGTCTAAGGCCTTTATTTCTAACCAATGCAGGTAGGCTTGATGTTTGCTAGTATGGTGATCCAGCCCTGAGTAGCAGAATTAAAGATTTCTCTATTAGACACAGAGGGCAGTAAAAGGATTTTGCAGGATCAGATGGCATTAAATTATTAGACTATATCTTAAGGGAAAAGACATCTGTAACCCTAAATGTTAGTTGTTGTGTTGACATCCCTGACATTTCTGACAATGTGACAAATATCCTTAAAGATTTACATGCTCAGATAGAAGCCATGTCCTCAGCGACTTTGTCATGGAGACAGTATTTTAGCTCCTGGTTCTTGGTATTTCCTGGTAAAAAACATTGTTAATCTTTGTCTTGGCCTTTATACTCATTGGCATATTTCTGTGCTGTGGCATTTCTTGCTGCATCAATCTGGTTCCAGTACTAATGAATTCTTGTTTCTCTTATAGACCACCTATCACTCGAATGGCCCTCCAGCCTATTACTTCTCAATTGGACTTTTAGCATGGACCACTCGATAGACCCGATATTTTTAAGGGGGACTCCAAACTGCTTGCCCCACATCGTCCCTTTTCAGCCTGAAGAAGCCAGAGAGATCATCTTCGTCCCCCTTCCTCACAGCAGTAAGGAGTTCCCAAATTAGAGGGGGGAATGAAGCTAGATTTAAAGCTAGGTAGTCAGTGTAGTAAAATCGGGGTCTAATACCCAGTGAAATCTAAAATGGAGGCCATGCTAAAAATGATTCCAGGAAACGCAGGACAACGCGTGGTAATCAGAAGGCAATATGCTCCACTGACAGAGATGAAAAATGAGACTCCCCAATAATTATGATTCATTACTTTTAAGATTAAAAGTAGTCAGAAAAAGGAGTGGGGAATGAAAGGGTAAAGTTTCTAAGCTGGAAGGCTTGAATTAAAATGTAAAAGATTAGGTATTATTAAGTTCCTCTGTTACACCCAGAACCTGGAATTCCTGAGATAGTTAAAACAACATCCTACTGGCCATTTAGCCTAGGGCCCTGTGCAGTTTGTCACAGGGCCCGAACCAATCAGTTTGAATGTGTACCCCGCTTAGGAATGACCAATCACCCCTGCCCAAGCTGTTCCCGCCAATGAATTTGCCAATCACATCTCAGAGTTGTTGTTCAATTTCCCCGCGCCTCATGATGATTTGTTCTGATGTATGCAAAGCCCACTGCCCTCTCCAGAAAGTGTGCTTAAGCTCTGCTTGACCTTTGCTCTGGGCTCTGGGCTGCTCTCCCTTCTTGAGTGAGCACAGAGTCCCAGTGCGCTGGAATGGATCCCCAATAAATCCCCTTTTGCCAATTGCATGGAGTAAGTCTCTTGTGTGGTCTCTCCCTCCGACGATTCGCCAAACCTTTACATTTCTTTCTTTCTTTCTTTCTTTCTTTCTTTCTTTCTTTCTTTCTTTCTTTCTTTCTTTCTCTTGGTACTGAGGATTGAACCCAAGGGCACTCAACCACTGAGCCACATCCCCAGCCCTCTTCTGTATGTCATTTAGAAATAGGTCCTCACTGAATTATTTAGGGCCTCACTAAGTTGCTAAGGCTAGCTTTGAACTCAGGATCCTCCTATCTACCTCCTAGCTGCCTGGATTATAGCCATGTGCCACAGCGCCTGGCAGCAATTAAGTTTTATATCCTTTAACTTCAATTTAATAGGTGTTATAATTTGGATATTGAATATCTCTAGAGGTCCATATAGAAAAGCATGGTCGCTAGGGTGGAGGTATTGGGAAGTGGAATTTTAAGAGGTGAGGCCTGGAGAAAGGTCCTTACATCATTGAGGGTGTGCTCTTGAAGGGAGCTGTGGAATCCCCCAGCCTGTTTTGGTTTGTTTTAGAATCTATATGACTGGAGTTCTGAGCACTGCTCTAACAGATGTTCCCCTCTTGATGTACTGCCCTCACCAGAGGACAATCCAATGCAGTCACCCAGTCTTGGACTTCCACCTCCATGACTTTCTACACGTGTCAAAATAAACCTCTCTTTACTTGTAGCCTGTGTCAGGTATTTGTTATGGTGGTAGAGTGTTGACTAATATAGAGGGTAACCTGCCTTTCAGATATTTATACAAATCACCATTTTTCTTAATAAAAAGCAAAGTTATTTCCAATGTGAAAGGTGACTATTTTTCAGTCTTCTCTAGGACTGAATTCCATTTTTTAGTCTGTCACATTTCTGCAGTCAGTACTGAGAGAAGGTTGGGAGAATTCACTGTTCTGCAATATCATAGGAAAAAACAGAGAAGCTTAAGAGGTCCTCTCACATAAATAGAGGTAGAATGGCCCCTTCTATCTCTCTGTGAAAGCCGTCTCTTATGAAAGATACTTTGCTAAGGTTTGCTTAATATATTAATTCTAGATATATTTCCCCTTTATTTTATGATTGAGAACAGATGAAATTCAGAGAGAAGTTAGTGAATTTCTCAAGACCACACATATATCCTGACTGAATCTAGATTCAAATCAGAATCCTATATTCATCATTGTTTAAGTTTCATATTTTGGAATTCTGCTAAGTTTTAAAATATGCTTTAAACCCACATCACATGCAATATTTTGCTTCATTGTCTTCCTTTTATTGTTAGATGCCATTTTACATTTTTTGATTTTCACCTTATTTTATTCTTTAGCTATTAGGGAAAAGAAGTTTACTCTTCCATCAAAGGCTATTATATTAATTTTAATTTGGTTCTATGTGCATCTCCCAGAGTTTATGATAGTCATGAAATTGATGCTCTACAATGCCAATAAAATATTTAATGAGGAAATGCAAGGAATTATGTTATACTAAAGAATAGAGGAATATGTGGCAGTCTATCTCCACTACAAAATTGTGTCTATAATGACAATAGTAAAAACAATGTGACAAAAGGAAAAAGTAGGGAACCAGATTATTATGGTACCTAATCCCTCAAGGCAATTTATATATGGTATTTAGATTTAAGATAAATAATGTATAGAATGCTAATATAGTAGACAGAAGTTTTTAATAAATGAATTATTATAGCCTTCTCCCATTAAGCTTATCTATACCCTCCACCTTCAATGAGAAAACTGACTCCCAATATCTTTCATCTATTTACAATTGTTGGATTAATAATATACCTTTATATTATTAACAAAGAATTGTTAACTAGCTGGGTGCGATATTGCATACCTGTAATCCCAGTGGCTCAGGAGGCTGAGGCAAGAGGATCTTGAGTTCTAAGCCAGCCTGAGCAATAGCAAGGAGCTAAGCAACTCAGTGAGACCCTGTCTCTAAATAAAATACAAAATAGGGCTGGGGATGTGGCTCAGTGGTCAAGTGCCCCGAGTTCAACCCCCAGTAACAAACAAACAAACAAAAGAATTGTTAACTAAACCAAGAGTGGTAGCACACACCAGTAATCCCAGCAGTTCAGGAGGCTGAGGCAGGAGAATCACAAGTTTGAGGCCAGCCTGCACAACTTGGCAAGACCATGTCTCAAGGTAAAAATAAAAAAGGATGGGGATGTAACTCAATGATAGAGAGCCCCTAGATTCAATTCCCAGATGAGAGAAAGAGAGAGAGATAGAAAGAGAGAGAGAGAGAGAGAGAGAGAGAGAGAGAGAGAGAGAGAGAGAGAGAGAATGACTAACTCCATGGAAGACGAGATAAAGGGACCAAAACTAGCTCTTTCTTTAAATTCCCTGTTTCTATCCATGTCACTTCTATCACAGCTGTTGGCTCCAACTTCTAGCATTTTCCACACACAGGCCTCCTCTCAAACTTTGCACTGCATGCCTCATGCCTCTCCTTGGCAATTCAGACACCATAACATCTAGGTAGGGCCCTTTTCCCTGAGGCCTGAGTCCCAGCTCTCAAACCTCCCTCCTCTAAGCTCATGGATACCAGCCTCAGTAAGGGGCTTCCTGTCCTCAGAACAATCTCAGTTCCTCTTTTGAGCTTGTGCATTATGACAGGCCACATTTTTCTCATTGTCTTCCCCACCCAGTCTTGGGAGTAGTACTTTTTCAGATCACAAACATCTGTTTATCCAATTTCCTATATCAAATCTATTAACATAATTGATACCATTTCTATTTTTCTAACTGAATAGTGACCAACACAAAAAAAAATTCAAAGAATCAACTGTAAAACATTGGTAAAAATATAGCATTACAAATATATTTTTGCACTGTTTTGAATGGAAATTATTAGAGCCTTATAAGGGACAGCTGTCAGTAAATATGCATATACAATTTGACTAAGCAATTTTACTTCTAGGTAACCAGACATACATGCACTCTCTCATGGAGAAAAAGGATTTATTTCAGCATTGTTAGGATACCATATGTTAAATATGCATATGCTTAGTCAAATATTTAATTAAATTATATTCTCTCACATACATAAATTTGAACTTATGTACTGCAGTAAAAAAATTGTATAGGTAAAAATTACATTTAAAAGTGAACTGTTGAATGATGTTTATGATATAACATCACATATGTTAAAACTTACACAACAAATATTTTATAGATGTGTATAAACTATGAAGATAGTCAACAATCTTCAAACAGATGTTAAAACTTGGGAAGGGATAGGAACTGGGAATTGATCTCTTGTGGTCAAGGGGAATTGATTTATTGAAATTGATTACATTTTTAAAATATCAGTATGTATATATTTGTAGAATTATAAAAACACTAGCAAGTATTCATTCACCATCATGTCTTCAAGGTCACGTTCATAACAGTTGCTCTGCAAAGTGCTTTTTTCTTCTCCTTCAAATGCCTCTCTCTTGCCTCTTGTTCCTGATTTCTAGCTGATTCTTTTGTTCCATGAATATTTATTATCATCATCACTGTTAAGAATTTTTATTTGTTATTACTATTATAAAGTGGTAGTATTTGTTACTATTTCTGATTATTCATTATGAGATCAACACAGTTAATTATGATGATAATAATTATCACAGCTATGACTACTGTGCCCCTGATGCTTTATATAATTTACTCAATAAATTCTCACAATAGCTCAATGAGATTTTTCAAAGTTGAAAAACTATACTTCATCTTCTTATGAAGATGAAGACAATTGCACAAATTATGCAGCAAGTTGATAGAAAGACTAAGGACAGGGCCCAGTCAGCAAGTTTACAGTTCATCTGGCAAAGACAAGCTAATTGCCTGACTGCATGCAATATTTTGAGATCCATTTTCCTTAAAACTTGCATGGCTTCAGTATATTCTTTAGCCATCAAAAAACATGTATTGGGCTGGGGATATAGCTCAGTTGGTAGAGTGCCTGCCTTCCATGCACAAGACTCTGGGTTCAATCCCTAGCACCACAAAAAAGAAAGAAAGAAATACATGTATAGTCATTAAATTCTGTTTTGTTCAGTAATGTACTTGTGCAGGTTAATATTATCTTTTAATATGGGAACTCTATAAAAACATAGGTTTGAAGTAAGGAGAGCCAGAAGGTCAATGGTGTATTTAATTAGGTAAGAGCCATCAAACTATTCACTGGAATCTGTTTGAAGTGAATCAGAGACTTCCCCTTCACAGTTCTCTCATCTTTCAGGGACAAGACAGAACAGGAACATGCCACTAATTCTAGCACAGGGTAATTAGTGCTTTAAAATCAGCTGTGGCCATCTCTAGACATCTTTAGTGCTATGAGTTAACTCTGCCAAGGAATTAGGGTTTAAGAAAGATGTAGTAATTAGCTAGGTTTTTCGTAAGGAGTGATTAGGAAATTTCCAGGCGGATATGGAGCAAGACTGCTCTTTTTTAACATGGTGTCAGAGGTGGAAAGTGATGTTGTAATCCTTATGCAAGCTATGATGAATATATTTTCTTATAGTCAAGAGATCTATTGCAAAAAGTGAATTTGTGAAACCAAGACAAAAAGAGACATTCAATAGGACATGTACTCAAAATATGATTGTGCTCAAAACTCTTCAGATTTTCAGGCTCCACCCCCTTTCTAGTGTCAGATGGCAGGTGTGTGTATGGCCGGGTGTCATTCACCAGGAATCTAGTGTCTTCACAACAGGCTGGAGGAAGGAATCACATTTTGACTCCTTTTTTTCTCTCCATAGCTGCCTGTGGCCCAAATATGCTACATCCTCCTTAAGTCTGAAGACCCTTTCTCTTTGTAACAAAGACTATGACAATAGGATTATCCCCATATTGGGGTTAAAATTTCTGGCTCAAAAGTTCTCTTTTCAGCTATGGAGAAAATTTTCCCCCAGAAAAGAACTTTCCTAAATCTGAAGCTGATCCTCAGACTTGGTCTCAGGCCCTACCACACGTGACCACCAGGGGCCGCTGTTCCTAGAGAGGGCGTAATCTCAGTAACCATATCCTGCTGTTTCCTCTAAACTAAGTGGTTGCTCTCATATTCAAAAAAAAAAAAAAAAAAAATTAAAGGGCGACTACTTTTATATATGTTTTTGCAAAACCTAGAAGTATTATTCAACTTGTACTTTCTATATGTGCCTATATGGGAAACTTCAAGCCATAAAGCACGACAGAAAAGGAAGCAGCTGTGTAAGACTGCCTGCACAGGTGAAGAGTGAAGGATGAGAATGGCCAGCATTTCTACCTTGGAGAAGGAAACCCCTGCAATGTGGAAGTAAGAGAACAGATCCAGGAAAGCAGCAGATGCCCGGAGCGTGCTGGGTTTCAGAATTAGTAAAATATAATATGTCTTTCCCATTCAACCCCAAGATTCCTCAAAATACCTAATTCTGATTCAAGCCCCTGTGCTGACTGAATATGTCAGACATACTTTTTAATATGATGTAAAACTATTTTTTTAGTCTTGAAGATTCTTACCAGAATTCAAGTGAAAATACACACACACACACACACACACACACACACACACACACACACACACACTTGGTCATCCAGCTATGGAGAAAAAGATGGTACAGTTTTTACACTATTTGACAGAAAAAAAAAAAGAAATGTAATATTCTCATGTAGATTTACATTGAGAAAATAAATACCCATATTTATTAGCAGCTAATTCTGAAGAAGGAACTGTCCTAAATGGTTTTAAATGCACTCATATTTTGTATTCCATTTACCATTTGAGAAAACTGAAGCTCAAGGAAGTTGAATTACCTCTGAGAAAAGGAGTTCCATGCAGAATACCACAGTCACATATGATTTTTAATATGTAGGATTTCTGTGATTGCTTTGAATTTGTTTTCTTATTTTCAGAATTATTCTTCCTTATTGTTGAAGGGCTTGTATTTTTGGTGGCGACATTTGTATTTTCTGCTGGTTTTAGTTTACTTTTTGTTCTTTACCTTAAATTTTCCAGAAGGAAAAAATCTCTGATCCAGTTCCACTTTCCATCTGATGAAAGAAGTTTTTTGATTTAGTTTTAAATTGATGTTGACCATTATAGGACAATTCTAAAGTTAACCAGAAAATATCAGAGAATATAAAGGAAAATTTCATACATTAGCCTTACCAAAAAAAATGTACTATATTATAAAACAGCAACAAAATAAACATGGTGACAGTGAGAAAAAGCAAGTGGCCCAATAGTAATAAAAAAATTAATCCCAGAAATTGTTGGATTATATGTACTAGTTAGAATTAAGGGCATTTTAAATGGTAATAAGGAAGATAAATTTTAATAAATGGTAAAAAGATAATTCCTGGTAATCTAGACAAAATATCAATTTAGACTCTCATAGATAGATGAAAAAATATAATTTAACATAAAAGTAACTTTGAAAAATTTAAAATATAAAAAGGAATTGATAATTTGTAAGTTCAACAGATCATGAGAATGGGGATTTGTTCTATATGCTCAATATTCTGGCACTAGGGGAAAATATAAAGAAAATGAACAGTTGTTAGCAAACATAAAATTGACAGAGTGCATCACAGAAATATTGCTACCATCTGCATAAAAGGTTTATATTCACTTTTTAATAAGGAAGTATAAAAGCGTAATCTATAAGAATAACACAAAACTACAGTTAACGTTATTAACATAAAACCCAAATAAAGAGAATTAAAAATTGAAAACAATAAAATGCCAAGTGTTGAAACCCAATAGTATCTAAGAACTATTGAACAACTATTGGACATTTTACTCTGTTAATCACATTAATAGATATTTTAACCTATTTTATAAAAGAAATAAAATGCTGATAGTATATGCTTGTACAACATTTATTCCTTGCAATCTATCCTTTAAGAAAAGTTTGTAAAAAGGTTACAAAATTATATCAATAATACTACACACATTTTTTCCCTATGAGCTACCCTATTTCCCTTTCCTTTCATAGATAACTTCTCAAAAGAAATTTCTATCCATTTAGTCATTAATATCTTTCCTCTTGTTTACCTTAGTGTATTTCACCCTGAATTCTGCTGAATTAAATCTGTCAAACTAGTCTTTGCTTTTTCTAAATATAAGACATCATATCTTAAAAACAGCTCTTCATAAAGCACCTCTTATCATGACTTTCTCCTGGCTGCTCTCCTCTTATGCTACCATTCTGTTTCAGTGAGCTTTGCAAATTTTCATTCACTTTCCTATATTTCAAAATGAAAGTCCCCAAGATTCAGGTTTTGATCTTCTCCTCAATCTCTACTTACTTTCTATGAGACTTCATTCATTCCCCCAGATCCATAAATTAATGTCTCTAGACAAAGCACTCTCTAAATTCCCTAACTATATGTTCAATTGTCAAGACTGAGTCTCTGCATCTTCAGTTTCAGATGACAGAAGACCTTTTCATAGGCCTACAAAGTTAGCATATAATGAAATTAAAATTAATTGAGTAATATGTTTATTTCTCCTTCAAAAAAAGAAGAAAAGCTCAAGGAAGAGGAAAATTCCAGAAGAGCTGAAATTGTTTTCTTTTACCCCAAAGACAGTCATACAAGTGTTACTTGTAAGAAATTAATGAACAAACTAAATTTCCTTTCTTCACTTTAGGATGTAAAATCAGCCCTCTTATTCAGTTGTCAAGAATAGACAAATACAAAAAGACATGAAAGTAATACTTCAAATAATAAAGAGAAAAATTTGAAACAATAAAGATGATGCTTTTATGTAATTAATACAATGTAAAGGTAAACATGATATCATACATGCGAAAACACTGAAATACAATAAATGCATCAGAATCAAGAGCTAAGTACATGAATAAATTAATAATGTTATCTATGTTGGTCTGATGATGCTAAGGACTGAATGCTTTAACACAGAGTTAATACCACCAACTGTTGTGATAAATTTTATTCATTTAATTTAATGATAAAGTCAGAAAAAACAGTATTTTGAAATGACTAAATGTGGGAGTATGAAGTACATCTGTTCCTAATAATCCTTAAGATCTGATTCCTGAGCTATTAAGTCTTATGGACTGTCTTTGGGGAAGACATGTGGATTTCTTCTTCCTTTTCCTGATGGAGACTGATTCACAGCTAGTAAGGAGTCATTATGGCTCAAGAGAATCCTTCCACCCTCAACTCCTGCACAAGCAGATCTCCAGGACTTCCCAATATGGAATTCTCCAGGCCAGTCATTTCAAGCAACCTCTTGGGCTGAACAGGTTGAAGATCTGCAGGAGCATCTTGTGGTGGTCTAAGTCTTCTGGACCTTGCTGACATCTACCAGAAACAAAAGGGGAAAAATGGAAATTGAGTACATGTTCATCAACGGGAGACTGGTTAAATAATTTATGGCACAGTCAGTAGACAACAACACAATAGTTTAAAAATACAAAAAAAAAAAAGCTCTGTGTATACTAATTCTGGAAGATCTTATAGTAAACAAAGTAAGGTGCAGAAGAGTATGTATATGGTATGCTATTGTTTCCATAAAAATGAGGAAGTATAATAAAAATATGTAACTGTATTCTTGACCTTTACATGGATTTCTATACATGTAAAGAAACTTCAGAAGGATTGAAAACAGTAATAAATTCAAACTTTGGAAATGTTGCAAAAACACTGTGTCCAAGTATACATTCATTCCTATGTCAGAACTTGAATTTGCTCATAATTGAAGAAATGCAAGTTAATAAAATATCCACCAAGAGAAAAACAGCAGATGGAAAATGCACAAATATTGTCAGTGATGATATTTTGGAAATATTGACTGAATATTCTATCAAATGCTATCGAAAAAAGTTAAATTTAGAGTCCCAATTCTAGAAACATTATAGATTCTATAAAACAACCAAGGACAAGTAAGCATATAGGAAGGAACAAATAATAGGCGGAGTAAATTACAGTACACAGTAACTGGAAAATTGTATAGCCATTGAAAAGTGGTGAAAGGAAAACAAAAGCATTAGAAATTATTTAAGATGGCAGGGCTTTGCACTGCAAGCCAAAAATCTAGAATGTATTTACATACTATGACTACAATTTGGTTGAAAGATAAATACTGTTTTTTAAGTGAATTAAAAAATTTGGAAAATATGAACCAAAATTATAATTAAAGTGATTATGAATTAAATTGCGTGGGACAAAAATTATGAAGTGTTTTATGGAGAAATAAATGTAAGCATCCTCTTGCAACTTCCTCCCCTTCCGCCAGATTTCTTCTCAATTTGTACAAAAGCTGCCCTTTATTGTTATTTAAATAAAGGCAGAAGCCAAGAAGTGTAAATCTTAAAGAAAAAGCATGCACTTGGCAAGAGAGAAGGGCTCAGACACCTAGAAAACTAGCAAAGGCGCAGCCTAAAGTACACGCGGTCACTCAGAGGCCCAGGCACTCTCACAAGCTGGAGCGCTCAGACGCTGGCCGTCCGCCCACCCAGCATCACTTCCTCCCCCCCAGCCCCGCCCCGCCCTACCAGCCTTCCGCGCACTCCCCGCCTCCCGCGCACTCCCCTTCCCCCACTCTCGCCCACCAGCAAGGCCTAGCAGCCGCGCAGGCGCAGTAGCAGTGCAGCCGCTCCTAGCCCGGGGGATCCTGGGACTAGGCCTTTCCGGAAGGACCGGCTTGGTGTAAGGGATTAGGCCCGTGTTCCAGACCCAGGTCCAGGCCCGTGTTCCAGGTCCTTGCTTGAAGATACGCTGGTGGCCGCGGTGACGCTCCAGTGACAACGGAAGGCGCAGCGGGCCGCTCGCTGAGGTGCCCGGCCTCGCCACCGACGAGCCTCGGAGACGCAGTACGTGGCAGCGCCTCCCCCTTGGCTCCCGGCGCAACTGTTGAAGGCGCCGCGGCTCAGGCCGGACGAGGTGAACCGGGTCATTTAACTGGCTTCAGGTGATGAATCATCAACCTAACAATCAGATTTGAGGTCCACAGCTCATTGTGGTCCTGCTTCAGGACAGTTTTCTGTGGATGAGTGACTGGTGTGTCCGGAGAGGTGCCGCAGTGACTGCTTGCCCTTGATAAGGAGAGCGAGCTTGCCTGCTCTTTGGACATACTCGTTTCCTGTAAAACGTTCAGGTTCTAACTTCTTTGTCTGACATACATCTCCGTGCACGAGCAAGGCTTTCACATGAAAGTGTCCCTTGGTAACGGAGAAATGGGCGTCTCTGCCCACTTGCAGCCTTGCAAGGCTGGAACCACACGATTTTTTACCAGCAATACTCATAGTTCGGTGGTATTGCAAGGCTTTGATCAGCTTAGAATAGAAGGATTGCTTTGTGATGTGACTCTGGTACCTGGTGATGGAGATGAAATCTTCCCTGTCCACAGAGCTATGATGGCGTCTGCTAGTGATTATTTCAAGGCAATGTTCACTGGTGGGATGAAAGAACAAGATTTAATGTGCATTAAGCTTCATGGAGTGAACAAGGTTGGTCTGAAAAAAATCATTGATTTTATTTATACTGCAAAACTTTCTCTTAATATGGACAATCTTCAGGACACACTTGAAGCTGCCAGCTTTTTACAAATTTTACCTGTTTTGGACTTCTGTAAAGTCTTTCTTATATCAGGAGTTTCTTTAGATAACTGTGTTGAAGTTGGACGAATTGCTAACACCTACAATCTTATAGAAGTGGATAAATATGTTAATAATTTCATCCTGAAGAACTTTCCTGCTTTATTGAATACAGGGGAATTTCTAAAACTCCCTTTTGAACGGCTTGCCTTTGTACTTTCCAGTAATAGTCTTAAGCACTGTACTGAACTTGAACTCTTCAAGGCTGCCTGCCGCTGGCTGAGGTTGGAAGATCCTCGAATGGATTATGCTGCAAAATTAATGAAGAATATTCGATTTCCACTAATGTCACCACAGGACCTCATCAACTATGTGCAGACAGTAGATTTCATGAGAACAGACAATACCTGCGTGAATTTGCTTTTGGAAGCCAGCAATTACCAAATGATGCCATATATGCAGCCAGTGATGCAGTCAGACAGAACTGCCATTCGGTCTGACTCCACCCACTTGGTTACATTAGGAGGAGTTTTGAGGCAGCAGCTGGTTGTCAGTAAAGAACTACGAATGTATGATGAAAGGGCACAGGAGTGGAGATCTTTAGCTCCCATGGATGCTCCTCGTTACCAGCATGGCATTGCTGTCATTGGAAACTTCCTCTATGTAGTTGGTGGTCAGAGTAATTATGATACGAAAGGAAAAACTGCTGTTGATACAGTTTTCAGATTTGATCCTCGGTATAATAAATGGATGCAGGTGGCATCATTAAATGAAAAGCGTACATTCTTCCACTTGAGTGCCCTCAAAGGACATTTGTATGCAGTTGGTGGGCGCAGTGCAGCTGGTGAGTTGGCCACAGTAGAATGTTACAATCCACGAATGAATGAGTGGAGCTATGTTGCAAAAATGAGTGAACCACACTATGGCCATGCTGGAACAGTGTATGGAGGCTTAATGTATATTTCAGGAGGAATTACCCATGACACCTTTCAAAATGAGCTCATGTGTTTTGACCCAGATACAGATAAATGGACACAGAAGGCTCCAATGACTACAGTCAGAGGTCTGCATTGCATGTGTACAGTTGGAGACAAGCTCTATGTCATTGGTGGCAACCATTTCCGAGGAACAAGTGATTACGATGATGTTCTAAGCTGTGAATACTATTCACCAACCCTTGACCAGTGGACACCAATTGCTGCTATGTTAAGAGGTCAAAGTGATGTTGGAGTTGCTGTTTTTGAAAATAAAATCTATGTTGTTGGTGGATATTCTTGGAATAATCGCTGTATGGTAGAAATTGTCCAGAAATATGACCCAGAAAAGGATGAGTGGCATAAAGTTTTTGATCTTCCAGAGTCACTTGGTGGCATTCGAGCTTGTACCCTCACAGTTTTTCCACCTGAAGAAAACCCTGGGTCACCTTCTAGAGAATCGCCTCTTTCAGCACCATCAGATCATTCTTAGATCCAAGGTGTAATACCTTTGCAGTGCATCATGGATGATGACATACTTCCCTTTAATTGTATCTTATAATGATTGGTACAGTTATTTGACAAAAAAGGTAACTTATGTTATTTGTCTTGTTTGGCTTAGTATGTTTGTCAAATGGTTAGCAAGTGCATTCTGAAAATGTATTCAGCACATCCAGCTGTTTTAACACCCGAAAAAAAAGAACATAGAAAAATGTTAAATTAGATGTATTTTTGTGGTGTTACATTAGTTAAATTGTAGGTCACTGTAGTAAATGTATAATTATGCCCATTGTACTTCAGAGTTGTAAGTTTTCATCTGACTGAAAAACATCAGAGGGAAGCCACTCACTCTAAATTAATACACAAAAGGTTGTCAAGTGTTGTTAGCTTCCTCTTTGCATGGTTTTTGGCATATCAGTCAACTGTTCAGGTTGGGTGGTTGTATTCCGAATATAATTTCTTGGGCAGACAGAAGAAGTAGTAAGTAAAAAGATTTACCAGAAGAAGTAGCACTAAGTCAGGATTTGGAATCTATAGAAAAAGAAAAGGAGATTAAACACAAACATGCACACACACACATTCATGCATATTTGTATAAATACACACATAGAATTTTGTGTATGTAGAAAAAAATTAACACTTAAACTATAGTAAAATTGTTCTTAATATTTTTTTTATTTCACACAGTAGCAGTTTTTATTTAAATGGGAATTCGTTACCGCAGAATGTTGTAGTCATATATAGCAGTTAGATAGCTAAGGGCTACAACGTATTAAATTGGCAACCAGATTTGTCATTAAACTTAACTGTTACTTCAGATGAAACTTACATTTTCTGCTTGTATATATATATATATATATATATTTTTTTTTTCCTGTAGAGTTGCTTTTATACTGATTATTTAGTAAAAAATGTTTTCAGATTTTGCTTGGTCAGTTGAACTCTGCTTTCTTCTATCTTTTCAGTAAAATTTATGACACAAAAAAAGCAAAGATGGAAGGATTCTGTGCAGCTATAGGATTTTAAATTCAGTCTCCCAACTTAGTCATTCTGACAGGATTATTTTGTAATTTGGGTTGATTGTCCTGGTGCTGCTCTGGCCCATGTGCATATTGAGCTGTGTGATCTGCCTCAAGGCTGTGGTCTGAGCAAGCAGGAGATACACTCTCTTCTGCATCAAATCAGAAAAATGTCCTTTCAGCTATGTCTCAAGGACAGGACCAACTTCAGATTCCCTAAGAAGCCATCTACAGAAAGTCTAATGTAAAAACACTATTGCCTTGCAAGAGGCAGACCTAAACTAGATCTTTAATATCAAAGAGTATACCAACTAGTTGAGATTACATAGGGAAATTTTAATAGGACTTTACCAACAAGTGGAATTATAAGAGTCCTCTGAAATCAGTGATTCTGAAGTGCTTTCCTGGAATAATTGTCTACTTGAAGAAAAAAAAATTATATAGATAGACCTAAATATCTGTATCTATATAGTCCTATAGCTGGGAGTTATCAGGGTATAAACAAGAACAATTTTCTCTTTATTGACGATTCCATAGTAAAACTCAGGAAACAAAGCAAAAGGAATTGGCTTCCAGGGATCTGAACATTACTTACTGCCCACATGAGTTGATCCATTTTAATGTTTTTTATGATTTCTGCATTAGCAGAAATTTTCATATTTTCTATGTTTTTTTAATGACTTAGTTTTTTATTACTAAAATAGCACATTTCAGTACATTTAGAAAATAGAAAAAGTAGAAATTGCTGTAACTTTGTGTATTGAATAAGCAAGAAATGGCATCCCAATCATTTCTTTGATTATTAATGAGAATGAATATCTGTATTTTGGGTAGCTATGTTTCCTCTTTGGTCAAATGTTCATGTCCTTTTTTTGATATCTATTGGAGTTGCTTTGTTTTTCATACCAAGTTACAGGATCTCTTTATATAATAAATAGAATTGAACTGGCATTTGCTTGCATTAATTTTTTTCAATCTATTATGGTTTAAAACAACTTAGGTCCATTGAGTTAATATTTGAGATCAGACTTGTCCAACTGTTTTGCTCTTTGACCTTTTGGGGATAACTACTACGATTTATTTTTAATGCAATATTGATGTATTACCTTTTCAGTGCTAATTCTGACATGCCAAGGTGATATTGTCCTGCTCACTTTTTAGTCTGTGTAAAATTTTTATTTTATTGGAAAAATATTTTCGGTTTCTATTATATTTGATCCTGCTGCTTTGAAATTAAGTATTGCTTAACCAGGTAAGTTAACCGCTCCATCTACGTCACCTCCCAGCCTGACACACCCCACCTCTTATTTTTTTACTTGCCAGTTTTCTGCACTTGACAGATCTGTTGGCAATTATACAATAGCTGACTGAAGCTGTGCTGATAATACTAGTTAAACTTAGAACTCCTTCCTTACAGAGATGGACATTTTAAGTGGCTTTGAAATGATTGACTAGAAAGAGATTTATTTTCATAAGCTGGTAATTTAAGGAAAAATTTAGACTGGAAAAATATTTAAAGAAGAGTATCAAAAGAAAAAGCAGAACTTGTGAACCTTTTTGATATAAAAATAAGTTGTTTCTATTATAAAGAGTATAGGGAAACTAAAGTAAATAAAAAATTATTCATGATTTCACATGCCAAAGATATTTCAGTGAATAATATACATCTAACATTTTCAAGTAGTTTTTCAAATATGCCAGGCCCTAAACTAAAAGATAGATAATTAAAAAGAAAAAAATACAACTTCCAAAGATACAAATTGCTATCACGACTTTTACTTTTTTTTTTAACCTAAAAACAGTAGAAAATAACTTGTGTTTTTTCCTAATTATCAACACAAGTGCATTAAGAAAAACATTTCATTTTTACACATAAATCCAGACTTCTTACAAATACAATTATAATAATCCCCACAAACTCCACTGATAAATGGGAAACTGAAGTTTAGAGAGGGAAACTTACCCTAAAGTCTTTCAGAATTTCTAGGAATTGGTTGAGCTATGGATAGGACTTAGGTTTTAATCTCTGAGCCTTATTATGATACCTGATCTTTGTCCTCTAATATCCCATTGTTGAGCATATATTTATGACTGGATGGTGGTTAAAAGAAGATTTAGATGCTCATTAAGGATGAACATGCTGCAGAACTGCTGAAGTTGTGTTCATTAACCAAATATACTTAAAAATAATAGCTGGTTCTGTTTTGTCATCACTGAGCAGCTGCTTTCTAGAAGCAATGTTATTCTGCCATCTGCTGGTTGAAATTGAAAGTCCTTATTTAGTTAAGATTTGGAAAATGTTGCCTCCTTTAAACAAAATAGCAGTGAAACAAAATCAGAAAATCTTGTAGGATATGTGAGAGTTAAAGGGTAGCCAATAATATCAGTTACATAATTAAATATGAAAAGGGACACTAATTTGGTAAATTATAGGTTAAATATTCAGAAGAATGTGTTTTTGATACCACATAAAAGTAGATTTAAAATGCTGAATTTTTATTTTATTGATAATATAGTGTGAATAGAATATCTGCCACATTTCATCCAGATTCTACACATTCACACTACTTGCTTTTTTTTTTAACTGGATTCTGCAAACCTTTTTATCTTTTAGCAGCAAATCTTATCACAAAGAAAGTAAATCTTTTTAACCACATTAAGGATGTAATGCAGTATATCCAAGAAAAGGTAAATCTGATAACCTCATAATATTCTAAATAATTTCTGCTGTAGCCACCTAGGTTTCACTGAATCCAACAGAGAATTGCATACATAACACCCACGTATATGATAAAATGGCTTCAATACCAGCTAACCCATCCATGGAATCAAAGAAAGCCTGTTTCATGGCTGTGTGAACAGTACAAGTATTGAACTACTTCTTCATTCTCCAAAGTAGTGTTTCAGAGCAAAATATTCTCATTCCTACCCTCAGGATGGATGAGACTAAAAACAGGTGGTCTTTTAGCAGAGCTTTACTGAGGAATATCAAAAATTCACACAGTCCCATATTTCTTTTCTACACAGAACTGAATGAACACGGTCAGTTTACACACAATATTTAAACAAGGTGAGTATAGAGCTGATGACAACATCAAGGGGACCCATGCTTCAGATATTTTGTCGTATATAGTCACTTCTCTAAGTCACTCCTTAGAGAATGTCTTGCTGTCCACTGGTCCATCTTCCAGAATGCTGTTACAATAGAGCCTTACAGAGTTTTAGCATTCTTTGCCTCCATTTTACCCAAGACCCAGTTTGCACCGTACATATTTGTGTGGTTATGGGGGAAAGTTGACTTCTGTTGCTTCAAATAATTTTCTTTTACTTAAGGAGTATACTTTACCACTTGGAAGCCATAACATTCTTTCAGCCAAGAATTGGTGGCCCATAAAAACTACTTTTAATTCATGTTAAACATACCTAGAATGAAATCCTAGCTTAAATCAGTATTACATTTTTTTCTATATGCTAGGTAGTGTTTACTTCATTTCTTTTTAACATTAATCTTTCCACCCTTCTTTAGATACGGAAATTACAAAGTAGACTTCCCCAAACTTTCCATACCTTCACCTTTCCTTCCCTACTCCTCCCACACATTTACTTGGAGGCATCATTGAAGCTCAAAGATTGGGGAAAGAATTTTCTAACCTCCAAGACTATCTCTTCATGGATTCTCTAATGGATTACCTAAACTTAATTTACTCTTCAAGGGGAGTAGGTTATGGATTCCGCTGGTAATGTCCACTTTTTTCACTTCTTGAGCTATAATATCTATACTTCCCATTCAATTCACCACTTAACCTATAGCTTGTTCAGCCATATGGAACAGTCTCATGGCTATCATTTGGGAATGCCTCTATGTGCAGACCAAGCTCACAAAGAGATGCCTCTCAACTTACCCAACTTACTCAATATCTAGAAATGGATTTTGGATATTCTTTTGGGCACTTCTGATATTTTCCCTATTGATACTCTGCCTATGTGTAGAAAAGAGAGAAGCTCATCAGAATTTAGGGAACAATCAGGATTATCATTTTGGAAATGACTTAAGACTGCTATAGTCTTGATCTTGCAGAAAGGAGCAAGAAGATTTATTTATGAAAATAATAGAATTGGAGTCATCTTACTACACTTACTAATGAATTTTGAATTATGAACAACTCACTGGCTGGTTGATTTTTTTTCTTTCTTTTTTTTTTTTAAACAACAACATTAAAACGTCTGATGATTTTATTGGTCCATAATCACTCCTCCCTGGGGTAGTAATTATTTTGGTCATGTTGCTGAACAAAAGCCAGTCATTCTATTTGGAAGAATGTGAAGTTTTAAAATCCTTAATCATAGAAATTACTAGGATTCTTTAGAAAGATGAGTGTAGATGGTGGTATCAGGCACAAGAAAAATGTACAACCTACCTACTCCTGTGCTTCATTTCTACACAGAGATAGTAGTACCCTTTACTATCTTACCATTCTACTTCTGGCTTTCAGGATCCCAGAAAAAAATCTCAGCAATACTCCACTTTTACTCTGATAACAGCCTTTGTCCATCTCCATGAATTATTAACATTTCAGATCTAACCTAACTCAAGAGTTCCAACAATTTTGTGCTCTTCCCCAAACTGGCATTTAACTTGCAAAAACTGTTTTAGTATATCAAGAACTATGCAGGGAAACATTGGTTTCTAAATTACAGTCTAAGTCCTTGATTGATACAGCCTCCTCCTCTTGCCCGAAATATCTGAACCAAAGTATCTGGTACTTTGGTAGGACAGAGCAGCAACCCTGCTTTCCAACCTGGAGGCATTAGTGAAATTTCACATACTCTTCCACATTTATTCTAGCATTATTATTTCCAAGGAAACAGGCGTACAATTCTCCCTTTTATTCCTATTTGTGAACTCCCTGTGATGTTGGTAACAGACCTGTTATGGTTCAGATATGAGGTGTCCTTCTAAAAGCTCCTGTTAAATGCAGATATTCAGAGGTAAAATGATTAGATCATGAGGAAAGAATCTTAATCAGTTCATCCTAGTTTGTATGACTGAGTGGTATCTCTAGGCAAGTGGATAATGGCTGAAAGAGGAGGTCACTGGATGTGTGCCCTGGAAGGATGCATCTTCCCTGCAGCCCCTTCCCTTTTTTCTCTGTCTGCTTCCTGATCCCACCATCAGCTGAGCAGCTTTCCTCTGCAGGGCCCTTCCACCATGATGTTCTGCCTGAATTTGAGCTCAACGCAATGCAGTCTATGGACTGAAACCACTGAAACTGTGAGCCCCAAATAAACTTTTTCCCCTCTAAGTTGTTCTTTTCAAGTATTATGTAAAAACAACACAGAAATTAACTGAAACCTACAACAGTATTTTGAAAGGACTGCAGCCAATAACAGTTACTCTCTCAGCCTTTGAATGGTTGCTTCTTTCTTCCAGTGACTGCCTCAAGTCCACTGTGTTCATCGAAATTCCAGAATAAACAGTAATTCATACTAATTAGCTCAAACACTTTAACTCAAACCTGACACCCTTTTATCCTATTGCTTCCTTAGAATTTTCAGGGCAAGTCTGATCCCTATTAAAAAATCCCTTCCCACTCCCTCCTGCTCTTTAGCATGGTTCTTTGTAGGGGGTGCTTCTACATACTGCAAAAGTTAAAGAACTTGAATTGGTTTGATTATCAAGTCAAAATCCCTAGGAAATCTGTTGCCAGGGGTCAATAGCGAATGGGCTTCATTACAACTTTAGGAAAAGAAGGAGTGTGGGAATCCCCAGAGAGAAGAATGTAACTTTTCAGCCCTATGGGTGACTATTTAGGTGACTATTTATCTTTGACCAGCCCTATTTGTGGTCAGAGAGAAACAGCATTAGAAAATGGCAGTTCCTTCCAGTTATTACTAGCAGGATCAAAGTATGGTTTGCATGTACAAATATGCCACAATGAAATAATCATTCTGTGTATTAAAATGCATTAATTTTTAAAAAGTGGTGATCAGTGTAGTTTTCTGGCTTGTGTTGTTTTTATAAGGTATTCCCATAATTCAGCAAGCACCAAATCTTTTTATTACCTCTGTTTAGTCATCAGCCTTACATTCATCTATATTCTTTACTAAGACACCTCATGAATATCTTCTGAACTTAGTTAGATTTAACTCTTTGGTTACTATTTCCTAATGACTATTTCCCAATGGATCCACTGCCCTCCTTTCTGTACAATATGTACAACAAAACCCCAATCTAGTTTTTAAAATATAGGTAGAAGAATCTTTCCAATGTGTGTTTGGTAAGATCAATGCATTGTTTGAAATATTTCAATATTGGCAATTACTATTTCTGTGAATTACAATCCTGATTGCTTTCAAAGCCTTTTAATTTCTACTCCCCTCTCCAACTCCATCTCTATGTGTTTCTAAATTTTCTCTGATTCTGCATGCTCCCTCTGGCCACTACACTTTGACATTCACTGCTCCCTGTTTTTGAACACTTTGAGCATTATGCATTTTTGTGGCTAACTTCTAAAGATTCTTGAGATGCCAGCTTAGCAGTCACTTCTGGATGAGCTTTCTCTGATCCATACAATTCATGCATGCGCCCAGTATCCTGTACTACTCCATCACAGTCATTGACATGACTATAAGTGAATGCTCTCCTGCCTATATCCCCACAAGACTGGAAGCTCTGTGACAGCAGGAAGTGTGTCTACTTTTTTCACTGTACCTGTCACTCATTACACTGCCAGGAACTAGAAGGTAGAGAGAAAATGTATTCACTACTTACTTGTTGAAGTTTCAGGCTGAATGATTTTATATTGCTCTTTGGTTTCTAGTTCATGCAACTGCTAAATTGAATTAACAACCATAAAATATGATTACCCTAAGAAACCAAAAGTAAAACTGAATTCACTCTAGCTGATTTAATCTGTTACAGTCTCTTGTTCATCTCCTTAATAGCCCAAGAAAGGATTTCTACCTTATTACTTATTTAGAGTTGTCTTCTCTGGCAGAGTGCTTCATTATAAAACATAAAATCTTTATTTAATTTACCAATAGAGTCACAAGGATAAGTACATTGCCTAGAACAGGAATATTTATGAATAAATGGAATTAACATTCCTTTTGTATTTGAAGGCAGATTAAAGGTTTAAGATACTTCATATTTCTTCAACAGTATGAGTAAGACCAAACTTTTACAATATAGATTTAACTTCTTCACCTTCTCCAAGCAAAAGAAACCATATTTATATGGAGGCATAGCTGACCATATTTACAAAGAACAAATTTTGCAAACAGCAGTTATCATGTTTTAATTTTTACACATTAAAAACTTAATTTCATTCTACTCAAAAGTACATTTTAGAAACAATCTAACAGCAACAATACATGTTATAATAGAAGCAAAAAAATTTTTTTAAATTGAATGAAACTTGATAAGCTTGAGGCAGTATATTTAATAGGTAGGATCTAATTGATCAAAATTAGATCTAAGTCTCCTTTATAAACTCCTGGGATATCCAATGAGTTGTTAATAAAGAGAAAACACTTATTGATTTTCCCTTCTTAACTTCCAGTCTGACAATATCACCATCATAGCAGCTGGGTACTTTATTGTTCAAAAGAAGACTGGTTCCCCAGGGAATACCCCTCCCCAGCCAGGCTGGGATCCTCAAGCTCAAGGTCTTTCTTTTCCTGTACCAAACATACATACAGAAATTCCAGCTGCTTACTTACTAAGTCATTAGAATTTCAGTCCTTTGTGTAGAAAAAGTTGAAAATCTGCTGGATCATATCATGGAGAACAGAAGTAGCCCGAACTTTTGCAATTCACTGCCATACGTTTGCTTCTGGGTGGGGGGGGTAGGGGTTAGGACTTGAAAACATTTTTGTACTTCACATAGAAAATTTAAAAAAAAAAGATTCTCCTAAATTGGCATAAAATTGTGAACGTCTCCCAATTTGAAAGGATATGGCTTTGGGCCACGACACTGCTAGGGGTACAGAAAGAACTAGGGAACGTTGTCCTCAGGGTTGTGAGTGAAAAGGTTGGCAGGCATATTAGTGGCCTGTGAACTGTTGTTTAATATACTTACACAAAATGACAGAAATCCCAATCCAATAGGTTGTATTCTTTCCAATAAGACACATGTTGAAATAAAAATCTGAGTCTCACTATTACTCTTTTAAAATAATTAACTTTTTCTTTATAATTACACTTAGAGATTTGATCCTGGATGTCATACTTCTTAAATTGCTGTTAAATACTGCTTTACATCTCTGCACTTCCCTCTTAAGAAGCTAATATACTAGTTTGATATACTCCACCAGTTTTAAACAGGAGCTATAGCTCATGTTTTCTTACATAATCTACAGAAAATTGCATCATATGGAGCAGATTCAAGATGGTGGATTAGAGGAAGTCTGCCTTCCTACTTGTTCCTTGGCTCAGGATTAAAGCAGCAGGAGCACTGCTTCTCAGCAAGGTGGGTAAAAGAGGCATATCACTAAAATTCAATATTGGAAGGTCAGAGTGTCTTAGGAACTCAGAAATTTTGGTACATAAAACAAAGAAGAAAGAGTACATTGGTGCCAAGCCTATTGTGGCAGCAACAGCAGCGCTGGTTCACCACAGAGACAGAGAACACAGAAACACAACAAACAGATTTGGTATGAAAAAAAAATGAGATTAGAAAAGCAGCCTGAACTTAGCTGATCCAGAGGTTGCACCATGAACTGGTGTTTGAAAAGTTTTCTGTGTTTCTCAACTGGCCACCGAGAGCTGAGGCAGGAACCATCTAGAGACGGCCAGCCACAATGCTGCTACTGCTGCAGAGCCGAGAGATCAGAGCAATCACTGCCACACTGTCCTGGCAAATTTATACTATGCAGCCTTGGGTATGCCTAGCAGAACATGTGTTAAACAGGCATAGAGAAGATTGTACCCAGGGGAATTCAAGTCAGAAAAATGAAGGAGAGTCCAACTTGCTTTTCCTTTGAGTCTGGAGGCTCACATAACCAGCTGAAGTAGGTTGAGATTCTGAACAAGTGTGTATGAATACTTTCAGGATCTAAGCCTGGGAGGACTCTGTTTGTGGGTAGAAGAGTATGTGTTGGAGTGGCTCTCCTGCCCACGAGGCTCTTGACATGCAGACTCCTTGTAGAGATTGGCAATTGCTGGGCCTTAGGGATGTGTTGATCTAATTTCTTTAAGCAGATACCACCTAACAAAGCCCAAATTAGACTGAAAAGCCCTAGAACTTCACTCATAGAAACTCTAGGAGTGCATAAATTTGGTCTGTGCAGGCAAAATTCCAACTGACAATACTTCCCACCCTGTCTTACCTTATATTGGTGAAAAGGGAAGCTGAGAGCTATTTTAACCAGATTGAGTCTTAAGCCACTCCAACTGGCAGCCTGGTGAACAACACACACCCAAAGAAAGGGGTTTACAGCCCACTCCCCTCACCTCCAGTACATAGCCCAAGAAAAAATGGGAAGAAAGACAGTTAGGCATAGAGAATGACCAACTATCCATTCTTGTCAGTTCTTTTGACCATCTTGGTAGAGATAATTTCTTCAACTTTCATTAAGAATTGTGTGTGTGTGTTGTTGCTGTTGTCGTTGTGCTGATTGGTTCACATATATACATGTTTATTTCTTTTCCTCTCATTTTTAGCACTTTAAAAATACAGTTATTTTTCAGTGTCTTGTCTTTCCAGGGCTAGGGGTTTTGGTTTGCTTATTTTGGTTTTGTTTTGTCCTCATTTGTTTTTTTTGTTCATCCTCATCTGTTTGTTTCCCATTCTTTTCTTCTCCTGCTAACAGCCAAATTATTTTATTCTTTCTCCCTTTACTTTGTTTTCCCTATTTTTCCTCCTCATTCTTTATAATCACCACCTGCTACATCTCATCTGCATTCTCTCTTCACTTTTTGAAATTGTAAACTATCTTCTACCTTCCTGTCACATTATCTTTTCTCTTAATGAATTGTATTTTTACCATCTCTTAGAACTAATTGGTTTATTTTCCTGCCCCACCATTTATCTTGTTGAAATCCTGCCATGGATGACATAGTTGACACCTGCTGTTTGCTTTAATGCCAGATCTAGTTCATAAATTACTTATTATTTTTGCTGTTGGCAATTGCTGATCCCACCATTCCTGTTTTTTGTGGCAATTAACACTGTAGAAGTAATAGTAGGAAATGGGTATTTATTTTAATGGTGTATATTATTTGCATAGGTTGTTGCTATTGTTTGTTTCCCCGATTTTGTGAGGGGCTGGAAACCTATAGGGGCACTAAAGTTCACAATTAGAGACTCTGCTGTTGAATTGTATTCATCCAAAATAGTGCATATTACTCCATCCACATACAAATTAACAACACTCAAACTTCAGCAATACTTTAATGCAAATAATAGAATAGACAAAAATCCACACTAATCACCAGGCTCCAAGTAGAAATGGCTAGGGGTAGGCTCTTAGGTCCCACTCACAGACATCCACTGCTGCAGCAAAAAAAACATCTACAAGGAGATCTCAATCTGCATCACAATTGGACACTTGGCCAGGAGAAGGCTATACCATAAAAAGACCCACACATAAGAGTAGAAGGTGCATAAAACCCAACACAGGAATACAAGAAATATGAAAAAATGAGGTAATACAATACCTCATAAAGTTCATAATTCAACAGCAACTGACTGCAAAGATATCAAAGTGGATTAAATATCAGATAAAAAATTCAAAAAAGATTATAAAAATGATAAATGAATTCCAAGACAGAAAAACAACTAAATGAATTAAAGAAGTCAATTCAACATGTGAATGAGAAATTCAATAAGGAGATAGAGATATTGAAAAAGAACCAATAAGAAATCTTGGAAATAAAAGACACAATAAATCAAATAAAATGTTCAGTGAAAAGTCTCTGTTTTAAAACAACACTCAAACCATGCTGAAGACAGAATCTCAGAGCTAGACGACTGAGTGGCCAGCCTTGAACATTCAGACAGTATTAAAGAAAATAAGTAACCATGATTTGAACACTGGGTCAACATTAAGAGACCACCAAATTTATGAATCATTGGAATTGAGAAGGTTTATAAGATGCAGGCTAATGGAATGTGTAACCTCTTTAGGAAAATAATAACAAAAAATTTTCCAAACCTGAAGAATGTGAGATAAGTATCTAGATACAGAAGGCATTCAGAAACTCAAATAAACTAGATCAAAAAAGAACCTCTCAATAACATTTTATAATTAAAATGCCTGAAATGCAAAATTAAGATAGTTGGGCATGGTAGCGCACACCTGTAATCCCAGTGGCTCAGGAGGCTGAGACAGGAGGATTGTGTGTTCAAAGCCAGCCTTAGCAACAGTGAGGTGCAAAGCAACTTAGTGAAACCCTGTCTCTAAATAAAATATAAAATAGGCTGGGGGTGTGGCTCAGTGGTCAAGTGCCCCTGAGTTCAATCCCCAGTACCCACCTCCCCCCAAAAGCAACAAATTAGAATAGAATTTTAAAAGCCTCAACTCACAGTTGGAGGGAAGCAAATCAGAATCACTTCTGATTTCTCAGCACAAACTCTACAAGCCCAGAGGGCTTGTAACAATGTTTTCCAACTCTTGAAAGAAACTGTCAACCAAGATTGATATATCCAACAAAGGTATTCTTGAAAGTTGAAGAGAAATAAAAACCTTCCAAGATAAGCAGAAACTATAAGAATTCATGACTACTAAGCCAGCAGTCAGAACTTATTTACAGAAATATTTCACAAAGAAGAAATAAAAAACAAACTTAAGCACTCACAAATGAACAAATCTCATTTTTCAGAGTAGTTAAATAAATGAGAAACAGGACACTATTAAACATTATAAATACATCAAAATGGCAGGAATTTATAAACATGTCTCTATAATATCATTGAATATAAATGGTCTCAACTCTTCAATGAAAAGATATAAGCCAGCAGGCTGTACTAAAGAACAAGACCCAACTCTTGTAAACTTGTTCTTTATAAGATACTCACCTTAAAGGCAAAGACAGTCACAGGCTGAAAATGAAAGGATAGAAATTGATATACCATTGTAAATGGAGCCCCAAAACAATCAGGAACAGTTGTAGTCATATATGACAAACTAGACTCCAAATCAAAATTAGTCAGAAGAGACAAAGAAGTACACTTCATATTGATAAAGGGAACAATCCAATAAGAGAATATAGCAATAATAAATATTTATACTCCAAAAAATAAATATTTGTGTTCCAAACATAGGTACAACTAATTTAATAAAAGACACACTACACGCCAACTGAAGCCTCAGATAGACCACCAATACAATAATACTAGGTGAATTCAACATACCTCTCACCATTAAATAGGTCATCCAGACATAAACTCAATAAAGATTTTTTAACTTGAAATATATTATAAATAAAATGCACTTAAGAGACATCGATAGAATATTTCATTCAACAAGAACTGAATACAATTTCTTTTCAGTGGCTCATGGAACCTTCTCCAAAATAGACCATATGTTAGGCCACAAAATAACTCTTAGTTAATTTTTTAAAAAAAGATATAAACCCTTGCATCTTATCTGATAATAATGGAATGAAATTATAAATCAACATCAAAAGAAAATCTACAGAAACTATATCAACACATGGGGATTGAACAACACATTTTCAAATGATGAATCAGTGATGGAAGAAATCAGGAAAATTAAAAAAATTCTTAGACTCACATACAGAATAGTAATACAACATACCAAACTGTGAAGGCAGTTCTAAGGAGAAAGTTTTTTAGTTATGAGTGCCTACATAAGAAAAAATTTTGAATCCTGAATAAACAACCTAATGATGCACCTTAAGTCCCTTGAAAAAGAAAAACAAACCAATTCCAAAACCAGTTGCAGGAAGAAAATAATTAAGATCAGAGATGAAATTGAGAATAAAAAAAGTGCAAAGGATCAATGAAACAAAGAGTTGTTTCTTTGAAAAGATAAGCAAGATTGATGAACTCTAAGCCAAATGAACCAAAAGAAAGAGAAGACCCAAATTAATAAATTAGATATAAAAAAGGATAAATCGCCACCGACATCACAGAAATACAGCAGATCACTAGGAAATATTTTGAAAACTTATACTACAATAAATTGTAAAACCTAGAAAAAATGGATACTTTCTAGACACATATGGCCTACTTAAATTGAATCAAGAATATATAGAAAACCTAAGCAGATTAATATCAGATAATGAAATTTTAAAAGCCATTAAAGCCTTTCAACAAAGAAAAGCCCAAGACCACATGTATTTTCAGCTGAGTTCTACTAGACCTTTAAAGAAAAACTAATATTAGTGCTTGTCAAATTATTCCATAAATAGAAAGGGGTGGAACACTTCAAATTCATTCTATGAAACTAGTATGACACTCATATCAAAACCAGATAAGGACTATGAAGGAAAGAAGACTACAGAGCAATATCCCTGATGAGCTTAGATGTAAAAACTCTGAACAACATTTTAGCAAATCATGTTTAATATCATATTAAGGAGATTGTATATCATGACCAAGGTGGTTTTATTTCAGAGATGCAAGAATGGCTTCAAATATACAAATCAATAAATGTAATTCATTACATGAATATAATTAAGAACAAAAGTCACTTAGTCATCTCAGTAGATGTGGAGAAGGCCTTTGGGAAAAAAAACAGCATTTTTTTCATGATAAAAACATCGAAGAAACTAGGGATAGTAAGAACCTACTTCAGCATCATAAAGGCTATATATGAAAAACCCAAAGACAACCTCATAGTAAATGGGGGAAAACTGAAAGCATTTACTTTCAAATTCGGAATGAGACCACTCCTACTTAATATAGTGCTAGAAATTCTAGCCCAGAGCAATTAGGCGAGAGAAGGAAATAAAATGCACAAAAATAGGAAAGAAAGTCAAATTGTCACTGTTTGCAGATGATATGATCATAAATTAGAAGATCCAAAAAACTCCACTGCTAGAGCTCATAAACAAATTAGCAAAGTAGCAGGTTACAAAATCAATATACAAAAATCCATACCTTCCAAATATACCAACAACGTATCTGCTGAGAATAAAATCGGATCTCAATTCCATTCACAATAGATTAAAAAAAAACTGGGAATAAATCTAACCAAGAAGATGAAAGACCTCTACAATGAAAACTATAAAAAAAAATTGAAGAAAAAAACATTGAAGAAAAAAACTGAAGAAAACTTCAGTAGATAGAAAGATCTCCCATGTTCATGGATAGGCAGAATCAATATTGTCAAAATGGCCATACTACCAAAAGCAATATACAGATTCAATGCAATATACAGATAGGGATCAAAATACCAATGACATTCTTCACAGAATTAGAAAAATATTTGGAAGAATAAAAGATGAAGAATAGCCAAAGCAATTTTAATCCAAAAAAGCAATGCTGTAGGCATTATAATACCTGACCTCAAATTATACTACAGAACTAGAGTAACAAAACTGTGTGGTACTGGCATTAAATCAGACACATAGACTAATGGTATAAAAAACACAGAGACAAACTCATACATCTACAGTCATATGATCCTTGACAAAGATGCCAAAAACATCCTTTGGATAAAAGACAGCCTCTTTCACATACGGTACACTGGTTATTCATATGTAGAAGAATGATACCAGACCCTTATCTCTCACCCTGCACAAAAATCAACTCAAAATAGATCAAAAATCTAGGAATTAGACCAGAAGTTATGCAACTGCTAAAAGAAAATAAAAGGTCAATACTTCAGCATACAGACACAGGCAACAATTTTCTCAATAGAAGCACTAAAGCTCAGGAAAAAATGCCAAGTGTTAATCAATGTGGTGACCTCAGGTTAAGTTCTGCACAGCAAAGAAAACAATTACGAATGTGAAGAGAGAATCCATATAATGGAACAAATTCTTTACTAGTTACTCTTCTGACAGAGGATTAATATCTAGAATATATAAAAAACTCAAAAAAAAACCTTACCACCACCACCACCCCTAAAATACACCCCCCCCCGAAAAAAAAAAAAACAGCTGTATTCATCTGGTCACTAAAGATTCATTGACTGCATATATGCTAAGTATGCTTGATAATGAGCATTCAAGGACAAGTAAGGCAGGGATGATGATTGTCCTCAAGGAAGGAGAGAAGACAGTAAAGGTGACTGTGGTTAATTAAATGCTAGCGTGTTTAGAGCAGCAAAGGGAAAGTATTTAGCAATAATAAAGATTGCAGTTGGTTTTTCTAAGTATAAAGTCACACAATCTGCAAATAGGGATAACTTGACTTCTTCTTTTGTATGCCTTTTATTTCTTTTCATTGACTAATTACTCTGGCTAAAATTTCTAGAAATATGTTTAATAAGAACAGTGAGAATAGACACCCTTGTTTTGTTCCTGATCTTAGGGGAAATGCTTTTAGTATGATGTTGGGTATAGGTTTGCCATACAAAGTCTTTTTATGATAATGGAAGATCCTCCTACACTAATTTGTTCAGGAGTTTTATTATGCAATATTTGTTGACTTATTTTCAAATGCTTTTTCTGCATCTATTAAGATTATCATATGATTCTATTTATGTGATGTATTACATTTATTGATTTGCATATGTTGGCACATACTTGCATCCCTGGAATGAAACCAAGATAAACAAATTCAGTAAGTTAGCAAGAATATAAACTCAACAAACAAAAATCAGTAGCTTATGTAAATATCAATAGTGAATTTGCTGAAAAATTTATGCAAGTGATTCTATTCACAAAACACACACACAAATGGAATGATCTTATCTAAAGAAGTGAAAGACCTCTATGATAAAAATTTCAGAACACTGAAGAAAAAAACCAAAGACACAAAATATGGAGAGATAACCCATGTCCATGGATTGGAAGAACTGACATTGTTAAAATGTCCATACTTTGGAAAATAATCTACATATTCAATGCAATTCCTATCAAAATACCAATGACATTCTTCACAGAACTAGGAAAAAATAATCCTAAAATTTATATGAAAGAACAAAAGTTCCCGAATAGCCAAAGAAACTTTGAGCATAAAGCCACACAAAGCTGAAGGCATCACACTACTTGATTTCAAGACATACTACTGAGCCATAGTAATGAAAACAACATGGTATCAGTGACACACAGATCAATGAAACAGAATAGAGAACCCAGAAATAAATCCATATATTTATAGTCAACTGATTCTCAATAAAGTTGCCAAAAACATACATCAGAGAAAGAAAAGCCTGTTTAACAAATGATGTGGGAAAAAAAGGAATATCCATGTACACAAGATTGAAACTTTATCCCTATTACTCATACTGTACAAAAATGAATTCAAAATTGATCAAAGAATTTAATGTAGACCTAAAACTCTGAAACTCCTACAGAAAAATATAAGGGACACATTTCAAGCTATTGGAACAGGCAATAATTTTCTAGACAGAATTTCAAAAGCTCAAGAAACAAAAGCAAAGATTGACAAATGGAATTATATCAAACTAGAAACCTTCTGCACAGCAAAGGAAACAATCAGCAGAGTGAAGGAAAAACCTTTAGAATGGAAGAAAATATTGGCCAGCTATCAATATGACATAGACTTAATATGAAGAATAAGAAAGAACTAGAAAAAACTAACAAAAATAAGTAATCCAATTTTAAACATAGACAAATCATCTGAATAGACACTTCTCAAAAAGAAAACATACAAGTGGCCAGAAGATATATGCAAAATGCTCAATACCAACAGCCATCAAGGAAGTGCAATTCAAAACTATAATGAGATGCTATCTTACCTGTTAGAAAGCTTAAAATATATATATATTTTTTCATCAAAATATAACACATGCAGGGTACAATATGGATAAAAATGTATCCTTATATACTATCTGTGGGAATGTAAATTAGTAAAACCACTATAGAAAATATTATGGAATTTCCTCAAAAAACTAAAAAAAATGAAATATCATATGATCCAGCTCTCTCACGAACTGGGTATATGTCAAAAGGAAATGAAGCTAGCATACAAAAGAGATACCTTCATGCCAATGTTTATTGTGGCACTATTCACAGTAGATAAGATATGAAATCATCCTAGGTATCTGTTCACAGATGAATGGATAAAAAATGGCATATATACAGCCATAAAAAGAGTGAAATCCTATAATGTGCAGCAAAATGGGTAGAACTGGGGAACTTCATGTAAAGTAAGACAAGCCATCCACAGAAAGACAAGCATCACATGTTCTCTCTCATTGTAGAAATTAAGAAAATAAATAAATAAAAAGGCAACCTGAAAGTAAAGGAGGGATCACCAGGAAATAGGAAGGGGATATGGGAGAGTGAACTGGTAGAAGAAGTTTGGAAGGACCTAACCAATGCACGAGACGTATTTATTTATGTAAATGTTACAATGAATTCAATTAATTTGTACTATTGATGCGTTAATTTAAATGGGGGGTTTGGGAAGCAAAAGGAAGTTCTACTTTTTGACCAAATCTAAGACTCTTGAGAAGTCAAATGACATCAGATTTTCATCTCCTTTTTTAAAAAATTGAGATGACTTCACTAGTCATATAGGAAACTGTAAAAGTTACATAAAATAAAGTCTGCAAATTACTGGCCAAAAATCTGAACACAGTAAATAATAGTGTTTATGTATTACTATAAAAAAATACCATAGTCATATAGTAAGAGTTCAAGGAAATCAAGCCAAGAGAAGTTTAATCTGCAGCTCCCATATACTGTGATGTTCCTGCACTTTTTCTCCTCTGAAATGCAAACTCCACCACAGGGGATTTTTCTGCCAAATTGGAAGCAGCAGAGCCCTGGTTCCCACTACTGAGCCATGCTTGGGTCAGAGGGAGGGAAACTGTGCAGCATCCTGGAGGTTCTTTTCAGAAAGAAAACAATGCCTTCCCTTATGTTCACTTAGTGTGAAATGCCATTTGGTGAAGTTTTATTTTTTATTTATTTTTTTAGAATTGGGTTTAAAAAGTCATGAAAAGAAATAAAAAGATGTATTGAACATGAATAGACACAAGATATACAAAAACACATGAATAGAAAAAAATGAACCTATAAAATAAAATATTGAACAATATAAATATATGAATTTATATTATATGTATAATACACACAAATATATAAAAATAAAATATATGTATATACAAAATATGTATATGAAACAAATGATATATATTCTCTATAATATATTGCATATTTAAATTTTATTACATATTAATATCTTATGATATTTCTATTATTTATATTTATAATTTGATGTTATATTTATATAAAACAAAATAAATAGTATAGTATTTATATTGATATACAAAATATATATGAAATATATTATCATTATTATTATATATTTGAAATATGTATTATATTGTATGTATATATGAAATATAAAACATGTAAACATGTGGATATATAAATTAATATATATTTTATTACATAAACTATGTAATAAATGCAATACAATATATATTTATATCACATACTAATATAAACATATTAGATAATATACACTTATATAATGCAAATTTTAAATAGATACATTCACAGATTTATTGGTCCATCTGTTTTATTTGAGGTTTTTTTGGAGAGAGGGTGATTGATACAGGACGTTTTCTTGTACAGATTACAAACTGCACGATCTCGAGTTCTCGACTCTGAATAAACGTGTTATTTCGTGAAAAACTCCGCCTAGCTGAAGTTTCTAAGAAAAACAAAGCCCCATACACATGGGAAAGTTGAGAAAACGCAAGATTCTGTGCTTGCTGCCCTAGAAAAGATCGTAGGCAAAGCTCTAACACAGTTTCCACCTCACCAAACACAGGGAGATTTTGTTCACTATTTAAGGGACAGAAAGTTGACAAACCAGGGTGCTTTCCTCCAATTGCAGAGCCCGCTACAACTTGCGTTTCCAAACCTCCCGCAGAGGCGGCAGAAAAGCCGGACGTTGACTCTTGCGCAGGCTACACCATTGTGTAGTGGTGTCCGCGCGCCCTCTCGCGGCCTGAGACTGAATTACTGGATCTCACAAGAGTCCAGATCTATCAGCTAATAAAAAGAGCAATGCTCTGCTCTAATACTAGCTGCTCCTTTGGCTAGCGCATGCTTTAGAATAGTGACCTGGAAAACAAGGAAATGTTTCTGCTATCAAGACAAATGAAAAGCATCCCCAATCAGAAATGCTTAAACCACAGAGCCGCCTTCCATTTTCCTTGGAAAACAGGGAAGATCACCCAAATCCGTGAATGATCACCAATCTCTACCAGGTGATGCTCCAGCAGATGGTTCATCCTTTCAGCAAGATACAACAACCGTGCAGCCGGCGATAAGGACCTTCTGGATCAGCTACTCTTTAGGCTTCAACTCAGACTCCATTAACTGAAGCTGACTGCGTAGAAAAAGCATTGTGTCCCCATTGGAGATTTGCTCTCGGAAGTACTTCCAGAGAATCATCTGCTATCTGAAGGAAAAAGAATATGGCTCCTGTGCCTGGGAGGTTGTCAGAAAATTAAAGTGTCTTTTTCCCTCATTAGTAACCACCAAAGAAAAGTCAGCAAGTAAAAAGAAAGTTATACAAATGACTTTTCTGATCAATTACATGATTTTTCTTGAAACTCCAAATGCAATCTCAACTCTTGAGTTTTAGACCAACTGAAAAATACCTGAAACTTAAATCATGAGATTATTTTTAAAATATGTCGTACCTCATGCATTTCACGTTGACCAAAAACCTTTAGAGAAAACAGCATGGTTTATTTTCTTAAATAAATAATGTTATAATTTATAACTTGTAAGTTATAATACACACAAATAAATATATTAAAGTAAAATAATATATATAATGCATATATAAAATATATGTTTATGAAACAAATGATATATATTTTCTATAATACATTGCATATTTAAATTTTTATTACATATGACATCACTCCCAGATGCTTTTCATCTGTCTTAATAGCAGAAAGATCTTGTTTTCCAGGTCACGATTCTAAATGTGTTGAAATTTGGGGGAGGTATTTGCAGTTTTCCAACTTTGAACTTTCATTTTTCATAGGAAGAATTCATCAGGATGGTATTTTTAAATGACATTTGTCAGTTAAATTGATGCTACTTTATATAATAGATAAAAGTTCTTAGTAACTAGATCAAATTACAAAGTTATCTTGCTTTCATATCAGAACTGGGTGTAGGAATTTCTGTCAGGTGACTCCTTGGTTGACCATCCTCCCAACAGTGATTCAAGGACATGAGTACCATTTCTTTGGTGGCTTTGCCCATGTTCAAGTGTGACTATTGTGCGGGAATCTATTATACAAAGTTTTAAAGGGGGAAAGTGTAATGAATCGTATGGGGATGCTTTTAAGAGTGGAGACCACACCGAAAAAGATCACTTCCATCGATATGTACTTGGCATGAATTTCTTCCCGTGTGACACCTAGATGCAAAAAAGGTGGAAAAGGCATTCTAACAGGATGACTTGTGGGAAGAGAAGACAAATTTTTTAAAGGACCAGTCTTTAGTTCTGCACTGTGTGTATTAATGCTATTTTTAGGAGGAAAAATAACCACTTTTCTTGCAGCACAAAATTCATTTTAAAATTATGTCTAATCCCACTAAGTTGAATGTCATCAGGAAAAATTCATCCTTTAAACTTTCTAGCATTATTGATTATTTGTAAGAACACTTAAATTGGTTCTCAAAGTCATAGGTAAACATTTAAAAATGACCAAGAGTATCAAGAGAAGCTCTTGGAACACATTATAAAGTTCTGTGGGGAATAGAAAGTATAGGATCTGGTAGCTCATACAAGGTCTTCAAGTGATCTCGAGGATCACTTTAACAAAAGGGGGCGGTGAATCTTCCAATTGTAATCAGGCTTCATTTCCCATGGTTTATAGTCTAAATATTAACATACAAACTAGGAAAAATATTCCTAAAATGAAATGGTTATTCTTTTTATAAAATATTCCATACAATCTTCAATGCCAGCTTTTCTTGAAGACCAATAAAGAATTTTAGAAGTATCTTTAGATTAAATGTCATCTCAAGTCATATATTGTATGTATTGGTATTATTTTTTACCACTATTTTAAGGATTATACCTCTCATAAATTTTGACTGAGGTTTTGAAATGATATGAATTGGAATAAATGCCTAGGGAATGAGTTTGGGTAAGAAGATGTTTCTGCTTACAAATATCTTCCAAACTACTGAGGAGAGAATAGGTGGAGCTAGAAGAGAACCTATAGCCATCTATAAAGAAGAATCAAAACTCCTACAGAAAAAAAAAAAACCCACTGGACCCAGGAATTGAAATCCATTGGTTTTTTCAATTTAACATGATATTTTAATCATTACATGCCACATTTTGAAATAAAAATGAAATAAAATCCACTGCCCCATTGGAATAAAGGTGATAAAGAAAGGAAATCAGCAGTCACCATTTAGTTTTGTGTGGTTATGCCTCAAAAAAATCAAAGGATAAAGATCAGCAGTTGTCACTTCAGTCAACATCCACCAAAAATATGAAAGTCAAAGGCAAAACTTTCTCCATTTCTATGCTCATTCTTCTACCACTGCAATATATTCTTTCTCCCAACCCCTCTTTTTAGTTTTATCCTTAAATTTTCCATTATTTGGGCTTCATTCCTCAAGGAAAGTCACTATAATGAACCAAGCAGCAAACTTTTCCAGGCTATGAACAGGAAACATGAAGCAACTGACAAGGCTGTTGACCCAGACAGAGCCTTTGCCATCTCAGTCCTCCTCCTCCAGTGTGCTGAACCCTCCTCATTTCTCCAGAATGGTTTTAATTTCTACACCTTTAATTTCTACGCCTTAGTGATCACTTTTAGCTGTGAGCTCTGAGCCTTAGCTAATGGTTTAATTGAGATTGAGCTCATGCCTCTAGCCTCATCATGACCCACTGTCTTAAGCTTCTGGTAAACAGTATGTAAAGCCATATGGATATTTGAATGCATGGATAGAAATATGTAAGTTTTCAAAGAGTTACTCATAAATATACAACTTGGATGGATGCACCAACATTTTTACAAATATATTCCAGCTTATGAAGATGCATTCTGAAAAAGACAAAAAAAAATCCCAGGATGTAACATTTATAAGTAAAATGGGGCCAATGTTGAAATTACACATCAAGCCTGGCATGAGTGAAGGGGAGTAATGAGAACTGAAGAGAAAGACTGCCATTTCTGAGGCAGAGCTCTACTGGAAATCAGTCTAGAAATAAGTTGTGGTTCTTCTAGCCAGAAATGTCCCCAGAGAGATCTAAGATCTGAGGACCAAAAGTGGGGATGTACAGAGTTCCAACAGCAACTCCACAGTTCATGAGCTCTCTGTGCTTCCATTTTTCTTTTGTAAATGGTGATATCTGCTTTAGTCACCAATGTCTCCAGCAACTCAATGCTCTGAGTACATGATACATGCTCAATATATATGAAAAATTAGCCAGACATGGTGATGCATGCCTGAAATCCCAGCAGCTTGGGAGGCTGAGGCAGGAGGATTGCGAGTTTAAAGCCAGACTCAGCAACTTAGCAAGGGCCTAAGTAACAACTTAGTGAGACACTGTCTCTAAGTAAAATATTTTTAAAAGGGCTAGGAATGTGGCTCAGTGGTTAATCGCCCCTGGGTTCAATCCCTGGAATAATAATAATAATAATAATAATAATAATGGCAGCATTATGGCATACCTATCAGTAAAGAATCAATTTTATAAATTCTAGGAACAGTATCTGACTGACAATAAACACTTAACACAACTTGGATATCTTATTCTTTTTATTAACATGATATATTGATATATGTGTATTATATATGCATACATGTGTTTTATTTAACTCTATTAACTTGAGGGGAACTATATATCAATTCTTTGTTTTTTATCAGAGACATGACAAGAATATTGATCTTCCAATTTATTTATTAATTATGGGAGAACTTGATACAATTAACACTTGTCCATTATCTAGAGAGAATAATGTGTCTTGTGAAATCATTAGGTTGTCTTCTATGCATCTGTGTAAAAAGTGGGTTTAGCAAAACTGGAGACAAATCCTACATAGAGAGTAATGACCCTTCTTTGAACTCACAGCTGCTTGCTACTTTCATATGCACCCTTTAAACATCTTGCCCTTCTCCATTCCATTGGTGAATCTTATCTCAGCTGCACTGAATGTAGCTATTTGTAGCTATTATTTAGTCTTTTCCTGTTTAAATTCCAATTTCCCAAATAAACTTCAAAGGTCCAATCCTAACTTATTTTGTCCTTTGTTTCCAGTGGAATATTGCTTTCTTTACTTTATTTTTTTATTTATTTATTTATATTTATTTATTTATTTATTTATTTGTACCAAGGATTGAACCAGGGGATGCATGACCACAAGCCACATCCCTAGCCTGTTTTTTGTATTTTTTTTAAGATAGGGTCTTGCTGAGTTGCTTAGGGCCTTGCTAAGTTGCTGGGTCTAACTTTGAACTCTCAATCCTCTTGCTTCAGCCTCCAAACCACAAGAATTATAGGCGTGCACCACTGCACTGGTCTTCTTTACATTTTTATCACACTTGGACATACATTTTTGGTTTTTGACACCAATCATTGTGATACAAAAAATGACAGCTTTTGCTTTCTAAAAAAGGTAATGAGAAAGAAAAATATCTGATGTCTTGCATGCTATATAAAACAATTACATAGCCCATGCATTTAATAATCTTTCCGTTATTCACATTTAGGGAAAAGACAGCTTCCTTTGTTTGGTAAGAATCAATTAGGATTAGCGTTCTGAAGCTTGGGAAATTATAACTTAAACAGGAAAAGATTAAATAATATTGATCATAATTTCTCAATTGTGTTTTCTTATACAGTATGATATTTGTCCCAAGATTTAAAAAATTAGGCCTTAGAGATATAACTAAATCTTAGGTATTGTAATGGATTGTGGTACTGAAAACTCACCCCACACTTATCAGACATATCCTTATTCCTCAGTATTTTTTTTTTTTCCGGTGGGTTTTCTAGGCCTGTGGACATGGTTCCCTGGTTGAGTACTTGCCTGACAAACACAAGACAATGGGTTTGGTCCACGTCACTGGAAAAACAATTTATTGACACTAAATTCACGAAGGTAAGCAAAATTTGTGCAAGATCACTGCTCCAAATCCATGGAAAATAGATGGCTGGGATTGGAGGGTTATTCCAGGGTTATTAGATATCAAAGTAATGTTTTAGGAGGTGGCTTCTGGGTACCCATAGGCTATCATTGTCTGCTGTGTCAGGTGTTTGTTATTTGTTATACTTGATCCTCAGAGCTCCTGCATGGGTTATGGACTTTGAGAAATAATACAAAAGCACTATATTTTATAATTATGTCAGTACTGAGGAAAATAAGATATCTATAAACTGTATAAACATCTAGTATCTAGCCACGTAAAAATAATTTCTCTTTGAAGGAAAAAAAGTACACTAAAAATAAAAATTCGAATATTTCAGTTTTCAGTGTCCTAACATTTAAAAGATTTTTGAATATATAATTACATGGCAATTATTTCGTTTTAGTAAATTGCTAATTTGGACATAATAAGATATATTAAATTTTCTGTAAGTAAATTAATTACAGTAAAGTCCCTTAGAAACTATCTGGATTTGAATATAAGTAAAATACCAATAGTTTATGAAATTAACTTTTACCTTAAAATTCTTACTAATTTTGAGCTTTTTACTGAACACAAAGTTTAAATTTGTTATTTTTATACACAAATGAGAGATATACATAGGGTACACATATAGATATTCAATATATCTACGTTACTAAAATATAATGGAGGTTTCAATGGTAAAAAAAAATATCTTAAAAGTCTTTGGGGGCAGGAGAGGGGAAAGCAATAATTTCAAAAATGATTGTAAAACATTACTCTAAGCACATGTAGAGAATGCGTAAAGGAAAGCCAAAACAGAAGTAGAAAGTTCTGATGACATTCAGAAAATTGAAAGTATATTGGTTCCTATTTAAGACATAGACACAAAGCAAGGGCTTCAGAGAACCTAGAGACAAAGGTTCAAGACCACCCATTTCAAGCAGCCCAGCAGCACCTGCAAGATCCCCAATGGCCTTGCCCTTGGCTTTCCTGCTGGCCCTGATGGTGTTCAACTGCAAGTCCACCTGCTCTCTGGGCTGTGACCTGCCTCAGATACACAACCTGGGTCTTGAAACATCTGACAGAAATGAGAAGGGAGCCCTGACACTCCTGGAAAAATTGAGGAGAATTCCCATTTTCTCCTGCCTGAACTACAGAAAGGACTTTGCCTTCCCCAAGGAGCAGTTGGAGGGTGAGCAGGTGCAGAAGGCCCAAGCTGTTGCTGTCCTCCATGAGATGACCCAGCAGGTCTTCAACCTCCTCAGCACCCAGGAGGCCTTTGCTGCTTGGAACAAGACCCTCCTGGACACCTTCCTCACTGGCCTCCATCAGCAGCTGGATGACCTGAAAGACTGTGGGACCCAGCAGGTGGGGGTGGAAGAGGCTCCCCTGAGGGCTGTGAGGAAATACTTCCACAGGATCACTGTCTACCTGAAGGAGAAGAAATACCTGCCTTGTGCCTGGGAGGTGGTCAGAGCAGAAATCATGAAATCCTTCTCTTCATCAGCCAACTTGTATGCAAGACTAAGGAGCATGGAATGGGACCTGGTCCAGCAGGGAAATGCTTCTCACTGATGAACACACCTTACCACACTCCCACAAGTTCTTGCATTTCAAAGACTCATTCCTGCTGGAATTTTGTAATGAATTCAACCAATTTTTTAGATGATTTCAGGAATATTAGACAACATCCCATTTACCCAGGACCATCATGTATCTTTTTTTCTATTTATTTAAATATTTATTTTTATGTTATTTATAAGATCTGAATTGTTTCAGATTTGTTTCTGAATTGTTCATAGAAGCTGAAGTAAACCTTTACATTGTGATTAATATAAAAAAGTACATTTTATATTTTGTCAACTTTTTATTTTGCATTGTTCATTAGATTTTTACTATGGAAAATTTCTTCTTTGTTGAACACAATAAACTTAATGAAAAGACTTGTCAAGCCTGATTTTACAACTGGATCTTAAAAAATGAATGGTAGAATTGACTTTCCCCTTGTGTACATTTAACCCTGTACTAAAAAATTCACTTCATTGAAGCCAAGTCGCATGTTGCCCTCAAGGTTTTGAGGTGAACATAAAAATACAGTTCAGTTCCTGCTCTCTTTTGTCTGATTTTTATAGAGAAAGAGATCTAAACACAATGATCCTACTTATGCATTATATTAAAATCTGTAATGAGGAGTATGAAAAACCAAGGAAATTCTCTCAGTGGAAGGTAGATGTCACATGCTAGCAGAGAAACGTGAAAGCAGGTACATCTTCTATAAATTGACTGATAGACAACCAAGTGCAAATGCTCATTGAATACTTGAGTTTGCCATTTACAAGAAATACATTGTCTGATGGCTCATAACCGGGAATTGGAAGTTCAGCAATGGAGGTGGTCTTGTGGGGAGAGTGAGGAGGGAGAAAAAGACTTAAACTTGATCCTGAGAACTTTTCGACTTTTATTAAAGGGAGAGGAGAGAACAATCAGGAAGGAGACATAGGTGGAAGACCCTGAGATTAGAAGGACATCAAGAGAAAATGGCAGAAATAAAGTATTTTTAAGATAAGAACTCCCTTGGAAGTAGAGAAATTCATGGATTTTTGGAAGATGTTTTGAAACTCTTTAATACACTGGAGAAGTGAAGGGCAGTGGTGATCTTAATGACAGCTGGTTTGGTAGAATTAATCACCAGAAGCCATTTTGACATAGGTCTAAGATGAATAATAAAAAGTAGTTAGTGATAACAAAGAGAAAAGAATTCTGAGAGGTTTCATTCTGAAGCAAAGAGAAAAGTGTGTGATCTGAAAGAACAGGAATGTAGGTTATTGTTTTCCTATATAGTTTTCATTTAATTTATTTATGTCCTAATAGATTTCATTGATTTGATGTACTGAAAAATCATATTAATATGCTTAATATTGGGTGAGTCGTAAAACATGATATGTTTAATTAAAATTATCATTTTCTCTTTTATTAGTTGGTGCTATGTCTAATGTTAGTAAGCTGCTCTGTGGATTGAATCCATAACCACTGTGGGAATACTGATGGACCTGGCAACCTCAGTGAGAGGTGAATCCTAGAATTAATGAGTGGAAACAATACTGGAGTAGGTGGTAGGTGAGCAAGGGCAGAAAAGAACTTTGGTGTGTCATGTCATCTGAGGAGATATTCACTTGAATTTTCATCTAATTTAGATTTGCATGGTTATCTTTGCCTTGATGTTTTCAGATGCAATGAGAACTTTCTAGGAATCTTCACTAGAGAAAGAAAAATGAGCGGCTGGGGATGTGGCTCAAATGGTATCGTGCTCGTCTGGCATGCGCAGGGCGCTGGGTTTGATCCTCAGCACCACATAAAAATAAAATAAAGATGTTTTGTCCACTGAAAACTAAAAAATAAATATAAAAAAAGAAAAGAAAAATGATGTATCAAAATTTTTGGAAATAATGGCTCAGCCATTTTTGTTTTCATTTTTCATGCTATTTGGCTTCTAGCTTCAAGAGGAAAGTGAAAGTGGTAAAGAAGCAGAAAGACAACACTTTTCTCAGAAAAAGACTAAATAAAACAGAATGTGTAAAACTTTAAAGACTTAAGAACAGTTTTTTTTTTAAAGGCAGCCTAATTTTATTTAGCATCATTTGGATCTCAATGCCCCACATTTTCTCTGTGAATGGGAGAAGCATGAACCAAGAAGCTCAGCTGATGTGTTAACAGCCTAGGGAGAGAAAAGGGGTATAGGTTAGAGGAGGAGGTAGTGACTATGAAGTGGAGAAAGAAAAAACAGTAGATTGGCAAGATTGATAATTCTTCATTTGTGTGCATAGTTGCCCATTGTTTACAATATATTGTTTGGGTAGATTTTATGTAACTGATGTAGTGAAAATCATAATAACATGCTTAATACAGGGTTAAGGTTTGGAGATGAAAGATTCCCCAAACACTTAGTTTTCAAGACTTGGTTCCCAGTGCAATATTCAGAGGTGAAGCTCTTGGGAAGTGATTGGATCATGAGGCCTCTCACCTTATCAAATGATTAACCAACTGATATCTGAATGGACTATGGGGGCAGGCGTGGAAACTGTAGGAGGAGGGACCTAGGTGGAGGAAGTGGGTCTCTAGGGGCCTGCCCTGGAAAGTTTTATCTTGGCTCTGGATTCTCTTTCTCTGCTCCCAGGCTGCCATGAGCTGAGCAGCTTTCCTTTGCCAGGCCCTTCTGCCATGTTGTTCTGCCTTGCCTCAGGTCCAGAGCCATGGAGTTAGTTGACTATGGAATGAAGCCTCTCAAACCTTAAGACAAAATACTTTTCCCAGTATAAGTTGTACTTATGTCACGTGTTTTGTCCACAGTGACAAAAAGCTGACTCACAAGTCTGTTTATTTTAAATCATGAAATAGTAACTTACAATAGCAATTTATAATTTTTTTTAAGTCAACATTTCCTTGTCTACAAGTAAGCTACTGGGCTTTTGTTAGTAATTCAGTTCTCCATCAAAACACTCATTACTACTGATAAGATGGCAACTTTTGGGATTGTTGGCTTCCTTAAGTTTTTTAACTTATTGTCACATTGGTTCACTACATCAACTTCATAAACATCTCATTTTCTTGTATGGTAGAATTTGATAAGAATTGCTTTATATTACTGCTTATAATTTTTCTGGTTTTGTAAATATTATGATCTTATGTGAATACACATAGCCAAATTACCATGGATATAAAGACTAGCACATTTTCCTTACAAAATAAAAGTAGGAAACCACATTAATAAATATACTCAGTACTAAAAAAATGGTCAAAATCAGCTGAAAATAAAACAGGAACCATGAAAATCCATACAGCAAGGGTGTTGTATATAATTCTGAAGATAAATGAACTAAACAATTATAATAAATCCAAATTTCAAAAGTTATAAAATCAGTTGTAATTAAGAATAAAGATTTTTACATTGAATTTCATTCTGCCTGGATGTATATGTGATGTATCACAACCCATTTAAACTCTCTAACCCACACTTTTCTTATAAATAAAATGCATTCAAAATATTAGGAGGCTCTGAGCCACTGTGTCCCAGAGTTCCAGGTCAGAGCCATCCCGTGACCACATTGAGGGCCACCTTGCACTGGGGTTTCTTATTCACCAAAGCATGGCTCCACAGCCCAACATCAGGAAACACACAGGATTTAGGCTGCCACTGCCACAAAACTGGGATATCACCGTTTCTATCAAAGGACAATGATAAGGACCTAAGATGCCACCAAGGTCCCTGTGGCTTAGCTGCAGCAGAGGTTTCTCTACTACGGGTGCTAACAGTTATCCTGTTGCTGAGGTAACAGGGAGTCTTTCATAGGGTTGCCTATCTCCTGTTTCTCCTAATAACAGCCAACTTCCTATGATTATCCTTTCACTAGTCATATAACCTAATATCTCTCTCTATACTCTCACATCCTACCTCATAAACATCTCAGCCAACCACCCAGTCCCCCCTTCAACTATCAGAAACTGTAAACCATTACGCAAACCTATTGATTATATGGTTGAAGATAACCAAACTCATTATTTCTGTTGATAGTGACAGAACTGTAAAAGTAAAAATAGAAGCTAACTGAAATATGGCTGCATTTTGAGTACATTGAGCGCTATAATATTAATCTCTTTCTTAAAAGTGAGGTATTGGTAACCTGTAGGCACACCATAAGACAATAGGGCAGAAGCTGTAATACCTCAGATCTATACTACAAGAGAGGAAGACACATAGACATAATAAAAAAACAAGGGAGGAAAGTGGCCCAAACAAGCCAAGACCCTATAACAATAGAATCCATAGGCAGTGAAGTAGTTGAAATGTCAGACAAGGAGTTCAGAGTATACATAACTCCAATAATTTGGGAATTAAAGAACAACCTAAGTGAGCAGATACAGGCAAAAATTAATCACTCCAACTAAGAGATATGAGAGCAAATAGATTATTTCAAGAGATAGAGATACTGAAAAAAAAAGAAATCCTTGAAATGAAAGAAATAATAAGCCAATTAAAAAATTCAATAGATCGCATCACCAACAGACTAAACCACTTAGAAAACAGAACCTCAGACAATGAAGACAAAATAAACAATCTTGAAAATGAAGTTGAACTCACAGTGAAGATGGTAAGAAACCAGAAACAGTACATCCAAGAATTATGGAATACCATCAAAATACCAAATTTAAAATTGATTGAGATAGAGGAAGATTCATAGATTCAAACCAAAGGAATGCATAATCTCTTCAATGAAATAATATTATAAAATTTCCCAAGCATGAAGAATGAATTGGAAAATCAAATACAAGAGGCCTATTGAACAACAAATGTACAAAATTACTACAGATTTACACCAAGACATATTATAATGAAAATTTCTGGCACACAGAATAAGGATGGAATTTTAAAGGCTGTAAGAGAGAAAAATCAGATTACCTATAAGGGAAGACCAATTCAGATCTCAGCAGATTTTTGAACCCAGACTCTCAAAGCCAGTCGATCCCGGAACAACATATACATAGCTCTAAAAGATAATGGATGCCAACCAAGAATCTTATATCCAGGAAAATTAAGCTTCAAATTTAATGATGAAATAAAAACCTTCAATGATAAACAAAAGCTAAAAGAATTTACAGCAATAAAGCCTGCACTACAGAACATTCTTAGCAAAATATTCCACAAGGAGAAAATGAAAAACAATAATGAAAATCTACAAAGAGAAGAATTACAACAAAAGAAAAGCCAACCAAAGGGAAACCAAGTCAAGCTAAATACCAAAAATAAACAAAAATGACTGGTAATACAAATTATATCTCAATAATAACCCTAAATATTAATGGCTTAAACTCACCAATCAAAAGACATAGGCTGTTAGATTGGATTTAAAAAAAAAAGACCCAACAATATGCTGCCTTCAAGAGACTCATCTCATAGGAAAAGATACCTACAGACTGAAGGTGAAAGTTTGGGATAAAATATACCATTCATATGGCCTACATAAGCAAGCAGGGGTTTTCATCCTCATATCAAATAAAGTAGACTTCAGGGGTTTTCATCCTCATATCAAATAAAATTAATCAAAAGGGATAAAGATGCATATTTCATACTGCTTAATGAAACCATACATCAACAAAACATAACAATTATAAATATATATGTGCCAAACACAACAATGGAGCATCTATGTTCATCAATCAAACTCTTCTCAAGTTCAAGAGTCAAATATATCACAACACAATAATTCTGGATGACTTTAAAACCCCTCTTTTACCAATAGATAGATCTACCAAACAAAAGATAAACAAAGAAACTATAGAACTCAATAATACAATCAATAACTTAGACTTAACTGATGTATGTAGAATATATTATCCATCAATGAGCAAATGCACTTTCTTCTCAGCAGCACATGTATCCTTCTCTAAAATAGACTTTATGTTATGCCTCAAAGCAAATCTTAGTAAATACAGAAAAGTAGAGATCCTACCTTGCATTCTATCAGACTGCAATGAAATGAAATTAGAAATCAATGATAAAATAAAAGCTACTCCAACACCTAGAGACTAAATAATACACTATTGAATGAACAATGGGTTGCAAAAGATATCAAAGAGAAGATTAAAGAATTCTTAGAAGTAAATGAGAACACCAACACAACATATAAAAATCTCTGGGACACTATGAAGGCAGTGCTAAGAGGAAAGTTCATTGCATGGAGTTCATCCCTTAAAAGAAGAAAAAGTCAACAAATAAATGATCTAACATTACATCTCAAAGTCAGAAAGAGAAGAACAAATCAACCCCAACAGCAGTAGGAGATAGGAAATAATTAAAACCAGAACTGAAATCAATGAAATTGAAACAACTGAAAAAACTGACAAAACAAAAAATTGGTTCTTTGAAAAAATAAATGAAATTGATAAACCATTGGCCATGCTAACAAAGAGAAGGAGAGAGAAAACTCAAATTACTAACATCTGTGATGAAAATAGAAATAGTAAGATGGACACTACAGAAATACAGAAGATAATTAGAAATTATTTTGAAAATTTGTACTCCAATAAGATAGAAAATATCAAATACATTGACAAATTTCTAGAGGCATATGGTATGCCTACACTAAATCAGGATAATATACACAATTTAAACAGATCAATTTCAAGCAAGGAAATAGAGGATGCCATCAGAAGTCTATCAACCAAGAAAAACCCAGAACTGGATGAATTCACAAGTGAGTTCTACAAACCTTTAAACAAGTACTAACACCAATACTTCTTGAACTATTTCATTAAATTGAAAAAGAGGGAACACTTCCAAATACATTCTAGGAGGCTAATATCACTCTGATTTCAAAACCAGACAAAGATATATCAAAGAAAGAAAACTTCAGACCAATATCTCTAATGAACATAGATGCAAAAATTCTCAATAAAATTCTGGCAAATCAAATACAAAAACATAATGCACCACGATCAAGTAGGATTTATCACAGGAATACAAGTTTGGTTCAACATACAGAAATCAATAAATGTAATCTATCACATCAATAGACTTAAAGATAAAAATCATATCATCATCTCAATAGATGCTGAGAAAGATTTGATAAAATACAGCATCTCTTCATGTTCAAAATGCTTCAAAAACTAGGGATCACAGGAACATACCCCAACATTGTAAAGGCTATCTATGCTAAGCCCCAGGACAACATCATGCTAAATGGAGAAAAATTGAAAGCATTCCCTCTAAAAACTGGAACAAGACAGGGATGCCCTCTTTCACTGCTTCTATTCAACATAGTTCTTGAAACTCTAGCCAAAGCAATCAGACAGACAAAAGAAATTAAAGGGATACAGATGGGAAAAGATGAACTCAAATTATCACTATGGGCAGACCATATAATTCTATACCTAGAAGACCCAAGACATTCCACCAGAAATCTCCTAGACTAATAAATAAATTCAGAAAAGTAGCTGGATATAAAATAAATACCTATAAATCAATGGCATTTCTGTACATCAGTGACAAATTCGCTGAAAGTGAAACTAGGAAAAGCACCACATTTATAAGAGCCTCAAAAAAAAAACCTTTGGAATAAATTTGACAAAAGAGGTGAAAGACCTCTGCAATGAAAACTACAACATACTAAAGAAAGAAATTAAAGAACACTTTAGAAGATGGAAAGATCTACCTTGTTCTTTGATAGGCAGAATTAAGATTGTCAAAATGACCATATAGAGATTTGATACAATTCCAATCAAAATCCCAATGGCATTCCTCATAGAAATAGAAAAAGCAATCATAAAATTCATCTGGAAAAACAAGAGACCCAGCATAGCCAAAGCAATCTTTAGCAAGAAGAATGAAGCTGGTGGCATTACTATTCCACACCTAAAACTATACTACACAGCAATAGTGACTAAAACCACATGGTATTGGCACCAAAATAGATCTGTAGACCAATGGTACAGAATAGAGGACACAGAGTCTAACCCACATAACTTCAGTTATCTTATATTAGACAAAGGCACCAAAAATATGCACTGGAGAAAAGATAACCTCTTCAACAAATGGTGCTGGGAAAACTGGAAATTCACATGTAACAAAATGAAATTAAACCTCTATCTCTCACCATGCACAAAACTCAACTCAAAGTGGATCAAGGATCTAGGAATTAAACCAGAGACCCTGTACCTAATGGAAGAAAAAGTAGGCCCAAATCTCCATCATGTAGGATTAGACTCCAACTTTCTTTTAAAAAACTCCTGTAGTGTAAGAATTAAAACCAAGGATCAAACCAAGGATTCAAACTAAAAAGCTTCTTCTCAGCAAAAGAAATTATCAGTGAGATGAATACAGAGCCTACAAAATGGTAGAAAATCTTTACCAAAAGCACATTAGATAGAGCACTAATCTCTAGGATATATAAAGAACTCTTAACACCAAAATAAACAAAATAAATAAATAATCCAAATGGTCCAAGGAACTGAACAGACACTTCTCAGAAGATGATATACAATCAATCAACAAATATATGAAAAAATGCTCAACATCTCTAGCAATTAGAGAAATGAAATCAAAACGATCATAAGATTTCATCTCACTCCAATCAGAATGGCAGCTATTAAGAATACAAACAACAATAAGTGTTGCGGAGGATGTAGGGAAAAGGGAAAACTCATACTGCAGATTGGTGCAGCCAATCTGGAAAGCAGTATGGAGATTCCTTGAAAAACTAGGAATGGAACCACCATTTGATCCAGCTATCCCACTCCTTGGTTTATACCCGAGGACTTAAAAACATCATACTGCAGGGGCACAGCCATATCAATGTTTGTAGCAGTACAATTCACAATAGCTAAACTGTGGAATCAACCTAGATGTCCTTAAGTAGATGAATGGGTAGGGAAACTTTGGTATGTATACACAATGGAGTACTACTCAGCATTTTTAAAAGAGAATAAAATCATGGCATTTTTAGGTAAATGGATGAAGTTGGAGAACACAATGCTAAGTGAAGTTAGCCAATTCCAAAAAAACAAAGGCCAAATGTTTTCTTTGATATGAGGATGCAGACACATAATGACGATTGGAGAATGGGGGTGCAGGGAGCATTGGAGGAATGGAGGGACTTTAGATAGGACAAAGGGGAGGGATGGGAAAGGGGAGGGCTCAAGAAGGTAAGAATGATGGTGGAATGAGTTAGACATCATTACCCTAAGTACATGTATAAGACACGAATGGTGTGAAAATACTTTGTGTACAACCAGTGTCTTGATAATTTGTGCTCTATATGTGTAATGTGAAATGAATCACATTCTGCCATCATGTACAACAAATCAGTATTTGAAAAAATAAAAAAGAACCATTAAAAATAAAGAAAAACAAAAACAAAATATTAGGAGTTTTGTGAATACTAAACAAACAGTTGCATTTCAAATCCTTTTGCACAGTACCTTTCATAGGCTGAAAATTTAACATTAGGTAGTATTTTCTTATTTTTTCTTTGTTGTCTAGGAGAATAGTATTTGTCTTTCTAGAAAATTCTTAGAAGTGTGCGCTACCTCTCAGTCCCTGACGACTAAAGGAGGCAGCCCGAATGTCCATAATTCTATCGGGTTCTGCGGAGGCTTAAGAATGATTCTTTTTCACTTTAACAAAGTGTCCTTTACTTGCACTCAGGACATGATGACTTACATTAATACCTGACAGTGGGAATGAACCTCTCCATGAAGGTGCAAAAGACACAAGGTGTTTCGTTTCGATTTTGGCTCCTGGAACACCCCTTTTCCCTCAGCATCCCAGAACACATTCCCATAGCACCACAGTTTCCTTCCTCTCTCAGGTAGAATTCCAGGACACCCTTGTCATTCTCTCCCTTCACCTGCCTGCCCATTCACACGGGGATGCTTTCTGATGTGTTGTGGTTTCAGCTTTACAGTTTCCCCAAAGAAAAGTGCAGCACAAATAGAAAGCAGAAGTTCTATAAATTGTCTAGGTTTTGCACAGACATCTGCTGGAGAGCTCTCTCTCATGTGCGATTTCCGTTGCATGTGATGTCATAGTAGCTGTACCCAAAGGAAAGAGAAAGCAGCATCCAGTGCATAAAGGCCAAGGGAAACTCTTTCAGGGACTAGTGGCGGTGGCCCAGAGTGACAAGGGCAGTGACAGGTTTGGGGGCAGGTTTCTGATCTATGCAGAAGTCCTACCACTGCATCAGGATTTCTCCTCATATTGCAGAAACTACTTTGGAACAATGATGAGTCTAATGTCTAGATTCAGTCAGGAAATGACAGCTTGTCGACAGTTCTGAATGAGGAGTTCATTTACAAAACTGAAGTGAAAGACATGGTGCTCCCCTGAGATTCTGATGGCTGGCACATTCCTCCCTATTGCTCTGGCTTACATTCTTTCATTAGAAAAATCAAAATAATCATTTCCCCCTTCCTCTAGAATTCCCCACTCGGGGGGTCTTCCTTCACTCCTCATTAGCCTGCTCTGCATATGCATACAGCTGTTTTCCCTTGTGGTTTTTCATCACTTTCCCTTTAGTAGTACAGATACCACATTTGAAATCAAATGTTGAGTGAAAGTTCTCGGTTTGTCAGAAACTCCTAAGTGACTGGCTCTTGTTCAAGCGTCATGGATATTTTTGGAAATGAGGGAATGTCCCTGTGACAGTGATGTCACAGTACTTGTAGCTAAAAGGAAACCGCAAGATCTCTTGTACTCTGAGGCTATCACAAGCTTACAGGGGACGACCGCCACCTACTGGCCACTAGGGATGAAGAGGTACTTTCCTGAAAAGAAATCACTGGAGTAGTGGAACTTGTTTTCTTGGCATTTATATCTTAGAAAGGGAAAATACTCCAGCTTCAGGCAGGTCCTGTCCTCTGGAAAATGGACAGGACTGTGGGGGTCGGCGGGGAAGTTTCACAGTGCCTCTTTTTCCCCTCCAACCTGCTCAGCAGTCCAGACTCTCCTGGCCCAGCACTCCTTTCAACTTCCTAAGACACAAAGCTGGAGATGGGGAGCCGCCCACGTGATGTGGAGCTTTAAGGGAAGTCAGGGAAAATCTCTTGTTGGATGGTGCATTACAAATTTCTTCCTATGATCCAGATTCCATTCCTTTGCCCTATAACTAGAGGGAAGTTTTCACTTACTCTCAATGAAGCATGAGATTGTCTAAGTGCAGTCTAGACTTGGTTATCAGAACAACAGGGGAGAGTAAAGGACTTCAGAGGACACAGCTGCCAGCTGACCCTGTGGACTCTGTTTGGGTAGGACCAGAAAGGACTCAAACAATCTTCCCAGCATTGAGATTCATAAATGAATTGGGAAGTGATTGTGAACAGCTCAGGAGGGAGGAAGGGGCTTCATTTCAGCTGGGATCTCTCAAATCTAAGTATACCCTGGACCTTTACATTGCTTCACTCCTGTTAATGAGATAGAGGGCTGCTGTTTACACGAAGAGTGGTTTTGATCTCTTACCTTTCTTTCCTTCTCCGTTATTTGTTTGGAAACTAGTTCAGGAGCAGAGCTACATGGATGGACTTTGTTGTTGTTGCTGCTGTGTTGTTTTTGATAAACCTGTCTTTGAGTGCTAACATCTTTCAATCATTATGACCTCTTCCATTCTTTTTTTTCTGCTTACTTACACTTCATGTAATTTTTCAATATATTCATATCAGACTTTATGTGTATATTATTTGGAAAGGCTGTATGGCTAATTCCATAATATAATCTTTCTGTGATAATCTTTGTAACCATACAGTGCTTCAAATCCATGTTTTATTAACTTGTTACATGTTCAATAGAACGTTGAGCCTAGAGGCAGGGCTGGAGGTATAGGTCATGGGTGGGCTAGGGGGACAGTCAACACTGGGTCATCCAATGTTCCTCACTGCAGAGACATTCTGTGCTTCAACCATCCCCAGCCACACTCTGGCACATCTAGTTCACCCAAATAAGGGGTACAGAAAGATTAAAGCAGTGTGCAAGGGGTCCAAGAATCACGACACAGCACAACCTAGAGACAATCAAGTTTTTCAAGCTTCATGATCATGAAAGTGAACATGGCTACTCCTGACTCTCCCTGTCTATTAATGCCTGAATTATGGAGGTCAATGCCCACTGATATCCAGTTGGGCACAGAAACACAGTAAGCAGAGGGAACCTGCTGACACCTTATAACCAATGAACTGCCGCAGAATTCAGCAGCAGAATTCAACTATGCCCCTATTTAGAGGTTTCTGTGTTCTGACTCCCCAGAAAGGTGACAAACTTACATGTTCACAATATCAAAGCTCATGTCTAAAAATGGGAAGAAGTTCAAAGAGCCAGTTTGAGAATAGAAGGATAAGAGTGACGCTCAAAGTGTCCACTGGAACAATAGCTGGTCCTCAGGAAATGAAGAAATGAGTCTCTTTTTCCTTCAGATTATAAAGCCAGATTTCTGATTCAGAATCCTTCAATTTGTGTCACCTAACATGGAGAGATGACTGAAGTGGAGGCAGAGAGCAGAATCCAACCCCTCACCCCCAGATGACTGAAGTGGAGGCAGAGAGCAGAATCCCACCTCCCACCCCCAGAGATAAGGACAACATCAGTTTCCCCAGCATGAGAGACAGGGAGAGCACAGCAGACTGCAGAGGTCTGGCAGGGTGAAGGGTTGCTCCAGTGGGGGTCAGCAAGGCTTCCAGCACAGGGAGATTATTCATGAGGCCACCGAATCTCTCAATCCTAGTTATGAGGCAGCTCCTTCAGAAATAAGCAATATGTGAACAGCACTTGAACTACAGGGTCACAGGCAGGCACTGGAGAACATTCAGCAATTAATGAGACACCACATTTCTTTGTTTCATTATGCATTTATTTTTAGCCTCTTAAACTGGTGCATTCAAATAATCCATGATAGTGGGATTCATAGTGATATATTCATATGATGCACATAACTTAATGTGGTTAATTTCATTTCACAGTACCTCCCATTTCACTCTCCTCCTCCCCCATGTTAATGCTGTCCTCTATTCTTCCCATCACCCTACTATTTTCATCAAAAGTGTTTTTTTTCCTACCTTTGTCTGTCTCGATTCCACATAAGAGAGAAAACATACAAATCTTGACTTTTTGAATCTGGCTGATTTTTCTTAACAATGTTGTCCAGGTCTATCCATGAAACTGAAAATGCCATAATATCCTTCTTCTTTATGGCTACATAAAACTCCATTGTGTGTGTGTGTGTGTGTGTGTGTGTGTGTGTGCGTGTGCGTGTGTGTATGTATGTGTATGTCTGAATTGTGCTGCTGTAAACATGGGTATGCATGTATCATTTCAGCTGCTGATTATAGTTTTGGGATAAATACTCAGGAGTGATCTAGCTGAGTGACATGGCATACTTATTTTTAGTGTCCTGAGCAACCTCCATACTGGTTTCCATAATAGTTGTACTACTTTACAGTCCTAGTAACAGTGGTTAAGTGTTTCTTTCCCCCCACATCCTCACCAACCTTGATGTTCATTTGTATTCTTGATGCTTGTCATCCTAACTGCTGTAAGATTAAAAACCTCTGTGTACTTTTGATTTCCGTTTCCCTGATGCTAGGGATTTTGAACCTTTTTTTCATGTTTGCTAGTCATTTATATTTCTTTATTGGAAATATCCAAACAGTTTATTTGCCATTTATTAAATGGTTTTTTAGTGTTAAGTTCTTTGAATTCTTACATATCCTGTATGTTAATCTTTTCTCAGAGGAGGAGCTGGCAGAAATTTTCTCTTTACACTCAATCATCTCCATGGATCAGAAATTTTCAAATTTGATTCCATTTCATTTGTTAATTCTTTTTTACTAGAACATTATTCTTATATATAGTTAATTATATAACATAGCAGTGGGGTTCATTTTGACAAAATCATAGATGCAAGGAATTTGATTTCAATCATTATTCCCCTTTCTCTTCCTCTACCCTTCATCATTTTCCCTATTCTACTCTTTTGATTTTTTCTTTTGCTCCTTCATTCATTTATTTACATTTGATGGGTACTTTCTACATATACATAAAGGTGAAATTTCCTTTGGCACATTTATAAATGCATGTAGCATGACTTTGTTAAATTCATTCCATATTTCTTTTCTCTTTCCCTTTTTCCCCTCCTCCTTCTCATTCTCCTCCTTCAACTATATATTGGTGATATCTGATCCCACCCCTGATGCCTTCTTTCCCTTATTTTGCTCTAGTTTCCACATATGAGAGAAAACATTCAACCTTTGATTTGCTGAGTCCAGCAACATTTCCTCTGTTTCCATCCATTTATCAGCAAGTGCCATTGTTTCATTCTTCTTTATGGCTGTATAAAATTCTATGGTGTGTATAATATCACATTTTCTTGACCCATTCATCTATTAATAAGAATCCAGGCTGATTCCGTGATTTGGTTATTATGAATTGGGCTGCTATAAACATTGAAGTTGCTGTATCCATATAGTTTGCTGATTTTAGTTCTTTTAGATAAATAGCAGGGAATGAGATAGCTGGGTCTTGTTGTGGTTCCATTTCTAGTTTTTTGAGGAATCTCCATACTGCTTTCTAGAGTGGTTGTACTCATTTGCAATCCTACCAACAGTGTATCACTATACCTTATGTGGGTTATCCCCCACATCCTTAATGGCATTTATAATTATTTGTATTCTTGATAATTGCCATATTCACTGTGGTGAGGTGCAGTCTTAGTAGAGTTTTGATTTACAATTCCTTGATCACTAGATATGTTCAATATTTTTTCATATATTTGATTGGCCATTGTGTTTCTCATTTTGAGAGGTGTATGTTTAGTTCTTTTGCCCATTTATTGATTTGGTTATTTGATTCTTTGGTGTTAAGTTTTTTGAATTCTTTATATTTTCTGGATATGGATACCCTATCAGAGAAGCAGCTTGCAAAGATTTTTTTCCCATTCTGTAAGCTCTGTCTTCATGCTTTTAATCATTTCATTAACTGTGCAGAAGTTTTTTAATTTGATGGTACGTCACTTATTGATTCTTGGTTTTATGTTTGGGGCTTTAGGGATCTTACTAAGGAAGTCAGTGCATGTATCTATATAATGAAATATTGATCCTATGTTTTCTTATAGCAATTGCACAGTTTCTGGTTTAATTCCCAAGTCTTTGACTCATTTTCATTTGACTTTTGTACAGGATGAAAGATTTTGTTATTCTACATATGGATATCCAGTTTTCCCAGTACCACTTGTTTAAAAGGCTGTCTTTTCTTCAACGTATATTTTTGGCAACTTTGTCAAGAATTAGATGACTATCTGTAGATTTGTCTCTGTATCTTCCATTAGTTCCATTGGTCTTCATATCTGTTTGGATGACAATACCATGTTGGTTTTGTTACTATAGCTCTGTGATATAATGTGAGATTGGGTATTGTAATTCGTCCAGCATTGCTCTTGCTTGGAATTGCTTTGGCTATTCTGAGTCTCTTATTCTTCCAAGTGAATTTAAGGACTTTTTTTTCTAGTTCTGTGAAAAGTGTCATTGGTATTTTGATGGGGATTGCTTTGAATCTGAATATTGCTTTTAGTAGTATGTCCATTTTGACAATATAAATTCTGCCTATCCCAGAGCATGGGAGGTCTTTCTGTCTTCTAAGTTCTTCTTCAATTTCTTTCTTCAGTGTTCTGTGACTATTATTGTGGACATCTTTCACCTCCTTGGTTAGATTAAGACCCAAGTTTGTTTGGTTTTGAGTTTATTGTGAAAGGAATGATCTTTTAAATTTCTTTTTGAACAGAATCACTGTTGAAGCATAGGAAAGGTATTGATTATGAGTGTTGATCTTGTATTCTGCTACTTTGCTAAATTTATTTATCAGCTCTAGAAGTCTTCTCATGGAGGTTTTTTGTTTTGGAGGGGGAGGGTCTTCTATATATACTATCATGTCATCAACAAACAGAAATAGTTTGACTTCTTTTCCTATTTGTATCCCATTCATTTCCTTCTCTTTGTCTCATTTCTTTGGCTAGAGTTTCAAAAACTACATTGAGCATATGTGATGAGAGTGCAGGTCCTTGTCTTTTTGCTGATTTTAGAGGAAATGCTTTCAGTTTTTCTCTGTTCACTATGATGTTGGCTTTAGGTTTGTCATATAAAGCGTTTATAATATTGAGTTAATTTCCTTCTATCTTAGTTTTTCTAATGTTTTTAACATGAATGTGTGCTGGATTTTTATCAAAGGCTATTTCTGAATTTATTGAGATGATCATATGATGCTTGTTCTTAATTCTACTTAAATGGTGAATTATATTTATTAATTTGCATATGTTGAGCCAATGCTGCATCCCTGGAATGAAGCCTACTAGATCTTCTTAAGAGGTTTTTGAATGTGGTTTGCTAATATTTTATTAAGAGTTTTTGTTTAAGAAATATAGCTTAAAAGAGGAAAGATTTGTTTTTACTCATGGTTTCAGAGGTTTTGTTCTGTTACTGATTGACTTCATTGCTTTGGTCCTGATGCAAGGCAGGGTAGTATGGTGGACGTGTGTGGTGGAACAAAGCTGCTCCTCATGAAAATTGTAGCAGAGATGGGGGAGAAATAGTCTGGGGATGAGATATAGTTTCCCATGGCATGCCCTTAACACTCTCTTCAACTAGGTCCCTCCTCCTATTGTTTCTACCACCTCCCAATAATGTCAACCACTATTAACTCTTAATGTATTCATCCACTGATGAGGTCAGACCCTCATGTCCAATCATTTTTGAAAAATCCCACCTCTAAATATACCTGCACTGTGGACCAATGGGTTTATCATAAGTATCTATGAAATATTTTGTATCCAAAATCCAAACAACTATACAAAGTAATACTGTAATCCCAGCAACTCAGGAGGCTGAGAAAGCAGAGGATCATGAGTTCAAAACCACTATCAGTAACCACAAGGTACTAAGCAACTCAGTGAGATCTGTCTATAAATAAAATGCAAAGTAGGGCTGAGGATGTGGCTTAGTAGTTGAGTGTCCCTGAGTTCAAATCCTGATACCAAAAAAAAAAAAATAATTTTCCATAAAACAACTAGAAATGCGTTTATAGTTTCTCAATCATAGAAATGAAAGTATCTAGGGAGATAGAAATGCCAATTACTCTGATTTGATCATTATACATTTTTTACATATAAAACCCAATAATATTCCCCATAAATAAGTAAAAAAATTATATGTAAATTAAAACACAAAAATGAAAGAAATGATAAAATATACTTAACACAAAATTAATCATCTTTTTAAAATATATTTTTAGTTATACATGAACATAGTATCTTTATTTATTTTATTAGGTGCTGAGGATTGAACCCAGTGCCTCACAGGTGCTAGGCAAGTGCTCTACCACTGAGCCACAACCCCAGTTCCAAAAATTCAGCATTTTGATGGGTTGAGGGTTCATGCCTGTAATCTGAATGACTCCAGGAATCTGAGGCAGGAGGATTGGAAACTCGAGACCAGCCTCAGCAATTCAGCAAGACCCTGTATCCAAATAAAAAATAAAAAGAAGGTGCTGGGGAGGTGACTGAGTAGTTGAGTGCCCCTGGGTTCAATCCCCAGTACCCCACCCCCCCACAAAAAAATTACCATCTCTCCCTTTTGAAATACATAGTTCAGTAATGGTAAGTATAATTACACTGTTGTGCAACTGCAACCAATCTCCAAACATTTTCATTTTACGAAACAGAAACCCTATTCCCATTAAGCATCCACTTCCCTTTCTTCCCTACCCCCCTTCCAACCCTGGCAATTTGCATTCTACCTACTTTCAAGTACTTCACATAAGTGGAACCACACTGTATTTCTTTTTTCAAACCTGGGTTACATCCCTTAGCACAAGAGCCTCAAGGTTTAATCACATCATAGCATGTGTCTGATATTATTATATCATTATATGATATGCAAATATATTCTACCATTCTAAAAGTTACCTTTTTACTTTTTAGTTTGTGTCCTTGATGCACAAAACTTATTAAATTTTGATGTAGCCCTGTTTATTTATGTTGGCTTTAGTTGTCTGTGTTTTTTTGGTGTCATATCCAAGAATTTGTTGCTGAATCTTGAGTTTTCTCTTCAACTTTTCTACCTGGCTTATTGTAGCTTTCAGGTCTTATGTTTAAGTCTATGCAGGTATATCTTGAAGAAATTACACATTAAGTTCCAGATCATTGCAATGAAGCACTAACGCTATAAAGCAAGTCACAAGAATTCCAATTTTCTCAGGGAATATAAAAGATGTGAATACATTTTATTGTAGCCTATTTGGTGATCATCAGCATTATATACTGAAAAATCTGTATGTCTTAATTTAAAACAAATTTATTAGCTAAAGAATTGCTAACAATCCTCTGGGCTTATAGCAAATCCTAATCTTCCTGCTGGTGAAGGGTCTTGCCCTTGAAGCTATTGACAGATCAGTGCAGTGGTGGCTGATTTTTGGAGTAAGTATGGTAATACCTTAAAATAAGACAACGATGAAGTTTTCCAAGTCCAATGACTTTTTTGGGGGGGGAGGAGACCAAGAATTTAATCACTGAGACACATCCCCAGCCATTTGTTTGTTTGTTTGTTGAGACAGGGTCTTGCTAAGTTGCTTAGGGCCTCACTATGTTGCTGAGGCTGGCTTTCAACTCCTGATCCTCCTACCTCAGCCTCTTCGCCACTGGGGTCACAGGCATGCCCCCACCATGCCTGGCCTGACTCTTCATTTTATGAAATATTTCTCCTTAGTGTGCAACACTGTTTAATAGCATTTTACCCACAATAGAAATTTGTTCAAAACTGGAGCCAATCCTCTGCTTTGTCAACTAAATTTAAGTAATATTTTGAATCATTTTTTTCTAATTTAAACAATATTTACAACATCTCATTTGGAATAGATTTCATCTCAAGAAATTATTTTCTTTGCACATCCAGAAGATATAATTCCTTCCTTATCCATTAAAGTTTTATCATGAGGCCATAACCAAGCAGTCATATACTCAGATTCCACTTCTAATTCCACTTCTAGTTTTTTTGTTATCTTTTGCCTTATCTTCACTTATTTCCTAATATCTTAAACTAGTCAAAGTCTCCAATAAGGTCTGAAATCAACTTCTTTCAGATTTCTGTTAATTTTACTGTTTTAACCTTTTTCCATGGGTCATGAATGTTCTTAGTGGTTTCTAGAACAGTTAATCCAGAAGCTTTTCAGAAGAATCACTATCAATGGCAGCTATAGCCTTAAAGTACATATTTCTCAAATGCTAAGACTTAAACTCATTCCTTGATCCATTTTGTGCAGAATGGGTGTTGTGTTAGACATGAGAAAAATACTAATTTTTTTGTACATCTCCATCAGAGCACTTGGGACATTGTTAATAAGCATTAATATTTTGAAAGGAATCTTCTTTTTTTCTGGGTAGCAAATCGCAAGAGTAAGCTTCAAATATTCAGCAAACTATGTTATAAACAGATGTGCGTCATTGTTGCTTTGTTCTTTCATTTGCACTGGTAGAGTATCTCTGGAATAATTAATTGTTAAGGGCCCTAGGATTTTCAGCATGGCAAGTGAAAATTGGCTATGTTATTCCATAACAATAGAGAGTCAGTCTGTCCTTTGGAGCTTTGAGGCAGGAACTGACATATCTTTAGTTCTAGAGTCCTAGATGGTATCTTTTTCCAATATAAGGCTGTTTTGTCTGCACTGAAAATATGTTTTATGGAGATATCTGCCTTCATCAGGTATGTTGGGGTTTCTGGATAACTTGCTGAGGCTTCTACCTCAGCCCCTGCTCCTTCACCTGGCACTTTTATGTCGTGGACTTGGCTGCTTTCCTTAAGCCTCATGAACCAACCTCTGCTGGCTTCAGACTTTTCCTCTGTATCTTTCTTCCCTCTCTCATACTTCACAGAACTGAAGAGAGCTGGTTTCTTTCTCTGTATTAGGTTGCTTTGATCTTCTATCCAGAATACTAAAACTTTCTCCATATCAGCAATAAAGCTATTTAGCATACTTATCATTCCCTAGAGTAGCACTTTGAATTTCCTTGGAGAACTTACCCTTGGCATTCACAACATGGTTGACTGTTTGGTAAAGAGGTCTAGATTTTGTCCTATCTCAACTATTGATTTGACTTGCTCACCAAGTTTAATCATTTTTAGATTTTTATTTAAAATAAGAGGCCTGCAACTCTTTAACTTGAACACTGTAAGGTTATATATTGGCCTAATTTCAAATTGGGGTGTCTCAGGGAATAGAGAAGTACAAGGAGAGGGATCAAAATTGGGGAATGGGAGATCAATGAAGCAATAAGAACACACACAACATTTATCAATGAAGGCTACTGTGTCTAGAGAACTATGGCAATGGTTGCAGTATCCCAAGATGGAGGTGACCAGGGGAGCTCCACATTGGTAGGTGGGAGGCCACATAGGAGTTGAGGCTGGAGTTCCTGCATGTGGGCAGAAGCTGGGTGTCCTGCCTGGGAGTGGTGGCCAGAATTCCTGCCAGGTGAGCAGCCAGGAGTCCTGCGCATGTGCTAATGCTCATAGTCTTACTCAGGCACCCAGAGGTCCTGTGTGGGCAAGTGTCTGAGAGTTTTGCTCTAATGCTGAGGCCTGGAGACCTGCGTGGTTACAGCAGCCTTGATTCTTGCAAGAGAAACCATCAGGGGTCCTCTAAACACTCACAGAGAAATAGTATTCCCACTACGTGAATCCCAGGTCACGAAGCAACACAGAACGTAGCCTCCCTCTAGCCCACCATCTTGGTCTTCTCTTATATACTGCAATTTCTTTATCCATTCATCTATTGAAGGGCATCTAGGTTGCTTCCACAGTTTAGCTATTGTGAATTGAGCTGCTATGAACATTGATGTGGCTGCATTACTATAGTATGCTCATGTTAAGTCCTTTGGGTATAGATCAAGGAGTGGAATAGTTGAGTCAAATGGTGGTTCCATTGCAATATTTCTTTTTTTTTATTTTTTATTTTTTTTTATTTTTATTTTTTTTATTGGTTGTTCAAAACATTACAAAGCTATTGACATATCATGTTTCATACATTAGATTCAAGTTGGTTATGAACTCCCATTTTTACCCCAAATACAGATTGCAGAATCACATCTGTTACATATCCACATTTTTACATAATGCCCTATTGCTGAGGGCCATTACCAAGTAGGAATGACGCATCGAAATTTCCTTGCCAAGCGTACCCCATGCTGCTTAGAGGACATTTGATGGAACATTGCATGCATGCTTTAATAAGGTGACCTTGCTCAAGGACCAAGGCGGATTCGGGTTTAGAGCTGATCAGGTTTGAGGAAGTAACCGGCTCCTTGAGTTTAAGGCGTTGCCAGTTTAAGATAATGGGTTTTAGGGAAGTTGGCGGTTGAAGATTATTGCTGGGATTAGGGTGTTCCTGCTGCTTGTTCCCGTTGAGTTCTCGTGAGATTAAAATGGGATTTGGAGAGAGCCTCGTGGAGTAGGTGGTCGGTGAGGGAGACAGCAGAACGCGTTTGCCCCTGGACCTGTGTGGAGGTGGTGTGAGAGCTGGAATAAAGAATTGCTGTTTGAACCTACAAAGCTGTGAGTGCCTCGTGATTCTGGTGCCAAGCCGAGACATTGGCCTTGGCACCCTATTAGTAACTGTTGTATTCTGCTCCCTTTCCTATCCTCTACTATCCCCCCTCCCCTCCCCTCCCATCTTGTCTCTCTACCCCATCTACTGTATTTCACTTCTCTCCTTGTTTATTTACCCATTCCCCTCGCAACCTCTTATGAGTGCTTTAGTATAACAATGAGCGTCTCCCTCCATTACCATGCAATTTCTCTTTTCTCTCCCTTTCCCTCCCACCTATTGTATCTGTTTAATGTTGATCTTTCCTTCCTGCTCTTCCTCCCTGCTCTAATCCTGGTTATTCTCATTATATCAAAAAAGACATTTGGTATTTGTTTTTTAGGGATTGGCTAGCTTCACTAAGCATAATCTGCTCTAGTGCCATCCATTTCCCTGCAAAATCCATGATTTTGTCATTTTTTAGTGCTGCGTAATATTCCATGGTGTATAAATGCCACATTTTTTTTATCCATTCATCTATTGAAGGGCATCTGGGTTGGTTCCACAGTCTAGCAATTGTGAATTGTGCCGCTATGAACATTGATGTGGCAGTATCCCTGTAATAAGCTCTTTTAAGGTCTTCAGGGAATAGTCCGAGAAGGGCAATAGCTGGGTCAAATGGTGGTTCCATTCCCAGCTTTCCCAGGAATCTCCATACTGCTTTCCAAATTGGCTGTACTAGTTTGCAGTCCCACCAGCAATGTACAAGAGTACCCTTTGCAAGATTTCTAAGGAATCTCCACACTGCTTTCCAGATTGGTTGCACCAATTTGTAGTCTCACCAGTGTTGTATAAGTGTGCCTTTTTCCCTACATTCTCTCCAACACTTATTGTTGTGTGTATTCTTGGTAACTGCCATTCTGACAGGAATAAGATGAAATTTAGAGTAGTTTTGATTTAATTTCTCTAATTGCTAGAGATGTTCAGCATTTTTTCATATATTTGTTGATTGATTGTATATCACCTTCTGAGAAGTATATGTTCAGCTCCTTAGCCTATTTATTGATTGGGTTGTTTGTTTTTATGATGTTAAGTTTTTAGGTTCTTTGTATACCCTAGAGATTAGTGCTCTATTTGCTATGCATGTGGCAAAAATCTGCTCCCAGAATGTAGGCTCTCTCTTCAACTCATTGATTGTTTCTTATGCTGAGAAGAAGCTTTTTAATTTGAGTCCATTCTGTTTATTAATTCTTGATTTTATTTCTTGCACTTTAGGATTCTTGTTAAGGAAATCAGGACCTAATTTGACATGATGAAGATTTGAACCTACTTTTTCCTCAACTAGGCACAGGATCTGGCCTAATTCCTAGGTTCTTGATCCACTTTGAGTTGTGTTTTGTGCATGGTGAGAGATAGGAGTTTAGTTTCATTTTGCTGCATATGGATTTCCAGTTCTCCCAGCACCATTTGTTGAAGAGGCTATTTTTTCTCCACTATATGTTTTTGTCAATTTTGTCTAGTATGAGATAACTGTACTTATTTGGTTTTTGTCTCTGTGTCTTCTATTCTATACCATTGGTCTACATGTCTATTTTGGTGCTGATACCAATCCTTTTTTGTTACTATAGCTTTAAAGTATACTTTACGGTCTGGTATTGTGATGCTTGCTGCTTCAGTCTTCTTGCTAAGGATTGCTTTGGCTATTCTGGGCCTCCAAATGAATTTCATGATTGCTTTTTCTATTTCTATAAGGAATGATAATGGAATTTTAATTGGAACTACATTGAATCATGTATGGGTAGTATGGCCATTTTGATATTATTAATTTTCCCTATCCCACAGCGTGGGAGATATGATACCATAATTATTAATTATTCCACAAAATAGAAAAGGAAGGAACTCTTCCAAACTCATTATACAAAGCTAGTATCATCGTGATACCAAAACCAGGCAAAGACACATTAAGAAAAGAAAATTTCAGATTAATATCCCTGATGAACATTGATGCAAAAATTCTCAATAAAATTCTGGCAAATTGCATACAAAAACATATTTGAAAAATAGTGCACCATGATCAAGTGGGGTTCATTCCAGGGATGCATGGTTAATTCAACATATGGAAATCAATAAATATAATTCATCACATTAATAGACTTAAATAAAAGAATCATATGATTATATCAATTAATGCAGAGAAAGCATTTGACAAAACAGAGCACCTTTCATGCTCAAAATACTAGAAAAAATAGGAATAGTAGGAACATACCTCAACATTGTAAAAGCTATCTATGCCAAACCCAAGGCCAACATCATTCTAAATGGAAAAAAATTGGAAGTATTACCTCTAAAAACTGAAACAAGACAAAGATGCCCTCTTTCACCACTTCTATTCAACATGGTACTTGAAACACTGGCCAGAGCAATTAGACATATGAAAGAAATTAAAGGGATACGAATAGGAAAAGAAGAATTCAAATTATCATTATTTGCTAACATCATGATTCTATAACTAGAGGATCCAAAGGACTCCACCAAAAAAAAAAAAACTCTAGAATTAATTAATGAATTCAGCAAAGTAGCAGGATATAAAATCAATACCCATAAATCAAAAGCATTTCTATACATCAGTGATGAATCCTCTGAAAGAGAAATTAGGAAAACTACCCTATTTACAATAGCCTCAAAAAAAATCTTGGGAATCAACTTAAGAAAAGAGGTGAAAGACCTCTACAATAAAATCTACAGAACACTAAAGAAATAAATTGAAGAAGAATTTAGAAAGATCTTTTGACCTCATATTTAAGGGTTTATTTCTGAGTTCTCTATTCTATTCCCATTGATTTAGATGTCTGATCTCATGCCATTATCATATTTTTTAAATTACTGTAGTTTTGTAATGTATTTTGAAATCAGGAAGGGTGGGCTTTGTTTTTCTTTCTCAAGATTGATTTGGCTCTTTTGGTCCTTTGAGATTCCATATGAAGTTTAGCGTAGTATATTCTATTTCTGTGAGGAAAAAAAATGCCTCTGTGGTTTTGTTAGGGCTTGCATTGTATTTGTAGATTTCTTTGGATATTAGGAACATCCTGACAATATTAAATCTTCCAATCCATAAAAACTGGATATCCTTTAATTTTTTTTTGCATCTTCTTTCACTTCTTTCAGCAATGGTTGGTACTTTTCATTGTACAGTTCTTGTTATTCTAAGGTTCAGCTTGTTTCTGAGTATTTTATTTTGATACAATTGTAAGTTTTTTAAATTTTTTAATAACTTTTTAATTTGATGTCTCAATTATTTATATTGATTCATATCATCTGAGAATTTGGTCTATACCCAAAAAGGACAGGAAGAATGAAAGATTGATGATTTGTGAGCACAAGACTACTTCCCCCAGAGAGTATCATGGTATGCTGTGAGCTGTGTGATTCAGGGAGAGTTGTATAGATATGTTTCTTTCTACATGACACCAGGCTAGTTATTTTCTAGAATAAGAAAATACAGATGAGCAAAGAAGAAGTGAAGTAATACTTGTGAGTTTAATGTGGCACTAGGCAAAGTCTGAAATTATTATGCAATTGCAGTAAGAAGCCCTAGAATCATATGAAACTTAAATGAACTAGAATTCCAGTGGTTTTAAATATAAGCTTAATAGGCATTGTCACTCAAGAAATAGATGGAAATATTTGCCATTGTCCATTATAATAGTAGGAAATATGGCCCTGATGAAGCACAATATCATTGATATTCATAAACACCTTTCTAGTAGGAATAGAAAATCTGAGAAACCTTTTCAGTAAAACATATTTCTTGAGGGACCATAATTAGGCCTAATACTGAGTATTTCCAATAAATAACATAAAGTACACTTGTTAAAGAGTTGATGTGCTAAAAAAAAATCCCATAACCAACCAACCACTGAAAAAGTAGGAACCTAAAGAGCTGAAGCAATCCAATTTTCTATGGAAAATAAAAAATGTAAACCAAGAATTCAAAATTGAGGCTGAAAGTTAATGCTTCACATGTTCATACCCAATATTTACCTAGTTGTAAATTTAGGAAAAAGATGTTTTCTTTTGTTTAATAAAAAAAACCAACTTGGGGGCTGGGATGTGGCTCAAGCGGTAGGGCGCTCGCCTGGCATGCGTGTGGCCCGGGTTCGATCCTCAGCACCACATACAAACAAAGATGTTGTGTCCGCCGAAAACTAAAAAAATAAATATTAAAAAAATTTCTCTCTCTCTCTCTCTCTCTCTCTCTCTCTCTCTCTCTCTCTCTCTCTCTCTCTCAAAATATCTATTGAATTAAAAAATTAGTGTAAAACAGTTTAAAAAAACAACCAACTTGGTTCAGGACCTATGAAACTTCTTTGAGAAACTTGAACTTTAATGCAAATACACAAAGAAAGATTTAAATCGATGATATCTTAGAGATTGCTGATTATATCACTTCCAAAGTTGCAAACATTAACTCTTTTTTTTTTTTTTAAGGAGAGAGTGAGAGAGAGAGAGAGAATTTTTAATATTTATTTTTTAGTTCTCGGCGGACACAACATCTTTGTTGGTATGTGGTGCTGAGGATCGAACCCGGGCCGCACGCATGCCAGGTGAGCGCGCTACCGCTTGAGCCACATCCCCAGCCCTGCAAACATTAACTCTTGCACTGTGAAAAAGAAAACATGGCTCTCTAAAGCTCAGTTCTATCCGACCAACTCTTGTTTCTTAGTACTCCTTTTCTTGGTTGGGTTTTCTTATGTGACACATGAAAAACACATTGACTTCATGGAAAATAGACAAGATACATGCAAGATTGAACCTATGACAAACTGATGGTACATTGCAGAACATTCTCTCCTCATTCCTTTGATCTCAAAGGCTATTGTGAGAGTGGACTTTGGTTATATGTGAGTTGTCATCTGTGGTCTTGAAGTTGTTTCCGATGTTTGAGCAACAGAGCTTCTAAGTTTGAGGTGGGTTTTGAGAATTAAATTGGAAATAGTTCATATTATATTACTTAAGTTAGTGAAGTTTGAAATCAGATCAATAATTCTATTAAATACTGAAAAGTTGTTAATAATCTCAGGTTGAATATCTAATAGCTAATGAGGTTAAAATTATTTCTCATGTGAAGCAAAGTACCTTAAAAATCATTGCAAAAAAATTTTTATTTTTACCTTTGAAAAAGTTTAAATCATTTTGAAGGACAAGATATTGATATTATTATCTATTTTTAAATTTAATATTCAGCATAATTTGATATATACAAATTTATGAGTTTATGAAATAAATTAAAGGTTACTCTACAAATTCAAATATTAATGTCACTTAAATGTAAAAAAAATTTCTAAGTGTGATTCTCAGCTTAAATTTTGTCACTCTTAATTCTGCATTGAATAAGAATGTTAAGTTCATACTTTTAATGTACAGAAGTACATATACTGATATAGAATATAGTTGTCTTATAAATTTTAATAAATTTTTTCATTAGGAATAAACTTATTAAAAGGATCTGATAGGGGGTGGGGTTGATGGGGAGAAGTAGAAGGAAAACAATAATGAAAACCAAAATAGTTGAGAAACACTGCTGAAAACCCAAGTAGACAATGCATAAAGGGAAGGAAAAACAAAAGTAGAAAGTTGTGGGAATGACATTCAGAAAATGGTATGTAGTGTGTTCTCTATTTAAGACATAGACACAAAGCGAAGTCTTCAGAGAACCTAGAGGCAAAGGTCCAAGATCACCCATCTCAGGAAGCCCTGCAGCATCTGCAAGATCCCCAATGGCTTTGCCCTTGGCTTTGCTACTGACCTTAGTGTTGATCATCTGCAAGTCCACCTGCTCCCTGAGCTGTGACCTGCCTCAGATCTACAACCTGGGTCTTGAAACTCCTGATGGAAATGAGGAGGGTGCCTTGACACTTCTGGAAAAAATGAGGAGAATTCCTACTTTCTCCTGCCTGAACTACAGAAAGGACTTTGCCTTCCCCAAGGAGCAGTTGGAGGGTGAGCAGGTGCAGAAGGCTCAAGCTGTTGCTGTTCTCCACCAGATGACGCAGCAGGTCTTCAACCTCTTCAGCACCCAGGAGGCCTTTGCTGCTTGGAACCAGACCCTCCTGAACACCTTCCTCACTGGCCTCCATCAGCAGCTGGATGACCTGAAAGACTGTGGGACCCAGCAGGTGGGGGTGGAAGAGGCTCCCCTGAGGGCTGTGAGGAAGTACTTCCACAGGATCACTGTCTACCTGAAGGAGAAGAAATACCTGCCTTGTGCCTGGGAGGTGGTCAGAGCAGAAATCATGAAATCCTTCTCTTCATCAGCCAACTTGTATGCAAGACTAAGGAGCATGGAATGAGACCCGGACCAGCAGGGAAATGCTTCTCACCTACGAACACACCCTGCCACACTCCCACAAGTTCTTCCATTTCAAAGACTCTCGTTGCTGCTTAATTGTGACAAAAATTCATCCAATTTGTCAGATGTGTTCAGAAGTTTAGGCAACATTGTGTTCAAATCTACAGGGACTAGTTTCTTACATCCCTGCAGATGTATCTATTATCTATTTAAATATTTATTTGTTTATCTATTTATAAAATTGATTTATTTTTTACATAAAATTATATATAACTTTACACTGTGATTAATAAAACACTTTCTTGATATTTAATCAATTTATTTTGGTTTTTTATTTATATTTTACTGTAGATACTTCTTGAATTTTAAATTCTTTACATTCCTGCATGTGGGTGAGGGGTTACATAAATATTTCTTTTCATCCTTTTTCATTTTTATCTCAATGGAATTGGACTTAATTTTTAAATGTTCATTTCAATGTTGAGTTCATTTCATCCATATCATTATTATTTTTTTATTTTCCAATCAAGTTAAACATGGTTGCTTTTGGTGTTGAGATTAACATAAAATAAATACAAATCTGGATATGATGAAAGAAAAGAATGAAAATTAAAAAAAGAAGAAGATGTATACAATGGTACTTCTCTTACTTGTACTTCTACCAACTCCACTGCTTAGGAATTCTGATTTCTCTCTCACTGATTTTGCCAATCCCATCTATTTTCCCACTTCTGTGATGACTTCAATACACACAACAGCTTACTGATATTCTTCTTCGATTAATTAATCTATTTTTAAATGATACGTAAAAAAACATAAAAATTGTACATGTTAATGGAATACTGTGCTATTTTTGATACGTTTATACACTGTGTATACATGTTTAAATGTTTAAACATGTTTAATGCTTAATGTTTAAATCAGGTTAAATAGATCTCCTTAATGTTGATCATGTCTCTGTTGTGAACACCCTCAAGATCCCTCCCTCCAGCTTTTTCAAATCACAGGAGGTTAGTGCCATGTCCTGCAATTGCCCACCACCTTCTAGCTCCTTTCCATTTGTACTGTGGCATCCATTAATCAGCCTTCCCCATCTTTCCTCACTTTTCACTTTCTCTCATCTCTGGTAACCACCATTCACTCTCAGTTTCTAGAAGATCAACTTTCTCTATTTCACATTTGAGTGACATCCTATGGCACTTGTCTTCCTGTGCTTGGTTTATTTCACTTAATTGACATAATGATCTCCAGTTCTATCCAAGCTGCAAATCACAGGGCTTAAATTATTTATTTCATCAGGATTTTATTTTATTTATAAATAGAATATTTATATTTTATTTATAAATGAAAAAGGAGAACTTATATTTTTTGGTGCAGATTCCTTAGGAATCGTTTTAGAAACACTAATTGAATCTTATGTACATTATTTTAAGATCAAATGGATTCATTATCCTAAATCTCATTACCACTACTATACAACAATTTTAGGAAATACAGGTTTTAATACTATTATTCAAAAAATTGCTCATTTTCTATCAGAGATAGGTATGCCAAGAATTCTTCTTTTCTATTTCTTCTTTTTTTCTACATTAAGATTTCATATGTATGTATGGTGATGATTTTATAAAACCTTAAACTATTAGGGATTAACAATAAATTAATTTGCAATAACTATAATAGTCTGGGACCCTTCTTCCATAAGATAGAAAAACGAAACTGGAATTAAAAAAAAAAAATTCTCATCACCAATGTCTAAAGTAAAAAGCAAGTTTGAGTAAACACTTGACCAAAAAATAAGAAAGATAATATCATAGCATTGATCACTAAAATACAGCAAGCAAGAATGTGTTATATTAGGATTAAAATGCATCAAATTTCAAAATATGAAACATAATTACTTATGACATGCAGTACAAGATTCTGCACTAAGTCTAGATTTTACTTGTATCTAAATTTGATTCTGGGCAGTTCATTAAACATCTCTGTGACTCAGTTTTCACAAATGTAAAATAGGGTGCAAATATTTCTGTAGTTGTGCATATCAAACTGAAACATTTATCAGAGTTTCTTCCATTAGTGAGAGCTTAATGTGAGAACAATTGTCTTATATTCCATAAAAATTTATATAAAAATAGTGACCTTTTTAATTCTTTTTGTGTTTCTAGTGGTAAAATGACAATAATTTAAAAAACACAAATGGGAGTTGTCCTGGAGAAGACTTGCATTAGATATATTTGACATTGAAAATAACTAATGAATATTCAAACTGGAGTTGAAGGTTTTTAAGTATCTTTTATAGAGATTAATGTTTTACACTCAAGTGCCTGTGTGTGTATTTATGAATAACATATTACATGGTACATTATATATGACTGTATCATATTATCCATAATATACACATATAGCATAAATGTGCATACAAATATTTTATTTGTGGATTATGATGCCTGCAACACTCCCCCTCTGCCTATTTCCCTGGATCCTTTCCTGTCACTCCCATATCACAACAGTTTCCTCCCTCCCTGGTGCAGAAAGCCCCAGTGTGCTCTCCTCTTCACTCCTAAATAACCTGCCCTGCTCCTTCATTCATATGCTTCCTGTTCCATTATGGTTTCTGGCTCTAAATTTTCTTTGGAAGCGAATGCAGCCACCACTGAAAGAGAATATTGAGTGAAAGTTCTAGGTTTGCCAGAAACTTCCGCAAGAGATTTCCCCCACACACATACCTTTACTCCTGGCAAATATTTTTGGAGGACTCCATTTGGAAAGACTTTAGGAAGTTTAAAGAAGTCTGAGTAATGTTGTTACTAAAGAGGATAATCAGGAATTGTCTGTGAAATGTTCAGCTAGCAACAAGGGGCTTGGAGTAAGAAAAGGGATCACCCACCATTTACTCAGGCCACAGTCCCAATCTTTCTGCTTTCCAGAAGAAATCAGTTCTTCTTTCCAGATGAGAGTAGTGAGGGATTGGGAAACTCCAAGTTGTATTTTTACGTGTTTTAGTCCTTGCCTTTAAGGTTTACAATTTAATCTTACAATTATGGATTCACCTTGCAGACTTCTCTCTGTGTATCTGTTTTCTCTCTCTCTCTCTCTCTCTCTCTCTCTCTCTCTCTCTCTCTCTCTCTCTCTCTCTCTCTCTCTCTTCTCATTGCTGAACACCTTTTGAATATTATGATCCTTTCCATTCTTTGGTTATTTCCCTATATTCTTTATTTCTTTGGTGTGATTTTACTTTTTCTTCTTTGTTGTTTTATGTTTCATGCACCAAGATTGCTCATTTTGGCTCTGTACTCTCACCTTACCCTGAAAAACCTCTATAACCCCCTCCTGATCATATCCAGAAGTTAATTTATTATGTATTGGAAAGTGTTGGAAAACTGAGGTGAAGGAGTCATGGAGCTGGCAGCAAGGGGTTCTATCTCAGCCTGCTCCTCCTGGTCCCTAAAGATCCGGCCTGGAGAAGCAAGACACAGGGAGACCCCTTGGTGCTGCCCTGGCTCCTTTGGAGCAGCAACAGATCATGGGGCGGCAGCAACTAGAGAAAACAGGGCTTTGTGAGTGTAGGGAGGAGGAGGTAGCTGCACCTCAACCTCCCTGCATATCTTCCTGGGCACAGAAACACAGTAAATAGAGATCTGCTCCTTATGAGCTGCCGAAGACTCTAGGAACACCTCTGTGCCTCTGTTAGGAGCCTCCAAGGAGAAGACTGCATAGAGAACAAGGCTTTCATTTCCTCAGAAATCACTATTGATTCATGATTTTTTTTTTTTTAAAAAAGAATGAATCTAGAAAAATAAATAGGGACAACCATTCTTCACACTATGGCTGATTTTAGAGTTGAAACCCGATTCTCCTTGGTCAATAGTCTTTCAAGTTTTCTGTATAGAGAGCCATTATACTATTACATTGAGGTCATATAAAAGGTCTATTCTCAACTGATAATTCAACCACAAGATTTTAAGAGAAAGTGGAGAGGAGATTCTCTCCTGCATACTCTCCTAGACAACACAAGATCTGGGCAGGGCTGGAGTGGAGTTGTCATCTTTGGGAATGAGAACAGGAAGCTCAGCAGGTTGCCCTACAGAGACTCCATCATGGAATCACTGAGGAACTGAAGGTGATGGGCTATTGTTAAACAGAAAACTGTTCATCAGACAAGCCATTACCTCAACTCTCCCTGAGGTGCTGACCTTGGGTTATTAATATATTTGGAATAGTTTGTCCTTCCAGATTAATGACGGTCTTCAAGGAGCTGTCTACTGTCTACGTGACCTAACACAAATAGTGCTATTGAGAAGTGTGAGTTAATACTTTAGTACTTTAAGTTTTTAGAACGGTGGTTGGTCTATAGTCAACCCGCAATGAATTTTGGTGGTATCATTTTAAATATAATTATTAGTGGTTTAGTAGTTTCAAAAACAAGACTTTAGGGTTATGTAGTTCCCTGCTTTCAACTCTAGGTTTTTCAAGGCAGTCTTTTCATTGTCTGAGTAGATTATGACCTAATTGGAATGTACAGGCAAGGTCAATACCCACTGTCCTGCCAGACAGGGTGAGCATGGTGCCTGGTGCCAGGCTGCTGATGGTTGGTGTGACTCCCCTCTCTTCTCCTCAGGGCTGATCACATTTGGATTAAATGAAAGAACAGGTAGTGGCTGGCCTTGCAGAGCTGCAGCAGTCCATTGACCCACAACATCCCAGTCTTTGAGCCTCTGTCAGAAGCATGAAACATGAAGCATGCCATGGGCACCTGAACATTGGCCCTCAGTCTTCCCCTCTGCCATGGTCCTGGGGCTCAACTCTGCTGCATTGCTTGTGGCCAAGTTACACTCTGCCATTAGTCAAGGGAAAGTCACTTTCTTCTTTTACTTTCATGAAATTAAGACTTCCATTTTTCCCTTTTACCCACAAACTGTCTAATTTTGCCTTTTAGAAAAGTTGAAATGAGAAACAAAAAAAAAATTCTGAAGTTGTGAAAATTGTAGAGAAAAACAGTACAGGCTTCCACCTTTCTTTTACTTTCCATTATTTGTCTGACTTCATTATCAGAACCTGTTGCAGGAGCAAAAAGACAAAGTTTGCCTGGTAACCACTATTTAAAAGAATGTACCAAAAATGAAACTGAAAAAAATTACGAAGGACAGGAAAGAAGACTTTTTCTCCATGACATAATAGTCTGAGTCTCACCACAGTGCACTGCCAAAGTGAGACAGAGACTAAGGAACAATGACCCCCAGTTGAACCATGCTGACTGTGTGACCAACTGAAGGCCATATGTTTCTGTAAGATTATCTTCACATGAAGGATAGTGTCATTCATGAGTGCCCTGTGCCCACCTGAGAAAATTTGAGAAGGACAGGAATCCTATTTAGTGAAAGAATTGGACAATAAAACTAATTAGAAAAATAAATATAACTTGGCTTTTGAAGGTAAAATAATTCTTATTAGATACGTCCTCTTAACTGTGTTGACAGGACAAAACTTTGCTATCAGCATCTGAGAGCTATTAACTCTTTCGATACCTGGGGAACTCTATCAAGGAAAGAAGATGGTCACTACTGAGAGCTAGGGTCCTTCTGATAAGAACTTTAGGGACAGTGGCAAGGATTTTGAGAGAATATTATTTTGCCATCAAAGAAACAAGTCCCTTTTCAGTAAAGGAATCCTTGTGTCATCCAGTTGTGCTTCTTGTTGGACTCAGTCTGATGAGTGTAGTCTGAAGACACTTTGTCATCTGAAATCAGGGGGTGTTACCAGTTGCAATAACCACCTTGAGATCCAGGTGGTGCTGGCGAAATAGCATTGTATTACAGTTAGTGTGTCTGTATTCATAAGCAGCTGAAAAAAACCTGGATTCCTCCCAGGATTATTGGCAGATGGAGGCACACTACAGACCTCAGTAAGAAAATGTCAAACACAAGAGACAATGTCTACATTAACTCTGATCATGTGGCTCAGTGAAGCACAACAACACAGACCTGTAGGAATATGTTTTAAAAGAAGGGGAACAGAAAGAAGCTCATTCTCCAGTAATCAGCAGCTTTTGCTGTGAATGAATCAAAGAGCAATCCCATTCAGATAGAGTTTTACCGCCAGAGATGATCTGGTGAAACATGAACAAATACAAGATTCATAGGTCTGAGGAAGAAGACTCTCTATGAGTAGTGGGGGGAAATATGAATGCTAGGGTAAGGGCTAAAAATTCATTTATAGCACAGAGAAGAGAATATTTACAGATGAAAAAAAGTATGTGTGCATCAGAGAGAGAGAGAGAGAGAGAGAGGATTGGAATTACAGTCCTGTATAACAACTGGAGGTCACTAGTTTTTTATAACATTGGGTTCTACTAAAGGACAATGTCACCAGTGAATCCCCTGTGCCCAGCTCAGAAATTTTGAAGATAACAAAATAAAGGTATTACACAGAAAAATTGGAAAATAAGACTGTAATTAGCAAAATAAAAATTCTTTGTGTACTGAAGTAAAAATGACTGTTAATAGCCCTCTAGCTACACAGAACAAATCTTTGCTACCAGCCTCTGGTTCTACATACACTTCTATCTTTAGGTCAAAGACACTTCCCATTTAATTTCTAAGTATCCATTTGGGTTGTCACATCTGAAATTTACTAGGAAACCCACTTTCTATTGTAAAAGCAATACACTTCTATTGGAAAATCAATAGATTCAGAATCATACACAAATGAAAAAAAAAGGAGTGGGGAGGAGCAAAAGTGTAGACAAGTGTTCAGAAAAAGAAAATTGTGTTCCCTGTTTAGAAGGCATGCACATACAGAGTGTCTTCATAGAACCCAGGATCTAAGCTTAACCCAGACTCCAGATCAGCCAGGATAGCAGCATCCTCATTTCCACATGGCCCTCCTGCTCCCTCTTCTTATGGCCCTGGTGGTAAGCAGCTATGGCCCTATTGGATATTGGACTGTGACCTGCCTCAGAACTCTGTCCCACTTAGCAGGAACACCTTTGTGTTCTTGGAACAAGTGAGAAGAATCTTCCCTTCCTTGTGCCTGAAGGACAGAAGGGACTTCCAGTTTCCCTGGGAGATGTGCAGGCAGCCCATTCCAGAAGGTCCAGGCTGTCTCTGTCCTCAGCATATCTTCAACTCCTTGCACACAGAGTGCTCCTCTGCTGCCTGGAATACCACCCACCTGGGCAAACTCAGCACTGGACACCATGAGCAAGACCTGGAGACCTGCTTCATGCAGACCATGGCAGAGGAGGAATCTGTTCTGGCAATTAAGCCACCAACCCTGGCCTTGGTGAAGTACCAAGGGAATCTGTCTCTATCTGGACGAGAAGAAGTACAGTGATTGTGCCTAGGAGATTGTCAGAGTGAAAATCACAACAGCCTTCTTTTTACTGGCAAAGTTATAAAAAAGTTTGAGAAGTTAGATGGAGACATTGGGTCTTTAAATGATTCTCCTGGACTAAGTGGCCACATCACACCTGGATATGTGCCTTTGGTCATTGTCAATGACTGTTACTTCCACTTTAGTCATATTTCATGGTGACTAAATTATTTGTCAGTATATTAAGCCCATTTATGTTTAAAGGTTTCACCCCAGAGACATCACTTCCTAAGAGATATTGCCCTCTTGTTATTGATTTGCTTACTTATTCACTCATTTATATAATTTATTCTTGCATCTTATTATACTTACAATATATGCATTTTTCATCTATTTTCTGAAAAGCATGTACACCTTTTTTATTGACTATTGTATTTCCTTATTTTCTAAATTCTTGTGAAAGAGAAATTCTTGAAGTTGTTTCTCTAAACCAAAATCCAAACTATTTTTTAGCCAAATTGAAGCATGGATGGTAATATTTACTTACTCATGCCATTCATACCTGATGCATTATATGTACTATGAGTGGCAGACATAAATTTACTGCTAAAAACAGGCAAATAAATCAAAGTTCCTACTGTGTTGAAGCTCTCAATCTTACAGGGAAGGAAGCATAAAAGCTGCATTTACTTGACTTACATAAAATAATACAAAGTAAAGTAAGGAAAACAGTTTCTTTCAACAGGAGGGTTTAAGTGAAATTCTGCAGAGGAAAACCTAGTAGATGCCCTTTCTATGGAGCTTGGGAGACAGGAGAGTGCAGAAACCTGCAGGTAGATGGTCATAAGTGTCCAGAGGATAACCAATACGAGGGGAGAAGATAGGAATTTAGTCTTCCTTCCTGCCTGTCTAGTGATGAGGATATGGGAATGGATGTGGTCTTGAATGCTCCTCTCCCCAAGAGTCGCCTTTAACTTCCCTCCCTTTGAATGTGAGCTCATACTAGTGAAGACTTTAGTTTGGTTGATGTATTGCTCTAATGTCACGGTCTTACTCTCCCACAGTTGTACCATAGAAATGTAAGTTGTTACCATTAGGAGAAGATAGGCAAGGGAAGAGAGGAACTTTGAAACTCGTAAGTGTAACACTGTTTCAAAACAAAAGTTAGAAAAAAAATGCTTTCAAGATCCTTATTATTAGTGATGAAAGTTTTTAAAAATGTATTTTGTTAAAGTAATTTTTTCAATTCTTTTCCTTTTCCCAAATGAAGTAAAATTTTATCTCTCTTATAACTGCTCAGAAGATAGTTATTACTCTTATTCCTTAACCTTTAAAGTTCTGTCAAAGATTCTCCTTGAGCAAACTTCAGTCAGGTGTCCTGAGTCCTCTGGCTGTAGGACTGGTTTTGTGGCCCAGTGTGGCCTCATCCAGGAGTCATAAGAATCCTGGTAAGTTGGGTTTATGAGAATCTCCTACCCCTTGATATTGGTCACCCTTGATATCTGATCCAATGTCTTGTATTCTAGACTTCATATCTGTCTGGTAAAGATCCTTGTTTTGGCAAGGATCCCCCCAACCCTGATGTTTTCTGTTAGCAATTTTCCATCTACTGCACCCCCATTCTACTTGTTGGCTACAAATGTCAGGCTATCTTTGCTGCTTTGGGAGTTGGAGCAAGAAGTTTCTCTCCCATGTTGTGAGTCATATTCATATACATATAATATATACATAATTCATATTCAAAGAGTATGAAAAATAAGTGGATCTTAGTAATAAAGCATGATTCAGTTTTGCAAGAAATAATCTGATAATAAGTACTTTACATAGTTTAGCTACTTCATTCTTTTAATTAACTTTATCTATGCTATTTGCTTCAATTAACTTGGAAGAGGTGTACTTTAAAAGTTCCCATTCTTTGCTTCTTTTTAAAAAAAATGTATTTTTATAATATATAAATATATATTTTTATGTGGTCTGAGGATCGAACCCAGTACCTCACGCATACTAGGTGAGTGCTCTACCTCTGAGCCACAACCCCAGCCCCCCTACCATTCTTTGCTTCTTGTCAGACATGACAAGAAAAATATTGATCTCTCAGTTTATTCTTTAGGGGAAAATTTGATGTGATTACCACTTATGCAATATCCGGAGAAAATATTACAATTTCACAAATTAGCCTTTCTTGCGTGTAAACTTTCGAGTTGGTTGGTGTGTCTTCCATAGCTCTGTGTAAAGAATGGAGTCAGCAAAGCTGAAAACAAACCCTTGACCAAGGATTAATGACTCTTCTTTGAAGTTGGCTAGATTGTGGAGAATGACTGTGTATCACTGTGAACTCTATCAGTTGTAGAGTCTGTAGTTGTTCAAGGTAAAATATATTTACTAAATAAAATTAACATAGCTTTTGGCAGTTTATAAAAAAAAAAATGACTCTTCTTTGAGCCTACACCTGCTTGCTACTTTCCTTTACAACCCTTGAACCATCTAGCCTTTCCTCTCTCCCAACAATAATCTCCTTCTTGGCTCTGCTAAATGCAGTTAGTTATTTTTTGTCTTTTCTCTTTCTTTCTCTCTCTTTTTCTTTCTTTCCTTTTTCTTTCTTTCTTTCTTTCTTTCTTTCTTTCTTCTTTCTTTTTTTCCTTGAAGAGATATTGCTTTTCTAATGTTTTTATCACATTTGGACGGGCATTTGTGTTCTTTTTGTCACTAGGCATTGGGATGCAAAAGTGAGAACTTTTGCTTTCCATGAAAAATGAAATAAGAAACAGAACTATCTGGTATCTTGCATGCTACGCAGAATAACTACATGGCCCATGTACTTTATGGCCTTTACATCCCATTATTGACATTTAGGGAAAAGATGGTTTACTTTGGTTTGGTAAGAACTAATAATGAAGTTTCCTTGGGAAATATGAACCTTAACAGAAAAAGAAAATTAAATAAAATTAATGACATCTTTTCAATTGTGTTTTCTCATTGTTATATTGGTCATAAGAGTATGAAAATTATTCCTTCGTTGTGTGGATAAATCTTATAGTGGTTTGTGATGCTCAAAACCCTACCCTATCTGAGAAAAACTTATTCCTTAGTATCTCTTCTCAGGATTTTCTAGGTTGGGAATGTGCCTCCCTGGTAGACTCACCTAGCATGGGCAGGGTCCAGGATTTGATCCCCAGCTCTGGGAAAAAGAGATCATTAGGTTTTCTTTTGTATAACATGGGAACCATTGGCTTTGAGTTCATGAATACAGGCAAAATAAATGCAAGATCATGCTGCAAACCTATGACAAATAGATGGCTGGGATTGGAGAACTTTCTAGCTCTCCAGTTTACATCATAAGAACTGGCCTCTGTGTGACGATGAGCTGTCATTGTCTTCCATGTGGACGTTTCTTATTTTTGATCCTCAGTGCTTCTGAACATGTTGTGGGTTTTGAGAATAAAACACACAAAAAGAAAAATCAAATATTATTATTTAATTATACTGTTATTCAACACATGAATAATATGTCAAGCACTAAAGGGTAGAAAGTATCAATTACCTGAAAATTATCTAGCTGAGAATGAAGTAAAAAAAATATTCTCCTTGCAGGAAAAACAAAGGAGACTATAAATAAATGTTAAGAAATTTTTTTCAATAATTTATAACACTTAAAGGCTTTTAAATATTTCATTTCATTGCAATTATTTTGTTGCAATACATTTTTTAATATGCACATAAATTTGATACCTTAGAATTGCTGTAAGTCAATTACATTAAAGTCACTGAGTAAATTTAGTTAGGAAATTAAGTTAAATGCCAATGGCTTTTAAGGTTAACTTTTACTTGGAATTGTTTTTTATTAGAGCATTATAATTATACATATAATTGGGTTCATTTTGATACAATCATACATGAAAGGAATTTTATTTAAATCTCCTTTGCCCCCCTCTTCCTCTCCTACCTCCCCCTATTCTCTCTTCTCCACTCTACTAAACTTCTTTTATTCTACATATACATAAAGGTGAAATCCCTTTGCTACCATTACAAATGAATATAACATGATTTTGTTAAATTCATTCCATTTATTACCCTTTTTACCTTCCTTCCTCCCTCCCTCTCATCCTCCCTCTTCTGTTCCACTCATCTTCCCTGTATCTTTACATATTTGATATTTGATCACCTGCCCAAAACCTTCTTTCCTTGCATTTGCTCGAGTTTTCACATGTGAGAGCAAACATTTGACCCTATATTCTCAGTCTGGCTTATATCACTTAGCATAGCTTTCTCCATTTCCACTGATGTACTGGAAAATGCCATTATTTCATTCTTCTTTATAGCTGGGTAAAATTTTATTATGTATATATACTATATTTTCTTAATCCATTCATCTATTGATGAGCATCAGAATTGATTCTATAATTTGGCTATTGTGAATTGTGCTGCTATAACATTGAAGGAGGTGTATCCCTATAGTATGCTGCTTTTATACCTTTTTACCTTGAAATTCTTATTTAGTCACTTTAACTCTGCATTGAATAAAAATATGAAACAATATTATATACAAGGTAGAGATACACATAGGGTATACGAATATATAGATACACATAAGGTATACCTATTATTAAACTTTAATAGAAATTTCAATTGGAAAAAAATTGTTTTATTTTGTTTTTTGTTTTTATGTTTATTTTTATTTATGTTTTCACTAGGGAAATAACCTGGGGCACTTTTTATTTTGGCACAAGATTTTGCTAAGTTGCTTAGATCCTCACTAAGTTGCTCAGGGGGACCTAAAATTATAATCCTCCTACCTCAACATCCCAAATTGCTGTGATTACAGAAGTGTGCCATGATGCCTGGGTCAATTGGGGAAAATTCTATAAAGGGTCTTGAGGCAAGTGAGGGGAAAATTAAAATGAAATATATATGAGAAATCCTGCTCTAAACACATAAAGAGATTACATACAGGAAAAAAACAAAAGTAGAAATTTATGAGGATGACATGAGAAAATCGAAAGTATATTGGTTCCTATTTAAGACATAGGAACAAATCAAGGGCTTCAAAGAACCTAGAGGCACAGGTGCAAGACCACCCATCTCAGGCAGCCCAGCAGCATCTGCAAGATCCCCAATGGCCTTGCCTGTGACTTTCCTGCTGGCCCTAGTGGTGCTCAGCTGCAAATCTATGTGCTCTCTGGGCTGTGACCTGCCTCAGATCCACAACCTGGGTCTTGAAATTCCTGAGGAAAATGAGGAGGGGGGCCTGGACACTCCTGGAAAAAAATGAGGAGAATTTGCACTTTCTCCTGCCTGAACTACAGAAAGGACTTTGCCTTCCCCCAGAAGCTGTTGGAGGGTGAGCAGGTGCAGAAGGCTCAAGCTGTTGCTGTTCTCCACCAGATGACCCAGCAGGTCTTCAACCTCTTCAGCACCCAGGAGGCCTTTGCTGCTTGGAACAAGACCCTCCTGGACACCTTCCTCACTGACCTTTATCAGCAGCTGGATGACCTGAAAGATTGTGGGACCCAGCAGGTGGGGGTGGAAGAGGCTCCCCTGAGGACTGTGAGGAAATACTTCCACAGGATCACTGTCTACCTGAAGGAGAAGAAATACCTGCCTTGTGCCTGGGAGGTGGTCAGAGCAGAAATCATGAAATCCTTCTCTTCATCAGCCGACTTGTATGCAAGACTAAGGAGCATGGAATGAGACCTGGTCCAGCAGGGAAATGCTCCTCACTGATGAACACACCTTACCACACTCCCTCAAGTTCTGCCATTTCAAAGACTCTCATTCCTGCTGGATTTGTGAAATGAATTCCATCAGTTTATCAGATGATTTCAGGAGTATTAGAAAGTATCATACTCCTTACCCATGACCACGATGATGTATCTGTGTATCTATTTAAATATTTTTATATTATTTATAAGATCTGAAATATTTCTGTTCATAGAAGTTGAGGTAAACCTTTACATTGTGATTGATATAAATATGTACATTTTATATAGTGTCAATTTCTTATTTTGCATTGTTCATTAATTTTTTACTATGAAAGATATATTCTATGTATTTATTCATTAAAAGACATGTCAAGCCTGATTTTGCAATTTGATCTACAAAATTTATGGTAGAATTAACTTCCCCCTAATATTACATTTACCGTGCACTTAATCATTCACTTAATGGAAGCCAATACCCTCAGGGTATTGAGGTGAACATGAAAATAGAGTGCCTGCTCTCTGTCTGATTCTTATAGGGAAAGAAACATAAACACAATGATCCTACTTATGCATTATGTTAAATTCTATAATGGAAAAGGGTACACTCATACATTGCTGGAGGGATGCAAATTGGTGCAACCATTATGGAAAGCAGTATGGAGATTCCTCAGAAAACTTGGAATAGAACCACCATTGACCCAGCTATCCCACTCCTCAGTTTATACCTAAAGGACCCAACATCTGCATACTACAGTGACACAGATACATCAATGTTTATAGCAGCCCAATTCACAATAGCCAAACTATGGAACCAACTTAGATGCCCTTCAACAGATGAATGGATGAAGAAAATGTTACTCAGCCTTAAAGAAGAATAATGGCATTTGCAAGTTATTGGATGGAACTGGAGAATATCATTCTGAGCAGAAATAAGCCAATCCCAACAAACCAAAGGCTAAATGTTTTTTCTGACATGCAGATGCTAATTCACAATAAGAGGGTGGGGCTAGAGAGGCATAGAAGTGCTTTGGATTAGACAGAAGAGAGTGAAGGGAGGGGTGGGTAGTCAGGGGTTAGGAAGGATAGTAGAATGAATCAGACATTATTATCCTATGTACGTATATGATTACATGATCAGTACTATTCTACATTGTCTACAGCCAGAAGAATGAGAAGTCATACTCTATTTGTATATGATGTGTCAAAATGCATTCTACTGTCATGTATAACTAATTAGAACAAAAAAAAATAATTTAAAAGAACAATGAAATTCTGTCAGTGGAAGGTAGATGCAGTATGCCAGGAAAGAAATGTGAAAGCAGAGACATCATCTGTAAGTAGACAGATAGACAACCAAATACAAATGTCTATTGAGTTTGCAATTACCAAGAAGTATAATGTATGAAATCTCATTACCAGCAACTGGAAGAAAATTGATGAAAGTGGTTATATGGGGAGAAAGTGTGAAGGGAGAAAAAGAATTAAACTTGATCCTGAGGAGATTCAACTATTAAAAGGTGGGGAAGGGCCAGGATGGAGACTGAAGTGGAAGATCCTGAGATTAGAAAGATAACAAGAGAGAATGGCAGAGGTAAGGTGTATTTAAGAAAATTAATTTGCTTAAAAGAAGAAATAATGGATTTATGGAAGATGTGGATTGAATTCCTCAATACATGGGGGAAAGGAGGGCAGTGGTGATCCTAATGACAGGTGGTTAGGTAGAATCAACCAACAGAAACCACAATAAAGGCCTGGCATGGTAGTCCATGCCTATAATCCCAGTAGCACAGGAGGCTGAAGAAAGAAAGATCACAAATTCAAAGCCAGCTTCAGCAAAAGCAAGGTGCTAAGCAATTCAGTGAAACCCTGTCTCTAAAGAAAATACAAAATAGGGCTGGGGATGAGGGTCAGTGGTCAAGCGCCCCTAAATTCAAATCCCCACTATCCCCCAACACCGCAAAAAAAAAAAAAAACTAACAACAACAACAAAAAAAACCACTGGAGTAAGTCAATGGTTAATAAAGGAAAAGAAGTTAGCAAGAACATACAGAAAAGAATAATTCTGAAATGTTGCCTTCTGAGGCAGAGGAGAAAAGTAGAGTATGATTTGGAAAAGATTAGTAGATTTTTTTTCTGTGCATGGTTTTCACTTTTTAAGAACCTATTGTGTCCAGATTGATTTCATGGATTTTATATATTGGCAGATCATACTAACGGATTTAATGATGTATTAGTTTAAAAATCATCATATGTTTAATTACAATGATCATTTTCTTATTTTGTTTATTACTATGTTGAATATCAGTAAGCTTCTCTGTGGATTGAAACCATTACTATATGGGAAAATTAATGGAACTGGTGAAAGTGAAAAGTGAGTCCCAGAATTAATAAGTGGAAATGATACTGAAATATGTGGGAGCTGAATAAGGGGATAGAAGGTCTCCCATGTGTCATGTCATCTGAGCTGTCAGTCACTTTGACATTTATCTAATATGGATTTACACCTCTTTTCCTTTTGCTTTAATGTTCTCAAATGCAATGATAATTTTCTGGGAATATTGACCAGAGGGGGAAAAATAGTGCATCAAAAATATTACAAATAATGGTTCAGCAGGAAGCTATAGAAAACCTAAATGATCAATATCAATAATAAAATTGAAAGAACAATTAAAACCCTTCGAACAACAACAACTAAATTCCAGGACCAGATGGATTCATAGCTGAGTTCTATCATATCTTTAAAGAAAAACTAACACCAGTCATTTTCAGATTATTCCATGAAGTTGAAAAGAAGGAAATACCTCCAAATTCATTCTAAGAGGCCAGTTTAATCAACTGCCAAAATCAGATGAATACACAAGAAATAAAACTCCAGATCATATCCTTGATGAACACAAATTCAAAACTTCCATAGGAAAATACTTTCAAAACACATCAAGAAAGTAATACACTATGATCAAGTGGGCTTCATCCCATGGATGCAGGGTTGGCCCAACATATGCAAATTAATAAATATAATTCACCACTTAAGTAGAATTAAGAACAAGCACCATATGATCATCTCATTAAACTCAGAAATAGCCTTTGATAAAAATCCAGCACACATTCATGTTAAAAACATTAGAGAATCTAGGATAGAAGGAAATGGTTTCAACATTATAAACACTATATATGATAAACCCAAAGCCAACATCATAGTGAACAGAGAAAAACTGAAAGCATTTCCTCTAAAATCAGAAACTTGAAGACAAGGACCTGTATTCTCATCACATATGTTCAGTGTAATTTTTGAAACTCTAGCCAGAGAAATCAGACAAAGAGAAGGAAATGAATGGGATACAAATAGGAAAAGAAGTCAAACTATTTCTGTTTGTTGATGACATGATAGTATATATAGAAGACCCCCCTCATTAAAAAAAAACCTCCACAAGAAGACTTCTAGCACTGATAAATGGATTTAGCAAAGTAGCAGAATACAAGATCAACACTCATAATCAATACCTTTCCTATGCTTCAACAGTGATTCTGTTCAAAAAGAAATTAAGAAAATCATTCCTTTCACAATAAACTCAAAAACAAACAAACTTGGGTCTTAATCTAACCAAGGAAGTGAAAGATGTCCACAATAATAGTCACAGAACACTGAAGAAAGAAATTGAAGAAGACCTTAGAAGACAGAAAGACCTCCCATGCTCTGGGATAGGCAGAATTTATATTGTCAAAATGGACATACTACTAAAAGCAATATTCAGATTCAAAGCAATCCCCATCAAAATACCAATGACACTTTTCACAGAACTAGAAAAAAAAAGTCCTTAAATTCACTTGGAAGAATAAGAGACTCAGAATAGCCAAAGCAATTTCAAGCAAGAACAATGCTGGATGCATTATAATACCCAATCTCAAATTATACCACAGAGCTATAGTAAAAAAAAACACAACATGTTATTGTCATCAAAACGGATATGAAGACCAGTGGAATTAGTAGAAGACACAGAGACAAACTCACAGACAGTCACCTGATACTTGACAAAGTTGCCAAAAATACTTTGAAGAAAATACAGCCTTTTTAACAAGTGGTACTGGGAAAACTGGATATCCATATGTAGAATAATAAAATTAGATCTGTATCTTTCACCCTGTACAAAAGTCAAATCAAAATGAGTCAAAGACTTTGGAATTAAACCAGAAACTGTGCAATTGCTAGAAGAAAACATAGGATCAATATTTCATCATATAGATACATGCACCAACTTCCTTAATAAGATCCCTAACATAAGCCCAAAACATAAAACCAAGAATCAATAAGTGAGATGCCATCAAATTAAAAAGCTTCTGCACAGTTAAAGAAATGATTGAAAGCATGAAGACAGAGCTTACAGAATGGGGAAAAAAAATCTCTGCAAGCTGCTCCTCTGATAGGGGATCCATATCCAAAAAAATATATAAAAATTCAAAACACTTAACACCAAAAAAGCAAATAACCAAGTCGATAAATGGGCAAAAGAACTAAACAGACACCTCTCAAAATGAGAAAAAACAATGGCCAACAAATATATGAAATTTTGTTCAACATTCCTAGCAAGCAGGGAAATGCAAATCAAAACTACACTAAGATTTTGTCTCACTCCAGTCAAAATGTTGATTAGCGGGGCTGGGGTTATAGCTCAATGGTAGAGCACATGCCTCACACATGTGACGTGCTGGGTTCAATCCTCAGCACCAGAAACAAATAAATAAAATAAAGATATTGTGTCCATCTTTTTTTAAAAAATGGCAATGATCAAGAATACAAACAATAATAAATGCTGGTGAAGATGTTGGGGATAAGGACACATTGTTGGTGGAACTGCCAATTAGTACAACCACTCTAGAAAACAGTAAAGAGATTCCTCAGAAAACTGGGAATGGAACCACCATCGACCCAGCTATCCCACTCCTTGGTATTTATCCAAAAGATCTAAAATGAACATCCTATAGGGACACAGTCACTTCAATATTTATAATAGCACAATTCACAATAGACAATCATGTATCAGCCTAGATGCCCATTAATAGATGAATGGGTCAAGAAAATGTGGTATATATACACAATGGAATTTTACACAGCCATAAAACAATGAAGTAATGGCATTTGCTGGAAAATGGATCGAAATGGAAAAGATCATGCTAAGTCAAATAAGCCAGACTCAGCAAATAAAGGGTTGAATGTTTTCTTTCATATGTCAAAGCTAGGGCAAAAATAAGGGAAAGAAGTTGAGTGGGGGTGGGATTCAGATATCACATAGCTATAGGGAAGATCCGTGGAATGGAAGAAGGAGATTGAGAATTAAGAAAAAGTGACAGGAAAGATAAGGAAATATGGAATGAATTTTTAAAAAACTACATTAGGTACATATACCACAGGGAATTTCACCTTTATGTGTATGTAGAAAGTACCCATCAAAAACAAATAAATAATGGGGTAAAAGGAGAATTGGGGATTGAAATCAAATTCCATGCATGTATGATTTTGTCAAAATGAACCCAGCTACTATGTATAAATATAATGCTCTAATAAAAATAAATTTAAAAAGAGAAAATAATGATTTGGTCTCTTTTGTCTCAATTTCTTTGCTGTTTGCTTCTAAATTTGAGATGAAAGAGAAAGCAATTCAGAAGCAGCAAGATAATCCATTTCTCAGAAAAGATATTAAATAAAAATAATGCAAATTCAAAAGACTCCCCAAACAGTTTATTTTATTTTAAAAAAAAAAAGCTAATTGTATTTAGCATCATTTACTGGGTCTCATGCCCCATGTCTCTTCTGTGAGCTGGAAGAGGATGAACTAAGAAGTTCAAGTGAAATGTCATCACTTGGGCTGTAGATAAGAAGAGACAGTGACTCTAAAGTGGAGAAAGTAAAGACATATCTGGAAAGATTATGGGTTATTTTTTCTACATACAGTTTTTGCCTTTTTTGTAATATGTTTTTTCTGGATAGATTTTATGCAATTGATATCGTGAAAATAATATTAATATGAATAATATAATTAATACATTTATTTTAAATAAGAACATAGCTATGCAAAATAATAATTTAACATTATTTTAATTAATACTACTTTGAACACCAGTGAGTGCTTGATTCTTGTTAACTTGTTAGCCAGAAATAGATAGCTAATTCAATCCTTTCTCAAAATATCTCATTATTAGTGCTCACATAAGGATTCCTAGAAATACTGGCCTTATTAGGTTATTCAACTTACCTCATGTCACACTGGTTTACAAGAGCAGCTTTTATAGTACATTTAATTTTAGGATGTAGTTACATATGTTAAGTATTATTTTGTATTACTCCTGATAATTTTCCTAGTTTTATGAATATTACTAACCAATGTAGATACACACACACACACAAAAAAAAAAAAAAAAACCACTTACATGGACATAAAGATTGACACATTTGCTTTGTAAAATAAAAGTAGGAAATGGAAACTGGATCAGTGATATTACTCAATGCTCAAAAAAAAAAATTGTCCAAACTAGCTGAAAAACACAAGAACCATGTAAATAGAGCAACAGAGAGAGTTGTGTGTATTTCCAAAACAAAAAGAATTTAACAATTACAACAGAAATACAAAACTACAAAATCTGTCATAAATTGGAATGAAGACTTTTACATTGAAAGCCCATTCTGTTTGGATTTTCCTATTTTTCTTCATTGTCTAGGAGAATAGTATTTGTCTTTCTAGAAAATTCTTTGAAGTGTGCCCTATCTTTCAGTCATTGACCACTAAAAGAGGCAGCCGAAGGTCCATAATTATGTCATGAGTTCTACAGAGGCTGAAGAATGGCTCTTTTCACTTTAAAGAAGTGTCATTTACATGCACTCAGGAAATGGTGGCTTTCATTAATACCTGACCGTGGGAATGAACCTCTCCATGGAAGTGCAGAAGACACATGGTGTTTTGTTGATTCTGGCTCCTGGCTCACCCACTCCCTTTCCCCCAGCATCCCAGGACACATTCCCAGTTTCCTTCACATTTTCCTTCCTCTCTCAGGTAGAATTCCCAAGGGCACCCTTGTCATTTTTTTCTCTTCACCTGCCTTCTCATTCACACAGGGCTGCTTTCTGATGTGGTTTCGGCTTAATGGTTTCCCTAAAGAGCAGCACAACACAAGTAGAAAGCAGAAGTTCTATAAACTGTCTCGGTTTTGCACAGACATCTGCTGGAGAGCTCTCCAAGCAATTTCCGTTTCATGTGATGTCATAGTAGCTGTACCCAAAGGAAAGAGAAAGCAGCATCCAGTGCATACAGGCCAAGGGAAACTCTTTTAGGGAAGTACAAGAACCAAGATAGGATTGTAGGTGGAAAGAAGTGAGGGAGGTTTCTGATCTAGGCAGAAATAATTGCTCTGCTTGGAGATTTCTCTTCATTCTCCAGAGACTACTTTTGGATGATAGTAATGGTTACCACATATGTAAAGATTTATATCAGAATCATGAACCCTGCCATCTCTCTCAATAGCTACCTCCAAAACTTGATTTTTTTAAAAAAAGGAATTTTAGGAAGAATTCTGGAGAAGACTAAAGAACAGTCACCCTTCACCTGGATGTCTAACCTTTAGATCCAGTCAGGAAATGGCAACTTGTAAAAATTTCTGGGTACAAAGTTGACCTCCCAAATAGAAGTGAAATATGTATGATACTCCCTTGCTGATTCTAATATCTGTCAACTTTCCTTTTTTCCTCCCTATTCTTCTGGACCACATTCTTTCACTAGGAAATCACAATGATCATCTTCCCCTCTTTGCTCTAGAATTCCCCCACTGGGCTATCATCATTCATTCCTTTTAACATGCCCTAAATATTCATTCAGCTGTTTTCTTCTCTTCCCTTGTTGTCTGTGCCCATGGAGTTTCCCTTGAAAGTATCAACCCACCAACTGAAAGCAAAAGTTGAGTGAAAGTTCTCAGTTTGTCAGAAAGTCTTGTAAAAGTGGCTTATTCCCCTCACCGGCTCTCTCTTCTAATGAGTATTTTTGGAAATGAGGGGATTTCCCTTTTACAATGGTGGGTCAATGTAGCTGTAGCTAAAAGGAAACACAAAGCAAGATCCAGTATACTCTGGGGCTGTCTCAAGATTTCCGGAAGACCAGCGCCAACCTCCTGGCCACCACAGATGCAGCCAGTGACATGTCTAATCCAGAGAGCAGGATTTGCCTGTTTATGCAGAAGTCTGTTTTTTCCTTCCATTGACCTTGTTATTGTTTGTTTTTATCAGAGCTAAAAAGTCTCTTTCCTAATAAGAACTGACCCTAGTACTGGAATGAACTCATTTCCTTGGCATTTTTTTATCATAGGAAAAATACTCCTAGCTTCAGGGAGGGTGGGTCCTCTTTGGACAATGGGCAGGGTTTTTTTTGGGAAAAGACTCAGAATGCCTCCCTTTCCTCCAGACTGCTCATCGGTCCAGACCCTCCTGACCTATTACAACCTTCAGGTTCTGCAAGCTGGAGGTGAGGGAGCCGCCCATCTGGTGTGGAGCTGAAGGAGAACCAGAGAAAATCTGTTGGATGGTACCTTGACTCTTCTTAAGAGTAACTTGCCATCTTACAGATTCCTTCCTACAATCATATCCTATCCTTCTCTGTTACAACCAGCAGAAAGTTCTCAGTCTCACTATGAATAAGGCAGGAGCTTGTATCAATTCCACCTGGACTTGGCCATCAGAGCATAGAGGACAGTAAAGGGCTTATGAGGACACAGCTGCCAGATGACCCTCTGGACTCCATTAGGGTAAGAACAGGAGGGATGCAGGCAATCTCACAGCACTGATGGACAAGTGAATCAGGAAGTGATTCTGAATGACTCAGGAGGAAGGAAGGGGCTTCACTTCAGCTGGAATCTCTCTGAGACTGGAGATTTCCATTACTTCCCTCCTGTTGATGGGTTAAAGGGTCCTGATTATATGTGAAATGATTTTGGTCCCTTGCTTTTCTTTCCTTATCCACCATTTGTGAGGGAACTCATTTAGGAGCAGGTCTACCTGGAGATAGATAGATGGATAGATAGACTCATTGATTCATAGGTGTAGATGGACAGAATGCCTTTATTTTATTTGTTTATGGATTATTTTTATAACCCTGGCTAGGTTTGAGTACTAACATCTTTCAAACACTATGACTACTTCCATTCTTGTGTCCTGCTTACTTCCACTTCATGTAATTTTTCACTAGGTTCATATCATATTTTATGATTATATTATATTGAGGAGTGCTATGGTTTAGATCCGCATTATCTCCTTGTCCTGAAATCTCTATAACCATATGTTTTTATATTTCCTGGATTCACTAATTTGTTACATGTTCAGCAGAACTGGAGAACACCACAGAGGCAGCCCTGGAGGGATGTTGCTAGTGGAGTGGACGGAGTGACACTGAGCAACCCTCCCTGCCCTCCTGGCCCTGCAGAGTCATGAGCCAGGCTCTGCTCCACTCAACCCCAACCCCACACAAGTGCATTTATTCCACTTAATGGGGGGATCAGGAGGGCAGTGGAGAGCACCCTGTTGTCCAGGAGTCATGATGCCACACAACCTGGAGACAATCAGGTTTTTTGAGCTTCAGGACTAATAATGTAAATGGGCCACACTGGTCTCTTTCTCTCTGCTGATTCCTGTGTCGCAGGAGTAGATGCCCACTGGTGTTCAGCCAGGTACAGAAGCAGTGAGAAGAAGGAGCCCTGCCCGCACATCTACACCCAGTGAACTGCCAAAGAATCCAGCAGCTCATCTCTGCTCCTGTTTAGAAGTTTTCCTGTTCTAATTCCACTAGAAAGTGACTTCACACGACTCTGTATGTTCTAAACAAGGAAGTACAGCTCTAGTAACAGGAAGAAATTGGATGAGCCAGCTTGACCATATGGAAGGAAAACAGACATGCTTAAAATTTCCACTGGAATAATGGTGGGTTCTCAGGAAATGGGCCAATATCTGTTGCTGCAGGTTAATAGACATGATTTCTGGATTCAGAATCTTTCAGGTTGTGTGTCCTGACATGGAGAGATGACTGAAGTGGAGGATAGGAGCAGAATCCTCCCACAGAGATAAGGACAACATCAGTGTCCCCAGCTTGAGTGACAGGGAGAGCACTGGGAGAGCACTGGCAGGGTGGAGAGTTGGTCCAGTGAGGCTAGAGGGCTTCCAGCACAGGGAGATTATTCATGAGGCCAGTGCAACCCATGGAATCTCTCAATTCTAGTCATGATGCAGTTCATTTAAAAACAATATACAAACAATAATTGAACAGGGTCACAGGCAGGGATTTGAATATATTTAGCAATAGTTGGGCTGAGCCTTTTTAGGAGCTTAAATATTAGTAGTGTACAGAATGGAAGATCACAATCCCTAATGCAAAGACCTTTGTGAGAATTCATTTATTTACTTCACTTAATTCATTGAAAGGAGGGCATAGGTGGATCTATTTCTCTCTCTCTCTCTCTTCTCTTCTCTTCTCTTCTCTTGATTTTTTCATTCCTGCAGGTACATTCCACATTGTTATTTATTATTTGAATTTCTTCCAAAGTATTAAATTTCACAAAGAAAAATATTAAACCTGTGTAAATAACAAATTAGAAACCATTCACCATTAATGTGAGTAACCAAAGAGTTATTATATTGCATCCTGTGAGAACCCATCATGAAGCTAGTGGTGATAGGATCCTTAAGAAATCAAAGACACAGGCCAGGTGCAGTGGGGCACATCTGTAATCCTAGCAGCTTGAGAGGCTGAGGCAGGAAGATCAAGAGTTCAAAGCCAGCCTCAGCAAAAGTGAGATGCTAAGCAACTCAGTGAGACCTTATCTCTGAATAAAAGACAAAATATGGCTGTGGATGTGGCTCAGTGAATTCAATCCCCAATAGCAAAAAGGAAGGAAGAGGGGGGAGAGAGGAAGAGAAGGAGAAGGAGGAGGAGGAGAAGGAGGAGGAGGAGGAGAAGGAGGAGGAGGAGGAGGAGGAGGAGGAGGAGGAGGGGGAGGAGGAGGAGGAGGAGGGGGAGGAGGAGGAGGAGGGGGAGGAGGAGGAGGAGGAGGAGGAGGAGGAGAAATGGAAGGAGAAACAAAATCAAATACCCAGACAAACAAAAATCCCAGGTTGCTTTCTTATAAAGGAAACCCCAGTGGAGCCATGAGTCATCAGGAATCCCCATGTGCTGTGATTCTACATCAAGCAAGTGCATCCCTGACCCACAGACACCCATGGAGGCCATGGCATGGTGCAGTGTTGCCCAAACATGATGGCCTTTGCCACATGTGTACTGAGTGTGTTTTCTGGGGACAGAGGAAAGGCTCCATGTGACTCTGTCTGTGTGGGTCATGGCAATTTGTGCACACAGGCAGCAGACCAGCAACTCAGAAGGGACTGTTTTTGTTTTTGCTTTTTTTATGCCAGACCTGGTAAATGTTTGCAAAACAAAAGGGTATCTTTTAGATCTTATGAAAAATAGACAATACAGAGGCTGTGTTGTGGGAAAATCATCAACCTTAGTCAATCAAAAGCAACCCAACTGATGTGGTTACTTTCAGAGTGAAAGCCAACCCTCCTTGGCTAAAAAGCTCTTTAAAAGCCATCACCCGGCTGGGGATGTGGCTCAAGTGGTATTGCTCTCGCCTGGCATGCATGTGGCCCGGGTTTGATCCTCAGCACCACATACCAACAAAGATGTTGTGTCCGCCTAAAACAATAAATATTAAAATATATTCTCTCTCTCTCTCAAAAAAAAAAAAAAAAAAGCCATCACCACCTCTCTATAGGACACAGAATGCTCCTGCAAATTTTTGGCTGTGATGACTCAACCATTGGGTGGAAAGCTAAACAGAACAAAAGATTCTTCATTGGGTTTATCAGTAGACAGCAGGAAATCCAGCCTGGTCTGGAGGAGGAAACTGAGTTGTTGTCCCTGGAGTGAGCACAGCAGGCTAGCATGAGGAGGGTTTATAGTGGAATCATGAGGAGTCAAAGGAGATGAGTCAGAGCCCACATTGCTGGACTATGGGAAAAATGGAAATTCCTGCATACTTTTTGTTCCTTCTTAAACTCACAAAAATCGAATAAAAACAAACCTTAAAATTCCAAAATAAATAGGATTCAAGATGACTACAGCTAATGGTTAATAAAGTGCTTTGAATATATATGTGTGTGTATGTGTATATATATATAATTTTTTTTGGTACCAGGGATTGAACTCAGGGGCACTCAACCACTGAGCCACATCCCCAGCCCTATTTTGCATTTTATTTGGAGATAGGATCTCACTGAGTTGCTTAGCACCTCATGGTTACTGAGGCTAGCTTTGAACTCGAGATTCTCCTGTCTCAGCCTCCCGAACCACTGGGATTACAGGTGTGCACCACAGAGCCTGGCTTGAATATATTTTTAAGAAATTATTCACTGACACCTTTTCACTTGGCAGAAAAATCTATTGCCCTATAACTATTTGAAAGATAGTTTGTCTGCTTTTCCTTAGAACAATAGGTACAATAAAAACAGTACAAAGGTTTTAAAAATGTAGGTCACTTATCATGAGTGGAGCTTGCAGGACTGGAGGTCCATCTGGGTGAGTCAGTGAGAGAGCAGAGGATAACTGAAGGCCAAGGACATTGCTATGGAGACTTTTTAGACACTGTCCTCTTAGGCTACACCAAATTTATTTTTTTAATTATTACTTCAGTAATATATTAATCTTAGCTTACTCTAACATTTTTGCTTTATAATTTTTAATTTTTTAACTTTTTGAGTCTTTTCCAACACCATTTAGCTTAAAACACAAACACAGTGTACAGCTGGGCAAAAACATTTTCCCTATGTATATCCTTATTCTATAAGCAACTTCTAGTTTTAAATTATTTATTTATCTTTTTATCTTTGAATTTTTTATTAACAACTGAGACACAAACATATATATTAGCCTTTGCCTACACAGATCAGAATCATCAATAGCACTGTTTTCCATTCCCACATCTTAGCACACTGGAAAGCTTTTAGGAGTAATGTACAGGAAGCCATTGCATCCTCTGTTAAGAATGTCCTCTTTTGGAATTCCTCCTGAAGGACCCACCTGAGGTTCTTCTTGAAGAGTTATCACTCTAAAAATAGGTCCATATTGGTTTTCTCGTTTGCTTTCTTAGTTTGCCATAAATAAACTTCTAAGCTTATAATGTTTCATAAATATTCCCCTCATTAATGAAAATCTTTCAGTGTTGGAGTTCATGATGCTTTAAACGTGTTAAAGTTGACACATAAAAGTTGTACACATTTTGGGGTACAATGTGATGTTTCAGTGCATGTCTATATTTTGTAATGTTCAAGTCAGTACAAACACATCTATACCCTCATTCATCTTTTCTTTGTGGTAAAACATTTGAAATCCTTTCTTCTACCTTTTTTTGAGATATGTACTACCTTATGATCACTGATATCAAGTCTTTTAAGAAATTTGAGGTCAGTGAAAGCTTCTGCTAAAACCTCACAGAATTTTTCTAGGGGTTCTTTTTTTTTCTTCTCCTGAAGTTTCCTTTTCTCTTGAAATTGAACATTTTTTTCATAATTTTGTTGATTGATTATATATCTTCTTCTGAAACTTGTCTTTTTCATCTATACTTTCACGAGATATAAGAATTTCTTACTTAAATGAGTCTATGGAAACAACATCATATTATGTGGTTGATTGTTAACCAAAACGTCCTTGTATGGCACATGATTGTGTTCTTTACTGAACTGAACTTGCCAGAAGTTTTTTCAGCTAATGAATCTGTATGTCAATATCATCCCAAGATTTGGGAAGATGTCTCATAATTTTTACTTGATAAGCTTTCTGGTCCTATCTGTTGTCATTTCTCATATTCCCATAAGTCATAAATTTATATGTTTGATGGTGTGTGTACCATTTTGCTTTTGTCCTTCATTTTAATTCTTTTCTTTTTGTTTCTCTAATTGACTGATTTATTTTTTCTTTTTTAATGTGTTCTAATTGGTTATACACAATAGCAGAACACATTTCTTTTGAGTCATTGTATAAAAATGGGCACCATTTTTCATTTCTCTGGTTGTACACCCTGTAGAGTCACACCATATGTGCAATTAAACATGTACCTAGGGTAAAGATGTCCTTCTCATTCCACCATCTTTCCTACCCCTATGCTGCCTCCTCTTCCCTCCCTTCCCTTTGCCCAATTGAAGTTTCTTCTTTCTTTTGACCCTACTCTCCCATTATGGTTCAGCATTCACTTATCAGAGAGAACTTTTGGCCTTTGATTTGGGAGGATTGGCTTACTTTGCTTAGCATGATATTCTCCAACTCCATCCATTTTCCTGCAAATGCCATAATTTTATTCTCTTTTAATGTTAAGTAATATTCCATTGTGTATAGGTACCATGGGTTTTTTTTTAATACATTCATCTGTTGAAGGGTATCTAGGTTGGTTCCACAGTTTAGCTATTGTGAATTGAGCTGCTATGAACATTGATGTGGCTATGTCCTATAGTATGCTGATTTTAAGTCCTTTGGGTATAGACAGAGGAGTGTGATAGCTGGGTTAAAGGGTGGTTCCATTACAAGTTTTCTAAAGAATCTCCATACTGCTTTCCATAGTGGGTGTACCAATTTGCAGTGCCACCAGTAATGTATGAGTGTAGCTTTTTCTCCACATTCTTACCAACACTTATTATTGCAAGTATTCTTAATAATTGCCATTCTGACTGGGGTGAGATGAAATCTTAGAGTAGTTTTGATTTGCATTTCTCTCATTACTAGAGAAATTGAACATTTTTTTATATTTTTGTTGATTGATTATATATCTTCTTCTGAGAATTATCTGTTCCTGAGCCCATTTAACCCTTAACCCATTGATTGGCCCTTAACCCATTAGACTTAAGCCCTTAACCCATTGATTGGGTTATTTATTTTTTTGATGTTAAGTTTTTGAGTTCTGATGTGCATGTAGTAAAGATGTTCTCCCACTCTGTGGGCACTCTCTTCACATTATTGATTATTTCCTTTGCTGAAAAAAAAAAGCTTTTTAGTTTGAATCCATCCCATTTATTAATTCCTGATTAATTTCTTGTGCTTTAGGAGTCTGGTTAAGGAAGTCAGGACCTAATCCAACATGATGAAGATTTGTTCTTATTTTTTCTTTTATTAGGTGCAGAGCCTCTGGTCTAATTCCTAGGTCCTTGATCCACTTTGAGTTGAGCTTTATGCATGGAGAGAAATAGTGGTTTAATTTCATTTTGCTGCATATGGACTTTCAGTTTTTCCAGCATCCTTTGTTGAAGATGCTAGCTTTTTGCCAAACTATGTTTTCGGTGCCTTTGTTTAGTATTAGATAACTGTATTCATGTGAGTTTGTCTCTGTGTCTTCTATACTGTACTGTTGGTCTACAAGTCTATTTTGGTACTGATTTCATGCCATTTTTGTTACTATAGCTTTGTGGTATAGTTTAATGTCTGATATTGTGATGCCTCCAGCTTCACTCTTCTTGCTCAAGATTGCTTTGTCTGTTCTGGGTCTCTTATTTTTCCAAATGTATTTCATGATTCCTTTTTCTATTTCTATGAGGAATGTTGTTGGGATTTTAATTGGAATTGCATTAAATCTGTATAATGCTTTTGGCAGTATGGCCATTTTGACAATAATAATTCTTTCTGCCCAAGAACATAGGAAGCATTACCATCTTATAAGGTCTTCTTCAAAGTCTTTTCTCAGTGTTCTGTGGTTTTCATTGCATTAATCTTTTACCTCTTTTGTTAGATTGATTCCCAAGTTTTGGGTTTTTTGAGGCTATTGTGAATGGGGTAGTTTTTCTAATTTCTCTTTCTGAGGAATCATCATTTACGTATAGAAAAGCTATTGATTTTTATATGCTGCTACTTTACTGAATTTATTTATTAATTCTAGAAGTTTTCTAGTGGAGTTTTTTGGATCCTCTAAGTATAGAATCATGTTGTCAGCAAATAGTGATAGGTTGAGTTCTTCTTTTCCTATTTGTATCCCTTTAATTTCTTTCATTTGTCCAATTGCTGTGGCTAGAGTTTCAAGGCTAAGGTGAATAAGAGTGGTGAGAGAAGGCATCCCTGTCTTGTTCCAGTTCTTAGAGGGAATGCCTCCAATGTTTCTCCATTTAGAATGATGTTGGCCTAGATGGCGTTTACAATGTTAAGGTATGTTCCTACTATCCCTAGTTTTTCTAGTGTTCTGAACGTGAAAGGGTGTTGTATTTTAACAAAGGCTTTTTCTGCATCTATTGAGATGATCATGATTTTTATCTTTAAGTCTATTGATGTGATGAATTACATTTATTAATTTGATCCATATGTTGAACCAACCTGGCATCCCTGGGATGAGCCCCACTTGACCATGGTGCACTGTCTTTTTAATATGGCTTTGTATGTGATTTGCCAGAATATTAGTGAGAATTTTTTGCATCTGTGTTAGTCAGATATATTGGTCTAAAATTTGGTTGCCTTGATGTGTCTTTGTCAGGATTAGGTATCAAGGTGACACTGCTTCATAGAATGAGTTTGGAAGGGCTCCCTCATTTTCTATTTCATGGAATAGTTTGAGGAGTATTGGTATTAATTCTTCTTTGTAGGTCTTGTAGAACTCCATTTAGAATTTGTCTGGTCCCAGGCTTTTCTTGGTTGGCTTTTTGATGGTGTCTTCTATTTCATTGCTCAAAATAGATCTGTTTAAATTGTGTATGTCCTCCTGATTCAGTTTGGGAAGCTCATATTTTTCTAGAAATTTATTGAGTGTCCTCAATATTTTCTATTTTATTGGAGTACAAATTTTTGAAATAGTTTCTAATTATCTTCTGTATTTCAGTGATATCTGTCATGATACTTCCTTTTTCATTGTGAATTTTAGTAATCTGAGTTTTGTCTCTCCTTCTTTTTAGTTAGGGTGACTAAAGGTTTATCAATTTTATTTATTTTTCCAAAGAACCAATTTTTTGTTTTGTCAGGTTTTTAAAAATTTTTTTAGTTGTTTCAATTTCATTGATTTCAGCCCTGATTTTAATTATTTCCTGTCTTCTGCTACAGTTGATACTATTTTTTTCTTCTTTTTCTAGGGCTTTGAGATGTAATATCAGGTCATTTACTTGTTGACTTTTTCTTCTTTTAATGAATGAGCTCAATGTAATGAACTTTCCTCGTGGCACTGCCTTTATAGTGTCCCATAAATTTTGATAGTTGTATCATTGTTCTTATTTACCTCTAAGAATTTTTGTATCTCTTCCCTGATATCTTCTATGTATCATTCAATAGTGTATTATTTAGTCTCCAAGTGTTGCAATAGCTTCTATTTTTTATTTTATCATTGATTTCTAATTTCATTTCATTATGGTCTGATAGAATGCAGGGTATTATCCCTATGTTTTTGTTTTTCCGAAGAGTTGCTTTGTGCATAATATATGGTCTATTTTAGAGAGGGATCCATATGCTGCTGAGAAAAAGTGTATTCTCTCGTGATTGATGAAATATTCTATATACATCTTTTAAGTCTAAATTATTGATGGTATTATTGAGTTCTATAATTTCTTTGTTTAGTTTTTGTTTGGAAGATCTATCCAGTGGTGGGAGAGTTGTATTAAAGTTACCCAGTACTATTGTGTGTGGTCTATTTGATTCTTGAAATTAAGAAGGATTTGTTTGATGAACATAGATGCTCCATTGTTTAGGGCATAAATATTTCTAATTGTTATGCCTTGTTGATGTATGAATCCCTTAAGCAGTATAAAATGTTCTCCTTTATCCCTTCTCATTAGCTTTGGTTTGAAATCAACTTTATCTGACATGAGAATGGAAATCCCTGCTTGTTTACACAGTCCATCTGAGTGGTATGTTTTTTCCCATCCTTTCAACTTCAGTCTGTGGATGTGTTTTCCAGTAAGATGAGTCTCTTTATGGCAACATATTTTGGGGTCTTTTTTTTAATCCAATTTACCAGGCCATGTCTTTTAATTGATGAATTTAAGCAATTAACATTCAGGGTTATTATTGAAATATGGTTTATATTCTCAGTCCTTTTGGTCTGTTTTGGTTTTTTATTTGACTTGGTTTCTCCTTTGATTGGTTTTTCATTTAGTTTAGTTCCTCCCTTTGCTGATTTTCATTATTGTTTTTTATTTCCTATTCTTAGAGCATTTTGCTGAGAATATTCTATAGTGCAGGCTTTCTTATTGTAAATTCTTTTAACTTTTGTTTATCATGGAAGGTTTTTATTTTGTCATCAAATCTGAAGCTTAATTTTGAAGGATATAAGATTCTTAGTTGGCATCCATTTTCTTTCAGTTTGATACATGTTGTTCCAGGATCTCCTGCCTTTGAGGGTCTGGGATGAGAAATCTGCTGATATCAGAATTGGTTTCGCCCTATAATCTGAAATTTTTCTCTTGTGGCTTTTAAAATCCTATCCTTATTCTGTATGATAAGCATTTTCATTATAATGTGTCTGTGTAGATCAGTTGTAATTTTGTACATTTGTCATCCTGTAAGACTCTTGTATTTGATTTTCCAATTCATTCTTGATGTTTGGGAAATTTTCTGATACTATTTCATTGAAAATATTGTGCAGTCCTTTGGTTTGTAGCTAACTCTGTGTCTTCCTCTATCCCAATAAATCTCATATTTGGTCTTTTGATGTTATTCCATAATTCTTGGATGTTCTGTTCATGGTTTCTTTCCATTTTCACTGTGTAGTCAACTTTATTTTCAAGACTGTATATTTTGTCTTCTTTGTCTGAAGTGCTGTCTTCTAAGTAATCTAGTCTATTATTTGATTTATTGTTTCCTTCATTTCAAGGATTTCTATTTGGATTTTTTTTAGAATCTCTATCTCTTTTTTGAAGTAATCTTTGTTACCTGTGTTTGCTCTCTTATCTCTTTGTTGGAGTGATCAATTGATGCCTGAATTTTCTCTCTTATGTGCTTGTTTTATTTGCAGATCATTTTAATTATGTACATTCTGAACTCCTTGTCTGTCATTTCATCTACTGTGCTGTCAGTGGATTCTATTATTTTATCATCTTGGTTTGTTTTGGGCACTTTTTCCCCTTGTCTTTGCATGATTTTCATGTGTCGTCCTTTCTAACAGTGCAGATCCGAGGTATTACAGTTTCTATCCAATAATCCTAGTGTGTCTCTGCAGGTTACTGATGTCTCACCTTTTAGAGGAAGATCAATATTAACAGCACCCAAAGAAAATGATATATAGACTTAAGCCCATTAGTTCCTATTTAGATGATTACATATTTATCACAATAAATAGGAATAATGTGCTCAGTTATTGCCTGCAATATAAATAGTAGGTTTGCAAAAGGGTCTACAGATTCTAATGATGGACAAAGCAAGAAATTGGAGTGTATAGGATATGAGGTTCATGAGGTAGGAGGTAATAATATAGAGATACTAGATCCTAGGAAAAGTGAAAGATGAATCAAAGGATGTTAGCTGTTAACAAGAGAAAAGAGAGAAAGAGGTGGCCCAGTGCAAGGCTCTCTCCTGCCTCTGCAACAAATGGTGGCTATAAGCACACCCAGCAGTGATACCTCTGGTGTACCCAAACCTGCAGGGACCTTGGTGATGGTCTTCTGGGTCCTGGCTGTTTTCCCTGGATGGAAGCAGCCACAAGTACATAAGACAAGTACATCAGATAGGGAGTTGGTGGCCGAGTAGCTTGGTGAAGGGCTTCCAGCCACCATCCAGTGTCCCATAACAGAAGCTGCCACAACTAAAGATGGTGGTGGCAGCAGCGGGGTTAACCTGTGATGGTATTGGAGGTGTCCCAGGTTGGCAGCGACCACTTTTAAAGATGGGACTAAATGAGCAAGCTGAATGATGGCTTTGGGCTGCCTGTTTGGAGATGAAGAGCTATGATGTTTGGGAGTAGTCCTCAACACAGTAGGCAGTCCTATGCCTGGGCCTGGGCCTGGTCCTAGACTCCTTGCAGGCTGGTGCAGTGGTCGTATGTCTGGGCTTGAGCTCTGTGCTGGTTGGTGGGGCTGTCCTGGGCCTGCCTAGGCTCTCCACTGATTAGAAGGGCTGTCCGGGGCCTGCCTGGTCTCTTTGGGGGTTGGCAAGAGTGTCCTGGACCTGCCTGGGCTCTGTACTGATTGGCCTAATTGACTGATTTCATACAACCTATCTTTGAGTTTAGAAATTCTCTCTTCTATGTAACTGCTGAAATCCTCTATTAAGCTTTTTAGTTTTGTCAGTGCATTTTTCAGCTCTAGAATCTATTCAGTTCTTTTACATGGCTTCTATTTCTTTATCAAACTTCTAATTTTGTTCATAAATTGTCCTCTTGATTTCACTTAGCTGTCTGTATTTTCTTGCACCTCATCAAGCTTCATTAAAATAGTTTTTTTAAGTCTTTTCTCCAATAATTGATAGATCTTCATTTCCTTGGGACCAGTTATGGTGCTTTATTTTATTCCTTTGTTGATGATACATTTAATTGATTTTTCATCATTCATGTACCTTGCATTGGTGTCTGTGCATTTGAAGAAGCAAGCAGCTCTTTCATTCTTTTTTTATTAGTTGTTCAAAACATTACAAAGCTCTTGACATATCATATTTCATACATTTGATTCAAGTGAGTTATGAACTCCCATTTTTGCCCTGTATACAGATTGCAGAATCACATCGGTTACACATTCACGTTTTTACATATTGCCATACTAGTATCTGTTGTATTCTATTGCCTTTTCTATCCTCTATTATCCCCCCTCCCCTCCCCTTCCATCTTCTCTCTCTACCCCATCTACTGTAATTCATTTCTCTCCCTCGTTTTTTTCCCTTTCCCCTCACTTCCTCTTATGTGTAATTTTGTATTACAATGAGGGTCTCCTTCCATTTCCATGCAATTTCCCTTCTCTCTCCTTCCCTCCCACCTCTCATCCCTGTTTAATGTTAATCTTCTTCTCATGCTCTTCCTCCCTGCTCTGTTCTTGGTTGCTCTCATTATATCAAAGAAGACATTTGGCATTTGTTTTTTAGGGATTGGCTAGCTTCACTTAGCATAATCTGCTCTAATGCCATCCATTTCCCTGCAAATTCCATGATTTTGTCATTTTTTAGTGCTAAGTAATACTCCATTGTGTATAAATGCCACGTTTTTTTATCCATTCATCTATTGAAGGGCATCTAGGTTGGTTCCACAGTTTAGCTATTATGAATTGTGCTGCTATGAACACTGATGTAGCAATATCCCTATAGTACACTCTTTTAAGGTCTTTAGGGAATAGTCCGAGAAGGGGAATAGCTGGGTCAAATGGTGGTTCCATTCCCAGCTTTCCAAGGAATCTCCATACTGCTTTCTAAATTGGCCACACCAATTTGCAGTCCCACCAGCAATGTACAAGTATACCCTTTCCCCCACATCCTTGACAGCACTTGTTGTTGTTTGACTTCATAATGGCTGCCATTCTTATTGGAGTGAGATGGTATCTTAGGGTGGTTTTGATTTGCATTTCTCTGACTGCTAGAGATGGTGAGCATGTTTTCATGTACTTGTTGTTTGATTGTATGTCCTCCTCTGAGAAATGTCTGTTCAGATCCTTGGCCCATTTGTTGATTGGGTTATTTGTTTTCTTATTGTTTAATTTTTTGAGTTCTTTCTATACTCTGGATATTAGGGCTCTATCTGAAGCGTGAGGAGTAAAAATTTGTTCCCAGGATGTAGGCTCCCTATTTACCTCTCTATTGTTTCTCTTGCTGAGAAAAAAACTTTTTAGTTTGAGTAAGTCCCATTTGTTGATTCTTGTTTTTAACTCTTGTACTATGGGTGTCCTATTAAGGAATTTGGAGCCTGACCCCACAATATGTAGATTAGAGCCAACTCTTTCTTCTATCAGACGCAGAGTCTCTGATTTGATATCAAGCTCCTTGATCCATTTTGAGTTAACTTTTGTGCATGGTGAGAGAGAGGGATTCAGTTTCATTTTGATGCATAGGGATTTCCAGTTTTCCCAGCACCATTTGTTGAAGATGCTATCTTTCCTCCATTGCATGCTTTTAGCCCCTTTGTCAAATATAAGATAGTTGTAATTTTGTGGATTGGCCTCTGTGTCCTCTATTCTGTACCATTGGTCCACCCTCCTGTTTTGGTACCAGTACCATGCTGGTTTTGTTACTATTGCTCTACAGTATAGTTTGAAGTCTGATATCACTAACCGCCTGATTCATTCTTCCTGCTTATAATTGCTTTTGCTATTCTGGGTCTTTTATTATTCCATATGAATTTCATGATTGCTTTATCTATTTCTATGAGAAATGCCATTGGGATTTTGATTGGCATTGCATTAAACCTATAGAGAACTTTTGGTAATATTGCCATTTTGATGATGTTAGTTCTGCCTATCCATGAACCGGGTATATTTTTCCATCTTCTAAGATCTTCTTCTATTTCTCTCTTGAGGGTTCTGTAGTTTTCATTGTATAAATCTTTCACCTCTTTTGTTAGGTTGATTCCCAAGTATTTTATTTTATTTTTTTGAGGATATTGTGAATGGGGTGGTTGTCTTTATTTCCACTTCAGAAGATTTGTAGCTGATATACAGGAATGCCTTTGATTTATGCGTATTGATTTTATATCCTGCCACTTTCCTGAATTCATTTATTAGCTCTAGTAGTTTCTTTGTAGACCCTTTTGGATCTGCTAGGTATAGAATCATGTTCTCCGCAAATAGTGATAATTTAAGTTCTTCTTTTCCTATTTTTATGCCTTTAATTTCTTTCATCTGTCTAATTGCTCTGGCCAGTGTTTAGAGAACTATGTTGAACAGAAGTGGTGAGAGAGGGCATCCCTATCTTGTTCCAGATTTTAGAGGGAATGCCTTCAATTTTTCTCCATTCAGAATGATGCTAGCCTGAGGCTTAGCATAGATAGCTTTTACAATATTGAGGTAGGTTCCTGTTATCCTTAGTTTTTCTAGTGTTTTGAACATAAAGAGATGCTGTACTTTGTCGAATGCTTTTTCTGCATCTATCGAGATGATCATATGATTCTTATCTTTAAATCTATTGATGTGGTGAATAACATTTATTGATTTCTGTATATTGAACCAGCCTTGCATCCCAGGAATGAATCCTACTTGATCATGATGCATGATCTTTTTGATACGTTTCTGTATCTGATTTGCCAGAATTTTATTGAGGATTTTTGCATCTATGTTCATTAGAGATATTGCTCTGTAGTTTTCTTTCTTTGAATTGTCTTTGTCTTGTTTAGGAATCAGGGTGATATTGGCCTCATAGAATGAATTTGGAAGTTCTCCCTCTTTTTCTATTTCCTGAAATAGCTTGAAAAGTATTGGTATTAGTTCTTCTTTAAAGATTTTGTAAAACTCTGCTGTATACCCATCTGGTCCTGGGCTTTTCTTAGTTGGTAATCTTTTGATGGCTTCTTCTATTTCCTCAATTGATATTGGTCTGTTCAGGTTGTGTATATCCCCCTGACTCAATCTGGGCAGATCATATGACTTAAGAAATTTATCGATGCCTTCACTATCTTCTATTCTATTGGAGTATAAGGATTTAAAATAATTTCTAATATCTTCTGTAATTCTGTAGTGTCTGTTGTGATATTGCCTTTTTCATCCTGTATGCTAGTAATTTGAGTTCTCTCTCTTCTTCTCTTTGTTAGCATGGCTAAGGGTCTGTCAAGCTTATTTATTTTTTCAAAGAACCAACTTTTAGTTTTGTCAATTTTTTCAATTGTTTCTTTTGTTTCAATTTCATTGATTTCAGCTCTGATTTTAATTATTTCTTGCCTTCTACTACTTATGCTGTTGTTTTGCTATTCTTTTTCTAGGGTTTTTAGATGAAGTGTAAGATCATTTATTTGTTGGTTTTTTCTTTTTTTCAGGAATGAACTCCAAGCAATGAATTTTCCTCTTAGAACTGCTTTCATTGTGTCCCATAGATTTCGATATGTTGTGTCTGTGATTTCATTTATCTCTAAGAATTTTTTAATTTCCTCCTTGATGTCTTCTATAACCCATTGATTGTTCAGTAACCTATTGTTCATTCTCCAAGTGATGCAGGATTTTTCCTTCCTTCTTTTATCGTTGATTTCCAGTTTCATTTCATTATGATCAGATAGGATGCATTGTATTATCTCTACTCCTTTATAATTTCTAAGAGTTGCCCTGTGACATAATATATGGTCTATCTTTGAGAAGGATCCATGTGCTGCTGAGAAAAAAGTGTAACTGCTTGATGTTAGGTGGTATATTCTATATATGTCAATTAAGTCTAGGTTATTAATTGTATTATTGAGTTCCATAGTTTCTTTATTCAACTTTTGTTTGGAAGATCTGTCCACTGGTGAAAGAGGTGTGTTAAAGTCTCATAATTACTGTATGGTGGTCTATTTGACTCTTGAACTTGAGAAGAGTTTGTTTGATGAACATAGCTGCACCATTATTTGGGGCATATATATTTATGATTGTTATGTCTTGTTGGTATATGGTTCCCATGAGCAGTATGTAGTGTCCTTCTTTATCCCTTTTGATTAACTTTGGCTTGAAGTCTATTTTATTTGATATGAGTATGGACACTCCTGCCTGTTTCCAAGGTCCATATGAGTGATATGATTTTTCCCAACCTTTCACCTTCAGTCTATGTATGTCTTTTCCTATCAAATGTGTCTCCTGTAGGCAGCATATTGTTGGATCTTTTTTTTTTTTTTTTTGATCCATTCTACTAGCCTATGTCTCTTGATTGGTGAGTTTAAGCCATTAACATTTAGGGTTACTATTGAGATATGGTTTGTACTTCCAGCCATATTTGTTTATTTATGTTACTTAACATGATTTGTTTTTCCTCTTTAATTATGTTTTCCCTTTACTGTACTACCTCCTGCTGTTGGTTTTCATTGTTATTTTTCATTTCCTCTTCCTGTAATGTTTTGCCAAGGATGTTTTGAAGAGCTGGTTTTCTAGCTGCAAATTCTTTTAACTTTTGTTTATCATGGAAGGTTTTAATTTCATCTTCTATCCTGAAGCTTAATTTCACTGGATACACAATTCTTGGTTGGAACCCATTTTCTTTCAGCATTTGAAATATGTTGTTCCAGGATCTTCTAGCTTTAAGAGTCTGTATTGAAAGGTCATCTGTTTTCCTGATTGGTTTACCCCTAAATGTAATCTACTTCCTTTCTCTTGTAGCTTTAAAATTCTCTCCTTATTCTGTATGTTGGGCATCTTCATTATAATGTGTCTTGGTGTGGATCTTTTATGATTTTGCACATTCGGCGTCCTGTAGGCTTCTAGAATTTGGAATTCTGTTTTATTCATCAAGTCTGGAAAGTTTTCTCGTATTATTTCATTGAATAGATTGTTCATTCCTTTGGTTTGGACCTCTATACCTTCCTGTAACCCAATGACTCTTAAGTTTGGTCTCTTTATGTTATCCCATGTTTCTTGGATGTTCTGCTCATGGTTTCTTAACAGTCTTGCTGAGCTGTCTATGTACTTTTCAAGTTGAAATACTTTGTCTTCATTGTCTGATGTTCTATCTTCTAAGTGTTCTACTCTGCTGGTAGTACTCTCATTTGAGTTTTTAATTTGGCTTATTGCTTCCTGCATTTCTAGGAATTCTGTTTGTTTTTTATAACCTCTATCTCCCTGTATAGTTGATCTTTTGCTTCTTGGATTTGTTTATGTAATTCATTGTCAAAGTGATCTTTCATTGTCTGATTTTGCTGTCTAATGTCTTCCTTGAGACTCCAGATCATCTGAAGCATGTATATCCTGAATTCTTTACCTGACATTCCATCTGCTGCAGATATTACCTCTTCTAAAGTTGAGTTGACCTGCATTGCTTGTGGTCCTTTTTTTCCTTGTCTTTTCATACTGCTCACATTTCTTTCTGCTTTGTGAAACTGCTGTGATATTGATTTTCCCCCTATATATTTGTATTGCTCTTGTATAGTTGCAAAGTCTCCCTTTTGTGGAGAAAGACAATGTTAACAGTTCCCAATATCAATAGTACATCATCTAAGCACACGTTTTCCTTATTACTACATTTATAGCTAGACTCTATGTCTACAAATGTTGGTTTCGATTATCATTTATAAATATAGTCATTAGTTACATGAAAGGCATACCATTTGTGGTAGCTTGAAGAAAACTGAATTTCAGATGTAGGATGTTATGTTTAGGGGGAAAGGAGTGAGGGTATAGGGTTAATCTAACTTAGTAACTTTGGAAAGCTCTAACCAATAAATGGGTAATTTATGGAAGAATGTATAGATTCAAATTCCTATCTGTATTTATAAGATTACCTTACTTATAATTAGTAAAATTTAGGGGGTTGCAAGTGGGATAGAGGGAGTAGGAAGGAGAAAAACAAATAACAAGGAAAGAAAGAGAAAAAAAGAGCAGGAAAAAGAAAAGAAAAGAAAAAAGAAAAGAAATAAAAGGGGGAGGGAGGTGGGGCATATGCAATTCCTCTATATTATATTATTCTGGTGATTCAATTGTTAAAGACCTTTTTCATGCACAATTTTTGGTTTCACATATGTTGAGGTTGCCAGGACCAGAGGAGGAAGGGTAGAGGAGACTGGATGAATGGATTAAAAGAGAGAGAGAAGAGAAAAAAAGAAAGAAAAAAAATGTCTCTCAGAACTCTGTTTTCTTTTCTTCCAGTTGGTGGCATTGTCTATTCCTAGCTTGAGTCTCTGGGTTCAGGGTTGTGGTGGTAGTAAGTGTGAGAGGACTTGAGCTCCCACCTGTGGCCTCTCTACTCTTATTCTCTGAGATGTAAACCAGATGCCTGATCCGCTGCAGAACCGAGCTGGTAGCCATGCCCACCGGTTGGTGGATTTTAAGGGTTGGTGGGATTTTCCAAGATGAGTTCCATCAGTTTTTCTCATAGGGTGTTTGATGAGGTTGGGGGGTGTTGGGGAGACCTTATGTTTGTCCAGAGCTCGGTCAGGTGACCACACTGGTGGGCTGCTGGGCCCCTCCTCCAGTTGGAGTGGTCTGTCTACCGTGCCGGTGGGCGGCTGTGCCCCCCTCCAGGCCACGTGGTATGCCTACCGTGCAGGCGGGAGGCTGGGCTCCTCCTCCAATTGGGGTGGTCTGTCTATCATGCAGGCCACCTGCTGGGCCCCTCCTCCAGTTGGGGTGGTCTCGATCTTCCATTCTTTGTAGACTGGTTTCAGCAAGTAAAGATTTCTGTTGCTTCCCCAGGATAATGCTTCCAAGATCATAGTCACATGGGACTGCAGACAGATCATATGGCAGCTGCTAAGTCTGTAGTAGGGAATGAAGTTGGCTTGATTCTAGGCACAAGGAGGTATTGATCCTGCTTGGTCACTGGATGGATAAGACCAGGACTTTTCTGAGTAGGGCTGGCAGTGGGATAAGTCTTACTTTAGGTTCTGCAGTTGAGTCTGCAAAAAAGGGCATGTTTATGGATAAATCATGGATATGTCTCCCAGTGGGTCTCTGGTAGGGCTTCCCCCAGTCTCCAGTAAGGTCCTTGCATAGGCAGGACTGGCTCCAGATCATAGTTGAGCAGGGCTGCTTTAGGATCTGCAGTTGGAGGGAGGTTGGTTAACTTGCCTTAAGAGGCATGGAAAAGCATGTCTCCCACCAGTTATCTGGGTGGGACTGCTCCAACACCCTAGCAAAGAGAAGATAAAACCACATCATAGGGGTATTTCAGGATTCACAGTCAGACCACAGTTGATGGGTCTGCCTCCAGGGACATGAGTGAATGTGTCTCCCTATGGGTTCCCAGATGAGGAGGACCAGTTCCAAATCATGGCTAAGAGGGTCTGGGGCTGAGCCTCTGGCCCCTTCATGATCTTCAGCTGGGCTGGGTTCAGCCAACCTGATACCCAAGGCACAGGCAATCTCTGTGTCTCTCCTAGTTCCTTGGAAGATAATACTAGTGGCAAGGCCAAAACTAAATGGGCTTATAACCAGGTCTGTAAGAGGATGAGATTGTTAAAGGGTCTATAGCTGTTTCCGGGACATGGTCAATGAGTTTGCCACCTGGGCAAAAGTCCACTTTCTCAAAGTACCTGACCTTGTTTGGGGTTCCACAATCTCCTACCTGGATTAAAAAGCTTCAAAAAAGATTATTGTTCATATAAATGGCTACCAAATTATTGTTTCTGTTGGAAATTCTGACAGGAGTTAAATTTTGTCAATACATTTTTCAGCTCTAGAATCTATTCAGTTCTTTTACATGGTTTCTATTCTTTATCAAACTTCTAATTTTGTTCATAAATTGCCCTCTTGATTTCACTTAGCTGTCTGTGTTTTCTTGCACCCCATCAAGCTTCATTAAGATCGTTTTTTAAAGTCTTTTGTAGAGTAGAAGGAGATCAAGAGGGAAAGAGAAGGGACAGGAAAGGAGAGGAAATGCAGAATAAATTTAACAAATTCACCGTGTGTGTGTGTGTGTGTGTGTGTGTGTGTGTGTGTGTATTTTTCACAGGGAATTTCACCTATAGGTGTGTGTAGAAAGCACTAATCAGGGATGGAAAAATGGATGAGCAGGGGGTGGATAAGTAGAGTGGAGGTAGGGGGTGGTGAGGAGAAGAGTTCAGGAATGGGAACTGAAAGGGAGTCAGATTCCATGCACATATGATTTTGTCAGAATGTGTCCAGCTACTACATATAACTATAGTGCTCTTAAAAAAAACATTAAAGTGACTGCATCTCTTAGTATGCTGTTATTAGTTCTTTTGAATAAATACCAAAGAGTGGGATATCTGGATCATATGATAGTTCTAAGCTTTTTGAGGAATCTCCACACTTATATCTGGAGTGGTTGTACTAACTTACATTCCACCGACAATGTGTCAGTGTACATTTTTCCCCACGTTGTCACCAGCATTTATTATTATTTGTATTCTTGATAATTGCCATTTTTATTGGAGTGATATTGAGGCAATTTTCTTCTGTCCCTAGTCACTTCAGCATTTTTTAACATGAATCTGTGCTGGATTTTATCAAAGGCCTTTCCTGCATCTATTGAGATAATAATATAATGTTTGTTCTTAATTATATTTAAATGGTGAATTATATTAATTGATTTGCATATATCAAACAAACCTTGCATTCCTGGAATGAAACCCACTTAATCATGGTGTATTATCTTCTTGATGTGTTTTGAGTGCAATGCTAATATTTTGTTAGAATTTTTTTCACCTGTGTTCATAAGAATTATTGGTCCATAGTTTTTCTTGATGTGTCTTAAATCTAGTTTTGGTGTTAAGGTTACACAGACTTCATAGAATGTATTTAGGAATGTTCCCTCCCTTTCAATTTCATAAATTATTTTGAGAAAGGCTGGTGTTAATTTTTTTAAAAAAGGTCTGGTAGAATTCAACTGAGAATCTGTCTGGTCCTGGGCTTTTCTTTTTTGGAAGATTTTACTTCATTTGATAACTTTATATTAGCCTGTTTAAGTTTTTTATATTGTCCTGATTCAATATGGATAGCTCATATGTGTCTAGAAATTTGTCAGTATCTTCTAAGTTTTCCATTTCATTGGAGAATAGATTTTCAAAATTTTCAGAAATATCATGGTGATATATCCTTTTTCATCTCTAATTTTGTTAACTTGGGTATTCTCTCTCTCTCTCTCTCTCTCTCTCTCTCTCTCTCTCTCTCTCTCTCTCTCTTTCTCTCTCTCTCTTTCTCTCTGGCTAGTTTGATTAAACATTTATCATCTTATTTATCTTTTCAAAGAACCCACTCTTTGTTGCATTAATCCTTTATATTATTTTCATTCTCAGTTTAATTAATTTTAATGTTATTAGGTCAAAATATCTTTATTGATTTTATGTTTGTATTACCTGTTTATTGATAAGAGCACATGTTGAAATGACCCAGTATTATTGTATTGGGTGCCATCTGGAATTTAATATCAAGTTGTTTGTTTGTTATATTGTTGTGTAACATCTTGGGACATATAATTGTTATATTTTCTTGTTTTAATGTTCTCTTTACAAGTACGTAGCGGCCTTCTTTTTCTCTTCAGATTAATTTTTGAATGAAATCTGCTTTGTTAATATGAATATGGCTACTTGTTCTTGTTTTTTTTACTCCATTTGCATGAAAATTTTTTCCATTATTTTACCTTCAACTTGTATGTATCTTTGCCTATGAGATGAGACTCCTGCAAATAATATACAGTTGGACCTTGCTTTTTGTTCCATTCTACTAATCTACATCTTTTAAAAGGAGAATTGAGACAATTTACATGAATATGAACCCTAACCCTAACTACAAATGTTTCCTGCATGTTTGTTTGTTTGGGCTATATTTTATTCTGTCTTGATTTTCATTCTTTTTGTTGATTTTCTAGTAATCTTCGTCTATTTGGGAGCTTTGAGGGTTATTTGGGGTTCTTTTGTGTACAGTTTATCTTTGAATATTCTTTGTAGTGCTAGCTTAGTGGTCATAAATTCTTTTAGTTAATCCATGTCATAGAAAGTTTTTATTTACCCATCAATTTTTAAAGAGTTTTGCTATATCTAGCAATCTTGGTTGGTAATTATTTTCTTTTAGAAACAAAACTATTGAAATATTTTAAAAAGTGAACAGAGGAGAGGGAAAGTATAGGTAGCTGATTTCAGAGAGCTGAGAATATCTTGTTCCAGGCCCTCCTTGATTTTAGGGTATGAGTTGAGAAATCAACAATGAATTTTACCGGTTTGCCTCTAAATGTGATCTGATGGTTTTGCAGCTTTTAGTGTTTTTTCTTTATTTCCTGTGTTAGGCATTTTGATTGTGCTGTGTCTTGGAGAGCTTCTATTCTCATCTCTTGTATGTGGGGTCCTATATATCTCCTGTATGTGGATGTCTATTTCATTTCTGATATGGGAAAATTTTTCTGCTATTGTCCCATTAAAAGCATTCTTGATGTCTTTATTCTGTATCACCATGTTCTCTTCTATCTCAATTACTCTTAGGTCTGTTCTCTTGATGTTGTCCCACAATTCTCATATATTCTTACCATGGTCTTTTATTTTTAACTTTTATTGCATACTGAGGATTCAAGTTAATATACCCTGCTTAAATGCCTGAAGTTATCTCAAGGATTAAGGTTTTATTTTCTATGCTATCATCTAATTTGTTGGTGATATTTTCAAGTGAATTTTAATTTTAATTCTTTGTGTCATTCATTTCCAGGAGTTCTGATTGGTTTCTTTAAAGTATCTCTGTATCTTTATGGAAATCATCTTTTATCTCATGTAATTGCTCTCCTAATTCATTCCTTAGATTTTCTTTTAGTTTGCTAAGTTTTTTATAATCTTTCTCTTGAATTTAATCCACTTCCATATCAGTGGAATCCTATATTGTGAGATTGTGAATATGGGGCAGGGGAGATTTGTTTTCCTGTTTTCTCTTGTTTTAAGAGATCTTGGACTTGCGCATCAAATGCCTTGGATTCCACTTTCGCCTTTGTATGTGTGTTACTTGGATGCAGTTATTTTTGTTCTACGACTTCTCTCTGTTTTTAATACATAAGTAGATTTTAGAAATGGGACCCAGGGTACTCCTCTCATTATTTCTCATTGGGTCCTAGTTGTTGGTTTGAGGTCTTTGTCTCCCCAATTCTATGTGTTAAAGGATTGTTGAAGCTCAGGTCATACTAGATCATGTGTGGGGTGAGATTTGCTATTCCTTGAATGAGTTGTGAGTATTGGTTGGAATCAGGATCTCTACTCTGTGAACTTGATGTCTCCTAATCACTTTCCAGCCCCCCCATTTGGAAGAGGGGAGCCAAGAATAGTGCCAATGATAGCAACAAAGTACAGTGTTAAGATAAATGTCCAGTGTCTGCTTTGACAACTGTAACACTAAATTGCCACCTATGTAAGAATCTTGAGGTCATAATTTAATATCAGTGTCAACAATAAAACTGTGAACTAAGTTAGGCATTAAAGAGCAGGTATCTATTACGTATTCCACTTTACTAATAATCACAACATGAATGGGATAGGAAATACATAAACTACATAGTTCCATAAGAAAGTAGAATCCCATTTTTTTAAAATGAAGATAAAATGTGTAGTAGGGCAAAACTATTGAAATATATTTTAAAAAGTGAACAGAGGAGAGGTGAGGTATAGGTAGCTGATTTCAGCTGTAGCAAAGGAGGAACAAAAAGTAAACTGAAAAAACTAAACTGGAAAAAAAATAAAAATAAATTGAACAGAAAATTAAAAAGAAACGGGTAACATGAATTTTTGGCTATTAGTAGGGGAAGAGAATAAAGGGGCAATAAGAGGAACAAAAAACAATGTGTGGACAAACAAGCATGTGTAAGATCAAGACCACTCAAACCCACATATAATTATAGCCTACCTAAGTCAAACCAAGGCTAAATAATAAATAGGTTCAGAAAAGAGCAATTAAAATGAAAGTAAAATCACGTGTGTGTGTGTCCATATATATATATATTTTTTTTCAAACTTATATTTGCGGTGAGAATTCACACACATATACATACACAAAATCTCACAGAATGTAAAAAATTTAAAAATTTAAAAATGAAGTGATATTTGAAAAAAAAATTAAAGTTGAAATTTTTGAAAAAAGTTTAAAAATGGGGAATATGAAAGAAAAAAAAGAAAAAAAAATCTTATCCGTGCAGGGCTTGTTTTTACTGAGGTGGTCAAAACCATCAGCAGGGCAGATTTTAATTTCTTATATTTATTTTTGGGCTCTGCAACCCTTGGGTCAAGGACTGGACATTGTTAAGTCCAACATCTGTGTGTTCCTCACCTAGATTCCAGTTGTGGCTAGGAGCCAAGGCTTACCATCACTCATAATAGTGGAATACACTGGGCAATACTGACAAATTGTCTCCTCCTCTAGCAGAGGTGATGCAGAGTTCGATGTTGGAACTCCCAGTAGCTGGGATTTGATCTTGGCTGACCTTTGGAACTCTGTCTGTGGTATTTGAGATTTGATCCCTTCCCTCTGTTACTGGGGAGATGCAGATCTCTGCTGGATGTCTGGATCTCAGGGGCCTCCGGTAAAATCCACTTTTAGGATGTAGGGACTAACCCTCCACAGGTTTCATCTTCACTGCTATAAATAGGAATTGCTACCATCAGCCCAGGAGTACGGACACTCCTGTGTGGCCATTACTGGCATCTTCCCAGCCACAAAGGGAACTCTCTCTCTCTCTCCTTGATATTTGAGGGCTGTATGCACCAGGAACAATTTTATTTGTCCCTATTTCAGTCACTCTGTTTCGGGCACATGTGGGAGGTCATAATAGGTGACTCTGAGTTCAGGGACAACTTCCTTTATAAGTTCCCAATCTCCTGTCTCTGCTCACTGCTGTGCATGGTCCCCATGCCAGTGACTGGTTCCCATGGAACTAATCTGCTTGTGGCCTCAGAAATTTTGGTTGTTTTCATTCAACCACTTCCCCATGACTCTGGGTCCATTAAGACCAGTTTCCCACTTTATTTCCAGGTCCCCTAGGGTCAATTTTTTAAAAATTTATGGTTTTCTTTATCTCTGCCTGTGCTCCTCTCTCCTCTTAGCAGCCACAGCTAGTGTGGCTCTAACTCATCATTTCTTATGTTACACGCAAAGTTTCTGCTTCCTGTTTCTCCGTGGTTTGTTTCACGGTCCATTGTTGAGTTTCAGTGGGTTCCGTTAGTTGCCCACCTCATTGAGGAGCAATCTTCCTGCTTCTTGGGTCTGGTGCCCAGAAACCGCTGGGAAGTGCATCTTTCCTCTAAACCACCATCTTCTCCTCCTCCCTGAATAGACTTTTAAATTTTTTTCATGTGTTGAAACAGTTGCTCTTTTCCTCTGTAGTCTTTGGGTTTCAAGTTACTCAGGAGGATTTTTTTTTCCATCTGAGAATATTAAAACACTTTTAATACATATTTTCCCAACATTTAATAAGCTTGCTTTTTGTTTCACATATTTTGTTACACAACTATATTTGCTTTATATTTATTGAGCATGCCAGACATTGTTCTCAGATCATAATCCGTATAACTCAGTTCATTCGTATGACAACTCAATTACTTAGCCACTTTTATAATACTCACTCAATAACTAGATAGCCTGAGGCACAGAGAAGCAGAGGACCATGCTTGTGGACATAAAGTTGTGTATGGCAAGGTTTTCTGGCCTCTTCTATCCATCTTTCTTCCACGAGAAATTAGAACAAATTAGGAGCTATTAACAACAACAACAAAAAACTGTTATAGTGAATAACATATCAGCAAAGAATATGATTTTCAATATTGTCAACTCCAGTTTTGATCTAAAGTGTTTTTACTCAGCTTGACAATCCACCTTTTCTTCTGAAAAATTCAAGTGATTTCCTATTTCTTTTTCAGACTGGTATATCTCATTTAGTCTTAACACTTATACTAAATTTTTAATTTGGATTAAATTTCACTAAAACAATGAGCTCTTTTATCTAGACAAAAGTTATAGGATTTATTGGTCACAGGAACCCTGCTCATTGTTTTACTCAAACCTCACTCTGCCTTTTCCAAGGATTCATATCCATCTTCACTGCCTAAAACCTGACAGAACAGGATTCCACACCTCTTAGGAGCTGGATCTCCTTGCACTGAAAATAAACTGATAAACAGTGTGTGTTTTCGCCCCTTACCTGTGTGTCTAGTAGGAGACACAGGCTGTTTAACACCACACACCCTTGCTACATATTGGATTGCCTGCCATAAATGAGCAAAGTTGTTACAAAATTGTATGACTGGTTTATGGAAAGTCTAAGCTAATTATCATCCATACTGTCCAGTGACAAAACAAGTCATGTTTTTAATATACCGATGGGGGAAAAGCTATGTTTTATAAAATCATTGATACGAGTCATTTATACTATGTGCCTGCATTGCTTTTATAATATATCTAAAAATCCTTAGTGTTTTAAAATACAATCTAAAATGATCCCCTTGGAAGCACTCAAGTCAGTGCCTGGGGACTCTGTATTACCTAGCAGTTAAATACCCAACCAGCCTTCACCAGACCAACTGGGTCCCAAGGCCATGATAGTAATCCTAAATCAAAAAAGAAGGAAGATGACCAGACCAATTAGATAGAAGGAAGACCCCCACAGGCTATTCTTCTCTGCCAAGTCCTTTCATTGTGTTCTTAAAGTTCAACAATGTAAACAATCTTTCTATCAGAGAAAGATATCTTCCTGGTTTCTTTCTGGTTTCTACCTGATCCAAATAGTCCTTACAGAAGAGTCAAGAGACTGACAAACAAAATGTGTAGTTTAATTTCTTAGCAGCCACATGTAAACCAGTACTCTTCATTCTTTTGTATGTTGGCAACATAAAGTAGACCCAAGACTTCCTCATTTCTACATACAGACTCCTCAAATACTGATTAACCTTGACAAAATGGTTCTGATATATCACCTCTTTCCTTAAAGCCCGATTTTTTAAAAGATCAAATTATTACATGTAGTGGAAACTTACTGTGTCCCTGTGTTTAATACTGTGCTAGATACAGTGGCTAAAGAGATTTAATGGAAAATGTTTCTACCATAATGTCATTTTTAGTCTAGTTGAGGAAAAGAAAAAAAAAGGAAATCTATTAAAGGTGATGTGTGACACACTAAGAACTGTGTTTGAGGAGATTCAGACAAATCAGACTGTGGGGGCTTCATGGTGAAGGAGACAACTTTGATGAGTCAAAAAGAACAAAAACAAGTAAGAAATAGTAACACAGCTAAGGACAAGAGTGTATACTTGGCTAGGCAACAGCATGTGAGCTTGGGCTTCCTGGGCTTCTTGTATGCGTCTTCCTTGAGGAGGCTCCTCTCAGGCAGAGATTAGGATGCTTGGAATTTATTAGGGAGTGCTGTGAATCAAAACCTGTGGGGAGAAGAACTGTGCAGAGGGAGAATTTGAGTCTCATCCGGAGCTCAGCCAACCACAGAGGAAGTTCTGAAGCTGGGGTGACCTTGCTGTGATGAATGAAGTGAGGGGACCCGGCAGGTACACACCCTGTCAACCAACCAGTCACTGGATGTATTTGAACATATTTAAGTCAGCTGATTTTACTTTTGTCTAGTAAATTCAACATCCAAGCTTCTTTAGAAACAGATTTTATTCGTTGTTTTTAGTTTGTTTGTTTGTTTTCTATGTATGGGTCACACATTTTTTACGTTTCTCATAATTGTATTGAAAACCAGACATTTTAATAATATAACATGGCAACTCTGGAAATCAGTTCACTCATACCCCTCAAGTTTATTGTGGGAGTTTGTTTGTTCATGGACTTTCTGAACTGTTTCTGAGAGGTGTCTATTTTTATGACATGCAGCACCTGAAGTTCTTAATCAGCTAGCTAGCGGTCAGCTAATTATCACATAGAAATTTTCTTAAGGTCTGAAACCAAAAATCTCTAAGGTTTTGCTGAGGACTTCTGCGTGTCCATCAGTCCTCAGGTGTTTTTGACCCTGCCTTAGCCTTCACTTCTTGCTCCTGACAAGACTAAAAGTCAGTCAGACGTGCAAGATCAGGGCCTTGTCAGGTATTTTCTGAGCATGTGCAAAGCTCTAAGTATGCACAGTGTCCTTCTAGACTCCCAGAAATATGCCAGAGATTTTCAAACCTCCATGGACATCTTGTTCCTTAGCTTTTCCTTTTAAGCTTTTAAGTTGGTCATTGTTTTCTACAACGGTTATAAATCACTTCAGGTAGCCACTACATTTAAAAAAATAAATAGCCTGTAGATGTTTTTGACAAATATTCTTTAGGGACAGGTTTTTTGTATTGGGGGAGCTCTGGGACAAGTCAAGACAAGACTTCCCACCCTTTCACAGTCAAATAATAACAGCTCTAATCAGGACAGTCTTTAGGAATCAGGCTTGGAAGTGCCCCTTCCTCAAGCTCCAAGAATGTGGGATGCTACCTCCTAAGGTACTACAAACTTGAGAATGTGTGATGGGACTAGTACAAGTTGAAATGCCACAGATCTTGCTGTGTTTACTGAGATTCAGCTGCTTTTCCCAAAGAAATCCTCCTGGGAAGCGAACTTTGGTTAATTTTCAATATCCTAAGAACCTCATTGACAAATTTTGTATTTTTTTCTCTACTTTCTTTGGAAGGGAAGATTTTCAGAGATTTTATTCTTCCATTATTGCTTATGACACCCTCCTTACCCACTTTTATAACCAATGTCTGAGAAACTGACCATCAAAGGTAAAATTGAGCCCTCCTGGGCTATTACGTTGGGCATGATGTCAGAGTTTGATGACCCCAAGGATCGGTTTTAATTTCATAAAAATGTTCAAGCATAGAGGCTGGAGTGTGGCTCAGTGGTAATGCATTTGCTGGCACATGTGAGGCACTGGGTTCGATTCTCAGCAACGCATATAAATAAATAAAATAAAAAGTCTATCAATAACTAAAAAAAATTTAAAATATTCTAATACAATCACATTGTTCAGGTTAATTTTCTATGTGATTATTTTCTGTTTTGATTCACTTAATAAAAATTTAAAATAACAAAATTGACTTTGGAATAAACCAATAAATGCAGAGATCTAAAACGTAAATTTCACATTTGTAAGATCACTGTTATGAGCCAGTTCTTTGATTTCATTTACTCATTTGACTCTATTCTTAAATGGGCAAGACATTAAAATGTTCTTTCTTTTAGTTCTAATTCCCTGCATTCTTCCTAAAAGGAGGTATGGAAAGATCAGTATGCCATCTCAAAGCCAGTACTTCTCCTATGTCCAGTAGATGGCAGTATACCACTAGGCTTACATGCCCTGGTTGCAAGCCACTACATTTAAAAGGAAGGCTCCCAGCGAGAGCCAGAGGACAAAGCAGGAATGTGGCTTCAAATCTTCATTACCCATTGTTTCAGTTTGGTTCAGCACAACATTGGATCACCAAAGAAAGGCCAGAAGAAGCTATGGAAGAAGTTGGAAAGCTATTGATGGGGCGGGATGAGGCAACCCAGAACTTATGCTCTCTGCTCAGACCTGACCAGATGCATATAGCTGCCTTCTTGGATAAAGGTTGAAATAAAGACAAGTTAAAGGAAAAACACAAACAGTGTTCAAATAGAAGTTTCAGTTGTTTCTTTAATTGTAAATTTGCCTTGTTAGTGTTTCATATCTAAGTCTTGAAAATCATGTCAAAAGCCTTTACTGACTGATAATGGTAACAGAAGAACCATGTTCAAAGACAGTTTATAAGAAAGATCAGAATATTAAACTCACAGCTTTATAGTCATATACTTCATCTTAACAAGAAAAGTTACTTAGAGTTGATCTCCATCTTATTGACCACTTGACTTCTGAAAATTTCAAGTGATCATACTTGAATAGTGGCTCTAATCTTGCACTCTGCATTCAAATTATGTTCCTGAGAGCAATTTAAATTCATACCTTTGTGTTTCCTAAAAGGAATCAATTTATGTTCACTAAGTTCTTCAACCTTCTCGTCTATTTACTTGTGAACATAAGCCACACGCATATCTGCTCATTCCATCTCATACACATTGCTATGCAGACTAGAAAGTACCAGTCCCAGGAATAGCTGGCTGTGAACAGCACAATCAGTTGGAACTAGTGAAGTACTTTAAATGTTTTATTTTTAAGCCATGAAAAAAATCAACTGGAAAATAAAGGGGAAACATAAATTTCTTTTAAAAATATATTGTTGCTGGGTGTAGTGGTGCATGCCTGTAGTCCCAGTGGCTCCAGAGGCTGAGACAGGAGGATTTCAAGTTCAAAGCCAGCATCAGTAACTTAGCAAGGCCCTAAGCAACTCAATGAGACCTTGTCTCTAAATACAAAAATTGGGGATGTGGCTCAGTGGTTGAGCACACATAGGTTCAATCCTCAGTACCAGTATCTATGTATATCTATCAGATAGATAGATAGATAGGGAGTATAGATGTCAAAAGTAAAGCATGAGCTGGGCACAGTGGCACAAGCCTGCAATCCCAGGGGTTCCGGAGGCTGAGGAAGGAGGATAGCGAGTTCAAAGCCAGCCTCAGCAATAGCGAGGCACTAAGCAACTCAGTGAGACCCTGTCTCTAAATAAAATACAAAATAAGACTGGGGATGTGGCTTGGTGGTCATGTGTCCCTGAACTCAATCCTTGGTACCAAAAAAAAAAAAAAAAAGCAAAGCATGAATCTATGTATTTTATAACCAAACCCAAATGTTTAAGATAATAAATATAAACTGCTTAAACTTATCTAATAAAAGAAAAATTTTGGATTAGCTTTAAACACAAAACTCATTATTACTCTCATAGAAGAATAGCCTAAATTTCAACAATCCTAAAACAGTGAAAGAAAAAGATAGGCCAACACAGCAAAAGAAAATGCAATAAAACAAAGCAAATAAAGTTGATAATGATTAATATCAATATTAATATTCATGAGAATCCAAGGAAAAGATGTTAAATTTGAAAGAGAGGTCAACACAAATAAGTAACAAATAAAGTACGTAATTAAATTATAAAAGGCATAGAACTAAAATTCTGATACTATCAAAGTTTCAGCAAAAGTGTCAGCAATATGTAGAAATATGAAGAGAAATGTGATGATAGCATTAAAATTTTAGTATAATGCCATTAGTCTAAAGAATAACAAAAACAATAAAGAGAAGAAAATAGGAAAATATGATAAATAAGATGAAATTACTGGCTAACATTCTGGAACACTAAGTTATAACTTAAAAAAGGAAATATAACCTCTTTCAAATATATATCAATCATTCACAAAATCTTCATATATTAGACCCAAATAAATAAAAATCATTCTTCCTGAGCAAAAACATTCTAAGTTGCAGGCTCAGATCACAGTGCCTGAGATTAATTTTAAAATAATTTAAAAACCAAACCCTTAAATATTTAAAATCATACTGGTAAATTATACTCATATGTTGTTAAACACTGTGACATGCTCTGAAAAATGCATCATGAGGTGATCTTTTTTCACTGCCTGAGTAGCAGGGTGTATTTACTAGGCCACACAGTCTTAGGGGACCACTATAGCACACGCGGTGTGTTGCTTACCAAAACTTTATTTCACAGCACACAGCTGTACAACCAACTCAGAGAGGAAAAAACAAAATGAGAAATTTAGTTAGTAAAGAAAATGATAACACTATTCATAAAATTCACAAAAGCAAAGTTACTCACTGTGTTAAAATCATAACCCTTTCAAATGTATGAATTGAAAATAAACTAGCTTCATCTTTAAAGTCAGTGAAAAGAATTCAGAATCACACTAATATAAATAATAAGAGCTAATGTTTATTAAATGTTCCTTCTGCAATAGGGACTGTGTTAAGTATTTTATAGGAAGTACTTTTATCTTCCCAATAATCCCACCAAGTATATAAACAATACTTTATTCTCTACAGCCTGCCAGTAAATAACTATTATTTATTAGTTATCAATTGCCTATTCTATACAAAACCAATGAACCATAGAAGCTGTTTTTCCTCCATAGAAAATGGAGTGGCAGAAGTATGATTTAAATCCAACTTATTTTTCTATGTGCTTTCACTGTGACAGAGGTCAAAAATTACATAATAGACTACTTATCATGATAAACAAGAGTATCTTAGAAGTAGAATAATTTGGTCCAAGAAAATATGGTTAAACAATAGATCATCTAACGTACCAGAGCTTCATGGTTGGGAGTTTTGTAAGGATGCTTTGTGTTATGGAGTTTAAAAACAAAACAATGGGCTTTTTGAGTTCAATTATATAAAAATCTGACAGCCTAAACATTGAATGGACTCTCTTACAGTATACAATTTTGTAAAACATGCATTGGTCATTTAGAAAATATTCATTTACCAAATTATGCAGATCTTATAAATGTGTGTGTATATGCATTTCCATGTATACCATAATACCATATATTTGTTAATACAACCATTATTGTCATCGCTCAAGTATTTATATTGGGAAGTCATCAACCTCACAGTGGCAAATACAGCTTTTTCCAAAATTCCAATTACCACTGGAAACCTCAATGTATTGGCAAAAGATGTTGCTGTTTGTCTTCCTTGAATTGACAGTTTCTCCATATGAATATTTTGAGGAAGTTTCTCTCAGATGCCCAAGTCTGAATAACCATTGTTAACTATCATCCTTTCAAGTAAAAATGCTATTCTCTGAAAAGAGTGGCACTTCCTTTTAATTGATTTACATTACAGGAAAAAAATGTGTATTAATACATTTTGTACCACTGCCTGGGATGATTGATATTTAGACACCAATAGTTTGACCCACCATTGTTGTTTTGGGGGTTATTTGTTTGTTTGGTTTTTGTTTTCTTTTTCTCCATCAGTGCAAGTTGCTAGCATGCTATCAAAGGCAAATGATGTCTTGATATTGTTATGGAAATACTTTTGACATCATGGATCTTCTTAAAGTTATCTTGGGAATCTCCAGGGGTCCACAGACCACATTTTAAAAACTGCTATGATGAATATTTCCTGAACCTGCTCTGATCAAACCACTCTCCATCTTTAAATAGTCAAGTAAACTCTCCTTGGCTCGTCAATCCAACATTCTCAACGTGTCTGTCATTTCAGCCGTCCATTTCTTCAGCATCATGACATGCCACACTTTCCATCCACAACTACAGTCCACTCACTCGGATCTTTTCAGTTTCTTAAACTGTAGCGAGCCCTTTCATGTTACATGGTCACTCTCTATAGTTTCTTTAATCCTGGAAAATTTTTTCCCTCTGCATGATATTTAAATCCCTACTCATCCTTGAAGTCTCATACTTCCTATTGTCTTCCTGGGGAAGGATGAGATAACCTAAATGACATTAACTCCATAGCATCTTTCACTTCTTCTGTACAGCCCAGATATCAAAGTAAATAGCTAACTCCACAGTGACCCCTTCTTCCAAGGCCATGTCCTCTGCTTTAATGTCAGACTTACATCTCATACTCAGAAGTCTATCTCTAACCAATGAATAAATGAACAAACATGATGGGAAAGGTTTGGATGGAATGTTTTCACTTTGAGAAAGATATTTTTCTTTTTAAAAATAAGAGAAAAGGCTTAAAGTAAAAATAAATGAGAGGGAAGGTAATTTTTTAACTAAGGAAGGAACTATAAACATATTCTTTTTTAATTTTTTAATCTATTCTAATAAGTTATATATGAAAGCAGAGTGCTCTTTGATTCATTGTACACATGAAGCACAATTTTACTTGTTATACACGAAGTAGAGTCACACCATTTGTGCAATCATAACCTAGAGTAATGATGTCCATCTCATTCTACCATCTTTCCTACCCTTATGCCCCCTCCCCTCTTCCCCCTCCCCTTTGCCCAATCCAAAGTTCCTCCACTCATCCCATGTCCCCCACTTTATGGATTAGCATCTATTTATGAGAGAAAACATTTGGCCTTTGGTAAACATATTCTTGCATAAACAATATAATGCATAATTACAAATGGCATGACAAACTAATAAAAATAAATACATATTTTATAAGCTCAGGTTAAGTCTCAAGGTACCAGTTACATTTCTTTTGATTCTAAAAATGGGTAGGTACGGATAGGCTTAATGTTATTTATATACATATGTTAAATAGGATTCAAGTTATTTTATCATAGTAGAAAAAAATGGAAATTTGGGGAATGACTGAGCATTACAAGTTTGATCTAGGATAATAATCATGTAGATTCTGGTTCTTCTTACTACAAGAGCTTTCTTCTTCTCAAACTTCTAGGTACAGTCTGAATTTTTCCTTTCAGGTAAAGACAGACTCCCTAAAATATCTCTGGACAGCCCTCCAGTGCAGGTGAGGACTTCCTCTCCCACTCCTGCACCAATCCAGTCTCTAGTTGATCCAGTTGCCCATGAAGTCCAGTGCAGGGTTGGCCCGGAGTGTCCTATCCCAAGTGGCAGAGAAGCCCTTTGTGCTAAAAAGCTTAAAGATCTGCTAGAGCACGTCTTGGATGACAGAGATGACCTGAGCTTTCTGGAAAAGGGCTGCTATCCATGTGCTATTTTGGGGTTTTGAAGTCAGTCCCATCCTTCAAACTGGGAAAATGATTGTGCCCATTTGACACAGAGCTGTGAATGTCTCTGCTTTATCAAGACAGGGCCCTGGAACAGATCACAGCTATGGAGGCAGATAAGGCTGGAGAAGACAATGACCCATGTCATCAGGGAACACATTGGAAAGCCACTGGTAAGTTCTAAGAAGAAACTCCTCTGGTGGAGATGGGAGACTATGAGCTTTGACCCAGCTTCTCTGAGGACCTTCTGCCTGTGTACCTGTTAACTACTGAGCATGAGATTTCATACTCTGAATTTTCCCCATATCTTTCTACTTCACCGTTTTGGCTTTCCTTTCTGTTCAAGGGCCCTAGCAGCAACTCCTGTATGCTTTTGTTTGTATTAAAATAATTAATCAAATTAGAGGTTCCATTCAATGGAGATCTTATTGTTGTAACAGAAACTGACTGACCCAATGATAGAGCTGTTTGGACCTTTCTTCTTAATGTTCAGAACAACTTTTAAGTCTTCTTTCTACCCTCCTAGATTTCGTTCTTGAAAGTGTTGATATACTATATTAGGATGAAAGATACATTCTTTATATGCGTGGATCTCTTCTATATCCTCTAACATCAGGTACCTGATAGTCACGTAAAATAAACTGGTTTTTTGGACAAGCTTTTGCCTATGGTAATTTAATTCTGACATAAGCTAGTATTGATCCATAAGCGGATACAGCTCAATACAAGAATAGAAATTGTTGGTCTTTCCTTATTGGAAGGCATCATACCACTGTCCAGTGTAGTACCATTACTTCCATCTTCAGCTGATCATGAAACCATCTGAATGTACTAGGTATGTGTATATATGCACAGAAGTACAGGATGCTAAAGGGTCAGTTGTATGGTGGAGGGTACAATTGGGTTGGATGATGCCTTCCGGTTTCTAATTCCCTTGTGGCAGGTTACAGTCCACCATTATCAGCTACCTCTCTTGAGCATCCTCTTACCTGCTGTATTTCCACATGTGTAGTGTTCCCTTCCCTGCTCAAGGACTAGACAGATGTGTCTAGTTTAGTGTTATTTGAAAAGTCACATTTCACAATTCCAAACCTTTCTGAATCTCTTCTTAGAAGCAATGTACATATGAGCACAGCATCACCAGAACCCTTTAGGTCATTGTCTGCATAGTGCATGACTAGAGGGTTGTGGGAATGGTGAGTGAGGTTGTTGTGCATGTGAACCTACCTTATTTAAACTCCCAGGATTTTTCCTTTCAACTCAAGCATTCCCTAAACAGTGAGAGTGTGTGTAGGAGTGATGCTGAATGGTCAGCAGCGACTTCTTTTATTCCTATGTACGGTAAGTCTGATAGCCTCCCCTCTTGATAAGAGGACGGGTCCTCTGTTGCTGTCAATCCATTCACCGTTATTAGATGGTTTGTCACATTTGGGTTTATTGATTCTACATAACAAAAAGTCCCTGAACATTCCTAACTGGCAGTCATGATACCAAGCTCAGGCTATACCAGATGTAAGCTGTAGCTAAGTATCCAGTCTTGCCTTCCAGCAAAGTGAAGTGTGACCAATACCACCATCCAGGAGTTCCAGGAGCCAGACTGTATTTTTGTGCTTCCTGGCATCCCCACTGTCCTAGCTCGGCGTGCCCTAGGTCTCACCGAACAATGACTAAGCAACCCAATTTTTTCCTTGCTATTTTTATGTAATTTTGAAATTATTCCCTTTCCTTTTGTGTTGTCTTTCATTTTATGAAACTAATAATCCTGTAGCTTTCCACTTTGAGGTTTGTATCCAAAAAAAAGGAAGAGAGACTGTAAAGGGAAAGATGAGGTAATATATTTCTCCCATAATGGTCAAGCCATCAGAACATTCCCTTCCGTTTTATCATTCCTAGAAAGTGAAAGGAAGCAGTTATGAAAAGGTAATGCACAAAGGCAACTGGAAAGTGAAGAGGAAGTGATATCTTCTCTCTCAAATGACACAATGTGACCCCAGGAAGGACATCTGTCGAGTGACTGGTTTCAAACTATCTCACTGCTGAGAAAGTACCTTAGCCTGCACACAAGTCCAGAAGTGGGGCTTCCTTAAAGTCTCTTTAAGGAAGGCTGCTGCCTAAAGCGCTCATTTCTGCTTTGCAAGATCAGGTTATCTATGTACCTATCTATCCATCCATCCATCTATCCATCTATCTATCAGTTTACACTGTTCACAATCCACAGAGACTCTGGGGATTTAGCCACACCACCCCACATTCAAAAGACAAAATGGACAGTCCTTTTATTAAAGTGTATGTGGTTGGCTCTCCCCCATTCTCATAGATGTCCGTCGTTTGAACATGGCTCTCCCCGCTACCTGTGCTCACATTCAGATGAAAGTAGAAGTAAAAATGTTTACTGGTGAACTAATCATTAAAGGGAGGGAAGCAGATCACCTTGGAGAACATATACCCAGCTGCTGTAGCTGGGTGGGTTCATTTTCCAGATTGTGTGAATGGCTAAGCGGTGTCAGGGGCTGGCTTTGTCCAGATGTTGTTGGAAGCACATGACCCATCGAAGTACATGGGCTTATCATTTCCACATAACAGTAGAGAACACTGAGGTGACCAGGTCACAGAACCAGTGAGGGCTGGGCAGTGGCACCATCCTCCACAGTTCACACAGAGTCCTCTGTGGTGGATAGTGGACTTCACTTGTGCCTGCGACATTATTTTCTAGTATCAATTTTCATAGTTACAGAAAAGCACTCTTCATTCCAGAGATACCTCATTACCCTTAAGTAGGATTCAGCCACCATTTAGCTTGTCAAGTTCTAGGCTTGCCTTTCAAATGATGTGCTTTATTGAGTTAAGCTGGCTCGTGAAACTCCCTGTTCCTATCTGAGATATTTTCAGACATTCTCCAGGCAGCTAATCAATCCATTTTCTATTATTCTTACTATCTTTGTTTTTAGATGATTATTTTCTGACACAGCCCCCAATTTGTATTATCTTTAAAGTATATACACCATTTAATTATTTTAAGGCAGAGGGGGGAAAGTATAAAAAGAGAAATATTAAGAACAATCACAGTCTTCCCTACAATATATTCTTTCCTATTCTTTCCTCTCTTTACAATATATTCATTTCCTGCTGGTCTGGAAAATTTATGGCGTGAGTGTTTCCCTTTCTCTACTTCACCTAGGCTTTCCTCCTCAGATACTACCCAGGGGTTGTGAGAACATGTTACAATATTGTGGCACTCTTGCTTTGAAGACCCCATCCAAACACTCATGTCCATAAATGTACACTTTTTTTGGGGGGGAGGGGCACCAGAGATTGAATGCAGAGGTACTCGACTGCTAAGCCACATCCCCAACCCCAGTTTTGTATTTTATTAGAGACAGGGTCTCACTGAGTTGCTTAGTGCCTCGCCATTGCTGAGGCTGGCTTTGAACTCACCATTCTCCTGTCTCAGCCTCTCCATCCTCTAGGATTACTGGTGTGAGCCACCATGCCCAGCTTATAAATGTACACTTTTAATTGACATCACATACACACGTACACACACACACACACAAAGGAGAAGGAGAAAAGAAAAGGAAAGGCACAAAATGAAAAACCCAGAAAATGAAAGTTGTGGCATTTAGTCTTTTAAGCTATTCATCACCAAAAGTCCTCAGGACCTGCTGAGACGCCCTCTTTCACAAAGTCCACCAGCATCACCAGCCTCCAATGTCCATCCAGTCTGTGCTACAGGCACTGGGGGATACTTTGCACCAGCCCTGCCTGCTCTCTGGGCTGTGACCTGGCTCAGAGCCATGGCAACCAGCAAACTTTCCAACTTTTGAGTCAAGTAAGAGAGTTTCCATGCTGCCCTGTCTGAAGGCCAGGACTGACTCTGGATTTCCTCAGGTGCTTGCAGATGGGAACGGGTTGGGGACAAGTGACAGCTGTCATACATGAAATGCTACTTCGCCATCTTTAGTACCAGCCTCTCTCTTGAAGCATGGGATGAGACCCTCTGAAAGAATTCCTTGATGGTCTAGGATGAGATAACTACTACTGTTCGTTTTTAAGTTGTGTAAAAATAAAAGGAATTTTTTAAAGCCAATTTTCTAGCTTAAATATAGTCTTTGAATAAAAACCTAACTCAAAGTCTGATTCTACAAAATAGATCCAAACAGGTTACACGTAAATGAAGAAAAAATGGGCATAGCCCAGCATTGACCATGGAAGATTCTACATTTCAAAGAGAAGTGGTAGGGGTGATCACTTCTAGATAGATCAGAGCTAAAATGAAGTAATATGTGGGAAAAGCCCGAGGCATGGGCACAATCACCCACTTAGTGTTTATAACCACTGAGATGCTGCAATGTTTGTTGAACACAAAAGAAAGTCAAGGGAAATCAATTCAGTTTGTGTCTGTGGCCTTAGAGAATTTGGGTGAAGGTGGAGGAAGGAAAGATGAATAAGCCTTCTACACTTGGCCTTGTCCTGATGTCTTGTTTCTTACTCCTATATTCTAAACATGTCAACACAAACTGAAGAAAACATGCCTATCATTAAAATAATTATATGAATAATTTATAGTAGAATGCACTTTTATGTTCTAAAATGGTTTCATATTCAGTTTTTTGATTCTCATAATTCACCTATGACAATTAGTAGCAACATTTTTTATCATAACTACTCTTACTCCACAAATACTGTTTAAGCTCCTACTCTTTATATTAGATCTAATGAAGTGTGCTGGGGCACAAAGTTAAATAAGCTTTTACTCTTGCTTCAGGTTACATATAATCTTCAAAAAGCTGGCCTAACCGGCTGAGGGTGAGCCTCAGAGGTAGAGCATTTGCCTAGCCTGTGTGAGCCCTTGGGTTCGATTCTCAGCACCCATATAAATAAATAAAGCCCTAAAAAAAAAAAAAAAAAAAAAAAAAAAAACACTTTAAAAAAGTTGGCCTAAGTTGGCCTAAGGAGAAGAAAGCTTTAGCAAGTGTTATATTTTCGAAAAACTAAGAAAATGAGGACACATTAGCCCTGCTAAAACTCATCCTCATTGACACACTATCAGATGAGGATATTAACTAGTAAATGGCAAAATTTTGAAGTCAAACTCTCTCTGATTAAAGAGAAAATACCAGGCAGCAAAATTTCATTCACCAGACTTTGTGAGGGAACCCAATGAATCCAAAGATAGAGATTGGTAATTGCTTATTTGGATAACTGAAGATGATTACACTATAAGATTTAAGGATAAAATTCATCCAAATTTGAAAGAAAGGAATAAAACTATTTCTATTTACACATGACATGATTTAAATATAACATACACACACATAAAAACACATGCTATAAAAACTATTGAATTAATTCAGCAAATTTGTAAGACACAAGATCAACAAAATGAACTGGTTTCTTACTAGCAATGAATAATCCAAAAATAAAATTGAAAAAAAAATGTTGCATTTACAATAACATCAAAAATGATAAAATACTTGGTACAAGGTTTAGCCAAAGAGGTGCAAGATTTATATATGAAAACTACAAAATATTGCTGAAAGATACTAAAAAGACTTAATAAGTAGAAAGATATTCCATGCTTGGTGATTGGAAGACTTTTGTGTAGATGCCAATATTCCCTAATAATATTGGGAATTAATCTGTAATCTACAGATTCTATGAAATCTCAATTCAAATACCATTTTCCAGTACTGTGGAATGTAAAATCCATATGAAATTGCAAGGGTCTCTGGGTAGTGAAACAATATTGAAAAATAAAAGCAAAGTTGGGGGTTCACTCTTTCTGTTTCGAGAACATACTGCAAATCACAGTAGTCAAAACAGTGTGGTACTTGCATAAAGGTAAATAGATAACTCACCTATGACAATCAGTAGCAATGTTTTTAATCATAGAATTCAGAGACTGTAAATAGACCCATATATCCATGATCATTTGATTTTAAACATGGATACCACAACCACTCAATAGGGAAGGAATGGTATCTCAACAACTTGTGCTAGAACAACTGGATATTTGCATATAAAACAATGAAACTGAACTGCAACCTCACATTTCAAAAAAAAAAAAATATTCAAAGTGGATCAAAGACCTAAATCTATAAAAAGTCTTAGAAGAAAACCCAGGAATAAGTCTTTCAATCTTGATTTGTTATAGATCCTTAGGTATGACACCAAAAGCATGAGCAATGAAAGAAGAAACAAACTGGCTTAGTCAAAATTAAACACTTTTGTGTTCAAAGGTCATTATCACAAACGTGAAAAATCAACCTATAGGAGGAAGAAAATATTTGGAAGTCATATATCTCGTAAGGGTCTAGTATCAAGAACACAAAACAATTCTGTTAAGACTCCACAGCAAAAAGAAAAATCAATTTAAAAAACAGCTAAACAGACTTGAGTAGGCATTTCTTCCAAAAAGATGTACAAATGGACCATAAAGTTGAAAATGTAATGAACTTCATTAGTCACTGGAGAAATGCAAACTAAACCCAGATAAGGTATCACTTCAGGCCCACTAAGAGGACTGGAGTCCAATAAATGGAAATAAGTGTTGATGGAAAGAAATTGGAAGCCTCATCCATTGCTGGAGGTCTGTTGTGCTAATGACTGGGGATAAGAAGTTCAGGCTCAAAAAGTCCAATCTCCTCCACGACACAGGAAACCACGAAACAATTACAGAACAGAATAATGCTTCCTAATGGAAGTGCTGCTGCATTTGCAAAGAGCCACAGGCTAGAAACAAGGAGTAAAATGAAAAGATGTCTGCAAATAGCCAGTATTTTAGAACTGAGGGAAGGATGCAAAAGACATGGAAATAAATAGACGGTGTAAGAAGGGACATAGGTTTGCAGACCTTTGGAAGCAAGAGCTAAATCAAAGAGTTGGCAAAACTGGGCATTGTATAAAAATAAGAAATCAGTAAAATAGAAGGGCTAGGAATGAGATCAATTTTTTGTTTCTACAGGAGGACTAAAAATGTGAGATGGTAATGAGCAGTAGACCTTGAATGTTTCTATTAGAAATCAAGGTCTAGGATTCTGTCTCTAAGTGTCTTAACAAAGAAAGGGAAATAGATTTGGCCTCAGCTAATTTTCTCATCAGTAAGATTAAAATGACTACAGTACTATCTTATAAAACTGGGGATTGCTTTAACTTATATAATTAAATTAAATATATAAGTTAAATTGCTTTAACTTATATAATGTGCTCAGAATGGTATCTACCTCTTAATAAGTAAGTGCTCCTTACTTGTTAGCTCTTCTGTTTGAATCCGGTTAGAAGATTATTATGTAATGTTTTAGGTCTTGAAGCAGGAAAAGTAAGGCAATTCCAATAGAACTGACCAGGAAACTTTTCATGCCAGTTCAATTACTCACAAGGGAGAAGTAGAAATACCATTCGCTGAACCACTGCACAAAGTATATTGCAGCAAGGATCCTGAGTGATAAACAGTGCCATTGCCCCTGGGCACACAACAACTGACCACAAAGGGCTTATCTTGCTTCACCAGTTTCCAGTTTTCCTGTGTTTAGAGAGTTAAGTTTTCATCAGAATAACATAGATATTTTTCAGGCAGCCAAAAATTCCCCTCCTCTGGGAAGACGGGGCGTGCTCATCTCAGTCAAGTTGCCAGGCCAGCGCAGGATCCTGGCCCATCTTCAAAGGCAACCTAACAACTGCATCCGGTTTCCTTCTCTTGGTTGCATCATCCTCACTGCTATTTTCTGCACTGCTCAGTTCGTCATACCATACCGTCCCCGGTGATGAAATAAAACTAGAAAGTCTCAACTATGATGAGAGTTTTGCTTCGGGCTGTTTCACTTTAAAGAGCCAGAAACTGCTTTCTGAAGCAGGAAGCTCGTACAGAAAATGAGCAATAAGAATACACGCACGATAGGATAGGGAATGGGGTTGATTCCTATTAAGCTATTTTTATTCAGGATACTTCAGAGAGATAGAATCAATTAGATAGATAGATAAATAGATAGACAGGCAGACAAAGAGGGGGTCTATTAAAGGAATTAGCTCACATGATTATGCTGGCTAAGGAAACACATCACAGGTTATCTGCAACTGGAGATCCTGGGATGCCAGTAGCCTGACTTTGCCCAATTCTGGCAGCCTCAGCACCAGGGAAGCTGATGATGCTATTCTGTGTGAGGCCAAAGGCCTGAGAATCCAGGGAGTCTTCTAGTGTAAATAATGGAGTCCGTAGAGCCAAGAAACATAGAGTTCTGATGTCCAAAGGCCAGAGAAGATGAGTGTGCTGATTCTAGGAGAGAGATTGAGAGACGGAGAGAAATAGACAAAATTTCCCTTTCTTTGCCTTCTGCTCTGTTTGGGCCTCCAGCTGTTTAGATGGCACCTGACCGCATTGATCTTTCCATTCAGTTCACTGACTCATGTGCTGATTTCCTCTAGTCACACTTTCACAGATAGACCCAGAAATAATGCTTTACCAGTTGTCTGAGTATTACTTCATCCAGTCAAGGTGACAGCTAAATTTAACCATCACAGCCCCTAAGAGGGATTATGAGAATTAAATATGGCACAATGAACTGCCTGGGATCTCAAAGGAAAAGTAGATCCATGCTCAGGGCAAACAACATCTGTATCTGAGAGGGCTTCTCAGGAGTTTCTAGAAGCAGAGCCCTGAGAGCACATATTGGAGATGCTGGGTGGGCAGCCCTTGTCTGCTCCAGAGTCACTGACCCACTTATAAGAGCTTCCAATAAGGCAGAGGGTACAGACTGGAGGGCCTTCTGGTAATCTTTGTATATAGAAAGGGAGAAGAAAAAGAAGTCTTTTCCTCAGCAGTTGTGAGGTTTGAGGCTAACATCCCTGTAATAAAAGACAGATCAATAAGAGTAAACAAGACAAATTTATTTAGCCAAAGTTTACAAGACATGGAAGGCTTCAGAAATAAAGAAGAGAAGACCCAGGGAAACTGCCTTTCATGCTTAGGACAGATAAAGAGGGCACGGCCCTGTGGCTGGATGATAGTTCAAAAGGGGGTCTGACGCAATGGTAACAAACTGGGGGACTCTGCAAGGCCTGTTTGCTCAGATTCTTCTGGGAGTCTCTGAGTTTCACACCTTTTCTGTAGGCATAGGGCCGGATGCCCATTGCATGTCTTATGACCCACTTTTAAGGGAAGAATTTCAGAGAATATTTTTATGGCCATAGCACACAAAAAAAGAGAATGACTTTCTTCTGTGGTTTTATCAATTTCCAAGGGATCATTTTTGGGGGTAGCTTATTCTGAACCCCAACAATCGCTAGAGTTGGGCACAGTCCCCAGCACAGTGGCCTATTGACATCTGGATCTGGTGGTGAGTAGGACTGAAACTGAAGAAGCAGTCTGGCTACAGGCCTGTGACAAGGCATGCAGGATGTGGGAAAGGACAAAGGAACAGAAAGTGTCTGAACCCAGTGGCGCACAGATCTAGGCTGTGCACTCCTGCTCCTCACACAGCTCAGATGGAGAATTCTCTGCCCTGCCAGCTGCTCCTGGGGTTGCCGAGAACCCACAGCCTGGGCAGGAGCAGCTTGGTCACCCAGTGAGTGAGGCAGCAGGTGGGAGACAGGAAGACAGGCTCTTCTCCCTTTCCCTGAACATAAGCTTTTCGTGTGGTTCCCAAGTTTCACAGAAACTCTATGGCTGAGCCAGCTTCTCCAGTGAGATGAAGAGTTTTGGTGAGGTTCTCACTCCTTGTGTTCAGGTGGATGATGTTGTCTTCAACCAGGCTCTTCCTACATTTTGCATCCTCCTTCCTCCCATCCCCAAATGCTTTTCATGGACTGGGCTCTAAGTGGAATCTGAAGCTGCCACGTGGTCACTATTTCTGGTCAGAAAAATGGCACATTTATCTTTCTTTGATTTGAATAGGACAACCAATAAAGAAAAAAGAAATTTAAAAAAAACAGATTAATATTATAAGCCATAAATATTCATATCAAATTAACCATACAAATAGGCACTTGAAAACATTATCAACATCGGCCCTTCTCAAATGCTTTTGTTTCAGGACACAGGGAGACATCTTGAAAATTATGAAGACCCCAGAGAGATTGTGCTTCTCTGTTTATATGTATTGGCATCTGCAATATGAGAACTTACAAATTAGAAAGTTTTAAACATTTATTCTTTAAAGATAATGCATAATCTATATACATGAAATGAAGTTATTCCCATTCAAAATTAGAAAATATAATAAAGTTGATTTTATTCATAATGTATAAAATACATCAAAATAAAATACATTGGAATAAACATCAGAAAGGATGAACAAGATGCATAATTAAGCTACACTGAAACTTCATTGAAGATATTTTTAGAGCAGCACAATAAAATTGCAAGATACACCATTTATTTTTCATTATGAAGTAGAACCAAAGTTACTGTATATCTTCATGTTTAAATATTCAATAAGTAAAAATATTCAAGAAGTAAAAATATTTTATGGAGTGCTTAATAAATATTCATTAATATGTTAATGAAGAATAGGTATTTATTTAATATATGCATTATATTTCTCGAGTGGAAGAAACCAGAGCCTTGCCCTGCCTTGCAGCCTGCTCTGCAGAGTCTGATTTCTCTCCTTAATGAGGCTTCCCACCCACCATATGCTAAAATGTCCATCACTCACTTAAGAAAATAACATATGGATGATGTGTACAAACTTGCTTAAGCCTCATTGGTGAACAGGGTGAATAAAATCAATCTCAACTTAAGGAGAAATGCTACATATGTATTTTATATTATATAAATACTTTGTGTTGGTGTTTGGCCATCTTAATTAAGTTAAAATTCACTTAAACCTGTTCTGCATGTAAGGAGCTTGGCAATTTCTACCCTGTCTTGTCAACCAGTAAAATGCTGAACAGAGTGAAAGATAATCATTTTTTGAGGTGTGAGGGAGTGGTGAGGACATGGGGCTTACTGTTGCCCCCAAGATTGGAAAGACAGGATTACTGAAAGTCCCAACTTGCTGGAGCAACGACTCACTTGGGGAAACCGCAGCAGGAGCTGGTACTCAAGCAGGAAAATGTGACCAATAATTGATACGTCACTGATGGCTTAGTGTGGACAATAATAAATGAAAACTTCAGAGGATCCAGTCTTAGGAGTGCCCCCACATTGCTTGAGATTTATTTGGTTCTCATAGTAAATATCACAGAAAAGTCCCCTACTGCTTCCAGCTGGGGAAGGGGGAAATAAACCACTTGGTCCTACTCCATTCTTCTGAACAGATCTGCCCTCAGGAGAAACTAATTAGCCAGAGCCCAACCTGCTGAATTTTTTAAGCACCTACTGACAGGTGGAAGAGAAATACCAAACTTGAGCCATTTCCAACCTTCCACGTGGAAGAAAAGAAATACCAACTCCAGCCATTCTTGTTTTCCATGTGAGAGAAGGAAAATGCTCATCTCCAGTCCACTCTAACAATCTTGCTCCACCTAACAGAAGCAAGAGGGCATGTACTGATAAAAAAAAATTAAAAAAAAAATACTTGTAACACTCACAGTCCTGAGCATAGGCTCAGTAAAAACTGAGGCCTAATCATAGGACTAGGATTATACCTTACCAATTCATTTTAAAGGCCTAAATGCAATAGAAAATTATAAGGCAGGGCTGGGGATGTGGCTCAAGTGGTAGCACCGCCTGGCATGCGTGTGGCCCCGGTTCGATCCTCAGCACCACATACAAACAAAGCTATTGTGTCTGTCGAAAACTAAAAACTAAATATTAAAATTCTCTCTCTCCCTAAAAAGAAAGAGAGAAAATTACAAGGCATGTTAGAGCCTGTAAACAAGTCAGGATGGCGCCTGGCATTTTGCAGAGGGAGTGGTTTGTGAAGTAATGCCATCGAGCCATTAAGTGTGGAGATTCCTTATTGGTTGACTGCTGTATCTAGTTTATGTTAATTAAGATAAGCTGTGTGTAATGTATATATACCTCTCCTGTCCTACAATAAACGGCTCTCACTCCTGCTGTATCAATGTACACAAGTTGTTCGTCACCCCCTGGTTATTTTACTACAGCCGGACTGTGGCAAAGGCACACTAAAGATAAAAAACAAAAAAATTACATTTTGAGAAAACAGAGAAAGTATCAAACTGGGCAGCAATGTTGGCATTATCCGACAGGAATTTTAAACAACAGTGATTAATATGCTGAGGGCTTTAATGGATAAACAATCTAAAATAACAGGTGGGTCATATACCAGAGAGATGGAAAACCTAAGGAACCAAAAAGGAATGATAGAGATCAAAAACAGTGTAAGGAAAATGAAGAATGCCTTTCATGAGCTTATTGTAGAGTGGACAGACTGAGGAAAGACTCTCTGGGCCTGTCAATAGAAATTTCTAAAGCTGAAAAGCAAAGGGAACAAGGACTGGATATTATGGTTTGGGAATGAATGTCTCCCCAAAGCTTCTGTGGTATTGCAGGAATATTCAGAGGTAAAGGGATTGGATTATAAGAGCGTGACCTGATCAGTCCATTCTAGTTTGAATGGACTAACTGGGTAGTAACTATAGGCAGGTGGGGCATGGCTGGAGGAGATGGGTCAAAGTGGGTGTACCTCAAAAGAGTTCATCTTCCCTGAATCTCCTCCCCATTCCTCTCTCTTTCCCTGCCACACTGTCCTGAAAGGCTTCCTTCCACCAGTACATTTCACCATGATATTCTGCCTCACCTCTGTTGGCCCACCTTCGTCTAAATCTCTGAGACTATGAGCAAAAATCAACTTTTCCTTCTCCATGTTGTTTTTGTTGAATATTTTGACCACAGTCATAAAAGCTGACTCACACACACACTGCAGGGACAAGATAAAAACTCAAGGACGGAGGGACAACTACAAAAGGTACAACATACATATATGGAGAATTCCAGGAGAAAAAAAAGAAACATGATAAGTAGTTGAAATAATAATATGGATAGTTTCCTCAAATTAATGTCAGACATCTAATCACAGAGGTAGGGTGTCCAGAGAACAATAAGCAGGATTAAAGCCAGAAAAATCCTACCTCTTGCCATATTATTTTCAAACTGCAGAAAATCAAAAATGAAAAAAAAAATCTGAAAGAAGCTAGAGGAAAATCAACACCTTACCTATGGAGGAACAAAGATAAGTACATCCAACTGTCTTCTCCCCAGAAGCTGTGCAAGCAACAACAGAGTGGAGTGAAAGGTCAGGTACTGGAAGAAAATTTCTCCAACTTAGAATTTTGTACTTGTGAAATCATCCTTCAAAATCAAAGGGAAAATAGTGACTTTCTCAGACAAACATTGAAAGAATGTGATACCAGTAGACCTGCTTAGCAAAAGAAAAATTTAAAACTTCTGGGGGCTGGACTGGGGATGTGGCTCAAGTGGTAGTGCGCTCACCTGGCATGTGCGGGGCACTGGGTTTGATCCTCAGCACCACATACAAATAAAATAAAGATGTTGTGTCCACCAGAAACTGAAAAATAAATATTAAATATTAAATAAATATTCTCTCTCTCTCTCTCTCTCTTTAAAAAAAGTATTCTGAGGGCTGGCATTGTGGCTCAGTGGTAGAGCGCTTGCCTAGCATGTGTGACGCACTGGATTCAATCCTCAGCACCACATAAAAAATAAATAAATAAAATAAAAGTATTGTATCCATCTACAACTTAAAAAAATTCTTTAAAGCAAAGGAAAGTGTTATATATATATGTATACATGTATGTATATATGTGTGTATATATATATATATATATATATATATATATATATATATATATGATTGTCAGAAACTCAGATCTGTATTTTTGAAAAAGGAAGAGCATTAAAGAACAAATAAATGAAGGTAAAATACTTTTTTATTATTAATTGATCTAGCATATTACATTTTGGTCAAAATAATAATAGCGACATGTGTTTATTCGAATATGTATATTCATGTATACATTGTACAGAATGTTTAGATTATGATAACTTTGTGATATAATTCAAACTTTTGTGATATAATTTAAAGGTATGATGCATCAAGATTGCTTGAGCAATTTTTAAATTTTTTTCTTTTTGTTGTTTTTTCACTTGAATTTTAGGATATTTTTCCTAGTTCTGTGAAAAATGCCATTGGTATTTTGATAGGAATCGCATGGAATTTGTAGATGGCTTTGGATATTTTAACATCATTAATTCTTTCAATCCACCAACATAAGATCTCTTCCCCTTGGGGTGAGAATGTGGCTCAAGCAGTAGCGTACTCGCCTGGCATGCGTGCGGACGGGGTTCAAAGATGTTGTGTCCACGGAAAACTAAAAAATAACTATTAAAAAAAAATTCTCTCTCTCTCTCACTCACTCTCTCTCTTTTTTTTTTTTTTTAAAAAAGATCTCTTCCCCTTAATTTATCTCTTTCTTCACTCTCATCAGTATTTTATAGTTTTCAATGTACATATCTTTCACCTCCTTGGTTAAATTTATTCATTTGATAGTTCACCATTAGCATATAGAAATGCTACTGAATTTTCTGTGTTGATTTTATAACCTGCAACTTTACTGTATTTGTTTACTTGTTCTAACAGGTTTTGGGTGAAATTTTTAGCATCCTTCTATCTATAAGATTATGTCAGGGACTATGGTTGTGGCTCAGCGCTATTGCACATGCCTAGTGCATGTGAGGTTGTTAGGTTGAAGCATTGTCCTTCTGTACCTAGTATTACAAGTTAAAGGGACTCCATTGCTTAAAATTTTAAATTATATTGCCAATTTTCACTGGGTTCGATCCTCAGACCACATATGAATAAATAAAAAATAAAAGTATTATATCCACCTACAACCAAAAAAATATTTTAAAAAAAGATTATGTCATAATTTTTCATATCTCTGATTATATATAAGGTATGTTGACACCAAATTCACATCTTCATACATGTATTTTTGTATAGTGATGATAAATTATGATATAGTGGTGTATTAAAAATTGTAATGCAAAAATAAATAAATGAATAAATAAATAAATAAAGATTATGTCATCTACAAAGACAATTTTGCTTCTTCCTTTCTTATTTGGATATCTTTTTATTTTTCTTGCCAAATTGCTCTGGTTAGGAATTCCAGTACAATATTGAATAGAAATGGCCAAAGTGTGCTTCCTTGTCTCGTTCCTGATCTACAGGAAAAAATTTCAGATTTTCACCATGAAGTATGATAGCCATAGCCTTGTCCTACATGTCCTTTGTTAGGCTGAAGCATTGTCCTTCTGTACTTAGTTTGTTGATGGGTTTTTGTTGTTGTTGTTGTTGTTTGTAGATGTTTTGTTATTATTATTAGTATTATTATTGTTTACAATGCCATGGATAAAACCCAGTTGTCATGTATTCTCTTTTATTTCCAGTTCTACTTGAGTCTTCTCTCTTTTTTCACTCTAGCCAAAGTTTTGTCCATCTTGTTTATCTTTTCCAAAGGGAGTACTCTTTTGGTGGTGTTGATTTTTTCTTTTGTTTTTGTAGTTTCTATTTCACTTATTTCTGCTATGATTTTCATTGTCTCTTTCCCTCTCCTAACTCTGGGGTCTTAGTTTGTCCTTCTGTCACCAGTTCCTTGAGGTTAAAAGTTTGGTCATTTGAAGTCTCTTCTTTCTTATTTATGCATTTATTCCAATTAACATCCCTCTTAGAACTGGTTTTGCTACATTCCATGTTTGGCTATTTTCCATTTCCATTTTCGTTTGCTCCCAGGTGTTTTCTTAGTTTCTCTTTTTATTTCTTTTTGGACTCACTAGTTGTTCAGGAGTGTGTTATTTAATTTCCCCATATTTGTAAAGTTTCCCGCTTTCTCCCTGTTACTGATTACTAGTTTTATACCACTGTTGTTAGAAACGATACTTGATATGCATTTAATCTTCTTAAATTTGTTAAGACTTGGTTTGTGGCCTAACATCTATTCTAGAGGATTGATGTTCTATGTTCACTTGAGGAGAATGTGTATTCAACTTTTAGATGGATTGTTCTGTAAATGTATGTTAAATCCATTTAGTTCTAAGTGTATGTAGCTCAAGTCCAGTTTTGCCTTATTTTCTGTCTGAATAATTTACCCATTGTCCAAAGTGGTATTGAAGTTGCTACTAATATTGCATTACAGCCTATTTCTTTCTTCAGATTTATTAATATTTCCTTTGTATATTTTGGTGCTCTGATATTGGATGCATATATATTTACAATTCTTAAATAGTCCTAATAAATTTACCCTTTTAACAGTGTAAAGGCCTTCCTTGTCTCCTGTTACAGTTTTTGATCAAAGTTAATTTGTTTCCGATATAATAAGTACAGCTAACCATTTTCTTTTGATTACTATTTGTATAGAATATCTTTTTTCTATCCCTTTGCTTTTAGTCTGTATGTGTTCTTCAAGCTGAAATGAGTCTCTTGCAGACAGCATACTGTTGGGGCACTTTTTTTTTTAATCTATTCAGTCACTCTATTTTTTTAATTGGAAAATTTAGTTCATTTACATTTACAGTAGTTATTGGTAAATAAGGACTTATTGTTGCCATTTAATTCATTGCTTTCTGATAGTTTTGTAGTTCTTTCATTCATTTCTTTCTAAATTATTACTTTTAGTGATTTGATGATTTTTCATAGGGGTATGTTTTCAATCCTTGTGCTTTATTTTTTGTATGTGTAATATAAATTTTTACTTTATAATAAACATGAAGCTTACATAAAATATCTTAAAGCTGCAACAGTCTGTTTTAAGATAGCTTAATTTTATTGCATATAAAATCTTTACATGTTTAGTCTTCCTAACAGATTTTATGTTTTTAACATAATATTTTATATCGTGTGCATTAACAAATTGTTGTAGCTGTAGTATTTTAATAAACTTTCCAATTTTGTCCTTTATGCCAGAGTTATAACTGATTTATGCATCACCATTACATATTAGGGTACCCTGAATTTTAGTGTATTTGACCTTTTAAGTGAGTTGTATCATTTCCAGCTGTACTATGTTTAAACCAAAGGAGCTATTCACTTGGACTTTGAACCTTCAGAACTGTCAACTAAATAAACTTCTTTTATTTAAAAATTAGCCTGCCTCAGTAATTTTATTTACAGTAACAAAAAATGGACTATTGCACCATCTCAAATGCTTATTATGAGAATTATTCAGAGAACAGCACACAGTAAGTGCTGAGAAAGTGGTAACTAATACTACTGCTACTATTGCCACTTCTGTGGATTTTATCTTTTTAGATTAGGGAACTCTGATGGTCATTTCAGCAGAGAGGATCAGAGGACCCTGGATGTTGCATGAGGAGGAGGCCCAATGTTGAATCAGGAGAGGTAAACTACATGAGCTCACAAGTCATCCTGAGGGGACAGGCCCTAATGACTAGACTCCTTGGACTGTTCCTCCTCTGAGTAGTAAGAACTGACTTTTGAAACACCTTGCATTGGTCTTTATGTTATGAGCCATGAATGATTCCAGAATAATCCACAAATGCTTTTCAAAAAGAAGAAACCTCCAGGAATTACTCAATCACTGACATGACCAGACATTCACAGATGCAAGATGATTTACTTTTTTAAAAAAAAAATCATTGTTTTAGAAATTATTTTTTCCTAAAGTCATGAAATATCTGAGGTTCTGCCAAGAACTGACATGCAAAGGCTAAAATGTGAGAATGAAACCCACAGAAGAGGCAGAATAGTCTGGAAACCTGAGGCTTGATTGTTCCTCTTTAGTGTAGATTGTTCTATTACAAAAGAAGATATGCTCGGCAGTGAAAACCATACAAAGAAAAAAGGGGAAAATCACCCTTCGGTTTCACCAATTAACCAAATGACTCTTAAAATGTTGGTATACTTCTTTTTTATTAATTTTCTCTCTGCACATTTTTATATAGATGTGTTCTATGTACCATTTTATGTCCTTTTCAATATAATCAGTTGGTTTTTATTGATGTATGATAATTGTCCATATTTATGTTGTTCAGTGTGATATGTGTTTATAATGTATAAAGATTTAAACAGGGTCATTAGCATTTTCATCTGTATTAGTTTTTTATTACCATAACAAATACCTGAGATAATTAACTTATAAAAGGAAAAGTATTTTGGCTCACAGTTTGGGTTTGATTCCAGTTCATGATTGCTTGGCCCTGTTGCTTTGGGGCTTTGGGTGAGGCCAGCACCTCTTGGTAAGTTATGGTGAAAGTTCAGGGAGCAAAAGGGAGTGAGCACGTGGCCAGGATCCCAGAATGCCCTTCAAGGACACCTCCAATGGCCTAAAAGCCTCCCACTAGACCACATCTCCTAGAGTTTCCACCTTCTCCCATTAGTACCTCCCTGGGGACCAAGCTTTCAACATATGGCCTTTAGGGGACCTTAACAATCCAATTAGCACCATCTTCTTAAACATTATCATTTCTTTGTGTTCAGAACCTTCAAACTTTTCTCTTCTGGTTTTTTATAAATACATAATAAGTTGTTGTGAGCTAGAGTCACCCTAGTGTGCTGTAGACACTGGAACTTATTCTTCCTATATAATTGTATTTTCTAATGACACCAATAATGTGTGTTCAGTAATATTTCATTTGGTCTGTACTATGGTATTGCTTAACCAGTTCTCTCCTGTATTTTTTAGTATGATAATGCTGCAGTGGGCATTTACAGATGTTGTGTATGTGTAAACACACACACACACACATACATACACATACACACACACATTCAGCAAGGGCAACCATAGGTAAATTCCACGGTATTACAAGTTAAAGGGACTCCATGGCTTAAAATTTTAGATTGCATGGCCAATTTTCACATGGTTTTTCCTATGGACTAGTTTGGGCTTCCTTACAGTATAGTAGCCTTGGGACAGTCAGACCACTCATATGATTGCTAGTGATTGTAAGAGCAAGGTTTCCAAACAACAAAATATAAGTTACATCATCCTTTCAGACCCAGCCTCAACAATTATGAAGATTTTCACAGAAATCTGCCCAGATTTAAGAGAGACATAGCCCCTCCCTCTCAATAGATAGTTAGAATCACATTGTAGAGTGTCATGCAGAATGAGAGACACTGTCCTAGCTATTTTTGAAAAACCCAAACATTCCTACTTGCTTTAATTGAGAGTATGTTAGGATATCCATTTACCTATGTCCTTTGCAAATCTGATTAAATACAGTTACTTCTTTACTAATTTGACATTTTTAAATCTGTAACATTGAATATATTTTCATACGTTTATTGGACTTTTAGATCTCTTTTCATGGAATCTGGCCATTTGTAAATTTTTCTATGAGATTGTTACTAAGTTTAAAAGGTTTGGGGAAGTAAACTAATGCTTTCAAAGTGCACTATACATATGTTTTCGTCTTAATCTTCCTCTTTGACTTTATTGGCTTTTTTTGACCATACTGAAATTTATACTTTTTATATAGCCATATTTATCAATATTTTCTATTATAATTTCAGGGTTCTTGTTAAGAAAATTTATTCTTACTTCAATATTATCTTCAATATTTCCTAATTTCTTTCTAGATTTTGGACATATGGCCTTAAATCCACTCTATATAATGTTATATAGACCTTATTATATTGAACCATCCTTATTTCCTGAAAATATCCCCTTAGTCAGTAGGTATGTGATAATTTTTGAACTGTATGATTCCGCCTGCTAATATTTTTTTCCACATGGACTTTCTATAGTGTCAGCTTTCCCCCCATGTTCTCATTTCTTGTGACTGTTTTCCAATTCAGCAAAACTTAGGGTTTTTTTTTAAATTTTATGTCTGATTATTACCTACAGATATTACTTCATCTCTGAGGCTTTTCTCTGGTTTTTGTTGTTTTATATCATGTCTTAGTAGCATTAAACTGTGGTGACACTGCTGTAATTGTGTTGTATGCATATATTCCTGAGATAGCCTCATTACTTGTAGAGGTATTATTTTACTCATTCTCTTTTTTCTAAAAATAATAGTAATATTAGATCCCATCTCAGCGCTTTTCTGTTGTTCAATTTTATAGAAACTTATTTTCCCTGAACATTTAGAAGTGGTCAGGGTGGTTTTTCCAACTTCACAGAGCTCCCTCTTCTGTTGCTTTTATGAAATGTTCAAAATCAAGGCAGCTTGCTTTCTGAGTTCTCACCCCCAAAATGGTCTGGACTTCTCTTTCTTTGCCTTTGTTCCTTCTATCTATTTAAATTTGATTTCATCTATAGCTGTGTTTCCTGAGTATAAGGCCCTATCATAACAGGAGCTGTGGCTGGTTAATTTGAAACTTTCTCTTAACCTGCACTATTCCAAGGTCTCTCAGAAGTCCCCCAAGCCCTCTCACATGAACCTACTATTGCAATGGGTGAAACCCCCAATCCAGCTGCTGTTCTATGATTGGCTTTTCAGTTAATTCCTCTTGGCTATTTGGGGTTTCTTTGGTTCTCAGGTCCTTTTCTTTCTTTTGTTTCCTCTCAAGTCCCTTTCTCCCCCTTTGCTTGAGAAATTACTGAAACTTTATTAAATATTAGAAATTCTCACAGTTTGTCTATCTTTTCCCCTAATATACATTATATAAAGTAATCAGGAGTTTAAATAAAGAGTCTGAGAATCTACTTTAAAAATGAAATAAGAAAAAAAATGACATAGGAAAACAGAAAGGGAGAACTGAAAGTGGGAAATTCCTCTGAAACAGAGAGGACCATCCCATATAAATAGCCCATACCCATGGAGCCAGGACATTCACTCTACAGATCTTTGGAGCTTTTGCTTCCTCGCACAGGTAGTAGGAAACACTGTTCTGGTTGTCATCATGAACAACAGGTGCATCTTGCAAATTGTTCTCCTGTTGTGCTTCCCCACCACAACTCTTTCCCTAAGTTACCACCTGCTTCGACTCCAACAGAGCAGCAGCAGTTTGGAATGTCAGAAGCTCCTGCAGCAGTTGAATGGAAGGCCTGAAGACTGCCTCAGTGACAGGATGGACTTCAAGATCCCCAAGGAGATCAAACATCCACAGCAGCTCCAGAAGGAGCACGCTGCCTTTGTCATCTATGAGATGCTCCAGGACATCTTTGTTATTTTCACAAGAAACTTCTCTAACACTGGCTGGAATGAGACCATTGTCAAGGACCTCCTTGTTGAACTCCATCAGCAGATGGACCTCCTGGAAACAATCCTGGAAAAAAAACTGGGAGAGGAAAACAAAAGCTGGGGAAACTCCAGGACTATTCTGCACCTGAAAAGCTATTATTGGAGGATCCTGAGGTACCTGAAGGCCAAACAGTACAGCAGCTGTGCCTGGACAGTGATCCGAATGGAACTCTTCCAGAACTTCTCCTTCATTAACAGACTTATGGATCACTTTCAAAACTGAAGATTTCATGGATTGTTGTCTGGACTGGACAATGATTTCAAGCATGCTTCAACCAGTAGAAGCTCATGACTGACAGAACGCAGTGCATTTGAAAGGACAATACAAGACTTTTAAAATTTTTTATTAATTTATAAATTATTTTTTCTTTATTTAAATTTTTACCTTGAAAAATAAATTATTTATGATGCAAAACTCCATATGGCCATTTCAATTTCAACTTGATTTATACAACCACCTGTTTTAACAATTTCAGAATACCTCTTACATGCTCTTCATAAAATGTGCCTGCAAAGTAGTATAGTTTCTGACTCTTGCCTTTGAGGGATTTAAAATTCATGGAAGCCACATAATACACAAGGTAAGAGATGATAATGGAATCTGAACCTTCTAGGGCAATATATGTGGGTTGAATGCTGTGGGATTGGAGGGGAATAGGTCAGCAAGTGACTTGGGACTAGAAGCTGGGATGCTCATGGCTTTTGCTCTGTGCTTCAGGATCTCTGGTTGTAAAGTTAGAATTTAGCTCTCAGGTGAACCAAAGGAATATGCTAGCTCTTGTAGTCACCCTAAACCCTTCCTTGGCTGAGGGATGCTCTGCCCCTGACAGGAGTTTAAAATATCTGTGTGCCCCCAAGATTGAGGGGACCTCCCTGACACTTATTAAGTACCTTAATTTTGTTCTTCATAGTACAGTCAAGATTTATGGACATCTAAGGATGTCAGTTTCCAGGGAAAGGGAACAGAGGAAAAAAGACCTTGTTTATACTCTAGTTATCTGGCTAGTTTTGTTTCCATGTTTTTCAAAAACCAAGTCTATTCCTGGCCTCACAGCTTGGTGATACAGAATTCTGGGAATATCCTATCTGGTTTTCCTGATGTTCTGCATCTCTGAAGCCCCACACTCCCCAAAGTAAAAATCCAAGATAGGTGCAAAAGATGAAATCCAATTTTAAAGCCAGGTTAAAAGCTAGGAAGCATGGGTGAAAGAAAATTCAGATGAGTTAGAGAACACCAATTTTCCCCATGCTTGCACTGGAATAATCAAATTTTCCAAGCAGCTCGTGGGTACCTGACCATCATATGGCAACTGGCTGGTTTTTGGTCTTTGTACTGATCTCTTGGGAACCTGAGCTAGTTTGGCTATTACTGTCATTTGGAGCTGCCATTTACTGAGAGATTCTAATGAAACGGGCAGTGTGCTGAGCACCACCTATGTACATATTTCAATTTGATCCTCTTTCATACACTCTTATGTAAGCAGTATGCCTACAGAGTGGTTACCTATTTCACACTTTTTCCACTTTATAAGTCAGGAAACTAAGTCTTCTTTGTGTAGTAACCACCCAAATTTCACATAGCTAGTAAGTGGAAGTTTATAAAAGTAGTACAAAGGAGAGAATCTGAAAAGGTCTTATTTGAGTCTATGCATTTTCTCAAAGAGCAGCATGGAAATCTGAGTTTCTTTAAAGAATTAAGTCTTCAGGAGATGAAATTTGTCAGAACTATTGTGCTGCAACTGAACTCAGGGCTCCCCCTTCTGATTCAAGGTGGTAACACATGGGCTGTACAATCAAGAAGTGCCAACCTGGTGGGCCTGCAGCTGTCAACCCAAACTAGTCAGGTTCCCTGTAAAAATCAACATTCCCCCTTCTTTCAACTCCCCACATCGACTCTTCTGAAAGCTCTTCTGCAGCAGTGTTCTCTTGTGCCTTGGTTCAAATACAAGAGCATCATGTAGAAATACAGAGTCTATGCTGTGTTTAGAGCATCCAGGGGGAAGCTGAGGAAGTCTCAGCAGTGGGCCTTGAGAGCCCACTGCCTTCTCTGGCCCTGCAGCTACCCTGACCCAGAAACTGGATAGTTTATGAAAGGCCTGCTCTTCCTTTGGTCATTGACCAAAAACACAGGAGAGGCTTCTGCAGAATTTAAATACTGTGTTGCTATTGAATATCCAGATCACCCACACAAATAACCAAAAGTATGTCTATCACTAGTAAAGAATAAATGACACTTTAAATTAATTTCAATAAGAATGAGGGAGCCTAGCCCAAGGGTGACATTTGCATATGCTAAACATATGGATGAAGGCTAGAGTAAAATAATAAGATCACTTTTAATCACCAGAATGGCTCACAAGAATAACACTTTTGTGAAGAAAACCATCCAAGGAAAGTCTTGAGACTGAAAGCGAGATGTCAAGATTATGAGGATGACAAAAGACAGCATAACATCTACAGCCTGTGACTGGGCTGAATGCGTGCCTCAAAGCTCACGTTGGAAACTTAAGCCCCTCCAGCAGCAGTGTTGGGAGGAGGGGCCTTTAAGAGGAGTTTGGGACACCACTAGAGATCCCTCCTGAATGGATCTGTACCTTTCTTGAAGGAATGAGTTAACTATCATGGCAGCGCAGCCCCATTTTCTCCCATTTACAGGTTTTCTCTTCCCTTCTGCTTTCCTCCATGAGTTAAAGCACCATCACGCCCTCACCAGAAGCAGAGAAGATGTGGCTTCCTGATCTGGAACTTCTCAACCTCCAGAACTATGAGCCAACAAAAACCTCTTTTCTGTATTAATTGTTGCATTTTGTTATAGCACCAGAAAATAGGTTGAGAGAGCATAATTTTGTGTGTTTCCTTGTTTTGAGGAGAAAGAGACAGAGAGAAATTCCCTGGGTGGTCTGGAGCTCTGATACTCCTAGAGGACTTCCTTGTGGAGATTAACAAGGACTTTAGGGGCTGTCTCATGCACAATTTGAAATTGTGTGCACTGATGTGATGAAACTCTCTCTTCCATCTTCTTCAAACCTTCAGTAAAGACGGCTGTCCATATAAAGTCCTTATGTGTGTAGAATTTCTGTGCATGGATCACAGAAAGTGTCCAGGTCCGTTTTTCAAAAAGTATGTGGAAACAAGCACGGGGTGAGCAGAGCTTTATAATGAGCCAGATTTGCAGAGACAGAAGGCAGGACATTGACAACAGAGACAGCTTTCCTCTTTACATCTCATACCTCAGGACTCCAAGGAAATCATATAGAGGATGCTGCACTTCTTGGGACATAGATTAGGAGGAGCCACCTTATCCAGCTCTTAGGTGATAAGAAGACCCTGGAAAACAAATGGGTCACCTACAAATATAGAAATATTGCCTCAATATATGAAGATGCAGATGTGTAGGGACAATATCAGCACAGATGTATGTTGTCTTTTTTTTTGCAATTAACAATGCTGATATGGAGGCATTTTAGGGTACATTAGGCAGTTTCAGGCACTCATATTACACCTGATCAGGGACTTGTTCATAAAATACTTTTAAGAAAATAAACAGTATGCCACAGACTAGGAGAAAACATTTGCAAATCACACATCTGATAAAGTACTTGTATTCCTTAGATATATATTTTTAAATGCTCTGAAAACACAATTTTTAAAAAAAGAAGAAAAATAGGTTAACATATTTGGATGGACATGTCATCAAACTAGAATGTGACTAAAAATCAAGTATGTGGAGATGGTAGATCCTTCCTCATGAATCCATGGTAGCTTAGGCCAGATAATGAATATGAAATGACTTTTGATTACAGAGGAGCCCATTCCAGAGAGAGGACCTTCTGTATCCACTGCTCTTTCTGAGAAAAGCCCACCAGGATGGTGGCCGAGTATAGATGAAACATGGGAGGTCACCCAGCAGAGATGATAGGGGGATTTCTGTCTTGCCTGCTCTGGTTGTGAGACATACGGGGAGGGCAAGTAGTTGGTGACAGGTCAGAAGGTGCATGGCTCCCAGAACCCAGATCTCAACCACTGCAGGCATTCTCTTAAATCTGTTATGATGATGTTTTTTGATCCTAAAATAGAAAATCATTTTGTGAGTCATTTTGTTCTCAATATGAATTGTTGATTTTAAGCATCAGTTTAATTGTCTTTAATCCATAAAATAGTTAGTTTAAAACAAACTCCAACATTGGACTAGAAGTGCCAGTATAGTACTCTTTTAATTTAGTAGGATCAAGTTAATTACATAACTCATTAATTGATTTTTTGGAGAGTACTCCAGAAAGTTGATCACATCAAACATTTATCATCAAATCAGAAAACTCTGCTTCAAGTGACATTCTATCTGAAATTCCTGTTTAGCTTTATAATTCCCTTTGTAGAGGGCTCTTAGAAAACCAAAAAAGGCATCATTTAATTATATCCCCTAACAATTAGCTTAGAAAGTTCTTAAAAATGGAGTCTACTTCAAAAAACCCTTTTAATAAAATGAAAAGACATGTAATACACGGAGAGAATATATTTACAAGTCCTATATTAGATGCAGGACTTATATCAATTTTTTAAAATGAACTCTCAAAACTCAATGATAAGAAAACAAATAAGCCACTAAAAGAATGACAAAATATTTTTAAAAATTTCACCAAAAGAGAGACACAGATGGCAAGTAGGACAGGAAATGATGATCATCATTAGGCATGAGGGCAATGCAAATTAAACCACAATGAGACACAAGTACATACTTACTAGAATAACTAAAGATGAAAGGCCTCATCATTGAGCATTGGCAAATCCATGAAGCAACTGGAACTCTCATGTCCTGTTGCTGAAATTTAAAAATTTTAAAAGCAACTGCTTTGGAAAACCATTTTACAATTTCTCAAAAAGATGAAACATATACCTATCATAGGTATATGTTTATAACAAGTCGTTCCCAAGAGAAAAGCGGGCACGTATCTATATGCAGACTTGTACATGAGTGTTCTAGAAGCTTTCTTTGTAATAGTCTGAAATTGGAAACAACTCACTATCCATCACAAGTGAATGACTAAAGAAATCATAGTATATCCACACAATGTAATACTGGTCAGTGATAGAAAGAAATGAGTCATAGAAAAACAACCATAAGGATGAATCTCCAAATAATTATGCTGAAGATAAGAAGACAGAACAAAAAGGAGTGAATCCTATAATATCCCATTTATACAAAATTCTAGAAAGGAAACCTAATCTATAGTGACAGAAAGCAGGAGATGGAGACAGTGGTGTTTAGAAATGAGATAGTAAGAGATTACTAAGAGATACAACAAGATTTTTGAGGAAATGTGGACATATTCACCAACTTGGTTGTGGTGATAGTTTCATGCATATGTATTTATATCAAAATTGCTAGTGTTCTCTTTGAATGTACGCAGTTTATTATGTCAATTATACTTAAATTAAAACTCTTAAAAATAAACAGGGGCCAGGTGCAGTGGCACACAAGTATAATCCTAGCGGCTCTGAATGCTGAGGCAGGAGGATCATGAGTTCAAAGCCAGTCTGTAATTCCAGCCACTTGGAAGACTGAGACAGGAGGATCATAAGTTTGAGCCCAGTTGAGACAACTTAGGAAGACCTTGCCTCAAAATAAAAAATGTAAAGGGCTAGGGATGTAGCTCAGTGCAAGAGTACCCCTAGGTTCAATTCCTAGAACCAAAAAAAAAGTAAATGAAATTAAGATAGGGGCCAGCTATGCTGGCACATGCCTATATTCCCAGCTACTCAGGATATCAGGAGGCTGAGGCAGGAGAACTGTGAGTTCAATACCAGTCTGGGCAATATAGCAAGCTGCTGACTCAAAAACAAACAAACAAACAAACAAAATCACCTGTGTATGTATGTCTATTGAAAAATAAATAAATGAATAAAACAGGGCCAAAGCATCTTGTGTTCATTTGTCAAGCTCAACATACATAATTTGATGTCCTAAGTTTTTCTTAATAAGCCTTCAAGATAAGATTGAATCAACAGGCACCTAGAAAGGGAAATGCCATCAATACAGTGTAAGTTCTTCAATTGCCAGTCATAGGCTAGCTTGTTAGAAGTCTTTATTTATGGCACATTCACAATCATCCTTCATATTTTAAAAGGTTGCCCAAGAAGATGATCGATATTCCCACACACTAAAATTGTAAAAAAATCCTGAGCACTTTATGAATTGCAAACCTGTCCCAAGTACATTTCAAGTTGTAGGTTCCTCCAGTGCTTAAGGAAAGTAAATTTTCCTTTATTTTTAAATTGTGGTAAAATACTTATAACATAAAATATGTCATTTTAATCATTTTTAAGTGTTCAATTTATGGCATTAAGTACATTCATATTATTGTGCAGCCAGCACCACTATCCATATCCAGAACTTTTTCATCTTCCCCAACTAAAACTCTGTACCCATAAACATGAACTCCTCACTACCCACTCTTTCTGTCCCCTGGCAACCACCATCTCCTTTCTGTCTCCATTAATTTGGCTATTCCAAGTTCTTCATGTAAGTATTATGAAATCATACAGTCTTAGTCCTTTAGTGACAACCTGTTCATACCTAATATAATATCTTCAGATTTTATCCATATTGTAGCCTGTGCCTAAATTTCCTTTTTAAATCTGAATATCATTCCATTTTTTTTTGTGTGTGTATATATATATAATATATAAATATATTATATATAATTTGTGTGTACATATATATTTGTAAATATGTTTTTATGTACAGATATATATGTACACACACATTATTTTCTTCAAGCAATTCTCCTGAATGATAGATAGATAGATAGATAAAACATCTTATTTATTTATTTATTTATGACAGCGGAATGCATTACAATTCTCATTACACATATAGAGCACAATTTTTCATACCTCTGGTTATATACAAAATATATTTACACCAATTTGTGTCTTCATACATGTACTTTGGATAATAATGATCATCATTGTGAGGAGGTCTAGAGCTCAACAATTCTGCAATGAGACTTGGGCAAGAGATCTTATTTGCCTGTCAATCAGCCAGATCTCCTGACTAACGCCTGTCAATCAGCAGGACCCCCTGGCCAATCCTGGAGTTCAGCCAACTCCCCTGACCAACTCCAAGGGGGAAAGGGACCCTAGAAACACCTTTTCCCTTCCTGCTGTAAGCCCCATAAAAGTCTAGTCCTGTCGAGATTCCACGCAGTTTCTCCTCAGACCCTTCCCCTGTGCCTTCTGTGGGTCTGATCGAGTTCTGCCCAGGAGTGATATCTCAATAAAGCCTCCCCAGCCTGATCTGACAATCATATTCCACCATCATTTCTTACACCATTCCCCCTCTCTTCCCCTCCAACCCCTCTTCCCTATGTAGAGTACATCTATTCCTCACATGCTCCCTCTCCCTATCCCACTATGAAACAGTCTCCTTATATGAAAGAAAACATTCAGCATTTGGTTATTTGGGATTGGTTCACTTCACTTAGCATTATCTTCTCCAACTCCATCCATTTACCTGCAAATGCCATGATTTTATTCTCTTTTATTGGTGAGTAATATTCCATTGTGTATATGCCACATTTTTTTAATCCATTCATCTATTGAAGGCATCTAGGTTGGTTCCACGGTTTAGCTATTGTGAATTGTGCTGCTAATTCTTCTCAGAATCCCCTGAGGAAAGTATTGGTATCTCCTCACACATAAAAAAACTTGAAATTCAATAAGGACAAGTAAGTAACTTGCCTAAGCCCCCAGTTGGTGAAAAAACAGAGACATGTTTGGGATCAGAGATCAAACTCTACTATCATCTACTATCAACCCAAATGCTATTTTCATGGAACATGTAGCACTAATATTGGGCATTATGTAAAATTGTGGATGTATAACCGACGTGATTCTGCAATCTGCATTTGGGGTAAAATTGGGAGTTCATAACCCACTTCAATCTAATGTATGAAATATGATATGTCAAGAGCTTTGTAATGTTGTGAACAACCAATAAAAAAAAATATTGTCATTAAGAGACAGAAGAGGTAGCTCTATTGCTCTCGCTGCAGCACTACGGCTCCTGGCTTTGCTCCAGGTGCTGCAATAACTGGGGACTATGAGGACCTTCTGTAGAAGGGACTGCTGTCCTCATTCCAGCACTTGGTCTCCCATTCCCATTCAGAATATCTCTGCCCCCCATCCTCTCTCTGTCTCTTGCTCTAGATAGAAGAGCAGGAAATTCCCATTTGCTCCCTCGCCAGACTCTACAGAGAAACATTTTCTCTAAAGCTCTTGGAGGCAACTGTCTGGATCATGAGTCATCATTTTCCTTGGCAGGGCTGCATTTCCTTCTTTCGACCACTACAATTTTATCCTGCGCTAGCAAGAAGGCCTTGTGTGCAGTTTCCCTTTCAAGTCTGACACACATTGCTTTTGTTATCTCATGGGAACGCTTAAGAATGAAAATGGGCTGTGTCTTCTAATGGAAATACACAGCAAATTTCTCTTTCCCTTCACTTTTAATTTCTTGGCTCATTTTCTCTTTTATAAAACCCAAAGGGATGACAATTTTCAAAGCAGAAAATAACCTACTAATCCAGAAAAGCCTGAGTTGGAAAACTGAATTTAAAAGTTCAACTATTTAAAAAAAGAGGTTGGTTATACTTCAGTGGTAAAAGCACAGGGTATAAAATGACACAAACCTGAGAGTCCATGAAGGTTCTACCACTTTCTAACTCTACAATCTTGGGCAAGTTATGTAATCATACCTTAAACCCTAGGTTTGCTGGAAGAAATAAAGGAAATAGCAAGATATACAATGTGATCAATTCAGCACAGAGTATTGCCTATACCACCGCCCAATAATTAGCTAAATTAAAATTAAATAAAATTATAAAAAATTTCTTATACAAAATGAGATGGGTTTTTGGAACACCTTTCCCAAAGTCCCATACAACTAGAGAGTTGAGAACAGCAATATTCTCATAATGGGATCTAAATAAATATCATTTTTGCTAGTGTCATATTTATAGATATTGGGAAGACATATTCAGCATCTGTGATTACAAATATAAATAAGCCACTTCCAAAATTCCACTTTCTGCATGTGGTCCCTCAAAAGTTATTTAAGAAGCAAGAACAATTATTTCACATGTCTTTGAAATGTCAAGAGAAAAAATGGGCTCAGGGTGTAGGGAAGCATGATCAAGGAGGAGAATCAATCTTTCCTGATTTCTTCTATGACTGAAATGAGTTCTGAATGGGCATCAGATCCAGGCTGGCCCCCTGAGGACTCTGGCATCTCAGGGCCACAGTGACTGGTCAGAAGTAGGTATGTGTCTTCAGAAGAGATCACAGACTGACAGGCAGAATTCTTGCTGAAATGCTGAAGGAGGGAGCAATGGCAGGTATGTGTCTGGTGTCAGCCTGGAGCCAGGACTGTCACATCCATCCAGCTTGCAACTTGTGCTCAACAGAACTGTGGGTGATGCCTATCTGTGTTGAGCCTGGTGTGTCCCACCTGGAAGGAATGTTTTGAAGAATAAAGCCAACTCAAAAGGACAGCAGAAGAGAAAGACGAAGATACATTGTTGAAAATATTGTTCTAACCACAGGGTATAAAATAACACAAACCTGGGAGTCCATGAAGGTTCCACCTAACATGCTTAAGTTATCTGATCATAGCAAAAAGATTAAAGAGAGTAGAAAATAAACTAGAAACCCACACATCTGCTTATTGGCATAGCCCATCTGCATGTTTTGGGGGGCAGGATGCTCCAGCTAGGCCCACTCTCAGAAGCATAGACAGGAAGCCTCGGCCCACGCCTAACCAACCCCTTCCTTTCTCTCTCAGTGTCAGCTGACGCTATGCACTAGTCAAGGTTGGCAGTTTACAAAACTGACTTCTACCTCCCACTGAACACTTTAACTTGGGGCTCAGTTAAACCTCTAAAGGAAGATGGCCAGGGCTTCGGGGTTAAACTGCCTTCTCATTTCTATTTAGAAGATAGGTCTTAGAAGCACATAGATTTGTCCTTCATGCAAGTCAACAATCATTTTCTAAGTGTACATTGACTGAGCTAAGTAAGCCCTGGGCTCACAAAGACAAACCAGAGATGGACATTCTTTGAGGAGCTCATTTTCAGGGGGAGGAAACATAAGCGTATGACTGAAAATGATAGCATGATGATAAATGTTGCTGGAACACAATGAGCGATGCTGAATATGCCTTCCCAATATCTATAAATTTCTTATAGAAGCCCAGTGAGATTGGGATTTGACCTACCTGATAGAGTAGCCTTCACAGAGGTAATATTTGAACTTGGACTTGAAGAGACAGTCACATTTTATTTTTCTTTATTTGTTCTTATTATTTGTGCAGGACTTTAGAATGCATTTTTACATATTATACATATAAGGAGTATAACTTCCCATGTGGAGTTACATTGGTTATATATTCACATATGCATATAGGAAAACAATGTCTGATTCATTGCACTATCTTTCCTATTCCTGTTCCCCTACTCTTTCCTTCATTCCCCTTTGTCCAATCCAAAGTACTTCTAATCTTCCCTACTCTAACCCTTTGTTGTGACTTAGTATCCACATACCAGAGAAAATATTCAGCCTTTTGTTCTTTGGAATTGGCTTATTTCACTTAGTAATAATAGTCTCCAATTCCATCCATTTACTGGCAAATGCCTTAATTTCATTTCTCTTTAGAGCTAAATAGTATTCCATTGTGTAAATGAGATTCCATCTCACTCCAGTCAGAATGGCAATTATCAAGAATACAATAACAATTCAAGTAACAATAAATGCTGGCAAGGATGTGGGGGAAAGGGTACACTCATACCTTGCTAGTGGACTACAAATTGATGCAACCACTCTGGAAAGCAGTATGGAGATTCCTCAGAAAACTTGGAATGGAACCACCATTGACCCAATTATCCCACTCCTCAGTTTATACCCAAATTACTTAAAATCAGCATAACAGTGACACAGCCACACGAATGTTTACAGCAGCTCAATTCACAATAACTAAACTATGGAACCAACCTAGGTGCCCGTCAACAAAACACGGATGGATAAAGAGAGTCACATTTTAAAATGAAAAGAATGGGGAAAAGGCATTTCAAAAAGGATGGAAATTTGAACAGAGTCATGAAAACACACGGCCTCCTCAGGAAATGTCACAAAGTACAGAGCAACTAGAATAGGTACTGGGTAAAAGTGGGGAGGAATGAAGCTGAAGTTGAAGTTGGGGTAGATGTGAGGACCTAGCAAGCTGGACGTGGGTGCTGAGGAGCGGCGTGGTAGTATTCCTGTTTTGGACAGAGCCTCTGGTCACAGCTGGAGGAACAGACTGCAAGGAGAAAGGATGGTGAGCGGCTGAGCACAGGGGATGGCAACCTGAACTAGGACTGAGGAGGGGTCCGTGTCACAGCCACTTAGCACAGGAATCAGTTCTTTGTAAATCTGTGCCTTCCTATGACCTTTTCTCCTCACTGTCCCAGTATCACTTCAATGTTGCCATTGTCACATGATGAATTTTTGAAAGGACAGAAATTAGAATTCTCTATCTGGCTGAGAAAAAAAAAAAATTATCGGTGTTGTTAATGAACCACTCTCTTAGGCCCAGAACTCTTGCCAGATCCGAGTAAAGGCGCTTAGGTGTCTCTGAAGCAGGGGCCGTGCAACACTGGCTGAGTGCACAGTCATCTAAAGAGAGAAACATCCTCCACATCAGTGTAAGGTGTAAATCCACTTCTGTGACATACATTGTTCCTTCCTGGTGGCATCACAACTCTCTTTCCTGGGAGCACTTAGAAGGATTTTCCATTCTGTGGTGGATATTGCCAAGCTTTAGGCAGACTGGGTGGGACACGGGCCCTGCTCTGTGGCTATGTGCAACAAGGCCATGACAGTTCTATCTAATGTCCCCTCTCTCACCTGCACATGACGAATTTTTAACTCTGGTGAAACTCAGGCTCTGGTGATGGGACATATTCATTTCCTAGGGAAGTTGTCACAAAGCGCTACAGATGAAGTGACTTACAACAGCAGAGATTTATTGTGTCACAGTCCCAGAAGATCAAGGTACTGGCAGGGTTGGTTCCCTCTGAGGGCTGAGGAGGAGGATCTGCTCCAGGCCTCTCTCCCAGCTCCTGGGGGTCTGCTGGCAGGCCTTGGCTTCTGCTGCTCCACTCTGTTCTCCTCCTTCCTCTTCTAAGCTTTTTCTTCTGTGCACTTCTGTGTCCAAATTTCCCCCTTGTTACCAGGGCACAAGGATTAAGAGCCTACCCTACTTCAGCATGACTCGTCCTAATTAATTACACCTGCAACAATTCTATTCCCAAAGATGGTCTGTGCCATGGTATTAGGGGTCAGGGCTTCACCATGTGGGTGGGGTGGGGAGACACGATTCACCTTTGACCCAGTGAAGATGAGATCCCCTTCCTCTTCTCCCCCCCGCAAATGACTTTGTGTGCATAACAACTCTTGTATCAAGCTTTGTCTAAAGAGAGTCCCTTCTCTTCACCTTCGTTTTCTCCATCTGCAGCAGGATGCTGCAACCCAACTTCAACTTTCCTTTAAATGTTGCTATGAAAACCAAGCAACTAAAATGCCACAGAAATCTTCAAAGACTGTTAAAATTGAACCTTTCATAATATTTGCTGTAAATTTTATAAATAGTCTAAAGCATAAGAATATAATTGGTGAGTTATATTTTGGCTTTAGACCAACTGGCCTCTGTTGGGCATGTGTGGATTTTGGCATCTATTGAGAATGGATAGGCCACACATGGGGAGGGGACAACATTTAGTACTAGCTTCTTCCCTTCCAGGATGTAACCTGATCTCTGCGAAATTCCAGCATAGCTTTGAGTCCCAAGGATTAATTTTATACTATTAACCATAACCCTAAAATAATAAATGTGTTCATAAGAGAGCCTTTTTTTCTGTTTACCTAAATTTGGTTTTATTTCTTACTGCCTAATTGGATTTACTAAGGTACAAGTGCTTAGACTCTCTGGGCCATAGTAGAATACTCTCTGTGATTGACAAAGAAGGGTTGGTTCTCATATTGCTTCATCCTAAACCCTTGGTTTCACCCCAGGTTCCTGTTGGCTTGGGAAATATATACATGCAGAAGCAATGGTAGGCAATCTCATAGGACATCTACTACCTGTGTAGGACTTTTCCAGCACAAAGTCTGGCACATAGTAAATGCTCAATAAATGATAGATATTTTCCCTCTTTGCATGCTTTTTGAAACTATTAGTATCTTGTTAAAATATAGAGGCTTCTATTATAAAACAGTCTCATCACTATGCCAAATTAGAACTTCACAAAATCTTGGAAGCTCAATTATTCTCTTCTATGTAGATAAAAACAGCAATGTGGTCATGTGGTTGTCTGGTCAACAAGATAGAACCAAGTATAATGTCCTTGGGTATCTCCAATATATTCATAGAATGAGAAAATGGCCTAGACACTTGTCTTTGGACTCCAGGTCCAATAAAATTTCTGTCATAGACCTTGTTGCCTGAACTCAGCTCAGCATTAAAGATCCCATTAGGTTTTATGCTCCACACCAAACTTCTAGGCTGACCTTATTTTCTATCCCCTAATAACCCAGCCATATAAACACAAAAATAAGAATGACAACAGGGATGGCATTCCATCTGTAGATGTCTTATCACAGGGAGCTCTAACCAGACCCTAATGAGTCCCTGTTTCCTTTTCTATCTTGTTTCTCTATCCAATTATTACTTAGGAATGAAAAAACAGGCATCCCATACGCTGAGCAATTAGAGATACCCAGACAGAGCCCAAGGCTCTCTACAGGTTCTGAGCAGGGATGATGGACTATCACACTGCAATAACTTCTAAGGACATCACTTCACTCATTAGTGACATTTTTTTTTCACCAAAAAGTCTAAAACCTCTCCTGACATTCTTCACTTTCTCTCTCTCTTTATTGTTTTTTGTTTGCCAGAAGTGATAAGTGGTAATAAGTCAGAGATAAAATAATGGTAGAGGGAAGCAGTGGGAGAACAATTTACAATTCTAATTTCTTGACCTTAATGAACTGCTGTCATTAACAGAGACTGCCCCCCTGCCACCTACTGCCCAATGCATGTCACTATGATCATAAATGGTCACCAACCTGCCTGTATGTGAAATATAGTTTCCTTTCAATAGTGAATGGCCCGTAGTGATCTCACCCAGCAACAAATAAACCAAAAGAGAAGGAAACACATTTTCATAAACTTTTTTCCAGGTGTGATCACATAGAAATAAGGTTTTCAGGTGCCTCAAACCAATGATCATTGACCAGTTGCAATGTTTTCCTCCTGGCCATATGGCTAACCCAGAATGAGTCACTGAGTCACATCACCCTCTGTGTGGACATCTTTCTCCATATGACATTTAATTTTCAAAATACAGACTCATAAAAGTTCAGATAAGAGACTGAGCATTAAACATTTAAGTAATTTGCTTTAAGTGAAGTAGTGAGTAAAGACCAGAACATTCAAGATGATGCAAAAATTTAATTGGCTCAGGTAATGTCACTACTTAGTAACTTTTAAAAAGCTTATTTGACAAGGAGAGATTGTATTGAGGATACCTTCACATGAATGGCAATTGAGAAACCCTTCATTTTCTGTGTATTTATTTTTAATCTTTCATCTACACTTGTGAATTGGACAGCTTATCACCCTCAGGACATTGGAGACACCAGGCTCTGCCAGGGGGCTCAGTGTCTGTGGAGAAATGTGCAGTTGGAGGCAAGATAAGAACAGTCACAGAGGTATGAGAGAGCTGCCGGAGTAAGGGGAATTGAGATATGTCCCTCCTGAGACCCCGGACTGCAACCCCTTAGCTGGGGAAGCAGAATCCAATACCAACGGCCATCTGCTTCTACCATAATGCTGAGTGTGCCCTCATTATTCCCACCCAACCATCGAAATGCCCTCAAAGAACAAAGAGAACAAACTAGGATTTTAGCAGTCACAGTCTGGATGACTACAAATGGGATTTCTTGGTAGCAGTGATTTTCTAATAGCATCAAAGAAATTGTTGTTGGAAGGACAGCTCCAGGATCCCCAGGTCAGGGTGAAGGCTCAGTTTTGTCAAAAACCTGAGCTCTCCTCCTCTCAGTATTCTTCTCCTTGAGTAGGGAGAGAAGGGCTGGGGAACCTGGGAATCACACCCTTACGGCTTCATAATTAGAGGAGAAAGAAAAGATTATATGCATTATTGTTAACCCTCAAATTGCTAAGTAGTATTTTCATTATTTTTGAAAAGAAGAAACTAAGTAGTTAGTAGTAACTATATTGCTTTAAGTACTTGGTTAAAAAAAAAAAAAAAAAAACAGAGGAGGAACTCATGGCCAGGGTGTTCATTCTGATTCCTAAACTACTTTAATGCACCACAGTCTATGAACGTTTGCTGAATGAATAAATGCATGAATACAGACTTCCCATCTAAGTGAGAGGTAAATTCTTTCCAATCTCCCTTAGTGCCCTCCAGTCCGTCATCATCCAACCTCATGGCTGCCAGTAATTTCATTTTACTATGAAGGACTACCACAGCCAAAACTAAGACAGTCCCAGCCAAAAAGAAAAAAGCAAATTCCGAAGTCCAATTGCTTTGGTCTTTGGAATTTTCTGATGGGAAGCTCAAGGGCTCCGTAAGAAGAAGCACACCATAAGAGATGGGAGGAATTTGGTCTAGTGACAGAGTACCACAGGACCTGGGCAAAACATCCCTGGGCTTTGGTGTGACTGACAATAGATCTTTCTTGATCAGTCACTCTTGCTCTGGGGATGTACTTTGAAAATACTGGGAACATGTGAACACACACTTGAAAACTCCTGTACTGGGAGTCTGGCTATACAGTGGCATGGTGCCATGGTAGCTAATAAAGATAGTCATAATGGGAGCCCATCTTCTCTTCCTCCCTAATTCCTGAGAATCTGGATGGAAAAAAGGATTTTTGGAATATCTGAGCATTATGACAGGAAGAGAGTACCCCCCAAGGAAAGGAGAGAACATTCTAAGTCACATGAACCTTGAGCCAATGAAATATAAAAAGAGAAATGAGGTTCCTAGTTCAGGAGGGCAGATAATCTCCCTCTTTCATCTCTTCTTCCTCCCAATATTTCATTAAAATGACAATAAGTCAGTTATTAGAGAGTAGAGTCAGGAGATAGAGTCTAATGAGTATGAAACAAGAAGTAGAGGTTTAAGTGTATCATTTTCATCCATATTTATTCCCTTCAGTGTTTTAGAATATTATCAAGTATCAATGAAGAATGAAAGCAATATAACTATTTCCTTTAGGACTGCGTTCAGCTCCAAGTAACAAATCACCTTATTAGAGCAGATTCAACAGAAAGGGGTTTATTTTCTCAACCTACAAAAGATTGAGATGTAAGTAGTCTGGGCTGGCCAGCTTTTCAACAGAGGAGCCTGGGTCTTGGGTGCTCCCTTTCTGCTCTGCCATTTTTATAGTGTCACTGTTAGATTTATCAACTCATGGCCTTTACCTGGCTGCTGCACCTGCAGGCATTACTTCCACATTTCAGTAAGGTATATGTGGGTAGTGGGGCGTGGGGACAGTACCTGTGCTGGGAGAGGAGCAGCTCTGGCAGAATTCCTTCTTTTCCAAATGGAGTCTATGGTTATGGATTTTACAGCTGGACATGTTGCCTCTATCAATAAGGAAAAAGAGAGAATGGAAAATGGGTGAACATGTTACAAACATAACATCTCACAAAATCTAAAAGAATCCAGGAGAAATGAGGAGAAATGGGCCTTGGTACAAATAAACTACATTTATTATCTTTTAACATGAAGGCAAAATTATAATCTACACTGATAAATCAATCCATATGAATTGTAGTATCTTATTTAGAATTATGGAGTTTACCATAAATAGTAAAAGAAAAGAAAGAAAGTAAAAAATAAGTTCCTCTGTAATTGGAAGGGAAGATGGTGAAATGGGAGAGGATTTTTCTTATTTAATTACACTGTTTTGATTTTTTTTAATGCTGTGTGTGCATGTGATGTGGTTATAATTATTATAAAGAGAGGAAAGCATGAACATGTTTTCTACTTCAAGCAGGTGAAATAGGATAGAATTGTCATAAATATACTTAAGAGCTAGCATAGAGTCTACACTTAATATATTTCAACAAATATTTGTGAGTAAAAATAGTTTGTTTATAAAAGTATTTTCTTTTTTTTTTAGAAAGAGAATTTTAATATTTATTTCTTTTAGTTATTGGCGGACACAACATCTTTGTTTGTATGTGGTGCTGAGGATCGAACCCGGGCCACATGCATGCGAGGCGAGCGCGCTACCACTTGAGCCACATCCCTAGCCCAAAAGTATTTTCAATTAAAAAGTAAAACTAAATAGTTACACACTCCAAAACATAAAAAATAACCATAAGTAATGGAAGTTAGAATATGTGATGATCTTCATTTGGTGTGAGTTAGCTAGGGCTTTTGGTTGTGGCCAATCTATGTCGAAAAGAGCCAAATATTTTAATATTGGCTTTCTGTAGTTTGCTAAGATCCTGGTATCTTAAAAGAACCTCTCCATCTATTATCTTATGCCTAAAATTCAGCTGTCAAAATGTCTTCGTTTTGTCTCAAAGTTTTGTGAATCACTTTAAATGTTTGAGATGTGTATAAATGAGAATGCTCATTCTTGGCTCTGGAACCTAAGAGCTGGTTCTGATAAGCCTTAGGGGAAGGAATTTGAAGGCATAGAGAGGATGGCATAAGGGGACACAACCAAAGTGGAGAAAGAGTAGGCAGAGAGAAGGATCAAAACCAATCTTTCATCATTTTGATAGCAACAAAGAGTCAAGGAATGTTTATCTCTACTGAATTAGAAAAGTAAGTTCCTTTAATGTCCTTTTTTCTCCCTTTCCCTATCTCCAAAATGAGAATGAAAATACCCACTATAAATTTATTTTAGAAGAATTTTTTGAAAGATGTAGGCAACTATATGTCTATCCATGAGCTTTGAAAAGCAACTAATCATCATTGACTTCATGCTTTGAAGATGACAAATGTCCAACATTAGTACAAAACATAGGCATTAAACACAAAGTAATATAACTTTCTGGTCATATTATTTGGGATATTCAAATATTTAGCAACTGGTATGACAGTGGAAGGTAATAGCAAACAACTTCCAAAGCCTTAAAACTCTGCATTCTCTTTGATTTGGCATTTATGTTTCTAGAATTTTATAGTAAGAAAATAATTAGTCAGATTTTTGAAAAGGTGTTAAGCACAAGTATGTACTGGTTCGGATTTTGTAATAACCCAAATGTAAGAGTAAAATATAAATTTCTAACCATAGAAGATTAATTAAGTAAATTTTGCCACAATTTTAAAATGAAATACTCTATATCCATTAAAAACAATTATGCTACATCTCTACACATAGACTGAGAAGTTATTCTATAGCCAATACACTGAGTATGGGGATGAATTTAAAAATAACATGTAAACTATAACCCATTTTGTGGGAAATATATACAGACACATATAAAATAAAGCCTAGAATTAATCAACTAAAATGGTAAAATAGTAAATTGACTCTAAGGTTGATGAATAGATTTATTTCTTCTTTGGCCTTTTTCTGAATGACTAACACATTCAGTAGCAGATAATGAGTTTTGTAACCATTTAATACTAATAAAGCTATCTCAGTTTTGAAGTCTGAAATATATGGTCTCCAGCCTTATCACAGTCCTAATGAGTCATTTGCCCTAGCTGCATCCTGACATTCCATTTACTACCCCAGGCCCCTGACGACGAAATAACTGAGAACGTGAAAATAAGCTGTACTTGATAGAGCAATAAGCCCCAATTTAATTTCTGAGATTCACATAATGGTAGTATTTTATACCTCAATGTAATCTTAAAACATAATTACCCACTCATAAACCTTTATCATCAGTGGAAGACGCACTAGATTGGGATTTAAGAAGCTTCAGTACTTTTCCCTTCTCCGCTGGTAACTTGTTTGGGCAAATTGTTCTGCAGGACTTCTTAGAGCCCACTGGGGACTCCAGAGGCTTGTGCCTACATGAATTTTACTTCTTTCAATTCAAAGATTTAATTTCTTATCTGGTTTTATACTCTCCTTAGGATTATAATTGAATAGAAAAGACTTTTCATGCTGGTTTTTATAGATCTAAAACAGAGGTCTGGATTTAAAAAAAAAAATAGGTAGATTTGAATCCTTTCTCCAACACTAATAAATTGTGAGGCCTTGAACAAATATCATAACTTTTTGGAGGTTTGTCTTCATCCCTTTAAAAATGGGCTAATCAGATGATCTCCCTTTTAAGATGTGAAGAAGGGGATATTGCATCTAAATCCCGTGGCACAATTTTTGAACATGAGGAATACTTGACAAATGTTAGCTTTTGTTATCGTTTGCTACAGCATCTACTCACCTCTAAAGATTAAGCCCCGAGTAGTAAGAGAATATGTAGGATTGAAAAGAGGAAAACTCAAGTTTTGTTAAACACAAACAAATTACGTGTTGATAATATGTAGGACTATATTGAACTGATGGAAAAAAAAAAGAAGAGATGATTGAATACCCAAAAATTTCTGGGTACCATCAAAGGTCTTATAACACAAAAACTTACCAGTCATCTTATCATTAGTAAGGACAATTTGTTTTAAATTGTTTGACAGCAATCACAACTTAGAATATTCAAATGAAATCAGTTCTTCATTTCATAGTAGTAGTTCAGCAATGATTTAATTCAAGTGTCTATTTCAGTAGAGTTTACCCATTTCCATTTAAAAGTCTTCCTTAATACACTGCCTTTAAACAGTTTTAATATCCAGGCTCATATAAAGATTGCCTGTGATTTTAGATAAACACAGATTTTTTTTTAAGCTGCACTTGAAAGTGTTCTTGTAATTTAACCCCCAAATTCTGCATTTGAAAGGAGAGTAGGGGATTTACCAAATATGTGATGAGGAATCATGTTTTCATGTCCTTTCATTTGGCAGGAACTCTTGTTTCAATTGAAAACATTCCCTTACCATTACAGAAACCCAGAGGGCAATCATGAGTTAAGACCTGGAAAATAAAACTGAGAGGAAAGCCTGGAACAACATGTGGTTGTCATTTTCAGGGCCACAGAGAGGGGAAGTGGTTTTCCACTGTCAGCTAGCAGAGACGACCACATGCCACACTAATATGGAGGGCAGACAGTCAAAGCACAAAGAGATGGTGCCATTCCTTTTTTACTCATGGTGAGGCAGGTGCCTGCTGGCCTTGCCATTAGGACTGCTTAGTTGGAATCTTGGTACCGTATGATTTCGGAGATAATGGTTTTCTGTTTACATTTGTGATCTTAGAACCTCTGTGAAAGATGTGGCCATCTTACTTGCCATGGAAGATTCTCTTCCATAAAGATGTACACTCTAGGGAGGCTGGGGTTATGGCTCAGAGGTAGAGTGCTTACCTCGCATGTTTGATCCTCAGCACCACATAAAAATAAATAAATAAAATAAAGATACACACACACACACACACACACACACACACACACACACACTCACAATAGGACCTCCCCAAGACCACAGTGAGTAGTTCAGTTGGAAATCTCTATCCCTGAATTTTCCTTCTTAGAAACTGTTGTCTATCCATGACAAAAAAAAAAAAAAAAAAGTGGTGTGTTTGACAATACCAGCTTGTAAAAACTATGACCAAACTGTGGAAATTACGATGTCAATCTTCCAATCTCCTCTACAATGTGTGCTCACCTTTCCTGCCTTTCCTTTTAGTCTGCCCTTACCAGCTGCAGACTTAAATCCTGCTTCATCTGTGCTCAAGCAAATAAGACACATATCTTAATATTTACCTAGAAAGCAAGTCACTCTCTTCCATCCAAAGCCAGACATTGTCAGCTGATTATGGCACACTTTCTGCCTGGCCCCAGGTGAAGCCTCAGAATCCTTCTCCCTTCCAACTGAGTTGGGATGGAACTTCACTGTCGTATCCATGTGAGAGCACAGCTCACTAACACTGTACCTCTTTTATCCATGACGTTGCCTCTGCCGGTTGTACAGTCCTGGGTGCATTTGTTATCTTTTCTGATATTCACTTTCCTTTACCTGTAAAATGAAGGTCAGGTACTCACATTAAGTCTATAGTAACATAATGTATAGAAACACACTAGACAAACATATAGAATAATTGTTATATTCAAAACTAGCTTTCTCCTTCAGAAAATTCTGTACTGTCTAATGCTTACAGTAGTGTATCTTCTAGTACAATGTCAATGCACAATTTGTTTTTAATAAGTGTTACTCACTCCACCCTCCCTCCTTATTCACTCCTAGTAACATTACCCACTCATCAGTGTTGGGGTTCACCGTATACTCGAGTGCACTATAACTTGATCCAGTTAAATTACAAAGCACAGCATCTCAAGGAAGGATTTTTAAATAATATCTTGACTGGTTTCACACTCACTAATCCATAGATCTCTACAACCTTCTTTTCCCTACAGAGGAGAAAACCTGGAACTGTGTGTCAACAGCAGAGGCAGCCTAGCCTTCCTCTCCCTCAAGGGTGAGAATGGTAACTGTGTCACCACTGCCATTGCTGCTTATAGTGATGATAATAAACACTGATTATTTCCTCCCTGCCAGTCATAGATCTGTTATTTTTATAACACTTTCTGCCTGGGATATTATTATTACTTATTTATTTTGGTGTGGGGAGGGGGTGCACTTGGGGTTGAACTCAGGGGCACTCAACCACTGAGCCACATCCCAGCCCTTTTTTGTATTTTATTTAGAGACAGCGTTTCATTGAGTTGCTTAGCTCCTTGCTTTTGCTGAGGCCAGCTGGCTTTGAACTCACGATTCTCCTGCCTTAGCTTCCGGAGCTGCTGGGATTACAGGCATGTGCCATGGCTTCCAGCCAACCTTATGCGATATTATTATCTTCACCTTAGAGATGAGGAAATTGGCACAGAGAGGTAAAACAACTTACCAAGGTCAAGCAACTATTAAGTAGGTCATGGAACGATCGTGTGAGGATTCAAACCCAAGCACATATTCTCATCTTAACATATTCCTGCTGGGGGTGGTAGCACACTCCTGTAATTCCAGTGACCCAGGAGGCTGAGGCAGGAGGATCATGAGTTCAAAGCCAGCCTCAGCAATTTAGCAAGTCCCTAAGCAACTTAATGAGACCCTGTCTCTAAAAAAGATGTCAAAAGGGCTGGGGATGTGGCTCAGTGGTTAGGTGACCCTGGGTTTAATCCCTGCTACAAAAACAAACAGTCTTGCTTCCCGTTTCTCTGCCCTTCTCGAGGAATTTGTAGGATTTGTGTCAAACACAGTGGGGTCTCCATGAAGGATGTGTTGATGGCAGGGTGGAGCCACATCCCACCTTTCTTCTTTGAGCCTCAGTCCTTTACCTGTAGGATTGGTTGAGGGCTGTCCAAGTGCTGCCCAATGGCCCTGCCCAGGAAATATATACTTCAAAGCATGATTGGGGCTTTTATATATGGGGAATTGTTGATAGCTGTGGAAATATAAAGGGATATGTAAAATTATGAATATGAAAACAGCAGTCTCTTCTTTTTGTTGCTGTTTCTCTATCACTAATACTTACCACAGGGTCCTCCACATGGTCAGTCTTCATTAAAATTAGGAAAAGTGGGGGCTGTTAACAGTTTGAGTTGCTAACTCATAGCATGTGGAGGGATCACAGCAGTCAGTCAGGAGTGGGTCCATATGACGGTATTTGATCATCACAAGAGCAACTAACATTCATGGAACACTGACAGTATGCTAGGCTCTGTCCTAAATGCTTTGTAGGAATTGGCAAGGAACTGAGACCCACAGGAGTTAAATAACCCACCCCAGATTGTAGGGGGTAGAACTGGCTCCAGCAATGGCACTCTGATTTCTTCAGCTTAATTATTGCTTAGGGGAAAAGAAGAATGCCATACATAGAATGAGGTACACACCTAAATGGAAAAATGAGAGACAAAAGACAAACTTCATACATACTCCCAATTTTTATTTTGACAAGAAAAAAATTCTAACAAAAATCTCAATGCATATAATGGCGTTAGAAGGACTATGAAATGCAACTTTGTGACAAAATACAATTAGTTAAAACAAATCCTTGTAAACCAAATTAAAACTATCTAAATGAGTATTTCTCTAAGTGTCATCCTAGATTGGAACAGGGACAAGCCGCATACCTAGATAAAGGAACAGGCTCTGCATAAAAAATGCAAACTGGAGCAAGAACATTCACAGCTTGCTTTTTACTAAACTGGTGTTTGAGCTTTCATGGAAAATCATTTATATCCATCACAATTCTAAAATTAAACATGCATATCGCTGTCTATGGAGGGTGTAATGTTTTTGTTTATGATTGAAATGAAAATGAAAAGCAGAAAAGATTATGACAAAGAAGGGGCTTCCTGAATCTCATGCAAGAACAAAGTTCCTGCAGATACACAAGCTTAGAGATGTGCAATTTCTGCCATTAGAGGAGATCTACATGCCAACTGTCTCTTGGGGAAGAAGCCGCCTTGTGGGGGGATTGCCATGACTGGCCTGCCTTGCAGGAGTGGCCCTAGGAGCTGCTTCTCACCACCACTGCCTTCTCTCTCAACTGTCATTTTCAAAGGAGCAAAGGCAACTGGGAAATTTCACAACACTTTATCAGCCAGTAGAGAAGACAGGGGTGTATCTGGAGCAGGAAATCAGGCAGGAGAGCCATTTTCCCTCTCAAAGAGAGAATATCAAACTTGGACTAAAGGATTATTTCCGAGGAATTCATGACTATTTGCAAGATAATAAATACAAGCAACCGTGCCTAGGAGGTCCTCCATTTAGAAATCCAAAGTTTTCTTCTATTTATTGAGAAATTCACAAAGAAGACCCATGACCAAGAAATAAGATTTAGTAACTAGTATCATTTTAGATGTCTCTTCAAATCTGTTCGATATTTCTAAGCCATTTTTAATTTCTTTTTGTGAATTAGGGTATTTCCAGTCAATTTTCCAGATAAATAAGGTGACTCTTATTGTCAAGTCCTAATTTATCAATGGACTTATTATAAATTAATTAACTTTATTATTGAGACACTAAATTATATTTGGTGGCTTCTATATAAAAATATTATATTAAAATTAAATATATCTTTTGTTTTATATTGAGTCTCTTCTAAATTTAATATTTTTATAGCTTTGCCCAAAGAATGATCTCTAGACTGCTTTCTTTGACAAAGAAAATATTTATTTAAATCTCACTACACAGGAGAAAAACTATCTTTTAAAAGCAACCAGATGATAGATTGTGTCTATGATTAAAAATTTGGTTGATTGTTTATTTTGTTGTATTTTTTTCTTTTTTCCCCAGTGCTGGAGATTGAACACAGGACCTCACACAAGCTAGGCAAAGCGCTCTACCACCCCTGAACGATACCCCCAGCCCAGCCCCCAAATCTGGCATTTTCTGTTCTCGGTGAGACCTAAATTTGCCCTAGGAAGTAACACTCTGGCCCCTAGCCCAGTCTTGATTATGGCCACCTGATAATCAGGATGTTTTATGTGATTTCCTAAGAGAATAAGAACAAAGGAAGGCAGGGAACAATAATGATCCCAACTAAGGAAAATTGAAGGAAAGGTGGTGTCTTGGTCTGAGGCACTATATCAAGAAACTGTAGACTGGGTACTTACAAGTCCAAAATCAAGGCACAGACAGATTCTGCACCTGGCAAGGGCCTGCCTCCTGGTTCATAGGGGGCTGCCTTTATGCTGTGTCCTCACAAGGTGGAAAGGGCAAAAAAGCTCCTTTAGGTCTTTTTAAATTAGCTTAGACACTAATCCCATTCATCATCACCACCTAATCATGCCAAAAGGCCCCACTTCCTAATACCATCACCTGGGGGAGTTTAACATATGAACTTTAGGGAGCACAAACATTCAGGCCATACCAGGAAAAAAGGGAAGACAGAAATTCCCGATGGTATTCCTACCATCTCTCCCATCTTGGCCACAGGAAAAGCCCCTGACAATGGTCACTCCCTCTCCTTAAACTTCCTATGAACCGGTCCCTGGCTAAGACCCCCACCTAAGCCCACCAACAATAACTCATAACTCCTCAGTGTGTAGATATTCAGGTTGGCTGAAAGACTGTAGCTTGGGACCACATTCTCAATATCACAAGTTATTCAGTATTTTAGTTTTTTTAAATTTTCATGTTTCTAGGTGGAATTGGGTATAACTAAATTTGGTTTTAAAAATGGAATGAGGGGCTGAGGTTGTGGCTCAGCGGTAGAGCGCTTGCCTCACACGCACGAGACCCTGAGTTCGATCCTCAGCACCACATAAAAATAAATAAGTGAAATAAAGGCATTGTGTCCAACTATAAATATATATATATATATATATATATATATATATATATATATCAATGGAATGAAAAGATCTCTTCACTGGTGAGAATGATTAAGGAACAAAATGACTGCTTAGTTAACAGTCTTTTCTTTACACAGGAAACCAATGCTTTACAGTGGAAGGTGTAACTTTGTATGGGTAAGGTTTGAATTTAATGTAATATTAATAACATCATTAAAGAATGCTCCAAGAACTCCTTTTAGAAAATGAAGAAATATTCTGAAATGTTGTACTTATATATTATGGTCTTACTAAGTCTTAGTCCCATGTGCTTTCTTTAGCATTTGAACCCAGTCATTGATGCTCCAATGTTAAACAATTTCCCCATGTATTTCCTCTTTATTCAAGAGCAACTCTGTCTAGAAGCATTTTCTGCAGCAAATGAAATGTTCTCTTTACTGTTCATTATAGTTAGACAGAAGCTACATGGCTATTGAACACTTGGAATCTGTCTGGTATGAGTGAGAAATTTATTTTTAAATTTTATTCCATTTTAATTCATGTAAATCTCAACAGCACATATAGCTGTGGTTATCACATTAGACAGCCCGATTCTACATTCCCAAGGTTTCTTGGGTAAGAGGGAGGACATGGGGGCAATTTCCTCAGCCACACTGGTCTATTCTTGATATAGAACACAATGTCCCCTAAAAGTATGTATCGATTTCTTAGCCTGGAGTGAACCTTTGAGTCAGGCATTTCCTGATCATCCCATATCACTGAAGACGTTTACACCCTACACTATCTTGCTTTTGTATTTATCACCATCTGACAGATAATGAATTTTTGATATTTGTGTAGCTCCTGTCTTCTCTCAACAGAACAGAAGTTCCAGGAGGACAGGAATTTTTATGTACTTTATTCAGTTACCTACATATACATGCATATACATACATCTGTCTACATACACAAATGAGAGGCCATGCACAGTAAGTGTGGCCCACATACCTGTTGTGTGACAGGTACCTGGACATTTATTGACCTGACTGCCTCTGTTCAGAATAGTTGTGCACACAGCAAACTGTGACCAGATAGATTGTTCAATGACTAAAATGTTTTGAGAACCTCTCAAGCCCAGGAAAGGATTCTTTAATTTGGAACACAAATTTGAAAATCATTTATAGAACAGAAAATACACTATGGCTGCATTCTCAGGTTTATTTAACAGCTACTATAGACATATTATGAAGACCTTTGTAGGCGACTATAGAGCAAACTATTCTGCATCAAATGGATATGGCTTTATTTCATCAAAAGTTCTTTCTCCCTAAGGCAAAGGGGTCCAACTACAGCTGTGCATTAGAATCCACTCTAGAGCTTCTGAAAAATGTGTATTTCAGCTCCTCACCTCTGATTTCCATTAATTTCTAGAGGTAAGAAACAAGAAATGAAAACCACTGCCCTATACAGAAAAACTCATCTTTTCAAATGACGAGATTGGGCACCGGGTTTGGTCTCATTTTTGGCATCCATGAATTCTTTCCTCTTCCCTCAAGACACTGTTTGGCATGTTGCCCCATGCCCAAATACAACAACACAAGTTTTCTGAGCTTGAGCATTGGCACCCCACCAACCCTGTGACAGACTGGCCTTTCCTCACTTCCTAGTTTGGAATGCCTTCTCCAGCACTTTCTCTTTGTCACCTGCCTGTGGATGACAGTTCTGAATTCCCTGCTTTGAGTTAGCGATTCTCAAAATTTAAGTACATGAGAACCACCTATGGAGTTTGTTGAGCCAGTTTGTTGGGTTCTACTCCCAGAGGTTCAGGGTCAGCGGATTCAATGGAACCTATGTTCCAGCAAGCTCACAGGGGAAGCCAATGCTGCTGAGGCTCATGCTTCAAGAACCACTACTTAGCCAGGAGTGGTGGTGCATGCCTGTAATTCCTAGCAATTCAGGAGGCTGAGGCGGGAGGATTGCAAGTTTGAGGACAGCCTCATCAACTTAGTGAGGGCCTAAGCAATTTAGTAAGATCCTGTCTCAAAATTTTAAAGAAATAAGTAAAGATTAAAAGGGCTGGGGATGTTGCTCAGTCATTAAGTGCTCCTAGTTTAAATCCTCAGCATCAAAAAACAAAAACAAAAGACCAACAAAAACATTGTTCTCCCTTTGATGTTCATAAAGCCACAAGGGGAGCCCCTTTTAACACAGGGTTCTGATTCAGTGTATCTGGAATGGGGCCTAAAATCCTACATGTCCAATGAGGGTTCCAGTAATGTCTGCTGTTGCTGATTTTTGAATACCTGGGATTTCGGGGCTTTCCTCTGGATTAAATGAAGAAAATAAATAAAGAGAGGAGAAATGGCTCAACATGGACCTGGGTTTATTTGGGACAAACCTGCAGAGGGGGGCCAAGTGGAGACTGAGATTCATGTTCTGCTTACAGCTCAGAGTAGTTACAGGGGCATGAGGGAGGGGGGAATTTTTGTGGTCAGGCTGTTGCTAAGGGGATTGTCAGGGAAGGATCATTTTGGTCACTGTTCTATGTCAAACCAGGTGTTTTCAGGATTCCAGTCCCAGATAACAATTTCCTTTCATTGTATGAGGGAATATTGTGTGGGGTTTAAGGCAGGCTGAGTCAGAGTGGCTAAGATGACTATTCTAAGATGGGGCTATGTTTCAAAATTGTGTTGCCTGTGTCAAGTTCTAACTAACACCTAGCAGCTTGGTGAATGAAATTGGCCACATCTTCTTTCTATCAAATATTGTGGGTTGCATTATGCCCTCCCCGCAAAATGATAGGTGAAGTCCTAACCCTGAGAACCTCTGTGTGAAGTTATTTGGAAATAGACTCTTTGCATAAATAATCAAAATTAAAAGGAGGTCATACTGGATTAGGGTGGACCCTAAGCCAATGATAGAGGTTCTTAAAAGACAAAGAAAATTGGTCACAAGTATACAGAAAACTCCATATGAACACAGTACAGAGATTAATGTATCTACCAATCAAGAAATGCCAAGGATTGCCAGCAGCCACCAGAAGCTAGGAAGAGTGAAGGAAGACTCATCCCTTAGAGTCTTCAGAAAGAAGTTCAGGCCCCCAGAACTGGAAGACATGAAGTTTTGTCATTTTAAGCCTCCCAGTTCCATGGTACTTTATTACATCAGCCCTAGGAAGCTAACACAATGTCACTTGGTTCACATGGCTCAGTGACCACATACTGACCAGACTCACCTTGAGCATGACATTCTCCCACAGTCCCCTAGTTTCCCATATTCCTCAAGTTTTCCATTTGCTGATCTAGCTCACCACACTAAAAGAGAAGACATCTTCCTGATTTTTTTTTCCTTTTTTTTTAATGGAGGGAAAAACCGTTTCTGAGAAAAGCCCACTGCTTGGAGATGTCACACCTGGGAGTAATCAATTGTTTTTGTGATCACTTAGTTCTTCCACCTTTCAAATGCTTTCTTTGCTAAATCAAGAGTTAAAGCCTCTCCTGGCACACATCAAAGGCCATGTATAGCTTCAGCAATATCTCACAGGCATTTCAAAATCTCTGAAAGCTTTTGTTTATTTGTCAGTGAGTTTAATAGAGAACATATGCCATATGTAGTTTATAAGATTTAAGAATTAACAGATAATAAAAGACAGTAGTAAAATTAAAGTAACAATAATTTGGTGTTTTAAAAAATATTATTTTGAGAGCTATTGCAAATCCTACCTATAGTGACTCAGGATATATATCTTGATTGATTTCTACTACAACAGTCAGAAATCCATGCTTGGGTATTGGATAACAAAGACCAGAAAGTATTTAAGAAGTTCTGTTTCCTAACTCTGAGGAGAGTTAATTAAAATCTGTGGGAATGTATCTAAATAAACTTGAGTTTCTAAATTCTTGAACCCAGAGACCTATGACTTCAACAAGTCAAGGTGGAGAGAGAAGGTATATGACTTGGGTCAGAAAGTCTGGCTCGCAGTATGTACCAGGTCTGGATATCTAGTTCCTCTGAGGCTTAGTTTTCTTAAGTTTACAGCTAGGTCAATAATAGCTATCCCCCTCATTAGGAAGATCAAATAAGATACAGTATATATAAAGATTTAATAAAGTATTAAACACAATGTGAACCTTACATCTACCAAAAATACACTTAAAGGCAATTCAAGAAACTGTTATTGCAGGGTTTTGACACCTAAATTTCTTAAACCATAATGAAACCTAATTGATTACAACATATTTATTTAATAAACAAGTTGACAGTTAAGAATGACTATCTTTATTTCACCCAAACTATTCAGAAAGAGGTGATACCTATCACACGAGGAAAAAGTTAACATGTCCATCTCTAGTGTTTAACAGCAAAATTATTTTAGCCCCAAGATGAGCCTGCCATGCTTATAAATTACATACTTTAATAATTTAATAATTTCAGCTCTAATAGTGTGTCAGGCACACTATTCCCACAGCTGTGCTGGACGAGCAAATGGGTTAATTCACATGAAGTATCTATAATAGCAAGAAGTAACAGTTAACTCTCATGTATTTAGCTATCATTGGTATTGTTGTAATTAAGTGTATTTGATTTTGATTAGTTCTCATAAACAGCTGTACGTACACACACACACACACACACACACACACACACACACAAAGCTGTCAAAGCATTATTTATTCTCAATCATTGCATGAATCATCCTCAATGCTGCAGTAAGCACGGAGTTCTCCCCTCTTCTGCTGAAAAAGAAATCCAGGTGATCTGGCATGGACTAGAATAATTGAGCTGCCCCAGGTGTGTCTGTGGAGGCGTTCCTAGAGAAGATTGGCACTTGGGTGGAGGCCATCCAATCAGCTGGGAATTCAGATGGAGCAAAAGGGCAGAGGAAGGGCAAATGATTGCTCTCTTTCCCAGAGCCGGGATGTCTTTCACATCTATCTTCTGCTGACCTTGGATATTGGGAGCTCTGGGTTCTCTGGTCTTCAGAGTCCAGGACTCCTGGGGGCCTTCCTCCACAACTGACCCTATAGGTTCTTGGGTTTTTGATCTCAGACTGTGTCTTCTCCGTAGGTTTTTTGGTCTGAGGCTTTGGTTGTGAACTGAGCACACTATTGGATTTCCTGTTTCTCAAGTTTGCAAATGACCTATCAAGGGACTTCTCAGCCTCCTTAATCAGGTAAGCCAATTCCCCTTACTAAAACCCTTCTCACACCTCTACACTCATGCGCTGCTTAGTAATAAGATGTAGTTTTAGATATGCATCCTTAGATATATATCTATTTTTGTTTTGTTTTGCAAACAACACAGTGCACTTAAAATGGCTGCAGCGTCACTAGATGATTACAGGAATACCATCTTATTGTAGTCTGACATTGACTAAAACATTACTGTGTGGCACTTGACTGTCCTATCTATTTATTTCTCTGGAATCCCTCACTAGCACACACTCCAAACAATGTGAATTATTTCCCTCCCTCTAAAATACTAGGGAATGATTATGACAATTACTTTAAAGGTAAGGAAATTAGGTTTTAAAGGGCAAGAGTACCTTACTCAAAGTCTCTTAGGTACTCACTCTAACTTGACCATTGTATTCATGTTATTTTTTAAAAGATAGCTAACATAACATACTTTTTTTAAAAAGAATTTTTTTTTTAGTGTAGATAGACACAATACCTTTAGTTTATTTATTTATTTTTATAGGGTGCTAAGGATCAAACCCAGTGCCTCGTGCTAGGCAAGCAGTCTACAACTGAGCCATAATCCCAGCCCCCATATCATACTTTTGACAATGTACCTTTACCGCTTTGTTAACAACTTTAAAGACTTTTCTCTCATTTCATCACCCATCTGTGTTACCTTGATTCAAACATATTCTGACCTTGTGGGGATTGCATCCTCATGACCATCTGTGACACCCCAACGCCTATAGTGTATATATTTTCTCAAAAACACATACAACAGGTGCATTCACACTGCCAAGCTTCCTTAGAGTCCCGAACACCTTTAGCAGCTGAGCTCATAGCCCAGCTCCAGCCTCCCACCATGTGTGTTCAGTGTGAAATCTCACATCTTAAAGGTGCCGCTCAAATCATCAAAGCCAAATAGAATCAGTGAGTTACATCAAAATCTCCAGCACAGTTTGTTTCAGGGAATGCTAACAGTTTTCCTATCAGATTGTTTCTGACATTAGAAAATTTTTTTGAACACTTTGTTTTTAGAAAGGAAGAAATTGAGCTGAGGAAGAGCAGAACTAAGAAGGCAAGGACCCATCCCTCACCTGTGCATTCCCTAGCATCCTTCCCATGATCCCATTTAAGATAGTATCTTGTCTCCATTTCTTGGATAACTTTAATCACTCATCCTTCACAGCATTCTTCTCCTGGGTCTTCAAACATGCAGTCTCCTAAGTATGGAGGAAAAGACTTCTCTTGAAGTTTTGAATGATATCCACAATTTTCCTGGAATAAGATTCTTTGCCATCTCCAAGGAGTCAGTATGGGGTTACCTGCCAGCATTCTCAATGGTAGCTGTTTCAGATAACATTAAACATGTCAGGTGGGGATGCAAAAATTCCTGTGTTCAGAAAACAAAGTGTGATGAAGAGGCATTTATGCAAAAATATTGTGGCATAAGCTATGGTAAATAAAAAACCTGAAATGAGAATGAGCAGAGGAGTTTAAAGAATCAGGAAATGGTTAACAGCTGGCAGAGAAGTCAGGAAGATGAGGTCTGAAAAGCTTTGCCAAGCTAGATTGTAAACGGAAGGAAAGAGGTGAGGCAACAGCAGTAGCAAGAGGCATGGTGGAGGAAGAGGGCCTGCGAGTTGCATCTTGATGTGCCTTGAGGGCGGTGGACTCAATTGCTTTAATATGAAGATTTTCTCCTCAGGCTGACAGCTGCTGTGGAAAATGTAATGGAGATGGATGGCTATCTGAACAGCTTCAGATGTAATTAAATTAAGATGGTGGGGAAAACACATCCTTTGGAACAGAGTGTGGAATTTTAGATTAGTATGAAGACTAGCCAAAATTCTGTTTAGTAAATACCACATTCTAGAGTGCTGAAGCAATTTTTAAATTCAGCATTTGAAAAATAATTACATTTGTGAAGATACTGTTCAGTTATTCAAGTGGACCTGAGTTCAAATCCTAGCTTTACAGCTTACTAGCCATGCTAACCCTGGAGAGCATACTTCAATTATCTGTAGTCATTTATTCATCTGCAAAATGGAGATGATTGTAAATAGTATTCCCATCACAGCTGTGCCGGGTGAGCAAATGGGTTAATTCACATAAGGTATTTAGAATATCGACAAGTAACATTTAACCCTCATGTATTTAGCTATCATTGGTATTGTTGTAATTAAATGTATTTGATCTTGATCAGTTCTCATAAACATAAGACAATTTATTTACCTGATTTTTACAAATGAGGCAAATCGGCTACACCAAGATCAACAAAGTCCCCTAGCCTTCACCTGTATACCACAGCCTAGATTCTCAAAAGATATGAATAAATTTTTACACCTAGGGCACTGCAATTACAAAGAAATATAGAATTATTTTTTCACACAAAAAATGAAGAGATTTTATTAAACCTTTTTAGCCTTGCTTTTTTACTAACCTGTATTGGGTCACATGGTTTTCAAAACTTAAAGTAAATCTAATTGTATTGAAGCAAAAAAAACAGTAAAAGGAATAAATATTGATATGTAATTAAATACCCAAATTTATATCATTCATAAGAAGCCCTACTCGCTAAGAGGCCTTGAGAGAGCTATGAGCTGAGTATAAGCAGAGCAGCACATTAATACCGAGGTTTTGTGTATGAAACACCAAGGACAGAATTTTCATGATTCCATTTTGAAGTTACAACACTCCTGTTCTCTCTTAAATGCATATGCTGTCTTGTTGAATGTACAGGGAAATTCAGTTACAAATTTAAATTCCCTTTTGAAGATTAACAGGAGTATAACACCCATTATAATACAGAAATTGAAATGAAAACAAAGATGCATAATCTGTAATAATGGAGGAGATTAAGAGAAAAAAATCAGTAAGCATTGAAATATACCAAATAATTGCAATTTTGGAGTAGATGCAATTCTCTTTCTGTATGCAAATTAAAGACAGGAATAATCAAATATTTCAAAGATCAAATGGAAAATATTGGGGGGGGGAGAATAAAGAGGGACCAGGAACAACACAACATTTGCCTAGAGGGAGGTCCTAAGCAAAATATAGTAATAATGCATTTATACATATCAAGGTCTCATTTCAAGAATTTTTACTTTAAATTTTTGAGATACTTATACACCATATGGTATTACAACACATATAAAAAATGTGTAGTGATCAAGTCATGGTCATAAGCCTTTCCATCTCTTGAAATCATTTCTATTGGAATTTCATACTCTTCTGGTCATTTTGATACTTATAGATTGTTTTAATCAATAGTTACCCTACTGTTATAGATAAAACAGAACTGGTCTTTCCTCTCAGTATTTTGGTGCCCCTATGACTTTTCTCCCCAACTCCCACACTGCCTTCCCAGTCTCTAGTGACCACTATCTCATTGTATTTCTCTGAGATTGATTTATTAGTTTCCACAAATGAGTGACAATATGTAGCATTTGTCTTTCTGGGTCTGGCTTATTTCATTCACCATAATGACCTCTCTTTCCACACATGTTGCTGCAAATGTCAGGGTTTTGTTATTTTGTATGGCTGAATATTCCATTGCATACATACACATTTTCTTCATCCACTTGTGGGCATCTAGGTTGATTCTGTATTTTAGCTATTGTGAAGAGTGCTGCAATAAAAATGATAGTGTTAGTGTCTTTGGTATAATGATATCATCTTCCTTACATATATTCCCAAGAGTAATTGCTGGTTCATGTGGTAGTTCTAATTTTAGGTTTTTGTGGGTTTTTTGAGGAATTTCCATAATGTTTTCCATAATGGATATAGTAATTTACATTCCCACAAACTGTGAATAAGAGTTCTGCTTTCTCCACATTTTCACCAACATTTGTTATTTTTTTTCTTTCTGTTCGTTCTAACTAGGGTGAGGTATCATCTCATTGTGGTTGTGATTTGCATTTCCCTAATAATTAGTGAGATTGAGCAATTTTTTTCATATTCTCATATTCATGTCCTCTTTTGACAAATGTCTGTTTAGTTCTTTAGCCCATTTATTGTTTGTGTCATTTGACTTTCTTTTTTTGGTGTTCAAATTTTTGAGATTCCTATGTATTCTAGATATTATTCCCATGCTTTAAGTTATCTCCTGATTCTATTGACTAGCTCCTTAGCTGTGCAAAAGTTGCTTCATCTGATACAATCCCACTTGACTATTTTACTATTTTTATTTCTGTCACCTGTACCTACATAAAATATCATTGCCTAAACCAATAAGGTATATCCCCATGTTTACTCATAGTTTGCATGGTTTCAGGTTTTACATTTAGGACTTTGATCCATTTTGAATTAATTTTTGTGCATGGTGAGACAAAGGGATCTAGTTTAATTCTTTTGCACATGGATATCCAATTTAGCTTGCCCATTTTTTTTTTTAAGAGACTATCTTTCTCCACGGTGTCTTGAAATCTTTGTCAAAATTGGTTGGCTGTATGAAGATGGACTAATTTCTGGGTTCTCTATTCTGCTGTTCTGTGTGTCTGTTTTTATGGCAGTATGCTGCTTTGGTTATTATACTTTTACAGTATGTTTTGAAGTCAAGTGTTGTGATGTCCCCAGATTTGCAGTTTTTGTTGTTGTTCAGGATAACTGGATATCCTGAGTCTTTTGTGGTTCTACAAGAATTTTAGGATTTTTTTCTATTTTTGTGAGAAAAGCGGTAGGTATTTTTATGAGAATGGCATTGACTCTGTAAATCTATTTGGGTAGTATGGTTATTTTAACAATATTCTTCTCATTCATGAATAGGGAATATCCTTCCTGTTGTGTCTTCTATAATTTTTCTCATCAGTGTTTATAATTTTATTGTTGATCTTTCACTTTCTTGGTTAAATTTATTCCTAAGTATTTTATTTTTGTAGCTGTTGTGAATGGGATTGCTTTCTTAATTTTTTTCAGCAAGTTCATTATTGATATGTAAAAATGCTTCTCTTTATTTGTACGCTATCTTGTATCCTACAACTTTACTGAATTCATTTAAAATTTTTAACAGTTTTTATGGAATATTTGTTTTTCTATATATAGAATCATCTACCAACATGGATAATTTTAACTTCTGTTTGTTTGGATGCTTTTTATTTCTTGTCTAATTGCTCATGTTAAGATTTCTAGTACCATATTAAATAAGAATATCATAAGTGGGCATCATAAAAAAAAAGACATCTTGTATTTTTCCCAATCTTAGAGGAAATGCTTTCAGCTTTTCCAGATTCAGTATTGGCTATGGGTCTTTCATTTATATATATATATATGTATATATATATATATATCCTTTATTATTTTAGGTATATTCTTATATACCTAATTTGTTGCTTTTATTATGAATGGATATTGAATTTTCTTGAATACTTTTTTCTTGTATATATTGAAATAATTATATTTTTTTGTCTTTCATTCTGTTGGTGTATTGTATGATATTATTAACTTTCATATGTTGAATCATTCTTGCTCCCTAGGATGGATCCCATTTGGACATGACATATGACCTTTTCGATTATACTGTTGAATTTGGTTTGCTAGTGTTTTCTTGAGAATTTTTACATATATATTCCTCAGGTATATGGCTCTATAGTTTTCTTTTTTAGTTGCATCTTTTTCTGGTTTAGGTATCATAATAATGCTGACCTCATAAAAGTAGTTTGGCAGAGTTGCTTCCATTTCGGTTTTTTGAAATAGTTTAAGAAGAGTTAGAATTAGTTTTTCTTCAAATGTCTTGTAGAATTCAACAGTAAAGCTTTCAGATCCTAGACTTTTTTTGGGGGGTGGGGGGCATGTTTTTGTCAGCTCTTTCACTGGTGTGACTAAAGGACCCAACCAGAACAATTATAAAGGAGGAAAGGTTTATTTAGGGGCTCACAGTTTCAGAGGTCTTAGTCCATAGAAGGTCAGTTCCATTCCTCAGGGCTCAAGGTGAGGCAGGACATCATGATGGAGGAGTGTGGCAGAGAGAAGCAGTTTGCATGGTGATCAGAAAGCAGAGAGCTCTCCACTTGCTAGATACAAATATATACCCCAAAGCCACACCCTACAACTTCAGTTACCACTCAATCGCCTTCAGAGAATTATTTCACTGCTTGGCTTAAGACTCTCACAACCCAATTATTTCTCCTCTGAACCTGCTTGCATTGTTTCACACGTGAGCTTTTGGAGGACACCTGACATCCAAACCATAACATGGCAAGTTTTAAATAACAGTTTCAATCTGCTGACTATAATAAATCTGCTTAGTTTTTCTTGATTTAGTTTTAGTAGCTTTTGTGTGTTCAGGAATTTATCCATTTCTTCTAGGTTTTCCAATTGATCAGCATATAATTGTTCATAATAGTTTCTTATGAATCTGTGTATTTCTATAATATCAATCATAATTTCTCCTTTTATCAATTATCAATTATAATTTCTCCTTTTCCATCTCTGATTTTATTTATTTGGGTCTTCTTTTTCTCAGTTAACCTAGCTAATGTTTTGTCAATTTTGTTTATCCTTTCAAAACCAACTATTCAAAACCAATTTTTTCTTTAGTTTTACATATTTATCTCTAATCTTAATTATTCTAATTTTGAGTTTGGCTTTTCTAAATCCTGAAGGTGCATTGTTATGTTGTTTATTTGAGAATTTTCTATGTTTTAAGTATGCATTTATTGCTACAAGCTTCCCTCTTGGTATTGCTTCTGCTATATCCTACAGAGTTTGGTATGTTGTACTGTCATTTCATTAATTTCTAATTCCCGTTTAACTTCCTCCATTACCCACTTGTCATTTAACAGAATGTTATTCAATTTGCATGTGTTTGTGTATTATACATTCTTCTTGTTGACTTGTGGTTTAAATCCATTGTGGTCTAAGAAGGTACATGATATGATTTCAACTTTTAAAAATGTATTGAAACTCAATTTGTGTTCTAAGGTATGATCTATTCCGGAGAATGTTCCATTGCTGATGAGAAAAAATGTGTATTTTGCTTCTGTTGGATGAAATGTTCTGTAAATGTCTGTTAGGTCCATTTGCTGTATAATATGCTTCCACTCAAACATTTCTCTGTTGATTTTTCTTCCTGAATGATCTGTCCATTAAGGAAAGTGGGTTGCTGATATCCTCAACAATTATTTTATTAAAGCCTGTCTCTCCCTTTATATCTAATATATTTATATATTTGGGTGGTTCCATGTTGGGTATATGTGTAAATACAATTGTTATATCTTTTTAGTGAATTGATTCTTTTATCAATAACAGTGACCTTCTTTGTCCCTTTTTATAGTTTATTAATTTAAAGTCTGCTTTATCTGATTTAAGTAAAGCTATTCCATCCCACTTTTAGTTTCCATTTGCATAACATATAGTTTTTCAACCGTACTTCTAGTCTGTGTATCTTTTCCAGTGAAATAAGTTTCCTGTAGGCATCACAGAAACAGTCTGGGTTGGTTTGTTTTTTAATCCATCTAGTCTGTCTCTTGATTAATGATTTTTTTTCCATTTACATTCAAGATTATTATTGATAGTTTTTTTTTTAATTTTAATATTTAGTTTTTAGTTCTCGGCGGACACAACATCTTTGTTTGTATGTGGTGCTAAGGATCGAACCCGGGCCGCACGCATGCCAGGCGAGCGTGCTACTGCTTAAGCCACATCCCCAGCCCTATTATTGATAGTTATAACTTCTTTCTATTATTGTGTTAAATTTTATTTTGCTTGTTTTGTTTTTTTGTTACTTTTCACCTCTCAGTATTTTTGCAATTTAGTAGTTTTCTGTCTTTCAAGGTTTTGATTTTCTATTTTTTGTGCCTTTGTTCTTTTAGTGAATTTTAAGTTCATAGAGAATTCATTCATAAAAGTAGAATGAAAAAGAATTAATGTAGAGAGCCTATGATATTTGACTGTGATCTTTTATAAATCTACTTTAGTGATAAACTCTAATATTACAGTTTACATGCTAGTCTCTTTTTTTTGCCTCTGCAGTAAGAGGGCAAAAACGGCAGTGGTATGTTACTATGTGCCAAAAAGAAATAAATTATATATAAATAAATAAATTATATATAAATCTCCCTAATCAAACATCAGGCTCTCACCAAGTAATAAAAGTAATAAATTTAGCTTTTAAAAAAAATTGAGTTTTCATGATGATCATTATCACCATTTCCTTTAAGTGTAGAATTCCTTAAACTATTTCTGGTCTGGTGAGGAAATCCCTTAATTTCTGCTTATCTAGAAATGGTTTTTATTCATTTTGAAGGATAATTTTGCTGATTATACTATTCTTGGTTGACAGGGTGTTTTCTTTCAGCATTTTGAATATATCATACTATTCTTTATAAGGTTTCTTCTGTGAAATCTAGTATAAGTCTGATGGACATTCCTTTGTATGTCACTTGATGCTTTTCTCTTGCATCTCTTTGAGTTGAGTTTTTTACTTTAATATGTCTTAATGAAGGTCTATTTTGGTTGAATCCTGTTGAGGTCCTTTGAGCTTTTTGTATCTGAATGTCCATATCTCTCTGAAGATTTGGGAAGTTTTCAGCTATTTCAAGAAATAGGTTTTCAATGCTTTTTCTCTTTTGTTAATCTTCTGGAATTCCCATGATGTGAATATTTGTTCCTTACTCGTGAGTCATAAGTTTCATAGGCTTTCATCATTGTTTTTAATCTCACTGTCCCTATTAATTCAATGACCTAGCCTCAAGTTCAGAAAATTTTTCTTCTGCATGTTCTTGTCTATTGTGGAAGCTCTCCATTGTGTTCTTCTTTGATGGGCTATATTGGTCTTAAAATTTGTTATTTGTTCTTTTTAAAAAATATTTTTGTTATTTGTTAATGGACCTTTATTTTATTTATTTATATGTGGTACTGAGAATCAAACCCAGTGCCTCACACATGCTAAGCAAGTGCTCTGCCACTGAGCTACAACCCCAGTCCCATTGGTTAATTTTTATAATTTCTCTCTCGGGAGAAGTTCTCATTCATATCTTGAATTTTTTTCATTTCTTGTTTATATGCTTATTCCTTGTTTATACTCTTATTCCTCACTGAGCTTCCTTAGATAATTATTTTAAATTCCTTTTCAGGTGTTTTATAGATTTGCTTCAAGTTGGATTTTATTTTTGAAAAATTATTGTTCTCTTTTGGAGGTATCTTGTTTTTTTTTTTTATCTCTATGTTGATGTTTGTTGTAGGAGATCTCAAAATTGTAGTCTCGGTGATTGCTTCACCTTTGATTTGTGTCAGCATTGTGAGTGCCTCAATAGTCCACAGCAGTTTGTGAAGGTAATTGTATGACTTCACACTACTGTGAAGGTTTCCAGAGGTACAAGTCCTCGTGAGTCACTGAGTCTAGCATTTACAGCACTGGGGTTTATAGTCGCATCTGCAGGATGTAGAAAGCCTTGTTACCAGGATTGTGGTACCAGAAACCATGGTCTCTAAGCCTCAGGATGTAAGGAGACCTTCTCCTGGACACACAGGATGAATGAAGATGCCTGAGCCTGTGGTAGCAGTAGCCACAGTTCTGGAGCCACGCAATGGGATCAGGGCCTTCTCCAGATCCCAAAAGATGAGCACAGGTGATGCTGGAGTCTGTGGCACTAGTAACCATGGATTCAAGGTTGTGAAACACAAAAGGAACTAATCCTAAATTCTCAAGGACAACTGTGGTTAGTGCTGGGACTTACAGTACTCTTGGCAGCTTTCATGGAGTTGTGGGACCCACATGGTAATTTCTCTGGGTCCCAAGGGACAGCACAAGTGGTATTGGGACTTTGGCAGCAATAACTATTATCAAAAGACTGTGGGCTGCGGAGGAGGAGACCTTCCCTACATCCCCTAGGACATATGTAGGTAATGTTTGAGCTTCTAGCACTTTTATGCACATTTCTGGAGGTATCAGACATGGAATTAACTGTCCCAGGTCCCATGAATTGAGCAGAGGTGCTGCTAGGGTTTGTGGCTTTAATACCTGCATTTCCGGACCTGCACAATATGGATGGAAAGATCCCTGGATCACACAGGTATGTATGATGAGATCCTTGGGGAAGGACATTGGTAGACACAATTCTGGAGCTACAGCATATGGATAGGACCTTCCTCTAGTTCCCAGAAACAAGCTTGGTGAAGACGAGGCTTTTTGCCTCAGCAATTGAGTCAGAAGGCCATGGACTAGAAAGGATCTTCCCTAGTTCCTACCAGGTGAGCACAGATGGTGGCAGGGAATAGTGATGCTGGCAGACATTCATGGATCTGTGGACACAGCTGGGACCTTTCCTGTCTCCTGATGGACAGGTGCAAGTGATACTGTGACTTTGTACCAGTAGCTATAATCTCAAGACCATGGGCTGGGAGGAGAAATTCTTTAGTTCTTGCAAAACAACTACAGATGGAACTCCTGCTTGTGGCTCCTGTATCTTCTAGATCTGAAACTACAAGATGATGAGGTTGTCTATCTTCTGCTCACTGAAGCACAAACCAGTCCAAGGCTTCTGGAAGCATCACAGGGCCAGCTGTCAGCCTCTAAGCCAAGATGGTGTTGAGCAGTGGCTGCTATTATTGCTTGTGTTCTGGAGGTTGGGAGAAGCTCGAAGTGAACTCCTTCTTGGATCAGAACAGTCACTGTTATGTCAGTCATTCCCCAAACTGGATTTAAAGTCCATCAGTGCTGTGAAATGCTCCTGTGGCTGACTGTGGGCTGCTGTTATGATTGGTATTGCTGATGCTTTCCTGCTTAACCTTTTCTGGCAGGTTAATATTTCCCCCAACCAGGCAGCTAGAGTTGAAGTTGCAATTTCCTTTGTTCTCTAAGTTGCTCTGTAGTTGTTCATACTGTTTAGGGTTCCCATCACTTCCTTGCTAATTTCCAGAGTTCTCACTCAATCTTGAAATAGTTTCTCCTTTCTTATGCGGGTTCTTCTCTATGGCAGAATTGTGCACAGGGCAACTCAATTCAGCCTTCTCCATTCACTTCATTTTAAGAACTCTCAATAGCATTGGGAGTAGGTAACATAATGATAAATAAAATTTGTTATGTTATAAATAAGTTCTTGATAAACAAAATTAAATGGCATTTTGTACTTAGGTTTAAAAGTCAAGAAAATGAGACTGTGTTTTACAATAATTCCATTCCAATCTTTTTTAGAATCATATCTCTGATTGATGTTTAAACATTACATAGAAAATTCACCTGTGTAATTCTGACTCTGGACATGATGGTATCCTATAAACAATTATAAAACTTGACAAAATATATGTATAAATCTTTTTCTAGAACTGGACAAGAGATAGCATGTGGCCATGATTCCTCAGAGAAGGATAATATGTAATATGAGAGACACATTCACACTAGCTTTCTGCCCAGGGGCTCTCTCCAAATTGTGGCACAAGGAAGTCCATCCCAGGCAAAAAGCAGCAGTCCTGCTGGGTAGATGCAACAGAGATCAGAGTTCAAGGCTGCTAAAATGGGTGGAATTTTGCTACAAGAAATTGGAGGGAAAGAACCATTCAGGGATGGATCTCAGGATATCTGCAAAGATGTCCTCTTGTATCTTTTTATAAAATCCCAGGAGCTGGTTTTTCCGTGCCTCTGATGATGGCTACCAGAAGCTTGCAGAGATTCCAAACAGAGATTCCAAAGGCTTTTCAACAGAGAAAGGTGTTGGAGTTCCAACCAACTAGAAGAGACTGACTTCACTAAAGGCCCTGCTGAGTTCACACCCATGAAAGTTCAAGCTTTTGGAAGTGATACTCTTCCTCCAACATAATGGTTACTCTAGATCCACCCTGAACAAAACAACAAAAATGCTTAGATAACATTGGGCTATATGCCAATAATTTAGCTGCCTGCCAGTAGAAAATTCAATACTTTTAAAAAGACAACAAGATCCAGAGTCTCAACAACTAACATCAATAATGTCTAACCATTAAAAAAAAATGATGAGACATGTGGATGCACGAATGGATAATGCACCAACAGGAAGTGAAACTGTCAATAGAAGTAGACTACAGATGTACAGATCTCAGAATTATAAAGACTTGAACATAGCTGTTATAAATATGTTCAAAAGTCTAAAGAAAAAAAGATGAACCAGAGAAATAGAAACTACTATTTAAAAAGAAAAAAAAATGAAGCTAGGTGCAGTGGCACATGCCTGTAATCCCAGATCACAGGTTTGAGGCCAGCCTCAGCAACTTAGACCCTGACTCAAAAATTAAAAATAAAAAAAGGACTGGGGATGTAGCTCAGTGATAAAGAACCCCTGGAATGCATTTCATATACATATTAATTCAAGCAATTATGGTTTCAAAAATCACAGGACTGCAATTTAATAATTCCAGTTGAGACCCATTATCTTAAGCCTGAGATGTACCACATTTGGACATCTGAAAGCTTTGAACATAAATTGAAATAAATAATTTACATCACTAAAAAGAAAAAAAAAACCTGGGTTCAATTCCTGGTACCAAAAGAAGAGATTAAAATGGAAACCGTAGACTGAAAAATACAATATCTGAAGTAAATAATTAATTAAATGGTTTTAAGTAAATAATTAATTAAATGGTCTTAATAAAATATTGGATGCTGCAAAAGAAAACATCAGTGACCTTGATGGTAGACCAATAGAAACTACAAACTATAGCATCAAGAGTAAAAGACAAAAATAGAGCTTCATTGACTTGTGGAAGAAGTTAGAATCCTAACAGAAAGAAGAAAGATTGAGGCAGAAAAAAATGCTTGAAAACATGTGAGGCTATTTTCAAAGTTTAATGCAAATATTATATCAGAGTCTAAGAATCTCAACAAACCCTTAGCAGATAAACATGAGAAATCACACCTAGACACATGACAAACTGCTTAAAATTAGTCTTAACAAGGATTATAGAAAAGAGATGCATAACATACAGGGACTGATGCTAAGAATTACTGTTGGTATTCTCATCAAAAATGATGTCAGCCAGAACACCATGGAAGAATATTTATATAGTGCCAAAAGAAAAAAAATGAAATCTATCAATCTCAAATTCTGGTATAGTGAAATAAAAGCACAGAATTCATCACCAGCCCTCCTATATTAGAAAAAAAATATATGAAAGAAATTTTAAGAACAAGGAAAAATGATATCAGATTAAATTAAATCTGATGAGGGAATGAAGAATTGTAGAAATGATAAATATAAAGATCTTCCCCCTCATTTCAAAAAATTATTTAATAAATTTCTCAATGTAGAGATATAAAATATGCCAGAATATAAAAATAGCAGAAATAAAGGAAGCACGCAAAGAAATCTAAATTTCTTAAAAATATATGTGATATGCAAAATCAATTCAAGGTAGATTTATATGTTAAGGAGGCATCTGATAATTCCTAGGGCAAACACTGAAAATACCAACAAAACTATAGCCAGAAATACAATGTAGGAAATAAAATGAAATTCTTAAAAGTATTTGATAATTCTAAAAACTTCAGGCCAGAAGAGAAAAAAAGACCAAAGAGGGAAGATATAAAATGAATAGCAAGATGGTAGACATTAATCCAACCATGGCAATAATGACCTAACTGTAAACTCAATTCAAAGGCAGAGATTGTCAGACTGTATTAAAAAAACAAAAAACAAACTTAAAACCCTGTGTTCAGTGGTGTAACTCAGTGGTAAAGCATATGCTTAACATTTATGGGGCCCTGAGTTCAATCCCCAGCATCACCACCCCAAAAATGTAAAACCCAGCAGCTGGATATGCTATTTACAAGAGACCCATTTAAATATATGCCAGGCAGTCACTTGAAATAAGTAAAGGTACAGAAAATATATTAATGTCAAAGTAGACATCAAGCTTCAAAAAATATTAGCAAACAAATCCATCAAAATAAGGATGCTACTTCATGACAGTGAGGGTTCATCCCAGTAATACAAGGTAAGTTTATCACATCAACAAATGTTATCTCAATAGATGCAGAAAAGTTTTTTGACAAAATTTCACACCCATTCATGATAAAAGAAAAACTCTCAGCAAACTAATAATAGGAGAAAATCTCCTTTATATGACAAACTATGAAACATCTACTGCTAACCTCGTACTTGGGGAGAAAACAATTTAGTCTGTATTCACTAAGAACAGGAATAAGACAAGGATGTCTACTCTTACCACTTCTATTAAACATACTACCCTGGTCCTAGCCAGGATGATAAGGCAGGTAAAACAAGTCATAAAGATCTGAAATAAAAATAATTGTGATCACAGAATTTCATTCTAAGGAACTGACCAAAAACTAGTATAACTGGTGAGTTTGGCAAAGCCACAGAATACAAAGTGGATAGTTGTCTTCTAAAAAAATGTTAAAATCTTAGGGGAGATAACAGTGTCTTAGAAATGAAAGAATGCTTTTCATAAAGAATAATAATAAACTGGACTTTATCAAAATTAAAACATCTGATCATCAAAGATACTATTAATAAAATGAATAATCACAGAATAGAACAACATATTTACAATATTCATATCTGGGAAAGACCTTATATTCATAATATACAAATTCCTGGAGTTCAATAATATAAGACAATCGTAAAAAAAAAAAAATAGAGAAAATACTCGAACAGACATTTCACAAGGCAAGATATGGAAATGTTTAATAAGCACATAAACAGTGCTTCACTTCCTTAGGGAAATGCAAACTAAAATCACAATTATATACATTATGCAACTCTGGAATGGCTAAAATTCAAAACAATGCCAAGTATTAAGACATATGTAAAACTCTTTCATTTTTAGTAGGTATATAAAATGATACAATTGCTTGGGAAAACTGACAACTTCTTTTAAAATAAATACATTCTAATAATTTCACTTTTAAATTTTTATCTAAATTGAAAACAAATATCTAGTTTGCTACTATTTGTTGAAGATTTTTTCAATCTATGTTAATCAAGGATTTTGGCATATAATGCCATCTGGTTTTGTTATCAGAGTGATGATATCCTTGTAGAACGAGTTTAGAGGACTTACCTCCTTTTCAATTTTTTTTGAATAATCTAAGAAAAATTAGAACTGGTTCTTTGAATGTTTTGTAGCATTTAGCAGTAAATCTATCAGATCCTGGACATTTTGGATGGAAAATTTTTAATTACTGCTTCAATCTTATTCCTTCTTCATTTATTCAAGTGTTCAATTCCTTTGAGTTTTAATTTTCGTAAGGTATGTATGTATGGGAATTTTTCCATTTCTTCTAATTTATCAAACTTCGTATTGAGTTCATAATAATCTCCAATGAGTAATTCTTAGTACTACTTACTGCTTTGGTATATCTTATAGATTTTGATGTGCTGTGCTTTCATTCCATTTGTTTTGAGAAATGTTTTAGTTTCCTTAATTTCTTCCTTGATCCATTGTTTGTTCATGAGTAAGTGGCTTAATTATTTTACAATTTCTCAAGTTTTTCTTGTTATTAATTTACAGTTCTATAGCACTGTGGTCATAAAAGATGCTTGATATGATTTTTTTTATTTGTAGAGTATTTTATGGCCTACTATATGGTGTATCCTGGAGAATGTTTCATGTGCCATCAGGAAGAATAGATAGTCTTCAGCTGTTGGATGGTGTGTTCTGTAGATGACTGTTAGGCCCATTTGGCCTAGGGTGCAATTAACTCTACTATTTCTTTGCTGACTTTGGATGTCTGTCTATTGCTAAAAATGGTGTGTTGAAATCCCCTACTGTTATTGTATTGGAATTTCTCTCTCCCTTTAGGACTATTAACATTTGCTTAATATTCTCAGATATTAAGTCTTTAATATTGGGTACAAACATATTTAGAACTATTATTTCCTCTTGCTGAAGTGACTCCTTTATCATAACATAATGCATTTCCTTGTTTTTTGTTTGTTTGTTTGTTTATTTTGTTTTGTTTTACTACTCTTGATTTAAAGTCCACTTTGTCTGGCGTAAATATGGCTACTCCTGCTTTCCTTTGCATTCCATCTGTATGGAATATATTATTCCAGGACTTCAATCTACGCACATTCTTTAGAGGTGAAGTGGTTTCTTATAAGCAACATGTAATTGAGTCCTTTTATTAACCAGTAATTCTGTCTTTTAAGTGGAGAATTTTATACATTTACATTTAAGATAATTGTCCTTGCTAAATGTCTTACTATAGCATTTTTAAATTTGCTTTCTATTATTTTATTTATTTATTTCTCTCTTATAGTGTTCATTTGTGATTAAGTGATTTACTGTACCATTGTGTTTTGATTCCTTATTTTTGGTTTGTTTATTATGGATTTTGCTTTGTGATTATCATGAGGTTTGTAAACACATCTTTTGATTATAACAATCTATTTTTAACATTAAAAATAGGAAAAGATGCCCCAAAAGATAAAGTATAAAAAAACTGAACATTCACACTCCTTTCCTCCCCACATTCGTTTCCTCTCCACATTTTGAATTTTTCATGTCCCATTTTTGAAATTTTTTATATTGCCTTTTAATGTATTTATGTGGTTATTATTTTTTATTAATTTTGGTTTTCATGCTAAAAATATGAATAGCTTATTTACCATGTTTACAATGTTATAAAATTCTGAGTTTGGACAGTTATCCTTACCAGTGAGTTTTATACCTTCCCATGTTTTCTTACACATTAATGCCTCTTCCAGAAAATGAAATGTCATTAACATTTCTTTTAGGAAAATTCTGGTGGAAAGATATTCTTAATTTTTGTTTGATGGTAATATCTTTAATTTGCTTTCAATTTCTAAAGGATAACTCTTCTGGATACAGTATTTTAGATTGTCAGTTCTTTTCTTTAGTACTGTTAAAAACTCATTCTACTCTCTCCTGGCTTATAAGGTTTCCTTTGAAAAGTCTGCTGTCAGGCAAATTGTGATACTCTTAAGTATTTCTTTTCTCTTGCTGATTTGAGAATCCTCTTTATCTTTAACCCTTAAGACCTTGATTGTAATATGTATTTGGATAGACTGAGTTTAACTAGTCACCTTTGATCATTCTATTGCTGAATATTTGTGTCTGTCTCTAGGTTTAGGAAGTTTTCTATTTTCTCTTTGAATAAGCTTTCTATCTCTTTGACATTCTATGTCTTTATTGAATTCCAATGGCCTAGATATTGCTCTCTTAAAGCCGTTTCAAAGTTCCTGTAAGCTTTCTTCATTTCTGTTCATCATTTTTTTCCCTCTTCCAATTATGTATTTTCTGATAGCCTGTCTTGAAGATCATTAATTATTTCTTCTGTTCAGTCTATTCTGCTATTGATGCCTTCTATCACATTTTTTATTTCACTTAGCATTTCTTTCAGCTCAAAGATTTCTGTTTGATTTCTTTTACCTCAATCTCTCTATTAAGTTTCTCTTATAGAGTACCAAATCATTTGTATATTTTCTTGAAGTTCATTGGATTTCCATAAAACAGCTATTTGGGGGAGTAAAACAGGAGTGAGTACAGTAATACTTCTCTCAAATGTTCTTACTTATTAGTTGTCATATGGTTAGTTCCTGATGCCTTATTTTGCCTGTTGGACAATATCATAATTCCTGAACATTGTTATTGCTTGTTGGCACACGACATCATCTGCATATTGAAGAATTAGATATTTATTCCAGTCTTTATAATATGGTGTTATTTGTGCCTGTTCTTTCAGAAAATCTAGGCAGGCTACTTATTACCTCTATGCCTAATAGTACTGCTGCTTTTTCAACCATAGATGGTGTCCTGATTTTAGGTTTGCTATGATTCACTGGCATCTTGTTATCACTTGAACACTAGAAGGTTTGTCAAGCTTAAATTTGTTCTAAATACACAGTTGATGTGTTTAGAATGAATTGGGGGGAGTGCCTTAAAAGTTTTTCATCTCCATAAAGGTGTCATGCTGGGGTAGGCCCTCAAGCCTGTTCACCATCCTTTTCCCAGGGTCAGGCATCATAGCATTTTTCCTAACTCTGAGCCTTACCATGGAAGAACTGATTCCAGGTTCATATGTAATAACTTGGCTCCTATTTCCCTTTTCTTCCCCAAAGCTGACAATTTCTCTCAATCTCTTGTGTTGCCTGGGGCTGGAGGAAGGTTAGGTTGGCTACCAATACTGTTATTCTGGATCACACCAAGAGCCTACAGCCTGCATAGAGTAGCATAGCACAGGTCCAGTGCCACACTGCTATGGACTGCTTGCTGCTGAGGCAGACTTGTGGCCCAATGCAACCAGCCATGGGTAATGCTGAGTGGGATAAATGTCTCTTCAACAAAGGTTGCAATCTACACCTGGAACTGAAGTCGTTCCAGAGGCTCCATCCACTGGCCCTGACCTAGGATCATTAGGGTTTCCAGGTGTTAGATTTCACTAATCGAACATTGAGTTCCAAGGCAAATCCTGTGCTTACTCCTATCTTACTCCCCAATAGGTGAAGTTTTTTCCGAGATGGGCTGAGTTTGGGTGTGGAGTAATGGAGACCATCCCTTGGGTCTCTGGCTAATCTGGTTTCAGAAGTTCAGTCTGTGGATTCTAGCCTGAGGGCAGGGACCATGGGATGCAGCCCAGCTTTGAGTTTCACCATGGCAGGCCTAGTACCAAGTTTCAAGTCTAATGCCTGAATTTACATCCCTTTCCTAAGTGAGAGGAATCTCTCTTCCTGCCATGTTTCTTGGAGTTGGAGAAAGGTTCACATGGCCAGCTTTTTCTTCCTGCCTATTTCAATGAATCTTTGCTTATGGTAAAACCAGGCACTGCAGTCTTTCTCCTGGCTTACTTAGAGCTTGTGAATGTGTTTAGTACATGAATAGTTGTTCAAGTTGGTATTTATCTCTATGGGGAGATGATTGCTGGAGGGTCTTAATGAGCTACCATCTTGTTCTGCTTTCCAAACTTCTATAATCCTACTTTGGTTGGACAGCTCTTCCTAACACCTAGGTTGTCCAAAACATCTAAATTTTACAAGTTGGCTTTTTTTTTTCTTAATCCTTTAATCCACTTGGAATTTGCGTTCTTTATCTGGCTGTGTGATAGGGTTCCAACTTTCTTTTTCTCCTGATGGACTAACCAAGTGTACCAACCATTTCTTAAATAGGTGATCCTTTTCTTGTTGAATTAAAATTTCACCTTTGTCAGACATTAAGTCACTATATGTACTAAAATCCATTACTGGGATCTTGATTTCTACTTTTCAATTTTTCCCCCTAATTTGATGTCATGAGGCTATGATACATTTTTTTTCTTATGATACAGAAGAAATTTTTATTTTGTACTTCAAATCATTCTCATTTTCCTCCTCTGATTCTTGTCTTAGCTGTTCTTAGAAATTCTTAGAAATTTATTTCTTAGTATAAAATTAAGATTATTCAATTTGTACAGCATCTTAATTCTTCTTGCAATTACCTTCCATTTATAGATGAATTGGGGAAAATCCAAACTGGGGGATATTATGGATCCATTGAAGAGCATAATGTATTTTCTATTTGTTTCATTTTTTTATATCTATGTTTCTTTAACTCCTTTTATAATGTATCTTTCTTTTTTATTTCTAGGTACCTTACAGCCCTGTTACTGCTTGATGAGTGAAATTAATAATTCTATTTTCTTTTTAACTTATTGTGACTTTTACAAAAAAAGAATATACAAAAAAAAATTGTTTTCTTAAAATTAAGGTCCATACCTCAAGCCTTTTGGAAATGCCTTGCCTTCTCTGCAAAGGCAAGTCTGAATCAACGAATCATCAGTTAAGATTAATCAGGACTAGGCCCACTGTTTTCCTTCTAAATCATCTCCTATTGGCTCACTCACCTGACTATTCTGATTTGTACAGCCATTTTACAGTTCTTTCTTGACTGATTTCTATTTGTCTTGTACTTGGTGCCACCCCTGTCCCTCAGACTAGTCTGAGAGGGTGTCTGCTGCTTCCCAGCATGGGACCAGAGACCTCTGGATTTGAGTACTCTCTCAGACAGTACTGAAGCAATTTCCAGCTATGTGGAATAAAATTTTTATAACAGCAATATAAAACAACTTAATCATCTCCCCAATGATCTTTAAAGTTATATAGGCAGTAAAGATTATTTCTAGTAAGCAGATAAACCATTAAGCATTTGAAGAGTAGATATTTAGGTGTGGCCATATTAGACTAATAAGACTTAATAATCAATAAAGTAACTAAAATAAATTTAAGTAATGTACTAGTGGAAAGTAGAAGTTTTCTTCCTCTCCCCCTTGACTCTGGTATCTAATATGTAAAGATAAAACCAAAATCCCTATACCCTCAGCCAGAGACAAAGAAATCAGATTTTTTTTTTAATCTGCACAATAGACAAAGACAAGCACATCTTGCCTATTGTATTTTTCTATTCCCAGCTTTTGTTTAGCCAATCCTTATCTTAAAACCCAATCTAGATATTCATATCTGGGTTTAGCTTTGGCTCTTAATCTGTTAGGGAACTCTCCACTTCGGAATCCACCTCGGCTTCTCCCACTTCCTCCTATCCCCAATCTGTTCATTACCTCCTCTTCTATAACTTCCCCACACCCTGCCCCAGTGCATTTGAACACAGTGCCTCATGTATGCTAGGCCAGTGGTCTACCACTGAGCTATATTCCCATCCCACTTCTTTCTTAATATAGAAAATAACATTGGGTATTTTCTGACTAAGTCTAAGCTCTTGAATTACACTTGGGTTGGTAATCCTTTGCCTGCCATTGCTTTTTCCAATCCTACCACCAACCCTCAATTCGATCTTTCACATTAATTGACAGGCAGTATTCTGGGTTCCACCTTTAAACTGCTGGAACAATTTGGCTTCTGAGTTCACAAGGTTTTTGCCTTCTTTCTCGTTTGAACCATGACAGTTATTTCAATTGACTCTCACATGGGAGGTTGGATAGAGTCTGCAATAAAATGACTTTCACCTTAAAAGTTCAAGAGCTGGGCTAGGGATATAGCTCATGGTTAAACATTTACCTTACCATGTTTGAGATCCTGGGTCAAAATCCCAGCACCATACAAATAAATTGGTAAATAAATAAAAATAATAGGTAGATAAATAAGCAAGCAAGCTGACAGGCTTTAATATTTGTTCAGTGCCATGTCAAAATGAAACCTAGACTTGAACCCAGCCCTTCTGTCTGAAAATTCTTTGCCTCCAGTAACTGTTTCTATCTCTGGGAATAAAAAACCAAAAATACCTGGCCTTTTATGAAATTGCAGACTTCTATAGAATGGACACCATGTCTCTGTCTTTAAATTCATTCTGTTCCAAACACTCAGGAAGGGCCCACCTGGAACAATGTTTTGCACATTATTTTTGATAAACAATCATTCCACTGGAAAGTATACACAAGCAGCAGGGTGAAAATATAAAACCAAAGCATGAATGGAGAAGTGCAAACATTAATAGCAGTTACGGATTGATGGCTTTCCTAGAGCAGCTGTTATAAAGAATATATATTTAAGATACGGAATAAATCATGGTATTATAGAATATTAGAGCTAGATCATAAAAATCTTTATGATCCTCTTATCTAATCCCCCTCAACTGAGAGAACAGCCAACATTTAGAATGTGATATGACGTAAAGGAATCTGAGGAGTAGCCCTTTTTTCTCAAGCCCAGGAATTCATTTATTCAAGGAATGAATATTTCTGGTTATATTTCTTTGGGGACCAGCATTCCCTAATGTTGTTAAGTTTTATAGATGTACAATATGAGCTGTGCTCATCTATGTAAACATCCCATGGTAATGTGTAAATGCTTGAGATTTTTCTAAATTTGTTTTTAAAAAATTTTCCCCATTTTAAAACAGAATTACAAAAGATGCTGCAATTTTGTTTCTTGACAGTATGTGTATCTTAAAACACAAAGTATTACATTCTTACAGCCTGATTCATTTTTTAAAAATGCCTTTCTTTAGAACACCAAAAAGCAACACTGTCTTAGAAGAAGATCAGAATATAAAACATAATTTTATACAGTGCAATCAATATAAATGTTGTCTTCTTTTGAAACTATGACCTAAATGTTTCCATTACTAAAAAGTAAGTTTTGTCTTTAAAAAATTACTGTGTTAAGTTGGTTTTTGATAGGCAATTCCTCTAACTAGTTTATAAAGTGAATGAATCTAAGAAAAACAGTTTTGGAGAATCATAGACAATGGCATGGAATAGGAATATATAGAAATGAAAAACTATGTATCCAAATACAATCTTATCTGCATATATGAAACAGAGATAACAGTTTTGAAATATGTTAATGTGATTCTTTTATATTTCTTTGTACGTGACCTTCCTAGCCTGCCAGAACTGTTCTTTGTGTCTCAGGAAGTATGAGCATATTGTAGCAAAAGAATGGAATGAGTTCATGCTCAAATTTTACCTATCAAAGCAGGACTTTCTGTTTGTAGTAAAGCAACGGCTTTGAGAGTCAAACTTCAGCAAGAGGAAAAGGTACTTTTACTTTGTCCAGAAGATTCCTTTTATGATAGCAAAACTTGGAAAGCTGTGGATTGTTTTAATTTAAAGCACAGAGAAAGAAAACTAAGGACAGGACCATAAGAACTACATACCTGCTAGGGGATTAGTGGAGAAATTTCTGGGAGAGGAGAAAAGAGATTCTAAAACAGCAACCATTAAAAAATAGAGTGTAGAAGGAGGGAAGCATGCAAAATGGAAAGATCTATAGTGAAAGCCCCTGTTTCCTCTCACCCAACTCCTAACCAGGGGGCTAAATCCAACCACCAGGCAGGGCTGGGCATGATGAGGATAGGAGATACCTGGGTTGTAAAATTTAAGAGGTTCTCCCTCTGAGGACTACAAGCCTGAAAGGGAGTGCCTCGAATTTTGTGCTGTGGGTGCCTCACCAGCTTCACCTAGTTCCAGCTCTGTAATAAAGATGGCAGGGAGACAACAGAAATTCCTTGAGCAACATGGAAGAATCACAAATCCCTGGTTTGGTGTCCTGCTTTCTTGGGAAGATCCAGGAAAGCATGTGAACTTTTAGAGCAGCACCACTTCCAATGTGGTATAGCCAAGACAAGTACCTGCATGGACGGTCTGAACTAATGTAAGCGACTCCCCAGAGCTTCTTTCAGAAGTTCCTGCACCACCTTCCAGAGGGGTAAGGAGATGCACAGAGGATGGGAAGACCCAGAGAGGCCACGGACTGGAAAATAAGATATCCAGACAAAGATCGAAGACAGGTAGCAGGTGGCATCAGTTTAATCTCAACATGAGGACAGGTCTACTACAGAGATAGCAGTGTGACAAAGCCCCCCAACTGGAGCATATCAAGGAACATCCCATGAGTCTGTGACTATCAGATCTGGGAGCCAGTCTTCACTGACGCATTGCAGGTTGTGTGAACATCCCAAGGTACCTTGGGGAGAAGGGGAGTAACTCAGACTAAACTGGGGGATAAGACATTTCTTTTAATTGGCAAATTTTGTTTTATTTTTTCCTGATAATAAATGGAATATGTTTTTATGAATTATTTAAAATGATAACCAAAAATCCATTTCTCTGTATAAAAAATTAACATGCTAGATTTTAACAACATAGTGCAATATAACACATAATAAACAAATTTGAAGTTTCAAGTCAAATATAAAACCCTCATCACAAGCCAGAAAATGAACATTTCTGATTCTTGCCCTCCTTTGTGTTCCATCCCTTGTCACTCCTTAACCCCATCTATTCTTAGGCAGCCACTGATTGGCCTTCTAACACTGTGGACTAGTTTCCATTTCCTCAGAGTTCAAATAAGTGGACTCATATGGTATGTAATTTTTTTTAGAAGACTGGCTTTAGTTCACTTTTTAAACTCAGCATAATTATTTTGAGTTTCATCTACATTGCTTATATGACTAATTTCCTTTTTATTGCTGAGTAATATTCCACACACGGTTATGGAACTTTTTGTTTATCCAGTCATCTATTGATAAAATGTTGGGTTGTATCTAATTTTGAACAGTTCTAAAGTTGTATGTGAGAGTTCCAGGTTTAGCACATCTTCAATATATGAGATTGTGAGTCTTTTCAGTTCTAGCTATTCTAATAAGTATACTGTGGTATCTCATTGTGTTATGTTTGCATTTCCCTTATGAATAATGATTTTGGGGCAAATTTTTGTTTTTTTCACACTTCTTTGGTGAAACTTGTGTTCAAATTTTTTGCCCATTTTTTTAAACTGGGTTGTCTTTATTGACTTTTGAGAATTCTTCATATATCTGCATACAAGTCCTCTATCAATCATATGTTTTAAAAATACTTTTCCAAGTCAATTACTTGTCTTTTTATTCATTGAAAAATATCTTTTGAATATCATAAGTAGCTAAGAAATATTAAATGTTCCATATAGTCTCTAATAAGTATCTATCAAAGATCTAAGAAATCTCTGCCTAACCCAGTCACAAAGACTTTTCTCTGGTGTTTTCTTCAGGAAGTTTTTTGGTTTTAGGTTTTACATAGTCTTAAAATTTGACTATTATATGTAGTACAAAGAAGGTCAATAGTTTCCAACAAATATTGAACAATCAAATGAAACAAATTAGTATAGCATAATGGTTAAGAACTCAGTATCTAGAGACAGATTAAGGTTCTAGTCTTGGTTGCAACATTTAATTAGCTGTGATCTTGGTTAAAATTATTTAACTAGTTTAACCTTGTTTTTTTATCTAAAAATTAGGGTAAGAACACGTGAAATGGACTGGATCATAGAATCTCTGAGGTCCTGTAGTGATCTAGCATCCTGTGAAATTTTTAATCTGTGCTGTAGGATTGCAACTGGAAGAAGGGTGAATATTCAAAATTCCCGGTGATGAATATGAACAAGAAATTTCGAATTGACAGTTATCAGTGTATAATTGTTTCTTATAAAACAATTTCTGACTGATAGAAGAAAAAGTGGGTAATGTGTTCCCTGTAATACAGTTCTTGTCTCTGCTCTCGGTGCAAATCACATGAAGCACTCATTTAAGAAGTAAGATTGCCAAGGAAGTGAGATGAGAAAAATGAAAAAAGATGTATAGAGGGGAGGGAAGGAGGGATGGATAAGTGTCTAAAGTACAGCTTTCGGCCATAGGATTTAATTTCTCTGAAGATCCTTGTGTAAATTGTTTTATTAATTCTTACATATTTTTTAAATTTTTTGAGCCAGTCTGTTACCACCATGAAAAAATGTTTCAAGACTTTAGTCACCTAGGGTTGTTGTTGTTTGTTTGTTTGTTTGTACTGGGGATTGAACCCAGAGGCACTCTACCACTGAGCTACATCCCCAGCGCTTTTCTATTTTTTTTTTTTTTTTTTTTTTTTTAGACAGGGTCTCTCTAAGTTGCTTAGGGCCTCACAAAGTTTGAGGCTAACTTTGAATTTGCCATCCTTCTGCCTTGGCCCCTTGGGATGCAGGGATTCAGGCGTGTTCTACCATGTGTGGTCTAGTTGATCTTTTTTTCGATGAGAAAATTTAAACCTTTTCCCATGGGGGAAAAAAAATTGAAATGTTCCTATAATTTAAAAAATTCCTTCCAAAGTTAAGAATATATTAATTCAGTTATTTGAACTGTGTTAGCCTCTGACTTCTTCTATACAAATAGATAATTGAAAGTCCACTATACATATGTTAACAATCACTGAATATTGTTTTATTTTGATTACATTTTGGGGAAAGGAAGACTCATACCCATCCACTCGATGCTTTGATAGACACCTGTCATGCCAGGCAACTGTACTAGATGTAATTGTCCATTTTCATCTGTATACTTTCTCATTTGATCTTCCCCAAAACTGTACTTTTGGTAATAGAAACTGTTTTAAAAGGTTGAAACTTGTAAAATTCTCACTGTTGCTTAGAAGTAGAGCACTCTTGGAATGTGTAAGCTAGTTGAGCACACAAGTACCTCTGTGATACTCTAAGTCTCATTGTGGATACACATTAACCCAGTGTGACTCCCAGTGGGAAGCTCTGGAGAAAGTCTGAAAAGAATAAATGGAATTTTGACAGGTGAATATTGGGTTGTGAGAAAGGGAAGAGGAGGAGGAGAAATTCTAAGTAACATAAATGTTTCAGAGAGACTCATTGCCCAGAGAATGAGAGAATGTCTGGTGGGGTCACGGAACAGCAAGTTGCTCTAATTTTTGTGGGAAAATAGGGTGGTAGGAGATGTCAGCCATGTGACAGGCTTGGAAACAAAGTGAGATATCACTGTAGAAGGCAGCAGAGAGCCAGCAAACAATTCTGGCTAGGAGAAAAGATTAGGGTCGGAACTGTTGTAATAAATCCTGCAGCTCTTAACTAACCCATAATAGTCTAGAGATACATGGAGTCCAAATTAGGGGTAGGGAAGCTGGAGGAGACTCCCACTGAGAATGCTGGGAGGAGCCTGGGGGGATGTGCACTGGCTCCTGGCCAGGAGAAAGGGAGATTTTCACTTCCCATCCAGACTGTTCTTTCAAAAGCTCTCTTTGTACTTGTTTGTTAGGAAGTAAATTAGAATTCCCTGTTTGATTTGAAAGAATTTTTTGTTTAATGATTGATTGGCTTGTTTTTCATCTTGCAACTAAAAAAAGGATTTTTTTTTCCTATGTGCGACAGTAAGATATAACCCAAATGATGCTCCAGGAAAGTCCATGTTGTATTGATGTAGAGAATGGAGTTGAGGAGGTCAGTTGCTCCTCAGCCAGGTACTGAAAAAGAAGGAATGAAGGTGGAACCCTAGTGATTGGTAGGAGATCGTGAAAGGATGGAATCAATAGAATTTGATTGCATCAGGAGATGCAACATTGTCTTCCAAATTTTAAACCCAAGTGGCTAGGAAAAGGGGAAATAAGACAACGATTTGGAAGAAAACGTTAAGCTTATTTTAAGTAGATTGAATTGGAAGTAGAAGAAATGAAGAAGCATCCACAAGTTGTTCAAAGGCCAGAGCTGATGTTACTGAGAGAAGAAGTAGGATGCCAATAACACAGTCAGAAGTTGTCTGCGAGGTGATAAAACCACGGTGGTGGGTGTCTGTGCTGAAGGATAACATGGTGACAGACCAAAAAAGAATGACTGACCAAGGGTAGATCTCTGAGGAAAAAGAGCAGGAGAAAGGGAGCCACCTACAGAGATAGAAAGAACAGCCTAGAACTTTCAGAGTTGCTAAGGTAAAAGTAAGGGAGGTAAAAAACATAAAATGCAGACTTGTTGAGGAGGATGATGATGTGGATGCCAGGGCTGTGTTTGGTGGCAAAGGACTGCTTTTTCTGGGCAACTTACCTTCTTCCCTCTACACTCCCGGTCGTCTGGGACTGACTTTCTCTTGTTGCTTGACCTGGGCATCAATGACCTTGGTAATGGGTTATCCACCAGTGTTTGCTTGGGTATCTGTTTGCTCTTTAGATCTAACGCTCCCCAAAAGCAAGGACTGTGGGGTCATTTAGCAGAGGGAAACAGGATGGGGATTTGAGGGCCCTGGAGAGCAGTTCCAGAAGAGAGTCGGGAAGTCAAATTGTAAGGTGTTATGGAATAAGAGGATGGTAAGGAATGAAAGGAATGTCTCACAGAGACAGCAGGCGGGGAATTATGGGAACGTTGCATTAGGAGAGGAGCAGAATAAATGTTTAATTCTAGGGTAAAAGATTTGAGTATGTTCCTAAACTGATGAAAGCCGATAGAAAGAGGAGAATGAAAAAAACAAAACAAAACAAAAAACAAGTGGCAGAGGTAACAACTGATAGGGTTTAAGAAGGGACTGGTAGATGTAGGGGGCTGAAGGCAGGGGCTGGCTGAAGGTGCAGAGAACTGCAGATGTGAGAGGTGACTAGTGACTTGACTATAAGGAAGAAAACTAAGTCCTAATAATTAAAAAATAAAATAAACTGACCTTTTATGAATACTGTCATTTATCAGTGGGGGCAACATTTTCAAGACTCAACTTCCCTTCCCATAAAATGGGGACACTCCTTCCACCCACAGTAACTGAATGTTATTGGTACTAACTTGCAACAAGTTGTTGTACTAACTTGTCTGTTTCTTTGTTTTTGTTGTTCTGTTTTGGCCTGTTTCCCTGACTGGACAGAGTAGCTGTAAGATGGTTCTGATAAGATCTTATCAGCAAGGTATGAGATGGACCATCTGCATATGGAGATGATAATGCCATAGTACTGAGAGCTCAGTAGAAGGTTTACAAGTGCTGGACATAGGAGAGGGATATTAATACAACATCAATAAAAAATTTGTAAGCATTAGGAAGGACTTGGGATATTCATGGACAAAGACGGATTCTTGGAGAAGTCAAGAACCTTTTTGGAAAAGGTGTTGGGAGATGTGACCGCATCTTTCTTTCTGGCCTGTGAAGGTTGTAATTAAGGTGCCTACCCAGGATGCACGCATCCCGGAGGCTTTGAGATGGCCTTCAGCATGTTTCAAAGCCCCCAAAGTCTCCCAGGTGTGTAAATCTCCACGGGGTTAGCAAATGGGTCTCAACCCATAGATTGGGAGCTTGTAACCAGAGCGGTCAAGCCCGCTGGGAATGCAGATGTGTTTGACCCAGGTTGCTCCTGAGCCTGGCTGGCTGCAGTCTCCCACACTTTCCACTCCCTGCCAGCGCTTCCTAGTGCTGCGCTGCAGGAACTGAAGTTTTTAATCTGCTGCCCATCGCAGGACCTCTGGTTTTTCTTTTTGTAAATTGTTGAGTGTGGAGAGGCCCCGCCCTTCCACGCCCGCAGCGGCCGCCTCCTCGCGCCTCCCCGCCCAGGCTCCTTCCCGGACGGCGCTGGAGGTCCTGGTGGTGGAGGCCCATGGGGCCCGTGGCGCTGCCTGCCTGGCTGCAGCCCAGGTAGGGTGCACAGAGGTGGGAGGGGACAGGAGGGGCCGGGCGGGAGGAGCGCCGCCGGTAGAGGCGGGGGATCTAGCAGCGGGGGACACCCAGCAGCCCAGCTGCGACACCCACACCTACTGGCCCGCACTCCCTGGAGCTCTAGACAGGTATTATTCATAATTAATTCTCTTGACAGTCCTAGGAAGAAGGCTCTCTTTTCCCCATTTTTGAGATGAGGAAATGGGAAGGACAGGCTGTGTGGCCACCTCTTCCCTTTGGGCTCTTTCTGCCAGTCCCTCTGCCCTTCCTCTTTACTCCCACCAAGAGCCCTGCCCTTGACTTTGTGGTAGGGCAAGTGTTGCAGGGGGAGTTTTAATCTTACTGAAACACCTATCACACGTGTGATTCCAGGGAAATTGATTCGGTGCAATAGGAAAGGGTAAGGCCCAGTGTATTTTTAACCCATAAGCCAGGTGATTCTGAGGCAACTTGGAGGATTTCCTCTGTTCAGCCCCTTTAGTTACGTCATGTGTTGATCATCCAGGGACTTGGCATGCTCCTCAGCTAATTTACCTTGTTTCTCAGAGGTTTCACATCTCCCACTTGGAGAAAACCCTGTCTGCACTGGCAAGGCCACGCCCATCATCCTTCGAAACCCCCAGGGAACACGTCAAACAATGCTTTCTCAAACTCCCTCTTATCGTGCATCTGTCAATCTTCCCTTAGTCATCTCCCCAGCAACCCACAACACATTTTTAAACCCAGCTTGACTTCCCTTTTTTGGCATGAGCAACTAAACATCTATGTGTGTCTGATGAAGGAAACGATCTGCCCTTGCAAAATACAATAGAAGGCAGTGGCAAGATACTGACCCCAATCGCATAATGCATTCAGAGGTCCCGTGTGCCCAATTACTGAATTATCCACCATTTAAGACAGTGGCCATTACTACTCCCTGCTCACAAGTATAACCCAGTTAAGTTCTGCGCTTAGCAGGCTGAGCTTCTGGAGCACACATTGAACATATCAATCCTTCTGCCCTCCCCCACCACCACCACACCAAATATTCAAAGCTATCTTTGAAGATGTTGCTTTTACTCCTGGGTTAGCCGCAAGGTTAGAATTTTATCAAAGATGAAAATCAAAAAAGATCTTTATTTGGTTTTAAGCAGACTCAATATTCTCACTTTAGCAGATAGTACATGATATGGGTCCCTTTAAAATCTGATGTGTTTTGTGGGGCAACTGATTAAAATACTCTGATGACAGGTTTTGGGGTTGTTGTTTTTTTGTTTTGTTTCATTTTTGCTGGTCAGGTTGACCAATATGTTAAAGGACCTATGTACAATGATGTAAAGGTTAATAATAGAACAAGTGTTTCATGGTATTTTCCTGTATTTATAGGTATAGAAAGACTGCCTATCTTTTCATCTATTATTTAATCCAGTTCTGTGGCCACTCATGGATACTTACAAATATGACAGTCAGATTCTTTTCATTTGGAAAAGGTAAAACTCAGTTTATCTTAAACTTTTGCACCTTGTTTTTGCCTAGAGTTGCTTATATTAATTTTAAATTTCTCTGGAGCTCACCTACCATCCTCCACTTCTCTAAAATTCATGTTTTTCAAAAATCATACATCCTGCTTATTAAAAAATCAAAAACTTTTTGGAAAAGGGAGGAGATGGGATAAGGGAAAGGGATTTGGCTCTGATTAGGCAGAAATGCCATTTCACCATTTCTTTTGGTTCTTCATCAAACCCTCACAAATTCAGTGTGCACTGAGGAAATCTATAAATTCCAGTATTGCATTTTATGCGGAGCAACCAGGAGTTAATCAAATTCTTCCACTGTTTTTTTATTCCTTAGGTTTAACTGGAAATTAGTAAGTGAGTAACAAACTTTATACTCCCCAGGAGTCTATTTGACCCCCTTCCTAAGTAGTGTATAAATGACATGCTTTGTAGATGACTAATCACCTAACTGGAAGGTGGCAATAATGGCTTAAATCATAAGCTTCCTCGCTTTTCCTAAAAAGTAAAAATACGGTTTTAAAAGAGCAAAGAGCATTTCAATTCTTCTTCTTTTTTTTTTTTTTAAAGAATGAATCATTAAATGACTGTCAATAACATTCTCTTCATGTTCCATCCCCACATGAGTAAGTGTCATCACAGTTTACAACTGTTGGGTGACTTGACAGTTTGAGCAACTGCTGGTTTCAGCTAAAAAACAAACATGCCGTGCTGTGCTCATCAATTCTGTATCATAAGGAAATTAATCGACTTCTGAGATACCATAAGCCATTTGATGTTGCTTTTTCTTACAAAAATCTACAGATGAATTCTTGCCTTTGTGAATTAATGTCAAGGATACAACCTGAGGCTTGAATTTCAACTATGAGCGTTGAGAGTTTGCAAGCAGAGGAAAACGGAGGTGATGGGAAAACTCCCTTGATGTTTATAATAAAAAAAAGCCATCAGTCCAGGCCTTGAAAGTTGAGGCTGTGTGGGAGTATTATTGTAGGTCATTCACCATACATGGCCCCAGGAACTCTAGCTCTGTCTCACGTTTCCAGAGGGGAAAGTTGCTGTGGTCAGCAGTGTTTATTCTTAATATTATCATGTCATTATAATTACAGTAGCTACTCATTAAAGAAATACAACTGATTTATATGAAAGGGGGACTGAGAACATGTGAGTGGGGGTTTCGTATAATTCCTGAATCAGTGTATGACTTAAATAGCTCAGCAGCAATCTGAACCCCTGAACTTGGGATTCCTCCTCCCCTCTTCCTCCACAGAGCTGTGTCATTGATAGCTTGGTCACAAGAGGTGCAGTCAATGCAGAAGAGGGTAGGTGGTCTGAATCGGTCATAATCTGAAATCAGGGTGATGTTAACAGTGTCCAACTGCTGCAGCAGCTGAGAGACCCTTGGCACTTGATCAGTTACCGTTTGAACGAACACTAGGTACTAAAGTCAGCACAGTCACACCTAGAAGTTTCTAAAAAATGGTAGGATTTCATTTTAAAACTTAAAGCCAAATTCATCCTATTTAGAGGGACATTTATTACCCCTCCATTTCCACTCCAAGGGCAGTACCTCAGTTGAGCCCTCTGAAATGTAAACTCCAAAAGTCCTGATCAGAACCCAAATTCAGGGTTTAGCACAAATCCAGAAAACACGAGGCAGGTACATATAGGAACCACATGCTCTATACACTTAGTATCTGATATCATAGCATCATTAGGGCCATTTCCATAAAGCTTCTCTGAAATATTTTTTCCTCATCTTGGTCATTTTCTTATCATTGGAAAAGCTGAGCACAACAGCTCTTAGAAGCTCACCTCTGACCTATTTATGCTCCAGGTGGTTTAGAATCCAGCTGATTACCTTTATGTGGGAATTCCTTTATAATCTCATATATGGGGAATAAATAGTGCAGCCTTCACTGTGAAACCTTACATTTTTACTTCATTTTGGAAGGAGATCAAAGTATACTACAATACAAAGTGCTTTCTTTGCATTGCAGACTTAATTTAGTAGCCTATTTACAGAGTTTTTTTTACATGTACGATAAAAAGAGGTAAATAATCTCAACTTTATTTCAAAGAGCTGCATGGATTTGCATCATGAACTGGTTTTTACTTTATTTGTATTTTTTATCCACTGGACAGATTCAATGGTTGACACTTTTTATGCTATTGGACTTGTCATGCGACTTTGCCAATCCATTTCTCTCCTGGAGTTGCTGCACATATATGTTGGCATTGAATCAAACCATCTTTTCCCAAGGTTTTTGCAGGTAGGTTTCAGTCACATTATTACTTAGAATCTTTCATTTTTAACTTTGTTCTATTTACAGCCTTTTCATTTTATGGCACTCAAAAAAAAGCCAACCCTGAAGTCACTGATAAGGAGAATCCATTAAACAGAAGGATTGTCTTATTCTAAAACTGCAGTTAGATCGGCTGATATGAAACATTCAAGGCAGTGGCGCGTGTTGATCTGTGTATACTTCCTTGATCCTATCCTGGGAGATTTCAGGGCCTCAGCATGTCATAGCTTGGGATAGTATGAGACAGCAGAAAGTCAGAGGATTGAAGCCATTCACACCTGAGTACAATGCCCTGCTCTTCTACTGATTACTGTGGGGTTATTCTACCCACAGTCATTGGGGTGTTGCTGGGAGAGGACACCATACAAATACCTGGAAAAGAGCAGATGATTAACAAATAAATTCCCAGATTTCCTTTCATCCCTATTTGGAGAACACTCCCAGCCATTTCTTGTTCATTCTACCACTTTTATTGAATTCCAATGGAAAAGGAAAATGCTTCATGTTTACCAAGTGTAGAATCTAAGTGTAGACTTGGGGTCACACTGACTTAAATTAAAATCCCAGTTTTGCCTCTTACTTGTTGCATGAATTTACACAAGTTGTTTAATCATACTGACCCTGACTTTCTCATGATGTGAGAATAACACGGACTTAAGAGAATAACTGAGAACATGGGTGGGGAAAGTTCCTGGTACTTAGTTAAAATAAAATTCTTGTTAGTCATTGCTATTGTTTTAGCTATTATTTGTTTCCTTTACCAGGCCTTTAGCCCTAGATGGCCATGTTCTTTCTAAAAGCAGGTGGAAAGTAGATTGGAAATTTACTGATACTCAATAGAAAAATCTGGATTAAGGCAAGAAAAACCAAGTAGCATTTTTCTTAGAGTGGAAATAAGGGTTAGGTGACTATGTAAACATGTGTTCATAATCTCCAGGATTGGGAATAGGTATCTGTGAGTATAATTTCAGGTATCCCCAAAACAAATTTAAAAAGTATATAACTATGCCAAACTTACATTGTAAAAATTATTAAAATGTCAGTCTTATATTGCCTAGCAAAGTGCTTAGAATCTAAATATATACTTTAATTTTTTGTTGAAAGAATAAGATAGAGTCCCTGTACTAAAATTTGCTTTAAATACTGTGAAAGTTTAAAAGGTGAAACTGGGAATATAATCCTAAGGAACCTTGTAACAACTCAGTATTACAAGTGTATGGGATATTTTTCATTTTACTTATTAAATAGAAGTTGTATTCATTAGAATGAATGGAAAAGAGCAGATGATTAACAAATAAATTCCCAGATTTCCTTTCATCACTATTTGGAGAATAGAATGAAGACATTTTAAATGTTCAAATGTAAAATAAAATCATGGCAACCCTATATAATAGATTAATATTATAACAGTTAACTAGCTAGGACCTAAATGGAATTTCCTTCAATATATTTCCTCACAAAATAAAAAGCTACAGAACTATCCTAGATGCAACATGTAATTTCGTAAGACAACTTATTTGTATTTATGAATTATTTAACATTGCATGCTGTACTTTGAAACAACTAAAATTAGTAATACTATCCCATAATGTTGATCTTGGAGGACAGAATTAACAGGCCATGTTAAATTAAAGTTCTAAAGTTCTATTCTATCACATGGAATTATTTTGCTTGTAATATGATCAAATTCATAAAAAATCTTTAATCACGTTTATTTTTATTTTTTATGTAATTTTACAATTTGTATGACAGCAGAATGCATTACAATTCTTATTGTATATATAGAGCCCAATTTTTCATATCTCTGGTTGTATACATAGTATAATCACACCAATTTGTGTCTTCATACATGTACTTTGCATAGTAATAATCATCACATTCCACCATCATTAATTACCCCATGTCCTCTCCCTTCCCTTTCAACCCCTCTTCCCTATCTAGAGTTTGTCTATTTCTCCCATGCTCCTGCTCCCTATATCACTATGAATCAGCCTCCTTATATCAGAGAAAACTTTCGGCATTTGGTTTTTTGGGATTGGTTAACTTTACTTAGTATCATCTTCTCTAACTCTATCCATTTACCTGCAAATGCCATGATTTTATTCTTTTTTATTGCTGAGTAATATTTCATTGTGTATATATGCCACATTTTTTATCCATTTATCCAGTGAAGGGCATCTAGGTTGGCTCTATAGTTTAGCTATTGTGAATTGTGCTGCTATAAACATTTGATGTGGCTGTGTCCCTGTAGTATGCTATTTTTAAGTCCTTTGGGTATAGTCCAAGGAGAGAGATAGCTGGTCAAATGGTGGTTCCATTCCCAATTTTCTAAGAAATCTCCATACTGCTTTCCATATTGGCTGCACCAATTTGCAGTCCCACCAGCAGTGTATGAGTGTACTTTTTCCCCACATCCTTGTCAACACCTTTTGTTGTCTTTCTTCATAATGGTTGCCATTCTGACTGGAGTGAGATGAAATCTTAAAGTGGTTTTGATTTGCATTGCTAGTGATAATGAACATTTTTTCATGTATTTGTTGATTGATTGTACATCATCTTCTGAGAAGTGTCTGTTCATGTTCGTGTTTTCTTTTGGTATACTTTTAGGGACTTCTTTTTTTAGGCTATATTTGTTAATACTGACTTCATGCTAAAACAGCATTTTCAAAATTAAGTAGTATTAGTTCAGTTAGTGCACCTGGTAAGAATGCATAACTGTAAGAAGAACTGAATGAGTACTTAGAATATGCCTAGAAAACATGCACATATTTTATGCTGTGCAAAATTTTGTAGGTCTGCTTAACAGAAATCATAAAACTTAGAAATCTGATTTCTTGGAGTTCCAGAAAATTTAAATGTGATTTTAATCACCACTAATTAAAACTAATGGCTTATAGAACCATCACTGAAATCCAAGAGGTTAGTCCTAATTGTAATTTTGAAATAATGATAAACAAACATTAACACTTTAGACTTAAAAGTGGATTTGCATAGTCTACGGTTAATAAAACAAATGATTCCTAAGTCTTTGGTCCTTAGGAGGGATGACAAGTCAGTAATCACCACATTAGAGAAAACAACTGCCATTCTTCTCCTGGACTGATTATTAGTTTTTTTGTGTTGTTGTTTTACTTACTTTTAAAATTTCTTTTAAGATATTGTCACATGCTCTCTCTTTTTTTTTTTTTTTTTGGATACTGGGGATTGAACTCAGGGGCCCTCAACCACTGAGCCACATCCCCAACTCTATTTTGGATTTTATTTAGAGACAGGGTCTCACTAAGTTGCTTAGCGCCTCAATTTTGCTGAGGCTGGCTTTGAATGTACAATCCTCCTGTCTTGGCCTCCGAGCTGCTGGGATTATGGGAGTGCGCCACTGCCCTCTATTTCTTTTATTCACTGGTTCTCAGAATGAAAATGGTGTTAACAGAGCTTCAAAACACATCATCTTGTGCAAAGTTTCATTTTCTGCCCCATTCCTTTATGAGAGTTCTGCAGACAAATAGAATTCTCTCATTATGCGATGACTGAGACCTCTGCTTTAAAGTAATGAAACAAAACTCTTAGGTTGTGTAATCATTGTTGGTTTTCCTGTTTTTCCGTTTTAAATGGAGAAGCTGAAGGCAGGAGGGCAACTAAGTGACTTGCACGATCATCATAGCTGACTGCATGCAGACCTTAAAAATGCAGGGTTCCCAGATGTTTTCAAGGAGGCCCTAAATCACGTTCACACAATTGTGATGTTATTTTAATATTACCTTTAAGAGATTGCTAAGCCACAACTGAGTTCTTTTGGGGGACTGGTCTTGCAAAATGTCAAGATAAATAATTCCAACTAGCAGTAGGGATGGATAAGCTTTTTGAATAGTTAGAATCCCTTAGCAAGTACTAGTGGTGTACAAATAGGGGTAGGTTTGTGTTCTGTGTGTTTTACACTAACATCTTTATTTTGGCACTGTGGGAAGAGACATGATTTTAAAAATCTCATAATTGCTAAAGCAAAATATGGGGGAAAACACCATTGATTTATAAGACAAGCATTTAACAGATATATATTTTATTTTTAATATACTTTAGGAGGAAAGGGCAAAAACATAACACGAATAGCTATTTAGAACTTCTATTTATGGAAATAGGCACACGCCAATTAAAACTATATAAAAATGTTTTAAAATACAAAAGAAATTTTAATTAAAAGGAAAATAAATTTAGAGAGAATTTGAATATTACCAATTCTGAAATATTTTAAGGGCTGTGTTCATACTCCATTTGTGCAGAAGCCTGAGAAAGTTTATTGATACAACTTTCGGGCGTTTCAACTCAAGAAGAGGAGGAAATAGCCAAAAAATAACTTTTGTATGATAATGTTAGACTGATATGCTTTGTATGAAATAAGAGTGAGATATAAGTAATGTAAGAGTAATATTTTATTTTTTGAGAAATTCTTTAAATGTAAATACTTCCTTTATAACTGAATTAAAATGGATCAATTCCACATCCTTCCTTCCTAAACACTGTTGCATATGTATTCATTTTACATTTTTATATAATTCCTTTAATCTGTAAATCAAAACGCTAGCAGTTATTACCCTTAAACTATTGTGCCTACAGACATTTCATTTGAAACCAAACTGTATGAACCATTTCTATATTTGCCCATATCTACTCCTATTTGACAAGGACAAGCTTGCTGTCTAAAACTCATTCCAAAGATGTCACAGTCACAGACCCTCTTCCTGTCTCTGTTCTATGATTAAAACCAAGGGTGCTTTACCACTGAGGTACATCGCCAGCCCTTTTCTCTCATTTTTGAGACAGGGTCTCACTAAGTTGCCAAAGCTGGTCTTCAACTTGAGATTCTCCTGCTGCAGCCTTCCAAGTTAACAGAACAGATATGCAGACATTCTCAAGGAGCGTGTCTTACTCTCTTTTAAGAAAACAACTAGGTAGGTTTCACTCTTAATTTCTTTTTAGTTGTGAAGCAAGTGCTTATATGCATTGCTAGGCTAATCTTTTGAATTCTCATAAAATCACATAGATTTCTCTCAAGTTTTGAGAATAAGCTTATAATCGTTAGAGATAAAACTGTTGAAGACAGTGTTGAACAGTAAGATTCTCCAAAATTTGAAGCCTCCTGGTAATTAATTATACATATAATTCACTCTGTAAGTAAGATTTTAGATTTTTCCTGTTTTGTACATTAGATCGAAGGAGTTACTTAGTGTGATAAGTACAAACCTATATTTATAGTGTAATTTAATAAATGCTGAAATTGACTTTTAAGTTCCTGGATTGGATTATCTATATAGAAAATGTTTTCCTCTAAATACACTAATCACTACATTAAATTATATGTAATCATAACTGATATTTAGGTCTATGTATCAAACACTTTTTTAAGTTCTTTATATGCATTAACACTCTTCAGAACAACTTTTTCCTATTTTTAATTTCTATGTGATAGACACTAAGCATTATCTCTAAAATTACTTAACACAAAAGTCAATTACTGAAGATCACAAAGGTTATGTATCTTATAGTATAAATTTGTTTAAGCTACATTTGTTTACATAGTACCAAGTAGAATGCAAATACTGTAAGAGCAGGGATTTGGTCTTATTTACAGTTATGTCCTCTGGTACCCAGAACAGTACCAGTACTCTCCATAATTATCTATTAGAGGAAGAATGAATGAACAAATATATAGAGAATTATTTAAATGCTTTGATCTTGCAGGGAACGTAGTTGGTGATTTTTTTAATATATAAAGATATTTCTGAAGTTTCCCAAAAGTTCACAGAATAGAAAGCTTGGGTCATTTTAGTAAAAGTCAGAGACTAAAACTAATTTATAAGATTCCAGAAAATCTCCTTACATTTGAAGTATTTTGCCTCTTTAGCACTTCAGCTTATAATGTGCTGCCACTTATAAACTAAGAACTTAGCTTCATTTATTGTTTTAACCTGGAGTTTAGGATTCCAAAACAGAACATAAAAATGCAAAGTATTCTTATTTTGTGGCTACCATACATTTGAATAAATATTAACAGGTTTAATGTGGCATAAATGATAGGATTTCTACTATGATTACTACTACTACACCTTTTATTCTCCATTTGAGTTATACTCAACATTACAAGATCATTCATTAGTAATAATCAGATAGTCCTAGGATTCATTAAAAATAAAATAGTGCTTAGTTCTCCAAATTGTAAATCTCAAAGAAAATAAGTTTAAAAAATCTTTTCCTCAAAATTGATTTGGTGTTGATTTAAGAAATCAAGGAGTCTATTGTCTTGAGGTATAATTTCAAAGGAAACTTTCTTTTAGAGAGTAGATTGTCCGTTGGATGTGAGGTTCTGGAGTAGTTCACCAAGTAACAAAGGTGAGAATCAAAGTTTCACAACCAGGGATTTAGAATTGCATTGTCCAGATTTTGATGCCAGACTTGTAAGCAAGTCACTTTAACTTAGTAAAGTGACTTTTGTAAAACAGTAATAGTAGCCACCTCTTATGGTCAGTATGGAGATTGAGATGCTGTTTATTTGGAACCTGGCAAAAAGTAACCCATAAATGTTGACTTTTATCAACTTAAGAACATCTCTGCCTATTATATTATATTGTTATTGAGTGGCCAATTAGGATCACAAGTTTAAGGCCATCCTAAGCAACTTAATGAAACCCTATCTCAAAATAAAATTTTCTTTTTAGCTATGAAACAGGTGCTTATTTGCATTCACATTGCTAAAATATGTGATTCCGTGGTTAAACACCCCTGAGTTCAATACCCAACATGCTCACGCGCGCACACACACGCGCACACACACACACACACACACACATTGATATTGTATATGCAGGAAGTATTTTGATTGCATACCCACACATATGTATATGTGTTGTGGATTGGATTTGGGGGCATGTCAATTGCTGATTTCTATGCAACTGGGATTTCATCACTAATATGCCACAGAACTTCACTTGACGATCTTCAGTGGAGTGAGTCTCATCCTGTAGCTCCAGTCTCTCTCAGGAGATTTTCCCCTCTGTCCTTATCCCCTAAAGGTCAGCTTGACATCACAGACAGCTTACTACTCTGGAGATTTAAGATACATGTTACCTGACCTGGGTATGTCAGTTAAATTCTTTGTTTCCCAAATTCCTTATTCGTAAAAAGGCGGGGCTGGGCTAGTGTCAGAATATTTTATCTGAAGGGGACTCCAGAGATCATCTAATTAAGAGGTATCTACATTTTTTCAGTAGTTGGCCATGTAATTAGAAATCTGTGTTGTATGCATGTGTTCATGTGTGTCTCCCCTGAGATTTTTAGCAAAATGCAAGGTTTCCTAATTACCAGGCATTGATAAAATGTAAGATTGTGCCTCAGTACTTACAGCTTGTACTCAAATGACAGCAAAATTGGATCATAATTATACTTGCAGCTCAGTAGAATTCATTATATAATTAAGAAACAAGGGTACTATATTATAAACACTGACCAAAGAAAAACTGCTATGTAGATAGTATCCACAGATTGACTCAGGTTTGAATCATGTCTTAATTCCCCTTAGCTAAGCAAGGGCCCTTTTGACTCACCTCTGGGGTCACACACATGCTGAGATAGCTGATACATGTGGACTTCTAATCACGTGACCCACTGTTGGCAAATCTTGGATTTTTCTACACTAGATTGTTTTCCTGGACAAATGGCCAGATTGTTCCAGTATTTTCTCCTTAATCAGCTTTTAAAATAAAGGCAGCTATTGAAAAACATAAATCAATCCTTTTACGTTTTCTTTTCCTATGAGTATGTTCCTTCAGTCTCAAATCTACTTTCTTTTGACCATCAAGAGCAAAGTAAAATGTCCTATGAAGCGCCAAAAAATGTAGACTATACAGGATATGTTAATGAAACATAAGAAAGCACTTAATATTTAGGTGGAGAAAGAATTTTTTTGTTGTTTCTTTTTTGAGGCTGGTAACTGGAGGTAAGCCAAAAATGTGTGAATTCTCAATGATTTGGAAATGCTTACTGAGTTGGAATATATGTATGTATTCCAAGAATGTGTTAAATTTTCTTCATTTTCCACTAGCTTTTGAAGGTTAGGATTATATTACTCCCCTTCTCCCTCCCTCCCCCCAAACTACAATGGCTTCTCTATTGGATGAAATTAAAATTTCTCGGCCTATCATTCAGAACCCTTCACAACTCAGCCCTAAACACATTTTCAATTTATTCTTCCCTTCTCTGCACCCTCCACTCCAGTTTCTCAGTGGTTCTCACTCCTCCCCAAACACCTTGCATTTCTACACCTCTGCTCAGACTGTTCCCTTTGCCCAAGATACCCTTTCTTAAATCCAGTCTTATTGGCACACTCATTCATTTTTTAAAATCCAGTTGAATAGTTGCCTGCCTTCATAAGACTGTGTTCTCTCTTCAGGCAGCAAGCATCTCCCTCACCTGTGCCACCCCACCTCCACCCATAGCACATACATTTCCACATCAGTTATTGCTCCATATTCTCCCTTCACTACTACCCTCTCTGGAGCAAGAACCATGTTTTCATTACAGCATTTAATACATAGTGAACACTCAATAAAGATTGCCAAAGTGAATAGAAACATGTGTGCATATGGAAAGAAAAAGAAATATCCTGATAAAATGTTATCTTTTCATTCATTATATATAATTTTGGAAAGTACAGAAAAACAAACAGGAGGAAATGAAATTTACCCATAACACAACCCCTTAAGGAATAGTCATTATTAACATTTTGGTATACATAGTTCCAGTTAAAGCATACTTAAGAAAAAAAAACCCTCTGGATTTTAAAAGTAGAAAATTACTTATATGGCCTAACAAATGATCCTAATTCTTGACTTTGCCATTTCTTTGTTAGCTCACAGAGAGAATAGTCATTCTTTTTGTGGTGATCACCAGTCAAGAGGAAATCCAGGAGAAATATGTGGTGTGTGTTTTATTCATCTTTTGGAATCTGTTGGATATGGCTAGGTAAGAAAGCAAAATAATCTCTTAAAACAAGTCCAGATTGCTTTCAATACTAGTAATAGCTGCTTACATTTGGTTACTCTGAATGAGACAGAAAAGCATAACCTCTTTTCAAATTATTTTATCTTGATATGGAAATGTATTTTTAGTGCTTTCCATAATGGGCATATCAAAGATAATGGAAACCTACCGTGGTATTACAAGAGCAAATTAGTGTATTCAGGATTCCAGCACAAGGCTTGGCATAACACCAACTTGAAATAAACCTCACAGCTGTTTGCTAATGAAAGGCGTTCCTTACATGTTACTTTAACAAGCAAAGCAGAACTTTTATATCATTGTCAGAATTTACAAAGTTGGTTTCTGCGGACTTAGATATTTTAAACTTGGGACCTCACCTTTCAGGGGAAAAAATGCACCTCCACATCAGGTTTTGTATGCAATTCCAGTGGGTTCAAACGACTAACTGAAGTCCTTTCATGGAACCCCTGGGAATTCTTGATCTAGTCTTCAGTTTCCTTATAATTCTAAAACTGTACCGAGATGTGCTCAGACCTTTCTTTGGTGTAAGACTCTCACCTTTATCAGTGAGCCCTCATACCTCTCTTTGGGGAGGTGTTCTAACTGCCACTTCAGCTTTCAAGTGAATAGTTTCTCCCCTACTTGAAAGAATTGGATGTGAACAGGTCACAGAATAGCCTGAGATTTTTAGCTGAGGTTATACAAATTCTGCTTTTATTATATCGCCAGTAATGTGGGTAGATTCAAATATATCTAAATAATGGGTTGAGTCCTAGAGAGGAGAATGAAATATTTTTAATTAAACTAATTCTTTGTACATAGTAATTTATTAATCATTTTAAAAATAGTTTTGCAGACTACGAGCAAACTTCAGTGTTGGCTCAGTCTCAGTGAGCTTAATAGACCCAACAGAGACCAACTTTGTATTGATGGTGATAACAATCAATCATGGAAATTTTGGATATAGAGGTCAGCAATATCTGGATGAAACCCATACCTACTACTTACTTGTTAAATAGTCTTAGGAATATCACATTTTTTTAAAATTTAAAATTTGTGGAGTTTAGTATAATCAAAGAGTTGTGCAACCATTACCACTATTTAATCTAAGAACATTCTCCCATATCCATTAGCAGTCACTCCTCAGAAACAAGAGAAGAATGTCCACTCTTGCCACTTCTACTCATCACTGTACTAGCAATTCTAGAAATGGCAATTAAGAAAATCAAATAAAAAGTCATCAGATTGGGAAGAAAGAAGTAAAACCATCTCTATTGGCAGATGATGTGATCTTATATACATAAATCATAAGGGATCCACTAATTTAGTAAGATAGCATAAGATTAATTAAAAAAACAATTGCATTTCTATACATTTGCAATGAACTATTTTCATTTCCTAAAATGAAATCTAGAAAACTATAACAACTTCAAAAAGAGTAGTACTTAGGAATCAAAATCTTAAAAGATATTAGGAACTTATACAATAAAAATTATAGAACTTTTTTTTTAAAAAAATGAAAGATCTTATTAAATAGAAAGACATCCCACGTTGACGGTATAATTTCACTGAGATGGAAATACTCTCAAATTGATCTGTAGATTCAATGCAATCCATGAGAAGCCAAGATAGCTTCTTTTTTTTTTCATCACTTTTTAAATTTATTCTTTTAAAATATACACGATAGTAAAGTGTATTTTGACATATTATACATGTCAGCATGTGTATAACTTATTCTAATTAGGATCACATTCTTGTGGTTGTACATGACGTGGAATTACACTGGTTGTGTATTCATATAGGAGTATAGAAAAGTTAAGTTCGATTCATTCTTCTGTCTTTCCTATTCCCATCCTCCCTCCCTTTCTTTTATTCCCCTTTGTCTAATCCAATGAATTTCTATTCTTCCCCTTCCCATCTACTTATATTAGTACCACATATCAGAGAACATTCAGCCTTTGGTTTTCTTGGGATTGGCTTATTTCACTTAGCATGATAGTCTCCAGTTTCATCCATTTACCAGCAATGCCATAATTTCATTTTTCTTTGTGGCTGAGTAATATTCCCTTGTGTATATGTTTCACATTTTCTTTATCCATTCATCTATTGAAAGGCACCTAAGGCTAGTTCCATAGCTTGGCTATTGTGAACTGAGTTGCTAGAAACATTGATGTGGCTGTGTCACTGTAGTATGCTGATTTTAAGTCCAAGAAGTAAAATCATGAATCAATAAATGGGATGGTATCAAACTAAAAAGCTTCTTTGCAGCAAAGGGAAACAACCAAGAATGTGGACAGACAGTCTCCAGAATGGGAGAAAATCTTTACCACCTGAACCTTGGAGCATTAATCTTCAAGATATGCAAAGAACTCAAAAAACTTAACACCAAAAAAAAAAAAACACAAAAAAACAAATAACCCAGTAATAAATGGGCAAAGGAACTGAACAGGGACTTCACAGAAGAAAAAATATGAATGGTCAAAAAATATGAAAACATTTTCAACATCTCTAGCAATTAGAAAAATGCAAATTAAAAGTACACTGAGATTCCATCTCACTCTAGTCAGAATAGAAATTATCAAAGTAATGATAAATGTTGGTGAGGATGTGGGGAAAAAGGTTCACTCATACATTGCTGATGGTACTGCAAACTGGTGCAAACAGTATGGAAAGTAGTATGGAGATTCCTTAGAAAACTTGGACTGGAATCACCATTGACCCAATTATCCCACTCCTCAGTCTATACCCAAAGGACTTAAAATCAGCATGCTACAGTGACACAGCCAGATAAGATCAGCTTCTCAATTTCTGAAAAGAATCTAAGATTTGCATGGACAGTGAAGGAACTCAGAACAGCCAAAACAATCTTAAAAAAGCACAGTTGGAGGGGCTGGAAGTGGTGGTACATGCCTGTAATGCCAGCCTCAGCAACAGTGGGGTGCTAAGCAACTTAGTGAGACCCTATCTTTAAATTAAAAAAATACAAAATAGGGCTGGGGATGTGGCTCAGTGGTCAATTTTGCCACTGAGTTCAATCTCCAGTACCCTCCTTGCCAAAAAAAAAAAAAAAAAGAAAGAAAAGAACAATTGGAGGATTCACACTTCCAATTTCAGATCTTACCAACAAGCAATAATTATTATGAGTGTAGTACTAGCATATGGATCAGTCATGGAATACAACTAATAGTGCAGAGGTAAGCTACCATATTTTTTGTTAATTTTTGACAAAGGTGCCAAAGCCATTCAATGGGGGGAAAGAATAGTCTTAACAAATGTACTAGGACAACTGATATCCACATGCAAAAGAATGAAGTTGGAACCTTACTTCACAGGTAAGAGCTAAAAATATAAAAGCTTTAAAAGAAAATATAACTTCAGATTTGACAATGTATTATCAAATATGGCACCAAACCTACAAGCACCAAAAGAGGAAATAAATCGAACTTCCTCCAACATGACTTTTAAATGTGTGAGATGCTTACCCATTCCTCTTTTTTTCTAATAAGAGGGGGGTGAAAAGGTCCAATTTTTCACTGAAAGTTGTAAAGATTAAAAACTTTGATAACATGCTATGTTAGTAAGGGCTTAAACCACGGGCATGCATTACATACACAGAGCATATGCAAAAACATTTCTGAAAGGTTACATAAGAAACTGGTTTTGGTCATTGTTTCTAAAAACTGGAGTGAAAAACTTACTTTTTTCTGTTCGTGTTTTCAAGCTTTGGGGAGTTTTATCATGTATTTTTATTGCTTCTTCCAGTTGTTCTCAAAGTGTGATCCCTGGACAGGTAGCATCAGTCTTACCTGGAACTTGTAACACAAATTTCTCAGGCTCTACTTCAGTCCTGCTGAATCAAATTGTGGCAGAAGGACCCAGCCATGTGTGCTTTAACAAGCTATCTGGGTTGATTCTCATTGTATACTTAAGCCTAGGAACCACTGGCCTATTCAAGTAGATAAAAATATGTAGAAAACTTCCTACTACTTCACGCTGGTAGGTTTAAAGCTATTTACTATATCCCAAACCAGCTCTCAAGGCCAGTTCTTTTAATTAATTGATCACATAAGATCCACAACTACACACCAAATAAGAATCTGGGAAGTCATTTTAATTCATCCCCCAAAGTTTTTGTTTTGATTTTTTTAAACCTAGCTGCTGGCTGCATCAAATGGGGCTGGGCTTTTTAATGAAATTGAAGTCTCTAATCAAGGAGTTTGTTACACTCCAAGAGATTACTATTACATTCTTACTCTGTTCAATTCTATAATTATCTACAATCTACCCCATGAGATAAGCTAGAGTGACACAGTCCCCACCTGCCCTATTTTTTAAATCATAGAAAATAGGTATGTAAGTAATATACTTTTAGTTTTATCCCTGTATCTAATTATATAGTAAGTTATTTTCTTTTATTTCCCAGACACAAGCCGAAAAGGATACTTATGAGCTCCTTGTCTCCTTGCAGGTACACTTACAGCATGTTATCGGTCATAGGAACATACTATTCCGTCTTGACATGGCTCAGTCAAACACTGTGGATGCCAATCTATCCTCTGTGTGTTCTTGCTGAAGGTAAGAAAGAGTGATGAGGTGTTGTGGACTGACAAAAACATCTAGTTGTGATCCTTCACTAAAATTTTGATGATTAAATTATTTGTGCTCATGCTTACCGTACTCAGTGTCTCTCTCCTGGCATATTTCCTTGCTTCATAAAGCAAAGTTGGAAAGGGAAGCAGCTCTGGACAAGAAACAAGGACATCTGAGTCCAGCCCTTAACTTCATTAACTCACTATATGAATTTTGTGAAACTCGTTTAACCTCTCAAAGAGAGGTTTAGCACTTAGAGACTCAATGATCTACGGCTTTTACTTTTCATGCATAGGAATTCTGTTCACTCTAGGTAAACTCTTCTCACTTGCCATCTCCCATGCCTCTCTCCCTCTGCCTGCAAGTTGCCTCTACCTTGAGATGAATAGTTGCTTTCTTAGAGAAGCCTTCGCAAACTTCTCAACTAAGTAAATTCTTCCTACTATGGTTTCATGAATTTCTTTTTTTTATAGGGCCTATCAGCTTTAACTAGACATTTGTATGATTCTTTGAATAATATCCAGTTCCCTAACTACATTTTGAGCTCCATGAAGGCATGGGGTGTGCCTGTTTTTTTGCTTTTCTCCTTTCTCTTATGCACTAGCTCAGTAAACACAGAATGAATTGTTAGCTCCAATACCAAGTAGGTTAATTACGTAACCAAAATATAAACCTCAAACTTAATAAAAATCATCAACTTGCAAAGAACTTGAAGATATTTGGAGTATATACACTTACTTCTGTAATGGATTTGGCAGACTACTAGGGAGCTTTCTAAAAGACGATTAAAGTTTTTGAAAACTGAAGGCATAAAATAAGAATGCATGTTGAAGTAACTAAGGGAAATCATAAAGGAACAGATTCACCATAAAACGATGGTGATGTTGCCAATAATCATAAAGTACATAAAGAATAGCATGTAAAATAAAGCCATATGTTTTCTATCTACTGTTGACCAGAGAAAAGGAGCTAAAGTTATAGTAAATCATATTAGATATAACTTTTAAATTTGCTTTGTTTTCAAAGGAAGATTTATTAAATTTCGGAATAGACTATGTCAAAAGAATCTAGGGAATAATCTTCCTGAAAATCCATAAAACTGCCCTTTAAGAATGAAATCTCTCACTCATTTAAACATTAAGTACATTCCTTTGTTATATCATAAAAACATTATAAAGAATATACAAAGGAATGGTAGGCTGAGTGTTAGTCAAAGCATGCAAAGCTTAAATTAGGATGAATAAATTTTTTTGAGCTGCTTCACAGCAAGGTGGCTATAGCTAATAATAATTTATTTTAAAATAGTTGAAAGTAAATTTCTAATGTCTTGCCACCAAAAATAAATGAGGTGATGAGTATTAGCTTGTTTCATCATTCCACATTTTATACATATATCACAACATATACCCTGTCTCACAAGTGTATACAGTTATAGTTTTTAATTAAAATTAATAAAACCCAAAATAAAAGTTTTAAATTAGGGAATAAAGTAGAAATATGATTAATCTCTTCTTAAAACTAGTGATGACTAAATGTATTCTATTGTTAATTCTAAGCCTTCTCTTTCTAAGAAAGACATGGCTGTCATACAACCCATATTCTTTTATTAAATTCATAAACTTATTCTTATGAAGTATACACAGAAAAAAATCTAGAAGCATTCATGACAAAATTGTCAACAGTTATGAATCCTGGGTAGGGAATATGGGGTGACTGATTTTGTTTCTATATAGTTCAAATATCTCATAGGATAAGAATATGTAGTTAAGAAAACTTTAACTTTTGATAACTTTTAATAAGTTAATAACTCATTTAAATAACATAGTTTTTACATCTGGTAAATATAAGAAAAACATAATTCATATAAATAACCAGATCAACTGGTTCTATGATGAAATACTAGAGACTAGTGTCTAATTCTCCTGTACCTTTCATCCTTTCCCTAGTGATTACATCTCACATCACTGGTAGTGTTTTATTTCATGGAAAAAAATTATATATTTTATTAAAAATCTACACATGGGATACAGTTTCATGAAGTCCCCATCTTTTTGACACCAGCCTCCTTCTTCAAAATAATTTAGGCCAGCATTTCAGGTATGAGTTCCCTAGAAGTTTTATTAAGTACTACTAGGGCTGTGAGAGAGAGGAAGAGATAGTCTGAGAAAATGGGTGATATTAGTCTCTTTTCTGCAAAATTTCTCAGGACCTTTATTGTGCTAATTGTGTGTTGTACCATTCCAGGAGAAAAAAAGTATGTAGCGTCTCCCAAGTTCATTTGATTATTACCCCTATTTGTGGTAAGGGGCACAAAAGTATTTTGAATTACCCTTTTAAGAATGCCTATAATTTTTTCCATGTGAGCATAATAGAGTATATCCTGGACAAAAATTCAGAAAGTCACACTGATGTAACAGCTTTGTTCACTTGATTATTCAGCAGAAATTTCTATACTATACTACAATGTTAGCTAGAGGATTTGGCAAACATCAGAAAACTGTCAGATTCAAAAAATTGTTCAACTAGGGAGACATATATACACAACCTGGAACATGTTGAAGAGGAGAACCTTATGATGTCCTTTTTCTTTAAACAGCATTTGCCATCTATCAGTCGCTGCCTTATTTTGAATCATTTGGCACTTACTCTACCAAGCTGCCTTTTGACTTCTCCATCTATTTCCCATATGTGCTACGGCTGTATCTCATGATGCTCTTTATAGGTAAGTGCCGTTTGTTTTGCTTTATGAATTATTCTTGTGTTTTTTGGTTTACACTACCATCCACCTTAATAGACAAGTTAGTAAAAATAGAAAAGACCAAAGGAGAAGCCCAACACAATGAACTAGATCATGTTATTAAAGCACTTGGAAGTTATAATGCTTTCTTCAGGGCACCATGAGATCAAATATATACATGTTTCACTATATAATCAAGAACAGTTTTGCTAGCAGAAAACATAATTATTATCTATGAAACATATAAGTTTTGACCATAGGCACAGATAGCTACAAATATCAAAATAAGCAGGCACTTCCTGATTTTTCCACTTAAGTCTATCTTGTTTCCTGTTTGGCCTCATATGCTAGCAAGAAAACGGGAGTTGGTGATAAAGACTTGAGAAAAATTTATGGAACCAACACAGTTGGGCGGGATTTTAAGATGGCTGTTCCTCCACAAAGAAAAACCAAAGCAACAGGTATATAACTGCATGTGGAGGAAATAATCATGGGAGCAACTGCAAGAAAATCTGAACATGTAGGTTCAGAGATCCAACAAAAGCATAGTAAGAAACAAAATATGCAGATGGGAGTGGTAGCCAGGAAATGGAGTGTCTTCCCTCTGCAGGGGTAAATGAGAAATAGAGTCTTAGCAAACCATCAGTGTGGATGTTGGCAATTCTAGCTATTGGAGAGTTTCACAACCCTCAAAGGCTTGTAGCCTAATTAGATGAACAATCTGAAATCTGCACAATAGCTTTGCTTTAGAAAAGGATTTCATATCTTCCGGCTATGGCACCTAAGGTTTCAGTGGGGAGACACCTTGAAAAGGAATCTACTGTGTGAATTTGGGATGTTGCAAGGGTCAGAAGCCCTTGGAATATTCCCATCTCTGGGATGCGATTGAAATTCCACTGCACTGGTTCAGTGGGTACCTGAACCAAACTTGTCTTGTGAATTAAACTTGACCCAGTAGAGTAGGTCTGAATCAAACCCACTGGGTGCCCTGAACAGTAAGGACAGGTATTATGATAAGGAAGGGAATGGAGAGGAAACTATCCTCAAGAAAGGGGAGATTGCAGAGCTTGCCCTCTGAGATCAGGGATGTGACCAGTTGCATGCAGATTTGCACTAGGTGCCAGGACTAAAGGCAATCTCCCATGTGGTTCCCACCAACCCTCCCCTCCCCCAAGCTCTGTGTATATGTGCCTGCCACTAAGAGGGTAAGGAAAGAATTCTGTGGTTCTACTGCTGCCATGCTCTCATAGGTGTGCTTGAGTGACTTTAAGCAATGCCACAGATTTGGTTGTGGCTCCACCCCTGCCAGGAGGCACTCATGACCAAAGGAGGCTTTGAGAGGAATTTTGCCCAGGTCCAACCACATCTTATTCATGCAAACTTACTAGTAGCCACTATGGCTAAAAGAATTGGTGGTTTAATTAAAAAAAAAAAAAAGCCAGGCCATTTCTCTCTCTCTCGTGAAGGAGTGCCCCACAGCAGAGGCAGAAAGGAATTCCTGCTGCCATCACACAAATGGGATTCCCACCACTAGGCCTTCTTACACATTGTTTGACCACACACTGCTGTCAGGTTGGGTGTGAGTGTCACAGGGATGCTGTGGTTCCTGCCACTGCCTCTCCCATGCAGGACCTGAGCCTACACCATTGTCTGGCTATAGGATAAGTGCTTTAAGCCCATATCATTATGGGGACAGCCAGTGCCAAAGACCTTTGCAAATAACGAAGTCACCAGTACCTGAGGAAACCCTTATTACTTGATGGGGGCTACCACTTCCATTGTAGGAGAAGCCACACAATGTGCTACCTATGCTACATCTGCCTGAACTACCACTAGAGTGTCCCTGCATAGCCCACAGAGATCATGAGCCCCTCTGACACAAACATGATATACACTGTGCCCAAATTCACTAATCACAGCCAAAGAAGCTACAGGGAGACAATATGGTGCCTAGCTGGAAATAAATTCAACACTGAATAACAAACTGACATCCCTAGACATCTTTAAGAGAAGGTTGCTTACTAACAACCATTCCATAAATGTGGTAGAGATATCTGATCTACCAAATGTCCAAATCTCAATTTAGAAGTATGAAAATACAATGTAATCGTGTATCTCCCAAAGATCAGAACTCTATTAATAGATTCCAAGAACTCAAAATAAATGAAATACTTGACAAATAATTCAAGGGAATGATTTTTTTTTTAAATCTCTGAGATCTAAGACTATAAACAGTTAAATGAAATTAGGAAGATTATTCAGGATGTGATTGAGAAACCCAGCAAAAAGAGTTGAAAAAGAACCAAACAAATCTTGCAAATGAAGAACTCAATAAGGCACAGGAAAATGTCAAAGGCCTGACAGACTATATCAAGTAGAAGAATGAATCTGAGCTTGAAGACAGGTCTTTTGAAATATCCCATTCAAACAAGAAAAAAAAAAAATTAGGATGCTTTCAAGTTCTTGTGGGTGACATTAAATGAACAAATATTCATTTTGGAATATCCAAAGGTGAGGAGCTAAAGGTTAAAGACACAGAAAACATCCCTAATTTGGGGAAAGACATGGACATCCATATATGGGACACATATAGAATTCCAAGTAGACATGACCAGGAAATACCTTTACCATGACACATTATAATCAAATAGTCATCCAGGAACAAAGTATTTTAAAATCTCTGAGAAAAGCACCAAGTAATATTTAAGACTAACAGAAGTTTTATCAAAAGAAACCCTGCAGGCCAGGAGGAAATGTAATGATATATTTCAAGTCACCTGAAACAATAACTGCTACCAAGATTACTATTACCTGCAAGGGTATCTTTGAGAAATAAAGACCTTTCAAGGATTCAGGATAACAAGATAAGCCTTACAAAAGATGCTTAAGGGAGTCTTATATCCAGAAGTGAAAGAAAGAAAACTACCACCATGACTGCATGTAAAAGTGTAAGTCCCACTAGAGCAGAAGATACACACGAGAAATGGAAAAGATTCAAACATTATTATTACAATAAGCCATCCAACCACAAAGATGAATAAGAGGAAGAACAAGGACTATTTAAGACAATTAGAAGATAATCAACAAAAAAGGCATAAGTATGTACCTCTGAATAATAAACTTAAATGTAAAAAATGTAAATAGGTTAAATTCTCCAATTAAAAAATACAAATTGTAAGGAAATGGTGGTATATACCTATACTTCTAGCTGCTTGGGAGGCTGAAACAGGAGGATCACAAGTTTGAGTCCAGCTTCAGCAACTTGGTAAGCCTGTATCTCAAAATTAAAAGTGCTGGAGATGTAGCTCAGTGCTAAAGTACCCTTGGGTTCTATCTCTTGTACTAACAAATTTTTACCAGTAATGATACACTAAGAGATGGAAAATATCCTGAAATGAAATCCTAACATAAGCAAGAATAGCTATACTTGCATTTGACAAAATAGGCTTTATCAAAAACTGAGAAATAACATCACTCCTTGTAATGATCAAGGAGGTATCATTTCATTAAGGTGTTTGGAATCTATCAGTATCTAATATTGGAGCATCCAATTTTATAAAACAAACACTGTTAGCCCTAAATTGGGGGGATAGGCTGCAGTGTGATAACAGCATGGGAATTCCATATCCTACTTTCTTCAGTGGACAACTCATCTAGACAAAAAGAAAACAATAAAACATCAAAGTTAAACCATACTAAATATCAAGTGGACTTAACAGACATTTACAGAACAGTCCATCTAACAGCTTCAGAATACATGTTTTTTAAATCAGTACATAACTCTCTAGACCACACAGTAGGCCACAACAAGTCTTATAGGATTTCATTGTATCTTGTATCTTTTCTGATTACAATGAAATTAAAACAAGAATAGCTATAGAAATTCTAAAAGTATGTGAAAACTGAATAACACACTTTAGAATAAGTGAGTCGCTGGAAGTCAGAAGGGAAGTTTTTAAAACATTTATGAAACAAAATACACCAAACCTTGTGGGAGGCAGCAAAAGTGGTATTATGAGGGAAATTTATAGCAATGAGTTCTTGTATTTAAAAAGACTTTAAGTAACCTAATGATGTACCTCAAGGATTTAGAAAAAAAATAATCCAAACTGTAAATTAGTAAAAGGAAGAAATAATATAGCTCAGCAGAAATGAAAGACTAAAAAATAACACAAAAAGCCAGTGAAACAAAGAGTTGGTTCTTTAAAAGCTAAACAACCTTTGCAGGCACTAACTTCCTTAGGACTCCTAAATCTCGAGAAATAAAACTGAGAATCAGTATGTGGAATGGCATCAAATTTAAATACTTCTGCACATCAAAGAAAACAAGAGAAGAAGAGACTACAGGATGGGAGAAAATCTTTGTCAGTTACTATTCCAACAGGGGATTAATATCCAGAATGCATAAAGAACTAAAAACACCAAAAATAAACCGAATCAATAAAAGGGCAAATGTCATTTGTCAAAAGATATGTATCAAATAGAAATTCAGGAAATGCAAATCAAAACTACACAGATTTTTATCTCACTCCACTTAGAATGGCACATGCCTATAATTCCAGGTACTTGGGAGGCTGAAACAGAATACAAATAACAAATACCGGGGAGCGTATTGAGGAAAAGGTACACTTGCACATTGTTGGTGGAACTGCAAATTAATACAACCACTTTGGAAAGCAGTATGAAGAGTCCTCAAAACACTAGAAATGGACCCACCATATGACACAGCTATCCTCAGTATTTATCCACAGGAACTAAAATCAGCATATTAGAGTGAGACATGCATACCAATTTTTAGTGTAGCTGAGGTAGTCATAATAGACTAGTAATAGAACCAACCCAGGTGCCCATCAACAGATAAATGGATAAAGAAAATGTGTTGCATATATACACAATGGAGTTTTATTGAGCCATAAAGAAAAATGAAATCATCGCATTTGCTGGTAAATGGATGGAACTGGAGAACAATGAAATAAGCCATATCCAGAAAGTAAAGGGTCAAATATTTTCTCTCAGGTGGAAGATCGAAAGGGAGAAAGGAATAAAAATGGGGATCTCATGAAAACAGAAGAGACCTATAGTCTAGAGAAAGGGGAGGGCATGAGGAAGTATGAGGGACAAAAATCTACCTATGCCTGTGTGGTTATATACCACAGTGAGCCCCATTTACATGTAATGGTGATGTACTAATTAAAATAATAAAATGGAAATCAGTAGAGCAAGTAGATCAGGGAGGAAGGAGCAGAGGGAAAAATGGTACTAAGGAGATTGAACAAATTATGTATAATTATAATGTACACAAAGCTAAGCGAAAAGGACAGCCTTTTAGCTGCACTTACCAAGAAAAAGAGGATCCAAATAACCTTCAAGATGAAAAAGGAAACATTACAACTGCTACCAAAGAATTACAGCAGACCACTGGAAATTATTTTGAAAAACTATATGCTAACAAATTGGAAAATCTGGAAGAAATGGACATAATTGGGGATACACATGACCTGCCAAACTGAACCAAGAGAATAAAAAACATGAATAGATCAATAAATAATGAGATCTAATCAGTAATAAAAAGTCTCCCCCTGAGGACCAGATGATCTCACTGCTGAATTTTACCAAACTCTTTAAACTATTCCATAAAAGGAGGAAACCTTTCCAAACACATTTTATGAGGCTAGCATTACCCTGTTACCAAAACCTGACAAACATTAACAAACCTACAGACCAACATCTCTGATGAACATAGATGCAAAAACAAACAAACAAACAAAAAAGACTAGCAACCAAATTCAGTACATCAAAAACATGCATGATGGGGCTGTGTATGGCTCAGAGGTAAAGTGCTTGCCTAGCATGCATGGGGCACTGGGTTTGATCCTCAGCACTACATAAATATAAAATAAAGATATTGTGGCCACCTAAAACTAAAAAATAAATATTAAAAACAACATGCATGATGATCAAGTTGTTTCATTCCAGGGATGCAAGTATGATTCAATATGCATAAATCAATATGTATAATGTTACAAACAGAAGGAGGGATAAAATATCATCTCAATAGATGTTGAAAAGGTATCTTGTGGGCTGGGGTTGTGGCTCAGTTGGTAGAGTGCTTGCCTAGCATGTGTGAGGCACTGGGTTTGATTTTCAGCTCCACATATAAGTAAATAAATAAAGGTCAATCAACAACTAAAAAAATTTTTTTAAAAAGGTATCTGATAAAATCCTATATCCCTTCATGATAAATGCCCTGAACAAATTAGGTATAGGAAGAATCATACCTCAACACAGCAAAGGCTATATGTGATAAACCCATAGCCAACATCCATACTGAATGGGGGAAAACCAAAAGCATTTACTCTAAGATCAGGAACAAGATGAGGGTGGCAACTCTGATTTTATTCAAAATAATACAAGAAGGTTTAGCCAGAGGAATTAAGTAAGAGAAAAAAAATAAGTCACACAAATAGGAAAGGAGAAAATCAAATTATTCATCTGCAATTGATATGATTCTATACATAGAAAATCCTAAAGACTCCACCAAAAGACTATTAGAACTCATGAGTGAATTTATGGAGTGGGATACATATAAAAATCAATAGCTTTTCTATACACCAATGAGTTTTCTAACAAAAAAAATCACTAAAACATCCCATTTGCAATAGCTATAAAAAATACCTGGGAATAAACTAAAGAAGTGAAAGACCTCTACAATGAGAATCACAAAACACTGATATAAGAAATTAAAGATGCTAAGGTTGGCAAGATTTCCCATGTTCATGGATTAGAATTAATGTTGTGAAAATGGCCATACTACCAAACCAGTCTACAGATTCATTGCAGTCCCCATCAAAACCAATGACATTCTTCATAGAAAAAGATCTTAAAATTTAAATGAAAGTACAAAAGACCCTGTGATGCAGACTTCACAACATCTGATTTCAAGGCACACTTTCAACCACAGTAACAAAAATAGCATGGGTTTGGCATGAAAACATATACCAATGGAACAGAGAACACAGAAATAAACCTACACATTTACAGCCAGTGGAATCTTAACAAAGGTGCTAAAAACATATATTGGAGGAGGTACAACCTCTTCAACAAATGGTGCTGGGAAAACTGGATATACACATACAGAATCCCTATCTTTCACCCTGCACAAAAATTGACTTAAAATGAATTAAAGACCTTAGTGTAAGACTTGAAACTCTGAAACTTCTACTTAGAAACCCAGGGAGCCACTTCAAGCTATTGGTACATATAATGATTTTCTGGATAAGATTTGAAAGAAAAGCAGATATTGACACATGGGATTACATCCAAGTCAAAAACTGTAGCACAGCAATCAACCATGAAGAGTCAATGTACAGAATGGAAAAAGAATATTTGCCAGCTATTCATCTGACAGAGGTTTAATATCCAGAATGTATAAAGAACTCAGAAGTCTTAATGTAAAAAGCAAATCAATTAAATATGGCAAATGATCTGAACATCTCAAAAGAAGAAATACATGAAAAATCATGCTCAATATCACCATCCATCAGGGAAATACCATAATACCATCTCACCCCAGTTAGAATGACAATTATAAACAAAACAAACACATGCTAGTGAGAAAGTGAAGGAAACAAAAACTCTCATATGCTGTTATTAGGAATGACTACGGAGAACAGTATATATTGAAAGGAAGTTAGCATACAAAAGAGATACTTGCATGCCCATGTTTATTGTGGTGCTATTCATAATAGCAAACACATGAAATAAGCCTAGGTGGGCATTCATAGATAAGTAGATAAAAAAGTACACATATACACAGGAATATTATTCAGCTAAGAAAAATGAAGTTCTGACAGTTGCAGAAAAAAATGATGGTATTGGAGGACATGTTAAGCAAAATAAGCCATAGGCAGACAAGTATTTGTGTTTTCTCTCAAAATGTAGAAACTTTTTAAGTCAACCTGAAAATAGGATAGTGATTATCAGTGACTGGGAAGGGTGACCATGGTGGAGAGCGCGTCATGGGTAGAAGGGTAGCTGGATATGATCAGTGTGCACTGTATGCATGGTGTGGAAACATCACTGAACCCATTAATATATACAAGTAATAAAATTTTTTAAAAGTCTAATACATTTGCAGGAAACTTGAGATTAAAGAGTAAAGCTATGCTATGTAAATAAAATATACTCTGGATTAATAAAAAGTAGTTGAAATTTTTTGAATTAATTTGTTTTCCAGGAAATTAGGGAAAAGAGTTACATTATTAAATTTACATTTCCCCAGAGCTAACCTTCACAAATTCTCAAAATAATGATCATCTCTGGAAGGCAATAGAGATCAGATACAAGAACACCACATACAGAGAAAAGGCAAAGATACAACTTCAGAGTAAAGAGAACTACCTCCCACAAAAAGGAAAAATACTCCCTGTATTGAAATAAAACAGTAGGATGGAAGAGTTTGACTTACTCCCTTTCTGCATAAAATCTGGACACGTCCTTACGTGTTCCTCCTCCAAGTCTCCCTCATAAGTGGCTCCCTGGACTTGGGAAGCACTCTGTTATCAAGTCAGGGTTCTTTCCAGAGAAATGGTTAATCAACCTTACTTACTTTTGCCACTTTCCTGTCCACCTTAGGCATGTATTTTACCTACAGTCATCTTTACTCAGAAAGAAGAGATGTCCTCAGAGTCTTTTCCATTAAGAAGAAGAAAATATGAAGTACAGCATTCCAATGTGACCTGAGAAAAGACAGGCTCGTGGACTTGGCTGCAGCAACTACAACACAGGAAGTATTCTAGTGGAAAATACCCAGTACTTGACAAAAACCCATGACATAACATAATCACACACCCCCAACTCTACACACAACAGCAGTCTGTTTATCACTCACTGTATTTCCAAAACGTGAACTCTGCATACCCTGTTTTCCCCAAACTGTGGTTTTTATACAAGTTACATTTATATTGGGCGAAGTCTGATTGTTTCACTGTAAGGTTAATGAGAAAAAGGAAATTAATGGAATTAAGTTCAGTTAAATTGAGAAACCAGACTTGATAACCTAAATTACATGTATTCCTTCTCACTTCTGATTGCCAAATAGCAGCAGATCTGTAGGAGAGCACTATAAAATACACTCTGTCCTCATCTAGAATAATGTACTTCATGGACAAATGTCTTTGTCCCCAAATGTCAGTACCCACCATACATACTAGCTACACATTGAAAATTAAACATCTTTCCAAGGCCTATGTTAGCCTTCTCAGGCTGCGATAACAAAAGCCTCAATCTGGGTGGCTTAAATAAATGTTTTTCTCATGGTTCTGGAGTTTTAGAAGTCCAAGATTTCTGTTCCTAGTGAGGACTTCTTGGTTTATAGATGGATGCCTTTTTTTTTTTTTTCACAAGACAGACCACTGTCTCACAACTCCTCTTATAATGATATTTATCCTATTTGGGAGGGTTCCACCCTAATCAAAGAACTGCTTCCCCAAGGCTCCACATCCAGGTATTGTTGCGTTGAGGGTTAGGGCCTAATACAGGAATTTTAGGGAAACACAGATTCAGTCTATAGCATTTTGCACCTGACTTCACAAAATTTATGTTCTTCTTATAAGTGAAATACATTCCTTCTATCCCAACAGCCCCTAAAACCTAATTCATTCCTGCAAAGTCTAAAGTTTTATCTAAGTTATCTTCTAAATCAGAGTAAAATGAGACTCAGGTATAATTCATCCCGAGGCAAACTTTTTTTCAAATAAATTATGTGCTACCAAAATGTAATGATTGGATGGGCACTGTACAGACATTCCCATTTCCAAAGGGAGACTCGGTGGGAAGAAAGGGGCAACAGGTCCCCAGTAGGTTCAAACCCTAGCAAGACAAACTCTGAGATCTGAGGGCTCAGGAGTGATCTTCGACTTCCTGCTCTGCCTTCAGGACCCACTGGGGAGACGTCTTATCCATCTCTGTTGGGGAAGGCCGGGTCCTCACAGCTTTGGATGGTCTCAGTCTTGTGGCTCCTGGCAGATGAATCACCTTTAGGGTCCTTCTTCCCTGGTCTACATTCACAGCTGATGAACTCTATGGTCTCCTGTAAAATCCAAATCATCCAAAACCAACCTTCCCTTTGTCTCATCTCCATTCCCTTCAGTTCAAACTAGCAGTGCTGGTAACTGATTACATCTGCAGTTCACACCCACACTAAACTCTATTGAATGGTCTCCTATCACACCCTCAGTGTTCTCTTTAGAACATATTTTCTTATTTTTTGTAATATGAATGGAGCTCAGAATTTTCAAAATCTTTAAACGCTTCTTTTTGGTTGATAATTCTGTCCTCAATGCATTACTTTCATATTTTAATTCAGGCAGTAGAAGGATAACCAAATCACTTCAACAGTTTGCTTAGAGAGCTCCTCAGCTAAATATCCAGTTCATTGCCCACATGTCTCACCTTTCACAAAACACTAGAACGTGGACACAATCCAGCCAAGTTACTTGCCACTTTATGACAAAGATTCCATTTCTTCCAGTTTGCAATAACATGTTCCTCATTACCATCTACCACCTCATCCAAATGGCATTTACTATTCTTATTTCTGTCAGTGTTCTCTTCATGATAATTTATGTATTCTCCAAGATTGCACTTTCTTTCCAGATTTCTTCTATTTTCTGTTAGCCCTCACCCAAATCACCTGTGTCAATTCCTAAACAGTATTAGCAGTTTTTCCTATCATGCATCTTGAAACTCTTCTAGTCTCTACTCATTACTTAACTTCAAAGATACTTCTAAATTTTTATATATTTGGTATAACAGCACCTGCTTCTTGGTGTATCATAGATTTGGTTACAATAACAAAATACTGTACACTGGGTGACTTAAACAATAGAAATAGGTTTCTCCAACTCTGGAGGCTAAGAAGTTCAATATCAAGGTGCCAGTTCATTCAGTTCCTGGTGAGATTCCAGGATAACAACTCCTTCTTTGGGGTTTGCAGATGGATGGTTTCTTGCTGTATCTCCACATGGTAGAGAAAGCAAGTATCTCTCCCATGTCTCTTGTAAGCTTACTAATTCCATTCATGAGGGCTCCGCACCCGTATCTACTTACTTCTCACAGGCCTCACCTCCAAATACTAGCATTCCGAGAGAAGCTAACTTCTAGCAAATGACTTCAAAAAAAGTTATTAATAGCCTCTTAGTTACCATGGAGCCATTCCATTACAAATAAAACAGAAGATTTTAGGTACTTGCATGGATCCCAACATCTGTTCCAAATGTACACTTTTTAAATCAAGAGTCAGAATGTTTGGATACTTTTGAGAAACATAACATGGCTTTAACCCCACATTAATTTGTTAGTATATCCCTGCATGCTATTTCTCTTGGCATTTGTGTTTTCAAAAACTAACAGAAGATGACTTGTAAGTTAAATTTCCTTTTGTGTATAGTAAGGAACATCTGGTTTAAAAAAGCAGAGACTTCTGGTTTCTAGAGAGCAAACCAAAATATCTTGAGGGAATAATTAATTCTTACCTGAGGTCATACAGATAATGAAGAAGAAGGGTCTTATTATTTCAGTGACCTATATCTTAGAATGTTTGTACTTTCAAATTTACAACCTTTGAGGTTTCCATGAATAAGAAAATACCATGAATCTTCCATCCAAGTCTGCTCAAAAACAAAAAAGGGAGCTGGGGAAGAGAAGATAGGGATATCTTATTTTTTCTCTTTTGTATCCTTGTTTTCTTATCAAGGACAGGAGCAGGGAGGGACAAGGTTTGAAAAGAAACAGCTGAAAGGAAAAGAGCAATCTGAGTTTGCCACCTCTATTTACAAAATGATCCAGAAATCTAAAGTCCTACACCTTTGTACCACAACTCTAAACTTCCCACTTCCAGAGGTCTGGTAATATAAGATAGAGTTGTTTCTTTTGAGTGCACCAATCTTACAGTAAGCATGAAACAGATTTAATGGGATTTGATTTGATGGGAGTTTGCATCTTGAAGAGGAAGCTAATAAGCCTGATAGAACCCAAGATCCAAAATGATTTCAGCTCTAGGAACTTGGCTAGAGGTGAGACTGCCACTTCCTGGATGTGTTTACTGTATTTTTTTAAAAATAGAAAACAATATCTCCTTATGGTATTGCTGCAAGAGTGAAATAAACCAATACAAGTGTACTTACAGTCTGGCACCCAACAGTAAATGCTAGATGAATTTCAACCTGTAACAGTAGTATGAGACAGTGTATGTGGGTGGGAAGGAGAAAGCTAGCTTCCAATCTAAATTTTCTACCTTCTTGCTTTTTACATTCATTTCCCTCTAGCTCAACCTCTAAGGAAATAATAGATTTGCTAAACAAAACTAGTAGGACTATTTTCAACATAGGTGGCAGGTACACTTGGTGACAACATGAAAGTACAAGCCACATGGGAATACTAGAAGTTCATGGCACTTGTGGAGCACCAGCCACTGTACTATGCTTTGGTATGACAGATACAAAGGTACATATTTTCAGTGGCATAATTTTTATTCCCAATTATCTCATAGATGTATCAGTATGTGTATGATTGCCTAGAGATAGAACCCTGATTAATGGTTGTGTGAAAAAAGGATAGTTAGCAGACAAGCCATTGAATAAATTGCAATCCTTGATGACACTGTCACAAACCTTCATTTTCTTTAGACCACTAGTCGCCCTAAGAAATTTGTACTTGTTAAAAAAAAAAAAATTAGAGGAGACATTTGCCATTTTCTGCCTACCCAGCATCCTGAAGAAATACAGTTCACACGGTCTGGGTGGGCCGCCTCTTCTCTTTGTGCAGGGATCTAAAGATAAGTAGACTTATGACTTAAGCTTGGCCAATGACAGTGCTCTACTTCCCAGGGACCAAACACTTGTTCAGAGACTCACATGTGACATGGAATGAAGCAACTTCTCCCCATGTTGCTTTTGCCACACCTGTGGGCAAAGACACTTTTCCTTACCTTTGGCAAGATGGCAGCCATCTTGCCAGGGATGTAGAAGCATCCCAAGAAGAACAAAGTCTGATGGCACCATTTGATTCACTGGATGCAACTGCTACTCATTAGATCTAAAATTTCTTGGTTTGTGAACTAATATTCACCTTTTTGGCTGATTTATTTTGAACTGGATAACTTTTGCTTGCATTAAAAGGAACAAAGCATAAGGAAATATAGCCCTCACTAATAATTAATTTAGCTAATATTCGGTGTCATGCTTATTATTTAAATGTGTATAGCAGTTCCAAAATATTTATCAATAGTAATAAAACTTGTCTAAGTCAATGAATATCATCTACTTAGACTTCATGGAAATCAGATCATAACACCACTGTTACCACTATAGTTTGCTTTGGTTGGCAAAACCTTCCCCCATGCCTTAAGACAAATAAAAGTCACATGCACAAAATTCACAAGAATATTTTACTAGAATTGAGGGGATAGAAGAAGGTAGAGTCAAGTTGTCAAAAAGAAAATCTTCACATTGAACTCCAGTCAAATAAAGAAAATTCATGTTCCTGTTTCAGTCTTGCCTGGGTAACAAAATGATGTACCCTCCTCCTGGCAATGAATATGGCAAGCTTCAGGTATGTGGCCACCATTTCATGACCCTTCACTGTGAGGATCAATATCTCACCGATCCCAGACATGAATTCTTAAGAACTCCTTCCATTTCTATGATTTGCCTCATCCAGCTGAGAATGCTGCTAGCTACTGCAAAGCTGTTCACCAGCCATAAGCTCTGGTCCATACGGCTTTCTTCTTAAACTCTGGGAGGACTCTCAAGGACAGCAGGGTAGCTAAAAGGAAACAACAAAACAAACCCATGTGTATTTGGTGGCACTACATCTGAAAAGGTCATTTTGATAAAAAAGATATCAGAACAGACATTGGCTTTTTCTCACTTGGCTAATTTTCAAGACTTAAGAATTCCCATCAAGATCTGGCAAAATGTCAATGGTGGAAAACAATTTTAAGGTTGGTGAAAAGTTGGGTTTTTTTTTTGGTTTAAGTTAACCTATAATCAGTGGGAAATTTTGCCCCCCCCCCCGAAAAAAAACAAAAAAACAACAACCTGGTGAGATGCTGGCAATTTCCTCTGAGTGCTGTTTATTACATGGGTGTGTTTTCTTATAAAAATCTACTTAAGATTTGTACTCTTTTTCTACATGAATATGATAATCACCACTAAATGTTTAATTAAAGATGAAAACCCAAATCCCCATTCCTATAATAAAGTCGAGTTCATATGCTCAATGGAACAAACAGGTCTATGCTAAATTATATTTGTACATGCACTCATGAGCTCTACTATTTCTGATTTGCCCTGGGTCCCTCAGGGGTTAATTTAAAGCAGAGAAATTGTAATGATCTCTTTGGGTAACCTACTGTATACCTTATTTTAGAATATTAATTCAAATACCCTGAAATGCTATTTAAAATATGACAATGTGAAGGAACGTAGGTAGGTAAGCCAGTTACACAACTATTATGTGGCTCCACTAAGCCCAGGACTATCTCATCAGTGAACACATGTGTCCCTAAACCACATGACTGTTTTCCTCATTGGTTATTCATCTGTTAATTCTGTAACCTAAGAGTATATATGTGGAGCATCCCACAGTATAATGGCTCTATAGCCATTAAAAATGAGGCAAACAGAAGTCCTAAGGACAAGTCTCTATTGATGGATCAAATGATGTCAGATCACAGTCCTGATTGTCAAAAGTTCTTTGTTTTGTCACAGTCATGTGGAGGTCTCATTCCATCATCTACGTGCTTCCCAACCACTTACTGGTGGGACCACTTTGCTGGTCCTTATCCCAAAGGACCAGAACCAATGAATTCTTATACCATACTTAAAATAAAATATGGGTCACGCTATGCCTCCAGGTTGGCTAGTGAAATTATCACAGAGCAGGCCAGCAGAAATGAGGCTTTTCAGTGCAGTATCTTACAGGATGGCCAAGGACACCAGTAGCAGCTACTGGCTCTAGACACTCAAGTCCTATGACATGGGTGACAACTACAGCCTACTCAGGCCACAAGACCAATGCCCAAATGACTTCTTAGATTTGTGTAAAAGAATCCTCACAATTTTCAGAAAGATCTTCCGTGTTTGGGGGTCCTACAGTCAGTGGGGCAAAGTCAGCAGAAGAACAAAAGACACAAAACATCTAAATGCCTGATAGTATGGGAAAGGGCTAGTTCCCTTGGCAAAATACCATGTAGCCATTACTACTATTTATGACTCCAGTGTAACAAGAAGTTTAAATGCTTTTAAAAAATGGTAAAGAAATTAAATCCTATTCAAATTATTTTTTCAATAGTATAAAATTATAAACATATTAAAATACTGAATGTGGAAGGGTACAAAAACTTCCTACAGAAATTATCAGAATTGTCTTTGGGCAGTAGGACTCTGGAATTTTCTTTGGTCTTTTACTTTTCTGAATTTTCCAAATTTTAATTAAAAATTTTGTTTTACCATTATAGTAAAACATTTAAAAACCATTTAACCCAAAGTTAAAAGTGCTGGAACTTTTTTTTTTTAAACTCATATTCTGGTTCAAAATGTCACATCAGTGATCCATGAGCCCTTTCAGAATTCAATATATACTATGTTTTTTTTTTTTTTTTTTTTTTTTTTAAAGAGAGAGCGAGAGAGGAGATAGAGAGAGAGAGAATTTTCAATATTTATTGTTTAGTTCTCGGCGGACACAACATCTTTGTTGGTATGTGGTGCTGAGGATCGAACCCGGGTCGCACGCATGGCAGGCGAGCGCGCTACCACTTGAGCCACATCCCCAGCCCCAATATATACTATGTTTACACCATTCTGCATCACAGACAACAGTGGGTGGTTTTCACCTATGCTGGGAACAAAGCCTCTTAATACCTTTTAAAAGATCCTTGGACTTTGCCGAGAGAGCTTCTTTAGGACTTTCCATGATGCTGAATAGCCAGTCAATGAACTAGGGTGGAAAAAAAAAATTTTTAGCCAACAAAATCCCATTGTCAGCATGAGCTGTCAGTCCCCTGGGGCTGCATACATGATTGCAAGTACAGTAGTCTTTAGGTGATTCCTGTCTGGGCTAAGGGTGCAGAGATGAGAGAGGAGCCAAGCACAAGATTTGAACACAGTTCCCATTTAGTCAAAAGACCTCACAAAGCTAAGCCTACTTCCCTTGCTGAATATCCTAAGATCAGGGATAGGTTTTAAGAGTGGAGTAGACATGTGCCACAAACATTATCTCTAATCACTCTGAGAGGCCCAGAGAGATTAATACCCTCACCCAAGTTCACTCCCAGTGAACAAAAGAGTCAAGATTTGCACCAGAGCACACCTAGCTCCTAAGCTCCATGTGCCTCTTTGCATCAGGCTGCCTCCCACAGGTCCCCTGTGTGTTTCAGCCTAGGTGCCTTGGTTGGACAGTGTTTAGGGAACATATTAGATAGAAGCCCCAGTTTCTGAAACAAAATGTTTCTATAGATGACAACAGTTATGTATCCAAATGAATATGAAATGGAGGCTGAAATGCAAGAGAAAAAGCATAAAATAATTTAGGTAGAGCCAAGCATGTTAACTGTGAATAAATCCTACAAATGAGGTTGAAACTCATAGTACTCATTAGTTTGACTGATTTCCCAAGATGCAGTCAAAATTGTCTTTGAATTAGCTACAAGATGATTTCAACAATGACTGAATATTATCAATCTTGGTTTGCTGAAAAACACATATACCATTAGTGACAAATACAAGACACTTTAACCTCAGACATGAGAAGTTGGGTTGAAGAAAGCAAAATAGAGAAAATAACCCTAATTCCATGCTTTAATTAAAAATTTTTCTTTATTTTCCTTTCAAAATTTTGTTTTATAATATCCTACTTGTAAGTAAATAAATCAAGCCCTACAAATATATAATCAATGCAAGATGTCCACTCTGTAGTCCAAAGTTAACACAGTCTCCCAGTCCAGAAATAATATGAGGGGAGACCACACTTAAATTTATTTTAAGTGAACATAAAATACAAAATTTGGGCAGCAATTGCAATGCTTATCAGATTTAAGGGGGAAAAGGCATTTTAGTTTGAGATGCTCAGTGGAGATATATATGGCTAAACTGTGGGTTCAAAGTTCAGAAATGTTTTTAAAGATTAATGTTGATTTAAAGAATAAGCAACAAAAAAGTTACTTTTAAGCTTTCCACCTCATCAAAACCCAGTTTTGACTAAATGAGATTCAAAGAATCTTTCAAACCACTGTATTAAAGATGGGACAAAGCCATATAAAAAGTATAGGAAGCACAGTATTTTCCCATGTTGTGCTAGTTGCCTGGGGAGTCTTAGTATTAAAAGCCAAAGGTGTTTCCTATAGTTTGGGTTTTTCTGAGGACAAGGGTGATGATAGTAGACCTTAACAAAACTCCATTTGGCATCTACCACATGAGTATATGCAACGTGCCTGGGAGATGGAGTGAGCTATAGGGAACCTCAAATATGATAGGTGGTCCAGACCCACATCTCCCTGAGGAAGAGTTCTCTGACCCAGCATTGTTGCATTGTTCATTACCTCCCTTCCTTGCTGATTACCATGATATCCCACAAATGGTACCATCCTGAATCTTAAATTTGCCTTCCTGCCTGTCCTCACATTGAGATTCTGAGTGAAGAATTACTTATCCTTTCATTGCCAGGTTCAAGAGTCTTCAGTAAATGAATGAAAATGAGAGATTTTCTCTCCCCACATCCCCAAGAAAGTTCTTGCTATTGTTTTCTCTAATCAGTAGGTACCCTGAACCTGGGCTGGACTCAGTCTGAGACTGAATCTGGCAAAGATCTGGGGCTGAGAATGAAAGCCTGTGGTGTAGTGCACGTGTCACTTAACTCCCACCTCAACTCTACAGCAAGAACTTCTGAAGACAAAAGCCAGCCTGCCCTGCTAAGCAGGTGGCTGCCAACCTCACCTTCTGGGTTTGTTCCTTCCATGGCTCTTTCTGCAGCAGAAGCAGCATGCTACTGGGAAGGATAGTGAGGGCCTCTTGCAGAGAGACCCTGTGCATTGGACTCCTGCCAAGGAAGCTTGATTCTGGTTCAGCCAGGCCATTCTCCTGATGCCATGGCAACCAACTGGCACTGAGGCCAAGGAGGAGTGGGGCCTCATGATCCCCCCAAGCTACCACTGCAACTGCAAATATCAGCAACAAGAAGTCCAAAGCCTGTGATGGAAACAGAAGCAACATTGGGTCATATGTCTTACCAACTCCAAGTAATTCATGGCATCTTCCCCTTCACTCACCCCTCCTCCTGCCTAACCCCTACACCAGAGAAGGAACTGGACTGACACAATTTACATGCTTAATGATGAGACCTTCTGGGGCTGTGAAGGTTTTTAGGGTCCCCTTATGCGAAGATAGACAATCTGAAATTTCATTATGATTAGTCTAAGATTTCAAGAAAACATAATTTATTTCTAATCACAATAAGATCCAAATGATCCTCTGTTTTTGGTATTTTCAAAGAGACCAAGAAATTAGGAAAAAGATATTTGTTGTAATGTGGCAAAAAGTATTTTTAAAAATTATGTATGATTTTATTTTTGAACCAATCTCTCTTGATGCACTTTATTTTTTTTCCTTTTTTTTTAAATTTTTTTTATTGGTTGTTCACAACATTACAAAGCTCTTGACATATCATATTTCATACATTAGATTGAAGTGGATTATGAACTCCCAATTTTTACCTCAAATGCAGATTGCAGAATCACATCGGTTACACATCCACATTTTTACATAATGCCCTATTAGTAACTGTTGTATTCTGCTACCTTTCCTAACCCCTTCTTGATGCACTTTAAAAAGTCTGCTGGGAAAAATCTAGATGCTTGTCAAAAAAATCTAATGTTGGTACATCGAAATTGTTGAATTACAGTGATTTAAATTATACTTCTTTCTGTTAATTTGTTTTCTAGGATTTTTTTAAGAAAACAGAACATTAATGAAAGCTTTGGGGAAAAAAAGAAGACCATGTGAGTTCAAGAAAGGGGGGCTGTTTAAAAAGTACTTCTCTATCTTTTATATTCCTCATCTCATGAATTAAATTTCAAAAAATTAAAGACACACAACTTTTCAGGAAACTGCAAAATTTCAAGGAATATTCCAGATAATGAAACTTTTACTTACCATGAAATGGGCCTACAGAAAAAATTCTAGAAAATGCACAACAGCCAAGTCAAGAAAATGAGAGTAGGAAAAGAGCTGTCTTCATTTTATTTATGCATCTTTTTCTTCTTAAACTCACCCAATGCCAGAAACTCTTACTTTGTCTGGGTCATAGGTCATGCTGCCAATGTGAGTAAAATCTTCTCTCCAATATGTGTGCACAAACAGGTAGGCACTGGCACAGATAAAGATTATCTGCATACACTTCAGGAATCTCTTCATATTAGGCATTTTTAGCCATATTCGGGCCAGAGCAGAGGCCAGAATCTGGTACTCCTACATCCTTTGTGGGAACAAACCTAAGCACACAAGGCCTTAAGTACCCTCTTCAGCTTAGTGTTTTGGGGTTCTGCCAGCAAAGAGCATATTTTGTTGAAAATATTTCTCAAAGGGCAGACCTGGGTATCTCTAATAGCAAGGTAAAAAATACCCATTTGCTTGTGGCATCAGAGAATTATTACTGGCATTTCTTAAAAATAAAAGGAAGGCAGGAAAGACTATAAGCATCATGCTATAGTTTGGATCTTGAATATTCCCTCTATAGCCAATGTGTTACAGGCACTACTGAGAGATGGTGGAAATCCACAGTGGCACTACTGAGAGATGGTGGAAATCTTATTGGGAGGTTTTGGAGTCATTTGGAGAATGCCCTTGAAGGAGACTATGGGACCCTGGCCCCTCTTCTTCTCTCTCGCTCCCTGGCCATAGATGGCAGTTTTGCTCCATGATGTGTTCTTTTCATGATGTGTTGCTATGACACAGGCCCCTAACAAGAGGGTGAACTAATCATGGACTGGAATCTCCAAAGCTGTGAGCCAAAATAAACCTTCTCTCTTTATAAGTTGATTACCTCAGGTATTTGTTAGAATAACAGAAAGCTGACCAAGACACAGCAACATATTCCTGTTTTGAGAGAGAGAATCTAAGTTCCAGGTTTTAATGAAACTACAAACTCCTCTAGGTTGTACCTCATCGAGAGCCACATTCTGAATAGGTGTTGACTGGTAAGCAACATTTCTGATATAACCCATCAGTTCCAAGAGCCACTCCATTCTCTTCAATACACCTGAAACAAAAAGAATTTTTTTTTGAGACCATGATTTTGCTTTGAAATGTAAAATAGATCAGAAATAACAATCACAACTAAAGCAAAACATGTTGTAAAAATCCCATTAAACAGTTTTAAGGTCCGAGACTTGTGATTTCCTGTGAAAGAATTGGTACTGTTCTTACTGGATAACTATACTTTGGTGTTTATTTCCAAAAGTAAATCTGTTCTTCAAATATCCTTGCCACTAATATAAAATGAATTTATTGGAACTTCTCTCTCAACATTAAACACACTAAGAGAAATCTGGTATGCCAACTACTCAGTAATGTTGAATCACAGGTAATTAGTTATTTTTATAGACTTGCTTTGCTTAAGTGGTCCGAATTTGTGCCCAAATCACAAAGGAACCCTATCCCAAAGACATAAAATAAATAAATAAATAAAAATCAGCCATTGTGTGGTAACTGGAGACCAAACATCAGCATAAATGTTGATTTTTGTCCTTTAAAAATTTTTTTTTAACATGAGGATTCCCAGTACAGTAAAAACTACATAGAAAGGTTTTCAAACTTCAGAGAATACGAGGAATATGTGAATTACATTTGAGAGTTGGCTAGTTAGAACCAAAGACAACATCAAATTATTTCATTTTATTGTAAGCATCTCCCTCCTTATTTGGAAACACTTGCTAGATTTCTTCCTGATAAATATTCTTTTGGTTTATAACAAACAAACAAACAAAAGATAAAAAAACCCCACTCAGATTCTCATCCCAGGTTCATCTCTCAGTGGGCACGCACTAATATAGATATGGGAAAACTGTCTCAACTGCCAAAGAGGAGGATGAATCAAAATTTCTTATATAGTCTTGGAGAATCTTCCAATCAAGTTTGTCAGGTTTTCCCTCAAACCAAAAAGATATAAAAGACAGATAGGGAAAATGAGCACCTGAACCTGAGTAAGTTTCCTGGGATCACAAGGGCTTCCCAGCCACATCTGACACCAGGTGCCATTCTGAATCTGAATGCAGTAGGGGGAAATGATAAGCATGTGATCAGAAAGACTGTAGGAGCCATAGGCAAGCTCCCTTTTTAGGTGATTATTAAAGTACAATGTCTGATATGGCCTAAAACTTGCAACATGAGGTTCATGAGCAGAACTTTAAGCTTGCAAGTGTGTATAGCAGGACCAGATTTTATTTTTTAAACCCTTAAGAAATTCTACAGGATAATTATGTAATTTCTTTTTCTGTTTTCCTTTTTGACCATTCAGAAATGACCATTCAAAAGCCATTTTCATGATTTCATCAGGTAGAATCAATCTACATCTTGTATGTTTTCAAAACTGAGTAAAATAGACAGAAGCAACCTGGTACACTTGTGTGTATCCTTGAGAGTCTTAAGGGCCAAATACAATAGAAAAATACTCAAAAGAACTCATTTCTATCTCTAAGAAGTAGACATTGTGAGCTATAACTGCTCATTTCCATTCAAGTCACTCTTCATTTGGGCTAATAAGGCCTAATCTGTGCCAAGAAGCACTAAGCTAGCTTTTATGTTGAGAAAACAAGTACAACTTAAAAGGGAGAGCAGGCAGTTCTATTTCTGTCCCTGCTGTTCGCCAGGGGCTAGCCTCACCTGTGTTGGCATGGCTCACAATCCGTGCCTGGTATAAGCTGTGCAGAATCATCCAAGCCAGTGACTCTTTTTCGTGGTATTGCAGAGCAATACTGAGTATATCAGTGAGGCTCATCAAGGGGAATCGTCCTTGAGAGATTAAGTACAGCTTGACAAAGACAGCCTTTTCCATGTTGCTCTGTAAAACAGCAAATTGTTCAGTCACTATTAAATTAACTGAAGTGGCTACAGAACCTCAGGGCAAGGGCAAAACAGAAAAAGAGAGTTTGATGCTATTATCACAAATGCTAAAACTGCTCATTTCCTGCAGCCTGTGACCTATCTGCCTGTCTGCTATATTAAAATGCACATACAACAAAAGGTTGTAAGGTCACCTCCTGTTCCTTCATAAAAGCCATGAATGTATTCAGTGGTTAATAGGTAATATTTAGTAAATATACACAATAATAATAAAATGAAAACTAGTAAATATACTACTTATCATGTGCCAAGCACCATTCTAAGCAATTAACATGTATTAATTCCACAGTTTTTAAAATTTGGTACACAGACCTCTCCCAACACCCTTTTAAAGGTTCTGTGAGGTCAAAACTATTTTAATAATTACACTAGACTGTATTAGTATTCATTGTATTTTTCACTGCCATTTGTAATTTTTTTAGAAGCCAGTTTCATTTAAAATATCCTTGTAAACAGTAAAAATTATTAGTTTCATTAAATTCTGGCCCTTGAGTATACATATTTTTAATCTTCTACGTGACAAACTGGGAAATATGCATAAGAAACTTCTCTGATGGTTGTCTCAACAAAAACACTTGTAAGACTGAATTGTGAGTTAAATAAAATAGCCAGTCTTCTCATGGAACAATGTTTACTTGAAAGAATGATGGAAAAACTATGGTCATTCAAATTGGGTATTTAATAGATTATTTTATTAAAAATTGGAGGAAATAAGCCTGTCACTTCAAGGAAAGTACCTGACAGAATTTATTGCCAAGGATAAAATCTGCATTTCCTAGTGAAAATTAGATTTTTAGAAAATGTGTATCTGATACTATGAGCTTGGCAGCTTCCCAATATGTAAAAGGCCTTTCTGATGAGATTGCTGGGGATGTTAACAAATATGATGTTTTGATATTGTATAATGAAATGTATCAACATTTGGAAGGTCTTCAAAGCTCAGTGATCCAACATTTTCCAAATGACCGATGTATGATATTACAAAATCATGTATGCATAAAAGACCGGAAGTGCAAGGCAGGCAGACCAATGGATTTTAATCTGAATTTCATTGATGTGATTCTGGACTCCCCACTGCAACTAACCTTTAAGAAACTATAAGGAGCCAGGCGCAGTGGCACATGCCTGTAATCCCAGCAGCTCGGGAGGCTGAGGCAGGAGGATCACAAGTTCAAAGCAAGCCTCAGCAACTTAGCGAGGCACCAAGCAACTCAGGGAGACCCTGTCTGTAAATAAAATATAAAAAGGGCTGGGGGTATGGCTCAGTGATTAAGTGCCCCTGAATTCAATCCCTGATACAAAAAAAAAAAAAAAAAAGCATATAAGGAGTGGTCTATTAACACACTCTTCCTCTTTCCACACACATCTATATGAGGTTGGAATTTCTTCACATACTTCATTAAAACCAAATCACCAGATTGAATGAAGAAGCAGCGATGAGATGCCAGCTATCTTCTGAGTCAGACTTTAAAGAAATTTCTGAAAATGGTAAACAAGGCCATTTTTTCACTACTTTATATATGTCTTGGAAAATACTTTTAATCATTTGAGTTAAGATGTAAGGAGCATTAGGACTGGGGATATAGCTCAGTTGGTAGAGTTCTTGCCTCCCATGCACAAGGCCCTGGGTTCAATCACCAGCACCAAGAAAAAAAAAATGTAAAGGGCAATATTCGTATTTTTCCTAGTTTTAATTTCTAAAAGTAAATATTAACTGATATCACCTATATAATTAAATCTCTTTGGAGTCCCCAATAATTTTTAAGACAGTAAAGTGTTCCTGAGACCACAATATTTGATAACTGCTATATTAACCATTTAGTTCACATTAGAATGTTCTGCAGTAGATTGTAATTATTCTTTTGCACATGAAGAAACTGAAACACAGAGGTTAAGCAACTTGCTGATGGTCCCAAAGCTAGTCATGGTGGCAGAGTAAGCCTTGGAACCCAAGGACTCCTGCTCTTTTGCTGCTACCTCTTACTTCTATTCTTTTCAGAAATGAACAAAAACTCTGACCTCAGTGGAGAAGACTAATTCTTTGGGGGACATCAGAATGCTATTTAGTATGTTCTAGTGACAATATTCTGAATGATATTTAAGAAACTCAAGTGAGTAATATAGCAACATTTAGCTCTAGGTATCAAGAAGAAAATTATATGCTCCATTTCCAACTACATTTAATAAATTTAATAACAATTAATTACATGAATGTAATAATTATGCATAATAAATAATTACAGAGTTCTTACCTTGGGTCAGGCACTATTCCAAGTGTTTGACATGGATTAAGTCATTGACTCTCCAAATAACCCTAAGAGGAGATGCTATGATCTCCCTTTTATAGATGGGGAAACTAAGGCAAACAGAGTTTATGAAATTTAAATGTCACATGGCTAATAAACTGCAGAGCTGGATTTCACATTGGAACAGGTAGGGTCCCCAGTCCATCCTCTTTACCATTTCCCTTTACTGCTTCCCTTTGTTTAAAACAAGCTAATTTAGGCTGGGGCTGTGACTCAGTGGTAAAGCCATTGCCTAGCACGTGTGAGGCACTGCTAGGCAATGCCTCAGCACCACATAAATAAATAAAGTTATTGTGTTCATCTACAAGTAAAAACAAAACAAAAATAAAACAAGCTGATTTCCAAAATGCTGATATTTGAAATACGTTATCATAGTGGTTCTCAACCTTAGGAAATACCAGAACCACATAGGGAGACTACTAAAGCATAGACTCTTAGGTACCACCTCCGAATCTCTGATATAGTCAGTCTGAAGTAGGACTTGAGGATTCACAATCTAAATAGTTACCAGGCAGTACTGATATCACTCAACCAGGGGACATAATTTGAGAAACATGGTACAAAAATCAAGAATCCAACTGAAAAAGCAAATCTGTCATAAAGGGAAATAAATGTTGAGATGACCACTAGCTCTTGGGGAAGGGAAGCTCATGGCAGGCATTTGCTGTATGCAAGGTTACATTCAAATAAGTATACGATAGTTGGGATGTACTTATGCCAAAAAAAAAAATCATTGTTTATCTACAACTCAATTTTGGAAATTTTTTTTTTTTTTTACTAAATTTGGTAACTTTATTGATATACTGTGTTCATTCATCGTTTGCCTAGGGCTACTCATAAATGATTGTGTGTCTGAGCTAATAGTGCTTGTTGTTAGATCAACTATGTTTCTGCATTCTAAAAGGACAGCATCAGGTGTCAGAAGAGAAATTTGAGAACAGAACTACTTATTCATGGCTTTCATGCACTACAAAGTTCTTTGATCAGAATATACTCATTCTTGTGGGTATTATATTGAAGAGGTTGCCAGGTACTTATTCTTTCCCATAGGTGATGCAAAATGTTCTTGAAAAAAATAGAAGAAATTGAATGAAAATGTTATTCATCCATCTACCCATTCATACAACATGATTTAAGCGCCAATCACACCAATGGATTGGACAGTAGATTCCATAGTGGCACAGAAAGACAGCTTCCTGAAATTAACCAGGAACAAGTATGAAACAAAACTAGCCTCAGCCAAAGGACACTCTAATCAATTCTTAAATTTCTACTTCAACAATGAAAAAATATACATATTGATATATTCATTATTACCTGAGTAATCTGGGAGATACGATTGGCATCTTCATCTGTCATTTCCGAGAGGCATTTTGCTATACTAATATACAGTTCTAGATCATTTCTCTGGTGAAAACAAACAAACAAATAAAATCTCAAGCATGTCAAAATACAATGTAAAACAAGAATAACAAAAGGTCTATTTTTCAGGTTCTGACAAATTATTAGATTTATCACCATGAACAACAGCTGATAAGGTCTGAATTTTAACCAAACCAAAATATATAGCCAGTTTTTATCATTTAAAGAACTTTTTTCATTTTACTTTGTGTGTTTGTTTGGCTGTACTATTTTTTTTTTTCTCTATCAGAATCCATTGTTCCAGCTAGGCACAGTGACTCATGTCTGTAATCCCAGTGACTCAGGAGGCTGAGACAAGAGGATCGTGAATTCAAAGCCAGTCTCAGTAAAAGCAAGGCGCGCTGAGCAACTCAGTGAGACCCTGTCTCTAAATAAAATACAAAACAGGGTGGGGAGTGTGGCTCAGTGGCCGAATGCCCCTGATTCAATCCCTAGTACCCCCCAAAAAAGAATTCCATTGTTCCAAGATTTTTTTAACTGCTTTGTAAAACTTCAATTCAAAGACCCGTTGGAGTAGGGAAAGGCTAATATTAAATTATTTGGTAAAAACAGTATATTGGACAATATGCCCCAGGACTCTTCAGATGTAAAATGTAAGGATTTCTGAGTTTGCTCGTCTTCTACAGGCATGTGGTAAAAAAAAAACCTAGCAACAAATTTCCTGGTACAGCACTGCTTAAGCTGCTTCTAAGCTGGCTTGAAACTTTGGTTCTAAATATTCAACCTCAACTTAGCTCTTTGGAAGCAAACGCGCTCCTAGTGAAGAATGTGGTTATTTCTTGCTAGCCTTCCCACCCACATTCTTAAAACATACAACTCCCTCCTTTGCCAAAAAGGCTTTAAAGAAGCCCAAACATAAATTGTCAGGAATGTAAATATTTTTGTTCCTTACCCGAATCTTATTTGGCAGAAGGTCAAAAATTTTCCCAGTAGCTTCACGGAGCAGACTCCAGAGGTGGTGGGCAGGGCTGGGCAGTTTCATGGCCTGACTCAGACCCTGCAAGGCACTCGGGCATAACTCAGGACTGCAAAGTGGGGAAGCTGCTTTAAAAACTGCCACCATTAAGTTTTCAACAAAACCCAGGAGCTGTTCATCAGAGACGTGTTTTATCCACAAAGGCACAGACACCAGGAGGTATTTCTTGATATCCATCTAGAAGTAAATCAGAAGAGGTCAGATGTAAACAGGTAAGCCTGGGCTTGCAGTGCTGGAAACCTCTGGGTCATCCCTGTGTCTGAGGACAGAACAAGAGATAAAAGGGTTCCTTAGCTCTCTCTCCCTCACTTTCCCACAGCTTCATGGACCAGCTGGTCATCAGTGCATGTAACTTTGGCTGCGGCAGTTCCTTCTGATTCGGGGTGACTGTGGTGGATATGTGCTATCTGCCAGTCCATCTGTGGAAGGCTCAGCTGAAACCTTAGATCTTTTTAGAGGGAAATAAAAAGCTACTTCTGAAAGTACATGACAGTCGCTATTTAGTTTTAAAAGGCCACATTCTCCAGCAAGACAAGCTTCTGAAGATGAAAAGCTATCTGCTGGAAACAACAGAAGCATCTGATATTGCTAATTTCTTCTTCTGAGGGAAAAACAGGGAAGCAATAAGGAGAGCAGCACACCAGGGCCACTTCTGACTCAAGAACCACTAGCCGAGCATGTGGACCTGACCAGAACAATTCAGCTCACAACAGCACTGCTCTGTCACGTGACACAGACTTTAATAAGTACAATAAAGGGGCAGAGCAAGGCTAAAAGGAGTGGCCTAAAAATATAGCGTCTGTCAACAAAACCAGTAGCTTTTCAGAAAGATCAGTGTAGTTGACATGAGTTTTCTGAGGAGCTCGTTGTGAAGAGTATGCCATCTCAGATCATTTTATAAAAAACATTTTCAAAAATAATGTTAATTAACAAAGATAAAAAGACCCATAAACAAAGACAATGCAAAGAGCTACACAGATCTAAAACAGAAATGGAAAGATTACTAATAGCCAGAAAAATTTCTGAGGTCAACAAAATGCTGTTAGAGATATACCTGATTCAAAGGGAAACAAGAGTTAATAGTATAGAGCTTTGGAGTCAGTCAGATATTGTTCTCCCTTTTATTAGCTATGCAAACTTTGCTAGATTTCCACTTGTCTCAGTTTAAAATTAAAATATATTTCTCAGAAAGAAAATAAGCCAGACAATTGTATGATTCTTTTCTAAATAATTTCTAAAATTTATGTTAAATCTAAATTTATATAAAAGTTCTCTTAAAGAGGAAAAGCTTTAAGAGACAGCAGATCTGTGGTGGCCTGAGCCTGAGGTTGGGAATGGGACTGACTAAAATTAGACACAATGGAACTTGTGTTGAGGGAGGGAGGTGTTCTTGGAGATGATTGAAAACCTATAAAGGAACTAAAACTCACCAACATTTACACTTAAATGGCCATCTTTAGGGCATATAAATTATGACTCATTAAAGCCATTTTTTAAAATATTGCCAAAGTTATAGAGATTACATCTGATGTCTGCAAGTACTCAGTGCTAACAGGTACCAAGTACACAGCAAGTCTCAATGACAGCTAAATGGAAGTCACTTGGAGTAGGCAGGGTGGATACAGACCTCAATAAAGTGCACCTTTAATTAAAGGGAACTAAGAGGAGTAGGAAAGGCCAGGAAACCAAAAACAATGTAGAATGGGGACTAAAGCCAAAAGACTGAGGAAATAAGAGGGCATTGTACTAAAGAACTAAAGCCTCCTAAAACAGAAGAATAGGCTACATTCAGAGAAATTCAAAGATAAAAATTACTTATTTATACAACTGGAAAACCTCTAAGGAATCTGGAATTTTTTTTTTCTCCTAGCTTGAAGTGAATTCAAAACAAAACATCTTTGCTAACTTCCCATCTTTAAATACTATTACTCTATTCTTCCCGTCTACCTTGATCTGTACCTGGAAGGTGCTAACCTCTCTATCACAGATACCAGGCTGGGTCGCTTTCTCCACAGCACTAGGTTCATGCTCAACACCCCAGCAGAAGGGTCACACTCTTTCCACCTATACTCTCCTACTACCTTTCTTAGTACTAACCAAATCCTACCAAATCTTTGAGGTTCACCTTCTTTTGCTGCCTCCTCTGGTAAAGAGACGAGTCCGGTGCAGGTGTCTTTGCTTTTTCTTACTAACTACAGACAAGACTATGCATATCAAACAAATAAAACTAGATTCAAATAACTCCACAACTTCCTAGTTGTATGATCTGGAGAAAGGAACCTTAATACCTCTGGCCATCATTTCCCCCTTTTTGTAATAAAAAGTAGCTAAATAGCTAAACCATGAATGGTAGCGACAATAGAGGAGTCCTGAATCATATTATTTTCCAATCTGTGGGCCAGCTACTATCAAGCCCTGTTTTTATAAAGTCCCATTGGTTCACTCTTGACTCTGAGAACACATCCCCAAATGAAAGCTAATCTCCCAAATCAGTTTATTGTCCTGCCAGCCAATGCCCTTAATTACTACATACACTCAGACTGTGGATCAGTGGTGGCATCACCCACAAACCCAACAGTGCGGCTGCATTCTGGGATGACTGTGCCTGAGTCACCATGATTTCAAGGCAGAGTTGCTGTATCTCTTCCCCTGAAAGAGAAGAAAAAAAGAATTTCTGTAATTTAGTTGCTTTGTTGACTCATTTTCAGGCTTTCATGTCTAAATTAAAGAATTTGCTAAGCAAAAGAATTCTGCAGTAATAGAACTTGAGTAAACCAGAAGGCATTTCAAGAGACCCTGTTGGTGATGAAGTGAAGAATGTGACCAGTGGTGTTGCAGTCCCAAGTTTGGGGACTGGCAAGGGCAGTTTCTCTTCTATCTAGAGAAACCTAAATGTTCAAACACTACCAAAAATATGAGAAAATTCTAGCTAAAAATAATTCTGCCCTGGTCTTTCCCTCTGCTCCACCTTGTGTTCAGCACAAACCTATCTGTGTCTAGAACTGCTTATAGATACAGCCACTGTCTCTACTGACCAGATCTTTTTTTGTACTCTGATTGCTCCCAACCAAACCTCTTCTCCTTTTTCTGAGGATTTAGTTGAAATAATATAGCATATTTTTAGTATTGTATATAAAAGCAGGAGAGGGACAAAGAAACATGTTTTCCAAATGAAATCTCTGGAAATCCAGTATGGTGACATCATGTCTTATACAAGGATTAGGTTCAAATGTAAACGTTTATGCAAAAATTGTGCATAGTGAAAACCTTCTTTTTTGGTGGTGCTGAGATTGAACTTAGGGCTTCCTGCATGTTAGGCAAGCACTCTACCACTGAACTACATTCTCAGCCCAAAACCACTTTTAATTATATCTAAAATTATATACAAATGACAGTATACAAGTCATTCTATATATCATATGCAAGTAATCATTCTACTGTAGGTGATAGAACTATTGATATAGCCATGGCAAATACAAGCACATGATTTTGACAGTGTTTAAATTGTTTTCTTCCTGGAGTCAGATTGTTTTGAGCCACTAAGTCTGTGCTAATTTGTTACAACAGCAAGAGAAAATACAAAAAATATATGTGCATGTGGTAATTCCTTTCTGTATAAGAGGGACTTCTGTGGATGAAGGGAAGGTGTTGAGTTGTGCATTCCTTTGTCTCTCACCAAGAAAAACCTCTGGTAGGGATAATAATGTTCCTGTAATGAGTTCCACATTCTAATCTCTGGAACCAGTGAATACATTAACTTATATGGCAAAGGAACTCTGCAGGCATGAATAAGGTTAAGGACCTTGAGTTTAGGAGATTATTATAGATTATTTAAGTAGGCTCATTAGTCACAGGAGTCCTTAAATATGAAAAAACTTTCCTAACTGCAGAAAACCAGGAAGGTATTATGAGAAGAACTCAGTTCTGCATTGCTTATTTTGAAGATGGAGAAACAGGGACACCAAGTTGAAGGATGTGGGTGGCCTCTAGGAAGGAAATCTGCTGTGCTCATACCTTGACTTAGTCTGGTGAGAATAATGTTGAACAGCTGGCTGATAGAACAGCAAGATAATAAATCTGGATTGTTTTGACCCACCAAGTCTGTGCTGATTTGTCATAACAGCAAGAGAAAATACAGCATCCATACAGTGCTTTTTTAAAACCTAGGGTTCTGGAAGTGTCATGTGATAACCACCAAAGCAGGCATACACCATGTGCTCAGCGATCTGTGCACTGCAGTCCAGCACTGCTTTTAATGACGTTGTTTGGCCTGTGTCTTTAGACCTCTCTCCCTCCTCACCCTCAGCTGTGGGAACGCAATGGCTCAGAAGGACAATTATCAAAAATAGAAGTAACAATAAATGCTGGTGAGGATGTAGGGAAAAGGGTACACTCATACATTGCTGTGAGTCTGCAAACTGATGCAACCACTTTGGAAAGCAATATGAAGATTCCTCAGAAAACTTGGAATAGAACCATCATTTGACCCAGTCATCCCACTCCTCAGTTTATATCCTAAGGACTTAAAATCAGCATACTACAGTGACGCAGCCACATCAATGTTTATAGCAGCTCAATTTACAATAACTAAACTATGGAATCAGTCTAGGTGCCCTTCAACAGATGAATGGATAAAGAAAATATGGTAAATATACATAATGGAATACTACTTAGCTATAAAGAGAAATGAAATTATGGCATTTGATGGTAAATGGATGGAACTGGAGAATATCATGATAAATAAAATAAGCCAATCCCCCAAAAGCCAAATGTTCTAATATGTGGATGCCAACTCAGATGGAGGGGCAGGGGGAGAGAAGAACAGAAGTACTCTGGATGAGACAAAGGGAATGGAGGGGGAATGGAATAGGAAAGAGAGTAGAATAAATTGGACATTACTATCCTATGTGCATATATGAATACATGACCAATACAATTCTTTATCATACACAACCAGAATAATGGGAAGTTATATATGTATAATATGTCAAAATACATTGTCATATATAACTAATAAGAAGAAACAAAAAATGATGGAATTAAAAAAGAAAGAAAGGGTCACAAGATCCCAAAGTCCGTCAGTTACTACCACTTGTGACAAAAAAAAATCTGTTTTCCCACTCAGGTCAGATACTAAAAGCAAATTCTGAAGACCTAAGAAGACTTGCTACTTACCAAAGTTCAGTCTCATAAGTGGAGAAAGGAGCGCAGCCCAGTTTGCAGGAGGATACTGGTAGCTTTCTCCAACAGTTGCTATGGGTTTCATCACTACTTTGAGAAGGGAAGGAGGCACAGCTTCAGGACCTGTAAAGAAAAAAAATAATAAAACACCTTCATAGCATCATGAGTACAGAAAATCACTACTTTCTCTTCTTTTAGTTTCAAAGGATTTAGTATCACCACGTATTCAATAGTGGTCAAGCCCCTCAAATCTGTGCTCTAAATTTCAACCTCATTTGCCACAAACTCTTACTCCCTTTCCTCTTCCTGCTTTTGTCTTTAATCTTTCCCTCTTGTCTGGAGAAGAATATTCTACTCTTTTGTTTTTAACTTAGCTTTCTTCCACACTCTGATGTCTTTTTAGTTAGTTTTTAAAAAGAACAACTTACTCTATATTACTACCTCATTGCTTACTTGCGCCTCACTGCCCCTCAGCAGATGATGCCAAATATTATGAACTGATTTTCCTACAAGTGCACACACATGATAAACTTTCATTTGTAAATTAGGCACAGCAAGAGGTTAATGACAACAAACAACAAAATAGAACAATGATAACAATATACTGTAATAAAACATGTGAATATGGTCTTGCTCTTAAACCTTCTTACTAGAGTGTATGGACCTTTCTTCTTGGTGAGTGTGAAATGCTACTTAAAGGAAGGGCTGTAAGGCTCCTCTTTGGCACATCCAAAGAGAACATGACTGCTCTTTCACTTTGGGGATTGGTGTGATTCGAATGTGTTTCCCAAAATTCTTGTGCTGCAAACATAATCCCCAAACTGTAGAATCTTGGGGCGGTGGTTAATGGGATCTGAGGATGTGACTCTTTTATAAAAGTGAGCTGTTGCTGGCAAGCTTGCTCTGTCTCATCATGCAATGCTCTCAATCATGCATCAAGAAGATGCTCACCAGGGTCAGCATCATGCTCTTGGAATTCCTAGCCTGCAGAATTGGGAACTAAACTTCTATTTTTAATAACTTACTGACTCAGGTAAGCAAATGGACTAAGATAGGGTTATTATTAAGTAAAACAGAGTTGTCTGAACACAAGCACTGCAATACCATTTTAGTGGAACCGGTCATTTATCCAGCTATAAAGCAACTAAAAGATGGGTAGCATATATAGCATGGATAAGATGGACAACATTATGATTCATGTACTAGGTAGGACAGAGTGGGACAACATGAAATTACATCATGCTACTCAGAATGGTGCACTATTTAAAATTTATGAGTTGTTTATTGCTGGGATTTTCTGTTTTCTGCTTTTGGACTGTAGTTGACTGTGGGTAACTGAAAATGCAGAAAACAAATCCACAGGCAAATGGAAACTACTATGTATGTATGTGTACACACACACACACACACACACACACACACACCATGGAATATTGTTCAGAATTGGAAAGGAAACCCTAACACATACTACAATATGAGTGAACTTAAGTATGTTATGCTAAATGAAATCAGCCAGTCACAAATAGACAAATCCTGTGTGATTCTAGGCATCTAAAAAAAAGTCACATTCATAGATAAATAAAGTAAAACTGTGGTTGAGGAGAGGGATAGGGAGATATTGTTCACTGGGTATAATTTTAGTTTTTAAAATGATTAAACGGGTAAAATTTATGGTTCTTTTATCACAACTTTTAAAAGCAGTTGCATATTCAGAATAAGTTTTTTTTTTTTTTTGTCTCCCACCCCGTTTTCTGTTTTCCTTCTGGCATTCAAGGCAATCTCTATCAAACACTAGCTATTCACAAGCTAAAGGAAGAAAGGTTTCAAAGACCACATATGACAAAGAATATAGTCTTTAAAAATATAATTTTTAAAAGTCACTTAACAGAAATAATTGTAGCCCAACAGCAAGAAACAAAAGTAAACAACAAGGAGAGGGAAAAACTTGACACTCTGAGGTAACAGGTAACAACACTCAAAATGATCAGTTATCAAAGCTTAGAAGATGGACGGAGGTGATAGTTGTACAATAATGTGAACATAATGTAACAAAATTCTATACTTAATGACTAAGAGCACATATGAATCAAACAACAAAGTCCCAAAATATATAAACACTGATAAAATAAAAGGGAAACTGTGTTTTACAATAAATAGTTGGAAACTTCAAAGTGCTACTTTCAATAATAGATGGAATATTTAAATAAAAGAAATGAATATAGAGGACCTAACCAGCACTATAAACTAAAGAGATCTAGTAGTCATGCAACACTAAACACCATCAGAATACACATTTGTCTGAAGCACAGATGGGATCTTCTCCCAGACTGACCACATGTCAAACCACAAGTTTCAATAAATTTAAAAAGACTGAGATCATACCAAGAATTTTCACTAACCTCAATAGAATAAAACTAGCAATCAGTAACATGTCCAGGAAAACTGGAAATTTCACAAATATATGGGAAGTAAAAAATATACTCTTGAGCAATAAATGTAAGAAGAAATCATGCAAGAGTTAGAAAATACTGTGAGACAAATGAAAATGAAAACACAAAATAGAAAAACTTATGAGATGCTGCAAAAGCAGTGCTGAGAGGGATTTCTAGTGATAAATGCCTAAATTATAAAAGCAGAAAGAAATCAATATCCTAATTTATACCTCAAGGAACTAGGAAAAGAAGAGCAAATAGACTGAAAGTTAGCAGAGAAAGGAAATAGTGAAATTTAGAGTGAAGATAATATAATATAGAACAGAAAAACAATTAGAACCAACGAAACAAAAAATTGGATCTTAGGAAAGAGCAACAAGACTGACGATCCTGGGGCTGGGGCTGGGGCTCAGTGGTGGAACACTTGCCTAGCATGTGTGCGGCACCAGTTTCGATCTTCAGCACCACATAAAAATAAATAAATAAAATAAATAAATGAAACTACAACTAAAAAAAAATTTAAACTGATAAAGCTTATGATAGATTGAGAAAGAATAAAAATTGGGGCTGGGGATGTGGCTCAAGAGGTAGTGCGCTTGCCTGGCATGTGCGGGGCGCTGGGTTCAATCCTCAGCACCACATAAAATAAAGATGTTGTATCCACCGAAAACTGAAAAATAAATATTAAAAAATTCTCTCTCTCTCTCTCTAAAAAATGATAATAATATAAAAACAGAAATGAAACTGGAGCTATTTCTACTGACCTTATAAAAACAAAAAGCATGATAAAAGAATGCCATTAAAAAAAAAAGAATACAAGTAAAAGTAAATGTTAGGGAAAAAGACACACTCATACATTGCTGGTAGGACTACAAATTAGTGCAACCACTCTGGAAAGCAGTGTGGAGATTTCTCAGAAAACTTGGAATGGAACACCATGTACCCAGTTATCCCATTTCTCAGCATATACCCAAAGGACTTAAAAATCAGCATACTATAGTGACGCAGCCACATCGTTGTTTATAGCAGCTCAATTCACAATAACTAAACTATGGAACCAACCTAGATGCCCTTTAAAAGATGAATGAATAAAGACAATGTGAAATATATACATAACTCAGCCATGAAAAGAATGACGATTTTGTAAATTCTCAGATTATTCAGATTTCAAAAGATGCTAAAATTAAAGTGTCTTATTGTAAAAAAAAAAAAAATGCCATGAAAAACTATATGCCTAAGCTGGATTCAAGATGGTAAATTAGAGGAAGGCTGCATTTACAGCTGCTCATGGCCTGGGATTCATGCAGCAGGAATTCAAGCAGCTTCTCAGCAAGGTGGATAAAACCAAGAGACTGAAACTCAATATCAGACAGTTGGAGTTTTTAGAGACTCAAGAAACTCAGGTGCCTTGAACAAAGAACAAGAAAAAGTACATTGGAGCTAAGTTAGGTGCTGTAGCAACAGCAACAATGGCACTGGTTTACCACAGAGGGGAGGGATGATACACAGAAACACAACAGACAAATTTGGTGTACACACACACACACACACACACACACACACACACACACACACACACCCCTTGCCTGGTAAAACAGAAAAGCAGCCTGAACTTTGCTCATCCAGAGGCTGCGCGGCAAACTGGCATTTGAAAAGGGCTCTGTTTCTCAATTAGCAAGTGGAGAGCTGAGGCAGGAGCCATCATGAGAGGCCATGCTTCAGCTTGCTGCTGTGGGAGTCTGGGAGATCATAACAAAAACTACCACACCACCCTGGCAACTGCCTACTGTGTGGCCTAGGTTGTACTTAGTAGGCCTGAGTGGAATGTGCACAGAGAAGATTCTCCTCCATGGATTCAAGTCAGAGACGTACAAAGAAGGATATAACTTGCGTTCCTTTGGAGTCTTGTGGCTCAAATGACCAGCTGAAGAGGGTCAGAAAACTGAGCAGACAGGTATGGATGTATTCAGAGAATAAGTCTGGGTATTCCATATTCACGGGCAGTGGAATGTGTGAGACCTGCGGAGGACTGGCTCCCCTGCTCTTTGAGTATAATTCCTGGGATGGATGCTCCTGAGTTCCAAACACAAGGCAGAGATCAGCATTTTCCTGGGCCTAAAGGTGCACTGATCTAATCTAGTCTTTCCAGAGCAGATACCACCTAACAAAATCCATAAGGTCTGATTAGAGATAAGTCCCAGCCATGAGAACTCCCCACTTAGAACTCTGCAGCAGACCCACCCCAGAACCACATCATTCTGGGCTCTCTGGACAAAACTCTGATCAACAATACTTCCCATTCTATCCTACCTTATAGGACAGTGAGAAGGGAACGGTGAAAGCTGTCTCACTCAGCTCCAGTATTAGACCAGTACAGTTAGCAGCCTGGCTTAGCAACACAAAAAGAGGAAAGGTTTCACAACCCCCAGTCCTTATTCATTCCTTCTTGGTATATAGCACCCAAGAAAAAAAAGGATGGTCGGGCATGGTCAGTGATTATCCTCCCTAGTCAACAGTTTTGACAACCTCAGTGGAGATAATTCTTTCATTTTTTGTTAAGAATCTTTTTTCCTTTCTCCCCCCCCCCTTTTTGGTGTTTTTGCTGGGTTGAGTGTTACATAGATATTAATACATGTGTTTCCCCCCCATTTTTAGCATTTTTAATGATTGTTATTTGTCTTCTCTTTTGAAGGTTAGGGTTTCTTGTTTCTTTATTTTGATTTGGTGTTGGTTTTGTTTGTTTCTTTTTCTCTCCTTGCATCTCTCCTTTTTAAAATTTTTTTCTCCTTTATAGCCATTGTTTGCTACATTTCATCTACTTCCTTTCTTTTCACATTTTGAACATTCTAAATTTTTACCTTTCTATCAGATTTTCTTTTTCCTTAATGAACTGTATGTTTAGCATCTTTAAAACTATTTGGTTTTTACAACTCCTGTCCTCACCATTCATAGTCATATAGTGAATGGCATAGTTCACACATTTTGTCTATTTTATTGCCAGATTTAGTTCATGGCTATTTGCTGATTTTGCTTTCAGCAATAACTAATCCCACCACTCCTGCGTTTGTGGTAATTAGCGTTGTAGATGGTACAGTAGGCACCAGGTATTTATTTTAATGCTATATATTGTTTACTAATATTGTTGCTATTGTTTGTTTCCTCCCTTTCTGTGAGGTGCTGGGAACCTACAAGGACACTACAAATTCACAAGGTAGAGACCTGCTGCTGAACAAAACACAGTCAAGAGACAATGCACCTTGTTCCACACACAAATTAACCATCTCAAATTTCAATAATAACACAAAGAACAAAAAAGACAAAAATGCAAAACTAATGATCAGTCCCAAGTAAGAATGGATACAGGGGCCTGCAGGTGCCACTCATGGACATCCACTCTAAAGCAAGAGCAGAATTAACACAAGAGGCTGTGGACACTATACCTATGAAAGGATTCTCAATCTAGATCATTCCCATGCCCCTTTAGAATATACAGAGTTGTTAAGTGAAGAAGAACAATCACAGAGGTGTATCCCCACACATCCTGCTGTATACAACACAACCACCATTATCTATAAGGAGGAGCACACTCTTTTGATCTATAGGAAAAGTGAAATCCTCAAGCTTAATATACACTGTATATACACTTAATATACACTGTATTGAAATACACAAATCCTCACCAAAGAACTAGCAGAGAAATTATACTACAAAACCCATTAGAAATATATTGAAAAGTTCACAATAACCTGATATCCCAAAACACTTTGGTAAGAGAAGACTGTGCCCCACAAAGGCTCACACATAAGAGAGGAAGAAAAATTCTCTCAAGGCTCCAACATATACATCTCAACGGATACATAAAACCCAACACAGGAATACAAGAAATATGAAAAACTAAGCTAGCATGATACCTCCTAAAGTTCAAAATTCATCAGTAACTCACTTCAAATATACTAGCGTGGAGAAAATGCCAGATAAAGAATTTTTAAAAAATGATTTGAAAAATGGTTAACAAATACCAAGAGAATACAGAAAAACAACTGAATGAATTAAAGAAGTCAGTATAAGATATGAATGAGAAATTCAATAGGAGATGCAGATACTGAAAAGACCAAAACAGAAATCTTGGCAATAAAACAATAAATCAAATATAATGTTTGGCTGAAAGTCTCTCGAACAGAGTAGACAATGCTGAGCACAGAATCTCAGAGCTGGTAGACAGAGTGGTCAGTCTGGAGCATTGAGACAGTGTTAAAGAAAAGAAAATAAAGGAACATGTCCATAATATGGAACACTTTCAAATTCATTCTATGAAGCCTGTATCACACTCATATCAAAACCAGATAAGGACACATCAAGGAAAGAAAACTATAGACCAAAATCCCCAGTGAACTTAGATGCAAAAATCCTTAATAAAATATTTTCAAGTCATATTCAACAACATATGAAGAAGATTGCACATTATGACCAAGTGGGTTTTTTCCCGGGTGGCAAGGATAGTTTAAAATAGGCAAATCAATAAATATAATTCACCACATAAATAGAATTAGGAACAAAAATCACAGTCATCTCAATAGATGCAGAGAAAGCCTTCAACAAAATTCAGCACCCATTCATGATAAAAGCACTAAAGAAACTAGGAATAGAAGGAATTTACCTCATCAAAAAGGCTATAGATGGGCTGGGGTTGTGGCTCAGCAGCAGAGCGCTCGCCTTGCACGTGTGAGACTCTGGGTTCGAACCTCAACATCACATAAAAATAAATAAATAAAATAAAGGTATTGTGTCCAACTACAACTAAAAAAAATATTTTTTTAAAAAAAGGCTACAGATGATAAACCCAAAGCCAACATCATAGTGAATGGGTAACAACTGAAAGCATTTCCTTTAAAATTCAAAACAAGATGAGGATGTCTTCTCTTACCACTCCTATTCAATAATGTACTAGAAATTATAGAAAAAAGAGAAAGATTATAGAAAACAGAGAGAGTGGACAAGAGAAGGAAATATAAGAAATAAAATAAGGAAAGTAGTCAAATTATCAATGTTTGCACATTATGAGATCCTACACTTAGAAGATCCAAAATACTCCCCCAGAAGACTGCTACAGCTAATAAACAAATTCAGCAAATTAACAGGTTACAAAATCAAAATCTTTCCTATATACTGATAATGAAGCTGCTGAGAAAGAAATCAGGAAAACAATCCTATTCATAAGCGCACCCCCACAAATAATAAAATACCTAGGAATAAATCTAACCAAGGAGGTGAAAGACCTCTACAATTAAAATTATAGAACACTGAAGAAAGAAACTGAAGAAAACACAAGATGACAGAAATTCCTTCCATATTTATGGATCTGCAGAATCAATATTGTTAAAATGGCCATACTACCTAAAGCTATGTATAGATTCAATGTGATCCCCATCAAAATGCCAGTGACATTCTTCATAGAACAAAAAATATTCCTAAAATTCATTTGGGAGAATAAAAGACTGAGAATAGTCAAAGCAGTTCTATGTCAAAAAAGCAATACTGGAGGCCTCAAACTACCTGACTTCAAATTACATGACAGAGCTATAGAAACTTCATGCTACTGTCATAAAAACAGACACAGACCAATGAATGGCACAGAACAAAAGATGCAGAGACAAACCCATACAGACACAGCCATCTGATCCTTGACACCGGTATCAAACACATACACTGGAGAAAAGACAGCATCCTTAACAAATGATAATAAGAAAACTAGTTGTCTCTATGTGGAAAAATGAGACTAGATTCTAAATTCTCACCCTGCACATAAGTAAATTGAAAATGGATCAAAGACCTAGGATATAACAGAACCTATGAAACTCCTGGGGCAGAGGGAAACAGAGTCAAGACTCCAACATATAGGTACAGGCAATGATTTTCTCAATAGGACCAATAATGCCAAGAATTAATAAATGGGAAGGCATCAAATTAAAAAGATTCTGCACAGCAAAGGAAACTTCATTAAGAATATGAAGAAAGAACCTACAGAATGAGAGAGAAATCTTTGCTAGCTGGTTTTTGACAGAGGATTAATATCCATAATATATAAAGAACTTAATAAAATTAATATTAAAATGATAAATGGGCAAACAAACTAAACAGACACTTCTCAAGAAATAGAAATACCAACAGATACATGAAAAAATGTTCAACATTGTTGGCAATTAGGGAAATGCAAATCAAAATGACATTGAGATTTTATCTCACTTCAGTTAGAATGGCAGCCATGAAGAATACAAACAATAATAAATGCTGTGAAGGATGTGGAGAAAAAGGAACACTTTCAAACTGTTGGTGGGATTGTACATTAGCATAATCCTTTGGAAATCAGTATGGTGGATCCGCAAAAGACAAGAAATGGAAGCACAATATGACTTGCTATATCACTCCTTATCATTTATCCTAAAGAATTTAAGTCAGCATATTATAGTGATGCATGCATACCCATGTTTATAGAAGAACAATTCACATCAACCAAACCATGGAACCAGCCTCGGTCTCTGTCAATCAATGAATACATAAAGAAAATGTGACATACATATACAATGTAGTTTATGTAGCCATTAAGAAGAATAAAATTATGGCATTTTCAGGAAAATGAATAGAACTTGAGAACATCATGTTAAGCAAAATAAACCAAATTCAGAATGTCAAGGGTGATATGTTTTCTCTCATATATGGAAGCTAGAAAGGAAAAAGCAAAAGAAAGGTGTGTGTGGCGGGGAGGTTTCATGAAAACTGAAGGGAAGAATAGAAGAGTAGAGGAGAGTACTAGGGGGAAGGAGGAGAGGAGGAAAAGGAGAAATACTGGGGAATGATATTGGCCAAATAATATTGTTAAATTGTGTGCATGTACGAATATGTAGCGATGAATCCCACCATTATGTACAAATTATAATGCACCAATAAAAATAAAGAAAAATTATATGCTAACAAATCAGATAATCTAGATTAAGTACATAAATTCCTAGAAAAACATAACTATGAAGTGACTCAGGAATAAATAGAAATTATGAACAAACCCACAACAAGTAAGGGTATCAAATCAGTAATTTAAAAAAATATTCCAACAAAGAAAGGTCCAGGAACAGAAAGCTTCATTAGTGAATTCTATCAAACATGCAAAGAATTAACACCCATCTTTTTCAATTGCAAGAAGAAGAAAGAAGAAAGAAGAAAGGAGGAGGAGGAGGAGGAGGAGGAGGAGGAGGAGGAGGAGGAGGAGGAGGAGGAGGAGAAGAAGAAGAAAATGGAACACTGTTTAACTTATCCTGTAAGCCCAGCATTAAGATGACATCAAAGCTAGACAATACTTAAGGGAAAAAGAAAAAACTAAAGGCAATATTCCTTATAAATATAGATCAAAAAATTCTGAAAGAAACACTAGCAAACCTAATCCAATAACATATTAAAAGGATTATATGCCATGACAAACGGATTTATTCCAGTAATTTAAGAGTGGTTTCACATAAGAAAATTAGCTAGTGTAATACACAACATTAATAAAGAAAATTTTAGGGGCTGGGGATATAGCTCAGTTGGTAGAGTGCTTGCCTTGCATGCACAAGGCTCTGGGTTCAATCCCCAGCACCACAAAAAATGAAAATAAAAAATAAAGAAAAATTTAAAACCACATGACAATCTGAATTAATTATCAACTTTTTAAAAACAAAATCCAACACCATTGCCTGATAAAAATACTCAGAAAACCAAAAACAGAATGGAATTATCTCAACAAGATAAAGGGCATTTATGAAAAGCAACCCATAGCTAACCTCATACGCAATGGTAAGAGATTGAAAGTGCCTTCTCTATGACCAGAAGCAAGACACAATGTTCACTGTCACCACTTCATCTTGAATGTTCTACCTATAACAGTTAGGAAAGAAAAATAAATAAAAGGCATTCAAATTGGAAAGAAAGAAAACTGTGTTTGCAGATGACATGAGCCTATACATAGAAAATCCCAGAGAATCTTTTTTAAAAAAACTAATAGAATAAGAGAATTTTTAAAAGTTGCAGGGAATAAGATCAAAACACAAAAATTGTTTCTATATTGCAACAGTGAATAATTGGAAAAAAGAAATTAATAAACAATTCTACTTGGAAATAGCACTCAAAAGAACAAAATACTTCTGAATATATTTATCCAACATAAAAGATTTATACACTGGGAAGTACAAAATATTGGTGAAGGAGATAAAAGATGACCTAAACAAATGGGAAAACATTTCATGGTCTTGGAGTATAATACTTAATACTGTTATGATGACAGTATGACTCAAAGTGATCTACAAATTCAATGTAATCCCTATTAGAATCAATGCAATCCTTATCAAAATTCCAAGAACCTTTTTGGCATAAATGAAAAACTCATCTTCAAATTATTAAGGAATTGCAGAGGTCCCAAATAGCCAAACAATCTTGAAAAAGAGCAATGTGGAGGATTCACACACACCAATTTCAAACTTAACTGTAGAGCCACAGTAATCAAAACAGTATGATGTAGGCACATATAGACCAGTGAGATAGAATTGAGAATCCAAAACAAACCCACACATTACAGTCAATTGATTTTGAACAATGGTGTCAAGACCATTTAATAGAGGACAGAATTGACTCTTCAACAAACAAACTGATGCTTTTTATTATTATCATTTATTATTTAGTTTTTTTGGCGGACACAACATCTTTATTTGTATCTGGTGCTGAGGATCAAACCCAGGCCACATGCATGCCAGGCAAGCGCGCTACAGCTTGAGCCACATCTCCAGCCCCTTAACAAATGATGCTTTAAAAAAAAAAAATAGATGCTGAGGGCTGGGGATGCCACTGAATGGCAGGAGCATTTGCCTAGCATATGCAAGGCCCTAAGTTCAATCCCCAGTACTGCAAAAAACAAAATAAGCAAACAAACAAAAAGCATATGGTGCTGAAACAACTAGGAATCCATATGCAAAAAACTGAAGTCGATCACCTTACCTTATACTATGTACGAGAATTAACTCAGAATGGACTAACAACCTACACATAACGTCTAAACCAATTAAACTCTTAAAGGAAAAAAAATAGGAGTAATTGTTGGCCTTGGATTTGGTAATGTATTCTTAGTTTGACATAAAATACACGAGCAACAGAAGAAAAAAAATTAGACTTTCAAAGTTAAAAAATTTTGTGCAGAGAAATAAGAAAGTGAAAAGACAAGCTATAGGATGAAAGAATTTTCCAGTCACAGATGAGTCTCATCCAGAATACACCAAGAACTCTTACAACTCAACTATAAGAAGATAACCTAACTTTTTAAAAACAAGCAAAGGTTTAAAAGAGAATTTTCCAAAGAAAATACACAAATGGTTAACAAGGATATAAGAAGATGCTCAACATCATTAGTTATTAGGGAAGTGCAAATCAAAGCCTCAAAAGATACCACTGCACATCCAATCAGATGGCAATCATAATAACAAAATGGAAAATAGTTGGCAATCATGTGAAGAAAATGCAACTGTCACATATTGTTGATGGGAATGTGAACAGTGCAGCCACTGTGAAGAAAGTTTGGCAGTTTCTCAAAAAGTTAAACAGAAATCCCATATGATCCAGTTCTTCCCCTCCTAGATATATATACCCCAAAGAATTAAAAACAGGTGTTCAAATAAAAACTTGTACACACTGTTCAAAGCAGCAATACTTGGAATAGCCAAAAGGTAAAAACGACCCAAATGTCCATTGACTGATTAATAGATAAAATGTGGCATGTCCATGCAATGGGTTATTATTCAGCTATAAAAAGAAATGAGGTAGATAGCTGCTACAACTCAGATGAACTTTGAAGACACTCCACTTGAAAGAATCCAGACACAAAAGGCCACGTATTATGTGACTCCATTCAAATGCAATACTCAGAAAAGGCAAATCCATAGAGGCAAAAAGCAGATTATTGATTGCTGGGGGTTGAAGGAAGTGGGAAAGGGGGAACAAGCGTTCAATAAGTTATAAGTTTCCTTTTGGGGTGATGAAAACATTCTAGAAGCAGAGGGTGAAGATGGTAGTACAATACTGTGAAGGCATTCAATACTACTGAATGTATATTTTATAATGGTTAAAAGGGTAAGTTTTGTGTTATGTATATAAGAAGCAGAGAAGGCATGAAGCAGTCTTTAGAGAAAAATGTAGAAAACCTAAGAGAAATTGATACGATGCATGCCCTGAAAGAGAAAATAAAAGAAGAAGAAAGAAAAAAGGGAAGGGAAGGGGAGGAAAGAAAGAAAGAAAGAATGAATGAACAGATGAACTAGGAAGAGAATTTCTGCCCTTGTATTTCTGGGAGTCCTAGGAATCCTTGTAGTAAATATTTTCACTTTTGCATCCATTTAAGTAAGTCATAACTTTCTACAATAAAAAGTGCCTTAACACCATTGCTACCTAGGTATTAGCCCCACCACTCCACTGAAACTGCCCTTACTAAGATTTCTATTGGCCACCTACCTAAATGCCCAATTCACCAGCATTTGTAAGTCTTTTTTTTCCCCATTCTTTTCCACCTGAAAGTGCATCATGCCCTCATTCTTGAAATAATTGCTTCCCTAAGCTTCTATATTCTTCTATAGATTCTCACTGCCCGAGCTTGTCCATGCTGAGTTTCAAATATTACTTATGTGTTGACAACAATAAATCCTTACTTCTACTTCAGGTCTTTTTTCCATATTTTAGAGAAAAGAACAATCTCAAAATCAGCACATCTCTTAGTCTAGCCGAACACTCCACAACCTCTTGACTAGTTGGCCTCTCTTCCTATCAACATAGTAAGTTAAAACTAGTAGTGAGCCCTCCACTGTCTGCCCCCAGCACCTTTTTGCTTTTCAAAAATACTGAAGCACGGGCTGGGGATGTGGCTAAACCGGTAGCGCGCTCGCCTGCCACGTGCAGGGCGCTGGGCTCGATCCTCAGCACCACGTACAAATAAAATAAACATATTGTGTCCACTGAAAACTAAATAATAAATATTAAAAAATTTTCTCTCTCTCTCTTAAAAAAACAATACTGAAGCTCAACACTCCTCCCACTTTCCTATAATGTGCTCCCATTAGTTCATGCTTTATTTCTTTTTGAGATATAATACTAGGAGCTCCGGAAATATTATCAATCAAAGTTAATCAATGCAATTTCAATAATTCCTGACAAAGAAGGTAATTAAATTTATATTCATTCATTCAAACATTTATTGAGTAGCTATTAGGTGTCAAATACTGTTCCTAACAATGGTGACAGATTTGAACAAGACAGAACAGTTTCTATTCTCATGGAGCTTATATTGCAATGAGAAGACAAACAGAAAAGGAAAAAAAAGAGACAAAATCAGGGTGGTCAATTTTGTGGTAAATATAACAAGCTGAGATAGGAGCTAACTGGTTGGCTATTCACATAATTCTATACTGATGACACATTTGTGGCAAGTGTCCCTATTCAATGTTGGCTACAAATTGGATTCTTTAGTTTCTCACAACAGAAACACAAAAATTAATTTGCTTTTTAAATGTCCTTTTGATACATGATTCATGGAAATAGCCTGATAAAATCACAGATGTTACAGTAAATATGTGCATGGAATAACATTTGTCTCCTATTAAGGAAATGTATACAATTCTGTGTTGGAAATTGATATTTTATAAACAGACTTCTATTTAGAAACTTTTTTAGATTGAATGCTTTCAATATTACACAAAATTTTATTCTAGATCCTTGGCAGAAATACAGAAAAATCTGCAGTTTCCAGAGGATGTGGGGAGCCAAGAAAAGGCATCTAATCAGTCCTGTAACACTAGGATCTTTTGTGAAATATGGCCATTTTTCAGATGTTTTATTGCTCAGACAATGAGCTTTCCTTTGACAGGACAATGGAACTTTCTCCAATGAACTGCACTTTACTATATACTTTACGTATTGCTTCTATATTTGCTAGAATTGACCTGATATACAAGCAAGTGTCAGAAACAAGAACTTGTAAAATGGTTTGAAAATCATGTCCGTGCCTAATGCAATGAATCTTTTACATTTAAAAGGGCAGAAAATCAGTTCCAAGGAATATACCTAGAATCACAAAAGAAGTTTCACTATATTTGCAGGGAACAAATTCTGACATTAACTGGAATGAAGGGAACTACAGTAACTGTTAGAATAGAGAAAATATCTGGCAGTCCCATGAATTTGGGCGGGAGGGGTTATAGAAAGAAAGGGAGTCCCAAAGTCCATGGAGAAGAGATCACTGGCATGGGACAAAAAGACTCCAAATCTAAACAACAGGAAAGATCAGTTCCTGTTTTGCTGCTCTGTCTTCAAACAAGTGTCTTAGATAAGAAGAAATACAGTAATGCTTTACGAACAATAGATTTGAAACTGAGAATGCCTACGGGTACTTGTTAAAAAGATCCAGATGTTTTGAAATCTAAATACAAAGTTGCTTTAAATCTCTCATCCATTTGACAGCTTCAAAGTTATAAATGGCATATCCGAACATAATGCATTACAACAGGACCCATTATCGCACATACTTTGGCTACACCAAGGATCAGATCGCAATTCCACAATGCACATGTGTTACTAGTTCAGGAAGAGTCAGGCAACAAGTAGGGTACAGCCGGGGTGTGTATATTTTCCATCCCCAGCATCACATCACTTGTATGGTAGGGACATGTCTTTACTTTCTCTATTTTCAGAGTTGCTAGAGATGATTTTGATGAGAACTATTTTAAGTACACACACAAGCACACAAACGTGTGCATATATGTGTGTAGATCAACAAGTATTTGAATACTTGTATAAGCCATGTAGTCTGTTCTAAGTATTTAGGATAAAACACAGATGTTTCTCCTGCCATTGACAAAATTACAGTCTAATGAGGAAGACTTTAAACAACAAATTGAACAATAAAGTAAATAATGACATATATGTGAAATACTATGAAAAATATATAGGAATGCATCACATATGAAATCTAATGTAACTAAGAACATCAGGGAAGGTCCTATCTTCTCTTACAAAAAAAGAATGTTCAAATCAAGATGGAAACAATGAGGAAGCTTTTCTAGACAAAGTAGAAAACACAGGCAGAGATAATTATAGCATGGCAGATTTGTGGGAACTACGAGATGCTTTGATCCCTACTGGAAACTACCCTACCATCAGGATGGTTGGTGGAAATAATTGACCATTCTGAGTCATCAGTCAGATACTAAAAGTTGGTAGAATATTTTCTTAAGAGCAAATACTTCAACAATATTCAGAGTTCCCAGGAATGAAAACATCCTAGGTTCTTTAGCACCAGGAAGGGCCACCAAGTCAAGGGTCAGAGGAGAGGGCACCCAGGGAATATGAGAACCTGAGTGAGGAAGGCAGTGTTGCAGGACCATGGCCCAGTAGGGACAGGAGATTGGGTACATATGAGATTGAGTGAATGAGTAAATATATTACTAATAAGGGGAGCCAAATGTTTTATTGAGAGAGAAAGGAATTAAAATATGAAAATAGAGAAAGGTAGAATGAACCCTGGTGGTGCTGAATTGGAACTACAGATATCAGTGGGAGTTCATGGTGATATATAGACATAAATAAATATACATATAGAAATAAATACACACATTAAAGAGCAAACATATATTTTCTAGCTCTATCCACTGAGCAGGCCAGGGAGCTGTGATTTTTTTTTTCCTGGTAGCAATGAGACACTCTGCAGTCAGATCTTAAGTTTCTAAATATCATTCTCTGCTACAAGGAATCTGGGCTGCTAAGTTGTTACAGGGCTGAAGATAGTACTAGATAAGACTACAATAACTCCCTGGGTCATACAGCAATAAAGAACTCAGAGAATGACAGGATCAGGATCCGGTCAAAAGGACACAGGAGTCACTTGAAGAAGTACTTACTGGTCAAATCTGGGACAATCTGAAGATCAAAATAATGAATACAATTGAATAACGAATAAGTAAAATACGAAATTAAGAGTTCATACTAATGAAAAGGAAGGGAGAGAGGGAAGAAGGGAAGGAAGGAAAGCCTCCTTAAAGTAGAATGCCTGCCAAAGTAATGTACATAGAATGATAGAACTTAAAAATCATTTTTTGGCAATTATCATACCAGTAATTCAGGCAAGATACATTAAAGGATACTAAAACTAGTGGGTGAAAATAAGACATTTAAAAGTAAAAAAATTTTATTAATGATAAAGAAAATAATAACTTCATATGGAGAAACTTAGGAGACATCACTTTATCCCTGTGGTCAGTAGGAGAAGGATACCCTGTGCCAGCTGATGGGTTACAATGAGAAAAAGAGAGTTCCATTTCTGTGATATTCCCACTAAAAATGAGTGACCTGACTCCATAGGAGAAACATCAGGCAAATCCAAATTGAAGAGCATTCTATAAAATAACTTTTAATCTTGAAACATGATAGGATACAGGAACAGTTTCAGACTGAAGAAGACTAAGAGACATGGTGAACACACAAGTACCTTCTGGATTAGATCTTTCCAAGTAAATATGTCAATGGCGGGGGGTCCCTGGGTGAAGGGATATGGGAGTTTTTCCTTACAGGCAGAGAAATGTTTGCAACTTTTCTGTAAATTCTTGTGACTCTTTGGTAAGTCTAAATTATCTCAAAATAAAAAGTTAAAACACACTAAGTTTTAAAAAGAAATGCTATATAAGATGTACATTCTACTGTCATGTATAACTAAAACAAAAAAATTAATAAAAAAGAAATGCTAAAATTTAATTATAAAAATCTCTTGAATAATTCAGTAAATATATGCAAAAATGTTCATCCTTTCTGAAAATGAATGCAAATAAAAGCATTCTGACTCATTTTTATTATCATCTTTGGCTTATCTATTTGTTTTGCTTTGTAATATGATACTATAACTAGAGGGGTTTATTCTTTGTTTACTAAGTAGAATTACATAAAGTGACTCAAAATCCTTACAAAGGGTTCTATAAAGAAGATTCAATTATTTTCTCCATTTTGCAACTGAGGCTTAGGGTCTTAGGAGGCTTGCCTGAGTTGGAGAGACAGTAAACAGTGGTAGTGGGATATGAACTCAGGCAGTCCAGCTCCTGTGCTTTTAACCTCTAAGATACAGTGCTCTGCATATTCATACAAGGCTGATGAATCGAAAATTGGCATGATCCTTCTGAAGAGCAAAGAGGCCATGCCATTCCCCTGGTCACCACATCATCAGATTCTTGTCCACTAATAAACTGCTGAGAATTTATCCTAAGGAAAGATATTGCAGACGAGAGACAGCTACATTCATAAAGATATTTACTATGATGGAAAAATTTAATAACCAATAGAGTAATGATCAAGTTAATTAGGACTCACCAACTTGATAAAATATTCTACAAACATCTAAAAATATTAACAATGGAGATAGATATATGGGGAATGGGAAAATGTTTATAATATCAAGTTAAAAAATACAAATACACATAAACATGAAAATGTGTAAAAATTGTATGTGTATAAAATCATTAATTTAAAAAGTAACATTTAAAATTAATATTTATAGAGTCATGGGATAATCACTGACTTTCTCCTTCCACACATTTTAATGTTTGCAACAAAGATAAAATAGTGGCTCATGCCTCTAATCTCAGCAACTTGGGAGGCTGAGGCAGGAGGAACACAAGTTCAAAGTCAGCCTCAGCAACTTATTGAGGCCCTAAGCAACCCAGCAAGACTGTATCTCTAAATATTAAAAAAAAAACAAAAGGTCTGAAGGTGTGGCTCAGTGATAAAGCACCCTGGGTTCAATCCTGTGTTCCAAAACAATAAATAAATAAAAGATAAAACCCATGAAAAACATCCTCTATAGACAACTGTTCAGAAACTGATGCAATGGGATTCTTTCTATACTTCTTCCAAGCCTCCTTTTGGAGGAGATAAGTGGTAAGTGTCCATTTTTGTGAAAATTCATTAAATTTTTAAAAATCATATAAGATAATATAAACCTTATGAATATAATACCTACACACATACAGGGGGATATACAATGTTGTGTATATAGTTGCTGTCTCTAGGTGGTGAATTATGGGAGGTTCTTTTTTTATTTTATTTGTTCTTTTTAGTTATACATGACAGTAGAGTATATTTTGACACATTTATACAAACATGAAGTATGTCTTATTCTAATTAAGATCCCAGTCTTGTGGATGTATGTGATGTGGAGATTCACTGTGGTGTATTCATATATGTGAATAGGAAAGTCATATTAGATTCATCCTGTCTTTCCTTTATCTTCTTTATATCATTTTTGAACACAGTATTTTACACCTGTACTTATTTCTCATGATATTTTTAAAGAGTTGTATAGGTAAAATATTACTAAGCTAAAATATTATAAAAAGTATACATAGTCTTGGCAACCAACTCCATAATTTCATCAAAAAGCAGACCACTTTCTCATATTATTCTATACTCAGCTCACCAATTCTGTTCCTTTGGCTAGATTTCTTCTTAACAACTATCTCATGCTCAAAATCCAAAATGACCAAGAATACACCCATTTTAATGTTTATAACATTTGTGTACAAGTCTACTTATACACACAGATCACTGACCAATCAACTCATATTAAGAAGGAAATGCCATTCATAAGAACTATACACACTATACACTATACACATACATAAGATATACATATATATATCTTATATATTTTTGTCAGATGAGACTACTGTGAACTTTAGAGCCCTAATGAAAAAATATAAGCTTGGAAATTATTACTGAGTCAAATTACTCAGTAATAGAATGACAACAAAAATAATCCTATTATGTAGAAATATCTAATGTTAGCATCAGAAAAAGATAATACCTTTATTAAACACTTTAAATACTTCTTCAATATTCTGTAAAAGAGGCAGATAAACAATGAAATCTGAATGTGATAGAGAAAACAAAGATTAGAAATAAAGAATAAATGAGTAGAAAAAAATCATAAGAAAAAAATTAGATGCCTTTATCAGAAGGAATAATTCATGATAGGAGGATTTTAAGCCTAGCAGAGTGAAGAAATGTCCACAGAAAAAGAGAATGAGCACAAAGGGTACGGATACATCTGATAGGAGAGGCCAGGGCCATCAGGGAAGCAGAGGAATGTTAAATGGTATACAAAAAGCAATTACATTCAAAGCCATGAACTGAAATCTTTAGAAACTGAATGAAAGTTCATTGACTTGGTATGGTTTTCAACGGTCTGCCTCTGTGAAGGAATGAACATGCCATGAACATCCTGTCTGTCCTATCACATAAATATAAAGTGAGCAAAGAAAGGCTTCCTGAGCCTCAGAAAGCCGATTAATATGTTTGCTATCTCAAAATTTGATTGGCTAGGATGAAAATCACAATGCCCAATCTCATCCTGGCATAAGTGTGGCTCAGAGACAACCCATCACTTTCCTCTTGTGAGTTAATGTTAGTTACAGAGAGCCCATGGAGGCAGTGAAACCAAGCCATCCCTGAAGTTTACTATCTTCAGCCTACGCCAAGCATGAGTTTTCTTCTCTAAAACCATTTCTTCCTCAAAAGAGTTCACCAAAGTTGTCATCCTTCCTATCAGCAGCCCCACTGAGCTCTGGTGAGTGACATCCAGACATTTAAACTCAAAAGCTGCTTCAGAAGGGAGTTATTAAAATTCAAATGAGCTGGGCATATTGAAGAAGAAAACACTCGTTTGCATGCACACCTCCGCTTTTGGCCATCCCATTTAGTCCCATAGAGCAGGGTCTGGTTTTGTTTTTGTAAATGGGCTTCGGAGGCGGAGGTCAGCCTCCCACGGCCCCCACTCCTCTGGGGTCATCATTAGTAATGTGTAAGGCTGAATAGACTTTCCTCTGAATCTAGTCAGCAAACCTGACAAGAAGGCAGCCCTCTCCCACAACCTGAAAATGCCAAAAATCCAATTGGTAATATGGCTTTTTTAAATACTTCATTTATCAGTTTTAAAATAGCTTTCAGCAAGACTGCACATCACAACACTGATTCGGTCACAACCTGATTTTTCAGTTTTAGAGCAGAACAGATCCTGCTGTGCCATGACTCCATAATCATAAAAATATTATATTTAACCAAAAGTTCCCCATGAGATTCAGAGAAAATTCATTTCTGCTAAGAAATACTGGTCTGGGGAGTCAACTGACATTTTATTCACTTGAGCAGGAAAAGAATCTTTCATTTGACCCAGGCGATTTGACTTTATTTCTCCCCAAAATATCTTACCTTATCATCATTTAAAAATTTTATAAAAATGAGCAACCTAACAAAAACATAGCAAAAATATATTGTGCTAGTATCATTCTGGCCATGGAAATTTTAGATGCTTATTTAGTAAGAATTGAATTTCTTACTAATGAAGACATCTTTATCAATTTTAAGTAGACTTAATTCATAGCAATATAATCACTAAAATAATTTGCAAATTATACATAATACACAATGTTTGTCAATACCTGTGTCATGTACAAAATGACATATGTCAGTTTTTATTAAGGATAATTAAAAGCAAATAATGCTAACAAACAACCATAGGATAATATCACATATTCTAGAACTCCAGAAATTAAAGAAATGTCTCCAGGCTATGATAATTATTCATAATCTGGAAGCTCCAGGATTACTGTATTCAGTGGAAAATCAGACAATGTGACCTTTAAATTCCTTTCCAATGGTGAGATTTTATTCTTCCATGACCTTCATCAATCAAACTGTTTCCTCCAGATTTCTTCTAGTTTTTAATTTTGATTTGTTTAAAAACGTTTTTCTTCCCATAGTCATAATGGTCTTGCTACAGTATAGGTACTCATTTTGCCAAACCAAGAGAGAATAAAACCAGCAAACATCAATGAGGAATATTACATTAATGAAGCTGGTGGCTTCAAAAAGTATACGTGTAGCACTAAAGAACACACATTCAATAACTCATGTGGCATTGCTCTGATGCCAGTTAAAACAGGTCATTAAATCTGTTTTGAAATTGCTTGTGTGCTAATGTGGTGGCTGCCACACAGAATCACAAAGGGACAAATGTGTACTGAGACAAAGAACACAAACTAAAAATAAGACCTAGAAGCCAGTGATTCCAACACCACCATGTGATCTTACAAGGTGCAGGGGCAAGACTTACTTCCCAGACAGTTCTGGGACCCAAAATGTACCAGGTGTTTTCTCTTCTTAGATCACATTCACTTGACATGATAGACAGGAAAAGTAATGTGTGTCTTTTGAAATGGCTCAATAGAAGATTAAGATTTTCATGGAGCCATTCAAGATCACTGACAGTGATTTAAAGACACTATACAGTGTGTATATTTATGGAACAATTACTGTAGTTTGCCTCTAGCTTATATATATTAGAAAAATGGTTTGGCAGAGAAAACACTACCCCCTTCAGATTTGTACTGTTTAATTCCACAAAGGCATGCTTAGGGCATACAAACCTACTTAACATGGAGAAAGAATGACAAAATTCAAGAAAATGTGCTCACTTGCCTTTTTTTCCTCCTGTAATGAAGAAGCCAATGGCTGCTCTAATAAAACTGCTTTCAGGCAAATAGCTATAGTCAGTAGGAACTGTGGAGACAGAAAATGATCAAATTAACCAGTGAACTTGGCAAGACTAATGAAGGAGAGATAATGATCTCATGCTGCCATATCAACCTAGAGACAAAGCGGAGATGTTTATGCCATTAATCTCAGCACAATAGTCTGTAGCTGCAACTAATTCTATTAGACTAAGTGACTGGCCTTGAAGTAATCACTTAAGCTATACAGGCAAATCTAAAATGGTGGCTAACCCAGCAGACTGAAAAAAAAATCACAGAGGATGAATATTTGACTGAAGTGGTTTACAAAAATCCTTTCTACAATGTCACATCAGTGACCTCCCATCCAGTGACTCCTCAGGATCAGCAAGGAGATGGCTGAGCTTCCTAAGGCTTAGAACGCTATTCTAGGGGCCACTTCAGGACATGCAGAATCAGATTTGAACCTTGTAAATTCAACATAAGCATTTTTCGGTATAAACAGCACCAGCCTCTTACCTAAGACAGAGACCTCTAAGTGACTAACATGGACAAATAGCCATATGTAGCTGCTGACCTGGAACATGGAGGCAGTGACATTTATGTTAGTTGAGTCCTGAGAGTCTCCTAAATCCTTTTCCTCCCAGTCCCCTATAATTGTTTCATGAGATGGTTTTTACTGCAATAAATGGCTCAATTGGAAAATTCCATCAGGAGCAAGTAGCTGTATTTTTCCAGACACACAGGCAACTTGTTCAAAAGAACCTGGGTGTAAGATGATTCACTATGACCTGAGTTGAGTGTATGTGGGCCAGACCAAGCAGCCCATAATAGGACAATTAAAAGCCTACATAAAAAAAGTAAGGCCTGACATAAATACGCTAGCTTACCAGGATACTGAGTAAGAGCCTCAAAACTAGCAATACCAAAGGTTCCAGCATAACAAAGTTTTATCATCTTCCCATTTTAATGTGACAACTTCCAGCTGTCTAAAGTTGATTATGTTAATTATCCTGTGCACCAATGTCCTATTCCTATAGCTACAGAGTAATAGAAGGGAGGAAGTATTAATCACAGTAGACTTATGGTAACACTATCAGTAGAGGATCTTTCAGGGATAAATGAAACAAAATTTTAATGAGGAATCTTAGGTACCTATACCTTTCTGGCCTGGGTCCAAGATAGCCCATGGGTTCAAATTCTATAAAGAGCAAAGAGCAGATGTACTAACCCTTCCCCAAAAAATCTCAAGTACAAACATAAATTAAGTATGTGGGGGTTATAAATATTTTTATTGCTTTTATTAAAAAGCTACAAATAGAAAAGGCTTTGTGTTAAGACCAAGGATTTCAGTTCCAAGACCACTGAGATATACATCTTTAAATGTACTTACACCATTTTTTTAATAAAACCAGGATCCAGAAAAATTCCAGCCATACATAAGGAGACATTCAATGAAACATAATACCATTACATCTAGTAAAATAAAATAGTCTGTTTCAAGCTTCACAGACATGGCTCCTCATTTATGCGTTTGTCACTCAACTAACTCTATATATAAATCACATAATCTTCCAGAGTCTTAGATTCTACATTGTAAGATATGTGGGTTAACTGAATATCTACACTATCCTCTAAGGAAGCAAAGAGGAGGAGTAAAGAAACACGGAGTTTGGAGAGCAACTACAACTGCCTACCACATGACCCATGGCAAATCAGATGGCCACTCACACCCAACTCAGAAAAAACAGAGATGGTCATACCCGCCACTAAGGGTTAATGTGAAGATTAGTGCTCTTAACAAAATACAGAGCCTGAATCAGCAATTACTCCCAGTTCCAGTGTTTTAGGACCTTAGGCTTACCAGAGGTTCTGCTTTGATTTGAGGACAGAGTAGAGAGATGAAGATGTCCTAGAAGCCAGATTGCATTTGACTGAACACCAATAGCCCCAGAGACACTGGTGACCTACAGATGGAAATACAACAGTTAAATAATGGGCAAAATCCAATCTCCATTCAATATAGAAAGTCACTAATCTTTTATGAGCTAATCGCTTGGCGGGTAAATAGAAGTTCTATGACAAGATGAGATTTCATGTGTCTCAAATACTAGATCTGAATCATAGAGGTGCTCAACAAGTGGTTGCTGAGTTACTGAATGAATCAATTAACCAGTTGATTAATCAATCACAACAGAAAGTACTAGTGGTTTTCCCAGGTTCCACTGAGTTAGCCTGGTCTCAAAGAAACTTTAAAACAATGAGAGAAAATTTAAAATGTAGAAAAGTTGCTTAAAACTAACACACTTCTAAAAATGGAAGGAGATGATATTGTTTCTTTTCTTTAAATAATATCCTATTACTGCTTCATCATTCAGAATAAGCATTTTTAAAATAATAGTTTAAAATGTGAGATTTTTACCCCAACAATAGATTTTTCTCCCAAGTTATAGCAACTTAAAGTTTCCGAATTTCTTTTTTGAGCATATTCATATTCATATATGCAAAAGAGTTTTTATGTCCTGAGATTTATGTTTGCTTTTGAAAGCATGAATTACTAAAACTCCTTTATGTGGTAGATATTATAATCAGCCATATTTCATAAGAATGAAAACAAATATGCTAAATGAAAATAAAAAGATATAAAGTTCTATATAAAGAAAGACTACCAACTATGCAAACAAAGTAAGAATCCTTAAAGAAAGTTATGGCCAAATATTAGCAGCAGTTGCTTTAGGTTTCAAGGAACATCAGTGATGTTTCATTCAGTACCTTTAAATTTTAAGCAATAAACAATCATTTAAAAAAATAAAAATAATAAAAGATAAAAACATTTCTTAGCAGAGGAATATGTTTATTGTCATTGTAACATTGTAACAATGACAATGATTTACCCAAATATTTTATCAATGGCCTCTGAACTAGCATCTCTTGACCATTCTTCATGGATATCTGCCCTGCCCCTGGATCACCTATTCATATTTTCCTTGTCCTGAGGGCCTCCTATTCCTTGCAGGGTCAGGTGGTAATTGTTAAGAGAAATCAGTACCAACTTATCTTTTAAAAATGCCAGCTTTCTCTTTTTTCCAGAGGCAGCAGGTTTTTGTCAGTGAATAGAGGAGCAAATGGCCCTCCCAAATACCCTTTGAACTCAGCACAAATAACCAGAGATTTCCCCTATATTCTAGGTAAAACATTTTATATTATGTAATAAGATGAAGGACTAGGAAGAAAACTGTTTTTCCACCCAAGGATTTTAGATTTCTCTTCTCACCTGAGTTAAAGTTCTAATGACTTCATTAAGTTTGCCTTGAAACTGCGAAGTCTGGATGGCTTCTGACTTCAGCTGAAAGAACAAGGAGAAATATCCATCACTACCTGCCACCCCTGAAGTAAATAATTACATTCCCAGTGTATGAGTAATCATCTTCTAAGCCATGGAATAATGTATCATATGTCCTTATAAACATAAGGACAAACATATATAATTCAAACACAAGGCAGTGAGCTCCTCAAAGGCAGTGCCCATGCTTTGAGATTGATTTTTTTTTTAAGTACCTGTGCAGCGTAGCACACAGTAGTCATTCAATAAACTTCCACTGGATGAACAAAGGCACTCCTTTAGAATTACATATAAATTTACACATACATGTCCACTGTGAAATCATTTTGAAGTGAAAGAACACCTACACAGATATAAACTTAGACATTATGAATGCACACTGGTGGTTTTTGTGAATGGCTTCTGAAATTCCTTATCATTCAATCGCTTTTCTCAGGAAAACTTGGGACAAGTACCTACATTAATTTGGTTTAATTCCTACAAGCCAAACGAAACAGCAAACAAACCCTACATAAAGAATTCTTGTCCAAGAGCACTTTTTCATAGAACAAGGCATTGAAAAGCCCAGTAGAATTATTATCATGAGCATGTATTCCTCTATCATTAGCATACTAAGATAGCGGGAATTCTCCATCTATGGCTGTACACTTTTAGATTCTTCCCAACTGATAGTTCCTTTTTTACCTGCATTACATCCCCTTCAGAGCCTACCAAGGCCACCATGCCGTGGAGAGCTGCCAGGCAAAGCATTGTGGGAGTGCCCTGGAAACAAAGCATTAGAGTATGTCAAGAGGGAAGAGCTCCCTGGGCTGGGGTTCTACAAAACTTACTAACACACAGAGAAATAAAAGGCCAAATGGTACTAAGTTGGCAGAATAAACATAATCTGTATAAGTGAAACAAAAGTGGCAACAGACTATAAACCAAATCGATTAAGGTTGCTAGATAAAACTGCCTTCTTGCTTTTATTTTTTAATGCATACTACTGTTTTAAAATTAAAATAGTGACAAAATAGTTTTAATACCATAATGGTTGACAGGATGCATTATTTATAAGGGATTAAAAGTCCATTCATCTCTTTTCATTTGAAATTGCCTGTTCTTTTATTGTTAAACTATGTATCTTAGCAGTTCTTATAAATTGTCCAATAAAGTAGTTCCTATTCCTTTATAAAAACATAATGTAGCATATGGGAGGTAACCTTTACCTCTGCTAGAACAGTTTTGATCCATCCAGGGAGAAGTTTGTTGCCCAAGTCTTCAGCTTTGCCATGTCCACACACAGACAAACCATGAACTACATTTCCTAACGCCAGGGAAAATCCTGAAGTCTGGTATAAATAAATAAAAACAAGACATGAGAAAAAAGAAAGACATAGATCAGCAGTATTTATATACATGCCAAAATGAGCTTTTCTAGTATCTCCTAATCCTACGTACATGTTCTATTTGTCAACCAAAAAAAAAAAAAAAATCACAGTTTTGTTATTTGTTTTTAAACCTAGACTTTGGTTGGTAACAGAAACTACAGTCATTGCAAAGAATTTAGCTGCAGTGAGTAGTTTATTTGGGGAAAATAATACTGCACTATTGAGCAACATATTCTGAATACAAGTGAGCAGGCTTACAAACATAACACAGTAACAATCCCATTAACCTTCAATCAGTGCATTCTGCCATAATCCAATATAGTTAATATAAGGACTTTAGAGAAAGCTTTTTTATAAAAATAATAAAATGAAACTAGAAAAATTCTATAGCATGTGTAATTTTAATTTTTTAAAATCTGATTTTAGCAAAATACATATAAAATCTACCATCTAAACCACGAATACCAGTTCAGTGACATTAAGTACATTCATATTGTTGTGCAACCATATCTTTTTGTCTTGAAAATTGGAAACTCAGTTCCCATCAAACAGTAACTCCCCATTTCTCTCCCCAGTAGCCTCTGGCCACCATCATTCTACTTTTTTTTCTGGGGGGTGGGTACCAGAGATTGAACCTTAAGGCATGCTTAACCACTGAGCCACATCCCCACCCCATTTTATTTTTAATTTTGAGACAGTCTCGTGGAGTTGCTCAGGGACTTGCTAAGTTGTTGAGGCTGGCTTTGAACTTGCAATCCTCTTGCCTCAGCCTCTTGAGCCACTGGGATTATAAGCGTGTGCCATCACACCTAGCTCATCATTCTTCTTCCTGTCTCTGACTTTGACTATTCTAAGCATCTCAAATAAACATGAACCATGTAGTAATTTTTCTCATGATTGGCTTATCAGAACTTCCTTTTTAAGACTGAATAATATTTTAGAGGAATCATCTTAAGGCTATTTAATTTATATGTCCTTAAATCTTTCTGTACATATTCAGTCATGAGCAGAGATTTTCTACTCCCAATTTGCTGAAGTTTGATTTGATCCAGAATTCTGTATGTATTCCTGCCTTTCCAAATATTTTCAGCTAGCCTTCCATGACCCTTAAATTCCCTAGCCACATATGTTAAGATTACAAAATATACAGCAATGACTGGAGAAAGAAAAAAGCCTATCAAAACTTTCTGAAGCAAAGAAAAAGACATCCAGAAAGGGAGTCAGGGGATAAGGAGAGAAAAAAACATGTGTGACTATTGTCTACAGTGGTGAGAGAATAGAATAGTTAGAAGCTCTTCAGTGCTAGACAGGAAGTCTCCCCTTCTGGTCTAGCTCAGAGTCAGTTCCTAGCAGGTCCAGGCAGCAGCATGAGACCCATGAAAAGCAATAATCAGGGCAGACATTCCAACCTGCTGGTTGTTTTCCACTAACAGCCGAAGCTTGTTCATAGTATCTTCAGCCTCTGTGGCTTCAATGATACCGGCACTGAATGCTGATGTGCACACACAGCTTAGGGTGTAGGCAAGCACCTGAGAGGAAAATACAGAAGAAAAATGTTTCATCACAAGACAAAACAAAGAACACAGCTCAGTTGACACAGATACTCTTGTTGAACTTCTCCTCAGAAAAAGCGTTGAATTCAAATACATTCCCCACAGCCTGGGCATTGTTTTGCTGCCTAAACTTCTATTAGTATGTTTCACAACAATGTCACAATGGCAGTCACGATTCCTACTTTTTGAATAAGGGCTTTGAGGGTCAAATAGCTAGCAGACAGAAGTAGGATTTCTAACCAGGTCTTTAGTCTCTAAGTCGAAAAAGTTCCTTGCCAGGACACAGAACCTATCAATAGAAGAGGGAGACCGATGTTCACCAGCAGCGAAGGCCACTAATTGCCAGGTGCTCCATCCAAGGCCAACAACAGAGGCAGCTTGGAGAAGAGAAGCTCCATTAAGGTTCCCTAGGAGAAGTAATGGGGCATGACTGGAACAGAAACATGGGTTTAGGAGTAATATAAACTGTGTAAAATAGGGACAATACTACCTACTTCATCATCCTGGTACAAAAACATAATAAGGAAACAATGTATGAATAAACAAGTGCATAGAAATAGATAAATAGAAAAGAATGTTGGGAATGGAGACAGTACTCAGGCATGTGTCCAAATTGACCATTTACTAGTTGAGTAACTTTGAGCAAGTCACTCAATCTGAGTCTCAATTTCTGCAAGTCAAGGTTATTCACCCCCTCCCTGCTACCTCATATTTTCATAATAAAAGCCTTCCTTATAAGAATGCTGTTAAGATAAAGTGGAAAATTCAACTCCTAGCACTGATTGATGCATGAAAAATATAAGCAGTTCCCAAGGCAGAAATTGGATAATAAAACATCAGAGGGGAGAAAAAAACCCGGCTTGCTTAAGGCCTTATAAATCAAAACATCAAGGCAGACAGATGCATCAGTTATAAAAATCTTGCTTTCATTTATTAATCAAATCGTTCCTCAGTCACCAGATTTTCTCCTTTGGCTTGAAAAAAATAGGTACTTTTAAGTCACGCTCTACCCTGCTTTAAAAATGGAAATGTAGTGCATGTCTTAGAACAAAACTTCAACCCTCTGTGCCCCAAAGAAATTCACCAATTCAACAAGTCCCATTGCTGAAAGCAGAAGAGGGAGCGGGAAACACAGCAGCCATTATGTGCTCATCAATAGCTCGTGGGCAAGCCAGGGCAAATCAGAATCTGCTCTAATGAGGGGGAGAATCTGGCCCGGCCTTGAGGTCATCCCCTGCTCCTCCCAGAGCAGAGGCAGTTCAGCTTCACCTGGGCACAGCTGACTGGCATGCCACATGCCTTGACAATTCATCCAACCGTGGTTAACACATGAGGACTGTGTCACACCAACTCCAATTCTGCATATTTTTGTACCATGACAGAAAAACTTTTCCATTAAGTGTGGTAAAGGGAATTTCCTCAATTTTTCATGCTAGTGGGCATTTAAAAAAAAATCAAATGCCTTTCCATCTACAGTTTCTTAAGCTTATTCCTGGCTCTTTTTTAAAGTTACATTTGACTTGAGCACAATTCTAAAAATCTCCATTTAACCTTCTTCCAGAAATTGCAGCTCTTCTTAGGAAGTGCCTGCTGGTGATGCTGACTTAGGGTTTGTATTCACTGAAGGCTCTTATCTCATATGCCATATTTAAGTCTAAGTTGATTTATACAGCCGCACAATTTGAAAACCTCATGATCTAATATAGGCTGCTTGCCACTCAGATTTTCTCCTAATCTCAGTTGAAATTGAGAAAGAATTTAATTTACAGGGTTACCCAAATATAAGAAGTAGAAAATAAGCAGCAACAAGAAAACAAAAGACAGCAAAGGGAAGAAAACTGTCACCTTCTTCTCTTACCTCCTGAAATGTTCGGCTCTGGCTCCCACTATCATCTAGGTACGTGGACAGCTTCCGAAGTGATGCCGCCACATGAACTCGGGACTCCGTTTGGCTGCTGTGGCTCATGAGGGACAGAACAAGTCCAACTCCCAATATACAGCCAGTGCTGGGTGCCAAAAAAGATGAGGCATTAGCGTCACAAGGAATCTATATAACTGTTCTTACTTACCATGGGCTGTGAAACCTGAGCAAGATCTGAGGATTCTAAATCTGCCTCAGATGTAAGTGCACCCCATGACTCAAGACAGGTACACCCACCTCTCCCCGCAACAGGAAAACTTGATGTCAAAACAGGTATTCGTGGTCCTTGCTAGTACTATGTACTCACTGGACAAAAGCATGAAAATTTTGACTTCAGTTCAATGAAGAGAGTAAAAGGTGTAAAACAGCTCTATTTCTGCCCTTACAGAAATGCTGTACTCTTCCTCCACCTGCTTGTATTGAGTACACTGTGACCATCTGCACTCAGAGAGAAAGGCTAAATTTCAAGATCTGAGCCATGGGCATCAGACCAATAACAGGGGAGATAAATGCAAGGCATGATTACGAGATACGGCTAAGTGATTCATGTTTCCCAGTCAACTTCAACAAGAGGAATTTCTTTCTTAAAGAAACTGTGTATTCATCTGTACACAATGACATTAATCCTTCTCTCCCCTCTGATCTCTCAGAGTACCACTGGGTCAGAAGAGAAAATGGACAAATGACAGGCTTGTCAAAAGTTACCCATGTGACAATTCAATTGGAATCTGGGGCTTTGTGCCCATTCCTTCTGGAAGAATACATACCATTTAAAGAGAAGAATTGTTCTCTCAGAAAACTTCAAGTTAGCATGGTAAGATAATGCAGATTGTGGTGATTTTTCCCCCCCTTTCAAAAAAAAAGTTTTGTCATCATTGCTACTTTTTCAATGGAGAAAATACTGAGTCTTCCAGAAATTGCCCTGGCTCTGGTTTGGCTCACCTCTCATCATGCTATGTGCAGCTTAAGGCGTTCCAGGGCATTTCTCCAATAACGTATTTCAGTGCCCATATGTTATGTCATTTTTCTCTTAAATGGCACCCATATTCTTGGCTGATGTCCAGAACCTCATTGTTTTATGAGCATGTTAGTTACATGTCCCAACCAACACCTCTGTGTGAACAGAACATCCAATATGATAGTAGAAACCCAGAAAAATGGACAGGTTTCAAGATTTGTTCAAGACTGAACAGAGTTCCCAGTAGAGCATGACCAAAATGGGGGAATTGAGGTTCCCAGCCTTCTGATCCATCTGCCCCTGTCCATGCCCTGCATGATGCCATGATAGGATGCTTATAAGAAGGCAATGTATCTTCAGCATGTTTTTCTAGTTTCTGTTGCAAAACAATTTGGCATTATAAAATCCTTTGTAAAGAAGCTACTGAAGTAATGATCCATCATTCCTCAGACAGAACTGCTGCTACAGCTTACATGAACTTAACAAGCTCAACTAGCATAATGCAATTCCAACCAGTTAAATCAACATCTAACATCTGAACACTGCATGCTTTGGAGACAAATCATATTTCCAAAGGAGGAAAAGCTAGTCTTGATTGGTATGAATTTAAAGCTTTTGTTTTAATTTAGAATCTACTGGGAAGTGTTTCAGCCATCTTTCTATACTGATACGTATAAAAACTTGACAGAATTAGATCAAAGATATAATTAGACACAATCTCATTAATACTTTGACAAATTTGACTTTTGCTCTCACTTTTGACTATGTAATTGCTACTTATGCTTAAGATTTCAAATATTACTTCCTCAGGGACACTTTCTCTGGCCCAGCAGGGAATCTCTTTAATACTCCCCCACAGCACCCTGTACTAATTCACTTTCTACAATTTTAATTGTAAGTTCTGGTGTGGGTAATTTGGAATACTGTTTGATTTCTCTCTCTTCCCTAGCCTGCAAACTCCACGAGGGTGGGAAACTTACCTCCTGCTTTTCCTCACTAGAGTACCTATGGCATTCGACCAATATTAACAGAAAGCTGAAAAACTAATCAAATAAAGAATTTTAAGAGTCTAGAGTGATGAAAAGATCCACAGTAGGAAAAAATTAAAATGAAAAAAGAAAACAGAAGACCTGAAGTCAATGTTTGGTAGTAGGCAAAATTTATGAGTGGTAAAACTAGCTGAACGAATCATCTAAGATTTAATCAACAAAATATAAAAATATGAATCCTATTAGTTGCCATACTAATTTAAATTAAGAAAGACAGCTGCTGGGTTTATGTTTAGAAAGAATTTTTCTCAAAGTTCACTCAAGTAAGAATTGGTGCTTATCTTTCTAAATAAATAGGTGTCTGGGTTCTGCTTTTCAAGCTATCCTGGGTACACAAGAATCTCTATGCCCTGGACTGAAGTTCCTCCCTGAGCATCCCAAGATATACAGGTACAAAGGCTTAGAAAAGGAGATCTAAGTTCCTGGTACACATTCACCTAAAAATTATTACCATAATTACTCTTATTCTTAGGCAAGGTTATGATTCTATTCATGGTGACAACATCAGTTAATTAACTGCTGAATATACAACCTAACTCTGTGTGTGTGTGGGGGGGTATATGTGCATATATATATGTATGTGTATGTATATATGCACCAATATAAATGTTAGATTGTATGTATGAGGTGACCTTCTAAATAGTTGGTCTACATTTTCCAGTATGCACCTAGAAGGTATTCCTAAAACTTTGGTCCTTCTAATTTCTAAATCTCCTATATGTTAATGGGCTTACTTTTGTCCTAAGTCATAAAGATTTTCCTAAAAAATAACTTTTAGTTAATGATACACAACAACTATGTGATTAGTTCACCACTGTCACACATTTGTTCACTATAGGCTCTTTTTAATATGCCTGTCAGCTCTAAATCAAGAATAACTTGGGCAGAGAAATCTTACTCATCTTACTGTCCATGGGGGGGGGTGGATGTTTGTTGGTGTCTCAGACCAGTAAAGTATAATACTGGATACAAATAAAATTAAGCATTTGGAATTAGTAACAATAAGAATGGTAACGAATGACAGAATTTAAGCTTTAAAATTCCATATTCTATTGTCATCATTTGTTTTAATCTTTTATCAGAGTATATTAAATTATCACCAGAAAAAGAAGTCTTGAAAAGCAATGAAATTCTGATACATGTTGTTATATCAACTGAGATGTGATGATATATTTTGCTAAACTGACCAGAGATGAATTGTTAATTCCCTAGTTTATTGTTGACAATCCTGCAGATTAAGTACAAGGCCATCTCATAATTAGTTCTAACAACAGTTAACATTTGTATAGTGCTTTGCCCTTTACAAAGTGCTATACAAATGTGATTGTATTTGTAAAAGCTCAATAGTAATTAACCAAAGCTCCTGTCTTGGAAGGACAGCACAACCGGGCTGTAAGGACTGCAATAACCCAATGAGCCACCACTAGATGGCAGCAGAAGGTTAGTGCTAGGACCACAAAGGAGAGCCAGACCAGGTGCTCAGCTCTCAGCAGGAATTTATCCATTAAATCAGAGAAGCGTGGCGAATTTGCTCTGGGTGAATTCTACCACTTGAGGTAGCGCACTCCCAGATCTATTAACCACCTCCCAGTAATGTTTCCACTATTTCACTGGAGGAAGGACTGCTCTAGACTCCTACAATCTCATTAGAGAGACAGTACTTTACACCACTAGCTAGATGGTATTCAGGCCTGAGCCGGGTTAAAAAGCAGAGAAAATAACTTTTAGTTAATGATAGACAACAATTGCATGTCAGAAAACAGTAAGCAAAACAACATACTGTCAAATGTCAAATTGCTTTCTACTGAAATGTGTTCTCCACACCATACTGTGCAGGAGAAAAAAGAGATTGGAAGAGAGATGACCTAAGTGTTTCTTTTAGCTGTGCCACATATTAAGCTATGACCTTGAAAAAAGTCTCTCCTGAGAGGTTAATTTTCTTTATCCATAAACCAAAGTGATGATAATCTTGCTTTAACACCATATTTAGGTGGTGATAAGGACTTAACTACATGAAAAACAGATATGGAAATGCCTAGTTCAGCATGTACTTACTGCTCAGTAAGTATCAGCTGAAGCTGAAACCAAAAACAGAACTACACGTAGGACTGACATCCACAAAGCATCAGGGATGAGAAAATGCTAAACATCATTAACTACAGGAATAGCAGGAGTTTGAAAGGATAGAGGAAAGTCTTCTTGCATCCCTGAGTCTCTAATTGGCTCTGATAGACAAGGAAGTTTTCACTAAACAGGTAGGAAATTTCTCTATTCTGCTTCCCTGAGCAGTACTATTCTCTTGTCTAGGCCCATCCTTCCTCCCCCTCCCCAATTCAGTTGTTCATTAACAATGTAAGAATCAAAAAAAAAAAAGAATAAAGAAACAAGAATTTCATTAATAATAAAAATAAAGTTTAAAGTTAAATATGCTTAGACAAGTGAAGTTTTTAAGTGCATAAATACTTAAAATGTGGATAAGTCCACTATCCCACTGTTCTCCTTACATTCAAAGAACTTTCTTGAAAACAAATGGGCATAAAACATGAAAGCCATTCCTGAGATTTTTTTCAACTGGCTGAAAATGTACAGAATCTTAATTACAATTTTTTTCCAATTCATAATATCCTGAACTACAGCTATGATGAACATCTTTGGAGAGGGGGTCAGGAGGAAGAGAAATAAAAACATAAAAATATCTTATTCCTTAATTCTAAGAAGCAACAACACCAATGCATGCATTAGGCTAAACAATCTCAACTCATCGGTCCAAATAGCAACTAAATGTCCATATAACTCCCATTAATCATTTTCTATATTCAACAGATCTCAAACATGCCAGCAAACTCTCTTTTTCTCATATTGAAATATCTTAAGATGTCATGTGATCCCTAAAGTGTTTTCTTGATAAACTGGGTGAGTGTCATTAACAGTCTTAACCTGCACATGGTGAAGATTTTATAACTATCACCCCCTAAGTGGACACTTGACTTTATTTACTCATGAGGAAATCTTTTATACCTGCACCTCCTTCACCATTTCATTTATTCCTTTGTTAGTCTGAATCTAACAGGCTCTAGATCAAATGAATGTAGCTTTAGGTCATAAGTTGCTGAAGGCCAGAAATGTCAACACTGATTTAATTCACATTTGAACAGTGACCATAATCACAAAAGTTAAATGAGCTAATAAACTAGAGATTGGTGTTTATCCTCTATTGTATCTTCTAGAAAAAAGGAGCTCCAGAGAATTCAAGCCTAAAGTCCAAAGAAGGTTAAGATGTGGGTCCTCAATGGCACTAATATTTCCAAAAGCCTAACTGGAACCATGTATTTATTCATCCATACAAGTCAGTTGAAACATTAAATGAGGAAGCTTAATACTGCTTTTAAATAACCTTTTCTGATTTTTTTGGTTATCTTTTAATACTGGAATGAAAAAATGTCTTAGATTTTAAGATATTTAGTTTAATAGGCAGAATCTTGAAAAAGCATGAGGTCTGCAAGGGATAGGTAAAGCAGGTTGGGAATAAGAAAGTGTGTTTCCATTTTAATTCCTCAGCCAATAGGTTACACAGAGAAATATAAATCACCATTGAAAGGCTCTCAAGCCCAATCAAATTCAAATGACTTCAACAGATCTTTTAAAAGGTTAAGTCATGCATTCAAGTCCTCAGATACATGCCTCATGTTATAAATAAAAGACAAAACCAAGGTATTAGCAACACAAAGACTAAGCCATGAAATGATATTTGTTGCATTGTATTCAAGTAAACTATTGCAGAAACATGGTTTTCAAAACAAGTAAGCTCTAATCACAGGGTTTTAAAAGTAGCATTATTACTGAAAATTCTCTACAAAGAAATTCAAGATCAAATCCTGCAACTATTTCTCCACAGCATGCAAGATTTACAGCAGACTAGGAGCCAGTCTTTAAGTACTTATTAGAGAGAAAATGGAAACTACATACTTATATTCAAGACTAGTGTCAAAGCAGCAGTTCTCCAGGGCATCCAAGGACTTCATCAGAAGAAGGTTCATCTGTTGGCCAGATATATCACTGGATAATGACCAAGGGAAAAAGTGAATTACTAATAATCATTTGACTGGTCAAAATACTTTATATAAAATATTTGTTCTCATTTTTCTATTGGAAATGCCAGCATTTCTTTAAGAACAAAAATAATAAATGAGCTGGGGATGCAGGTCAGTGGTAGACCACTTGCCCAGCATACATGAAGCCACAGGTTTGATCCCCAGCATCTTTGCTAAAAAAACCCACAAATAATTTTAAAAAATTGAAAGTGAGTGACAATAATATTGGTGATTCACACATGCTCATTTTGTAGATAAACTGAGCCACAGATTATTTAATAATTAGGTTTCTACACAGTATAACTACTATATACTAGACAGTATAATGAACCAGTAAACCCCCTAACTCCTACTTTTAATTTTTCTCAGCATATTCATAATTAAAATCACCAAATAAGAAGAACCAAAGTCAAAATTCCAAATATTGCTAAGAAGGTAGAAATGACTTTCTGCAGAATATTTAATAATTTTTTAAGCTGATATGGTCATCAATCATTCCAAACCTTTCTTGCAAAGACTGACATTCCTGATTTCACATTTCAATTTTGTAGGTTGGCAGTGCTATTCCTTTGCTTACATATATTTTAAACAGGAAAAAACTTCTAGCCCTACATTTTTCTGCTTTTATACAATAAGTGATGTGTGTTCTTTTAATTGTCTTGGTGAGAAATAAGACTGGTATAGTAAAAATTTAAAAGGTAGCTCTATGGCAGCTTTTCCAGGAGGAGCTGTGGTCATCACCGACACTTCATTATCCAGAGGTCCCTACATCTCAGCTCTCATGCTACTGTCTCAGATCATATGAGGTGGAATCCAGCCCCAGGAATGCCAACCAGCCAGAGAGTACCTTAAACAACAGAGTCTTAAACCAAGACTACAGCACGGTTGCACAAGGTGAAGAATGACATTTTGTGAAGGGAGAGAAACATGCCCCCATACAGCCCCACACAGAGTTAATTGCTTTTGATTAAATAAGTCCTTTTGAAGTTGTTCTCTAGAGTAAAATTTTCTTAAATATCCTAAACAAATGCTAACGAGATCATATTTGTATCCTCTGGGGGTTATGTCAGAAGGAAGAAGCCTGAAATAATACACTTCTCTGAATAAATCCTATATTGGATTTTAAATTTAGGAAGTTTTCTCATAAACCTTAAAAAAAAAAAAACAAGGATTGTCATAGTTTTCTTCTACAGAATGATTTTTCCCTTTTTAAAAACCAATATATGGTCCTAATCCTTTTCCCATTAAGGGATCATTTGGAGTCACTTATTTGGTGTTATTGACTGAATTCAGAGTCAATCTTTCTCAAATCATTTACCTTTTTATTTTTAAAAAAGGCAACTTTCTTCAAAAATATTATTATCAGGTGACTCTGTAGTTACCTAATGAACAACTGTTAATACATAAAAGCAAATATTTCAGATTCCTCTGCTCCAAAAAGTTAGAAAGGTGGGAGACATGAATACATTAGTGACTGCAATGCTAATACACAGGCCCACGAAGAGGAGGATGCTATCAATACAGGAAGAGTAGGCAATGTTACAATCTGCCATTATTCTGGGGGTGCTCAGCTATGCAAAGCTGAGCATTTTCTGCATGCAAAAATTCAAGTAAGATAGACAGCAGTGGAAGGAAATCTAGGAACCATGGACATGGGTGGTGGAGAAATCACCACAGGGTTTTCAGATAGCATGATTAATGCAAACTTGATGGCCCTTAAAACCAGCAGCATTTCACCCTAAGTTAATGAAGAGAAAGGACAGGATAAAATAAGTTGCCTTGTGTTAACTGACACAGCTCATTTTTAGTTGTAAAACACAATGCTTAAAAGATACCCAGGAAGGAGCTGGAACACAAATGGTGAAGAGAATGCCATTTGTAGCCTAGTAGCAAAGGGAGAAAATTCCCTTTCAGACTGCAGGTGTTTAGAAATACTTCCTGTTCTACTGCACATACAAGATGCACACAAGAGGTGTTTGCTATTGTGGTTGTTTGTATCTAGAACCAGGCCCCCTTTTTATAGGGGGCAAGTAACTAGGGATTAAATCCAGAGGTGTTCTACCACTGAGATACATCCCTATCCCTGAGGCTGGTCTTGAACTTGTGATCCTCCTGCTTCAGCCTCCTGGCATTTATGTATTAAAGCCAGAGAACAAAATGAATATTCTGTGTATGTTTTCTTTGGGTTGGCAGAAACTCACTCAGTCACCCCCATCACCTGACAGATGTTTTTAGAGTTGAAAATGATCATCTAAAATCTACTGCTTCCCCTGAACAACAGCAATTCTCATAAAAGTTCCGCATATTAATGTTTATGCAAAATAATGTCAACTACAAATGTAACCATTAGTTTCAAACTGCAATCAAGCCAGATATATAAAATTCTAAGGTTTGTTGTAGTAAAGAATAAACAGTATGAACAAAAAAATTAAAGCAGATTAATGGGCAAGAAAACTTTCCCAGTTAGTGGAATTTTCCACCAGGGTTTTTGCTATTCCATTAGCTCCATTCAAAGGTAAAGCTAGCAGTCCAAAAATGAACAATCAAGCTGAATAAAGCACACAGTATAATATGCACAGATTAAGACTCTTTAAGGATTACTAAAATGTAGCCAGGGCACGGGATGAAAGCTCTGGTTAAAGCCGGGTACATGGAGTTCTCAGGTGATTCGGTGATTCCCAATACGTCTCAGGCACAAGGGATACGCCAATCCTTTCCACTCATTTTACAGGAATATTAATGAGGGGTCAGCAGTCATTTCTAACACATGCAAATAAAAAAGAAGAAGTTTTCTCTACTTACAGCACCATAAGATTAGACTTTCACTCATGTTTCTTCTACAGATGTACTCAGAGCTTGTTTTAAGCATGAAATGACATCCAAGCAACCAATCACTTGAATAGAAACCCTTATAAGGCATTAGTATATACATGATGGTATTTTAGAAAGAAATCACCCATAAAGAAGAATAAAGAATCAAGTTGCACATCTCAACAAGTTTAGCAGCCACATATTGCTTAGATCTAGTGTTTAGGTATGTGTATGTAAAGTCCTCCACCTAAATCGTAAAGGGAAAAAATAGGAATATTTTAATATACCATACCTGAGTTTCTCCTCGCACAAGCGAGAGAGAAACATCCCCAAAGCAAGGCCCATCTGGATTTGCACGGCTTGAGATTCATCAGCACTTGGTTTCCCAGGTAACCTGGCAGTCAGCATGTTCAGGATTTCCTCAACCTTCTCTTTGCAAGAGATAATGAAAACTGGCACAAGGAGAGACAAAGCCGTGGCGGCAGCAGAACGGGCAATGGCACTAGCTGTGTTTTCACCAGAATAGGATTTCTAGGACATGCCAGAGAGAGAAAAAAGGGGTTAGCCTTTTGTTTAAAACACGAAGGAAGCATACCTATCACAAAGGGAGGCTCAACAATACCAGCTTCTCATAGATCCACCCCTGCAGACCAAAAACAAACAAAAATAAATCTGCATGTGTTTGCTATAGATTCTTTTCACTCCATGAAAGAATTTCCTCCTAATCAGTTAACTAATAACGTCTTTTAAGTTTGAAAAATGAAATTATAAGTATCTTATGTTTAGAAACTGTGAATTCTCTCACTAGAAGAACTGAAATAATTTTGGTGTTTTTAAAAGCTCACATAATATACATATTGAAAAATCCAAAGTGAAGCTATCTGACCCGGTTATAAAAGTCCAGAAAGCTGGGAGTTTTCAAAGAAAGAAAGAAAAAGAAAGTGGGTGGGGAGGACTTTAAGTTTAGTATGAAGAAATGTTGTGAGTTTAGCACAAGGATCTATTGGCACATCTCCCAAAATTTTTGGTGGGAACACTTCCCAGTAGATGGATTATTTCCTACAGGGGGTTAATTCCTTTTAATTAAAAAGGAAGTTGAAATCCTAAAAGCCTCTGGTTACAAAGCAATAACCAGCATTCAAAATGAAATGGAGAGCTCTATATGCTCCTTCTTATATGTAATTATGGGAAAGAAAGGAATAACAGCCCTAATAAAATGTCATGGCAGCTGACTATGAACAGCTTCTATAAGAAGGCGGTGTTAGAGAACGCCATCAGACAGTGCGTGCATTTGTAAATGTGTCTCAGGTGGGAAGGGAAGCCCCTTTATCACTCCTCACTATTATCCGCTTTAAACTTGCAGACATACTATAAAGGCAGTGTTGTCCCTTGCAGTCAATGCACGTTAAAATGTGTTTTTAATTCTACACCTATTAGTTCTCAAAGCTCTAGTACTTTAAGGATAAAAAAATCAAACAAGTATACTTTATTACAGCACTCTTAAAATGACAATGTTACTCAAAATGACTCAGCTGTTAGGACACAGGAAATAAAGGAAGTGAATTTTGAAAGAGGGCTTTGAAAAGTAAAATAATGTAAAAATCACAAAGGTAAGAGGAACCCTGAGCTGACTAGAAAAGAGATTATCTTATTGGTTTGCAAGAACTAAGCAGAATTATTATAAATCTCATAAAATGTCCTGTTCTAGTTAATAACCAAGCCAGAGAGTTATTACAAAAATCCCCCCATTTGCTTCTAAACAAGTTAAACAAATTAACATAAAGAAATTACCTCTTTGAACAAGCCCCACCATCCCATTTAATTCTACATTATCTGGCAAGACATTTTTTGTCCTCAACAACAGTTAAAAATCTAGCATCAGACCCTAAGCCCCAGATGAATACATACCAAGGGCAGGAAGAGAGAGGCACACGAAATGTACAGAGAAGACCATAGGCAGTGGATTTCAGGCTAAATTCATGATCTTAGCAACAGTTCAGGATCTAGGCTATAGTTCTATTCAAATTAACTCTAATCCTCTGCCACTCAGCTGATTGTCCCATGATCACTGTAATTCCCTAAGCAATGGATATTGATAGGGCAGAACCAAAATAATTCTACACAGACGCAATAATTCTGCATGTCACAACCAATAAAGGAAAAATTAAACAAACAAGTGTGTTTTCATTTTGCTTCAAATCTTAGGACACAAGCTTGAAAACTGAGACTGACTAGGTAACAGGTGCTTTTTTATGATTTTTATATTTACAGAGTATCTCACTCTTTTCACAATATTTTTACAAAACAAACAACTTGATCCTCACAATCTTTTAGAAAGTCGTAAATGAATTATTTTTTTCCTTTGGTTTACAAGTAAAGAAAATACGAATGATAGGGATTAAGTGCCAAGTCAACAGTCACAAAATTAGTTAGGGGTGGAGCTGCAATTATTATAGGTGATTTTATTCAAGCCTCTCATTTTATAAATAAGGACAAAAAGGTCCAAAGATATTAAGAGCACTACTCATGAACATGTGCCTTGAAATGAAAAAAATTGACCAGAAACTCCAAGTCCCCATATTTCAGTCAATGTTTATTCTCTGACGACTGTAGCTTTTATTCCAATTATAAATTTAAAAAACCTACGGAGCTTTCAGAATGCTGATTCCCATAGTTCAATCAGAGCAACTAAATCAGAGGTGGGACCTACACATCAGTTTTTCTTTAAACACACACACACTTCCCCAGGTAATTCTAAAATACAACTAAAACTAAGAATTACTAAACTACAGCATGGATTTCATCTGACCAACTGATGTCAGTATAGTTAGCCCCTGGCTTTTCTAATCATTTTTTTTTTTCTGATTTCTTACACTTACATGATAAAAGCAGGAGAAAAGCTGTCCTCTGGGTTGGTAATGGCTATCCACAATGACCAGGAGAGTATCAAGCACCATGGAAACCCATTCTTTCATTGGAAGGAAATTAGGTTGAACCTGAAGATGAACAACATAAAATGATAAGGGAAAGGAAAAAAAATAAATTTAAACATTATTTTGAGATCTAGAGTACAATACCTTCTGTGTTAAATAATGATGTGCTATTATCAAAAAGTAAACTTCATCTGCTTAGGCCATTATGTGAATAATATGTAACAAACACACATCCTCACCTATGCCACAATAAGATTTATCTTCTATGCAAGATCTAGCAAAAGAAGGGAGATAGGGGCTGTAAAATAGAACATATCCAAAGCTGGGGCTAGGGTGATAGCTCAGTGGTAGAGTGCTTGCCTAGCACATGTGAGGCCCTGGGTTCGATCCTCAGCACCACATACAAATGAATAAATAGAATAAAGGTATTAAAAAAATTCTTTCCTTAAAAAAAAAAAGAACATATCCAAAGCCATTTGGAGCTCTATGTTCAGTGAATTATGATAAAAATAATGTGGAGGTTAAAGAGAGAGATGTGCAAAAAAGCAATTCAAGATTTCTTTATTTTATGATTTGTCATTTTACAAAGAGGAAATCAACCTACAAAAGTTTGATCAACATCTCTAACATTTCTGCTTACTATTACCATGTAGTTGTCCTTCAAGAATTCTGACAACATTCACCTAGTCAATTGCAAATTAGGAAAATATAAATGGTCTCCAGTTTGAAAAAGGAGATGAAAGAGAAAGCAAAAACAAATCAACAAAACTCCATTCATTATAAAGAAAACTTGGCTATAAAAAATCATTCATTACCCCAGATGTCAAAAGCATTCATCAACGTATATGGTAAAACTCAGGTCATACAAATGGTAAAGGTTAACCAGGTGTTGAGTATCTCCTTGGGATTCAACTCCTTGAATCAAATACCGATTTCGTCTTCATATCTTTCGTTTTTGAATGAAGTCTAAAACTTTCAACTTTAATGAAATAATGGGATCTTGAGTTTGAATTGAGTGATAGCCAAAGACAAAATCATCAAAAATAAAAGCAAAGCCTTAGCCTTAGGCTGGGTTGAAGAGGGGTGAGTAAAGAAGAATGAGAGAGACTAGAACTCAATCTCTGAACTTTTTCAGTTGTTATTGGAGCAAATTAACTACACAGTTAAGCATAATTAACACCAATGTGAAGGAGCACAGAAAGGGGAATTAACTTTTTAGATTGTTGATCTACTTAGTGTATAGTCTCTGCTATAATATTCAGAGAAATGAAATAATTACTCCAGATTTTTTTCATCATTCTCATCATTACAATAATATTGAATTTAAAGTTAAACATTCATATGCAAACTAATAACATTTTTGGCACTCATGTAATAATCCCACAGCTTCTTTCTCTCCTCCACATGTAATATCCACCGCAGCTATTCTCTTGTTTAGTAATAGTAATAGTTCCCTTTGGAGAATTCCCTGTTCTCCATTATTTGAAACTTGGTTCAATACTCCATCAGGCTACCTCCCAACCTACCCTAGCAGTGAGCATAGGACCCTGAGACTCTGAATTGTGCATGATTGACACAAGGTCAATAAGTGACTGGAATTGAGCTACCCAAGTGAGAGTGGTCTGCTGAGATACTTCACCGGTACCTGATGCCTGACTCCTGAAGTTGCTTAGGTTCCTGCTTCCCTCAAAACCTAGTTTTTAAGCTTAGATTTCAACTCCACAGGCTTGCAGATCCCATATCCTTCTACCTACTTTTTTATTTAAATGAGTCAGAGTTGGTTTCTCTGCAACCAAAAAACCACAAAAAGCAAGTAAACATGGCTCATAAGACATTCCTCCAGGACAAAGGAAGCTGAGTAACACTGAATAAAGCATCAACCTTCCCAGCAAGAACTGATGATGAGATGCTGGTGTTATTACTGAGAGCTTAGTATCTACCAGCAGTTGTGCTTTATATATATTAATTCATTTAATCCTTACAGCAATACTATCTGGTAAGTATTGAAACCCCCATTTTACAGACATGGAAACAAGCTTTGAAAGGAGAGAGTACTACAAATAAGCCATAGAGCTAATAAGTGCAAGTAATAAGATTTATTACCTACCCCAAAGCCTATATCTTTGACCCAATCAGTTACACTATCTCCGGATAATGATAGCTACCAGATAATGGAGCTTAACATAAGAATAAATCCATGCCTTTTTATTTTGACAGATATGAATTATCTGAGAAAGTACATGGGAAATGAACACTGGCCAACTTGCCACATGTTTAATTAAGAAATAAATATCTTACAAAAATGAATAGGCACTTTATCATTGACATCTACAATTAAAATGCAAAGTACGGTTTTATTCATTCTGTAAACACTGCTTATTTTTCATATTTTGACAGCACTGTTCACTTTCAGTAAGCCTAGTTAACCTCCTAAGATTGGTTACCACTGATGTAATCACAAAAAGACAACCTCTGTTGCATAAAATTGGCACCTTCAAATGGAAATGACCACTTAACTGTGATGGAGAAAACAACAGTAAAGTAGCAAACAGAAGTCAGGAAGATGTCGGGCTCACAATGCAGAGGCTCATCAAGTAGGGCAACCTGGTGCTGCAATTACAGAATCTAGCCTTGCAAATCCAGGGTCAGGCTACCTAACACCGAGCTCAGGGAGACACAATCCAAGCCCACCTGGTTTAAATCACCCTAACTCACCTCCAGGACCCCATCAGAGTCTGAGGCGAGGCTGGCTTCATGTTTGGATAGGACGACAGCAAGACTGCTTAAGGCTAACAGTGCGTTGCCTTTGACCACTGGGCTCTCCCTGTTTAAGAGAAAAAAATTTCCAAAAGAGCACTTAGGGGCATTAATCAGGAGAAGAGAAAGAGCTATCATAGGAGGACAGATGCAACAAAAGCACTTTCATTCCTGCACAGAGCCTTGTAAGTGCAGTTCTGTTTGTCCCCTGATGCTAACAACTTCTATCCTGATAGGACTGCTGATTTTTAATTCTTACTTGTCAATATAGAGTCATTATGAAATTTGGAAACTTTAAAAATCCAAGCTCACATATCTAACATCTTCCTTGCTAAAATTTTATTCTGTTGCTTGACATGACATTTCCCAAGCTATCTTCTTCTGTGTCATCCTTAGCCAATTTAAATTTATTGATTTGTTCTGAAAACACACCCAAGGACAATTATGTGAATAAGCGGAGCAGAATGGAATGGCTTCTGGCTTTTTTGAAGCACTGGTGTGTGGAACCAGCTTCCCTTGAACCACTTCAGACAGCACACTTTACTTGCAACTTGACACAAGGCATCTCTCCTCAGTCATTATCATCTCTCTTTCTTTTAATATTTCAAAGCCAGCAACCCTAAAGCCAGTTGCAATACAATTTGGAGATGTAAAATAAAATGCCAAAAACAAACAAAAAAAACCCCAAAAACCCTGTTTTGACTAAGAGTTGTTCTATTATTCATTCAAATGATAGTTTTCTAATACTAGCAACAAAAATTTTATTTTTGACTTCAGGATTTGACATCAAGAAAACTAAATATTTCTCATATATACTCAGCATTTGAAAGTCTACATTTATTATTATTCTATAATCCTAAATCAATCCTATAGAAGAAAGTACTCAATGAGGCATTGATGAGATTCTGTTGTCTGACACATCTGTCATAAAAGAACTTAGGCAGCGGAGCACCCATCCAAAGAGTTCTGTTGTTAGGCTAATGCTTGTGCATATCCACAAATAAAGAGGCTGTCCCCCCAAACCTGGACTTGAGATAAGAACCTGAGTCCATTGTGCGCATTCAAGCGCCATTCCCTGCTTGTTCCAGTGCAGGACTAGAATAGATACGTAGGATGAGGAGGACTTCCAGTCCTTTCCCCCTGCAAACCTAGTACTTACCTCCAGATCCAATCCACAAATGCAGCTGAACAGGTCAGCAGGTGTTAAAAGGTTATTTTATATGTGTTCTTGAATTTTTACTTCTGTTTGATAAAATTGGGATTCAGGACTTGCTACTTCAAGTTCTTTCATTTATCTAGTCATCCATCCTCCTTCCCTCTTTCCCTCCCACTGTGGGGTAGCTCAGCTCAGTGAAGGCCTGCTCTTCACACCTGCTTATTTTATTTGCCCCTCTAATCCTTATTCTATGAAATCTGCCGTAAGTTCATAAGACAGCAACATTCAAATTGGGAGTAAGAGGAAAGAAGATTGGAAGGAAGCCTTGTGCTCTAACAGCCAGCTCCAACCTAGATTAGGTTTACTAAGCATTCACATAGCTGATAATAAAACACCACAAACTAAGGCAAGATTAGAACATAAAAATTGTTTAACAAAAAGAAAACTAAATCTTTCATTTCTGTACAGGTTGAGCGATGGTGCTCAAAAAGTTTGATTTGGGAGCATTTCACATTTTGCATTTGGGGATTAGGGATGCCCAGCTGGTAAACTCTATGAAAATACTTCAAAGTTTGAAAACCTTCAAAATCTGAAATTCTGGTTTCATGCATTTTTCATAAAGGGTACTCAATCTGCATTATTTTGTTGTTTTAACTAAGAATATCCTGAGGCCTTTCCCACTACAAGATGGTCATGAATTCCTGTGGTTGTATTAAAAAATAGTTTTAATTCTCAATGATCTGAAAATTAAATCCCCAGGTTTTATGCTCCTTCAGATGATCCTTACATGGTCACCTGATATCACCCAATATGAAAAAAAAGTATCTTTTTAACCCTGAAATTCTGAAAAAAGAATTTAGCTTCAGTTGTAAAACAGTACCCCAAATCATTTCAAGTTTCATTAGCCTCGAAAACCTGAGCATGTATTGTTGAAAAAAGGAGTAAAAGTCACTGGTAATTAGATCTTAAGTTACAGGCTGAATGCCTATTTGGACATTAATCTTTAAATAGTGAAAACTATGCCAGAGTCTATATAATGTATCTGAAGGCCACGCTATACATTTTGCAGAGGTACCATGTGTAACTCTTGACCATCTTTGCATTCTCTATGTGCCCAGGATAATGACTTATGAACAAAAGGCATTAAAGATATATTTAGTGAAACAAATTCAAGGAGAACTGGCCAGATGAAAATCCACAACTGGTTCAGCAAAAACTCATCACCTTGTTACTCAAAGCACCATCTCCTACCAGTCAAACAGCAGTGACTAATTTGCATAATAACATGTCAGCATCAGTACAGTATTTATCTAGGCAACACCACTGACATTTTAATTAAATTGTCCTTTAGAACAAACTGATGCCATTAACCTAATTAAAAAGCACAAGGAAGGATGAGCTGCAATGATGCTTTCTTAGGAGTAAAGTATTACACTATATATCACCAAAGTGACCCAATCATTTGGAGATTTTTGTCTTCAGGTTCAAATCTATTTAATTAATAACAATGAAAACAAATTTCCATCAATCACCAGGCTTTTTCTGGGTTCTGACTGTTCCTTAGCCCTAACTCTGGTGCTGGAAAAATGCTCTTAAATGAGAAAATCTGTTTAATTCCATGACTCCTGTTTTATTTCCTGCATTGAACTTATGACTCTGAACAAAACAGGCCCTTGTCTGGTCCAGAACAGCCTATGGCAATCATGGTCCAAGGACCAAACTCTGAGCTGTCAGAGAGTAGTGGTAAAGTCTTCACCTGGTTGAGGAAGCCAATGGAAAGAATCGAAGAGCATGGCAGCGATTTTGCCCCTGTTCTGTCACTAATCTTTCAGCCTCTGAACCTTACATATCTCCTGTTCACTTGCTGTCATGCAGAGTACTATTGGGATTGCCTTAATAGGATACGGTCTAAAAAACACTTCGAAATTTCCAATGAAAATGTAGTAATGCAAGCTGAGGTAGAGAGCTTACCTAGCATGTGCAAGGCCCCAGGTTCAATCCCTAGTACTACACACACATACACAAAAAAGGTAGTGGTGGTAATGCCATGAGAACATGACTTATTTTCACTCCATAGCACTGAAAATGTAAACACCTTCTCCTTAGGTATTAGTCATGAAATGATGCTTTGCAAATCTGAAGATAAAAGTCATGTTGAAATAAAATTTTAGTATGGGAAGTGCAAAAGCTGCTAGAGAGGCAAAATTATGGTTTTAATAGAAAACTGGGTTTCTTCAGCATTCATGATTTTTGTAAATGTCAGAGCAGTTTTTAACAGGATGTAAGCAGATTGTATAACATAACAAACTATAAAAGGTAAAGAGCCAAGACAAGTCCCACCCACAACTCAGCACCCCTTTCCATCCAACATGCAACTGGGCATTCTGGGCTGTGTCTGCAATTCACCCAAGTAGAAAAGCAGAGGCAAATGAGTTCCTATGGAAGATTCTCTGTGCTTTGGTTTTGTCAACAGTTATGTGTTCAGATATTCCCTAGTGCCTCCCACAGAATTGAGAACAATTCTCTTTCCCTTTGAAGAAGACACAAAGCTGAGTAGTGACCCTGTGCTGAGATCAGACTTCACAGTTAAATGCCTGCTTAAGATATTATTGGCAGAAATCTCTCTAAGATTGACCATGTTTTGTTGTTGTAGTTTATTTTGCTTTTACTTTTTGTTAAGGCAAAACCTATTTACCTACAGAAGGTTCTGAGATAGGATAAGGATAAACTATACAGTAAGTATTTCTATACGATGTGGAATTTGAGTTCACACGAAATCCTCTAGGTCAAAGGTGCATCTATGCTATTTGAAGGTGATGAAGAAAGGAAGTCAAATAAATCCAGCAGCTAAAGTGGATGGTAGAAGGGACAAGTGAATGTAACTGACATGGAACTCACTGCCAGAAACAATCGTCTGCTTGTTAACAAAGGAGGCTGAAGGGACTGTTTGAGCAAGTTCATTAGGGTCTAATTTTCTTAGAGTTGATGTAAGGTAAATGAAAAAGCCCCTGGGCAGCAACACTCAACTGTTAAAACAACCATAAGGATATAACTGAAATTGCCTTTTTACTAGGTCTTCGCATTAGTGTTTAGTATTTAAAAACTCAATTTTAAGACATCCTGAACCACTTAACACCAAGGAAATGAAAGGAAGGGACACCTTGATCTGTCTGCTGCTTTGTGGTTGAGATTTAGTAATCTATGTGTAGACCCCACATATTCACATTCTCCAGAATTTCTTCCTTTGTTATTTCCCCTCCTTGAACTAAATTATAAACCTTCAAATTTAAGGTAAAGCACATAGCATTTTTTTTTTTTTTGGCGTACAACAAGGGCTCAACCTCATGACTCTTGCTGTAAAAATCTTGTTTGTAGCAGCCCCTCTGAATTTGCACAAAAAGATATATAGCAAGAATTAATATAAGAAAGGGTACTGATTGATTTTTTTTTAATAAATAAGTAAAAAGTACTTTATAATCCTTAAAGCTATGAAATGCCCTAACAGAAAAAACTGTATGTACCTTCCAGGAAAAAAAAAATGTTCATAAAATTTTTTTGGTGAGAAAGTAAATGAATCTTACTTTGCAGCTGTCTTGGTGATCTCATCAGTCAACATGTCTCTGACCCTGAAACGAGATGGAAAATAGACATGAGCTTATGTTAGAGCAAGAGCTCAATCTTTTTTCTTACTCACCAACTAATAAGAACCTCCCACAATGATTTCAGCTCTTAGAACTGTATAAGTAGAACTTTAGAGCAAGCGAAAAGAAATATTATAAGGGCTTTACTTCAAAGAGAGCCTCATCTTCTTATTCTTATTCTTATCCTTAGGTCACAAAGATGGGGAATGTAGGGAAGGAGGTGAATATAATTGAAGAGGGATATACAGGCCACACTGTGATGGTGTCTTTGCAACATGAGTGGTAGGTATACAGGTGTTCTCAATATAAGTCTCTTCACAGACTTAAAGTCGCCTCCCCCCTCCCAATTCATGTGTTGAAATCCTAACCCCTGGTGTGATGGCATTAGGGGGGTGGGGCCTTTGAGAGGTTAATAGGTGCCAGGTGGAGCCCTCATGAATGGCATTATTGCCCTCATTATAAGGACAGATATAAGAGAGCTTACTTCCATCCTATCTGCTCTTCTGCCATGTGAGGTTACAACCTTACAGTGGTATCTGAAAACCAGAACATGGACCCTCACCAGATACTAGATAGACTGGCTACTTAATCTGATTCCCAGATTCCAGAACCATAACAAATCAATTTCCATAGTTTAGGCCACCTAGTCTGAAGCATTTCTGTTGTGATCCAAATTATGACATCTTTTATGAATAAGAGCTCACCAAAGCATCGATTTACTATTTCCAAATTGTACACAAGGAATAGTCACTGTATGTGTATATAACATACAATTTTAAACTTTGGTTATACAATTATACCAAAACCAAAAGAAAATAATTATACTTGTGAGTATACTCAGTTAAAATATCCACAGAATGTATATATATTTTTTCTAACATAGGAGCCTTGAGACAAAAAACAACCACTTACTTTCAAGTTTACATTTTAAAGGATGATTTTCAATATATACTTTGAATTTTGCCAACTCCAACTTTTTCATAAATATAAAATTTTAATATTCAAGTATAAATTATACATACATTCATAAATGTACTTGACATTTAAAAAAATCTTAGTTATTCAGCATTCCCTAATAATGAGTCATTCTTGAGAACCAAGTTTTCAGATAGTTACAAACTGCTCTTATAGACCATAAACCTGTATTTTAAAAAATAATTTGACAGTAAATTTCTCTAAAATATATTGTTCAATTTTTGCCTTTCTAATGGAGCACAGTGCATTCAGCATAATCTCTGATTGGTCTGTGTGGAATATTTACAAACGATGACCTGTCTATACTTCTGCTTATGCACCAGAGCTCCTTTCCTACTCCCTTCTCGGCTGTATCACAAATTTTTCCTTCCCTACTTATATTACTCCCCTTGGCAAGTGAAAACAGTGTAGTATCCACCCTCTTTTAAGAGAAGAAAAAGTCCTCCAATTATTGCTCCATTTATTTGTCCCTAATGTCTTTAGGAGAATCTTAACTATACTTGCTTCTAGTTCTCCTTCCACTCCCTATAGGCCCTTCTGTAATCTGGCTTTTAAACCCCGATACCAACAAGACAGCTCCTGTCATGGTTACCAATGACTTTCAATAAGCCAGATACAATGTTCAATTCTTAATCCCAACTTCAGCATTTGACACAATTGATCTCTCCTTTCTTAGAACACTCTTTCCTTGGTTTTAAAGATACCACACTCTCTTGATACTTTTCCTGTATCCCTGATCATGAGTTTTCTTGCTGCATTATTATTACCCTTCCCATCCATCCACTGCCCCAAATGCTGATATGCTCCTGGGCTCAATCCTCTGAAATTGTCTTTCTTTACTCACTTCCTGTATGATCTCATTTAGCATTCTGAGTTTAAATGCCATAAATATGCTGATGATACCACATTTATATATCCATGCTTAACCTCTCCATGGAACTCTAGAATCAAAGTCAATAACTTAGTAGGTATCTCCAATTGGAGGTCTTATTAGGCATCTAGGCTGAACAAGTCTAAAATCTGATTCCTTCCCTACACAGACCTGTTTTCCTATTGTCTGCCCTTATTTAGTAAATGGGAATTGTATACTTTTACTTAGTCAAAGTCAAAATCTTAGAGTGATTCTTGAATTCCATCTTTGTCTCACATCCTTCATTTAAATTCTTATCTTTTAAAACCTATGGACTCTGTCCTCAAAATAGATTCAAGATTTATTTACTTCTCAGTACTTCTATTGCTAACACCTTAGTCCCAAACTCTACCATCTTTTGCCTGAATTATTGCAATGAACTCCTAATCACATCCTTCAGGATATATTTTCACCAATGCAGCTCGAGTGATCACTCTGAATTATGAGTCACATCCTCTGGTTCAAATCCTCCTGTGTTTCTCCATCACACAAAGTCATCTTCAAGTCTACAAAGGCCCTTCATAATCTTATCTAAAACCTATCTTCTCTAAGTTCTTCTACCTCCCACCTGGCTCTCTCCATGTCACACAAGCCCTCTCTTGTCCAAGAGTTTTTGTTTCCCTTTCTGGAAGGCTCTACCCCAGCTAACAGCCTGGCTCACCCCCACTCATTTCTTTCAGGTCTCATCCCAAGGCCATGTTACTAAGAGGTTCTCCCTGAACTTAGAGAAACTAGTAACACTGAACTCTTCCCCACCCTATTCCAGCCCTACTTGCTACTTATTTTATCCTATTTTATTTTTCTTCCACTAATCAAAAGCTATCATATTCTGTTGGATATCTATTTCTCCTCAGTCAATTATAAGCCCTGGGCAAACAAAGATTGCGTTTTGTCCATCGCTGTTTCTCTGTACTCAGAACAATGCCCAATAAACAACAGATACTAATAAATTCATTTTGAAGTAATAAAAAGATGACTTTATCTTAATTTGGGACTCTGTTCCCATTTAGTGAGGTTTCCAAAGAGCTCAATTCAAAACAGCTTATTAGTTACTATAAGTTTATAAATTTTTGTTTAATTTCAGGGGATCTATCCCTCTTATTCTCACATAAATGCAGCCCCTGGATTTCATCAGGAACTTATATCCATAGTCTATAAACATTTTGGAGAGTACAGAAAAAAAACTCCCACCAAATTATCACTTTCAGAAGATGAAATCAAAACTAGATGCAAAAGATTATAGCAAAAAAGAAACAAAAAACCCTAAATTCTTACTCTCTAATCTTAAATCCAATAGCAGAATACTCCATTTTTTTAAATAAATCTAAACAAATGTAACTTAGAAAACAAATTCATTAAACACACAGATTTTACTTTTCTACAAATAAATTTTTGCAGATATTTAGATCACAGCAACCTGTGGCTGCAGACAAAGCTATTCAGGTTCTGGGCACTTAACTTACATTTAGGCTGCAGCAACATTAATCTGACAAAGTGTTCTTCCTAACCTATGAAGCAATTTAAGTTGCTTTTAATGTGCCAGTACTTATTTGCATGTTTCTAGACAATATAGTGAGAAGTCCCCAGAGAGTGTGTGCCAAAGAAATTAAAGGCCTAAAAAGGAAAGTTGTTTCTAATAATGAAACTGTCTTGGGGAAGGAGGAAGCAGAGGAGAGGGAAGTAATTCTTGACTCTGTGAGGTGGGACAACAAAAAATTAAGTCAGACAAACAGAAATTTTTCTTCAAAAGCACCTATAATAATCATTTACAAAGGGAAAAGTTCTAGAGGGCAAGGTGGAGGGTTGAAGAGCAAACCATTTTCACATTGCATTAAAAAAATTATATAACTTTGTATGGTCCACTCTCTGAATCCATGGGTTCTGCATCTATGGATCTAATCAACTGTAGGTCAAAAATATTCAGGGAAAAAACTGCATCTGTACTGAACATGTAAAGATTTTATTTCTGGTCATTATTACTTAAGCAACACAGTATAAAAACTATATACAGAGAATTTATATTGTATAAGATACTAAAAGTAATATGGAGTAATATGGATATGATTTCAAGTATGGGGGGGGCGGATACACATAGGTTATAGGCAACACCATGCTGTTTCATAGAAGGGACTTCAGCATCCACGGGTTTTGGCATCCACAGGAGATCCTGGAACCAATTTCCCATGAACACAAGGGACAACACACACACACAAACACACACACACACACACACACACACACACACACACACACACGTGTGTGTGTATTTTATATGTGTATATATATGTGCTATATTTAGGTAAGGGATGAAAACGTACCTATCAAATCCACTAACATTGTCCCCTTCAGGCTCATACAGAAGGTAAAGCTGCCAATATTAAAGCCTTTAAAGTGGTTGCCATTCCCCCCACAGCTTGCGCCCATGACAAATGAGGAGCTGCAGAATGCCACCCCTTACCAGAGCCAGGCTGTGGTTTTTTTGTACTGCACCTCCTCAGCTTCTTCTTTTCCATGTTTTAATTGCAGCTCCAGCTCTCCAATTCTTCCCTGCAAATAAACTCAGCATTAATCATATGCATATTCAATGGATGAAGTATTTTTAAAGTTTTTTTTGTAAACATGGGTCCTTTCCTAGTCATTGTTAGGTGTTCCTGATAGGAAATTAGATTATGAAAGAGGATGTGTAAGAGAAATAGTTATACTACAGCTCAGGTGTGTCTATGTTCACCTGAAGAGGTTGTCTGGCAAATGCAGTGCAAAGTACTTCATTTGGGGATAGTTATTAAAACAGATTTGGATTCTATGAGTCCAATTTAAAAAGTTCCCCCACATGAATGATCTGCCTTCACCAACAATTGTTCATTTTAGCTGACATTGTACCAAGATTGGGGTCTGGGCCCTAGTATTACAACAAAAATGGCAGAAAATGACTTGGATGAGAATGTCACAGGATACAGGTACTATGAAACCAAAGTTATTCACCAACAGCTCCACATCACATTTCTATTTCTTGAGTAATCTTATAAAAATAGATGCCATAGTTCTTAACTTCAACCATATAATAAAAACATAGTTAATATTGTTCCTTTAAGATCAAGGTCTTCACATATTTATTACCTTTTCTGTTTTTTTTTTAACTCAGTTATTATGATCAAACACTTACCCCTTTACTCTATTACCAATTGTTATTCAAATGTAATTAAAATACTAGTTTGTTGATAGACCCTGTATCAGACAAGAACTCTGTGTATAAGATGAGAGTAATAGGTAACCGATTTCAGAAGTGGCTGTGCTGCCCTACAGTCTCACGAGCAACAAATAGGTTCCAGATACTTCTCATTCCCACCAACATTCAGAATTGCCATTCTTTCAATTTTTACCATTCTGGTGAGTGTGGTAACTCTGCTTTCAACTTTATTTCACTGTATACTGGGACTCAGCCACTTTTCACCTGTTATTAACTATTCAGATTTCATAGTCCATCTGTTTTTCTATTATCTTTTTCTTATCATTAGAGTCCTAAGGTTTATTCTATAGGTATGTATCTTCCTATGCTCTACAGAGAGAAGCATCACGGCTTGAAGGGTTAAAGATGTGGGCTCTGGAATCAGACTGCTTTGATCCAATGCCATTTCCTCACTAGCTGTGTAATCTGGGCAAGTCATTCCATCTTTCCAAACTTCTGTCTCCCCATCTGTAACATGTAGCTAACATCTATCTCATGGTATTAATGCATCACATTAAATACTTTAGCACAGTTCCTGATAACAAACAGCTACTATTACTAGATTTGTTGTCAATAACTAAAAGTCCCCACCTCCCTTTAATATCTTCTTACTAAACCATCCTTCATGAATACTTCTAAATCCCTTTTGAAATGATTCATATTTTTTAATATTTATTTTTTAGTTGCAGTTGGACACGATACCTTTATTTTATTTATTATTATGTGGTTCTGAGGATTGAACCTAGGGCTTTGCACTTGCTAGGCAAGCGCTCTACTGCTGATCCACAACCCCAGCCCCAAATGATTCATATTTTTAATGTTTACAATCTTATGAAGAGATTGTCCCCTTCAACAAATTTTTAGTACAGATACAATATCTAAACTATAAAGTTACATGTCCTTGTCTTCTCTCATATACTTTCAGTTATCATCCTGTGAACTTGTTGAGGGCAAGGACTGTTTTATCCATCTAGAATCTTAGTATTTAACACACCTTCGGGCTCACCAGCCCAGGCACTCTAATATTTGATGGGCACTCTATACACATCTCCATTGTTTATTTCAATCATATCCATCCTTTTCTCTATATTTTCATAAAATCCTGGCTGTTTTATTCTCCCCTAGCTCTTAGAAGAAAGTGTCAGAGATTATTAAACTATAACATATTGATATTAATATTTAATAATGATATTGACCTCCCAGGAAAGAAAGACAAAATAGAAAATAATTTTTATTTCCTATTTTCTAAATTATGCCTCTTTACTCCTAAAACATTTATTTCCTATAAAGTATTTCCAAAAAAGACAAGGAGCAGGAAGTTAAAAGGTTAAAAACCTGTCTCAAAGTAAACACAACACAGGAAAAAGCTAGAACACGGGCTTCCTACGAAGGCCTATCTATTCCTCTAATCTTCCTTGTAGTTGTAAACTTGTATAACACCATAACCTGAACTGAGATATCTTTTTTTAGACTGCCTATAGATTCCATTTATTAATCCACCTCTCAATTTTTTAAAAAGAATTATTGTTGCATAATCATAACAGTAGGATTTACTGTGACATACTTACACATAAAAATATTTGATGAATCTCATTCCACAGCACTTCTTCTTGCCCTACCTTCCTTCTTCCCTCTGACCTACTTCCTCTACTCTACTGGTCTCCTCTTATTTTTCCTGAATTCCCTTTTTTCCTCTTTGCTCTCTAACTTTCACATGTGAGAGAAAATATCTGACCCTTAACTTTCTGAGTCTGGCTTATTTCACTTCACATAATGCTTTCCAGTTCCATCCCTTTCCTTGCAAATGACATAATTTCTTGCTTCTTTATGACTGAATAAAACTCCATTGTGTATGTATACTACATTTTCTTTAACCATTCATTTGTTGACAGACATTAGGCTGTTTTCACAATTGACTATTGCAAATTGTGCTGCTGCTATAAACGTGTTACCCTGCATAATTTTTAGGGCTAGTCTATACAACCAAGAGCTTGCTGATAATAGTGAGCTGATTTCACTTAGCTCACTATTCATTAGAAATAAACAATACAGACTCGGGCTGTGGCTCAGTGTTACAGCACGTACTTAACATGTGTGAGTCCCTGAGTTCAATCCCCAGGACCAATCATCATCATCATCATCAATAAAAAAGTAAAATTTCTCTAAAATGTTCAGAGAATAATTTATTAAAGGGTCTCATCCCTGACCTTGGCTTTGATTTCAGATTATTTTGTGGATAGCTGACCAACAAATGTCTTAAGTCAACCTGTTTTCTCACCTCTCTCCTATTAAAGGTCATAATTACCATGCCCAAGAGATTTTTCACAAAAGCTGCAGATTTTAACTTCCTCAGCATCCCAGAAGGGTAGCAAGGTAAAGATGACTGTAAGGAGCTTCTGACCAAGATGGTCTCTGAACTGTCCATCAACTCATATCTGCATTTTTCATCTTAATGGAAAGAAATCCATATACCTCCCCCATGTCAAACACATTGAAATGCTTATAATACAAAATCCTGTTTCTATAGGGGGAAAGAAAAAAAAAAACAGATAAGGCTGGAAGCACATGCCTAAGCAGAAGCCAGAAGTATCGGTCAGATCTCAAACTTACTCATATCCTAATCAGACTCCAGGAAGGAATGTAGAATGTTCCTTTTAGCATGTCTCCTAGGACTACTTGAATAAAACTTGGCTCCTCTAAATAATTTTCTAGTTTAATGCTACAAAATATGTCTAGAACCAAATGGAAATACAACTCCTGTAAAGAAGTATCCTCCAGGACAGAAATTCTTTGAAATCCTGCAATTACTCCAATTCTTCAAAGATACCTTGAATTCTATCCAAGTATATGGACTCATTTAAAAATCTGTTTAACATTTAAAACACATAAATGTCTTCTCAAGTAATGGTGATGGCCTAAAATGCATCGTTGTACTTTCAGATAACACTGAAAATCTTATTATAGTCTATCTTTTCAGTTTTACCTCTTTTGTCATCAATGCTCAATACAATAGGACTTTTTAGAAACCCAGAGCATAAATTATAAAATAAACAAAGACATACAGCATCCAATATTAGAGAAGTAGAAAAATTGACCTGCATTACTAAAAAAAATGGTAATTAGGCTTTCATAAATAGATCTGTCTTTTAAAATATTGAAACAATTTGTATTATTTATTTTTACAATTAATGATGACACTAGGAAAAATACATTTCCTTTTCAGTAGAAAAGGCTGAGGCTCTGGAACCAGACAAATCTGGGTTTAATTTCATTTCTTTTACTTACTGACTGGTGGGTTTTAAGCGGTTTGCTTTCCTTTTCTAGCTAACCCTGTTTGCCCAGGTATGATTCCATGGAGTTAGTAACACAGTTCCTTGGGTCTCTGTAAGATTAATTAAAATATATGTTATATGTTGGCACATAATAGTTATTTAATGAATGGTAGCTCTCATGGAAAAAAATCATGGAATTTTTTTTAATTGATTGCATGTCATCTGCAAGAATTATAATACCATTCAACTAGTTCTTTTTTAAAATTTTTTATTAGTTGTTGATAGACCTTTATTTACTTATTTACATGTAGAGCTGAGAATTGAACCCAGTGCCTCACACATACTAGGCAAATGCTCTACCACTGAGCCATAACCCCAGCCCCCCAATTTGGCCTTTGTCACTCTAACAGCTAAAGAAAATGCTCGGTTCATTCTGTAGAAGGGGTTATTTTTCCCTTCTCCAGGTGTCTATAGCATTTTGTTCCTTCTTTTATTAAAGCACAGAAGATGCTGAACTGGAATTGCTAGTGGACATGCTAACCCCGCTCAGTGGGCTGGGAGCTTGCCAGCAGGAAGGAGCATTTGACTTTCCTCTGTATCCCCCCCACACACACACACAGCATGGGGTCAGACTGGGGTAAATGACCCTGTAAGTTTTGGTGAAGGAAAACACTGTAAAATCACTTACAACAACATGAAGGTGAAGAAATGTGCATTCTAAATTGCAATCTCACTCTCCATGAATGAATACTATAATTGGCTAAGAGTGTGTATAATGCTAAAGAAACACGTAGAGACATGAGTCATATATTCATTCTCCCAGGAATCTATTCAAAACATACTGAGTGCCCAGACACTGCTGATGATAAAAAATGAAGTAAAATAACAATGAGCAGATAAAAACAGGGTTCCAAAAGAACATCTTTAAAATGCAGATTACAGTGCATTTGGGGAACCCATCTAAAATACTTGCTCAAAGTGTGGCTGGTAAACTAACTCCATTAACACCACTTGGCAGGGGTACAGAGATTCCTGTTCCCCTGCACAGTTCTAATGAATCAGAATTTCTGAAGATATATCAGTGTTGCATAAATTCTAGATTCAATAAGCTCTGTTGCAGCAAGATTATAATTTGAGATGAAATACCAATACCTTCCAAGGCCCATTTCACCCCACAACACATTTTAAAGGACAGTGGTTATCTTTAAGTATAACATCATAATCACTGATGCTCCACAAAAATCTTATTCTAGGACACTAATTATTTAAGTAATGCCATGATTTTTCCTATCATCCTCAAAAGGGAATTTTAAGCAAGGAAAAAGAATCGTGTAGTCCCCAATTGTTAAAAATTATTTCTTATTTTAAAAATTCACAAAGTATAACTTATTAGATTAAGTAGAGTCAAATTGAGTAGATCTCATTTATTTAATGAGCACCTATTACATTTCAGACACTTTGTCAGATGCCAGAGACAAGAGAGAAGGAAACAGTTTCTATCCTTAAAGAGCACTAAGACACTGGAGGCCCCAGATGAATAATCAATGTGACAAGCACAGCAACTAAGAAAGTACACAGAGGGCCATATAATCCAGTGGGGAGATGAGTAAGGCAGAAAGGTGACTTTCAGATAAACTGATCTGAAGAACAAGTAGAAATCAGGCGGGCAAATAGGAAATGGCAGGATCTGAGATAGAATAGGGTATGTAAAAACCAAGGGGTTAGGAAGACATGCTGAGTTTTGGAAAACAAAGCAACTTAGCAAGGCTGAATTCTGAATATCTGGGAAGAAGGTGAAGAGGTAAGGCTGGAGATGCAGGCAGATCCTACTTGAGGAAGAATAGGGATAAAGCTCAATAGGGATAATAGCTCAAGCTGAGATGCAGTGGGACAGCCAGGTTGGGTAGGGGCTGTACAGAAGGTAACAGGATACGGCAGACACCAGTCTCAGGAGGGACTCTGAGTGCTCAGGAGGGACTCTGCATAGGAGACACAAATCCGTATGGCATCAACATTTAAATTTGAACTACAACTATGTACATAAGCCTCACATTCCATTATTAGCAAAAACAACCATTGCATTTGTGGTAGTGCTGTTTTCCCCAGTGCTTTTACATTAAATACATATTTGTAGTAAAAATCTGAGATGAGGAAACACTCCCCAGAAAGCAAACCATCCACAGTGTCCTTACCTGCAAGATGGCCTGATAAGCTCGATTCATATACGCCAGCCAAGCTTGTGGGAGAAAAATTGCCCGATGCCACTCTGAAAGCTGGATTTGAACCTATGGGGAAAATGTACCACAGCATGTGAAACTACACAGAATTAAAACAGAATGAAATTAAAACTGTATCATCAATTCTTTCTTTTCATTTAAGTGGCTTAAGTTCTAAAACAAACCAAATCAGTCTAGGACAAGAACCACAAATAATATCTTTTGGATATTTCCAGAGAAAAATAATTTGAAGTCTTGTAAAGACAAAATAAGGTAAGCCTGGAATTTTCTAAATTAAAGCAAATAAAATTCTACGATAATAACAAGTTAAGATGCATGTGTAATGCAAATTCATCCTTGAAAATTAGGGGGAGACTCTGGAAAATCTCTTGGCAAAGTCAGGAAACTGGTATTGTCTAACAAATCCCCCTAGTAATTTTAAATAAAAATAAATATTGCTCATATCCTGGATTTCAAATATGACAATTTCTGAAGTAACAAACCTAAATTGCCAGCAAAAATATCATGTTGTGTAGAAACCATGGTGGTAAGAGCATGCAAATGAGCACTGCACATAGCAATTGCACACCACCAGATAAATGCCCTTCAATCAGGGTGGTAAACAGGGGAAAATGATCTGTGCCAACACTGAAATCCTGTTTCTGAATAGAGGCCCAGACAAAACATCTGGTTTTCATAGTCATTGCTGTTTCTACCTATTAGTATACAGCTATCTTGCAACAAATCTTCCCAACGTCTGCTTCTGTTAAAGAAAGATCACTCAGGAAAAACAGTCAGAATGCATCACATTTCATGTTTCCTGTAACCCCTCTCATCTAAAGTCAAACACCAAACTTTAGTTGTTGTCCTACAGACCAGGGAGAGAGAGGCATTTATATATAATCACACCAGAATCATGATAACTAGCGCTTAAGAACATTTTAGTGCATTATAAGAATTAATTTTCTCAAGTGCCTTGTGATAGGGAGTGTAGGCCTCTCTGAACACAGTTGGTTGCTGTGGCCTCTGGCATGTTCTTTAGACACAGCCTTAGAGATAGCCTCCTGTGCAAGGCACTGTGGCAGGACATGAGGATTATTAATCAGTTCAGTGTGCAGAGAGCTTTCTACCTAGCAGGAGAGTCGCAGGCGGACACAAACAGATTGCAAGGCAAAATAATGGAAAATCTATAGGACTGGAGAATGAAGAAGAACAAAGAGATTAATTCTGACTGCTATTAATCACTTCTTATGCCACTGCTTTTTTTTTTTTTAATTAGATACTCAAACAGTATGAAATGGATACTCAGACCATGAAATGAACTTTAAAATGTTATAAAGATTGGTCTCTTCTTTTTCTGGTTAAATATTCACTCTGCCAAGTGGGATGGGGAAGCCTTGTCAATATGTCCACAGACGGGTGTGGGGAGGGGAGGCTGGGGTTGTGGCTCAGTGGTAGAGCAACTTGCGTGACATGTATGAAGCCCTGGGTTACATCCTCAGAACAATCAATCAATCAATCAATCAATAAACAAATAAATAAATATCCACTGACAACTAAATATATATATATATATCCACAGATGTTCTTAAAAGAATGAGCCCTTGCTCCTTCTCTTGTTATCCAGGAAGCTAACTGTAACTCAGGCTATATATCCAACTAGGAAGGAATTAATCAGTTCTTGGCCCTATTCTCTGTTTCTAAAATGTGGTCTGTCATTTTAAACTTTTTTCCTATCAATTCTGTTCCCTTTCCATAAAATAACATTAACTATCTTTAAGTCCTATTTTGAGACGTGGATTAACCAAAAACAATACTCAAATACTACAACCAATGCTTTTTCTTTTACTTTTGAAACTCAAAATATTTTTAAATTTTTCTGACAAACAGTCCATGGTTATCATTGCACCTCTGAGAATGTCCACAGCCTCAGCAAATGGGTAAAAAGAACACTGAGCAGGTGTGGAAGACAAAGGTCTCAACTGCTTCTTAAACTTGAGTTTAAAAAGGAAAAGATAATGGAAAATTATAAATGAAAATAAGCAAATCAATTGCTGTACCTTTAAAAAAGGAAGATATTAGCACCATGAAATCTATTTAAAAGGAGGTCACAAATTGCAGCCTAAAGCTAATGGTTCTCCTGCTGCTCTGACCACAGTTGAGGAGAAGCAAGGAAGTGAGAGAACACTTCACCATCATACAGCCTGCAGACCCCATGTTTTATGGGATTATACCTTAATCTCAGTCCCATGAAGTTAACTGTGTGAACAAACCTCTTTAAAAATGCACTCTCTCTCTTCACTTCATGAAGAGAGACGTAGGAAAATAATTTGAAGAACCATGCCCTTAATTCCAGTTGTGTCATGGGCAAAAGGGCCTGCCCATTTTTACCCCTGCCCATTTTTAAGATGCTGTTTCAATTCAATGTATGTCATCCATACTGCTTACCTTTTAAGTTAACACTGCTAGGCAGAAAAATAAATTCAATTTGCATCTGAAGACAAGAAAGTTATGCTTAATCTGTTCTACTTATGAGAAGGCTTTGAAGGAAACCTGATTAAATAATTTAGAATAATGAAGTTGTAGCCTAGTTATTCAGCAGATGATAAAGCAGTGTCCTCAAACACCTGATCACCAAGTTTTAACAAATGTGTGAAATTTATTTTTTCTGCAACTAACTACACATACTCTTAAAATGACAGCTATGTGATGGACTGTTGAGATGAGCAAATCCTATTTTAGGGGGTGTAAGAGCTTCTATGTATAAGACTTAGTGAGTTTAACTAAATCTAAAAAAGGGACCATATTATGAAAATATGCAAGAGGAAGAAAGATGCCAATGAAGGATTATGGGTGGGGGTGTGAGCAGGTTACAGGCTACAGATGATTTTGATAGACCTAATCAAGAGGTGATAGCTGAATGAAAACTTGTAGGAGGGGAAGGGGTAATGCTGGTGGGATAGAAAATGGTTCAACTGTTATGGAAAAATTTAGTGGCTCATCAAATATTAAATACAGAAATTCTGTATGATCTAGCATTTCCACTTGTAGGTGGAATCCAAAACATTAAAAGCAGGTATTCAAGCAAATTACAAATGTTCAAAGCAGCACTTTGATATTAGCCCAGAGGTGAAAATAACACAACTATCCACCAATGGGTTAATGGGTGAACAAAATATGGCATTTGCATACAATGAAATAGTATTTAGTCATAAAAGAGTAAAATACTATATTATATTGTAGGTGAACCCTGAAAACATTATGCCAAAATAAATAGCCAGTCATATAAGATCACAAACTATATGACTCCACTTATATGAAATATCCATATTAGGTCAATCCATCAAAATAGAAAGAAGGTGGGTGGTTGCTATGTGTAGAGAGTAGGGGAGAGAGGAAGAAAGAAACCGTCTCATTTGGAAGTGACAAAAATATTTTAGAACTAGATATAGTTGTACAACATTATGAATGTACTAAATGTAGTGAATTATACAGTTTAAAATGGTTAGTTGCATGCTATGTGAATACCACCTGAATTAAAATAAAAACAAACTAAAAACCTAAGGTATGGCAGAGGTCCTCAGGCAGGCCCACGGCTGACCTGTGTGAGGAGTGGAATGAAGTCCATGTAAAAGAGTATGCAAAGTTAGCACAGAAAGTAGAAAGAGGAGACAGGTGGGTGAATTGACAAGGGACCCAGAGAGTCCAAGGTCTTATAGCCACTTTTCAAGATTTGCTTTCATTCCTACCAAGGTGAGCCACTATAAGGTTTTGAGAAGAATGATATAATCTAATTTATGTTGCAAAAGAATCTCACTGTTGGGAACAAACTGAATGGAACAAAGGTCAGAGCAGGGGGTAACCTACTCAGAGGCTACTGCAACAATCCAGGTAAGAGAGAATCTACTCAGAGTGGCTCTAGTAACATTGTAGCATAATGGTTTTCAAACCTTTAGCTGGATGATTTTTAAAAATTAGGAATATCACTGCTTTTAGACCATGTATTTCTGAAATTCTCACTTTTTAATAGCTATTATACTCTGTACACTTCTTTGTCATCATTCAAAATTCACTCTTACTCCCAGCAGCTCAGGAGCCTGAGGCAGGAAGATCATGAGTTCAAAGGCAGCCTCAGCAATTTGGTGAAGCCCTAAGCAACTCAGCGAGACCCAGTCTCTAAATAAAATACAAACTAGGACTGGAGATGTGGCTCTGTGGTTGAATGCCCCTAGGTTCAATCCCAATACCCCTCCCCCTAAAAAAATTCACTCTTAACTTTCCTGTTCATCAATCATATAGCAACATCCCAGTTACCGAGATTTAAAACTTCAACTGTCAAGCCTACTTCTGAAATGCAAATTATATACATCTTTACTTTTTTCCTCATTAGCTAGTCCTATCTCCTATCTAGATTACTGTGATGCCGCCTATCTCCAACAGCCTAAAATCTTTCATCCTAACACATCCTAAATCGTTCTGTTTTTACATTCACTCAAAAACTTCTTTTCAAAAGCCTTTGAGGTTCATTAAAGAAGAATGTGTAAACTCTTTTGTACAATGTTCAAAGCCTTTCAGAATCAAACAGCACCATGAGCTCTAAGAAATAATTGTGCAGAACAAGACACTTAACGAATGTCCCCCTTGATATCTTGCTCCTCTGTTTCTTTAACCTATATGCTGACTAACTTGAGTTATAAACCAATTCCCATTTGTCCTATACCTTATAGGATCTTTGCACTCAGTGTTCCTTTGGCACTGAATGCCCTGCATCCCTCATTCTATTTACTGAAGTAATTTCTCTTACCTCTAAACTTCTAGTATATTATGTGCCTCTCCTATCACACTTCACAAATTTCATTTAGACCTTTTGTGCATGGATGTGAATTTTACACAACCCTAAGGGGAACACATGATGTTCTATTCATCCTGGAAGCCCTCCTGTGGTACCTGAAACAGTGTTTTGCACACAACTGTTCAATTAAGTACCTGCTGCATTTGACAGAATTAAACACACAGCTTTATCTTTGATAAAGATTCTTGTCATATTACAACCATGCTATCATAAGCAAGTAATCACAGAAAATTATGATGATCAACTTTCTATCACTCTAGCAACACAATGTTAGAAAACCTATTTGAATTAACACAGCTATACTCACACATGAGTTGTTGAAGACACAGTTATTTAAAATTTTATAAATGTATGTACAGTACAAACTGTTCTAATCAGTAAACACTTAGTTCCAGATAAAAACAGAGTGAGTAATAAGGCAAATTTTTAAAGAAAATTTTATAACCTTTATATTTTGAATTTCCTTAAACACTTTATTTATATCATATAGATTCTAATTAATTATAACTAAAATACCAGCACCTGCTTAGCAACACAATTCACCAAAGAAAAACTGAAAGGCATTTCCTCTAAAATCAGGAAGAAGACAAGTATGTCCCTCTCACCATTCCTATTCAACAGTTCTTGAAACTTGAGCCACAGCAATCAGGAAAGAGATAGAAATTAAAGGGATAAGAATAGGAAAGGAAGTAGTCAAATTACCTGTGTTTGCTGATGACATGATCCATTTTTAGAAGACTCCAAAACACTGCACCAAAAGACTACTAGAGCTGATAAATAAATTTAGCAAAGTTGCAGGATCACATATATAAATCAACTGCTTTCCTATACTCCAATAATGAATCTGCTGAGAAAGAAATTAGGAAAACTACCCAATTCACAATAACCTAAAAAAAAAAAACTTAGTCATAAATCTAACCAAGAAAGTGAAAAATCTCTACAATAAAAACTGTAAAAATTGAAGAAAGAAATTGAAGACCTTAGAAGACACAAAGGCCTCCCATGCTCTTGGATAGGCAAAATTAAGATCAAAATGACCATCCGACCAAGGGCATTACAGAAATTCAATGTAATCCCCATCAGAATACCAATGAAGATTCATTTGGAAGAAGAGACCCAGAATAGCCAAAACAATCATGAGCAAGAACAACAATGCAGGAAGCATCATAGTGCTGAACCTCAGACTGTACTACAGAACTATAATGACAAAATGGCAAGGGACTGGCACCAAAATAGACGTGAAGACCAGTAGAAGACACAGGGACAAATCCACATAGATAGTCATCTGATACTCGACAAAGGTGCCAAAAACATAAACTGGAGAAAAGATAACCTTTTTTTAACTAAATGGTGCCAGAGAAAAAGAGAAAACTAGAAATCTACATGTAGAAGAATGAAACTTGGTCCCTCTCTCATTCTGAACAAAAATCAACTGATACTGGGTCAAAATCTACAAATTAGACTAGAAACTCTTAACTGCTAGAAGAAAATGTAGGTTCAACACTCCAATATATTGACACAAACATTGACTTCCTTATCAGGATTTTTAAGGCACAAGAAACAAACACAAATCAGTAAAAGTGCAACGGCATCAAATTAAAAAGACTCTGCACAGCAAAAGAAACAAGAACGTGAAAAAAAGAACCTGAAGAATGGAAGAAGATCTCTGCCACTTGCTCCTTTGCCAGGGATTAATATCCAGAATATATAAAGAACTCAAAACCTTAACACCTTATTCACCAAAAAAATGAATAGCCAATTAAAAATGGGCCAAAGAATTAAGCAGATATTTTTCAAGAGAAGAAATGCAAAGGATCAACATATATATGAAAAAATGTTCAACATCTCTAGCAATCATGAAAAGCATATCAAAACTACATTGAGATTTCATCTCACTCACTACAGTCAGAATCATTTGCATCATTAAGAATACAATTATTAATAATTGTTGAAGAGGATATGGGGAAAGAAATACTCTCATACATTGTTGGTAGGACTGCAAATAAGTATAACCACTCTGGAAAGCAGTATGGAGATTCTTCAAAAAACTAGGAATGGAACCATTATATGACCTAGAGATCCCACTCCTTGGTGTATATCCAAAAGCTATCCAAAAGTTGCTACTATAAAGATATAGTCATATTGATATTTATATGAGTGCAAATCATATTAGCTAAATTGCAGAACAGCTCAAATACCCACCAACAGTCAAATGGATAAAGAAAATGTGGCATATATATACATAATAGAGTCACCCAGCCATAAAGAAGAATGAAAATTATGGCATTTCCTGTTAAATGACTGCAACTAGAGAACATTATGCTAAATGAAATAAGCAAAACCCCAAAAGTCAAGGGTCAAATGTTTTCTCTCATATGTGGAAGCTCATATAAAATAAAGGTGAAAAAGTATGTGTTTTGGGGAGAGATAATTACATGGAAATAGAAGAAGTTCAGTAGAAGAGGACTGAGGGGGAGAGAGGAGGGACATGAGAAGGGAGTAGGCATAGAATGAATCTGGCTAAACTTTCCCTTGTACACAAATGAATAACATCACAGTGAATTTCAGTTCCCTCTTCCTTCTCTTCCTCCCTCCCCCTGTTCCTGTTCCTTTTCTGTTTCCTCCACTCTACTGGTCTTTCTTTATATCTATGAAGTTTTTTTTTTTAATTAGTGCATTATGGTTACTATATCTTTATTATACCCATAGTGCATTAAATTTTTTTAAAAAAAACTTTCCTTACTGATACATGCTTTACTTAAGAGGACTATAAAGCCATCTAATTAGGCAGTATACTGTTCAGAACACATTGCTCAGAAATTTGGTAGTTTGTTCTGCCTCTTGAGTGATCTTAACAAATACGATTTAGCATACACAAGAAAACACCCACTTTAACAGCCCTTCGTTCAATACTGTAAATCAAATAAGAAAATTCAGATGAGGTTTTGGTCAAATTGGAATGGGACAGACAGGGCAGCATGTAAAAAGTGCCCAGTAAACTAAGTATTTGCTATTGATTTCAGAAACCCAATTCTGTATTTTTCATACTGGCCAGATATACATATTACCATCCAAAGAATGGAATTATTTTTTTAGAAAGAAGAGAACAAAGGTATTTTACTTCAGTGCCCCCACAGACATACAAACACTGAGCTGCTAGATTTGGCTTTGTGATACACTCACATTCTTCCCACTGTCCCAAAAGGAAAAACATTTGCACTTAGTGTTAGCGACCCCAAAGTCACTCAGTGTCCCATTGTTTATACATGAGAACAACAGGCTTCAATTTTCTGTCAATAGTAATCTTGTTGGCACAAAATAACTTCTTATTATTCCTGTCCCCTGACAAATAGTGAGATGAGAAGGGAGAGCCTGTGGAGGACACCTTTTTAAAGTAAAATGACACTCATCTCCTTGTAGGTGATTTCAAGACATTTAATATTCTTCTTGCCCCACCCCCAACCCAGCACTGTCGCCCCATCTCACCCCATTTTCCATCAGGATTACATTAGCTTGAAAGCTGACAATTCAATCACCTCTAAAGCAACCATTTACTCTGTTATTTAATAGAAGGGGGAAACCCAGTTACCATAACAACTCACATCCACATGGTAATTATGGAGAATCTAAAATTCAGCAAACCATACTTTTCACAGTGTTTTCTAGAAAGAATCTGCAACAAGCACAGAAAAATTTCTCCCCATTATAATTCACAATTTCCATCTAATTGTTTCTTATTACATGGCTGTTCAAACTACTCCATATATTTCATAGGAAATATGTTTTTAAAATAAAAAGGAACTGAAAGAAAAAGTGAAATACACTTCTTATATTTCAAATGATTGGTTTCATCATATGTACTTTGGGGCATCAAGAAAAAAAATTTAAGAAAGCAGAGGTAAAACAAAATCTATAAAGCAAAAAGAATCAAATGATGATTACTTTTTTTAAAAAAAGAAAGAAAAAAGAACCAAAGATTTTATTCAGAGTACAGCTTCCAGCAAGTAAGGATAAACTATCTCTAAACTAAAAATGAAAAAAAAAATAAGCTCATTACTTAATTCTGATGGTGAAATATGGTTGGGTAGCAGTGGCAGGATCAAGAAAATCTGCATGTGTTTAGAAATAGAGAAAATAATGAAGCAAGGCTGCCAATTCAGCATCACCCAATTTAGGTGAGACTGTCATGTCAAAGTTAGAAATGCCAAAGGATGATGAGACTCGTGGTGAATTCCAGGGAAGAAAACTGTCATTCACCTTCAGCTTCCTCCTTAACAGGGACAAAGTTAACCTCAGGATGAGAAGATACAAAATCAGAAAAGAGGAGGAAGTCGCCTGAGCTTGTAGAAACCCTACAAGATCTAAAATGACCACTCATGATCCCCAATTCACAGGAGTGAACAGTTTCTTCAGTTTTAAAGAAATGTAAACAAGACAGCAATTATGCAGTACTTGTATATCAGGTCAAACACAAATCAGATTGGATCTGTGATTCTTCCAAAAATATCAGGGAAAATATCATGTTAAACAAAGATAACAATAATAAACTTTGTAAAAAAGGCATAAAACACTTTTTTTTTTAGAGAGAAAGAAAAAATTTTTTAATATTTATTTTTTAGTTTTCAGTGGACACAACATCTTTATTTTATTTGTATGTGGTGTTGAGGATCGAACCCAGCGCCTTGTGCCTGACAGGGGAGCACACTACCGCTTGAGCCACATCCCCAGCCCTGCATACAACACTTTTGTTGTCAGGAACAAGCCAAGGATCATGTCCTCTCTCTCCACTTTTGTATTGAACCAAAGATTTTATTCAGAGTACAGTCTTGAATTTTATACAAGATACATAAGAAAAAGTACAAAACTGATTAAAGAAATCAATAATAAATTAAATTAATGGAGAGATATTGCATGTACATAAATAGGAAGACTCAATATTGTCAAAATGTCAGTTGTTCCCAACTTAATCTAATGATTTTCATGAGCCAAAAATTCCTTCAAGTTATTCTACAGATATCAAGAAACTGACTCTAAAGCTCATATGGAAGGGCAAAATACCCAGAAGAGCCAACATTATATTGAAGGAGAACAAAATGGAAAGGTGCCACTCCCCAACTTCAAGACTTATCATAAAGCTACAGGAATCAAGACAGTGTGATATTGGTGAATGACAAGGGAAATTGATCAATGGCACAGAATAGAGAGCTACATGAATGGCAAGTGAACAGATGAAAAGACATCATTAGTCATTATCCTTCCTCCATTATCCTTCTTCTACTCTACTGGTCTTCCTTCTATTTATAGTTTTTTTGTTGGTGCATTATAGATATATACAAAGGTGAAATTCACTGTGATGTATTCATATATGTATATACATAGCATAATTTAGTCAATTTCATTCCTTAAATCTTCTGTTTTCCCATCTTTCTTCCTTCTTTCTTAGTACCCCTTAGTCCCTTTCTATTCACTTTATTATCACAGTATTACTAGATAATACAAACAAGAAAAGACATTACAAGAATATAGAATAAGATACCTCATGAGCACAGATGCAGAAATTTCTAACAAACTTTTAGCAAACCAAACACAGCAATATATACAGGATAGAACATTATGGAGTTTAATCCCAGGAATGCAGGTTAGTTTGCATTGGAAAATCAAGGAAAATAATTCATCATATTTCAATAGATATACAAAAAGCATTTGACAAAATTCGATATCTATTTGTGATAAAATTCTCAGCAATGGTGAAACACTGAATGCTTTTTCTAATACCATAAATAAGACGAGAATGTCTACTCTGTCTAGTCCTGTTCAACATAGTATGATCAGGTACTAATAAAGGAATGGAAGGAATATAGATACTAATTAAGACCATCTTTCTTCACAGACAATGTTACAATAAAAACAAAAATAATCTACAAAAAGGCTACAAGAATTTATAAGTAAGTTTAAAAAGGTCAGGGATGAAAAATCAATTGTATATTTACATACTATCAATAGAAATTTAAACAAAAGGTCTAATTGTAATACCATGACAATGTTTACAGATATGTAATACTTAAGAAATTTCACAAAATGTGTCTAAGATTTGTAACACAAAAACAACAAAATATCACTCTAAGTGGAAAGACATATCTTGTACCTGATTATAGAAACTAAACATTACTAAGTTGTCAGTTTTATCCCAAGTTGACTTGGGAACTCGACACATTTACAATCAAAATCACAACAGGCTTGTGTGTGTGTGTGTGCATGTGTGTATGCGTGCTTGTGTGCGTGCTTGTGTGTGCGTGTGTGTGTGTGTGATTTCTCAAAACTCATCTAAAATTTAGAATAAAAGCAAAGGGCCTAAAATTGTCAGGAAAAATGTTTTTTGGAGAAAAAGAAGCAAAGTTGGAGAACTCATACTACTTCAATACTCATCAAAAAGTGTCAGTAAATAACCTGTGTGGTTTTAGTGAAAGTCTAGACATATACATCAATAGAACACAAGTGAGTATAGAAAAAGGTCCACAAAAATATGGAGAGATGATTTTCATCAAAACTCCTTAGGTAGTTCAGGGAAGAAAGGATGGTATTTTCAACAAACATAGTTTGTACCTTATAAAATTTTAACTAAATGGATCACAGTCTAAAATTCAAGGCTTAAAGTATAAAACTTCTACAAGAAAATGGACTATCCATGAACTGATTTTTAGATAAACTAAATGTGTTATATCCAAACAGTAGAATGCTATTCTGCCCCAAAAGTAATGAGGTACTGATACATGCTACTACATAACCTTGAAAAGATACTAAATGAAAAAACCATACTCCAAAACACCCACATATTATATGATTTTATGTATATTAAATGTCCAGAATAAGCAAATCTACAATGACAGAAAGAGATTAGAAGTTTGCAGGAGGCTAAGGTAAGGGAAATTAGAGTATGATTACTTAGGGGTGTAGAATTTGTTTACGGGTGATGAAAATATTCTAAAATTAATTGTGGCAATGGCATATATCTCCATGAATATATTGAAAACCAATGAATCATACAATATAAATAAGTAAATTTTATGACAAACAAATTTTACCTCATTTTTTTCAAAAAAAAATAAAAATTAAACACAGGAGTTTAAAAAAACAAATTTTTGAAACCTCAAGTTAAAAAAAACAATTAAAAGAAAAATGTGATAAATTAGAATGCTTCAGAATTAAAAACCTACTCTTCACAGACAATGTTAGAGAAATGAAGAGACAAAGTACAGACCACATAAAAACATTTACAAAATTCATTTCTAATGTAGACTATATTAAGGATTCTCATTTGAATATAACATCAGTAAGGGGGGGCGGGGGGAAACAGCAAAAGATTAGAGCATACACTTTGTGGAAGAAACTAGATGAATGGCAAATGAACAGATGAAAAGACACCATTAGTCATTAAAGGAAAACCCTAAAAGGAAAACATGACCCAAGATCCCAAGGTAGTTTTTAAAAGTTCTCTGATTGACCTAGAAGAACACAGTTTCACTTTCCTGTGTTTTCAATTACCTACAGACAACTATGCTCTAAAAATATAAAATAAACGGTTCATAATTTCTAAGTTCCACATCATTCTGAGTAGCCTGATGAAATCTTGCACCATCTCATTCTAGACATGAGTCATCCCTTTTGTCCAACATATTTACACTGTATACACTAACAGCCCCTTAGTCACATAGTAACCCTCTGAGGTATCAGATCAACCGAGATGATATTGAAATGTTTGTGTTCAAGTCACCCTGACTTTACTTAAAAATTGCCCCAAAGCATGAGAATGGGGAGGGTGGCATTTTGTATATGCCCAAGAGAAGCCATAAAGTGAAAAGGTTAAAATTCTTGACTTAATAAGGAAAGGGAAAGAATCACCCTAAGGTTGCTAAGCTCTACCGTAAGAATAAATCTTCTATCTGTGAAATTGTGAAGAAGGAAAAATAAATTCATATTAAATTTCAATGTCACACCTCAAACTGCAAAATTTATAGCCACAATATATGCTAGGTGCTTAGTTATGATGGAGAAGGTATTGCTGCATGAGGTTTAGTAGTATCTGTGGTTTCAGGCATTTGCCATGTAAGGTCTCAGTACATACCCCTTTCAGATAAGAAAAGACAACTGTATAGGATAGTTCAAGGACCTCATTCCTGGGTTCATATTCTAGGTTCCTCCACTTAGTTTTAAGACCTTGAGCAAATTAACAGGACCTACCCTCAGAGGATTAATGTAGAGATTAAACAAATTAATAAGCAGATACTCCCAGAGGAGCTTCCAGTTACAGGATCCCATCAAAAATTTAAAATGTCATAAATTTAAAGTGCATTTATTACATCTAACCCAACAACCATCATAGCTTGGTCAGACAACAGACTGTAGAATATCAGTAGTTTACCATCAGGATCAAATGCCTGCTTGGGAGTTGCAGTTTGCTGCCACTGCCTACCCTCAAGAGATAGTATCATATTGTATCTTGATAACCCACACACAAAAAAATGCAAATTCAAAGTACAGTTTCTACAGAACCCATTCACTTTTGCACCATCATAAGGCAAAAAAAAAATCATAAGCCAAACTATTTTAAGTCTGGAACACCTATACATACAGCAATTTTAAAAGTGTCTCAGCTGATTACAGCCTATTATTATTACAACTTATTATCAAGCAGCTCTAAAGGCTCATATTATTTTTGTCACATAGTTTGAAAAACTGTATAGCTGATTCTCTTTATTATATTTTTTAACACAAATGAACTAAAGTAACCAGAAGATGGAATATGAACTAAAATCCTATCATGGAGATGGATTCAAACTAAAAAGCCTTTTCTCAGCAAAAGAAACAATCAGTGAGGTGAATAGACAGCCTACAGAAGGGGAGCAAATTTTTACCACATGTACAGATAGAGCACTAATCTCTAGGATATATAAAGAACTCAAAAATCGTAACACCCCCCCCAAAAAAAAAACCCACAATCAATAAATGAGCTAAGGAACTGAACAGACACTTCTCAGAAGAGAATATACAATCAATCAACAAATATATGAAAAACTTTTCAACATCTCTAGCAATTAGAGAAATGCAAATCAAAACTACTCTAAGATTTCATCTCTCTCCAGTCAGAATAGCAGCTATTAAGAAGACAAACAACAATAAGTATTAGCAAGCATGTGGAGAAAAAGGCACACTCATACATTGCTGGTGGGACTGCAAATTTGTGCAACCAATATGGAAAGCAGTATGGATATTCCTTGGAAAACTTGGAATGGAATCATCATTTGACCCAGCTATCCCTCTCCTCGGTTTATACCCAAAGGACTTAAAAACAGCATATTACAGTAATGCAGCCACATCAACGTTTATAGCAGCACAATTCACAAGAGCTAAACTGTGGAACCAACCTAGATGCCCTTCAGTAGATGAATGGATACAGAAACTGTGGTATATATACATAATGGAATAATACTCACTCAGCACTAAAATAAAATCAAATCATGGCATTTGCAGGTAAATGGATGGAGTTGGAGAATATTATTAAATGAAAGTAAGCCAATCCCAAAAAACCAAATGCCAAATGTTTTCTCTTATGTGAGGATGCTGATTCATAACAGGGATGAGGGAAGAGAGCATAGGAGGAATGGAGGAACTTTAGATAGGGCAAAGAGGAGGGCAGGGAAGAGAGGGAACAGAGGATAGGAAAAGCGGTGGAATGAGATGGACATCATTCATCAAGTACATGTGTGAAGAAACGAATGATGTGACACTACTTTGTGTACAACCAGAGACAGGAAAAATTGTGCTCTACATGTGTACTATGAATTGAAATGCATTCTGCTGTCATATATAATTAGAATAAATAAATTTTTTAAAAATACTACCATAGGTTTCACAGAATTCTGTGAAATATACCTCTAATTGACACCTAAAATATTCTAGACTCTCTATTACAAAAGCTACAAGTATATGAACCCAAAAATTTCCATCATTTGTATCTAGGGCACATCTCATAAGTTCAGATACCAATATCTGGATTTATAAGATATCTTCAGCTATCCTCACTTTGACGGTTTTTCTTGATTCTTTGATGGTGACTTTAAAAAATTAGCTTTCTGTGAAGATTTTAAACTCTAGTTGTTCTCCAAATACCTAAGTATACACATTAAAAACAAACAAACTAAAAAATGTACCAAATCTCTCCTTTTTCCATGACAATTAATAAGATACCAGGGAAAAATAAATGTAGAAATTGCCTATGTTGTTCCTTTTTTTTTTTTTTTGTGAAATTCAACCTCTCTTGTTCTCAGAGAAACATTACTTTTCCAAAATCCTTTCTTTCTCTTTAATTGGATGAAGACACTGTATTAGACAAGAAGTCTTCAAAAAAAGATCTATACAATTTTGACTCTAAATACATGAAAGAAAAATAGATGGCAAAAGGACAAAGATGGGTCTTCAAATTCCTTTGTACTTCAATACACTATTATACTGGTGACAATTAGCATACAGACTATAATCTAACCAAATTAGTGACACTAGGATTTATAAATTATGCATCAAAGCATAAGATTTTATATGTACATATCTTAGAAATGCTAGTTATTTAACACTAACTCAAATTTTTATAATTCATGTCTTCTTTTATAACTGTTTTTATTTAGAACTTATATTTTCATGTATGACCTATTGTGTCTTAATTATATAAAATACTGTGATATTTTCTCTTGTTATTCATACATTTTAATTTATATACACATAAGTGAATATCATCAAAAAATGACAACAACAAAAAATATCCTCCCCAAGTGCTTTCTAGATTCTCTATTTCCCCTGGTTTTGTTATAATCTGCAATGATCAGATTTATGCAAATCATTTAATGGCATCATAAAACTTCATTTTTTTAATTAGAAAGGAAAATTAAGATAAATACTTATATCACAGTTTTTCTTTAAATATACTACGATTAACTGTTAATTCTATTCAAAAATATAAATATTGGTGTCCTATATACTTTGAAAGGATTAAAATTAAGAAATAGGGAATATTTTTCTTTAATAAGTTGAAATTTATTCTAAACAGTGGAAGTATGACATTGATGAAATAAACCAAAGCTCTAGATGCTACACCTTAATAATTAGGTGGAGAAGTAGCATGGCAGTTTCTTTCAGAAATACATCAAAATGTTTTAGCATTCTTTTTGGTCAGTTATTTTAGGAGCCTCTAAGAGAAATTTTAATTACAATTAAAAAATTGCTTCCTAATAAACACTCAACTTCATAAACAAAGGGAAGGAGAGACACTAAAACACATACAAAGAAGAGGCTATTGGAGAGGGAAAGAACCTACCTCATGAACAAGAGCAAGTGATGTCTGCTTGAAGCTTCGCCCTCTACTGGCCATTAGTCGATTCAGTGGTTTGCCATCTTTACTCTGATACATGGATACATCGTAACAAAATAACATACCACCTGTTAAATAAATAAATAAAATTTAACAAAAATGACGAAAAGTATCATTTAAAGTAAAAAAAAGAAGTACATAAAAACATTTACGATAGAAAAACATCATTAAATATATTCTCAATGATACATATTCAATATATGGAGAACCATATAAATGAAAAGATAATTTTGTCAAGGTATTTGTCGTTTTGACTATTGGTGTGTAAGGAAAAAAAAGGTGAGATATAAATTTAACACTTAAAATATCACTTATTTATAAGTCATTTGTAAACAAGCACTTTTAAATACTTACAAATAAACTAACAAATTTATAATCCCTGGTTTTAAATTTTAGAAACAATTGGTTGTAGAGAGCCTTCTAAACCTTTTTCCCCTAAAACAAATTTTGTTGAAAGAGAAACATATGCACATATTTATCCTTATGAACTCTGATAACATGGGGTCCATCAGGTTACACCCACAAGTGAACAAGCTATTCCCCAAAACTGTACTCATTCACTGCTGTCTTCTCCATGTCCTTCCAAAACCTGGCCCAACCAAGTTCTAAACTGACTTTCCAAGCTCCAGCCACAAGATCAAGAAAGCAAAGGCAGTCAAGGAGGGTCACTGGAGGGTGAGCTGGGGAAGGGGGTCTGGGAAACTATACCAGCAGTTTTGAACAAATGAGAAGGCACTTTTAGGTACCAAGATTACTTAAAATACTGAGATTACTTTTTTAAAAAACATCTTTTATTGAAGTATGACAAACACAAAGTGCACATATTGTAAGTATTCATCTCAATGAATTGCAGCACATTGATCAAACACGTTTGAGTAGCACCCAGATCAGGAAGCCAAACATAATCAGAATCTCCAAAGCCCTTCCTCGTGCCTCCCTCTAGTCACACACCTGGTTACTTTATTATAAATGAAATTAAATTGTGTAAGTCCTTTTTTAAATATTATTTTAGTTGTAGATGGACACGATACCTTTATTTATTTATTTATTTTTATGTGGTGCTGGGGATTGAACCAAGCGCTCTACCACTGAGCCACAACCCCAGTCTGTGTATGTCCTTTTAATATTGACTTCTTTTACTCCACCTAATTGTTGAGACAATCATTCACATTGTTATTAGCAGCTATATATATAGTCATTCTCTGATGAATAATATTCCATCATATGAATACACCACATTTATTTATTTGTTTTATGTCAAAAGCATTTAGATAGTCTCCACATGTAGGGCTACTCAAATAGGACTGCTATGAACATCACAGTATATATATATATCTTGGTGACTTCATTTGGATTAATTCCTAAGAATGAAATAACTGGGTAAAAGGGCATGAATTTATTCAGTATCAGTTTTACAAAGTGTTGAATGACTTATATTTCCATCAGCATTTCTGGTTATTCTACATATTCACCAATACAATCATCCTTTGGTTCCATGGGGATTGGTTACAGGAACCCCCATGAATATCAAAATCCATGAATGCTCAAGTACTTTATGTGAAAAGACAGTATTTGCATACAATCTATTCACATCCTCTGTATACTTTAAAATCATTTCTACATTACTTATTGTTATAGTTTGGATCTGAAGTGATCCCCAAAAACTCACATGTGAGATAATGTCTCTAAATAAAATACAAAATAAGGCCAGGGATGTGGCTCAGTGGATGAATGCCACAGAGTTCAATCACCAGTACCAAAAAAAAAAAAAAAAAAAAAAATTCTGAAGTTAATGAAGTTGAATTGACCATCATCTCATATGTTCACTGAACATTTGAACACTCTTCTTGAAGCATCCATTAAAACCATTTTCCTGCTTTTTCTACTGAGTGTCTTTTACTCACTGATTTACAAAGGTCTTTATACATTCTGAATGAGTCCTTTATCAGACATATGTTGTAAAGACCTTTGTGCATTCTCTAACTTGCATTTTCACTCTCCATTAATATAGTTTCATTAATACATGTTCTTAATTTTAATTAATTTGCCATTCTTTTTATAATTAGAGCTTCAAATTACAGAATTACTTGTATAAAAGACCACACATTCACTCCACAGTACTGTAATGTTACCTTTTCCATAAATCTAGTGATCGTGTGTGTGTGTGTGTGTGTGTGTGTGTGTGTGTGTGTGTGTGCGCGTGTGTGAATGCTCTGTATTCTTCATTGGTCTGACCATCAGTCCTGGCACTAATACCACCCTGTCAATTATTGTGGGTCTATAATAGGTCTTCCAATCTGGTAAAGTACTTTGTTGTTTTGCCTCAAGATTGCTAGATTATTCTTGGCCTTTTGCATTTCCACACAGATTCTGGAATCAGCTTATCAATTTCCAGTATAGACTGTGATTGAGTTGAATCTACATATTAATTTGGTGGGAAGGTATATTCATACAACATGCATTCTTCTAGTCCATAAACATGGCATGCCACTCCACTTAATATTTTTTCCTCAATAATATTTTGCAAATAAATTAATTTTAAAAATGAAAAAAACAGTATTTTATAGCTTTCATGATCCAAGTTATAAATTTGTTTTAGATACTTGATATTTTCGATGCTATTATAGTTTTTAAATTTCATTTTCCACCTTTGTACATATGGCGTACTCCTGAATTCATTTACTAATTTTGGGAATTAATCTGTAGATTATTTTGAATTTTCTATGTAGACAATCATGTCTTCAAATAATGAATGTGTCAAACTATTTTTTTATTTTCCATTTTCATTGTTTTCTATCACCCATGGCTTATTTTAAAGCATATTGTTCAATTTCCAGGCCTCTGAAGATATTCCAGTTATACTTTTGTTATTTACTTTTAGTTTAACCCCTTTGTAATCTAAGGATAGATTCTAAGTGACCTCGATATTGGTCCTTCATATGTAATTTTGGTAAATTTTTCATGTACTATTAAAAAGAATATGAATTTTCTTATTGTAATGTATAATAGTCTATATATCAATATGTTCATTCATATATTATTCATATATTTTGTGAACCAAGTTGCCTACTCTGCTAGCCAGTGAAAAGAAGCTTCCAGTACTATTGTAGGTTGGTCTGTTTCCTCTTTTAGTTCTCCTCATTTTAAAATATATTTTGAAGTGGTTATTTCACATACATCAATTAGAATTATATTTTCTTAATGGAGTACCTTCTTTATTTCCATGAAATATCCCCTTTATTTCTTGGTTCTTTTTTGTACTGTTTCTTTGTGTTTTAGACAGTGTATAAAAGAACCACAGATGCTATAAAAATATTTATATTTATCATACAGTAGTTTTCCTCTCCCTCGTTCAAACAGACTGGATAAAGAACTAATTATGGGTTAACCTTGGTTGAGCTTGATGGTAGTTTTGTGAAATCTATTTCCATTCAGTCCTGTTCCTGGAGCATGTCATTCTCCTTCTATACCCCATTCCACATCCCCACATCCAAGATTTTAGACTAATCGATTGTCTAATGAGTCTTTGACTCCCCAATCTGGCAAGATTATGGGAGAGTCAGGTCTGCTCTCTTAAATTTAGCTCTTTAACCTCCCATATCATAAACTGTTAAATCCTGGCAAATATCTTACGGAAAAAACAGATTCTGGGCTTGAGGTTCTTCACGTTGCTTAGCACCACATAAAGGCCAAAATCTCTGGTTTTCCACCTCCTGCACCAGTGTTGAGAGCCACAGCCGAAGGGGCCCCAGCAAACTTTCAGACTGCCAGCTGATGATTGGCTCACAGCGGCCCCAGCAACTTCTAGCTGATTGGCTCCTCTGCAGTGATGCTCATTGGGCTGTTTCCCTGCCCTTTCAGACTACGGAGCTGCTCACTGGGGGACTTTTTTGGCTCCGCCCACGCGACCCAGCCAATCGGCCTCAAGAGCAGGAGGATTGTGGGAAGTGGAGAGGCTTGTGATTTTGGGAGAGGCTTGTGGGAAGCCAGTGGTGGCAGTTGGGCTCTGAGGGTTTTTCCTGAGGAGCTGTTTTGTTTGGCGTGTGTAGTTCTAAAAATAAAGTTAGTTTCTTTTGACAAGTGCTCCTGATTGTGCCCAGCCAGACTGTGGCATTTGGTGGCCCGTACGGGGAAACCCGCGACCTTGGCATTATCAGCACCAAGAGTTTTTGGGAATACAGAACAAGCAATGCCATTAATAAAACAACTGGCTTATGACCAAGTGAATCGTTGGTGCAGAGAAATCATCAGACCATGGAAACACGAAGATTTAAAGACATATAATAAATTATGTAGAGACATTAATGAACAAGAGCAAGTCGTGGCAGCTGCAGTAAAACAGGCTTTAGATACCAGAATTCCTATCTTCATCCCAGTGCCAATGAAGACAATGTAAATTGTTAATAAAATTGTTTTCTTTTAATGCCTTCTGGAATGTTACATAATTTTTTCTTTAGCCATTATTGCCAGAATTCCTATCTTCATCCCAGTGCTGGTGAAGACAAAGATAAAACCAATCTACAGCTTCTGCAACAGCCATCACTGAACTGCTTGCAGAACTTGCCTGGACTATGTATCACTTATATGCATTGTGAACTATCTGTTGGTGCAGCGACTTGTGGTAGTGTTGGGATATTTTTGCTGATGATGTCATTGGTGGTACAATTTTTCCAAAAGGAGCCGTCAGTTGGCTTGGTGAATCTTCCTCCCTTCTGGTTGTCATGGTCATTCAGCTAAAATTTGGGGGCCAACAGAAGTGAGGCAAAGAACCTCACCCCCCCCCCCCCGCTGGTACAAAGACCTATCCACAGGTGTGGCTGTATACTGGACTGGTAGTCAGTGATGGGTAAGATCCAATTGCAATGGTACCAACCTAAGACAGGAGGCTGACGCCTTGAGGTCAGCTCATCTGATAACGGGTAAGGACCATACGTACTATTGGACAACCTAAGGCAGGCACGGTCCCTAAGCCACATGCTTGTTGTTTAAACAGAGAGGGGGAGATGTTGAGAGCCACAGCCGAATGGGCCCCAGCAAACTTTCAGACTGCCAGCTGATGATTGGCCCACAGCAGCCCCAGCAACTTCTAGCTGATTGGCTCCTCTGCGGTGATGCTCATTGGGCTGTTTTCCTGCCCTTTCAGGCTACGGAGCTGCTCATTGGGGAACTTTTTTGGCTCCGCCCACACGACCCAGCCAATCGGCCTCAAGAGCTGGAGGATTGTGGGAGGTGGAGAGGCTTGTGGTTTGGGGAGAGGCCTGTGGGAAGCCGGTGGTGGCAGTTGGGCTCTGAGTGTTTTTCCTGAGGAGCTGTTTTGTTTGGCGTGTGTGGTTCTAAAAATAAGTTAGTTTCTTTTGACAAGTGGCTCCTGATTGTGCCCAGCCAGACTGTGGCACACCAGCCTCTTGCTAGGGGGAGCCTGAAGGCTGCCATTCCAGCTGTGACCATAATTCACAAGTGCACCCAGGTAAGAGTAGAGTGCTATAGATTTCACTATCAATTCACCACTTTAGGGGTTTTCAGCTCTTGCCTGCTTTGTTTTAAGGTCCATTTTCTTAGCCAGTCTTTGTTTCCTAAGCACCACAAGACCAAAGACCAAAGGAGATTTCATTTTGCCTTTCAGAAGCTTTTTTTTTTTTTTTAAGAGTGAGAGAGAGAGTGAGAGTGAGAGAGAATTTTTTTAATGTTTATTTTATTTTAGTTTAGTTTTAGTTTCAGCGGACAGAACATCTTTGTTTGTATGTGGTGCTGAGGATCGAACCCGGGCCACACGCATGCCAGGCGAGCACGCTACCACTTGAGCCACATCCCCAGCCCCTTTCAGAAGCTTTTCAAATAGCTTTTTCATTTTTGGAGCAAACCCCAAATTAAAAAAAAATAATGTCCTATGAGGAAAATCTCCCAATTTGCCAATCTAGATTCATGTCACCACTAAAATCCTCATTAGTTTCTCTTTCCTCCAATAGGCCAGACCTGTACCTGGACCTTCCCCTAAACTTAACCCAAAATCAGAATCAGTGAATTTCCTCCACTGGGAGACAAGCAGTTCTAAAATTCCATTCTGAAATTTTATGTCTTTGCTTATACAGTTCTCTGGTACCTTTTAAAATGTGATTATTTATTTTTGTAATTCATCCAAGCTGCATCTGGATGTTAGTGGCAGCAATAGTAGCAATGCATATTAACCCCTACTTTGAAGGGAATTTAAATAAGAACATTAAGAACTTTACCTCAGGCTGGAGGTATAGCTCAGTTGGTAGAATGCTTGCCTTGCACGCACAATGCCCTAGGTTCAATCCCCAGCACCACAAAAAAAAAAAAAAAAAAAGAAGAAGAAGAAGAAGAAGAAGAAGAACTTATGCCTTGATACCATGAATGCACTACTCTTACCTGCCAGGCCAGGTTTCAATCCTGGTTGCTTGTTCGTTTCATACATTTTCAATATAAAATTGGGGATTCCTGCTATAGTCTTTCCTTGGTCTGAGCGGATACCTCCTTTTAACGCTGAATGATAGATTCCACGTGGCATATTCACCATTTCTTGCTTCACAAGTGATGTAAAAAATTCCTCCAGAGCTGAAAATGGAGGGGAAAAAATGAAGTAAATACAGTATTCTGGAAGACAGATGTTTATTCTTAATTCATATATGAGCATCTAAGCTATATATCAGATTGAACTTTACATGGTTAAAAACTCTTGGTCCCCACATGCCTTTCTTAGTCTTCACCACTTAGAACATGATACCAAGTTATTCAAGCTTAAAAACTGAGGAGTCACCAAGCGCAGAGGCACACACCTGTATTTCCAGCAGCTTGGGAGGCTGAGGCAGAAGCATTGCGAGTTCAAAGCCAGCCTCAGCAAAAGCAAGGCACTAAGCAACTCAGTGAGACCCTGATTCTAAATAAAATACAAAATAGGGCTAGGGATGTGGCTCAGTGGTCAAGTGTCCCTGAGTTCAATCCCAGGTACCCTCATCCCCCGGAAACAGGAGTCATTCTCAGTTCCTCATGTCCCACGTGTAATCCATTAGCAAATCCTTCTGGCTTCACCTTCAAAGCATATCCCTAAATCCATCTGTTTACCTCCAATTTTATTGCCACTTACCTAGTTATCATTTTCTCTCTTACTCATAAATATTAATGTAAGAACTAGTTTCTTAGTTTCTATTCCTACTACCCAGAAGGCTGAATGTTATCACTCTCTTCCCTAACAATGTCTGACTTTTCACTGTATGTAGAATAATCACAACCTCTGACCATGACTGAAGGGTCATGATCATCCCTCTCCCTCTTACCTCATCTCTACCACCCACCCTTTCTCTCCATATTAAAGCCACACTTCCAAATGGATTCTTTCCATTCCTCAAAAATACAAAGTTGGTATTTTACTCAGGGTCCCTGAACTTTTTGTTCCTTCTATCTGGAACACATCAGTCCCAGATTGATCTGTTCTTTCTTGACCTTCAGGTGTTTCAAGGGAAGCTTTTCATGAACAATTATCATTCTGTAGTAATATTAGAACAATTATTAAAAAATGAATTTGATAGCAGTATGTGTTTATATTCAAGTGTCATTTTCCTAAGGACCACTAGAGGTTGCCCAATACAGAAACAAAGAAACATTAAAGGTAAACAAATCACATGGAATGGTAAACAAAAAAGCAAACTACTACATATACCTCTTAAAGGAACAAAAAGCAAGGATCCACCCCATTTTGCTGGAATTTCATTTCAAGTATACCTATCTAAAAGTCTCCTTTAAATAAAGGCAGCAAGTGCTTGGTGAAGCACCTATTATATGCCCAGTTCTGTCCTCCTGATACAAAAATCTCCTAGATCAAATCAAGCTTCTCTATTCAAAGCCCAGAAGATGTTTGGGCTATGTGGGATGTTTTCCATTATTCATCAGCTCTATCCTCTACTATTCTCAACCCCACTTTGTGCACTACAATAACAACTCTTAAGAAACACATCAGCAGGCTCCCTTGTTCTCTGGTTTTGGTTGGCTTCAACTAGTGAGAGACAATGGCAAGATATCAGAGATTAAAACAAAGTGAGGTCAGGGAATGCATCCCCCAGACACCTTCCAGTAGCTGCTATAGTCTGCATCTCTCCTGAAGGCCCTGACGTCCAAATTCCAATTGCAGACCAAAGACCCCAATTCCTGCATACTAAGGCATAGGTATAACTACTTCAAGCTAAGTATGGACTTTCAGAATGTGTCTATGAATCATTTGTTTGTGAAGATAGTGGCATGATGGTAACGAAGTAACTATGTGCCTTCTCAATAATGATTGGATTCCAACAAAAGGGATAAGCACACATGCCAAGGAACAGGTACACGTCTGCAAAAAGACTAAGCCAGAAATGGATACTTGTCTACCTACCAAGCTCCACAGCATTTTAGACACTTTCAAATAACTCCATCCCCTCCCCCCAAAAAAAACGTTTTAAATAAAGTTTATTCAGGAGACTGAATGGAGCTAACACACAGAACACCCTATTTCCCTAGCTAGCAACTAGGATTTTTTTCCATTGTCTTAGAGTCTTGCCCTGGTCTCCTCCTTACAGTTGACCAGGTGAGAATCTGAAAAGAGGCTGAAAATCTGTAGGATGTCACACAATTTTTTTAAACAACCCAAATGGCCTTCAAAAACTAATAAACTGTAGTATATCAACACAATGGAGTACCATTTACTAATTACAAACAAAGAAAAATAAAGCCAACTAATACAGGCAACAACTTGGAAGGATCTCAAATATATTACCTTGAGTGAAAAAAGCTAATCCAAAAACTCTACATACTGAAAATAAGTAGTAAGCTCCAAATAGGTCTATAATATAGTTAATAATATTGTGCCAATGTCAATTTCCTGGTTTTAGCAACACATTAGTGTTATGTGAGAAATTATCATAAGGGCAGAAATTATCATAAAAGGCACACAGGAACTCTCTCAACTACTTACAACTTCTTAACATCTAAAATTATTTTGAAATAGGACATTTTTAAAGTCAATAATAACAACATAAAATCAAGCAAATTACTAGATGTACTTTGCAGCTGCTTTTGTGTGTATTTGAAAGGAAGAAAAGGGCCAGGATTCACTGAATCTCAATGCAATCCACTTTTCTACCTGCAGCACCTGGGGACATCATATATCATTCATCCTATATTCTGTGGTCTACATTCCTAAGGCTGGCACCTTTGTCCTGGTATTTTAGTTCTCTAGTAATGAGGAAAAGGGAAAAATGGAAAACTTTGTCCATGGTGATGGTTTGCCAGATATAGCTGGCATCTGGACTACCTAGTTAACTGAATTTTCTCAAAACAACCACAGTTGTTGATCTTGATCGCTCCCCTTCTTGGGGAAAGGCACTGGTAGCCATCAAACAGACTCCACAGAAGAGCCAAAGGCCACTATAGCACTGTACGCACTGGGAGGACAGACACAACTAGACAACTTCACAATCCCACCTCTTTCTCAACCCCAGGTTCTCCTAGTGCCACAGGGCTGGAATGGGGAATGCATGTAAGAGGGGAAAAAAGTCATTTAAAAAGCCCAAAAGGACTTCTGGCCCCAAGGTTTTCTTAGGTACAAGAAGAACTCTAGATGACGAAGCTTGTGTTAAGGGGAGGTTCTAGATTCTGAAGAGCTCTGAGGTAGAAAGTGGGGGGAAAAAAGAAAACAGTGAGCAAGTCTTTAAGGCTTGTTTTAAACATCAGTGAAATCTCTGTGTGAGCTGTACCATTCAATTTTTCTCAGTGAAAAGAAGGCAGGGACAAGAGTTTAGTTTAGAAATAAATAATATATTTCGCACAATATCTCTGGAATCTCCATGAGGAAGAAACCAAGAAAAGAAACTTAGGCTAGGCTAGTGTGATGATGGTTTTCACTAAATTAAACTTCAAAAGTAGAATTAGAGCAAAGAGTAAAATATAACTAATACTGAAAAGTTACTGATCACTATTTACTTGGGGAATTTTTAGTTTTTTTAATAATCAGAAAATAAAATTTATAATAAGGCAAAATCCCAACTATTGTTCACAAGCAAACAAATTTCTCAGATGGGACAACCTATGGTTTCCTACGTTAGATATAGTAATGAGGCATATGAATATTTCTAAATATGACATACACATAGAATAAGTGACTATCACACGTATGCACTGGAATACTTTTTTAAAAGCCAAAGTCCTATAAGCTTTCATAAAAAGTCGAATGCCCATACAATTTGAACCATTTTAAAAAGCAATAATTCATGGCTCTCAAACATCTACAATATCTTTGGATTACTTAATACAAAGAATAAACTTATAATGATGAAACTACACAACAAGTCTATAATCTAAGGATCTTTTCACGTTAACATATTAACAAGGAGGCATTAATTAAACCAGTCCCACAACAAATTTGTCTTACAGAATAAATTTAGCTTTGAAAATGAATTTTAATTGTCAGTGAGACCAATTGTTTAAACTAGTTTTCCAGTTCAATTGTACTCAAGTCCAGTGGTTTTTGGTGTGTTTTGAACATGGCACTACTTAAAGCAGTCTACACAGAAGAGATGAGGGCACCTAGCATTTCAATTAGAAAGGAAATACCTCAAGTTAAATTAAACTACAGTATAAACATATCACAACAACAACAACAACAAAAAATCAGATGGTAAAAATCACTGAAACATGCTAGCTTCCCTGCAACCAAATAGGAGTCACCTGGTAAAACCAAAGGAGGAGTGAGTGACAACAGTTTCAAATAGCAAGGACCAGGAACCGAAAGATCCACATCCTCCTCATCTTCATCTTCATCCATCTCATCAGGAATAGGGATTTCTGGTCTTATCTGAAATGAAAAATATTATAGGGAAGATGATATAAAGTAAATTGTGGAAATCTTTGTGTTTTTTTGTACCTGTCAAGATTTTTAAATTGTTAGATTTTATCACTCTATAATGTCAAAAGGCCATTAAAAATAATTTCTTAACAATCTATTTATGTTCCTAATTGAATAGTAAATTCCAGTTGCCTTATCTAATACAATCTCAGACCCATTTAAAGAACTAACAGTAATAAAAGGAGAAAATCACCATAAGCCAGCATAAGCAGTGATTATTGCAGAAAACGAAGGAAATTCTACATCATCCAAAAATAAAATGCAAACACTAACATATCCAATATATTGAACTTTTATGGCTTACAATTAAGTATTTGCCTTGTCTGAATACTTTTTTTTTTAATTTTGTGGCTCTAGCTATACTTGTACGAAAAAACTTACAATATTCCAGTAGAGATATAACAAAGATCAGGGAACAACAAAAGGATTCAGTTGACTTTTTTTTTTTTAAGACTTGGCAGTTTGTTGCTACAGAATATAAAAACAGTAAAATCTGTAATTGGTAGCTATACTTTATGGTATCTAATTTGCATTTTGAAGATTTTGTGGTTGCTCTGTGATTAGTTAGGTTTGTGTGAACCAAAAATAAAAAAATGAAAAAGATTGCCACTATCATAGTTTTCACAAGATATAACTGTTAAGCAATTAATTAAATTTTTAATACTTTCAATGACATACCATCATAATGCCCACATGGAGATAATTAAGCATTAGGGGAGGAAATCAAAATATAAAAAGTGGTTGCTATAACCATAAAGTTCCAGAACCCAGTCATTACCATTAGCCTGTCTCCCGGAGTTATTTTTAGAAATAATTAACAATTCCTGCAGACTGCCTTCTTCATAGGTCCCCAAAGCACTGTTTCATTTAGGAACTGCACTGAGTCAGGATTCTTGCAGAGGGATAGAGGAAAAACGAGAGGAAATGCTTCTCCTAAGTATAATAATCTGAACACCAATGAAGCCTTTCAACCATAACTAGCATTCTCTTCACTAGAGTGAAAGCAACTTGACCACCCGAGTACTTTCCAAGACAAGACTCAATATTGAACCGGCTACACCTAAAGAGATAATATCACATATGAAGACATTCACTGACAACACTGCATACCAGAGAGAAACTGGCAGGTTTGGAAACCTTTTGGTTCTAATAATTAGGGTTTCCCAAGTGTTTCTCATCTGCATATATATTGGAATTTTCTAGGTTTACTATGATCAAGAGTTATCTTAGAGATAACTAAAGTGATCTAAAACATCCTGAATAAAGGAGCTGTTTCTGTGCCCCTCAGCCTCACACCCTTTTTGACAAACCATAGTTCTTTAGGAAAACAGAATCCCTGTGTGGCCCAGCAATTCCACTTCTAGGTCTATAACCAAGAGAAATCAAAACATAATCACATAAAAAATTGCATATAAAAGTTCATAGTAGTATTATTCATAAGAGCTCCAAAATGGAAACAAACCCAATGGTTCATCAATTGATGAATATATAGGCAAAATGTGGCATATCCATACAAGGGAGTATAATTCAGTCATAAAAAGGAGTAAAATATAGATACATGCTACACATAAGAGAACTTTGAAGGAAATCAGCCACAAAAGAGTGTATCTTGTATGTATCAGAAGGACCAGAATACACAATCTTATAGAGACAGAGGCAGAGCAAATGTTTCTTAGGTTTGAGGGTTGGGGAAAGGGGGTAATGTGGATTGACTACTAATAGAGTTTCTCTTAGGGAGAAAAGGGTTCTAAAATTAAAATGTGCTTGGTTTATGATTAGATGCCCAGTTCTTTAAATATATTAAAACACAGAATTGTACAGTTTAAATGAGTGTCTGTATGGTGTGTGAATTATATGTTAGTAAACCTGTCTATAAAGAAAGGAAGGAGGCAGGGAGAGAGAAGGAGGAAGATGAGCCACACAGGCTTTGCCACCACCTCCACCAGAGGGAATTGTTATGAACCTGTGTAGAAAGAATGCCGAAGGACCAAATGTTTTCAGAATTATTTGCTGTAAAAGGGATATCACTGTTGAACATACTTTAACCTATCCAGTCCTTCTGCTTAGTCAACCCAAACAGTATTCAGGCCATCAATATTTCTAAAAGACACAAGAGAAAGAGCTACCATGAAGAGAATAAAGAAAACTGATCTACTCATCCAATTTATCCAATTTCCTATTCAAGCAACTGGATGCTTATATTAATGTATCTGCTATGCAATGAATAGCATATGTCTACATCTTGGATATGCATAAATTATTACAAAGAAAGTACAGCTGTACAATCATTTAAAAGCAGATAATAAACTCCATGTTTTTATAATGATATGATGACAATCTTTTCCTTCTTTTTGGGGGGAGAAAGGGGGTATCAGGGATTGAACTCAGGGGTACTCAACCACTGAGCCACATCCCCAGCCCTATTTTGTATTTTATTTAGAAATGGATTAGAGTGAGTTGCTTAGCACCTCACTAAATTGCTGAGGATGTCTTTGAACTCACGGTCCTCCTACCTCAGCCTCCTGAGCCGCTGGAATTATAGGTATGGGCTGCCGCACCTGGCTGATATGATCACACTTTCATTATTTTTTTCTTCAAAGGTGAGCTGATTCTCTTGGACAAATTAGCACTTATTATTTGTTGGACCTCCATTCCATTCCATTTCCTTCCTTCTCTTCTCACTTTTTAAAGAATTATTTGTTTCAGCTTCCCTATGCAAACACCAGTATCCTCCATTGGTTTGTGTGCAACAATTGAATAAGCTAGCAAGAATCAAAATAAGTCTTATGAAAGAATACCTGTTGAAGTCATAAAATTTTGGCAATTGGATTCCATCAGCTGCTAAAAAACCCTGGAACAACTGCATCTCCATTTAAAACACACATGCAACAATAACAAAGCCCTTCCAATTATAGCTAAGCTGTGTTGAAAAAACTTAAATGGAAAGCCAAAAATATAAGCTGACAAATTACTTTTCAAATCTGCTTCAAATTGAATACTGGAAAGCTTAGCCTACAAAATGCCTTCCCCTCCAAGTTCCGAGCCAGATAACCTTTCAACCACCTTTCTGTGTGTATAACCTATGAAAATCCCAGAGTCTGTGCATAAACAGAGGATTTTAATTTGGAACATGTCAAGTATCTGCATAAATTCAGTTAAAAAGAGAAACAGCTTCTGATGAATGCAGTGACATTCACTTAAATCAAAGCCAAACGGGTTACGCCATATTTATACCAACCCTAGATGCATAATGAGTTCTTTTATATTACTTCTAAAATTAACTCCTGAAATCAACAAAACAATCTATCTTAAGATCTCTATAATAAAAAGTTTAATTTTTAAATAGCTGAAGATTTTTAATGAGTTTGAATCAGAGAAGGGAATCAATATCTCCTACCTGAACACATATCCATTTCTAACTCTTTTACCAGAAAAGCAACTCTATGTACTTGTTTTATTTTTTCCCCTTTTGAGAGGGCAGTGCTAACTAAGGCAGGGCAGATCAGTAAAGAGCTTTGGAAAATAGAAAAAAATACAACTAAAAGGGAAAAATCATTCTTGTCATTTTTTCAACATTAGAATCAATGAGTCCTCAAAAAAAGTCCCCCCAAATTTTGGAACCAACTTTTGATCTGCATTTTAAGTGGTACAAAGATACCAGTAATAACAAAATACATGCATCCATTCAACATCCCCAGCTCACAAAACAGGGTCTAACAGTAGATGTCCAACAAATCATCATTAAACTGATGCAAATGTTGGGTATTCATCACCTCTAGTTCCACAGAGTGTCCTAATAACAAGTCAGTGACAAGAAAGATGAGTTAATGGATGTGGTATCAGCTCATGTGGGATCTCATTCAGCTCTACTATCCACTGGACATTGTCCATCTTGCTTTAGATGAACTGTTTCATTCAGCCCTACATTTTCCTTCTGATGTCTGGCACTCTTCTCATTCCTTCTATTCTACCTGTTAACTTTCAACAACTCATATACTACAAATTGATTTCCACCAATTAACAAGAAAGACTTCTTGAGTAAATTTAAAGGAAAATAGTACTTATCAAAGTAGCTTAAATATAATTTACAAAGGTAGTCATGTTTTTAAGGATACATTATTTTTAATTAATTCTACTTAGAATTCATTGTGGGCTCAAAGTTCATTTCACATGTTTCCACAAGCAGGAAGAAAGAATGTGGATATAATTTCACTGTAAAAGTATACAGGGATTTTAAGTCTTATGAGTAACACAGTTGCCCTTGGTGCAGAATAAGTAATCTTTGATAACTAAGAAGAATCTTAGTTTTCACATGATAGAAGTGCCTACCTAGCAGGGGCTTTGCAAACATTGGAAAATACTTTTAATGAAAATGAGCCTGTTGCACATCACTGTTATCATTTACAAAATAGTTATAACCTTAGCCTTTGGGAGACTTGTTTGGGATATGAACCCACTGAACAATTTCTGGCTTTTAGTCTTCAGGTATTTAAAGAACCAAACTGAAAATAATAGATAAAAGGAAGAATACATGACGCAGTCTTGCAAGTGATGATTTTTGGTGAGGAGACAGATCCTCTGTATGAGAGGCTGGGAAATCAAAGTGAGGAAAGACTTTCCAACCACTTACACCACCTCCTCACAACCTCAGTTGAGACTCTCCACATGGTGAGCCACTGCTACTTTTGGAAGAAGAATATATCCCAGAAGAGGATTAAGACAGAAAAAAGGTCAAGAAATATCCACAAAAGAGTAAGCTGTATAGCACTGCTTTACCACTTTTTGCATTCTGATAGTGGAAGCCCAAACAGATGTACGTGCTTATACCTTTCAGCATAAATATTATGCTTGGTTCAGAAGATGGGTACCACTATAGAAACCACCTTGCTGCCAAATCAGCACACCATCTTGAACTTCAGATTCAGGCATGGTCTGTGGTAGACAAAGATTTTCTACCACCTGTGTAGCCTAAGATCTTTATTTGTGATAAATAACAAACATCAAATTCAAGATAGTGTGCTGACTTGACAGCAAGGCGGTTTCAACAGTGGCACTCATCTTCTGGACCAAACATACTATTTATGTTGGAAGGTATAAAGAACTATTTATAGCTATTCAGGGATTAAAGGATATAGAAGAGTTTGAGTAAGAAAGTAGCTACTATTTGACACAGTATAGCATTTAACTGAGTATCAATTCCAACAATCAGAAACTGAATGTCATCCTAACGTCACAAAGTAGGGGAGAATAAACAATCAACAGTACATGGGAATTGTGTAATAAAACCTATTGCTCCAGAGGGAATATTTCAAGAATAATTGCTAAAAATAAATGTTTATGCTATGATCTAAATGAGCAATTGCTTATTTTAAAAAAAATTTAAAAGGTATCTCTCCAGATGCTATCGCTATACTTTTGGTAGGCATTTACACATCAGTTTCACATTGCTTTGTTTCCTTTTTCAAGCAGCTGTGGGAATTTGTAGTCACCATAGTACAGCTTGAAGTCCCATCTTTTTAAATTATATGTGTTATAAAACACCTTTACTTAAGCCTTCCCATTTGTAAACACTGCATGACAAGCCATCTAATTTGTCTTTATGAGTCCTTAATAGTATAGAAAATCCTGCCTTATTTAGGATTTGTTTTACAAGAACCTATTTTTAGTTCTCCTCATATGGTGGCTCCAATTCAGTTCAGTAAACAAAAGAGTGCCAGGTTCTTAATGGCATCTAATCGCTGTAGAAACTCAATCCTGAAGAAAAAACCCAAACCCATTTTAATGCCTAAGGATGCCAACAAATTACACCAAATCTGCTTGCCATTTGACCTCCAGGATAGTTTCTGGGTAGTATTACATGTAACTTTGTGTAACACAACATCTGCTTTATACCCTAAAGTGATTCAATAAGCACCCAAATACATTTGAACTTATCATGGCACTAAATATGAAATCAGATATTGAACTCCATAACAGGATCTAATCATTTTAAACTAGTTATATTAGATAGATACCAGAAAAAAGATTGTATTGTTTAGTTCAAAACTAAGATAATAAGCTTATTTTTAAAACTAAAATAATGCCATACTATGTGCTAAACCTCAAGATACTATCTTCATCCAACTCTCTAGGGCTAAGCTATACATAATTTCACAGTACATTAATAAATAGCAGATTTTTTATATGGTATGTGTTATTCATCACAAATAAAGACCTTTGGCTATAGAAGTGGTAGAAAATCTTCATCTACCACAGCCCATGCCTGGATTTGAAGTTCAAATTGGCACACTGACTTGACAGCAAGGTGGTTTCTACAATGGCACCCATCATCTGGACCAAGCATACCTCCAGTCACCTTAAAACAACTTCATGTGCACCACAGCTGTCTTTCATCTACTTCAGAGTTTTAAATTCATTATCTGGAAGCATAAGACCTCTACAGTCTTAAACAGATGAAGCAAATATACAATGTGAATTCTTATATACTGACAATATGTCTAGTTATACATTCATTCATCAGGTAAGAATCTCCTAAGAAAGGGACTAAAATAAAGTGGTAAAACCCAGCGAAGTCATCGGGAGATGTTAGTGACAAAGCAGAAATGCATACCTTTTCAGGCAGATGAAGAATGGTGTGTTCTCCTGCACTAAAGTGGGACAGAGACTTGTATGCAGCATTTGCTACAATTGGGTCCTAGAGAGGGTGAAGGAACAACAAAACAAACAAATAAAAAATAACATGTATTAAACATCAGATCCAGAGGGAGAAAGAAAATTTTCCCTCACCAACCCCAAGGTTCTAGAGTCAATGCGTTAGAAAGAGTACTCAAGCCTTGCCTAGGCCAAAAGGACATTTACTTGCAACTTCAGAAGAAAAAGCAAGGAAATCTATCTTCATTTCAAAAGAAAATACTGTGGAGTGGAAAGGCCTGAAGAGAGAAGTAAGGACAACTGGAAAAAATTATCAGCGCCAAACATTTTTCTGGAGTATCTGTTCCAAATAAAAATAGAAAAGAGCATTGGACAAAAGGGTCAGAAACACTAAACTTTTATCCTAATTTGGGCACTAACCATAAAGCAACTCATGATTGCTCAGGTCCCCATGAAATAGTGTGGTTTATCGGAAAGAGTATGAGGGTTTAGAATTTGGGTTTAGTGTTTGGGTTCCGGCTCTCCACCTACTAACAGGGCAAGGAGGCCTTTTGGAATCTAAACTCATTCACCCATGAGTCAGATGTAACATCACCAACACCCTGTTCTTTATACTCCAGATTGGAAATGATACAAAAAAACAGAACTGAACTTTTTGCTTGGAATGCTTATTGGTGGGGGAGGGACAAGGCAGGAAATGAAAAAGATCACATAAAAATATGAGAGAATGTCAACAATCTCTCTTCAATTTTTGGATTAAAGAAATTAACTATGCTTTACGATGAAGATGTATTAGTGGGCATAAATTGAGAACATTTTAAAATCTAAACATATTAACATTTTTTTAACCAAGAAGTCATCATTTCAAAAGAGTTACTCATATTTCTCATTCTAAGAGCCTTATTTCATGATTCTTGCCCCAGCTTTGTTCTGATTCACTGACACCCTTGACAGTACCTTGTTTTGTGTGTGAGTCCAGAGGAAACTAAGGACTTGAACTTTGAAATTCTGAAAAATCAGAAAATACAAAGAAAAAAAATTAAAGACAAAGATAAAACTGAGAATAAGCAATCTGAAGTAGCAAATGATGGAAATTAAATCACTTTTTAAATTACAACATCATTAAATGACTCAACCTGTCATTCATAAAATGAAATGAATGAGTATCATTCATAAAATGAAAATACTCAGAAACAGACCTATCATCTAAACACAGATAAATTAAACACAGTGAGATTTTAAGATTATTAAATCTTCAACCTAACCATTTCTCACTGACCCCTCAAATCCTAATAAAAATGTCACTATTTCATGCCACTGTTCCTAACGCTCTATCTAGGAGAAAGTTTATCTTTCTCCAAAAGCCATAAGGCATGTGGCACACATTAGCATCTGGTATGATTAACACCCTAGGAGGATGTATATTCCTTAGAGCAATGACTTTTTTTTTCCCCTTCATTTTCTTGTAATGTTGTCATAGTATAATTGTGAATCAGACAAACTCTTGCCTCACAGTTCAGAATGGTGATGAAAAGATATATATATATATATATATATATATATATATATATCCCAAACAATGGTAAATACATTGTGTCCAAACAACATGAACAAATATTTTTTTTTACATACCATGTCTTTTTTTTATTTCAAAGATTTAGACCAGAGAGCTCAGAATAGTCTCTTAAAAATGACAAATAATAAATAATTGGTTCAACATAAAAATCAATCTTCCAATATTCAACATCTTCTTCATTTCAGTAAGATCTAACGTCTTGCCCTTCAAAATCATTAATGGTTCTCTACTATCTCCTTGTCTTTGCATATTCTATTCCCTGAACTTCAACTGGAAGTAGCATTATATACTAATTCTTCAAGATCCCTGCCTATTGGCACCAACAAATTGAGGTTACCTTAGAGTCCTCCTAAATGATATTTCTTATTTCCTCCATATTTTCATTGCCCTTTGATTAACTGTACCCATCAAATGTTATAATAATTATCATTGGTCACTTCCATCTCTTTACCAACCTTTGAGCTTCTAAAATAACATGCTATAATGGAAAATATAACCTATCGAGCTAGAAAGTCCTGGATTTTGGCACCAGTTTTCACTTGGTAACTACTATGTTAGTTAAGGTATTTGCCTGGTGCATGGCAGATACTCAAAAAAATATTATTTAATACCTAATTGGCCTTCCAAAGCCTTAGTAGTTTCTTTAGCTATAAAATAATATGTTCCTATGAGGTCTTAGAACTAATTGATATAAAGTAACTAGAAGAGTTCTGGGAATTTAATAGGAATTCAAAAATAGTATCTATCATTATATATTAGTATCTCTAAAGCCTACTATTATTTTAATAAATGTACTCTTGATGAATAAAATACCAAGCATTGTACAAACCAATTCATAAAATATGCTATAATTGAATCATGGACTCATAATTCTGAGGCAGAAAAGAATATATGTAAATGTATCTCTGTAGCAGAAAAAAGTTCTTATAACACTATACATAAAGAACTTTAGAAGTAATAGGCTTATGCTTAGAGAAAAAAATTAAAAGATTGAGATAAGTGAAAACCATTCTTTATTTCCTAAAACAGACTGTAAAATTAGAAATGACACAGAAAGTCTGGACAGAGGGAACAACATGAACAAAAGAAAAGAAAAAGTTTGGAAGTATGTAGAAAAATGACAGGTGGCCTCATTTCTCTGGAACACTGGGTGCAGGACAATAGAGAAAGGCCAGGGTTAGAGAGATTGTCTTATTGGCTAGATGTAAACAGGTTGGACTTCATTTTAGGTGAACATAAGGCACTGAAGTGATCAGGAAGAGAAGTGACCGAAGAAATGCTTTAGGGAGGGGGCATGGGGATAAAAAAGATGGTGGAATGAGATGGACATCATTACCCTAAGTACATGTATGAAGACATGGATGGTGTGACTCTACTTGTGTATAACCAGAGATATTAAAAATTGTGCTCTATATGTGTAATATGAATTGTAATGCATCCTGCTGTCATATATAACAAATTAGAATAAAAATAGATGGAAAAAAATAAAGAAATGCTTTAGAGAAACTAAACTCAATTTTGACTTATATCCAAACAAGTTATAAACAATTAAAAGAAAACAAATTATTCTAAAAACACACAGGAAGAGAGGAGAGGAAGGAAGGATGGAAGAATGGACCTCTTAGAGGGTGGGAAGATAGAGGGAAGGATGGAGAGAGAGCTCAACAGTTCTCCACTTCTGCTTCTGAGGGGATCACTGGAACTGAAGTGACTCCCTTGACCGTGAGGGAAGAAATGGATAAAAATAGTCCCAAAGCAATCTGCCTGAAAAACAGAGCAACCTTAACATTATATCAGCTCTGAAATAAATTAAAAGAGGAGAAGGCTGAATCTAGTCCAAAAGACAATTCACAGCTATGGATAAGCAAATAAGAAACCAACACACAAACCACTTCATAAATTAACCTATAATAAAATCAAAGAAATTCAAAGAACAAGCAACACAAAGGATGAGATTTCAGCACTGGAAGACAGAAAACAGACACACACAACATGCCCCTGCCTCCGTTTCTAGACCCAACTCCTTGTCAGTAGCCCTGCAGGCTTTGTGACAATAGAGGGGCGAGTAACCATGGACTACAACCATTTAAAAAAAAAAAAAAAAAGACTGTTGGTGGACTATAAACTCTAGAAGTCACAGATTGACTCTTTTTTTAATACCCTAAAACAAAAAGTCTACACATCTTAAGAATGAACTCAATACACTAGATTGCTTCAGTTGTTTATTCAGCAAACATAGAAATTACACAGTATGTGCCAGGTGCTGTGCTAGATATTTAACCTCAAAAAGGACAGATTTGATTTTATTCATTAGGTGGCAATCAGAATTATTAGAAGTAGTGTCCTATAATCCCATCTAGTCACATGTTCTAAAACACACAAAGGACTACAATTAGAATCTTTATGAAGCCTGTGAAGCACTAGATCAAAATAAAAGCTCACTAAGACTCCAAGTGAAAATCAACTGCTGCTCCTGGCAGGAAAAGAAACAGAGGTGAACACGAAGGAGAATAGGACGCACAAAAGTGGAAGTATAAACGTAGTTTGCCACATTCTGATTCATTTCACTCTTTTCCAAGAAGAGATAATGAAGAAAATGCTAAGCAGCAATATATGAATTTTATGGCAAAGAATCTTCAGCCAATTGTTTCAACTCATTATAATCACACTGAGTAATCTGCGAAACTAGAAGAATCTATCTTGTCTTTATTAAAGTCTTCCTAGATTATTTTTTAGATCTTAAAACGTTAATAAAATGATTTGAAACTGTTGATCTTATGAATTCTATTATTATAAAAACATCATTTTTAACATAGTGGCTTTTAAAAGTCTTGACCATACTCTCATAATAAAATCTCTGTCTCCTTTAGCTAAATAAATCATAAAGACACAAAATTATAAGGGTAGCAATCCTCCTACTCATAAGGATCCATAAAAGTATCAGCATGTTCTCAGAACAAAAAACACTAAAGGATTTTTGTCCAAGAAAATATTACAAAAATTCATTCTAAAAAAAATTATTATGTCACACGTCTTTGTAAAGTAAAAATAGGCTAAGGTAGCTGCGCTGAAAACATACCTCATATTCAGCTGTATTGACTGTTAAGGAAGGAACCAGAGAAAACAGTTCACTCAGAGTCTTCAAAATGAGAGGTCTTGTGTCACAACTCAACTTCGGAGAGAGGGCTTTCCAAGTAGAGCGAATACAAACAACCTGTGAAGCAGATTGAAGAAGTCAATATCTACAACTCATATCCAGGCATTAGTTAAGAATACTGTATTTTATTATATAGAGACAAGAACAAGAACATTCCTAGAAGATTTAGTAAGTTACTACCTCTCAAAAGAAAACTGTAATATAAGCTGTTGAAAATCCAGCCTGCCTGTGTCAAAAATCCAGCTTTTTGACTACTTTGTTTGGTTACCCAAGTATAGAACTATCCTTCTCTTGCTCCCTCCCTTTCTCTCTCATACACACACACACACCCTACATGCATACAAAATTCACTCCAGATCAACAGAAGAACCATTCTGTAAAATGCAAGCAAGTAAGATGATGCTAGCACATTCTAAAGCCAGGTATGTATAGGTCCTGTAGTTTTTCAGTCTCACTGAAATTACATCACCACCCAGAAAACTGGGATATTAACATATATAAATCATACATTCTCAATTCAAAGCACCTTGCAAGCTTTTAAAGGAGATGGGAGAATAATTATATTACTTAGAATAACAATTTAAGACTTTCTTAAGTTCAATTTCAACTACAACAGATGATTTTTTTCACTAATAGGTATTTTATTAAAATTCTAAAACTCAGGCAGGAAGAGTGCCAACATGGATCAATTAGATAGTTTAACCAGGATTAATCTTTCTAAAATACTTCAATCTCTTCTCTTGAGCTGCAATTAATATACACAATTTCTCTCCATCTAGAAAAATAAATTATTTAGAAAAACTACAAGAGGCAGTAAGTGAAAAGATGTCAAAGACAAATGAATAATATATACTTAACAGATACAGATAACTAAGAGGCTCAAAGAAAAAGACAGCAGATAGAGTATCTCCCAGAAAATGAATTTAGTGGTTTTGCTCTTATTTTCTACTTTCTGTAAATTGGTGGGGAAAAAAATGGTCTTTGACTTAGAATCTACTACGTGATCTGAATTTAATCATCATTTACTAATGGCAGTCATGACAGTAGACACATTGACAATGTTACAGAGCTGGGGCCTTCCAAAGAATGAGGTGGTGTGAATACTCCTCCTTCAAACTCTGATTCTTGCAATCAAGTCAGAAAGATATCAGACATGTCAACATGTCACCTAGAATAACAGGAATTAGTTTCAAGGAACAGGAAAAGGGGCCAGTCTCAAGGGAGAAAGTGGATTCACTGAGAGGGGAGAGGACAGTGTGTCCTTCCTACACTCCAGTTTTACTGGGGATCTCAGAGAAGTTTCCAGAGTCCCATCCAGGTCCACCTCTTGACTTTTGACTGACAGAAGGCAGACTCTCAAGTCCCCACTGCCCTGACAACTCTAGGTCACTTTAGCCCATGCTGGCCAGCTTGAATTGGAATCTTAGCCATTAATTCTCACAGAGTTTATGGTTAGGAGGAACTATTCTAATCTCCCCGAGTTTTGGGATCTGGTCTATGAAAAGGCACACAAAGTCTCCTCACCTTGAGGGTAACTTGGGTTCCTCTTATCAACATTATTTCATGCCTGCATTTTTCCTGCAAGTGACAGTCTGTCCACTTAAGCTAGACAAGACTGTAGGTAAATTGCTTCTTGGAAAATAAAGCAAGTGGGGCCTAGTTACAGGATCATTCTCTTAACCTTGTGTTCCCACCATTCGCATCTGTCTCCTAACAACACCAAGAAATAACTCTGATATCACAAATCATGAGGGTTTGAAATTTTTTTTCTCTGAAAAGCTACCAATCCAGCACAGTACTAAGAGGAAGAATATATTATAAAACACAAACTAACCTTTCAAAGAACTTACCAACTTACTAGAAAAAAAAAAAAAAGAGAGAGAGAGAGACGTCTGTGATTCTAAATTATTAGAAAACCAAAAGGTACTTGATTTGGGTCTGAACTATCGTCAAGAGAAAATAATTTCAAAAGGAATCCAGAGAGGAGAGAAATATCACTGGGTAGGACTCACCAGGGACAGCATGGAGAGAGGGTGAGTTCTGAAACGGAACCTGAAGAAGGAATGGACAGAAATCACACAGACACACCACAAGGACAGGGAACACATAAACCAAGCCAAAATGCACAAAAGGCTGAGTGCTAGTAGGGAAAGGCTGGCAGATGGCAGAATACCTGGAATACTGGCACCTTTAGGGACTTCCGAGTTGAGCAGCACACAGAAAGAAAGGCCACTCATGAAAGATTCACATGGTCATCTTACAGCCAAAGCTAAGGCAGTTGTCCCGGCTCCCTCACTCTGGTTATTATTTCTCACTAGTCTCTACAATCTCCAAAATTTTCTCCCCCCAAAAAGTCAATGAACTCACTAATTATGCTTGCTTATGCCTTAGTTTAAATGTCTATCTAATTCCAACCTGTGCTGTTTCAAGATCTGGTTTAAGTCCCACTTCCTCAGGTAAGTTTTCCTCTGAAATTCGAGTCTGAATAGTGCGCATGGGAAATCAGAGGCAGATAATAAAAAATGAAAAGAACTTCGGGAATGAATTGAAAACTGAGATGTCTAGGTCCTGGAGACCTGCACAAATGGTAGCAACGTTAAAAATTGAAGGAAACCAGAAGGAAGAGCATATTTGCAGGAGATGGAGTAGAGGAGTTCAGTTTGAGATAGGTTTAATTGGAGTTAATGAGCAACTTCACCAAGAAATATCCTACAGGTAAGAGAAAAGACTACAACTCGGATGTAAGGTGGGTCAACAATATCTTTGTCATTTGAACATTTCTATAAATCAAGATATCACAAGGAGGTGTCCCTCACACTGCCACAATCATTACAATCCACTTAGTGGGGTTGGTCAAAAAGATCTCCAGCCAAATAGTATAAGGAAAATCCTGTCCTTTCCATCAAAAGGGGTAAGCACACATACTCAGAAGATTTTCAAGGATTTCAAAAACTAAGTCTTCTTCCTACAAAGTTTGAAAACTAATGCCTAAAATGGTTCTCCAGACTGTGAAAAAATATTCCAGAATCCCAGCCATACGCATGGCCTCAAACATCCTCAGGTATACCTGCAAGGAATACCTGTAAACTCAACTTGCCACACAAAAGTAAGAGCAGGAATGCCTCTGGTACAGAGGAGTGCCTTCTCTGACCCTCTGAGCATCCAACCTCAGCTAGCCTTGACTAGATCTTAGAGATCTGGCCCTAAGTCTCCCTGAATTCAACCCATTACCATCTCACTATGAGTCTCCTTGAAGCTTGTAGATCTAGTCCTCTATCAAACCACATCAGATTAGTCTGGCTTATACTGGCTTATTCTGAATCTATTGCTCATGTCTAGTCTATAATCAAAAAGCAGATTGACTTCTTGTTCCAGAAATATGGCATAGAACATGCAAAATGACTGAAAAAATAGAAAATGTTACTATACAGTTGAGTTGAAAAGAAAAAACAAAGATAAAGTGTACAATCCATTGGATTTTAGAATACCCAAAGTTATACAACTATCACAGTCGATTTTAAAGCATTTTCCTTACTCCCATAAAAACAATAACAACAACAAAAGCCTGTTCATTACTCTCCATTTTGCCCCTGGCCCCCAGCTCTTCCAGGCCTAGGCAACCATAAATATACTGTGGGTTTCCATAAATTTGCCCAATCTAAACCTTTCCTATAAATGGAATCATATGATATGTGGTCTTCTGTAATGACTCCTTTCTCCTAGCATATTGTTCTCCAGGTTCATCCATGCTGTTGTACCATATATTAATACTTTTTATTTCTGCATAATATTCCACTCAGTTTATACACTTTTTTGTATTATTTTTAACTTTTTGGTGTATTTATTACAAAATGAAAGGTTAAAAAAGTAATGGGGAGGGTGAAGCACCAAAGAAATAATGGCTAAGAATTTCCATAATTAGTAAAAGACATAAATCTCTAATTAGAGTCCTAAGTAAGATTTTAAAAGTTTCCTTTTATTAAATACATTATACTATGACTGTTAAACACTGAAAATAGTCTCAAAGTTAAAAAGCAAAAAATACAGACTATCAAAAACAATTGAGAACTACAACACACTTTTCAAAATTAACGACATCAGAAAACCACACAAAAAAAACCTTAAATGTGCTGAGGAAACTGTCAGCCTATAATGCAAAATCCATCATTCAACAAAACAAAACACATCATTATCCAAAGTACATGTATGAAGACATGAATTGGTGAGAACATACTTTATATATATACAGAGATATGAAAAATTGTGTTCTATGTGTGTAATAAGAATTGTGATGCATTCCACTGTCATGTATTTAGAAAATAAAAACAATTAAAAATGCAAAACAATAAATACCCAAATGAGGAATACCTAGAAATCACACACACATAACATATTAATCTCCATGTACAAATGACTCAGTAATTCAGTTTGCTCAATTTTGGAGAGACTCATCCTATTCCAAGTGTTTACATTATGCATATTTTGTTGCTAGAGGAGAATGACACTTTTCTCACATTACTCCTCCACAAGAGTCTTAGCAAAATATAGTACAGATTAAGGAGACCCTACTCAGTGTGATGTACTGGGCAGAGCATATGAGTAGAGTCAAAAACCCCAGGTCTCCTATTTAACTGCATGGCTATAGCAACCTCATTAATCTCCCTCAGTGTTTTCCCCAGCTGCAAAATGGAAATAACACTAGTAACACCTGCTTTAATGTATAGCACAAGGTTAACAATAAAGACATAGTGAGACGATTGTATGCAAATGTGCTTTATACACAGAAAAAACTAGTTATTGCTGTTATAACCAATGGAAAAAATAAGAAATCCCAGAAGAATCAGAGCCTTTGCTTCCAATTCCTGTGCTGTGAAAATGACTTTGTTCCTACACAGAGGAACAGATAGCTATCTCCTAATTTTACTTTCAAAAGCTATTTCTAGAAGTTCCTGAGAACAGTCTACTCTCTTTGTCCTGATTGTTTACTCCAACAAAGGGAAAGCTTTATTAAAAAAAAAAAAAAAAAAACCTTTAGGCTATGAAAATTACCTTATTTGCCTCTTTCTTAATGAAGGTAAAAGAAGCTCCCTCCACAATTAAAGAACTCAAGGCATCATCACACAGTGAAGCCCTCTCAAGCTAATTCGGCAAACACAATTAATACAATAACGGGGGACAAGAGGGAGTTTAAAGAGACACAATCAATGTAGCAGAAACAATGGGAAAAATAACATTCTTTCTTATCCTAATAAATGGGGTTAAAGGTTGTAAGTATTAAAAAAAAATGACTAGCACAGGTTTGTTTAGGCAATTTCACAGTCTTTTATGTATGAGACTAGTTTATTATGAAGGCAGTGTTGTAGGGAAAAAAATAAATGGTATAAATAATTGAGTTGCCTTTGGTTAAGTCCCTCAAAATCTAAAGGACGATAATCCTAATGATTTTCTATTATAGTTGTTCAACTTTAGTCCAGTTCATGCAAACATGAAGCATATATCTGAACACCCAACTATAGCTTAGTGAATCAAAATTATTTGTTCTTGTGGTAACACTACTCTGATATTAACAACCACTAACATCACCATGGCACCTCCAAAAGAACAGACTCCTTACAACATTCTATATTTCTGAGAAACTATTGGTGCTTTGCAGTACATACTTACAATTCTAATATCTGAGAAGAGACAGAGATATTCATTAAACAGATTGATTTAAATTATCAAGGCACCTGGGGGACCCACTACTCAATGACCTGGAATACTAGGTTTCTTTTTTATTCCCCCAAGTTAAGAAGCTCCAGGTTCCTTAAGATACCTCCCTGAGGGGAACAATAGCTTCCAATGCAAACTCCATTGATTTCTCTGCAGGAACAGAAAGAATGACATGAAGAGTTCTCTACAGGGACATTCACTTTTCCTTTTGCTAGAACCCATTAATTATCTATTAATTAAAATTAAATAGATTAATTATCTATTTCTTGGTGGACATTCCTCTGGTATGGGCTAGCAACTCCACAGTAAGAATGTTTAAAAAATATTCTCTGGCAAGAATTCCCCTCAGATAACCAGATGAGTTGGAGGTGGGTATCTCTTTCCCCATAAATGGAGGTTAGACTCCAAGGTGATAAAAGAAAATAACAGGAACTCAAATAACATAATTTAAGATTCAAAAACCCAAACTACTGGAAAGTTGTTCAGCAGATTGAAAATTAAAAAGCAAAACAAATCCGGTATCTACCAGCAATAAGATTGAATTATTATCCATCTAAATTTTAAAAAGTTGCAAAACATATATATCATGAGAATATATACTATAGAAATACTGAGAAACATAGTTTATTGCCATTTAAAATTGAGAACTTAACATCACGTACATAAAAAATAATTGATGACTTAAGCAATCACGACAGAGGTATAAAAAGACTTTCGGAAGCGATTTTTAGCTACAGAGTAGTAACCAATGTTGACAGTTACTGAAACTTAACTTGACTAGATGTCCAATGAAGATCATTCTTCTGCCCCCATCTCCCACCCTGTACTTGTGCATAGATCTGGGGATAACAATAGCAAGTTCAGGCTTCCAGGCCTGACTGACACAGATCTACCTACAGTCTCCTAACAACAAGAAGGAAACATACCTGTCCCCATCTCACTGAAGCTCTTCCTTAAGAACAATCAAAACTAAAGAAAAAAACCTGTAATCTACAATTTCAACAGCAGGGAGAAATAAATTCGGCAGCTTTTTTTTTTTTATCTTTTTAGGAATTATTTTGTTTTTCAGTAATAGAAATCAAGAGAAAGTACTCAACATAGAAGGCACTTCCCACAGGAAAAAATATGTTGAATGAATGACTGGCATTAATTGACACACTAGAATCTAACACAGGGCTCATCCCTGTTTCTGTCAGGGCAGAGTTAATATTTTAGACTTGGAGGACCACCTAGTCTCGTCACAACTACTAAACTCTGCCATTGTAGCATGAAAACAGCCACACACAAAAAACAATGGGCATGTCTGTTTTCTAATAAAAGTTTACTTACAGCCTTACTTTCACCAACTCCTGGACCCAGAATATGTGTTTGGTAACCAGATCCAATTTAGCAATTAGATTACACCAGTGCTTCCTTAACTTTAATGTACATACGAATCTCCTGTGGGGAAAAGATCTAGCTAGTTTTAACATGGATTCTGATTCAGTGCCTGTGGAGCAGAGACTAAGATTCTTAATTTGCAACAAGTTCTCAGGTGACATAGAAGCTGCTGATTAGAAAACCATACAACTTTGAGTTACAAGATACTAAACTTTACTGGTGAATTTAACTCAGAAATTCAAAACAGGGAGGAAATTAGAAGTGAGACAACAATAAGTCCTGGATTTTACTGAAATAGTTCCAATATCAAGGATTCTGATGCATTGCCCCATAAGAGTCAAACTGAATGAATTCCAAAGTTCACCTTCCATGCTGCCCTTCCACTTGAAAGAGGCAAAATGTTGATGTCTGCACACATATGCTAATATTTAGTTTTAGAAACAGGGATCCATTTTCTAACCCTTTTTTTTAACAGTAAAGATTTAAAAATGTTTACTACATAAACACAACCAAATAATACTTTCAAACAAACTGATAGTTTTAGACATTATTTCAAGGTGATAATTTTTATACCTTTATTTATTTTTTGTAATGTGGTGCTGAAAATCAAACCCAGTGCCTCCCACATGCTAGGCAAGCGCCCTAACACTGAGCTACAACCCCAGCCCTCAAGGTACTAACTTTTGAAATTATTCATGCAGACTGAACATTCAATGGAAAAGTTTTCACTGAAGCCAGATGACATAAACCCTGAGAAGTAAAACAACTTAAAAATATCTACTCAGTCCTATTTTCAAAGGACTCAGATTTATTAATTTGTTTGTTTTTTCAGTTCAAGAAATGTGAACTGCCGCAGTCCTGCTGCAGCAAAGTAATAGGGGGGGGTGGTGACAAGGAATTTGTGAAGATTGATAAAGCAGGAGTGGGAGCCGTTTATTGTAGGACAGGAGGGGTATATATACATAACTGAATACACAGCTTAACTTAATTAACATAAACTAGATACAGCAGTCAACCAATAAGGAATCCTCATCATAATAATTACACACAGCTTAACTTAATTGACATAATCTAGACACAGCAGTCAGTCATCAAGGAATCTATATCATCTTAATGTCTCACTGGTGTTACTTCTCAAACCACTCCCTCTGGCAAAATGCCAGGCGCCATCTTGACTTGTTTACGGACCCTAACAGTGAACAACTGCAATGAACAAGGTTCTAAGCTGTGCCCTTGGAGGAAAAGAAGGAAAAAAAAGAAAAGAAAAAAAGATTGAAAAACATGCCTTTTACCTTAAGGAGCTCACCAGGTGATAGTGATGTGTAACCATGCATTACAAAACCTTGGACTGAGAGAAATTGCCAAAGTTAGAAGGTATCTACAGAAAGAAAAAGTACTTGGTAAAGAAGAGAGCAAGCATGAAAAAGGAATTCCTGGAGGGGATCATATTGAAGAGTGATTATGCACCAGACATGCTTACATCTATTTCTTTTCCAATTTTACCAATTTAATCAAATATGAAGAAAGAAAGTAATGTTCACAACATAATGCATGGCAGGCAGGAATAATTTTTGCAATTCCTTAAAGAGTTTTGAAAAATTATAGAAGTTAGCATCCAAAATCATAAGTCTAAGGGTACCCATAGACTTGTCTTCTAACAGAGTAAAACATTGCCAATTTAGAACAAAACTACTGAAACACTCCACTAAGTTTACATAACTAGATAAAATGCCATAGCAATTTTATGTCTACCATTATCCATTTTATAAAATATATATGAAAAATGTCTTAACACTCAGAATTTTATATAATGATCTTTTCTTTCAAAATTGCATTTCCATTCCAATTCATTCTCAGAGTTTTATCCAAATATATTATTATGGTTGAAAGTCTGCTATTGATCCTCTGCCATATGCCTCTACAACAAAAAATAATGTTTATAAATGTATTTTTATTTCCTTAAACCATGAGACTCAGTTTTTTTTTATTTGAGTTGCATTATCGCAATTAAAATATAAGCATATTCCAAATGTTATTAAGTAATCACTAAACATAAAAGGTTAAAAAAATCAGAAATGACAATGGTTTTGAGGGGAAGAGAGAGATGATAATTTGATTTAAAAATGCTTCTCCAAGGCAGGGGAATTAGCTCACTAGAAGAGCTCTTAACTAGCATAGATGAGACCCTGGATACAATCCCCAGTACTACAAAAAAGAAAGGAAAAACCTTCCTCTTATTTTGAATTGTCCCATTGTTTGATGCTCTGGAAGTTTTACACCTTAGAGCAATAAACTAAGAAAGATGTGCCATGAGTAGAGCTGTGTCTTCCTTTTATAAAGTAGAAAGGAGGCAATTATGAAAGGAGAGTTGAGAAAGGAGAAATAGTGTGATCTCAGGCAGATAAGTGTTACTGAAGAGTGCAGAATGAAATTAAAGGTCTAGTTGGCTCAAACTAACCACAGCTGCTTATCCCTTGGAAAATCTTCAAATGCCTCCAGTCCTCCAGTTTGGAAACCACTGATGTGATGAATTGTTCAGTGCAAATTACAGACACTGATTGCTTGGACCCACGTTTCTTGAGAGCATAGCAAATTCAAACCACTCTGAAGCAAATACTAAAGAGCTGAAAATTAAAGTTCCATGTAAAAAATCCCACAAGTTTCAATGAGCTATTAATGTCATCCTAAATTATTCTCAGAAGTCTGCATTGCAAGTGACTATTTTGGAAAAACCTAAACAAAGCAGAAGAACCAAGGAAGCAGAGGTGTCCTGGAGTCCTGGAGAGGAGGGAGCTGCTCATAACCAAAGCTTTTCATAGCTCTTTTTACTTAAAAGAAGGGAAGAAAATTGGAAACAAGAGCATTGGCTTTGCCATTAATAGAAATCCTTCTTTGTTTTTCCAAAATACACACAAAACAAGCCACCTTTTGTTTCAACTGTTCTGTTTATTTAAAAAAAAAAAACAATTAAGAGAATAGGAAGGCAACGCTTCCTTTTCCCCAACTCAAACCCAGTTGTCCATTTGCATTGGAAATGGACATTCCACAAGAGAAAATTCATTCACTGTATTACACTCATGTGCTCATACAATGAGATGCCAAAAATGGATTATCAACACAACGTGGTGCCCCAATAAATTGCTGGCTGAAAAACTAGGTTACAAAATACTATATATAATAATCTTATCCCTTTTTCATTATTGTACACATGATGGTTATCTTGGTTGTTTGTATCTGATTTTTAATCTCCTTTTAGTCTTCCATAATTTTTTTTATCACTTTTTAATTCTTTTTAGTTATATACAAACATCAGGACATACCCCAATATTATCACAAAGGTATGGAACTCAACCTGTCCCAATTCAATTCCCAGCACTTTGCACCCACCACGGATTTCCTGCTCCCTTTCCTCCACTCCATGGGTTTCCTTCAATCCACTTACAGTTAACTGGGTTTTTTCTCTTATTGTTTGTTTTTTAATTAATGTCCCATGGATACACCTGATGCTGGGACCCACTGTGCCACATCCATGCATGTACATATGACAGTTCAGTCAGATTCATTCCATTATTCTTCCCCTTTCCTGCCCCTTCTTCCTCCTCTTCAATCCCCTTTGTCTACAGATCTTTCCTCTATTTTGATAAAATTCCCTCTCCCTTTTTTCCTTTCTATTTTTAATCCCCTCCCCTCCCTGCCACTCCCCCATCACCATTTTGGATTCACTTCCACATATCAGAGAAAACATTCAACCTTTGACTTTTTGGGGACTGGCTAATTTCACTTAACACAATAGTCTCCAGATCTTTCCATTTACCAGCAAATGTCATAATGTCATCCTTCTTTATGTCTCTATTGTGTATAATAATAACCATATTTCTTTATCCATTCAATCTGTTAAAGGGCACCTGGGTTGGTGCCATAGCTTTCCTATTGTAAATTGTGCTGCTAAAAACATCAATGTGGCTATGTCACTATGTAATATGCCAATTTTAGACCTAGGAGTAGTCTCCCATAATTTCTCACTTTCCTATAATACATATAGAATATTTGAGTCATACTTTGAAGGAAATATATACTCATTTTATTACTTTGTTCCTCAATCATTTTTCTATAACTAAGTTTTATTTCTCTATTTCTCCATACCTTAAATAATGCTTTATTTTCATCTGACATCTAAAATGACCATATTTTAAAATGACAATTGGCAAAGTGATCATTCTTTATTTCCTAAGAACTGACATTTATGGGTTTTTTTTTTCCTATCCACCTACTTAAATTTCAACTTACAGAGAAATTTGAAAGTTTACTATAGCTATTCTTATTTTACAAAAAGAGCCAAATCTCTTTTACTATACATGAAAAACCTAACATAATTCCAAGGATATTTTATACCATCCTATTGATTAGACATGATTACTATCTCTCCTTCCCCAAAACAAAGCATAACAATAAGTGTTCCTGTCACATCAATTAAATATATGTCTGGTGGTAACTATATGATCCACAAACATACACCAGGAAGGTACTGAACAAAAATAAAAAACATTAAGTATATGTACTAGAAGAGTTTCTTGTAAGGTTACAAAAAATATAATAAATAGTGGTATCAGAAGGTATAAATACTACAACATGCATGAATACTAAAAATGTGTAATGTTAGAGAAGCCTAGGAAATGTCCCAATCAAGCAAATCTATAGAGACAGGAAGTAGATTATTGGTTGTGCTTGGAAGGAAGGGAGGACAGGCAGAGATAAAGGCACTGGAAGCCAATAGCTAATGGGTACCAAGTTGGTTTTGGGAAATGATAAAAATGTTCCAAACTTAATGGTGGTGATGTTTGAACAGCTCTGTGGATATAACAAAAATCACTGAATTGTATGTATGCTTTAAAAGGGTAAACTTTATTAGATATGTATTTTATCTCAATGAAGTTCTTTACAAAAAAAAAAAAATGCTTGGATTCAGCATGACCCAGGGGAACAAATGTTTTGGCATCAGAGAAAGCTAGGTTCAACCCTTGCCTGTGCTTTCTTTTTCTTCATCTGAAAAATGAATATTAATACTAACCCCATAAGGTGACTATGAAGATGCTTGTAAAAAGGCTTATTAGAGTTCTTGGCAATGGGTAAGCACTTAAGTGTTTGCTCTCGGCATTAATATTAAGATTACATTTTGTTTTAAACTCTGTCTTAGGTAAATTTCCAAAGACAATATTGGGCTGGCTGCACTCATCACAGTTCAACTTTGATGACTGTAACTGGCCTTGTTACATTAATCAACACCTCTCCTAGAGCCTGAGGAGCTTTGAGATCTAGTGTGTTCACTGGGCACCTGATTCATCCAACAGTGCCAGCTGCATCTACCATGAAGCTCCCATATATATCATCATTTGGAAAAGCACCCGGGCCAAGTGAAGTATGAAGATTTTAAAAGCTCTTTTTCCACCTTTATGCTTTTATCCACACTTTTATGTAATAAACTTTTAGTTGCTACAAGAGTTTGGGTTTGAAGTTAACAAGGCCAGCAAAAGGAAATGAGAAGCACCAGGATATTGGCTCCTCCCACCTAGGTTGGCTCTGGTTTTAAGCTTTAAGAAAAGGAAATAAAAGAGATCTGTAAGTTTCCTTTGACTCTATTCAGCCTAACCTCCAGGGTAGGAAAAAGGCAAGACTGGGCAGAAATCTATCACAGGAATAAAGAGCATGCATGTCTCCAAAGCAGTTTCTGACTTTTAACCTGCAGAAATCCAAGTATGAGGTGGTTTCTTTGGTACACGCCTATAATCCTAGCTACTGGGGAGACTGGGGCAGGAGGTCTGAAGTCTCCTTTCTCCCAACTCCCAGCCCCTGTAGCATAAGAAAATAAGCATAAATTTCTATTGCAAAAATAATAATAATAAAAGCTTAAGATTTCCTTCTATTTTCTCATTTATGTTAATGCAACATAAAGCTTATCCTCAGGTAAATCTAATAACCAAGTCATCAGTACTGCCTAATTTTGTCAGCATTTGCACAAGGCTCTCACATAGTACATAATTGAAAGGATCAGTAATTTAGTTGAAATGATCAACCATGTTTTCCCAAAACAAATATCAAAACACATACAAAAAATTTATATCCTATATAGAAGAGCGTAAAGGGAAAGCAGCAGCTCCCTATAACACAGGTAGAAGTTCACATGGGCAAAAGCTTTATGGACGATCACTATCATTATATGAACTAGAAACTCCACTACTAAAAATTTATTATAAGCAGTGATTATTCTTAGAGATAAGTGCTAAGGTTTAACTCTAAGAATAATCACTGATAGCACTATAAAGAATAATAAAAAATTGGAAACAAAATATCCAACAATCTTAGACTTAGTAAAAGGACAATATGTACAATGTAAAGTGACAAATCATATAGCCCATTAAAAATATTTATATTCATATCACCAGGAAAAGATGTACATAGTACACTAAGAAGTATACTAAATATAGTTGGTAAAAACTTACCTTTGAAAATTTCTATAGATTATATATAAACATTAATTAATAATATTAATAATATTAATACAGAAAAGGTTACAAAATTACATATGGAAAATTGTTATGAATATCTCTGTATAATGATATTATGAACAACTTTTTTCTAATTTTATTAACATATTTTCTGATTTTTTAATAATCATGCTATATGATAAAATATATTAAAAATCAATATGCATATTCTAAGAAACATAAATTTATTGAGACAGTGGGAAAGAAAATGTGAAATCATGGCTTTCATGGGCAATTCAAGATGTTACATAAACAAGAAGTCATTGAAATTTTATAGTAAGCCAAGCCCTCTATTAAGAGCCAGGACCAGAAATAGAGAACAGATTATGCCCTCAAAGTAGCTCACAGGTCACACACATGGAAACAAACATTTATAGTAAGTGTCATGATGCTCAAATATAAAGGGAGGCCACAAGGCCAAGAGGGAAAGACACAAACATAAAAGATGAGGAAGTTTTACAAAGGAGAAACACCAATCACTCAATAAATCCTCCGTGTTAACGTCATTACTAATTTAACATCCAGGAAATGCATTACTAACAATAAGAATTTTAATGACATTCTTAGATTAGTATAAACCCTCTAAATTTATAAAGCAATTTGTTATTCTTGCTTTGTATAATTTTTCACAATTACAAATAATAAGTATCTGAATTGCAAAAGGGCCGTATATTCAGGGCCCTCGATTTAGACCAGAAGTTTCCTGAGTAAAATCTACATCTGCCCTTTACATCACTGTATCTCTAATATCTAATAATTCATACAAATTGAATTTAGTGAATAAACATGAATCAAAAAATATAAATTAAAACTGTCATTTGGTTTGATGGGTATGTGGCTTATTACTACTTTGGGTGATTATGAATAACGCTGCTATGAATATTTGTGTACAGATTTTTGTGTGGACATGTTTTAATGTCTCATGGGTACATCCCCAGGAATGAATTTTCCAGGTTATCTGATAACTCAGTGATTAACTTTTGAAGAAACTGGTTTGGTTGGCTTAGAAAGCAGGTTCTCTTACCTGGCCCAACGATGGCTTCATTTACAACTCAGGATCTCTTTAATACTTCTCTGCAACTGAAGATTCTACCCTCACCAACTCCAAGTGGTTCTTAAGTTTTCCAGGGCTACATATTGTCTTTCCAGCATGAAGCCATTCTTTTTCAATTCTTTTTATTTATCAAGTGGCAGCATTACTAGTAAAAACTTTTTGGCACACCAGCATATATGTATACATTATTATATGTTGTAAACATAAAATATGGGGAAAAAATATTAAAGTAAAAAAATTTGAAACAACTATCTTTAATAAAAGAAAAATGCAAAACATCATTAAATGATCTTTGAACCTCCATGTGGTACAAATATAGTTTAGGGACAATATTAATCTCAGTACAAAATACTGTATATAAATATAATCTTACAATACACACATGAAAATATGGCTCACCACAAAAGTCACTAGGGAAAAGCAAAGCCAAGACCACTACATCATATCTGACAGGACAGCTGTAACAAAATATGTTATTGAGAATGAGGAGAAATGTCTCATACATTCCCTATAAGAATGCAAAATAGTGCAACCACATCAAAAAAACATTTGATAGTTCCTCAAAAACAAAAAAGAGCAATAATTATATGATATAGGAAGCCCATTCCCAAGGGATATTCCTAAAAAAAGCACAGACATGTGTCTACACAAAAACCTATACACAAATATTCAATAGCAGCATTATCAATCATAACACAAACATAGAAACAACCCAAATGTCCATTAAGTGATTAACTCAGATAAAATGTGATATAGCCATAAACTGGAATATTATTCAGCCACTTAAAAAATTAAGTTCTAATGAACCTTGACAATATTATGCTATATAAAAGAGGTCAGATACAAAAGATTATATATTATAAAATTCCGCTTACATGGAAAGTTCAGAATAGGCAAATCCGTAGAGACAGAAAGTAGTTGTCAGGGACTGTGGGAAGAGGGAAATTCTAGTGACTGCTCACGAATGTGAGGGGTTTTTTGTATTAATTTTCTACAGCTATTGCAACAAATGATCATAAGCCAGGTGCAGTAGCACACACCTATAACCCCAGCAGTTTGAGAAGCTGAGGCAGGAGAATCACAAGTTCAATGCCAACCTCAGCAATTCAGGGAGGCCCTAAGCTTTAGTGAGACCCTGTCTCAAAATAAAAAATAAAGGCCTGCAGATGTAGCTCAGTGGTAGGTTTAAAACAACACAAATTCATTCTCTTGCAGTTTTAGAAGCCTGAGGCTGAGGCGAATTTCATGAGACTGTAATCAAACAAGTTGTTGTGGCTCCAGAGGAGAACCCATCTCCTCGCCTTCTCTTACCTTGGAAGCCACCTTTGTTCCTTAGTTCATGATGCCATCTTCACATACATCACCTTTTCTACTCCCCTCCCCTCATTTCAGCAGTCACACCCTCTTCCTCCTCTTCTGTAGTCAAACATCTTATAGGGCCACTTCTTATTACATTTAGATACCACCCAGATAACCCAGGATATTTAGCTTCAGATTCTTAACTGAATCACATCTTCAAGGATCCCTTTGTCCTATAGAGTAACATTTGCAGGTTTCTCAGTTGAAGAACTGAATATTTTTAGGAGCCATTACTCAGCCTACCTCAGGAAAAAAGAAAATGTTCTATAGTTTGATAGTGGTGACTGATGCAAAACTTTGTGATATATTTAAAAACACCAAATTATACATTTAAAAGAATGAATTTTATAACATGTGACTCATATATCAATAAAGCTGATTTTTTTTTCAAAGTCACACTTGTCAGGAAAAAGAGTTGTTTTTACATGGTGCAAAACAAACAAACAAACAAAAAAGGCAAATAATTTGTGCATAGTTGTACTTAGATTAAATGGTGAAAATGAAGAAACTCCATAAAATAAAGGTTTACTGTGCCTCAGATAAATCTAACAAAAATCCATTTCTGGATTCAGCATAGCTAATTAAATGATTGATATTTACCTTATATATTCACTTATCTCACAGATCACAATGGATTGCCATATCTAACAAAAGAGAGATGGTACTACAACCAGTCTTTCTTGTGGAACTGCTACTCTTCTTCCTGCAGATGCCTGGCTACTACAGGTGACATATAATGCTCTGAAGCATGTGCAGTTAAGGAAACCATAATCTGTATACAAATATTAATAAAGCTGAATTCTTCTCTTTTTAAAATCAAAGGTAAATAAGAAATATCACAATTTTTCTCATACCTCAGGACAAGCTTTATACAAACCACTTCAGGGACTGTTGCTCTGGGCAATGATACCAATTTCACTATTGAACAATCAAGTCACTGTGGGACACATTTAAATAGAGTCTAGGCTTCATCTCTACAGGTTCTGATTCAATAGACTTAGCTATCCCAAAACTTTGGAGACCCTACTGTATACACTAAAACATCATTGCCATTCATTTTCCTATAAAATCCATAACATGGATAGAGGAGCTGAGATAAACAAGTGAAAGAGAAGGAAACATACTCCAGTTGAAATTATAAGTGTTACATAAATGAAACAGGGTCAATGACATCCTTTTGTTTGACCTGTAATTCTACCATTTCAGATCAAAGTCATACGACCCTGTCAATTGTTTCAGCAAGCAAATTGCTCAAATGACAATTTACATAAGTAGAAGCAATGTGTCATGGCTCTGAAGCAAAAAGAATAGTGCCCCAGAGAACATTTTACTCACTGCTGAATTTAGAACCTAAGGCATAATACATTCCACCATGCTATTGTGAGACTTTTAATGAAGCTTTATTTAACAAAAAAAAAAAAAAAGAGTGTGGGCAAGGCTTATATAGTATGAAGTCATCTAAATCACAAAAGATAACTAGCATACACTCAAAACATTAAAAAAAAAGACTTCAGAATGACATCAACTAATATGAGAAATCCTTTTCTGTTAACTCTGAGAAGTCTCTCAGATTTAAAAAATAAATAAGTTTTAAAAGAAAATGCCATTTGCTACCTCCTTTAAATACTACTTCTGGGTTTGTACACATGTTATTAAAGCAGTCTGAGAAATTCCATGCCTATGGAGAGACTTATTGAAGTCTCACTCTTTTAATTCCAAATATTTCTTAAGCAAGTTAATGGCCTTTCACTAAATGCAATAAATGTGATTTTCATCACCTAATCAAGGCTAACTGCAATCAGGAATCACTAGTTTTCATAGAAATGAGCCTCTTAGTTTTCCTTTATCCTAGGCAGGAAGAAGGTAAGATACTTCCATTCTTTGGAAATATTTACATAGCACAGAAATGAGTTTAAGCAGCGCCCCTAACTAAGAATGCCATTTTTGATTAAACTATGATTCTAGGTCATCTGAGGGCATATACTGAATAAAATGCTTTCTTAAATAGAACTATAAATTTCTTTGACAGTATCAAAACAAGACTTTTAGTCAGATCGCAAAATCCAAAAGCCTTTCAAAACATTAATGTCATTTATTCTACTGCCCTCCTTCAGCGATTGTCTGTCTCTACCCTGTGTCCTCATTTACCGCCCCCCCCCAAGAAAAATCTACTCCTTGTATAAGCTTAAACAAATATATTTTATTCACTGGAATGGCAGAATGGTACACAATTAGCATCATTTTAGTCATGTCATTATTTCCAGCTCAGTGGCATTTATTCAGATGAGCACAATTTGCAACCACTGAGCCAAACTCCTCTGATGTTAACTGGCATCATTAAAACCCTCCCAGTGTCCAATTCGTTTGATCTTTTAAAGAATGCCCTCCGTTTGTGACTGAGAGCCGGAAACTCACGGCTGGACACCCTGAACAGCGTTCATGTTCGGTCACAGACTACTCACATCACCAATAATCCTCAGAGACTGTGGTCCTGATTCAACTGAGAAAACTTTTCATACAAAAATTCTTTAAACACAAAATCAAGTTTAAACTGGTTTTACAATAACATACAGGGGACAGGGGGAGATACTAAATGTTATAGCTTCAAAAGCTGAGTTCACAGACTTTTAATAGTAAAGTGATTTAAAAGATCATAGCAAGTCGGGGAATAGCGAATGGCAGATGGCAAAGAACAAGGGATTGAAGGATAGAAGCAAAATCAGAAGTGACAGAACTTCAGAACCACAATTTTAAATTTTCCTACTACAAATACTTTCCTTAAAATTTTTTAACCAATTAAAGAGTAGTAAAAATCTAAATTATTTTCTATTTAAAAAAAAGCATTTTTATTTCTCCACATATTTTACACATGGCTAGTATGTGGTGAACAGTATCCATTATATAAATGTAAATACAGGCAAAATTTTATTTTGAAAAGGAAAAACCATATTTAAAAATATACTTGCAGGGAGATAAAGTAAATGTTATAATATCTACAAATGTTTAATAAAAGACAAGTTCCTGCTGTCTTTTTAAAGTTAAAAATAAGGCCAAACTACAATGTTCAACTGCAAAGAGTCATTGTGTGGTATATAAAAAGCTCAGCATGGAAATAGATTCAACAAATGTACAAAAAGAGTTTTCATGCCCAGGAAGAACTGAAGGCATCAAAAATAGGCCCCAACTACAAATAACAGAGCTCAGTTCAAAAAGATCAGCAAATTTATTCTCTAATGCATAGCAAATTAAACTTAATCAAAAACGCTGCAAGGTTAGACAGGCAATCTACCTTTAAAAGTCTCCACAAACAAAACATAACAACAACAAAAAGGTTCCTGAGTGTAATAAATACTCAAGACTCAGTAGGCGACAGAAGCCTTACTGTACATAGCTGAGAAAACCTGCCATCAAACAATGGATCACATTTCCATACTAAATTATATTTATCACGCTAAAAAATGCTTAAACAAAATGTAGGATTTCTATTGGCCATTTTTATATCACACTAACTGCCTAAAACCTTCCAAACCTGCTGAGTCCCATTGAAAATTGCTCCCACCCCCTGGTGCTCGAAAGGAGATCCTAGACAAAGGGTTAGAATGATGAGAGAGGGCACAGACAACTACCTTCCACCATGATTTCAGAAAGTAAATAAATAAAAGGGGATAGAATAGCCAAAACATAACCTTGGCACAGGGTATTTCCGGGGAAATCACTGCTGTGACAAATGGCCTGAAATGAACTCTTTGAGCGGTCAAGAATCCCCAGGAAAGGCCCCTCCCTTTCTTATCTATTGCTCAATTATACAATACTCTGCTTTGAAAATATAACACCCTCATGGAGCTGGGCAAGATGAAAGAGCTTCTCTTCATGATTCTGCAACGCCTATTAATTTTTGCCACAACAGACTCACAGCTGATTAAGGAAATATAGGGCTGGCACTGCCTCACATCCCCATCCTAAGAATTTAAGAGAGAAAAAGTTAAAAGTGAATGAGCCCTCTTTTTTAAGCACAATGCATTGATTTTCATTTCTGCACACACTATAAGCTGTTTCTTCTCCAACCCTGGGCAATTTGTTTAGACAGGGAGATATTTTCCCCCTTAAACATTAGTAGCAATGTTACTTGATTCCTAGGCAGTTACAGAATTATCTTTCAGGGATATTATGACTCATTCACTGCCACTTAGAGTCACTGATTTCTCAATGACTGAAGAAGCAGAACTTAAACTGTTCCCAAAGTACACTCGCACTTTTATCACAATTGTTGAAGCAACATGATAGAGTAGGAAAAGCACAAATTATAATCAAATGAAAGCATTCAAATCTTTATGTTTCACATATTTCCATGTTAGTTGGATATGTGAGACTTTCTAAACTCATTAGTAAACATCATCCACAAAATTATTGTGATGTTTGATATAGGACATAACTTATACCAAACGATGAACATAGTAACATGCACATTAAAAAAAATTAGCTTTTTGTTTGTTTTATGGAAGTAGAATACATTACATACTGCCAAAAGGACAGATCCTACCTGTACAGTTTGGTGAATTCTGACTAATGACACATACATGTAAGCACAATTTGGCCAAGACAGAGATTCAGAAAATACAAGAAAAAGGTGAACTTTTAAAATTTCCAGTAACCACATCAAAAAAAGGAGAGTGAGCTGGGCATACTGGCGCACGCCTGTAATCCCAATAGTTTGTGGCTTGGGGGACTGAGGGAAGAGGATCATAAGTTCAAAGACAGCTTTAGCAACTTAGTGAGATCCTGTCTCAAAATAAAAATATTAAAAGGGCTGGGGATGTGGTTTAGTGGTTGAGTGCCCCTGGTTCAATCCCTGGTATGAGGAGGGGGAAAAAAAGAGATAAAACTATCTTGATTAATATCTTCACTATGTTTACAACCAATATATCCAAAATATCATCACTTTGATATGTACTCAGTTTATAATATTTTAACAATGAGATGCAGCCATGTGTTGCTTATCAAGAAGGAATCAATCAGAGATATGTGGTTAATGTTGCCATTGTGCAAACATCACCGAGCATACCTAAACTAAGACAGCAATGACATCACTAGGCAATATAATTTTATGGAACTGGTGTGATATAGTCAACTGTTGAATAAATGTTATGCAACACATGACTGTATTTTTCATTTTTCTGTACTATATTTTACACTTAAAGCACATCACAATTTGAATTAGTCATAATTCAAGTGATCATTTGCCACATGTGGCTAACAAAATACTAAACTAAATGATGCAAACATAACCAATACCCATAAAGTTTCTTCACGTTCCTTTCTAGTCTACCCACTACCCTCACTCCAGGTCAACCATCACTGATTTTCATTCCCATACATTAGTTAACCTATTCTTGAATTTCATTTTTTAAAAATGCATAATATAGACTCTTTTTTATGCCTGACTCTTTCATGTTAGTGCAAGTAGCAGTGATCTGTTCCTTTTACTTGCAGAATGGTATTCCATGACACAAATATATAATTTAGTTATTCATTTACTAGCAGGTACACAGTGGCATTATTTTCAAATATGCTGTCATTAATAAACCTAAAATGAGGCCCTAAATTCAATCCTCAGCACCACAGGGAAAAAAAATAAACAAAAAAGATATTACATGATAGTCCTATATAAATCCTTTTGTTTGGGGTAAATATCTAGAAGTAGAATTGCTGGATCATAAGGTAAATATTATGGTTTGGATATGACCCCCCACCACCACAAAGTGCCTATTAATGCAGGAATATTCAAAGGTAAAAATGACCAGATTATGAGAGCTCCTAAAATCATGCATCACTTGGAGAATTAACAATAGGTTACTGAATGATCAATGGGTTATAGAAGACATCAAGGAGGAAATTAAAAAATTCTTAGAGATAAATGAAAAGACAGACACAACATATCGGAATCTATGAGACACACTGAAAGCAGTTCTAAGAGGAAAATTTATTGCTTGGAGTTCATTCCTTAAAAAAAGAAAAAACCAACAAATAAATGATCTCATACTTCATCTCAAAATCCTAGAAAAAGAAGAGCAAAACAACAGCAAAAGAAGTAGAATGCAAGAAATAATTAAAATCTGAGCTGAAATTAATGAAATAGAAACAATTGAAAAAATTGATAAAACTAAAAGTTGGTTCTTTGAAAAAATAAATAAGATCGACAGACCCTTAGCCATGCTAATGAAGAGAAGAAGAGAGAGAACTCAAATTACTAGCATACAGGATGAAAAAGGTAATATCACAACAGACACTTCAGAAATACAGAAGATAATCAGAAATTATTTTGAATCCTTATACTCCAATAAAATAGAAGATAGTGAAGGCATCGATAAATTTCTTAAGGCATATGATCTGCCCAGATTGAGTCAGGAGGATATAGACAACCTAAACAGACCAATATCAATGGAGGAAATAGAAGAAACCATCAAAAGACTACCAACTAAGAAAAGCCCAGGACCGGATGGGTATACAGCAGAGTTTTACAAAACCTTTAAAGAGGAACTAATACCAATACTTTTCAAGCTATTTCAGGAAATAGAAAAAGAGGGAGAACTTCCAAATTCATTCTACGAGGCCAATATCACCCTGATTCCTAAACCAGACAAAGACACTTCAAAGAAAGAAAACTACAGACCAATATCTCTAATGAACCTAGATGCAAAAATCCTCAATAAAATTCTGGCGAATAGGATACAAAAACATAACAAAAAAATTGTGCACCATGATCAAGTAGGATTCATCCCTGGTATGCAAGGCTGGTTCAATATACGGAAATCAATAAACGTTATTCACCACATCAATAGACTTAAAAATAAGAACCATATGATCATCTCGATAGATGCGGAAAAAGCATTCGACAAAGTACAGCATCCCTTTATGTTCAAAACTCTTGAAAAACTAGGGATAACAGGAACATACCTCAACATTGTAAAAGCAATCTATGCTAAGCCTCAGGCTAGCATCATTCTGAATGGAGAAAAATTGAAGGCATTCCCTCTAAAATCTGGAACAAGACAGGGATGCCCTCTCTCACCACTTCTGTTCAACATAGTTCTCTAAACACTGGCCAGAGCAATTACACAGACGAAAGAAAATAAAGGCATAAAAATAGGAAAAGAAGAACTTAAATTATCACTATTTGCAGGTGACATGATTCTATACCTAGCAGACCCAAAAGGGTCTACAAAGAAACTATTAGAGGTAATAAATGAATTCAGCAAAGTGGCAGGATATAAAATCAACACGCAAAAATCAAAGGCATTCCTGTATATCAGCGACAAATCCTCTGAAATGGAAATGAGGACAACCACTCCATTCACAATATCCTCAAAAAAAAAATAAAATACTTGGGAATCAACCTAACAAAAGAGGTGAAAGACTTATACAATGAAAACTACAGAACCCTAAAGAGAGAAATAGAAGAAGATCTTAGAAGATGAAAAAATATACCCTGTTCATGGATAGGCAGAACTAACATCATGAAAATGGCGATATTACCAAAAGTTCTCTATAGGTTTAATGCAATGCCAATCAAAATTCCAATGGCATTTCTTGTAGAAATAGAGAAAGCAATCATGAAATTCATATGGAAAAATAAAAGACCCAGAATAGCAAAAACAATGCTAAGCAGGAAGTGTGAATCAGGCGGTATAGCGATACCAGACTTCAAACTATACTACAGAGCAATAGTAACAAAAACAGCATGGTACTGGTACCAAAACAGGCGGGTGGACCAATGGTACAGAATAGAGGATACAGTAACCAATCCACAAAACTACAACTATCTTATATTTGATAAAGGGGCTAAAAGCATGCAATGGAGGAAGGATAGCATCTTCAATAAATGGTGCTGGGAAAACTGGAAATCCATATGCATCAAAATGAAACTGAATCCCTTTCTCTCGTCATGCACAAAAGTTAACTCAAAATGGATCAAGGAGCTTGATATCAAATCAGAGACACGGCGTCTGACAGAAGAAAAAGTTGGCTATAATCTACATACTGTGGGGTCGGGCTCCAAATTCCTTAATAGGACACCCATAGCACAAGAGTTAATAACTAGAATCAACAAATGGGACTTACTCAAACTAAAAAGTTTTTTCTCAGCAAAAGAAACAATAAGAGAGGTAAATAGGAAGCCTACATCCTGGGAACAAATCTTTACTCCTCACACTTCAGATAGAGCCCTAACATCCAGAGTTTACAAAGAATTCAAAAAATTAGACAATAAGATAACAAATAACCCAATCAACAAATGGGCCAAGGACCTGAACAGACACTTCTCAGAGGAGGACATACAATCAATCAACAAGTACATGAAAAAATGCTCACCTTCGCTAGCAGTCAGAGAAATGCAAATCAAAACCACCCTAAGATACCATCTCACTCCAGTAAGATTGGCAGCCATTATGAAGTCAAACAACAACAAGTGCTGGCGAGGATGTGGGGAAAAGGGTACACTTGTTCATTGTTGGTGGGACTGCAAATTGGTGCAGCCAATTTGGAAAGCAGTATGGAGATTTCTTGGAAAGCTGGGAATGGAACCACCATTTGACCCAGCTATTCCCCTTCTCGGTCTATTCCCTAAAGATCTAAAAAGAGCATGCTACAGGGACACTGCTACATCGATGTTCATAGCAGCACAATTCACAATAGCTAGACTGTGGAACCAACCTAGATGCCCTTCAATAGACAAATGGATAAAAAATATGTGGCATTTATACACAATGGAGTATTACTCTGCATTAAAAATGACAAAATTATAGAATTTGGAGGGAAATGAATGGCATTAGAGCAGATTATGCTAAGTGAAGCCAGCCAATCCCTAAAAAACAAATGCCAAATGTCTTCTTTGATATAAGGAGAGTAACTAAGAACAGAGTAGAGAGGAAGAACATGAGAAGAAGATTAACATTAAACAGGGATGAGAGGTGGGAGGGAAAGGGAGAAAGAAGGGAAATTGCATGGAAATGGAAGGAGACCTTCAGGGTTATACAAAATTACATACAAGAGGAAGTGAGGGGAAAGGGAAAAATAATACAAGGGGGAGAAATGAATTACAGTAGAGGGGGTAGAGAGAGAAGAGAGGAGGGGAGGGGAGGGGGATAGTAGAGGATAGGAAAGGCAGCAGAATACAACAGACACTAGTATGGCAATATGTAAATTAATGGAAGTGTAACTGATGTGATTCTGCAATCTGTATACGGGGTAAAAATGGGAGTTCATAACCCACTTGAATCAAAGTGTGAAATATGATATATCAAGAACTATGTAATGTTTTGAACAACCAACAATAAAAAAAAAAGAAAATAAGGAAAGAATATTAAAAGAAAAAAAATGAGAGCTCCAAGCTAATCAGTCCATTTTAGTTTGAACTGGCTCAGGGTTATTGTTCCTGAGGCTCTTTTGTGTCTCTCTCTCCCTCCTGCACACACTCTCTCCCTCCTTCCTTGCTGCCATGACGGAAGCAACTTTTCTCTGCCATGCCCTTTCACCATGATGTGCTGCCTCACCTTAGGCCCAAAGCAATGGCTCAGTCATCTCTGGCTGAAACCTCGGAAATCGTGAGCCCTCAATAAACCTTCCCACTTCTAAGTTGCTCTTGTCAGGTATTTGGTCACAGTGATACAAATCTAACTAAAACAGTAGATTTATATTCATCTTTCCATAAAAAATTGCTAAGTACTTTTCCGCAGAAGTTACCAAGAGTATGAGATATCCAATTACTTCTTCTCTTTTCCAATTGTGGTATAGAAGCATCCATTTCTAAATAACCAAGGATGACGTCAACACTTTTCACATGTTTACTGACTATCATGTAATATCTTTTTTATTTTTTTCCTGTGGTGCTAGGGATTGAACCCAGGGCCTCATACATGCTTGACCACTGAGCCATATCCCCAGCCCATATAACATGTTTTATCAAGAGCAGTTCAAGAAGATGAAGAGAGATTTGTTACAACATCAAACTGAGATCACATATGAAGTTACATATAATACGGAAATAAGGGACACCCTGACAAGAACCACCTGAGTCAAGTAAATTATGTAAATATAGAAGCCAAGGAAAATGCAAAAAATTAGAGTACACACAGATCTAAAGGAAATGCTAATGGTTCTTTGCATCAAGTGATGACTACAGTGTGGAAAAGCAGGTGAGTCTTATCAAGAAAGTGCAGATATCCTCTCTATAGATTTTTAAATTAATATTGAATTTTTTAAAACATTAATTCTATAATAATAAAAAATAGACCACATTTTTAATATTTATTTCTAGTTTAAGATGGACACAATCTCTTTATTTTATTTTTATGTGGTGCTAACAATCAAACCCAGTGCCTCATGCATGCTAGCTGAGCACTCTACCACTGAGCCACAACCCCAACCCCCATAATTTTTCAAACTCAGATTTGCATAAGTTAGGGGCATTTATCTAAGGACAAACTTCCTTATTATGACAAACATGAAATACTTTAAAGAATTATTATAGTTTGCTGGTCCAAGAGGGTACCTATTAAGAAAAGGGCTGGCAATCTACCACAGAAAGTAAGAAGCAAACAACTGGCCAAGAAAACTCCTCTTTCCTGGCAACTCTCCTATATGACAGAATATAGATAATTGCATTCCTTTCTTATATGACTATCCACTACATCTATATTTTTGTTTTAAGTTAAAAAAAATGTAGGTAACAGATAATTATTCTTCCATGGTAATGCCTGCCTAAGGATATCTGTGCTATTTGGGGAAAACAAATAAAAAAGATATGTTAGTAGAAATGAAAAACTACATAGCTGCTTTAGAAAGTACTCTGGCAGTTCCTCAAACACTTAAAAGTGTTATCACAGGATCCAGCAATTACACTCTTGGATATATACCCAAGAAAAAAATGTATCCACACAAAAGCTTGTACACAAATGTTCAGAGCACTGTTATTTCCAATAGCCAAAAAAAGAAAAAGAAAGCAACAAATGTCCATCAACTGATGAATGGATAAATAAAAATTGATGCACCTATACAATGCACTCTACTCAGCCATAAAAAGGAACGAAGTACGAATATATGCTACAACAATCCCTAGAATCCCCACACAAAGAAAGGAAGGAAGGAAGGAAGGAAGGAAGGAAGGAAGGAAGGAAGGAAGGAAGGAAGGAAGGAAGGAAGGAAGGAAGGAAGGAAGGAAGGAAAAATGTGGCATGTGAACAGAGTAGCAAAAACAACATAATATGTGTGTTTCATCTATCTTTCATATTGTTGGATAAACTCTGAATTTAAAAGGCCCCCAAATCAAGCTCATGCTTTTTCAGTATCCCTTACTTAAGTGTCTGGACAAAATTATTTCACTAATCATTCCTGTAAGAATAAAATGCAGCTTCACTAAGCAGGAACTAAAAGCAATGAATAAAAGAATATTGAAAGGATCTGAAGAGACTTTTGTCCCAAATGATAAAACAAGTGGCCAATAAAAATAAGAAAAGATGTTCAATATCATTCATCATCAAGGAAACACAAATATAAATCACATGAAATACCATTTCCTACTTGCTAGGATGGGCATTATTTTCAAAACAAAGTTAAGCTACAGAGCCAAGCTAGGTGCCCTGCAACAAATGAATGGATAAAGAAAATGTGGTGTATATATGTATATTGTATATATATACATATATACAATACAGTATTACTCAGCCATTAAGAAGAGTGACTTTATAACATTTTCAAGTAAACGGATGGATCTGAGACTGTCATGAAAAGTAAAATAAGCCAATCCCCAAACACCAAAGGTTGAATGTTTTCCAATATGTAAAAGCTAACACACAATAAATGTGGGAGTGAAAGAATAGAAGTTCTATTCTATTAGACAAAGGGGGTTGAAAGGAAGGAAAGGGGGATAGGAAAAGGAAAGATAGGGAATGAATTTGACATAATTTTCCTTTGTACATAAATGAATACACCACAATGAATCCCACCATCATGTACATCTACAAAAAGAGAGTGCTAATTAGAATAAGATATATTCCATGCTTGTACACTATATCATAATGGACTCTGCTGTCATATGTAACTAAAAAGAACCAATAAATTTTTAAAAAATGAGAGATGACCACAGTATTAACAAGGATGTGAAGAAATTAGAACCATCATACAACATTGCTGGTGCCAATGTAAAACGGCAGTCACTTTGGGAATGTCTGGCAGTTCCTTCAATGGTTAAAACAGAGTTAACTGCATGACCTTACAATTCCACTCACAGTGCTAGACCTCCAAAAATGAAAACATATGCCTACACAAAAACTTGTACAAATGTTCACAATAGCATTATTCATAATGGCCAAAAAATGGGAACAAATCCAAATGCTCATCAATTGATGAATCGATAAATGGCATAGCCATATAGATTATCACTTAAATATAAAATAGAAATGAAGCATGGACACCTGCTACAACCTAGATAAATTTTGAATACATAATATGTGAAAGAAGCTGGTCACAGAAGACAACATACCATATATTCTGTTTCCATTTATATGAAATGTCCAGCATAGGTGAACTTGTTAAGAGAGAAGGTAAAATGCCTAAGGCTAGGGGGAATGTGGAATGTGGAGAATAGGGTGAGAACTACAGGGTATGGTGTGGGTTTTTTTGGGGGGGTGGGTAAGAAGGATGTTCTAATATTTGTTGTGGAGATAGCTGCATAACTCTGTAAATACATTCAAAACATTGAATGATACACAGTAAATGGATATTTTGCATAAATGTGGATTATATCTCAATAAAACTTGTTTCTAAAAAAGTGAGAAATATTGTTTCTTAAAACAATTATTCTGTATAAAGTCAGAAAGTAAGAAAATTACATGCCAGATGGAAAAGAATGCAAGAATATTATTTTCCTTTGAAAATGACAAAGCCTTGGATTCAAGATAAATAAAATTACTTTTTTTCAATGCTCACATTTTTCGAAGGAAGGAAACCTGGGAGTAACAAAAGAGCATGAGACTCAGTCTTTTTCGTGGTGCTGGGGATTGAACCCAGGATCTTGTACATGCGGGGCAAGTCCTCTACCAACTGAGCTATATCCCCAGCCCGAGACTCAGAGTCCTAAGACTCTGAGTCTCGGGCTGGGGATATAGCTCAGTATATAGATCCACTTTTGTGAGCAGAGGCACATAACCTTGAGAAAGTTACCTAAATCACTAGAGCCTCTGTTTCCTCTCTATTAAATGAAATCTTACAATCCAACATGATGGCCAAGTTCATACTAGATACCCAGGAAATAATAGCTATGGTTTTTTAAAAAGTAGTTCCCTAAAAAAGAAATGTACAAAGTCCAATTCAACATGTCAATAATGTAAAAAAAAAAAAAAAAAAAGAATAAATTTCTTTTCTAATTCCAAACTGCCAAATTACATCCTTGTCTTCATGGTCAGCCAAGAATCCTAGAGGCTTCTATTTTTTGTTTAGCAAAGAAGCACTAGAGAAACTCTACTGGAAACTAAATCTTTGCGCTGACAGAGCTGGTATTTGAGTAGACTCCATCCTTTCCAATCCCTCTCATTCTTCTCCATGCAAATGAGTTAGCAGCAGTAACTATAAGCTTAATCAGGCTCTCTCAATGATAAATAAACTTCAAAACAGATGTTCATTGTCAACCTTAAAGGGAAAAAGTTCTACTTCTTACACAAAGGTAATGTTCAGAAAATCCCTGCAAAATTTGATTCTTAATGGCTTTCTAACCGAGATATTCTTAAAGCTGGGCTTATCCTGATTATTCTTATTCTTGCTGATTTGCTTTATTTTGTTGTTTCAGGCTATCTTTCTCTGGTCTTAATGATATTTGATAGTCAAAGATCTGAAAAGTAATGGATAGACAAATCACTACCAAATGCTGCTGGGAAATGAATTTTTAACTATGCTGAATATTTTCATTCTTGAAACTGGTGGCTGTGGCAAGGCTTCACACATGACATCAATTAGGAGGCAGAGCTCCGAGAATGCACACTGACTCCCCAGGACAGCAAGCTAGCCAGAAAGCAAAAGATTAGCTCAAAAGTAATGAGCATAGTCCACCCAGAACTGCTGAATTCTGTAGATTTTATATTTTAACATGCAGCACATCAAGACACAGCTTCACAAATAATGGAAGCACACACACAGAGCCTGGGAAGCCTTAAATAAAACCAAGAGATACAGTACTACCATCAAGATGTTTTATTCTGTATAAAGTCAGAAAGTCAAGATGGAAAAGGAAAGCAAATTTTTCTACTTATTTAGATGAACATAAAGCTATTCATGACCAGACATTTAAAAAGAACATTTTTATTACCAAAACTAATAGAAACACAGTTTCTACAAATACCACAACTCAAGACATTTGTCATTTGTATAAAGAAAGCACAGTATATATGACTTATTCATGTCTAATAAGCATCAATAATATAGTTTACATTCTAGAAAAGAAACAGATGAAAAATAAAGGGTAAGGAAGCAATTTTTAAACTAAAATGAAGCAATTTTTTACTTTAAAAATTATTTATTACTTATTACTTTATTACTTATTACTTTATTAATAAGTAATAAAGCAATACTGCTGGATTTGCTTTATTACTTATTAATGCCCATCTTGTTTTAAAAAGGACTTAAGGAGACTGAGGTTGTGGCTCTTTTGGTAGAGCGCTTACCTAGCATGTGCGAGGTACTGGGTCCGATTCTCAGCACCTCATAGAAATAAATAAAATAAAGGTCCATTGACAACTAAAAAATATTTAAAAAAAAAAGAACTTAAGGAAACTAGCAGCTATGGTTAGATAGACAACATATGGAATTCTTATTTAATTTGTAATATATTAGTCAAGTTTCTTAAAAGGGAATTTTGATAAAAAAAGATATGGGATTTGGATTTTGTAGTATTAGTGGAGGGCATAATGGGAAAGGAAACCTTTAATTAAATGTAGGAAGGACTGTTGAGACATCAGAATAAGATATAGACTTTATTAAATATCTAAATATGATGCCTCAATTATTCTAGAGTAGAAAAGAATGTGAGAATAAGGTAGCACTGTATAATAATGGACTCAAAAACTAACTTTTGGGGTAATGGTTTAGATTGGGAGACTGGAGTAGGGACAAAGTATTCAACAATCCCAAATGTCTCCACGAAGTACAAAATGAATAAAGGTAGGATGCCATTTGGAAGAAAAAGTTAAATTTATCACATCATACATTTATTTCAAGGAAAAAATTAAAAAGTTATTTAGACCCTCCTTGAGGGCATTAATTTTATCCAAATAAGTACTAATTCATACCAGGAGAAAATTCAACATTTAGAGAACATGTATATGGGTAGATATTAAGTAGATACTATGCTAGGTCTTTTCTGTATAATGTGATTTCATCCTCATTTGAAGAAACAAAATCTCAGAGAAGATAAGCAAATTAGTCAAAGGACACACAGCTAACAACTGGTTATCAGATAAAATTCCACAAGTGTCTAAAACAATGATGCTTTCCTACCACACCAGGAAATATTTTTCATTTGGGGAGTACTAACCACCATTAACGATGATGCCTTACAAAAACTGAACAAGAAAAGTCAGTGCCAAACTCAGGGCATCTTTTATGAGTTAGTAAGCATTGACATAAACCTTACAGTAACAGCAGGAAACAATGGAATTGTAGAAACAGTAATACTGAATTATTATTTATTAGGGGGAAAAAGTTAATTTCAGAAATGAGTTGATGCCTATTTGGAAAAAATAAGAAAAGGAAATACTTCAAAATAATAAAAGTGGTCAATTTTTGGAAAGAGAAGCATAGAATTCTGTTTCTGCTCAAAACCTATTGAAAAATAAGGTTTAGCTTTATTAGCATAAATAAATCTTGAATAGTAATATAATTATTAAATGATATTCCCAAATGCCTAAAGTGATTGAAGCAATAAAAGACAAAAGTCCTTGGATATATGTAGTAATCCCCTCCTGTAACCATCTTCTACCATAAAGTTCTAACAACTTTTCTAACTACTGGGCACATAATCTGAAAGCACTGTCACTACCACACCCCAGTTTCTCAATAGGAATGATGTTCACCATCTGATAAAATAAGTGTCCACACAAAAGTTTATTCTCTTACCAAGATCCTGTACAAATATCTAACTTCTTTCTCAAATCTATTTTCCTCAATTGTAAATGGTATTAATTCCTATGTTGCAGAATTGTTGGGGATCATAACAGAAAAGTGTTTAGCACAAGGACATGAGCATATAAACACTCAATATAGTTATTGCTTATATTATTATGATTCTTTCATTTTAACCCATAATTAGCCATAACCTTACAAGAATTCCACGTATCCTCATTCATTAAAAGCAACAATATGTACATTTACCATTTCAAAAGCTTTGGCTAAGGCAATGAATGGTCTTTGATGCAATTATCATATTTCTTCAAGACAGTAAATATTCTCTGCTATGTTGTAATTCCAGGAATAGTCTAAAGCTCAGAAAATGGCTTATGAGTTCAGTTCTAATGTTTACCCCCTGACCCAACAATCTAATTACTGGGAAACAAAGATTCCTTCGTCAATCTTCAAATCAATAATAATTTTTGATGGCTATAGACTATGCCAATTTCCTCACCTCACCTGAATCTAAGATGCTCTAGTCACAAAATTAAGTAATATATTCAAGAATTATATAAACATAAGTATCTTTTCTGTTTTAATAAAAATAAATAAGAACAAGTAGAAAACCAAAAGTTTTCTTTGGTGGCTAGAGAACACCTACATGACCAGATGGTTTTCTTCAGAGTTACCCAAAACAACTCAAAAGCACCTACTTCAGCTTGGCAGAGTGCATGAAGACCTTGTAACACCAAGGCTGCTGGAGTAGCTTGATCAGGCTTGGTGCACTCATTCAGCACCTGAGAAATAGCTGCCAACATGTCTGCACCATGTTGATAGGGCCTGCAAGAAATGACAATTTAAAAACAAAATTAGAGCTTACTATCCCCAGTTTTTGTTTTTGTTTTTTATAATACTCTGATTAAACCCAGAGCCTTGTACATTGAGCTACATCCTGGCCTTTTTCTTTTCTTTAGTTTTGAGACAGGTTCTTGCCAAGGTGACCAGGCTAGCCTTGAACTGTGGTCTTCTTGCCTCCACCTCCCCAAGTGGCTGGGATTACAGGCATCTACCACCACACCTATCTCCATTCCCAGACCTTTTGAGCAAAAAGCATCATAGCTTTTCTTTCCCCAGGTGCCTACTATATGTTAACCCTCAAATAATAACATCATGGTTTTCTTCAAATATTTATACCATGTTGATTTCTACTGACAATGCTCATTTTTTTTACATTAAAAGTTATTCAAAAAACACCTTTTAACAAGTTTTATTCTCCTAAATCAGAAATCCTATATGGTCTGAATTGAGAAAAACTCACGTCTATAATAATGATAAAAAAAAATACTGACTTATCTTATTGAGATTATTAGTAAAGACAGAACTATTTCAGCCTGGTATCTGCTCTGAGACCAGGCACTATGAAAACAGAGATTTGATCAGGAGATGATTTATGGTAGTAGATATACTAACGTGATAACACCACAGTGCTAATGATGATAAAAACATTGATACAGATTACAAGTGACTGAGTGCCTGTCTCCCACCAGGCACTTCCAGACAACCTGACTCATCCTTCTCCCCTTCCTCCTATCTGTTCCACATTTACTGTGCTGTGCCCAGAACATCTTTAACTGCAGAGTTACACAGGTCTATTCTCAGAATTCCTGCTTATCCTTCAATGATATATTTTTTTCCTAATTAACAAACTGTCAATTGAGGAAATGGCCTGACAGGATTCCATTCGTTCACTGCCCCACAAATGGAAATGGTTTTATAAAGCTGAAAAATTCCAACATATCTTAAGGTAGTATCTGAAAGGAACACTGAATAAGTTATCTATTGTCTCTGAACTGTTCTGATAGCCAATCTCTCCTGAATCTCAGCCTTAAGTATGTAAAATCAGAATGTCTGCTATTAACCTCTCTCAAATCTGAAATTTTTTCCATGCCAACACCTCAATACAATGCAGACTTCCAGGTATTGGGCTGCATATTTGTAATATATATTTTTTTAATATAATGTGGACTGGGGTGATTTTGTGTGTGTGTGTGTGTGTGTGTGTGTGTGTGTGTGTTGTGTGTGTGTGTGTTGCAGAAAGGCAGAAGCCTAGAAAAGAAGCAGAATTGCTAGGGCTTAGATTCCAGTAATTCTGACCAGGATTTTACTTGAAACAGGAATTATCCATGTGATCAAAATCTGAGCCAAATGTCCACCCAATTTCAGGAAGCGCCATTCACACCTCGGTCACTGACAGTAAGCAAAAGGCTTCCAGAATGCTACTAGGCAGAGGCGTAATTAACACACAAAACTGCAAGACTAAAGGTGAATTCAAATACACTCTATTTCCTCTGCAAATATTTTTACCTTACCCCATGCAAGAAAAAAAAAAAAAGGAAAGTTAGAGCTTTGCTCTTGCATTTCAGTCTTACCTCCTCTAACCTCTTTAGTAATCTCTAATCTAGAACAGTCAGCTGTCTGTCTTCACCTATGGGTTAAATTTTGGATGGAAATTCAACATTATTTACATCCTTGTTATAAAGTCCTAATAATTCCATACAGTGAGTCACACATAAGATCTTCACTATAAAAATGCTTTTTTTAAAATTTTTTTTAAATATTTTTTTTAGTTGTCAAAGTACCTTTACTTTATTTATATGCAGTGTTGAGAATCGAACCCCAGGACCTCACATGTGCTAGGCAAGCGCTCTACCACTGTACACAACACCAGCCCTCTTCCCTATAAAAACACTTGTAGGATCAGGTATAACATAGGCAGAATATAAAAAAAGAACAGCTTAGGACTGTAATCCACTTAGTTTTCAGGAACTTACATACAGAAAAATAGAAAGCATGACATCATATGTTTTACTGTAATATTAAATTGTTATCCAGAAAAGTATATAAATATCCCATAAGTTTGATACAAGACTAGACCTGAAAGGGGAAGACATACTTGCTTCTCAAAGTTAATGTCCAAGAGTACTAAATATTACAATCAAAAAACATGCATTGAAAAATTCTTTATTCTTTCATATAATAATATTTTTTAAAAAGTAAATATTTATATATGTATACAAGTATATATACATGTATATATATATATCAAAATATATCCAAGAATTAAGCACATTTTACCTTTGCTTGCATATATCTCTGATTGATGCTGCTTTTGCAATCAGTTTCTCCCACTGCAGTTCCTTGCCCACAGAGAGAGAAGGCACATCAGACATGGCCATGAAGCGTTGTAGCTCAGGATACACACGGTCCTAATAAGGCAGTTTCACAAAAAAAGGTAATTTCCCAACATGAGTTGAATAATCATTATCTCCTTTTATGCAACAATGTTTACCTCCAAATCTTACATTTGCATTGGAAATTATAATGCATTTCTTCTAATCAGCAGAGAAGAATGCTGTTGTGATTACTGAAGATTTTCGTACAGACCCATGTACTGTATCATTTCATAAAAAAAAGAAGAAAGTGGCTATGTCTCATCCTAATTACAAAGGCTCTAATCACTTACAACCATATTTCCATTACTTTCTCACACAAATGGAAAGATAAATTTCAGAAATAAGGAAAAAAGATTATTTTATATTCTCAACTACTCTGAGAGCCAATCACAACTGACTATATTATAGATCAAATACATCACAATAAATCAAAATTACTCAGTGCAATCATTGATGCCACTCACACCACTACATCAAAGCACTGTTCCACATAATGACATTTTTCTTCACTGAAAGGAACATGTTAATACTCATACAAGTGTACTTCTGAGCTTACCTGTTTTTCCCACAAAGATGTCAACAGGCGCAAAGTGACACCTCTTAGTTGTGGGGTAGTTCCAAGCAGTTGGATTACTCGCAGAATCTGTCCTACACACACCTAGGAAAATATTAAAGAAACGCTGGATTTATAAATGTAAATGTAGACAGTCTTAAGGTTAACAAAAGCATTTTAAATTCCTTGCTATTAAGTGAAGACTGAAATGGAAACTTGCTGAAATATTACTCATCTTCTTAGAGGATGGGAAATAACTATGGGAAGGGCTAGCTAGCAATCCTGGGGGAACAGAATCTTAGAAAAAACAGGACCTCAGAGGATCTCAGAGAAAGTCAATGTGAAAATTTGGATATGAAGTGACTTAGAAGAATTAATTCTTGGGGGTAGGTAGGGGAGAATAGAAGTACTTTGGATTAAACAAAGAAGAATGAAAGGAAGGGATAGGGAATGGGAATAGGAAAGATAGCAGAATGAAACAGACATTATTATCCTATGTACATATATGATTACATGACCAATGTACAACCAGAAGAATGGAAAGTTATATTCCATATATATGTCAAAATACATTCTACTATAATGTATAACTAATTACAACAAATTTACAAAATTTTTAAATGATTAATTCTTAAACATGGCCCAATAAGGGAAATAGTTATTGGGGCTTACAATTTCATAATACCAAATTGAATTCAATGTACTATTTAGGTCTCATTTTCTTTTTTTCTCCCAAGTAAACTGATTAATATACTAACCTTGTGAACACCAAGCATAGGCAAAGTATACAATATATCATTATATAATATAGGTTCCAGTGGTCTTCCCAATTTGAACATCAAGACTGGAATCAGATTTGGTACCTAAGATGAATGTAAATATATATTAACTACAACTTATTCTAAAAGCAAGCATCAATTTATAATGCAATGTTTACCTCTTTTTTTCTTGAAAGAAATATGACAATGAATAAATCAGAAAACAAAAATGTCAGTTAGCTATTTGTTATTAATGGCAATACCAATAGCATTCCACTTTTTATAATTAGCTTCCAAAGTATTTTTCTTAAACAACTATAACATTAATTCAGAACAATACATAAATTAATATATATTCTACCCCAAAGAAATCTGTAGTTATAACAAAAAGTCAAATTTCAGCTGTATTAAAAACAACAAAATTGGGGCTGGGGATGTGGCTCAAGCGGTAGCGCGCTCGCCTGGCATGCGTGCGGCCCGGGTTCGATCCTCAGCACCACATACCAACAAAGATGTTGTGTTCGCCGAGAACTAAAAAAAAAAATAAATATTAAAAATTCTCTCTCTCTCTCTCTCTCTCTCTCTCTCTCTCTCTCTCTCTCTCTCTCTCCTCTCTCACTCTCTCTTAAAAAAAAATAAGTCCTATAATATTGAAACATTCAATGGGTTCCTCCAATGCAAAATAATTAAAATTGGTATATTATAAGGGGATTAAGAATTAATGGATTAAAATTTCAAAAGGTTCCTATTTCAATCTTTACATGTAACAAAATGAGAAAAGCAATTTATTCATGGATCACACAATGTAAATTGTTAAGATGAAAATATTTCACAAATTCATTTACAAATTGAATGCAACTCCTATCAAAATCCCAGCTGGCTTCCTTGCAAAAATTAAGACACTGGTCTTAAAATTCATATGTAAAAGCAAGAGACACTAAATAGACAAAACAATCTCTAGTAGGAAGAACAAAATTTGAGGACTCAAATTCAAATCTGGAATTGGGAAGTTTGAGAAACCCCAAATTTACTACAAAGCTACAATAATCAAAACAGTACAATACAAACACAAGAATGAAAATACAACTCAATGGAATAGAATACAGGGTCCAGAAATGAATGCTTACATTTGTAATCAGTTTGTTTTCAATAAATATGACAAGAAAAAATGTCAGGGGAAAAGAAAGGTCTCTTTATAAAATAGTGCTGAATTCCATCAACTGGATAGCTACATGCGAAAGAATAAAACTGGACCCCTTTCTCACATCACATGTAAAAAATTAACTTAAAATGGATTTTAGACCTAAATATAAGAGCTAAAACTAAAACATGTCTAGATAAACTTGTAGATTTATGTAAATAGCAGCATTAATCACAGTGTTCCAAAAGTGGAAATTATATTAATGGTCAACAACTGCCGAACTGAAAAATAAAGTGTAGGATAACTAAACAAAGGAATATTGTGCAGCCATAAAAAGAAATGAAGTACGGATACATGCTACAACACGAATGAACCTTAAAAAATTAGGCTAAATGTGAAAAGTCAATCATAAGACATGTGTTATAGGATCTCAATTATATGAAAGATATGCCCAGAATAGGCAAATCTACAGAGAGAGAAATTAGACTAGTAGTTGCCCAGGACTTTTGGGGAGGGGTGGGGCCAGGAAAAGGGTTAGGAAATAGGAAATAGTGAATAACTTAAAATGCCTATAAAGTTTCTTTCGAAGGTGATAAAAATGTGCTCAAATTGACTGTAGTGAGATTTGTACAACTCTGCAAATACACTAAAAGCTGTTGAACAGTATACTTTGAATGACTGGCCTGAATATAATATTATATCTTAATAAGATTACTTTTAAAAATCCAATTCAAAATCATTTGCTGAATCTCTACTTTGAGTGAGCACAAAGGGAGTGCCAAAGTAAAAAATGATCTTCCACGTACTGCATTTCAAAGGTTAGTTGTCCAGTATTTGTTAATTTCCACTATCTGTTCTAATCTTAGAAAGCTTGTTCCTTCTAAGGTTAGAAGACATCTACTTTAATTCAATTTCAAGAAGGAAAAATATCTTTTTAACCCCACCAACAAAACAGTGACGGTTAAACATTAATTCATTAGTGATCCTGATTGTGCTTGACCATGGCAGCTCATGGAGCCACACATGCAAGGACTGCAGCCTCTCCGCACACAGGCAGAATTTATGGTGTTTTTAACAGAACAGAAATTCTATCACTCTCTCAGCTTGGGCAAATGAAGGGAGACAAATTTTTGAATTGGCTTCTTATTTCCCACTTTAATTAAAAACAAAAGGTTATCTTAGATTGCCTTGCACTCATCTCAAATGAATTATACCCTTGTGGGAAGATTTCTACCAAGACACTCTGACAGATTCTTAGTTCTGGGAAAGGTAATCAACACATTTAGTGGCATCTTATAAAATAGTGTATTTTGTCATGTGGCTTTTAAACAAATGTTTTAATTATATTGTCAAGAAAGAAATAAAGCACCGTATTTATGCCTAAGAGTACAGGTTTGTTTTGTTTTGTCTAAAGAGCCCTGGCCCTACTAGAAGTTATGTGTTTTTTTCTCTGGCCACCTCAGAAATAAAGAAACAGAGTAGGAAATAGTCTTAGACTTAATAAAGTTTTGAAAGATGGTAGCCCAAATTAAAAGTCCAGTTAAATGGAGAGAATAAAACATTAGTTATTTTACTTGGAGAAAAAAAAAAAACAGATACAGTTGTATATCCATAGAAAATATCTTTTTTGCATAATGTTAAGTATGGGTTGATATGTTCATAATAAATAACATGTAAATATATTTATTTACTTGAGATGTCAATACCAGCTCTTGAGCCTTATACTATTTCAGAGGCAGGAAGAAAAGAAAAATAAAGAAAATAATACTCAGGCTTTTCCTTAAATTTAAAATAGGCTGGTAAGGACCTGTAATTAACTGTCTTAAGACCTGGATTCAAAATCTCCATGCTTTCTCTTTTCACATTCAGAGTTCAAGTCTTTGATAAACAAATTGATTTAGAATCATTGGATTATTACAGGAGTTCCCATAAGACTATCTCAGTAGATGTCTCAGCAGATATCTTGCAATCCAGAAAGGAGTGGGCAATATAATTAAAGCAATGGGGGTGGGGTAGGGGAGGACCAATACTACTATATCTGGCAAAACCATCCTTTAGAAATAGAGAAATAAAGATATTCCCAGAAAAATCAAAGCACAGAGATTTCACCACCACAAGATCCGCCTTACAAGAAATGTTTGTTTTTTTTTTAAAAAAAAGTCATTCAAGTTGAAAAAAAAGGACATTAGATAGAATACAAAAGATTAAGACAGCATTAAATTTTCTGGCAAAGGTAAATATGTAAAAAATACAAAAATACTATAATGTGGTAACATGGTGCATAAGTCGCTTTTAATTCTGGAATATGAGTTAAGACAAAAGTATAAATAACTAGAAATTTTAAACTACAGAAACGGACATACAATACAAAAGAAGTAATGTGTGACATCAGAAAGCAAAAAGTAAAAGAACAGAGTTTATGTGTGTAATTGAAGTTTATATATGTAAATTGTCAATCAGCTTAGAATAGTGTTACAGCTATATATGATTCATGTAAGTCTCATGGTAACCACAAAGGAAATAATTATGAGATACACAAAAGAAAATGAATATGGAATCAAACACAAAACCCATACAATGAAATACAAAAGAAGACAGCAAGAGAAAAAAAGAGCTAACAAGATACCAGACAAAAAGCAGTTAACAAAATGGCAATTTTAAACCCTTCCCTACTGATTTTTTAAAGTAAATGAATTAAATTCTGAATGAAATGACACACAATGGCTGAATGAATGAAGAAAACAAGAATCAAGTATAAACAATCTATAAGACTCATTTTAGATAAAACATAGTATGAAAGTTAAAAGGGTATTCAAAACAAATGGTAACAGAGAACACAGTAAGCATACTTAAAATAATAGACATTAAGTGAAAATTGTCACAAGAGACAAAGAAGGACATTATATAATGACAAAAGGGTTAATTCTCAAATATATGTTTATATATATATATGAAGCTAATATCATAGAACTTAAATATAAAAAGCAAACATTTGACAGCAACACAATAATAGTTGAAGGGGGAAATAGAAACAACATAATGATAATTGAAGACTTCCATAACCCATTTTCAGTAAGGAAATAGAGGATTTGAACACCACTACAGACCTATTGGTCCTAACAAATGTACACACAGCAACCTACTCAATAACAGCAGAAGGTATGTTTCTATCAATCACACGTGGAACAGTCAGCAAGAGAGATCCTACAATAGGTTACAAAACAAATCAACAAATTTAAGAGTTTGAAATCATGCCAAATGTCTTTTTCAACTACAACAAAATGCAAAACAGAAATCAATAATAGAGGGAAACTAAAAATTTCACAAATATAAGGAAATTAGGCAACACATTCTTGAACAACCAATGGATCAAAGAAGAGCTCAATAGGAAAATTAGAAATACGTTCCCACAAATGAAAGCATAACATACCCAAACTTATGGAAAGAACAAAAAGTACTAAGACGTCTAGAGCAGTAAATGTCTAATCAAAAAGAAAGATCTCAAACAACCTAACTTTATACCACAAGGAACTAGAAAACAACAACATTACTTAAAGGAAGAAAACAAACAGGTATTTTATAAAAAGATCCATAAAATTAACCCATTTTTAGCTAGGTTAAGGGGGGGAAAAAGAGATACAAATATATAAAAGTAGATGAAAGTAGAAACAGTGCAATCAGAGTTCTTTGAACAGTCCAGTCCGGATTTATGTTGACTAACACATTCTCATTCCTTAAAAAAAAAAAGCTGATGTAAAAGAGGAGACATTAAAACTATGCTGAACAATAAAATGGATTATAAAAGATTAATATAAATGATTTTATTTCAACACACTGTGTTATCTAGAAGAAATGGATAAATTCTGAGTAATATAAACCTACTAAAACTGAAACATTTAGAAACACAAAATCTGAACAAATCCATAACTGGTAAGGAGATTGAATTCATAATTTAATTTATTTTTAAAAAATTCCCAACATGGTAAAACACACTTGCAATCTCACCTATTCAGGAAGATGAGGCAAGAGGATTGCAAGTTTGAGTCCAGACTAAGTAACTTTTTTATTTTTTAGATGGGACTCTGTCTCAAAGCAAAAAATTTACAATGGTGAGAGAAGTAGCTAAATGGTAGAGTGCTTACCTAGCATGTGTGAGGCACTGGGTACTGCAAGAAAAAGAAAAAAAAACTCACAACAAAGAAATTCTAAAGATTCAATGGTTTCACTGAAGAATTCTATCAAACATTTCAAAATTAACATCAATCGTTCCCAAATCCCCACCTCCCCCCCAAAAGATGAATGGAAGAAAATACTTCCAAACTAATTTTGTGAGGCCAGAATTACCAATACCAAAATTGGACAAATATATTACAAGAAAGCAAACTACACGACAATATTCCTGATGAACACACATGCAAATATCCTCAAATAACTACTAGCAAACTGAATTCAGCAGCACATTAAAAAAGGTCATTCACCATGATCAAGTGGAATTCGTTTCAGGGATGCAAGGATGTTTAAAACATGAAAACCAATCAATGTGACAGATCACATTAATAGAACAAAGGACGGAAATATCACATAATTATCTTAAGAAATGCAGAAAGAGCATTTGACAAAATTCAATGCTTTTCATAATAAAAATAGAAGAAAATTAGCTCAATATAAGATCTGAAATTATAAAACCCCTAGAAAAGCTTTATAACATTGGTCTCAGCAACAATTTCATTGATCTGACACCAAAAGCATAAGCAAAAAAAGATAAAAAGAGTAAAGTAGATTCTATCAACTAAAAATCTTCTCTGAAGCATAGCAAGCAATAAACAGAGAAAATTGCAACCCACAGACTGGAAGTATTTGCCAGCCATTTATCTCATAAGGGGTTAATACCCAAAATATGTAAGAAACCCCACAACTCAACAAAATAATAACACCTCAATTTTAAGAAGGCAGAAGGATATTTCTCCAAAGTAAACATACAAATGGCCAACACAGATATAAAAAGTCATTTAATGTCAGTAATTGCTAACTAAATACAAATCAAAACCATTTTGAGATATTACCTCACTACTGGTAAAAATAGCCATCATTAAATTCAAAAACGAAAAAGAAATGCTGATAAGGATGTGGAAAATTTGGAAATTTCAGGCACTGCAGGTAGGAATGGAAAATGCTATAGCCACTATGAAGAACAGTATGGTGGTTATTAAAAAACTTTAAATGTAAAAATAAAATAAAACTATCATAAAATCCAGCAATCCCACTTAAGAATATTTACCTAAAAGAATTTAAATCAGAATCTCAAGGAGACATTTGCACTCCTATATTCCTTGCAGCATTATTCACAAGAGTTAAAAACAATATAAATATTCATCAATGGATAAGTAGATAAAAAGAATGGGGTCTGTGCTATTTAGCCATTAAGAAGAAGGAAAACTTGACATATGATACAACTTGGATGAACTTTGAGGACATTCTACCAAATGAAACAAGTCAACCACAGAAAGACAAATAGTGCATGGTTTCCTTATTTGTGATACATAAAGTAGTCAAACTCTGAGAGCAGAAAGTAGAACTATGGTTGTCAGTGGACAGGGGCCGGGGAAACTGAAGGGGTGCTATTCTCTGGGAATACACAAACTAAAAACATTCTAGAGATCTACTGAATAATGCTTATATAGTTAACAACACTGTATGGGTTACACTTAGAAATTTGTTAAGGTAGATTTTATATTATATTTTTACCACCACCACCCCCCCCGCCAAAGGAACATGGGATTGTTTTAGAAGAGGTGGGGCTGGAGTTATGGCTCAATGGTAGAGTGCTTGCCTAGCACAGGTGAAGCACTGGGTTCAATCCTCAGCATAAAAATAAAAATAAATAAATAAAGGCATGTGTCCACCTACCTAAAAAAAAAAAAAAATTAACAAAAAAGAGTCAGAAGAGGACTTATTGAGTTCATTTAGCTTAACAACTTTATTCTACATATGATGAAAGTGAGGTGCAGTGGGATCACAAGGTTTATTGATGGTGAAGCAAGGATGGCAGCTCATGCTTTAGCTCACCCCTCCTTTCTGTCTTGGCAGAGAGGCAGGAACAAAGATTCCAGACTATATATTATAGGAATGAGGAGCTGTCATGGAAGTCTTCCATTAATTGGCCAGTTCATGGGGGGGGGGGGGGCAGGGGGTACAAGCAGGAAGAGTCACAAACCAGCATCTCCCTGAAGTCCAGCATACAAAGAACAAAGAAATTCTGCTCTGGACTACAGGAAAAACATACTGGCAACACTTATGAAGCTGTTGCACTGCCCTCCCCAAAATTACAGCATAATCTTTTAGGCAGTTCTATAATGAAAATCATGCTTTGTTCCTATCCATCATAGCATCAGATAAGAGAATATATAATGTCTGTAACTATCCCTCTTTCTTAAAACTATGGGAGATAGCTCATACTTTATTACTATATGAGGGATATAGCAATAAATTAGTATGAAAAGAAAATAAAGTTGCCAGTAAAAAGAAATAACTCAGAACATGATGATCCAATGTAAGAAAGAGGCAAAAATCCAAGGCAATATCTGGTTTTCTTTATCTTTTCAGACTCATGTATTATAAAACTGGATCTGACAAAAGTGCATTCTTGGTTCACATTTTATTTACATACATAGACTCAACAAATGCTGACAATCTTTGCCTAAGACTTTGTTCTGTGTGGGGGGGGGGGGGGGGGAATGAACCTAAATTCTACATATACAACTGTGTTGCTGTGTTTGCCATCTATAAGAGTGGCAAGATAATAGTATGTGTAAAGTTAGAAATGAAAAGAGAAAACATTAATTTTTATAGAAGAATGAATATGCTTGAATGGTATGTGCAAACAGAAGCATAAATGTACTCTTCAATAATTTTAACACTGAATGGGACTTTTGAAATTTCTCACTCTAGCCAGGTACACTGGCACACATTTGTAATCCCAGAAAATCAGGAGGCAGAGGCAGGAGGCTCACTTGAGCCTAGGAATGCAAGATCAGCCTAGGCATCATAGCAAGAACCCATCTTTTAAAATAATAATAATAATAATAATAATAATAATAATAATAAATAAAAATAATTCTACCAAAAATGGATATAATGCACAATTAAATTTTGAACATTAGTTAATTCCATATTCCTCAATTACTTGACATTTCCACTTAGGGAGTCTGCTTGTTAAGTAATCCTTGGGAAAGCAGTCCATTGACAAGTGCTGAAAAGCTAATTATTTCCTCCACTTATAAGGAATCTGCAGGCATGTAGCAGCATCAAAAGAAAGGTAAACATCGTATAATTTTATGCCTCAGATTCAAATTATATTTACATCACAACATCATAACTACACAAGCATTCTAGAGTCTTAAAGTGTATGCTTTGAGAGTTGCCTCACAAGGGAAGAAATGTTTCTAGATGATGGTGATATAGCACTCTAGCTGTGTCACTCTAGCAATTCCTATCCACTTGAGCATCTGATCTGTAGTGACTCCTCAAATAACAGCAGCTAGCAATTTATAAACCCTTAGTATAAGAGTCTTATAAACATTTTGTAGACAATCATGATTATCTCCATGTTTCCAATGAAGAAACTGAAGCTTATACTGAATTTAAGTTTGGATCAAAGCAACTCCAAACCCCAAGTTTTTGCCATTTACCCATGCCAAAGGTAGTGATGGCATCTTTTCACCTTTGTAACACTAGTACCTATTACACTGAAAATGTTTTTAGAATGCAAAATTATTCCTAATTTATACATCTGCTTAAATTTGGTAAGAAAAAGTGATCTTATAATAGTATTGCAACCATTTGACTCTGTAAGCAGGTGTTAAAGCACACCATTTGCAAAGAAAAGTACTTAAAGAAAGTACTCTCTTCAAATTAACTTAGGATCCCAAAACATTATCTGTCAGATAAAGGATACCCAGATGTCAAAAACACAGTCACTCTCAGATTTTGAAGTATAAATAAGGTCAACAACAGAGCAGCTCCAATAATGGAAAGACAGAAAAATTATTGCTGACTGGACTCAGATAAAATCAAGTACCCTATCACTTGAGAAGAATGGCAGAGAAGGAAATAACAATGACTAACTAGATTTCCAAGTTAGTTTCATTGGCCATCTGAATCTGCATTATCTCACAAATAACCTATATGTGTAGAAAATGGTTTAAGAAAACTTAAATCATGAAGTAATGGTTGTCTACACACTATGTAACCACCAGCAAAGAAAAAGGAATATAATCAACATTAATTCTATTAATTACTAACATTTTGACAACTGGCTATAAATGATAACTGTATAGACTGAATTCCTGTAGGCATTAAATTTCTTTGTTGCACAAAAGTACTTCTTACATTTCTACCATATGAGTTCTAAATCTTTGATAATCTGACTGGTAGAACAAAAGTTAAAAGCCAATATCCTATAAGTAATTCTAATATATGTATTTTTCCTCTCTATTAGCTATAATTTATACTACCATGTCTGTTTCTGCATTTAATATCCGAGTTGAAAGTAGGTGTGTGAAATCTCTCCAACAGTGAAATATAATAAGCATATTCCTCAAAGTAAGCACTGTGTAATACAACTAGAGAAAGCCAAGCATTTTGAGTTTTTTAAAAAATAATAAGTTTCTCAAAGAAACCAAAGCTATGATATTCAAATCAATTTATTGGGATATGAAAAAACCTACAAGAGTGACAACAGCAAATGTGACTACCCTGGAGGGAAAAAAGAATGCATGGCCAACCCAAGTGGGCTGAACATAAAGTATAACTCCAGAGACTGACTTTCCTTCTTCAGTGACAAAAACTTGTGAAATTTAAATAAGTGATATATATGTTATACCGTTAATTTTAAAAGGTACTAATTTAGTCTCAAATAAAATAGAGTCTACAAGAATGATGGTGAACAAATGACCTGATTATAACATTACACTAACCAAGACTAATATGAAGAATGGAGTAACATTAATGAAAAAAGCAAAAAAACATAAAAAGAATTGATCTCAATTTCTGGAAACAGTGAATAACAATGAAGACTAATTTTATTGCTTGAAGCAGACAGTGTGGTATACTGTTAAGAAATGACAGAAAACAGATTTAGTAAGCTCTTATCTCGAATAATCTTCTGCCTCAGGGAAAATCATCATACTGGAGAGATGAAATAAACATTAGTAAGATGACACTGACATCCATGATAGAAACAGACAATGCAAACCAACAGGGGAAAACAGATTAATCAATGATGGTATTAGAAAAACTGATTAGCTACCAGGAAAAGGTAATTCTAATACACAATCATGCAAGAGAAAAATTCTAGATGCATTCAAGAATTGCAGATAAAGAGGAAGTTATTTTTAAATAATTTCCAAAAAAGCCAGGTGTGATGGCATATACCTGTAATCCCAGAGACATAGGAGGCTGAGACAGGAGAATCACAAATACAAGGTCGGCCTCAGCAACTTAGTGACACCCTTGGCAACTTAGCAAGATCCTATCTCAAAACAAAAAATAAAAAGGGGTGGGGATGTAGCTCAGTGGTAAAGTGCCCCAGGGTTAAATCCCCAGTTCAAAAATAAATTCAAAGAAATATTAAGTGATTGTTTGCATGTTCTACAGACAAGTAGGAGCTCACTGAGCATTAAAGCAATAAGAGACTACTAATTAAGTACATTAGCTTTCTGTCCCTGTGACAAAATACCTGAGATAAGCAACTTACAAGGAGGAAAGGTTTGTTTTGGCTCACAGTTTCAAAGGTGTAGTCCATGACCTCCTATTCTTGTCACTTGGGGCCTGTAGTAACACAGTACATCATGACAAGAGCATGTGGTAGAAGAGGTTTATTCACCTAATGATAGCCAGGGAGCAAAGAGAAAGAAGGGGCAGGGGCCCCAATATCCTCTTCAGGGGCATACACCCAATGACCTTCCTCTAGTTCCAGAACTTCCCAGTAATGCCACAGGCTGGCAACCAACTTTTAACATGGGCCTTCGGATCCAAACTATAGCATTAGGATTCAATATGATATAAAAGGAAGAACATCTAGAAAACAAAAATTCTTTAAAATTGAAAGATAAGAAAATGTCCCAGAAAGTGGATTTAAAATACTGAGAGAAATAGAAAAGGAAAAGAAACTCAAAAGACATGTATAAGAATTCAGATTCTTCTCTTGCTCTCCCTCTCTCTCACCCTCTCTCTTCTCTTCTCCCTCCCTCCCTCCCTCGCCCCCCCCTCACTTTGCTCTTTTCCTCTCTCCCCCCCCCACCCCCCATCCCTTCCCTGTTAATCAGACACTGCTGCAATAAACATCTCTTGGTTGGTCGCAAAAAAAAAAAAAAAATCAGGGTCAAAATAAAAGAAAACAATAAGGAAGTCAATAGGGAGAACAAATCAATGACAAAATGATGAAAAAAAATTCTCTAGAATTCAAGGACCTGAATTTTCAGATCAATTATGCAGCAAAGCAGATGAAAGCACATTCAGGCCAAGATGCATTGTTATAAAATTATAGAGTACCAGGGACAAAGAGAACATACTAAAAGTGTCCAGAGAAGAAATATAAAAACAAAAATTAGATTCACATAAACACATAGTCAGGATTTCATGAATCAAAATAACTTTGGATTTATTCACTGCAACACTAGAAACTTTGGGACCAATGGAAGAAAGCAAACAAAATTTTGAAGAATAATGGTTTCCTAGAAGTCTATACCTAGCCAAACTAACCTAAACACTCCAAGTGCTCACTCACTTTAGATTTTAAAAATGAAACACAACACATTTAATTATTGGCCAATGATTTGATATTTTTAAAAAATTAAATCATAAAAATTCTTAAGATACAAACTCCTGAGGCTGGGGTTGTGGCTCAGTGGTAGACTGCTCGCCTACCATGCATGAGGCACTGGGTTCAATCCTCAGCACCACATAAAATGTAAAATAAAGACATTGTGTCCACCTAAAACTAAAAAACAAATATTAAAAAAAGATACAAAATTCTCCCTCTTTCCCCCTCCCCAAAAATGACAAAACACAAATCTAAAACTGAAGACAAGGAAATTTTTTTAAAGTAGTGCCCAGCACAGTGGCAGACATCTATAATTCCAGTGACTCAGGAGGCTGAGGCAGTTGTCTAGCCTGGGCAATTTAGTGAGTCACTATCTCAAAATGAAAAGTAAGAAGGGCTGGAGATATAGCTCACTGATAGGGTTCAATTCCCACTACCATTAAAGAAAAAAAGAAAAAGAAAAAGTAGCAAACAGAAACTTTAGGACCATTCAATCTCTTTTTTTTTTTAATAACTATAAATTTTAAGATCATTTCTTACATATTCAAGTTTAAAATATTAAAAATCTTAAAATATCTTAAAATAATTAAGGTAAAAATATTTTAATCTTACAAGGGAAATAGACATTAATTATGGGGTAATAAAAGATGATAAAATGTTTCTGAAGAGGAAATTTTCAAACTTTTAAAAATTCATCTCTTATCTGTAATATGTTTCAAAATATCTCAGAATTTAGGGACTGAGGAGTAGAACATGCAAATAATATGAATTGGCTATTAATAATAACTATTGAATACAAGGATTATATACATCGGGCTTATTTACTATTTTCTCCACTTCAGTATGCTTGAAATTTTTCATAAAAAAAGGCTAAAATCTTCTAATCTAGTACTCCATTTAACCATTTTAAAACTTATCAAAAATTCAAAATGTAATAGAAAAAGATTTTCCTAAATATGCATAAAATATGTATCACAGAATGTATTAGTTATTTTCTTCAGGGTAAATCAAGTTTTAAAACTATAAAATATAATAGTTATATTTTATAATATAATATTAAAAATATAATGCAAAAAACATGCCACACACACACATACACACACACAAAAAAAAACACCTACAATAATTAGAATATGTTGTTATAACCATAAAAAAAAAGAGCAAAAGGAATCTTAGAAAAACATGCTCCTATAAGATAAAGACATAGATAACATCAAATATTTAAAAGACTCACATGGTGTTGACGATTTGGATATGAGGTGACCCCTGAAAGCTTGTGAAACAATGATTCAGAGGGAAAATGATTATGTTATGAGAACTGAAACCTAAACTATGGATTAATCCATTTGATGGAATGACAATTTAAAAGGAAGGTTGGGTGGTAACATTAGGCAGGTAGGGTGTGACTGGAGGAAATAGGGGACTGGGAACATTCCCATGGGGATTATATTACTCCTGGTCCAGGCTCTCAAGCTCCACTTGGCTGTCATCAACTGAGCAGCTTTCCTCTGCCACACCCTTTAGCCATAATGTTCTGCCTTACCTTGGACACAGAGAATTGGAATCGACCAACCACAAACTGACCCTTTGAAACTGTGAGCCCAAAGCAAACTTCTCCTCTCAATTATTCTTGTCAGGTCTTTTGGTCAGAGTGACAAAAAGCTGACTAAAATACATATAAAAGACAAAACTAGGTTTGTTTTATATAATCCTGAGGCCCAAGTTAAAAGGCACATTTCAGCTTTACATGGAAAAGGAAGTTTTTTAAAGAATTTTTAGAAAATAGAGTGAACTGCTCCAAATGTATCAAATTTTCTATAAACCAAAATTTGAGAGACTAATAATCATCTACTTTGGGAGATACTTAATGTGTACACTTGAATGTCAAAAGGGAGAAGGGGTAGTATTATAAAAGTTGATTTCAGACCTATTTAAAATATAAGTCAAATAATCAAACCAATATTAAACGAATGTGCAGAAGAGAGTTAACAGCCAGCTTGAGACTGCCCCCTGTAGCAAGGCCTACTTAAAAAGTTGGTCTTTTGATAAGGCCTTAGAAACTGGATTTGAGAAAGGTTCTCACAATTCAACTGATAAAATGTCCCTAAACTGTACCATCACTGTGTACAAAATATTGTGCCTAACCTGACAAGCTCCCAGTAAAAACTTTGGGCAGTCTCTAATGAGCTTCTGACTAGAAAACACTTCACTGTGTAGTCATGATGTGCTACTGGAGGGATCAAGTACATCCTGTGTAACTCTACAGGGAAACGACTCTCCAAAGTTCACGCCTGGTTTCCTCTGGACTTGGCCTCATGTACCTTTTCCCTTGCTGATTTTGCTTTTTTACCCTTTCACTGTAATAAATCATAGCAATGGTTATGACTCAAAGCTAAGTACCATGAGTCCTTCTAGAAAATCACTGAACCTGAGTATAGCCAAGGAGACCCCTGACCCAAGATCATTCTTTTTCTTTAAAAGAAAGCAGCAAATAAGACAACAAAATAATATCTACAATTTTTAAAGAGAATAACTTCTAGAGTATTTCTATCAGTAATAAGTAGAAAATCTCCTATAAGTTATCTATTTGACAATCAAAAATATTTGAGGGCCAGCTCCACACTGAGCTTTAATGATACGATTTGGAGAAATGAGGGCCCCTACTCTCAAGTAATTCACATTCTAGTTAAGGAACTCTCAACTATAATGTCAATTGTTATTGACTGAATAAGTTAAACTCAACTTTGAAGATTAAATGTGTAGCTAGTGGTTATTAGAGATAAAAATCAAGATGTAAGACCAAAAGGACAACATTTCAAGAAGATCTTTGATAAGTATAAGATACTAAATAATAATGATTGTTTTTCATTGTTCAAAAGGAAAAGATCATACTCCAGATAGCTACATGTGGCCATTTAAATTTGATTTAAACTAATTAAAATTAAAATATTCCTTCCTCAGCCACACTAGGCAAATTTCCTATTCTTAAGAGTCAAATGCAGCTGTGACCACATCAGATAGCACAAATTATAGAACATTTACATGATGGCAAAAAGTTCTGTTGGACAATGCTGGCCTAAAAGGCTGAGCTGTCCACAATGGCCACAGATATTTTCCACAGCAACTAGAACAACTTACATGTTGTTATATATTAAGTTGTGAAACACAAGCAGCCTTTAAAAACCATAATCCAGATATGTATAGACTAATATTCTGATAAGTAAAATATTTAAATTACAAAGGAAATGTATTAATAATGCTTCTGTGTGCATATGTATAAGTACATGGGTATTTTGTAGACAGGAAATTTTGTGATTATTTATATATACTGCAACATTATTGGGATGTTTTACGTGTTATTCTTAAAGAATATTACTTTGGTAAAATAAGATGCTATTTTACTAAAATTACTTTCAGCAATGCTTTAGTCAGTGATGAGACTACACTTGATGTCAAGTGACCACAAGATATAAGACCTGTAGGAGGAAGAATAGAAAGTGTGTAAACAGGTCAAAGGACCCAGAAGGCCCAGTGAAGGATTGAGACTAAAGCAGATTTCCTGTCCAAGGATGACAGTTGATACCAGAGATCAAAGGCTGATCCTGCTTCTCTTGTCTCCCTGACCAGCGTATTTTCCTCCTTTCTGCTAAAGCTTGTATATAGTTCCTCAATTTTTTACCTGATATTTCAACCATTTATATACTGACATATTTACAACCATGAAAAAAAAATGTTTAAGGATAATAGAGTAATTATTTGCCCCATTCTAGGCAAAGAGCATTCTACTCTGACTTCACGCAGACATTTATTTCCATATACTTTGGGTTATTGTTATTTGTTCTCTCACACTAGCCTGACAATGCCTTATAAATGATAATCCTGTCCTAGTCATATATTTGCCCAGGACCATAAATATAACAAGTATACATTAATATGAGCTGAATTACATTAAAGACTAACTGAAAAAGGAAGGAAAAGTTAACAAGATTGAAACTGGTATTGAAACTGGTGACTTCTGCCCAGCCAAAAAAGAAATTTGCTGGACATTCATCAGCCTCTTGGTTACTCTCTACAAAACCTATTTTAGGAATCATTATTCTTGATCATTTTAGGTTTTTATTCCACTCCAGAGACTGTGAGGCTATTTCTAGATGAGTAAAACCAATAAGAAGAGTATTTCTAAAGACATGTTTTACACTGATATTGAAGAAGTGAGAATTAGGAATTTTCAGTGCCTCGGTACTATTCCAAACAGTAGCCACTAGCACATGGGGTTACTAACACTACAAATGTGGCTACACTGAATTGAGATGTGCTGTAAGGGTCAAAGGCACAACAGTTGGAGGGCTTCATACAAAAATGTAAAATAATATTTCTCAAATTTTAATGTTAATTACATATTGAAATAATAATTCAGATATACTAAGTAAAACAATAAAAAAATTAATTTTACATGTTTGTGTTTACCTTTTAACGTGCTGCCAGGAAATTTAATACTATCAATGTAGCTTGCATTTGTTCCCATCAAAGAACACTATTCTCTATCTCCTTTTTGTATATAAGTGTAGCTTAAAACAGACACAACCACAGAAAACAGCTAATGTCTCTCCTTCAGGCTCTTGGGGAATTAAGGATAATGATAGCCCCAGATGGGAAAGGAGCATTTCTAGCCAGGTAAACAAAACAGTTTAGCACTAATCCTGAACACAGGGTAGCAAATAATACAAAGTGAATAAAAAGAGCTACAAATTATCAAGTATAATTTCAATAACATATAACTTTTGTTGAACACTGATTATAAACCAGTACTATTCTCTGGATTATCTCTTTTCCACCCCATGTTGAATTTTATGGTGAATTCTTTTGCAATGCTCATCTTAGAGATGAGAAAACAGATACTATAAATTTATAATGAAAATCTCTTATTTGAACAATTAAAAGAAATAAAACAACTCAATCTAAATGGCCTGTACTGGAGGTTTGCACAAATTTCTATTCACCTTCTAGTGCATGGTATTATACTAGGAGATTAGACACTAAAAGAAAGCATAGTTATAACGCAACCAAAAAGTAATCAGGTACAAGCTAAGGCCTTATTTATTTACAAATAAATCCTGCTATAATTATCCTGAATCCTATAAAAAATATTAATAAGCCTGACTAATAGCTAATAATCCAGGAACACCAACTTCTCATTGATTTCCAAGTGATTGCTTAAATTCAATGTTTAAAAAAAAAAAACACCTAGGTTCACATTACACTTTACAATGTTTTATCGTGTACAGGATCTTTTAATCCTCACAACATCTCTGAGAGGCTATCAGAGGTTGGCAATACCTCTGAAAGGTTATTAGAGGTTGGGATCTTACAAGCACTTAGATTCATTATTTGATCTAGAGATGTTCCTTATCAGGCTTTAATTTGTGTTTTGTGGTTATGGCTATTGTTGAAGAGTTTTTGTTTTGTTTGTTCTTTCTGTTTTTTAAAGACAGGGATAAACAGGCCACCTACAAATTCCCAGCATCTTCAGAGATAATAGCTTTGGGCTGAACAAGGTATGCACATGGTATGATGTAAAAATTTCTAAAAGACCTGAAAAGGCAGGCTCTAACAACTCACCACTTTAAATGAAAAAAAAAAAAAAGGCTCAGATTGAAAATAAGCCTTCATATACAACATTTTAAATAGCTCCATCAGAGCTGTGTCATCTTTACTGGGCTCTGCTGTGGAAACATATTTATTAGGGCTCAAACCTTGACTCGCCCTATAAAAAAAGCAATATTCAGGACACACTAAATGGTCAACTTAATTTTTAATGAGTAAATGACATGGCAAGAATGGTTCAGGTACTTGTAAATGCTAAATGTCTGGGTATGTCTTCATTGGCTTTTGAACAGTTTCAAAGAGCAGACATGAGGATTCATTAGCTCTTAGCACATATGAACCTGCTCCAAAGGCAGTCAAGAGAGTTGCCTAGCAACAGTGCATTTTGCATCTCTCATCATCCCCAAAGATGCTCCTGCAGCAGCAGCTAGGTCAAGCCTCTCATTAGCAACCTGACAAAGGGTTTCTACCTCCCATTTTACAAAATTATTTTTATTTCTAGGTGAAGCTCAAATATCTATGCATTAGTCCTACTGACAATATATTCCCTTTCCTCCATTCCGCCTTCTTTCCAACCCCTATTTCAACAGATATGTTTTAATGAACCCATCAAAGTACCTGTAACAAAAGCAGACACTGAGAAATCCAACAGAATTTATATGCCTATTCACATCATTCTAATAGTTTCATAGAATTTGGGCAACAAAGTAAGGAAACTTTAAAAGAAAAGAAAAATAAAAGATGCTAAAATCAAATAATGAGCAGGAAAAAAAATGTCAGCTACTGACTTCAAAATCAACAGTATATTCACCCAAAATATTTGTAATACTGTCCCCAACTACTTTAGATCTTTTCCCCACAAAAACTAATCTCACCCATCTGGCAAAAAGGCAGAAAATTCCGGAGTGGTAATAAACTATAACAAATGAGTTGACAGTTTATAATGAATATAATTCATTGGAAAAGAACTCTGGTTCTCACTTTAATAACTGTGTTCTAAAGTGTCACCTTAGATCAACAGTTATTCACTCACTTCTGAAAAAATTTCTTAAAATATTTACCACTCAGCATGATTGCCATGCAGAACTAAAATATATAGTCACATTCCTCCTTGGATACATTCAAAGACCCTTGAAAGAAAATAGGCTGATAGATTTTTCATGTATCTTAAAGTACTTAATCCAGATTTTATCATAAACCAGTCACCCTGGTATCTGAGTTTTCATGCTATCATGAATTAACCTATAGAAAAGATGACAGAATGTGTCTGACATTTTAGAAAAGACCAAGTGTGGTCCTAATCAACACAGATTAAGAATGGTGTAATGGGGCTGGGGATGTGGCTCAAGCGGTAGCGCGCTTGCCTGGCATGCATGCGGCCCGGGTTCGATCCTCAGCGCCACATACAAACAAAGATGTTGTGTCCGCCGAAAACTAAAAAATAAATATTAAAAATAAAAATATTCTCTCTCTCTCCCACACTCTCTCTTTAAAAAAAAAAAAGAATGGTGTAATGAGGAACATTTAAAGGCAATTGCTATCACATGAAATCAAATTAGGTAAATTTTTTAAGTGATCTGAAAGGAATAATGTGATTTTTCCTCTGTGTCCCCACCTTTTTTTCTACATAAAAATGGCAAAGAATGAATCTTCAGGAGGATTTCCCAGAAGGGTGTCATTTACCACTAAAATATTTCATTCCAGCAGTTGAAAGACCATAAAAGGGTGAATGTCCTCCAGAGTCTCTAATAACGGTAATAGATCTTGTGTTACTATTCACAAGTGACCTCTCAGTCAGGCGATTTAATTTTTCCCCCTGCAGCATGGTTGGTTTCACACACAGTGTAATAACAGTTTTTGCACAACAAGACAATTCATCCGATTAGAAGGACTATATTAAGTCTTTCATGAACAGCATGTGTCACTACAGCTTTGGCTAGGGTTTGATTTAAGACAACCTAACATATGCATGCATGAGTCTTCATTTTTCTACCGTTTCAAAAATGATTCCTGGACTTTTTTTTTTTTTTAGCAATTTTGCAAACCATTGCCTGAACCCTCCCCAGCTTCAAAAACTAAGAACTTATCAAATGCTCACTGAGTGCTCTAAATCAGGCACTAAGAATTCTCCACAAAGCAATAGAAATATACATAAGGCTCCTCCTTTCTATATGAGCTCAGTGAAATTCCACTAATGTGTCAAAGGGGAAAAATAAGAAAAGAGACGAAATGAGCAGACCTGGTTATTGCAATTACTTTAATGCTTCTCAATATTTCAGCAATCCACCATCGATTCTAAAGACAATTTGACATTGCTGAGAAACACTTCAGCCAAAGAAAATTTTGAGACGTCTATTTGAAAACCTCAACAAACCTCAAAAAAGTCTAAAGGTGGATACCAAAGAACTAATCATTTGGCAGTCTCTACTACAATAAATGGTTTGGCACTGTTCAATGCTCACAGAAGTCAAAACCTGAGAATATCTATACATATTCTATTCAGATGGGATTAGGAAAGTGAAATTCAAAATCTTCCTAGCAAAGGCTACAAGTGATGACTGGCAAATTTCAGGGATTCTCATAAATTTACAGCCATTAATTGATACCAAGAGGCTCAGATTCCTCTGCTCCACCTCTGAATCTGGACAAGATCCCCTGGGGAAGAGTGACAGCTCCCCATCACTACATGGCTAGAGTGTCTTTACATTTCACAGGCCCCAAAAGGATTCTTCAATTCCTCCATGGCAAGTAGTCCAAACCTACAAGGTTGAGTTTTCTTTAGACTCCTGACACAGGTGAGACTCTTTTCTGGCTGAATTGTTCCATAGCCCCTAGGAATTCTGCTTCTTCCAACAGAGGCTTCTACAGGCCTCTGAGCAGCCCCCAAGAAATCTGAGACAACTCTGATCCCATGTTTTACTATGAGAAACATGAACGAATCCTGTGCTTTGACAAACTCTAGATATGTAAGTTAATCCTGATGTTGCAGTACTCTCTCCTCCTTCTACCATCACAACAGCTAGCCAGATCATCACTCCCTCTTAAATTTTTCAGGCAGTCGCCAATTCACCATATCCATCCATCTACCCCAACTGCAAGGACACACATCAAGCTGAATTGGGGATGAGATGGGAAAGGTAGGGAGTAGGCTGAGGTCCCTGTCACCAGGCTGAAGTTAAGGGGCTAAAACTTTAGAAACTCATACCTCTCCAGTAACTTTCTTCAAACACCTTCCCTCTTTTCTTCTATCCTCTCATTTCATAACTTTGATTTACATTTAATAACATAAATGTATACATTAATTAATGAAGTATAAGAACTCTAGTAGTTTAATACATCTAGGTTTATTCCTACTGTACTTCAAGTTCTGCTGAGTGTTCTGTCTCAAAATACACTGGTATATTAAGGTCTTTATTTTTTTAAATTTATTTTTTATTATTAGTTGTTCAGAATATTACAAATATTTTTTAATAATTTTTTAAGTGAGAGAGAATTTTTTAATATTTATTTTTTAGTTTTCGGCAGACACAACATCTTTGTTTGTATGTGGTGCTGAGGATCGAACCCAGGCCACACGCATGCCAGGTGAGCTCAACACCGCTTGAGCCACATCCCCAGCCCTCAAGGTCTTTATTGACACTTATATTTCAACATCATGTTAAACAACTTCATCTCTCCTCTGACTATCTCAGTACTTAAGATAAGTTCTCATCTTCTGCCTGACTGCAAAGCTCTTCAGGACCTTGTCTTCTAAGTACGTATTCTAGGAACAACTTTCCTTACCATATATATTCATATATATGTATATACACATATATGTATCTATATGCATATATACGCACATATATCCCAGATTAATACAAAATGACTTGCAGTCTTGTTAACCACTATGACCTACCATACCTCAATGTATTTGCATGCCTTTTTTATTCGGCCTAGAATGTTTTTCCTTTTTCCCTGCAGCAGGGTAATTCATGTGTCCTATTCCAACATCTATGTTACAGGGGTGTTTATATACCTCCCCAATTATCATCTTGTACTGGCAATTACCCAATTGGCAATTGTCATCTTTTACTGAAGAGTAACTTTTAATGCCTCTGTCAATCCATCAACCCCATCATTCCTAAAGACACAAACTTTATCATTTCACCTTAGTATTACCAGCACCTACCATGTAGAAGGATTGCAATAAACATATGTTGAATGAATGATTAAATCATTAAATGAATGATTAAATGAATGATTAAATAAAATGCTTAATAAATAAAACAGAACCTAGTAAAAACAAGGCCACCACAATATTTCAAGCTGAATAATTTCATGATAATTGTACTTAACAGATAAACCTGCACCTCTACCATTAAAAATTGAATACAATTTGACACTAAGTGCACATAGAGTAAAATGCCACCATATAATTATCATTAATAATAATTCAGACTACTAGAAATAATGAAGGGAGGAAAGATTGAATTAAAGAAAAATGTTAAAGAAATAAAATTTGATTACTTTCACGTATATACTATAACAAACTAATTAGCCATGTGTTTCCAAGTACCAGTCTCTGTTGATATGTCTTAATGAAGAGATAATTTGATCATCTTAAATTGGCACATTATTGTACTAATGTAAATGAGCAAATCTGTACTGCCTGAAAACGGTAGCTTCAACACCTGTTTATGCTTTATCTCAGCCTATAACAAATTACCCCAACCCTAAATTAATAGGATTTCAATTTAATAAGATTTTACTGTAATCTAACCTAGCCTAAATTTGTCCCTGGATTCCACAATGTTCCATCTATTAGTTTGGATACGCATGACAATATTGGAAAATAGTTTATTGGTTCTAAGACAGTAGTAAATATAGTTATGTGTTAATTTAATCACTCAACAAAACCTAGAAACTATCTGAGGTTACTGTGAAGTAAAAACAAGTGTTTTTCCTTGAGAAATGCTTTTCATAAATTCTAAATCTAACTGTATCTACTAAAATATCCCATTGAAGACAGCTTACGTTCCGGGATATAAGCTGTCTTTCTACATTTCAAAATGTTAATCTGACCTTACTAATCTCATTGAGCTTTAGTACTGTTTGATTCTGTAATATAACAAATTCAAGTAACATATTTTTATACACTTTTCTTTAAAGATGGAGGGGGGAAGAAATACACAAATCCTCTTAAATGAAGAAGTAATCCATTCCCGCAAGAATGGTCGTAAGCAAGGAGGACAGTCATATGTTCTCCAAAAGTCCATCCATATACCATAAGCCTACCACACAGAAATCACTCCAAGTCACTTCTTAACTGTCTGGTTCCACTTACTTTCTTTTTTTTTTTTTTCCAAAGACTATATTTTTATTTTTCAAAAATGTAAATAGGTTTATTCTTTTTTATTATAAAAATAATGCATCCTAGTATACCATATTTAAACAATATAGAAAGATATATTAAATAAAACCCTACCTCCTGAATATAGCCACTGTTAATATTTTGGTGGTATTTTTCATGAGTTTGTGTATGTCTTACACATGAGATTCTATGAAAGTGGGATCACCTCATACAACACTTTTTATAGCTTCTAAAAACTAATACAGAGTGGATGTTTTTTAGTCAGTTAAAAAAATTGCATTACTGAAATTTAAAGATACAAAAATATTATGAGCAGGGTAGTCAACTTTCACAAAGTCACACCATCTCATAAGGAAGACCAGGAATATTAATCTGAGCTTCTTTTTTTTTTTAGTCATACATGACAGCAGAATGTATTTTGACATATAATACATACATGGAATGTACATACATCAATCATATTGTCTATTCTATTCTGCTGCCCTTCCTATCCTCCCTACTCCTCCCCTCCTCTCCCATCCTTTCTCTCTATCCAATCTAATGTGACACACTTTTTTTTTCTTTTTCTCATTACAACATCATATATGTAATCTGTATAACAATGAGGTTCTCCTTCCATTTTCCGTGCAACTCCCCTTCTCTCTTTTTTTCCCTCCCACCTCTTTTCCCTATTTAGTGGTAGTCTTCTTCTCATGCTCTTCTTCCCTATCCCATTTTGAGTCACCCCCCTTATATCAGAGAAGACATTCGACATTTGATTTTTACTTCACTTACCATAATCTGCTCTAATGCCATCCATTTGCCTGCAAATGCCATGATCTTGTTATTTTTTAGTGCTGACTAATATTTCATTGTGTATCAATGCCACATTTTTTAAATCCATTCATCTATTGAAGGGCATCTAGGTTTGATTCCACTTACTTTCTAACAATGTCTACCTATTGGAAACAGATTTGAGAATATGCAATTTCTTCACAATAACAGTTCTGAAACATTGCCAAAGAGTCTATTATTCTATCTTTCATGAAATGCTCAAAATAGTCATTGGTGGGATAGAAGCCCAGTGGGCACAATAAAGGGACAGCATATTTCTCAAGACTCCTGGTAAAGGAGCTAACACTGCTGTCCAACTTAAAAGAGTTATGAAGAAATTCACAAAATCATGACTCATCATCTCAATGACAGTTATCAGATAGTAGCTATAATTGTGATTTTTGTGTTGCTAGCTTTGACTTTCCAACAAGAAAATTACACCTGAAATGTTAGAGAAAAATACTATAGGTAAAAAACAGCTCACAAAGTAAAGAACTACTCCAGAACTTCCAGACATTCATTCCACTGTTTCCTCAACAATGGTACTAAAAGAGAATCATAAAAATGTCACACAAAATAAAAACATATTTCACAAATGATAGAAACAGTCAATATGCTTCTTCTAATTCATTTCAAAGAACTTGTATTTATCAAGCAAAACTTACTCATAAATCTCCTTTCTGGGTTTACACCTGACATTCTGTTCTTCCTTGTACAGGGCATACTGACCATCTCCCTACGTATACTCCAATAACTGTCTTGTATGCCAAGCTTCAATTAAAATCTGTAACCCAAAGAGGCCTGCATGACTACTTACTGAATAAGTGCTTCAAGATTTCAAATTGTCAAATCTTTTAAATGTTTCAAACCAAACAAATAAGGTCTAATTTTCTCAATATCTCATATTTTTCAAAACAAAGGGAATACATAACTCTTCTTTTGCTTACTAAGAAGGTCCTTTCTTTAAATTTTATAAACTCCCAAAACAAGCATTACAAACAAAAATGCAAAAAAGAATAACTTTGATCAAGTAAGCATGCTATTTGACTGATTCACTTTGACCTTCTTAATCTCCGCCTTTTGATATGTGCTTTCAGAAGTCATGGCTCTTTGTTTCCTGTTTGACTTGACTGATAGAAGGCCAGTGTAAGCTATCATAATGCAGACAAATAATCACACAAGACTGAAGATCCAACAAATGCTGGATGCCATCAAAATCTTACCATTTTGATGACGAATATCACCACAACTCACTGGATTGAATGTTAATTTTAAATAAGGTTTTCTTTTCCCAAAATCTCTTGGGATTTTCTATCCTTGAAGTTCTGGGGACTTATTTAGGCACTAATATATTCTCATTGTGTTACTTGGCTTTCATCAGAACCTAACAATCTGCAGCCTTATGAGTCTCCCCTCCCCCGATTCCAACTAAGAGAGTTTGTCATGTTTTAAGTTTCTGTGCTTCATTTTCTCTGATCCCTCCAACCTGAGACGCCTGTTAGAAAGATTTTAGAACACCAAAGATTGACCTCCAATGTCTTCACTTTTTAAATTTTTCATCTTTCTGATCTTTATTCTAAAAATGTACTTGAAGCATCTATAGATCATTAATCTAGCCACCATAGATATACTGTGGCAATCACGCATCAGAAATTTTCAGATTTCTTCTTTTTATATAATACATTTATACAATATCTTCCCAACATTGATTAGGACTTAGATTATCTTTACATAATCTTCTGTTCCCTGAGTTCTGTTTCTCTTAGGTGTGCTGGTTAGTCATGTTGATAAATTTTCTCTGAGTCTGGTGAGCCTTGTATATTCATTTACACATATGAATCAAGGCCAAGTTGGTCAGAGGGAGCTGGTATGGGTCACTTCGACAGATGTAAAGAAATGTTTTGTTTTGTTTTTAAATAAAACTTTCCTCTCATTTGAAGTCGTGATTGCAGAAGAGCACAGAAATGGTGAGGCACGTCAATTGGCAGCCTCACTTTAGGGTCATGGTGCAAGTAGGCATAGAACTAATTCCTTCTTTACCATCTCACTGACTAAATAGGAAAATTTTGGTCTGGAAATGGTGTACTTCAGTATATTTTCTCCTTAAAATTCAAGGTTTCAACAAAATGTGATTCTTCTCTCAGAGCCCCTAAAACACTAGAAATCCATCAGTTAAGAATTTTAACCAGAAGACAAAACTACTGCTTCCTGAATCAGCAGGAAGCAGATTCCGCTGCTCTGAAGGCAGTATTAGACCCCTCTTCCTCAAATTCCACTCCCCTCCTTTCTGATGCTCAGTGTTCAGTGATACATCAAGACAAACGGATATTATTTTAGTATATCAGTAAGCTAGTAATTTTCTCAGTATTAGGGGATGAACTCAAAAAAAAATCACAATCAAACATTCCTTCAATTTTAAGTGATTTCTAATCTATAGAGATACCTCAGAAATAATTCAGCCCAATATTAATACCCAGGAATGGCAGGAGGATAGACACAGAAGTGATTGAGCATAAACTCTTGGCTTCATGTACACAATTAGAAAACATACAATGATTCTGCTAGTTTAAAACAATTTATTGAGATATCTAAATGAGGTGAATAAAGAAGAAATAAACATATTTCCACACGATAGGGTAGATGCAACTTGACCTTGTATTTTGTTCTGTGTTTCCCTTTGTCTAATTGTTGTGCAGATAGAATCATACCAATTTTTTTCTAGGCACAGAAAAAATGCAGGGGCTACCAGGGAATAGTAGTTCAGCACTTATCTCTAAAGGTCTTTATTAAAAGTACTGTACAATCTGACTTCTTTTGCTGGTGTGAAGAACACAGGAAACAGACTGGCTTCAGGGGGTAGCAATTCATAGAACTCAGTGACAAAACAACAGAGTGCAAAGCAGCCTAAAACTCTTTGTGCAAATTCTTTTATAAAACATATTTTCTTCTTTTCTCACAGCAGTAAGTTACAGATCATTAAATTTCACACATTTCCTATTCATTTTCCATGTTAAAGTATGGCTTATGACCCTAAGTAGAACTATCACAGGATTCTGCCCTGATAGTCAACTTTTACTGTTTGATAATATGACTTTTAAAAGACCAGAAAGTCATGGGCCATGAACCTAGACAACACTTGGCTAATGGGAAAAAAAAAAAATTAAGTCCTTAAAAACATCACAAAAAATTAAGTTATCAAATTGTTCCCATTAAGCAAGGCCTTCAGTGAGGCTTAATGACCAAAATGTAAAAAGCACATAAAAGATGTCAGAGTTGTAAAATGCAAGTAAAAATAAGACCAAATAAACAAATATCATTATCACACTTCCAAACTATAGAGATATCTCAGAAATAATTCAGGCCAATATTAATACCCAGCTAGTATCTGTGTCTGAAAGAGGCACCAAATCTCATGAAACTTATTTGGTTAAATTCAACAATGAGAATGGGTTTTTAGGAAGAAACTGTGGCTATCTAAACTCAAATTTATAAACCTTTTACTGCCCACTCTCACTCATATGTGGGATCTTCAAAAGTTGAGCCCACAGAGGTTGAGAATAGAATAGTGGTTCCTGAGGCCAAAAGAGGAGAGGGAAGAGTTGATCAGGGGATGCCAAGTTACAGTCAGATAGGACCAAGAAGTTGTGGTGTGCTGACACCCAGCAAGGAGACTACAGGGAATAATGTTCTACATAGTTAGAAAGCCTCAAGAAAGGATTGTGAAAGTTTTCACCATAGAGAAATGATCAGTGTTTGAGAAAATAGCTATATTAAACCTGATTTAAACAATATACAATTTATAGATGTATCAAAACACTACCTGGTACCCAAATAGTACATATAATTTTTTTATATTTCAGTTAAAAAAATTAACTCTTTAGCAGGTCCTATTTTATAAATCAATAAAAAAGAAATTGATATGCTTTATACATGACATTGAAGTTATTCCATTAGAAATGTTACTAAACCATTTCAACCAACCTAAAATTAGTATCCTATGGTCAATATTCAGTTTACATACTAGGTATGCTTTAAATTTTTAATTGATAATAATTATACATATTTATGGAGTACCATGTGATAATTTGATACCTGTATAACAATGTATAATAAGTATGAAATTGTGGAAATTGGCATTTCCACCTCAAGTATTTGTCATCTCTGTGATGGGAACCTTCAAACTTCTTATAGCTCTTTACAAAGTATAAAATTGTTACAATCTATAATCATCCTACTGTGTTGTCGAACACTGGTACTAATTCTTCCTCTGTGACCATATTTTGATCCATTATTTAAAATTCCTCTATTCTCCTTTCCCCTACCTCAAGACTCTAGTGACCAATATTCTGTGTATTGATCCTTGCATACACCCTTAATTATAAAGGTAGAAACATGGAAAGAAAACATTTTCTCAAATTATAGAATCACCAATAAGCAGCCTTGACTTCTAAAAAAATAATCTAATCTTTTGTCAGGTATTCTCTTTACCTATATTTAAACATTAATATTTAAACATTAATACACTATTAAACATCTGATAAGTCCTATTAGACTTTTATAGTATCACAAAGTTATGTAAAAAATAGATTCTTCAGACACCTCCATTATCCTCTAGGCTATAATGTTGAATATTAATCAATTGCTATGGGAGAGCCCAGTGAAGAAGGAAGGGCAGAATAGATATTAGAAAAGGCCTTAAGATATAAATAATAGCCCTTTCATCTAAGGAACCCAAGAAGCATTATGAAAGTTGGGGGGAACAGGTCCCTGGGAAATACAGAGAGAAGTTTATTCAAAGCTGTCAAAGAAATCATGGGAGAAAGATTACTGGAAGCCAAGAACTGCACATTTACAAAAGGGGCTGGGGTTGTAGCTCAGTGGCAGAGCGCTTGCCTAGCATGGGTTCAATCCTCAACACCACATAAAAATAAATAAATAAAAGCATCGTGCCCATCTACAGCTAAAAATAAATAAATAAATAAGGAAAGGAAAAGAATAAAAGCAATGTTTCAAGCTGAGACTTGTAAAAGCACACAATCAGGTATATAAGATGATATTTTAGTCACATTTTTGTGTCACTGTGACCAAAAGACCTGACAAGTTTATTTTGGCTCAGTTTTAGGGGTTCAGTCCAGAGTCAGCAGACTCCATAGGTCTGGGCCCATGGTGAGGCAGAAGGACAAGGTAGAGTAAAGCAACTCAAGACATGGCAATCAAGAAGCACAGAGAACTCTGCTCACCACGAACAAAATATAAGCCCCAAAATCACATCACCAGTGACCTCCTTCCTTTAGCCACACCCCACTTGCCTATGGTTACCACCTAGTTAATCTATATAACTGACTAGGTTATAACTCTCTTGATCTCATCATTTCACCTCCAAAAATTCTTACATTGTCTCACACAGGAGCTTTTGAGAAACACCTCGCATCTAAACCATAATAGATGGGTTCAGGAAAATGGTACCAAACTAGTGCCACTACGAATGTATCGGAGGCACACAGTGTGGATCAGAGTCAAATGTGATTCTAGACAAGAAAGATGTCACTATGCTGGGTTCACATGCACAGGGAGATAGAAGGGCAATCAAAACTGGCTGAAGAAGGAGAGTTAACTTCTTCTTTAAGGAAGTCCTACCAGTCTCAGATGTTTCCCAATTTTCCATAATCATCTTACAATGGTGGGTCAATCATTAGCTAAGGGGTCAAAATAGAATTCAATAATCTTCTTAGAAGGGCTAAAAATTGAGAAAAATTCCTCATTCTAAGCCTAGAATCCACTTTATTCCTTAAATAACTCTATAGTCATTGCTAAACATTCACTCCCATTGACTCCACCCCAGATATTGCCAGATCCTAGACAAACTAGAGAGGTAGGAAAATGGCTCCCTGACAAGGAAAGAATACGGTCAACTGTACACAAGCTATGAAGCCTGGTTCTTCAGTTGTCATTTAGGCACATCTGAAGGCAGCCTCAATGATTTACATCAAAATGCAGGGGAAATAATATTACAGTATCAGAAAGGCAGGAATTATTATCTCAAAATAGTCAAAAAGCCTATGAATCTACCAACTGCTATTTCAGGGCAGGCAGAGAGTAATTTAGGAAACACAACCCTCATTTATCATCAACAAAGACTATGATATGAAAACCTTTCTTTAGAATAAATCAATGTGTTTAAAACTTTCAAGATTTTCATGGAAATTCACTCAGGATGCTCATTCTTGGATCTTTTCACAGAATATTCTAAGATATTCTCTTCAAGAATATAAAAGAATGAACTTTTAATGAGTGCTGCCTGACATGAGCTTGTATCTTTTGCATAGTGAATCTCATGATATCTGAGTAAGAAAACTATAAAAATTATTAATAACCACTGACAGAATTCCTAGATAGAAAAATCTTTTTCTTTCAAGTACTGATTCATCGCCTTGGCTTTCAGTAACCATCTAGTCATTTTGTCATCCAATGTAATCCAGTTAACTCTAAAATGGTACTCACAAGGCGGTTTCCTTCAGAACACTTAACCTCCACAGTCTTCCATGACCCTAAATGACTTAAACCAATGGAAAATGTATGCCTCAGGGGAACCAGACAAGACAATAAGGATGAAAACTTACATTGGGAAAGGGGATCCATCATACTTCAGGATAGGAAAGTAGTAACAGCGCATTTCTTTTTTTTTTTTTTTTTTAAAGAGAGTGAGAGAGGAGAGAGAGAGAGAGAGAGAGAGAGAATTTTTTTTTTGATATTTATTTTTTAGTTCTCAGCGGACACAACATCTTTGTTGGTATGTGGTGCTGAGGATCGAACCCGGGCTGCACGCATGCCAGGCGAGCGCGCTACCGCTTGAGCCACATCTCCAGCCCCAGTAACAGCGCATTTCTAAAAATCACCCTTTTTAAACACTAATCCATTGTTACCAGTGGATATTAAAAACTTGTATAGCTAATAACTTGTACTAGCAAGTATTTCCATTAATACCACTTAGAATTAATAGTAGCAGAGATGTCAGCACATACTTGTATACAGCTTATTTCTTTCAAATATTTCAAAACTTGCCAAATATTTTCTTTCATAAAGTCTTATAGTACAATTCTTCCAATGAATGATGATGTCATTCAAATACAACCTTTAGATAACCGTACTGTAAACAACAGAATCCTACCATAGATGTTAGGTGACCAACATAACAGGTCAAGAAGCCTCGAAAAACCTAATCTTACTTATTTGTGTAGCCTCTCTTATTAGTAATCTAAAACTTTTCTTTAGTATCAACTCCTCCATGAATTTGAGCCAATGATTGCTTTCCTTCTCATAAGGTAAGAAAAGACAAACCCACATGAAATAGACTATATTACCAACTAAATGAAAGAAAAATCATTTTGCCTATAATTCCAAATCATTAAAATTGAATCTACTCCAAGCATTTATTCACAGTTGGAAAGCTAACTTTTTCAAAATATTTAGTCCTCCCTTTTTGGCTGTTTTACCTGGTAGCTAAAGGCCACTAAAAATTAATATAATATAGTTACTTCATAAGGAAAAGTGAGAAAGAAAAATAAACACTACCACCTACTCCTAGAATACTTCTTTCCCAAATAATAACTTCATTTCAAAATTCTTATTATGATACCTCCTATGATTATGCATGAATTTGGATAAATACACTTAAATCTCTCACTCTACCATTCATCTTAACAGCACAGTTACACTGGAAATTTTTCCTCATTTCTTTCAAAGATATCCAAAAAAATATCCAACCAAAGTGTAACACTGAATTCAAATTATAGCATGGCTTAATAATCATTTATTAAATACATGAACCTGAATGGTTATTATAGTGCTCTCCAAATAATCCCATTTATAGCACACATGAAAAAAATAATGTTTTTAAGGATATTAGAGTAAATAAATGAAACACCAGGTGGCCAGAGGTGACCAGCCAAAGAAGTTTCGCAGCCTGAGCTAGGGCAACCACCTAGCTGCTAGGAGGCTGAAAGAGGAGGACATCTCTGCACACCTGCCACATTTACAGCATTTCAGTGTTCTCTGGAACACCGAATGAGAAGTTCTACTTTTGTCTTCTATCTGTCTGGCATATTCCCACTTCTATTACCAGGAAATTATCTTTACTTTGGGTAAATCCTAACTTCATTCCACAAAACCTGGTGGCATGATTTTTAGGGCTCTAACACTTCACAGCTTCCATTAAACTGAGAAAGGCCAGTTGAAGTAGCCATCATTATCATTATCCTATTAGATAGTCGGTCCACATCTGACCAAACTATTCTGAGTATTCTACTTCCTTCTTTCTTTGGGCCCATGAAAGTAAGGTTCTAAGGCTTTGGACTTCTAGCTTATTCACAAAGGGAAAAAAGAAATTATCTTGCACACACTATATAGGCCATTCTCATGCTGTATAGGCCAGATTAACCTAAATACTAGAGTTACTAAAAACTGTTTGAAGTAATTTAAGATGGGTTTCCATTAACTGAAACAAAAAACATTACCCTAGAAAAAGACCAAGTGCACTGAGAGAAGAAACAGAAAGTGAGGGAATAAATAGCTATAATATGTGTTTTATATCAGGAGTGCACACAGATTAAGGTAGGCTGCTGTGTTATTTCAAGGGATCCTTTTTTTTTTTAGATAATCTCCAAGCATTACCTATGCATTAACTAGTCTCAAAAGATTATCCTACAAGATGTCAACACGATTTCAGAAATCGAAAGGAAAACAGGAAGCAAGTTGGAATGATTCACATTATGCATATACCATGAAACACAGATGTGAGTACATGACAGATCCACTTGGAGAATCAGAACAGGAGAGATCTGGTCAGAGTGAAAACCTTTTGTGAGATGTCAGTAGGCAGTTACTTGACTAAAAGAAATGAGCATGACAAATTGGAGGAAGGAATTCCAAATACATTAACTATATCTTAAATATATTTGCCCCACCTCTACCATCACATTCTTTCCCCTTTAGGGACAGATGGTTTTCCATTAAATGATAAATATTTCCTTCACCATGGTTGAAAAGAAATATTAAATGAAGATACAGATAAACAGAGGCTAATAAAAATGCTATAACCATTTGGTAATAGAAAGCTCCCTTTCACAGGGAATGCATTCTAAAGATGCTATCCAGGAAAAGGGGTGGGGAAGCCCTCACAGAATACTAAGTTAAATATATAGTTAGTTTAAAAGGCAGAAAAAAACATTTATTAATGTCAAACTGCTTTCTTATTACATTCAAGCTCTGTGAAGACAAGAAATTATTTACATTCACATCCCAGGATTGCAGATCAGTACCACACATAGGAAGGACCCAATAATTTCTGGTATAATAAATGACTGAATGAAGACAGGATGAAATTGTAAGAATTTGAAAATATATGAATGCCTATTGCACAAACAGCTTTATTTTGAATTGATCAAACTGGGTGTACCTTAAATGATCAATATTAGAATGATAGGCACCTCAAAATATTGCAAGAGTTAGCAAAAGCATTGCAAATTAGCAAATCCACTAAAAATTGGAAGAACCAGAATAGCATCATATACTGACATCCTTGCTTTCAATTTAAAAAAGAAAAAAAAGTTTTCGTAAAACATACATCCATTCAGAGAAAGAAGAATAAACTAGGAAGATAAAGATGGGGGGAAAAATCAAACCATAATATATAACTTTGATATAAATAATCCACAAAGTGAGAATAATCTGTAACTTAAACTTTCCCATTACTGTTCCATTATTCTTTGCTTTACCTGAGAGGAATCTGCTTGAGCTAATTCTGTGGTGACCTTCAGTATCTGATGAAGGTTTTGTCCGTTATCTTCAACAAGGAGGTGAGCCAGCAGAAGGAAAACATGCCTGGGGATCGCTGTGGTAATAGGGAGCAAAGACTCCACTGCAGCCAACCAGTCACTTGTTGCAGCTTCTCCTGTCATGACTTCAAGAATCCTCCAGGCTGTGAACATTGAGCCGTACATGCTGGTAACAGGGAATGCAAGCCTGCAGGAAGGCTGAAAAATAAACACGAAAAAGGCATGAATAGCAGAGGATGGTGGTGCGTGCCTGTAATACCAGTTACTGGAGAAGCGGAGGCAGGAAGATTGCAAGTTCAAGGCCAGTGTGGGCTACCAGCGAGGCCCTGTCTTTCAAAAAAAAAAAAAGAATAACAGACGAATATATTCATCAGAAATATATTTCTGACATTCACTTATTTTTTATTTTTCATTATAAGAAATCATTTCTCCCAACAAAATGAACACAAACTTTGAATTCCTGCCAAAAAGCTCTGTGCCCACATTTGAGGTAACAGGATTACACATAGAGAAAAACAGCTGGTAGATGAAACTGTAGAACAGTTTATCCCAAGTTTTTATTTACCATTCAATTCTAATTAAGACAAGGAAAAAAAATGGATCAATAAATAAACAAGATCCAAAGAGCAGAATTTGGAAAGAGCCACTATCACTAAAAACGTATGAGAAAGAGGACAGAAAAAAACACAACATTTGCCGGGCTCCAGGCCCTCCTAGGAGGCAGCCCAGGGCAGATGGCAGACTTGGACAGAGGACAATTCCTGTTTGTAACAGACAGTATGTTGATAGGAACAGAGTTAGTTCAGCTGGAGCCTGGGAATTCATTAGTAATTGTGAATTCATTAGTAGTTGTGAATTACTCCTGCAATAAAATGTAGCCTGACAGCTCCAAATTGAAACAATACCCAGAGAAGACGTTACGTTTCAGTAAATCTGAGAACTGTCTCCTCACAAAAGTAGTGCAGTCAGGGCCAGAGGTGGACAGAACCCTGCATCCTGCTATGGGTATAACAGCTCAGGAGAAGCTGCACACATTAAAGAGCATTAGACATCATCGGCTAATAAAGTAATTCAAATCACACAGAATGCATTGAGACAAACGAGAAATCTCTAGATTATACCAGTCCAGTTATTGGAGGATGACTTATTTAGGGAAAAATAACAATTAAAAAGGTGAGAAGTAAAAGTTAAGCTTTATAAAAAATTTTTAATAACAGATTTCTTGAGATATAATTCATCACCATAAAATGTACCCATTCAAAGTTTACAACTCAGTGGATTTTAGCAATTCACACAGTTGGGTAACCATGATCAGAATCTAATTTTAGAATATTTTTAATCACCCCAAGGGGAAACCCCATATTCATTAAGTCATTCTTCATTCTCCCACAACTCCAACCAGCCCCTAGAAACAACTGATCTACTTTGTTTCTATTCCAACTATTTTATATAAAGAGAACCACATATGTGTCTTTTATGACTGGCTTCTTTCATTTAGCTTGGTTTTGGTGTTCATTCATGTAACAGCTTATATCAATTTTTCAATCCTTTTTGTCAAATAATATTCCATCAAATGGAGAGGCCATATTATTCGTCAGTTTATGGATATTTGGGTTGTTTCCATCTTTGGCTATTACGAATAATGCCACTATGATGTTCGTATAAATGTTTACGTGAGGATGTAAGTGTTCAACTCTCTTAAATATGTATTTAAGAATAGATTTGAAAATTAAATGCCACTCTAAAAGGAAGTGAGGACATTCTACCCATATTAATAAAAGATTCCCCCCGGTAAAAATGTAAGACACAGATGATGCACCTGAAATGCAGCCAATATTTTTTGTAAGAGGTTAGGGAGGAAAGGATTTTATTTTTACTCACTTATAGATGGAAAGTATCTGGACAAATGTGGAAGAGACTAGTAACCACTAATCATCATTAGTTATTTGTGACGGAGAGAACTGGACCAATGGAATGAAAAGCAAGAAGGTTTCTCATCAGCCACCATTTTATGCTTTCTGAACCACATGAATATCTATTTCAAACACATAAATTTTAAAACTTCATATCTCAGTTGATATAGCTTTCTCTCTCAGAAAGTACTTTTCTTCCTAAGATAGAATTCATTAATGACCAGGGCCAAGGTCCTTAGACTAACAATAAGCAGCACTGGCTATGAGACTTAAAAGACAAGGATACCAGCACTGCCAGGTCTATCTCTCTACGTCTCATTTTCCTCATTTCTAAATTTTTTTAAATATTTTTTTTAGTTGCAGAAGGACATAATACCTTTATTTTATTTGTTTGTTTGGTTTTTTTTATGTGGTGCAGGGAATCGAACGCCTCACACATGCTAGGAGAGCACTCTACCGCTGAGCCACAATCCCAGCAACCTCATTTCTAAAATTTAAGCAGTGACTAACTGCCTGCTCAAGGTCATTGCAGTAGATATGATACAAGAACTAATAAGGCACCTAGCATGGTCCCTGAATTTGCAAAATACAGGGAAATAATATCTCTGTCATCTGCCGGGAAAAACTAAAATCAGAGGATATGAGCATAAAGAAAAGAATTTGGAAATCACCATGAGCCATGAGTAAAGTCCAAAGCAGGAACATTACAGAGAAATCTAAGAGTAAACAATGACAGAGCAAAGCAATTCCACATCACTTTAAGTATCATGTCTAGGATTAGGCTCTGAAGTTTGTCTAAGGATAGGGCAGCGGAAAAAAGGCAGGATGTTAAATAGGTTGTCACAAAACAGTCTCTGTCCCACTGAGTAACAGCACAATCTTGGGGCAAGGACTACGATCAATGTCTCAGTATCAGCTACCAAACCTCAACCCCGAACCTACCAGAGGACCTGTGAGAAGCTGCTGGGTGTTGACTTTCAAAGAACAAAGTTGGCATTTAAAAATAAAAGACAGGTTTGTGCTGTGTGAATTATGGCTCAATAAACAATGAAAGTCTGGCGCAGTGGCCCAGGCCTATAACCCCAACTACTTACGAGGCTGAGGCAGGAGGATCCCAGGTTTGAGGCCTGCCTGCCTGAGTAACTTAGCAAGAGCCTGTCTCAAAAAGTTAAAAAAAAGGCTGGGGAATAAAGCACTCCTTGGTTCACTCCCTAGTACAAAAGACAGACAGACAGACAGACAAGGGAAGACATTTAAATAAATACTACATGGTTGTAAAACATCCTTTACAGATGTAAAGGAGATGAGAATTTATTTTTAAAATTTTTTACTAAAAATGTTCAGGTCCATTAACTTTTAACCATAGGCATATTTAATAGTATTTATTTGGAAAAATGGGTCATAAAACGAAGCAAATACAGTGAATACAGGTTTTTATTAACAGGAAACAACAATGTGTATCTATAACACTGACTAAAATAGGCTTCACAAACGTAAGTAGAGGAAATATGGAAACTCAAATATGGGGACCCTTAAAAGCAGGTTTTTGGTAGAGGGCACATGAATCATTCACTAGATCACAAGAAGAAGAGTGGACTATACAAAGCCTCAAGGGGGTCCTTCCAGACCAGTACTTCTCGGCGGAAGCTAGAAGAGAGCTGAGTGATTCAGGAGTTATGACATAAGTCATCACCCTGTATTAGTCAGTCAGAGAAGATGACAGATGCACAAGACCTAAGCTTACTAATTCCTTTTAAACTTTCAACCAAGAGCTCTTAAGAAACCAGTCTACTTCAATTCACTGTTTTCCTTACTATTAATTTAACAAAATGCCACAATTATTTACTCCTAAATTCATCACAATGACAATAAATTGGGGTAAAAAGGATAAGAAGAAAAAGTGAATAGGGTGCATCCTCTAAAGTCAAATGGCCAAAATTTGAATTTCTGCTCTACCCTTCATTACCTATGCCCTAATCCGTTTCCTGGCTTGTAAAATAAGTATGGGAAGAATACTCTCAGGGCTGGAATGCAGCTCAGTGGTAGACCACTTATTTAGCATGTGCAAGGCCCTAGGTTCCATCCCTAGCACCACAAAAAAAAAAAAAAAAGAAGAAGAAAATACCTCTAGGAAAATGCAAATGAAATACCATTTCCTACCCACTAAGTTGGCTAAATCCAAAAACAATAACTATAATTGGAGAGGATGGAGAAATTGGAACCCTCATGTACTATGATGGGGTTTTGGGGATATTAAACGGTACAGCTCCTTTGGAAACTACTCTGGCAGTTTCTTAAACAGTTACGCTATGACCTAGCAATTCTATACTCAGGTGTCTACCCAAGAAAACTGAAAACATATATCCACACAAAACTTGTACACAAATATGCATAGCAGCATGATCATCTAAAGTGGAAATAACCCAACAGTTTAACAGAGGAATGGAAAAATAAAATGTGAAATATTCATACCAAAAAACACTGTTCAACCACAAAAGGAAATGAGGTTCTCATACACGCTACAACATGGATTAAACTTGCAAACATGCCAAGGTGGGGGGGACTAAAAAGGACCACTTAGTGTATAGTATATGACCCCACTCATATGAAACCAGTGTAGGTAAATCTATAGGGAAAAAAAAAGAAAGTGGATTAAAGGTTGCCCAGGCTGATGGGTGAGGGTAAAATTAGGACATGGTGATTGGGGGGTATTGGGGAGTTTTTTTGCCTTTTTGGTTTTTTTGTGTTTTTGTTGTTTTTGTTTGGGGGGGGGGGTTAAAAATGTTCTAAAATTGATTGTGGTGATGAATACACAATTCTGTAAATACACTAAAAGCCACTGAATTATATACTTTAAATGCATGAAATTTGTGTATGTGAATTATTATATCTTTTTTACTAAATTATTTATTTATCCTAATTTGTTATACATAATGGCAGAATGCAATTCATTTCATATTACAAGTATAGAGCATAATTTTTCAAGTCACTGACTGTGGGGAGCCATCTTCACAGGTGACTGGGTGACTCCCGGTTTGGGTCTGAAGCGTTCTGGCTGTGTCGGAACTTTCCCGGCCCTCTCCTGATGAGAGAACCCGTCCGTGTGGGGGTGTGACTGACCACTGACCCCGGGGGCCCAATCACTGACCCTGACCTTGGAGTGCAGCCCCCCCTCAACCTTCATTGGATGGAATTCTTCCCTGAATTTTTTGTTCCCCAATAAAAGACTACTCCCTGGCGTGCTCCCTCCCTCTCTCTCCTGCTAGCCCTGAGTAATCCTTGCTGCCCTGCCGGGTGGTTAGAGGTGGTAACCAGAGAGGGAAGCCATCTCAGACCTGGTCATAGAAATAAGGTAACTGAGTCTGTGTGTTTTATTTCGATCTCTGCTAGATAACTTTTATGCCAAGAACCTCATTAATGAAACCAATGCACTGGCCGCATGGTGGAACTGACTATACCCAAAGTATTTTCACATCATTTGTGTCTTCATACATGTACATAGAGTAATGATGTCTAACTCATTCCACCAGTGAATTATACCTTAATAAAGGTACTACAAATAATTAGATTCCCACTACATCACCCTTGATAAGTTATTTCCCTTCTCTATGCCTCAGTCATCTCTTAGATAAATGAAACCATTAATATTACCTATTTCAAAGAGTTTGCAGTAAAAATTAAACAAGTTAATATATAGAAAATCACTCAGAATGGAGCCTACAAAGTACTCAATAAACTCCATGAACCAGGTACTTGGTTACTCATTTTACCAGGGTCCAGAGAGGTTCAGCCACTAGTCCAAGGCTAGAACAGGAGGAGATGAAGACAACAAGACAATGAGGACCGATTTTACAATTATCATGAGAAACATGAGTCAAAAGACAATGTCAATCCATTGCAAATTTCATGATTTTTAAGAGTTAAAAACTCAAGATATTTTCTGCTTACTACAACTTCAAATAAAACCTATACTTGGTACTATTTCATTATAAGACAATTTAAACACACACACACACATAAACATACACAACAAATGAATGAAAAAACACATGGTAGGGGCTGGTGCTGTGGTGCAGAGGTAGAGCCTCACTAGCATGCATGAAGTGCTGGGTTCCATCCTCAGCACCACATAAAGTAAAAACTAGAGACATTGTATCCCAATTTGTTATATATAATGGCAGAATGCAATTCATTTCACATAACTGAAAAATAAATGTTTAAAAAACACTTGGTAGACCCCAGCTTGGTAGAGCTATCCCTTAAGCTTTCTGTTGACTAGAATAGTTATACAGAAGTAAAATTTGCCATCATGCACAATTACAAGTGTAGCTTTTAAATCTCTTCCCATTCGCACTCACCCACCCTTACTCCCTCTAAAAGCTCTCCTGATTCTATCTTACTGGCTGCACCAGTTACTCAGTATATTACCTCAGCTCCACAGGCATCCTTTTGGTCCAGCTTTGTGACAATGCAGCAGCACCTTGACACCTCCTACCCCCTAACTCCATGCTCATTTAGTCCTTTCAACAGAAGGCACAGGAGAGGCACTACAAGGCAGTGGAGAAAGGTTTCCTCTTAGGTTCCCTGTACTTTGATTTCTCCTACCACGGCCACCAAAGACATTCAGGAGACCCCAAATGGTGACTTCCTATGAATCAGCTCTGGCCAACAGCTCCTCAGAAGCCCACATCATCCTGCAAGTTGCAGCCATATTGTCCCCAGTAAGGTCTGAGTCTCAGTCTTGATGACAGAGACTTCTTCCTTGAGAAGTCCTCACAGTCTTATAGGTAGAAGCTGCTCCCTTCCTTTACTGTTGCAAATCTCTGTAGAGACTCATTTACAACTTTTGGTAACTAAGTGCTTTTTACTAGTTAATAATTATTTGTATTGAATTTTTCCTGTTCAAATTTCTCTCTCCTAGGCTAGGATTATATAGCTGAGTGGCAGAGCACTTGCTTAGCACATGTGAGGCACTAGGTTCTATCTTCAACACCACATAAAAAGTAAACAAAAAAAGATATTATGTCCACCTAAAAATAATAAACCAAAGGCATTCTGTCCATCTATAACTACAAAAAAAAAAAAAAAAAAAAAAAAAACACTTCTCTCCTGGCTGCACCCTGACTGGTACTTTCTTTTATCTCTTGGAGAGATGGGAAGGGTAGGATTTCCCAAGCACTTTGGTTTTCTGTTTTGTTTTGTTTTTAACCTAGAGAGAACACAATAGGTGGTTTTAAATATCACACTTAACAGCCAAATAGAAAAGGATCCTGTTTTACACACACACACACACACTAAATGTTCATCTTTTGTTTTTAAAAGAAAAATGGCAAGTTTGGTATAATATTTTTATATCTATATTTTTTATAATATTTTTTATATCTTCAAAACTAGAAGAGGCTAAAACGTATTTTATTGCATGTTTAATCAACACTTCAGAATTGCAACTCTTACAGAATCACAAGGCCCAACATGTTTAACCTTGTTTTCATCCACCAGCCCAAGCAGACATCCAAAGAGCTGCTCTAGTTCTCAGTCAAATGCTGTCAGAATCACCAATCCAAAAAGAAATAAAAACAGAATCTGTGGTTTGTATACAGAAAGCTCTCTGTAATAAATCAAGATGGTGAAAAGACCTGTGTTCTTATTAGAGACACACTTTCCTCACTGTTTAAATAAAAATTTACCAAGTATTTACCAGGTTTTAAACTATGGATCAGGTACTGTGGATGCAAAGATAAATACACTAGGGTATTATCTTTTTCTTTAAGTATGTGAAAAGGAGAATATTCAGTTCAACAACTAACAAAAATATTTTTAACAATTTAAATGTTAATTTAAATTGCTGCAATTTTCTAAATGCCTTAGAAAAACAGCCAAGATTCTTTCCCTCAGTGAGCTCATAATAGAGTTGGAGGCATAAACATGTAACCTCTAAGTTAATACACAACATTTTTTGTATTTGACTAATGCAAAATGTGCTGGGGATACAAAGAAAGCAATGAATTCTGACTCATTGTGAACATTAAGAATAGGCAGTTCAAGCAGAGGACACAAAAGTGCATTATACGCAAAGGAAAGATTCAGAAAGAGACCTGGAGAGTGTGGCGCAAATTGAATCAATAGGTGTGGTTGGAATATAGAGTACTAGAAAAAAAAAATAGTAAAATGTGCCTTAAATTTTTTAGAAGGGTGATCATGTGTCTACTTAAAGCCTCAATCAAGCAGCACAGTATCACAAGAATGTTTATAGCCCTAGTATTTCTTCCTCATTCTTCTTCTTTACCAGCAGCTAAAAAGAAAGTCCAGCTATTAGCATTGATTAATAAGATTTACACACACCTGAACAAATAGTAAGCTGAGTCCTTAGGTATTAGAGTTAGGGTGATCCTAAGTAAATACCACCTGTGAATTAAAGGAATCCAAGTCTTGGACACAGAACATCCTGCCCCACCCCCACTCCCACCCCCATTTAGGGGGCAATCTTGTTCTATATGGGCAAACCAAGAGGTAAGGTAAAAAGCTACTAGAATTCTTTGGTCACATTTTGCTTATTAGTACTAATATAAGAACTTCTTTCTCTTAATGCAAATCAATTACCTATTTTAAGTTTTAATCAAACAATTTGGATTTAGGAAGCTTCAATTTGCTTATGCCAATAACTGTATTAAAATGATTAAACAAGTAATAATAATGATAGATTTTTGCTGCTACAACATTTAATAATATATGATAAGAGGCATTCGTTTTTCCAAATGAAGCAACTAACATGCTTCTATCTTGTATTTATGTGGTGCCTCTATGTATGGAGACTTAGGATGCTTCACAGGCTTAATTTTATTTAATCCTCATCCCATTCCTATAAGAGTAGGAATTAGGAAGAAATATATTTTACCAAGGGAAAAACTCAAAACCAAAAGAGAAGAAGTCTGGCAAATCTAGGCCTAGAACTCAGCCATTCACCAGACACTGACAACACTACATTACTCTAAAAGGAAAGGTGAGACTGAAAACCAAGAGTGAGGGAGGTAGGAATAGCAACAGCAAGTGACAGGCCTGTTGTCTTCCAGCTGGGAGCAGGAGAGGAGGAACATATACAAAAGACATAAAGAGCCACATGCATGCCAAGGAAGATAGTATAACACACCATGTTAGGAAATAACACTCAGTTTGTACTGATTCCAGAACTTCCAGGCATTAAAGAAGCATTTCCCACCTTGGACTTTCCCAGATATGGCAATATGTCATAATAAGTATTATAAGAGGATAGGATTCCATGCTTAAATACATTAAAGTCACACACATATAGAACTGTTTCTTTTCTGAAAGATTCTCAGGATCTCTAATGACTAACATGCACTGGAATCTCAAAGAAAAAGTATTTTACAGCATTTCCAAAACCTATGTCACAATAGGACTCCACTCCCTCCTCCTGGTGCAGAAGAATGTACTAACATCTCCTACACACTGCCTGGCAGAGCAGTGAAGTTCACTGATGAAGCTCCCACCCAACAGACATGGCATCAGGAGTAGATCTGGAGAGACAGAAAACTCACATGGACACTCTGAGAGAAACAAGGAAGGACTCGTTACCTTTTGCAGGTCATCTCTGTAACACTCCTGTTGTACCATTTCCAAAAGGTTCAAGGCCAACTGCTGTCTAGAGGGACCATCCTCATCCAAGGACAGACAGTCTTCCAAGGCAGTAGAAGACAGTATCTGCAGCAGTGGCATCACAAGCAGCAGAGATGACTTTGGGATTTTCTGACCCTCAGCAAAAGAGAGGAGCTTCAAGGCTAACAGTCAAAACAACAATTCACATTTTTAAAATTAATACCACAGTCAAACAAAATGCTAATTTCAGTGACATGTCAGAGTTTTCCTATTCCTTTATAACTAGATCAAACACATACTTAGATAAGTCTCATCAAAAAAGAAAATAAAAGGAGCATAAAAGTTAACTGTTATTTAAAACATGCTATTTATGTATAAAACTGAAAAAATGATTATGCTTTTTGAGAAAACACATGTATCAGATATAAATCAACTCCTTTTTTAGGTAAATATTATTATTTATTTTGGTCAATATTATTTTTAAATACAAATACCATTTTTCCTTTGTAATCTCTTGGATCCTACTATTGCCCTCAGCAAATAGTGAAGAGACCAAGAGTTCCTGGTGAATAATAACAAAACCAACAACACACATGCTTCCACTAACCAGCTAAGAACTGTTAGCAAATGAACAGCAAGGTGAGGCAGCACTACTGCCTTGCAGCTATATTTGCTAAGAAGCAGATCACAAAAAGTCTCAAAGTCTGTAAGCAGCTTTACAATAAAACACATTTTTGATGAGTAACTTTTTTCATGTGAAAACTCAATATACACATCAGAAACATATATACAGAGTGCAAGAACTTAGCTATGTGAACAGTTTCCCTATAATATTAACTAAATGAATTAACGCACAAATATGCTATTTTTTAAAGTATTTTTTCAGGAACCCTGATTTACAAAAAGATGTTATCTATAGGCTTCAGAGTTAAATTATCAAAATAGTCAACTGATTTTCCCCACTGCATCGTAAAAATTTCTATAAGCCTTAAATTATACCCATGAGTTGTCATTATTTTAAGACATCCTGAAGTCAAACCTTAACATGATCTTTTGTATTTATATAAATCCATTACTCTAATGCTAATAACTTTATTTTTTGCCTAAATATTGGTATTAATCCATAATTATTGGAGCTATTATGAAAATCCATTATCTTTAAATGCATATAAATATTTCAGTCTTATAAATCTTCCAGACATTTTTATAAGTTGCTATTTATAATCAAGGCTAGTGATAATTATAAAGCATATTACATTAGTGTTGGACATACTTTTTAAATAATCTGAAATAAGTATCCTTTTAGCTATCTGATTTCTTTGAATAGCGATTCCAAATGTTCTAAACAGCAGTCAATCCTTGCTTTTCAAGATGACACACTAGCTCAGTAGTTCTCAGTATGATTTATTCATCTAACTTGGGCAACTTCAAATCAGACACTGGCTTAGTAGAAAAAGAAAAGTCTACCAAACAAATAATAAAAGTATTTGAGTGTTTGATCTAGTATCATTCTTTTATTATACACAATATAGTTGTAATATGATTTGTTGTGTTCAGAATTAGAAATGTGCTTTCTCTGGGCTTTGAAATTTTGTCAAAAACAAATAAAATCCATTTATATAAAAAGTCCAAAAAAGGTAAATCTACAGAGACAAAAGGAAGATTAGTGTTTTGGGAATGAAGATTACAAATAGGCATAAGAAATTAAGGGACTGATGAAAATATTCTACAACTGGCTCCTGGCATTGGTTGCCACATCTATAAATTTACTAGAAAACACATTAAATGGTGAATTTTATGGCATGTAAATTTTACTTCAATAAAATATTTGAAAAATAACAAAACTATAGCTGTCAGAGGAGCAGGACTGGTAAATTACACATTGGGAAGATCCCATGTGCACTGCTGTAAGGAAAAAAAAAAAAACGGTGGAGGGGGTCAAAAAACGGAACCTGGAGGAGTGGCTTAAAGGAGCAAAAGCTGATAGGCAAAGCAGGGTAGAAATCAAAGTGAGAGCCAAGAACCGCCTCCATGTGCTAAAGCCATTTTTACAGTTATATTACAAGTGAAAGATCAATTCTCTCAAACTCACAATGGATTAATGCCTAAAGGAATGAGCTATCCAATAGGTATTTATCTCAAGCACTTCATAAAAATGAATGTGGGGGTTTATCAACATATCATGGCAACATATAATTTAGACTGATCCCCCATAACTACATGGGCTATATCAGACCAAGCAAAATGAGGCAGCATTGATGGAAAAAAAAAAAAAACACGTTTTAAAGGTGTGCCTTGTTTGTCAATCTGCCAGACTGTGCAACTTGATTTTTAAACCACATTCTTCTGAATTAGAACATTTTCACCTCCCCTTCTCCACCCTCTCTTAAGTCAATACTGGATAGTCTTTCATTTGTTCTAGTTAGTTAATACAATAACCATAAATTAAATCCTGTTCAATGTAGCACCAACTATGACTAATAAAGGTAGAGAAACTTAAAAACAACATGCTAAACACTTATTGTCTTTCAAGGGTTTTACATTACTGTTTCAGATTTGGGTGTATAACTGTGAATAAAGTAATATGTTCTTTAATACATTTATAAATGCCATTGCTATGATTTATACAATAACCTAATGTGCCTCAATTACATTGAGTAAATTATGGTACATGAAATTTGACACAAGATGAGAAATATATATATATATATATATTCTACTTGGTAATGATTAGGAAAATTCCAGAATAGAAACTCAAAATACATAGGATAGCATTATATCCAGTTCAATCAACTCCTGCCAACACTCGTGGTATATTTACATTTTATTCTATTACCTAGACTTAAGATTGGTTTCTGCTGACTTTCTGGAGTCTGTAGAAGTAGTAAAGCTATTCCAATTATGACCAATTCAACAGGAAAATCCTAAAAAATAAAATAAAATAAATAAGATAATGAAAGAGTTAAAGTAATTTCCAGAACTATGGCTTCATAACATTTAACCAAAAATAGTATATTTAACATGAATAACTGCAGATTTATTATATAACATTTCTTATGCAAGTCTATGCTGATAAATAATGGTGAATGCCACACAGTCAGAAATAAATTCAAAATGTTATATCATATGGCCAAAGGGCAATAGGCCTAAACCAAAATAATTCAGAGGGAAAGCTCTTTAACATAACAAGTGTTAACAAAACAAAATTGACAAGTCTTCAACACACTCAATTTTTGGAAACCATTAAAGATTAGTAGAAATACTGAATTTAGAAACATTGCACATCTGAAAAAGAATTCAATTTTTCTACTTATCCAATTCACATAATTCAACCATATAACTTCCACAATGAATTACATTAAACAAATTTTAATAAATCATGCTATTATAATAAAAGAGATATTAGTGCCAAGGAGGCAGAGATTATTTTTTAATTATAGTAATTTATTAAGCATATTTAAATGTAGCAAAGCAATAACTATAGAAGCAAAAATCATTAAGTTCACCAAGAATATAAATAAAATGAAAAAGATATGCATATTAAGTTCTATTAAAATGCAAGTGACATTATTTGAGGCTTCTAAATAAAGAAAACAATATATAATAGAACTAAAGAAGACCCAGCTAAAATTACTTCATTTTGGAAATTTTACGGATGCACCCAAGGAGTCAAAGTACCTATGAATCATGAAGACAGGCAAAAAGTAAAATAAAAATAAGTAAGGAAGAACCACACATTTTAAAAAACTTGATAGCATACAATTTAGTCTGATACACTCAAAAGGTATAGTCTTGGAGATGCTATCAATTCTGAAACAAATTAACAAATGTCCTAAATTCAGTTTTACTATTTGAAAAGTGAAATTAATCAAAATGGAAGACCTTTTAACATGTTGGTTTATGGAGTCTGGGGAAAAAACAAACAGCAAAAACAAGGAAATTAATTTTAAGTTTTTGTAAATGGAATTTATTCTAATTTGTTTTTTGTTTCTTCGTTTGATTTTTGGTAGTAGGAATTGAACTCAGGGGCACTTAACAACAGAGCCACATCCCTAGTCCCTTTGGCTTTGAACTTGACAATCCTCCTGCCCAAACCACTGGGATTATAAGTATGTGCCACAGCACCAGGCATATTTTAATTTGTATATTTAGAACTTTATAGGTCCAGTTTTCAAATACAGTTGAGAACAATGGAATAAAACATCTATTTAAAAAATGCATTTTAAGACAATACATCAAACAGTATATATCATCTGTCATATTTCTTTCAATTTCAATATCTATGTATCCATATACAACAAAAGCCAGCAAGATTACTTAAATTCCAAAATGACTAGCTTTCAAGAAGATCAGAGAGAAACAAAAGCATATCTGTTCTCTCTAGGCTAAGATGGTGCTAATAATGGATGTTAATCTTGAATCCTTCAGCATCTCTTCCATTGAATTAGAATGGCTTTCTCATAGTTTATTTTAGAAAGATGTTCAATATACTAAAGCAAACCAGAAAAAAAAAAAGCATATCTGTTTACTAATGCTATCACTGAAAACCCTTTCTCATATCAGCTGTCACTGCAAGGGCCACGAAGTAGCATTTTAGGGTTCTGAAACAAAATTGAAACATTTTAGTAGGTAGAACTAAAAGGCATGCAGTCATAAATGACAATGACCTTCTCTAAGAAGGGTGACAATGATCTCTGCAGAAAGTGAAAGAAAAAGAGCTGGAGACTGAAGACATCTAAAAGAAGGAATAGTCAATGGTTGAGACCTAGACTAGATAAATCTTAAATTGATTACAATTCTGAGAGGTTAAAAGGTTTTTGTTTGATGGATTTATCATGACCACAGAAGTATGGTAGCACTTAATGAGATCGTTTTATAAACCCTGTTCCATTTCTAGGCCTCCAGGTACTACTATAGTAACTGGCTCTGCACAGGTGCAACCTGAGGCTACTCCCCTGATGTGCACAGCACACCTCTTTGCTTCCTGCTCCAGAACAGCAGGTTCAAGTCCCATAGAGCAAGGCTTGACAAATTGGCAATAGGACCCCATGGATAAATGCTTTTTCCCTTATTCTGGATACATCTAGAGGATTCTAAGACATTTCTCACAGGGCTTCTTAGAATATTCTGTGGAACGGAGTGACTGGTTGCTTGTAGCAATGTCCTATTTGGCATTTCTCATATTGCCTTGACCTTCCACCATTCACTCATCTTGTCTCTTTCCCACCTGCTTCCTGTGATCACATTTGCAAATGAACTCCAGCCACATAAGCTTTTGTGATCACTCAGGCTCTGCTTTTGCCTTTAGAGGAACTGAGGTTACCACAGAACCCATACAGAGATAGGAAATACAAAAGAGGAGCAAAGGCCTCCATATCTAGCCACAGATGTTAGAGGATTCTTAATGTCAGAAAACACCTGGACTCCAAACTTTCTGTCCTCAATTCAAGTAAAAGATATCACTGAACTCCTTTTCTGAACTAGGCACTAGTTACAAATGCTGGCTGCCGAAACACTACTGTAAACAAAACAGTCTCCTTTCTCTTGACATGTGTAGTCTGGTCATGGAAAACTATTTTAAAAGAAAGTGAAAACTTGATGTAAGAAAATCTACATCCTGTGACAGACACAATGAGGAAGGCAGCACAACCCCAGCAATCCCAGAGCCACAGCTTTACTACCCACCCCGTCCTCTGGTGGAACTGACTGAGCCAAGCCAGACTGAACAGATCATTTTTCCTAGGAAAATGATCCTTAAACTGAGACACATAATAAAGAAAGGTGGTTGGAACTGTGTAAACTGATGGTGGTGTCTTAGAAACCCCTTGTTGCTAGACTTTCTGAAACCAGAATGTTTATTTCACCCGTCCTTCACTTTGAAAACTATCCATTTCATCGCAATCAGTATCATGTTTGCTTAATTTTGTTGATCTGAGTACATTTATTTTGTTTGAAATGTAACGAACCATATAATATCATTCAAATTGATCAACTACTAGCTCAACTAAGCCCAACTCTGCCAATACTAATACAATCTAAGAAATAAATTAATGTAGTATACAATGATATGTCTCTAACTTAATAGTAGAAAGAACAAAGGAAAAAAAGCTAAAGTAATACTTCGGCTAAAGGAAAAAAAGCTAAAGTAATAGTCATTGATACCCAAAGGAACAGGAACATACATATAATCTCAAAATACATAGTAAGTGCTTAACTCTACTTCATTTTACTTCAAGTTAGTATGCATTTAGGCCTTAAAGAATATGGTGTTTTCATTAATTTTCCTTCATTTTTTGACCTCAGGAACATTGACATAAGAGTGAGTAGCAAGAAGCTTTCAAAACAAAATATTTCAACAGTTCTACTCATTGTTACTCCCTCTAAAATTGTTAAAATATTGAGCAAAACAGAGAGAACATAAATATGACCTTCTCTCACAGACATTCTCTCCTTTTTATTGCTGTAAATGAAATTAATATTCTATAATTCTAGGTAACAAAAAAAAATTTTTAATTGAACTCAAGAGCCAACTTGAAGAGATTCCTGTTGGCCAAAAATAGGATAATTTCAACTTCACAAGGGAGATATTGTCCCTTGTGAAGTTGAAATTATCCTATTTTTTTTCAATATCCTCCGTAGATTGAAACACAATAAATATGTTGAAATTTCTAAGTTCATAATGATATGTCTAGAAATCGGTAAATAAAGGGAAAGGGGAAGAGTCATGTATTTATCCTGCATTTCCTATACAAACTCTACCACTAGATAATCAAACAGTAGTTGAGGGAGTTTCCTTTTAAAGAAGCATTCCAGCTAATAAGAAAGAAAATAATCATTTCTGCAATTCCCAATGAATTAATGGAACTAAGCAGTGATTATCTATAGCTACTAACATTATAAAAAGAAAAGCAACACACATTATGCATCCCTTGATGAAAGGACACACCACCCCATAGTCTTGGATGCAAAATAAGTCATTATGAATCTGATTAAGCCTCTAGAGCTAGTTTTTTTCTTCTTTTTCTTCTAAATTAGAGCTTTAGTTATACATAGTAGTTAGGTCACATCCTGACAAACCCATACATGCATGGAATTCAATTTCAGTTCATAAGCCCTCAATTTTTCCTCCCATTATCCTTTACCCTCTTCCCCCTTCTCCTTTTTCTACTCTACTAGACTTCCTTTTGCTCATTAATTTATATTTAATTGGTTCTTTTTACTTATGCATAAAGGTGAAATTCTCTGTGCTATATTTATATATGCATACAACATGATTTTTTAACAATTCATTCTGTATTGCCTCCACTCTGACTCTCAATCTTCTTCATTACTGGTCCTCCTTTATCTTTATGATAGCCTATCCTTTCTTCCCCCTTCTCTTTATTTTACTCTAGCTTCCACATATAAAACATTCAGGGCTAGGGTTGTGGCTCAGAGGTAGAGCACTTGCCTGGTGTGGGTAAGGCACTATGTTCGATCCTCAGCACAACATAAAGGTATTGTGTCTACCTACAACTAAAAATTTTTTTTTAATTTCTTTTGAGGAAAAATAATTTAAAAAAAGAAAATATTCAACTTTTTGAATTTGGCTTATTTCACTTATTATATTCTCCATTTCCATCCATTGACCAACAAATGCCATAATTTCATTCTTCTTTATGACTGAGTAGAACTCCATTTTGTGTGTGTGTGTGTGTGTGTGTGTGTGTGTGTATGTATGTATGTATGTATATATCAAATTTCTTAATCTATCCATCCAAAGACAGACATCTGGGTTGATTCTGTAATTTAGCTATTGTGAATTGTGCTGTTATAAACATGAATGTGACTGTGTTGCCACAATATGTCGATTTTAGATCTTTGGGGAAAAAGGAGTGGGAAGCTGTGTCAGATGGGTTCCATCTCTAGTTTTTTGAGGAATCTCCATACTGCTTTCCAGAGTGGTTATAGTACTCTACAGTCCCACCAATAATGTACAAGTGTACCTTTTCCCCCACAAATAGAGCTAACTATCTCTGAACAGAGAAACATGTTAAAGTGCCTTATGAAGATATAATCAGCAAAATCTAGAATGTAGAAAACTCTGCAGCTCATACAAGCCAGGTTTTCCATACATAAAGCATAAGGAGAAAAACAAGTGAGGAAGGAATAAAAGGGGACTGCCTTTAATTTAAAAGCCATCTAAAGGACAGATTTTACAAACACATACACCCACTCACCCCAAAACCATATTACAGTATTTAGAGATATGTACTTAGATAAGACTAACAACACACAGGAAAAGAATGACTGTAGATAATTCATGACTGTCAGAGGAAGCAGGAATTTGTGCTTAGGAATAGGCTTCTGGAGAACTTCTGGGGTGGCCAGCAGGTTCTATTTTTTGATTTCTTTGATGGCTACAAGGGTGTTTGCTTTGTATATGAAAATATAAAAATTACCTAATGGTGGAAGTTTAAAATGCAGATGCTTGGGCCTTGCTCAGACCTACTTCTGATAAACTGGACACTAGTTGGAACCGTCTGAAGTATGAATTTCATGAGTCTTGTCTGTTTTTAACTATTCACTAGAACAGTTTATCATAGGTAGCTGCTTAATAAATACAAGCTATGGAGAGATATATGATAAAACAATGATGTTAAAAGGGACTAAACTCTGAAATTATAAATGATAATTATGACTACTACTCACAAGAATCTAGTACAAGTACACAGGAATAGCATGAGGTTGACCTAAGAATACTAAATCCATAGGAATGGTAATTCATCCATAAAATAATTGTCCATAAAATAGATGAACTCTAGATAGGGCAGAGGGGTTGGAGGGGAAGAGAGAGGGCATGGGGGCTAGAAATGATAGTGAAATGGGATGATCATTATTATCCAAAGTACATGTATGAAGACACGAATGGTGTGAGTATATTGTATATACAATCAGAGATGAGAAAAATTGTGCTCTATATGTGTAATAAGAATTATAATGCATTCCGCTGTTTTATATAAAGAAAAAATAAATTTGATATTTTTAAATTGTTTATTCATGTTTCTCATGTTTATTATATAATTATACCTACTATAAGCAATATATTATATATTATAGATAGATGTATTTATACATCTTAATAGATTTAATAGATTTAGATTAGGGATCCACCATTATGAATTCATTAAATCATAACTGCCTCCTTACTACAAATAATAGCTGTTTTAGGGGTTGAAGTCTCAACAAAATTTTGAGGGGATGTAATTCAGCCCACAGCAAGGATGATATATAATAAATGCCAAAATAAATGTAGTTGGACACAACACCTTTATTTATTTATTTTTATGTGATGCTGAGGATCGAACCCAGGGCCTCACAAGCACTAGGTGAGCGCTCTACCACTGAGCCACAACCCCAGCCCCAAATATATAGCATTTTATATAATATATATAATAATTACACAAAATATATTATCTTGCATCTCAGTATATATGAAACCATTCTAATCATAAGATTGACAGATGACTTACTTGAGCTTTCCTTGACTCCTATTTTGCACCAAAAATCAACATTCACTATTTCCTCACCTGCCATGCACTCCCCTATTCCAATTATTCCCACCACTATCATTCAGCTGAAATCACTTTGCCAATGTGAACAATGGATAAATAAGTTTCTGTTGTTTAAGTCACCCAGTCTGTCGTATTTTTATTTGCTGCATTCTCAGAATACTTTATGTCCCTTAGATATTATCACCTCTTCATTACACATAATGCTGTTGACCATTCTCCCCTGACAGAGATATTCCTTCCCTTGATTTTCATGACATCTGTTTCTTCTGCTTATCTTACAATTCTTCTAGTCCTACTTTCTCTGACTCCCCTTTATCAGTACACTTCAAATATCAACAACCCTGGAGTTCCATCCCAAGCCCTCCCCACAGATGTCTACAAATCTATACCTTTAGCCTAGGCCTCTATTCTGGGTTTCAAACAATGTATCAACAACCCATGATCCATGCACACGCCAAACCAAGCATGTCTAAAACCAAATTAATTATCTTCCCTTTTGAGAGCCACAGCCGAAGGGGCCCCAGCAAACTTCCAGCTGCCAGCTGATGATTGGCTCACAGCAGCCCCAGCAACTTCTAGCTGATTGGCTCCTCTGCGGTGATGTTCTTTGGGCTGTTCCCCCGCCCTTTCAGACCACAGAGCTGCTCATTGGGAGACTTTTTTTTGGCTCTGCCCACACGACCCAGCCAATCGGCCTCAAGAGCAGGAGGAGTGGGGGAGGTGGAGAGGCTTGTGAGAAGCCGGTGGTGGCAGTTGGGCTCTGAGGGTTTTTCCTGAGGAGCTGTGTGGTGTGGTGTGTGTGTTCTAAAAATAAAGTTCGTTTCTTTTGACAAGTGGCTCCTGAATTGTGCCCAGCCAGACTGCGGCACTTCCCTCCAACATTTGCTTCCATTTCTCAAAGTGAATGGCTTCATCCAGAAGCCCAAAATAGAAGGATGCCACTCTATCAAAGGCCTTCTTTCTAGCCATCTAATCAACCACAAAGCCTTACCATATCCTCTTCATGGTTCTCTTTCCCTGTTCCATTCCCTAATTTGATCTTTGCTATGGGCTGAATTACATCCCCTCAAAATTGATGTCGAGACCCCAGCCCCTAAAGTAAATATCATCTGGAGTAAGGAGACAGATATGATTTAATGAATTGATAATGATGGATCCCTAATCCAATAGGACTAGTGTCTCCATAAGAAGAGAAACCAGAGAGCTCATAACCCATCTCAACATGTGAGGACCCTGAAAATAGACAGCCATCTGCAAATGAGGAAGAGAGCACTCTCAAGGGACCTAATTGCCACCACCCTGATGTGGGCTTCCTAGCCCCCAGAACTATGAGAAATAAGTTTCTGTTGTTTAAGTCACCCAGTCTGTCGTATTTTGTCCTAAGACAGCTGCCTTACTTCCTGCCCTGTTAGTATTCTCTATCTAAAATGCTCCCAACTCTCCCACTAGAATGATCTTCTACACACACACAAAAAAAAAATGAAGGTGCCTCTCTGATGAAAGGTCCTCAGTAGCATGCCATTACCTGAAAGATAAAATGAAAACTCATCTGTATGTCATAGGAGAGGGCCCAACTTTATCTTCCTCACCTTAATCCTTCAACAATCCTCAAATCAATGCGCTTGTTTGCTGAAGAGGTCACGCCTGCATGCTCTCCAGGCCTCTGTGTTTAAGCACATGCTGATTTCCCAGCTGGAATGCCCTTCCCAACCTCTGGATTGTACTTAACTCCTCTTCAGTCTTCAAATCTCAGTCCATGCCTTACCTCCCTTAAACCATGCTCCCAGTGCACTATAAATATACTCGCCTAAAAACATTTATCTTATGGTACTAAAATAGTTATTTACATGCTTATAAGTCCCTTGAGGTCACAAAATGTATTTGTTTAATTATGTATTTCATAGGGTTTGTCCAATAGTGATTTTCAATATATGAATAAATAAATATCACAGTAGTAGATCCTTCACTAATGCTCCAAAGAGTATTTAATGATTCATTTTTATAAAAAAAACAGTAGTACATTAGTATGATCTAATTACATTAGATCAAATCACCTCTACTATGCAATAAACTAAATGAGCAGCACAACCCAGTTAAGTGATAACTGACACATTATATTTTCTTGCTATTCTTACCTCCTTCAGAAGTTCAACACTGTGGTCTAAAAGCTGAATTAAAGATGAGCATTCCCCAGTTATCTTTAAGCTGACTTCACAGATACACAGCAACTGCAGCGTCAGCTGGCTCAGCTGAATTTTCCAGAAAACAGGATGACGCAAAAGACTTAAATATAATTCCTCAATAAACAGCATCACTTCTGTTGTCTGTATCAGATCTTTTATCTGCTTATAAAAGATATTACATATAACACATATATCATTAAAATGATAAACACATCACAGGATGATGTTAAAGCTATGCAAGAAATTTTTAACAAAATAGTTTTCTCTAAACCTATGAAGACATAAAGGAGATGAAGTAAGCGAAATAACTCAATCAGTGTTAAAACACACAACACTGTCCCCCCTCCTTTTGCCACTAACTAAAATAAAATTTGCTACTGTTTTTGTTATTGCTGCCTGGCACGAATTCTTTTCATTTATTTTTCTAGCTTCTCTGAGTACAGATGTCTTTAGACAAATTATATGAGTGCCAAGGGAAGTGGTGAAAAAATGTTGAGGGAAATTAAAAGCTGGTTTTCAATTCTCTTAAGTAAAGTCTCCTTCTTACAGTTCCAACACAGAGACCTGGGGTAAGGATGAGAATTTCATTCTAATGCACTAGTAAGCCCTACATCTGCAAGATATTAGCTCAAACAACCGTAGCCAAAAGCCTCATGTCCATATTGGGAAGTTGTAATAAAAGACCATATTTAAATGATAGGATGTCTTCTCAACAGGCTAATGTATTAGATAAGAAAGACTTGGGTACTCTTGAAAATACCAATTCAATTCAAACCCAGATGCTCTGAACAAAATTTTGGAGTTGGTTTTAAAGATGTGTCCTGCTCACAGACATACTGGCATTTCCCAGAGATTACAAACGATGAACCATCTGCTTCAATCAGGATCCTTGTGTCTGTTAACTTCATCAAGAGGAAAGCTTACAGTGGACCAGCTATACCTTTGACTAGCAGTTACCACCAATACAACCCCAAATTGCTGTAAGTTAGACACACACATAAAAATTAGTGCCTAGCAAAAATGAAAAATAGATAGTAAAAGATCAAAAGAAAAAATGGCAGAAAATATTGTTATTAAATTTATATACATATATATATATATACATATATATATATATATGTATATATATATATATATATAGAGAGAGAGAGAGAGAGAGAGAGAGAGAGTGTGTGTGTGTGTGCGTGTGTCCAGTAGATAATTTTGAGCATCTTTCTTTATTTTCAGGGACTTTATTTTTTGCAGAGTAGAAAAGTTCAAGGATCACTAAGGAAAGAGATGGATTTAATAGAAAGTCTAATGTTTATTTGATAGTACATTTTCTTCAGTGCCTTTTTTGTGCACATTTGGAACGTCCCACAATTCAAAAAAATATTCAGAAGAAAACCTCAGCAAATTAGCATTAAAGGCCCTCCCAATTTGAGCATTATCAAAATTCTTAAAGACAGAACATTACATCAAAATTATGTAGAAATAGATCATAGATAATATGATGACAAGAGTCACAATAAAAATTAAAAGGACAATTCCACAAATATAAAACAGAAGAGTAATTGTTATGAGAAGAAAAATAAATAGGAGGTTCACTGACCACATTCTCAAAGGATGGCATGGCTATTTCTTAAATATTAATTTAAATGTGACTCCACCCCACTGCATATGGGTTGGATCGTACCTACAGCACAGCACAGTATTCTGCTCTGAGCATATTTCACAGTGGCACATTCTGAGCACCAATAAACTAGAGAATTAATGGCAAAGGAGAATGAAAAGTCTGGAAATCATTTCATATGACAAAGTGAAGTAATGAAGACAAGAGAGAAGGGAGGAAAGGGAAAAGGAAGAGAAGAAAACAAGATAGGATGCAGATGGTCTTTTTAAAAGCTTATTTTGTCTATTATGGGGAACAACAGAGACTAATGGTTAAGTTTTTGTTTTTGTTTTTTAATTAAGGTCAAAGAAGAACTTGCTTAAAAGGGGGGTATCTTACAAAATAGCATGTTTGTCACTATAATATCCAATCAGTCATGAGATGGTCATCTTTTAAGAAAAATCAGAAATAACTGTAATGAGTGAGGAACTGGATTTTGCTAGCTATAAAGCCCCTTCTTTCTCTCAATTTTTTTTATAATAAAGCTATTTGTTCAGTGATGAAAATTATGTCACTAGTTCCAAATGATGCTTCCTTTCTCCTTACATGTATCTCAATTACATTAGCAAGCCAAATATTCCCAGAAATATTTGAAAGAGCTCATTTCTACCAGTATTTAAGCTTTTCATGAAGATGAAGATGAACATTTACCAAAAAGCACAGAACAAGATAATGTAGGCATGGTGGGAGGAGGGGATGTACCCTAGTTCAGGACATTCTGCCTATACAATGCTTTATTGCCTGCACACACACACACAAAAAAAAAAAAAAAAAAAAAAAAAAAAAAGGCTTTACAAAAGCCACAGGAGAATTCATTTTAATTAACTTTTCTCTGCCTTGATTACAAGAAAAGCCTATTTATGAGTCACAAAGGAAAGATGCAGTCTAGTCACTCCTTGCTTACACAAACTTAAATCAGGTCATCTGTGACCTCAAGTGATCATTTTGAAATACATTCACAGATTCCCTCCAACGGAGCAGCATGGTGCTCCAATTCCAGGCAAAGGGCTAACCTCGATTACGGGATGGGGCAGCCTGATAAATGAATTCCTACACTAAAATCACAACACACTGGCAACTATAATTTTTTAAAATCTGCTCTTATAGTAACAGTTCAAATTTCTCTCCCCCATGACCTCCCTCAACATTTATCCACACCCTATGAACACCTTTCAATCATCTACTTTCAATTATAAGAATTTGTATACTTGTCTTCATTCATTCATTCATTCATTCATTCATTATACAGTGGATTTTTCAAGAGCAGCATCCATCAGGGCCACGACATATGCCATAAGAGGAAAGGTGGACACTGGAATCTAGCACTCAGTTGGCCAAGATTTGCATCCTCAGAGTAGTATCCATCCCAAAGACTCAATTTTTCTATAAACTTGCACAAAGGTTTTTGTTTTTTAATTTTCTTGTACCTCTCCTAGTGTCTAGCACAAGAGAAACTCAACTCAAAATCTTTTTCTGGATAAGTCTTTCTTAAATAAAGTTTTCATTCCTACTAATACCAAAAGAGACTGTGACGATTTATATTTCCATGAATTTAGTGAACATAGCATATGTTAACATTAAATGTAGATATGGTTCCTCCATCTTCTGCAAAAGACTGCAAGCATTTCTAGAACCAGAACTGTCTCCAAGTTCACCAAATCACATAGGATCTACAACTACTTTACACATTGATAATACTAGTCAACACTTACTGGTACTGATTCCACATTAGGGAAAGAAGAAGAAAGACCTTACCTGCAAACACGGAATCATGTCACAACACAGCTGAAGTATCTGTTGTTCCAATATTGATGGCTGTGCTTCATCACACAGAACCCGAGGTTGAAGTAAGACTTTTAGCAGGGCTAGTCGGAGTTTAGCATATTCTTGTGACTGGGATGGTTCACAATATAAATACCTTAGAAATGGTGCCATTATTTGGACACATGAAACTTGTGACCTGCAAATTATGTAATGCAGTAGCCATGTGAGTTAAATATACTACAAGAATACTAGCATGTATCAGTTTATAGTTCATGACATATCAAACTACCAAGCCAGCAAGTGTAATTTTTCTTCTTTCATTCCACTATGACTTAATTAGATCTATGCCAAACAGTTCTTTGCACACTGAGTGAAATGACAAGACTGGAAGACCATGAGGCAGTTGCCCAGGAGTAGGAGTCTGTTTTGCATATTAGAATTGTATCTACATCTCCAGAATCAGTTTCTGTGAACAATAGAATCATCTGAGAAACTTTTTAATATTATAAAAGTGAGAATCTACTCTCCAGTATGACTATTATGATTTAGATATGAGATGTTCCCCAAAAGCTCATGTGTTTAGACAATGCAAGAAAATTAGGTGAAATGATTGGACTGTGACAGCCTTAACTTAGTCAATGCATTCATCTGCTTGAATGGATTAAGTAAGTAGTGACTATAGGGAGATGGGCATGGCTGGACAGGATGGGTCACTCAGGGCATGCCTCTGGGGTGTATATTTCATCCCTGGTGAGTAGGGGACTCTCACGCACTCACGCTCTCTCTCTCTCCCCTTCCTGATTGTCACATCCTGAGCTGCTTTTCTCTGCTATGATGTTCTGCTTCACCTTGGGCCCAGAGCAGTGGAGCTGGCTGTTTATGGACTCAAACAGTGAACCCCAAATAAACATTTCCTCCTCTAAAATTGTTCTTGTCAGATCTTTTAGTCACAATGGCAAAAAAAGAAATAGAAAACAGTTGATAATAAGAGGCAAGTGGTTTTGGGAAAACTCTGCAGGTGAAGATCTACATAAAATATATCCATACAACCATCCTAAAATGATTCCAATGACAGCTAACATTTACAGTACTTATCTACAAATTTGCTTTCTGTAGTTCCAGTTACCCTCAACCAGTCTGAAAATATTAAATGGAAAATTCCAGAAACAACTCATAAGTTAGAAGCCACACACTGTTCTGAGTTGCCTGACAATATTTCACACTATCCCACTCTGTTCCTCCCAGGACATGAATCATCCTTTATTCAGCATGTAAATGTTGCATATGACATTCACCAATAATCACTTAATAGTTATCTTAGCTATCAGGTCAACTGCTCATGGATCTCAATGCTTGTGTGCTGATGACCTTTACTTAATAATAGTAACAAAACACAAGAGTAGTAATGCTGGAAATTTAGATATGTAAAGAAGTCATCAAGTGCTTCCTTTAACTGAACACTTAACTTAATAAAGGGGGGAAAATCATATGCTGCATTTGCTAAGATTCATAATAAATTTATTATTGCTAATCTTTTAATCTTTATTTTCTCTTTAACTGAAGAGTTTCTTGTTATGTTACCTAGGCTGACCTTGAACTCCTAAGCTCAAGCAATCCTCCTGCCTCAGCCTCCTAAGTAGCAGGGACTACAAAAACATGCCACCCTGACCAGCTATGTTCTTGTTAAACCCATATTGCACACCTAATTTATACATTAAATTTTAGCATAGGTACGTATGTTGCTATGATGTGGTTTGTCCTCCAAGGATTCATGTGTTGGAGGCTGGGTCCTCAGTTTAGTGGTATAGAGATGTGGGACCTTTGAGAGGTAAAAATCTAGTGAAATGCCCTTAGTCCACTGGAGATATTGCCTTCAGAAGAGAGGAAGGTAGTTCTCATGGAACCCCAGAGTTAGTTATCAACAGCAAGTTATTATAAAAGCCTGAGCTGTTGCCTGAATCCCTTTCTGGATTCCTATGTAAAAATGTGCTTTTTCTCTCACCTGCTCCTGTCATCATGACACTATCCTCCATGAAGCCTTTCACAGAGCCTAGCAGAAACCAATACCATGCTCTTGAACCTTCAGAACTGTGAGTTAATAAGCCTCTTTACAGTTATCCAGCCTCAGGTATTTTAGTATTGTAATACAAAATGAATACCGGATAGGGGAAAACATAGTGTATATATAGGCTTCAGTACTAGGCACAGTTTCAGGTATCCACCAACAGTCTTCAAATACCATCCCCACTGAGGATAAGCAGGGGTTGGAAGTGTTGCTGTAATCATGAACATTTATGATGTGCAAATTATTGCACTTTAAGTCTTTATATTCATTTAATCTTTACCACAACCCTATAAAATAAAAACATTACCCCCTCACACAGATACAGAAACTGAGAGGGAGAATGAAGTAATTGTCAAAATTCTCCCTTTAAACATTTCCCACTCAAAAGAGGGGGGCTCTATATACCTTTTTACATATCTTTCCTATCTATTTAGATCTTATTGTATCCCAATAATTCCTAATTCATATGTGAGAATGACCTTCAAAAATAAAAATCTAATTATGTCATTAAATTAAAATAGTCTGCCCAATATTTATCCCAATTCACAATCCCTCTATAATCTGATTTCTGCTTATCTTTCCACCTTCATTTCTTTGCTCCCCATTGAACTCATTATACAATATATATATTCAAATCTTCAATCAAGCTGTCTGGGCTTTTCTGCCTTGTTCTTCCCTCTCCCTATTATATTCTCATTTTCCTCCTATTCTTCCCCGAACACACACCCTGGCTAATTTCTATTACCCTTCAGTTCTGTTTTATAGTGACTTTCAGAGGCCCTTTTCTGACAGACAGTCTTGGTCAGGTCCCCATTATGATTCTTTTGTTGTTGTTTCTGGAGATTGAACCCAGGGCCTTGTGCATGCAAGGCAAGCACTCTACTGACAGAGCTCTCTATATATTCCCAGCCCCAGGTCCCCATTATGTACTTCCATTGCACAATGACTTTATCATCTTTAGGTATTTAATATCTATATCCTGAAACAAACTGTTAGCCAAATAAGGACATGGACCATGGATTCTTATTTACTGCTATATAACCAATAACTATATATATATATATATAGACTATATATATATATATATATAGTCTTCAAAGTGATATGCAATTAATTAGTTAATTCAATTACACTAAGTTATACAGTAGTTTTCCAATTAGCATGCTTTGATTAAATATAATTTTAATGTTTTCTGTATTATGCATAATAAATTATTAGGTAAGATAAAGTTAAACTGGTCATTATCTATTCCTAAGAACCATATGGTCTAACAAGGACAATCAGTAATGTTCTTGAACTAGAGGACAGTAAGAGAAAACTGACAAAAGAATGTAATTACTTCAGGGAAGAAATGGCATTCAAATTATTCTTGACAACATAATTAGATAATACCATACATTTCACAGCAACATGATTTAACAACATCATTAATAGATATTTTAAATTTACCAAATCAATAATTTTTATTCATTAATTTGTTCACTTGGCAAAATGCATGGACCACCTACAGTATACTTCATCTATGTGCTAGGGAACAAAAAGCAAAAAACAAAATTAGATAAACTCCCTATTCTCATGGATCTCACAGTCTGAAGAATTTTTATTATTATTTCACAAATACTTAATCTATAAAATGAAAAGACTTTTTGAGTTCATAATCATTACAAAAACATTTATCACACCATTCACTTCACAAAAGTGAAAAACTAGGGGCTGAGGCTGTAGTTCAGTGGTAGAGCGCTTGCCTAGTATGTGTGAGGCACTAGGTTCTAGCCTTAGCACCACACAAAATAAATAAAATAAAGGCATGCTGCCTATACACAACTACAATTTTTTTTTTTAGAAAAAAAAACAAGCTTCATAAATGAAGGAGTCAGATGATATCATATGGGAACCTGGATTGGAATATGAAGATCAGTTTCAAAAAAAGATTTGAGAAACATTGCTTCCCCATCTTTAATATAGTATTCCCCAAAGAATAAACACTCTTCAGGTGTCAATGGCATCTACAGATAACTTAATGGTTTTTTTCTACTTTGAAATGCTAAGGGGGAAATGCAATGTTCATATAAAAATATATATTTCCAAGATGTCATTGTGATTTGACATCAAGGGGACCATGATGTCGCTCTTCCATAAGGACAATGCACTATTTAAAATTTCCTTAGTTTAACCTGTTCTGATTTTGTATTCTGCATTTCCTGTGTGGTATCTGATGATTAACTATCACTTCAATGAGATATGAAATTGCCAAGACTTAAAGAGAAAAGGGAAAGTAATAAAAACAAAGACATCCTATAGTCCCCAAGTGATTTAAGAATGTTTAAAATGTGAACCATGATGCATCTCATATCTGCATGAATCTTTTCTATTTCTGTTCACCACTAAAGGAAATGTCTTCAATAAATGAATGCAAAACTTAATTATAAAATAATGCCCCCAAAAGTCCAGCATGAAGGCAGGTACAGTGGCACACACCTGCAATCCTAGCGGCTCAAGAGGCTGAAGCAGGAGAACTACAAGTTCAAAGCCAGCTTCAGCAACTTAGCAAGGCCCTGAGCAACTTAGTGAGACCCTATCTCAAAATATAAAAGTGGGCTGGAATGTTGCTTAGTGATTATCTGCCCCTGGGTTCAATCCCTGGTACAAAAAAAAAAAAAAATCCTAGCATGAAGACATAGTGACATTTCAGAACATCCATCTAAACACTATTAAAAATAAACAAATAGCTAGCTAGCTAGCTTGGTCAATAATTGTTAACACAGAATGATCTAGAATTCAGGCTATCAATCTTCACAACATTTTGCCTCCTTCCCATAGTTTGAATCACTCTACTCATATTCTTATTCAATTACCAACCTACCTGTATCACCTTCTAAACAACAACTTAAAGTTAACTGATTGTGGGATGGGAAGCAGAAATCAAACCTCGGAAAACTAAGAGTTCACTAAAAAATGCAACCAGAATTATAAATTTCATTCTTCAAAGAATAACCTCAGCATGCAAAAGCAGAAATGGGGCAATTTATATTTATTTGCAAAGAGTAATTTCAGTCATCTATAACTTCCAATTGATTACCAACACTTGGGAATGTAAGTAAAAGAAATGAGCCAATAGAAACTTATCAATAAATAAAACAAAGTCAACTAACAATGCTTTTTCCTTATGGATATCTGAACAAATTTCATTAGCATACGGAGCTGGGGATGTGGCTCAAGCAGTAGCGTGCTCGCCTGGCATGCGTGCGGCCCAGGTTCGATCCTCAGCACCACATACCAACAAAGATGTTGTGTCCACCGAGAACTAAAAAATAAATATTAAAAATTCTCTCAAAAAAAAAATTTCATTAGCATAACTACTTCCCAGTTCCAACACAATATTCCCTGGAGATGGAAATAACCGAACAGTAAATGTACTATTCGATGACTAAAGCATTAGAAAGGAAATTCATTGTAAGAATTACCCTAAAAACCACCTTAATTTAACAAACTTGATAGCAGCAGCATTTTTCATAAGCACCACTTTATTTAGCAACAAAAAGAAATTTCACTAAACAAATGTGCTTCTAAATTTGAGGGGTTTGTTTATCTTTGACAAAGTTGAACAATGGCCAACTTAGAAAATATTAATATCTGACCTAGGTGAAGAAAAAAAAAGGATAATGTCATTTTGAGCTAATGTATTCAGTTTCTCTCACTGGCAACTGAGTATAGTTATCAACTGAATATTTCTGTCCTACCCAAAATTCACACATTGAAATCCTAAACCCCTAGTGGTGGTATTAGGGCACTTTTGCAAGGAGATTAAGTCATTTGGGATGGGATCAGCATTCTTACAAAACAGGCTTAAGAGATGTTCCTGGCTCTTTCCACCTTGTGGGGACAAAGTGAAATGACAGACCCTTGAGAACCAAAAAGCAGACCTCACCAGACATCCAATCTGTCAGCACCCTGATCTTGAATTTCTCAGCCTCCAGAACTGTGTTTGCTGTTTATAAGCCACCAAGTCTATAGCATTTGGTTTTAGCAGCCCAAAATGGATAAAATACAAGATTACCTGTATCTCTTTAAAACCTCCTGCAGCAATATATCCCTCCTAGAAATCCCATCTGAAATTGAAATTATGGACTCAGAAATGGTGTTCTAAGAAACTGTATTTATAGGATGCTATAAAACCTTCAAGAGCAAAAATATATATATATATATATGAATGTAGCTGGTGTGGTGAAGGTAACTCGGGCATTGCCCAGGATAATAGCGTCTTATCACACCTGTGTGAAAGTACTAAGTATGTCAGACATACTACAACACACTACCCAGGCCCTGAAATTCATGGGCCTCATTTATAGAAATTCAATATTTATAATGCAGCTAGAAATGTACTAGGCATTATGAATACAAAGAATAATGAAACAGTTCCTGTCCTCAAGAAGGTTTCACAGCTAACAGAGGAAAGTAACAAAGATAATGTGGCAAGTGTGATTACACTGGAAATCACAATTACAAGAGTACACAAGAAACACCCAATCCAGCTTGCAGTAGTCAAAGTCAGACTAGGTAGAGAATGCAGGAACAGAGATTTTAAATGGAGAAGGTAGTCAGAGAGTAGGGTAAGAGTGGATTACAAGCAAAAGCACAGCTTCCAATGTAAAACCAAGAGCAAGCCAGTGTTCTGCTGAAGCATAAATCTGAGATGAACATAAGAGAAGATAAAATTGATGAGAACATGTAATAAACAGAGCCTATTATAACATATTCGATTTTATACTGTTTTAGTTCAAAGCAAAAAAAAAAAAATTATTTTTCCTTTTTTCAGTAGAAGGCTTCCTAAGGCATCAAGAAGTAAATTCTGTAAGTATAGAATGAAAGGGGCAGGGGTACTCCCATGCTTAGCCCATACATGAGAAGGGCAGTTTGAAAACCACAGCCAAGAAATGATGCAGAAAAACGTTGTGATAGATTTCAGATATGGATTTGAGGAAGATGGGATTGAAGACAGAGACAACAGTTAGGGACAAGTAGTAACAGCTACAGCAAGAGGTGGTAAGGGCTAGGATCAGGGCCATGTGCTGAGAAGAAAGAGGAATGTCCCTGAGGACCAACAGAAAGCCTAGGGATACTAAGCTAACTTGCACATCAGGTGGCCATCCGATCCCACTTGGCAGAATTACTTGATCTCAATGAGCAGTTTTCTAATAGACTAACTCACTAACCTATTTCCAGGGGAAGAACCCATCTCCTATAGTATTGTGTAGCCGTTGACTAATTTCTAGTCAATTTTCCTAACCACTAACTAGTATTTACCTACTTCAATAACAGTTTTCTTTTATTAAATATTTCAACAACTAACAAATCTGGCAGATTTTTTTCCCCTCTTACTCTTAAAAAAAAAAAAAAAAAAAAGGAAAGTACAACCAGTTCTAGGACATTTCTTTTGTTTAAGAGAAAACATTATAGTCATTACAGCTTTAAAAAAAAGAAAACTGTAGCTCTAAAAATTAGCATATACCATTCCTTCTCCCTCATTTATTCTGTTTTACCTTACCTTTCAGGGCATTGCTGGAAAAAAGCTGTCAGCTGCTGCAAAAGCACTGGCCAGCAATCAGGTCTGTGTTCAAGCACAGTGATCAAAGGCTGAGGACGAGTTCTGAAAAACAAAGAAAGTCACGTTGGAAGCTGTCATTTCAGGACTGCACAGTTGCAATATCCAAATATAGCAGCAAAAAAAGCCAACACCATCTAGAGACTTTTTTCCAGGATTCCTGTCACAAAACCATCAAATGCCGAATTAGTTGCAAAGTTGATTCATTAGAAGTAACTTTTTCTCTTCTTTTATCCATTTTGCAAAAAAGAAAATGAAACAGACCTGGAATCTCAGAAACCCAAATTTGAGACCAGACTATGAGATTTAATAACTTTGATTTTGATCAAGCTCCTGCCTGAATCCAGTGCTTCTCTCAAAACCACCCCTTGATTCCTTCATTCTTGGAGATCACAAGTTACCTCCCTCTCCTCCTTCTACTTTCTTTTTAAGCCTGGAAGGTTCCATTTCCTCTAACATTAGCCCACTTTGTAAACACTAACTTTCCTTCTCAGTTCAATCTTACTGGCTTCTCCTTGGTGCATGGTTCCGTGTCCCCTAGCGTATTTAAGAAAAAAAGCAAATATTCCTTTTCCTATATCAAACAATAAACTATCCAAGCCAAAAATGCTCACAATTGCTGTTGAATGCAGATAAATCCACTTCCTTGGGCTATTTCCATTAAGATACCAAAACGACAAAATTAAACATAAGATCTGAAATCTGACACTCAAAAACTGAAACTAAACAAGAAAAACGCACAACCACAAGTCATTTAAAATAGTTAAAAAAGCCCTAGAATTATGAATTATCAGTTCTTCAAACTATGAAACATTATATAAAGCTTTGTTGGTTTTTCTATTCAATGATTTTAATAAAACCTAAAAGTTCATTGCAAAAAAAAGATTAAACAATACAGAAATGTGAATGTTTTAAACACAGAAGGAACCATATACATATGCTATTCTCTAAACTCAGTATTTAAGCCATAAATAAATCCTCAGCAATTATTTAAAAAAAAAAAATAGACCATCAGTTTTTATTGTTTTTTTTTTTAAAGAGAGAGTGAGAGAGACAGAGAGAGAGAATTTTAATATTTATTTTTTAGTTTTTGGCAGACACAACATCTTGGTATGTGGTACTGAGGATCGAACCCAGGCTGCATGCATGCCAGGTGAGTGCGCTACCGCTTGAGCCACACCCCCAGCCCATATTGTTTTATTTATTTGTTTATCTGTCATGCTGAGAATCAAACTCAGGGCCTTGTACATGCTGAACAAACACTCTACCAGTGAGCTATACCTCCAGCACTCATGATTTTTTAGAACTGCCTTCTTGGTGGTTGTCAGAGTGTTTGGGCTTTACCAGCAACATCAGTATCACCTGGGAATTTAGAAATGCAAATTCTTGGGACAGAGCTCAAACTCAATAAGCAGTTCTCCAAGAAATTCTGATGTACTACTAGAAAGCAGTTAGATTAGCTGTGGAGTTCTTAACACCAGTGCCCAGGTCACAGTTATCTTGGAGTTGTTAGGAATAGAGTTCATGCATAAGCAATTGTTAAAAACTCCACTGATAATTTTAACGTGTTGCCAAGGTTGAGAATCGCTGCTAGTAAAAACCACTAAAGAGCAAGATCTAGGGCAGAAAAACAGCGTTTTTTTTAAAAAAGAATCAAAATCAAAATACAAGTATGGTATGGCAATGACATAAAAACATTCATGTTAAACATGTCTCTGATACTACTAGACAATTTCTGGATATTATAACACATTCTCTTTATTTTCTTCTCAAGCTCACCTTCTTTTTCACCTACTCACTTCACATGCTGGCAGACTCCTGCTGGCTAAAAGGCAGGTTATTTCTTACTGCCAGCTTACCACATAGCTGAGGGATGACTCCAAGCAACTTTTTACATTCAAAAATTATATCAAAATTATATCATCTAAATCCCAAATCCTTTGGAAATTAAACCTATCTAGAAATTGCTCCCATTCTAGTTGCCACAGATATTAATAAATATTATAATCCTAAAGTTACTCGGGTATATAACAGCAGATGAACTCCTTAGATGGAAAGTTCATTGAGTGGGCTGGGATTGAGGCTCCATAGGTGGAGCACTTGTCTTATCACATGTGGGAAGCACTGTGTTCAATCCTCATCACCACATAAAAATAAATAAAATAAAGGTATTGTATCCAACTACAACTAAAAAATAAATATTTAAAAAAATACACATCTTTATCCAAATCAAATCAGGTCAACAGAAGTAAAAGACTAATTTTAAAGTAGGATTAGAAATAATGCATCTATGGCAATCTATTCTAATATGATGTGGTTTCTACTCCACTCAGATCAAGGGAGCCACTCTAGATTTGTTGCATGAAACTGAGGATGGAACCCAGTGCCTCATACATGCCAGGCAAGCACTCCATCACTAAGCTACAACCCAGACCAATAATTCTTTATTATGAGGGTTGTCCTATTTTGCCAGGTATTGGATTCAGCAGATTTCACTTAATATCTCAGATTCAAACTCTAAAAATGAGATCAAGTAGAATACAGTAGGATAAAAACTATCCAGTAATCTCTGACTTAGACCTCTGGATAATTAAGTTACACAGATAACTGATTATGTCCAATATAAGTGGCACTGCTATAGGGAATAATATACAATATTGATTCCAAGAAGCAGAAAATCTTGAGGGAAGGGAATTACAAAGTGAGAACATAGACTCTTCTTATTGACTAGCCCTTGATTATAAATATTGTACTATTTCAACTGAACACAACTAATCTAAAATCAATTATAAATGCCAAAATTTTATTAATACTTTAAGCATAATGAACAGAGCAAAATTCTCCTTTGTGAATCATCAAATTGGTAGGTGAATGTTATAGAATATATAATAAATTGTTATGCTTGCTTAAGTAGTGGAATAGATACGTATTTTAAGTCAATAAATTGAACTGCCATGCATGAGAGTTTCTCAAATTAGAACTACAGACATTTAGGCTAGATAATTCTTTTTTTTTTTAAGTTATAAATGGACACAATACGTTTATTTATTTTAATGTGGTGCTGAGGATGGAACCCAGTGCCTCATACATGCCAGGCAAGTGCTCCATCACTAAGTTACAACCCCAGACCATTAATTCTTTATTGTGAGGGTTGTCCTACATACTACATGATGTTTACAGCAGCATCACTGGCCCCTTCCTATCACTAGATGCTGGTAACTCTCTCTGCTCATGACCATCAAAATATCTTCTGACATGACCAATGTCCCCTGGTTCAGAACCACTGCTCTAAGTAAATAACAAATACTGTGGGGCCCCAAACCAAATAAAGCAAGTATCATCCCTGAGTTATTCAAAAAGATTGATTCTAACTTCATCCTGCCTTATACTGAACCAAAAAATCATCAGTCAATCATGCTCAAATTTTTAATTTTCTCGTGGATATACAGTTTCCAAAAATTAATATTAGGTACACAAGAGAAACACAATACATTAGATATTAGAGGACTTAAAATGGAAAACAAATGTAAAATCATTCCTTTGCAAAATAAAGAATCCTGTCCTAAAATAAACAACATTAAGTTATATACATGTTAATTTGATATGAAAATCTGGTATAAAAAATGAACTTATTTTCCTATTTAAGGTATTATAAATAGTGCATTTAAAATGTCATACAGCTGGGGCTGGGGCTGGAGCTCAGTGGTAGAGTGCTTGCCTAGCATGTGTGAGGCACTGGGTTCAATCTTCAGCACCACATAAAAAAATAAACAAACAAAATAAAGGTATTGTGCCAATCTACAACTAAAAAAAAACTTTCTAAAAATTTCATACAGCTAAATATAGTTCACTTTTGATGTAACCAAAGATTGATATTAAATTTATGGATTATTCAAGATTTTTCTTTTCATACTTCTTCTCACAACTTGTTACCCATTTCTCTTCTTTCAAATACTGTCGACTGAAAACGGGCAAGGTAAAATGAAAGGATCCACATTTAAAGAAGTCAACACTAATTGACTGTCCAGAAAAAGCCACAGACTGTAACATTTTGCACAGTTATTGAAAATAGAACATTATCCTACTGTGTGTTTCTGTAAGGAGGATTGAATAAGAAACTACACACACCCAGAAGTAGGAAGTATATTGGAAATGGGTCAGAGGAAAAAAGAGAAGTTGGGAGAATACATTAAAATAATGTGGACATTTTTGCCTATTTTTTTCCTATAGTGAACATAGATACCTTGGGTAATTGCAAAGTTATTTCTTAAAAACTAGAATCCTTCAATATTAGTCAGCAAATAAAAGAGAATAAAATCATGGCATTTGCAGGTAAATGGATGGAGTTAGAGAATATAATGCTAAGTGAAGTTAGCCAATTCCAAAAAACCAAATGCTGAATGTTTTCTTTGATATAAGGAGGCTGATTCACAATGGGATAGGGAGAGCATGGGAAGAAAAGACAAACTCTAGATAGGGCAGAGGGGTTGGAGGGGAGGGGAGGGGGCATGGGGTAATTAATAATGGTGGAATGTGATGATCATTACTATCCAAAGTACATGTATGAAGACATGAATTTGTGTGAATATACTATGTATACACAACCAGAGATATGAAAAATTGTGCTCTATATATGTAATAAGAATTGTAATGCATTCTGCTGTCATATATAAATTAAAAAAATTACATTTAAAAAAACTAGAAAAAAAATAAAGAAGTCAACAATTTTAAATTGGAAACACTATTGATGAAAAAGAGAAAATGTGGTACCAAAAACCAACATCAAAACAAAACGTGGATTATGCCTCAAAATTCAATTATCCCCAAAACTGGTATTCAAGTTATAGTCAGTTGGCCACAACCCTTAATTCAAATAATGTTGTATGTGACGACCATACAATCATCCTGACCACTAATAGTGGCAGCCACTAAGCTATACAAGTTTAAAACACACACACACACACACACACACACACACACACACACACATCACATCATCATCACTACTTTATAAGTAGTGCCTACAAAGCATCATTAGAATCATTTACACTTATGCAACCATTTTCATATCCCAAATGAAACAAAGTGGAAAGGTAGGATGAAATAGTGGGAGACAGCATAGAATTAAGCAGCAAAATTTCCAAAATTACATCCTGGTTCTGAAACAAATTATGAAATCTCGGGCAAGAGAATTAACCTCTTTTGGTCAGTTTCTTTATCTGTAAAATCAGAAGATCAGGCTAAGTACCGAACAGAGCTAAAGTTATATAACCCAGGCCATCATGAAAGCCCTAACCTTAGTAAGCTTGAAACTATAGGTGTAACCAAACCCCACCAAACCAGAAAGCAATGAAAATGGTTCTCAACTACTAGTAATTCTAAGTCAAGCCTAAGTGATTTTAAGGCCAATGTCCACTAAAATCTAAGGCCTCCAAAGAGAAGTCCCCTATCTTTATCTCAGAGAGAGAAATCAACCTTTTTTTTTTTAATTTCAGAGAAGTGCAGTGTTCAGAAGGAGCCCATAGAAATTTTTAAGTCAGAATTTCCTAACTCTTGAGATAGTCAATAAATTCTGCTTTCTCCTTAGAAGACAGTAATATTGTTTCTAAAAATTAAATCAACATAAACCAGGTCACCCTCCATTGGCCTCTAGTGTCTGTGTTCTCTACTGTGCTTTTTAAAATTTTTCCTACCCTAGGTGAACCAATTTGTTAAACATTCCTTGGCACTTTCTTATTTTGTGATTTGCAAATGTTTTAAATGCCACTTTAAATACAGCATAAGACATAATGCCTAGCAAATATATATACTAGTATGATATCATAAGGGTAGATTTGTACCTTAAACTAGAGTCCATACAATTTGAAAGGCAGGTCTGTCATCTTAATCTTTTTCTTTCCCTTTTGATGCCAAAAGCAAATCTATAATTAATGTAATTATCTCACTCACACCCCATATACATTCCCCAAACCATCTTTTTAAACTCAAACTGATTCATTCATGTAGTAGCAAACAGCAAAATAAACTGGATCATAAAACCAGCTTATCATAATATCTCTAATGCATTGCCCCAAAATGGACATTGATGGGGTGCAGGGGCAGAGATGAGGCATGCAGGGCTGGTACCTAATACTTCAGTATTCCCACCATTTACTAATATTGCAGTGCTGGCATCTTAACAGAATTAATCAGGAAGGAACAAATGCTATATGTATGGTTCCACTAGATCAACACAGAGGCAATGATAAAATAAGGTATGCAACTGGATTCACCTTTCCAAGAATAAACACATCAATCAATCTTAATAGACATGAGGGGATAAAAAAAAATTAGTCTTGCGGTAGGTAAATCAGAAAGCGAAAGTTATTTGTAACCTTTAGGTCACCTCAACCTTTTTGCTACATTTCTGAATATAGGGAAGCTGTGATTTGATTTACATCATAAATTCAGTGACAGGCACAGATTGCCTTTCTGTGTGAGGAAACAATGCCTGCAGTCACCATGCATTTTCATGTATGCAGCTGTGACCCTGGTGCTTTCAGAAGCATAGCATGGCACTCACTACATCAAATATGCATTTTAAAAGCATCTCTCTACCTGCTCAGAATTTTGATTTGAAAGTGCTGGTTAGAAGCTAAAGCCTTTTTTTTTTTTTTTTTTTTTTTGGTGGTAGTACTGGGGATTGAACCCAGAGCTCCACACATGCTAGGCAAATGCTTTACCACTGAGGTACATCCCTAACCTTCGAAGTTGATTAAAAAAGAAAGAAAAAAAACTCTGCAGATAAGTTGAAAGATGAATAAAACAGCATTATGAAGATTCCCCTGTGACTATTACTATAAAAAGGAAAACATGGATCCAAAAAAAAAAAAAAAAAAAATCAAGTGATCATGAATTGTCATTTGTAGCAAAATTTTAAAGCAAATGGATTTTTTTATACTTTCTACATAAGCTCACAAGAAAAGGACTTAGACAAAGGTAATTTTAATTTCTACCATTTTTGAATGATCACATTTTTTTTTCTTTAGGTCTATAAGACACACTGGGAGCATATAAGATTTCTTTACAAACATACTTCATTACAATGCTTCTACCCTTACACTGAACCTTTCCCAGGACCTCTATTTTGAGGTTTGGAACTTTAATGCAAAGGTGCCTGCCAATGTTAGAAGTCTGAACTATTTTAGAAACAAGGTAATGACTGGGGAAGCAGAAGTACTTAGAGATCCAAAACCTCTCTTTCATTAAGATATGTGCCATGATCACAAGAAAAAGAAACTAGAGACAAGCAGGCCAAAATTATAACATTTTTGTTGTCTTAAAGACAGTCATCAGATTGTCATACCAATTTTTATAATTAAACATCTACACTTAAAAGAACTTATTAAGCCTTTGCTGGTGGCTAGTGCTAGCTAGAAGATTGTATAACATGTGCAGCTTATTTTTCAGATACAATTATAAATCCCAGGTGCAAATCCCAGGTGATTAGAACCATAAATTGTGAACAAAGATTTTTCTGGGTGGCGGAGGGGAGACAAAAAAGAAAACAGAAGCAAAGCATGCAGTCACAGAAAAAAAAAAATCGGACTGCAAAGAGCCAGATGGTCTTGGAAAGTATCACCGACTCTGCTTGCCTAATTACTGCCCTAGCTTCCTTTCTATCCTGAGCTCTGCTGGGCCTTTTCAGGGGCAGATTTGACACTGATACTCCATTCTTTCTCATCTTCCTTCTCCTGATTTTTATATAAATATTTCCATAATCCCTTTGAAATGTTAGGCAAAAATTTGAACACATATATGTTGGCACAATTTCTAGGAAAGTTTAAAACTCTAAAGAGAATCTCAAAATACTCCTGACTACTCCTACCCACACAAGTGGGGGGAAAAAAAAGACAAGTACCAACAAACTGCCAGGTATATCCAGTGAAGTGCTATACTGTGCCTTTGATAAATTCCTACTTTAAAAAAAAAAAAAAAAAACTGAAACACCATTTCCCCCAATTTAAAAAAAAAAAAAAAGATGACACCATGTGTTCCTCCCAGAAATGGTGGATCCCTAAATATTTAAGTTTTTTTTTAGTTGTAGATCTACACAACATCTTTATTTTATTGATTTTTATGAGGTGTTGAGGATTGAACCCACTGCCTCTTTTTAAACTTCAGCAAAATATAGCAATGTATTCCACTTGTTCCAATAATGTATGGCAACTCAAGAGTGTAGTACAAGTGATTTAATAAGAGTACCGGGTATACTTTATGCTGAGTAAAACCAACAACTACACCTCAAGGGGCCCTTTTAGATAATATATTCAATTATTGAAATAACAAAAAACACCCTCCAAAAAAAATGCTCATTTTGACAACAAAATCACATAACAACTAATGTCCAATTTTTTTTAAAAGCAAATTCTACGCAACCTAAGTAATATTGACTAATATATAACAGACAATGTAGAAATGAAACCCAATATTTTTATTAAAGACTAAGGTTTATTTTTAGAAAGTTACAAAAAGGAGTTTCCCTTCAGAAGAAACGTAAAAGCCCAAAAACACTAAAAATTCATTTATCTTAAGTAAATATTGAAAAAAAATTCCAGAACAAATGAAATGTAGTGTATCAATGCAATGGATAAAAAGGAAATGAAGTACTGGTACATGCTACAACATGGATGAAACCTTGAAAATACTAACGTTAAGTGAAAGAAGCCAGATGAAGACATCACATGATTCCAATTATATGAAATGTCCAGAATACACAAATCCAGAGATACACATAGCATTTTCTAGGATTTGGAGGTTGAGGGTATTAAGAAATGATAATGGGTAAGGAAGTCCTTTGGAGGGTAATGAAAACATTTGGAATTAGATGTGAACAAACTATCTTTGTGAATGCAGTATACTCACTTGCACACTTGAAAGGAATGAATTTTATGGTACATAAATTATGCCTCAATAAAAAAGGCATTAAAAATTCTAAACTCTGCCAGGTACAGTGACAATGTTTAATTATAATCCCAGCAGCTCAGGAGGCTAAGGCAGGAGACTCATGAGCTCAAAGCCAGCCTCAGCAACTTAGCAAGGCCCTAAGCAACTTGGTGAGACACCATCTCTAAATAAAATACATAAAAGGGCTGGGATGTGGCTCAGTGATTGTGTGCCCCCAAGTTCAATCCCCAGTGCCCCCTCAATAAAGATTCCAAACTCAGCTACATAAATTATTAACCTTTTTTTCAATTTTAGAAAGTCATATATCATGGAAAGTATAAGTACCTTGCCAACATAATAAAGGAATAAGCTTGGGATTTCCCATTGAAAGAAAATAGTTTCAAATCAGAATCGATTCTCTCATACTCCTTGATAGATACATTTTAGAGATGGAAATGACAATTAAGCTATGTTCTTTGCCACTAATAAATGTAAAGGAAATGATGGAGCTAGGAAATCACCATATTGTAGTCATCACAGTGAAAATGGTTCAGGGATGGTGAGCTTAATGAGAAGCAGGATATGTACAAGGTCTCAAAGTGTCTTCCTCAAAGATTGCTTATTAGCTACAACAGAAAAATGATATCCACACACTGGAGAAACCAGACAATACACTGACTCAGTGATTAAAATTAAAATCACAGTAAGGGACAAGATGGACATCAGTTCCTCCAGATGTGACATCCTCAGAGGAAACAGCATCATTTATACGGTATTCAAAAATGTGAAAAAATACCAGTGCCATGAAAGACAGTATGAGAAACAGTGTATTTTAAATGACTAAAAATATGACAACTAAAATCAACATGTAATTTTAATATAAACTCTTGGCCTGGAGGTGTAGCTCAGTATAGCATTTACCTCTTGTGCAAAAGGTCCTGGGTTCAATCCCCAGCACCACAATAAAAAAATAGATGGATAGATAAAGTAAACCAGATCCTATTCATTAAAAGGGGAAAACAAAATGTCATAAAAGGACATTACTGAGACATTTGACTAAACTAGAATATGATAAAGCAGACATGGCAAGATGTAAAGACACTGATGAATCTGGATAACTGGTATGTGGAAGTTTTTGTACTATTCCTCAATCTATTCTGCAACTTTAAAATTATTTCAAAATATTAAGTTGAAAAGAAAAGTCTCCAGGGCTGGGGATGTGGCTCAAGCAGTAGCATGCTCCCCTGGCATGCGTGCGGCCCGGGTTCGATCCTCAGCACCACATATAAACAACGATGTTGTGTCCACCGAGAAATGGAAAATAAATATTAAAAAATTCTCTCTAAAAAAAAAAAACTCTGGAGGCTGAGGCATTAGGATCTCAGATTCAAGGTTAGTCTCAGCAACCTAGTGAGACCCTGTCTCAAAATAAAAAATTAAAATTAAAAAAAAAAAAGAAAAAAAAAGTCTCCAATGACTTGCCACTACTCTTTAAATAAAACTAAGTCTATGCCAAGGCCTTGCAGAGTCTGGCCTAGGCCACCTCTCCTGTGCCTCTATCCTAGCCTCCCCCTCCTTTGCCTTCTTCGAGTCCCTCTAATGTGCCAAGCTCCTTCTCACTGCAACGTGCAGGCACTAGAGAAAACACTCTTCCTGTGTTCTTCATGTGGCTGGCTCCATGTCATCCTTGGAGACAGATAAGAAAAGAAAATGCAAAAATGGCTTAATGTGTCGAAAGAGCCAGTTAGCAAACTTTAAAATAGGGCTCTTTTACCCACAACCACAAACTGGCCTTTGTGCACTTACAACAGTATTTATCTAGGATTTTTCTCTCATCGTTCTTTATTTGAATTTCCCTTCAGTGCCAAGTGAAAAGAATCAATATGAATTACAAAGTATCTCAGCCTTTGGGATACACATCTTTAAATTCTTAAAATTAACTCTCCATCCAAATGAACTACACAAATAGATGAACAAATACACATACAGAACCCATAACTTTAATCTACTCAGGGTACAATGATCCATTACTATTAGCCTAATCGCCCACTTCAGAGCATGCCATCTGCCAAATCGTTTAATATTCCCTTATTTCAGAAAGTACAGCTTGATGCTGATCAGACCAAATCTTCCCACAAATAAGATTCTTAACATGTGATATTTGTGCATGTCAGCCACTGTCTGGCACATCAGAATGATGCACAAATTCTGGAACAAGCAGTTACTGCTCATGAATTCACAGCTATTTCCTCACTTTAGCTGAGAGAAGAGAGATCTTAAAGAGATTGCCATAATATGAATATGCAGAGGAAAATTAAATCAAAAGCACAGATAAAATATTGGGGGGTGGGGGGACGGAAATGGCATATTACAAAGCTAATGAGAAAATTAGCCTCCAATAACCTAAAAGCCACAAAAACTTAGCTATTCATCCTTGCAACCAAAATACTAGCCAAATTTAGATTCTTTCTGCCCACTATATGATTCATTATTAGAAAAATGTTTAAATAACTAAATACAGGTGTGTTACAGAAAAATGAGTTCAGACTTTTACCCTTAGCTAATGTTCTTCAGTTAATCATAGTAACCAGATGTACTACATTGTTCTTTCAATTACCCCCATCCTTAAATGCACTGGCACATGCAGACCCATTTAAAACTTCCAACTAATCTTTTTGAAACCATAAGGGCTGCCTAGAAGGAGGATCGGGTTAAGCAATATGAACTATATTAGTTATACACACTCAAATCTAATCTTTCTCAAAGCACAGTCAGTAGATCAAAGGCATCCAAATGTCTTGTCATAATGTAGATGTCAGGCCATGCTCCTGACATATCCAAAACTCAGGACAAGTTCAGAAGACACTGAACACTATGGCAGCTTCTAAATGTATGTTCAGGATTCTTCCCCTCCTGATCCTACAACCACCCACTCACCATCTGACCATGAGGAATACTAACATGTGTTGGGACCATGGAATTATTTCATTAAACCAATCAGTGATCCCTTACATTCTTTCTCTTGCATCCACAGTTTGTTTACTCTCTTTGGACTCATTTTCTTTTAGAGTTGTCCTCTGGTGCTGGCCCTGGCTTCTCCACTGTGCATGGCTGACATGGAAAACAAACTTGGTGCCTTGGTTTTTATGGAACATACAGACTTCTTGCCTCTCAAATAAACAGGGAATAGAAGAGAGGAAACATGATTAAGCCTCTCAAGACCCAATCCAGTCTACCCCACAGTATTCCTGCAACTCACAAGTGGTGTCACCAAGCCCTCGGGGGCTAAAGAAATTTTTCTCAAGTGTGATCCACAAATTACCTGGATCCATATCACTGAGCAACTGGATAAACCTGCCAATTCTCAAGTCTCACACAAAACTACTGAAGGAATTAGACTCTCTGGTAAGCCACACTAAGAAACTATCCTTTTAACAAGCTCCCCAGGTGGTTTTTATGCATGAGAACTTTAAAAACCACTAAGTTCTAAGCACAACAAAAGGAACACCCTCTCTAGGGCTCCTTCAGGAAATTCACAGCAGCCAAGAGAAACCACTGGCTAACCTTCGTGGTCCTCATATATTCTCTCTCCACTCTCACTCTGGCACAACTTATGCAATTCAATACATAACCATTTAAAAGAACTAAGTATTCTGTTTTTAGTATGATTCAAATTAATCAGTCATTATGACAAAAAAGAACAAACTTAGACCCCCAACTATATATGAGCAAAATCCTTAAAGCCATAAAAAACACAGATTGGTTTCATATTCAAAAAGCTGACAGTTATTTGTCGTGCTTCTGTTGTAAACGAATCCTACAGCATAACCAGAGGATACCTCTTAGCGGAATTTTAAGCTCCCTGTATCCTCTCTATCCTTGCACACACAGCTTGCTGGTTGCCTCTCCAAGGTTGGATGATGTTGCCAACCAACACGTGGCAAAGGCAGCTCTAAAATAGCATGACGATTTCATGCTCGACTCAGGTAATACAGCTCTCTTGAGGGGAATCTGCTCTTCAGGTTCACCTCTTCTCTGTTTTTGCCATCCACATCTCCCCTAGAGGAACTTAAGGCTCTTATACACTCAATTACACTCTACTGATTTATAGTGCCAAAGAGCCATTCACATAAGGGCCCTCCATAAATGTTATCGGATTATGCCAACTCGGGTGACTGACCCTGGACTTTTCAATGTGGCACCTATTTAAAGACAAACCTTAATCATCCAATTCTCCTCAGCTTCTCAAACTAGGCTCCCTTATCCACACCTTATACCTAATGTCTTTTAAAGACAGTGCTCATAGGATGTTGTGGTGCACATCTATGATCCCAGCTCCTCAGGAGGGGTAAGGCAGGAGGGTTACAAGTTTGAGGTCAGTCTCTGCGACTTAGCAGGACCCTGTCTCAAAAAGGGATGGGGATATAGCTCAGTGGTAGAGTACCCCTGGGTTCAATCCCTGTATCATGCCAAAAAATAAACAAACAAATCAAAAACAGACTGCAATTAGATGAACCAATATAAGAGAAAATGAATTATAAACAAAACAATAGATAAAACACTACAGATGACTGAAGGCCCAGCAAGTACACACAGTGAGCCCTATGAAAATGGGAATAACCTTGATTCTTCTGTATGAAAGAAAAGTTCTTTTTACCATCAACTAAACCAGTGCTTCTTAAACATTACAGAATTACCTGGAAAATCTTTCTAAAACACAGGCTGACTCAGGCAATATGGATGGAGTTAGAGACATCACTTTCCTAACAAGCTCCCAGTTACTGCTGCTGCTGCTTCTGTGGCTCTGCTACTTATTGTGTGGTGGGATAACAGCAGCATCAGCATCACCTGGAGCTTGTTAGACAGGCACCCTGGGCCCATCCTCCACCTATGGAAAGAGGATCTGCAGTTCAACAAGATCCCCATAGATAAGTATGCACATTAAAAAACAGCTGACCATCATCTTGTACTGAATGAATCAGAGTCACCAGGGATCCTTTAAAAAATACTGAGCCTCCCAGCAAAGATTCTGATTCAGTTGGTAGGGGACATTTGATTGCTTCCATGTTTTTAAGAACATCCAGGTGGTTCTAATGAACAGGATTGTTGAGAACCAAAGGATAAAATACCCTACTGAGTGGGAGTATGGAGTAACTGTTAATGGGTAAAGAATTTCTTTGAGGGATGATTAAAATGTTCTAAAATTAATTATGGTGATAGTTGTATAATTCTCTGACTATACAAAAAACCACTGAAGTGTATACTTTAAATGGGTCAGTTGTATGGTATGTGGATTATATTTCAATGAAACTGTTACACAAACATTAAACTAAGAAACTTAATAACTTGTCTATTTAAATAAATAAATAATACTCAATGAACAACAATGAAATGGAATTATTTTCTACCCTGTCTCTCCAGAAATTTTAAGATGTTGTCGTCTCTTCAGTATCATAGTCAAGGCAATAGAAGAAGAAGAAACCTGAAACTAAAAACTTGCATTACAAAGAACACTACTATGGAAGAAGAAAAAGAGGAAGAGGAAGAAAAGGAGGAGAAAAAAGAAGAAGAAATAAAGATAAGTGAAGGAAGAAAGGAGGAAGAGAAGAAAGGAAGAAAATCATATTTGTCAATTTGGAAAACTGTACCCTATGCATCACAAATTTCTACAGTATTTTCAAATAAGTAATTTTCCTTTGCTCCCCCTATTTAAAAATAAATTAGTGAATTCAGTGTACCCTATTCTTCCAAGTTTTCTGTGTGTTTGAAGACACTCAAAAACATGCTAAGAAAAAAATATATAAAATGTGAATCTGACTTTATTTTTTAAAAGCCTTAAGAAACTCTCAATAATATACTTATTTAAAAAAAAGATCATAAGCAGCACTAAAACTATAGGAAAGAGCATGGTAATAAAGGAGATATTGTTTTCTCATTATCAAAAGGAAAGCACTATAAATACAGGTAAGGAATATGCACCATACTACATTGGAGACTCAGCTTCTAACACCTGTGGTAGTAAATTCTCAAAACTACATGTGCAATAAGATGAAGCTAATGATGGCTCATGAGGACCTAATTTATTCTCCCTGTTGAATCACCATAGCCCATGTAAGCCATCTCTCCCTGCTCCATAAGCAGGTGCCTTGCTTATGGTCCCATATTCTCAATCCTTTACAGGCACAGTCTAGATGCATAACTAAACAGAGTTCCTAGGGCACATAAACTGGTTATGTGCATCTCTAGGCCCTGTGCAAACTGAGAGCACTTCTCTTAAGAAACAGCTTTCTGACACTTCCAGGTAAAATCATCATTCAGGTGAGTATGATGCCCTCCTTTTCCATAACTCCCTTATAAAAATTCAATGCATTTTACTAATTTATTGCTGTATTTTATTTTTTAAAGAAAATTTTACTTTATTACACTCTTAGATGACAAAAGAAAAGGTAAACCAATGCTCCTAATTATTCACCTTGGCCTCAGTAATAATACTTGCAAACCATAGTGTCCCATTACTTTTTATAGTGAGGAAGCTCACCATCCTGCCTAATCTAAACTCCTCCTACTTTAAGAATATCTGCTCCATGACCTCTTCAATTTTCATAGTAATAGGGAGATAATTACATTTTCTAAAGCAAAAAAGAATGACCTGAATTTTGGGTAACAGATTTAACTTCCAAGAAAGCAACTCTGAAAGCCACATTGGTGATACCCAGCTGTTGTCACCTCCATCTCATTCCTCTGAGTTTTTGAAACACTAGCTTCTGAGAATGAAGACCCACAATCACTGTGCATACATCCCGCTGAATTAAATAACGAACTCTTAATGGGTTGTCCTGTCACAATCCATAACTCAGTTAACAATTCACCTTTTGTTTTCTTTTTAGAAAGACAGAAGAAAAGGCTTACCTAATAGTATATATATCCTGAATATTCTTCTCCCCACCTTGTCCTTCTTTTAAAGCTTGCATTTGTAATAATTTCATAATGGATTTTATCAGGCCATGTGTATTCCTGTAAGAAACATAATAACATGTTAAATATTATAAAGTGCATATGCTAAACAGATGCTTTATCCTGCTTGTGTATGTGTGTGTTTTGTTGGTACTGGGGTTTGAATTCAGGGCCTTACACATACTAGGCAAGTGTTCCATCACTGAGCTATACCCTAGTCCAATCCTACCGTTATTAAGTAACTGAATATTTGCCACCCACATTGAACAGTAGCCACCACAGGCATCCAGCTCATTCTGCAGCACAGCAAAGACCTATCCAACACATTTAAGGGAGGAGACAAGTAGCTAAAGAATTCAACCACCTAACTAGCAATCATCCCCTACCCTCTCTTGGGGAAAAACCAATGAGGAAAAAGACAAACATTACCTCCACATAATTTCAGAAGTGTCCACATCAGTTACTCATGACAAATTATCAAGTCTTTCATTCATAAATATTAGCAGACCATGAAAAGTAACCAGTCATATGAAATGGAACAACTACCCAAAAAAGTAGGCTAGGGTACCAGAGTAAATAACTCCCATTAAAAGAGAATTAATGGAAGGGAGAATAACACTGATTTTTTTTCCTTATTTTCTGTAAGTGGCTGAAGGAGAATATATCAAAAAGAAAAAATAGCCTGCTCTTTTTAAATGCAGATCTCCCTTGGGAAGTAGAAAGAAATCATACAAATATATATTTAAAAAGAAGAGTATGTGTTTTTTTTTAAAAAAAAAAACTATTTTTTATTATGGTTGTTAATAGTTGTTCAGCATCTACTGTAAACTAAGCACTCTCTTTAGTCCTTAAATGTATTATTATGTCAACTTACTATTTATAGTGGAGTAGTATGCAAATCGTTATTAACTTTCTTTGGGCATAAGGACAAGAATTTGACTTAATTAGATATCATTTAGGGCATTTATGTGAGATATCACTGAATGAATTTTTTTATGGCATTTAAAGTTTTCCAACTGGCAAAAGGTTTAACCACATAGAAGATCTCACTGTCTAATAGAGTACACCAGCCAGCCACACGTGACTACTAAGCATCAATAATATGGCTAATTCAAATTGAGATGTGCAATAAGTGTAAAATACATGCTGGATTTGCCAGGCTCAATTAATTGCACATGCCTGTAATCTCAGATACTGGGAAGGATAAAGCAGAAGAATCACCAGTTCAAGAGCAAACTGGACAATTTAACAAGACCCTGTCTCAAAATAAAACTTTTTTTAAAAAAAAAAAGGACTGGGGATATAACTCAGTGGTAAAGCACATTCTTAGCATGTGCTAGACCCTAAATTCTATCTCTAATACTTGGGAAAATTTATGCTATATTTAAAAGACTTAAAACAGAAAAGTATGTAAAATATCATGTATAATTTTTATGTTGATTACATGCTGAAATAAAGTTTGATATGTTGGGTTATGTAAAATGCATTAAAAATTATCATCATCTGTCTCTTTACTTTTTTAATGTGGCTACAAGAAAATTTTCAATTACATATGTGGCTTGCATTTGTGGCTCATGTTATGTTTCCATTCTACAGCACTGCTGTGTATGTCCATATGGTTTAGTTCCTAAGTGGATTCTTTGGGGAATGTTGAGGTTTCTTTGCAGTTGAAGCATTTTCCACAATGGTATGTTTTCTTTCATATGGATCCCCTTATGACCATGCAGTGTAGGCTCCTGAATTAATCATTTGTGACAGTGTCACACATGTATGTTTCTCTCCTGTATGCATCCTTTGGTGAAAAGAGATCTCAACACTGAATAAAGCCTTTCCCTTAAAGATTCTCTCTTGTTCATGATCTCAAAGATTAGCTTTGCCCACATCCCCTACCTTAGTGTTTTCAATTCCATGTTACTTTGATCAAAATGGCCACTAAATTATGTATAATTTTTATGTTGGTTACGTAAAATAGGAGCCACATTCAAACAGTCATAGTTAATATCACCATGGTTCAATAAAAATTAAAGAAGAGATCTTTTAAAAACTAGAATGAACTATGACTGTCTTAGGAAGGTTGGGAGATACATAGCCCTGTTTTCTTCCTTTGGAACTGCTGAGATGCTTCTGAGTACCTTCTCAACTGAAACTCTTAAGTTTCTAGTCTCTTCCTATTCTGAAGCTAAGGAAGAAGATATCTCAACATTCACATCCTTCTCTGCAATTCTTTATATCCATTCACGTTTACAGAATCAGAATCTTTCTGTAGCTAAGGATTCTGGACTGTAAGGAATTATATCAAATTCCTCACTTCCTGTGAGGAATTATATCAAATTCTTCATAATTCTTCACAATACTTTCCTTTACAAACACCTGGTGATAACTGCTCTATCACCAGTTTATTAAGAAGCTGTCCCTAGGTGTGAATGTCTGGCCTTAGGCACTGATAGCAGAGCTCATAGTCTCCTCAGAGCTTCAAAGGGATCCAACTCCTCCAAATATATAAATTTTCTAAAGCTCCTCACCCGTTCTAAGGATTGCATCTTGCCCTTTGAAATTCAGTATCTCAGGATAATACAAGTCTTAGGTCTCTGACTCAGGCCTGTGCCCAGATATTATAAGATACCATGAAATCTCAGACCTGTAGCTATATTGAATAGACAAATGCCGCAGTCTGGCTGGGCACAGAATCACGAGCTACTCACAGCTTTGTAGATTCAAACAGCAATTCTTTATTCCCGAACTCACACCGGCCCTCTACAAACACGTTCTTGGGAAATCCACGTTCTGCCCCCAAATTCACGTACTCCACCAGGCTTTGAATCCCAAATACTTTTTGAATTCCAGAACTCAGGCAACAGGATACGCCCTATTCCCAGCAGGAATAACCTTAAACCTGGAACCGCCCAAACCCAGATTGTCCTAAACCGGGAACGCCCTAAACCCAAGGAGCCGGATACTCCCAAAAACCTGCAGGATACACCCTAAACCTGGATCTGCCCTAATCCAGTAGGATCCTCCCTAAACCTGGATCCACCCTGGTCCTTGAGCAGGGTCACCTTTCTCAAACATACATGCAATGTCACAGCGAATGTCCAAGGCAAGTCCATTTCCACGAAGCAACATGGGGTACGCTGGCAAGGAAATTTCGATGCATCATTCCTACTTGGCAATGGCCCTCAGCATCTCTCCTCTTCTGATTAATTAAACAACAAGCAATGTGGCTTAAGGACCGTGCCTGGTAGGTTGTCCAATTCAACATATGGTTCTTACCCGTCATGGGAAAAACTGACCTCTAGGCGTCAGCCTCCTGTCTTAGGTTGATACCACTGCAATTGGATCATACCTGTCACTGACTACCGGTCCAACATACAGCCATACTTGTGGATAGGCCTATGCACCAGTGCGGGGGTGAGGTTCTTGCCTCACCTCTGTTGGCCCCCAAATTTAGCCTTGGTGCCAGTGGGGGGGTGAGGTTCTCATTATTACTGAGTGAGTGAACTGTTCTAAAAATCCAGTATTGACTTGAGACTTATCCAGGGGCTCTATTTGGTTTTCCCTGGTGACAGAGTCACTACATGTTCAGAAGCCTTCCTGTCTTCTAGTCTTCAATGTGTACACAACTGGAAAGCAGCTCTAACATCTGATTTAATCTAAAATGACTCCTTGTACAGCTGGAAGAAGTTCAGGCCTCACCTAATAACCTCACAAGGCTACTCCTTGGGTGTAATGATTAGTTAAATTTTAGATGATCTGTGTTGATTAAATTTCTGATTGAATTCCTTCCAAGAATATGGATTCATTAAATCTTTTTTGCAAACTTTTTTTACTTATGTTAGTTTTCTTTAACTAAGATTTGTCATAGACCTGAAGTTTTAGAAAGGACAGATAATAGACCTATGATTTTTAAAGAGTTTGGATCCCCTACTCTTTTCTCAAAGCAGTAGAATCCAAGCAAAACGCAAATACATCTCATTTGCATTTAATTCCATGGAATTCAGAGAAGCAACTAGGGCTGATAAATAAAAAATATTTATTTTTTTTAGTTATTGGCGGACACAACATCTTTGTTTGTATGTGGTGCTAAGGATTGAACCCGGGCAGCACGCATGCCAGGCGAGGACGCTACTGCTTGAGCCACATCCCCAGCCCCAAACACCAGCTTTTTAATCTTTATGTTAGATCTCCTTTGTTCTCATTATTTAAATATTTCAAGTAGGTTGAGAGGGATGGTTTCAGACTGATTTATATTTTAACTCTAATAAACTAGGGAAATTAGGCTACTTAATACCAAGGAATCTGAACATTCCCATCTGTAAAATCCAAAATCCTGATAATAAGCTCACCTTTCATGCTTTATTATTAGATAAGTATATCAGTAAAGTACCTATTTTTCAAAATATTGTGGTAATATAATGTTTAGATTATATCACAAAGATTATAACCTTTCCCTCTTTACCAATGAGGCTGTGGAAGCCCAATTTTCAGAGCTAATAAATGCTGAAGCCCTGAATCTGCCTGAAACTAATTTCAAACCACCTTAACTTCTAAAACTCCCTAGTATTTTTTCTCTCTCCTCACAAAACCCACTTTCTGGTTTGCAAGAATTTTGTTACTCTGTATGTGAAGTCTGCCATTGCAAAATTTAAAATTTTTATTGAATTCTATATGATTGTAGTAATAGGATATGATAGTTTGAATAATGGTAAAAATCAAAATTAGAAGGAAACATAACTAGTAAAGAAGCAAAAATCAAAAAGAAGATATTTTTTTTTCTTTTTTTTTTTTTTTTACTGGACTTCAGTCTTCAAACTGAAAAGGCTACCAGTAGTACTAGACAAGATTTCTGGGGGGAAAAAAAAAAAAAAATATATATATATATATATATATATTACTAATATTTTTCAAATCCAGAGTTAAAAAGAATAGTCTAAGAATGCTTAGATTTTAAGAAACAAAATCTATAAAATAGATACCATCAGAATAAAATGTCTAATTTGGTATCAGCTTTTTTTCTTACTGTTTTCTTTTCTTTTGAGATAGGATCTTGGTCTCAAACTCCTGGGCTCAAGTGATCCTCCCACCTCAACCTCCTGAGCAACTGGGACCATAGGCAGGTGCCACCACACCCAGCTATTATTAGAATTCTCATGTACAAACCTGAATGGAGCAAAAAACAAAAAAGAATAAGTGTAATGTATGTGGACAAAATAAATATTTTAAGACATAACACTCTAAATTTTTTTCTTAAAGTTCGCCAGTTAAAAGGGCTGGGGGGATAGCTCAGTGTTAGAGCACATGCCTAGAATTCTTGAAGCACTGTATATGATCATCATCACAGGAGGGAAAAAAAAAAGATAATGTATGGTAATTGCACAAATCTTATAAATATACTAAAAACCAGTCAATTATATACTTTAGAAAGTTTATTTTAAAAGTGAATCATCTGTTTTTTAACATATTCATAAGAAATAATAGAGGGAATGAAAAGACACAAACTACAAGGAACTTTGGTCTTTGAAGAGAAAAAGGTAGATAGAGTCTAAGATGAAAATTTGTAACACATGACAAAAGGTTCATATCCACAAAACAAGAAAAGCAACAAAATAAGACAAGTCATAGAATAGAAAAATAAGCAGAGAATATAGATATGCAAATAACAAAAAAATAAGATTAATCATATCCAGTGTTGATGAGTGAATGGGGAAATAAGCATTTTTGTGTTGTGTGAGGTTGTTTCAGTCTTTATGGAGAGCAATTCACATCATCTATAAAAATTTTAAATGACTATATCCTTTCCCTCATAAATTCTGCTTCTAGAACCAATCCTACAGTTAAACACTTATATCAAAAGAAGATATCACATTACATTTGTTATCTTGAAAAATGAAATAGAGCCGGGTTTAGTGGCTCATGCCTATAATCCTAGCAACTCTCAAGGCTGAGGCAGGAGGAATGCAAGTTTGGGGCCCGCCAGGGCTACTTAAGGAGACCCCGCCTCAAAATACAAAGATAAAAAGTGATGGAGATGTAGATCAGTGGTAAAGCACCCCTGGGTTCAATCCCTAGTACCACACATAGACACACACATACACACACACATACACACACACAAAGACAGAATACATATTTACCAATAAGGAAATGGTTAAAATATAAAACATCTGATTATAGAACACTCCAAACCTGTTAATAAGGATACAAACAGATGGATAAATAGTGACATGCAAAGCTTTCCATTGCATATTAAATGGAGACGCAAGCTTTAGGACAAATTTTAAATACCTGGTATATGTGTGTAGAAATACTTTTAAAAATGGGATTCCAATTTCACTAGAGTTAGTTATTCCCTAACTCTATGTACCTGGTCCTGGGTTCAGACACCCTAGCTTTCTTTATATCTTAGAGGAAACCAAGGCCAGGACTTGGGAGAACCTCTCACATGCCATAATATTGCTAAGGCTTTCCAGACCTGCCATTTCCTACTTTTCATCAAGATCAAATAAAAAGTGAATTTTTAAAAATAAAATGATACAAAGAAATTTTACCAGTTACTACTTTCACAATCTAGAAATGCCACTGTCTGGATTTTCAAAAAAGTATGAACAACTTTATTAGTTTAAAAAAGGAAAAGGGAGTGAGGGTGTAGCTCAGTGGTAGAGCACATGCCCAGCATGCATGGGGCCGTGGGCTCCACCTCCTAGTACCAATAAAAAGGGCTGGGGGGAATTTATAATCTCAACTGAGTAAGGACTTCTGAACACAAATAGAAGATTATACCTGATCTCCTGACTAGATAGTATGAGCAAAATTTAAATAAACAATAAAATAACCAGTGTCTTATTTAGAAGCTATCTTCAGCCACAGTTTAGTACAGACAAAAAGCATGTTGTTTAATTTGAGAAAGTAGGCTTCCAAAGAACATTTTTAGGAACTGGAATTAGCCTTCAGACAAGCAGGCTGTATGAGTTTGAGGTACACAGAACAGTTAATTAACAAATCAAAGACAAGACTTTAATCAGGGCAAAAAAAAAAGCTGATTAGATATTATGCCTGACTTATTCATAGCATAATGTGTTCAGGGGATATCATTAACATAACAAGCACATCCTTCTATTCCCACTTCAGCATCTGAATTCCACCTCATAGTCAACATGTCCAAAACTGAACTTCTGTTCTCCCCATACACCTGGTCGTCTAATGTTCCCTATCTACTTAGAGAAATCAAAGCAGAAATAAGGTGTCTCCTTTGACAGATCCCTCACAGGCATCTTTATAGTCAATCCATCTCAAACGTTTCACCCACTAAAAACCTCACAAATCTATATCTCTAGTGGAGGCAGACATCAACTCTCACCTGAACATCAGCCACAGCCACCTAAGCTCATCTCCCTGATCTACTCTATCTGCCTACCCCAAAGCTAACACTTTCAATTGTATCTTCATGCTGCAGCCAGATTGCTTTTTGTGAAATCACTGATACCCACTAGATAAAATACTTCAATAGATTTCCTCTGCACCCCAGATAAAGACCCAAATCCTCAATCATCCATCACAGCCTGCATTGTCTGGCCCCCACCGTTTTCCCAGCCTCATCTCAAACCACTCTCCACTTGCTCTAAGCATTCTTTTAGGCTTCCTAGTAGCCATCTTTCCTTCCACAACAGGGACTTGACACATACCATTTCCTGCACCTGAAATGTTTTGCGATCTTGTGTTTGCCTTGATAACGCATACACATTCCTTGATCGCATCTTAGGCATTAGTTCCTTGGGAAAGCCTTCCTTAATAACTTAAGGCAATGCCCTCTAATTAAGGCACTTCCAGTGCACTATATGTGGTCTGAATGTAGTGTCATATGCATAGTTTCATGAACGTTTTTGAACATGTAAAACTATGTGCTTGTCATAGTCCCCTCTATAGCAGAAACACCACGAGTGTAACAATGATGCCTGCTCAACTCACATGACATCACAGGAAAACAAGGGAAAAAATAAACTTGTGGGCTAAGGTTATAGCTCAGTGGTAGAGTGTTTGCCTAGCACACGTGAGGCAACAAGTTAGATCCACATAAAAATAAATAAAATAAAGGTTTTGTGTTCATCTACAAGTAAAAAAAAAAAAATATATATATATATATATATATATATATATATATTAAAAAGAAAGAAAGAAACTCACTAAATGTGTTCATGGCTCACATGGATGCATATATCTAAAGTATTGTCTTGCTCATCTCCAGGGAGGATCTCTCAAGGTAATTTCTAGTTTTGGAATGATATGATTTTATACATGCACATTGAAATTAGAGTATCTGATATATTTAATTTTCAAAATTAATTGCTTGTTTTTTTTACTAAATAAACCAGTACAGATAGTATTATTAGTTGTGGCTACACAGGGCCATTCATTTAAAAATCACACATTTAGCCAATGAAGGAATTATAAGTGAAGGAATTGCAATGAAGAAAAATAATATTAATATAATGCATTTACATCATCAAGCAATGAAACAACCCTATTGGGGCAAGGGAGTGGCAGTTTTTTGGTTGGAGTTTTGTTTTTCTCATTTAATACATGGACTTAATAATATTAAAACCTACTTCAATTCCTAATAGAAGAAAGAGAATATTTAGATGATATACAGAATTTTAACTGCTCTGTTGAAAACTGATAACCATATAGATAAATCTAAGTCCTAAGAGAGTTTCAGAAATATTACATGGCCCCTGTAACTTGATATAAGAGCACGAACCACCTTTGGAAAGATGCTATTTTCTTTCCTTCCCTTCTACCTTAACTCATTTATTATGTATGAAGATCACTGAATAATAATAGAATTTTTGAGACTTATTTAACCCTGCCTGAAGATGTTCTTAAACAGTATATCCAAAAAACAGCCATAAAAAATAGAGGGAATAGCCAGGCATGTTGGTGAATGCCTGTAATTGCAGCTACTTAGGAAGCTGAGGCAGGAGGATCACAAGTTCCAAGCCAGTCTGGGCAATTCAGTGGAATCCTGTCTCAAAAATGAAAAAACAAGGGCTGGGTACATAACTCTGTGGTAGAATGCTTGCCTAGCATGTGTGAGCCTAGTACAAGAAAAAAAAAAAGAGTGTGGGGGGAGAAGGCAAGGGAAGGGAAGGAAGGATGTTGAGAGCCACAGCCGAAGGGGCCTCAGCAAACTTCCAGCTGCCAGCAAACTTCCAGCTGCTGGCTGATGATTGGCTCACAGCAGCCCCAGCAACATGTAGCTGATTGGCTCCTCTGTGGTGATGCTCATTGGAGATGCTCATTGAGCTATTTCCCCACCCTTTCAAACTGCCAGCTGATGACTGGCTCACAGCGGCCCGAGCAACATGTAGCTGATTGGCTCCTCTGCAGTGATGCTCAGTGGGCTGTTTCCCTGTCCTTTCAGACCACGGAGCTGCTCATTGGGGGAATTTTTTGGCTCTGCCCACGCGACCCAGCCAATCGGCCTCAAGAGCAGGAGGATTGTGGGAGGTGGTGTGGCTGGTGGTTGAGGGAGAGGCTTGTGGGAAGCTGGTGGTGGCAGTTGGGCTCTGAGGGTTTTTCCTGAGGAGCTGTTTTGTTTGGCCTGTGTGATTCTAAAAATAAAGTTCGTTTCTTTTGACAAGTGGCTCCTGAATTGTGCCCAGCCAGACTGCGGCATTTGGTGGCCCGTACGTCTAGAGTATTAAAAAAGAGGGAAAATAATATAGTTTCAAAGGATGTTTAAAAAGAGAAAAGAGAACTGAAAAGTAAATCAAAAATATTTAAACTATGAGCTCATTAATTTTTTTTAGTTGTCAATGGACCTTTATTAATTTATTTTTATGTGGTGCTGAGAATCGAACCCAGTGCCTCATGCATGCTGGTAGAAAGTTAGCTAACTTTTATTCTCCAAAGGCAAGCACTCACTGAGCTATAGCCCCAACCCATCATTAATGTTTTTTTATGAAAGAAAGGTCACCACGGAAAAGCTGTTGAAAAAAAAAAGTACTCATTATTTTGAAATTTAATAAACAAAAGAAAGAATTATGTATATATCCTAACTTTCCTTTACAAATTGTCCTTTTAGTAAATATTGGGAAGTTTTACTTGATAGTTATAAATCAAGAAATGAGGAAAGAAAAACAAATGATAGTAATAGAATGTCACCATTTGAAACTCCTAACCCAAGGAATTAATGGACCTAGTCACTGAGTTTCAACGGCTACTAACATCATCAAAAAGAAAAATAATCAGATATTATTTGTCTTTTAACAGAAGAACACAATACCACTGATGAAGAAGTCTCTCCTCACCAGGCTGTCCTGAAGAATCAATAAGGAATTTCAGGTGAAGTTCTAAAGCACAAGGAATGCACACAGCTAATACTAAAGGAAGGGTAGTTTCCTCCCTTAACCACCCCTCCCACTAGCAACCAATGCAGCGGTTGTTTCCATTATTATTCCTGTTTGGAAATATCATTTACACTTTTTAAAAAACATCTGTACCAATAAGAGGAGGAAATAAAACATGCAGTATCCCACCATCCCAGTGTCATCTTTGACACCAACTCTCTTCTCAACCTCTCCTCCCTCTATCCCTATCAGAGCAACACAGATGTGATCTCAGTCACTTATGCTTAAGCATGATTATTTCAAAGCTAGATCTAAACTGGATGAGCAGCACCTATTTCCAAGGTCATGGCTCTCCTTCAATTTCAATCCCAATGCAAAAGGTTCCTCAGAACAGCATTCAGGTCTCCTCTCTCTTTAGGGAATTAATGTTCCTTCTCAACTCATTTGCTTGGTATATGTGCACACAATGAAGACACAGCAGGTAGAGAGTTAGTTACCTTGTATTCTCCAAAGGATACTTCTAAGTCCTAGCCCCCCACTCCTGTGAATATGACTTTATTTTGAAATAGTATCTTTGCTGATATAATTATACCTATAATCCCAGAGGCTTGGGAGGCTAAGCCAGGAGGATCATGAGTTCAAAGCCAGACTCACCAAAAGCAAAGCACTATGCAACTTAGTGAGACTCTGTCTCTAAATAAAAAACAAAATAGGTCTGGGGATGTGGCTCAGTGGTCAAGTGCCCCTGAGTTCAAGCCCTGGTACTCAAAAAAAAAAAAAAATGGATTTCAAGATGAGGTCTTCTTGAGTGAGTCTTAAATCCAATAATAAGTATCCTTACAAGAGAGAAAGAAAAAAAACAGAATATTTGAGAAAAAGAGATACACAGAGATATCACCCATAAGAGTTCAAAGGCAGAAAATGTAGTTATGCATCCACAAGCCAAAGGATGCCAGGGCTTGTCAGCAGCCACCAGACTAGAAGAAAGGCATAGGACAGATTCTCCCAGAGCTTTCAGAAGGAACCAATCCTACTGAGACCTTCGTTGTAGTCTTCTGGCATCAAGAATCATGAAAGAATAAATTTCTGCTATTTTAAGCCACCATGTTTTAATTTCATTGTCATTTGTTACAGCAGCTCAAGAAAACTGATACACAACCCCTGGCAGAGCTGACTGATCCAACTTTGGGCCCTGCCCTTGGAAATCTGTAATTGAGGCCAAGAAATCCAATTCTCAGTCTGGCTATCTTTCATACATAAGAAATGATAAACCCAGGATCAAGTGGTGCCCTATGAACTAGGAAGCACAGAAAGTCAGTTTTCAGAAAGTGCCCAGAATGAAATACACAGCCTACATCCAATTTTTTTCTGAAGTCCAGGGACATTCCTAATTTTGGATCCTATGGCACCCCCTACACTTCATTTTAAACAAAAAAGGAAAAGAAAATTGCCCTTTTATGCTCAACGTTCAAGTGAATGTCTTTAACTGGTAGTCCAAAGGCTCCTAACATATTCAGGAACCTGATGCCAAAAGCTCTTCAATAAAGATCAGCTGGAACAAGTCCCTCCTTGGACAGGTGCCAAGAAAAACTAAATTTACTCAAGAACTCTTTAAGAGAGAGTGAAGGAGACTTCAGGACTAAGCCACAATTGTAGTAGCAAGAGAAAATGCAAACAGGGACCTTAATTTTCACTGGGCATAAGAGCCAAGACCTAGTGGGCATGTTGGCACATGCCTGTAATCTCAGCTACTTGGGAGGCTGAAATTGAAAAATCGCAAGTTCGAGGCCAGCATGGACAACTTAGTGAGACTCTCTTTCAAAATAAAAATAAAAAATAAAAACAGTTGGGGGCTGGGATTATGGCTCAGTGGTAGAGTGCTTGCCGAGCATGCATGAGGCACTGGGTTGATCCCCAGCACCACATTAAAAAAAGAAAATAAAAAGAAACTAAATAAAGGTGTTTTGTTCATCTACAACTAAAAATATATATTATTAAAAAAAAAAAAAGCTGGGTTGTAGCTCAGTGGAACAGTGGGTTTAATCCATAATACCACAAAAAAAGAAAAAAAAAAGGTGCCAACCCCTAGATTTTACACTGAGGGAATATGGATCAATAATAATATTAAAGATTCCAAAACATATAGAACAAACAGGCTTTTTTGTGACAAGCTGTAAAAACTATACTAATTAAAACCACTCTTGCAAATTGCTTTTCACTAGGCAAAATGGCATGATCACTATTGTGCATATGAATAACATGTATCAGCTTTCTTTTGTTGTGGTTCACTTGATTACAACACTAAATACTGCTCATGTATGCTCGGTCTTCTTTGAAAAAGATTGTGAATAATGTTTGCTTCTTTGCTTCCAAAATATATCAAATATGAGGCACAAAGTACCCACATTTGAACAGGGATAGAATAAAAAGGGCTTCGGTTAAAGAGAACAAGAGCATCCTAAAAAGGGATCATCTCTATGTATCATGAAAACAAATGGCACAAATGTGGCCAAGTCTCTTCATAACCAGTAAGAATCAAAGATCCCTGAAAAGGATAAGTGGGCAGCCTAAAGCACAGAAAGTCACCAGCAAATAAGTGGATGATAAACACTAAGTTAATGATCAAATCATTGTCTAAATTCATTGTAACATTATGAAAAATAGAAAGGAAGAGAAGGAAAAAAAACAGTTTTGTGGAATTCATGCTTAAATAAATGAATGACAAAAAAATAATACTTCTTAGGGGAAAAAACAAACAAACAAACAAAAAAAAAACCCTAAGAGATATAATGCTATTGAGCATTTGCTTGGAAATGTTCTGTGTACTCACTCAGAAAACAGCTGGATTTCTTCTGAAGCATTTTTCCATTATAAAAGTAACATGTGTTCAGTAGTCACTGTTCTTAAATCACCTAGGAACATCTCAGCATAAACACATGACTCTTAAAATGGAAGATTTTGTGATAAACAAAGCCTTCAGCCAGATCAACGGACTGAAAAAAAGAAAAAAAAAATAGGGCAGAATGTCCTAGATGAGGAAAGTGGCTGGAATCACTTTTCTGTTTATGAGCTTTGACTTGAGAGAGATTCTGGAATTTTAGAGGAAGTAAAAAAAGAAAAGGATTTGGGGGGAAAGGAAGGACTACATCTGGAAACAAGATAATAGGCCTAAAAGGAATATTTAAAAGACAAGATGATGGGGAAACGGGCATGGTCTAATAACTCTTTCACCCTTTGATAAAAGTTAAGTAGGCAATGATATCAATGTACATATCAACCCTGAAACCATCTCCACAAAGTAATACTCTGACACCCCAGCTGCAGATTAAAGCATGCCATCTTCCCTAACCTTTGGAGGAAACCTCAAAGATCCATCCTTCCTTGGTGGTTATTCTCCTGCCAAAAGAAATAAAGAGAAAGGAGCTAAATAGTACAAAATGCAATACAACAAGACAGGAACAGTATGTCTGCCTGATTGTCAGCATTTCCTACCTGATAACAAAGGAATTAAGTTTCCCAAGGCACAAGATCATCAGTAAGAGTAAACCCCAAGAGACAAGTATTTTCTCAATAAATTATCCTAAATCTTCACTTCGAAGAGTTCTCAAAAACATTTCTAATCATTGGACTTTCATCAATCCAAGATCAAAGATTCACAAATCCAATAGTCAGGACCCTCTATGGGAATATTTAATATTCTGTAGAACATTTCATTAAAAAGTAAACTTGGGGCTGGGGTATAGCTCAGTGGTACAGCACTCACCCAGTATGCATGAGACCCTGGATCCATCATCAGTACCATACCGCCACCACTACCAACTCCCCCCCCCCAAAAAAAGTAGACTTCAAAAAATACCCTTCAATTTCTCACATTTAACACACTTAACATTCCCAAAATATATCAACCACAGGTCCCTTCCCTGTTTGGAAGCACAAAAAGCAAACAAATCAAATATTAGTCTATTAGCCTAGTTTATCTGGCAGCATAACCTTCCTACCAAGCACATTTGCAAATGAAGAAGGGTTGGGGGAAAGCAGTTGAGCTGAAATTACAGGCTGTCATGACACCTCAATACTGAACACTGAATACCTGGTTCCACAGAGAGTAAGACTTTATTCACAATCCCGTTACTAAGCAACTGTAACAATGGCTGTGTGAGCAGTTAAAGGGGAAAATATGTAAGGAAAGAAAAATGGGAAACTCCTTGCCTGGGAATCTTTATCTCCGGATAAATTCAATATTAAAAACAAAACCAAAAATAATCTCAACTCAAAACAAGCAATTCCTCAAAGGACAAGAAAAGTATATGCTACTATATATCATTCACTTTAATTTCAGTTTTGGTTAATTTCAAAATTCACATTTAATGGGTAATAAAGATTTCCTTACTGTATCTCCTTTGTGGTCCCTTTCTTTCCTTCACCGTCCCTAGGGAATTTTTTTTTTTTCAAATTTCCTTACTGATTAAAAGGACATTTTAGAGGGCTTAAATCCATTTCTTTGTTTACAGAAGCTATAAAAACTAGTCTACAATTGTTTCATGTTGTCTCGGCTTTGAACCGAGAACACTCTAGGACATCAAACTGCTCCTTTGAAGAGAACAGTCTCTCAAGCAGAGCCAGACACTTTCCCAGCCACTCCCTGAAGTTTAGACAACCAGGGCACTTGCAAATGTCAAGTCTTTTTCAAAGTTAGACTATACAAGGAAGCACCCTTGAAACCAAGTTTTGCAAATTGCAAGCTGGGTTTCAAGTGGGAGGGGGCTTCCAGCCTTGTTCCAAAGGCATTTTACAAAGGAGGCCTGCAAAAGGCCAAAGAGCCGGTAATACAGCTGGAAGAGAGCATCTCACCTACTTTTCCTTCTGTCTATATAGCTTTCAATTTCTGCCACAATGCTGAGAAAACTCCACAAGCTATATTTTCTAAATGTCTATCCTATAGAAGACACTGTTAGCTTTTTCTCTCCCCACCCACTTCTCAGTTCCTGAAGGATATTAGGTTCAAAGACAAATGGAAAGACAGAGTTTTAGAATATTTTGCTAAATCAAAGATAAATAGTCATGATGGAGTTCGGTTCCCAAAGTACCTTTAGATTCTGATAACCCTCTATTTTAAGAGGAGAAATCCCAAGTCAAGTAGGAACTTAGATACTAGAAACTGAAGACCCAAAAATCTTTGCCAAAGTCATCCTGCTTACAGATCCCAAAGACAGAGATGATTTGTGTCTCAGAAAATTTCCCATGCAGCATTTGGAAGAGAAGGCTGTTTGATTCTTCTGTTTCTAATTAGCTTATGTTTCTTAAATTTGATTCCCATTTTGCTTTAAAAAAAAAAAACATATAAAACAGTACAAAGTTTGGTCTTTGTGATTGCTACAAACCTAAAAGCTATGTTACTTGAAATAAAGAAAATGAAAAAATTTCTATTTTGTGACATTCAAATAATTATTACCTCTACTGGCAACAAAAAAGAAAAACTTAGCACTTATATCACACGTTTATGGCCAAACTGATTTAAAAATTAAATTGGAAGCCATGTGTAGTGGCACATGCGGGTAGTCCAAGCACTCAAGAGGACTAAAGTAGGAGAATCACTTGAGTCCAGGAGTTTAGAACCAGCCTGGACAATATCAAGAGCGCACCTCAAAAAAAAAAAAAAAAAAAAACTTTCATAATGTTAGGTCTACTTTATCTACATTTCTTTGTGGCTAACACGTCAGACTATATACTTTCTCATACATATAAATTTTCAATTATATGTACATAGAATATCTTTTAAGACAATAAGATCTAGTAACAGTTTTGGCTCTATGGAAAAAAAAGACAGAGAGAGACAGGGTCTTTGGCCTACGATAGGACAGTAGGTCTGGAAAGAAGATAATAGACCCAAAGGAATATTTAATAGACAAAGACAGGGGTAGACTGTGCCTCATATATCCAATGTGAATATATTGCCTATTCAAAAAATACATTTTTAAATTTGAAAAAGAAAAAATAATGTTACTGACAATTATACACAGATGATAGGCAGATTTACTATTAGTGAAGCTTATACTTTGCAGCTTATAATAGTGAGATGTATTTCTACTGATGTGTGAACAATATCCCACACCAGCATAATATTCTAAGAAAATTTTTTTTAATTAAGGGCATAATCTAATCTGGTCTAATTATCCCTTAGATATATAGAATTCATTGCCCTGGTCCCCTTAACTGCTGATACTTTAATATAAATATACAACTATGCAATGCAAGTAGACTCAATGTTTACAAAGGTATTCAGGTATTTGCAAACTATATAGAAGGAATAAGTATCATTAGCTATATCTGACAAAAGGGGTAAGTCAAAATCTAAGTGACCTGCTTAAGGTCAACCAATAATCGAGATACATAAAATTCTCATCATTTAGAAATCTTCCTCAAAATTACTTTTTAATGATAATACAATAGAATTCTACTAAAATTATTTCTGTGTGTGGGTGTGGACATACGCAAGCGAGAGAGTGTATATAGAAACAAAAAGAGAGAAGATAAGTAAGTTTTTAGTCATGATCTAACCCTTTCTTTTTTTTTTTTTTTTTAGTTGTAGATGAACATAATACCTTTATTTATTTGTCTTTATGTGGTGCTGAGGCTCGAACCCAGGGCCTCACACATGCTAGGTGAGAGCTCTACCACCACTGAGCCACAAACCTAGCCCCAACCCTTTCTTATTCAGAAATGTTTGGCCACAAACTAAGTACAATGAGTGTGCAAGGTATTAAAATACAAGTTAATACATATACGATATCTGTTTCTTTATTTATATGAAAGAGCAAATCACTCAGATGAGAAGAGGAAAATGTCTGGGCAGAAAGGAGGATGTCTGAGCTGACCATTGAAGGATAACAAAGACAACATCAGAAGAAGGGGAAGGAATACATGTAGAAGTGGAGCACTGCAAAGGCTCAGGAAGAGTGAGCAGTAAATGCATGTGAGCAGAGGAAGCATGGGAGGAAACACAGCCTGACCAGGAGACTAGAACGGTCTGAGAAGTACTCACATACCATGCCACAGAATTTGGACTTATAACTACGACAGACAGCGAAATTAATAGGAAAGCCAAAACTTCAAAAATGGAAAAATGGATGAAACAATAGAATTTATGCAGAAAGGTTAAAAGACTTAAAGTTCACATAGTCCAATAGACTTCAAGCCCAGGAAGGCTTCTTTCTCAGACTGATAGTTACAGACATCTCCCTCCCCACTGAAGACAGAAAAAAAGATTAAGCACTCAGTTCTACAATATCACAATAAAAAATGAGCATGGAAGAGAATGGGAGAGAAGCTGGGTGAAAGTTAGAAGGAACAGAATTCCAAATGATTTAATGTGGGCAAAAATTAGTGTTTTATAAGACCATTTATTTAAGGAAAAAGTGGTATCTCCTTTTCAGGGAGTTTTGTTGTTGTTTGGTTGTCTGGTTTAGTTTGGTTTGAATTTTTGTAATGGTAGAGATAGAACCCAGGGCCTCACACATACCAGGCAAGCTCTCTACCACCAAGCTACATTCCCAATCCTCAGAGGGCATTTTATAAGAGATGTTCACTGCTTCTAATATGTTCCTGTCTGACCAAATTGGAACGTTTGGCCCTTTCTATCCCTTGTGAATCTATGACCCTCAATCTGTGAATGGCCTAAACATGGCTATACAAAATGAATGTATAAATTATACAAAATAATGTGTTATTGAAAGAACAAACATTATTCACTTGGAATAATCAGAGATAAGGTATTCCCAAGTCACAAAATACTTTTAAAGAAATAAGTGGTAGACTGGAGTTGTAATCAGTGGTAGAGCGCTTGCCTAGCATGTGTGAGACCCTGGGTTCGATTCTCAGCACCAATAACTAATAAAGATATTTTTAAAAAGGAAGAATTGTTATCATTTTCTAATATACATTACTAGTTGACAAGGGCTAACAAGTACTGCCAATACAGTGTATAAACTGTACCAATGTGATAGTACGAATTCTTAGGGGAAACCTTTCTTAAAATAAGTCAAAAATTTTTACTACAATTGTGAATTATAAAATACTTTGTTAATTTCTCCATAAAAAAAGAGCAATGGTAAATTTAAGTAGAGCCCCTAAACTTAAATACAGCAAAGGACTATAAATTCAAAATCATGGGGTTTAAATTAGCATGATCTTACTGCACATTCTAAAGGAAAGAAAAACAAGTTGGTCAATATTAACCCATAACACGGAATTTATAAACTTTTTTTCTGAAAGCTTAAATTGTCAACTGATCAAACACGGAAGAAGGAGTACCTGGTTGATGGAATGAGGTTGAGAATTCCATTGAGAACATAGCTAAACTCTGCATGATCCTGAGCAACAAGTGCCACCAGACCCTCGCAGCAGGCTGTTCGAACCACCACACTGTCACTGCAGCACTTCTCCCACAGCAAGTTCAAAGAAGGGGTCTGAAATCAAACCAGTGATTAAAGACACACTGATGAACAGCAAACACACACACCATCATTCATCAATGCGTAATTTGTTCACAGTAGGCTAGCTTTCCTGTACCAACAGCATGCTGTTGTCACTCTGTTGCAAGAATAAACTAAAGTCGATTTTCTGAGAGAGCAAATGGATGTGTTTTGATATAGAAACTCTCTCACACCTGGTATCTGGACTGCAAAATAAGTCTAGCTGCAGGCAGAAGTATAATCTAACATCAGGCACACAACCCAGCAAAGGCTTGACTCGAGCCCAGGTTCTAACAGGGCATTTTAATCAAACACCAACAGCATCAGCCTATCAGTTAGCCTAAGTTGAACTCCAAATATTACATATGCTTCAAGCCTTAAGTGGTAATAACATTTTCAGAAAATGTTCCTGCTCTTCGACCACCTCTATAACTTGCCTGTGCCCTACCACTTTCCACAATTTGTCTAATGTGGGCCTAGAAAGGAGAGAAGAGTAGGACAATGCACCAGCTGCTCATCCCATCACTACCAACAATGCCCAAGAAGAAGATTAAATTTTCTCCCTTCACACAGCAAATTCATCTTTGATAGAAAAGCACTGGAAAGGCACCTAAGTAATCATAAAGTCTTATTTTGAAAACCTCTATAAAAGCAGGATGCTGCTTTTACAACTTTCTCAGGAACTCATGATTCCTAAAGAGGATTCACTGATAAAAGTAAACCTTTATTTGAAAGTATCATGGGCCAGGTCAGAGATGGATTTTCACATGGTTTTGTTTATTTATTAAAGAAAAAAAAAGAACTCAAAATGAAGCTATTTTTCCTTCCTCTTGAAACAATCTTTTAGGGAAATATATCATTTTGGGGTAAAAAATGAAGATTGCAACTTCCAAACAGAATGGAATCCAACAAATATATTGTGCCCATTTTCCCTGCATGGCTGTCTGAGAGCCTCTTCAGTCTTCAGATCCCAGTATTAAAAGAACAATAGAGTTAAAAATCAGTCACTGCAGGAAGGAAATGTTTATATTCCGTTTCTCCTTTTATTCAGAAGAAAATCCCATTCACCTGTATGGACAATATCAAAGGGCTCTAAGTGTCATTACTCCATTACTATTACTAAGGCCAGAAAGAGAAAATAAATGGGTAAGTAAACTGTTGCCTCAGGTAATACTGTGTTCTCATTCATTTATTAGTAGAAGAGGAAACATTTAGTTACAGGGATTTGACATTCAATAAATCCTGGCAGTTTAAGTAAAACCACTAGATCTTCTCAAAGTACATAATGTGATTATAGGCAGGATTAGGATCAGGGTTCTCAGAAAACCTAATTTATATGAGTACATACAAATGCCAGATAAATGCCAATTAGCGAAGCGTGCCCCTACACTTACTTCCACATGTCAGCAGAAGCTGTAAAGAAATATAACTTAAAGAAGCTGACCAAAAAGAATGCAGAGAAAAAGCAATTAATTTATTTCTATTGTGAAAAACAATCTTATTTCCATCACCCATGTTCTCTGCAGAGTGCACCCAGCACACCTCTTGTAAGCAGAGATTCCTAACCAGCACATCAAGATACACTACACTGACCAACCAAGGCCCAAGTGCTGTGTCCCAGTATCTCAATCTGTGCTTCAGCTGTGGGCACTCACCTGCCCTGTGTATGGAATGGAAGCTTTCCTCCCAGTCCCACTGTCAAGGCATGACCTTTCCAACTTTGGACTAATATGTGGGGCTGACCTGAAGCATGAAAAATCTCTTACACCCAAACAAGACCACTATGTTCATTTTCTCTATTTGCCAAAAATACTTCCTCAGAAGAAACTTTCTCTAAAGTGTGGCTTTCCTCATTCCACCCCACCACCCTTCACCCTCTCCACAAGCACTCTTAGAGTCTGTTGTAATAAATTTAAAAATTTTAAAGAATGCTATAGAGTAAAAACACAGCCAATCAAAAAAAAAAAAGAAAGAAAGAAAAAAAAGAAAAAGAAAAATACAAAACAGGCAATAAAGTTCTCACCATTCAAAATCATCTCCTTGGGGACCTGAACTATAAGGGAAACAAGACCAGTGCATTTGTGATCCAGCTTGTGGAAATATCACAATAGAATTAAAGCACAAAGTTAAAGACAGACCTGGGTGGTGGATTGGTGAATCTTTCCTGAAAAGCCATTTTCCTTTAGGACTGCAGCAATAAGATGACCCACAGCCTAGAAAACAAACAAGATTAATGAATACATTCTCTCAGAAATTCTTTGCAAATAATGCACCTGAAGGTACCAGATATCAATACTAGTTGATGAGTGTATAATGCATATGCCAAGGAGCCAACTGGTAATAAACAAAGTTCCCCTTCATTGAATGTTGCAATACCGAAGGCACTGAATTAAGCACTCTACAGACAAAACTTCTATTCTTCAGAACCACCCTAAAGGTAGGCATTTTATCCCAGATTACCAATAAGCAAACTACAATTCATATTAAAAATGATGGCCAGATTTTCAATTCAAATTGCTGTCATGTAGTGATACAATGTATTTTCAGATTGCTTAATTCACTAAATCATGAGACAAATGAGAAACCCTCACAATTTTTAAAATTATCTCTGCATCTAAATGAAATTCATCATATTTCATCATACCTTTAGTGAAGATGGAGAAAAAATTCATCCCTGTCTTTACAACTATAGTCCATCCAGACCTGAACCAATAGATCTCCCCTTTCTCACTGCCATTCTCCCTCTTCTAGGCCTATTATTTTTTATTTCATTATCATTTTATCATAGGTTCCAGCCCTTTAATAAAAATCCAGTCTCATAAATCTCTCTAAAATTTTCCCATATCCTGCTTTAGTCAAAGAGCCCCACGTTAAATTCATGATTCTTACAGAGGCGTTGATTACATAAACACATAAATATTGTTACCTCCTACCACCTCATCTTCATACCCCCAGTATGGGATCCAGTATGCTGGCAACAATCATAGTCATTCTGAGAAGGTTGAGGAAATCTTTACTGAAGCAACTGTCATCCTATACTTGGGGCAATGTATAATATAGCTGAAAACAGCTGTCAGTCTTGTAAAGTTTCCAGAGAAGTTCAAATAAAACACAACACCCACTCCCTTCGTGTGTGTGTGTGTGTGTGTGTGTGTGTGTGTGTGTGTGTGTTTCAAACACAGGAACTCATTTAAGACCTCAATGCTTAAGGGGCTCAGTTTTATAAAACTTGTCACTCAATTTACATGAATTTTAAGTTTAGTTCAATTTACTCTTACCTCCTAGCAAAAGGTTAATACCAAGAACTGAGGACCAGTGAATAGTTTTAGATTCTGTTTCACAAAGTATACCATATTTCATTGAATGTATCTGGCCATCAGCTGTGAGATAAACCATTCTTTTATATAGCGCAAAAAGAAAAACAGTGCCAATTAATCTATAATATACAATGCTTCTTATAATTTAGAATTTTGATTTTATATTAATGAAAGAGCTCTTTGAGACTCATTTAGAAAACCATGGCCAAGTTCAAAACTGTGCAGGCAGCACCAACTGTATCTCAACTGCTGCCATCAATGACTATATGCCATCCAATTTCAAAGATGCTAAAATGCAAAAAAATGTGTGTGAATCAATGAAATATGGTGCGAACACTGAGCAGTGGTTACAAAAGAATAGTAAAAAGAACTTAACTCACAGAGGACAGGGCACAATTATAAGAGCCTAATAAAACCAATGAAATGCAACAGAGGGAAAAAAAAGCTATAGTTCAATATTAGAAAAAGGACTAAAAGAAAATAAGCCTAATTCTATATATCCCCCACTTCTACCAGATTCAATTTCTCTAATGTATTTTTGAAGTCATCTTCTAACAAATCAGAGATAGAGCCTAAATTGATTTGAAAACACAAAAGGCAAGGATAATTCAGTTGACATTGTTACTTAAATCTTCCACAACAGAATTTAAACAGACATTCTATGCTATACAATACACATACGCTTTTCACTTAATTTAAAAGTAACAGGCATTTTCTTGATTTTCTATCAAGGAACCCCTAGCACAGAAAAATAAACTTTGTGGACAGGATCCTCGAAGCCTCCGTTGTCTTCTTCATGGCAAGAACCTGTGCTGTACAGAGCAGGATATGACTCCAACCCAGTCAGGTAGAAGGGAATCTTGCATAAGGAGTGTCCTACTCCTCATGGAAGGGTTCCCCACTACCCAGCTAAGTCAATTCCCACAGCGGGCCTCTCCGAAGTGAGCTGTTGAAAGGATCCAAGATGCTGCTCTGGCCATGGGTAAGTCTTCAGGCTGGCTTTTTAGCTTTATTCTCCCAGGAAAAGACAACAAGCATTTTAGAACCTTGATTAACCAGAGTGCATCTAGTTAGCCTTCTTTCTTTTAGCTATTCATCTTCATTACAGAAAAACTCTCTAAAATGAATTACCACAGTCTTCTGCCTCAATAGTTGGAACAAATTTTAAATCCAGGCTTTTTAAATTATTGAATGGCATTATTATAAAAATCTATTATTCTTAATAGTTGCAGAGAGATAAAATATATGTATTTTAAATATTAATCCTTATATTCTTTGGATATATAACCATTTTACCTCTGCTCCCAATAATTAATTATAGACATAAAAAATCCATACATACATATTCAGGAGCCTACTAGTTAATCAAGGTTTTTATTATCTCTAAGAAGAGAAGTATGATATAAATAAAAGCTGAGATTGGTCAATTTTAGATATTTGAAATTTCAAATATACTTTTTCAAATAAACACATATAAAAGTTATTTAGTAAAATATTCTCTATATGTAGAACAAAATATTAAATGTTAAATATTAATATTATTTAAAATATTAAATGTTAAAATAACAAAGTTCAATTAACCATCCAGCAAAAAAGGTCACTTGTGACCATGAAAAATAAATAGATAAAATTACCTGTGATTGGATAAGAGAATTTGGAAAATCAAACCTTTTTCTGATATCCTCTGACATTTTTGCCTCTCTTACATGTATGTATACAGGCTCTGTAACCAAAGCAAAAAAATAATTATTAGTCCTCCAATTGGATTGGAGTTCAAACCAATTATTCCCCAAATAACATGAATGAAATTCATGTAATTCATTCCAAAGACAGCAATGGTAATAAAGCTCTGCAGAGTAACCCTTGACACAACATTCCTGACTGACCACTTCAGCACTCAACAGCACAACTGATAAAGCCCAGCAGCTCTTGGTCATTATTAGAGTTAATCCTGAAACAGATGAATTCACACCATGACCACCCCCCAAAAAAATCCAAAAGTTCACCCCACATTTGAACTAGAATGTAATCCTTTTATGGCTCAAAACATATAAGGGAGAGTCAGACAGTCAGAGAACTGTTTACAGGGTGCCTCACTTAGGCACAAGCTTTCATTTAAGCACTAATCCAACTGCTAATGACAAGTGTGACGCTTAGGTGAATTTTCTCACACATCAAAAGAACAATCAAGACAGAATTTTTATTCTTAATCAAGAAAGATTTTTTTATTCTTAACTGAGATATATAGTTGAAGGAAGGAGAGTTAATTAAGCCAGAATTTTGTGTGGAAAGCCAGGTTCCTATCTGAGTCTTTTTGTGTCTGTCAGAGGTGGTAAGAATATGGTCCAAATAAATCCATTAGGTTACTTCTGCAAGCATGCACTTTTAGCTTCTCTTGTCACTGAGGATCAAATATCCCTTTGTGAGCTGGCCTCAGCTCCTTTGCTTATGTGTATAAACCTCAGATGATAGTAAATTTTATATGTACCAGAGCTATTCAAGCAATAGTATTTGAACCACTAGCCTTTTAAATAAAATTCTGCTCTACAGCTAATGTGCAAAAAAAAAAAAAAGATGAAGCATACAGTGAGCACCAATTTTTAATACTTATATTACACATCTTCCTACTGGGCTCTAAAAAAAAAATGCAATGATGGAGGAGGGCAGATGATGAAAGGAAAGCAAAGAACTAATAAGGAGACTTCCTAAAGAACCCAATTTATCCAGTCTCCATGCAGCACCACAACCAACAAATTACACTACTTTGAAAAATATGGTGGTTTAGATTGCTATTTACTATAACATAATTAAAAAGTAGAATTTTCCTGGGATGATGATACATACCTATAATCCCAGCAGTTCAGGAGGCTGAGGCAGAAGGATCATGAGTTCAAAGCCAGTCTCAGTAACTTAGCAAAGCTCTAAGCAACATAGCAAGACCCTGTCTCTAAATAAAATATAAAAGGGGCTGAGGATGTAGCTCGGTGGGTAAGCACTCCGGGTTAATTCCCCAGTCCCAACATAAATAAATAGGGGCTGGGGATGTGGCTCAAGTGGTATCGAGCTCGCCTGGCATGTGTGCGGCCCGGGTTCGATCCTAAGCACCACATACAAACAAAGATGTTGTGTCTGCTGAAAACTAAAAAATAAATATTAAAAAAAAAAAGAATTCTGCTGGGGCACAGATTCACAACTTAAAGATTCATTCATTCATTTAACAGATACTTACTGGATGCCTATTGTCTATCCAGGCACTGTTCTAGGTGCCAGGGCTATTTTTTAAAAATAGACAAAAGTCTCTATGTTCATAGAGTTTATAGTCCAGTAGAATGAGGCAAACAATTTTTAAAAAGGCATAAAATGCTTAACATATTAGGTGATAAGTGCTGAGGAGAAAAAGACAGGCAGTAAAGCAGAGTAAAGGGAATGAGAGATTGGGAAGGGCACACTTTCGAGTTTAAATAGGGTGGCCAGGAAAGGTTGGCATTTGAACAGGACTTAAAGGAGAAAGGGGAGTTAGCCTAACTGATACAACAGACATCTGGGGCCACAGTACACAGGTAGCTAAAAAAAGTGCTGAAGACCTGTCTTAGGAAGAGCAAGGAGATGGGCATGAAGCAGAGTGAAACTGTTCGCAGTTCGGTTCATTTTCTCCCAGCTCTCCTCTCACAATTTCCTTCACCACCATTCTGTTAATCCAGTCAGTCACAAAATCAGCTGCCTTCTTCCTAACACGACAGGGTCCACTTTTCCTCTGCACTCTTTACTCCAGACTCATCATCTTCGTTGTTCATGCCAAGCATACTGCAGTAACTGCTTAGTCTTGGGGCTTTCCATGCTTGAGTTCATCCCACACATCGCTGTCAAATTAATTGTCCTGAAATGCTATTTCCACCACCACATCATTTCCCTGTGAAGAATTCATAGTGAGTTTTCAATTGCCTGTCAGATTAAATGCAAATTCTGATGCCCAGCTTTTAAGCACTCTACCAACAGTCACCAATTCAGCTTCATTTTCACTGCTGTAATTCCAATCTAGCTAAAACAGTTTTCAAAATGGATCCCACATGCATCAAATCTGCTCATTCCTAAAGGATTTTATTTATACACTTCTCTACCAAACAGAATGTCCTTCTCTATGTGCCCCAACTATTTAAAGACTTAACATAGCACATCTTTGTTAAGCCTCCTTCCCCAATCAGCCACATCAAACAGTAATCACCAGCTTTGCTATTATTGCATTTGGTCTGGCTCAAAACTTTCTGTGACTATTTACATTGGAATTGGAAATCTCTTTCTGTAAAGGAACATACAGCAACTACTCAGATATGCTATTATAGTACAAAAACAGCTATAGATAATACTTATGGGTATAACCATGGCTGTGTTCTGATAATTTTTTTTTATAAAAGCAGATGTTAGGTGGCCATAGTTTGTTAATTCCTGGTTTACATGATGACTATTTCAAAATTAATTTATAAAATTTCTTGATATAATTGCTAAAATTAACATCCAAATTTTGCTCTGTGCCTCCAGGAAGCTAATGTAAATACATAAAGTAAACGATGTACCTCTTTTATTATTTAAAAGATGGAAATGTACTCTTTATCAAAGAAAAACAACTTTTTCATGCCCTTAAACTTGGAAAGAACTTTCTCACATTGGGATTTATATATGAAATACAAAATGATATTAGACAATATTCTCAATACCATAAGCAAAAGGAAGTTTTATATTACCTCTTTTAAAAACAAATCCCAGATAAAGCCTCAGGTATAATGTAACATGTAATTCAGCAAGAGAGTCTCAGCTAATGGGGTTCAAGTACAGAGTTTTCAGATGATCTAATCTAGCTTAATAGAAGGTAGACTTTAGAGTACCCAGAGAAGTAGATGGCTATCAATGTGTCACAGAATGGGCTTAGTCAAATGGCAATAGCGATAAAGCAACAGAAGAAAATGTGGGGCTGTACTCTCAGATTCAAGCCAAGAACACTAGAATTCCTATATGGCTTTAGGGACCAGATGAACAACTGTTTAGGCTAATAGCTTATCTTAGCAGAGAAGAAGCTGAGCCATCCAAAAAGATGACCTTGTCTTTAGGAAGTGGGCCACCGTGGTTAAAGAGTACTGTTTTTATCAAAATTACCTAAGGATAAATGTCAAATACCTAAGCTTACAAAAGACAGCCCTAATTTCAGCTTGACACTTTAGAGAATGAATACATTTTTAAATCTATAGTAACTTTATCTTTCCTAACAAATGGCCATTAAGCATTCTCAAAACCACTACCCAAGCTACAATATGATTTGATACCATCCTTGATTTGCTATCCTTGGGCTACAAATTGCAAGTGTCTTTCATCTGCAGGAGACTTATATTTCAAGGTTAATCACAACCATGTGGCCTTTCAAGGTATAAAAACATCATATTCTCTTAGGGAATTTCAAAAGAGAATACACATGCTTGCCTTAGCATTGGCAGTGAAGCATGTGTCCTACTTTAATTTTAATCTCAACTTCCTTTGGGCATTTTACACATTAAAGAAAAACTATTTATATATTACCTCTTATCATAGCATTCTTACTAAAAGGAAACCAGTCACAATATGATCCATAAATCACATTCCACAAAAGCAGTGTTTGATTTTAAAAGATTTATCTCCAACCTGTCATTATGCCTTTTTTTTTTTTTTTGGTCCATTTAAATCTAAATCTAACTCAGAAAGAGAATTTTTAATGAGTCCTTTAAACTCCCCATGAATCAAAGCATTTGTTTAATATAAGCAATTATCATATTATCTGCCAAGGTGTTTTAGCCCCATAAGAATACTTCCAAGAAAATAAATCTATCAATTGCACTCCAGCAGTAAGAAAAGAGCAACACACAGATAAAGCACTGTGGGTTTTCAAAATTCCTCCTCAGTTTCTCTCGGAGATGAAGATATACATGACATATCACATCAAACTTCAAATGAAGGGCACAATCTGAAAAACAAGAGAAAATCTATCTAATTGTATTCATAAGGGCTCTGGAAACCCAGCAAAGGGAGTAATTGATTATACAGGATGGCTGAAAGATGGGGAGAGTCTGAAGATCAAACAGAAAAACATTTGAGCATTTCTGACTACCAAATTTCCACATGGAAAGGACTCAAGGGCAGTGATTTATGTAGAAGTCAGGGCTGTGCAAAGTACATTCTTTTTTGCTTGTTCAGTTTGGTTTGGTTTGGGTTTTTAGAATTGGGATTAAACTCAGGAGCACTTTACATCTGAGGTATATCCCCAGTCCTTTTTATTTTTTATTTAGAGATAGGGTTCACTAAGTTGCTGAGGCTAGCCTTAAACTTCCAATCCTTCTGCCTCAGCCTCCTGAGTCACTGGAATTATAGGTGTGGACCACCATGCCTGGCCACAAAGTACACTCTTAAAGTTGATTTATATGAGCAATGTCATCAGCAAATGGTTAGAAATGTATGCTTCACATTAACCAGAACTTATTTTTCAGAGACACAACATCTGGGGCTTCTTTTCTTTTAATTATTTTTTTGTTTTGTTTTGTTTTGGTTTTTTGTTTTTGGTACCAAGGATTGAACCCAGGGACACTTAACCACTCCACTGAGCCACATCCTCAGCCCTTTTTATATTTTATTTAGAAACAGGATCTCACTAAGTTCCTTAGAGCCTCGGTGAGTTGCTGAGGCTGGCTTTGAACTCATGATCCTCTTGCCTCAGCCTCCCAACCTGCTTGGATTACAGGTGTGTGCTACTGCGACCAACAGGGCTTATTTTCTTTATAACATTTTCTAACATTTTATCACCAACTGCAATTTATTGGTTATGGTGTTTACTTAGTTCCTCTCACAACTTAAGCTACTCAAGAATCAATCTGACAGTTTTAAACACAAAGTGTGGCTCCCCTTTATTCTCAGGGGAATGAACCCCCAGTGGATGTCCGAAACCACAGATAAGCACTGAACTGTACACACAAGCACTGTGATACTGCAACATTTAATCTGATAACTGAAATGGATACTATGTAACTAAAGAGCCTAGAGTACACAACTTGGAAAAGCTGGACAAAGGGATGACTCACAAGCAGGCTGAACAGAGTAGAACTGCATGAGATTTTATCACATTAGTCAGAGTGTTGTGCAATTAAAATTCACCAATTTTTTATTTCTGAAATTTTCCATTTAATATTTTAGAACACAGGTGACTAAGAGGAAATGAAATCACAGATAGGTTAACTGAAGTTAAGAGAAACTACTGTATTTTGAACTTTTTTTCTTTTTATGACTTTTATTTGGATGGTGCAGAGAAAGCTAATGAGTACTATCAATAAATTTGAACTGAATTAGGAATACAGCTCAGTGATAGAGAGCTTGGTCTAGCATGCACAAAGCCCTGAGTTTGATTCCCAACACTACAAGTGATAATAATAATATGTGATAATAATAATAATAATAATATCAACAACAACAAAATATAGATGAATTTTATAAAGTTATCAAGACTATGAATCAGGACATATTCTATCAGGGTTCTTTTCTAATTGACTGACCCTGCCCCTCAAACACAGGGAGTGGGGGTGGAATATCTACCTATACTTTGCAAATACCTATTCTGCTCTGCTATCCAATATTTATATCTTCCTTAATCTTCTACCTCCTTAGCCTCTCATCTTCTCCTTACTAGTCCCAAGTATTTTTGTACATCCTCCCCAAGATCCGGCAATGGTTCTGTTTCACACCCAGTATTAAATTTAAAATAAAAAATTTAAAATAAAATTTTACTAAGAATTCAAGCTTAGCCTCAATTCTTACCTCAAAAGCTACATAATCTAGTTGCAGTTAACATTTCCAAACAAACAGGATGAGACACTTGGAACCCATTTAACTACATCAGTCATAAAAAAAGGAAAGATCATGGAAAAGTCTCAATGCAAAGTTTTTAACTTTCCATAAAGAGCAAGTACAACTAAACAGGAATTTTTAATCTTATAGTCTCAAAAAGACCACTAAATCATATTTAAACTAAGAGTAGAAAATGCATTTATTTTAGTAATTTCAAAATCAAGCTGAAGCAGAGGGCAACTAAATGGTGTGACAGAGCCACTTGATCAATATTGTAATCAGAGAAGGCAGAAATCATACAATGTGGAAGAGACGACTACCCATCCTCCAATATATATTCTCTGCTTTGACCCACTTTTTCCCATTATCCCAGATGTGGAACACCTATAAAAACTTATGTATTACATATTTTGTAATGTTTTTCTGGTATGTATTATACAATGTATAATAATTATAATATACTAGTATTAACTAATATGATAATAGGTAAGCTTTAGATTATAATTTCCATCCTATTTTAATGCATCTGCATCAATTTCCCTGAAATACTCTCAGAATTGAGAACTTGGTGCTAATGGGTTAATAAAATGTAACCTGACTAACTCTGTTACATTTCCTAGCCTCAAGTATGATTAGGTATAATCAAGCGATCAGGTTCTCTCCAGTGAAGTTTGAGCAGAAGTGATATACTATTTCCAGACTGAAGCCTGCCTCCTGCTTCCTCCATACTTTCTTCCCAACCACAACCAGGTTTTGGAAACAGTGGAGATTAAACTGTGCAGGTGAAGATAATGTCCCTAAGACACTTTTTTTTTTTTAACTCAGTCACAAGATAGAAGGAACCTAGATCCCTGAATGACAGATTAGTGCAGAGCTGCATTCATAGAACTCCAAGTATCACATGAGGAAGAAAGAAATTTCTGCCTTGTTTAAATCACTTGTATTTTAGGATCACCTAATGGAAGCAGCTAGTACTTCCTTAATTATTACAATGGACTTGGTGTCATCTCCCTCCCATACTTTCTTTCACTGGAGAAATGAAGAAACTGAATGTCAGAAAGGTTGAAGCAAACTGCCAAAAAGAAAAACAAGTCATGGAAGATTTCAGGTAAAAAGAGATTTCGTGACTTCAGCCCACTGGTTTTTTCCACTTGACCATCAGTAACATGAAGCACCAGCATGTTCCACATCACTGCATCATGTCCCCAAAATTTTAAGACCTATCATTCAAGTACTGAGCAAAATTCAAGCAACTATGAATTCTGATGATCTCACCATTCCCAATTTACTAAAAGCACATCCTATTACAATCAAACTTCTGCCTTTACAATTTAGTTCCTTCTCAGCTAATATCACATGCTACTTACTCACAGATTTTGAAATGGGAGTCTAAAATAAGATCAAAGGCAGGAAATTCCAAGTTAGATCTGATTGCTGTCCAGGAGAACAAGACATTAAAGTAAAAAATAAAACCACCAACTAGAATAATGCCTGACTTGTTACAATATTTTCTCCCAATAATTCTTAAATAATTTTAAAGTACTCTATGTGCGTATATTTATATGCTAACATATAAGAAGACACAGATAAAAATGTGTTATTTTTTAAATACAAGGACTTATTTATCTCTAGAATTTTTATCTAAGTCCTCAAAAAGGTCTTCAAAGTTGACTCTTTTTTGATTTTGCAATATTATAATTTTTAGATGATTTTGCTCCATCAAAAGAATAATTACTGGGGCTGGGGTTGTGGCTCAGTGTTAGAGTACTTGCCCTGCATGTTTGAGGCACTGAGTTCAATCCTCAGCACCACATTAAAATAATAAATTAAATAAATGTATTGTGTCCATCTATAACTTAAAAAAATTAAATGATTACTCAAATTGCTCTGCATAAAACATGTTTTAGATCTACATTCATATAAAATTATAGTATATTCACAATAAAATAGATACCCAGTAAATTTAAAGATCTTGACCAATAAATAATATCTAGATCGAATAGCAAAATCTCCATATTCATAATCAAACACTCTTCCTCCTCCTCTTCCTCTTCCTCCTCCTCCTTCTCTTCTTCTTTTAAGATGGGGGTCTACTATGTTGCTCAAACTGGTCACAAACTCCTGGGTTCAAGTAAACCTCCTGCCTTGGCCTCAGGGTAGCTGGAACTACATACATGTGCCTTTTTTATGCCCAGCATGATTTTTAATTTTAATAAAGTTACCAAAATATTCAGATTTAATACATTGTTTAGAAATAAGGGAAACAACTTTCTGACACCTAATTAATGCAAGCATTGAAATCCAACACTAAAGGATACCATAAAATGTGTAGCAAGAAAGTAAGAAAAAATTTTAAGTAATAAAATATTAACTATTTTGTTAGCCATTTTTATCAATGCTTTACTTATTTTTCCTTCCCTATTGTACCTCCCCCACCACAGTGAAATGCAGGGACAGTCTCTAATTTTTAACCACTATAACCCCAACCTCTAATGAGCACCTTCTCGATAGTCACTGAATAAATGCAAATTGTGACCCAAGATTTAGGATTTCATGTTGGATTAAACAGCTCGTGTGTGCAAGCACTCCACAAAACACTTTACAGAAGATCTCAGGGGATCTTCCCATAAGGTCCAGGTAGATATAATTAACTTCATTTTCCACATATGGAAATAGTAGCTCAGAGAGGAAGTAACTTGCCTGAGGCTATATAGTGATATTAATAATCAGGATTTATTGAATTTTACCATGCAGCAGGCAGGTACCATGGAAGCTTTTCACATGCATTCTCTCCCCTGACATTCAAAACAACCCCATAACAAGGATACTATTATTATCTTCATTGTCATATAAAAAACTAAGTGAGGCAAGGAGAGGTCAAAATTAATTATGTTATTATGTAATAAACAGAGCATAGATATTAACAGTCACTCTCCAAATCTCACATGCTTAACCAGTTCTCTATAAAATATAGTTGACATAAAGTTTTTGTAAAATTAAGATAATCCATTAAAGCATTTCACTCAAAGACAAGCACATAGCAAACACTTTTAAAACCTTAGTTATTACTATCTAACATCTTGTTTTTGCCATCATATCTTGCTGTACTTAGGAAATCTTTAAAATAACCCACGTTTGTACATACAGTGTCAAATCAAATTCCCAAATCAGCTCATCAGCATACGCAAATAGCTCTGTATTTTTTAAAATACAATTCTAAACACATGTAACTTAGTCTAATGTGTAAAAGTTACATATTAAAGGGATGTTCCATGCCCAGACCACAAAAACAAAAACAAAAATTACCACTCTAACCCTCATCCTTGTAGCAACATAACCAGCAATATATGTCCCACAGTTGCATAAGTTCCTTGAGTTTTATATTTATGTTTCATCACTGACAATTCAGTTTAAGTTCAACGAGCATCTAACAAATAATAAAGACTGGTCACTTTCATTATGGCAATTAGTATCCATGAACGGGGAAATCTGTTTTCTTGCCACTGATATCAATGCTTTCTTATTTTTTTTTCTTTTTCTTTTTCTTTTCTTTTCTGTGATACTGGGAATTTTACTCAGAGGTGCTCTACCACTGAACTACACCCTAGCTTTATTTCATTTTTATTCCAAGACAGTCTCACTAACTTTCCAAAGCTGATCTCAAACTTACCATCATCCTACCTTGGCCTCCCAAGTTTTCCTCCCCGCCCAGCCAATAAGTAAATAAAAAGACAAAGGCAATTATTTGCCCAAAACATTTCTCAAACACTACCACACAGAGATAGTTATACTGACATAAATGAATGCTTGGCTGCAGATAACCCCTCCATATGACAATTCATAACAGCTCAATGAGATGGAGATAACTGCAGGTGGATGAGTTCCTTTGTAGAAACACAGGGTTTGGAATAACAGTGGGATGTTCAGGAAAAGAAAAAAAAATTAATAGTAATGTCCAAAAGCAGAAAGATCAGGAAGCCACTGTTCATTCTTAGTTCCTGCAGCTGCCTCAGAAAATAGGACTTGAATTACAACTGGCCTCACTTTGCAGGAATAGAAAATGTTGAGTATATGGTATGGAAGGGACTAACTGGTGTGGCAGGTTCTGTCTCCAATGTCCCCTACAGCTCTCAGGGGGCAGTAATCTATCCTCAAGATTTGGCAGGCTTCACATTCTGAAGGGGCCAGTGTCCGTCTGGGCAGCAGCTGTACCTGCTCAGATCTCAAGGAAGAAGTGGCTCCAGCAATTGAGTAAGCTGTCTCACCAAGGTGCAGAACTGTCAACTGCACTTTTTAAATCACTTGAGTTTCTGAGTCTTCTTCACCCGTGGCAGGGCCTGGCATGTAATAAGCAGTTAAGAAATGTTTATTGATCACTTCTTTTAGCTAAGACCAAGTGAAGAAATGTTGGTTGAATCACTGTGTTTAACCAAGTATCAAATATATGATACACCAAAAAATGTTAAGATTCTGGATTCTACTGTTTGTTTTTAGATCAATGGTCCAAAACAGAAAGTGAGAAATAGAGAATTAATTTTTTTTACTAAGACTTATACAACAAAGACCAAAACAAATTAATAAGAACCAGAATAGAAAATAAATTTTTGAACAATTTTATTTCCAAATAAATACAAAAACCTTATCATCACATTTAGGGTTGGAAAATAATTAGTTGGTTTTAGACATACCACTTACTCCCGGGTTCTTTCACTTGTTTTTAACTGAGGAAATACCTTTTTTATACAAAAATGAACTTTGGTCAAGTCTAAATCCCAAATCAGCAGAATCTATAGTAGGGAGATTTTATTATACTACTTTCATTTTGGTACATTTTTTTAAAAAATTCAAAGAACACATTCAAAAGCTTGTAAGACTTTCTTCACTGTTTTCAGCTGAATCTAATAGAGATAGAAAATCTGTCTTTGTTACTTGAATACATCATAAGTTGTACATGAACACTTCAGTTGACAGCTATTATTTATCATAACTAGGCTCTTAATCTGCTATGTACTATAACCCTTTAAAAACTCACAGCATCACTTCTGTATATTTCCCATTGGAAGAAAAGGTACTTTAAATATAATTACCCAATGAAGTAACATGTGCTAATCTTCTATTATATAACAAGCATTTTATATGACTTTTTATATTTTTAGAGTACTTAATATTCTAATATTAAGTAACCTACCAGTCATTCTGGACAGATCATTAGTAAATCCCTTCATTTAGCACAGACATACCAAGAAACATATTCAAGAATTAGAAGAGGATCCTGAGATGAAATGCTGATAATTGATAAGAGTATAGTCTAGAGAGTCTTTTAGATATAAGAATTTGCTTAGTTGGTTGGGTTTTGGTGCTACGGATGGAACCCATGACCTCATATATGCTAACCATGCATTCTACCAGTGAGCTACACTCCCAGCTCTGAGAATTCTTTCTTGGTGGTTGTTGTTGTTGATGGTGGTGGTAGTGGTGGTTGTTTGTTTTTATTTTCTTTTTCTTGTGTTGTCAGTACTGCGGATTAAACCCAAGCCTTGAGCGTGCCTACGCAAGCAATCTCTCACTGAATTATATCCCCAACACCCCCTCTTTATTATTTTGCTAAGTTGCACAGTCTGACCTTGAATTGTGATCCTCCTGTCTCATTCCTACAAGCAGCTAAGAATATAGGTATATGCCTTGCACCTGGCCCTATGAATTCTTTTCAAAGACATGAAGTTATATGTAGATCCTCAAGAGAATATCTTTAATTTCACAAAATTTTAAAATTATATATGCAATTGTCATACATACAGGCTTTGCAACATTCTATTGTAAGAAAATGACTGACAGATGAACATCCCCAGTAACTCCATGGACTACCAACTCACAATGAAGCCAAAGTTCAGAGTTATATGTCACACTCAAACTCTGCTTATGCCTTTCAGCCCAAATTCAAGCACTAAATATGAAATTGCTCTTAACCTGGCTTACCTCCAAATACAAAAGTCCTTAAAGATCCAATCAGTTCAGGAACAAAGTCAGAAATAAGGCAGAACTAGAATGGTTCCCAGGGTCACCAGTCTCCCCCAAGCCCCACCCACCATACTCAATTTCATAGGGAACCTCAATACTCTGAAACCAAAGTCTGGGATATGTTAAATGCTGAACCACTCCATAGAAGTGGGCATTCTGAGTACTATTCACTGAGCACCCGATATTAGCGTCTGATATTTCTTGGCTATATCCCAAAAGGAGCTGCACACATTCTCCAAGTTCTACTCACCTTCCATTTTAAAAGTGAAGCAAGAGTACATATAAAAGTCTAAAAAGCAAGCATGCTTCATGCAAAAGGACTCACTGACTAATCTAAAAGGTAAACCAAGGAATATGCAAATTAAATGTTGATTTGTAACTTAAAACAATATTTATAAAAAGTTTATATATGTGTGTGTGTATACATATATATATATATATATATTAGAGAGAGAGAATTTTTTAATATTTATTTTTTTAGTTTTCAGCGGACACAACATCTTTGTATGTGGTGCTGAGGATTGAACCTGGGCCGCACGCATGCCAGGCGAGCACGCTACCGCTTGAGCCACATCCCCAGCCCTTATAAAAAGTTTTAACAATGAAAAAAAAATGTTTATGAAAGAGAAAAAATAAATTTTCATATACAATCATGAACATAATCAAGATATATACATATGTAAAACACACAGGATTAGGGAAAAGACAACATCAATATGCAGAAATGTTAGCAAGGTTATTTCTGAACAATGTGATGGTGGGTGATCACATTCTGTTATATTCCCCCTTACAAGTTCTTCATTTTTTCTCCTACAATGAGTATATATTGCTTTTTCAAATTAAAAAGGAATTATCAATTTTCTTCAAATAACAACTTAAGATGAACTTTTTAGTCTCAATAAAAAATTAGTGATTGCTTTTACTCACTTGAAATCATGGTCTTTTATCATTGTCTAAAGAATCAGTTTTATCGCAGCAACAGGTTTGAAAAAAAAAAGACTCACTTGATCCAATTACTCTGCTTATTAAGAACTATTTAATGAGAAAGTCATACCGTTGAGTTATTAGAAGCTATAATGGTCCTGCAGAGTTCCAAATAAATAAACTAATAGAATTACTTTTGATTCTAAATTGTTTGCCAGGAGATTAATCCATCTGTCCCTGAAAAAAAATTAAGTTTTCCTCTAGTGTGCTCAACTTCCTCCAATCTCATTTCAATCAAGTATGTTGCCTCATTCCAAAGGATGTTTTTAATTGCTTAAACTGAAGTATAAATATTTTATGTTATTTTTACTTTTCTAGTGCACATATAATATCTAGAAAATCAAATTTGAGTCATTAATTGGAAATTCTTAGGGATGTCTTTATATTACATGTTTTGGGATCTTTCAAAGAAAGTTCTTTCTGTTAAGGTGACATATGCACAGACACCTGAACTAAGAAATGAGTATTTTGGATAGAAGGAATACTAAGGGCAATACACTTGAGGTACAAACATGCTTAGCAAAAGTCAAGGACACCAGTGTGGTTGAAGCAAGTAAGTCAGTTGGGCAGAGAGCCTAAGGAGTAAAGCAGGGATCCAGGCCATGTGAGCCCTTGCAGGGGCTCTCCTGTGTGCCATGGGATGTTTCTGAACCACCTGGGAAATGACTAGAGCATTTGGACAGAGAGATGGCATATCAGATTGCCATTTTAAAATGATCATTATGGCTTCTATAAAGGATCGACCATAAACAAGAAGGAACAAAGGAGAGGTGTTAGGTGATTATTGCAAAAACCCAGGGGAGAAGTGTCCTAGCACTGGAGATGACAGAAGAGTCCATGCTTTAGATATATAAATTTTTATATATGTAAATATTAATACACACACACACACACAGAACACTTGTTTTTTATATTTGACCATAATTACTGAGGTATGGTTGACAAACAAGCACTATGGATGCTTAGGGTGTACATATGGTATTTTTATTATATATATATATAACTTAAATAACATAATCAAGCTAATTAAAATATCCAGCCAGATGCCGTGGCACACATGTGGCACACATCTGTAATCCCAGCCACTCATGAGGCTGAGGCAGGAGGATCACAAGTTCAAAGCCAGCCTCAGCAACTTAGCAAGGCCTTGTCTCAAAATAAAAAATAAAAAAGGTCTGGGATACCAAAAAAAAAAAAAAAATACATCACCTGGTTACCATCGTGTGTGTGTGTTTATTGAGAACATCAAGATCTCCTCTCAATAAATTTGAAGTACTCATTATTATTAAACTATGTTACCATTTTATATATCAGGTCTTCACTTGGTCAAAAAGTATAAACCTTCAATTGTAAGATAAATAAGTGCTTCAGATACATTTTCTGGCTAGGGATATTGCTCAGTTAGTAGTGCTTGCTGCCCACACAAGGCCCTGGGTTCAAAGGATGGTTCCAAGGTTTTGGGGTCAGATAACTAGAAAAAGCAATCATTTACTGAGATGCAAAAGACTAAAGAAGTCATCTGTCTGTCTTTAAAATAAGTCAGCAATTAGGCTGGGGTTGTGGCTCAGTGGCAGAGCTCTTGCCTTGCACATGTGTGGCACTGGGTTTGCTCATCAACACAACATTAAATAAACAAAGTAAAGATATTATGTCCATATATAACTAAAAAAATAAAATAAAAATAAGTCAGCAATGTATGAGTATCCTGAATGATTTTTACCCATGTCATCCAAGAAAGGACACATGACAACAGGATGCAAAGTACAGAGTGTTCAAGCTTCTTCTACTTCTCTGTTTTATTTGGGGTCCATCTTGACTCACACAACAAATGTTAAAATTTGTACACTTAGCTACAGGCTGGATTTTCTCTGAATTCAAACCCAATTCCAAGGCTGCCATCAATATCTGCCCTGCTCCCAGCTACTTTCCAATCCCTCTAAGGCCTCACTGACCCTCTAAGGCCCAGCTGTCCCATACAGCTTAAAAATCCTATAAACTATAAACAAAGAGATACAGGGAAGGAGATAGAGGTGACAGGCGAATTCAGATAGTCCTCACTTCCCCACCTTAATTCACTGTCCATTCCATATCTCCTTCAAATTTGATGTCAAATGTTCACATGAAGTATAAGATAGGGAGATAGGAAAATTGATGAAGAAAGTAAAGAGTTTTAAAATGCATTTATTTCTTTAAAAATCTTTAAGGATATGAAGTCACCTTGTTAAAATATAATGAATCATCAATTGATGCCTAAACTATAAGCTTAAAGGATGATAGAAAACTTCGTACTAGAAGCAACAGAATGACACCATCTGACCCCACTGATTCATCTTAGCATCCCCAAAAGAAACCCAGACATTGTGTCTTCATTAGTTAACAGGATATACGTGGAACCCCTTAAGAATATTCAACATGGATCTACATAGCTCTCTATATTTAACTAACAATTTACAGTAAATACATGAAATAAAAAAAAAAGATAAAGAACACCATTTGCCTTTTACATTTTACAGGACAAATGACTGTTTCTCCAACAAATCAATGACAAAGGGAAAAGAAGGAGTAAAGGGTTGTGGCACAGTGATATAACTCTTGCCTTGCATGTGTGAGGTGTTGGGTTCGATCCTCAGCACCATACAAAAATAAATGAAAAAATAAAGGCATTGCATTCATCTATGACTAAAAATATATATATATTTAAAGAAAAGAAGGGGTAAAGGGATTGACACAGAGTAAGTTACTTGAAAGACATATAGCCAAATATATAATTTGGAAAATTTATTTGAATTCTGATTCCAAATTATCAACTATAATATGATACCAATGGCACAACTGACAATTCTAAAATATGGACTACTAGAGAATATTAAGGAATTGGTGTAAATTTTCTTACATGATAATAATGTAATAATTATATTTAAGAGGAAAAGTCCTTATTATTTAAAAATAATTACTTTTTAAATAGTAACTACAGCAGAAAAAAATTGTATAGAATGAGACTGACAAAATGATTTTATTATACTCTCTATTTATGTGTATGTCTAAAATTTTCCACAGTAAGATATTTTTAAGAATAAATAAAAATAGGGGAGGGGGCTGGGGTATAGATCAGTCAATAGAGTGCTTGCTTCACATGCACAAGGCCCTGGGTTCAATCCTCAGCACCACCAAAAATAAAAAATAAATGGGGGAAAAAACTAGACATTGTAAGACTGTAATATGAACTATTAAAAAATTATTTTCATGCACAACTCCTAATGTGTGTGAATGAAGATTTCCTTAATAGTATGCAACAAAACCAAAATGAGGCACTTAAGAGATTATTAGTTTTATTCATAATCATTAATTTCAAATGTCATGCTCATTATAAGAACCTTGCATTTCAGACTGATTTTATAATAATATTATTCTATAAATTTAAAATAGCTTGTATTTTTGAATAATATAAAACATCTCTTCTGAAGTTCTCATAAGACATTTATAGAGAAGGGAAGGCTGGGGATATAGCTCAGTTGGTAGAGAACTTGCTTTTCATGTACAAAGCTCTAGTTTCAATCCCCAGTACCCCCCCCCACACACACACACACACACAAAAGATTGAAAATCTTCTGCTTTAGATTATCCCATCCCTTTCACATATTAATTGTTTCAACATTGCTAGGGATTTCTGTTTGTTTTGGGAGTTTTTTGTTTGTTCTCTTTTGTTTTACAGTGCTGGGGATAAAACCAGGTTCTTGCACATCCTAGGCAAATGCTCTCCACTGAGTCATTCCCCCAGACTTCAGCTTCTCTTTGAACAAAAATGTTATGATTTGCAACTTAAAGTGCAGATGTTGCTATGAAGTACCATGAGCAGGTAGTCTATGCAGTTGAGCAGAGACCAAGAACCTGGGTACAGAACACTAACTAGCAACCCTTTAAAAAAAAAAAAAAAAGAATGTCACAAAAGTACTAGCAAGGGGGGTCCAGAAATGCACTCCAATAATAACCCAGAATCTATTCAAGAGCTTTTCCACAAAATATGGAAGAGATACATAGGTCTGAAAAAGCCTACACTATCAACAGCCTAGGTTTCAATGACTCAATCAACAGTGATTAGATGCCTGCCTGACTTGTGCCAGACTCTAAAAATTGTTCTTGTCAGGTATTTTGGTCAAGGCCAATAAAAGACAACTATCACAGCAGGTATTGGCAGAAAATCAGGAATCGAATTCCATACATCTACTAGTTATCCAAATAGAAAATTCTGAGAAAACAGTGGAAATATGGAATCTGGATTTCAAGAGAAGAGGTTCAGACTGAAAACAGAAATTTGGAACTAACAAGAAATGACTAGTATTTAAAGCTAATATTTCAAGACTGAATGAGTATTTGGTCTTTGAGTGATCCCTGAAATCCAGGGGTAAGAGGTCAGGGAAATAAGAAAGAACCAGAGAAAGAGTCTAACTTACAATTCCAGCAACTCAGGAGGCTGAGGCAGGAGGATCACAAGTTCAAGTACCAAAAAAGAAAAGAAAAGAAAGAAAAAAGTCTAAAAAGGAGCAGTGGGAATTATATGTAAAGAAAGTATGTTAAGCAGAGAATAATTTACTATCTCAAAAAATGCTGCTAAATCAAATAAGGGATGAGGTTTAAGAACAGATCTTCAGACCTTAAGGATCCACAGAAAGAACAAGGGAGCACACATGCTGACCCTTTTATTGAGGAGAAGCCATTCAAATGAGGCAAGAGGTCAAGTTTTGAGGGGCTGAGTCTAGCTTCATGATGTCTGCTGTCAGCAGGTTGACTGACATCTAGGAAGGCCACACCCTGGGGCACAGTAAGAGAAGGGGACAGACAATGGGCATTTCCATGGAACATTCTATCCTAAACAGGGCAAGGAGTAACATTACAAAGGAACAGGTAAGCATAGCTCCACCCATGGGGTTGTAGGAAGGCACACCCATGCATGCTCAAGCATGAGGACACAATTGCTGGACCTAAAGATCGGGGCTACCATCTATGGTTACCTAGGAAACCAGATCACAATGCCACACCAATCAGAAGGGAAGACAAACTGGTCATGTATTTGTCGGCCTCCCACATACATGTATGAAGACTCAACTTGGGCACCAGCCTACTTTATATACAAACAGAGATATGAAAAATTGTGGTATATATGTGTAATAAGAATTGTAATGCAAAAAAGTACATGTATAAAGACAAGAATTGGCATGAACATACTTTATACAAAGACATGAAAAATTGTGCTCTATATGTGTAATAAGAATTGTAATACATTCTGCTGTCGTGTATTTAAAAAATAAAATCAATAAAAAAAAAAAGAACAGATCCTCAGGTTTAGCAAAATTAAAAAGCCATTAGTGGGGCTGGGGTTGTGGCTCAGTGGTTGAGCATTCGCCTAGCACCTGCAAGACACTGGGTTCAATCCTCAGCACCATATTAAAAATAAATAAATAAAAAATAAAAACAAATAAACATAAAGGAAAAAAAAAAGCCATTAGTAACTCCAAGAAAAAAAACTCATTAGAGTGGTGAGAAAAGTCTGACTAACATGTGATAGAGAAAGAATGTGAGATAAGTAGTTGAACACATGAGTATAGTTTTGCCTTAAATAGAGGCAAAGAAGTTGTACAGTGGCTTGAAGGGAAAATGGAGTCCAGAAGGAATTTTTATTTTAAGATAGAAAAAAGAACAGCATATTTGTATACTTATGGATACTATTCAGCAATGAGGGAAGAATGTGATATTGCAGGAGAGACAAAGAGACACACTGGAGCCAAATCTTTAGTAGATGAAAGGAATGAGACCTAGTACACTCTTGAGGAGCTGTATTAAGAAACTCAAGCTGGGTGTAGTGGCATACACCTGTAGTTCCAATGCTCAGGGGCTGAAGCAGGAGGATCACTTGATCCCAGGAGTTTAAGTCCAGACTACAAAATATTGAGACTACATGAAGTAGGAAGAGAAGGGGGAGGAGGAAGAAAGGAAGGCAGGCAGACAGACTGTTCACTGAGACTAAAAGTCACAAAATCACAGAAGGGAAATCAGAGGTAAATGCACGCATGCCTACCTCCCACCCAGAGCAATTATCAATTTTATCAAGAAATTTTTCACACCTTTGAACCCTATCACTGAACTAAAATACTCAACCTAACCTTCTGGGCATTCTAACAGTAGATGAAAAGTATCTGCCAAAGTATTATGGAAGTTCAAAGGTCAACAAGAGGTATATTAAAGCAAAAAAGTCATTGCCTCTTTCTTTTACAAACACAAATATTCACTGGAGACTTAAAAGTTCTTTTTTAATTTAAAAACTACTATGCTAGTTCTCCTATACAACAGAAATTATATACTGACTTGATGGGTAAAAGTTGATTACAGGAAGTTTCATCAAAACTTGAAATTTCTTGAACTATTATTTGGCACTTCAAAGCTATTCATATACTTCAGAAAAGCCCTGACATCCTTAAACCCAAATCTTTCCTCTTTTCAACCTGTCTTCCTCTCTACTAACCAGTCTTCCTTCCATTCCAACATTTTGAATTTTGCTGCCATTCTATAAACTTTCTTATGTACTCAATCTATTCATTAGATGTTCCCCCTACTTTATAGGCCTAATGAAACTAAACTCTCCTTTGGTGTCCCATATCATAAAAGACTTATCATCCTTCCAAGTCCTAAGATCCAGAAGAATGTTTTCATCCTATTGGCTCTCCTACACTGTACCTTTGTGGGCATAATATCCAAGTGCCTTCATCCCTCATTCTTTGGATCACCGCCACAGGCAGTCTAAAACCTTAGAAACCTATTGTGGAAATAGTATATACAACTTCTAGCCAACTTACTAGTAATCATGAGTCATACATAGATACTTATGTAACTATACTATGTTTTGTTATACTAAACATCTATAGAGCTTAGTAATTTTTTAGAAATATACTATAATTATTGATAGCACATTTTCCAAACCCCTAATTTTTGTATAAACAATTTAATTTAACTTATGGCTTGTGAACAATATCCAAAAAGCACCATGAGGCTGTGAATAAAGTCTCAGAACTACTTTAGAAATTATTTTACCCCCAAAGCCAACTGATCTACTTGTAAGTACCATCAATCAATCAACAGATGAAAATCTACAACATCTCTATAAGCATTTTTATCTCAAAGTAACAGTTTATTCACTTTTCGTTATCAGGTTTCAATTAGAAGCATTGATCAAAATCTAGTATATGTTATACTGATACAACAATTGTTTAAAAAGACATTACATTGATAGACATTAGCCAGTTAATTAATTAACTAACATTAACCAAGTAAGCTAATAATCAAGGCAGAGGTTTTAGCTATCACTAATCTACCAAAGCAAATCTAAATGCTTTTAAAATTGCATTTTTATCAAATTGTTTCTGTACAATATCTTCATATATATTTAAAAGCCCATGATTATGACATTTCAAAATTTAGATGAGTCATAGTGCTTTCTTTGCAGGAACTGAATGTCAATCAAAATTGTAAACATGCACTTGCTTGTCAAAAAGTGAATGAAAACAGTGTTAACTGAAACAGTAAAATACATAATCACAAAATACATCCTGTGTTTTTAAAATGGTCTGTTCCCAACTGTTCACACAGTTCAGTAAATAAGCTATATGCCTCTCCTCTCCTTGAGCATCCCAAAATTACAAAATACTTCTAATTGCATCCCCACATCTTACACTAGGTGACTGAGACCATTAGATCTTTAGTGGCACAGTAGCAGGATTAAATCTCAGAGCCACTTGGTTTAAGACTTACTAAAGGTAAAAGAAAGGAAAACTGAATAAGGTACCAGAAGAGCTCTATGTTTTGTACCTAAATGTAGAGCCTAAAATTGAACTATAAAAAAGAAAGAAAAACCCATCTCAAATCTTGCCAACTCAGACAATGAAACTGGCAAATGAACTGCAAGAAAAAGCAAGGAATGTGGATTTTAGTATTCAGTATAAAACTCTGACCATCAAGGCCAGACCATCAAGGAATTCATTTAAAAAAAAAAGGGGGGGGGGTGCAATGAATGAGTGAATGACTGCATGATAACTGGCAGGATAACTTCACTGACTTCAAAATCTCCGAATTCAGAAACCAATCTGAGGCATCAGGAAGCCAGAGTTGAAATTAACTCGCGAAGGATAGTTGCAACTGCAGATGTCTGCAAATCTCTGCATACTTGTTGCGGACATTTCAAAACATGTATAAATGAAATACACACAACACACACACACACACACACATTCATATTCATATTTTCTTTCTCCCCCCTAATCCCTTTTCTTCAGGAAATTCCTGCAAGCGCAGACGAAGCCTGAGAACTAGTTCTGAAAGCAGTCTCTGCTCACCCATAAGCCTTTGCATTAAAGTGGACCTGATAAGCGTAAGAGTCCCCGGGAATGATGAGACAGTGACCCCAGGCCAGGCAGAAGGCAAGCGGAATCAGTTGCGCCGCCCCTGATTAGTAAACCTAACAAGTGTGGGGACCTTTGCAACCTGCTGCAGGTAGTTAAGCAAGGGTCACGCCAACCGGTTTTGGAGTCTGGATGCCGCTGAGTCCCACCGCAGGCATCAGAGCCAGCACTGCCAGAGTACTGTAACAGCAGAAGGCCTGGTCCTCCGGGAGTTCAGAGCTCAGACAGGTCTGGAAGAGGGCAAATAGCAGGTCCTGTCCGTTTCCTTGCCGCCCCACATTGCGACGCGGCCCTGCCACATGCTCCACTACCCGATCTCGCAGCAAAGCCCCAGGTCGCTGGGCCGCAGCCGCCCTCCACTCAAGCAAACCCAGGCCGCAGGCCGGAGCGATCCAGCGGCTGCTTATCATAGGGAAACAGCACGCGGAGAGCAGCCTATCAACCCGCAAGGCTTACCTCTCTTCTGCCACAAGCTCAGCCCCGCACCGGCTTCCTGACGTGGCCCACCCCGCCGCCCCGAAAACCTGGGGGCGGTGCTACAGGAGACAGCCAATAGACTGCAGACGTCGAGGGTATGCCCCGCCTTCTCCGACTTTGGTCCGCCCACCCCTCTGCTGGCGCGCACGCGCCTTCAAGACCAAGGCCGGGCACTGCGGCTAGAAGGCTGCATACTGGTGAGCGCGGCCCTGCAGCTAGTGTGGTGTAGGCAAAGCTGTCGCTAGTGTGCACGGCAGTGAGGGGGTATCCTAGCAGATAGGAACCTGGCTGAAGATACCACTGCAACGTGCCAGATTAGTCTGTTGGCAACCTAACCCTGTATAGCTTTGGGTGATTTCTGCAGCTATAGTGGTATTTGGATATTTTGTTAACCAGAAAGAGATCAAATCCAGGAACTTGCACATGCTAAGCCAGTCTTTTACCACTGAGCTACATCCTCAGCCCCCTCAAACCATTCTTATAAGGGCGCTAATCCCATTCATAAGAGCAGAGTCCTAAAGGCCCACCTTGCAGTGGATGTTAGCTTTCAACATGTGAATGGGGCAGAGTGGGGGTGGAAAAAACTTTAGAATGTAGAATTGACTTGACTACTTGCTGTCCATCTTGGACTAGGCTGAAAGTCCAACTTGTCACCCCCACTCCTGGGATATACTCTTTCCAAAAAGGAACTGCAATTCAGCAGGCATCATTTCACCTTTTAACTTTTTTAATCTTATCATTATACCAGACCTGTGCTAGGTGTGGGAGATACCAAGATGAAAGACACAATCCAGAGCTTCAAGGAGCCAACTCATCCTGGATACCAACTCAGCAGACACCAGGGTTATTTTGACAAGAGAGAGTTATAGATTTTTAGATCCAGAAGGAATCTCAGAAATTTGCCCATCCATGATGAAGTTTTCACTGCAAGGGACTGAAATGGGAAATGTATTGAGTTTTCACAAATACAAATTATTGTTTTTAAATTTTACCATTTGCTTAAGATTATGCTTTGATTTATTTATTTATATATATTTTTAAACATAGTCTCATTATGTTACCCAGAATGTCCTCAAATACAGTCCTGCCTCAGCCTCCCCAGTAGCTAGGAGTACAGACATGTACAATTACACCCAACTCAATCCTACCCTCACCACTTTCTGGGGGTTTAACCAAGAGCCTTATACATACTAGGCAAGGGTTCTACCTCTGAGCTACATACCCCACCTGAATTTTTTAAAGATTAGAAATGTTCTCTGACATGAAATGATAATTAGTAGAATATAATTGTTGGGAATTTTGTTTTTCTTTAAGGACCTAAAGTTGTGGGATTTTGTTTTGTTTTGTTTTGTTTTTCTTTGGTTTCATATTTTTATTTTTTTAATATTTTTTAGTTGTAGATGGACACAACATTTTGTTTATTTAACTTTTTTATGTGATGCTGGAGATTGAACCCAGTGCCTCACATGTATGTGCTAGGCAAGCGCTCTACCACAACCAAGCCCTCAAATTTTTTTTGATGTTTCACTAATTTAATTCTTTCAATTTACAAAGAGGGAGACTAAAATTTCAGAAAAACAAAGCTTCATCTTCAACGCCATAGGTGTCAAAAGAAAGACGGTTTCCTGCCTCCCCATCCAGTCCTCCTTCCACTGCAAGTCAACTGGAACTGTACACTTCATGTGCTATGCTAGAAATGTTTTAAAATAATAAAAATTCAAAAAGAAATTAAATTAAAATTAAATCATGGATTATAAACATCACAACAGATTCTAATAGGCCACCTGTGTTGTTAATACAAGAAAGGGTCGTGTGTGCTTAATTAATCTTAATAACTGAACAGTTCACTTTCCTTCAGAGCTAAAAATAAAGAATTCAGCCTAAAGGAATAGAGCTACAATTTATAGTAGGTTTGATTGAGGTAGATCTAGGAAAAGTCAGTTTGACTGACACGGGAATACCCACTGTGATGTGGATGTTGGGAGCCCTGTACAAGTGGTTCACTGAGATTCAGCCCAAGGAGAATTTCTGAGAAACAGCAGAGAGCTGGTGACCCCCTATGGAAGTTGGCAGGAGGAGGGGGGGATCAAATTTATTCTTTCAACCCACAGAAAATGATCTAGACTTAATACCAGAAGACCCAGCTTAAATGGAAATTTCAATTAAAGGATTAAAACATGCTTCAAATCTGTATATTATTTTCTCAATAGTCATAGATTTGTAAATGCTAATGAACTCTTTGCTTTTTTAAATATTCAAGATAAACCACGTCTCTAAGAGGTAGGCAGGCAGACAGTATTTCTCTGTTAAATGCCTTGTATTATTTCCCCTGAAGTAGTTAAGCAGTTAGTACTCCATTGTGTAAGACCCTTTAGATAAGTACACTTTTTGAAGTCGGTATAGAAGGGCCTATTGACTTTAACAACAACAAAAAAAGAAAGAGAGTAAGAAAAATGTGTCCACTCCCAAATCATTAGCAGAACTAAAAAGAATATGCTAACAAAAAAAAAAAAAAAGACACTGTGGTCTGATTCTGACTGTAAGGGAAGGTCATGTCACCCACAGCCTCAGGAGAGACTCAAAGCCTTGAACTCAGGCCCAAGCATGCTGAGCTGGCTGAACACGCCTACGCATTCATCAGCAGGCACAGACTGGGAGGAGAAATTCAGTACTGAATCACAGAGCTCCAGGGTCGTCGACTCATAACAGAAAGCAATCTTATTAGATGTCACTGAATGTGAGTATGTGGCTCTAATAATTCCCCATTTTTTTCAAAGTAAAAGCCAAATTTCTAGGGCTGGGAATACAGTTCAGTGGTACAGTAATTGCCTAACATACAGGTGGCCCTGGGTTCAATCTCCAGTACCTGCTCCCACAAAAACAAATATAAAAAAAAGGCAAGGTTCTTATCTTTACAAAGGCCAATAAGGCCATAATCTACTTATCCTAGCCATATGTCTTCACCCCAATATACAGAAACACACACACACACACAGACACACAAATACACACACATACACACACACACACACACACTGTTACCTCTTTGACCTTTTCTTCTGCATTCTTCCCCTGCTTCCTCATTGCTACAAGACCTTGGTACTTCCCCCAGATATCTTCATGACTCATTCCATCAGATCATTCAAGTTTTCACCAAAATATTGCCTTCTGCATAAGGCCTACTCTATTATCCAGGATCTGCACAGGAAACAGGTGTCAACATTTGAATTAGGTACTTTAATAAGGAACTGTAAACAGGGGTACAGATCAGAATTTAAAAGATCACAAGGGAGTCCCAATAACACCAGAGACCAAACATCACCTCTGAGCTGGAAGGAATAAAGGTAGGTAGTAGCTATCAAATAAGAAGAAACCTGTAGATCTAACAGGAATTGGGACTTCGGGTGAAGGAACAAAGCCAGTCCACAGTGATGCAAGAGGAAGAGAATCCAGAGAATTAATACGTTGCCCTCCCTCCTTTTCCTCTCTCCTGATTTTCTAAAGAAAGGAAAGTCTATGATGAACTTCATGCAGGTCAGCCTCCTAGGGCATAGTGAGGAGACCAAAAAAAGGTTATTCCTTGATTACCTATAATAGCTTTTGATATGTAACAAACCACTACAGAATTTAGTGGCTTAAAATCACAAATATTTATTCATTCTCAGGATCCTGAAGGTTGCTTAATTTGTTCTAACTATCTGAACTGGCTTTGCAGGTTCCTCCTAGGTCCTTTTATGTCTGTAGTCAGCTTGAAGCTTGGCTGATTAACAATGGCTCTAATTGCGTGCTTAGTGGTTTTCTCAGTGTGAGATAGGACAACCAGGGGTATGTGGCCAGGTATCTCTACTAGCTATAACCAATCAACCAATCAATTAATCACTTTTTAATAAGACTATATCAGGGGCTAGGGATGCGGCTCAAGCGGTAGCGTGCTCTCCTGGCATGCGTGCTGCTCAGGTTCAATCCTCAGCACCACATACAAACAAAGATGTTGTGTCCGCCGAAAACTAAAAAATAAATATTTAAAAAATCTCTCTCTCTCTCTCTCTCTCTCTCTCTCTCTCTCTCTCTCTCTCTCTCTCTAAAAAAAAAAAAAGACTATATCGGGTCATTTATTAGTACATTTTCTATCACTATAACAAAGTAGCTAAAGTTGAATTATTTATAAAGAAAAGAGTCTTATTCAGCTCACATTTTTGGAAACTGAAAGTCCAAGATCAGGTGCCCGCCCCTTTGACTCAGCCTCTGCATTCTTAGATATATCACAAATGGCAGATAACAACCTGGAAGTATGTGAGAGAGGAAGAGATCACAGGACAAAATGGGAACCAGGTAAGGGATTCGGGGGTCAGGCTCATTTTTTTTATAACACCATTCTCATGAGAACCAACTCAGAATCCTTGGAAAACTATCTTCATTCCTTCCAGGAGATTATCTCCAATGACCCAATCCATCTTGCACTGGGCTCTACCTTTTAAAAGTTCCACACCACCAAAGGAGGACCAGACTTCTAACACATGAACCCAGAGGGGACCTACTCCAACTATATCCAAACCATAGCTTACTAAGATCAAGATGCTTTATTTCAATGGAATTCCCATATTAAAATAATCCCAGTTTTTTTTTTTTACTTAGCAATGTTCCCAGCCCCAGGAGATGAAACATGATAGAGCTGAGCCATAAGTCAGACAATCTTTTCTGAAATGGACTAGAAGGAAATTTTGCCTTGTCTTTTTTTGTCTTTCTTCATATAATGCTTTTAATTCTTAGACCTATTGAGAGAATCCAATAAAACAAAGGATATATAAATACCTTGAGTAGATAGATAGATAGATAGATAGATAGATAGATAGATAGATAGTATATCATATTTTCTTTATCCATTTATCCATTCATGAGCATTTAGGTTGTCTCCATATCTTGGCTATTGTGAATTATTCTTCAATGAATGTGGAGTGTAGATACAACTTCAAGATACTAATTTCATTGCCTTTGAGCATACAGCAAGCAGTAGTGGTACTGCTGGATCATGAGGTTGTTCTATTTCTAATGTTTTTAAGTAGTGTTATTGAATTTTATACCTTTATTTAATTTATTTATTTTTACATAGTGCTGAGTATCAAACCCAGTACCTCACACATGCTAGGCAAGCCCTCTACCACTGAGCTATATAACTCCAGCCCTATTTCTAATTTTTAAAGACATTTTCATACTATTTTTCATAAAGAATCTACTCATGTACATTTCCACCACCAGTATTCAAGAGTTACTTTTTCTCTACCTCCTTGACAACACTTTTCACCTTTTCTAACAGTGGTGAGGTTATATCTCACTGTGATTTTGAATTTTCCTAAAGATTAGGATGTTGAGCCTTTTTTCATGTATTCAGCCATTTGTTTTTCTTTTGAGAAATGTCTATTTGTGTTCTTTGCTTATTTTTAAATCAGGTTATTTTGTTTGTTTTACTTTTTCTTAATTTGCTATTGAATTGCTTAAGTTCCTTATATATTCTGGACATTAACCCTTTTAAGGTTTTTTCTTTTTCAGTACTAGGGATTGAACCCAGGGGTGCTTTACCACTGCCACTGAGCTACATCCCAGCCATTAAAAAAAATTGTGGGGTGAGGAAGGGAAAGGGGTTGCAGTATCTCACTAAATTGCCAAGGCTGGCCTAGAACTTATGATCCTTCTGCCTCAGCATCCTGAGTCTCTGGGATTATAGGCTTGTGCCACCATACCAGGCCAGATGTATTATTTAAAATGATTTCTCCCATTCTGCAGTCTGTCTCTTCATTCTGTTGATTGCTTTCTTTGCTTAATAGAAGGGTTTTTGTTTTATTTAATTCTACTTATCTATTTTTGCTTTTGTTACCTGTGCTTTTTTTAATTTTTTTTTTAGTTGTAGATGTACGCAATACCTTTATTTTAATTATTTATTTTTATGTGGTGCTAAAGATTAAACCCAGTGCCTCACATGTGAGAGGCAAGCACTCTACCACTGAACTATGCCCCCAGGCCTTGTTACCTGTGCTTTTGATGTCATATCACAAATTCATCACCAAGGCCAATGTCAAGAAACTTTTTCCCTGTTTTCTTCTAGAAGTTTTACAGATTCAGGCCTTATGTTTCAATCTTTCATTCATTTAAAATTGATTTTTATACATGGGGTGAGACAAAGGCCCAATGTCATTCTTCTGCATGTGGACATCCAGTTTTCTCAACACTTTTTATTGAAGAGACTATCTTTTCCCCTTTGTGTGTCTGGGCATTCTTTTTTCTTTTTCATATTTCATTGTTTATTAGAGGAGAGGTTTTAAAGACACTTTAACTGTTTTGATAAGAAAATACAGATTTTTGTCGTTAAACATTTCATGATACAAATACTCTTAACCCAATAAATTGTTTACATCTAACATTTTTGTTAGAACCATTTAAAAACCTTAACCAATGTCCATTGCAATGCCTCGACTCTTAGAAATTATTAATTATATTTCTTGCATTAATTTCAAAAAGTAGTAAAAAGATTCACATGTATTATTAATGCAACAAATATTTATTGAGCACCTACTCTCTTAAATTATTAGACATACATCAATAAACAATACACATAACTCTTTACCCCATGAAGGTTAATATACAGACAGGCAGCAGCCATGAGCTGAAGATACAATCCAGGCAAGAAAAATGCTGAGTCAGATGGTAATAAACAAAGAAAAAGTTAGATAAGAGATAGAATGTTCCAGTAAGGGTAGCTTAAGCAAAGATCTTCTGTGAGAGAAAGAACTGCTTAAGGAGATCATATAGAAGGAACTTTGGAATCCTTTAGGAGCTGAGAGGGTCTGTTTGTTTTTATACCAGTATCATACTTTTTTTTTTTCTAACCTTTATTTATTTATTTATTTATTTATTTATTTATTTATTTATTTTATGTGGTGCTGAGGATTGAACCCTGGGCCTTGCACTAAGCAAGCACTCTACTGCTGAGCCACCCCCAGCCCCTATATCATATTTCTTTTTTGTTGTCGTTTTTCAGGTGCTAGGGATCAAACCTAGAGCCTCATGCATGCTAGGCAAGTGCTGTTCCATTGAACTTCATCCCCAGCTTAATGCAGTTTTTATTACTCTAGTTTTGTAATCTGTTTTGAAATCAAGAAAAACAGTGTGATGCCTCCAGTTTTATTCTTCTTCCTCAAGATTAATTTGGATTTGTGAGGTCCTTTGTGGTTCCATATCAATTTTAGGATTATTACTTCCATTTCTATAAATAATATCATTGGGATTTTCATAAGAATACATTGAATCTATAATCACTTTGGGTAGGATATACAATTTGACAATATTAATTCTTTCAATCCATGAACCCATATGTCCTTGCATTTATCTGTGTCTTCTTTAACTGGTTTTGATGTATGAAAATTTTCTTTCATCTGCATGGAGATCCAAAAATGCTATTGAAACTGTAGTTTGAGCTGGGGAAATGTATCATCTGCAGATTTTTGTGGAAATGGAAATCCTGATTCTTTTCTAAACTTTAACAGCATAGTTTGGCATTACTTGTGATTGAATTAGCATTAGTTGTTAAAATTATTTTACTGTTGTGTAAGATTTTTTATATAAGTGCTATTTGCCTTGTAATTTCATACTGAGAAACATGATCATGTATGCAGCAAAAGCTAATTTTCAAAGGCATTCATGTTCAATAATAGTGATTGAGAGAGATTTTCCTCATTCCAAAAAAAGTTCAGTTTCAGACCTATGTTCACAATATGTGGTTATATGTGGTGCCTATAATTCCAGCTCCTTGGGAAGTTGAGGAGAAAGAATCTCAAGTTCAAGGCCAGCCTTGTGGGCCACTTAGACAGAACCTGTCTCAAATATTTTTTAAAAATGTTTTTTAGGAGACTGGGAATGTACCTATATATTGATACATATATGGATCGATATATAAGTACATTCCCAATATATAGATACCTATATCTAGATATAGATATGAAATAGATATAAAGATATTCTATTGTATTCTCTCTCTTTCTATGTATATACATATATATATGTATATGTATATTTTGTATGTGTGCATATATATGTATGTATATATGTGTGTGTTTATATGTGTATGTATGTATATATATATGCGCGTATGTATAGTTGTATAGTCAAAGCCAGGGCCTCATACATGGTAGGCATATATATAATACATATATATTTGTGGTGGTAGGGATCAAACTCAGGGCCTCAGCACATGCTAGGCAGGTGCTCTACTATGACTATAATAATTTTCCCTAGCCTATAATACACATGTTGAGTGATATACTTTAATCACTGCCAAATCATCAAACTGCTGTATGATAGGGCAAAGCAGAATATTCTGGATATACTACTTTTGACATAAATTTAGAGAACTGATAACATTAATCCACCAGAGTAATTGAAGTTCATCATTGAAACAATGGGCTTAACACCGCACAAAAGATTTCAATACTTTCTTCAATGTGCCTGATGATGAATAACACAATGAATAAACAAGGGATTTTAAATACTGAATTTTTTTTTAAGCATCATCCATTTACCCAACTAAGACTTTTCTGCTTCACACACATGTTTATCACCATCAGTTATACTGCATCTAAGCATATTCCACTTCAGGTTGTACTGAATTAGTGTTTTCTCAACTTCTTTGAAAAATACACTCACCCATAGTTGTTCTTCACAGACAATTCAAAAATCACTTCAAAGTTAGCATTGATTCCTTGAATAAATAATAACTGAGCATTATAGGTAATATCTGTAAATTCATCAAGGGCCAAGAAAAAAACACTTAAAATCACTTTTTTGTTCTTTAATTGACTATTCATATTGTTCCCAGTGTCCTCACCTTTTTAAGCAACAGTTCTCCCTGGAACGCTAATAGCGTAAAGCAAGTTTATTTTATCTGGAGACATTTTTTCAGCTGCAATCAAGCATAATTTAATAACTCACCATCAATAAACAATTTTCCTTTTTTGTATAACGAAGGAGTCACTCAGAAACTTACTTTTGTTTCAATTCTTTCATTTTTTTCTTTTTTTAATATTTATTTTTTAGTTATAGGGTGGATACAATATCTTTATTTTTATTTTTATGTGGTGCTGAGTATCAAACCCAGTGCCCCATAAGCAAGTACTCTACCTTTGAGCCACAACCCAAGCCCTCAATTTTTTCTTTTTGTGAAGAAACTGCTGTGATGAGACATTTCATTGTAGATTTTCATATTTTTCTAATCTTTGCCTTCATATGATGAATCTGGGTATGTTGATGTATATTATAATCTTTTAGCACAAGTACAGGTCACTGCACAATAAATACATATCTTTTCTGTCTGATTAACAAAATAATTCAGACTCCATTATGCCTTAAAAGTGAGTTTACTTTCCTCTGTTGTTGTCATTGCAATAACTGGGGATTGAACCCAGAGCCTCCTGTACCACTTTCCTTTTCTTTTCTTGATTTGATACGATGGCTATGCACTGGCACTGTTTCAAATGTAAGTAATTTACATTTAAATAATTTTTCAGAATAATAATCAGAATAATTTTTCTATCCCTACTTTAAGCCAATCCTGGCTGTCTTTTTTTTTTTCTTCTTTCCAGATAATTTCCCAGACTCCCTCACTGTAAGATGTGGCCATATAATTCTGTGCTATGCTATGAGATTTATAGAACCAGATTTGTGGATTTTTTAAGATATTTTTCTTATTGTAGACAGACACAATACCTTTATACCTTTATTTTATTTATTTATTTATATGTGGTGCTGAGGATCAAATCTAGGGCCTCACACATGCTAGGCAAATGCTCTAACCACTCAGCCCCAGCCCTTGATTTTTTTAATACCAGAAAAAAAGAGTTTTGCAAGGAGGAAGTTAATTGTCCTTGATTCTGGCTTTTGCAATTTTGGAGAATATGGAGCAATTAGTTCTCTTGCTGCTTCTCTAGGTATAGTCCTGTCTTCACCTCACCTTAACTGACCTCAGACTGGAGCAAACTCTCACCCCAGTGGCACTTATTTCAGTAGGTATGGTGAAAAAAAAGGAATTGAGTTGTGCTTCTCAAACTTCAGTTCTTACAAAAATGGAACTGGAATTCCCTTAAACCAGTTCAGTCAAAGGAAGAGTTAGTGTATGAAATTAATAATCAAGGGGCCAGGAGTATAGCTCAGTGGTAGAGCGCTTGCCTAGCACATGCAAGACCCTGGGTTTGATCACTAGGATAGGCTAGGGGGCAGGTGGGCTAAGGAGGCCCTCACTTACTGGTGTCAAACTACCCTTGCACAACATCAAGAGTAATGCCTCTTTAAGTTTTGCACCTTCAGGCCTCACTTGACTCACCTAAGTTCAGAGCAGCTGTGGTCCTTGGTGGAACAGAAGGCCTATGAAGAAAAACAGCAGAGAACTAAATATCTAAGAGCAAGGAGATAAAAATTTCTTCTTTTCTTCTATCTTCTAGTCTCCCACAGGACTTTCCATTGGCTGAGTCCAGCTGAAAGTCAGAGGGCAAGAAATGCCTTTTGATGTATTTTATAGAGGTCAGCCCAGAGCTACTGGAGAGGCCAAGAGTGAGTCTAGAGAGGCAACAGAACATCCTGTGAAGGCTGCAAACAAAATGGGCAATAAACTTTACTCAGTGTGATTACTATTCCTTATGCCAAACATTTTATTTCAGTCCACAACACTGTTACATGTGAACTTTACTACTTCATTTCTATTAAGCCATTTTTTAAGGTTTGTCCAGACAAGTCAGAATTCAACCTCCTGACAAGGCTAATGCAAAGCATAGGCCAGCTCATGTGTGGAAGGTGACCTCCTCAGAGACAGCCATTTAACCGGCTCCTGACAGCTTCAATTACAACTAATGGATCTATTTGGTGGCCATCATGCCCTGTAATCACACCATTTAGGATGTGTACAACCTTTATAGCCTATCCTAATTCCTTTCCTTTTCCTTCCCCTTGTAATTTTTTGATATAGATGTTGCCTTATATCAGAGCAGACAAAAATAGAAATTTTAAAACAATAGTTAGTGGTTAGTAACTGCTATTTATTGCCAGGAATATTTTGTTGCATAGCATAATAATGTTGGTAGATAAAGCAACATTGTTTATATCAATAAACATTTATAAAATGTTTCCATTTGAGTTACATTTCTATCTGTATAGATTAAGATGGTATACTTCATCTTGCTTTTCTTTTGGTATCTAGGTGTTAAAATGAAGATCATTTGGTGGGTCATTTTTCCCACTTATAATTGAATGTTACCAGTTTTGTAATTAAATCTCAGGTAGAGGAAACAAAGGGAACTTTGCCATCCAATTTAACACTTCATTCTTCAAAATACTACAATGAGATACAAATAAAACTGGGTTTCTTCTCTACTATATAAACAGGAATGTGTATTTATTCACAGGAAATTATCTAATTAAATTGTATCTCATTCAGAAATGTCTGGCTCTCCCAGAAAGAGTAACAAGAAAAAGGCACACTTTATTTTCCCTGTTTAAAGACATTTAAACCATTTCTAGTGGCATCTATAATTAACTAGGGGAAAAAAAATTAAAGATTTGGTTTTTCTGTTATCCACATCAGAATGATGTCTTTGATCAGTATAATGAAGAACCCCTTCTTTCTTAGGTTCTTATTTACTTATTTTATATCTGGTTTTTATTGTGATTTGATTTTGTTGTTGTTCTTCAGGGTTCTTTAGAATATTTTTCTGTATTCTGTGAGAGTCCAGGGTTGTCCATACATAATCTCACCGCAGCCTGACCCTGAAGTAATACACCCTGTCACAACTGTGACCATATCCAAAAGGTCTTCAGCTGTCAGCTGTAAAGCACCTAAAAGATACTTGGGATTTCTGCAATGGTTTCCTTGGTAATCCCTTTCTGTCCTTTGGGAAGTTCCTGGATCCCAGGCTAACATTACCAAATTGGAATGAAAGATTCTATTGTCAGGAATGTGGTCAAAAGGGTGGGATTAATTTTAGATGAGGTTAAAACAGAGGAGATGAGCATTTGAGGGTTTCTTTTATTTTACAGTTCAGATTCTAACTATATAATTATATGGCACAAACTTAAATGCTTCCTTCTGGTTAACAAATCTGTGGACTTTCCTTTAGCCTTCAAGGCCTACAAATGAAAGTTTTAAGACAACTTCAATCTCCAATGAATTAATTTCCAGCATTTTCTTACATATGTAACCTTAGATTATTTATCAAAATATTTTGAGTATTATGGACATTTTCATTTTGAATTAAGAAGGCAGTATGAGACATAGCATAGCATGCAGTTTTCACAAAAAAATATGTTTTCAGTGACCATATAGAATAGACAAAAAAAAAAGAGAGAGAAACTCATTAGTGATAGATTGTTAATTAAATTTAAATGAAATTACTAGTCACTTCAGAGATAAATGGAGAAAAAACTATGAAATTTATATAATGATCTCAAATTTAAATCAATCTCTTATTTTCCTAGTAAAAATATGCAAAAATTTATTCACACACACATTTACAATTTTATGTTATCTAATATTGTTTTACAATGTTTTCCCACTAGTATATCTTGAACAATTTTATTCAAACTATGCACAGACTTCATCAACATGAGTATTTTTTGTCAACCCTAGAACCACATTTTAATTATCATATTTTTCTAGAATATATCATCTTTACTTCCATCTAAGTTCTTAAGAATAAGTATTGGGCTGGGGATGTGGCTCAAGTGATAGCACACTCGCCTGGCATGCGTGCGGCCCGGGCTCGATCCTCAGCACCACATACAAACAAAGATGTTGTGTCTGCCGAGAACTAAAAAAAATAATAATAATTATTAAAAAATTCTCTCTCTCTTAAAAAAAAAGAATAAGTATTTACTGAATCTGTATAAAAGCTCTACTGGAAATTTTAAGTTGTAAGTAAGTAAGTTGAATAAAATTTAGGCAATCATTTTCATTCATATTATATGTAACATTTATTCTCTTCACTAAACAACCCCTTAATAGAATGCTTTAAAAAATGGGTAAATAGTCGAAGCAATCAGATAGTACTATAGAGTTTTTAATAAAGAAAAAATGAGCCAAGATCAGTGACTCACACCTATAAACCCAGGGGCTCGAGGGGAGGCTGAGGCAGGGGGATGGAGAGTTCAAAGACAGTCTCAGCAAAAGTGAGGCACTAAGCGACCCAATGAGACCCTGTCTCTAAATAAAATGCATATTAGGGCTGGGGATGTGGCTCAGTGGTCAAGTGTCCCAGAGTTCAATCACAGGTACCCTCCCAAAAAGAAAGAAAGAAAGATACAAATGAATAAATTACAGCAGTCTGTGACCTCTCTTTCCACCCCTGATTCCAGATCTTTAGTGGAAACCACTTTCCAGTCTGTTAGATTTTCTCCTAATTATTATTTACTTTCCTAACTCTAAAAAAGTTATACTAGCATTGCTTAATACTTTTTTAAAAGTTTTAGACTGTGTTTGTTAACATCATACTATAAAGAATTATGATTTAATCTCTCTTATATATATGTCTTCCCTGCAAAAACTGCACATACATATAGACACATTTCTTTCATCATCTTTTTTTCCCCCTCAGTGCTAGTGATTTAAAACAAGTTCTCATACATGTTAGGCAAGCATTCTAAAACTGACCTACATCCCCAGAACTCACCTCTTTTACATCTAGTAATTTGTCATAGAAAGAAATTCCTCCTGAACCTCTTTGTCTTCCTGACTTCTCTCCTTACCAGCTATGCAATGTCATTCTGGGACTACCTCTTCCCTCCTCCTCCCTCTTCCTTCTACCTCCCTCTTCTCCTCCTCTTCCTCAAAATTGTCTTCACTGTGATAGATTTTTTTTCTCTTGTTCTCACTTTTTTTTTCTCTCAATTTACATTCTCTCTAGCTTCCTAAGAAAGAAAGGATGAAGGGTAAATTTTTGAAAGCTTTCATTCTGAAAATGTCATATTTACTTCTCGTACTGACCGACCAATAATTTAGTTATAAGTGGAATTCTAGGTGGAAATTATTTTAGTATTAAATTCATTACTTTATTATCTTCCAGTGTTGTTATTGGAAAATCTGTGGTTATTGTGATACTCAATTATTTGTATATAACTTGTGTTTTCTCACTGAAAAGATTACGGATTTTCTCTTTGTCCTTAAAATTCTGATATTTTATCTTGATATGCTTGGCATGAGAATATTTTTCTCATACTCTGTTAGGCATAATGTGTCTTTTCAATCAGAAAATTCAAGTCATCCATCAACTCTGAGAATTTGTCCTGAAGCATGTCTTTGATAATTCTTGGCTACCACTCTCTGTTTGTTTTCTTTTTTTGGAACTCCTATTAGTCAGATGTTGGGCCTTCTAGCTAACTTTTAAAAATATTTTGGGCTGGAGATGTGGCTCAAGCAGTAGTGTGCTCACCTGGCATGCACGGGGTGATGGGTTCAATCCTCAGCACCACATAAAAATAAATTAAAGATGTTGTATCCACCGAAAACTAAAAACTAAATATTAAAAAATTCTCTCTCTCTCTCTCTCTCTCTCTCTCTCTCTCTCTCTCTCTCTCTCTCTCTCTCTTCTCTCCCCCCCCTTAAAAAAAAATTTACAAGGGAGCTGGGGTTGTGACTTAGTGGTACAGCTCTCACCTAGCACATGCGAGACCCTGGGTTTGATCCTCAGCACCACATAAAAATAAGTAAATAAAATAAAGGGTATTGTGTCCAACTACAACTAAAAAATAAAATATTAAAAAAAACTTACAAGGTGTTCCTCCAAGGTGATGAAAAAGTTTGGAAACTAGCAAAAGGTGATAATTGTACAATATTATAAATGCTCTAAATGCTACTGAATTATACACCTTAAAATTATCAATTTTATTTCATGTGAATTTTATTTCCACTGAAAATATTTCTCTCCTTTTTTTCCCCATCTCCTTGGCTTTATGTAGCTCTAGTTTGTGGAATTACATACAGACTTTAACATTTTTGCTGCTGTACTGTCACCTTTTAGTCTTTTTATTCTATAAATAGTTCTGTAAGACTTTTAGCATTTTATGACTATAATACTTTCTCCTTCTGAAAATCTTCTTTTTGTTTATCATCCTCCTGAATTGTCTTTGCCTACACAGAGGTACTTTTTTCCTTTTGTTTTGTTAATTACAATGTACCATTGCCTCTATTCCTAAATAATTCCAAAGTTTTCTGTCTTCAGAATGGTTTGCTCCTTGTTCTGGGGTTTGTTCTTGTCATTGTGGTCTGAGCTTTTCCATTTGAGTGTCAGCTGTCTCTCTTCTGTTAAGTCAGATACCACTCATATTTTCCCACTTTCAAAATGTTATTTATGTCTCTGACTAGTTGTCACCATTTCTCCTGTTCTTTGTCCTTGTGGTCTTATATCATTATATTCCTTTACTGCCCTCTCACTAGTATTTTCTGGAAGTAGCCAAGAGAAAAATTCATGTATTTGCTTTACTGAGCTTATTTTTCTTTTTCTTCTTCTTCTTCTTCTTCTTCTTCTTCTTCTTCTTCTTCTTCTTCTTCTTCTTCTTCTTCTTCTCCTCCTTCTCCTTCTCCTTCTCCTTCTCCTTCTCCTTCTCCTTCTCCTTCTCCTTCTCCTTCTCCTTCTCCTTCTCCTTCTCCTTCTCCTTCTCCTTCTCCTTCTCCTTCTCCTTCTCCTTCTCCTTCGGTACCAGGGATTGAACCAAGGGCACTTAGCCACTCAGCCACATCCCCAGCCCTTTTTTATATTTTATTTAGAGACATGGTCTCACTTAGTTGCTTAGTACCTCATTAAATCGCTGAAGCTGGTTTTGAACTTGCCATCCTCCTGCCTCAGCCTCCAGAGTTGCTGGGGTTACAAATGTGTGCCAAGTCACCTGGCCTGGGAATCATTTTTAACCTTAAAGCTCCAAGCAAGATTTTCTCTTTTTCCTTAACAGTCACAATCACAACATCTATGTAATCCAGCAGAATACTCTGTACTGGGATTCTCCACCCTGCTTTACCACTTTCCTTTTTCCTTCTATCTTCACAAAGCAGAATACTGCTATAATCATTTCTCTGCTAAAAAATGAAACAACTGCAGTGTTTTTCATTATACTTAAAATTGTATAAAAACTTCTCACCATGGCATTTAAAAAAAGACTTTATTGGGGCTGGGGATGTGGCTCAAGTGGTAGCACACTAGCCTAGCATGCGTGAGTCACTGGGTTCAATTCTCAGTACCACATAAAAATAAAATAAAGATATTGTGTCCACCTAAAAAAACTAAAAATAAATATTTTTAAAAAGACTTTATTGAAGCAAATTTGACCTACAATAAACTTTTATATATTTAGAGCATATAATTTAATAAACGTTAACATATGGATACACTCTTGCAACCATCCACAATTAAGATACCACTCTGCACTGTATGATCCCTTCTTTGTGGTATTTCTCCTTTTCTGCCTCTGTATTTGCCCTGTTTCTCTTGAATACATGATAAACTCAGAGAAAATTCTACTTGTGTTTAGAACCCTAAACTAAAATATGAATAGCTATTTCTATTAATTAAGGCTTGATCCTTAATTAATAGAAATATTAATTAGGTACTTTTAAGGTCCTATTAGATGTCAGATCACTGAGTTAATATCACACTACAGATGCACAAGACATTAATACTATAATTTTTATTTATGTATATGCCAAGATATAGAACTCTTAGGAAAACATACTTTATAACATTCAATGACATTATCTGCAGAATCTTGAGGGGAAGAAACAAGGTTTAATACCTTTACTTTCTTATTAATTAATAATAAAAGTAGCAATGCTAATAATTTGATTTCGCTGTTTGAAAAATGCTTTGAAATTTGTTGTCCCATCTGACCTTATTAAGATTAAATAACAAGACAAAATAAGCAATTAGGGAAAAAAAATTTTAAATGTCATCCACTAGTGATTTACTTTACAGCATTAATGAAGCTAGAAAGATATATAATTTTTATATTCTAATCTTTTCTAGAATGAATATTGAAAGAAAAAACAGTATGAAGTATATTTGGTAAAGATACTTGAGATAGTTTTTAGCATAAGATGTGTTTTAGGAAAACACACTTTTCTAAAGAAGTCTGAATGAAAAAGTTTTGCTGAAAATGTTGTAATACCTTGAACTTTATTTTTTTCCCCCATGGTACTGGGGATCCTCCAGCCCAGGGCTTTGCACATGCTAGACAAGTGTTCTACCATTGACCCACACCTAGCCTGCTGTGATAATTCCATAAGCCTCAGGTTTGAAGTTCCATATTATTCCCCTTGAACCACAATTTTAAAAGCATTCTGATAATATTATTCAAGTGCCAAATATAGTGTGGGTTCTTTGAAAATGGGACACATCTTAGAATAGTTTCTGACACATTTTTTTTTTCTTTTTTTTCTCTTGTGGTGCTGGGAATTCTACCTAGGACCTTGCACATGCTAGGGAAGTGCTATAGGGCTGAGCTACACCCCCAAACTTGACACATAGCATTGAATAAAGAGCTCATTAAAAGATTAAAGACAGATGATACATGGAAGTATTGCAAACCTAGGGGTCAATTTAGTATGTGTATGTATATGGGGTAAGTAGTATGCACAGCTGGTAGACTGTTTTACTGAGGAAAAGACTTTCAATTTGATTTCATTTGTAAACAGCCATTGTTGTTCCTTCCTTGATAATGTCAGAAGTAAAAAACATTTAGTTACATAATTGGTTGTTTTTATTTGATTGTTGTTTGCTGAGAATAAGATACATCATAAAGCTGCTGTTAGAATAGTTACTTTAAAAGGTTATACTGTAATATATAAGACCTTAGGAAAAATAAATTTCTATGATGCTATTTAAATTATTCCTTTGAATGTCAATGTCTTGATTTTGTCATTAAGTATGATATGCAATGAAAATAAAATCTCTACAATATTATCAAATATGTGTGTTTCTGGTTTCTCCAGAAGTGGACTCTGAGATGCAGTTCAGTTTGTGAAATATTTATAAGAGTAAAGTGGAAGGAGGGCTGGGCATGGTGGGGCACACTTGTCAACCCAGCTATTCAGAAGCCTGAGGTAGGAGGATGGCAAGTTTGACGTCAGCCTGGGAAACTTAGAGAATTGATATAAGGGACTGGGGATGTAGCTCAGAGGTACATTTCCCCTGAGTTTCATCCCAAGGGTGGGGGCAAGGAGGGAGTTGAGGAAGAAAGCAGAATTGAAAAGAGGAAAAAGTTGAACCCAGATGCAGGCAGGACAAAGAATCCAGTCAACCAGGCTGGTAGTCAAAGAGCGAATACTTCCCTAGAGTTAGTCATTGTAAGACTAAAATGTCTCAACCTTTATTCCCTTCCCTCCTCTATATCCATGGGGGTTGGTGCCAGGATCCCTGAGGATACAAAATCCATGTGTGCCAAGTCCCTTATATAAAATGGCATAGTAGGGTTTGGGGTTGTGGTTTAGTGGTAGAGAGCTCGAGGTCCAGGGTTTGATCCTTAGTGCCACATAAAAATAAATAAAGTAAAGGTATTTTATCCATCTACAACTACAGAAAAAGGTTTTATTTATTTTTTTAAAAGAGAGAGAGAGAATTTCATTTATTATTTTTTAGTTTCGGCGGGCACTACATCTTTGTTGGTATGTGGTGCTGAGGATCGAGCCCGGGCCGCACGCATGCTAGGCGAGCGCGCTACCGCTTGAGCCACATCCCCAGCCCAGAAAAAGTTTTTTATAATAAAACAAAATGGCATAATATTTACATAGAACCTATATATATCCTCCCATACACTTTGAATTACCTCTAAATTACTTTAAATACCGAATAACGTGTAAATTTCATGAAAATGGTTACTATACTGTGTTGTATAAGGAGTAATGACAAGAAGAAAAATCTGTACCTGTTCAGTACAGATTCAATTTATTTCTGCTGAATATTTTCCATACACAGATGTGGAACCCATAGATTGGTCAGGCAAACTGAACTTCATTCCCTGAAGAGGAATCTGAGGGGTGCATCTCCATGTCTATCATAATATGGCTTGTGGAGTGTGTGTGTGTGTGTGTGTGTGTGTGTGTGTGTGTGTGTACTTCCACCTAATGTTTGGCAACACAATCACATGTTTAAAAGGAAAAAAACGATTTAAAGAATTCACAGTGAAAAAAATCATATCTCATCTTCTACCTACACACATTTTCAGTAGTTCTTTATGCAAACAAGGCGAATATCATATATATTTATAATTCTCCACTTTCAAAATGTTGGCAGGCCTGGTTTCTTCTGAAGTCTCTTCTTGTCTTGCAGATTACCACCTTCTCTCTGTGTTCTCATGTGGTTTTCCATCTATGTGCACACATTCCTGGCATCTTTGTGTGTTCAAACTTCCTCTTCTTAAAAAAAAAAAAAGGAAAATGGTCTTTTTATTACAGGTGCTATCTATGAATATATTCTGATATTCTTGCAATTAGGCCTTCAACATAGGAATTTGGGGGGACACAATTCAGCCTATAACAGTCTCAACACCCAAAGCCACTTGTAATGTGGCCTTTTTTATCTTTTTTAAAGTTTTTTTTTTTTTGTAGTTGTAGATGGACAAAATGCCTTTATTTTATTTGTTGTGTGTGTGTGTTTTTTTTTTAATGTAGTACTGATGATCGAACCTAGTGCCTCACGCATGCTAGGCAAGCGCTCTGCCACTGAGATACAGCCCCAGCCCTTATCTTTTTTTTAATTTATTTGTTATTAGTTTTAATCAGTTATACATGACAGTAGAAAGCTTTTTGATTCATTGTACATAAATAGAGCACAACTTTTCATTTCTCTGGTTGTACACAATCTAAAGTCACATCATATGTACAGTCATACCTAGGGTAATGATGTTTGTCTCATTCGACCGTCTTTCCTACCCCCATGCCCTCTTCCCACCCTTCCCTCCCGTTGGCCCAATCAAAGTTCCTCCATTCTCCCCACACAAACCCCCATTATGGATCAATATCCACTTATCAGAGAGAACACTCGGCCTTGAGTTTTTTGGGATTGGCTTATTTCACTTAGCATGATATTCTCCAACTCTGTTGGTTTACCTGCAAAAGCCATAATTTTATTCTCTTTTAATGGTGAGTAATATTCCATTGTGTATATATGCCACAGATATATACCACAGTTTCTTTATCCATTCATCTGTTGAAGGGCATCTACATTGGTTCCACAGTTTAGCTATTGTGAATTGTGCTGCTATGAACACTGAAGTGTCTGTGTCACTATAGTACATTGTTTTTAAGTCCTCTGGGCATAGACCAAGGAGAGGGATAGCTGGGTCAAATGGTGGTTCCATTCCAAGTTTTCCAAGGAATCTCCATACTGCTTTTCATATTGGTTGCACCAATTTGCCGTCCCACCAGCAATGTATGAGTGTGCCTTTTCCTCCGACATCCTTGTCAACATTTATTGTTGTTTGTATTGCCGTTTCCATTTTCTCCAACTTTATTTCTTGTTATTTTCCTGTGTCAGTTTAAATTTCAGGGATATCAAATTCTGTACAGTTCCTCAAATATCCAATTTTTAAGTGCTTCTGTGCCACCCACTCTTTTTGACTAGAATTCCTACCTTCCCCCATCTTTACCTGTTTACCTGTCACCAGTAAACTGCTATTGATCCATCAAAGCTTACCCTGAGACTTTTCTGAAATTAGAAAAGCTATACATTACCAACTGTTACTTTTATTTTATTGTGTTGGTTTTATGAATTTTTATTGTGTTTTTCCTAGTTTCATAGTTTCTAAAGCTAGAACTAGGAACATATTCATTTTCTTCCAAATATGGGTGCTTGTTGTTTTTGCCCTTTTCTGTTGTGGTAACAGAATACCTGAGACTGGGTAATTGATAAAGAAAAGAAATTTATATGGTTCATCCTTTGGGAGGCTGGGAAGAATAAAACCATTGTCATCTAGTAAGGGTCTTCTTTCTGTCAGAGGGTATCATATTGAGATCAAGAAGCACATCAGCTCAAGTTTCTCTTTTTATAAAGCCACTAAAGACATCATGGGAGTCTCATCCTTATGACCTTATCTAGTCTGACTACTGCCTAAAGGACCTACCTCCAAATACCTTTAACATATGAATTTTGGGATTAAGTATTTAATACATGACCCTTTGAGGGACACGTTCAAACCATGGCACCTATATACAGAAAAAAGTCACAAATTATAAGTTCTTCCCCAGGATCTAGGTAGAGAGAAATTGAGATTTAGCAGAGAGGAGTAAAGAATTATACTTCTCATCACTCCAGGCTGGGTGGGCACGAGGAAGCCAGAGAGCATAATCCCAGCAGAACTTGCCCTCTGGCAGATACTGAGTTTTGTCTTACCCATTCAAGGGAGGACTAGGCCCTCTACAGGGACATCAGAGCACCTGCACAGTAGGACCAGGACCATATCCTCTTGCCTTGGGCAGCCTTCGAGAGATAGCCATTGGGTCTGCATTGTTCATGCAGAGAAATCAGAAGCCAAGTTCACACAAAGAAACACCTGGTATTCAGGAATTAAACTACCCAGCATGGGGCTGGGGATGTGGCTCAAGCGGTAGCGCGCTCACCTGGCATGTGTGCGGCCCGGGTTCGATCCTCAGCACCACATACCAACAAAGATGTTGTGTCCTCCGAGAACTAAAAAATAAATATTAGAAATTCTCTCTCTCTCTCTCTCTCTCTCTCTCTCTCTCTCTCTCTCTTCCCCTCTCTCACTCTTTAAAAAAATAAAAAAAATAAACTACCCAGCAGGAGAAACCCACCCATGCTTTCAAACCCTATGGTTTAGGATTTGGAGCTTCAGGTTTAAGCATGGTCATCTTTCTCCAGAATTTCCTCAATGAGCAAAATCAGGTCTATACATTGAAGACATTTGACCCTATGGGACAATAGACCAGCTTGGCCCTTACTGCTTGGTTCTTCCCAGGTGACAAATACTCACGAGGCCAAACCACCATTAAGAAACGCTTCAAGATGCTCATGACCCAGCAACCACATCCTGTTCTATGAGGGTCCCTTAAATTTCATGTCTCTTTTGTCTTCTGCTCCGTTTTGGAGAATCTGTAAGCATATGTGTCAACCTGTGAGCCATGAAGTCTTCTTACCTCCCATGCCCTTTGGAATCCGATCCCCTCATTGCCTTTGATCATGCCAGTATGAGGCCATCATGGTGACATCCTAATTAATTCATATTTTGAATGATTGCCACATTATTAAAGATAAAATAACTTGGAAAAAATGTATGGCTTCAAGCCAATCACACTTCATTTTCTTTTCTTTTCTTTTTTTTTTGGTATTGGGGATTGAGCACAAGGGCACTCTAACAACTGAGCTACATCCCAGGCCTTTCTGTTTTTTTTTTTTTTTAAGACAAGGCTTCTATAAGTTGCTGAGGCTGACCTTGAACTCATGATTCTCCTGACTCAGCCTCCCAAATTGCTGGGATTATAAGTGTGCCTCACTGTGCCTAGAACACTTTGATTTTTCAAACAGAGCACTGGCAAGTGAGTTCAAGTCACTGCATTAGAACCAAGCCCTATAATCAGCTTCATATTCAAGGCCTATAGTTTCAACTCATTTATGAAACAGTGTGGTGCCCAAAGAAAAAGTCTTCCTACAAAATACATTATTTTCATCTTGAACTAGGCCCTAAAGGGAATTAACTTGGGGACCTCTACATTTATAAAAATTTTACCTCTCATTTACCTGTATCCTTAGTAACCAGAAACCTACAAGTCAAACATAATTTTCCTCCAGTGTGAAAATATGTTCAATTTAATCCAGACACATTAATCTTCAAGGTCTTTAATTTTTTATAAATGTATCTGTTTCATTGCTTTGTGATTACTTGGAGATTAAGTCATGCTGAACTTTCATATCATTTATTTTGTCCCTAACAGGAGTTGCTCTTATACTGATCTATAATTCTTACATACAGGGAAAGTCACATTTTCTTATTTTTCTAAATCAAATTAAATTAGGCATAATTCCAGGCATCCCCCCACTTCCTAGTCTGTAGGGTCACTGAACGATGACTTCTTCCTCATGGGATGCTGTAGTCCTGGTCCTTCACCTTTGGAAAAGGCATCCAGGTGGCACTCCAGGACTGCATACCAAAGACTAAAGATTCCATTGAGGGGACCATCATGGAGGAACCGCAGGGAGTGCTACTAGGGCCCACTTCCTACAGCCATGCAGGCACCTTGCTTCTTGCTGCAAAACTGGATTCCTAAAACTCTCAGAGATCAGAAAACTAACCTTTTGCTCTTCCCAAGTGAATTTTGAAGATGAGTCTCAGTTCTCTCTTTTCCTAGAAGCACAAAAATCCATAGTTTTGAATGAGAAGGAAAAAAAAATCATCTTTCCCTTCTTTTGCAGAATGGACTTAATCAGGGGGGAAAAAAAAAGACAGAGCACATCTCTGTGGTACTTACTAAAGTACAGAGCACACTTGGTTACTGTCAGAAAATTTTTTAAAAATGTTTTTTTTTTTTCTTTAGGGGCTAGGGCTGTAGCTCAGTGGCAGAGCACTTGCCTTGCACATGTGAGGCACTGAACAATGACTTCTTCCTCTGCCATACAATGCTGTAGTCCTGGTCCTTAAATGAATTAAATATTTGACACATCCAGGCAATGTGTTAGATCTCCCAAATGGGAGAGAAACGCCTTCACTGTGACTTCTGTTCTATCATGTTGCCAGTTCTCCTTCTTCCTGCTCTCTAGTATTTTTCTGCTATGATGTTGCCCTAAAAGATTATTTTGTTTCAGAAAAGAATTGTAATTGAGGTTGCAGCCTCAGAAGTATTTTGTCATTGTAATAATAAGCAAATACGGGGGCTAGGGGGCTAGGGTTGTGGCTGAGCAGTAGGCCTCCAATGTGCAGTCCCTGGGTTTGATCCTCAGCATCATATAAAAATAAATAAATAAAATAAAGGTATTGTGGGCTGGGATTGTGGCTCAGCCCTAGAGCGCTCCCCTAGTACAGGCGCGACTCAGGGTTCGATTCTCAGCACCACATAAAAATAAAGGCATTGTGTTGTGTCCATCTACAAAAAAAAGATTCTCTCTCTCTCTCTCTCTCTCTCTCTCTCTCTCTCAAAATAAATAAATAAATAAATAAAAGCATTGTGTCCAACTACAACTAAAAAATAAATATTAAAACAATAATAAATTTATACTACTATATAAATGATTAAATGTGATAATATTTTACAATTTAATTTTATTTACAGTTTTAAATGTGTTATACATTCACATGATAAGTATAAAGCTGGACGTGGTGGCACCCACCTGTTCTCCCAGTTATTCAGGAGGCTGAGGCAGGAGGTTCATAAGTTCAAGGCCAACCTGGATGATTTAGCAAGGGCTTGTCTCAAAATAAAAAAAAAAAATTAGGGTGCTGGGGATGTAGCTCAGAGGTAGAGAACTCAATCCCAAGTATCACAATAAAAGGAAGGAGGAAAGAAAGAGTAAAATAATCTTCTCTGTTCCTATGTGAGTTACACCACTTCTGTTTCTAGAGATAGCTAATATGAAGAGGTTTTGTGTATCTTTCTGGGGATAATTTATACACATACACACAGTTTGCATTTATTTTTTCTTCAATTTTTACATAAAAGATAACATACTATACACAGCATTCCTTGCTTTTTCTGAGTAACATTAGATCATGAAGATGATTTTGTATCACTCAAGGAGCATCTTGATAGCTACTGTATCCCATTGTGTACATCCTTGATTGATGAAATCTTTGGATATTACAAACAGTGCTTTAACAAGTAATCTATTTCATACATCATTTTATACATGAGTGAATGAAGTCTGGGATAAATTCCCAGAAGAAAACCTGTTAGTTTGCATTGTTAATTCTGTGAGATAGTGCCAAAATGCCAATTTACACTCGGCTGACAATGTATGGGAACACAGTGTTTAATCAGACCTTTAGATAATTGCTAATTCTAAAATGATATCCCCGTCTTGTTTTAAGGTGTGTTTCTGAATTTGTGAATAAAGTTGAGCATTTTTCAGTGTGTTTAAGAATCATCTGTATTTTCTCTTCTGTCAACAGCCCATTGGTCTTTCTTTTATTGCTTTATAAGCACTCTCTGTATTAGAAAAATTAGCATCTGTCTTTGGTAAAAATAGCAAATATTTTCCCCAGTTTTTCATGGGTTTTTTGTAGTTTTTTTCTTTCTTTTTTTCTTTTCAGCCCTGGGGGTCAAACCTGGAGCCTCATGCATGTCAGGCAAGCATTCTACATTGAGCTACACTTCCAGCCCTGTCCTTTTCTTTTGAAAAACTTTATTTTTATTTTTCTGCAATCAAATTTATTAATTCTTTCTTTGGTGGCTTTTGAGTTTTGTGACTTATTTAGGAATAGACTTCCCACCCTAAATTCGTGTGTATATGTGTTACTGGAGATTGACCCCAGGGGTGCTATACCACAGAGTCACAGGTGGCAGCCATCACAGATCTTTTTATTTTTTATTTTGAGACAGGGTCTCATTAAGGTGCCAGGGCTGGTCTTGACCTTGCAATCCTCTTGCCCTGGTCTCCTATGTAGCTCAGATTACAGGCACTTGCCACTGTGCTTGGCCTTAAATTTTTCTTTGTAAACAAAACCTCTGAGGTTTCTCCTAGTTTTTATAATTTCACTTTTTATATGTAAATATTCAAACCAATTGGAATTCTTCCTTTTTAAAAAAATATTTTTAGTTGTAGATGGACACAATACCTTTATTTTGTTTATTTATTTTTTTAATGTGGTGCTGGGGATTAAACCCAGTGCCTCACATGTGCTGAGCAAGCACTCTACCACTAAGTCACAACCCCCGCACCCAATTGGAATTCTTAAATGTAAGTTAGCAGATATACAATTCAATTTATTTTTCTTATTTTTTCTAGATGTCTATCAGTAGTCCAAACACCAATTTTATATAAACCTTTTCCCCTGCTCATTTGAAATGCTACTTTTATAATTTACTAAATTTTATTTCTGAGCATTTTCATTTGTTCCATTGATGCTTTTCATTAATATTTTGCCCCCAATTTCTAGGCTCTCCCAATATTTTTATAAATAGTGTTTCTTGCTTCTTTATTTTTTTTAGTTGTAGATGGACACAATGCCTTTATTTTATTTATTTTTATGTGGTGCTAAGGATAGAACCCAGTGTCTCACAGGTGCTAGGCAAGCACTCTACCACTGAGCCATAACCTCAGCCTCATTGCTTGCTTCTTTTTTTTAATGGCATGGGGGATACATTATAGTCACTGCACCCATTGATATTATTCCTGCCAAATTTGCTGGTGGCAGCCTTGTTGCTGATCCAAAGGATACTTTAAAATTCTTGTAATTATTTTATTTATTCTCTGAAATCTTTGATGCTCTTGACAACTTCTTGAAGTTCTCCCCTTTTGTTTCAATAACCCATTTTTCTTCTTTATTCTCTATTTCAGACCTTTCTTCCCCCATGCCATTTCCCCCTTAAGCTGGCAGCAAATCCTGCTTCCCTGCCAATCATAGCCTCACATCCTCCTGGCTGAAGAGGTCAGTGATGTTCAGTAGTAGGCATATGACCCAAGTAAGGCCAGTCTTTCTATTTGGAACCAATGAGGAAAACACTCTTTCCTTTTGGATATTGGAAATATTGGAATGAAGTAAAATACAAAAAGATGCAGAGGTGAGAGACGAGCAATGGAGAAACAGAGAAAAAACTGCAAGCACTTAGGAAAGAAAAATTCAGTCTGTTTCAGTCCTGGTCACCTCTAATAACAGCCCTGCCGCCTTTTCCTGAAACCTCATTCTTTTCTTTTGGTGCTGAGCTTCTTTAGTGTCCTTCTAGTAATTTCTACTGCTTTTCCCTACCTCATTTTTAGTAACAATAAAATAAAGATTAATAGGTAGAAGTCAGATTGTAATTGGCTTAGAAATGAATGATATAAAATACCCAAGAATAACCATAACAAGATATGGACAGGAACGATATAAATAAAACTACAAAATTTAACTGAAGACCATAAAAGAAGATTTGAATAAGGGTGAGCCCTACCAAGTTCCTAGATAACAATGACTATTATAAAGATGTCAGTTCTTCTCAAATTAATTTATAGGCTTAATACAACTCTAATCAAAATCCCACACATGGTACCTTTTGAAGCTTGAAACAGTGGTTCTAGCGTTGATTAACTAGGAAAAATAGAGAAGAGCCAAGAAATACTTAAAAAAAAAATGATAACAGAAAGAGTGAGCACCCAACTCCAAGGATTCAACAAGTATACCTCTGTATCCATCTCTGGGTCCAACTGACCCTTGCTTGGGCACAGTTGATTGGTCCGTGAATATTCTTCCTTTTACCTAAAGTAACTTTAATATGTTTCTGTTGCATGGAACCAAAGAGTCCTAACACACAGACTTGCTCCGTGATGTATTAAAAGAGATTAAAACAAAGCACATAAACATTTATAAGCATAGCTTTAGAAAAGATGAAATACCAATAAATAAGTACTATTACTTATAAAATGATGCAAACAAAAAAGTTGGCATCACATTACAATGTGTAAAAGAAAATTGTTGAATATAGTTTGGTTGCCTGTGAAAACTTAAAATGTCAATCAATAACATATACTAGGGCTGGGGATGTGGCTCAAGCAGTAGCGCGCTCGCCTGGCATGCGTGCGGCCCGGGTTCAATCCTCAGCACCACATACCAATAAAGATGTTGTGTCCACCGAGAACTAAAAAAAAATAAATATTAAAAATTCTCTCTCTCTCACTCTCTCTCCTCTCTCACTCTCTCTTTAAAAAAAAAATAACATATACTAATATTAATCCCTGATGTTAAATGTAAAAAGAATTCAATTTGAGTGGGTATGAAGGTGCATGCCTCTAATCCTAGCAACTTGGGAGACTGATGCAGGAGGCTTGCAAATTCCAGATGGGCCTTGGCAACTTGGCAAGACCATGTGTCAAAATAAAAAGTAATAAATAAAAAAAGTTGACTATGTAGCTCAGTGGTAGATAGCCTCTGGGTTCAATCCCCAGTGCTGGGGTATGGGGAGGTGTTCAATGTAAAACAAATAAATATTAAAACATGTACCTGAAACAGTCAATGTTTGTGAAAGTGCTAGTTGAAAATCTAGAGGAATACTTAGGGAACCGTTTATCCATTCTTGAGCTAAAGGAAGAATTATCTAAGTACAAAATCAATAGGCTAAATCACAAAAGGAATCAAAATCAAAGATTTGACTAGGGGATGAAAATTTTATAAGTCCAACAGAAACTATCAAACACTGAAAAGTAAATTACAAAGTAGAAAGATCTTTCAAAATAGCTGTCAAAAAGTGTGTAGCAATTTAAATCAATAATGTGTGTAGCAGTTTAAATCAATAATGTGTGTAGGAGTTCCAATCAATAATGAAAACACTGAAACTTCAGTGGAAAAGGTACAAAAACCAAGTGCTGCAGACAAATCTTAAAAGGAGAAATACAAACGGTCAATAAGTATGTGAAACAATTTGCTTTGAATCGCTTTAAAGTAGCAAAATAAAACATAAATGGCATTTTATTCTACTTAAAGAAAAGATACTAAGATGTATAAAATTTAAGGTGGTGAGGTTGTTTCAGAAATATGCATGAACACACTCTCCTGTTGTGAGGCTAAACAGGATGTGTATTTTAAGAAAGCAATTGGCAGCTAGGCATGGTGGTTCACACCTGTAATTCTAGCAGCTGGGGAGGCTGAGGCAGGCAGATTCTCAGCTCAAAGCCAGCCTCATCAATTTAGCAAGGCCCTAAGCAATTCAACGAGAACCTGTCTTTAAATAAAATATAAAAATAGGCTGGAGATGTGGCTCAGTGATTAAGCACCCCTGGGTTTGGTTTAATCACCAGTAGCAACAACAACAACAACAACAACCAAAAAAAGAAAAAGAAAAGAAAGAAAGCAATTGGCAACGTATAACAAAAAATTTTTAAAGGCCCATACTTTGACTCAAATTCCACTTCTAGAATCTAACCTGGCATAATGATTAAGAGTATGAAATGTACCCCTTTCTCTCAAAAGTCTAACTGTGTGTGAAAACATAAAACAGAGAGAAAAGAGCAGTAGGAAAAGAGGGGTGGCATTAAGCTCTGGCTCTGGTCCTGGACGTCCCTAGAACAACACTGGCTCCTCAGACTCTTTGAGCTATCTCAAATTCATTTTCTCCTTACCTTTCTTAGTTTCTGTGCTTTGCTCAAGAAGATGATTGACTCACCTAACAACTCTGGCTTGAAATGTATATCCCTTCGTTCTGCTAGATTAATCTAGTACAACTTTTGGTAAGAGGTAGGACTGCTTTGAGTCACTGTAGTTGGTTCCAGTCCAAGCTTAATTAGTTTGGAATTAAAATGAATTCAATACTGGCACCTTTTAGAACACCTACCTAAAACAAAATATCAGTTTGACAAATCCTTTTTGGATGAGATGTGTTGCTGAGATTTTTAACAAAAACAAAGCAATGTTTACTACATCAAGTAGATGGGAAGCAAAAATTAGAATTTACCAGACTAGTGAGACAGAACTGGTACATGTGGGTAAGTGACTAGGTAACAATGATCAAAACAATGAAACTCAATGTCCTGAGGAGGTGCTCTCACATTGAATCATTTCCTTGTTGATGGATCAAAGCTTTCAACACGGTTGATGGTTGACTACTTCTTTCTCATCTTCTTCCTCAGCTATGTTCTCCTGGTAATTCTCCTTTGTCACATTTTCCCTTGGTTTTAAATAATAATTGTACTAGTCCAAATAAAGTCTAGACTAATATAATAAGAGACAAAAATACTTAAACATGGGAGTTATTTCTCATGTAATATTATGTGTGTATGGTCTAGGAGTAATATGGTGGCTCAGTGGATTAGGGAATCTGAGAGTTTCTAAATGTCTTATATCCATTGGATGTAGCCCTCAACCATGTAGTCCAGTTTATCCAGCCATCATATTTACATTCAACTCCATGAAAAGCAGGGAACATGCTTCTTTCTTGTAAAGGCCATAATCCAAAAGTTGTAAGTATCAATTCTGCTAAATCCCTTATAATTGTAACTTCAGTCATATGGCCAAAATTAGCTGCAAGGATGCTTGAAAATGTAGTTTGCATTCAAGTGGTATGTACCTAACTAAACCTGTATTTTGCAGAAAAGTAGCACTTTCTAGCACATTCTATATACTGATGTTTACTCAATATCTTTGAGTTCAAATTTCACTTTCGATATTCAAAATTATCCATTTGATTGTTTACTGAACTCTTATATATTCAACAAATATTTACTGAATGCCTGTATTACCAGTCACACACACAAAAAAGTGATGCTTCTCCAACTTGAATGTTACTCACAACTCTGTCATGTTCCCATATGACCACATCATATTCTTTAAGCCATTATTCCTCCTGTCAGAGCATCCGCACCATTGTTCAACCAGCTGCCTGATTCAGAAATGAAGCTGTCTCACCTTTACATTCTCCCTTCACCCAAGCAATCTCCAGGCCTCGTCAAATCTGTAACCTAGATAGATCTCTCCATTCTAGACCCTTTTGTCCACACTGCATTTTAACTCTATCACATAGGGCTTAGTTTCTCTCTTTTTTAAAAAAAGTGAAATATAAGAGCATGCAATAAAGTATGTAAAGTGCACTAGCATAAACATAAAACTCAACGAGTTTTATATGTGTACATGTGTGCATATCCAGTTATCCACCTCCAGACTAAGAAATGTCTCAAGATTCTCTGTATCTGGAGCTGGGGTTGTGGCTCATTGGTAGAGTGCTTGCCTAACATGTGTGAGGCACTAGGTTCAATCCTTAGCACTGTACAAAAATAAACAATTAAAATAATGGTATACTATTCATCTGCAACTACAAAAAAATTTAAAAAAAGAAAGATTCCATGTATCCCTTCTCAAATACTGTTTCTCTTGTTTAGATAATTGTTTCTGCCTTTTTATGTTTGCACCTAATGCAATAAACTCACTGACCACTGACCATCTTTGAGTTTAACTCTGTTTCTCTGTGTGTATTTTATATATGGGTATGTGTGTGTTTTATTATTGTCATTGTGGTATGGGGATTAAACCCAGGGTCTCACTCTACCTAGGCAAGTGCTCTACCACTAAGTTACACCCCCCAGCCCTTTGTATTTTATTTTGAGGCAGGGTCGTGCTAAGTTACCCAGGCTGACCTCAAATTCAGGATTTTCCTGCCTCAGCCTTCTGAGTATCTGAAACTACAGGTATGTGCACCCAGCTAAACACATACATGTTTATAAATATATATTATGTAGATGTATATTCGAATATATACATGCTGTGTATGTGTGTATGCATGTGTGTGTGTATGTGTGTGTGTGTGTGTGTGTGTGTGTGTGTATCGTTTGCCCTTACCTCTGGGATTTCACCTGACTCTGATCCTCTCCTCTCCTTTGCACTGGTTAATACTGCTGTAATTCAGATCTTGAGTGAGAAATCACTTTTATCAAGAGGCCCTGTCAGTTGTGGTATGGGGATCAAGGCACAATATATGTATGTATGTAATGGTCATAGTGAAACCCATTAATTTTTACAGCTAATATTTGTTAATAATTTACTACTAATAAATAATTTTGTTATGATTGTCTCAACTTGGAAAAAAGAGAAAGAAAATTCATGTGAATATGTTTTTATTTAGAATATATTGTTTTGAGTAAATAAATGAGAGACAATGTTATACTAGTCAGAAAGACCTGGTCACAAAAATATTTTCATTCCTAATATTAGTTTAAATATTGCTGCTGTAAAGTTAGCTTGCAAATTAATAATATTTAGGCCCTAGCTTCTCTGAGTGAGTCTTAGGAATATAAATATCACTGGGGGCTGGGGCTCCGTGGTAGTGCACTTGCCTGGCATGTGTGAGGCACTGGGTTCGATTCTCAGAACCACATATAAATAAATAAAATAAAGGCATATCAACAACTAAAAAAATTAAAAAATAAATATAATTGAAAGTAAGCCTGCAAATATTTGGGTTTTAAAAAAATATTTATTTTTTAGTTACAGGTAGACACAGTATTTTTATTTTTTATTTTTATTTGGTGCAGAGGATTGAACCCAGTGCCTTATGCATGTTAGGTGAGTGCTCCACCTCTGAGCCACAACCCCAAACCCACATATTTGTTTCTAGTTAACTATTTTTGTAATTTACTGACAGTGGAGTATACACACTTTGGTTACAGTTTGATAAATTTTGATGATTGATTATGAATAAGCAATATCTCAGTTGAGATGTAGAACTTTTCCATCACCCTAAATAGTTCCTTTGTGCCCTCTAATCAATCCCTTCTAGAGTTAGCCTCTGTTCTGATTTCTCTCGCAACCCATTGTTTTTGCATGTTCTGAATGCCATATAAGAATCACACAGCACATGCTTATATGCTTGGCTTCTTTTCTCAATGTGTTTTTAAGTCTCATCCATGCCATTGCATATGTAAAGACTTAGTTCATTCTTCATTACCAAAAAGTACTCCATTGTAGCATATATATAATGATTCTTTTCTCAATTTCACCAATTCTCATATTTGTAGATTGTGGGTTGTTTCCTGTTCTGGACTATTAAGAATAAAGAACTCTAACTGGGCATCGTGGCACATGCTGATCCCAGCAGCTCTGGAGGCGGAGGCAAGTTCAGAGTCAGCCTCAGCAATTTAGCGAGACCCTAAGTAACTTAGCAAGATCTTGTCTCAAAATAAAAAAAATAAATGGGCTGGGGATGTGACTCAGTAGTTAAGTACCCCTGGGTTCAATCCCTGATACCAAAAAAAAAAAAATAGAGAATAAAGAACTATGAACATTTATACTTAACTCTAACTCTTTTTATGAATATATGCTTTCATATTTAATAAAAATATGGAAGCTGAATAGCTGGATCATAGAATAGATATATTTTTACCTTTGTTGGAACCCGCTAGTTTCTAATCAGTAGTTTGTACCATTTTACACTCCAATCAGAAATATGTGCAAGTAGCCATTATGAAGTCAAACAACAACAAATGCTGGCGAGAATGTGGGGAAAAGGGTACTCTTGTACATTGCTGGTGGGACTGCAAATTGGTTCAGCCAATTTGGAAAGCAGTATGGAGATTCCTGGGAAAGCTGGGAATGGAACCACCATTTGACCCAGCTATTGCCCTTCTTGGACTATTCCATGAAGACCTTAAGAGAGCATACTACAGGGATACTGCCACATCGATGTTCACAGCAGCACAATTCACAATAGCTAGACTGTGGAACCAACCCAGATGCTCTTCAATGGATGAATGGATTAAAAAAATGTGGCATTTATACACCATGGAGTATTACGCAGCACTTAAAAATGACAAAATCATGGAATTCGCAGGGAAATGGATGGCACTAGAGCAGATTATGCTTAGTGAAGCTAGCCAATCCCTAAAAAACAAATACCAAATGTCTTCTTTGATATAATGAGAGCAACTAAGAATAGAGCAGGGAGGAAGAGCAGGAAGAAAATATTAACATTAAACAGAGACACGAGGTGGGAGGGAAAGGGAGAGAAAAGGGGAATTACATGGAAATGGAAAGAGACCCTCATTGCTATAAAAAACTACATATAAGAGATTGTGAGGAGAATTGGAAAAAAAAACAAGGAGAGAAATGAATTACAGTAGATGGGATAGAAAGAGAAGGGGGGGAGGGGGATAGTAGAGGATAGGAAAGGTAGCAGAATACAACAGTCACTAATATGGCATTATGTAAAAATGTGGATGTGTAACCGATGTGATTCTGCAATCTGTATTTGGGATAAAAATGGGAGTTCATAACTCACTGGAAACTAATGTTTGATATATGATATGTCAAGAGCTTTGTAATGTTTTGAACAACCAATAAAAAAAAAAAAAAAGAAAGAAATATGTGCAAGTTTTAGTCGAGCCACACATTCACACCAAAGTCTGGGGTTGTCAGTTTTTTCTCTTCTTCTTTTTTCTTTAAATTTTTTTTCAGTTATTCTAATGCTTGCCTTATTAGATATAATTAGATATTAGATATAATTAGATATTAGATATATGGTATAGCTTTAGTTTGCATCGTCCTAATGAGATAGGACATGTTGAGCCTAAAAGGTTTTTGTTCTGAATCCTCAGGTGTGGCCCTTCATTCTCATTCTTTCAAACTGGCTGCAGGAGTTCTAAAAGTCACTCTGAAGTACAGGCAGAAGGAAGAACAGAGGATCCAGGTCCTCCAGTCACATGAGCATCTACTGATTCTTGGACTTCAGCTGTTATGGTTTGGATATGGCTGAACTGTCTCCCAGGGGCCTGTGTAATTGATGGGGGCTTAGTCCCCTGTCGGCAGCATTGTGAGACAGTGGAAACTTTGAGAGGGGAAAGCTAGGGGGAGGTCACTCGGGGCCTTGCCATAAAAGTAGTTCTCCTAAGAGGTTGTCCTAGAAGGAATGTCTGACCTGAGTCAGCTCCCTTTTCCTCCTGGTTTGAGATGTAATGCTTCTTCCCACACAAACTCTGCCATTTGTCAAGGGGCCCTCCCCAGAGCCTATGTTATACTGTTTGGACTTTCATCAACCAAAACTGTGAGCTAAATAATCTTTTCTTTATAAACTTATTCTGTATCGGGTATTTCATTATAGTGATGAAAAACAGACTAATACATCCCTTCATATCTCATTGGTCAAAATTATGTCACATGGCTACTCCAGTCTTCCAGGAAAGCTGGGAAATGTAGTTTCTAAACTTGACCTTCCGGGTATCTAGTGCTGTATAACAAAGCAACTCTAAACTTAGTGGTTTAGAATGAAAATGTTTTTTCTCACAAACATGCCATTTGAGGGAAGCTCAGCGGGGACAGCTTGTCTCTGCTTCCCTTGGCATTAACACAGCAGCAGTTGATGCTGGCTGCTGGCCATGGGGATTCACACAGTTGGAACTGTGGTTAGAACACCTACACATGACTTTTTCTTGTGGCGTCTTGGTTTCCCACACCATGATCCTGACTCCCAAGAGTAAGGTTCCCAAGAGAGGCCAAGGGAAAATAGTATGGCTTTTAAGATCTAGGCCTGTAAAGTCACCAAGCATCACTTGTGCTGCAGTCTATTTATTTATTCTTAAATATTTTTAGCTGTAGATGGAGACAGTATCTTTATTTCATTTATTATTCATTTTATGTCATGCTGAAGATCAAATCCAGTGCCTCACACATGTGAGGCAAGCTCTCTACCACTGAGCCATAACCCCAGCCCAGGCACTTTATTTATTGTGGCAAACAGGAAGTTCTCCAAAGGTTAAAGAGGAAGGGAGATAGATTTTTACCCCTTGATGTGGGGATGGCAAGGTCTAAAAAGCAAATGGGACTGAAATACTGCAATGGCCATATTGGAGAAACACAATCTGCTACAATTTGGCATGTTACTTGTGGAGTTCTCTTCACAAGAAAGATATGGTAAATAGATATTGGGTAAGGAAGTTAAATTCTGTTATGTTCTTTACACATATCACATTATAATTGTGTGCTTTCCCCCATGAGATTGTAATCTTCACAAAGGAAGTAGCCAGATTTACCTATGTTCTTAACTATTGGTTCCTTACAGCCTAAAGGGGGGGGGTGTAGGGGAGGGGGTCAGTCAGGAAATATTTATCAGTTGGGTGTGGCTCCACATACCTGTCATCCCAGAAACTGAGATAGGAGGATTGCAAGTTCAAGGCCGGCCTGGGTAACAAGGCCAGATTGAGTCATAAAAGTAAAAAACAATAAAAAAGCCTAGGGACTTAACTTCTTGGTATTAGTGCCCCCGGGTTCAATCTTTTTTTTTTTTATTACCCCCCAGAAAAGGAAAGAAATGATCATTAAGTTAGTGTTACACTAAATAAAACTGCGTATAGAATATTAGTCGTAGAAAAATACTGTGATTTAAGCATTAAGAAAGAATGTGAAATTGAATTTTAAGTTAATGACCTGCAAAAAGCCTAATGAATATACACTGTTATGTGTTAAAGATTTAAAAATATCTCATTTCACCTTCTTCTATTTATTTGTTTTAAATGGTACTGGGCACTAACTCAGGGGTATTCTACCACTGAGTTGTATCCTTCTGAGGGGTTTTTGTTTGTTTAACAGTGCACCTTCTAAAATGAAAAGCAAAATACTACTTTCTTTCTTAGAAATCTGTGTACACATAAATGGCAGTATGATTATAATGTGCAAAGAGGCATCTCTTTTAAAGCATCTTTCTTACAGTGAGGTCATCAGAGACACATGCCAGCCTGCATGATTTTTTTGTGTGTGAATTTTTTTATATTGGTTTAAAATATCCAACCCTTAGCCACTATTTGCTATTTCTGGAGACAATTTGGAAACTATGGCCTCCCTAATCCCCCCTGGATCAGGATTGAGGCCAGGAACATGTTGAGTCAGTTAGCTATCTCTTCTCCATCCTTAAATACATCATTGGTTTACATAGTTTATGATCTTTCCTGATTTATTTTCGTTGATATATTTAAATCTTCATTATTGTTTTTATTTGCTTTATAATCCCTTTCAAAGATCTTCAAAGGTTTTGGTTTTGAGTCCATTTAATAACTACTTTACCAAGAACCATGTCTTCCCATGGCATATTCCTTAGGAATGTGACAAGCATTCTCATACAGTGATGGTGAGAATTTGTTTATTAATACTGGGGGATTGAACCCAGGGGCACTTTACCACTGAGCCACATCCCAAGCCCTTTTATTTTTTTAATTTTGAGACAGGGTCTCACTTAGTTGTTTAGGACCTCACCAAGTAGCTAAAGATGACCTTGAATTTTTGATCCTCCTGCCACAACTTCCCAGGTCGCTGGGATTACAGGCATGTGCAATAACACCCTGCTGAAGCTTAAAGTTTAAAACAGGTAAGAGATGAGGAAGTGTAACAGCCCACTTTATGCTATGCTTTGAATATAGCCCTTGCTGCTCTGCCACTGTGACTTATTTTTTTTTTTAATTTATTTTTTAGTTGTAGTTGGACACAGTATGTTTATTTTATTTATTTATATATGGTGCTAAGGATCGAACCCCGGGCCTCACAGGTGCAAGCCAGTGCTGACCACTGAGCAACAACCCCAGCCAACTGTGACTTATTTTTTAAAGGACAAGTTTCTTTCTCTTCTTGTCTCCCCTCTCCTCCCTAATCTCTTCCCCTCCCTAATCTTGGGGAAATAGGTTTACCTTTCTTCCTTATCCAATGCAGAGTTATCTGTCCTTGAGCACACACCCACCACAGAAATGAATCCATTCAGACCAGATTTCAGAAATTACTATCTCCAAAATTAACAAGTGAATTACAACACAGACCAAGAATGTGTAGAACCTAGCCTTTGATCCACCTCTTTTAAAAACTCCTGTTCCACTTGAAGCACAGAATCATTGCCTCTGGGACAGGAGTGCCCTGTCCTAGCAAAGCATTAAATATTTTTCCTTTTTTTTCAAAAATGTGTCCTTGTTTTGTATTGTCATGGGGACAAGGAACCAGCTTTTGGTAACAACATCTCCAAACCCTGCTCCTCTTGCCTTCCTGCTTTTGTGCTGCCTAAACAAAGCTCCATTACAGTAATCACCATTCTGAATGGGAACTGTGTGTCTGTGAACACATGAGAAAGGATGAGCCTTGTCACAGCTGATAGCATGGAAGGAAAAGAAAGCTTGCGCCAGTGGCTGTTAACATCTGGAACTTTCAGCAGAAATGAGAGATCCAGAGAGCACTGGTCCTACCCATTAAATTAGCCAGCCCCCCTGTAATGGGTAATCCTACAAAAAGCAAGGAAGTGTCCGCTGCCACATTCTCTGGAAACATAAAAAGGTATAAATGTTGCCAAAGGCTCAGTCCTTGTCCCTGATGCCAATCCAATAATGAGGACATGGTTTTGAGAAAAGGAAAAAGAAGATTTACTTCTTTGCTAGCAAAGGAGAAACACAAGCGACTCCTGTCCCAGAGACTGTGATTCTGCTCATCAGTGGGAACAGGGGTTTAAAAGAGGTGACTGAAAGGTTACATTCCACCATATTCTCATTCTTGAGTTGTAACTCACTTGTTAATTTGGGAGATAGTAATTTCTGATACAATCCCCAGACTCTAGTTCATTTCATTTCTGTGGTAGGTGTGTATTCTGGAACAAGTAATTCTGCCTAGAATGGGAAAGAAAGATAATCCTATTCCCTTGAGATTAGGGAGGGGAGAGATTAGAGAGGAGCAGGGAGAGGGGAAGAGAAAGAAACATGTCCATTTTAAAAAATAAATTACAGTGGCAGAGCAGCAAGGGTTATATTCAAGGCATAAAGTGGACCACTGCTTCATGATTTGGCAGATTTATCTCTTTATCTACAAACTTTCAAATAAAACTACCCTCCTTGAAGTTAATTTTTTAAAAATATGCTTTTAGTTGTAGATGGACACAATACTTCTTTATTTTTATGTGATGATGAGGATTGAGCCCAGAACCTTATACATGCTAGGCAAGTGCTCTACTGCTGAGCTACAATCCCAGCCCAAGTTAATTTTTAATATTAATTTTTGATTAATTAATATTATTTTTTATTATAGAGCTCTAGAGCAGCACTCTTCACAAAGAATTATTTGAATTTAAACTTTCTCTTTCTTTCTTTTTCCTGTGGTGCTGGGGATTGAACCCGGGGCCTTGTGCATGCGAGCAGGTGCTCTACCAACTGAGCTATATCCCCAGCCCTTGAACTTAAACTTTTTCAAAAAATAAAAATTTTAGGTTTTTCTTGAACCCCAGGAGAACAAATAGACCCCAATATGTCCTATTTTTTTTTCTTTAGGTATCGGGGATTGAACCCAGGAGTGCTTAACCACAGAGTCACATCTCCAACCATTTTTGTATTTTATTTAGAGATAGGGTCTCACTGAGTTGGTTAGGGCCTTGCTAAATTGCTGAGACTGACCTTGAACTCAAGATCCTCCAGCCTCAGGGTTCCAACCCTCTGGGATTACAGGCCCAAACCACCACACCCAGCTTCTTAAAATTCTTTTTTCTCCCAGGAACTGCTCTGTTGGGCTAGGCAAACTTTATCTCCTGGTAGCCCATTTCATTCCCCCAACTCCACTCCTCTTTCACCCCTAAACCTACAGACATTTGTTCTTACTCCACTTTTCTTACCATTCCTGAGCACTTTTTTTTTCTTTTTAATTTGTTTTTTGTTTTAGGTGGATACAATATCTTTATTTTACATTTATGTGGTTCTGAGGATTGAACCAAGTGCCTCATGCATTCTAGGCGAGTACTCTACCACTGAGCCACAACCCTAGGGCCCCCTGAGCTCTTTATTATGTAAACCGAGTTAATATCTTTGCTAAATTGTTGCCTTCTCTTAATGTTCTTTCTCTCTTTTTTGGTATTCAGGATTAAACCCTGGGTCTAAGGTGTTAAGCACAAGTTCTACCACTGAACTACAGTTCAAGTTCCTCTACTAATATACTTGAATTCTAAATCTGTGCTGTCCTTCAAATATGCAACTTTGTGCCTACTGAGCATTGGGCTAATTCTATTTCAGATATACTGCAAGTGTATACACAATGAATTTTAAACACAATACAAAAAATATATATAAAATAGTTCATTAATAATTTTCATACTGATTGCACATTGAAATGATTATATTTTATTATATTGAGTTAAATAAAGTACATTATTAAAATTAGTTTCATCTTTCATCTTCCACTTTTATTTTATTTTTTTCATCTTCTACTTTTAAAATGCGGCTAATAGAACTTTTAAAATTACAAATGTGGCTCGTATTATATTTCTATTGAACATTACTGGTCCAGGTCAAGGTTGTCAAACTTTTTCTACAAAGGGCCAGATGGTAACAAAGACTTTTTAATTGACCAATGTTTAGTCAGGCTCAAATCTTCTCCTAACCCATCTGTGCACTTCCTCCTAAAATCTAGTTTTAGCTGGGCATAGTCCCAAACCTGTAGTTCCAGCTACTTGGGAAGCTGAGGCAGGAGGATTGCAAATTCCAGGCCACCCTCTGCAACTAAGGGAGACTTTTTAATGAGACCCTAACTCAAAAAAGAAAACGGTTAGGCTATCCTGGTACAAAGAAAAAAAATTTAAAAGGACAGGGGATGTAGCTCAGTGGTAAAGCACCCTAGGGCTTGTGAGTTGAATCCCTAGTACCATAAATAAAAGAAAAATCCAGTTTTAGCAAAAACTCCCCACCCTATTTATCTTATCTGATTCCTCATCCTCTACCATCCCCAGGGGATATCAGAGAAACCCATCTTTCTTCAGCAAGAACTGTATGATGTTAGTTTAACCAGAAGCCCTCTCACCTCTGATGTTTCCTCCTAGTAATTTTCCATCTCTTATACCTCCCCGCACCCTGTTCTTTGGCTATAAATTCCCATTTGCTATGGTATATTTAGAGTTAAGCTTAATTTCTCCCTGCCCATCACAAGTCCTCATTGCAGCAGGCCCCTATACCTATAGTGATGGTCCTGAACAAAGTCTTCTTTATAATGCTGAAACAAGTATCATTGGATAGCTTTTTCCTTAGCAACAGTAATTATTTTAGCCTTTGGGGGTCACAAATTCTCTGTCATAACAACTCCATTCCAACCCTTGTAACACAACAGCAGCCACAAATATTAAACTGGTGAGTTTTGCTGAATTCCAATAAAATTTCATTTATAAACACTAAAATTTCAATTAGAAATCATTTTCATGTCATGAAATACTCTTTAAAAAATTTAAAGCTATTTAAAGATATAAAAGCTTTTCTTAACTCAAATAGTGCAAGTCATACATCAACTACATGTGTTCTGATCAACAATGGGATCCTGGGGATGCAGTTATCTTTACTAGCAGAGAAACGGTCTCATGGACCAGGCTAGTTGAGTGACTGCATTCAGTTACTGCATTCATCATTTCATTAATGAACACAGGTAACAATAGGTAATCTCATTTAGTGGTGCAGTTTCAACTGGGTCATTCAGATATGAGTGACCTGGGGGCAAGATCTTGTGAATTATTTTTCCCCCAGAAGAAGCTAGGAATTCAAATTTTTACATAAAAAATTTTCTACATTTATGTGTTATCCACTATGTTATTTTAAACTAATGAATGAACCAAAAAGTTTATTCAGGTCAAACAAAATATGTCCATGGGTTAAATTTAGCTCTCCAACCACCACCGTTTTTTGGGGAGTGGTACATGCCTTCTACTACTGAGCTGTACCATCAGTCCCCCTGATAACTTTCAATATGACATAATTCTGCAGTTACTACTTCATGATTCCAAGGATGATTTTGTGTTATATCAAAATATTTTTCTTAAGAAACAATCATAATCTACACATTACAACATCACTCTGCACCTTCTTATTTATTTCCTCCACTTCTTATGGTTTTCTCTTTGTGAAAATGTATTCTTTCCTAAAACTGACTTTTAAATGACTGATACATGAGAACTATCATGACTCAAAAAAAAAGACTTTTATTTTAGTTTTATTGTTTAAAGGAAAATGAATACTTATAAAATTATGTATATTCACAGAAAGAAAACCAACAAACATAAAAAGTGATTTCGGTTTTATTTTTTAATACTTTTTTTTTTTTTGTAGTACTAGGGATTGAATCCAGGACCTCATACATGCTAGGCAAATGCTTTACCACTGAGCTATATCCCCAGACCCTTCTTAAATTTTATTTTGAGACAGGGTCTCCATGTCTCAGCTTTCCAGGGAGCTGGAATTATAGGCAAGCACAATTGCACTTGGCTTAAAAATAACTTCTTTTACCTTTGTTTTAAGAGTTACTTTTGGGCCATCTTTATTTACCAAGTAAATAAATTTTGTACCATTGGCTTAAAGAAAAGCTATGTTGAGGGCTGGGGTATAGCTCCTAGAGTTCTTGCCTAGCGTTCATGAGGCCCTGGATTTGACTCATGGTACTGCAAAACAAAGGGAAAACTAATTCTAAAATTGTCTTTTTTACTATTTCTACAATGAGATGTCTCAAATTTGTTATTTTGGCAATATCTGCTGTTCCTTTACTTTGCCAATTGGAGACAACCCCTGATGTCAAAGAATTTTTTTTTTTTTCCGAGAAATGCAGTTGGCTCAGAATTACTTCTGTTGCCCAGTTTTGCCAAGCATGCTTGCTTTTACCCCAGAGTTAAATCATTTTATCTTTGACATTAAGGAGTAGGTTAGCCAATTTATATTTAGGTCAATACTTAAAAAGAGAAAAAGTAACTGCTAAGATTGATTTAATACTTTTTTTGTAGCATGTTCAAATATCTACTTATGAGTTCAATGAACTCTTGACTCTAAACATGTAAAATTAAGTAATAAAGCCTCAACAATTACCTTCAGAATGAATTTTTCAGGGTTTCTACCTGTGAAACACAAGACAGATTTCCAAAATGACCAATAGTAAAATATTGGAGTAGAGGAGGAAAAGAATGAGGATAAAGACTATGGCCAGAGCAATCCAGGATCAAGAATACTCTGATTTTTTTTCCCAACTGGAAAACTGAGGATCTGTGTACCCACCCTAATCTTGATGGCATCAGGTAGTAATGACAGAATCCTGGGTAATGATGAATATCCTTGCTTCTCCATTTCTAAACAGTTATGAAATTCTAGTTGTGCCTATATTATCTCATTCATATTTTTTCTTGTTACTGAACAAGTTGATTTATTCCAGGAAATATGTCATGTTGAAGAAATTAAATGCTTTTTAAGTTCTTGCAATGTTAAAAGCAAACTTTTAACATTAACTTTCAACAGATTTTCTTCTTTCTTTCTTTTTTGGGGGGGTACCAGGGATTGAACTCAGGGGAACTTGACCATTGAGCCACATCCTCAGCCCTATTTTGTATTTTATTCAGAGACAAGGTTTCACTGAGTTGCTAAGCGGCTCTATTTTGCTGAGGCTGGCTTTGAACTCACAATCCTCTTGCCTTTGCCTCCTGAGCTGCCAGGATTACAGGCATGTGCCACTGTGTGGCTCTTATCTCTTTATATAATTTCTAGTTTTCCTTTTCTGTGCCTTCTCTTTTTTCTTATCTATCTTTCTTCTTCAACCAATATTGCTCCAGGCCAGGGGTGTAGTTCATTGATAGAGTGCTGACCCAGCCAGAGCAGGGTTTGATCCCAAGCACTGAAAAAAAATTTTTTTTCCATTTAGTTCTGTTTAAAATTGCAAAATGTAATTCTGTGTGCTTTACAAATAATGGGTATACAATAAATATTTGTTAAAGCAACATATAATGTTATTGAAACTGTTTATTTTTTTTGTATTTTTCTACTACTTTCCATTAATAATTTTGTAGATGGGTAAATCTAGGAGTAGAAATTAATTTCATCCATGAATATTGGTGTTATACTTTTAATTAGTACTAGAGGAATCCCAACTTATCCCTATTTTCCCCAAAATAAAACAATAAAAATCAAAGCCTAAAGTATCTAAAAAAATTTGGACCAAGTTGTTGAGTCAAGGGAGACAAAATGATTTGTAATATTTTATAGTATGACCTGTCACTATATCTTGTTCCTGCTGTGTGCATGATCACTACCTTAAGGCTCAACATTAGTTACCTCTGGCATCTAGTGGGACCAGAATATAGTTTTAAATATAAGGTTGTATAAGAGAATAAAGGGTCTTAATTGAAGTGAAGCTTAAGAAGTTGATAATCTCAAAAAGACACTTCTGGTGTCTTCTGTTTATAGAGTAATGACAGTTTCGGTAAAACCACAATACAACAACTAATTTATGGAGAAACTATATGAACTATGTTATATTCGATTATAGCTTCCTTGATGGGGTTGCTGAATAAAAAAAATTGTTATCATATTTATAAATCTCATAAATTTTTTTATGCTCTAGTTTGGATTTTTTTCTTTTTATCTCATGGTGCTTTAGATTTATCTTGTTCATTTGCTCTTTATTTGAAACTTATTTTTTTTTATTGTTGTTTTTGCTTGTTTTTTGTTTTCCCTTCTCAATCAATGATCTTTTCTACCCCTGACAAACATTTTAAGGACTGAGTGGTATCCTTGTGCATTTTCTCACAAGTTTGAAAAGGAAAGATAGCTGTCTGTTCTTATTTCATTTACTCTTTACACATTACTCTTTCTAGTTCCTGATTGACCAATAGTGCCCACAAGGTTCCTGGGAGCTGGAAGAGTAATCTGTTTATCTGCTATCTGTTCACACACGCTGGACATTTTTTAGATTTGGCTATACTTGATCAAGGAAAGGTCCTGTTCCTGTTTCTGAGAAGCATTAACCTGAAGGGTGTCAGAGGTAGGTGACCTTTAAAGAAAATATTAACTGAGAACAAAAGCATTAGATGGTTTCTAAATGAGCCAAGGCCAGTCATCCAGCTGCCCTTGAGCAATAAAAAAGGAAAGTCAGGGCATTATACACTGGGTCAGCAATGAAAGCCATGGAAAAAAAAAATCCTTCTAAGTTAGACAATGCTGATATTGGCAGTCCTTGAATGCTATTAAACACACACACACACACACACACACACACACACACACACACACATCTTTTTGAGAAATGCTTAATGGGGCACAATTAAGCGGTCTGTAGAATTGAATGACCTTTAAATTGCTGTAATCTCATGAGGGAAACCTTTCATACACAGCATCTACTTTTGAAAGAACATTCCATGAAAATATTGTCACTAATTTAGCAGGGCATGCTAAACCCATGTCATGTGTCCTGCTCCCTTTTGGAGCCCTTCATGACCGTAGAAAAACAGAGATCACCAAGGATACTGACCCCAGAGATGTCAATCACAAAACCATCACGCTATTATAATTCAAAAATGAATTTGGTGGTAGGCAGAAAGGAGAAAATGTAAAGAACATAAAGCTTTAAACTGAAAGAAAGGGAAAAGAAAAACAAAATATTAAAATCTTTCCTTTTTAAAGATAAAATCCTTTGGCTGGGAATATAGCTCAGTTTGTAGAGTGCATCCCTTACATGTACAAGGCCCTGGGTTCAATCCCCAGCACCAAAATAAATTAATAAATAAATATAAAAATAAAAGCCTTGGGCTGGAAGATTACCTCAGTGATAGAGTACATGCTTATCATAAACAAAGGCTGTGGATTCCATCCCCAGTGCACACAGAAAAAAATCCTTTAAACTATATTTTCATTTCCCTTCTTTCCTACTTTTGCTCTAATTTAGCATATATTTTTAACAAACAAAATTAGTATAATTGAGGAAAGATATATAAAACAGTGACTTTAAATGTTAGTTCTGAATTGTAGGAATAATTTTCCCCCTAAAATTTTTATTTTGAAAATAAATAGACAATGCTGCATAAGAGGTAATACAATGATATCCTTGATTCTTTTTTTTTTTTCTTTTTTGGTACCAGGGATTTAACCCATGGGTGCCTAACCACTGAACCACATCTCTAGCCCTTTTTTATACTTTATTTAGAGACAGGGTCTCTTTGAATTGATAAGGGCCTTACTAAATTGCTGAGACTGACCTTGAACTCACAGTCCTCCTGCCTCAGCCTCTCTAGCCCTTACAGGTGTGCACCATTGCACTTGGCTTTCTCTTTTTTTTTTTTATCTCAGTTTATATCTATATCTTTGCTAGTTATTTTGACTGACCTACTATAGATATCAAGACAACTCTTTGCTAAACACTTTCACACCTATTTCCTTAAGAATTAGGAAAGTCTCCCACATAATCCCAACATTATTAGCACATCCAAGAAACCTGAGCTTGGTACAATAGTATCATCTAATATATTGTACACATAAAACTTTCTTCAACTTCTCTAGGAATTTTCTTTAGGCTGTTTTTCTTTTGTTCGTTTACATATTTATTTTTGGATTTAGAATCCAGTTAAGGATTAAGTATTATTATTATTATTTGGTATCCAGGATTGAACCCAAGGGGTGTTTAGCCACTGAGCCACGTCCCCAGCCCTTTGTAAATATTTTTTTTAGAGACAGGGTCTCACTGAGTTGCTTACCACCTCACTATGTTGCTGAAGCTGGCTTTGAACTCGAAATCCTCCTGCCTCAGCCTCCTGAGCTGCAGGGATTACAGACCTGCGCCACTGTGCCAGGCTTAAGCATTAAATCTAATTGTCCAACATGAAGCCGGAACAAACTCTCACTTTTTCTTTTTCTTTTTGGTTCCTAATACACTGATTTTTGAAGAGATTAGTCCAGACAGCATGTAAAATGTCCCCTGGGAACTAGATTTGTCTGATTTCTTCCTTATAGTTAAAATTCAGCATAAACACTTCTGGCAGGAATACCACACAGGTGATGTATGCTTTTTATTACGTCACATCAAGAGGCACATAATGTCAGTTCTTCTCAATGTTTAATCTAATAACCTGGTTAAGTGGTGTCCATTGGATTTCTCTACTATAAAGGCTCCTTTCTCACTTGGTAATTAATATTTAATCTGAAGAGTGATACAATGAGGCTGAGAATAAAAATGTTTTACTCAAAAATTCTGGGATGTATTAACAAGCTCTGACTAAATTTATTACTGCATTGGAGGCTGAAAATAATGACTTTTCTAAAAAATGCACATAAATATATAATATACATAACATACAATGCATGTATTATTGTAACAACCTATCTAATGCTATTAATAATTACAAAATACTTTTAAAAAAATGAGAGTGTTAGAGGCATCATATACTTGTATCTTGATTTCAAAGAACCAAGAATAGTGGTTGACCTTCAATGGACAGCCACTAAAAGTTAATTGAGTATATTAAATTAATAATAAAACTAAAATGTCAGAGTCATGAAACATAAGACAAAAGATTGAAATAATAAATATTAAGAGTCTAATTGCATAGAAATCAGTAAAGTTCTTTTCTTATTCATAAGTGATTCTTATTTCCTTGTTACAACTAGAAACTTCCCCCAAATTGCTATCAATACAGTTCAGAAGATAGTACTTTGTAAATTTTCCCTTATTTGATTTCATAGGTGATACATAAAAGAGTTATAATTGGTAATAGCCTGTAGGACTTTTTTTGACTCAGCACACAGGTAAATGAATATTCCTTTTTTCTCTATCAAGTGGTATTGCTTGATTAATAGTTCTTTGCTTGACAGATTAATAGTTCTGGAATGAAAAATTGCTTAATAAAATTTAGAAAGTTTTGTTAAAAAGTTTTTCTTAATGACATTTAGAGGGGCTGGGGTTGTGGCTCAGTGATAAAATGTTTGCCTAGCATGAATGAGACACTGGGTTTGATCCTCAGCACCACATAAATATAAAATAAAGATATTTGTGTCTTCCTAAAACAACAATAACAAAAAAGTATTTAAAAAATAACATTTAGAAAATGCTCTAAAAGGATGAATTAATACATGATTTTTTTCTGTAAAAAAAACTACAAATGGAAATTCATATGTATTTAGTGCATTTTAAAGAACTGCCTCTAACATAAATTTATATATATTTTTAAAAACCCACGCACATAAATTGTATCATTGTGGATTATCTACAAAGTGGATAATATGCTCACAGATTATTCAGGGCTGATTGTAAATAGCTTAACCCAACCAGGATACCTGATCCTACTAGAAGGTGGTAAATCACTCACTTCGTAGAGGCTGAGTATTATCTTCAAGCCACTGTCACATCATTTAATGCATTGAAAGGAGTAATTTCTTCTAAGTTTCCTTTTGCATTTCAATTGAAGTTTGAATTGTCTATTTTATTGACTTAATTTTCCCATGCTTATCAAATAAAGTATAAAATAGTTTATGATTTTAAGAAATTTATTATTTTAACTCCTGATTCACTGTACATAAATGGGAGAGATGAATTCATATATAAAATAAAACAAATATTTATTGAAAAAAGAGATCAAATCATGTAAAGAATGATGAAAAATTGTACAGTAGCCTTTAAAGAGATGCCAAAGATACAAAAAGATATATAGTAAAATGGTCTACTTTTAAGATAGCGTTCTAGCAAACAGTTTCAATTTAATATGTATTTTATCTTCAACTATTCCAGTGGGGTTCTTCGTGTATTCCAATCACATCGTATCAACTGATCCCCAATAGTTTCTTGTTTCATATATTGTAGGTCTTACATAACATCCTTAATTAATATTCAGGCTTCAAGGTGCTATTTATTAAATTAGGGATACAGCCCACCCAATTAATAAATTATTACTTTGGAGGCACACTTGTCTTCTGAATGTATAAATGCATCACTCTCAGGGAATAATTTACACATGAAGAGACTCTAGTGATTAAAAAAGCTGTGTGCACTTCTTATTTCTGGAAATAGTGTTGGACTAGGTACTTAAGTGTAAGTAGTAATGATTCTTACTATTCTAGTGTTCCTAACAATCCTAGAATAATGAATTGGATACAATATTAAACGTGTAATGTTCTAAATCAAACATTTCATAAGAAAGAGGGAGACAGTTTTCACAAAGAGAATATATACATGATCTTGAAAAGACCTAGGTTTCTTTCATTTTGGGATTTGTTTCTCCTCTAAAAAGAACTGCAAAAAGTGAATATAGCAAATAATTCAGATCAAGGAAAAGGAAAGGAGGATTTGGTTGCCATTGTAAGAGAAACATACACTACCCTTTTAAAGTATTAAAAGAGAACTGATGGGCTTCTATTCTTGTGTCACTGTTTCTCTTGTCCTTGGGTTGTTCATGTCAGATTTCTATGTTGCTTGTTTATATGTGACACATGTCTCTATCTCAGATTTAGGTATAATGAAATTAAAAAAAATAGTTTTGGTAAAAATTTTTCCTTGAATTATAAATTCTGTGACAGTATGGATGCAGTATCCTGAGAAAGTGTGCCATTGTGCAGAAACAATCCTTACTTATTCTGAGAATACTTTTTTTTTATAGCAGGGATTGAACTGAGGGACGCTTGACCACTGAGCCTCATCTCCATCCACTTTTATTTTTTGAGACAGGGTCTATGATAAGTTTCTTGGGGCCTCACTAAATTGCTGAAGCTGGTCTTGAACTTTCAATTCTCCTGCCCCAGCCTCCCAAACCAATGAGATTACAGGCTTGTGCCACTGTATTTGGCCTGAGAATAATATTCACATAAATGCTTACTGTTTATCCCATTTTAATTTTTTCCTGTTAATTTTACCTTTCCCCAAATCCATATATCAAAAGATGGGCAATTAATTATTTGAGTTGTGCATCAATAATCAAGGTAAATAGATTAAATTTATTTTATAGTGCTCCTTCAAACCTTAATTATACTTTAACAGTACTCCTTTTGTTCTGCCAGAAACTTTCAAACTGTCCTCAACTTCCAAACTCAACAGAACAATTGCAAATGACAAGGCTTGAGCTAGCAGGGTGTAGTGATGCACATTTGTAATCCCAGTGACTCTAGGGGCTGAGACAAGAGAATCATAAGTTAAAGGCCAGTCTCCACAATTAACTGAGACCTTGTCTCAAGATAAAAAGAGGATATAGCTCAGTGGTAGAGTACCCTGGGTTCAATCCAGTCCCAAAATAACAGTATCAAAATAACAGTTTTAGGATAGTGGTGGTGCTGGTGGTCTTGATTAGGAATTAAGATCTGCCATAGACACTGCTGACTTTTATTCTTCAATACAATTTTTATTCCATATGATGTCAGTTGCTTTCTATTCTTCTCCTCTAATTAACTCCTTGGTGCTTTATATTGTGCTACACACTACAGTGTGACTTTTGGTAAGATACTCATTCTTTGGATAGGTGGAAGGTTTTATCCCTCATCACCTTCATTTTAATTATTACTATTATTATTTGGTATTTATCAATGAAGTGTGTCTTAATGAAGTATGTCTTAAAAATTGCAATATATTTTCTATAATTACATTGTCAAGTACTCAAAAGGTTGTTTGTACATCACTGAAAGTGTGAGATTTCCAGGTATGCTTGATAGGAAATTAATGTTAATCTTGTTTTGATTGCTTTTAACTGACAACTTATTAAAATAAGTATAAACATTACAATAAAAGACTGGGCTAAATTCCTTTGTTCAAAGTTGAAACTAGAGTATTCTGGGCTGTGTTTTCTTCCTTTTCTCGTGGTCTCAGTCTTTTTGTTGAAAAGGGGTCACTTAAGGACGACCGTGAAAGGAATCCGTGCGCCATCTACTGACGGAATTTAAATTTCTACCGTCTGGAGATTGGTAATTCCCTTACACTCGGATCTTTGACAAAGGAGGGGTACTGGGGAAAAACCTTTTCAGGCTCTGTGGTTCATTTGTAACTGCTGGAATAAATCTGAATCCGAAAAACATATAATCCATAAAAGAGACATCAATCCCTCGTGCAAAACAAGGATTGAAGAGAACCCCAAGAGAGCCAGGAAGGCATTAAGAGAAGTTAGCCAAACCCTGAAATCAACTCAAAAGGGAATGGGATTGTTGTTTTTTCACCTGTGTCCTAAGTCATACTCCCTGCTAATGGTTACTGCTTAATAGGAAATGACTTTACTAATGATACATCTAGATAATTTTCAGTTTCTGGATATTATTATCCAAAGAACTCTCCAATTTGATAATTTTATCAAAACTTTTAAGAATGCATAGCAGTTGGGTTCACCCTTCACATCACTACTTTATAAACAGCTTGTCTATGTGCATGTAAACTTAGTCCTTACAACACAGCTTCATATACACCTACAAGATGATATGCACTTATGTAGCTGTGATATGAACTTACCTACAAAAGGTTTGTCATTGGTTGAGAAGTTAAAGCCCTTGGACTTGGTTTAAAATGTCTCTCCCCCTAGTTCCTTTCTTTTCTGTAAGATAAATCCTGCAGAAGAGTGGAAAGAATTAGAGTCCTCAACCAAAGAAGTTTTGGGGTTGTAATTGAGAGAGACAGAGGGAGTAGCAGTTCAACGGGATCAAACTACTGGAGTTGAAAACTTGTTGGTTTGGAGATTAAAGCTGGATGGAAGTGGTCACAATACGATTCCCATTATATTATTATGAGCAGCGGGGAGACCTTAACGTGAACAGCAAGGACTTTGGATGCCCCAGGTAAACTCCTCCCCAGTATTCTGCTGACTTCAATCCAAGGACCAAGAAAACTTGCTTTCATTTGTCTTAAGAAGGAAAGAGAAAAGTGGAAAGCAAGAAGGTTCAGACAGAAAGTGGAAGGAAGACAAAGGGGAAAGGTAAGGAGAAGGGAAGGAAAGGTTCCAAAAGAAGTTAGCAGACGAGAGAAAAGGAGGAGTAAGATAAAAGATAAAGGTGTGTGTGTGAGAGAGAATTAGGGCTAGGAAGATGCAGTGATCTTTGTTTAACGAACCAAAGTCACACCCATCTTTCATTTTCATATCAATAGTCTACATCTTATCCGTTTCCTTTTCAAAGGCTGTCTGCGTTTCTAAAAGAAACTAGTCGCTACTCCTCCCTGCGCCCCACGCGTGGCCGCGCTATTCAGTTCACAGCCACTGAGACAAAACACAACTGGAATTGGAACATTTGCAGGACAGCGACTGTGGGAACACTCCCGGCGACTAGTTGTCACCCGGGAGCCTAAATGGATTAATACTCAGAGATGGATTACGTTGGCTGTCACCAATATGCCTGAAGATTATAATCCAATTTATGCACATTACAGTCAGTATTAACTTTATCTGCTATTTTAAGGCTCCCAGTGGTCCCGCGCGTCCTCAGAGGTTAGTCCTCACGTTCTGATGCAACCCAGCAATCTGTCAGGAGGGGAAGCCTCACGAAGAAAACAACTCCAAGCCGGGTCCCCAAGTGTCTGCACCAGGTATTCCCAGGTGTCTTTCCTTCACCTGGGCACCGCTTTGTGAAGCTTCGCAGCCCGGGATAACCAAAGCGGGAGGCATTCTCTAGGAAGGAAATAGTATTCTCGTTTCTAGTTCATCTCATTAAAAGGAAAAAAAAAAAATCGGTGGCGGTAGTAGAAGGGCGGGGAGTGAGGATGGTGGGCGGGTGCTTGTGAATAGATGGGGAAGGGGGCCAGGGGATTGCAGCGGGTTGTAACAGTCTCAGCGATTGCTATTTTGATGCTTGTTTTTTTGAAGGGTGGCATTTCGCTCGCTTTCTCTTTAAATAAGTTTGTTTGGGTGTGAGTTCTTGCCTTTTCAGCACAAAAGCACAGAGAGAGATACGTGGTGGAAAGTAAAAGAAAGCCCACTCCCCCCTCCCCGAACGTGCTAACTAACGCCAAGACTTGATTTAACACCCCTTCTCCGGCTGCTCTAGGCAGTGGCTACATTCCAGCAGTTTTAATCCGTTTTTTATTGTAGGCGAATGGAGTTTACACAGAGGCTGGGATGGCTCCCCAGCTGGCCGCTCTCCCCACTGCAGAGCCCCCTCCTTCCATTTCCTCCCCACCCCCGAGCAGGAACCTGTTACTTTAAGCGAGGCGTTCCAGTGTGGCGCTGCGGGCCGCCGGGGTTTCGGGAGGTGGCCGGTGATTGGCTCTTTCGAGCTCCCCCTGGCTCGCTCGCTCGGCCTCCCCGCGCGCTCCGCCCCGCCCGCGCGCCCTCCCTCCGCCCCGTGAGGCTCGGAGCCCGGGTGTCAGGCGCCACGGCGCATGCTCCGGAATCATCCTCTGGCCCTGGAGCTGCTGCTGCTGCTGCTGCTTTTGCTTTTGGGGCTGAGTTTAATAAGCGAGCGAGCGAGCGAGCGCGGGGGAAAAAGGCAGAGAATGACCGCCATCTACCCTCCGTTCCTGGGCGCGCTCTCATTCATAGCAGCCTCTTCATGAATTACAGCTGAGGGGGGCGGGGGAGGGGGGTACCACACAACACCCCAGCAAACCTCCGGGCCCCCAGGCATGGCTAGCTCGGTAAGTACTTGCAAAAACAATAATAAAAGACCTCCCCCCCGCCTTCCCTTCTTCGCCCTGCGCCGCCGCAGCCCAGACAGCGCCAGCGCTCCGCGGTTCCAATTAGAGAAAGGTTGGTACGGCTTGCAGGGAGCTGCTGCCTCTCCCTCAGCCTCCGCTCTCCTCCTTCCCCCCCTCCCCCGGCGCGCGCGCGCGCGCGTACACACACACACACACACACACACACACACAGACACACACTCACACACACATTCGTCCCTCCACCCCCCCCCCGCGCCTCCCTCCCTCTTCGCCTCTTTGCAATCACAAGAAGCGCACTCACACACTCCCTCTCGCTCACACGCGCGCGCGCGCACACACACACACACATACACACACACACACACACGGTGGAAGGAGGCGAATAATAACTCAGCCATATTTCAGCCGCCACCGCCGCCGCCGGGAGCTGCGGGCACAGTCCGGGGACGCGGCGGGCAGCCTCGGCGGCCGCACCTCCGTAAAGCACCGCGGCCGCTACGATGGTGCGTTCTCCGCGGCGCGCGTGTGTGAGCCGGAGTGTGCGGGCTGACAGCGGCGGGGCTGCACGCAACTTTGCCCCAGCGCCCGGCTGTGCGCAAGCCGAGGCTCAGCGGGTGTCTGCCCGCCGCCCTGCCATTCCGAATTTCATTTTTTGGGGGGAGGTAGGAGGTACTTTGGGGCCACTTTGGCTCTCGAAAGTGTGTTGCGGGGGCTCTGTTCGGCTGGCCTCGCCGATCGCGTGGGGCTTTTCGCTGAGGGGAGCGGGGTGCTTTAAGTTATGGATGCCTCGGCGTATTTTCTTGCGTGTGTGTGCGCGCGTGTGTGTGTTTGTGTGTGACGACGTCTCATTTTTGTTGTTCACGAACCCCGTGGTAAGAGCACGGGAGTTTGTGCCCATCAGCAGAGGCTGCCTGTAGTTTCCATTCCGCCTGGCACAGCGCTCCACACGCACGCACACACACACGTACACAAAGACTTCCTCGGCGTGTGCCTGTCGCCGCGGTACTTTCGGGGAGGGGGCCTCGCCAGACACCCACCGTGCCCCAGGGTCCCAACCACCTCCTCTCCCACCCCGGGAAACCACCCCGGCATTGCCTTCTAATTGTCTTCTAATTTGTTACCGATGCATTTGTTGTGGAGCTTGTCGTGGCTGTGTTCTCCCTCTCCCCGCGACCCCCTTCCCGACTAGGGGTAACATTCCGTTACAATCCTGGCGGGTGTGGATGAGGGGCCCAGGGCGCCTGGAGTCCCACCCGCGGGGCCGGGTGTGTTTGGGGGCGTGGGGGGTGCGTGCCCACGCGCGTGAAACGTGGATGCAGAGGGCACTGCCGTTTCCTTTTATGTGCGTTTCAAGAAGGAGGAAAAAAATGTCAGGCGCAATGTTCAGTAGCGAACGGTCGGTCGCCTTCCTGTTGTTCACCGCTGTCTCTCCTCCCCCTGCCCGCAGTGTGCCGTGCAGGTGAAGCTGGAGCTGGGGCACCGCGCCCAGGTGAGGAAAAAACCCACAGTGGAGGGCTTCACCCACGACTGGATGGTGTTCGTGCGCGGCCCGGAGCACAGTAACATACAGCACTTTGTGGAGAAAGTCGTCTTCCACTTACACGAAAGCTTTCCTAGGCCAAAAAGAGGTAGGGCTCGAATACAAAAGAGGCTTGATAAAAAATGTCTTTGCTCAGCGAGGAAACAATCGCTTGGCCCGGGCGGTCCTCCTGCCCCGCTCCCCGCCCCCCGCGCCGCGCTGCTCGCCGCGTAGCCTCGGGACCTGGGTGCGCGGCGCCGCGCTGGCCAGGTCCCGGCTCCCGCCCGCGCGCGCGCGCGAGCCGGAGACTTTGGTTCGTGAAAGTCACCGCAGAGAAAGGACCGTCAGGTGTCGAGTGTTTATTCATCTCAAGCCAGTCCTCACTGATCCTCTGGGGTTAGCCACGGGTTCTGTGGGGAAGGCGCAATTAGTTGTTCGGTTTGGAGGTTTGAGGGGTGGGGCTGGAAGGAATAAATAGTTTGCGCTTTTTTTTTTTTTAAATAGAGAAATTGAAATTTACCTGTGTTGTTAGCAAAGAACGCATTAGATGCAATTATTGTTAGGTCTTGAGAAGTCGACTTTCTTTAGGGTCTTCTCTGCCTTCCTCTCTCTCTCTCTGAGGCACTGGATGCCACTTGCCATAGACTTTTCTTTTGGGGGCTTGGCTACCGCTACACCCTGCCCTAGTCAGGATTTTATTTAGTTGGGGGCTTATTTGCCTCCTTCTCCGCAGTGGCACTTGGCTGCTTCGACTTTGAGCTGCCTTCCTAAGTGTCTGCCAATGTGATCGGCAGGGAGAGGGTTCCTTCAAAGGTCTAAAGCTAAGTTTCAGAGAAATGATGTTGTGTTACCTATTTTTTTTTTCCCAGTTCTTCCCTACCTTGACTCTTACTTAGCTTTGGAATCCAGTTTGCATAATCTTGTTGAGCCTCTGCAGTCCCAAACATTTTCCATAAAGGGCAGGACAGTTTTAGAAAAGAGAAAAAGGGTGTCATTTTAAAATAAAATTAAAGAGAGTTTGAGAAATCCTGGTTTCTATTCTCTTCAACCTCTGGAAAGCTACTGTCTGGTTGTTTTAGTTGGATTAGTAGAGGTAACAGTACAAATACAATAAGGTGCTTTGTTTGTGAGCAGGTTTATTTGTCTAAGTCGACACAATGGTTAGTAGTTATCTTCCATTTGATCCGTAATCTTTATTGGCATCTAGAACTCCTGCAGTTTCTTAGAGTAACATCATAATAAATCCATTCTGCTTAGAGCTACGTGGAAATTATTGAATATTCAGGGCTGAATAAAGAAAGGAGAAATGCTGTGTGTCTTAGAGGTGGCAGTTTGTCTTGGTGCTTATTTTTGTTTCCAGTGCTCACGTAATGGAAAGGAGGATTGTATTTTTATGCCTTTACTGGTTTAGTTTTTAGCTCCTCTTGAAAACTTGAACAGTTGAATTTGATGGGCTTTGTTGGATGGTTATAAATGCATCCAGCTTCTAGTAGAGAGTTAGAAATATACATAGCTTACAGGAAATGCTATTTAGTATTTATTAGCATTTTATATCAAAATATAGACAGAAACACATTATATTGCCTCAACCTGTCATGAGAATGAGCATTGTCAAGTTTCTGTCACTATAGGCGGCTGGATGTGATGCTTCATGGAATCTTTCTCTCTCTGTCTTGCCATGTGTCTGGAGAGCCATTGCAGAGCAGTTTAAACAAAAGAAACCACCTTCTAAGATTCTTAGTATACACTGTTACTGCTACTTGGCTGCTAGTCACTTCAAGGTGAAATACACTTAACAAAAAACCCAATGTTTATTGTATTAAGAAAATTACCTCAGTTGGCAAAAGATGTAGCACTTAAGGTAACTTTGTTTAGGCACCTTGGCAATCAACAAATTGGCATTATGAATTAAAGATAATCAACCTCTTCTCTATTTTGCCACTGTTTCTCTGCTTCAGTAGGTGTGTGTGTGGTGATGTTTTCCTTTATTTCCTATACTTAATGATTTTTCTGTCCAGCCTGAGGGAATGGGAAGGTGCTGCCCATGTAGTCCACACCTGGGAGTTGTTGCTAGGCGTGGTGAGCCCTTGATAACAGTAATATCTTCTCAGACCTCTAGTGAGGGATGTCTGTTGGTTGGACTTTACAATTTTTATTATCAACCATGGAGTTTCTTTATACAGCATATAAGCCATTGTTTTAAAATATTTATTTTTGGATTTTTATTTGTATGTGTGGTTCCCATGATGTGACAAGTCCTGGGAAAAATGCCAGCTTACATGGCCCAGGAGAGACCTTGTCATACTGTAATTACACATGATTCAGATTGCAAGAGAAGGTTTCTCTGTTCATTGGGAGTAGTTAGTTGTAAGTTCAAGCAACACCAAACATCCCACTTAATCCTGGGACTTATTGTTTTAGCTTATAAAAATCTTTCAAAATGATGAGGATAAATGTTGAATAAGAATGCCAGGTACTTCTAGTGCCTTTTAAGGTATTATGCTTTGCTATATTGTAGGTAATAAGTGATAATATATAATTTCACCCACTGGAAATGGGAGAAATGGCAAATGTCCATTTGAGAAAAATCTGAGTATGAACTATTTGAAAGAAGTGCTCATACTTTAAATTAAACTATAAATGGCTATTAACAGTGACAAGTTAAATCGCTTTCACTAGATACAGTAGCTGATAAACAGACATGAACCTTAGAGCTGAGCATGAACTGCTCAGCTATGAAGATGGATGAGTCCTTAGTTTTGTAAATCTTTGGTTTAGAAAAGCAAATTGATTTTCAGGTTGGTTTTCTTATGAGAATTTGTAGAGGAAGACATTACAGTATTTTCAACTTGATGCCAAATGAGAGATATACCATTTCAGAACTGAGCTAATTGGATTTGAATTAATGAGGTTTTACTTTGTCACAAAGATGTGTGGGAGACCTTCAATGTAAAACTACTGGCACAAGGTCCTAGAGAAAGAGATTTTTGATGAAATAATGAAGCCTGGAATATCTATTAGGCAATACAGAATAGCCAGGTCAGTGTGTGATGCAGTTTTAAACTATCTACTTGCAAGAAAAGACTATATCATATTTATTAGTATCAAAGATTTATTCTAGTCTGATATGACTGAAATGGATGGTCACATTCAAAACATTTCATTTAAAATATTAATGTTTTCATTTTCAGTATGATGTGAATTTCAGTGAACTTTCCAATTACAGCCATCCTTACTATTGCAGTCTGTTCCATTGACATTTATGATATGAAATCTGTTGCTTATTATTTTATGTAAGCTAATTTGGCCACTGGTATCATTTGATAGCTTTTTATTTGCAGCCTTTAGTCCTTTGGGCAGATAAAGCATAATAAATCTACTCTTTCAACTTTCCTTGGATTTAAGTATGTGAGTCTAGCTTTATTGCATAGTTCTGACCTGTGTTTTGAAATAATTTAAATAACTTTTTGTTAAGGTGCCTAATATTTGAGGACTTACTAATTGCAGATTTTGAATGTGCCTGATGCATTTAAAAAGTTTAAGGAAAAAATGAAGATGAGACGAGTGTGATTTGTATGGGGTCCTGATTGGAATTAAGATGACCAGTGAGAAAGGTTTTAGTACTTGTCATTTGAAGTAACAAAAAGTATAATTTTCTAAGGTACTTAAAAGCTGAATTGGTGGAAATCTCATATGCTGTTGGTAAGAATGAAATTTGTGCATGGACAGTTTGGAGGGCATCTGGCAAAAACTGTTAAGATTTGTAACGTTTATACCCTTTAACCCAGAAAATTTACTTCTAGGAATTTTCTGACAGATTTGACTTCACAAGTACACAAAGATACAGCATATTTCTTGTGTCTACTTTGTAATAGCAAAACTTTGGAAGCAAGCCATATAGGGACCTCAATTGAGCGCAATAAATGATGATAATCTATAACAAGTGATAAGTGTATAGGTGCTGGAAAATCTTAAAGCGGTATTAAGTGAAATAAGGCAATTTGCTAAATCTATGAGATCCCATTTAAGAACTGTGCCACACAGATAAAAAGTAAATATATGTATGCATATGTGTATAAATAAATTTGGATATGTGGACACCAAACTCTTAGCAGTAGTTTTCTTCACTGGGTGCTTGTGCTGTTGATCAGGATGGGATTTTATTTTTGTAGTGTTTGATTTGGGAAAAAGTTAAATCCATATATTTAAAACATCACAGTGAGTACACATTATGTAAGATGAAAAGAAAGAATACAGCACCAATATAGAATATTATGTTTTAAACAGAGATTACCATGTAACTATGTTAAGAGTGATCTTTATCTTGGGTAGATATTGTTGCTTAATAGTTAAGAGGAATTAGAATCAGGAATTAGACTTTTATTCCAACACTGGTTTAAGAGATTCCTTGGGCGATCTTGGCAGCTTATTTCTTTCTCTGTTTTCTTGTTTGTGTTATGGGAATAATGATGGAACTAAAATTTCACAAATGGAAGAATAAGTACAAATCTTAAACTCATTGGACTTAAGACCTTTTTATAAATTAAGGACTTCAAAGGGCTTTTCTGTGAAAACTGGATCTATTCGTTTTAAGGTATTAAAATTTCAAACTGAGACTTTTTAAAACAAATTACAATTTGTTTAAAGATAAAAATAGTCAACCCCGTTACCTGTTAACGTAAATCTCATTTTAATGAAAAATAAATATTTTCTAAAACAACAACAACAACAACAAAATCAGTGAGAAGAGTGGCATTTATTTATTTAAAACAATATCTTTAATGTCTAGTTTAATAAAAGATAAGTGAATCCTCATATCTGTTTCTATATTCAGCCAGTTTTGTTATCATATATAGTGTACCCTCTGGAAAACACTATATGAGTGAGAGAATTAGAATGAAAAAGGAACATCTTAGGTTTATCATGAAAATAGTTTTAACTTGGCTAATCACCTGAACAGGTCTCAGTGACACCAAAATCCCCAGACCACACTCTGAGAACAGCTGATATAAAATATTCAGCATGCAGTCTGACACAGGTAAATTGCCCAATATGTGCATGAAAGCTGACTCTTTTTTAAGCATTATTGTTGCTAATGAAAACATGCTTTTAGGTATTTGCCTAATTACATTTCAGTGGAACAATTATCTAACAATCTTTTTCAGAAAAGGATAATCTAAATTTGAGTTTTACTGAATATATTTTATAATTAATGTCACTGCCCATATTATCTTTATTATGCAGAGGTCTTTTACATCCATTATTTTAAGTGACCCTCTTTAAAACTACCTCTCTGATCTAGGCAGGGCAGGGTTATCAATTGGTTTGATAATTTCACCTTAAAGAATCTTCTCTGTTTCCTTCCAATGGATCTTTTGCAAACCAACCTTGACCCTTTTTCTCTTTTTCTGGTCATATTACAGAAGATCTTCTCTACTTAATATAGTTTTTACATTTCTAAGATGTAGAACTTTTTTTAAAAAAAAGAACTTTTAGTGGTTTGAGTCTTCAAAAGAAGTGTCTTAGAAATTGGGAATTTACACAGCACAATGGTACAGTGTAGCCTTTACGAAGAACTCATATATTCATTGTTTTACATGCAAGTGAAAATCAGATTTTTTTCTACTATATGTATGTGTTGTAGAACAATTAAGCCATAGAACTACAGAGGAAAAAAATTACTTAAAATTTTCATAGATAACCAGAATTAATATTTTTATAGATATCTAGCTATCCATCCATCCTTATGTGCACATAAATATTAACTATTAATTAACATGAATTCACTCAACAGCTGTTTTTTGGAGCTCCTACAATGTGCCTAGCAAACTTCGTGGTGCTGGGGATAAAATACATTACTAGCCTCTTGGAATATCTTCTTACATTGCTGAGTATCATAGTATTATGCTGAATATAAGTTTATTATACTTCATTTTTACCTTTAGATTTCCCCCAGTTTTAATTTGTTATGAATAATGCTGTAATGAACATCCTTGACATTCGACTTTATTATTTTTTCCAGTAACTTTCCTCGTGTTAACTTTCCACAAAGGAGGTGGTTGAGTCAAAATGTACAGGTTTTAAATTTTTGTTATGTATACCACACTTTCCAAAAGGTATAAATTTCTCAGTTTATACTTACCCAGGGGTTAGAGGACAGCTCATCTTCCCGCAGGGCTGCCAATACTGGAAATTGACAATTAAAAAAAAAAAAACAAACAACAAAAAAAACCTCTTTTGCCAGTCCTTTGCATGGGAAAAAAAAAACAAAAAACAACCTCAAACACCCTCATTTTAATTTGCATGTATTTAAACATTAGTGCTGTGTTATCTTTTCATAGTACTTATTTATTATTGCTCTTTTGTAATATGTCTGTTGTGTAGTATGCCCTTTGTAGTTCAAGGCTGTTTTTTTAATTTCTCAAAAAAAGTGTGGAAAATACAAAAAATAATATAACAAATGTTCAAATCCACACTACCAAGAATGAACAAGTGTTTGTATTTTATCATATTTGATCCTTCTTTCGATTGTAGAGAATTAAGTATTATAAATATAGCTAAAGTTTTTAAATACTTTCCAACCTGTCTTCAACTCTTTAGCCTTTCTTCCATTCTGTTTTTCTACATTTGTGCATTTATATTGCTTACAAATAATATTGTATCTTAAAAATCAACACAAAGAGTATTTCACTGAGTGAATTGTTTCTTTGAATTGACAGTTAAGTTATATATCATAAAAATTCAGCTTTTGAAGTGTTATAATCCAGTGGTTTTTAATATGTTCATAAGGTTGTGCTACCATTAACACTATTTAACACCAGAACATTTTCACAAGTAAATAATTTTGCATCTTGATTTTTTTCCCTACTCAGTGTTTTTGAACTTAGCTTCGTTTTTTTCTATAGAGATAATTCATTCCCTTTAATGTTTTCTTAAGCAATATATTCTGTACTTTTCTCTTCCCTTCTTGACAAATATGTAGGTCATTTTCTGTTCTGGGCAGTGAGTATCCTTGTACAGTTACCTTGCTCAAATGAACAAGAGTTTGGACATAGGCCTAGAATTTGAGTTGTTGGATTGTAGACATGTGCATTTTCATTTGTACTACACATTATCAGATTGTTCTACAAAGTAGCTCTGTCAGTTTGTACTCAGAGAATGAGTACCATCTTCCTCTTCCTCTGCATCTTTGCCAACATAGACTATTTTAATATTTCTTATTTTTGATATTTAATTGAAATGTAGTAACTTTGTTTTTATTTGCAGTCCTCTGGCTCCTAGTGGGAAGCATTTTAAGCTTTTTTTTTTAAAAAAAAGTTTTAATGTATTATTTTCTAGTTGTAGATGAACACACAGTATCTTTATTTTTATATGGTGCTCAGGATCGAACTCAGTGCCTCATGCATGCGAGGCAAGTACTTTATCACTAGCTACAGCCTCAGCCCCACATTTTAAGCTTTTTTAAAAAAGTAGGTCTATTGATTGTTTAGGATTCCTCTTTACTGAATTCTTATATCTTTTTTCTTTATTAAAAAAAAATCTATTGGGATGCTCATTTTTTTCATTTCGATAAGATTTTAATTATGTTGAAAATCGTTTTTTCTTACAGTAATTTAGGGTATCTTTTTTGCCATATGAAAGTTTTCAATTTTGACAGATTGATCTGTTGTGTTTTGTTTTTCTCTTCAGTTTTAAGGTTTGGTTTAGGAACTTAGTTTGTGGGCATGGTAATTTGCTGAACCAACAGGCTTCATATTTTCAGGACACAGTGGAATAATGGGGAAGTTGTAAATAAGACAGAGAAGAGCTCCCTGCCTTCAGTGTGCTTATTTCTTTAGAGCTGGAAGGGACACTTGAGATTCTTGACTTTTGTTTAATCTCCTCTTTTACTTTTCATCAGAAACTTAGAAATGTGGAGTGATCTTGCATGTAGACACAATGAGTCACACAAGTGTGCCTGTGCAAAGATAACTAGTAATAAATGGTGGTCAGTGTTTACTTTTAAAACATTGAGTAACTATTCACTTATATTAACAGACAAATGTTCAGTAATAATGACATTTGTCTACATAATCTAGGATTTAATTAAGTAGTGGTATCCATGGTAGATGCTTTTTAATGGGAAAAGTTCTGTAGTTACTTTCAAGCAAAATCAAATTTATTTTATGGATTAATTTAAGATTTTTCTTTGAGATTATGCTAAATGGTAGTTACTTCCTGATATTCTGCCCCTGACCATGGCAGGACTGCAATTACATGAAGGATATGGAGCCTAGTTTTAATGTTGCTTTACTTAATCCTTTTAATTTAAGTGTGATAATGTTTGCAGTGGTTGAGGCCTGAAGAAGGCTATTATTGAATTTTTGAAAAGATAAGACTAGCATTGGTGTGTGATTTAGTCGGTTTGAAGCAGTTAATAATTAACTTCTAGGTAAAACCAGTGCACCATCATTATTTTTTATTAAAGAAAATTATGGCTTACCTTTGCTTCTTATTCTGAGGTCAATTTATTTAAAGTTCATTAGTGATTATAAAGATGATTAGTTGAATTTAATTAAAGTTTACTACCCATACTTGAAGATTGATATAATATCAGAGCTGAATAAATTTTTTCTATTTTAAAATATTTAATTTTATAAAAACTAGACTGTTTTGTTTTCAGTAGAATCCATAACTTACTTTCCTGTTACTACCAGAATAATGTTTTGTGCATATGTATTGATTTTAAAAGCCAAGTATATGTTTTAACAGTTTCTTAAGATGTTAATAATAATACCAATGGCTTAGTAAGGAGATTACTTGCTTTTCAATATTTCTAGGTAAAATTTAGTGTGCATTAATATCTTATAATTTTTGCAAATATTTGTCCTACCTCCTCTCTCCAAAGATGGTATTTTGGGAAGAGACTACTGCCTGATTATTCCAGGTGTCTATTCACTTTGATAAACATTTAAAACACATTGGATATTAAAAGATCAAGGTTCATTGTAGACTTGTCATTAATACCTTCACTGATATTTCATGAGTATGTATTACTGAATAATGAAAGCTTGCTTAGTATTGAGAAAACATTCTATTTTACAAAAATTTTCCCTCCTTTTATTTCTTTTCCCATTTCTGTATTATATCCAGCTATCTTATAGTGATTCCATGAAAAATGGAGAGCTTGGGTTGTTGGAATTTGTTCCTTTTAGTGGGATAGGTTATGTTGACATAGCTCAAGATTGTCATATACTTGTTGTATAACTTTTCCTATGTATGCACTGAAATAGTGTGTTGAGGGCAGGAAGCTGTTTTCCTAGCAGGGAGCAGCATGTGTTAAATGCTTTGATCAATCCTGCACTTCCTTCTGCCCTGGATATATCTATTGTTTCTCTTAAGGTGCATTCAAATTATGTGCATAGAGGAGATATACCCTCTGTGTATATCGTAATACCTTTATCAGTATAGTATCTAGACTACGGGAAGTTTTTGGCAACAGTATAACAAAGGCAGATATTACAAGCCAGAGAAAGGGTTTTAGAATTCATGACTTTAGTTTCCACACCCCCCTCAACTTGTTAATTATTACTCATTGTTCTGAAACTCATTTCTTCTGTACTTCTAAGAACTGATTTTGTGTAAACAGAATCACAACTTGAATTTAACAGGAAACATAATGTCCGTTGAGTATCACATTTTTCTGGGGTGTTCTCTAGCTTTTATAATAAACAAAAGTGAAGTTTCCTCTTATTCTGTTTAATCTCCTCCCCTATTCTTTCTTCAACCTCAGATACTGTTCAGAAATCTAGATACTAATTTGAAGGATTTGTCCATCTCAATATTTTTTTTTCTTTTTACGATCTAATCCATGAAATACTAGTTTTTTAGCTTTTAAAATAAGTCAGATGCATTTCAGTAATTGGTAAGAATAGTATTTAGCAATGTAGCAGGAAGGCCCTGGCCTGGAAGGGGGAAAGGATGTGTTTTGGCTGAAATGATATTTTTCTTTAATTTTTAAAAGGGTCACATTCTGTATTTTTGATTGACCTAATTTTTTATAACAATAAAATAATCACTACCATTTATTAAATATCAACTCTGTATTGATCATCATGTTAGGCAGTAGACATGTGGTATTTGATTGAATTTCTCACTTTGTTTAAGTATAATAGTTTGGATGTTTCCTTTTTTCCATTTTATTTTACTTTATGCAGTGCTGGGGTTTCTTCCCAGGCCTTGTACATGCTAGGCAAGCACTCTACTGCTGAGCTACTTCCCCAGCCTTGAGAATGATTTGTTAAAACAAAATATGATTTGTGAACCTTACTATATTAAAATATTTATGATGAATGAATAGTGAAATGTAATGAGAAATTTTCCAAATAGATAATTTTTTTATGAAAAGCTAATATCTGATCATGTTGGTGCCATTTATAGGTCGAAGCACGAGAACTTAAGAGACCCTGTATGTATTTAAAGTTTATTGCTCATTACTCTATTAGTTTTTCATGTTGATTGATGTGTTTTTTTAATTTTTTATTTAATGTATTCTAAGCCAGACCTTGAAATTTTGTCACTTAATTTACTTTTCCAAAATATCACTTACCAGTTAACTTCTTGTGTTTCTATTGCTCTTAGATTAGTAATTGAGGACTTGGATCTATATCATCATGTAAACAGGTTAGAAGAAAATATGTCAAATCTTTGATCATTCAAAATACTTACTTGTAGGGTTTTCTATTTAATGATGTAAGTGGAATTGTAAAATTCTCTTAATTGAATTGCTTAGTTGAAGTTGTTGTGAAAAGCAAGTACCATTCCATTCTTTAGTTGCAACATGTTGTGTAACTTTTAGGTCAAATACAAAACAAAACGTTCTGATTATTCCAACTTGATAAAGGCAGTTGTTGAATGACTGAGTAGAACCAGGGATTTAATTTACACAAAGATATACAAACACATTTTAAATAAAGCAGCATAATGATAACTTTTTTATTTTGTAAAAGCTACACAATAGCCCATAGTTAATGTTGTTTCTGTGGGGGCTCTGTTTTGGGTTTATTATCATCATAATTTCAGCCATTGCTAGTTCATGTTCTGTATATCAGAATGGCCAGAATCGTGCATCCTTACACATATTTTGAGAATCCTGTAACAGATAAAAAAAATACAATGTGAAAAGATGGGAAGATAATACTATAGCAAAGCAAAAAAAAAATTTTTATTTTTTGTTAGAGGGAAGGGCTGGGGTAGTGCTGGGGATTGAATGCGGGTGGTGGGGGGGGTGGGATGGGGGGGTTGCACTTGCTAGGCAGTTGCTCTACCTCTGAACTATATCCCCAACCCCAGCAAGATGTTAAGATAAGTGCTCTCTGGGAGGTGGCACATTAGGAACTTCTTACTATCAGTAAATTTTGTTGTTTTCCCAGCTTTTTTGATTTATTTTCACATATTACTTATGTGAAAATAAAACCAATATTTAAATTTATATATGGACATACTTACAGGAAGTTTTTCAGTTTTTCTAAAAGTATTGTTATCTGGAACATGAGATTATCTTTCCTAAGGAACGTTTTTCACATTTTGTTTTTTGAAATTTTGCCATCTTGTCAGTTTGAATCTTTTTCTTAAATATTTCTATGAATATATGCACAGATGTTTCATACATTGATTGTAAGCTTTAAAGAGAAATGTGTAGACTGTGTTCTTACTGTAATAATTCATGTCGAATGAAAGTTGTAAAAGTAATGAGATTAACCTAATTTACAAATATATTTGTTATTCATATAAGTTATTCTTTGCAACAGAGATGCAGCCACATTTAATATTTCAGCACAGTATAGTCATCCCATGGAATTTGTAGGAGATTGGTTCTGGGACCTCTTCAGATACCAGAATCAGGGCTGTCCAAGTTCCTTATCTAAACTGGTGTAATATTTGCCTATACACAATACATATCCTCTCATGTATTCTAAATCATTTCTAGATTCCTTACAATTCTTAATACAAAGTAAGTGATATGTAAATATTTACTTCATACTGTATTGGTTAGGAAGAAAGACAAGAAATTGTACATTTTAACTAGAAACATATCTCCACTCCCTTTCCCCAAATACTTTCTTCTTGTGCTTGGTTGAATCTGCAGATGATGAATCTGTAGATACTTCAGACTGACTGTATATACATTTTTGGATTTCATAGGAATGTCTTGAAAAGTTTTGACCATTTTTTCCTATGGCAGTTTGTTGAGTATAACTTTGGTAATTAACATGTTCATATTGATGTTAGAAAATTTCCAGAGCCTGTTTGACTTTAAAAATTGACTGCAAATGAAAGGACTCTGATCATGTTGTTTAGATACATAGTGATGGTATTTGGAATATTTAGAACCTATAATTGAATAAAAGAAGACCCATTTCCAATTTGTAGGTCTTTTATATAATTTGAAATCAACCATGAAATTATAAGAAATAAAAGTATCAAAACAAGGCAGAAATAATACATTCAGTGCAGGGAAAGATGTAGTTTCCATTTGGATGGAGAATTGACATGAAATTGCATAAAAACTATTTTAGTACTAAGATATCTTTAATAAGATTTCACATATAAACTACAAAAATAGCTACAAGTTTTTAAAAATGAAAATTAAAATATAATTTCATGTTTTATATGCAGTGCAGACAGATTGATATGAATAAAATTTAAACACAACTAAAATAAATGATTTCTGCAAAATGAGAGGGTTAATTTTAGTTGTCCTCAAAGGTCTCTCTGCAATCTAAAATTTATTTAAGTCTATAATTTTATGATCTACAAAAAAATGCCTTTGCCTTTTTATCATTAAAAATGTGTCCTGTATACTAATACATAGCAGAGCACAAAAATAAGAATGTTTTCCCCTTAGTATTAGATGATTTTATATAATTATAGTTAGAATAACTCCACCTTCTTGTGTTTTTGGCTTATTAAAATTGATGTTTATGATGTGATCGTTTCTTTTTACTTGAATTAAGTTTCCTCTTCAGGTTTTATTTGTCATTTGGAATAATGCTATTTTCCATAGACTTAATTTAGTTCTCCTGGTAAATTTTTACTTGACTATTATTTTCTCGATTTGAGAGAATTCTAAGTGGAATTCAAAGTGGCCCAAATCCCTTTCTTCAGGATTCAGGTATGTTTTAGAATGAGGAAAATATATTCTTGGTTCTGTGACTGTAGCTTTTAGTATTCATTTTCTGTATTATTATTATTATTAAATTGATTTATGTGGATGCCTTAATTGATATATAGAAAATAAAATATTTTTTTTTTAAAAAAAACAAACTAATTATGTTTTAAAGTTCAATTCTAACTGAATGCCCATGGGGCCACATTGAAGTCCTGAAGACATGAGAAATTCATAGACAGGGTTAGGATATTGTAGATTGCTAGAGATTCCAAATTTGTTACTAAATAAAAATACTTGTAAAATTTTGTTATAGGATGGACGAAGCTATGATACTCCAAAATAGTGTGTTAATATCCTTTATTTGGAGCAGATAGAGTAGGAGCATATTTTTCAATGAAAGGGGAACCAAAGGACAAGGTGTTCTCTACTTGTGGGCTTCTAAAGACCTCAGAGTTTTCTTTATATTATTGTAGAAAGACGTTATTTTTGCTTTGGTGTGCTTAAAACTAAAGGGCAAATGATCCAAAAGAATAATCTTGAAATTCAATAGCAAGAAAACTACTTGACATTGTGGGCTGGAGGCCAGCAAACGTGGGGCTTTCATTGAATGCGTGGGAAATGGGGCAGGCCTGGAATTTAAAGAGACAGGGTGCAGTACCCTAGAAAAGAAAAGCCCTCCTGTAAGATTTGCTTACTTGGAGGAAAAAAAAATAGACTTAAAGTTTTCTCTAAAGGATCTTTATTGGATCAACTATTTAAGGCATTGAAAGACACTGAGTGAATTTTTCCTAACTCCACCTCCCACCCTCCCTAGCCATCTTCTCTTGTCTGAAATTGGTGCGAGTAAAATTGTTTATAACAGAAGAGAAGCAGCTTTTCAAATAGAAGTACTTTGTAGCCTGTTCAAATGGAGCATAATGTAATTCTCTCTGAAATTGAGCACTTATTACTTTGTTTATGTAGCTGTTTAAAAAAGTGGGGGTGGGATGAGAAGTGGGGGGTACTACAGGAACCTCTGCTTTAGAAATTTGTTTTTTTTTCTGTTTGAGTTTTCCTCCCCCATCCACTCATGAATCCCCTCTTCCCCCTCCCCCACCTCCCACAATCCCTCAATAAAATAGTATTTAAAAGACTTGAATAACCAGTCCAATGTACCAGCTTCTTGCTTGAGGCAGTAATGTTGTACTATTTTCAATGGGTGGTCTTGAATCTCCATGGGAGATTTTACAGGCAATGGCTCCAAGATCCTCCTAAGTGTATTATATTGAACATAACTAGTTAAATTCCCAAGCTCTAGAGAATATACAGATAGTTTCACGTTATTGAATTCCCATCATTAATTTCTAGCAAACTGATTTATTTAATTGTTTGAAGAATTTTTGGTTTAAGTTCCTAAAGTGAAGCATATAAATCGAGTACTTAGATTTGGTTTTTGAAACAAGTAAGCCATTCATAAATATGTCCATTCAGGAATATCCATTTGTGTGTGTATTTTAATTCATAGCTTTAAAAAATTTTTGTTCCTTTAGGAAACCAGCACATGGTAGTCATTTTCAAATGTTAAATAGTGGAAGTCACATTTCTACTACTTGAGATAGTGTAAAATAATGGAATCTACTTAGAATTTGAAAGTGTATCTGTACTTACAATTGGCATCTCTCACCTGGTGTGTAGTGTAGATGTGTACTGGCCTGATATTTAACTAAAATTGCTCTGGCTCAAACCTTTGTGCAAGTAAATAGGATTGGGGTTATAAATACTGGATTAAATTTGGCTTTTAGACAACAAATTGCTCTTTAGTGACTAGAACAATGTATTTACATGTACGCTATAAATATTGAAATTGGGAATGTTGAAGTCATGCCCAGTCCCACAGAAATTTGTTTACCATTATTTTGGAGCCTCTTTCTAATATGAATCTATAGTTTGCAACCATGGTGATAATTTTGTTGGGTCATTGATTTGATTGCTTTCTTTCTTATTCAGCTATTTTAAAAACTTGATTTTTGAAGAATTTTGGATTTCTTTTTAAAATAAGTATCTATTAGTCCTGATTAGTTAGATGTCTGAAATACCCATTTTCCACAAGCTAAGTGGAAAATAATTCAGGTATAAATATGTCAGATGCTTTGGTAATGACTCGATAATGATGTATAATGAGAAAGATTTTTTTTGTTTGTTTCTTTTTAACAATGTAGTTTTTAGTAGAAAATTGTAATCTTTGAGTAACTGAGAACTGAGTTTGTTTCTTTTATAAGAATCATTCAGTGTTTGAAGTCATATATAATGTATGAATTCAACAGTTTATAGCAATGACTGAAGATTTGCCTTTTCTTTTTTAGCTCAGTGCTGTTGTTCTTAAATAGCTAAAAACTTTTCCAGTAGTTTTTATAAGTGGAGTTTAAAGAAGTGATAGCTAACTGAAGTTATCTGTGTAGCCAATATTTAAAAGTTAAGGTTATGTATACACAAAAAAGACACAGCTCTTATGGCTATACATGTGAATAAGTTAGAGTTTGGTAAAAATTAGCTTGTCCAGTAAGCTGACTGGCTGAGGGATGATTTTGTTTTCATTATCCATTCTCTTGGCTGAAAATGAAATAGCAACGATCTGGTTACTAAAGCTCAGTGCTGCCTTGGATCACTTCCTTGAGCTTTTGCTGTGATCGTTAAAGGCAGAGTTAGACAGCTGCTGTAGATTTTGCCAGTGGCCTCACAAAAGAAATTGTTTAACCCTGTTAGTTTCAGACACTGTCATTTCTACTTTGTACATATACTTGCTGTGTTAGATATAAATGATATGTTTGCTGTGTTAGATACCAATCTCTATGGCTAGGATTTGAACTTCAGGTTTACAGGAATGTAGGGTAGCAGAAAATGAGTGATTTTAGCAGTCCACTATAGTCTGTTTTCATAACTTGGAATATGACAAATCTCTACATTTTTTGCTAATATTCACACAGATTAAAAAACTTTGGAGTTAGAGTTGGCTCTGTATCTGAAGAATTACGGGAGTTGTGAAAGTTGAATTTGACTTATAAACCTTGAGTATTGGATATTTATATGTCCTTTTTTTTTTTTTTTTTTTTAGGCTTGAAGTTTAGAGGAAGAGGAAGTACTAAGTCATTGACTTTAAACTCTGGTTTTGGGTTAAGTGTAGAATTAGAGCAATGCCATCTACTGAAACTGCTGTCATAATGTTAAAAATCCTTACAAAATCCCAACAGTGTTAAGTCCTTTTTATCATGTATGCATTATTGCTGTAGGTTTCAAGGGCAGGGAAATACTTTTATTGTTAAGGCTGGAGAAGGCAAGATTTTGAAACCCACCGCTATGTGATTAAATCAGTATGTTTGCCCTGAGGCTTCAGCCATTGCATCTGAATTCATAGTCTGAAATTTTGGATTCCTTCTCTGTTTGAAAATAATACTTCTTAAAAATTTTAAGACTGCCTTTGCCCACTCACATGAAAACTATTGAAGCAAATTATCAGGGTTAAGATTTTCATGTAATCAAGACTCTGAAGATACATTTCAGTATTTTAAAGGGAAAGTTCACAGCCATTTTACATAAAATTTTACTGGGCTTTTCATTAATCTGAAATAACTGGTCCATAAGTACTTTATCAGTGAAAACTGCTCAGCATGTAAAACGAGGAGGAGAAGAGCACAAAGGCTTCCTGCAAATTAAGGGCACAATGAGTACTAACGGACTTTCCAGCCATCTCCAGCTGTGAGATTATTATAGTTTTTGCAAACCCTTTTCTCTCAAAACTAAATCAAGAATGGTGGAGTCCTGATAAAAAGAAGTGTAGAAAAGCCTAACTAATCCTTAGATGAGTTACTTCAAACGTGCCAAAATAGAATAAAATCAGTTAATAGCATGGATTAAAGGTTACTTTTAATGCATTTTATCACTCATGTTGAGAATTTTGTTGTATGTTAATGCATTTGGCCTTGGTTAAAAAACTCCAAAGGAAAAAAATATAATTGAATTTGAGAGATTACACAATCACGTTGTTATGAGGAAATTTAGTACCAACTTTATATGCCAGATTTGACCTAAAAGATAAAAGCTGTATTCTTGAGATCAGTGCAGTAAACAGGTGGTTCAGATTTTGAGTGGTGATTTTAGGGGTTGTAAGTAGGCTTATCTGTGTAATTATAAGAGTTGACTTATGTAGATTTTAGACTACAATGTGGCACACTATCTTTGGGTATGTACTTGCAAGTGGTTTGTTGGATAATATCATAGATGAGTGCTGAAGTCAGATCTGGATTAACGTTTTAAAAGTGCTTGATTCTTGATAGTGGTAAAAAGAAAAAGAGAAGGAGAAATTAGAGACAGATTTTGGGTTAAAAGGTAATATGTAGAGGAGGCTGTATCAACTGTACATTTAATTCACAGTCAAAAGATGGCCAGCTACTTAATTTGCAAAATATTGGCATATTATGATACAGCAGCCAAAAGTTTTGGTCTTGGGAAAAAAATGATTTGGCATGATGCCATTGGTAGGAAGATTTTTTGAAAAAAAAAATTGTAATATCTTTCTTTTTTTTTGGGTGCAGATATATACATGTAGATGTATGTGTATACGTGTATATATGTATCATCTTTAAACTTTTAAGAACCCAGACAGTGGGAGATTCTACAAACCTGTTATATTTGTCATCCCTCCAAGATGCCACATAGTTCTCTAACTGGACCTCATATTTATTTCTTTGCAATAGTTGCCTTCACGTGCATGTACTACCTTTGTTAGGGGTGTGTGTGTGTGTGTGTGTGTGTGTGTGTGTGTGTGTGTGTGTTATCCCACATATCCCACATACAATTTAGTGATTTTTTTAAATAAGCCATGTGAGAATAAAGTCCTATTAATTTATTCAAAACATACAGTTGCTCATACATCAATTTCCTCTGTTGATATTCTGACCAAATTTAATGTTATTCAAAGCTTTTATCCTGAATGAATTCTGCTGCATTACATAAATACTAACTTGTATAATTATTTATGTGTTCAAGAAGCTGAACTTTCATTCCATCCCAGTAGGTTCCCCTAGGATAAGTTATTTAAGTAAATTAGAAAATTTCCCTGAAAGCAAAGTGATTCTTAATTTTTGGACACTTGAAAATTGGCAGAATAGCCATACAATTTTGGGAAAGATACTCAATCCGCACTGCTAAAAAGCAATCCAGAGTTCTCGGATGTCTCTTAATTCTCCTGGGGAAAAAACCCCACCACAGTGCCATGGAATTGTTTCACTTTTGTAGTTATGTCTTTGTGTTTATAGGAGTGGGAACATTTTATCTTCTGTGTTTCTGTAGAGGTTGTTTTTCAGCACAGCCCCAAGAAAAGTCCTGGAGCCTAGCTTTGAAGCCCTGTGGACAAGCTGGATATCAAAGAGCCAGAGGAATTCGGCAGTAATTGTTTTATGGCTGGCCAGAAATCAGACCTATTTGTATAGGTAGCACACAAAATAGCTGTGATTTGACAATTTGGTGCTATTTATACCTACCATAAAAAGAGAAAAGAAAAAGTTAAAGGGGTATTTTGGAAACAGGAACTAAGCTGTAAATGCAAATTGCTTCACCATTTTCTCAAAGGAACAAAAAAGGAAAAGGATTTAGGAAGTTTTTATTGAAGCTATGGTATTGAGAATCCGTCTACTTTCAGGATATTTAATGTTGTAGTCACACTGAAACTACACCTCTTTTTGTTTGCAGTTTTTTTTCCTAGTCCCATTTGAATAAAATATATATATTTTTTTTTGGTGCAAAAGAAACACTTGGGGAGGGGGATGGTGAAGTCAGCTTCCAACTCTATCTTGGTAGACATTTACAATTTTGTTTTGCTGTTGTTATTTAGCGTGGGATAAGAAGAGTCTGTTGCTAGAGGGGCCACCCCCCTCCCAATTGAAAGTTATGTTTTCAACAAGCAGTTGCAGGTTGTTGCTGTGGTGGAGGGGGAGGGTTTTCTAGGTAAGTTTTCATGGTTCTTGGGAAACATGCAGAAGAAATGTTTTTGTGACTTTTCTTGATCTGGCAACTGTAGATGACTTTTTGAATATAAAATACCTGAATTATTTGTTCCTATCATCTAGAGCATATTCTGAGCTCATGGTGGGCAGTGTATCACAGTGTGTCTATATTTCAGTGAGTGGCCACAAGTGAAGTTTGACTGCTTCCAGAATGTCTTTCAGACCTTTTGAGGTTGTCAAATGTTTCATTGTTTTGTCTTGAAGCCCCTAGCCCCTAGAGCAGTCTGAGTCTGGGGGCAGTGGTGCAGAGAAAAAGCAAACATGCCTGCGACGGACTGTCCTTTTTTTAAGAAACCCTAGCAATGCTCTAGGAACCCCTGGAGTGTTGTCACAATTTGAAACCTTTTTACCACATAAGATATACTTCAGTGCTGTTGAATTTGGACTATCAATTTGCTTTGGTTTTAATTTTCCCCCCCACTGGATTCCGGTTTTCTCATAATGTAGAATATTTTTGATCAAGTATATCCTGATTTCTGAGGTATGAGCTATAGTTTTGACTGGATGAAAAAAGTTCCCTTAAGATAGGAATAAGGAAGTGAACACTGGTGGAGATAATCTGATACTGGGACCATCAATTTTGACTTTTCTTTGAAGGAAGAGAGTTTTAAGATTCTAGTGTGAGACGAATCAGAAGCTTTAGAATAAAGATTTAAAATGTGGATTTCCCCAAAGCCTAAACCCTACTTGGATTTCGAGATGATTTCCCTCTCAAGAAATAGGTAAATTTACTCTGTAGAAGAAGGAAAATTCTGCATTGCAGTTACTCCTCAGGAGAGTAACACACTCATGGGGGAAAAGATTAAGGACACTTGTAGTTACCGATCCTTTTTGTTGTTTTGAAAATGTACACTAGGGTTAGGGCTGGCTTAATGAAGGGCTGTCTTTCTGAAGTATCGATCATACCAACATTGAGCAAGAACTAGGTGCCAGGCGCTGCACTGGAGGATAACAGCAGGAAAAGAAGTGTTCTTGTCCTCCAGAAGTGCTTCCTCTAGCTTTAGGCACATTAAAGAAATCACAGGGCTGGGGCAGTAACTCTGTGGTAGAATGCTTGCCTAGCATGTACAAGGTCCTGGGTTCTATCCCCAGTACTGTAAAAGCAACAACACAAGAATGACAGTAGAACAAGATGAGTGATTTCTTGAAGCTATAAAAAAGCAAAGCTGTGGAAACAGAACCTCAGTGGTTCTGTCCAGATATCAGATTTTGAACCAGGTATTTTGGAAAATTATAAGTGAAATGTGACAAAAGACAAAATTAGTGTAGATTAGAGTAATTCTAAGTTTACTAAGGATGGATTTTTTTCGTCTCCCTGACGTTTTCTTTCTTTTTTTTTTTTTTAATATTTATTTTTCAGTTCTCAGCGGACACAACATCTTTGTTGGTATGTGGTGCTGAGGATCGAACCCGGGTCGCACGCATACCAGGCGAGCGCGCTACCGCTTGAGCCACATCCCCAGCCCCCTGACGTTTTCTTTTAATAAGGCTAGGCAGTGTTTTGGGAGTTGCTGGATTCATTGGATCAGCAACATGAAATACAGTATACAATTGAAAAGAGATAGGAAAACAATTTATGGTTACTGAAGATTCAGTTCTGTACCTTGTTATTTACCTTTTACAGACCACAACTGACCAGTTGTGACCACAACTGAAGATTTAAGTAACTTGCCCAAGTTTCACGTAACTTACAAGTAGAATGACCATATGTCCTTCTTTGCTGAGGATGGTCCCAATTTATGCCTCTTAACTTGTGTCACTGTCAGAACCATTGCTCTTTGAACGCCAGCCTCACACTGCAGGACCACCTGTATTCAGAAAAAAGATGGTCACTTTTTTTGATGGCATCTTGAGATTTAAAATCAGGCTTTTTGACTACTAAGTCAGAAGCTCACCACTGCTTTACTGTGCTTCTAGGTTCTGTCTCTACTCCCAGGTTGCGGTAATGAGGGTCCTGAGGTGATAAGTCTGGCTTACCACTGGATTTACTACTTGGTGAGATTTACCACAGGCAATAGGGAGAAATATGGTAGCTGAACGTTACATTTTTTTTTTAAACATCCTGTTACTAATTGTTTGAGAATGTAATTTAATTTTCCTTCAGAAACTCCAAAGGCACATTAGAAATTTTGTGTATTAGGATCATATTTTTTAAATATCTGTCATCACTGCATGGTACTAATCAAGACAATTCTGGTGATTTGAGTCTTCTGGATAAATGGGAATGGGGTACATTTCTTGATCATTGAACATGTTGTTTTTCCCTTTAACTTTTCTTTCTCCCTTCCCACCTAATCAGAGTCTTAAAGCAGCAGAATAGGGTTTGAGGAAAGTTAACTAATTTGGGAAGGAAAATTCAAAACTTATGTTGTGATTTGCACAGGTTGGTTAGCTTTCCCACCAGTTGTATGCACATCACTTTTCTTTGGTCTCCAGTTTACATGGCTGGTCACTTCACAAAAAATGCAGTTTTAGAGGAGCACCCTCTCATATAGCTGAAACTTAAGTGAATGTGATTTATTGATGATCAGCTCTGGAAACTAGAGAACTTTGTTTTACCCTATGTGGTTTCTTTTACACTACGTGTCGCTTTCCGCCAGAAGTGGCTGTGATCTGGGCAGTGGTTTACCGAAGGCTGCAGTTTTCTTCAAAGATGACTGATGGAAGCTGTCTGTAGAGGAATAGAAGCAAAGCTAAAGCCATTTTTCAGAACTTCTGGGTTAGAGGATTTTGGGGTGGGATGGAAGTGCCTCATGTTGCCCATTCTGCTTCTCTCCTAGATTTCCACAAGTAAGCAACTCTTACTTTGTAAAGCTTTGCCACTTGGATGATGGGGGAAGGAGAGATGGACTAGTAAGCAGATGAACTTTGGTATTCATTAATGAATTAGGAGTTATAGTTACGGGGCCGGGGTTGTGGCTCAGTGGTAGAGCACTTGCCTAGCATTTGTGGGGTGCTGGGTTCGATCCTCAGCACCACATAAAAATAAAATAAAAGGTATTGTGTCCAACTACAACTTAAAAACAAAATATTAAAAAAAAAGAGTTATGGTAAGAATGGAATTTTGTGGGAGCAAAGAGACAAGTTGATACTGAAGATGAGCACAGTTATATTTCCATTTATGTAGCTGATGTTTGAACCTGAATCTCTTTTCATACTTGGTACCATTTTTGGTTTATACAGAATTTGATGGTGTTTTGCTTTTCTTTTCAGAAACTGTTTATGACCTAACTTGAACAATGCTATGAAATTCTTCTTTAGCTCAAGCTGTTATGGAAGCCAAAAATAGATCTGGGCTAAGATTGGACTTTGGGCACAAATTGTGGTTTGTAGGTTATGGCTGTTATTCTTCCAACAAATAACTGTAATTTAAAAATTATTTAGAAGCAAATCAAATGTTGCTGAGACAAAAGAGGACCTGGCTGATTTTTAAATGGTGCTTTAGAATGCTAAGCAGATGTCTAAGTTTAAAGGACTGTTTGGGATGAAATTGTTTTAGTTTTTTAAAAAAAAATACCAATAAGCTCTATAGAGTAGTAGGATTGGTGATTGAGTACTGTACGAAATTTATCTACTATAATCCGCCTCCCAGACTCTCCATTTTTCTTTGTTCTCTTCTCTGCAAATTCAGAAGCATGAAGCATGCTCCAGAGAAAGAAAAGCCATCGCTAGTAATTTTAAGATATTAAAATTATCCTGTCTTACTGGTCCAGTGTAGTGCAGCAGCCTCACACTGCAGGACCACCTGTATTCATAAAAGATTGGAAGAAGTTTGTAATAAACACTGAAAAAATTAGGAGAGCTGAGCATCATTTGCTGGCTCAAAAGTAGTTGGCTTTCTGAGGCTTGTAAAGACTGTATAAAGGCAATTTTGTTATAAAGGAAAGTATATTATCTAAGGTCTGTACAGTCACTTGAGGGACAAGTGATGGAATCTGTTCTGTTCCTTACAGACAGGATTTTTTTTTTTAAATCACTGTCAAACTTTTGCACATAGGTGTTGAATAAATTTTTTTATAGGAAGACACCTTTGTAAGGTACTTGATATGTAAAAGTGCTGTAGTAATAAAAGCTAGTGTTTAATACCTACTTTGTGCTAGGCTAAGTACTGAATACTCTGCAAGAATCACCTCACTGGTCTAATGGTCTCTATAAGTTAGAGTATTGCCTATTATATATCTGTCATAAATGAGTTTGTTGAGGTTGTAGGATGCAAGAGTGGTATACAAAGGTCAGTAGTGTTTTTATGCATATGCAGTGAACACTATGAGAATGAAGTTAAAACAACTCCATTTATAGTGACATCAAAAAGAATGAAATATTTAAAAATATATTTAGCAAAATAAGTGGAAATTTATGCTGTGAAACTATAAAACACTGTTTAAAAATTAAGTACTATCTAAATAAACAAAAAAATTTTCTTATTTATAGATGGAGAGATGCAATATTGTTAACATGGCAGTGCTTTCAAATTGCTGCAGGTTCAGTGCAATCCCAACTGACTTTGTAAAAACTGACAAGCTGATTTAAAATTCATGTATAATTGCAAGGCACTCAAAAAAGGCAAAACAATCTTGGAAAAGAACAACAAAGTTGGAGGACTCACACTTCCCACTTTCAAAACTTCAAAGCAACAGTAATCAAAACAGTAGTCAAAACTGATATAAGCATAGAATATAGATCAGAGGAATAGAACTGAGAGTCCAGAAATAAACCTGTGTGTCTGTGCTTAGCAAGGGTGTCAAGGGAAATAGTAATGTTTTAAACAAATGGTGCTGGAGAATGAGATATCCAAACACAAAAGAATGAAGTTGGACCCTTACCTCACCTCATATATAAAACTTAACTCAAAATGAATCAAAAACATAAGAGTTACAACTATAGAACCTTTAGAAGAAAACACAGGGATTAATCATGATTTTGGATTTGACACTCTATTCTTAGCTACAACATCAAAAACTCTAGTAACAAAATAAAAACTAGAAAAAGTATATTCTATTGAAATTAAAATATTTGTGCTTTAAATGACACTCTTAAGAAAGTGCAAAGAAAACCCACAGAGTGGGAAAATATCTTTTCCTTTTTTTAATATATCATTATTATTTTATTTTTATGTGGTGCTAAGGATCGAATCCAGTGCCTCACACCTGATAGGCGAGTTCTCCACCTCTGAATCACAACCTCAGCCCAGGAAAATATATTTTCAAATCATGTATATCATAATGGACTTGTACTTCCAAGATGGATCTGGTAAAAAACTTCTACAACTTGTTGGGCACAGTGGCGCATGGCTGTAATCCCAGTGGCTTAGGAGGCTGAGGCATGAGGATCTCGAGTTCAAAGCCAGCCTCAGCAATTTATTGAGGTCCTGTCTTTAAATAAAATATAAAAAGGGCTACAAATGTGGCTTAGTAATTAAGTGCCCCTGGATTCAGTCCTTGGTACGAAAAACAAAACAAAACAAACAAATAACTTTTACAACTCCATAATATGATAAGTCAGTAAAAAAATGGATAAAGGGCCAGGCATGATGGTGCATACCAGTAATCCCAGCAGCTTGGGATGCTGAGACAGGAGGACTACGAGTTCAAAGCCAGCCTCAGCAAAAGCGAGGCACTAAGCAATTCAGTGAGACCCAGTCTCTAAATGAAATACAAAATAGAGCTTGGGATGTGGCTCAGTGTTTGAGTGCTCCTGAGTTCAATCCCTGGTACCCCACCCCCCATCCCCGCAAAAGGGTAAAGAATCTAAATAGACTTTTTTTCAAAGATGATAAACAAATGGCCCATAGACATATTAAAAGATGCCCAACATCATTAGTCATCAGGGAATTACAAATCAAAAATGTGGTGAGATGCCACATCATACCCACTAGGAAGACTGTAATAAAATATTAGCAAGTATTGGTGAGGATATGTAGAAATCAGAAACTTCACACTGCTGGTGGGAATGTAACCTAGTGCATCTAATTTAGAAAATAGCCAGGCAGTACCTTAGATAGTTTATGCATAGAGTTACTGTATCATGTAGTAGTTCTTTTCCTGTGTTTACTCAAGAGAAATGAAAACATAGGTCCTTCCAAAAACTTGTACATATTTATATTAGCACTGTTTATGTAACCAAAAGGTGGAAACAACCTATATTTCTGTCAACTGATGAATGGATAATAAATAAAATATAGTTTATCCATACGTTGGAATATTATTTGGCCATAAAGAGGAATGAAATATTGATACATACTACAACATGAATAAATTTTGAATTCATTGTTCTAAGTGAAAAAAATTCACAAAAGACACACATTATATTAATTTCATTTATATTATATATCCAGAATAGGGATATCTGTAAAAGTAGAAAGTAGATTACTAGTTACTTAGTGCCTGGAGATGGGAAAGAGGTGGAAGATAGTTAAAAGGTGTAGGACTTCTTTTTGAGATAATGAAAACATTCTGAAATTGACTGTGATGACATTCATATATTCACATACCTGAATATACTAAAAGCCAGTGAATTACATACTTTAAATGAACCATATGGTATGTGAATTATATCTCAATAAAGCTTTTTTTTTTTGAAAAGAAAGTTTGCCTTTCATTAATAAAAATATTCATTGAAAATAGTTTTGCCAATATATTTGGGACATAAATTAAAAGTTGACAGCTTGCTTTTAAAAAATATATTAATTATATGTTGCTATTGAAGGGTTTTTGATTGCCCTAATATGACTCATTAAAGATGTTTTTTTTTGTAGGTTAAGCAAGACCTAATTAAAATGTGTGTATATATATATCTAACTGGCTTTATAATTTTACCCTATGTAATGTTGTGTGTTTTATTTCTATCCATAAAAAAAAGCTCTAACTTGATAGGAAGTAGTAATAACTAATATTCATCGAATGCTTATCGTGTGTAGATACTATTCTAAGTGAACTTCACTTATTATTTAGTAAACCTCACAACAATTCCCTAAAATATATACCGTAACACTGAGTTTATAGAATAGATACAGTTAACCCTGAGACTTAGGATTTAAGTAGCTAAGTCAAAGTCAAGTAGATGGTAAGGCTTGACTCTGCATATCTTACCTGATGCAATAGATGTGTCTGGCATTTTATGTATTTAAAATAACTTTTTATAAATGAAACTGTATTTTCGATGTTCTAAAGAAGATTATGATTCTAAATGAAGACTGTCTCAACAATTGTGACATCTTCAATCAGGGCACTGCTATACATTTGATTAAATGCGGTGGTTTTTTTGTTTATTTTTGTTGATTGTGTTGATTTAATTCATCTTCTGAAAGATCAGGCTAGTTGTTTCCTAGACATTTATTCAGTCTGTATTTGTGTGATAATTTCCTTGTAGAATTGTAGATTTAAAGTTGTTTTGGTTTTATTCTTCAGATTTTTATTAGAGAACCCATTTTTTTTTTTTTGAGTTAAAAAACAGAGTACTATAAGAAGTCCAAAGGAGGCAGTTCCTGATTTAGGATTAGCTGGTGCTAAAAGTTTATAAAGTAAGATTTTCTTTACATCTGCCCTTAATTTTTTTTTTTTTTTTTTTGGTACTGGGGATTGAACCTAGAGGTGCTTAACCACTGAGCCATATCCTTAGCCCTTTTTTATATTTTATTTAGAGACAGGGTCTCACTGAGTTGCTTAGGGCCTCAATAAGTTGCTGAAGCTGGCTTTGAACTTGTGATCCTTCTGCCTCAGCCTCCTGAGCTGCTGGATTACAGGCCTGTGCCACTATGCCTGGCTGGTCTGCCCTTAATTTAAGCTTGTCTTTCATATCTAGTTTTGTGTGTACTGTATAACTGCACTATTCAAAGTCATAGCCACTAGACATATGTCACTATTTAAATTTAAATGTAAATTAACTAAAAGCAAATAAAATTCAGTTCTTCAGTCATTAGCCACATTCCAAGGACTTAATAGTAGATGTGACTAATGGATGTTTTGGACAGATTTACCCAGGACTTCTTTTTATAGTGGAATTAATGTAATCTTGTAAGAGATGGAAGAAGAGGGGCTGGGGATGTGGCTCAAGAGGTAGCGTGCTCGCCTGGCATGCGTGCGGCCTGGGTTCGATCCTCAGCACCACAAACAAAGATGTTGTGTCTGCCAAAAACTAAAAAATAAATATTAAAAATTCTCTCTCTCTCTCTCTAAAAAAAAAAAGAGATGGAAGAAGAAAGGAATCTGATAGGACTTTTTATACAAAATTGGCATTTTATTATGGCCATTAAAATATATAGAAAAATATTTTGAGAGAATACTGCATGTATTCTCTCATGTGTTCATATGCCCCCCCCCATTGATTAACATATAACCATATGTGGATTCATGTGTATATTATTTAAAAGTGAGTTACAGTTTTATATTCGACCCTTTAATTCTTAGGCCTGCATCCCCTAAGAATCTAGATGTGGTTTTATAAAACATTGTTGTGTCCGTGATATCCTATGGTAATGTCAGGCCTGTTTAAACATCCCATTGCCCTCCAGATATCCTCCTTCTAAATCAGGATTGCATAAAGTTTCATGCAGGTCTTTAATCTCAAGTGATCCCCACACCTTGTATTTTTTTATGTCCATGAGATGACATCCTCATCAACTTCATTTGAAAAATTTCAAACCTACAGTGAATTTGAAAGAAAAAAAAGTAAAGTGATGTCTAAATTCAGCAACCATTAATGCTCTGCTGGTGTGCCTTATCTCTCTGTTTATATTCCTTTTCCTTAGTCTTTTGAAATTAAGTTGCAGATACCATGATCTCTTGCCCTTAAGTACTTACAGTATATCTCCTATGAACAATAATATTTTTCTACAAAACGACAAAACCTTGATCACAATCAAGATGTCACATAAGCCTTTGGTGTCCTGTCTTTTTAGTATCCTTTGATGTAGGACATTTTCTTCACCTCCACTTTTTTTTTTTTTTTTTTAAAACATCTTCTGAAAGGCCAGGCTAGTTTTTTCCTAGACATTTCTTCAGTCTGGATTTGTGTGATCATTTCCTTGTAGAATCATTTATTTAAGTTGAATTCAACATCTCCTGTATTTCTCATGAATTGGAGTTAGATCTATGAGCTTTGTTTTGTTTAGGTTAAATATTTTTAGCAAGAAAACTTCTTGGATGTTTCTTGTGTCACTTCTTATCAGGGGCACCAAGTGTTGATTATTCCAATATTAGTGATACTGAGTTTTATCAGTTGGCTAAAGTGGCAAAAGCCATTTTAAAGATATACTTTTCTCTTTGCAGTTTCAGTGTGACTAGTGTGGTCATTTTTTTTTTTTTTTTAATCTTTCAGATGTCAAGTTTTACAAGCTTTTCATCTAGTGGTTTTAGCATCTTCTGATAATCCTTTGTAGATGAACCTGAATTTGCTATTTCATTGGGATTGCACACTGACAGTTTTCCTAGTTCAACAGCATTTGTATTTAAAAGGATAGATACAGAATCTATTCCATTTTCCTCTTCCATTTTCCCTATAAACATAATTTTTTGACATAGTTTATATCATGGCAAATGTTTCCTGTGTCTGATTTTATGGTTAATTTAGTGAAATACATGGTAATATAAAATTCTTTCCATAACCTAATTCCTCCAATAAGTTTTAAATGTTGAGATCTGTGGGAGAAGCTGGGAGATGGCACTAGGGGAGGAAATTGATTTTAGTCAAATGTTTCTGGCTGTTTAAATTTACAAGGTTAAGGATCTTGTTTCTTGATTTTAAATATGCTTGTGGATTCTGAGGAGTCACTATGCCTCGGAAGAAATATCTGCTCCTGTAAATTTAGCCAAAGTTCAGGAAAATTTTGTGAGCTTTTATTAAATTCTGGGCATAGACATCAGGAATGCCATCATACACTTAGCAGCTTTGGAAGCAAGTGTTGGAATGTAACTGTATAAACTCCCCCCACCCCCTTGCCTTCTCTTTCATTGCTTCTTTGGTTTTATCACCAGGGATGGGTGTGAAAGCAACTTGTCTGAAATTTTGTTGCCCTTAGGGAGTGACTTAAAATTCCCAGGATAGTTTTAGAGCTGATTCTTGATTTTGGAACGATGGAACAGACCTCTTAGCAACCCTCTGATTGAAGTGAACTTGAATTCTAGTCCTGGGTGCAAGTGGGTTTTTGCTCTTTCTTTGTATTCATTAAGGAATTTCGAGACTTTTCTAAGTAGTTTCTTTAAATTAAAAAATATATATATTTGTAAAGAATTATGGGCTAAATTATATCCCTCTTAATTTCTATCTTGAAGTACTAACCTAAGAATGAGACTAGACTGTAGGTCTTAAAATATAGCTCAGTGCTACAGCTCTTGCCTAGCCTGGGTTCAGATCCCAGGACCACAGAATAAAATGTGACTGTATTTGGAGACAGGATTTTTTTTGGGGGGTGGGAGTGGCGATGGAAAGTTTAAAGGACAATTAAGATAAAATGAGGTCCTGGAGCAGGCCTGAATTCAGTATAGCTGGTATCCTTACATAAGAAAAGGAGATAAGGTGATCTCACACTGCACAGGCAGAGAGAAAAAGCCTAGGGAAGGCATGGGAGAGGAAGGCCATTTGCAGGCCATGGAGAGGAGCCTCAGGAAATCAACCCTGCTGACACCTTGATCTTGGATTTCCAACTTCCAAAACTAGGATGGAGTAAATCTGGGTTGTTTAAGCCACCTAATCTTAAGCTTTGGAAACTAATATATATAGTTAAACAGATTATTGTGGTTTGTATCTAAAGCTACATAGAAAATGTGGAGGGAGGATTGGGATTTAGCTCAGTTGGAAGAGTGCTTGCCTTGCATGCACAAGGCCTTGGGTTCAATCCCAGCACCAGAGGGAAATGTGAAATAGAAATAACTAAGTGATAGAGTTAAGTGAGCATGGATTATGAGGTTAAAAATAACGGTTTCTCATCTTCTGTTTTAAGTTACTAGGATAGGTAACTGGAATAAGTAAAATGCTCATCATAGGCTTGTCTCTCTCCTTCCTTCTTTCCTTCCTTCCTAACTTCCTAACTTCCTTCCTTCTACTAGGGATTGAACCCAGGGGCCCTAACCACTGAGCAACATCTCCAGCCCTATTTTGTATTTTATTTTGAGACAGGGTCTCACTGAGTTCCTTAGGGCCTCGGTAAAATGCTGAGGCTGGCTTTGAACTCTCAATCCTGAGCTGCTGGGATATCAGGCATGCCCACCACACAGGGCAAATCTTAGTTTTTCTTGGAAATGAAAATATGTTATAGAGACTAATAGCTAACCAATTACTATTCATTTTGTTGCTTTAGCATCTTTTATAAAAATTCTTTTCTTTTTCATTTGGGAACTCATTTTTAAATTTTTTAAAAAAATCTAGTTATACATGATAGAAGAATACATTTTAACATATTGTACACAAGTGGAGCACAACTTCTCATTTCTCTGGCTGTACATGGTGCAGAGTCATTCCAGGAGTGTGATCATATATGTATATGTGGTAATAATGTCTGTCTCATTCTACTGTCCTTCGCATCCCCACAGCTCCACCCTTCCCCTCACTCCCTTCTACAAAACCAAAGTTCCTTCATTCTTGGGAACTTCATTCTCTTTTAGTTTTATCTTCTTTGGAAGCCATTCTTCACGCTATTGCCACATAAATTTTCATTAATATACATCTAATCATTGACTCTTTTGCTGCAATACCTTTTTCTTGAAATCATTTGTGAAAGATTTTACATGTAAGACATTTCCTAAGAGATAAGTCCACAGGTTGCATGGACTGTGTATGTTCACGTGGTTCTTTGTTTCCCAAGTATTTCATGATTCCATGCCTTTGCACAGGTTGTCCCTTTGTTCTGAAGTTTCCTTGGTTTCCATCCCCCCCCTTTTTTTTCTGTGGTGCTTGGGATTGAATCCAGGAACTTGTGCCTGCTAGAAAGATGTTCTGCTACTGAGTGACAGCCCTACTCTTCATTTCCCTTTTTATGAACCTCTATTACTCACAGGGTTCTTTTGTTTACTTTTTGTTCTTGGTGTTGGTGGTGAACCCAAGTCCTGGGTGCATGCTAAGTATAAGCTTTACCACTCAGTAATAGCCCCAGCCCTTATAGATAGTTTCAAAATGCCTTGTTGATAACTTTGTCGGCCTTCTGTGGCAGAATGTGCTGGATACAACTTTCAGAATACCTCTTAGTTTCATGTCTTATTAAAAGTGCTGCTTCCCAGGTGCTAAAAAGATCTCCTGACTTGGAACCCTTTGAGAGTGAAAACTGGAAATCTGAAATTTAAAAAGCACTCTGTAGATTCAGCATTTGGAGCACCTGTGCTATACAGTAGGGGCAACAATGTAGTTATCTTCCCTAGTCACAGGCCCATAGTTAGAAAACCCTACTAAAAAATTAGGTAGAACATCAACTAGATTTAAAAAGAGGAGCAATAAGTTCAAAATGCCACTACATTGGAAGGTGTGTTAGCTTTCTGTCACTAGGGTAAAATACCCAAGAGAAATCAACTTGGAGGAAAGGTTTATTTTGGCTCATGGTTTCAGAGCTTTAGCCCGTGGCCGCTTGGCATCATCGCTTTGGGCTTGTGGTGAGGCAGAACGTCATCACAGGGAGTATGTGAGGAAAGCTGCTCCCCTCCTGTAGTCAGGAAGAAAAAGAGTAGAGTGGACTGTCCTCATATCCCTTTATGCTCTCAGAGACTGAAACTTCAACTAGGCCCTACCTCCCAAGGTTTCTAAAGTACGTTTTCATCTACCCTGCTATTTTGGCCAGTTAGAAATGACTGTAACTGTACCTCTGGAGGCTCCCGAAGTTAGGTTGGGGAAGGGAAAGGTAGAAATAGATTTTCTAACAACTGACATAGAAGACTTTGTAAATGGGCCATTCATAATCTAATAGTGGTGTCCCCAGGCAGGTAACTTTGCATCCTAGAGGGCTGCCTAGAAATTGCTCTGAAATTCCACTGTGAGCACAGAAGGAACTTGAGATACAAAGCTCAAATTCTTTTTTTCTCCTCCTCCTCCTTCTATTTTTCAGTATACTTTAAAGCTACATGATGGATTTTTTTTTTCCTTTTAATGATTAAAATAAGGATTTCCCCTGCTTTGTGTTTTGTGATTTAGGAATTATTGTGAAATTGGGTGAGTAGGAGCTCCTTCTTTGTCCTGCGATGGGAGTCCTGGATTTGAGTTCCCAGCTTTCCAGTGTGCTGAAGGCTCTGCAGTAAAATCTCTGAGACTCTGCTTTCTCATCTGTCAAATGGGGAGAGAAAGATTAGCTTCCCCACTCAAATTCATAGAATGGTGGTAACAGTGAATAAAAATGAGCTTATATGATGCGTTGTCAAAAATAAAATGCTAATCAGACAGTAGTTTAAAAAGTTTATTACTATCTGCCATTACCGAAGCAGTTTAAGTTTTGACAGAATGGTCTGATTCACAGTCGATGATAGCTTAACATTTTAGACATGAAAGAAAATAACTTTTTTTGTGTGTGTGTGTTCTTTTTTTTTTTAAACTTTTTTTTTTTTTTTTTTTTTTTAAGAGAGAGTGAGAGAGACAGAGAGAGAATTCTAATATTTATTTTTTAGTTTTCGGCAGACACAACATCTTTGTTTGTATGTGGTGCTGAGGATCGAACCCGGGCCGCATGCATGCCAGGCGAGCACGCTACCGCTTGAGCCACATCCCCAGCCCTGTGTGTGTGTTTTCTTGGTGTTTTTGAAAGTTGCCTTTGCACATATGAATCTATTATTGGGATATCATTTTCACTACCTGACTATCTGTTGGAAACATGTAATAACTTAAAAATCAGCTTTCATTAAAATTAGCTTATTTTATTTAAAATAATTAACATTATTTTAAACTAGAGAGTCATGCTTTTTATTTTGTACTTGATGTTTTATCAAAGGGTTGGCTGGCTACTACCTAGAAAGTTTGAAGGAAATTAATTAATCAGATCTACTTAGAAAAGACTGACGATTTTGGTTTAAAAACAGATATGAGGTTTCATTTCAGGCTACTTTTTAAAAATAAAAAGATGTAGAAGATAGACAAGAAAATGTCTTATCCTAGAAATAGGTCTTTTCTGTTTTCTTTTACTTTTTGGCTTTTTTTCCTTCTACCTTTTCCCTGCCTTGTCCCCCACACACAAATGGGCACCCTGCCCTCCAAATAGTAAGTCCCACTATTTCTCTACATTCCCCTCCCTTTCCTTAGAAGGAAAGAAAGAAAAAAATCTCTCTGAGGTGAATTAAGGGCTCTAAATTTGAATTTGATTTGTGACCTGTCATATTTTGAATAATTTGCTTCCATGGTATTTTGCTTATCTCAGCTTCCAGCTGCCTGCCCAACTTCTGCCTCTTCTTTTTCTTGGCAGGTTAGTTCAGCTTATTTTAAGGACTAAGAACAGCCCACCCCCATGCTATTCCTGGGGTTATGTTTGAAGTCATTGGTATCACAATATCACATTTGGGATTTCAGATACCTCATTTCCTTATCTCTGTTTTAAATCACTGAGTGATCTTAGCCTCCTGATAGTAGCAGTACTTGTCCATATTGAATGTGTGTTTAGGGGCAGTACTGGGGATTGAACCCAGAACCTTGTGCATGATCAGCAAGCATCTACCACTGAACCACATCCCCAGCACTTTTTGAGACAGGGTATCGCGAAGTTGCCAAGCTTGGGCTTGAGGTTGTGATCTTCCTACCTCTTTTTCCCATGCCTGGCAACATTTTTGCTTTTAAAAAGACTTTGTGATTAAAAAGTCAGCAGCCATTGAGGAAAAGATAATGGTTAGTTGCAGGTCTCTGTAAACAGTTCAGTAAGAGTGAAGCTGATCATTGGTGATTCTGAGTCATTTTCCTTGTCCTAGCTAGATCCATTTAATATTTCTAAACCTGAGTGCATTAGAAAAGTCTAATTCTTTGGTACTAGGTAGAACCCAATCTTCTACATTTCTAACAGGCAGCACAGGTGATCCTACACCGTAAGTAGTCATGAGGCTTCTCTTTGGGAAAGGCACTTGACAACAGTGAAAAGGACTTTTTGTAGACACAGCACCAAAGAAGATATTCTAATGGCGTATAAGCAAATTTAAAAAAACGCTCAATATCATATGTCATTAGGGAATTGAAAGTTAAAAACAACAAAATCAAATACCACTACACACCCATTAAAATGGCTGAGATCTAAAACACTGATGGTACCAGTTCTGGGAAGGATGTGTATCAGCAGGAGCTCTCATTCATTGCTAGTGGGAATGCAAAATGATACAGCCACTTTGGCAATTTCTTACAAAGCTAAGCATACTCTTGTCATATGTTATGGACTGAATATTTCCATTTTCTCCAAATTCCTGTGTTTAAGCACCAACACCCTAACATAACTGTATTTATACATATAGCCTTTATAGAGTTAATTAAGGTTTAAGGAGACCATGGGGGTAGGGTTCTAATATGATAAAATAAATGACCCTATAGGAAGAGACAATGTTATCCAACAGAAATATGTATAATTTTTATCAGTTAAAAATAAATTAGGAAAAGAAAAGATATGAGCTGGTGCAATGGCACATACCTGTAATCCCAGTTGCTCAAAAGACTGAAGTAGGAGGATTACAAATTCAAGATCAGCCTCAGCCATTTAGCAAGACCCTGTCTCAAAAGAATAAAAGGGCTGGGGATGTAGCTCGGTGGTTGAGTACCCCTACCCCTTAGTTCAGTCCTCAATACTGGGGAAGAATAAAGAGGAAAAGGGAAAGAAGGAGGGAGAAGGAGAAACAGTAAAAAAAAAAAAAAAAAAAAAAAAAGCTCCTGACATGCTCTGCACTGGTTTTGATCCTCAGCACCACATTAAAATAAAGATGTTGTGTCCACCGAAAAACTAAAAAATAAATATTAAAAAATTCTCTCTCTCTCTCTCTCTTAAAAAAAAAAAAAAAGGGCGGAACCCCTCGCATCTTTGGATACCAGGATACCAGCTGTGGCCCCCTTCTCCCTTCCAGGAGAAGTCTCTGTTTCCCCTTTAAAAAAAAAAAAATGAGGCTGGGGATGTGGCTCAAGCAGTAGCACATTCGTCTGGCCATGCGCAAGGCGCTGGGTTCGATCCTCAGCACCACATACAAATAAGATGTTGTGTCCACCTAAAACTAAAAAAAAATAAAATAAAAAAATAAAGAATGTTTATTTATAAAAACAATGAAAAAGAAGGACAGCAAAGATGCTGTTTATCACCATCACTTGTCTCCATCAGCTGGCATCTTGAGTTTGGGCTTCACACCCTCCAATTCTGTGAGAAATAAGTTTCACTGTTTAAACTGCCCAGTCTGTGGCATTTTGTTATGGCAACCTGAGCAGATTAATACATAATTTGAGAAGTTTTGTTTTTTTGCAAAAACCTGCATGTGAATGTTTATAACATCTTTATTCATAAACACCCACAAATTGGAAGTATCCAGTATAGTCTTCTGTAAATAAAGGGATAAACAAATTGTGGTAAATCTAGACAGTGGAATATTATTCAGCAATAAAAAGACATGAGCTGTTAAACTACAACAAGACATGGAAGAACCTTAAATGCATAATGCTTAGTCAAAGAAGTGAACCTGAACAGCCTATGTGTTGTATAATTCCAGCAATATGACTTTCTGGAATAGGCAAGTAATGAAGACAGTAAAAAGGTCAGTGGTTGTCAGGGACTTGAAAGAAGGAAAGGAGGGTTGAATAGGTGGAACACAGGGGATTTTTAGAACTAGGGTGGAAAGGAAAAGGGAATACGTGGAAGTTGCGCTTTTTGCTCAATTTTTCTGAAACTGTTCTGAAAATAGGGTATTTTGGGTTTATTTATTTAAAAATAGGTTATTTTGGGTTTGCCTTTTTAAAAGGAAAAGAATTGGAATTAAGATAATTAAAAATGTTTAAAATTTTTTGTTGCATTTGGGTTAAGAATCACATACAGCACTTGTTCTATTGAGAGATGAAGTCAAGCCACTTTGAAGTGGAAAGAGTGTTGCTCTCCTAAAGTAGGGCTGACATCTTCAAATGCCTCTTTGTTAATGTTGATTATCATGTAGGGAAATTCAAAAGGCAGTGGTAACTTTTCCTAGAAAACTGAAAGTTAGGGCTGTGAAGAAATGTCAACTGTTAGGAGTTCCCTGGTACCTGCTAGAGTTGCACAGTGCTTCCTACCTGGCATATGGGAGATCAGTAAGGTGCTCTTGCAACTGTGGCAGAGTCCTATTCAGACCAGTTCCTTCTGGCCACCAAGGCCCAACCACTTGAGCATTTTAATGAATTGTCCTTGTTCCCATCCCTTGTTTAAGACTTGTAGTTTAGGTTGTGTTCAGAATAAGAGCCAACTACTCCAAGAGTTAAAGAATAGCATAGTCTGCTTTAGTTAAAAAAAAAAAAAAAAATTCCAAGTGAATTTCTAGTGTGAATTAGGGGAAACTTATTTAGGCTGCCCTTTTAATCATTAAAGTGGCCTCTTAGAACTCCTGATTTAATGAAAAGATAAAAATGTTTTGTAATTAGCAGATCAAAGCACTACTGTGGTTGCTGTTTACATTGTCAATATGTAAATGAAACTTCTAAAGGGAATGAAAAGAATTTGTTTAACACCTCTTTAATTTTGTTTATGTAATTTCTTTGCTTAAAAATCTCTCTAGGCTCCCACTTCACATTGATAATGCTAAGGTAAACATTAACTTACCCCCTCACTGTCAGTACCAAGGAACTTGAGAAACAGCAGAGTCTGAATTGTTGAGGTTTACTATGTTTAAGTCAGATTGAGTTCATCCATCCTCCAGAAAGAAACTTGATCTTGAAAGGTCCGTTCATCAGCTTTAAAACCTAAATGAATCCATTGATTAATTGAATTTAAAGAAGGGCCAGAAGAATTGGATGTATCCATGGTAATCTTGAATTGGAATTTGGCAATATTCTTCTGTGTAAATTAGCAAATGCAGAGTAGCTTAGTTTGCACTGCTTCTTGGAAATACAGTCGCTCCTTGGTATCAGTTGGGGACTGGTTCCAGGACCCCTCCAGATCCCAAACTTGGAGGATGCTCAAGTCCTGTATATAAAACGGTGTAGTATTTCCATATAACCCATACACATCCTCCCGTTTACGTTAAATCATCTCCAGTGTAATATAGTGTAAATGCTATGTTAATAGTTGTTGTGTTATTTAGAAACTGATGACAGAAAGTGTGTATATGTACAGGGCAGTAAGTATTTTAAATAAAAAAATGAATCTTGGCAGCTTTATTTCAAGGCTCTACCTCTGGGCATATTTAAGGAGGAATGTGTATGGAATTATTAGTAAGCCTTGCCTTTCAGAAAGGAAAACTATTTTAAGTTATTCTGTCACTGGTTACTTTTTTTGGTTAGTTGGCCTTCGCCTTCTTCAGGACTCAGCATTATATGTTGAGTTCGTAGGTTCCAGATAAAACTTGTCAAACCAAATAGATAAAAATGTTGTCCAAAAGAATCTAAGAACTTGTTTTATCAAGATTCTCAGCCCTTAGTACTATGTCCCAATTTAAATTTAGCCAGGAATAAAAGGTGGGGGAGAATTGTCTATAGAAGGGTATTGTTTAATAGTTTTAGTCTTAAGTCCAAATTGAGCTTTAAAAAATTCAGGTTAGCTGATATGCAAGATATCAGACATAACTTGTCACTGTCTAGTTACAGCAATGGAATTGAGTATGATTAATTTCCATAAATGAAGAGAAGGGATTTTTGACCTTTTAATTGATTGTTATAAGGACTTAATACCTATTAAGTGCTCACAGCAAAGAAAAGGGAACGAAGTAAATAGGTAGTATTTGCATTTATGACAGATAAACTTTATACACAGTGAGACTGCGGGTAGCGAAGCCAGAGATCTTGCTAGGGTGACAGCAGCTAGGGCTTTCTTATTTAATTGGCCTCATTAGTATAACTAGGGTAGGACTTCACTGCTTCCCATTTACCTCAGGCAAGTCTGGTGAGATTGAATTAGTTGTATTTTCCAAAAGCTACTTGGGTCTACATATGTAAATATCTGAATTCACCCTGAATCTGCCCCTCCCTTCAAGAGAATAGAAAGCAGTCCCCACCCCTCAATACCCTGTTCATCAATTATTTGGACTGGGGATTTAACCCAGGGTCTCTTTACCACTGAGCCACATCCCCAACCCTATTTTATTTATCTTATTTAGAGACAGGGTCTCACTGAGTTGCGTAGGCCCTCTGGGACCCTGCTTAGCTCTTCCTGTCCAGGCTCCAGGCCTCCTCACACTTGTTACCAGGTCCTTTCCATTCTCTGCTGCAGGCCTCTTGATTTTGGATGTTGGAGTGAGTAAAAGGGGAGGGGAGAGGGAAGAGCTCTTTTGCTCTAACCACAAGACTATATTTCCGCATACTTTCATACTTGACTACTTCATAGAATTAACTTGGATATCCTTGTATTGGCTTTTATCAGTACTGCCACTATGTTGTTCTTCTCCTCCTCCTCTTTCATAGGTAAGTCAGAGTTATAATGAGTAAATTATGATACCTTAAGGGAACACTGTTTAAAAGAAATATAATGTGTGCTATATATTTCAAGTTTTCTAGCTATGTTTAAAAAAGCAACAGGTAAAGTTGATTTTAACAATATAGTTTATGTAGTATATGATATCCAGAATATCATTCCAACATGTAATCAATATAAATAATAAGGTATTTCACATTTTTTGTGCTCTCTTTTCAATCTAGTGTGTTTTTAGATTTCATAAAATGCATAGTTAGAAAATGTGGATTCATATGCTTTCATTGTTCCAAAAATATTCAAGGACTTTCTAGTAATTAATAGGTTTCCTGTTTTCAGAGAATGAAACAAAGACTCATAATCTTTTTCATCATGCTTCCATAGTATTTAGAACAGATTTGAATTCAGAATGATTCAGAAATTTTGAACACATCTTATGTGCAGGTATGATCAGGGAAGGGATGACTCACCTGGACTTAGTTTTCATTCAACCAGCATTTCTTTCTTTCTTTCTACTTTTATTTCTTCCAGCATTTCTTACATTTCTATTTAGTGCAAATCAATCAAAGAGTTTGGAGTAGAATCCAGATCTTCTGAATTGTTGTCTGTTTCTTCTATTATGCTGGATTCTAGTAATTTCTCTTTGCTGTGGAATACCTTTTACAAATGATAAGAACTTAAAAGAGAGTCATTTCATTTTTGTTGAGTGACATGTAGGTCTAGACTTTGCTGTTGATAGCATAGACCACTCTAGGCAGTTTTATCAGGGAGGGATTTGATATAGGGATTAGATGCTTACTATATTTTGAACAGACTGGAAGGGCAGGCTCTGGGTTGACTTTCTAGGAATGACTCCCAAAATAAAATTGTAGAACTGGCCAGCCAAGGAAACTGCTACCTCTGCTGTAGTCAGGAAGCTGCTCCCCCGTATCGTAGTAGCAGACTTTAGCACCAATAGTTTACTTCACTGGCTTATAAGTGTGGGTGTTGGCACTTTATCCTAGAAGTTGAGGACCAAATACTAGGACCTCAGTATCAGAAGCTTAGCCCCACCCCACAGTGTTTATTTCTACCTTTCAAATCTGTCCTGGCTGCCACCTGGCAGAGGCACTGCTTCTCAAGAGTACAATAAGGGGGCTAGAACACATTTGAATGAACAAGTCTCTGACAGTTGCCCAAGTGGTAGTTCATTGGTGTGAAAGAGAGAGATGGGCCACTAATCTCTGCTGACCCTTAAGCTATTTGTCTTGTTGGAGGATTTCAAGAGATGTTGAGAAAGTACATAAGCTAATACAACAGGTGGTATGAAATGAATACTGTGTTTTCTTCTCAGAAGGGCATTTTTCCAGGTCAGTGTCTTCTGGAATGATAAGCTCAAGTGGCAATACTCCTGGGTAAAACTTGATTATCCCATATTTTGAAGGATCTAAGAGTTCAACTCCACACGAATATATTATTGTTGGTAGTGTCCTAGTCTATTTTATGATGTTTTTGTGTGTCTGAATGCTGAGGGCCTTTAAAATATGAGGGGAGGGCAAGATTAAGTTGAAAATTTGTCCTATTATTTTTGTCCTGTTGTTACATAAATAATCACCTATAAAGAACAGCATGGAATTTTGAAAAGAGATGAAAAGAGATGTTTCTTGGGACTCTTGTGAATCAAAATGATAGACATTGGATAAAGCCTCAGAATTCATTTTGGCTTGCAAATTACTTACTTTGTACCAAAGTGACTTTTCATGGAACTATTTTTCTTAAGAATGTGTATTAAAAATAAAATATAGTCATCTCTCTAAGCCTTCAAGGGATTGATTTTAGAACCCACCACAGTACTGAAATTCAAGCATGTTAAAGTCCCTCATACAAATGGCATAGAATTTGCAAATAACACATACATATCCTCATCTCTACTTAAATAATCTCTGGATTACTTATAATACATAATACAATGAAAAAGGTATATAAGTAGTTGTTATACTTTATGTTTAGGGAATATGACAAGAAAAAGAAATTTGTATATGCTTAGTACAGATTTTTTTTTTTTTTTTTAAATATTTTGGCCTGTAGTTGGTAGAAACCATGGATGTAGAACTTGTGAATAGAAGGGCTAACTAATTAGAAAATTCAGACACTGGAGTCAGGTTTAGCTGAACACAGTTCGTCCTTTTTTGGTTCACCTCTAAATGTTTGGCATGACTCATTTTGGTCAGTGTAAAAGCAGAGGTCACTTAAATATGGTTACTGGATTAGCACCTATATCTTTATCCGAAGAGCTTGTTGGAAATGCAAATTGTTGGGTCTTACCTGGAACCTGTTGATTCAGTCAGAGACCCTGGGCTTTAGGGCCTGCCAACAGCACCCAGAAGTCTGTATTTTAATAAGCCCTGTTAAGTGATTTTGATTTTTCAGTTAAAGAACACTGATATGAAGTGATTCAATACTGTCCTTTAAAGGGGATACTAGACACAAATCTTTTATCCCAGTTTTTTCTTTCAACAAACAAAAACAACAAACAGCAGAATTTTGTCTTTGGGCAAGGAACTTAATCTCTAAATTTCAGTTTCTTATTTGTAAAATGCAATATTTATGGTTTTGGCTTTGGTGATGATTTATGCCATATGCATGTAATAGCTCAATAATTAATTACCATTAATATGATTGTTGGTAGGTCTCAGTTTTTCAAAATTATTTTGGAAGTAGAAACCTAATTACCAAGGGGAGACTTTTCCTTATAGCATTGTTTAAATCCACTTAAAATTAAATTTATATGAAAATCTTTTAACTTCTTTTCTGGATTTTTCTCCATTATTTCCATTTGTGTTATCTGTGTCACTTCTCAATGATTTTTATGTATATAAAAATGATGAGATAGGTTCCCAGTCTATCCTCAAAATCCTCAGCTTAAGGGATCCTCCTGCCTCAGCTTTCTGAGTAGCTGGGACTACAGGCATGGCTACCACACCTGGCTTTGGTGGTATTTTAAAATCCTTCTTATATTGTGATAGTTTTACCCTGACCTAGTTTTCAGATTTTGTGGAAGACGTGAAAAAAATCAATAGAAAACCAAAGTGGTTTCATTATAGGTCACTTTGCAGTTAGTGGGAGATATTTTATTTTGTATGCAAGTATATAGTTTTTTGAAGGAGAGGCTATATCTGTAATAGAAAATAAATACTTATTTAGGCAAGAACAGGTTTTTAAAATTTTTTTTCTTTTGTGGTGCTGGGGATTAAACCCAGGGCCTCCTGGATGCTATGCAGTTGCTTTGTCATTGAGCTATATCCCCAATTTGAGGTTTTTCTATCTTTAACTTTCTTTGAAATAATTGAAAAGGTGGCCCTGAAATTTTAATTTTTCCTAAAACTAATCAAGTGGAGTGAGAAATCTTGAAGTTACTATTAATTAATTTTAATGAACACATAAAATTATATACATTTATGGAGTATGATGTGATATTTTGATATGTCTGTGTTGTAGAAGGACTAAATCAAGCTAAATAACCTATTGATCAACTCACACACTTATATGTAAGTACTATAGTACTTTGTAGTGAGAACACTTAAAATTCACCCTCCTAGCAGTACCTTATTAGAAGCTATGGTTACCAGGCTATATAGATCTCCAGAACTCATTTTTCTGTATAGTTAAACTGTTCATTTGACCAGCATGTTCCCAGCCCGCCGTCACCTACCATCCTAGCCCCTGGTTATCACCATCCCACTCTATACTACTGAGTTCACCGTTTTTTAGATTCCATATTTCTGTTAGGTCATGTAATGTTTGTCTTTCCATGTTTGGTGTATTTCTCTTTGCTGATGTCCTCCAGGTTCACCTATGACAGGATTTCCATCTTTTGAAAGGCTGAGTAGTATTCCATTGTGCATAGGCACTGTATTTTCTTTATCCTTTCATCCATTTGTGAACACATAGGTTGTTTCCATTTCTTGGTTATTTTGAATAAAGCTGTAATGAACACGGGAAAGCGGGGTATCTTTGGACATACAGATTTTCTTTCACTTGGATATATATACTCAGAAGTAGGATTACTGGGTCATGTGGCAAATCTATTTTTATTGTCTTGAGAACCTCCATAATATTTTCCAAAATGTTGGTACTAAGATATAGTCTCATTAACAGTTTGCAGGATTCTCTTTTATCCACATTTTCACCGAAACTTACATTTTTGTCTTTTTTTTCCAAATATTGTTTAGTTGTCAGTGGATCTTTATTTTATTTGTTAATATGCAGTGCTGAGATCAAACCCAGTGCCTCACACATGCTAGCAAGTGCTCTACCTCTAAGCTGCCGCCCCAGCCTTCATTTTCGTCCTTTTGATAAAAGCTATTCTAACATTTGTGAGATGATTTCTTTTTTTTTTTTTTTAAGAGAGGAGAGAGAGGAGAGAGAGAATTTTTTTTAATATTTATTTGTTTTTAGTTCTCGGCGGACACAACATCTTTGTTGGTATGTGGTGCTGAGGATCGAACCCGGGCCGCACGCATGCCAGACGAGCGCGCTACCGCTTGAGCCACATCCCCAGCCCCAAGAGATGATTTCTAATTGTATTTCTAATTTGCATTTCCCTGGTGGTTAGTAATGTTCAACAATTTTTCATTTGTCTGTGGACCATTTTATATTTTATTTATTTATTTTTTGCGATGTTGGGGATAGAACGCGGAGCCTCGTGTATGCCTATATCTTCTTTTGAGAAATGTCATCTCAAGTCTTTGACCATTTTAAAATCAAGTTACTTGTTTTCTTGCTATTGATTTGAGTTCCTTTTAGATTTTGGTATTTATATCATATTAGATATATAGATTCTCTCTTTACTTTGTTGATTGTTTCCTTTGCTGTGTAGAAGTTTGTTTGATGCAATCTCATTATTTTTGCTTTTGTTGCAGTTATAAGTTTTTGTTGGAAAGTTAAAAAAAAAGCTTTTGTTGGAAATTATAAACTCATCTGTGTTTGGTAAATGTTTTTAAATCATTTATGTCTTTAAAAATTTAAATAGCACCATTTGTAAATAATTTTGTCTCCTGAGGGTTAACGTGGACATGTGTGATTACCTGTGGTAGTCCTTTTTGTGTGTGTGTGTGTGTGTGTGTGTGTCTAAACAACTCTGTGTCTTTCTTTGCTATACTGATAACTCTTCTGTTTTCAGATAGTAATAAAGTATAGATTTTACTCAGAGTGCCTTAACTTTGTAGGAAATACAGTCTAGTAATTGTGTAGTTAGTTTACAAAGTCTGCGTATGACTCATCTTTAGGCAATGGCTTTTTCAAGTTATACTTAAAGGTCAAAGTCTACTTAGTCCTTAACCCTGCTTTTTCTAAGTGGGAAATGAAAGTCAAAAGGAGTTAAACACACACACACACACACACACACACACACACACACACACGGGCATACACACATACAGAATTTGTTGAGCACATCTAAAACAATAGGTTTTTTATTTTAAGGGGTTTCTTTTTAAAGGAGAACAATCAATATTGCTATGAATTACCAGAATTGCTAACTAACATGAAGCTTAATGTGTTTGAAAGTGTTGTTCATTAAAGTTGAGCCTTTGAAGGTCCTAATTTTGTTTAGTGTTAGATTTCTATATCATACTGACAAAAGCAAACTGTAAAATTCTTAAGGGTTCATAATGCTCTTTTCCACTAATGTCATAAATGTACATATATCTAATCCTTTTTTTGGTAAGCATGCCCCAAATCTTATTTAAAAAAAAATAGTTTGAAGTAATTAGCTTAAAAAATTGTTAAAACTGTGATAGGTGTACAAGTAATTTTTATGTTTGTTTGAAAATGTAGTGCTTATGTTTAGCCTTATTAATTTTAGTTTCATCTATACTGAACATTAGCAAGTAACACTGAAAACACAAAATACTGAGTCCTCAGTTATTTTTTTAAATTTTTTTTAAAGAGAGAGGGAGAGAGGAGAGAGAGAGGGAGAGAGGAGAGAGAGAGAGAGAGAGAGAGAGAGAGAGAGAGAGAGAGAATTTTTTAATATTTATTTTTTAGTTCTCGGCGGACACAACATCTTTGTTTGTATGTGGTGCTGAGGATCAAACCCAGGCTGCACGCATGCCAGGCGAGCGCACTACCGCTTGAGCCACATCCCCAGCTCCCTCAGTTATTTTTTATTACTACTAAGCTAGTAAGGTTGATGGAAGACAATTAAAATTCTATGACTTAATTCTTGGGAATTCTGACTGTTGTCACTGTTTAAACAAATAAAGCAATAGCTGGCTGCTCACTGAGTTTTTGTCCCTTGGACAGATATAATGTCCTGGCATTTTTCATATTCTATTATCAAAGCCAAGGTCTAGAATTTTAAGTGGGAAGCTGGCGCTGAAATAATCAAATGCCAAACAAAGCCCATCTGAAAGTGCAATAAAGTAAAATTATAGCATTGCAAAATAAGAGAGTTACTGAACTAAATCCCCACAATTTGAGGATCTTTACTATAAAGATGTTATTGTGTGAGAAGAAGGGAGGGGAGCGGAGGTAGTTGGGGCCAACTAGGGCATTACTTTGATCCACACATGGACGGGGAGGGGGGGGGGCGTTCATTTTCCCCTTAGAGTTCCTAAAGGAGGAAGAGTGCAGTACAGGATCCCAGCATATCAGGCAGGGAAGGAATTTTTACTGTACTTCCTGTTTTGTGTCAATCCCAGAGCTAGGTGCTTTACATATAAATAGGTATTGTTAGCGCCCCTAATAGTGACCACAAGTAAGACTGAAAGTCGCTAAATGATGACAAAGCTTAAAATGTTGGTATTTTTACGCAGAAGAGAAGCAGGATCTGAAATGGTCTCCTCACTTCCAGTCTTTTTCAGAAAGTGGGCATTTTAAATGTCGAGGAAGCCACCATGTTTTTCCTGGTGTTGGCTGAAGTTTCCTGAGAGGCTGCCATCTTTGGCTTGCATGCTTTTTTCCTAATATGAAGCGTAGTTTCAAGTAAGTGCAGGGAATCCCTTGTGCAGCCTTCTCCACAGCTCTCAGTCATGAACAGTGTTGGGGCATCTTGATGACCGTTTTGTTTGGTTGATAATTATTTGGGAGTGAAGATGATTGTTATTTTAAGTGGACTTGAAAACATTTTTAAAGAGGGAGCAAACAAAGTTTTCAAGAAAGACTTTATTTAATACTGTGTGGGGTAGCCTGTGGAGGCCTTCTGGGTCCAAGAAATCCGTTTTTTGATTATTAGCAGGTATAATAAACAAATTCTTTGGCTTCTCTGAGGCTTAGATTTTGTAAAATGGAAATAATAGTCTCTTTAGGATGTTTTGAATAACACAATATTGTGCACATAGTCATTCTGTAAATACTAGATGCTATTGTTCACCTTACTGAAGTCTATGGAGCTTTTCATTCTTCTTGGTGTATTTCATTTACAGTTATCTTTTTCACTAAGGAGTGACAGAAGGAGTGTAAATGTTACTCCAATGAAGGATTAGATTGGAATCCAAGGTCATGGATACTTTTTGCTAATTTTATGAAGTAGGGTTATCTATTTGTGAAAGTCTTCTCCTATTTTTTCTCTGAGGCATCGTGAAAATAAAGATGTGATTTCTTCCATTCTTGGATGGAATCCCAAAGCCAACCCTACTCTGTTTAAACTCTCTGAACCTCAGTTTCTTCATTTCTGAAATGAAGATAATACTTGTACTTCCTGTCAGGACTATTGAAAGGATTAGATGAAAGTACAGTCAGGTTATTTGTACATAGCAAGGGCTTAGTCAGCTCCAGCTAAAAGGGGCAATAAACCTTTTTAAACAGATGATGTTTCCCTTCTAGAAAAGGAATTTATTTGTTTTACTTTCTGTTGGGGTATTTTTGTCAGATTCCATTCATTCTATACTTGTTACCTCCTCAAGTGAAACTTTGTTGATATGCTTTCTGGGTGTGTGTGCCTTAGGGTATACTGGTTTTAGGTTTGGATCTTGCTGCTGCTTTTGTGCTGTGATTGGAATGGCCTCCAAAGGTACGCAGATAACATCATCTCACCAAAAATGTTTTGTAGTCATCATCATGCTAATATTATTTTCTTTTCTGGACATAAAAGTAATATGATTTGTGGGCAAAAACAAAACAACAATAATCTCACAGAAGAAAATAAAATGGTCTAGAATTTCACCATCAAGAAGTCATTGGTATTTGCATTTTGTTGTATTGTTCATTCAGTAGCTCCCCCATAGCTTTTTTTGATTTGTTTGTTTTTCTTGGGGTGCTGGGGATTGAACTCCGGGCCACTCAACCACTAAGCCACATCCCCAGCCCTATTTTGTATTTTATTTAGAGATAGGGTCTCACTGAGTTGCTTTGCTTTTGCTGAGGCTGGCTTTGAACTCCCCATCCTCCTGTCTCAGCTGCTGGGATTATAGCTGTGTGCCACTGTGCCTGGCTCCTCCATAGCTTTTTGTTTATAGAAGTTAAAACTCTTCAGAAAAGTAGAATATCACTTAACATGTTCATTACTCAGCCTCAGTAATTACTATCTCACAGACAATCTTGCGTCATTAATACCATCATCCATCACCCAAGCCTCATTTTTTCCCTCTTTGCAATTGAATTTATTTTGAAGTCAGTCCTGGACATTATATTTGGGTGCATTTGTGTACTTATTTTTGGTTACTGGATTTTATTCTTCTTAGCTAGGGTTTATTACTTTAGAATTAATGAATAGCCACAGAACTAGGACTCTGAAAGTCAACGTCTTAATTGTCCCTGAAGGCTGCTCTTGGTGGTGGTGGTGGGTGGATGGAAATAAGTATTTGGATGGTGGGGCCAGGGATTGGGTATTGGGTGGTAAGAGTGCCTGAAACTTGGGCCTTTATTCTTCCTCTCTCTGCCCAACAGAATGGGGGACTGTTAGCATTCAGGGCCAGAAGCCAAGTGTTAGTCTGTGTAGTCTTTCTTGACTCTGAGCTAAAGACTTGCTAGGTTAATGTATGAGCCAATTTGTTCATTTAAAAGTATATGTTACTATTGGACATGAACCCAGTGTCTCTGTTACTGGGCCTGTTCTGTAAATCTGGGTAACGATGATAATGTGGTCAGGACTATTTTATTGACCAAGTTGTGGAATAGTCCTTGTGCCAAATCTTGAAGTTGTGTTTTTTTGGGTCCCTGGCAAGGAAAAGGCAAACTGGTAAAGATAAACTGAATTAACTCTAATTTCAGTGCTCAAACTTGAGGATTTGCTAAAATAAATTTTGACATAAGATTAGTGTCCTGTGTCATTTTATGTTTAGATTAATTATTGTTTGTGATGACCATCAGTTGGTGATTTTGATAAGCTGAGATTGAAGCCAGCGAGTCTAATATCATTTTTAAAACCTTAAGAAAAGGCAAAGAATTTTGATTTCTAAGTTGAGTCATATATAGTATTGCTTTAACCTCCTGTGATTATGAAAGTCTGTTTAGTTTGGAGGCTTGGAGAAGATACTTGTCCCAATTTTAATCCTCTTTGCCCTATGTTTTATATCTAAGTAACTTTGTGTGTGTGTGTGGTGTGTGTGTGAGAGAGAGAGAGAGAGAGAGACCTTTCAGTGATAGCATTTTGTCTTTTTCTTCTGGGTGCATTCTCAAATTACTCTTTTTTTTTTTCCTACAATAAGATCACACATTTTCTTTTTTTTTTTGAATTTTGAATTTTAATATTTATTTTTTAGTATTTGGCGGACACAGCATCTTTGTTTGTATGTGGTGCTGAGGATCGAACCCGGGCCGCACGCATGCCAGGCCAGCACGATACCGCTTAAGCCACATCCCCAGCCCCAAGATCACACATTTTCAAACACAATCCAGACAGTTTCTAATCTATGAGTAAACTATTACTGGGAAGGGCTGATGCCTTAAGAGTCTTAAAAGCAATGTCTGGGCTGTGCCTTTAAGACAGTTAATAGGACTACCCTTGAGATAAGGTGCAGAGTAGCCTTCTAGGATCCTGAATGGGTCTCCCACTTTGGTCAACTGCTTTGGTTATTTAATTTTAATTTTTTAACAAGATAGTTGTAGTGCTTTGCCTTAGTATCCCAGTGTTGGCCAAACATTTTCCCTCCTTTCAACCTTTTCCCTCCTTTCAGATCTCACATAGGCGGGACATGGGCTTTCGCAAATGGAAGGACATTGGCATTTGTTACTCTTGCATCTGGAGCCACCATGTGGACTCCTAAAGATATCTGCACCTCTGATGCTTTGATCATTGATTGAGTATATTTTTATTGATGAACCATTTTTATCAGCAGTTTGTGGGGCACTGGATCAAGAGGTGAATAAGACGGTTCTTAGTCTTGTGAAGCGCATAGTCTGGTAAATGTGACGTCTGTGATCCAGTATGCATATGTACATGGTAAGTATAGGAACTGGGCTGGATGGATATACAGCCGGGATTGGCGGGAGAAGAGAGGGCTCTGTTTTTACTGTGTATGCTGAGTTATTGTTTGAACATACAAGCCTGTATTATTTATGCAACTAAAATAAAGAAGGTGTGCTGTGTAGTTATAAGAAGTCTACAAAAATACAGTGAGAAAGTGATTAATTTCTTGGGGCAAGGAACACTTTATTTTTTTCAGTGTTGAAGATTGAATTTTAGGGCCTCCCACATACTAGGCAAATGCTCTATCATTGAGCTCTGTCCCCATTGTCTAAAGAACATATTTTAAATGATATTTTTCCCCCCTTGAGTAAAAGTTAGGGGATGGGGAAAAAGGGAGATAGAAGAATCTTTTCATGCCTAGGGAATAGAAAATATCCCGAACGAACAGCAGCTTATTTTTTTTTTTGTTCAGGATTTTGATAGTGACTCACTTAATACCAGATCTCAGGACCCCACAGCTTTTCTGTCTTGGGGAGTGGAGAGGTAACCTGCAGTTATATTTTCTTTTAGAACTTGGATATACTTGCTGAAAAATCTTTGAAATACAGTTAATATTTTTTGAAAAGTTACCATATTTGGTGGTTACATTTCCAGTGAACCTGGGCAAGTTTTAAAAATTGCTGGTATGGGTAAATCGTAGACCTGGACTGCGGTTGACTTTGAATTTGTTTCAATAGAAGCAGTACATTAAGTGGCACGTTGGCTGGCAGTGTGTGTTCAGATTGTGAAAGTGAGGATGGTGAACAATTGGGCTTTTGATTCAAGTGGGACACTCTGGAAGCTTTCGTTTTGGGGCAGTGTCTTTGGAAGTCAGTTCTCAGTCTGTGTTCTCCATCAGTTGCAGTACTCCCAACTCCTTATTCCTCTCCACCTCTGAGCACAGACTTACCTAATGTGGTTGGTCATCAAAAAAAAAGTGGGACCTCAGCTTGATCCTCATAGATCCACCAGCAACACACCAACAGAGGGTAATCTTGATGTCAAAATGAGATATCTTTTTATTCCTCCAGTTGATTGGAGAAAGCTAAGTACCAAGAAAAGATACAAGATTAGGCAATAACCCTGATATTTCACCTAATTTATGTGGGGGGAAAAAGCACTTAGTTCTTCTGTTCTCTGCCCATGTCACCACTGTAGTGATATCATTTCTGGAAATTTCCAGGCTCTAGCTTTTCATAGATAAATGGGAGGCATGTATGCAGAGTTTAGTGTAGAAAACAGTCATATTAAGCACAACCCAGACTGTGTAGTATTTCTCCCCCTGCCTGTAAAACATTTGCCTTTTGGAAGAATGGATGGCTCAAGGGATTAGTGATGGGGAAGTGGAGGTTTTCACATTGGTTCAGATTTGACCTTGGCTAGTGAAGCTTGAAATTCAGCACTATTTAATAGGCATTAGGAGAGCCCACTTTTTGATCCACTTCCAGTGGATAAATATCCATAGTTCTTTAATGCCATAGTTGCGGAACTAATTGGCAGAATTAAATGATTTAAGAACTTTATTCCCCTTTTGCCCCCAGAAAGTAGTTGGTTGTACTTTAAATCAGAATCTTGGAGACGGTGTGAGTCATTTCTGAGGACCTGACTCGAGCTAGCTTTGTAGGTCTTACTGTATTGGGAAGCTTGTGTACTTTATGTTGCTTTTAGTGGGTGAGGCTGGGGGAAAGGGCTGTGTGTGTGTGTATGTGTGTGTGTGTTTAAGTTTACAATCTCTCCAATTTTGAGACTTGCTCATTTGATCTTATACAGCTTAAAAAATAATGGAGTTATTCATTGTCCAAGATTCATTCCTCTTATCTGCATGATCAAATAAAGCGAGTATAGGGTGATTTCTTTTGTGTCTCTTGTTTTTCCTCCCTGAAAAAATTTCAGTGCATAAAGCCTTTTCTGACACTGTACTTTGATTGATGCAACGGAATTTTGCTCAAGTGAAGTTAGTAGTGTTTAACATTTTATTCTCAGTAACTGCCGGTCTTGATCACTCTGTATTTATGGAGCTTCTAGGGAAGGGTGTGCACTCTTAGAGATGATATATTACCTGCTAATTTGTTTGCTGAAAGATGGGCCCATATATTTAGAATGATGACAGATCAGAATATTTGGCTAAGTGTATCAGTCAGTGTCTCATTTTTCAAAACATGAAAACTCCAACAAGTTGCTGTAAAAATTCCATGCTGTAGATGGATTTTACTTGTTAAGTTTCTGTCCTGGCTACATTCATTCATTCATTTATTTATTTAAAAACAGAACAAAAGCAAAACAGAACACCATTCTTTGTTATACTCTAACACGGACAATGAGAACTTCAGCCTGATACTTTTTCTTCTTTCTTCTCTTTGTCTGGTAACTGACATTGCTTTTTCTTATTACAGTGTTGGACATCAACTTCTTTACCACATAAAGAAGGTCAAGTACAGAAATCTGTAGGTCTGACAACTCTTTGTTGTAGCCAAGAGGTGTAGACAAGGCCTTCACTTAAGGGGAAAAGAGGGGGAAAAAAAACAAGGGGCTTCCTAACTCAGCTGAGAAGCTTTAGGTTGTATGAGGAATTAAAAGCACCATTCGCCCAGGAAGACACAAAAATACAACACAACACAAAACAACAACAGCAACAACAAAAACCAGTGGAAACTCTTAGCATATAAAGATGCTACTTATTCCTGGGTCCCTGTGAACCTTTATTGAGCTATTTCTCTCTCTTCAAATATAAGAATCCAGAAATGTATTTAGTGTGGCTTATATGAGTAATCTGTCAACCAAAAGAAAATGTTTTAACTATTATTTGCTAAATAAGTAATGCCACCTCTCTCCTCAGTAGGGCCTAGGTTTAGGAAGATCGTAGATACTGAATAAAAGAAATTGTCCATTGTAGTTTACTCTATATGGCAGGTAACCTTAAGAAAGAAAAACGTATTAGGATATTTAGAAATTAGCAGATCAGATTCCAGGTATACCCATTAATGTTGCTCCTTAGTGACATGTTACTGAATTTCCTTAGTGACATGTTACATGTACTTTTGTAATCTGTATGTTTTAAAGGTATTGAAATTTGGAGGTGATCATAACCCAAGGAATAAAGTTTTGCCTTTGAACTTGGCCTAGTTTAGTTCTTGGGAATGATTCCCAGCCTTTCTAAATACTCTGAGAGGCTGCTATGCTGCTCAGCTCTGGGTTCTGGGATCCCAGCTACATGTTGGTGGGCTCTGGTATGGGAGTGGGGTGGGGGATGCTGGGAGGGGTAGAGTAGAGTGCAGTGTGAATACAGTAAACAAGTTATGCTTCTGTGGCCCACTAGTTTAGAGATTTTTGTGGGGGGCTGGGGTAGGGGGAGGTACCAGGAATTGAACTCAGGGGCATTCAACTACTGAGCCACATCCCCAGCCCAATTTTGTATTTTATTAGAGACAGGGTCTCACTGAGTTGCTTAGTGCCTCACCATTGCTGAGGCTGCTTTGAACTCGCCATCCTCTTGTCTCAGCCTCCTGAGCTGCTGGGATTACAGGTGTGTGCCACTGCACCTGGTGTAGTTTTGAGATCCTGTGACTCTTGTTCATGATATCTTGAAGCCAGTCCTTCAAAGGAGAACCTACTTTACTATATAGAATTTTAGGGAAACACTAGTTCTTCCGATCCCTATCAGTGGAAATATAGGCAGACTTGCTAAAGCTATTATTCTTAGGACTTCTTCCTTTAGGATATCACAATTCTAAGTTCTTTCTACCCAGTCATCCCCTAAACACCCTGAGTATATAACATTATATAGATACCCAGGAAGTGATCCTTTCACCATTAAAAGTATTTATTCCTTTTTTTTTCTTGACACATTTCATTTCTATTTGTACTTTCTTTTGTTGCACTTCTGGAATCCAAGTTTTCTCTAAAATAATTTTTCTGGGGCTGAGTGTCCTTTAATTAGCTGTTTACATTTATGAAATCATCTCTTAATGTCCCATCAGTGTCACCCCTTTGTACACTTCTTTAGAGATACAAAGCTTTCTTTACCTATGGTTTTAGAAGTGCAAATTAACTTTGAACTTTTTTCTCTCTCTTTTTTTTTAATGTGTGAGGACCACATGAATATTATAATATTCAGAATACTTCTGAATATTAGCAATAGTTGGGTAGTGACAGGCAGGAACAGCAGAATTTAACTGCATTTTAAATTACTTTATTTCCTTTGCTATGCCATATTTTTGCTATTGGTTCTGTGAAGCCAATAACTGGAAAATTACACAGGTTATGAAGTTGGGTTTTATTTTGAAATCAATAGTTGCTAAATGACTGCTAAACATGGGGACATAGACCTTTTTACAAGCATAATCCTGTGTATGACATTGTAAATGTTGACAGATATAACTTTGTATATCTTCTCAATAATAAATATTATTAAATAAATTATGAAAAACATTGCATATAAAATATCCACAGAGAATGTTGGAATTCTTGTGCCTGAGGTTGTGCTTAGGAGTCTCCCATTTCCCAGTGGAAAGCCTCCTCTCTTCATGTCTCCAAACCTTGCCCTCAAAAAAAAAAAAAAAAAAACCTGAAAACAAACCAAAAAACAAATCTATATTCTTCAAAAGGATCAGAGAGAGTTAATTATGGTGATATGCAGCAAGTAGGACAGTCATAGCTGTCGGTCTGTCCCAAAGCCTACAGAAGGTTCTTATTTCATAAGCAGAGATAATTTGTTTTTCTCTGTGTGCCATATGGTTTTGCAACTGCAGAGTTCAAACAGATTTGTGGATGTAAACTTCAGTTTGGTACTTAAAAAAAATCAAGTTGTGCAGAGATTTTCATAAAGTGCTTAGATCCCCGGTGCCAGCCAGGTCCATTGGAGTCAAGAATCCCTTGTCAGTTCTGTAAGCGACTATGGATGGTGGTTTTTATTTGCCTTGGACTTTAAAGACAACTTTGGAAAGGAAACTTGGAACACAAATTGTCAATTGGAATGCAGTGATTTTTTTTTTTTTAAGGGGATGATTAAAACCAACAATCATTAGCATAGAAGAAGAATACTTCTGAGACTGCCCAGGTGGTCTCTGGAAGAGACTGGAGTTTTCTCTTTGAGAAGTTTTAATGACACTAATTTATGTTGGAATTAATTATTTTGGGGATTATCTTTAGAATCAAGAGTGAGTTTTTTGACTGCTGTTTTTAAAGGAAGAGAATGAATTTAAATGTGCTCTTGATTTCCCTTCATATGTCCAAGGTCTAAATATATGTGCTCTGTTCTGCTGGTCACTGTGTATATTATTAATGCAGTGTTCGGTTTGTCTAAAATTGATACAGATTTCCTGGTCCTTTTGTTTTCCAATTATGTAATTTAAGAGAGTATCCAAATGATCTAAAGTGTCTCCACTTAGAGTTGTAGAATTCCATGGAGTTCAAGACTCTCCTCTTAGGAAAGCTCTCTCCTAGAGCACACAATGCTCCCATCCCACAGCCCTTAAAACCTTAGGGTATACATTATTTCCCAAGGAGCACCTTCAGGACATTCAGATCAGCTTCTTAGACTATTAAGTTCTCTGGGAATGGCTGTATATACTTATTTTATGCAGCAATCACCACAACTGTAGTAATTAATTCTTTAACTTTGGTTTACCTGGCTCCCCTCCTGTTTATCTGGCTTCAGAATGTAGGAACTGTTTGTCTTATTTTGTGTTCTGTTCCCAGCTCTTGGCTTATAATGGGTGCTCAGTAAATATTTGTTGAACAAATGACAGTATAGTTGGTGTAAAATAATGCTTACTTAGTATGTATAAATATAACATTTTTCCTTTTGCTAATGTTCATATAGAGAGTCTTCCAAAATAGCAGTTGTGGCTTTCTTTTTAAAATGACTGCATACCTTCTGCTCGCATGTATTCAAAAGATCCGGTGCCTGGGTATCCAGATGTTATTCTTGAATTTTTTTTTTTCACTTCAGCTTGTGCATGGCAGCTATTATTTGCTATTTCCCAAGCTTATAATTCCAGAACCTCGGCAGGAATAAGCAAAGTGTAATGAATTTCTACGTGAACCTTACTTGTGTTTCATTTTTGTTGGTACAGGGAACAAGACCTAAGATGGTTTGAGAAGTATTGTATCCTAGTGTGAGCTCTTAGGAACATGCCATCCAACTCTACCTCATTTTAAATCTGATGAAACCAAGGGTACAGGGAGATTACCTGGCATGCCTGAAGTACAATGCAAGTTTTGTTAGTAGACCCAGTTACCTGTCTTTCAGTCACTCCTCTTTAAAAAAACAAACAACCCCAAAAACGTTTATTTTTTAGTTGTAGGTTGACACAATACCTTTGTTTGTTTATTCATTCATTCATTCATTCATTTTTATGTGGTGCTGAGGATTGAACCCAGTGCCTCATGCATGCTAGGCAAGCGCTGTACCTTTGGGCCACAATCCCAGCCCCTCAGTCACTACTCTTTTTGTTATAAAACCTTTGTATTTGGCAGAAGGTCAGTTTTTTATTTACCAAAGTTTCCTTGTATATAATCAGACATTTCATGAATGACTGTTGCAATCCTTTGGTAGTGATAATAAAACAGTGGACACTGATAGCATGAAGTTCTTCCCTAGATAGAACCAGAACAATACTTCTGGGATTGAGCCCAGGTGGAGGTGGCACTCAGACTGAAAGATACAGCATGACAGTTTTCAGAGGGCCAAGCAATTTGGCCAAATGCGATGCAATAGTAAGGTGTGTTACCGTGATGCAGTCCTACCCTGTATAAGGCATTGGGCTTTGAAACAAATATGCCCATCTAAAAAACCCAGCAGTGCGTTTTTCAGTTGGGGGTGGATAGGTGGGGAGGAGCCAGATAAATTGAGGAAAAAATGCCCACCTCCCCCCGAAAAAGGGAGTTTTACCCTAATGGTGCTTTCCTTACCCCTGACTCTATATAGAAACTCTCTTAGGCATCCTTACATAAAAACAGCATAGAAACTGGAATGTTAACTTGAACACCACAACTTCAACCAGTTATTTTATTTTATGTTGCCTTTTAATAATGGAAGGTAAGCCTGTCCACATTGTTTGTTTTGTTATTCTGTGGTACTGGCATTTGAACCTAGCATCTTGTATAGGCCAAGCAAGTACTCTGCCACTGAGCTACATTTCCAGACCCACCCCCCCACCTCTGTTTTTTAGACAGGGTCTTGCTGAGTTGCTGAGGCTGTTCTTGAGCTTGTGACCCTCCTTCCTCAACCTCCTGAGTAGCTGGGATTACAGGTGTATGCCCCGTATCCAGTCATGTCCCATCATTTAGAAGTACTCACACATATGTTTCAAAGGAATGTTCATTAGTCTTTTCTTTAGGAACACAGATACTCCAAAAAAGTTATATTTGTATCAATATTTTGAAGTAGAATCATATGATAAAGTATATATGTTTTTACATAATACATATTTTACCATATTATTATTACTATGTATTTAAAAAAAGTTGTTTTAGTTATTGATAGACCTTTATTTAATTAATTTCTTTATATGTGAGAATCGAACCCAGTGCCTCACACATGCTAGGCAAGTGCTCTACCACTGAGCCACAACTTCAGCCCCCCGACTACGTATTTTTAAATACAATCATTTATAATAAACTCAAATTAAGGAAACTGCCCAGCAAAAAATGATTCCCTGGAGTCCATACCATCCCCTTTTTTTCTGCTAGTCCCATTGCTCATAATTGTAGACCCAGGACAGGATAAATCAACCTTATTCCCTCAGCCCATCATTACCCTTCAGCTTTTGGTGTTGGGGAGGTGATGACAACCACCACCAAGTAGTGGTCACATCATCCAAGTCAGACCTATTGGAATCCTTCAGTAGGATTGTGTGGAAGCTGAGAAGGAGGTTCTTCTCTTTGCTGTTTGCAGTATCAGCAAAGTTTCAAATCCAAAGCATTTTGCAGTCATGGCTCTAGCATTGGGGAGACAGAACCTGCCAATGAATATTATGCCAACAAGTTGCTCAGAGAGGGAAAAGTAAATATGAATTGCATTTACTAAGTGATATTCCAGGGATGCCTTTCAGTCAATGGTTGTAGAGCTACAGTGTGCTAAAGAATTCCCTGGGAGTTTGTTTAAAGGTACAGGTTCTTGATCTCTACCACTAGGTGAATTGGATTCTTTGGGAATCCAGGAATCTCCATTCTGCCTGATTCTAATGCTCTCAGGTGGTGTTGAATTGATAAGAACTTGCTCTTTAACCTGGTAGCTGAGGCTGTGATGTTGGTTTGCACTTAGGGAAAGGTTAGGTGCACTTTAGTGAGGTTTAGGTGTATTATAATTAAAAAGTCATGTCACCTTTAGATTAAAGGACCCTTCCTCAAGGCCAAACATGGGGCCACATTTATTATGGTAAAACATTTTTTTTTTTTTAAAGAAACAAACAAACAAAAAAACCTTGGTTTCCTAAGGGTGATTTTGGGGTTGGCTGGGGGATGTCATAGTGGTCACTGTATCAAGGGTCTGTGATCATGTTCCCACCCATGCTCTACAAGGCTGCTGCTGTGGTCTTTCTTCACTTTGGGTCTCTTCTATTGTCTCCTCTTCTTGCCAGAGCCAACTGTCGGCCCAGATGACTGATGAGGAGCAGGCAGTGGTGTCTGTGTTAATCTCTTTTTAGGAAAGTACATTTTTTCCATTTGGGGAGGATTTTCTTTGGTCACCAATACAGGCTATCCCCTTCCTCAATTATTTTCCACATATTATCTCTTGATTTAAGATACGGAGTGGAAAGAAGCCCTGGGGTTGCAAAGTACCACCTTCTCCTGAAAATTTCTTCTCAACATTTACTCTCTCCCTGTATTTCTTAATCCTAGATTAGCATGTGCACGTGTGTCTGAGGCCATCAGGAAAGGTGAGGGTGGAATTATTTGTTAGTAAAAATACTCTTGCTCATATTTCTTTCCCTAACACCAGTTGATTTCCATAAGTTTTTATGGCCTCTATTGTGTTTTGACTGTTTTCTTTAGGAAGGGAACAAATGTAGTACATAGATATTCTTGATTGTTCCTTCCAACTAAATAATAGCCTGAAATAGTTAAGGGGAAGTAGCTAATTATGAAAGTGTACACTTGAGCCTGTGCAATAGAAATCTGGACCAGTGTGTGGTTGTAGTGGCTTAGTAGGAATTGAAGTGATGCTGATAACCATGCTGTAGCAGAAGCTGTGTGTCAAGTACAATGCTTTGCAGGTTTTTTTTTTTTTTTAATATTTTTTAGTTGTAGTTGGACGCAATACATTTAACCCAGAGTCTCGCACGTGCTAGGCAAGCACACTACTGCTGAGCAACCATCCAGTCCCTGGTTTTCAGGTTTTAAGTGCATTAACTCATTCAGTTTTTGCAAAACTCCTATCAGGAACTGTTGATAATAGATGAGAGGAAACTGGACCACAGAAAGATCAAGTAACTGGTTTAAATTAGTAAACTGCAGAGCCAGATTTGGAAACAGGTAACCAGCCACCGTATTTCATGTGCTCCACCCTACTGTGTTATTATGTCCTCTTAAGTTAGCAGTTCTGAGCACTTGACAAAAGCTGATGTTTACAGGAAGAATGGTAGAATTTGGGGAGGTAGGAGCTGTCTTGGCAATATAAACAGGGCCTAGGAGGTGGGAAAGTACAAAGCTAATAGAGGAAATAAAGTTCCTTTAGATTCCACCTGCAGGTGCAAACTGAGGAGATATTTTGTTTGTTAAGGGCCAGAAAGGTAGGTTGAAGCCTTCTTCTGAAAGAGAGTCATTGCTTGCAGGCAGATTGTAACCTGTTTAGCTTTGAGGTGTTCACATCTTGTCCTAATATGTAAATTTTCATTACAAGTTTATATCTTTTGTTTCTAGATATGATTTTGGGCAGATTATAAAAACTGATATTTTAAAATAACATTTTTTTTAAAAAAAATACTTTTTAGTTGTAATGGATGCAGTATCTTTATTTTGTTTATGTACTTTTATGTGGTGCTGAGGATGGAACCCAGTGCCTCACACATAGGAGGCAAGCGAGTTACTGCTGAGCCACACCCCAACCACCTAAAAATAACCCTTTTACATGATATACTTAAGTATAGATGATGAAACTCTTAACATTTCCTCTTAGTGACCATTCAGTGTAGAAAAAAAATGTGAGCAACCTCTTTACTTGGAAACTTATTTCTTCTTGTCTACCTGAACTCTTTTTTTATACCACTTCTCCCCATTTTTTTATTCTTATATAATACATGTTCACGTTTCAAAGTCTTTTTATGAATTATCATATCTATGTGATAAAAAAGCATAAAAACTAAATATATAAAATGTCCTGGGCCTGCAAGTATTACTCAATGTAGAAATAATTGAGCATTTCAATTATTAGTAAAATGGAATTGATCAAAATAGCACGCTTGTCTTTAAAATTCTGAAAAATGTCTGATAAAATATAAAAAATGTAATAAAAAAAAAAAGTAAAAAATAAAAATCTACCTCTTATATTTATATGAGTGATTCTGCACCTCCTGCCATATTTGTTGATTACTACATGATAAAAGGCTTGGCATCATTTCTGTTTTATATTTTTCTTTTTTGTAGTCACTGAAAAAATTTGTTCCCCAAATGAAAATGGAAGAAATATTGTTACAATATTTGTGGACCCAAGACAGGATAAATCAACCTTATTTGGACTCTTTCTGAAATTACATGGACGAATTCACACAGTGATATGTCATCAAAAATTATTTTTAGGCTGGGGTTCAAGATGGTGGATTAGAGGCACCCAACATTTGCCTCCTCCTTCATGAGATAGAACCAAAACAAAAGTGCTAGAATAGAGTCCAGGACTTTTTGCATGTTGGGTGGGTGCTCTGACATTTGCTACATTCTATCACAGCTGAGATGAATTGTATATAGTTCTAGCCATGTTCTAGTCTGCCCTAACCTTGATGGATACTTCAACTTAAGGAATATGGGGGACCAAAAGCCTCCAATCAGTGATATATATATATATATATATATATATATATAAGTTGGTGCAATCATGAGGGTCTTACATCCTGCTTCTATACAGTCACTGCTACAGTAACATCAAAGAGAAATAACACAACTGTTGTGTACACACCTAACCCTAATCTGCATCATTGGTTGCTTCCATAACCCATATATCACTGAAAAGCTTGGATGTGAATGCCACCGAGGGGCATCTCTGATTCAGGCCTTGCCATCTGAAACATAAGGAACTGCACTAGTATTTAAAAAGAGGATGAAAGATAGAAGCCTTTCACTGTGATTGGATCAGATAGTAACAGAATCACTTTTAAGCAACAGAAGCAATATCAACTGCACCTATAGAAATCCCAACCACCTAATGAGGCTTCTCCTCCCATTATAGAAGAAGCCACAGAAGGTACACCCCACATATTCTGCTGTTTGCATCACAACAGAAGGAGTTATCAGAGGGACCTTACTTTTGTGAAACCTCTCGAAAAAATGGGTCTCTGAAACACTGAATTATGTCAAAACCCACGAATCACAACCAGAGTAGCCACAGCGGGATTATATTACAAAGTCCAATTAAAATTAAACTCAACATCACACAACAAATCAATACCTCAAGATACATTGTCATTAGCAGGCCAGGCACCAGCAAGGTCCTCAGAATAGATTGTATCCCAACAGACATGCAGGTATCACCATAGAAACACAAGAAATACAAAAAGACAAGGCAATATGTTACTCCTAAAGCTCATAATTCTATAGTAACAGATCACAAAGATATCAGAATGGATGGATGCTGGATAAGAAATTCAAAAGAAGTATTTTAAAACTCAAGAAATTCCAAGAGAACATAGATCAATAATTAATTAAGGAAGATAATGTAGGATATGAATGAGAAATTCAGTAAGGAGGTAGAGATTTTAAAAAAGAACCTAACAGAAATTTCAGAAATGCAAAGTTTGGTAGGTCAGATTAAAACAACAACAACAAAAACACACAACAAAAAACTGAGTTGAAAACCTCATAGCAGACTAGATCAAGTGGAATAAAAAAAAATACCAGAGCTTGAAGATAAGTCTGATGTAATATTACATTTAGGCAATAATTTAAAAAATTAGATGACTACAGTATAAAAGATCTCTGGGACACCATTAAAAGATCATACCTGGGCATCACAATAGATGAGAGAATAAAGCTAGGTTGAAGGTATAGAAAACTAATTCAGTGAAATAATGCTAAAAATTTGCCCAGTCTTGGAAAATACGTGGACATACTGAGGGCATTTAGAATCTCAAATAGACAAATAGACATGACTAGGAAAAAGCCTCTTCACAGCATATTATAGTTGAATTGCCTATAGTAAGGGACAAAGAAGGAATATTAAAATATTAAAACCTGTAAGAGAGGCATAATAAGATGCATCTGAAGTCAAATTTATTATATCAATAGCTGATTTTTTTTTAAGCAGAAACATAAAGGCCAGGAGGGCACAGAATGATGTAGTTCAAGTTCTAAACAAGTACTAGAAATTTTAGTTAGAGCCATTAGGCAACAGTGAAAAAGTATACACATAGGATAGGAGGAAGTCAAGTTATCCCTCTTTGCTGCTGCTGATTATACAGACACTTCTAAAGCCTCTGCCAAAAGACTTAAAACTGATAAATTTGGTAAAGTAGCAGGATACAAATCAACATATAAAAATCAGTAGCTTTTCTGTATACCAATAATGAAATTTCTGAAAAAGAAATAAGGGAAGCAGTTCCATCCACAATTGCCACATACAAAAAGTAAAATACCTAGGAATAAACCTAAGGATGTGAAAAACCTCTGTAATGAAAATTACAAAAGCCTGATGAAAGAAATAGGAGATGACGTTAGAAGGTGGATAGACCTCCAACACTCATGGATTAGCAGAATCACAATTGTTAAAATGGCCATAGTATCTAAAGTGATACACAGAGTCAGTACAATCTTCATCAAAATATCAATGGTATTCTTCACAGAACTCAGAAAAAAAGTCCTAAAATTCATAAGTAATCACCGAAGACACTGAATAACCTACGTCATCCTTAAGGAAAAAAGCAAACCTGGAGGTTTCACAATATCTGATTTCAAAACAGTACAGAGCCACAATAAGTAAAACAGCATGGTATTGGCTTAAAAATAGACACATAGATCAATGGTACAGAATGCAGGACCCAGAAATAAATCCACACATCTTGAGCCAAAAGATTTTTTTGCAAAAGTGCTGAAAACATACATTGGAGAGAGGACAGCCTTTTGAACAAATGGTGCTGGGAAAACTAAATATCCACACGTAGAAGATTGAAACCAGATCCCTGTCTCTCATGTTGTACAAAAATCAATTAAAAAGAACCAAAAGATCCTGATGTAAGACTTGAAACTTTGAAACTATTAGAAGAAAACACAGGGGGAATACTTCAAGACTTTGGCACAGGTAGTAATCCCCTGGATAGGACTCAAGAGAACAAGCAGAATTGACAAATGGAAGTGCACCAAAGTAGACAGCTTCTGTGCAGCTAAGGACATCTCCACAAAGTAGAAAGGCATGCTACTGGATGGGAGAGAAACCTGCTCCCATTCTGTAGAATCTCCTTTAATTTTGTTTGAAGCAGGCTGACACGCAGAAATATTTGTTTCCTGTTTTTCGATGGGTTCATTTTGTATTCATGTTTTTGTTTGCTGAGGTTCTGCTGTTGAGTGCCTTGGTCTCAGGCAGTGCAAACACTGAACTGGAGAGAGCAAAGGGTGGCACACTCACCTAAGACAGCGAGGGAAGGGGTGGTTAGGAAGAAGAAGGTGACATTCTTAGGCATATCCTTGCCCTCTTTTTTTTTTTTAATATTTTGGTAATGAAGCTTTTTATTTATTTAAAAAAATTTTTTTTAGTTGATGGACCTTTATTTTTTACTTATTCATTTATATGTAGTGCTGAGAATCGAACCCAGTGCCTCACGTGTGCTAGGCAAGTGCTCTGCCACTGAGCTAAAATCTAGCCCAAGGTATATTGTTTTTGAGGAAAGATGGCACAAGGGAGCTGAAGATAAACAAGTATATTTCTTCAGAATTTTCAGTGTATCCTAAGTGTTAGACATAGACCAATTTGAAGACCATTGCTGCAGACTATAGAATAACCAGTAAGATCTTTTTTTTTAAGTTTTTTATTTTTGTAGTTGTAGGTAGATACAATACCCTTATTTTATTTATTTATGTGTGATGCTGAAGATTGAACCCAGTGCCTTACATGTGCTAGGCAAGTGCTCTACTGCTGAGCCACAATCCAGCCCAATCAATAAGATTTTAAGGTTCATAATTCTGCAGCTTTTTTTTGTGTTCAAGAATTCAGTTTTAGCTTCTGAAAATGTAGGTTGGGGGCTAATACCTATCTGCATTTACATAGGAAACTGAATTTTAAACCAAAATGCCATTTCTAACATGAAAATAAACTGGAGGCTCCAGCTTAGGTTCAGAGTTCTATTTGTGGGTCAGTTAGATGATCATCAGGAGGAGTGCTGGCCAGAGAGGGATGGTCAAGCATTTTGGAGAGGGAGTTTGTTGGAAGTGATTTCTGCCATATATTTCATCATTATTCAATTCCTGGACACCCTTCTTAATACTGTAGGAGCCTGTTACTTGGCCTAATTCTAGTTTGTCAATTTTTTAGAAGAAGAATAATTAAAACAAAGATGAAAAAAATTATTTTCCAGTCTTAAATTCTCTTTTGATAGCTCAATGGACAGATTTTAATTTAGCTGCTCACTTCACTGAGTAGAGACCACTTAATTTTTTTTTTTTAAAAAGTAGTCATTTTCACCCTTTTTAAATACAAAATAATAAGTTACATAATTACAAGAGCAAATAACCCCCTCCAAAAAATAAAAAACAAAAACAAAAACAAAACAAAAAACCCCCCAAAGCCCACCTGGTATGGGAACAAACAAAATGCCTAGTAGGGGCTGAGGCTGTAGCTCAGTGGTTAAAGTGCTTGTCTCATATGTGTAAGGCACTGGGTTCAATCCTCAGCATCATATAAAAATAAATATATTGTGTGTTCATTTCCAACTAAGTAAACATTTAAAAAAAAATGCCTGGTAGTCAGTCTGTTGCTATTGGAGCAGTTTGGAGCTGTAAAACTCACCATTGGGAGAGCATCATGTTAAGAAAAGCAGGTATCCTTGATGGGAAGGTTGTGAAGTCAGGAAAGAGTATAAAATATATGTGAATAGATTTGTTTTACTGAAAGTTTTCCCCAATAAATAGCGCTCTTTTTCTCATTAGTTTTCTTTCCTGTTGTATGCAGTATTGACTATTGTAATATTCTGAGTGCGTTTAATTCATGCCATCCATTTTTGGTGTTTAGTAATTTTTCAGGTAAGTTTTAAGTAGGGCCAGAAGTGTGGACATGGAGCTTGGTTTTTTTAACTGTACTAGAAACTTTCCTTTGTCAGAGAGCGAGCGACAGAACATGTAACAACCTGTATTGGCTTATATTCTGCCAGGCTCTGAGTTTTCTTAAGTAATAAGGAACAGAGGTCTTTAAAAAATTGTGAACTGAGATTTTTTTTTTTTCTCTAAAGGTGAAATGAAAGCAATACTGTACAGGAAATTAAGTTTTGGGGTGAGGAAATGGAATTGGTTTGATTTAAATTATTAATTTTTCTTTAATGAGGGGTTATGTGAAAAAATCTTAGGAAAAATGTAAGTTGCCAGTTAAAGATCATAAATGTGGAATTTATTTGGATTGAATAAACAGTTGGAACTGAGCAGAGAGGGAAAGGAAGCTTCTTAAGTGGTAAGAATTAGTTGTCATTCTCAAGCATATGGAAAAACTGGTGTACCATTGTATTTGATTTGCTTTTCTCCAAAGAAAAATACCTGACTCAGAGATTTGTGATTTTAGTTGGTGAAATTTCCCTCAAATTAGTGTTTAGCATTCTGGGAACACTTTCTTTTGCTGGGACTGTTGTGAATGTCAAAAAAACTATTTATTTTCTTCAAGAAGCCAGAGAAGTTGCTAATGTAGCTATAAAAACTCAGTTCCATATTCAAGCTCCTGTTTGTTTCCTGTCTTCTAGATATGTAAGATAAGAATGTTTCTGAAGGTCAAGTAATTTGACTATTTTCATTGAGGAAGGCCAGTAAACAACAGCATTAATATTTGGAGATGAATTTTCCACCGTGGACAGGGGCTAAATCTCACTAAAGTAGGAAGGCAAAAAAACAAAAACAAAAACAAAAAACAAAAAACCGAGCAGGCTCTTATTTAGACAAAATATGCATTCCAAACATTGGTTGGCACAGAAGGTGCTCAATATATGCTGTTTAACAAGTGTTGAGGATGAATGGAGGGCAGATGGAGTTGATGAGCTCTGTGAGCGGACGGATTTGCACCCTCTGTGCCTCTGTGACACTTGTGACGTCCTGGGCACCTAACAGCATGCATGCCTGGCATTCACATGGAGTTCAGCCATACTGTGCTGACTGAATGAATATGTGTTCAGATGCAAGAGCATTGCCTCCTCATGGATACAAATTTGAGCTCATCTAGAGAATTCTGGATAAAGAAGTAACCAAAATGATAGTGTCTATTTTTCCTTTCCTCCCTTTTCCATGGAGTTAACATGGAGAATTGTGAGCTTTTTTACTTGCGTAAGTGGTATTTAAAGTTATTCTAAGCAAGATATGGGGTACATGCCTGTAATCCCAGCTACTCAGGAGGCTGAAGGAGGAGGATCTTTAGTTTGAGGCCAGCCTGGGCAACATAGATTCCATCTCAAAGTAAAACAAAACAGAAACAGAGAAACAGAAAGTTATTCCAAGATTCATGCAGTTAGAGCGTAAAGCTATGACCATAAAACAAGAACTGACCCTGGATTCTGACCTCTGGCCTTGAGGAAAAAACACCCTTGCTTACATTAAAAAAAAAAAAAAGTTATATTCCCAGATGTTCCCTGGTTCGTTCTTTCTTTCTTTAAGTCAGACTTTTTTTCCCTTTGTATATGGACACAATGCCTTTATTTATTTTTATGTGGTGCTGAGGATTGAACCCAGTGCCTCATGTATGCTAGGCAAGTGCTCTACTACTGAGCTACAACTCCAGCCCCTTCCCTGGTACTTTTATGGATGTCTAATGGAGACAGAGTCTTCATTAATTTTTTTGGTCATGATTTTGAATTTTTTTTTGTAAAAATAATTTATTCTGTACCTTGCACCTTTTTACTAAGTGTATAATAACATTTAGGATGTACTTTTCCAAGGCTCAATGCAGATGGTTTTGTCTTTGGGTCCTTGTCAGGTGAGAAAAGGTAGAGTCTACATGGGATATTTATATACTCCTACTATTTTTCCATTGGATTTCAAAAAATTTCTACTTATACAGTTTCCTAAATAAATCTGACGTTTATTTGGATAATAGCTACCTTGTTACCAGGAAAAAAAAAACATGAATATATTACTTGTAAAAGATGACAAGCTGGGCTGTTTTCGAGTCCTTAAAACAAAGCTTATCCTTCATGTTGCACCTATGCGGGGCTAAGAGATCTTTTTATCCCTTCCAATCTCAAAGTGTCTGTTCTCCTCTTTCGGCCCCCACACAGACTGGGTTGGAGGTGTTCTAGCAGCTGCAGTCTGCCTACTAGTGGTGCCACAGACAGTGAGGAGCATAAAGGTTACTTTTTTTCACGTGAGTGATATAAGCCTTTAATTAAAAAATTTTTGGTAGCTCAGGAAATTAAAAGGATAGATGCAGCACTTGCTAACTCTTAACTCTTACAGGTACTGGGTGGTCTTCTGCAACTGCCTTAACCTTATTTTTTCAGTATTAAATGGGATTATGAATGCTTCCTTTTCTAACTTGTTATAAGAAGGCTCTATCTAGCATGACTACAGTTCTCTGCCAACAAGACTCCAAAGTAATAAACATCTCGAAACATCTTTTGCTACTGTTGCTCACTATCTTCCCCCAATATACTTCTGAGAATTGATTAGAGCTCTATAAAAGGAATGTGGTTACAGTGTGTCAGGAAAAAATAAAAAAGAGAAATAAGTAATCCATAAACTTTACAGTCATAAGGGGATCCGGTGGGTGGATCTGATGACTTGGCAACTGAGAGAGGGAAGCAGGTATAATTGTTGATTTTATCAGAGCAGGTTGAGTATTTGTGCACATAGGGGGATGGGGATTGACTGTAGACTTAAGGATTAACATGGCTCTCAAGAGATTACAAGTCTAGTGCTACATAATTCCTTGGTAATATTTCTGTCCGTATAAGGTGTGACACTAATATTCAGTAAAAAGTAATATCAACTTCTGCCAAAATAGGTTGTAGCAAACACATATGTGGTTTGTTTCTTTCATAGGATTTGTATTTTGGGGCCTCCACTGGTTTGAAATTTTCACTGGTGTTTATGAAAGTTGATTTTTGTATAATTAGCTCTCTGTAAAATACTACAATCAGAAATTGTCATCTTGGTTACTCAGCATATTTTTTTCTGTCTGATTCTGGAATTTTTAGCAACTTTGAAGTTGCTTTGGGTTTATTTTTATTTTTTATTTTTAATAGGAAATGTCACAGGGACATCTAGTTAAATTTCATGATAAACTAGGGGGCTTGATAGAACTCAAAATGTTTGGTATATATATATTTTTTCATTAGGAGACATTTCGTCTGGACATTCCCAAAGAATGAATTTCCATTTAGTAATATAGCAGAAGGGAGTTGGGAAAATGAATATTTTCATTGGATGTTAGGGTGGGGCAGCCTGCTTTAAAGCAGTCTTTGCTTTGTAGCATTATATTGGTTTAAAGAAGATCAGTAGATTTTCAAATATGGGAGTACCTTAGAAACGAGGATAAGAAAGGAATTTTTTCCTGGGAAACTTAAAAATCGAAGTCAAGGATTGGGGTTGTTCTTTTTTACCTTCAGATCTGCTGGCTGCTAAAGCTTTTGGGAAATTTGAGCAAAGATCTTGACCTTTTACATTTTCTTAACTAGTTTTATTTTTTGTCAACAATATTGGTTGTTTATAGAAGACTTTGCAACACATTAAAAAGTGCTAACATATTAAAATACACATACACACATATGTGGTTAAACAAATGGCACCAAGGGAGACATCTGTGGGGAGGAAAAGAGGCAGTTGTACAATAAGAGTGTGGAGAGTAGAAAGCCATGGTTAGAGATACACCTCTGATGAAAGCAGGATGCACATATGGACAAGTCCTTTTCTCTCTTCTACTCCAGTGTCCCTTTGTTACCTTGGTTCATAAGCCAATTCTTTCGTGAGGTGCTTTGAGCTTTTAAGGCAAGTAAGGAAATTTATAATAGTCCCAGTTGGCAGTTCTTTTACAGCCCTGTTCTGTGAGGGATTAGGACTATTTGTAAAGTAGAATTTTGGATTTTTGAATCATAGGTGAGATTTCATTGCATGTTTCCATGTCTTCATTACTGTAAGTTGTTTGGAGTTGGTGATGTTGGAAACAATTCCTTGGTTAACAGTTCATAGATGAATGGTACGCAATGAAATTTCTGTTGGGCTCAACGTTCAGTGGTATGAAATCCTTGGGAGGCGTTGATTTTATTCATGTTTTTAAGAGTCTACATATTGGTAGTGCCTTATTTCTCTATTTCTTAATAGCTTATACCTTTTTGCATTTTGTGTCCAATATCTTTTTCCTAGAAGTGTAAGGGAATTTGTTCTCTTTTTGTCTTTCATCTCAAACATGTTTGGAACAACTTGAGTTTTCTTTTTCAAAAGGATGGCAGATGGTGTGGATTTAGTTAGGAATGTTTGCCTCCTTGGGTATTCTGAATCTTCTTGTAGAGGTGGGAAGTCAGGGAGGGAGGGTAGAATTGTTTAATATGGCCTACTTAAGAATGTGGCTAAGGGGTTAAGACTCTGGAGGCAGATTGCCTGGGTTTGAATCTTAGCTATGACATTTACTTAGCGGTAAATTTTTGGGAAGGTAATTTGACCAGTGTTTCAGTTTTCTCATCTGTAAAATGAAGTTAATGTTAGAATTTATTGCACAGAAATATTTTGAGGATTGAAGGATTTGAACACAGTGTCAGGCATATGCTAAATGCTGTATTAGAGTGGTTTATGTCATATTACTTTAAAAATTACAAATAAAAATGAGAACTCTGGCTAAGTTCTTCAGATCTGAAATGGCTAACCTTTCTTTCTTTCTTTTAAAAAATATGTTTATTTATTTTACTTATATATTTTTTTATGTGGTGCTGAGGATTGAACCCAGTACATCACAAGTGTGAGCCAATCGCTTACCACTGAGCTATAACCCCAGCCCCAAATGGCTAACCTTTCTAATTCCATCAGAAATAATGAACAAATGGGGATTACACAGTTTCTGTCCAAGACCTGGATATTGTAATAGGAGATTATAAATTCTCAAGTCAGTGGAGGTCTCCAAATCTTTTAATGATTATATGAATATTGCATTTATATTAAGGAATATTATAAACACTATCATGTAGTTTATCATTTTTCTCTGGGTTTGTAATTAGGTTTTTAAATGTGTGTATAAAACCTCGGTTATGATGAAGATTAATGCATTTGAACAGCATAAACCATGGAGATGCTTTGATATTGGAGTGCTTGTAATATACCATGTCTGCCACATAAATTTTGCAACTTAGACTTTATTTTCATTTTGCAATAAATCATTTGAAGGATCTGGAGTTTTAAAATTTAATAGTAATGCTTTAAAAATCTATTCTCTTGGTGGTTTAATAACATTTAACTTTTATAGTTCGTGTTGCTTTAAATTTAAATTATTTAAACTATTTGAAATATAAACATGTAAAAGTTCACATTGGAACCAAGGATTTGTGTTTTCTTTTTTTTTTCGGTGTGTGTGTGTGTGTGGGGGGGGGTATGGTATGTGTGTTTTCCTCCATCAAATGTCAGAACTTAACCCTCTTCCTTTTCATGTGTAAATGATTGAAAAACATCTCAAGTGTTTTTATTAGGAAAATCAGGAATTGGATGTATGATTCCAGATGTTTGTGATTGGTGAGACAATCATCTATAGGGAAGTAAAAAAAAAAATTTCTTTCAATAAGAAAGTGTATCTAAAATAGCTTGTACAAAAGAGTGAAATTTATTTACTGTAACTGATCAGAATAAAACCCTACTACCCCTATTCCCCTATTCCCAATTAATAGAATATTCTCGCTTTGCAGAGTACATATCAAAGGAAAATGGAGATGTACCTGTGAACAGCAACAGTCTCCTGTGGAAGTATACATTAATTTGGCCTTAACAGTTTCTGGCCCAGCTGTAATAACATTGAGTGCTTGTTTGCTTTTACCAACCTATTTTAGAGTGTGTAATATTTTTAATATCTGCAGTTAAGTGAAAGGCAAGTGTATGAGAATGCATATGTTGAAACAGCTCATGTTTGACCTTAAATAATTTGCTACTTTGGGACTTCCCATGTATAGTTTTAGGCAGTTCAGGACACCTAGGCTTCATGGTTCTGGATCTTTGTGTGGCTGAAACCTTGAAGAACCAGATGGTTATTCTTTATTCAGGTTGCCCACCTTAGATGTCCTGCAAAGCTGCTCCTGTCTATAAATGTAGCACTTATATTTTCTGCATAGTATGTGCCTGTTGGCAGGGCTTTTGTTTTTCTAGTTAAATAGCCACTACCTGCAGGAGGAGTCACATACCAGAGCAGGAAAGGAATAGTCTTGACTGAGTAGTTTGCAATAATTTTGTAATTAAAAAAAATGCATACAGAGGATTTTATTAAAACAAAACAACATTTCTGCAAATGGTCACCCTTCAGGAAGACTCATTTAACAGCAAGTTTAAACTGGAGGAACTTTGATTAAAGTGTTGTATAAGCAGGAAGTAGGGTCTTTGTTTTGCTTAATGAATTACTCTTCCCATTTATTCAACATTTTCTTCTAAGCTAACTGTGACTCCAATTGACTCATTAGACATATTCCAGAAGAACCATAGAAATATAGCATTTTATTCTTACCACCTAGCATTGCATAATGCTTACTATTAAAAGGGACAAGGGGGAGGGTTGATTGATCTCATTGTATTCTTTTTGCCTAAATGACAGTCATCAAAATTAGAGTAAGAAATGTCTTTTTCATGACCTCATCATCTTTTATCACTACATGCAGTGCCCATACCTGGGACACTTGCTAAGTTGCAAGGACATGACATGAGCCAGAAGTGTGAGCTGTGCCCCAGTTGTTGGGGAGAAGTTACAAAGGCATTTTATTCTTCCTGTTCTGCTATGCATTTATTCCCTGCTGTTCACTTAGAGAGAGATAGAAAGGTGGGGGGGGGGAGATAGAGAGATATGAGGGAGAGGGAAGAAGGGAGAGATGCTAGTAGTAATGCTCTTTGCTTGACTGAATTAATGACAAAGCATAGATTTCTGGCTCTTTGATTTTTCTAATGGATTGATTGGCTTTTTGCCTGCTTGACTACATTAAGAAAAAAATATTTCCCTTTAAAAATTACAGTCCAAAATATACCTGTGATAGACTTTTAAAAGCTGTTCTATATTTAATAAGTGCAGAAGGTCCTTGTAAGTTTTAAGTATTCTCCCTTTCCCTGCCAGAACCCTTTGTTTAGTGATAGAATCACGTGGCCATGTCTGCCCATTTACAGCTAAAAGGTACCTTATTGGGCCTACTTTCGCCTTGTTTGGATGTTTCCCGCTGAAGAATAGAAGGACATTTCTCCCATTTTTTGTTCTTTGCATTTCTCCTGTTTTGTTGTTTTGTTTACATGGACCTTTAGTGGTGTCATTAAGGATGTGGAGCATGTAAATACCGAGATGGTCAATTAATCAGGTCTCCTGAGCCATCCTTACTAGCGTTGAGCACTTTGCCCCACTAAGGTTCACTGCTGGACAGTACCTGCTGTGGTCCTCACTGTGATCTCTGTAGGGTCTGTTCCTGCAAAGATTTTCTTTTCGGTGACTGTTTTGTCTCTCATTACTCAAATATTTTATGATTGATTTTTTTTTTTTGGATGTGCATTTCCTTCCTTCCTTTTGGTTTCTGTTAAAAGTTCATAGTGTCTAAAAAAGCCTTTCAGGCTCTGGCCTCTTTGGCATCAAGGCATTCTGGGGTAGCCCTGACTAACCCCATGCTGCTGCCACACTTCTTTCCTTGTTTTGGTGTGCCCAGGAAAGGCTTAGTTAGTGTGTGGGGTTCAGAGTACTCGTTCTAGTCTGTGTAGACCGTGAGTAGTGTCTTTGTTCTAATCTTTCTACTTTTGTAAGTGCTTCCATGTTTACTCTGCTTATTGAGAAGGATATTTAGAAAACAGTGTATTTTTAATTCAGATTCATTTTCTACTCATCCAGGAAGGACTGTCAGGATAAAAAATGAAAGAAAACGCTACTGAAGCTCAGGACTTTCTAAGTAAATTGGATCTTTTCCCAACTTTTTTAGGTGTAGAAAAGTTTAAAATGAATCTATTATGAAGATTTTCCCCCAAGCCCCATCATTGCCATTGGTATTTACCTGACCTGCTTTTTAAAAGTTGTGTCAATTCTCACACAATTTTGTAGTAACTTTCTAAATAAATGTCTTATAAGAGGTTCATAAATAGATTTGCTTAAATATTCTTCCTTTTAAAATCTGTACTTTGTGTTGTAACTTTTGAATTTTTTGGTGGAGGACTTTCTTGAGGGGTAGATGATGACTTTATTTGCAGATTTAAAGTTTCTTAATTTGTGAAAAAATATACAGTGAAATGATTTGATATATATGTATACATGTATATTGAGCAGTGATTATCATAATGAAATTAACACATCTATCACCATCCATGCTGTACCCAATTTGTTTCCCTAATAACTAAAACCATGTGTCCTTCTACCAGCATCTCTTTATTTCTACCATCCTTTCACTTCTGGCAACACTATTCTTTTCTGTCCCTGTGAGTTCAGTTTTTTTGTGTTTTTTTTTTTTTTTTTTTTTTTGCAGAAGTGAGATCATGCAGTATTTGTCTTAATCTGTCTGGCTCATTTCACTTAACATTATCCTCCAGGTTCATCCATGTTATGATGAATGTTTTGGCAGGATTTATTTCTTTTTTTATAGCTGAATAATATTTCATGTGCACACATACCTGCTGTGTTTATCCCTTCATCTGTGGTTGGACATGGCTTGTTTCCATATACTGTCTACTGCATGTAATGCTGAGGTTGAACATGGACAATCATATACCTCTTCAAGGGACTGATTTCACTTCTTTCCAATATATATATGCAGAAGTGGGATTGCTGCATCTTCTGGTAGTTCTGTTTTCATTTTTTTTATACCAAGTATTGAACTCAGGGATGCTTAAGCACTGAGCCACATCCCCAGCCCTTTTTATGTTTTTTTTATTTTGAGACAGGGTCTCACTAAGTTGCTGAGATAGGCTTGGAACTTGCAGCCCTCCTTCCTCAGCTTCCTGAACTGCTGAGATTACAGGCATGTGCCATTGTATACAGCTTATTTAAAAATTTTTGAAGAACCTCCATACTGTTTTCCACATGGCTGTGCTAATTTTCATTCTGGTGGTAGATTTTTAAATAGCCCTTAAGATGACTCCCCAGCTCCCTGCAGTACAAAGTGACATAGTACAAAGTGCATGACATAAATTGAAAAGTAGGCCTGAATTATATACCCTACGACTATAACTATGCTAATTAGCTAAAAATGTGTAATTAGATAAAAGTATGGTAATTTTTCACTCGTAGGGACATAAACATTACAGTGCCTAATATTCTATGTGTTAATAGTGCTTATTGCTAGGTGGTATGTTTGTGAGTCTTTTCTAGGTTTCCCATACTGTATTTCTTTCTTTTTAAAAATATTTTATTAGTTCTTGATGGGCCTTTATTTATTTATATTTGGTGCTGAGAATTGAACACAGTGCCTCATACATGATAGGCAAGTGCTTTACCACTGAGCCGCAACTCAACAACACAGCCCTGTCACATGCTGTGTTTCTAACAATAAAAAATAGCCTTTAAGGTGATACTGGTGAAACTTTCCAGGAATTATTTTCACTGAGCAATATTTGCTAGATTATTGCAAAGGTTTTATTACAGTTGAATATTTTAATTTTACAGATTAAATGATATCTGGTAAGGGTTAATATTTTGCTTGAAGTATGACATTGAGGGCCAATTTGTTATTGAACACAGCTATGAAAACAACTTGGACATGAATTTAATTTGGTCATTTTTATGGGTTTTTGAATAGAGCTACCTATCACTATGCTAAAAAAGTGGATGTTTTATAAATATAGGTTTAGTTATAGAATGTAAACCAAACTAAGATTTTAAGCTCTCCTAAGAATTAGTAGATTTTCATAGATAATATCCAGAGGCCTTATTGGGAATAGGAAAGAGGTCTTCTAGCCATTCTTCCCATAGAAGAGTTTTAAAATCTGTTTTTAATTACCGTCTTGTATGTTTGATATTTTGAAAATAACAGGGAATCAACAATTGCTGAATCTTTTGTAAAATGCAATTATACATCTAGTGGAATACTTCCTGTTTTAAAAAATGACTAAAGTTAATGTTGTTAGTGAAAGTGAGAAAAAAGGAAAAAGTTTAGGGAAAGGTGAGAAGTGAAACTTACTTCTCAATGGGGAGACTACAGAATTAGAATGGTTGCCACGAGGATGAAACTAGTAGTGTGTCATTTAAAAAATTAAAAACAAACTAGATTATCTGTGGAGTTTTCTTGTCTGTGTGTACATGGATTGGGCAATGGGTATCATAAGATTGGGTAGATGCACTAAAATGATTTTGGGTAAGCAGACATTTAATGTGAAGATGTAATCAGCATTTCAGGCAAAATGTACAAGCAATCTACAAAAGACTTTTTGGATTGTGGGTTACTGAATACTGCTTATATTCAGAAATTGTTTCTGTGACGGTATTTGACTAAAGCACGGGGCACAAGGCACTGCTGTAGATTTTAAAAACAGTGTTTAGGCCTTAGAAAAAAAGTTGCTGAATTAATTCTCCTTTATGTCATCTAGAAACTGACAATTTTAACTGGGTAGATTTAAGCTCTGTGAGATTTAATAAGTGATTTGGTTAAAATATTCTCATAAGAGCACTTCCAACCCATACTTTTCCCATTTTTAAATTTGATTTTTTTTTTCTGTTGAAGTTTTTGAAATCTTTTTATATTCTGGATATTAATCACTTGTCAGATGATGAGTAGTTTGCAAATATTTTCTTCCATTCTGTAGTTTGTCTTTTAACTCTGTTGATTCTTTTGATGTGCAGAAGATTTTTAGCCCAACTGTAATAGCATTATGTCTATTTTTGCTTGTACTTTTAGTGTTATAACAAACAATCCTCACCCAGACCAATATCCTGAAGTGTTTCCCTATTTTATTCCAGTAGTTTTTTTTATGCCATTCATTAATTTTGAGTTGATTTAAATTTTTTTTTTTTTAGTTGTAGATGGACACAGTATCTCTATTTATTTATCTTTATGTAGTGCTGAGGATGAAACCCAGTGCTTTACCTGTGTTAGGTGAGTGTTCTACCACTGAGCCACAATCTCAGTCCCTTGAGTTTATTTTTATAAGAATCTAGTTTCAGGAGTTTTTTTTTTTTTCTCTCATATGTAGATCTAGATTTCTCTGTACATTTATTTAAAAGACTACCCTTTTTCTAAGGTTTATTCTTGCTACTTTTTTTCAAAATCAATTGGCTGTTAATATGTGGACATGTTTCCTATTTAATTCCTTTGGATTATATTATATTTTCATACCAGTACCATGTTGTTTTGGTTACTATAGATTTATATTATGTTTTGAAGTCATGTATTGTGATGGCTTTTGCTTTGTTGTTTTTTCCTCAGGATTATTTTGGTTATTCAAAACCTTTTGTGATTCCATATACATTTTAGGATTTCCCCTTACTTCTGTGGAGGATATTATGGTATTCCGAAAGAGATTGCATCAAATTTGTGGTTTGCTCTGGGTTGTGTGGACATTTTAACAATATTAATTCTTCTAATCCATGAACATGGGATATATTTGTACGTTGTTGTGTCCTCTTCAGTTTCTGTCATCACTAAGTTATGGTTTTCATTGTAGAGTTCTTTTACCATCTTGATTAAATTTATTTCTAGGAGTTTTTGTGTTTTTTGGGTAATTATTGTAAATGAGACTTCATTTTTTATTTATTTTCCCCATAGTTTGGTATAGGTATATAGAAACACTCCTGATTTTTGTATCCTGCAACTTCATTTGAATTTCTTTATGAGTTTTAATAGTTTTTTGGTGTAGTCATTAGATTTTTCTATATGGAAGATGATCCTGTCAGCAAACAAGGATAGTTTGATTTCCTCCTTTTCAGTTTGGATGCCCTTTATTTCCATTGTCTAATTGCTTTGACTAGGACTTTTTTTTTTTTTTTTTAAATGTGCTATATATTTTGCATTTCGTTTTGTACAAATAAAATGCATGTCAAATCAAATGTTAATAGTTCATAACAATTTTCATGTTGATACAAACATGTGTTCTGGTCCTGGTAATTTTTATTCATATAATGATAAGTCAGGGTAACAATGAAGATCCAAACTTTATATGACTTTCTTGGTGTGATCCTCCTTTATTTGTGAAGTTAGTTAATTGAGGTATTGTTCTGGAAATCCTTGAAGTTATTTAACATAATAATGAAATGTGGCATTTTAAAATAATGTTAACAGATTTTAAACATTTATGCTCAACTCTCGGCATATGTAGGTTTTCCTTTAAAATAAAGTATATTTCAAAAACTACACATTTAGAAATAGAATCAATGGACTTATGAGTTTCTTTTCTTTTTTCCCTAGTGGAAGTGGTAAATAATCCTAGGTAAATAGATAAAAGTCCCAGAAAGAAGGAAGAAGAATCAAAGACATGAAAATAAAACCCTGAGTTTGTGTGATTAGCCTAGGTAATAAAGAATTGGATTAATTATCTTTCTAAAAAGACTTTGAGGTTTTGGGATATAGCTCAGTTGGTAGAGTGCTTGCCTTGCATGCCCAAGGCCCTGGGTTCAATCCCCAGCACTATGGGGGTGGGGGGTAGGGAGAGAAAAGAGAGCTATTAAATTGTAACTGTCATTTCCCATGCCTTAGTAACAGTCAACCATGTAAAAATGCATTTGTGAAAGAGCAAGCATAATTCGCTTTGAATATTTTGATGAGCTGCTTATTTTAAGCAAGCATAGCTTGATACTTTCAGAGCAAAGTCAATTAAATGAATGAATGGGAGGTTCCTTGTTATGAAACTAGGCATTTATTTTGTAGTTTACCTTTATTGGCCATCTCATTAACATATTCTGATTTGGCTAAAAGAGTTATATAGGTCAAGTTTTAAAACTTCTGGTCTCAACATATTTTCAAATTAAATTAAGACCATGTATTTTTAAAGAGATTCTTTCTCCTCAAGCAGAAAAGTGATTGCATTAAATTGGTTAAAAATGCAAAACAAAAATCCTTTCACTGTGTAATTAAGTTCTCCATCTCATTTTGTGTTTTCTGCTTGAGCTGATGGTTGCACATTTGGATTATTTGAGTTAAACAAATACAAAAGATCAACCAAACCTGGGCTGCATATCCAGATTCTATTTTTAGTGGTTTCAGGTGAGGCCTTGGCATCAGCAGTGATAGAATGTTCCAGGATAGTTTTAATGTTCAGTCTGAATTGATAACTCTGAATAGGCTATTAAATAGACATCTCTGTATGATATTGGCAGTATTTGATTTTTCTGGACACTGGACTTCAGGGTACTTTGACTTTCCTACAGTACAGATTGAAATTCCCTATACTACCTTTCCTGTATTTTGAACTATTTCCTATAGCTGTGAGATATTAACTGCTGAGTACTTTGAACTGCTAGCATGAGGTAAATGGTGGACCAGAGATATGTCCATGTTCTAATCACTGTAATCTGTAAATGTTACCTTATTGGAAAAAGGTCTTTGCAGATATGATAAGTTAAGGATCTTGAGATGAGAACATGCTGGATTATCTGCATTTTTCCTACTACCATCATAAGTATTTTTCTAAGAGAAAGGAGAGCAAGATTTGATGGGTAGAGGGTAAAGCATTGAGAGGATGGAGGCATAGATTGGGGTGATACGGCCACAAATTAGAAGATATTTCTAGCCATCAAAAGCTGGACTAGGGGCTGGGGATGTGGCTCAAGCGGCCCAGGTTCGATCCTCAGCACCACATACCAACAAAGATGTTGTGTCCGCCGAGAACTAAAAAATAAATATTAAAAAATTCTCTCTATCTCTCTCTCTACTCTCTCACTCTCTCTTAAAAAAAAAAAAAAAAAAAAAAAAAAAAAAAGCTGGACTAAACTATCAACAGATTCTCCCCTAGAGCTTCTGGAGGGAGTACGGCTCTGCTGATACCTTGATTTCACCTCGGTGAAACTGACTTTGGATTTCTGTCCCCACATAAATTCCTTTTGTTTTAAGCCACCAAGTTTGTAATAGTTTGCTTTAGCAGCCAGAGGAAATGAATATAGCTGCCTTCCAGTGAACATTTGGGTTTTGGTAGCATTTTATCCCTGTCAAAGCACTAAGTATTTGTACAATAGATTAAATATTTTATTGCATTACCTTATTATATAAAAAGAAGCTGAAATCAGAGAAAGGCTTTGCGTGTGTGTGAACACACATGTGCATATATTTATACTCGTGGACAGTGGTATAGCTGTAATCTTAATGTGACTGAGATAAAGATGGAAATCATTAGGATGGGTCTTTAACCTCAATTAGATGCTCATTAGATTTAAGCTGTGTTTAACAATGAAGCAAAAGAACACAATTAATGAACATGTACCAAATGCTGGAACTATTTTGTTGAAAATTGTTTCTAAAAACGTGAGAGATAATTAGGAATTTTAATAAACTTTTATTGCACTGGGAATAGATCATCTCTTACAACATTCACTGTGGTTTCTTCATTCTAAGGTGTACCACTTTCCTCATTTCTGAAATCAGGATATCTTACAATAATTGTGTTTAATGTCTTTACCCTTGCCCCAATATATTGCAGAAATAGTGCTGTTATTCTCAAATAAAGGTGTTTAGAAATTGTGGCACTGCTATTGTTTGACTTCTCAGGGTTGATGCTTGGAAACACAGTTTTTAACATTTTCTGAAATGCTATTAAAAAGAGGACAAGTAGTGCCTATATTGAAATTCTCAGATTTCTGATGTTCCATTGTATTGTTTTTGTCTTCAGTTCCTAGGACTAGGACTATATCAGAAAAAATGTTTTATAATCACTTTGCTTGTTGAAATGCGGAATGTTTCATGGAAAAATCTTGGACTTTTAAAGTAGGCAGACCTCAATTCTTAGTTAGTTCTACTGCTGATTAGCTACAGCATTAGGTGAGTCACTTAATTAGTTTCTTTGATAAATGAGAGATAATATCTACATTGTCGTCCCTGGGTGATTAAATGAGGTAATGAAATAAAGTGTTAAACAAGGCCTGTCTGGAAATCTATAGCTGCTGTTAATCTGCCCTCATTTTTAGCTAACATACTTGATGCCCAATAAAGACTTGAATTTTATGAAAAAAATTACTGTTTACTTAGGAACAAAGTTCAATCTGACTTAAATTTTGCAACTCATGGCTCTTTAAGCTCTATGATGCCTTCATATTATTCCATGTATGTTAATTCATTAATTTCTTAATGGTCTGCCTAAAAATTTCCTTCTGTGTGTATCTTTGTCCATAGAATCTTAAATTGATCATTCCTTGCTTTTATGTGTTTGTCGAATACTTATAGGCTGGTGATCTAATCTTAACCCCTGACCTTATAGGGTTGTGTGTGTGTGTGTGTGTGTAATGTTTATAATATATACATGATGTATGAAATATAATAAATATATAAATATATGAAATATATTTCATATAGATCATGTTTGTACCAAATTAAAAGCTTCTGCTGAACCACTTGTATTACAGAATATATAAAGGGCTTTGCCACAGCAGTGAAGAAAAAATCAGCCAGTCCAATAGAAAAAGTGAATAAAAGACTTCAACAGCCCTTCATAGTGGCTAACATGTACAATAAACATATAAAAGGTGCCTAACCTCTTTAGTCATGAGGGAAATGCAAATTAAACCACAATGAGAATCTACTACACTCTTCCACTATGATGGTTAAAATTATGAAAGACAATAAAGTGTTGTCAGGAATGTGGATGATGGAAAGCCTCAGACTCTGCTGGTAGGAATGTAAATTGGTGCAAGTACGTTGAAAAACTGCCAGTAAAGTTAAACATAGACATACCCAGTGATCCAGCTCTTCTACTCCTAGGAATGTGCATGTGTGTGTGTGTGTGTGTGTGTGTGTGTGTGTGTACCTGTATAAGACAAGTACAAGAATATTCATAGCTATTCTATTCCTCAAAGATTAAAACTGTCCATCATTATGGAATGTTTCTAAGATGGAATGATGTAATTATGTATCAGTGCAAATGAACTAACTGTACTGCTGTACTTCACAACATGAATGACTTGTCCACAAACATATGGTTAGCTTAAGAAGCCAGAAAGGAAAGAATCTGTATTATATTCTTCTATTAATAAAAAGTTCAAAAATAGAATGATTTTACTGTTGGGCAGGTCGACATGGGGCCTGGTATTGGAAGGAGGCACTGAGGTGGGCTTCTTGGTGGGAAACTCCTAGTGTTTGTTTCTTTATAGGGTGAAGACTTCTCAGTTTTGTTAATTTAGTGAGTTTGTCAAACTGTCTACTTCTGTTTTACTTCTCTGTATGTGGGTATACTAATGTTCAATAAGTTTACTTTTCTCTCTTTGTTTTTGTTGTTCTTATTGTGCTGGAGAGCAAACCCAGGACCTTGTGCGTGCTAGGTAAGCATGTCAACACTGAGCTCCACCCTGAATCACTAATAAGCTTACTTAAAAAAAATGTTTATTGTTATCAGCTAGCAGAAAGCTTGGCAGCTCATGGGTACCTAGTAAACTTATTGTTTTTACTTGATTTTTATACTGCTGATATTTTATGAAAATTTTCCATGAAACATTATAGCATTTTCTGATCTTGAGCATACATGTTTTCTCCAAAGCAACATTCCTCAGCCCCTCCTTCCACCTTGTTAGCCTCCAAGCCTTTCTTAGCCATGACCAGAATTACAAGGGACACTGCTGTTTTGGTCTCAGTACAAGTGTCCTTGCCATGATTTTTCATAAATGTCAAAGAATGTCACAACATGTAAATTTACAGGGTCCAACTTCAAGCTAACCTACTCAGGGCCTTAGACCAGTTATAAGTAATAGTTTGATGAAAGGTATTAAAAGCCTGGACTGGCACATTAAAGGGGCTGAGAAAATCTTACAGCAACGAGGTTGTATCCCAAACCTATTAAACAGAGAAGCATGTGTGCCCAGTGACCTTGAGACTGACTAGACCTGCATTTGAGAGTTGACAGAATGGTTTACAGATGAATGAAATAAGAAGCATGTGTAGTGGGGATACCATTACATTTGGTAGGTAGAATGAAAACAAGAGCTTTAAATTTCATTTAAAACCTCAGTACTTTAGAAACCCCAAGAATTGGATTGTCTTTCTGATGATAGAACTTATGAATGTTAAGGAGCTAGAAAATTTTTTCATTTAGTTCTTCTTTAGTTCTAATTTCTTGTTTACTCTCTCTTTTCCCTTAGACTGCTATTCCTCTCCCCTCTCCCTTCCTCTTCTCCTTCTTCTCTCCTCCTGGTCCAGGTCAGTAGGTGGCCTCTTGAAGGTTGAGGTTGTCTTAGCCACTGTATGTAGTCAGAGGGGTCTTGTTCTTTTCTGCCTGAAGAAGCTCATAAGGGTCTATCATTTGTTTTTTCCTTGTGGGAAGGTAATTCTTGACTTCTTTTTTTGGGGAATATATTTAAGAAAATATAAGCAGGGTGAAAAGGATGTACAGTTGGGGCAACTTCAGCCAAATACGGTGCCTGGTAGGAGCCTCATCCAGAGGTTTGCTGGGCTGGTGTGAATGGAATGGGAAACAAGTGTGAACTGTAATCACCCTTAAGGCCACTGGGAAAGCGTAGTGGGTCGTTTATGACAGCTTCCTTATGCCACTCTGATTGTCTTTAATATGTTTATTTTAAGAAACTATTTCTAGTTATAGACATTCTTGTCCTCTCCTTTAAAAAGTATGGAAGATACCTTTTATTTATTTTTTTTATGACATTACTTTCGGAAGAAAGATTTCATTATTCCGTGGTCCTGTGGAATAGTTTTATGGATGTGTTTGTAGACTGCTATGTCACAACTGGGATGAGGACATTGATTTTGTGTCTTATATAGTAGTTTTGTAAGAGACAAATCCCTTAGATTTTTAAAGTTTTTATTTTTTTTAGAGCAGTTTGGGGTTGACAACAAAAATTAAGCAGAAAGTGCAGAGAAATCCTGTATCCCCTGTGCTTCCCCTGTTATCCACATCCCAGACCAGACTGGTACACTGTTGCAGTCTGTATACCTACACAGAGACATCGGTTATCACTTAAAGCCTCTCGTTTACCTGATGGACGACTTTGTTTTTATAGGTTGGCTTATCCCCACTATTATATAGTATTATATGGATGGTTTCACTACCCATAAAAATCCTCTGTACTCTTCCTGTTTATTCCTTCATTCCCGCTAACCTCTAGGAGCTACTGATCTTTTTTTTACCTTCTCCATAGTTTTGGCTTTAAAAGAATGTCTTGTAGTTACTGCAAACAGATGCAGCCTTTTTGGCTTCTTTCACTTGGTAATGTCCATTTACATTTTCTCATGGCACCTCCCGCCCCTTCCCACCAATCTCTTTTCTTTTATTCCTTTTCATGTCCTGATAGCTTGTTTCTGTTAGGGCTAAGTAATATTGCATTGTCTGGACATACCACAGTTCATCCATTCACCTACTGAAGGACTTGGACTTCATGTTTGCTATGAAGTGTTGTAATTATGAATAAAGCTGTTATAAAATATCTGTGTTCAAGTTTTTTTTTTTTTTTTTTGGACATAAGTTTTCACTTCCTTTGGGTGAATACTAAGGAGTGCAATTGCTGGATCATGTGGTAGGGAAATGTTTTTTCTTGTAAGAAGCTGCCAAACTGTCTCCCAGAGTGGCTGTGCATTTGCATTCCCACCAGCAGCAACAATACTTCCTGTTGTACATGCTCAGGAGCATATGTATTGTCAGTGTTTTGGATTTTGGCCATTCTAACAGGTATGTGGCATTATCTCATTGTTTTAATTTGTTTCCCTCATGGCCTATGATACGGAGTCATCTTTTTATGTGAATATTTGCTGTCTGTCTTATATGATAAGGTGTCTGTTAAGGGCCTTGGCCCATTTATTAATTGGATTGTTTGGTATTCATCATTAAGATTTAAGAGTTTTTGGGTATATTTGGATAACAGTCCTTTATCAGCTATGTCTTTGAAAATATTTTCTTCCAGCATGATTTCCTTTTTTATTCTCTTGACAATATCTTTTGCAGAGTAGGAAAAAAAATCTCTTCATTTTTATTCATATTTTCCTTCCCTGTTCCTTGTTTGTTTTTTTAGGCAAGAAAAGATCTTACTCAGTGACACTCTTGCACTATAAAAAAATAGTGATGTGAACTCAACTTCTGTTTGTATGGAGGTGACTGATTACTTTGAAGAGAGTATTAGAGAAAAGAGAAGGTAACCAGGGGCTCAGTAATGTCAAGAAAGTAAAAATTGTAAAAAACAGAAATTGGATTGGTCTATGGAAAGCCCAACTGGATCAACTATCTGCTGTCTTGGGAAGTCACCCTGCATTCCCACAGAAGCTGGGAGACATCTTGGGCCATGTCTGCAGTGTTTGGTGGAGCAAATGTTCTTCTAGATTATTATGCTGTATTGAAGATTTCTGTTTCCCCTCTGGAAGCCAAGGCTGGACAATGAGTTTCCTTAGATATTTGAAACAAGAGAGAATAAATATCACATATGACTTTAAATTTTAATATCTAAAACAGAGCCCTTAGAGTAGTAAAAATTTAGTAAGCAATAATTATATCTTTATCTTTTTTATTATTGTGCATCAGAATAGTTACCTTTTTGGAAAAGCTGATTTTAAATTGTGCTATTGCCTTCTTCTAAAAATATTTAAGTTTTACTATCCAGTTTAGCTATCCCTAAGTAAAAAATAAAGTTATTTTATTTTATTTTTTTTCAAATTAATGCTTCCTTTGGTCTCTTTCAGAAGTAGATGCCTTTGACTTTTAGTTCGTTGAAATGTAAATTATGTAAGAGTTTTCTATATGGAATTTGTTTCTGTACTTTAGTGATATTTTAAACATGATCCATTTGATGGTGATGGTGTGAATCTTTCCTTAGAAAAATTTTCAGTCAAAAAATTCATTCTGGGTTATATAAATGAATATTTCTACATTTTTACATTCGGCAGCATTATTTCACAATGATAAAAAGCCTGTAACAGAACTAATTATAATTTTATAATTTAAAATTATTCTTTCTTTCCTTACTTCCTACTGCATTTCTTGTTTTCTTCTCCCTCATCCTTTCTTTGCATCTCTTCTTTTAGATTGCCATTAACTTTGAATACCAAGCCACACTGAATAAATAGAATGAGAATATTATGTCTATTTTCTCAGCAATTAGTGAGTTCTGGCTGGTCTTAATTGCTTGTGGCTTCATGAACAATAAAGGATTTCTCTTCATTAAGTCTAGGATTCAGTAGTTATTTAAAGAGCAGGGAGCACTGAGTTGTCTTTTTCATACATTGTTTGAGAACACACGTCCCCACCTTTTCTTCCTGCTCAGAGCATCTATACCTAAAATTCTTTATCTGTTTAAACTTTCTTTTTATGGTAGAGCTACTAAAATATAGGATTGAACAAAAAGTGTTGATAGGGACTTGGATTTGAGTTAAAGTTAAATGATGCTGCCTTCTGTTGTCTTAAGGATTTTGAATTGAGGTCATATACATTATCTCCCTTCTACACACACACACACACACACACACACACACACACACACGTACACACGTGCACAATCAGGAGACTTATGGTTTTTGTAGGGACAACTTCTTAATTGATTTGGTTTAAAGACCATACATAGTTCATCTAGATACTTGAATAAAAAATTTAAAAATCCTTTTAAAAGTTTTGTCAGTTCTTACACATTCTCAACCTGTTTTCAACTCTTTTGCATCAGGAGAAATCTGGCCTCTTCTGCACGCTCTGCTTCTCTTGCTCTTGCTTTCTTCTTTGCTCAATTATTGGACATGCTTCTTCTCTGGCTTTTCCTGTAGCTGCTTATGAGTGACTGTGGCTATGGGCCCGCATTGTCTCCCAACTCTTTACCATTCCTGCTGCCTTGTGCCTTCCAGGTGTTCCTCCTTCTCAGATTGTCCTCTCACCCTGAGGTTTGACTAGCTAACTCCTGCTCTTCACTCTACTCTCCCTGCCACATTACCCTCTCTGGGAAAGTATGCGCGGGTTCCCAGGCATGCAGTCGCCTCTTTTCTTCGTGTACCTAACCCTTGCATGTTTCACTGCCCTGTTCTTCACATCAGTTTGTTTATTTTCTGGTGTTATTCTTCATTCCATTCTCTATTTCCGTGTCTTTCTATTTTATTAGACTTAAGGTACATGAAGGAGATTCAAATGCACAGCACTTAGGATGGAATTTAGCTCACACAAAGTAATGCTTTTTAATTGATAGAATTTGTGAGCCATTATGTGGCTATAGCTCAGCTTATTGCATTTGAGACTCTTTGAGTTTAACCACATATGTCTTGATATTTTGTATACATGTATGTGCCATGTAGTTACATAGTTTTCAGTGACTCTTAGTGTCGTTCCATATAGAACATGCCTCCATTCAGCTATTATTTATGTTCCACAAAGTGATGAAATATAAATAGTAGACTTTTAATCTTGGATTATATTTAGATTTCCAGACAAGTTGCAGAGATACACAGGGAGTCGCTGTATACGCCTCGTGCAGTTTAGTTATTGTTCAAGTCTTACATGACCAGGCTGCTTTTGTAAAAAGTAAGAAATTAACACTGGCACATCACTCTAGACTTTATTCAGATTTCTCTACTCTTTGTACTAATATCCTCTTGTGTGTGTGTTTTAGGATTCAATATAGAGTATTGCATTGTAGTTAGAAAACATTTATTTTGAAAGTGCATAAATACTAAACTTCTTTTGGTTAATAAGTAGCTCTGAACTTTTTTTATTAACTTAAAATATTTGTTTTTCCATTTCTCTATTTTTGCATTGAGGAGGAATGAAGTTATTGTTAATTAACTAGAACATTAAGCAGTTTAAAAAATACTGCAGGATAAGCAAACTAAAATAGTTCTTCCCTTTTTAAGATTCAAAATAAGCATTTGAGGGTATGACTCAGTGTAGAGTGCATAGAAGTCCTTGGGTTCAATTCCTAGTACCACTCAAAATAAATATATAGAAATTTAAAAAGCAAAACTTGGAAATGGTAATTGGTTAGCTTTATTGTATCTGTGAACATAGTGTATTATCCTTTTGATCGTGTTTTATGTCCTTCTATACAATTTTATAATTTTCTCTATAGTTATAGTTTCTGTCAGATTTCTATCTAGTAGTTTTTTGTTACTGTTGGAGTTGATGATATTTTTCTTTTATATCTAATTTTTTAAAAAAATTGTGATAATTCTAGACTTGATGATTTGAAATAGTAGAAAAACAGGGTTTGTGTGTTTACCCATTTTTCCTTATGTTAAAATTTTAAATAAACAGATGAATTACAAAAAAAAAATCTTTGAGCCACATAATTTTCATTTGAATTCTAGTTCTTCACTTTTTTTTCTCTTTCAGGATCCATAGTAGGATACATAATACTCTTGTTTCTTTAGTTTTCTTTACTCAGTGACAATTTTAGTCTTTCCTTGTCTTTCATGACCTTCACATTTTACAGTGTGCTGTTAAGGTATTTGTCCTTCAATTAGGGGTTGTCTGATGTTGTCTCATCATTAGACTGTGGTTGCATGTTATGGGATAGATTCCACACACTTGATGAGCCTTTTTCAGTGTGTCCTGTTAGTATAGCAGCAGTCAATATCTATTACTGGGCTGACTGCATTCATTAGGATAAGATAGTATCTGCTAGGATTCCCCACTCTCAACTTACTGTTTTTCTTTTCATGGTTACTCATATTTTGGGAGAGATACTTTGAGACTGTGTGATAACTTGTTTCTGCTTAAACTTTTGCTCACTAATATTTGCTTTTCTCCTTAAACTTTACCTGCAGCAATTATCTCTGTGGTGTTTTATTTTTTTGTTTCCTTCATTTATTCTACATGTATTAATTTAAATTTATTTCTAAGCAAAAGTTGCTGTTGATTTATTCATTCAGTTATATATTTGTGTCGCTGTGTTCAATGTGTGGATACTCTTTGGGTTACACGATGGTTTATTCTGTTGCTCAAGTCATTCCAACTTTGTTCCCAGGGAGTTCCTGAAGGTTGCCTTCCACTCCTTGCAAGAAGTCTTTGTCTTTTGTCACCTGTTTTTTCATTTTCTGATCCCACAACTTGTTTCAGGTACACCTTGTATTTTCTCTACCTTTGTCCTGGGTTAAGCCAGTTTCCCAAAGGCTTTATCTTCTAGTCTGTCTCACTGGATAGAGCTTCGAAATATGTGTACTTCTTTTCTAATACTGATTTTTAAAAAGTTTAATTTAAAAAATTTTGTTCTAATTAGTTATATGTGAAGTAGAATGCATTTTGATACATTGTACACAAATGGAGTACAGTGTATTCCTCTGGCTGTACATGGTGCAGAGTCACACTGGTAGTGTAATCATACATGTTTGTAGGGTAATAATGTCTTTCTCATTCCACTGGCCTTCTCATCCTTACACCACTCCCCTCCCCTCACTCCCCTCTGCACAATCCAAAGATACTTAACCACTCCCACCTCTGCCCCAGTTAAGGATCAGCATCTGCTTATCAGATAAAACATTTAGTCTTTGGTCTGGCTTATTTTGCTTAGCATGGTATTCTCTAGCTCCATCCATTTACCTGCAAATACCATAATTTCATTCTTCTTTAAGACTGATAAATATTCAGTTGTGTGTGTATGTACCACATTTTCTTTATCCATTCATCTCTTGAAGGGCATCTAGGTTGGTTCCATAATTTAGCTATTGTGAATTGTGCTGCTATAATCATTGTTGTGGCTGCATCACTGTAGTATGCTGTTTTTAAGTCCTTTGGGTATCAACCGAGTAGTGGAGTAGATGGATCAAATGGTGGTTCCATTCCAAGTTTTCTGAGGAATCTCCATACTGGTTTCCAGAGTGGTTGCATCAATTTGCAGTCCTACCAGCAATGTATGAGTGTACCTCTCCCCACCCCCTGACACCATATCTTCACTAACACTTATTATTGCTTGTGTTTTTTAAAAAAATTTTTTTTGTAGTTGTAGATGGATAGCATACCTTCATTTGCTTATTTTTATGAGTTGCTAAGGATCAAAACTCAGCAACCCACACGTGCCAGGCAAGTGTTCCACCACTGAGCCACAACTCCAGCCCTGCTGTGTTCTTGATAATTGCGATTCTGATTGAAGTGAGATGAAATCTTACAGTAGTTTTGATTTGCATTTCTCTTATTGTTAGAGATATTGAACATTTTTTCATATACTTATTGACCATTTTTCTTCTTCTGTGAAGTACCTGTTCAGTTACTTAGCCCATTTATTGATTGGGTTATTTTTATTTATTTATTTATTTATTTTTGGGTGTTAGGTTTTTTGAGTTCTTTATATATCCTGGAGATTAGTGCTCTACCTGAGTTGCGTGTGGTAAAGATTTTCTCCCATTCTGTAGCCTCTCTCTTCATGTTAATGATTGTTTCCTTTGCTGAGAAGAAGCTTTTTAGTTTGAATCCATCCCATTTATTGATTCTTGGTTTTACTTCTTGTGCTTTAGGAGTTTTGTTAAGGAAGTCAGGTCCTAAGCTGACATGATAAAGATTTGGGCCTACTTTTTCTTTTGTTAGGCTCAGGGTCTCTGTTCTAGTGCCTAAGTCTTTGATCCACTTTTAGTTGATATTTGTGCAGGGTGAGAGATAGAGGTTTAATTTTGTTTTGCTACATATGGATTTCCAGTTTTCCCAGCACCGTTTGTTGAAGAGATTATCTTTTCTCCAATATATGTTTTGGGCACCTTTGTCTAGTATGAGATAAGCATATTTATGTGGGTTTCTATCTGTGTCCTCTATTCTGTACCATTGGTCTGCATGTCTATTTTTGTGCCAATATCATTACTATTTTTCTGTTGAATATATCATTGGGATTTTAATAGGACTTGCAATAAATCTGTATCTAATACTGATTTTTATAGCATTCTGCAATATGCAGTAACTATTGGCCCTCAAGTTTTAAAAATTTCAATATAGATTTCCCCTGATTTTTGTTTTTATGTTACTAGGGAAATTTATCTAAAAATTTATGGCATTATATTATTCAATATATATTATAATTTATGGCATTATAATATTCAATAAATGTTATAAAACACTGGGCTATGACTCCTTAGAGCCTGGAACAACACTAGATGAATATTTATTGATCAAATGTTTTAAAAATACAAAAACTATGTGAGTATAATTGATAAAGGGGAATATTTATCCTTAAACTGAATAGTAATTTCTAGCATATTTTTGAAACTTAAAATCCATATGTCAAGCTTATTATAGTACATTTTCAATTCTTTTGTTGTGTTATTATAAAACTTATGTACTTTTCATGGGGCAGATTTTGCCTGTTAGCCTAGCTGTTGAACTAACTATTGAACAAATCCAGGTAAAAATCTGTTACCAATTCAAGATTCCTGCCTAATCTTTCTATGTATTGCAACAACTTGGTACCCTTTTAGGAGAAGCATGGATGTCTCTTGGTACATGTGTAATATTCTATAGGCAATAGAACAATGTAACATGCTTAGCTGAAAACAGTAGATGTTTCTTACTCGCCTAACATGTAAACTTTTATAGTACAATGGCCTTTTTGGCATGACAATTATTAAACATATTAACATCGCCGAGACACAGAAAGTGAGGACCTCTCAGTAATGAAAGTTTTGGAGGCAAGCCAAGGGATGAGAGTAGTAAGACTGTTGAAGTTCTCTGATTCACTATAATTTAAAATATCTGGGTGTATACACATGTAGTTTTGTGCCTTTCTATTGTATATTTGTGAGGCTGCCTATCAAATTGAACACAATGCCCACTGGCTCATTTTTTCTTCAGACATATGCCTGTGCATGAGCTTGGGGATAGGCCAGATGCATGCTAGTGAGATCAGAGGGACTATCCTCCAGAAAAAGTCATCATCTGCCTGTGAATTCAGTTAGTAAGAGTCATAAGGGCAGGCCACCATGTTCCATAGAAGCCATTTGGGACCACCAGGAACTTGTCACATATTTATTCAGAGAGGGAGAGAGAAATTTTTAGCTGCCATTCTATAAGATTTAAAAAACAAATAATGTTCAGAGAGGGCAAAAAAGAAGTATTTATATTGTAATCATTGGCCATCCCAAAGAGAGGCTATTTCCTAGAAATACCAAGTCCTTTTCTCTTCCCTCTTCTCTTAACAACCAGATACAGAAATTAAAAACTGTGACTTTAATTGGCTACACCTCAAGGGATGAAGAAAAGGGAGTTGAATTCCTATATACACTGCTTACCATGTTTAGCAAGTATAATGCTAACCCTAGATTACTTGTTAATTTAAAAATATGCCTGGCCAAACTTAAGGCAGTCTTAACAGTGGAGTCCCTGACTAACAAATGGTACCATCTTTACATTTATTATAAAAAGTTAGGCCATTGCCTAAAAATTGCCCTGACAAGGTAAGAAATTCTGGGAATCTCTTGCTTCACAGACATTTCTTATAGTAATGAAGGCACACCTTTCACTTCTTAGAACATAAAATGCTGGCTTCTGGAAGGAGGTATTCAGTAGGACTATCATGTCCCTAATAGGTCCCAAGAATGGCTGGAGAGTCATAATGATCTTCTTGCAGAAATCTTTTTCAAATTCTTCTTCAACAAATAAACCATAAGGGCCTCTAAATTGCCCCAGGTCTTACCTTTCTTAGTAAATTTTTCATATGACCCCCATTCCATAATGTCTAACAGCCTGATCAAGGGTACGTACTCTCCTGGACCCATTAACTATAGATTGTCCTATGGGCCAGGCTACTGCTTATTTGATACAGGAATACCAACATATAGGACTTGTTTGAACCTTAATGTCTAACAGAAAAATGAGAACAAAAACTCTATCCAGTATAGGTACACACAAGTCTGTGAACTGTTAGTATTCTCACAGTTGGTTTGAGGATTTTTTTTTTTTTTAGTTTTTGTTTGTTTGTTTATTCCAATGCTAGGGAGTCAATAACCCATGGCCTCACACATTTGAGGCATGTGCTCTACCACTGAGCTATGTCCCAACCTTATTTGAGTATTTAATTGGCTTACAAGCCAGAGACCCACATCGACTTGAGCTGGTATTCACCTAAAAAAGATGCTCCAGTCTCAAATCCCAAATGTCATTGTCCCACCCCAGTACCTCCCCAAAGGAAATGGCTTTGTGTCAGAGATTACCCCACCCCAAACATTAAAACCTACCCAGCAGTGCTCACAGACTGCATCTCCTCAAGTACAGATTGAGCTCAGAGCATTTTCTATTTTCCTTCCTGAACCTGCTGTCTTGATTAGCTCCTGATCCTGGTATTCTCCCTGTGCTCTGCACAAATGTGCGTACACTTTCATACCTAAAGGAAAAGCTGGTACATGTTACTAAAATTGATGGAGATTATTGCTTCCCTCAGGGAGCACCGGCCCCATGTTAGTCATCTCCTTGTCCCCCTGAGGGAGAGCACAACTCACTGCCTGTTCTTTTCCTGCTACCTCCCTCCTGTTGGCCAGCAGGGACTTGCAAGGCAAAATAGGGCCATAATAAGCACTCTTGGCCTGTGGAGTCAGTGGTTCCTCCACTCACATTCACATTCATCATACATTTTATTCAATGCCCAGGCACCAAAAGGTCAATTGTGGTTAAATCTTAGTAATTGTATGTTGCCTTCATATCCGCTTAATTTTCTCATATCAGAAGCTGGGCTTTGTCTTTCTTGACACAATTTCCAGCCTCTACCTTCCAGTTCCTCAATGTGATCCATCTATTTTCCCTTATATTGCCACCTCCTGAGGATCCCTCTAGTAAATACACATATAATCTATTTGACTGGCTCCCCCACTCTGCCTGGACTGTGCATATATGCTGAAGTAACCTGTCTCAGTCACAGTGACCGTCACAGAACTTCTGCCTGCTTTCTCTAAACCAATCAGTTAGAACTCTCCAGAGGAAACCTGCTTATGTGATGTCTTAGAGCCTAATAAAGGTCTCAGCCCATAGGCCTCTCTTTCTCTGGCTCCCCCTCTGTTGTTTAGCACATTGTTCCAGCAATCTCTTATTCTTATTGGTACCCCTCTTCTCTCATGGATTGGAGTAATAAGCTGCTTCTGTTGTTTCATGTTTTTTTTTTTTTTTTAAATACAATCTTATGTGTCTCATTCCATTAATACATCTAGACTTAACGTTTTTCCCACTGAAAGCTCTCCTAGAGAGTTTCTAGCATGGCAGGAAATAAACTGGATACAGGTCAGGCAGGAGTTACAAGGGTGTCTGCCAGTATAAACCAGTTTTCTGTGATAGAGACACTTAGTCACAGGTCACACACTTAGGTGTTAGTCTATTTGGTAGGATAAAGAAGTATCCCATGAAAAGCATGTTGTAAATATCTATAGTTATAATACCTGGAGCCCCTTTATTCATAACTGGAGTGTGTAGCCACTCTCCAGAAGGAGACCTCAATACCAAACTGGAGAATGATATGTCATTTCCTTTTCTCAGGGTGGTGTCTTATGTGTAGGCAATGTTTGATCATCTGCACATGTTGAATTATTTTATGCGATGAGTAGGTATGCATGCATTTATTTAAAATAAAATCACTTTACACCTGGTAATGAAAAGGCAAATGCCACCAACAGCAGGAGTTCTAGACAAAATGTAGGCTCTGCAAATTGCATGCTTAGAAAGAGGAGGGGTTTGGTCACGCATTATGCTTTGTTAGTGGCAGTCGATATACTGTGTGTTGATGGTCATAGCAGTTTTTATAATCTCAGTTACTGATTTCTGGGAACAGAGTTTGTTGAAAACAAAAACAGCTGCGTTAAAAAACAAAAATACAAGTGAATTTCACTTTAGTAATATAGTTATGTTATGTTATTGAAGCAGCATTGTTACTATTAAACTTTGCAGGTGTGTAAGGTGAAAACACTAGTGAACATAAATGCTATTTATAGATAGTTTCAGGCAGCTGTTCTAAACCTAGCAGGTATCAGAACCAGAATAAGCTGAAAGTTTGTTAAAAAGTTGGCTCAACTCCTACCCCCAAAGTTTCTGATTCATTAATTTTGGGGTGGGCCTGAGAATTTGTAATTCTAATACATTCCCAGGTGGTGCTAATGCTGAAAGTCCTGAGGTCTCAGTTTGAAGACCATATCAAGATGTACAAGTGTCTGATCTTGCCAGTTCATGGCTCTATGTTGTTGCCATATTAAACTTCTAAGAGAAATCTATTAAAGAATGAGAGCATGTTGGTTAACCTAATTTCAGATCAGGAGCCAGATAGGGAGATGTCTTTTGTTCCATAATCCCTAAAAACATCACCTATCTTAATAGCCTTTCTTGGAAGCAAATCAAGGATGAGTATTTTTCTGCATAGAAATGTACTAGGCAGGGCTGGGGTTGTGGCTCAGCGGTGGAGTGCTCGCCTAGCATGCATGAGGCACTGGGTTCGATCTTCAGCATCACATAAAGTAAAATAAAGATATTGTGTTCACCAATAAATAAAAAATAAATATTAAAAAAAGAAATGTAGTAGGCAAATAAACACAACAACTACAAAAGAATACTTTAGGTTGGTTAATATTTATTGAAGGGATGCTTTTGAAAGCTTGCTCTTTTAAGTGCTACGTTAAGAAAGGGCGTCTTCACTTAGACCTGGTGGTCTTTTCCTCAGCAAGGTCAGCTATATTTTCCTTCCATCCTTCTGCTTTGCAACTCTGAGATCATCATGGAATTCCAATGCTGTTCTCGGGCCCCATAGAGTGCAAGGATTGATTGATTATGTCTGCCTTGGCTACTGTTGCCATACTCTGCTTTCTTTCTGAGCACATATAGATGCTCTCTTTTAAACTTTGTCTCCACCCCCACCCTCCTCCTGCATTTGTATGTGATCAGCCTTTTTTTCTGTGATCTTATAACACTGTTGCTTTTACTTCTAGTAAGTGTGGGACTTGGAGTTCTGAGGTAGTATATTATAAAGTATTGAGCCTACAACTCATTGTATTATGCTTTAAATTACTTAGTACATTCATTTTTCATATTTGACAACAGGTATTATAATTGTGCCTCAGTAGTTTTATAAATTATGTATTTACATATATTCTTCCCAGTACCAGATATGATAATTTTCTTTTGATCTTAATCACTTATTTGTTTTTTTAAATTACAAAGTTAAATACATATACTTTTACAAACCAGTCACCTCAGAAGTTAATAAATATCTCTCTTGGACACATACACATGCCTTCTGGTATCAACCTGTTGTAGTGACCAGTGTTAACATTAGGAAATGTTTCCTTCACATCTATCTTAGATGGTCAATAAAATATACACATTTAGAATTTTTTTAAGTGGACTTTTTTTTTAACAAATAAAGTAATGCCATTCACTTGATTTTCAACCTCTGTTTTTTTTTTTTTCCTTAAAGGTATGTTGAACTTCTTTTGAGGTCAACAGAATCAGAGATATAATTATTATTAGTGGTTATGTAATATTTTGTAGAGAGACTCGATTGTGGTCTATTCAGTTTTCCTAGTATGAATGGTAACCACATTTTCAGGTTTTGTGCTTCTCAATAGTGAGAACAGGTGAATTCCTAAATATGTATCTGTAAATACTGGTACTTTTAGTTGGTAATGAGCACTGTAAGTAGGATTTCTTGGTTGAAGGATGTCTTAACTTTCCAGGAGATAGTGTAGACATTTATTTCTTCCTTTAAGTAGTATGAGAATGCATATTTCCTTATGGCACTGCCATCTCTGAGTGTTAACAGCTACCAGATTTTGACAAAATTGATAGTTTTTCCCCCAAAGGTTTAACTTCTATTATTAATTAATTAATTAACAATTATTTAATTAATTAACATTAATTATGCAGTGCTGAAAATTGAACCCAGTGCCTCACTCATGCTAGGCAAGTGTTCTACCACTGAGCTACAACTCCAGCCCAATAAAATTGATCTTTTATTTGTACTTTTGTACCTATTGGTAAGTGTGAATAGCTTTTCATGTGTTTTCCATTGGTTTACATTTCTCCTATTTCTTACTCATTTTTTCCTGAGTTCTTTTGTTTTTGATGAAATTGTTGTAGTTCTTTTAAGATATTAATTCTTCATTAGCTGGGTTGTGAATATTTTCTTCTAGTTTGTTATTGAATGGTAATGCTTTTGTCTTTTGACAAACGTATTAAGTGTTTATGCTATATAATCTGAAACTCTTTTCTCTGTGATTTTGTGTAGAATTTTAGGGCATGTTGGTCCTCATAATTGACCTGAGATAAATACGGAGCTATGTTGATATCTTTAAATGAGGACCCTTGAGCTTCAAAGAAGTCAAGTGGCCTGCCCAACTTTATAAGTGGATTTCAGATTTAAATTAAGGAAAAAAAAATTCTGTAACCCTGGACTTTCACTGTGTTATTTGTAGTTCTCATACTATATATTCGTAGTTCTTTTTAAAATGAAAATTACTTAAGTCACTTAGCAGAATATAAAACAAAAATCTCTTGTATTACAAACAGAATTTATAACTTGTTTTCAGGGATATATGTGACATAGTGTATAGGTTATTCTGATGGTGAAAGATGCATGCATGAGCATAACAAGTGATTTGAATTGTGTAATCACAGTCTTATATACGCAGTATTTCAATTTTTTTTGCACTTAAAAACAGCTAAAACCCTCAAATATAGATATTAATGAAGATTTGTCTTAGGAGAAAAGGAAAGGTAAAAGAGTAACAATATCTCAACACATTCAAAATGTCCTCATCTTTCTCAACACTTTGGTGTTTTGCTGACTCAGAGCCATAACTAAAAGGTGATAATCACATTTACCTGGAGACAAGAAGTAAACATAGTGAATACTTTTCTCCTACCATATTTCATCTTAGTTCTGAGAAAAATAAATACACCTTCCAGCAAACATTTTAATGAGTATATTTACCATATTGAACATGCTCCAAAAATAGATACATAGATAGATAAACAAATAAATAAAAAGAAAGATTGCCAGCGTCAGAGGTATAGGTAGGTTTCAGCAATTTGTGTCATTGGACGTTAAGGGGCCCAGTTTGTGCTCTGAGTGGAGAGGGTTAGAAGAGCCCATACAGAGCTGGTGTTCACTGAGATCTTCATAAAGTGCGAGCCACTGTGGGCATTGAATGTACCTGGAAATGCATGGAGCCTAAGGCAGTAGGTATCTCTCTTGTATGAAAAGAACAACCCTTGTTCTAATTCCTAGTGGTTTTTGGCTTGGATTTCCTTGTTGGGTCTTCATTAGCACTCTTAAACATACAATTGCTGGATTTTTAAAATGAAATTATTTAAAATGAAATCGTGTACTGTGTTCTTTTGGCAATGAGTTCCTTCATGCTGTAGAGATGACAGCCATATGAATTGTTATGACACAACATAGAAATGGTTTGAGTACAAGAAAATTGGGACACACACACACACACACACACACACACACATTTTTGCTAGATCTAGGAGGTCTGTATATAGTTATTTCCTACCTATTTGAGTGAATGTATCAAAACATAATTTGTCATCTGAGTTTAAAATTTTATTACTTTTGGTTGACTTTATTCTTTAAAATTCAAGAGGCTCATCCACATAAACTTGAATTGTATGAAGTCTGACTTTGTAAAGCAGTCTAGTTTATCTGTCTAATCCTTTCATGTAGTCTGAATCTCTACCCAATCTTTTGTCTTCTTCATTCTTTACCTCCAAGATTTACTTTCAGTTCCTCCCTAAAGCAATGACTGGGGTTTTGTTGACTAGAATTTCTGCTCTTTAGGTCTCTAGATCCTGGGATGATAGTGTTAGCACTGGGGTAGTGTCCTCTCCTATCTCCTTCTGCCATCTGTAAACACTTTCATTCTGCCTTTAGTGGATGGGCCTGTTGAGGATACATGAGGCAGAGTGTTTCTGAAAGGAAACTGATAAGACTGAAGACATTTTCTTTATAAGAGAGGAAGAGTAGACCCGTGGGGGAAGAGGTGGGGAATAGATTGTCATCATTATGTGTGTTTTAAGTGTCCTGTAGATTTTTCCTTTACCTGTAGTTTTGTGAGGCCAATAAAATAAACTTTAAGACAGGAAAGTTCCAAGTATTTTAAGTGTAGAGCAGTCTCAAAAGTAGGATACTGTGATTATATTCAGCAGTTGAACCCTAAACAATTTTATTATGATGCATTGAAATAGAACATCCTTTTCTATTATGCAGCAAGGAATATAAATTCGACTCTTAATGTTACTTAATTTCTAGGAAGACCATGTCTCCTTCTCCCCCATGTAAGCGGCTTTCTTTCATTTTTTATTTAATGTGATACACACACACACACACACACACACACGTGTTAATGTGTTACATTTTAATTAATGCCGTATTTTGATCTTAGACGTACTTCACTTGAATTGATGATACATTCTTCTGGTAAAATACACTTTTTTCCTTTTAATTTTGTTTTATTATGATTCTGACATTTAAAATATTGAACCAGTTGTCTTAACTATTTTCATGGCCTGGAGGGTTTTGTTTTCTTTTTCATTTTGGGAATATATTGCATGGCATTATGTGATTGGTTAATTTTCTGCTAATGCTACTGCTCTGTCTTTGAGGGAGACAATGAACTTGCTGTAGTTAGCAAAATATTGCATGCACAGACAAGAGGAAGTTGGGTAATCTTGAAATCATCTGCTAGCTTTGAAGATGAGATTAATTTTGGTTTTGATTACTGTATTATATCAGAAGTTTGGGAGGGAAGGAGGAAACTCAAGGGTTTGTTTTTTAAGGCAAGCTGTAAGAAAGGTTAAATAAAACTTGATCTCATTGTAAATACCCTTTGGAATGATACCATTGTCATTTTTAAAATGATAAAAATATTAAGTGTAGTCACTGGTTTCTTGGAGTGGGGGATTTTATGCTTAAGAAGTTTTCTCTGCTTTTCATGAGACACTGATACTCTTCTCGTGCCTTATAATGCAGGAAGTAGATTGCTGAAGATGCTCAACTTTTAGATAATTTAGAAACACTAATACTTAAATTTTAGATAAAAGTAGAACATATGATCTGGACTCAATTTACCTCTTTTAAAAGATCAGTTAATTGCTAAATTGATACTTAAGGAACTAGTGTTCTTTGACCGAGCTAGATACCATCTTTAAAATTTACTCCTCACTTTAACATTAAACCAGGGCCTATCTATTGGAGGTTTTAGGGATGCTTTGCACTCTGGCTACTGCTAGTTGAATACATGGGAAGTGTTGGTTTGGAACAAAGAGAATTAATTTTATGTGTTTGAGAAGGATTCATTTTTATGGGGTATCCCCCCCTAAATAGCAAGTGATTAACCACTACTTTAATTTTCAATTAATCAAATTAGGTTTCTACTGGTAGATGTTGATTACATGCAGTTCTAACAGCTTCCAGATACACTTCTCTTTCCCATATGCTTACCATATGCTGAGTAAAACCAATGTAGAATAAATTAGTGTAAAAGTAAGAACACTTAGTTCTTTTGTAGAGTTCATCTTGAGTGACAGAAGACAGCACAGAATCATTTTAAGCTACGAGGCACCTTTTGAAAAGTGATATGGAAAAATAACCCATTTATGTGTGCCAAGGTCTGTTTTCATAAATGTAAATTTGAAAGTTCATTAAAATTTTGGCATGTGATTTGGAATGCATAATAACTGGAAATGAGTCAAAGCCAGAAATCTGTATCCTTATACCAACAACATGTTTCACTGAAGACTGCTTTGTGTGGTTGTTTAATATTTAAAAGGTAAAAAAAAAAAAAAAAGGCATTTACTTGATGGCTCTGGAAACTACTCAGGATGGAGAATCTACAGAGCAAGAGAGAGCTTGCAGTGTAACCTGTATGCTCACAAGCTACTTGTACACACAGGGCTTGTGAGTGCTGCACACTGACCACTGTCCCCTGCGTTTTAGAGGCATTAAGACAGAAGTGCATGTCTTTGAGAATGTGAAGCTGGACCGTGAGGGACATTTTAGCTCCCATAAGAATAGCTGAAAGATAACCAGTCTGGGGTCAGACTTAGGTGGTATCTAATGCTGGGGTAGTATGAACAGCTAATGCTTGGGGGGGTGTATTCTAATGTTACATGCCTAGATCTACTGTTAACCTGCAACCTAATCCTTTCAAGATGATGGTATAAAAACAAAGGGGAAGAGGAAAAAGCCACCGACTATTGGTGCAAATGAGCCCAATTTTTTTTTTTGTCTGTAACAAGAAAAGTACATGTTACCACTGTCCTTTCAGACATCTTCATGTAAGGCATAGGAAACGGTGCTATAGCTTAGGTAAGAATGAATGATGAAGGGCTGGGGATATAGCTCGTTGGTAGAGTGCTTGCCTTGCATGTACAAGACCCTGGGTTCAATCCCCAGCACCACAAAAAACTAAAACAAACAAGAATGAATGATGAGGAATGACCATAATAGGAAAGTATGTAGTTTAGAATTTACAGGATAGTGTCTTCAAATTCTTATCCTCTGCCACTTGTTATTTTTCCTGTTATGTATGTGTACTTTGTACAGATTCCATTTTTATTCTGTTATTCCTCTTTATGACTTTGTTTTTAAAGTTTCTTGTTCCTTGACATCTCAGGCTCTCTGGTTTCTGCATTGCAATTTTCTCAGGCAGGAGAGAACACACACACACACACACACACACACACACACACACACACACACACACACACACGTTTATAATATGCTGAATAAGAGGATCACCAGGATGAAAAGTCACACTCTTTGGGTTTGTGATTATGTGTTTAGCCCATACTCTGTCACTTAGAATGCCATTATGGATGATGTTCTATAATTAACCAAAGACTTGCAGCAAGTAAGTTTAAAATCACTGTCGTTTTAGTTTATTTCCTCTCTTAGCCTTTGATCTATTTGACTTTGACACATGCTTCTCACCAACTTCTGTAGATTCTCATTCTGACAGAATGCTTTGATTACCTCCCTCCCCATCCCCAGCCCTGGTTCAAGCTATCAGTCACCAAGTTGGATGCTATTACATGGGATTTTTCACTCCCATCTCCTTTACCTAGTCTGGGATCTCATTTTCTTCACCTGAATTTGTAGTTATTCTACTTCTCTGCTGCCCTCTCTCAAATAATTTTCCATATTTGACCAATTGCTATTCTGAAAACATGGTTCTCATCAAGTTTTCCTACTTAAAAAAAACTGAAATAAATTTTAATTGACAGATAAAAGTTATACGTATTTATGGTGCACAACATGATGTTTTGAAATATGTATACATTGTGGAATAGTTAAATTGAGCCAAGTAACATTTATCACCTTAGATAACATTTTTTGTTTGTGTGTGGTAAATACCCATAAAATAGTGATTTTCAAAATGCAGTATGTTTTGTTATTAACTTTAGTCACCATGTTGTATAATAGATCTCTTGAACTTATTCATCCTAAATGAAATTTGATATCCTTTGAACAGCATCTCCCTAACTCCCACCCTCCTCTATTGTACTCTGAGTGTATCAGTTCACCTCTTTCAGATTCCACTTGTAAGTATTATCCTGTGGTATTTGTCTTCTCTAATATTATTTCACTTAACATAATGTCTTCCAGGTTCATCCACATTGTCATGAATGACAGGACTTCCTTTTTAAGGTTGGGTAGTATTTTATTGTATATGTATACCATGTTTTCTTTATATTTTCATCTGTCAATGGTCATTTAGGTTGATGCCATATTTCAGCTATATTGGGAACAATGCTGCCATGAACATGGGAGTGTGGGCATCTCTCAGACACACTGGCTTTATTTACTTGGGCTGTACTTGGTAGTGGGATTTCTGGATCAATAATTTATTTATTTTTTAGGAACCTTCATACTGTTTTCCATGATGGCTGTATTATATTCCCACCAACTTTTTAAAAAATAAACTCTTTAGTTGTAGATGGACACAGTGCCTTTATTTTACTTGTTTATTTTTATGTGGTGCTGAGGATTTAACCCAGTACTTAACGCATGCTAGGCAAGCGCTCTGCCACTGAGCTATAGCCCCAGCCCCCCACCAAATTTTATGGAGAAATCAATGGCAATGCATAAGGGTTTCCTTTTCTCTACATTCCCACCAACTCTTATTTTTTTCTCTTTTTGGATAATAGCCATTCTAACTGGAGTGAGGTAATATATCATATTAATTTAATTATATTAATTTCCATTTATTATTAATTTAATTTCCATTTCCCTAATGATAAGTGATGTTGAGCATTTTCTCATAAAACTGTTGGCCATTTGAGAAATGTCCATTCTTGTCCTTTGTCCAATTTTAAAGAGAGTTATTTGTTTTCTGGCTATTGAGTTGTTTTGAGTACCTTATATATTTTAGATATTAACCCCTTATCATATGTATGTCCAGTACCTTCTACAATACTGTAGGTTCTCTCTTCACTCTTATTTCCTTTGTTGTGCAGGAGCCCGTTAGTGTGATGTAATTCCATTTGTCTATTTTTGTTGGTGTTTTTCCTTTTAAACTCATATCCAAAGAAACATTGCTCAGGCTAGTGACATGGAGCTTTCCTCCTTTGTCTTCTAGTATAGCACCTAGAACCACACTCTAGATCAAGTTGACTTGGGCTTTCCGTACATTCTATATACCCTGGAATTTTAAAATCTTAATTTAAAAAATTTTAGTTCACACATGATATTTACATATATTAATGGAACAAAATGTATTTTGATACATGTATATGTTGTGTAATGATTAAATTAGGGTAATGGGTATTTCTGTCACCTTGAGCATGTAGTGTTTCTCATTGTTGTGTATGAAGAAGACTTTTGCTTATGCTTTTCCATTGGCTATCATGGAAGGTTCCATTGGCAATCTTCTTTTTGTTTCTTGGAAAATACTTTTCCTTGAAGGTAGTCTCTTTTGTGTTTTGTTTAACAGAGTCTCCTAGTTTTTTCTTTTTTGGTACTGGCAATTGAACCCAGAGGCACTTAACCACCAAGCCACATCACCACATCACCACCCAGCCCTTTTTATTTTATTTTTTTGAAACTGGGTCTCACTAAGTTGCTTGTCCTAGGTCTTATTGAGGGATTGTTTGCTTTGATAAGTCATATTGTGGTTGTTGATAAATTTTCCTTTGTGGTTAGAATCTTAGCTATATGGGGGGAGGGGGGAAGAGGGAGGGAGGGGTGGAGAAACTGACCTAGCATGTGGTGGAAGGTCTGGTACATATGTGGTGTTCCATCAATATTTATTATGTGGAATTTAGTTTATTTTATATTACATTGTATCACAAAGTAAATGAGGTAAATAAAATGGTGTTTTTGAATGAAAATTTGTGATTTACCATGATTTATGAAGATAGGAAGGGATATATCACAGTTAGCTTGCATTAAACCTAATAGATACCACAAACCATAATTGATAAATTATCAAAAGAAACCACTGACATTTGGCTAAGGAAAGTGGTATTGTATGTGTGTGTTTTACAATGACACGTTCACTTCAAGCCAATTAAAGAATGACTTGAAACTGAATTATAAGCAGTTGTTAATAATTATTGGGAGGCCCAGAGTGAAACCTGTTTCTGAGCTTTGATCTTGAGGAGAATATTGGAGTATGGAGGAGTTGAAAACAATGTAGTTGAGAGTCAAGCAATTGCCGTTGATTTCTCCATATGACCTATGTTAAGTAATTTTTCTGAATCCACTTTGTATAACATAGAGTACTCAGAGGACCTAAGACAGTAGTTTAAGCTAGATTGTAGGAGCCAAGTTGGAAAACAGTATTGGCAGAAACAAAAAGGGGAAAAGACTAGTTATTTTAATATACAGCTTGTCCATAACCTTTATTCGTACCAAGAAGTTAAGTGTTCTAGAAGCCCAGGGAGACCTAGGATTTGTTCTGAGGCAAAATCAAATTTCCACAATATTATGTCATGCTCCTATACTTCCCCTCCCCCCACCCTATTTTTCAGTACTGGTGATTAAACCCAAGGGCACTCTACCACTGATCTGTATCTACCCCCCGCCCTTCCCTTTTTAACTTCATTTTTAAGAAGGAGTCTTACTGAGTTGCTGAGGCTGGCCTCCGACTTGTGATCTTCCTTAGTAGCTGGTATTACCATTGCCACTGTGCCTGTCTCCACATGCTTTTCTTCCAACTTGATTTTGACACTTGAGTCATTGGGAGTTGGGGTCTGTGTCTCCTAGCTTTGAAACTGGTTGGGGTTTTTGTGACTGTTTGAGTTAAGAGAATACTACAAAAGTGATGCTGTGTGATTTCTGAAGCTGGGTCATAAAAGGTGATGCGGCTCCCGCTGTGTTGGGATACAGGGCTCCATTGTGAAACCTGCAGCCACTGGAAAGCAGTCTTCTTGTCCAGAGGCTGTCATATTCTACATGGAAAGACCCCGAGAAGACCAGCATTTAGAGATGCCCAGCCAGACTTACTGCCCCAGACTCCCACTGCTCCAGGAGAAACCATGAGCCACAACTACCCAGTCACACCTTTCCGAATTCCTGACCCTGAAGTCCCGAAAGAGGAAAATGGCTTTTGTTTTAAAGTACATTTGAGAGTGGTTTATTATGCAGCCATAGATAATTAGAACATGTTTCTTTTTTACTTTTCTTGTAGGTAGAATTGAAGGAAGACAGGACTGGAATCGGGTACATCTCTGAGTGCAGATTTTAGAGTTGTCACTGCATTCAGCCTGTTCCCCTGCATTTTTGTACCCTAGCTGGGGATACCTTGAGAGAGATCTTAAAAAAGACAGTAATACAACAAATTTATTTTCCTTTTCATGGGTCTTCACTCAGTAGTTGGTAATGAAGGGATAGCTCAGGGTAGCCACTTAAGCTAAGCTGGCACATTTTAGGAATGCATGTGTTTTGGGGAAGTAAGATCATGGGCAAATTGTGCAAAAAATTTTGGGGATGTGTCTGAGAAAAGTAAAAGAAGCAAAAATAGCTTGTTTCAAGGAGGCCAGAACTTTTGTTGAATAATTTATCGTTCACTGTGCTTTTTTAAAAAGTACTTTTTAGAGCAGTTTTGGATTCATTGCAAAATTGAGAGGAAGGTACAGAAATACCCCTATACCCTTCTCCCTTACATGTATCACCTCCCATTACCCGAAGAGTGCTTTTTAAAAACTATTAAAGCATGAGTGCTTATTGTAGGTTGAATTGTGTCTTCAAAAATAGATGTAGGAGTCCTAACTTCTGATACCTGTGAACACAACTTTATCTGGAAATAGGGTCTTTTGGCAATGTAATCTAGTTAAGATGAGGTCATTATGACCTATGTGGTCCCTGAGTCCACTGATGGATGACTTTGATCCAGAGACCCAAAGAGAAAACAGTGCAGGCAGAGATTGGAATTATGATGCCACAGCTAAGGAATGCCAGAGATCTCCAGTAACTACCACAAGCCAGAAGAGTTGAGGAAGGATTCTTTTCTGTAGTTTTTAGAGGGAGTATGGCTCTACTGATGCTTGGATTTAGGACTTCTAGCATAAATGGTTAAATTTCTGCTGTTTTAACCCCCTAGTTTTGAGGTACTTTGTTATGGCAAAGCTAGGAAAATAATACAGTACCTAATGTTAAGTAGGGAAAAGAGAATGATTTTGATCTTCAAAGTTATAAAAATGAAAATATAAACTACAGCCTTGGAGAAAATATTTGTTAAACATACCTGACAAAGGGCTTGAGTTGAGAATCTCTATATATAAAAAAAAGGTGAATCAATAAGAAGTCAGTTCAGTTTTAAAAAAGTGTAAGATACTTGAACAGATTTAATCAAAGGAGACATACTGACATCAAATAACTACAGTATTCACTGCCGTAAGTCATTAGCCAAGTGCAAGTTAAAATTAGGAGGTGATATTATTATAGTCCCAGTAGAATGACTACAGTTAAAAAGACTGACCATACCAAATATCTGTAAGGATGGAGAACTGGATGTTCTTGTATGTTGTTGATGGACATTTCAAAGGATACAATCCCTTTGGAAAACAATTTTTCAGTTTCTTAACATGTTAAGCATATAGATACCTGGCATTCTACTCACAGGTATTTACCCAAGAGAACTAAAGCACATGTCAATGTAAATACCTGTGTACCTACATAAGTTCAAAAGAACTTTATCATTATAGCCACAAACTGGAAGAAACCCAAATGTCCACCAGCAGGTGAACAGGTGAATGAATCAGGGTTTGTCCACATATTAGATACTGAGCAGATACTACTGAGCAATGAGGAAGAATGAACTATTGATTCATGCAGCACTATGGATGGTTCTCAAAATAATTACTATGTTAAGTGATATTATTATATTATAGCTGAAAGAAGCTAGGAGTCCTCCTCAAAAAGTGTCTATTACATGATTACATATAGACATATATACCATTCTAGAAAATAGTGATTATTTGGACAGAAAGCAACCACTTATTCAAGTGATTGCCTGAGGATGGGAATTGGAGCTGGTCAGGGAAGGGAAAGGATTACCAAGAGACACTAGGAAACTTTTAGTGTTGATTGGATTTGTTCATCATCTTGACGGTGGTGGTGGTTTATTGGGTGTAGATATATTGCAAGACATATCCAATTGTGTCACTTTAAATATGTGAGTTTTTAAAATGTTAATGTCTCAAGCCAGAACAAAAAGAAAACCAAAAAGTTATATAGAGAAAATGTAGCATTATGGAGGGGACTTCAACTCCAGGCCCTCTTCTCCTGTCTGTCTGCTAAGCACAAGAAGGTGACGCTTGCTTTGCCACTTGCTGCTGGCAAGCACACATTTAAACCTGGACCTAATAAGTCAACTAAGTCTTGGGATCAGCTGGAGTTTAATCATGGAAGGGGAACTGTTGTGAGATATGGAGTAAGGGGACTTACAGAAATTAAACCTTAAGTTTTTATGGTAGACTGTTCGTGAAGTAAAGTGGTCCAGGAGGGAAGCAGGAACATCAGTGGAGTCTCAGTGTGAGAAGCTCCTGGGGGTGGGCCCAAGGGAAGCTGTGCCTCAGTGTACTCACCACCTCTGTGGTTTGTTCATCTATAGGGCCAGTTTGGTACAGTAGATAGAACCTGAGAAGAGCAGCCATGTTGCCAATCATGACAATGTTCTGCTTTCAGGTCTCTGCCCATTCAACTTTTCGTCAACTTCTACCTGGAATCATCGAGGAAAGCAGAGTCCTGGAAATATAGCACCAGCTTAACAAAGTCCTCATAGTATAAACCACCAAACCTTGCTGATTAATAGGCTTGGTGCTTATTATGAACCCAAGGTCCACTATTCTGTAGTGGGTCTATTATGCTAATAAAAAAAATAACAGAACATCATTAGGAGTGGTCTAATTGGGTTAGAATGGAGTCAAAGTCCAAGTATGAGGAATAAAGGTAGATCTTTCCAGAATCAGTGCTGATTACAATATAAACAAAGGGGAGACTCTGTGTCCCCTCTTACAAGGAAGGTGTTTATAGCAACATAAACACCTTTTCAACACAGTAACATAAACAGTTTCTCAAGGAAACATTCCCTAGCATTCAGGAAATGTTTCTTTCTTTACAAACAAAAAAGTGTGTTTTTCTAAAGATTTAATTTACTTAAGGGCTCTGTTTAGAACAAGGCTGTGATTGTAGAGGGATAAAGTTATTCCCAGAACACTTTTTGGGGTAGGCTATAGTTGAAGTCCTTTATAGAAAACATCTTGTTTAAGAATCTGTGGACTAACAGAGCCCAAGTCAGTACAGGTGTACCATGTTACATAAGGGACACACCTCCAGAAGGTTGTGTGAATTGTACTTTTGTGAGTCAGATTGTATTACAAATTCCCAGGAGCCTGCTATTTGATATTTTCTTATGAAAAATTTTCCTGAGAAGTCAGAAGACCCTTTGTTACAAGTGTAACTTACTGAGGATTGTGAGTGGAACGACCCTGTTAGAGGCTATCTGTTTGTCCCCCCAAAGCACCTTTTATTCATTTGTAAGGCAAACAAACGCTTTCTGAAATTGGTCAGTTAGAATCCTTATATTAAGGTTCTTTTACGTGGAAAAATTAAAAATAGATTTCATCCACAAGACCCAGTGTAGGGTTGAAAAGGAGAGGAAAATTCTTTCACAGGAATGCTTTCTTAATGGAGAATGGAGAACAGATGTACCTATTTTCAGCATGTTATTAAAAAATACCCAGTTCTGATAATGTATGAAAATTCTGTTACTAGGTACTAAGCATCAGATGTATTTTTTTTAATCTTAGCTGAAAGGCATGATTAATTAAAAAATTTAGCAACAATCTCTAGGAATGACTTATTTATTGCTGACTGAATTTTCTACAACTTAGCACAAACTTTCTACCTTAATCTCTAGAGCAATGCTTCTCAAACTTTAATATGCAAACAAATGACGTGGGACCTCCTTCAATGCAGGCTGTGTCAGTAGGTCCAGGCTGGAGTCAGAGATTTTGTATTTCTGATATGCTCCCAGGTGATGCTGATGTCATTGACTTGCAGATCACTCACAAGCAAGGGAGCAAAGTATTGAGTGTAAATTTTGGTGTGGCTGCCCGCATTTATATTCTACAGTAAGTGTGGTGGACACAGAGAAAAATGGTTATCTTTATATATGCCCAGTTTTTATTTTGAGAACAAAATTCTTGGTGGGCTCCTATTCATTAAGTAGCAGGGTAGTGTTTTAGCAGGATTGAAGTACAGGCATTTCCCATTCAATTACTTGTAAATATACTACATTTTTAAAATTATGAAAGTGGTCAATTTAAAGCCAACTTCTTATCTGAGGCAAAATTTCCCTACGAGGAAAAAAATCATCATGTGTTATCTGTGGGCTACAATTGTGGGATTACTTCTTTTTCCTGGAAAAATGTGTTTGATGTCTGTAAATTTATAAACTAAGGGCTAGGTATATAGTTCAGTGGTAAAGCATTTACCTCCATGCACAAGGCTTTGGGTTCAGTTCCTAGCACTGCAAACAAAATTTCTCTCACGTGGAATTAAAGGAGTTGTGATAACAAACTTGGGGCTAACTAAGGATTTTTAGGCAACATTTTAATATTAAGGAAGTGTTCATGATGGGGAAACTTGTCTGTTTCAAGGATGAAAATGGAAACTAATTAGAAAATACTTTTCAACTGTCACCATTTTTTTTAAACCTTTTAAAATGGATAGCCAGAAAATGTTGGTAAAATTGTACCAAGTGCTGTTAAAGTAGATTGGTTTTGAATATTTTTTAAAGATAACTTCAGGCAATTGGATTATATCCGAGATATCATTGCAATAAAAATTGGAAGTTAGGAAAAATGTTCAAGGGTAAAGAAAATTTAAATATTTCAAGCAATTGTCTGCTTATTTCTTTTTGAAAAATTTTTATTTATTTTATGCTTTTATTAGCCCATTATAGTTATATAGAATGGTTGATTCATTTTGACATAATCATACATGCATGGAATTTAATTTACTCTATTTCAGCCCCTGGTGCTTTCCCTCCCCTCCTCCCTGCTCATTACTTAAAATAACCTAATATTTATTAATTTTAAGTTGAACTTTGATAGTGTAACTGAAGATTGAAGACAAAAGAGAGCCGAAAAAATCTTTAATGCTTTCTGCATCAGTGCATGCATGATGTCCCTGAGGAGCATGATAAAAGACGCAACCAAAAGGCGATCTCTGTAGAGTGATTTGGTGGATGTGCTGCAATCTTCTTGGGATTCTGACATGGGTGGGCAAAGGACTGTGCAGGGATCCTCAAAGCCGAATTGTGTTTATCTACTGTAATGATCATTGAGAGTCAAATGTATTTTTCACGATGATATTTTAATAGTCTTCAGCTTGACTTCATCAGCTAGGTAATAAATGAGCACTCGGTAAATGAATATTCCTTCCAAAAGACCAAGGCTATTAGTTTCTGAGAATTCTTTATCTGTGTTTCAGATGACTTGAGTATGTTGGAAATATATTTTCCAGAAAAGTGAGAAAGAAGCTATGGTCTTCATGGGGATTAAGATGATAGCACATTTTAAAGTATTAGCAGTAGAAAATATAACAGTGGTGTTATTGATGAAAACAGTTATACATATGTATTGTATGCCATTTGGGAAAAGATAATAAAAACGAATGTAATTTATAATATTTTTGCAGTTTTTAAAATGGTGATTATCCTATTCTTTTTTTTCACACATTCTGTAACATAAGGTGTTTGCCATGTAATTTTACCTTTTGGGGTGTGTGTGTGGGGGTAAACATTACTTTTGATGTCTATATAATATATATAAAAGTATAAAAGGAATCCCATTTAGGTGACCATTCCTTCTTTTCATCAGCTTTCTGTTGCTATGATAAAATACTTGAGAAATCAACTTGAGGAAAAATGTATTTTGGCTCATGGTTCCAGGGGTTTTAGTACAATTGATCAGTCCATTGAGAGAGAGAGAGAGAGAGAGAGAGAGGAAGAAAGAGACCAGGGACAAGATACACCCTTCAAGGACATGTCCCCAGGGACCTACTTACTCCAGTTAGACTTCATCTCTTGAAGTTTCACTTCCTCCCAATAGCACCACCAAACGGGGACCAAGTTAGCAACACACAGACTTTGGGGGACATTCCAGATCCAAATGTATCATTTTTAGACATTTAAGTGGATTGTTATGTCTTTCTGTGATTAATAATAGCAACTAACATCTGTGTATAATTCTTTTCTTTGGTCAGAATTTTCTCTTCAGGTCCAAGTGCCAGCACTGAAATTCATATTTTTTTATAGGAAATCTTTCCTTAAAAATATTTCTGTTTACAAAGAAATACTAACCCTTCCTGAGTGTTACAAGATAAGGATATTATGACAAGGTGTTAAAAGCTAAGCTGGAGTTGAACAGGTCAGATTAACCTGGTTCTTTAAAAAAAAAAAAAATCAACACCTGTTGAATGGGCAGGGGTGAAGGCTGAAAACCTTTCTTTGGTAAGTTGATTGTAAGAACATAAAAATTATGCATATTAATGGGGGTACCATGTAATGTTTTAAAACTTGGTGTGATGTTTAAATCATGTTACAGATCTATCTCCTCAACCATATATCATTTGTTTATGGAGAATACACTTTCAAAATCCTTTCTTCTTGCTTTTTTTCTTTTTTTAATGATACTGGGGATTAAACCCAGGGATGTTATATCCTTGAGCCCCATTCCTTTTTTTTTAAATAAGAATTTGGGGGGATAGGAAGGGCAGCAGAATAGAATAGACATTATGATTGCTGTATGTATATGGGTGACTCTATGATCAGTGTGATTCTGCAATCTGTATAATCAGAAAAATGAGAAATTATACCCCATTGATTCAAATGTATGAATTGCCAAGATCATTGTAATGTCATGTGTAGCTAATAATAATAATAATAATAATAATAATAATAATAAAAAAAAGAATTTGGAGACAGGGTCTTGAGAAGTTGCCTAGGCTGGCGTTGCTTACAATCCTCATGCCTCAGCCTCCAAAGTTCTTCGGATTATAGGTGTGTGCCACCACACCCTGCTATTTCTAGCTTTTGAAACATACAGTACAGGATTGCTGTTATCAACCTACTGTGTAATAATAGAATACCAGCATTTATTGCTCACATTACATCTCCCTCCCCCTTGCCTGTAATCACTATTCTTTTATCCTCCCCCTCCTACCCCACGATTGAACCATGGGGCAATTTATCTTTGAGTTACATCCTCAGCCCTTTTCATTTTTTGAGATAGGGTCTCACTAAGGTGCTGAGGCTGACTTCAAACTTGTGATCCTCCTGACTCAGCATCCTGAGTAGCTGGGATTTGGTAACCACTGTTCTATTCTATTTTTATGAAATCAATCCCCCCTCCCTCCCCAGATTCCACATGAGTGAAAATGTTTTGAGTCCTTCGTGTCTGATTTACTTCATTTAACAATGATCTCTAGTTCCATCCATATTCTAGAAAATGACAGATTTTAGTTTGTTTATTTTTGTAGCTAAATAGTACTCCCTTATGTATATGTACCACAGTTGCTGAATCTACACACCAGTTGATGGACATTTAGGTTGTTTTCATTTCTTGGCTATTTTGAATAGTGCTTCAGTGAACATGGGAATGCAGATGTTTCTTCATCATATTAATTTTATTTATTTCCTTTAGATATGTGCTCAGTGGTGGGATTACTGGATCATTTGGTAGTTCTATTTTCTCCCCCTCCCCCCACAATGGCTATATTAATTTAGATTCTCACCAAAGAGTGTGTAAGGGTTCCTTTTCTCTACATCCCTGACAATTTTTATCTTTTTTTTAAACATTGTTTTTTAGTTATAGATGGATACAATTCCTTTATTTTGTTTATTTTTATGCAGTGCTGAGGATTGAACACAGTGCCTCACACATGCTAGGCAAGCACTCTACCACTGAGCTACAGCCCCAGCCCACAACTTCTATCTTTTTAAAAATTTGTTACCTATTTATTGGTACATTATAATTATACATGGCTGTGGGATACATTGTGACGTATTCATGCATGTATATAGCACAATTTTGTCAATTTTATTCCCTAGTACCTCTTTTTTTCCTCCCCTCCTGGTCTCTCGGTTTACATTTAAATCAGCATAAACATATCTATCTCTTAACCATGTCTCATTTTTTTATGGTGAACACAATTTCAAAATCCATCTTTTTTTTTTTTTTTTTGTGGCACTGAGGATTGAACCCAGGGATGCTATATCACTGAGCCATATCCCCAGTGTTTTTTGTTTGTTTGTTTGTTTTGTTTTGTTTCTTTGTGTTTAATTTTGAGACAGTGCCCCTTCCTCTATTCTACTGGTCTCCCTTCTATTTTCTGGAGATTCCTTCCCTCCTTTTCTCTGTAGCTTCCACATATAAGAGACAATATGTGACCTTTGATTTTTTTGAATCTTGTTTATTTTCCTTACCAGAATACTCTCAAGTTTCATCCATTTTCCTTCAAAAGACATAATTTTTTTGGTCTTTTTTGTGGCTAAATAGAACTTCATTGTGAATTTATACCACATTTTCTTTATCTGTTGATGGAAACCTAGGCTGGATCCAAAATTTGACTGTTGTGAATTGTGCTGCTATAGACATGGGTATGCATGCATATATTACTATCATATGCTGATTTTAATTTTTTTGGATAAATACCGAGGAGTGGTATATATAGCTGGGTCATGTGGTGGTTCCATTTCTAGTCTTTTGAGGAACTTCTATATGATTTCCATTGTGGTTGTACTAATTTACAATTAGTGTTCCTCCCCTACATACCCTTGTATCCTCGCCAGCATTAGTTATTATTTGTGTTCTTGATGACTGCTGTTCTGACTGGAGTGAGATGAAATTTCATTGACTTTTGGTTTGTACCTCCCTGATTGGTAAAGATGTAGAAAATTTTTTCATATATTTGTTGATCATTTATATTCTTTTGAAAAATGTCCATTTAGCTTATTTATTGATTGGGTTATTGGGGTTTTTTTTTGTGAAGGGTGTTAAATTTTATGAATTCTTTATATATTCTGAATATTAATCCTTTGTAGGAAGAGTGACTAGCAGAGACTTTTTCCCATCCCATAGGCTCTCTCTTGAGGTTTTTAATTGTTTCCCTTTGCTTGGCAGAACTTTTTGAATTGGATGCCATCCCATTTATTAATTCTTGGTATTAGTCCCAAGCCTTTTGAATCTTACTGAGGAAGTCTATGCCTCCTGCCTGTATGTTGGAATGTTGACCCTATGTTTTCTTCTAGCAGTAGCAGAGTTTCTGGTGTGGTTCTTAGGTCTTTGATTTATTTCAAGTTGACATTCTTGCAGAGAAGGAGAGAAGGATCTAGTTTCATTCTTCTACATATGGATATCTAGTTTTTCCCAGCACCATTTGTTGGAAAGGTTGTGTTTTCTCCAAGATTGTTTTTCTACACCTTTGTCAAGGATCAGATGCTTGTATTTTGTGGATTTTTTTTTTTTTTGTGTGTGTGTGTTTGTTTTCTATTCCATTGGGCTGTGTGTCTGTTTTTATTGCAGTAGCTTGCTGTTTTTGTTACCTGTAGCTCTGTCATACAACTTAAAATTGGGTGCTGAGATGCTTCCAGTATTATTCTTTTTGCTTAGAATTGCTGTTCTGGTTTTTTATTCTTCCATATGAGTTTGGACTACTTTTTTTTTCTTTTCTGCCTTGTTCTATAAAGAATGTCATTGGTATATGTATTTTTAAGTTTAAGATTTTGCTTGGGATGTCATTGGTATTTTAATGGGGAGGGATTATATTTATGTGATTTTTTTTCTTAATTCTATTTATGTGAGGAATTACATTTATTGATTCACATGTTGAATAATCTTTGCATCCCTGGAATGAAACCAACTTGATTATGATCTGTTTTTGTTTTGATGATATCCATTCTTATTGGGGGAGGAGATATCTCGTAGGAAACGTTCTTAAACAGTACTTTTCTAGTAAGAAGACTAGGAGAATACTTAAAGATAGTTTCTAATAATAAGATTAAGTTTATAATCTTTAATCTCTAACCTTCTGAACTTTATTTAGGACAATGTATTGAATTAGTTGTGATCTAATAAACAAAAAGAGAAAAAAGAATTGGAAATGAGACCAGTAGCTATAGTAGAAAAAAATTAGAAACTAGTGCACAATCCAGACGACACACTGATTTGTAATATTTAACCTTAGCCAATTTTTAGAGGTAAAACAATCAATTATGTCATAAATCCTTCCTAGATATTCTATAAACTTAAAAATAACCTTAAACTTCAAGTTGATTGGAAGCATTTTTAAGAATATTTTAATAAATAAGTAATAAATATAATGTGTTTAAGAACGGATCTATAGGCTATATTTTCTCTTTATTTTACTAAAGTTCTTTAGAAATTTAATTTAGAAATATGAGATTTTTAAGTGGATTCTAAATTTCCTTGATTATAACTATTTTGTACTCTTCTCAACAGTTAAAATGTCCGTAACAAACATTTTTCTGTTAAACTGAAGGCATTCATGTATATGTTAATAAACGGGCTAAAATGAACTAAATGGAAATAATGTTTGTGGGAACCAACAAAGTGCTGTTTTCATGATGTTATGTTTCTAACTGTATTTTGAAGAAAATTTAATTGTTATCTTTATCACTTTATTCCCTTAAATCATGCAATACACTGGTAATATATAGGAGAATATAGGTAATGTGAAGGTATAAAGAAAAACAGTAAAATGAACACTTGTGAAACTGCTTTCCAACTTAAGCTCTAGAACATGACCAAATGTGTGTCTGTGCTGCTTTCCTGCCCCATTCAGTTTTCTGGTTAAAAAAATACCTTGTTGCTACCTATTCCAAATAATAATTAGTGAGCTACTAGCCTTTGAAAAAAAAATCTAAATAGGTATGTGCAATTTACATAGGAGCACCTACAAATTAATGATTGATGTCAATGCCTTTGCAAAATTCCTAATGACAAAGATGTATTAGGTTTAAAAAATAGGACACTAAAATGGTTAACTCTCTCTAGAGTTTTCTTTTAAATGTCCTAGGCTAGAAATCATCCCCCCTCATCTCCATAGGCTATTTTAAAAAGAAAAAAATTTATTACTGAAAGTAAAACAGCATGACTGTGCCATTCATACATGAAACAGCATTTAACAACATAAATTCAAAGTATATGGTGGAAATCCAAGGCTGGTTTATGTAAGAAGAAATTACACTTGCTATATTATCCATCTTTGCCTCATATTCTTGGAATCAATACTTCATCATTAAAGATTACACAAGAAAATATTAACACTGGAGAACAGTGCTATTGGTTGATCCAGTTCCGGGTGTACATGTGATTAAAGATATTCTCCATGTTTCTCTCAATACTATTTTTCTTGTTTGTATTTTTTACTAATTACTGTATTGGGATGTTAGATAGTGGTGGTTTCTGAATTGAGTTTTGAATGAATTTCTCTTATAGAACAGAAACTCAAATTAATTCTTAATTTTGAGTCTTTAGCAATAATCCTTAAAGGATTAGGAAGCAGATTTTATTCATCTTGTATAGCAATTGCAGGTGGGAGACTGTCTTCCTCATAAAATAAATATCAGACTTTCCTTTTGGCTTGCATTTTGCTCCCGACTTCTTTTTTTTACTATCATTGCCATTACCTAGAATTTTTTTGTTTCTGGAACATGGATATGTATGTCTAAATAGTGCTTATTATTGGTGCTGGTTCCTTATTATTTTTTTTTTTATGAAACCTTTATGTCTGTTGTAGTCAACTTGTTTTCTCTTTGTGATACCATGTATAAAATATATCATGGATTAAAATAAAAAGAAAACTGTATCTACATTAAAATGTAACCTTTTATTGACTGAATATTTTGATTTATTTTTTAAGGTGTAGGAAGCCATAATTATTAGGTTTGAATTTCTTCCTAATAAATATGATTTTTCCCCCATCAGGTTGACTATGTACATTTTTGCATAAGGACATTAAATAAAAGTATCGCTCTGGTTTGGTTTATAGTTTAAACTATTTTATTTGAAATTTCTTCTTTATTTTTGACCCTGATAAAAAGGGTTATTTCCTCATTGAGTGAAATTTTGTCTGATTCCAGATGAAAGTTTTAACTCAAGTTATAAATATTATGGGCCAGTTAACTTTCTTGTAAATAAGTAAATAGCCTTTGCTAATACCTAAGGTGTATGTTTTTGAACAGCTTATTTAAACTCTCTAGTCCTTCTCTGTAAAATGCAAGGTAGTAATAACTTTCAGGGCTGTTGTAACAATTAAATGGATTATAATAGCAATAGAAGAGCAAACTAACACACTCAATGGCTTTAAAATGACATTTTACCTCATGATTCTGTGGATCAGAAGCTGGGATTGGTTCAACTGATTGTATGTGGTTTCATGAGACTGAAATCCAGGTGTTGGCTGGTGGTCTCTGAGGAGAATGTACTCCTAAGATCACTCAACCCAGATTGTTAGCAGACTCTGGTTCTTTGTGTTTGTGGAACTGAGGTGTCTGTTTCTTTGTGGAATGTCATCTGGCTAGCCCTTAGTAACTAGAGGACCAACCTCCCTCAGTACTAAACATGTGGGCCCTTACCTTGCCATAAATGGTATGATAAGCCCTTCTCAGTTGGGATCTCTCTGACTTCCTATTGTTCTGCATCTCCCTGGAAAAAAATGTTCTCCTTTAAAGTCTCATGGTTAGATTCGGACCATCTGGATAATCTATCACAATCTCCATATTCTGTAGTCAGTGACTTAGTAATTTTAATAATTACATTTTCCAAACTCTCTTCATATTAGTAGTTAGTGTTCTATTGAATCAGAGGACAGGAATCCTGGGGAAGCCTTATAGTTCTGTCATGGAGCTCAGTTAATGTTGGTGAGTAGCAGGCATGGAGGTGACTGCGATCATGAGGAACGTCTTTTCATCTTTGTTTGAGGAGCACAGAATAAGCTGTAAATTCCAAGAGGGTCAGCACTGTCTCTTGCTTTTTTCCACCTTTGGGAGCTTATAATTTCCCATCTATTTGAGTACCTACCATTGGTGGATAGCGTGAATGTAATTTCTCTTTTGAATTTATTTGTGTTCTTTTTCTCTGAATTGGTAACTGTAGTCTTTTCTCTCTTTTTCAACTCTTTGACACCTTCTTATGATTACATGCCACATTTAGTTTCCCCTTACCTTATTTCCTACTTTTGATTTTCATCAAATCACAAAGATAAAATAGCTTTGTGTTTTTATCAGGAACAACCATGACAGACCTGTTGTCATTGGAACACAATCTTTGAATGGCTTTGCTATGTACTTTTTTTTTTTTTTTTGAGGGGGGTAGGGATTTTTGTCTTTTAGATGTTCTTAGCCATTTTTTTGGTAACTTATATTTGAAGATAGGTTTTTAAGTACAATATATTGTGATAGTTGAGTGTAAAACTAGCCAACTGCCCTAGCAGAGTAATGCTCTTATTACCCTTATCAGGGCGGTGTCCTGTGTTACTCAGCTTTTCTTTGCTGTGACCCAAAGACCTGAGAAGAACAACTGAGAGGAGGAAAAGTTTATTTTGGCCCATGGTTTCAGAGGTTCAGTATGTGGTTGGCTGACTTCATAGGTTTGGGCGTGAGGTGAGGCAGATTGTCATGATGGAAGGACAGGACCGAAGAGAGCTGCTAGTTCATGACAGCCAGGAAACAGAGATTGAGGTGCCAGGGATAAAATATAAACCCCAGTGGCCTAATTCCTCCAGCCACACCCTACCTGCCTGACAGCTACAATCCAGTTAATCCATTCAAATTATCAATCCATCAAATGGATCCATCTACTGATTAGGTTACAGCTCTCATAGCCTAATCTTCCCACCTATGAACAATCCCTGTGTTGTCACACACAAGAGCTTATTGGGGGAACTCCTCATGTCCAACTCATAACACGAACTGAACTACTGAACCTTGGCTAAAGGCTGTGGCAATCTGATGGTGAACCCTGTATTCTGCTATTTAGGGATGTTTTTCTGAACAGCAAATCTAAGTATTTGTTTATGATTTTGTTGGACCTGTTAGAGACCTGCCCCAGAAGGAGTATAAATCTTCGTCGTTTGAGATGTTAAAATCTTTGAAAAGGCGTAAGCCTTCAAATGAATATTTGTAGGATATTTAATAGACCTACTTCTATAGATATGAAATCTGTTTGAATCAGGGATACCATCATTGAAAATCTTTTTGCAATTCTTTTTTTTTTTTTTTGGTACTTTGTACATTACATTGGCTTGCTCAGCCCACACCTCCCTGCCTTCCCACTCTATCCTGTTAGGCCAGAAGAAATGAGGAGTTTGTTGAATATACTTGGTAGAATAGTGTTCACTTTGTCACTTCCTTTCTTTTATAGTGTTTTGGCATCGTCCTTGCTTTTTCTAACATAAAATGATGTCCAAAAATATATGTCTATCTTTCCCCCTAGGAAAGCATAAAATGAAATAATGCTTGTGAGCTAAATGGTTTAAACGCTTTCTGCCACAGTGCTCTGCTTACCTAGCTGCTTTGAATCGCAGTGGGAGGACTGGCTGGGCGTTCACATGGTCAGTCCTTTCAAGACCACCTTCTGTCTAAACAGAGGATCAGCATGTCCACTTTGCCCATTTGCTCTTTCTGTAGGTTTTGCAAACTCATCTGGGAGTTTAATTGCCGATAGAGAAAAGTGGTCATTTGTTCTTTTAACCACTTTTAAACTGAAGTTGAACCTTCTTTACCAAATTTCATTTTGGGAGAACATACCTTTTAGCAGCTCTTTGAGACAGACTCTATGTGTTGCTTTTTTCTTAACTGTTTTTGAAGAGTTTATTCATAGTATCAGAATAAGTTAAAAGTATCAATATTTGTTTAATTTATTAAGAAAGTTGTCATTCTTGCTCACATGATGAGTCTATAATAATGAAAATGATTAGCACTCTTTATGTAAAATCTTAAATTACTGATGAGTTTTTAGTCTTTTCCTACTAGTAAAGTTGGTTCAACTTGTCATTCAATTTGGATCACCAGTCTGTTAATTTTCAAATTTTTTTCATTATAATAAAATATACATTTAAAAAACCTACTATTTACACTGTTTGGAAGTATACAGTCAGTAGTATTAAGCACATTCACACTGTTGGGCAACCATCATCCTATCCATCTCAGAACTTTTTCATCATCCCTTACTGAAAACTTGTGCCCATTTAGCAATACTAGCACATTTTTCCCTTTACCTCACCCTTTGCAACTACCTTTCTATTTTCTCTCTTTATGAATTTGACTTCATGGATTTGCTTTTGTAATCTTTACCTTAAAAAGCACTTACCCTTCAAGACCTGAGTGGGATGAGACCCAAGAGTAGGGAGGAATACTTACTTTATAGGTATCAGATTTAATTTTCTAAGGAATTAATAAGTAACTTTACCTGCCTTATGTTCATGGATTATTCTTCATCTGCAGGAATTGAAGCGTAGGAACATATTGGATATAACTTATTTTTAAAATAGACAGCTATGCCATTAAAGCAAAAAATTAAAGTAAAAGCTTTGAAATTTAAATTATGGAGTTTACTGATATTAATCTCTTTCAAATACATATATATCTCAACTTGACTTTTCTTCAGATCTTTTTACTTCTCATCTTGGATGTTTAGTCTATGCTTACTAAAATTCAGTGAGAATAATTCTTTTTTTTTTTAAGACAGTGAATGTCGGGCTGGGGATGTGGCTCAAGCGGTAGCGCGCTCGCCTGGCATGCGTGCGGCCCGGGTTCGATCCTCAGCACCACATACCAACAAAGATGTTGTGTCCGCGGAGAACTAAACAATAAATGTTAAAAATTCTCTCTCTCTCTCTCTCTCTCTCTCTCTCTCTCTCTCTCTCTCTCTCTCTCTCTCTCCCTCCCCCCTCTCTCACTCTCTCTAAAAAAAAAAAAAAAAAGACAGTGAATGTCTTGCTTATAGATATTGATGTCACACATGCCTGCATGGTTGCTTTGAAATTAATTTTTTTAAAAGTGAGTCGTTCATAAATTATACCATGTGGATTGTGGATGCTTTGCCTGATAACTAAATTCTTAGAACTGTTTTCCTAGAATGGGGCAAAAAGTCATGTTTTTTGTATCAGGAAAGTGGTGAGTAATAGTGCTGATTAGAGAATACAGAACAATTTATTTTTTATTTTTATTTTTGGCAAGCAAAAGCATGACTTTAGTTAGAAGCAGGTTAAACAAGCTTAGGAGTGGTCACAAGCTTCTCCAAGGATAGGTTTCTAGCTGTGTTTGTTGACTCATTTTGTAAACATCTGAGTGATAGATTGGGCATGAGTAGCATTTTATCGCAGTAATTAAGGTCCTATGATTTTGCTAGACAGCAGTGTGATTTTAGTTCATGATAGTTAGAATTAAAGGTAAACGTGGCTTTCTAAGAAGCAGTTTACCATTTCTCTTTCTTACACCCAGTAGACCAGGAGAAGAGATGAAAGATGAGGTGAGGTACCTTTTGGTGTTACTAAAGCCTTGCTTTATAACTTCCTTATACCAGATTCAGATTCTTTTTAGTTAATAAAAGTCCCTTCTGCAATAATTCTACACAATTAACATCGATAAATTTATGTAGAATTTGTTTTTTCATAGTCTAATTAATAATTCCATTTTGTTATCTTGATACAATTGATAATGATGAATGCATTTCTATAACATTTCTAAAGGCAAAGGTGGTTTTGTTATAAAATGTAAAGGTCAGTTAAGTGGTATGTGAGTTAGCTTTCAATCACTATAACAAACACCTGAGATCAATCAACTTGTAAAGAGAAGAGGTTTATTTTGACTCACAGTTATGTAGCCTTGCATCAATGTTTGATTGCTTCTGTTGCTTTGGACCTGTGGCTAGGAGCGAATGGCAGAGCAAACCTCTCACCTCATGGGCAGGAAGCCAAAAAGAGAAAAGAGGGAAAGAGCAGGGGCCCAGGATTCCCTCAAGGGCATTCCTCCCACTAGATTCCATCCCTTCAAAGTCCTACCACGCCCCAATAGCATTTTTCTAAGGACAAACCTTTAAGGCCAAGTGAAGTCTGTTGGGTGAACTCTGCTACAATTAATGACATTGGTTTGTCATTTTAAAAGTGATAAAATCTCTTATTTCCTATTCCCACTTCCAATGGAAAATCATTATAAAAGTGTGTTTTGTAGCTCTTTCTGTAGGTTCTCTGCATGCACGTACATATGTATGTGTGCATGTATAGGTATATATTTATAAAATAGGATGATTTACAGCCGAAAGTACAGTAATCTTTTTAAACTTAGCAATATACTGTGTATCTTTTCCTATAAGATTGATTTACTTCACTTGGTTTTCTGCACAATATTATTATGGTGGTGACATTTCATGGTTTTTTAATGTTTGGAGCACGTAAGAAATAAACAATATATCACAGTAAATAATTTCCTTGAAAATAAGATATGTTGTTTAGGTTTCCATATATGTGTTAATTATTCTAGGAGCCAGTTATCTAAAAACTGTCTTAAAATCGTGTGTGGGATTTATAGTTCCCTAAGAGAATTTCGCCAATTAAAAGAAATTTAAATACAGCAGATATTTTGTGTGTAAAATCTAACCATTAACTGAGTCTTGAATATGTTCTTGCTGTAAAATTAAGAAATATAATTATAGATTTTGTAACGGGGGACTTATATAGATTTGATACATATTTTTTAAAATCTTTGACATATTCCTTATCTTTCAAAAGTATTTAACTGCGCTCAAGATGTCAGTATGATTATATAATTATTGTCATCTGGGTAGTATTGCCTGTGTTTATAATTTGTTTTCAGTATTTCATCAAACATTTGAATACTTGGGGTTAAGCACTACATTAGGCACCTGGTAAAAACAAAAACAAAATAAAAAAACAATCCCAAAGACAAAAACAGTTCTTCTTAAAGATTTTACAGGTTGCAGACTAGTGTATATGGAGAGGCGTGTTAAGAAGCAAATATCAAGTACATGTACTTTGTAACCATTCTAGAGGAGAAATTGATAATTTCAAGAGACTTAGGAGGAAGATGCTAGAAAAATCTTAATAGGGATGACAGAAAAGAGGGACAAGTTTTGGGTTGAGATTTTTCTTTTTTTCCTTTACCAGGGATTGAACTCAGGGGCACTTGACCACTGAACCACCACATCTCCAGCCCTATTTTGAATTATTTAGAGACAGGGTCTCACTGAGTTGCTAGCACCTTTTGCTGAGGCTGGCTTTGAACTCACAATCCTCTTGGCTCACCCTCCCAAGCTCTTGGGATTACAGGCGTGCGCCATGATACCTGGCCTTGGGTTAAGTTTTGAAAGATGCATAGGATTTTTTTATGGGTGGGTGAATCTCATAGTGCTGGGGGACTAAAATTCAAAAGGATAGAAACCTTTCTGGTTATTGAAACTCCAGGTGACTGAGAGTAGAAATTTAGGAAAAATTAAGAAGTACAGAAATTCCTCCAATAGAGCAGCATAATTTTGGTAGAGTATCTATTTTATGTTTGTAAAATGAAGAGCAAACAATTAAAAAATAGCCTGTAGAGTATGGTAAATCATACATTAGATTTCTTTCATAATGCCATTTTCTTGAAAATTTTGAGCAGGCCTAAAAGGAAAATGAACTCAGAATATAAAACAGTGCATAAGATTTCTCTCCATGACTAGTTTTACTGAACTGCACCTTTGTGTTTACCCTCTTTAGCTGAATCTCTAATTATGTGTTTGTGTATCCACAAATAACTAATTATTTCATAGAATTTTAAGATCTACATTTTAATATCTCTGAAAACGGGTTACATCTACTAATCAGTTTTGTATTAGTCAATTTCCTGTCATTGTAACAAAATAACCTGGAGTGATTAGTTTAAGAACAGGAAAGGTTTATTTTGGTTCCCAATTTTGAAGGTTTCTGTTCATGGTTGATTGACCTCATTGCTTTTGGGTCTTTGTGGTGACAATCATAGCAGGAGTGCATGGTGCAGGAAGCCTGTTGGCAGCAAAGAAGCAGGGAGAGGTGAGAAGGAGCTCAGGGGAGAAGGAGCTCAGGGGAGAAAGAGAGGAGACTGGCATCTCACAATCCCCTTTGAGGGCACATTGCAAATAACTTAAAACCATTCACTAGGCCCCACCTTTTAAAGGCATCTACCATTTTTCAAAAGTGTCAAGCTTAGGATGAAGTATTTTATACTTGGGTCTTTGGGGGAGATATTCCAGATCCAAACAATAGTACTTTGCCTGTTGTATTATCTTCTAAGTATACCATGAAGTAATGTTTTTTTAAAAATATTTTTTTAGTTGATGGACCTTTAATTTTATTCATTTATTTTTATGTGATACTGAGAATTGAATTCAGTGCCTCACACATGTGAGGCACACGCTCTACCACTGAGCCTCAACCACAGCCCATGAAGTAATGTTGAATCTCGGAATCAGTCGTAGCTTTCATGAGTTTGAAGTAATTCATAGTTGTTCACTTGTCTCCCTCCCCACCACCCCCGCCCCCGTCTTGCCTTCCCCCATCACCTGGAGAAGCCATAATCCCTTGTCATTTGTCAGTGCTCGTTCTCAGCAACTGAGTTGTCAGGTACAATCTAGGATTAGCAAAGACAAGTGGGGATGGGCTAGGGCAGGAGGGTGGAAGATCTGTTTTTAAGATATTAACAGTCACCCAACAGGTATAGGATAATGTATCAGAGTCATGATTTATATAAAACAATAGGCATAAGGAAACTGCAAGGACAGATGTATGGTTGTTGTCTCTAATGGCAGAAACTTATTACTTGAGAAATAAACATACACTCCCTTGAACTCTTCTTGAACGGAACAAAAACAAAACAAAACCCCCAGTCCTCTAGTGCCTCTTATGCTAATTACCTTAGTCCATATATGCTGTATCCTTTAGGGCTGATTGGAACTCTGTATTTTTATGAGATCCTGTTGTTAAACCTCCAGATTAGTAATATGGGAAATCCTAATAACATAGACTGTGTGTATATATAGGGTGTCACCTTTTAAATCCAGGAATAATGAAGACAGGAAAGTAGACTATGTGATGATGAAGAATCTAGCTGTTGACATGCTTTCTTAGATTGGGAACTGATATCTAAACAGGTGTCTAGATTGTATAGAAATAGGCTGGACAGGATTGAAGAAGATGCTTGAATTTGGACCACATTTCTTTTCTTTTTTCTGGTCTCAGGGATTGAACCCAGGAGTACTTAACACTAAGCCAAATCCATGGCCTTTTAAAAAATATATATGTATTTTATTTTAAGGCAGAGACTTGCTAAGGTGCTTAGGGCCTTGCTAAATTACTGAAGCAACTTAGGAAGTGGAGGCAGAAGGATCACAAGTTCAAGGCTAGCCTCAGCATATTAGTAATTGAACTTGTGATCTCCTGCGTCAGCCTCCAAAGTTGGTGGGATTATAGGTATGTGTCACTGTGCCTGGCTGAAGCACATCTCTTAATATATGTAGGTTGGAGGTTTCAGATATCAGATGGAGTATGTATTGAGACTACATAGACTTGTTGAGCAAGAAGGGATTTGTAAAGCCCTTTGTGAGTGTGAGAGATTTTAGCTTCAGGAAACCCCAGTAGTCATCTATTCTAGTAGCTTGTTAAAAGGACTGGGAGAGACGTTGCATTGTTATGTACTGCAAATTGGGGGATAAAATTTTAAAAGCCATTCTTTACAATTTTTTCCCTTTATTCAAAAATGCCCTCTGGCTGGGCATGGTGGTGCATGCCTGTAATCCCGGCAACTTGGGAGGCTGAGGTAGGAGGATCACAAGTTTGAGGTCAGCCTCAGCAAATTAGCAAGGCCCTCAGCAACTTATTGAGACCCTATCTCAAAATAAAAACTAAAAAGGACTGGGGATGTAGCTCACCAATAAAGCTCCCTGGGTTAAATTACCCAGTACCAGGCATACGCGCATGGGTGGGGTGGTGGTAGTGCCCTCTGTGTATGAATTAAAAAAGTTGTTTCCTTATTTTTACAACAAAATGGAGAGAGCTAACATTTGGAACTTCTGTAATCCAAATTTAGGTCTTAAATTTCTAAGAAAAAAACCGGTGTTATATAACAAATGGCATATTGCTAAAAACTATACGAATTATTATTATTATTATTATTTGTGTGTGTGTGTGTGTGTGTGTGTGTGTGTTCATGGTGTTGGGGACTGAGCCTAGGGCCTTGTTCATGTTAAGTATGTGTTTTACTATTGAGCTACATTCCCAGCTCTATAAGATAATTTGAAATAGTCCTTGATTTTGGGCATGAAAAAAACGTGGAAGTACCTAAAAATTGTAGGATAATATAATTAGTAAATAGCAAATGATGAAATAAAAACAAGCTGTAGCAGGAGAAAATTAGGTTAGAAATAAGAATTTGCTGAAATAATGAATACTGGAAAGCCTACTCTGCACAATTTGAAGAAACTATTAAGTTCTTACTTATTTAGGATGGCTTTAAGCTGTGGTCATCTTAAATTAGAGGCATTTTGGATGATTGCACTGTCCTTTCTGAGGATTTAGTCTTGTAACTTTGGTATGAAAATATCCTTCCGAGTGACAGTTTGCTAGTTGGATGGTTGTGGTGGAAAGTTAACCAAATGAAACTGTCCTTGCAGTCACAAGGAGTGAGTGACGCTTGACCTGACACAGTTATTTTAATGGATGGCCAACTCTTCCCCATTCCATTTGTTCTCTAGTACCCATAATCTCTTTTGAATCATGTCCTCATGTAGGTAATAGACTCTCTAAATCATTTACATTTGTATTTCTGTGCTTTGAATGAATAGAAAACCATCTACCACCCTTGCTTGTAATATCAGGAAGCAAACCTGGCTCCCTGATGTCACCATTAGTGTGGTCTTAGCCAGACTCTGTGGGAGTGCTTTTCTTTTAGTTCTAAGAAGGAAAGTTTTCTTTTATTTGACTTTTTAAGATGTTAGACATAATCTGGCTTTGATAAGTAGCCTCTAACCTCCTTCAAGTATTTGTGAAGTAACTGAATTTTTCTCCCAAGCTCAATGCCCAAGTAGAAAGAATTTTTAACTGGTGATATATAGTACTTCCCCCTTTTCTAAGACACCCAGTGGATGGCTGAAACCTTGGATATTACTGGACCCTGCATGTATTGCTTTTTTCTTATATGTACACACCTATGGTAAAGTTCAATTAATTAGGCACAGCAAGAGACTAACAGCGATAATTAATAAGAAGATAGAACAGTTACAATGATACAGGGTGACAAAGTTGTGTGAATGTGGAGTCTCTCTCAGGATATCTTAATGCTCTTTTTATTTTTTCACTCAAAGGAAGCATTTTGCAGCTTCTCTGTGGCATACTCGAGTGGCCAGTATCACCCTCCTTGCACGTTAGGGCTGTTTTTAAATACAATAAGTGTTACTTGAACATGTGCTGTGACATACCCGTCAGTCTGATAACTGAGACAGCTGATAAGTGACTAATATGTGGATATGCTGGATAATGGGATGATTCATATCCTAGGGTGAGATTTTATAACACTGTTTTAATTTTTTATTTCTGTAAATTTTCATTTGACATATTTGGACGGTAGTCGGCCCTAGTATCTAAAAGCACGAATGAGGGGGAACCACTGTACTTCTGGGAGAAGGATCTACATGGAAGAAGGGAGGATTGAGGGAGGTATGGGATGAGAAACAATTTGATTGATACCTCCCAAGAGGTTGCTTCCCATGGATATTAGGTAATTGTACATCCCGAGACCATCGTTTTAGTATCTCTTAAATGAAATTGTTCTTGGTCTGAGATCCTTCATGTTCCTGGCTCTTGTGGCATTCATTAAAGAATTAAATCAGGAATTGGCCAAAAATCTTAATGAGCAATTAAGTAACTCTCAGCTGTCTTACTGAAATATGTGAGTTCATCATTGGGAAAAAGTATATTAATATTCCAGTTCCCAAAGCCTACTCTTGGAGAATTCATCAGGGAAAACTTGGCTTTGATAGGACTGGCAATTCTTGCTCATTCTCAGCTTTCTCTCTCCTTACTTTTGAGTTTTGGCAGTAATGTCTCTTTTTCAAGGCTGTTTTGGAAGCACCTCTGAACTGACTCTGACCCTTCTCCGCGTGCTGGTGCCACACTTTGTGCTCCTGAAATTGCCTTTCTCACCTTATAATAACAAACTGTTTATGGTTTTGCCTTTTATTGTCCTTAGAAAGGGATCCTTCTGCTCTTTTTCTGTATTTGAGCATTTTAGAGGTGATCAGTAAACAACTGAGCATTACCATGTACCCATTCTTATGTGAGACATGCTGAGATTTTAAATGGGTTCTTAGTGGATGGCCGTTTCTGCATTCCAGGAAGGCACAGAGGCTTGCTCAATGACTTGGTACATCAGTCTCCATCAGCATTAATTAGCTATGTTTTTGATTCTTTGTGCTGTAGAAAATGCACTTGTGTCTGAAAAAGCAAAACTACTCTGAAGTTTTCCCTAGTCTGTCGCTCCAGCATGTGGACAAGAAGGAATCCCTGACCCTCTTAGCAAATGCGTTTTTGAAATAGGCCAGCAGTAGGCTGACTGTGGCCAAAGCTGTCAATCCTTGATTTTGAGTTTCCAAATGGAAATTTGTCTTTGTTCATCTCAGCCTAGGAGTTATTCAAGTGAGTCTGTTTGCATGAAGGGATACTTTCAGAACTGGAATCCTTCATGTGAAAGGCAAGGAGCCAGGAGTCAAGTCATTATCCCAGCATCCCTGGAGGAGAGATTTCAAATGCTTATTTCTAGACACCCTTCCTTTCAGGGGCAGGAAGTATTGAAATAGAAAGGCTCAGGAATGCCTAACAGGTTTGTGGTCTATAGTTCAGCTCTCACAGAGACGGTATCAATTCCTTCTGCAAACCTTGATTTTTATTTTAGTTCTCATGTTTTACTTATTTTTCTGCCTTAACCCATTATGTCCTTTCTTCCTGTATAAGGACACCTATGAAAACTTAAGTTGAGCAATTGCATAGGTGTACTATAAAATCTTAACAGTTTTTAAAAAATATTTATTTTTTAGTTGTAGTTGGACAAAATACCTTTATTCTACTTATTTATTTCTATGTGGTGCTGAGGATTCAATCCAGGGCCCCACATGTGCTAGGTGAGCACTCTACTGGTGAGCCACAACCCCTCTTACAGGTTTTTAAAGGAGTCTTAGGTATAAGCTGGGGGACACAATGGGTTAAGCCTGCTTTCCAGAAACCAAGTCAGTGGGAGAAAACAAACAGTCTCGCAAAGGAAAAGAGCAGATAAAATGCTTCTTGTATGTGTAGAAAGTACTGTTCCTTGTGACCGGCTGTGGTTTCTTCACGTTTTTTTATTGTCATTAACACCAGAAATTTAACTCTGCCCAGGAATCCCTGTGTTACATTATTTCAGGGTACAGGTGTCAGGTAATTTCTACTCATTCTTGAACGGAAGTAAGGCTGTTGTATTAGATATGCTGTAGCATCCCTATGAGTTATGGACATTGAACCACTGTGGTACATTTTCACCCTACAAAATCATTCATCATGGTCTTTGTCTAAATTTGGTTATATACAAAAATGAATATTGTTATTTGTGTGTTGCTTCAAGTGTTAGTTTCAATCTTCTTGTTTCTAGAAGATTTGTGCTTTTTTGTAAAAGGATGTTATACCCAGGATCCCAGGAAGGAAAGCTAGGACAGACGCTACCTCCCATGTCTTATTAAAGAAACTGAGTCACAGGGAAATTAGGAGTCACTGGACATCTTGTTAGTAGCAAACCAGGGCTCTAAATCACAGTGCCTGGCTTCTCTGTTTTATCCTTTTCTCCTCTCTGAGTTGCTTTCTTTGAGTCAAATAGGTTAGCTTTCCCCAGGGAAAGGTTTCAGCTTCGAATTGGGCACTAATTTGAAAAACAGCTTCTTTTTCAGGATTTCTCTGGGATGGGAAGTTGGGATCACCTGTTTTCTCTGTTATTAAAAAAAATAGAAGCTATAAGAGACAATTTTGATCTAGAAACATAGCCAATAAAAATAACAGCATAAAAAGGGAAATTAGAGAAATAATTCTAGTGCTTAAAAGGCACCCTTCACAGTAATTGCCTTGGAGCACAAGTACAAAGTTAAAAACTTTCATAAGGAACCTGAAAGCATAAAAAGAGCCAGCATCCACCCTGCCCACCCCCCAGCAAAACCAGCCAGCAGCATTAAGTCATTTTAGGAACACTAAACTTGTAAAGGAAACCAATTTAAGAAGTTTCTTCCAAATTACCCTCCCTTTTCTAATTAAAGAGATTCATCATGTTAGGTATAATCTAAAGAGGATGAATTCAGGCCCTGCCAGAGGAGGGCAGAGCAGGATCTCTTTAATTGAGAGCCTTCAAATCCAAACTGTCATCAGGTCTTGTCAATCTCTTCATAAAGTCTCTCAAGTGCATTCCCACAGCGGCTAGTCAATGCCAAGCCCTCTATGGAAAATTCCATTTTGGATTTCCTAGAGATGGAACTTCTGCTGGAGCCAGTGCTTCCCTCTATCTTCTCCTTTTTTCTTTCCTTACCTCCTGTGCTTTCTTTTACATGGCCTTATTTCTAAATACAACTGGGCTGGGAAGTGAGTAGTATTCCCCTGTGACCCGGGAGCAAAGCTGAGAGGTGAAAGTGACTTGCCCCAGGTCATAGCTATTAAGTGGTGGATTTAGAATTTGAAACCAGGTCATCTCGTTCCAGACCTGTGCTCTTTACACCTTGCCCCAGCTGTCTTCCACCTTAACTGCACGATTGTTTGCACAGATAGAGAAGATGTTTGAGGTCATCTTAGAGCCTAGGCTTTTAGGGGTTTATAAGCCATGATCAGTTGTTTGAGCTGTCCCTTTGACAGGGCGCTCTGCTTCACTCTGCATTTACCGACCAAAACTGTTAAATTTCTGGCCTCCTTTCAAGAGGCCAGTATATGGTTATGTCTGTCAGTCAGTATATGATTATTGAGCCACCTTATTCTATGTCAGATATTGTGCTAAGCACGAGGGTTCATTTTTAAACGAGAGAATAGCTGTGTTTTCATGGAACTGGCATCTCCTGTTCCCTCTGCACCTCTTGAGTGAGAGCCAGCAACGTGTGCAAAGCCCTTAGTGTAGCAAAGAGTACAGTTTGAACTTCAGTTCCTATGTAAGAGAGGCGTCTGTAGAGTAGAGGAACAAGATGCTGCTCTGCCCTTTTCAACTACCACCAGTATATTGGAGGAATCCAACAGCATGGATCAGGAGCAAAGGATCTACTCACCTCTCACCCTGCTGGAAACACAACCTACCCTCAGCTTTTACCCTCAGTTTAGGGGATACCATATTTGAACGAGGCTGTTTTTTCTTGATCCAGCCCAGATGATGATTGTGCTTTCTACTTTGGCAGTTGTAAATAGGACACCGAGTTGGCAAAGCCTGGAATAGCACTTCCTCTGCAACCCAATTAAAAAGAAGATGACAAAAGGCCTAAATACTTAGACATACCAGCATAGAAAACATTCCTTTCTCTTTGGGATTTTCTTTGTTGCTTTCATAGCACAGCGATTGGTCATCCCCATTTTAGGGTCAAACTGAGCTTGCAAACACAACCATTGGGAATAGGTACATATTTGATATTCTTGTGTAATCTCTCTTTGTCTTAGTGGAATAGTCAGCTGTAATCCAGAAAGCACACTGGCTCCACCTTTCATTTTATAGAAGAAACTTTGTCCCAGAGGGAAGTTATGTGACTCTACTTGGATCAAGAACCCAGGCCACCTGGCCCTAGAGCAGATAGGAGGCATTATTGACTCTCCCCCACTTCTCATCCAGTTTTATCATTTATCTGACCATTGAAAAGATATGCTTACATAAAGGTTGATGGTCAGCTTCAGTTTTGGGTAGCAGAGATTGTTTCTATTGATTGGGGTCCATGTTCAAATATTTTTAATTGGGGATGTGAGAGAGACTTCATCTGAGTTTTTAAAGCAAATACCATGGTAAAACAGGAGTCTCCAATTGTTTCATTGTTCTTTCTAAAATACTTCTTTAAAAAATAAGGGTGTAAGAAACTCAAAGAGTTTGTTGTCTTAGGAATTTCAAAGCTCTTCATTTTCCCTATCAAGACAGAGAGCAAACCTTCTTCATTTTTGTTCCACTTTTCTCCTGGCAAGTAGAAGAATTTAATAAGAAAGGAACCCATGGTTTCAAAACAAACTGGGTCTAAATCAGAGACATGTAAAGCTTGTGTGGAATCCCTGTGGCATCCATCTCACTGGGCCCCAGGGAAGGGAGGAGACAAAAGTCCTATCCCTGTTCCGGTCAGAGTTGGTTCAATTAAAGGTGAAACTGTCCATCAAAACTATTTATAGCATGTTTATAGTGTGATGAACAAACAAAAGTGCCTAAGTTTTAGAGCCTGTCCTTCATTCACAAATGGGAAAGACTTGTGTGTTTTATTTTAAAGGATAGATTCCTTAAAATATTCTATATTTTTTGATATAAACTTAAAACATGGCCTTTTAGCCAACTGCTAATTCATACCATCATCATTAGTAACAATTTGTGTTTAATATTGAGAAATCAATGACAATGACAGTCTTTTTTTTTTTAACTTTTTTTTTTTGGAAAATGGCAGTCTTTTGGCTGCAGATGCCACTTATTTTTAGATGGGCCTAAAGGGGCATCAAGATAAAATACTGTTTCATAATGTTAAGGTTTTCAACTTAAAAGCATAGAAGATTGGTGGCATTTATGATGAACCTCAATCAGGTATAGAGCTTCTAATGCAATTCTATAAACTTCTATTAAATTTTTGGTTTATAATTTTATACTATTTGCTTTCTAGCATCTATATACCTTCATAGCTTTTGTTTGTTTGTTGCTGGGATTAACCCAGGGCCTCATGCATGCACATTTTCTACCACCAAGCCACATTCCCAGCCTGTATACATTCATAACTTTTAACTTTTGAATTAAGGGGCCATTTCCTTTGTGTTAAGAATGTAAATTATTTTTGCAGGGGCAATATTTTACAAGTGTCTATGATCACTTAAATTTATATAATTTAATAAAGAAGAACATAAGGATGAGGCATGCGAAGTCTATGAGAAACTATTAGCATGATCAATTATTAGATACATTCCTTAAAGTGAAATTGCTGTCTCAGGGACTTTGTTTAAAAGTATTTCTCTGATTAGGATCTGTCTTGCTTTCCTAAAAGTCAAATCTGCTGACTTGCCTTACAACTTACAGAGCGGATGGCACATAATCAATAGTCTATGCTTTGCTCAAACACCTTTTGCCTGTTTTTATCATGTGGCATTTTATCCAAAAATGTCTTTACCAAACAGAACATTAAGGTCGAGACAGTAATGTCCTGTTCTTGGATTGAATAAATAAACTTGGAACTTGGAGTAATAAATAAATAAACTTGGAAAATTTTTAGGTAGCGTTCTCATATTTGTTATTTAGGAAACTAAGTACCATATGCATGGTTTGGTTCAGTAGGACCGTTTTGTGGCTAACTAAAATGACCTCTGATGACCTTTGATTTATAGCTTTACTACCTTCAACCCATCAAAATGAAATTGTGTGTTTTGAGGAAGAACTCAATATTGACTAAACCCTCAAATTCAAAGTACACCAAATCCTGGAAAAAGTACATAGTGTAGATGAGTGTAAGCGGAAGTCAGATGTGAGTCCCTCCTCCAATTAAACCAGTATGAAAATGAGGGACTTCCATCCTTTTTTTTTTTTTTTTTTAAGTTTTTTAGGTGGACACAATATCTTTATTTTACATTTATGTGGTGCTGAGGATCAAATCCAGTGCCTCGGGCATGCTAAGCGAGCATTCTACCACTGAGACACAACTCCAGCCCCAGGGGCTTCCATTCTTAATCCAAGGACCTTGGACTAGGTTTTGTTTTGTTTTTCAATAATTGAGCCAAGCACCATATTTAATCAGCTATAAATAATATGTTTATGATGCCATTGGATTATCTTAATATATAAATGACTCATTTTAATGTAAGAGAATATAATAGCAAGTTGTATGAAATCTTATTATATAATCTTACTTATTTTTTTAATATTTAATTTTTAGTTTTCAGTGGACACACATCTTTATTTTTTAATTTTATGTGGTGCTGAGAATCAAACCCAGGGCCCCGCGCATGCCAGGCGAGCATGCTGCTGCTTGAGCCACATCCCCAGCCCCTTACTTATTTCTTAAATGAAGGTGATTTGTACCTTAATTTTAATCCAACAGATTGGAAATTTGAAATTGTACCATTATGTTAATGAAATGAAGGATTGCTTTCTAGGTGAGGAGATTTGATGTATATATTTGTGAAGAGTTATGAAGACCTAAATGCGATGATATGCCTCTTTCAGTAAAGTGGTGAGGAATGTCTGTTTGGCTGCCTTCTTTCACGTTATAAAAATATATTGTAGAAAGCACAGCTGTTACCAACCATGTGGTTGGCATTTCTGCTGTTTGACTTTTTTTCCTAGAGCTATCATCCCATCAGAACAACCAAGCTCACCTTGAGTCTTTAAGATTGTATAAATTATACTGACCTTTTAAATGCATGAGTCAGTTCTTAAAGCAGAAGATTCCCTTTCACGAGCCCCCCCCCCCACCACCAATTTTCTCTTACCATTGCTTCAATGTTAAATAATTTCAGAGCTTGGCTTGATGGCTGGCTATGCCAAGCTCATAGTCCTTTGGTGAATTCATAGCATCAGGATCTCTAGTTCAGCCTCTGTTTTGGATATTGACTCAAGTTAATTAAGTTCTGCATCCTTTAGAATACTGTCCCTCACGCCTACCACCATTTAAAAATAGTCAACAGGTTCTAATGGAGTTTGGAGTGACATCTTAGAGCATAGTCTTGCAAAGGATTGTGTTTCTTTCAAGTGACTTTTGTGGATGTTGCCATTGTAATCAGTTTACTAGCTGTGGGAGAAAATTGCCCTCATTAAATTATAGTCATAGAACACTCTTTGGTTTGCTTTTTTTCCCCCTCCTTTTTCATTAAACCCTATGTAGAGTCGGTGTTTTTTTTTTTTTAATTTTTTATTGATGCTTTTTAGTTATACATGACAGTAGAATCCATTTTGATAAAATTATATAAGCACAGATGATATCTTATTCTTATAAAGACCCCATTCTTATGGATCTATATGATGGTGGGATTCATGTAAATATTTTCATATATATATATGTAGGAAAATTATATTGATTTCATTCCTATTCCTGACGTCCCTCCCTTTGTCTAATCTATTGAATTTTAGAATCACTTTCTTTTTGCGCCAGTAGCTAAATTTGAGAAGGGGGCTATCTGTAGGATGAAACAAGTCAGGATGGAATAGAGGCTAAGATGTGGTGCTCAGGGCTCTGCTGAATGAAGGTAGAGACTTTGAGGAGCAGACTGAGGCTTGTAATGTGTGGGTGAGGAGATTCATATTCAGGAGCAGACTCACAAGAAGGGGTAGGTCCATTTTTAGCCATAACTTGAGAGTAATTGACTTAACATAATGAATATTTATTGTGGGCCAGCTAATCATTAAAAATGAAAGTACACACAGCTGCACTTGGACATTAATATCTACCCAAATCTAATTTCCAAGATGTTCTAGTCTTTCAAATTTACCTAGCATTTACATCAAAACAGACTCTTTACCACCACTTTGACCTCACTCCCCTAATTTTTACTCAATTAATTTATTTAAGCAGATTATTGGAAAAACTTCTGTATGGTCTTAAGCTGAAGCTGAGGATCCTTTTGTTTCAGATCAACCTACCCATCAGAGTTATAGGGGTGATCTTGAAGTCTTTTTTTTTTATTGGTTGTTCAAAACATTACAAAGCTCTTGACATATCATATTTCATACATTAGATTCAAGTGGGTTATGAACTCCCATTTTTACCCCAAATACAGATTGCAGAATCACATCGGTTACACATCCACATTTTTACATAATGCCATATTAGTAACTATTGTATTTTGCTACCTTTCCTATCCTCTACTATCCCCCTTCCCCTCCCCTCCCATCTTCTCTCTCTACCCCATCTACTGTAATTCATTTCTCTCCTTGTTTTTTTCCCATTCCCCTTACAACCTCTTATATGTAATTTTGTATAACAATAAGGGTCTCCCTCCATTTCCATGCAATTTCCCTTTTCTCTCCCTTTCCCTCCCACCTCACATCTCTGTTTGACATTAATCTTTTCCTCCTGCTCTTCCTCCCTGTTCTGTTCTTAGTTGCTTTCATTATATCAAAGAAGACATTTGGCATTTGATTTTTAGGAATTGGCTAGCTTCACTTAGCATAATCTGCTCTAGTGCCATCCATTTCCCTGCAAATTCCAGGATTTTGTCATTTTTAGTGCTGCATAATACTCCATGGTGTATAAATGCCACATTTTTTTTTTATCCATTCATCTATTGAAGGGCATCTGGGTTGGTTCCACAGTCTAGCTATTGTGAATTGTGCTGCTATGAACATCGATGTGGCAGTATTCCTGTGGCAGTATCCCTGTGGCAGTATCCCTGTGGCAGTATCCCTGTAGTACGCTCTTTTAAGGTATTTAGGGAATAGTCCAAGAAGGGCAATAGCTGGGTCAAATGGTGGTTCCATTCCCAGCTTTCCCAGGAATCTCCATACTGCTTTCCAAATTGGCCGCACCAATTTGCAGTCCCACCAGCAATGTACAAGAGTACCCTTTTCCCCACATCCTCGCCAGCAGTTGTTGTTGTTTGACTTCATAATGGCTGCCAATCTTACTGGAGTGAGATGGTATCTTAGGGTGGTTTTGATTTGCTTTCTCTGACTGCTAGAGATGGTGAGCTAATCCACAAAGTTACAACTATCTTATATTTGATAACGGGGCTAAAAGCATGCAATGGAGGAAGGAAAGCATTTTCAACAAATGGTGCTGGGAAAACTGGAAATCCATATGCAACAAAATGAAACTGAATCCCCTCCTCTCGCCATGCACAAAAGTTAACTCAAAATGGATCAAGGAGCTTGATATCAAATCAGAGACTCTGCGTCTGATAGAAGAAAAAGTTGGCTCTGATCTACATATTGTGGGGTTGGGCTCCTAATTTCTTAATAGGACATCCATAGCACAAGAGTTAATAACAAGAATCAACAAATGGGACTTTCTTAAGCTAAAAAGTTTTTTTCTCAGCAAGACAAACAATAAAAGAGGTAAATAGGGAGCCTACATCCTGGGAACAAATTTTTACTCCTCACACTTCAGATAGAGCCCTAATATCCAGAGTATACAAAGAACTCAAAAAATTAAACAATAAGAAAACAAATAACCCAATCAGCAAATGGGCCAAGGACCTGAACAGACACTTCTCAGAGGAGGACATACAATCAATCAACAAGTATTTGAAGTCTTATAGAAATGATATGTAGTGAGTTTAGGAACCAAGAGAAAGAAGAAGATACTCCCAGCTCACACTTGAAAATCAGAAGCAACTGCAGCAGGGTTGGAGTCCTGTACATCAAGGGGCTGGTTAAACTATTATCATCAGTTGAACAAGGCGACTTTATTCCTTGTCTCTAGGCATTTGACACAGGTATTGGGCATCATCTCCAGATTTCTAGGAATAGCCATCAAACAAGATTGTGGTACACTACATTCTATTTGTGCAATGACTAGAAAGTACCATGGTGATTTTGCAAGTTGCACAATAATTATTTATGTATTGTACTTCATCATTGCACATGGGCCAGGCTTTGAAGTCCATTATTTTGAAGCAGACTGCAGTTACTTTGTTTTCTGACTTTATTAGCATAGTTCAGTTTTTTTTATTCCCCCTCCTCCCCCTTCTTCCTCCCCCACCCCTCCCCCTGTTTCCTTCTCCCTCTACCCCCTCCTCCTTCTCCTCCTTCTTAAGGTTTATGGTTTTTCAAAGCAGTGACTTTATGAGATTACACTGTTCTTGACATGACTTGTGGGAAATGTTTGAGTACTATCTGTGGATAAGCTTGAATTTTGGACCCAATTCTACTCCTTACCAACCAATGAAAAGTGACTATTTTTAGCCTTTAATGTTTAAAAAGTTCCTTCCATGATTTTTCCATGTCTTCCTGGCAGGGACAGCATGAGTAGAAAACAGATAAACCTTTTGTGTTATTATCATGAATCATAAGCTTACCTGTGAGCATTGCATTTTGTTATTTTGTTTTGAAATCATAATTGGTAAATCTCAACATCATAATAATTTTTAAAGGAGTGTTGAAAAAGACATTTTAGGGGATGATTGTACATAATTTTCTGGTTCTTTAAAAAAAATTAATGTTTTAGGAAGTGGTGTAATTAATGGGATAAGGGAAGACACCTTGTTGGTAGAGGAGAAAACAGCAGTGTATTTAAAAGTGTATTTGAAGCAATAAGGAAAAGTGATTGGCAGAGCACTTTTCTTCAACTAGGATGAGTGTTAGAGACTCAGAGTCACTGGAGGTTTACCCCAGGGTTTTTGATCCAAGGCGTCAGGGATGCAGAGTTCATATCCTAGGTGTAAATAATGTAATGGAGTCTTAGTTAAGAATTAAAAAAAAAAAGTTATAGTGCCAATAGTACTTCAGAAATGGAAAGCATGGCAATTGAAGATTCTAAGGGAGGGTAACCTTGAATGATTAGGAATGAATGAAATTGAGAAATGATTTAGAAATCAAGATAATTCTAAATTTGGTTTATTTGGTATTATTTCTTAGAGCTTATGAAAATATGTATACTTTTTGGTCAACAAGAATTGTTGCTTTAAAAGCATACGTGGTCCATAAAACATTTTCTATGTGGTTGGTTTAAATTTATTCCATCTATAATATTCAATCGTTACCACTAGAGCCTGGGCATTTTTGTTCATTTAGTGCCACAACTGTGGTGATGTGAATGGGTATCTTGAAATTCTTAGTTGTGATCCAGAATGCCTAGATGAAAAACACCTAGTTCTGTTGTGTAATTAATGATCAGTGTTTGTGAAATGAGTAGGTAAACGGCCAGCCTCACACTTGCTGGAAATAATTAGGCATTGGTGGGTGGGAGTCCTCTTCAGAGATTAATCTGTTCACTGGAAACTGGAAAAATTTGCATATGTGTTTATTAACATAGTTCCTGTTTTAATAAATTTAAGGCAAATGAAAATCCTAATAGAAGTAAATAAGATCCAGGTTTTTTTCAGTCAAAACAAATGCTTGAAACCATTTTGACAGCCCTAACACTTTATCTAAATGAAGCTGGGATTAAAGTCATGGAGAGATAATAAAAGCTTTAAATTAAAATATGAAGTTCAAGTAAACTATATCTGTACAAGACGAAAGAGCCAAACTTTTATCATTTATTTCATATTAATAGTTTATTAGCATTTTTCCTTGCTATATTGTTGTGGGGATATAATATCCACATCCTACTCAAGTTCTATATTCATAAAAGGGTAATTGACATTGCGGCTGGGGTTGTAGCTCAGTGGTAAAGTACTTGCCTGGAATGTGTGAGGCACTGGGTTTGATCCTCAGCACGACATCAAAAAATAAATAAACAAAATAAAGGTATTGTGTCCATCTACAACTAAAAAAGAAATTTTTTTTAAAAAGGGTAAGTGACATCCTTAAGGACAGAAACTATGTTTTAACATCTCTGAACCTTTGGTTAGTCAGACATTTTGGCTAAGTGCATCTCTCTGATTTAGTGGAAGTAACATAAACATTGCAAAATATTGGTGTGTTAAGACTGAAGGTTGAAGAAATTTAGCATTCACAAAATAGTTTTTCTCATAATATACATAATGTATTACTTTGGATCTACATAATCATGCTCTTTTTAAAAATTATTATTTTGTGGATAGAATAGAAGAATCTGGAGTAGAAAGAAGTAACTAATATTGGTTATTCCATCTTGGAAGTGGCCTAGTATCAGAGAACACAGATTAGCTGGTTCTACCTCTTGTTTCTCTATAAAATTGAACTATAAAAGTCTTTTTTTTTTCCCCCATAGGAAAAGGTGTAGAGTGCAAAGTACTTAACAGGTAGAACACCTGGACTTCACCACTTCTTGACTTTATCAATATTTCAAATTCCAGAGGCTCTGCGCTTTAAATTCCTCTTGAATTCACTCAACATCACATTATAGTTTAAAAGATTTTATTTTATTATATAAGAGCTTTTGTTTTGTGGAAAAATGAAAAGATCAAAACACACAGAAAGGAGAATATTATTTTCATCCAAGCATCAAGCACAGAGTGCCAGGCATAGAAGCCATTAATAAATACCTATTGATTGAATGCCAGGAATTAGCTCCCTGACCTCTGAGTAAATTGCTTAAGTTGTCATATTCCATCTGTAAAAAGGGATGGCTGGCAGGGCTCTTGTGCTACTTATTTCCTTGTTATGGATTTATGTGACATGAGTGATCTTTCAGGGACTTGGTGAAAAGTATTAAATAAATCATACTTTTATTATTATCTGCAAGGAAGAAATGATTTGAAATTTGCTGTCTTAAAAAATCATAGTGCTATTTGTCATAAGTAGGAAAGAAAATGACTTATTTGCAACTAGAAATAGGTGTTTATTTAGTGGGGGAGTATTTACGTATTTGTTTATAAATAAATCATCATTATAAAATATTAAAACTTTTTCCTCTTCTTCCTATGATATCAAGTTCAATTATTTGGTTTCTACCATTTCCAGCCCCAAACTACTGTCATATGGAATGAGTTTATCTACCATCATTTCAAGGAAAAGGAAGTAAATGAGGAAGAAATGGTTCTTCAGTTTCTTCCAAGTCTCTGATGATGAATTGTATTTATTTCATAAACATGATACAGGCCTATGTGTACTAATCCCATGATACGCTTATTTCCTTAGTTGATACAAGTGCCCTTGGTTAAAAAACTTGGCTCTTTGGGAGAGAAGCTAAATTAGATAGTGGGTTTTCATCATTGGAAATGATAACACACATGGAGAAAAAAAATTTTTTTTAACTTAAAAGTACTTGTTGTCTTATGAGAAATTTAAATAAGTTGGACTTTTCTCAAGATGGAAATTATGATAATTTGAAAATATTTAAAATAATTTTCTTTTTACTCTTCTACAAAAAATAATTGGAAGGCTGTTATCAACATTCACATATCTGTTGATATTTGACCTTTTGTAAGTCCAGAACTTATTTTCCAAGTATGATACAATAGGATTTTTTTGTGTAGTTTCACATTTAAAGTCCAATAATTTTATAATACGAGTGGTTCTCTGTGAAGGTTATTTTGAGACTTAACTCACCTTTATTATTTATCTTTTGGAAGTGACTCTTGTTATGGTCATACTTTGAGGAAGGGTTTTATTCTGATTTACACAGAATGAGTGAATGATAGGTAGCTCTTCAAGTTGGGGTCTTAATTATTCCCCTGTTTGACCTTTGCCTGTAACATTTGGTTTGAGTTGTGTTCTTCTCTTTAAGATTCAACTACTGGCAGGAGCCTTATTTAATCTTTTTTTTGAGCTGTTTCATCTCCTTGAATAGGGCATCAACCTATCTTTTATATGGGCATGCTATTCTGCAAAACTATTAAGATTGACTGCATTGAAGTAGGGTATATTCTATTTAAAAAATCATATAATATGCTTCAATATGATTAAGAGTAAGGCTATTACGAGTACAATATATAGTAAAATCATAACACTCAAGAGATTTTTACATAATGTGCCATGCCTAATGTGCAAACAGTTGATTTAATTTTCTATTTTACCTTTTCGAAAAGCATGGTGTTTCTTATAAATGTTGCCAATATATTCTGTAGTTTCATTTCTTAATATTTGAATTGATACGCTACTTTAACTAAATTGTATCAAATTCCCAAGGAATCCAATTTCTAGTTTGATTTATACATGTAAAACAGGGTCTTTGTTTAGCAGATTTGATCTGACTTCGTAGTAAGAAAAGAAACAAGAAAATTAAAATCTAATTTAAAAATCTGATTTTTTAAAATGGGACAGCCTCTGTTGTTAAAAAAAATCCAGTATTCTTTTATTTAATAGTCTAATAAAAATATAATACTTCTAAATTAGGAAAAAGCCTTTACCAGAATACATTTAAAACAATTCAACTGTGATTTTTTTTTTTTTTTTAAAGAAATACCACATCTTGTTGACCTGTTCATTAGTTGATGGATATTTGGGTTGTTTTTACTGTTTGGCTATTGGCTTTTATGAACAATGATAATGGGGAACATTTCCATACAAGTTTTTGTGTGCACACATATTTTCATTTATCTTGGGTATCATTTAAAAAAGTAAATTGAGACTATACTTTGAAGACAACCCAGGGGCTGGAGTTGTGGCTCGGTGGCAGAGTGCTTGCCTCCTGGATGTGAGGCACTGGGTTTGATTCTCAGCACCACATAAAAATTAATAAATAAAGATATTGTGTCCATCTACAATTAAAAAAGCATTTAAAAAAAAGATGAAAAGGAAAAAAAGATAAAGACTACTCAGATCAGGCAAAACCAGTTAAAACATACAAGTAAAACTTAAGCTAGATTATTTCTTATAAATATCTCCAGTAATCAGAAATAAAATTGGAACTAATTTCCAAAAATGGTACAAGATGATTAGTTTTAAATAATCCTCTGCTGTATGAAAAGCCTCACTGTAATAACCAATCAATGTAAAGGTTAAACACCTTCCTCGTTTTTGCTTTATTAAGTAGTGTGTAGCTCCATGTCAATGACTTTTCTCTTATCGTTATTGGTTTGAAGTCTCCCAGTTTTGAACTGTTCTCATTCAAGAACAATAAAATTTTTAAAGAAATGTTTGTTTTACTTTGATGTGCTTTTATTTTTAATAGTGTTAGTTGATTTTTTTTTTTTGTAATTGTGACAAAATACCTGAGAAAAGCAACTTAACAGAAAAAAGAGTTATTTTAGCTGTGATTTCAAAAATTTCAGTTCATGGTCAACTGGCTCCATTGTCATGGCCTGTGGCCCACTGAGACTAGCCTGCACCATTCTGATCTGGATGGAGACTTCCTTTTGCAAGCCACCATTGTGCCCACAGAGGGCCTGAGTGTCCTCCTTCTTTATCAGGGCTGCTGAGACCATCCAGGGATCTGCTCACTCCTTCCCTACACAGACTTCAGTTTTTCCTCTGTCTCTTTCCTATAAACAAAATGGAAAACATAATCTTCCTTTATCAGGAATTATATCAGATGTACATGGAAAGATTAAAGATGCTTGACATCTTTAGTCCTCAGGGAAATTCAAATTTAAACCACAATGAGAAACCACCTCACACCCACCAAAGGCTCATGTGCTTAAGGCTTGGTCCCCAGTGTAGCAATGTCCAGAGCTAGGCTTTTGGGCAGGACTCTGACCTCTTCAATTAGATTAACCCATTGATGAGTTCATAATTGAATGCATTATTGGGAGGTGATAGGAACTATAGCAGTTAGAGCCTAGTTGGAGAAGTAGGACACTAGGGCATTCCCTGGAAGTATATATCTTGTCCCTGGCCCTTTTCTCTTTTTCTCTCTCAGAATCCCAGCTGCCATGAATTGAGCAGCTCTACTTCACCACGCCTTCCTTCTCTGTCATGTTTACTCTGTCTCAACTGTGATTCTGAATCTTTGTTTTGCTTGCTTTGTCTCCATTTCTAGCTCATGTTATAGACGGTGTGGTGTTGAGATGATAGAGGTGTTTTATGCTTAAACAAAGATACTAAAAACCAAAATGCATTTGACTTCAAGTTAGAAGTTGTACACAAGACTCGTCCTTAGGAGAGTAGAATTTTGATTGAGGAGCAGTCTCTGCAATGGAAGCTGGTTTCTTACTTGACAAAGGAGATCCAAGGTCAGTGGATGAAGGGTCAGTTGGCCAGTTTGTGATGGAGTCAGAACCATGTCTCTTGATTCTTTTCTAATTTTTCTTTTACTGTACCACAGGACACAAACTCATTTTTCATTCCTTTGTTTTCATTTTTCATTCCTTTGTCTGGCAGTATTTCATCGTTCTTGCTTTTTAACAACTGTGGGAAGCCCATTCAGTGCCACTTCACCACAGTATATGCTTACTTGGGCTTTGGGAGTTTGAAAGTGGGTTGATTATTGTAGACCAATTGCTGATTCTTTTAGCGGCCGATCGAACCACAAGAAGTCTGAGTGAAGAATATTTTCTTTTTTCATATTTTGTCACATTGCCATCAAAGGTCTTTGAGGGCAAAAATAAAACAGATCTAAGAATGTTTAATTAAATTGATTGCAGATGTGTGTATATTAGTCTTCTTTGGGGGGATGAGTTTGCACAAGTCTAAAATAAATTCCCTGATGTTTAGTTGGTATTTGACTACTCTTGGATAACTGAGTGAGTTCTAGTTTCTGGAAAGTGTTCTCCAGGTTAATAGGGATTATCTCATTTGTGCTTTTAACAAGGATGATGTCTTGATAGGTACAGGAGCTGCAGGAAGTGGGTAAGTAGCATTGCTTTATTTTATCAATGAGGGAACAGCATGTATCATCTGAGTATCCAAAGTGGATCTGAACTCAGGGTCCTTCTCCACAGCTCTGGCTCTGATCCATCAGTTTTTATGCTTCCACCCCACACATGCCTTCCTTTGTTATAAAATGCTGCCTATTGTCAAATTCATGTTTTAAATGGGCTCTTGTTTTAAGTGACCAAAATAACTTAATTTTTACAATAACATTCAGCTGTATACTTCTTACCTTTATATTTGGAGTACAGAAGTAATTTGTGGCAGCAAAATTAACCTTCAACCTTCTTTTCCTCTGCTTTCTTCATGTCCTGTCTCATTTCTCTGCATTCTCCATTCTCTTTGGGAGCAAGAGTCAATGTGCCTTGTGGATTGTTTGTACACCGTTTTTCTATTCTTAAAATTTTTAAAATTACCTCCAAATAAGATTAACGCTCCTAGTCATTAGCTCCCAATAATACACTTATCTAACATTTAGAATTGGTCTTTGTTTAAATTGTCATTGTTGGGGGCAAATATCCTGTTGCTTTTGTAGAACCTCTGAAACACTGCAGAGATGGAGGGTTTCCTGGAACAGTTCGAAATCTTGCTTTACAATGGGGAGATACTGGACTTTCTCTGGTTTAATTGAGAAGACGGAAAGATTGTTGCACTGAACAGGAACCACATTCCTATGTGCACACTGTAAAAAAAAAAAGTCATCGTATTTGCATTACCCTCATTCTGTCTTTGTTTTAATGTTTAATGGAGCTTAAATCAATTACAATACTTAGGATCTGCTATCTCTATGTCAAATGCCAAAAAAAAAAAAAAAGTAGAGTCCGTAAGATGCTGAAAAGAAGTTTTGTTCTTAACCCTTCCTTTAATGTTAGGTCACTTTTGAATGCTTTCTTGGAAGCATTTATTTTTTGTATTGAAAAGGGAATAAAGCTACACAGGAAAAAAGAAAAAGAAGAGGAAATAAAGCAAACATTAATTGAGAAGAGAAAAATTAAATAGATCATTCTCTTTGGGTGGATCATCAGTTTTTGCTATTTCTGTGACTTAGGTTGTAGTGGTCTCAGGCTAATTTTTTTAAATTGGAAATGAGTTTTCATTTAATATTATCTGACTGTTTTATAATACCTTGCCATTTCTATCACCTGAATACAGTTGTTCTCTGCATTTGTAAGAGGATACTTAAAGGGTCAGAATCACAAAAGGGATTGCATTGCTGTGGGGGAGAATATGGGCGCAGTACATTTAAAAGCGACTGTCTTAAGTCGCTTTTAACATCACTAAGCTGTGTGATGCCATGACCAAAATACCAGAAAACCTTAGAGGAGGAAAAGTTCCCTTTGCTCACAATTTCAGGCGTCTCAGTGCATGGTTCCTCATGCTGTTGCTGTGGGTCCAAGGTGAGGCAGCACCTCATGGCAGAAGGGCATTGTAGAGGAGAGCTGTTCACTTTGTGGTCGAGAGGGAACAGACAGAGAGAGCAGACAGAGAGAGGTAGGGTGGGAGGAACCAGGCAGACAGATGAAATCCCAACAGGCATGCCCCCCAGTAACCTACTTCCTCCAGCCATATCTCACCTGACTATAGTTACCACCCAGTAATCCTTCAAATTATCAATCCTCCAAATGGATTCATCCACTGATTAGATTATAGCGCTCAGAGTCTAACGATGTCACCTTCTGTGTATTAGCACAGAAGCTTTCAGGTAACACCTTATTTTCAAACCTCTACATTGACTCTTGAGTTGGAAAATAACCTTTTCATATGAACATATATGTTTGAGAAAATTGGAACTTCTCCACTCCAGTATTTGAATGTCATCACTCTTGTAAAGTTTTCCTTTTGCTCCGGCACCGTGTAAACTTTTTCTCATAGCAGTATTTCTTTAGCTTTCACTTGTGATCTTTCCTTTTCTTAAATTGTACTTTAAAATATGCTGCTTTTTTGGTGGTTATTCCTTGGTTCAGATGCTTCCTTCTGTGTGTGTTTAGGAACTCTGAAATTTCAAGGGGCAGATTTAAAAAGAAGAAGAAGAAGGCTGTCATTTAAAATTAGGTTATACAAATTCCCAAGAATTATATCTCCTAAGAAAATTTTTCTAATGAGGAAGGAATCATTACTTTCTTGGGAGATCCTAGCATTGGGAAATTTTAAGTTATGGGAAATGAGGTTGTGAAATGATAAAGCCAAACCCGTGTGGGGGTTAAATGGCAAATTCAGAATGGAAGAGAGGTGCAATTGGGAAATATGTAGGTAGGAGCAACTGCCCTCATCTCAATTGGAAAGGAAAAGCCGAGGAGGGGACTAAGTCAGGGTAGAAGCTTTGGGTAAGGTCAGGCTTTTCTTGGATTGTTTATATGTCTTCCTCTGTAAACGACATAAATATTATTGTTTCTTTTCTGCCAGGTCAACCTGTTCCTCCCCCCTTCTTCCAAGGTCTCAGTTTAAATGTCACCTTCTCGCAGAAGGACTATGATTCTAAACCCCATTCTCCTGGCCTACCAGCCTGTTTTATTTTTACCATAGCACTTATTAGTCAATGCTGTTTTTTTTTAATTTTTATTTTATTTTATTTATTTATTTATTTATTTTTAGTCAATGCTGTTTTATTTTCATGTAGCCCTAATTACTCAGATGCTTTTGAAACTAAAGATATTGAATTGTTGGCCCTCTAAATAAAAAGTAATACTAATGTTAGCTGTACTTGGGCCAAGCATAACACAGGGAAATCTGGGTAAGGCAATGCCAGAGGACTGTCCCAAGGGTTTTAACTTTTTTTTTTTTTTTTTTTTTTAAACAGAAATCATAAGGTGGTTCTTTAGGACACTGAACTCTTCAATGGCCTTTTATATATTTCATAATAGAATTAAAAACCTCTGAGAAGATCTGTATTTCAAAGGATCATTTTTCAGATGTAGTAGTGCACACTGAAATGAAGGTGTTCCTGCCAGTATAGGGAGTTCTTCATTACCTCCCTAGAGGATCACTTTCCATGGAGCAAATGTAGCTTTTCCAGAGGACCTTCTGAAATAGGACTGTTTTGCCTAAGATTTAACTTTTAAAAAATGGTAATCTCCTTGAGATAGAAAGGTCAAGATTTTTTTGTCTGAAAAACTCTCCATAAAATAATTAGGTCTGTCTCTAGGTTGAACTTCCTCTGAAGATGTAGTCTTGCTATTTCCCATCAAATTAGCCTGGAAATGTATTTCCACTGGGCTAATCATTTGAAGCAGTTCCACATACTAAGTATATAGGGAACTTGGGGCAAGTTGCTAGGAGAATGCCAATCAGTTTTAGTGAAAGATAGAAACTTGAAGAATTATTTAAATTCCCTAACAATTCATATTGTTATCTAGTCTTGGTCAGTTTCTGTGTTTTACTGGCTCATTTGTTGCAAAATCCTTCAAGAAATTATTATGAAAGTCGTCCTGTTTTAATATTATAATCCTAGTCCTGCAAGAGGAAGCATATTGATTTAAACTCAGCTGCATCAATAATCCTTATTTTATTTGTGCACTCCATTTTCCCCACCTGTACCTGCATTTATGAATATATGTGACAAAAGATGCTCTATATAGCTATATGCTTTATTTGTATTATCTTTCTTAATTCCTGTGCTCATACTTTCTGCTTCCCACTAGGCTTTGTATACTCAACTGCCAGGTTGTAACATATCTTTTTTTGGAGCTTAGGTTAAAGTTATGTTTCAGTAATTCAATTCAACTTCATAAGTGGTGCACTTGGTTCTGGGATGAAAGGAGTCCCAAGACAAAGCCTAACCCTTGGAAGCTCAGAATTAAGTAGGGTCAAGGGGGCCTCCATGGTATCAGGTACAGTAGAACTAGTTAATTTGATACAATGAGAGAGAGAGAGAGAAAAAAAAATTGAATCCAGAAAAGATAAGCTACCACTTTTGTTTTGCAGTATTGGCAGAAAGCTCTCCAAAGAAGATGTTGTTTGGGTTGGGTCTTTGTGTGACTCTGGAAGAGATAGACTACGGATGCACAGCTACTCCACTAGCTAACTGTATCTAGTTTGTATCATTAAAATTTCATGAAAGTTATAGAGTGAGCTTGTTTTGATACAGTTATTTATTGCATAGGAAACAATTTAGGATTTCAGAAGTATGTTTGCCTTTTAAAAGTCAACAAGGTAATAAGCTCAACATAATTCAAAATTTGTTTTATCTTGAATCCTTTTTCAGGAAAAGGAAGGTAGTAATAAAACACAAAGGGGGAAAAACAATTTTTGTTGTTTTTCAGAAATGGGCTGAACAGAAGCAATTGTAAATCTCTGTGTGTGTGTTTGTGTGCATGCATGCACGAACGCGCGCGCGCGCACACACACACACACACACACACATACACACACTCTTATAAAAATAAAAACAAAACCCAACTGTTGATTTTTGTTCTTTCCAAAATGTCATGAGTGTAAAGGCTGAGGCCATGTTTAGTGGCAGTGCGGTGAGCAACCCCCTGCTGCTCAGACTTCTAGACGCTGGCCCTAGACTTGCAGACGCTGGTGCAGCACTGTTTGGGACAGTGAGATGGGCTGTGCAGGACCCTGTTTTCCCTATTCCTGGGGGTTCTGATGTGGTGGAACTGAAGCGGGAAGGGAAGGAGTCCAAAAATGCTCAAGCTGGAAGGGACAATTGGCACAAAGCAGTGGTAATAACCAGTCTATATATAGAGAGAGTTTGGTGTGTTTCCTTCCTGAAGGGCTGCATGCAATAAATAAAGTAAACCAATAATTATCAATGGGCCAGTGAGCCATGTCTTTACAAAAGTGTTCAGATGGGCATAAATCACAGTGGCTTAGCAAACAGAAGTAAGGGATGCTCCAGAGAAGAATCTACCAAATGTTTACCTGAGAATTAGGGGAAAAACTTGTTGCCTAATGATCTTTCTTAAGCTTAAAAAGAGGTCTTACAGATCTGGTAGAGGTTTTTAGTTTAAATTGTCTTTTATTTATTTGGTACCCCAAATCCACCCTATTAATTAATTAAATTTATTTTTTTGTATATATAATTTATTGTATCAGTACAAATTAATTTATTAATCTAAGGAGCATTTATTTTTTGGTACCAAGCATAGCTGTGTATCAAATATTTTTCTCCTAGAGGAGAACATTAAAAATCCCAGTAAATAATGCTTATTTATTAATAAGTAAGTGTCTGACTTATTTTGGGTTAACCAAATTCTGACCTTTTTTTTCTTGTGTATGTTTTTTTTTAAAATGTCAGTACTAAATTGTTAATGGTCAGTGTATGTGGTTAGCATTATGCCACATATATTTTTGGATCTATATTGTGTTTACTATTTTGAAAAGCTGTTTTAGGGAAGTAAAGTCCAATTATTTATTTTTTGCAAAAATAAATGAATTTTGGATATCATGTCCTGATAGATCACTGGTGCACATGATTACTTGGCAGAGAGTTTCAGAAATGTGGCCCAGTTAGAGCCTTGGAGTACATGCGTGGTGAAGTATGGACGGAGAGCAGAGGGGAGCTGTTACTTATGGCTCCAGAATGTCAGATTCTGAATGGCCTTAGGGGTCTTCCAACCCAAATGGTTAACTCAGTTGCCTAGAACATAGTACTGTGCAAGTTATATAACTAGTTCCGCTTTGGGTATTAAGTTGTCAAGAGACAGCTCCTCTGTGGCAACTCTGTATTACTTATACCAATGTTTTCGAATTCATGTTGATTACAGGGAGTTTTCAGAAGAGTTTGGTGGATATTAGTTCATCACTGCTATTGGGAAGGCAGTGTCAGTGGCAATGGCAAATCAATGGAGGGGAACATGAATCTTTAAAAAAAAAAAAACAAAACTCAACAAACACTTGAATACCTATTATTTAACTCACTTTCAGTGCCAGGAATCACAGATGTGAAAGATGATATAGTTGCTTCCTCATGGGGCTCAGGGTCTGATGGAGGAGGCTAGGAGGTAAACGGGGTCATCTGCCTACCTGTTAAGTGCAACTGGAGAAGGTTGGAGGAGGAACAAGGGTGATGTTCAGAAAGACCTAATATCTGGCTGGATTTTGTCAGAGAAAGAAAAGCAGCCAGTGATTTCTGTGGAATAAATAGGCATAGGTTTAAGAATCAATAGTAATCCTCCCATTTTATGTCCCTTGAAAATTTAGGAGTCTTTCTATATGTGAGTATCCCTTTAGTAACTCTAGATTTGGCCATTTATTTCATGGATATTAAGGACAGTCTGATTTTTTGAATGCATTTTTTATTTGGTCTAATTGTGATTATTTTATTTTGGTACTGGATTGAACCCAGGGGTTCTTTACTATTGAGCCATATCCCCATCCCTTTTTACTTTTCATTTTGAGACAGGATCTTACTAAGTTGTAAGGCTGGCCTCGAACTTGTGATCCTCCCACCTTAGCTACAGCATCAGGTGAGGATTATCTGATTCTTGAGCAGTCAAGATTTAGAATATTAAAATTGAGGGGTTTGGTATGTTTAGTTCTCATAAATTTAACACATGGCTAGTGATCACAGAAAATGGATTCTCAATGAAGAAAGAAAAGAGTTGCTGTGTGAAAGAAGGTGGCCCTTCCCAAATACAACTGTGTTTAAAAATGAGTGCTTTATGTCTAAAGCAATGGCTAAAACATCATTTAGTTCTTAACTCCCCCGACAACTTTTTTTTTTTTGAAAGAACTAGCTCAGCAGATCATATTGATTCTGATTATAAGATATCCAAATAAATAAATTCCTGATTTGACTTTCTTCAGATTAGACCGGTAAATCTATGTGAACATTGTTACTGATTTTCTGACATGTTTATTGTATATAAAGTTTTACTGTTTGTTTCTTATTAAGAACGCAGGGTGCTTTACATACATTGTTCATTGTTATTGATGAAAACATTGTACTTAAAAAATAATTGAGGTATGAGTTGGTAAACATTTTTCTTATAAAACCAGACCTCTATAGAGTATTAATACATAGCAGATCATTTCCTTTAGGGGGTGGAAAAAATCCAAGACCTTCAACTCTAAGATGTGCTCACTAACAGCTGTTTCCTATAATAGGAGCAATTTGCATGCAGAACAGAGAAAATGAATTATACAAAAGGGTGTATAGAGGAATAGCTGTAACTTCTTTGGCATGTGCAGCAGCCCACAAAATAAACTTCCTTCAGATGACATTGGCGTGATTAATCCCAAGCAACCTGGACACTAAAACTGCTGTTCTCTGTAGTCTGGAAGTGCCATGAGTGTAACTCTAGCCACTCAGTTGGCGTGGGGTGGGGCTGCTCTGTGCATTTAGTGGGCATCTCCCCCCCCCCAAGTGCTTAGGGAATTTGAATATTCATGACAAGTTGGCAGGTGGTCAGTGGATATAAGACTGACAGTTACTCCAATAGGTTATTAGATCAACCTATCAGGTTAAAGCAGAATGGCTTCTTCCTGAATTACTTCTGATATCAGTCAGGGGAAAATTTCCTAAGGTTGGTCAGACATCAAAATCTTGCCTTCCGTGCACCTCTTGTAACCGGATGGATACTTGGAGCATGTCTAAACCATTTTCATTGTACATTATCAATGTCCCTTTTTGTAATAAAAATACCATGTTTGTAGTACTCTCCATAGAGTCTCCTTGCGTATTCTACCCATGCTTGCAGGTGGAGGATGGTGTTATCTCCTTGTTAAAGGGAAAAGCATTGGAAGCTGTCTGGAGACTTATCTGTTGAGGGCCAGAGACTGAGTATTCTTATCTAAATCCAGTTCCTCTACTTGCTTTCTCCTTTAGATTTTCAAGGTTTCATGGTGACTGCATGTTTTAGGGATAGATTTTCTCTCTCACATGAGTCACTGATTGAGAAGTTCACTGTGCCAGGCTCTGTGCTATGTCTTTTATGCATATCACAAAGTCCTATTGGGCTGCTAGACAAAGTATCATAGATTGGGTGGCTTATAAACAACAGAAACTGATTTCTCACAATCCGTGGTGACTGGAAGTCTGAGATCAGGGTGCCAGCATTGTTGGGTTCTAGCGAGGATCCTCCTCAGGGCTACAGACTCCTGTCTTTTTCCTTCTCATGTAGTGGAAGAGGCCAGAGAGCTCTTTGGGGTCTCTTTTTAAGGGGACTAAACCCTTTCAAAAGGGCTCTACCCTAATTACCTCATCACCACCTATAGGCCCCATCTCCAATATTGTTTCCATCAAAGGTCAAGGGGTCAACTTATGAATTTTGAGAGGACACGAACATCCACTTTATAACTGCCACATGCCAGTCTGCTTAATCTTCATAGTGTCAGGAAGAGGAAACTTTGCAGAGGTAGCTTGGAGTTTGAGGTGGATCACAGATTGGCAGTCAGAGCTCTTGACATACTATCTTCCTGAGATAAACATTTTTTTTCTGTCCTTGAGGGAGGGAATGGAAGTTAGCAGGTGAGAGTCTTGACTCTATGGTCATAAGAAGCTCTGCTGAGTGATTCAGTTAATGCTCTGGTGGAGGGGGGTGAGGTAAAAGGAGAAGGGATGGTAGTACTAGAAGGTCCTTATGAAGAAATTGGGATTTGAATTGCACAAAGAATACTGAGTATTTCAAGGTGTAGTGGAAGGAACAGCAGGAGGACTGGGAACAGGTGGGAGATGACAAAGAGAAGCCTGGCAAGGTAAGCCTGGGGCGGCTGCAGAGGACTTGACATACCAGAGTCTATGGCCTTGTTTTTTAGTTTTACTGAATATATATATGGTTTTTACTTTGTGAAACTACAAAACTGTAGTCCTAACCTGAATAACAAAACTGTAGTCTTAACCTGGATAATTAAAATTGGCTTCTGATTGATTTTGGTTGAATGAAAATTTTAGTGGGATGAAATCTTAGCTTCCTAGGATCTCTCTCATTCCCCAAGAGCTTACCTAATGGTTTTGCTTCCTTCTAACTCCATAGAAATGCAGATGCCTTATTGTTTGTTATATATTCTTGTGACGTGATTAGATTTTAAGTGTTTGTATGTTTACCAGTATTTCAATACTTTCCTTTTTTGGAGGGTGCGGGTAATGAATTTTAATGGGCATCAATAAAGATGATGGACTGTGGGTTGGCGATTTCTTAAGGAAGGAGGCTGGCATAGACATCAGGGTATCTCAAACAAGTGAGCAGTTTAGGTAGAGAGTGATTTGTATCTAAGCCCAGATATAGGGCTTTTGTTAGGAAATTTGTCATTATTTTCAAGCTTTGAGCCATACGAGCTATCTTTAATTTACCTAAGGCTTTAGAGCAGGTGATAACAACTGAAGTCCACTCATTAATGATCATAGTTGCTTGATGAGCTATGCTCCACCAAGATCTCAATAAATCACTTACATGTTTGCTCAAGATAGGAAAAATTATTGTTGCAGATGCTAGAGAAGAAATAAAGACTACAAAAGACAGTCAACCATGGGACTGATAAGGAGTTGTGAAAACTGGGGGTGATCTAGATATAGAATGGGATATCTTTCTTTCTTTTTATTTTTTTTTGAAAGAAGAATGTCTTTTGTCTATTATTCTCATCTTTCCTATTCTCTTTTTTAATGTTGCAGTGTGCAAAGATCCACCTTACAAAGTAGAAGAATCTGGGTATGCTGGTTTCATTTTGCCAATTGAGGTTTATTTTAAAAACAAGGTATGTAATCTTTACCCATTAATCTCTCAGAAGATCCTCCTTTCACCAAATGTTTAAAATGATGTTGACTTGTAAACACTTCTATGACTTGATGATTTTAAAATAAATTAAACTTGTCTTCCTAGAATTTTGGCTATCATTACTCTTAATCATGGTAGAGGTAACTATGAAAAGATAATTTCAGTGATATGAAGTAAAATTATATGAAATTCATCAAGTATTCCTTTTTAATAGAAGAGTGATTACCATGTTGCACAAGATTGATATGTTTTGGTAAAATAGGAAAGAGGAATTATGGTTTTTCAGTGAAATGCTCCTTTTCTCATTTCATACTTCTAGAATTTTTGAGGCTTACAAAGAACAATCTCAAGTTATCTTTAGGTAATACCTACACACATATACAGTAATTTCAACTAGAGACATAATGAATTCTACTGGAATCGAAAGTTTTCAACAGTACCTATGTGACAGAGTATACTGATTATATAATATTGAATAAATTGTCCAGCTTCTCTAGGGCTACGTTTCTCATTTATAAAATGGGGAGATAAGACTGTTTACCTCATAAGGTGGCTATAAGGATTACATAAAATGATGACTCTAAAATTTTTAAAGTATTTAGAACAATGTCTCCTGTATAACTAAATACCTAATAAATTCTAGTATTTTTAATCATACTGTTCGTTATTTTTCTTCCAAAGGTATTATAGTTTTTACATGCCCTGAAGTGAGAAAATTCACTTGAAAAAAAAAAAAGGAATTAAGCAAATACAATTTCATCTTATTCAAGCCAGTGCTCCATAAAATGTGGTTCTTGTGATGGCATCGGCATTATTACCCAAGAGCAAGTCAGAAAAGAGATTCTCAGAATCTACCCAGATCCAGAGCATCAGAACCTCTGGTGTGCAACCTACAGACATGCATATTTAGCAGTCCTTTGATTGATTCTGATGCTCAGTAAAAGATGAGAATCAAAGATAAGCCACTCTGTGCAGTACCTGCCACTGGAACAGTGTCCCACTGGCTTTTTATATGCAAGGCTCACTTTGAAATCAATGAAGATTGCTTTCTGCTGAAGAGATAATTACTTTTAATTAATTTATATTAACACTGTCCTAAGAATGACAAGATGGATTTTATTTTTCATACCCTATCTCTTTATGTACCACATTTCTGTGGCACCATATTTCTGTAAACCTTCGATCCAATTAGTTGGGGTTTCTTTATTATTGGTATTCTTGTGACATATTAGACAGTAACGTTTCTCCACAGTTCAGCGTTCAAGTGCTTACTTGACAGTATGCTGATATGTATGTTATTTTGTTTAAGATTTGTAAAAATGACTTTAAAAACTTTTTAGAAGTAAGTACCGCTAACCCTACTTTACAGAGAAGGAAACCAAGTCATGGAGAATTTGAGTAGCTAATCCAAGATCTCACATAGTTAACAGTGTTAAAATCAGATTTTTGATCTAGATCTTTCTCTCCATTGGCTCTACTAAACATTTCTGCCTCAAAAATAATGTTTGCTAGAATAATTACCATCTTTCAGAGTGGTTACAACACTGAGTTGTTCATATATCTCTCATCAAATAAGAATTTGTTGAAATACATTGATATTTGCATTTATATTAATAGACTGATCTATTTTTTTTCTTGTTCTCATTTCAAACTGAATTTCCCTTAAACTTTTGGCTTTCTTTTTTTTCTTGTTTTAAAAAAAAAACCTATGATATAATTTACTTACCATAAAACTCACCCTTTTAAAGTTCACCGCATGGTGGTTTTTGGTATATTCACAGAGTTGTGCAACCATCACCACTAATTTCAGAACATTTTTATCACCCCATAAAGAAACACTGTACCCATTAACATTCATTTCTCATTCTGTCTTCCAGTCCCTGGTATCCATTAATCTGTTTCTTTTCTTTATAGGCTTTCCTCTTCTGGACATTTTATATAAATGGAACTATAAATATGTGGCCTTTTGTGTCTGGTTTCTTTCACTTAATATCTTGTCAGGGTTTATCCATGTTGTAGGATATATCAGTACTTATTTGTTCTTAAAACTGAATAATATTCCATTGTATAAATATGTCACGTTTTGTTTTTTCATTTGTAAGTTTGGCTGTTGGACTTGTTTCTACTTTTTGATGATCATGCGTAATGCTTATAATGAATATTCATTTACAAGTTTTTGTGTGGACATATGTTTTCAAATCTCCTGAGTATATACCTACATAGAACTGTTTGGCCATAAGGTAATTCTGTGTTTAACTTTTTGAGGGATTGTTAAACTGTTTTCCAAAGTGACTGTCCCATTTTTCATTCCTATTAGCAATGTATGAAGGTTCTAATTTCTCCAACACTTGTTAACTTTCCATGTTTCCTTTTGACTATGGTCATCTTAATGTGTGTAAAGTGGTATCTCCTTTTAGCTTTGTGTTTTTTTGATGACTTAAGATGTTGAACATCTTCATATACTTATTGTCTGTTTGCTTATATTCGTTAGAGAAATGAATACTCTAATCTTTTTCCCATTTTACAGTGTATTTTTAATTTAAGTGGTTTTATTTATGAGAAGAAATTCAGAGCCTTTTTCTTAGCCCTACCTTTTAAAAATATTTTGGAAGTTTGATGAAGATCATATGATGCTTTTCTTTTTTCTTGTTACATTATATCCAATGTTTCAATTTCATCTAGGGATTGGGTTATACTTTAGGAAGAATCTAGCCCTCTAAGCCCAAAAGTCTTGACTCAAAGAAATCAGAGGATAAGCAACTAGGATCTCTTGAGGTTATGGATAAACCTCTCTTTCATCATCTGAGGTTGACATTTTTCCAGCTTCAGTTTGAAAACAATAGTGTAGTGACATCTCTTACTTTTTTTGTTTGTAGCTTTTCTGGTCATTTTTATAAAATCTATTTTTTTTAATTGCCCACCTTTTTACTGTATATAAATATCTGGAACCTTTCCATACACTAGAATTTAAAAAAAATCACTGAAGAATGAAGAGGCACCATGTATTATTTCTTACCTTCCCACTGTCTACTTCAAACTCATGGAGCAGAATAAAAAGCAAATTATAATGAAGACACTGAAAGCACTTGTACCCGTGACTTAGACACGTTTACTTTATGAGAGATGTTGGTTTCTTAAAATATGAAAGAAGAAAGAGGCACATGAGATAGAAGCAGTTCTTCCTTTGTTATAAACATTTAGACTGAATGCCATTAAGAGCATTTCTCTGTTTAGTATTTAAATTTGTTTATTTTCTGGTTTTAGGTTTTCCTTAAGATTTCATACTTGATAATTACTGCTATTTTCACATGAGCATAATGAGACATACACATTTTTCAGTGTTTATAATTTAAAAATGTTAGGATCTTCTTAGTGGGCCATATGTAGATATTTGGATTAATAAATGGGACTTAATAACACGTAATATCATACAGTACTTAAGTCTCAGAATATGGTGATAATCTGAGTTGTAGAAGTAAATACATAAAAATGTGTGGATACATATATACACATATATAATACATATATATGTGGTTGTGATAGCATTGATGTATGTTTTTTAAAATCAATGAGATGAGTAAATGGTATTTTGGAAATGCACATATGTGATATAAGAGCATGTGTCAGAATAACAGTAGAGGAATTTAAAGGCATTGGTTATGAGGGGGGGAGGGGGGAGGAGAAGGAGAAGCTTTTATCTACACAATTTTTTTTTTTTTTTTTAAAGAAAGCGTTAGCCTGGCATGGTGAAACATGCCGGTAATCCCAATGACCCAGGTGACTGAGACAGGAAGTTTGCAAGTTCAAGGCCAGCCTCAGCAATTTAGCAAGACCCTATCTCAAAATTAAGAAAAGAAAAGAAAAAAAAGGACTGGTATTGTAGCTCAGAATACCCCTGGGTTCAGTCCTCAGTACCAACAACAACAGCAAAACAAAACAACAACAACAACAACAAATTTAAGAAGGAAGTAAAGCAAATTTAGTGAAAGAGTTCTTTTAATCTCAGTGGTAAGTACTTGGATGTAGTATTTAAGTACTTTTTATATGTTACTGATTTTTTAAAATATATATATTTTTATTGTAATTGGACATAACACCTTTATTTTATTTTTTTTTATGTGATTCTGAGGATCGAACCCAGTGCCTCGCACGTGCTAGGCGAGTGGAGTGCTCTACCACTGAGCCACAACCCCAGCCCTTGTTACTGACTTTTTTTTAATCAAAAAGAAATTCTTATTTTGCCACCCCTTTTAATTTATCTTAAGCCTCTTAGAAACAAGCTTTTTTTTTTTCTCCTGTATTTCAGAAAATACAGAATATTGTATTTTTTTTTCTGTATTGGATCTCTGGTGTATTTTTTAATAATTTTATTGTGGTAAAAATACAACATCATCTCTGAGCAGATTTTAAGTGTGCCTTGCTGTTGATTAAAGGTGCAGTGTCATGCAACAGAACTTTCATGCCCATTCACATTATTTAATTGAAACTTCATGCTTGTTGATTAATAACTCCTATTTCCACTTTCACACAGCTTCTGCTAACTAGTCTTCCAGTCTTACATTTTATGAATTTGGTGACTATTTTAGATACCTTATATAAGTGGAATTATGCAACATTTGTCTCTGGTGTCTGTTTTATTTCACTTAACATGATGTCCTCAAGGTCTAAGTGGATGTATTTCTTGTTTCTCTTCCTACTGAAATGATTCAGTGGTAAAAATTTAGTAGGTCTAGACTCTAGTTCCAGAATGTTTATTTTATTTCTCTTGAGCATTTATCATTTTCTTTATTATAGAAGTTTATCCTACTCTTTCCTGAAGAGTGAACATCCATTACAGTAATGGTTTTACTAAAAAGTATTTAGAATTTTCCTAGGAGAGAGGAAGCAGCCCAGCGTGTTCCCCATGATGCTGGGAGAGCCCCCACGGCTGCAAGTTGTGTCTGCCAGCCTGCCCTGCCTCCCTGCCTCCGTTTTGTGCTTGTCCTCGATCATTTATTTGAGCTGTGGAGACGAGAGCAGGTTGAGTGTCATTCCTTCTCTTGAGTTTAGTGTGTTTAGTCTGTCTTATTTTGTATTTGTGCTAAACAAAATCAGCCTGAGAGTCAGGTTTCAGAAACTAAGAACTAACGGGCACCCTGGAACATAATTCACCCTGGCACTTTAGGTTTGAAAGGCTCCTATGCTTCTCTCTTTTAGTCTGTTTTCAGAAAAAGCACGTGACTAAATATCAAGGACTGAAACTCCTGCATCATGAGAGGGGTGATGTGATGCCAAAACCAGATTTCCACCTGTAGGAGATGCATTAATTTTATATATAGAACAAATACATGTTTCTTATTTGAACTTTGAAGAAGAATCTTTGCTGAGGATCATATTGATATAATATATAGACATTTGTCCTCTAAAAGGAGATGCCCCATTGGCCAAAACACAAGTTTACGGGTACTTTTTCCTTACTCAAAAACAAACTTTAAAATTATACTGGGATTCATAGCGAGTCACTTTCTACAGTCCTGACTCTTAGTTTTATTGAAAAGCAATGGCTTTTTTGTTTATTTGTTTTAAACTGTTGAAAGCTATAACCTAAAGTTGTTATTACCTCATTCTTTTTCTGCTGTTACTTAGTTATATTCATTATTTTTCTTTTTAAAAAAGCATACAGGAGTATGTGTTCATCTAGTAAAAGTATATAAAATGAAATTTAGGAGTTTTATTTCCTTGATTTCATTTCAAGATTGTTAAATGTTTAGTATAGCTTTTCTAGATTTCCCCGATGCATTTGCACAGATTAAAAAATGCCAATGGTGGGGGTACAGTATTTCATACTTCAATATTTTTCTGTGATTTACCTTTAATTTACTTAGCAATAAGCCTTGCCAAGTCAGAATTTTGAAATATCTGAATGTTATTTATTCCATGGTGATGATATAGATCATTAAGAATTTATTGTTGTTATTATAAACAATACTATTATAAACATTTGAACCCATATTTGAATTTTTTTTTCATTTTAAAGCTCAAATTTTGCTAGTTACTTCAAAACACGGGTTTTACTGCTTAACATAAAAGTAAGGACACATTATCTTTTCTGTGAATAGTGAATTCTAATAAATAGGACAATCTTAGAATAAATTATTCTGATAATAAAATCCTTGAAATAGAATTATTAGCTTTTTAAAATAAGCATTTATAGAACACCTGGGCATATCTGAGTATTTCTGTGGAAGGATTCTTAGGAGTAGAATTACGGAGTCAAGCATCATTGGTATTTAGTATGTTGCTAGATATTACCAAAATATCTAACAAAAAGGCCTTATCAATTTATACTCCCAATTACAAAGCAGACGATTGCCCTCCTTTTAAATTAATTTTAAGGTTACATTGACTGTCTTACAATTGACAGGAAAATAAGACAAAAATATTCATAATTTAATGTGATAATTGCATTAATATGGGAATGCCTAATTCAAATTGTATTGGGAGTTTAGGAAGACTTTCTGGAGGAGTTTGCTTTAACTGGATCTTGAATAATGAGTTCTCATTAACCAGGCAAAGGAGGGGAGTATGCTGGGAGGGAAGACATTTTAGTTATGGTGAGCACATGGCGGAATCATTGAGATAATATGATGACGTACTGCAAGTGCTTCAAAATTGTGGAAGGAAAGGGTGTAATAACAGAAATACAGTGGAGGTGGTAAAAGGCAATGCTGGCTATTCCAAGGAAGTAGGATTACATCGTAGACAATGATGACCCTTTAAAGGCTTTTTTTTTTTTTTTTTAAATTGAATGGAAAGGTTGATTTTTGTGTTAGAAAAGTCACTTGCATCATTGTGGGAAGTAGAATGAAGCAAGTTCAATAGCAACAGAGACTGGGCGAGGAATGGTGAAGGAATAAGCTAAGGCTGTGGTCATGGTGGCTAGAGATTGGTGGGTGGATGTGAGAGTTCATGAGGAACTAATAGCACTTCGAGAGAATTTGACTGTGGCAGGTGAGGGAGATCCAGTGGTGGAGGGTGACTTTTGCATATATTAACTTTGGCACATAGTTAGGATTGCTGTTTGCTAAGACATAGAGTATAGGAGAAAGGATGATTTAAGTAATCTGAGTTTCGAGTTGCTGCAGGTCACCTATAGAAGGTACTCATGGCAGTGGATTGAGAGCTGAGCAGGAGATTCTGCCAGGGGAGACACTGTCACATAGTTAAAACTGATCCTGTCATTGGGTGTTTTCTTCCTTGGAAACTTGTGGAAAGATAAAGTACATTTAAGGGTCAATGAAGAAAGAAGAGAAGCCTGTGAGAAGGAATGGCCAGTTAACCATGAGGAAAACCAGTAGAGGATGGCATTCTGATAAGAGATGGGAGGGGTGTGTTTCATGCCAGACTGCATGGCAGTGAAGAGGGCGTGAGGAAATGTGGAGGCTTTTGCTTTGGGGAAGCTGGGATAAGGAGATAGAAACCATGAATTTGTAGTAGATAATGCTTATATAATTTGACAGTTGAGGTGTAAGACTTGAGTCCAATGAATTGCATTCAGATCACTTTGTTCCATCATGTTAGTCAAACACAACAAAACTGAGCTCCCAACTCTCCCCAAGGAGAGCTGGGAGAATAAAATGAGATGAATGTTCAAATACATATTAGTTACATGTGTTATCTGCAATCTTCATTTCACCTTGGAGAGTTAAAAAATTACTGTGTAGAGAGGATTGATAAATGTTTGCATGCCACCACACCCAGCTTTGTCTTCCTGTTTCATTATTCAGGAAAATGCTATTCTTTATTCATGGTACAGATATGCTGCATTTCTGCTATGTGCAGGCACTAAACTAATTGTCAAGGGTACAATTCATACATTGTTCCTACTTTCAGTAATCTTATGATACAGCAGGGTAAATGTAGATAATACAACAATTATTCTAAGATGTGGCAGAAATAAGAGGGAGATACACAGCAAAGGAGAGGCTGTGGGGAGTTGGGGGTGGGACTCAGTGAAGCCTTTCCCAAGTGAAACCTGAGTGGAGAAGGATTCGAAGACTTCCAGGTAAAGCAGGAGGTGGAGGAACAGAGATAAGCAATAAAATAATAATGTAAAGCAGAGTGAACTTAGAACATGGGTAGGTATTGAGAGGCAATTAGCAATAATATATTGCTGGACCAATAGATGGGCAGAAAGGATGTGGTGGGATAAGAATCCAGGAGCTGGGTCACAGCATCCCCTATATGTCAATCAAGTCAGTTTAGAATTTTACCCAAATGGCTACTGGATGCTGTTAAAATTTTAACCAGGGAGTAAAAATGCATAGATTTTTGTTTTATGTAGATAATTTTGAAGCCTGAATGAGGAATCCTGAAGTAGGAAGACCTTGTAGAGTAGGGAGTTTATAGTAGTTTGGACAATGAGTAAGAGTATGGCAGTAGGAGTTAGAGAGCTTGTTCAAGGAATACGTAGGAGAGAAAATGGCAGACTTAGATGATAGGCGTGGAGGGTTGGGAGGCTTTATTGGTAGCATTGCACACTTGAGAGATTGTGGGGAAGATGATGAGTTGATTATTTTTGGATTTCCCTTAATAAAAGAAACCAATTTATCAGATATTTTAATTTTGTTTTGTATGGAATTCCATAAGAAAATTTTTCAGTTTCTACTGCTATAGCTGTTAAGAGTCTAGACCTTTCCTCTTCCCTATGAGGATTAAATCTTTGTTTTAAATTTCTATTTTTGTCTTACTTGTCTTTCTTTTTTTTCTTCAGTATATAATTTTTAGTTGTTGATGGACCTTTATTCTCTTTTTTTATTTATTTGTTTTGTTTGTTTATTTGCAGTACTAAGAATTGAACCTAGTGCCTCACATATGCTAGGTAAGCACTCTACCACTGAGCCACAACCCCAGCTCCTTAACTCGTCTTTCTTAATTTTTTAATTCTATAGGAAGAACCTAAGAAAGTCCGCTTTGATTATGACTTATTCCTGCATCTTGAAGGCCATCCACCAGTGAATCACCTCCGCTGTGAAAAGCTAACTTTCAACAACCCCACAGAGGATTTTAGAAGAAAGTTGCTGAAGGCAGGAGGGGTAAGTGGCACTCGTTTGTGAAAAGCCTTCCTATAAAAAAAACAACTTGCTAGTGTGTTAGGAAGTATGATAGTATTTTCAGAGAGGTAATAGAGATGAAGTACCTTAATGGTTTAGCTGTGGATTCAGTATGGGAAGAAGTAGGCAAACAATATTTTAGTAGGTGTGGGTCTGAGATTACATTGTTGGTTAGAACAGCCTTAATATCTATGCAGTTCGAATTTATTTTGATGACAGCCCAAAGCAAGAAACATTAAACTGTCTTCAATTAGGGAAAAAATACTTTCTGAAACTTTTTATGTTAGTTATAGAAACTTTTGGGGAAAAGTTGAAAGTCACATTAAAAATTATATAAAAGGTATATATAAAAATGATATAAAAGTTCTTGTTCATAGTTTCTTGATCACAATTAGTAGGAAAAAAAGGGGCACATTCACTCCTATGTTTGTGTAACTTAAATGTATATTTTGATTTGAATTGTATTATGTAAACAGTGAATTTTTATTTTTGTGATAATGGTAACAAAGGTGTGGTTAATTTTTCACCTTGTGATTTGACTTGTTTGGACTAAATATATTGTAAGCAGAAACATTTACTTGCACCCAAGTCACTTGTACAGACTAATGGTATTGATTGGTCAAAATCTGTTTTATGTAATGTCATCGAGACTATCAACCCCTACTTCAGGTGAACTTCCTTTGTTGTCTCATATGGATAATTCACGCCCTGTCTAATTTTGAAATTTGTTCATTACTCTAGGATTTTCTTCACTTAGGTGTTGTTTTCCTCACTTAGTTTTTTGGGAAGGTTTTTGTTTAGTTTTGTATCCATGAAATTATCATTTTCTGTAAGCATACGTAGACCATAATCTATGAAGTTGTTCTCTTTACTGTTATTACCTGAGGGCTTTAGAGGAAAGAGTCAAGAACAACCACTTAGTGAACCTCAGGAAAGCTATGGAACTACTAAAGTGCATGTGAAGTACTGTAAGTACTTTTACTATGTTCATTCTTCGCTGTAGCATATGTCAGTAAATTATGAGTTAAATAAGTATTGGTGGGTCAGCTGCAGAACAGAACCACCACTTATTCTGTGGGAAAAATGCATCTTTGTGAAAAAGTGGGCTTTTGGAAGACAAATTATTTTCAAATTTGGGACTTGGATTCTTATGAAGGGAGCTGTTTTAAAAACTAACCCTATTTTATTCCTTTAATTGTTTTCAAGAGCACAATGGTGATACTCTTTACTTGTGGCTGTTTCCTTGACAATCATCTGGTCCATTTTTAAAAACCCAAGCACCCTGATTATTTTACTTTGTTATGAGTGTGGCATGTTGTGTTTCCCGTTGTCTCTATGTTGTTGGGTAGGTAATTTGAGTGTGTGTGTGAATTATGGGACTTGAGTACATCAAACTTCTGATAAGGGTCTCAGAGAAAAGTAAATATGACGCAAGAACTTTTAAAAACAACCACTTAGTCCCAGGGCACTCACAGGTTACTTGTGAGCGGGAGGAGAGGTTAGAGGTCAGTGATAATGCAGTAGAGTGCAGTGCCACACGTCTATGAGGCCTCTCCACGATTGCTTGTCTTTTGCTCTGTGCAGAATGATCCTCCTTGACTTCTGACTTTCCTTCTTTGTGTTTTTTTAAGTGATATTTGAAGCCTGCAGATATTTTCCGATTAGACTTTGTGTCTTGACAACTGTAAAATAATAAGTTCGAAATGTGAAATATTCCAACCACACTAATTTGACATATTTTATAAGTAGTTCATGGGGGCTGATTGCAGTGAATTTTGTAGTAAAAAAATATTAGAAATTCATTTGAAGTTGGGGAATCTCATAGCTTCTTCCCATTCATTTCAATGGGAAGATTAAGGTTACCTTTGATAGAAATGTGAAAAGCCATCAATGGAGTAATACACTCTTTTGGCTTACTTAGATTTTTGACATATATTTATCTGATATTTATACATTTACCATTGTCTTAATATTAATGCAGCCTCTCGGTGTTGCTAACTTTTGAACCACTTTGGTTTTATTTGAAATTTTCTGTCCATGACTATGTCTCTTCAGATACTTTGTGTGTGTATGTGTGTGTGTGTGTGTGTGTGTGTGTGTGTGTGTGTGTGTTGGGGCTAGTATTTTGGGATGAAGAGGAAATGCTGGGTTTTTTTTTTAAACCTAAATATTACATGTGTGACATAGACATATGTGTTCTAGCTTTAAAGGAAAAAAAAAAAACCCAACTCAACCTCTTCTTCATATACACAGGGTGTGATCCTTATGTACAGCTGAGGGATGAGTGGAATAACCCTGGTGTTTGGCTCTGGTTCCTTCTCTTTCAGTTTTTTTCTTTTGAACCAAAAGTGCATAGCACTATGAACATTGAACTTGGCTTTTCTAGAGATCAGAAAGATTGTTTTTAGAGCTGGCAGCCTCTTACCAAAAAATTTGCTTTTCAACTCTCAGATGGAAATGATTCTAAAGAAATTTTGCCAGAAGAATCTCAAGAAGTTGCAGTTTCTTTTCTGCTTTATAATCTATAAACCTATAGGTACATGACAATTATTTTCTCCCACTGGACTTCCTTTTGTTAATGTCATAACTATCTAAACAGTTTCCAAAAAATGTCAATGTACTTCACTCTTATAAAAAATGCACTTTATACCCTTCTATTGAGTAACTCTGTAATATTAAGGGTATCTTTGCTTTAAAAGGGGGGAAAAAAAAGCTTTCACGAGCCAGGTCAATTTGGACTTAAGCATTATTTTCTGAGTCTATTGAAATACAGAATTATTTCTTTTACAGGACCCTGAAGGTAACATCCTCTAAATTAGAGACCTCATTGGAGGTTGCTGGGGAAATTGTGGATTTGGTTTAGAACCTAGCCCCTGTCAGCCCTTGTAAAGATAAGACAGAGGGCAGTAGTTAAGAAATGGAAAGGAACAAATTAGAGCTTCTTGTAAAAATTATTTATATATTTATAATTTTCATTTATATTTATTTTGTATCATTATTAAAGGGTGGAGTGAATAATAAACTTTTGAGGGTAAGACTGATATAATTTATTTATTCTTGAATTTTAAGCAGAAGGACCAAACCTACTTCATGGAGAAGCCCCTCTCTGTTCCACCTGAAGTATTTCTACTTATTTCTCATTTTATTTATTTATTTTTATTTCTCATTTAAAAAAAGGAACTAATGGATCCTTTTTAGACCAATGATTCTCAAATTGTGTTGATCAGGATGATATGATTAAAGGATTTGAGATTATGCTAGATGGCTCTCTACTATCTATTCACTTATCATCTTCTTAGTAGCTGCAATTCAGTCTTATAGAAAAACAATGTGGAAAAATTTAGTATCCCTTACTCCTACATTGTAAAAACAAATGTATTGGAAAAACAAAGATATATATTAGCGATTGCATGTCATTTCACTAAAATTGATTGTTCTATTAACTTGTTTCTGAATTTTTGATTAGGAGGGCATATTATAGCAATTGGTAAAGATTTGAAGTCAGGCAGATTTAGGTAAAAACCTCATGTCTTTTATCTTCAAGCTGGGCTGTCCTGTAAAAGTTGCTGCATCTTGTGGAATCTTGGTTATCAGCTGTGAAATGCATGTGGTGGTATTTTCCTCATAGGGGATGTGATGATGTGTGGCATATAGTAATTACCTAATACCTTACCTCTTTTCGCCATGATTACTAGTTTAGAAGATAAACAGAAGTTATTTTCTTTATATCAAGCACTCAAAGTCATAGCAAAAAGTGTTGCTATTTAGTGTAAGCTACTCAACATGCACTCTCAGCATCAGACAGTGCGATCTACGTACGTTGAAGCACCCTGAAGGACCATGTTGTATTTAAGGAAGACTAACCTATAGTGTCTTTCTTCAAAGAGTTTACACTCTGAGTGTCTGCATTTTGTTTGTATAAAGTATAACTTCAATTCTGTTTGAAAGAACTCAAAAAATTAGACAATAAGATAACAAATAACCCAATGAACAAATGGGCCAAGGATCTGAACAGACACTTCTCAGAGGAGGACATACAATCAATCAACAAGTACATGAAAAAATGCTCACCATCTCTAGCAGTCAGAGAAATGCAAATCAAAACCACCCTAAGATACCATCTCACTCCAGTAAGATTGGCAGCCACTATGAAGTCAAACAACAACAAGTGCTGGCGAGGATGTGGAGAAAAGGGTACTCTTGTACATTGCTGGTGGGACTGCAAATTGGTGCGGCCAATTTGGAAAGCAGTTTGGAGATTCCTGGGAAAGCTGGGAATGGAACCACCATTTGACCCTGCTATTGCCCTTCTCGGACTATTCCCTGAAGACCTTAAAAGAGCATGCTACAGGGATGCTGCCATATCGATGTTCATAGCAGCACAATTCACAATAGCTAGACTGTGGAACCAACCCAGATGCCCTTCAATAGATGAATGGATAAAAAAAATGTGGCATCTATACACAATAGAGTACTATGCAGCAATAAAAAATGACAAAATCATAGAATTTGCAGGGAAATGGATGGCAATAGAGCAGATTATGCTTAGTGAAGCTAGTCAATCCCTAAAAAACAAATACCAAATGTCTTCTTTGATATAATGAGAGCAACTATGAACAGAGCAAGGAGGAAGAGCAGGAAGAAAAGACTAACATTTAACAGAGTCATGAGATGGGAGGGAAAGGGAAATTGCATGGAAATGAAGGGAGACCCTCATTGCTATACAAAATTACATATAAGAGGTTGTGAGGGGAATGGGAAAATAAACAAGGAGAGTAATGAATTACAGTAGATGGGGTAGAGAGAGAAGAAGGGAGGGGAGGGGAGGGGGGATAGTAGGGGATAGGAAAGGTAGCAGAATACAACAGTTACTAATTGGGCATTATGTAAAATTGTGGATGTATAACCGACGTGATTCTGCAATCTGCATTTGGGGTAAAATTGGGAGTTCATAACCCATTTCAATCTAATGTATGAAATATGATATGTCAAGAGCTTTGTAAAGTTGTGAACAACCAATAAAAAAAATAAAAAATAATAAAAAAAAAGATATAAGTTTTAACTAGGAAAATTAGTGATTCATTATTATTAATTCCAAATTCCTGGCAGGTATGAGAGGCTCTGAAAGCTCTGCTGCCTTAGGAGATTGCTCATTTGTCATGTCCAGGAAGGTAGTTCTATCCTTGTGCTCCTATGAAGAAAGTACAAAACGCCAAGCATCTTTAGACAACCAACTTTACTTTATAGCTGCTCTGCCTCCCTGCACCCACCCGCCTTTTGGCCTGGAAATCAAATGGTCTGCCTTGCTTCTGTTCTTTGTGGAGTGATGGTAGGGTATTGGCCAGCCAAGCGGCCTGCCTTTGTGACTTCCTTCTTTCCTACCTCCCTTCCTTCCTCCTTTCCTTCTTTCTTCCCTCCCCCTCCCTTTCTTCCTCTTTACCTTCTTCCCTCTCTCCCATCCTTCTTCCCTCCCTCCCTTCCTTCTTTTCTCCCCTTCTTCTTCCCTCCCTCAATTAAACAGGGCAAAGTCTAAACATGTTGTTCAGTCTATTTGTGCATCACTGGCAAGCAGTTAATTTTAAGGACTGAAAATTAAAACTAACCACAGCAGTTGTTAAAGCCAGGGTTTCTATAGGCAGAAATCCAATTCTGTTCAGACACCACCTGTTTCAATAGGACATTTCAGATGCCCATTTGGCAAGATTTGCTGAAGACATGGGGAACATGCTTTCAGTCTGTATTAAGTCTGTAGCATAATGCAGTCCTGCTTCTCCAAGTGACAGTTACATTTATATGTGATTTCTGTTTGCAGGAAATAAATTGGAATTTTTCTCAAACCCTGCTTATTATGAAGTGAAATTCACTTTCCACCAAGGGGTTTGATTTCTAAAGGGCCAAAGGGATCTTATGATAAGGAGCTTTCACTAATGCAACTCTGTCAAGCTGTGTGAACATGACATTATATTGCAAAGATCTGGAAAGAACCTGTGTTAGTGTGGTTCATCATTTTCTTTGTAGGAGAGTTTAGAACACTTCTAAATTCTAAACCATACAGATACTTTCATTCCTGCACAAATTTTAATTTCTTTTAAATAAGTAAATGTACACGGTACAAAATGATATACAGTTGAGCCTTCCTGTAGGCCACCAGTAATACCACAGCAAGTAACCTCATATGTGGTTCTTTGTGTTCATGGATGAGTATGTATGTAGGATAAATTCCTAGGAATAGAATTGTGGTTCTAAGGCAAAGTGGCATTTAAATTTTGGTAGGCATTCCAAATTTACCACTAAAGAGTTTATAGTACTCTATGCTTGCACTAACGATGTATGAGATGCCCGCTTTGCCTATTTCTCTGTAGTGATTTCCACCCCCCACCCCTCAGGCTGGTGGATGGAAATGGTATCTCATTTTTAATTCACATTTCTCTTATGACTGATGATGAGCAACTTTTCATATGCTTAAAAAGCCATTTTCATTTCCTTCCAAAGACCACATTTTAATGTATTTTAAATTGGAAATATTCTAAGTGTTTCAGTTTTGACTTAAATTTATGGGTACTCTTCCCACATACTTAAATTTGGAAAGGTTACAAAAAGATACGGAAGCCTCTTTAACCAAGGTCTGTGTTTTTAGGCTTTCTTCGATGTGTAACAAATTATGTTCTTAGGAACTGATTTGTCAAGACTTTGACTTCTAAAAATATAAGTGGCTTTTGTGGCAAACTCATCTCGACAGTGCCCAGAGATGGATAGCTGGCTGCTTATTTTAAAAGTGAATCCAAGAAAAATAATACAGAGAAGATTATTTTAGTGACTATCACTGGACAGCTCCATTGGATATTTGATATTTGTTTTGGAACAAGTGTGATTTTTTTGTTATTTTCTGATATATATCATCCTGCAATTGTCTGCCTCAAAAGATAAAAGAATGCTTCTGTTTTTCACTGGCACTGATAAAAGGTGATTTATAATGTAAAATCAAGCAGGCTGCCTCATCTGTTTGGTGGTTTTTCAGAAGTTAATTTTCTGTCATATTAGGTATTTTCTCTTCCTTTCTACATCTCTTGCTGTTCCTCTCCCAGCTCTGAGAAATTAAATCATGAAAGTGGAACATATATGTAAATGATAAATAGAATGTCAGAGTTGTGAACCTTAATTCCAAATGTAACACTGATCTCATAAATTCTTTTACAGAAGGCATGGTCATGATAGTAGACATTTATGCCATTCAACTTGCAGTTTTATGGTTTAAATTTTTCTGAAAGTCATACATTGTTTAGAGGATAGTTACAGATTTTTGGAAATGTGCGCCAAAAAATATTTGCAGTATAAAATAAGTTTTCTTCCTTTTCTTCATTCCTGTACTCCCAACTATCTGTTTACTTTTTAAGTAAGAATGGGAATAAATAGAGGCATACTTATCACTCAGATCAAAGTTCATATACTCTTACTGCATTGATTGAACAAAGGCTAAGAGAAGAGAAACAGGTAGACATTCCCAAATGTTCTATCGAGTGTTTAGTTGTCTGTTTTGGAAGGTGTTCCTCATATATTTTCTCAGACTTCCCAGGGGTAGCAGTTGAGCTGATTACCTGTAGGGAGATCTTAATATAGCAGCCTTAATTTGGTCCTGGCATTGGTTATGGCATTGGAAAGAAAGCCATCACCCAGCCCTGCCCCTGTTCCCACCTACAGTGCAGTAAAAGTCAAGAAGATAAAACATGAACATAAAAGGAAAAAGGTAATGAGTATGGATTCTTGAAGAATTTTTAAATTAAAAAAATAAATAATTCTTTTTTAAGTGCAGATACACAAAAACTGTAAATCACTGCCTTGGTGGTTTCTCTCTATTGATTCAGGTAGATCTTTATGCACTTGTTTCAAAGCTGCATACAGCGTTTACCTAATAGCTGGGTATGTTGGTATGTTGGCTCACTTCTAGTCTGCTTTGTGGCAGTTGTGTATTCTGATTCCCTCCATCAGATTTTTTTTGGGGGGGGATTAATATACTATAATATTAAATAAAAGCAGATTTTGGGTAGTGGCTGGGGAGTAGAAGAGAGGCTCTGGGTCACACTTTTTCTGATGTTTTACTTACTCTATAGGTTATAAGAAAACCAGACAGTAGTTGGGATCAGAAGGTAACAGTTTAAAAAATAAATGTCTGAACTCTTGAAATAAACATTTGAGGTTCATTTCCAGGGAGAGAGGATAGATGATAGGTGCTATAATATAATAACATTTATTACCACAAGGGACATAGTCATGGTGTAATAGAAAGAATGTTTGATTTGATATCTGAAGGCACAAATTCAATTTTTGGATCTGATGCTAATTTTCCTTGGGTTGTAGGTTGGTGTAAATCTAAAATGAGTATAATATCCCCTTCTTTCCACTTGAGATTATTAAATAAAATGTGGTACTTGGTTTTGTGGCCAGCAAATAATTGTTTTATTTATTGAAATGACCTTTTTTTTTTCTCTACAGATTTGTTATACTTCAGGTTAAACTGTGGTTTTTGGTTTTAGTTATGTGGAAAGTTGAAAATAAAATGTTTCCAATTCAGTCATTTACATAATAATAGTGTTCTATTAGAAAGAACACATTTTAATTTCAAGAAAGAATCTAATTTTCCCCCATTTAAAAATAAATATGTGCTAACTTTAGGAAATATAGACTTTCTTGAAAAGCAAGAAAGAAGAAAATAGCTCATTCTGACCTCTTCTGTGACCATAGCCTCTGTCAGTATTCCACATTGTATTTTTATGTAGATAAGTTCCTGCTGCATGTTTATATTTTGTACTTAATACATTAAACATAAATTACCTACTGAGGTTTTTTTTTTTTTTTTGTACCAGGGATTGAACTCAGAGGTGCTTAACCACTGAGACACATTCCCAGCCCTTTTTTTATATTTTATTTAGAGACAAGTTCTTGCTGAGTTGCTTTGGACCTCGTTGCTGAGGCTGGCTTTGAACTAGGGATCCTCCTGTGTCTCGGCCACCTGAGCTGCTGTAATAACATGTGTGTGCCACTGTACCTGGCAAATTGCATAGATTTTAATCTATATGGCTTTACTTCTATTCTTTCAAAGTGTGCCCTCACACTTCACAGGATGGATGTAAAAATTTTGGTTGGTTGTTAACTTGCTAGCAATGTACTCTATGGCTTTCCTTTATCCCCTTTGGCTCTCTGTTTCTCAAAATTAAAGTTACTAGCTTAAGTCCTAAAATCAGTAACAAGAGAACTATTTTGTACAAATTCAAGAATTCCTTTTAATGGTTCTGACAATGAGAATTATGATGGGCTAGTTTTTTGGTGACTTGGGTGGTCACAGTAGTTATTTGGAACTATTTATATTTTATTATAAATTATTGTAGTTATTGATTTTATAACTTGTCTTTGTCAGTGTCATTGTTTTCCCTTGTAGGATAGTGTGGGGGCCTGTAGGTAGGGTGAAATGGTTGAATATGTATAAAAAGGCTATTAATGATTAATTTATAAAACAATGGATCCATTTAACGATAGTTAGAGTCAATTAGAGGGATAATAAGAATTAGTTGACCTAACAAATTTCTTTCTCAACACAAATTCTTGGTGATTCCTGACAGGAATTTGTCTGGGTAATGTAGAAACAAGCCCACCCATATGCTGTCCAGGGTGTCTTTGGACAAATGGAACTGAAGCTCTTCCCTTACCCACATTTCAGGAAGCCCCAGCTAGAGGACTATGACATGTCTAGCACAGCATAGCTGGGTTTCAGCCTGTCTTCATCCCATGGACTGGCTGTCCTAGTATAGGAGACCATCAGGGCAACCTCTGCAGTGTGGAAGGGTAGTTTTGATGTTAAAATTATATTGTCTGAGATATACTATATAGGATTATATGGTGGAAATTATAAATAAAGGTGTCTTGAAATTTTGTTTTCAGAGTATTCCAGTTTCAAATGGTTGTGTCCTTCAATGGTGCCCCTCATTCTGCCACTCTTCTTTATACATTTAGCTTATGAAGTTGTTACCCAACATTCACAGATATCCATAAAGGTCTGGTTTAAGCATGTGGAGCAAGAGGACTTTTGATAAGATCACTGTGCTAAACCAGGTATTTCAAATGCCAGAGACTATGAGACAGGCTAACTCCTTGAAAGAACCTGGCTTCAAAAACTGCAAGATGGAATAATGTATCCTTTTCTATAGGGAATTTCACACAAAGGGTAGTGATTTATAAGTTTTTAAGAGAAGATTAAATAAAGATAAAATTTCCTTTCTGATAATTTTTAGTCCTGAATACTTTGGCAAACCGAACATCAGTGAACTCAAGATCAGGAATATTCTAGACCACCATTAACAAAAACACCTCTTCCTACTGTGTGTGTTCCATTGCTAAGATGCACTTTATCTGATTTGAATGTTCACACAGGTTCCAGGACTAGGAACCTGTTCATGTCGAATATTATTTCTCTTATGTTTTTTTTTCCTTCCTAGATTTGTGTTCCAACTCTTGATAAGAAGGGATCTAGTTTCTTTTGCCTGTCACACCCCTCTTCCATGGTCAAATTTCTTGAGTTTTTCTTGCACAATGTACACTGTCTCCTGGGATCATCTTATCTGAATTCTGTTCTTGTTTTCTTTTAATTCTTCAAAAGAGATTTTTGTGATTTTATATATGTATGCCTAATTTTGGCTTTAGTTCTTTTTTCTTGTTTAAGAAATGAGCTATAATATGTCTTTATTCTGATTTATGTTTTTTAAAGAGAAAATGCATTGAAGTCCCAGGTGCATGTGCCTCTATACTGCCAATTGTCCCAAGATGTGACTGTCTCACAGGAATTAATTAAATGCTACACTTTAATAATTAGCCTTTGGAAGTAATAATAAAAACTATATGAATGGTTGAGGTGTGTCATAGATTGATCACTGTTTGATTGTCTGTGCATCTTTTCTGTTTTCTTTGGATTTGGTGAATATGGCATCATGGTTAAAAGAGCAGTATCTTGAAACAGAACTACCAAGTGCCAATGCCAACATTTTAGTTGGCATTGGCACTTGGTAACTGTGTGACTTTGGACACATTACTAGTTTCCTTTGGTTTTCTTTGCTCATTTTTCAAATGGCATGTTGTCTTATCTACCCAGATAGAGTAATTATAAGGATAATTGTGATAATACCACAAGCACAATGACTGCTATATGGGAAAAACCCATTAACACTTTCATTATTACAACACATTTAGTTTCTGGACATGTGGGTTAGTGCTTTTTTAAAAAAATTTTTTTCTTAGTTGTAATTGGACAGAATACCTTTATTTTCTTTATTTTTATGTGGTGCTGAGGATCGAACCCAGCTCCTTGCATGCTCTAGGCAAGCTCTCTACCACTAATCCACAACCCCAGCCCTTAGTACTTATTTTCATGGCTATAAAATGAGTAAATCATACAGTTTTATTGTTAAATAGATCCCGCCATTTAATAGATCAAGCTGCCCACTTTATAGATGAGTAAACTGAGGCATCAAATCTGAAATGATTGTCCTAGCAAGGAATGGCTGATTCAGGGTTTTCAATCACTGTTTTGCATTTTCTTTCTATAGAAGTACAGAGTAATGCTAACAAACATACATAATATATTGATTGATTGATTGGGCTAGGCATTGAATCCAGGGCCTCGTGCATGCTGGATAAGAGCTCTATCACTGAGTTACACCTCCTGCCCATCAGTTTTCTTTCAGAAATCCAGTTAGACAAGACAAAGAATTAAAAATAAAACATCCCCAGGCCCACTTCTCTGAGTTCTTTTAGGGTCAGTAGAGCACTCTTGTATGAGTTCACTTCCTGGAGACAACCTTGGTGAACTGCCAGATGAGAGTAGCTTACCTGTTGCTATAGGCAACTGTCCTTTTGTTTATTCCTTTGCAGACTCAAGTTCCTGTGTAGATACAAGTTCCCTCTATCTCTCTTGCTTCAAAAGTACAGTTTATGTGGAGCAAATGATATTAGGAAGCCTCCCTGCCCCCCACCAAATTTCTGAAGCCACCATCAACCTTTCTGTTGGGAATTGGTTTTCATTTTCTGAAAATTAGAGGCAAGCCTCATTTTGCGTGTGTGTGCGTGCGCGTGCGCGCACTTTTGTTTGTTTATTTATTTTTCATTTCATTTGAACAGCAAGGATATGCACGAGTTTAGAAGGATTTTTTTCTTGTCATTAACCAGCATATGAAAAAGCCTATAATAAGGTTAACAAATAACTTTGTAATCTACAATTGTTTTGAAAGAAATGCAAATAAGTCATGGGTAATTCTTTGAGTGCTTAGATATTATTATTATTATTATTATTTTTTAACCTCAGAGTAGGAAAGTAGAATCTAGGTAAAGCAGGATAGTCATATACTGAGTTAGAATCAGCTCTCTGTGGCTGACTTGCCATGTCTTTGGGGAGGCTGCTTTGGCCTCTGGATCATCACCAGCCCCCTTGTTCTATGTATACACAACCTATAATCAGGATATATAAGCTAAAAATAGTAGAGCGTATTTGAATCTAGGACAGGTAAGACACGCTCAGGCTTAAGAGATCCAAGATGATTTTCAAGTCCTGGGAAGAGTTCTGGCAGAAGATTTTTGTCTTTTTGTGTCTTGCTTCATAGATAGAAGTTCCCTAAACAAAACTGCTTTTTATTTTTTATTTATTTTTGCTTTTGAAAGTCAAGTTTGAGAGACCCTTTCTGACAATTGCCTTACCCTTCTGGTTTTCAAACAGCATCCTCGTTCCTCCTACCACCTGAGAAGGTAGCTCTGAGAGTTTAATAAGTTTTAAAATAACAAAATAAAATAAGAATTTACTTCCAAGCAGCTTTGAGAATAGCCTCCTTGTCTTATGTACTTTCCATTTACAAATATTTGAGTGCCTCCTCTGAGTGAAACTTAATGCTAGGTTCTGAATGAACCTTGAATTTCGTACTTTCTAGCAAACACCAACCCTTGGTCAATTTTCAGGGAATAGTATATTCTTATCTTTTCAGAGGATTGAAAAAAATAATACAGTTCAGTTTCTTAAAAAAAAAGAGAAAGGAAGGGGGGGAGGAAAGAGAGTGAAGGAAAGGCAATGAATGGAGAAGGGAAGGGGAAGGCATTCCTCGTTGTTATTCCTGGCTACCTTGGTGTGCGTCTAAGAGAAATATCTATGGTACTTCCAGGATCTGCTTATTTTAGTGGTGTGCCAGCAACTATTTTATTGGTCCTCACCCACTCATCTCACCCCAAGCAGGTTCTGAGAGTCCTAAATTGTGGCCCAAGCAACGATGTTTTCTGTTTTGGAAAGCTGATCTTTTGTCTAAATCTTTTAGATAGTCAAAGTGAAAGTGTGTGAAATTTCTTGTTTCTGCCACAGATTCTACCAAGCGGTACCAGTTTTCCCAAATGAGTCATACAAATGTTGTTTCCCAGTATTTCCCAGTATAAACTGAATATAGAGTTTATATTGCAAGTTTGCAGGTGTTTTTTTTTTTTTTTTCCTTTTTTCCTGCAACAGAGACAATGTTTGAGTTGAGAGGAGATGAATGAAGAAATAACCTCCCCCCCTTTTTTGGCTTATTTGTGTCTGTAGAGAAGTAAAACCTCATTTGGCATTTTTGAAAGCAAATCACTGTGTCTTTCTTTCTGTCAAGAAATCCTTGTTTTAGCTGACAAATCTAGTTTGTATGAAGAAGCCTTCATTCTTTTGAGATTGTTATGGTTTGGATATGAGATGACCCCCAAAAACTCATGTGTGAGACAACGCAAGTGGGAAGGTTCATAGAAGAAATGATTGGGTTACAAGAGCCTTAACCCAATCAATAAATTAATCGCCTGATAGGACCAAGTGGTAACTGAAAGAAGGCAGGTGGGGTGTGACTGGAGGAGGTAGTGCACTGGGAGCATGTCTTTGGGGAATACATTTTGTATCTGGTTAGTAGAGTCTGTCTCTCTCTCTGCTTTCTGATCATCATGTGAGCTGCTTCCCTCTGCCACACTCTCCACCATGATGTTCACCATATGCTGGTTGGGTCCTTTAGTCACTGCGGTGAAAAAGCTGACTAAAATAGAGATAGTATCAAGATACTTTTTAGAATGTGGTGAGGTTCAAGTCTACTCAGAATGTTGTAGGTCCTTGAACAGAGGACCAAATGGAGTGAATTTCAATAGAAGGAGGCTCTTTCTTGGACACCTGATTTAGATGCCCTTCCCAGGGACTTAGTGTTACTTATTTACTTTATAATTTTTTTTTAATTTGGAAGTAATATTAAACTTATAGAAAAGTTTCAAACATAATACAAAGACTCTTCTTTCCTGACCTATTTGAGAGGAAATTACCAACATGATGCTGCACTATCCATAAACACTTTAGTGTTTCTTTCTTATAAACATGGACCTTCTCTTGTATAACTATAATATACAGCCATCAGAGTAAGGAATTAGCATTAATGTATTGCTACACCCTCATTGTCAGATCCCACTCAAGTATTGCAGATTATTTCAGTATTGTCCTTTATTTTTAGAGCAAAATTCCTAATGGCTAGATTCAGGTGATATATATTTGGCAGGAATATCACAGACGTGGTGGTAGGCTCTTCATGTGGTACAATCTCACATGATCATTATTTTTATTGTACCATTACTATTTTTTTTAATATCTTTATTTTATTTTATTTACTTACTTTTTTATATGGTGCTAAGGACTGAACCCAGTACCTCACACATGTGAGGCAAGTGCAGTAACACTGAGCCACAACCCCAGCCCATACCATTACTATTGATGTTAACTCTAAATCTTGATTCACATGGTGTGTGCCAGGCTTCTCCATTGTTAAATTTCTTTGTTTTTATCTTTTTATCTTTGAGTATTTTATTGGGAAATACTCTTAAAAAATGTAAATATTCCACTATGCCTCAAACTTGTTTATTCTCATGTTTATTATGTCATCATACACTTATTGGCACATATCTTTTCAATAGGTTATAATCCATTATAGTGATTATTTATTTTCATACTTAAATTGTTTTGATTTGACCACTGGAAGCCACTTTAATTTAGTTTGTAGATCCACTCAACATGTTCTTGTCAGTCTTTATATACTTTCTGTTTTCTACAAAAAGATGTTTCTGGCCTATTTTGTACTGTTATTGTTCCAGCCCTATGTTCAGCTGTTTGTCCAATGGGTCACCCCTTTTTGGGGAAATCAGCCATAGTACAGCTGCTCCACCTTCCATTAGACCCCTCCCTTCAAGGCTGTCTACTTCGTTTGTCTCTACCTAATAGTTTTTTTTTTTTGTTGTTGTTGAATTGTTCAGGAAGAAGAAGGACACAATTTATTTGATTTAATGACTTACGTTAGTTCTTTGTGAATGGGGACTATAACATATTTTGTGTGATACTTCCCAGTGTTCATTGTATAGTACACACTCAATAAATGTATGCATTTATTCAAAGTTAAGTACTTATTATGCACCTGTGTTAGCTTTTTGCCACTGGGACCAAAACACCGATATACACAAGTTTGAGGAGGGAAGGCTCATTTATTTGTTTATTTTTTAAATGGACACAATACCTTTATTTTTATTTATTTGTTTTTTTTATGTGATGCTGAGGATCAAACTCAGCGCTATACCACTGAGCCACAACCCCATTCCCAGAAAGGTTTATTTTGACTTACAGTTTCAGAGATTTCAGTCCATGGCCATCAGCTCCATTGTTCTGGGCCTGAGATAAGGCAGAATATCATGGTGGAGAAGAGCTGCTCAGCTCATGGCAGCCAAGAAGCAGAGGGTGGGGGGGCTGGGGTTGTGGCTCAGTGGAATAGCACTTGCCTCACAAGTGTGAGGTACGGGGTTCAATCCCCAGCACTGCATAAAATAAACAAATAAAATAAAGGTATTATGTCCATCTACAACTAACAACAACAACAGAAAAAGGCAGAGGGTAGGGACAAGAAAATCCTTTGGAGGAATGACCCCAGTGACCTGCTTCCTTCAACTAGGCATCATCTCCTAAAATTTTTACCTCATCATAATGACATCAGATTGTTAATCCATTAGTGGATTATTTCATTGATGAGGTCAGAGCCCTCATAATTCACTCCCCAAAATCTCTCCCTCTGAACATTGTTGCGTTTTGGGACTGTTTGAGACAGTTTTTCATTGCTGTGACCAAAATACCCGACAAGAACACTTAGAGAAGGAAAAGTATATTTGGGGCGTATGGTTTCAGAGGTCTCATTCCATAGACTGCTGACTCCTTTGTTCTGGGCTCCGTGTGAGGCAGCACATCATGGGGGTAAAGCCCAAGAGGGGAAAGCTACTCAGCTCATGGTGAAGTTCAGAAGCAGGGAATGGGGTGGGATCAGACCACAAGGAAGATGCATCCTTCCAGGGCATGCCCCAGTGACCTACCTCCTCCAGCCATATCCCACCAGTTACCACCCAGTCAGTCTGTTCAAACTATGACAGATTGATCAGGTTGAGCTTTTACAGTTCAACTCTTTTACCTCTGAATATTCCTGCATTAACAGGAGCCTTTGGGGGACAACTGATATCCAAACTATAACTGGGTACAAGTGAGACTTTGGAGGACGCTTTGTACCCAAACCATAAAAATGCCTCTTAGGAAGGAACCTGTCACTATTGCGAGCGCTGGATGGATGCAATAGTGAGTCCAATTTAAATAATAGATAAATGTACACATTTTAAGGAAGCTTTCAAAGGAAAATTGTTCTTTGTGAAGGTCAAAAATATTTTGTAAGGCATCTAACTCACTAAGTTTGTTCATTTGCATTAATATGTACTCAATAAAAAAGATTTTTATTTTGTAATTTTTTTTTAAGTAGTAGAGATTGAACCTGGCCCTTGTGCATGCTAATCGGGACTTTGCACTTTTTAAAATATAGTTTTTATTGAAATGCAAGGACTAAATGTGTTACAGATTTTTCCTTTCTTGATAATTTCTTTTCTTGTACTAGGACAATTCTGTTTTCCATATTCTTCCTATCTGAAGAATATGGTCTCATATAGCTAACCCTGCTTTCAAGGGCAAAAATAGAAACAGATATGTTCTATTAGCTAATTCTGCTCTTTAGTTTGTTAGTTTATACATCTTTGTCCAAAGATACTTCCAGAGGGGGAAAAATGATTTAACCTCAATATTTTTTCTCTTTATACTTTTGGTATTAAGTAATGGAATGCAGAAAAGATAAGATCAGCAACTTCTTACTATTAATGGAGTTAATCATTTGTTATTTAATTCTTGTGAATTAAATCACAATACATAGTATATAATACATAATATAGAATCAGATTTCTCTTTTAGTGTTATTAAATTATTCCAATATCCATTCAGCACAAATTCGATTATTTATTCTTAGTACCTACCTCATAGGACTCAAGATGATTGAGAAAATCTGTGCTTTGCTCATAGCATCTAATAGATAAGTATCCACTGTATTTGAATGTGTATTTTACTTATTAGATAATAAAATTCTAACACCAGGAACTTTTTTTTTTAACATAAAACTGTTGTTATAATAGATACAATTAAGGATTCCTGAGTATTTCTGGGTTGAACATAGAAATCAGAGTTTATAATAAGCATTCAGGTCATACCAATGCTGTTTTATATTGTATACCTGTGAATGAAATTGCTGGGTCATAGGGCATTCACATATTTAGCTTTATATTATTTTATATACTGATAATTACAATTTAGAACCCCATTTTAGCATATGTAAAAAAGTCCAATTGCTTTGTTTTCTAATCAGACCTGGTTATATTATGTATGTTGGTGTATAAAATTAGATCTTATCATCTTATTTTGCATTTCACTGATTATTAATGAGACTCGGCATATATTTCATTGGCCAGTCATGCTTCTTTCTCTCTGAAATGTTTGTCCATGTTCATTTTTTAATTTGTTAGAGGTCTTTTTATTTTCTGGAGAAATGACCCCATTATTTCTTTTGTTTACTCTTGATGTCTTTTTCCAATTCCCCCAGTTACTTTTTAACTTTATGATATCTTATGATATATGGAGTTCTTAATGTTATTCAATCAGATTTTTTAATGGTTAATTTTTTTTGGGGGGGGGTGTCTCATTTAATGTTTTCCTATACCCCAAGGTCATATAGATACTTTCCTAGACTTTTTTTCTGTCATGCTTTAGGAATTTTTTTTTCTAACATTGAAATATTTTTAAACATATGGAATTGATTTTGTGAATAGTATGAGGTAAGAGCCTAATTTAATTTTTTTCCTGTATAGAAAAATGGTTCCAGCACATTTTATTTAGTTGTCTGTTTTCCCTAATAATCTATCTTGTCAGACATCAGATTTTCATGTTTATAAGTCTGTTGGGGGTGGATGTGTCCCTCTGTTCCATTGGTCAGTTTGCTAATGTTTTCAGCCATATCACAGTGTTCTAGTTATATCATATTATAAGGAGGTTTTCTATTGGGCCTGCAAGTTTTATTGTATCATTCTTTTTTTCTTCATATAAATTTTAGAATAAATTTAATTTCTATGAAAAACTTTCAAAGTTTGAATTGAAAATTACATTGGATTTGTGGATGAGTGAGCACCCTTATCCATGAACCTAGTCTATCAGTTTATTTAGGGTTTCTTGAATGTTTTTAAAGTATTAAGGAATTTTTGATAAAAGTCTTTTTGGTTGTATGTTTTGCTTATACCTAAGTACTTTATATGTTTCATTTATATGTTTCCTATTTGTTGCTTATGTGTAATATGTAGCTTATCTTAACATCCTGATATTTTTTTACTTCTAGACATCTTATTGAACATTAATTCTAGTAATTTTCTGTGCAGGCCCTTTTGTATTTCTGTGTGGACAACCATATTGATGGGAATGATAATATTTGCCTTTTGCTTTTAATTTTTTCTGCCTTTTGTGGTCCTATGTTAGTAGGAACACCAGTAAAAATGATGCTTTTCATAATACAGGGACTAATTCTAATAATTTAGTATTTAGAATATTGTTTGCATGGGATTTTGGTAGCTATTCTTTGTCAGGATAAAGAATTGACTGTTTTTGACTTCTATTTTGGGGAGGATGTCAGTTTTGGTAAGCCCTATTTCCCAAAGAATTTACTGTGAAATTTGTTGGCATAAAATTACTAATGATATTCTTAACTATTATATCTATGCTATAATTGTCAGTATATTTCTTTTTTTCCTCCCTATAGTTTATTTGTAGTTTATTTTCTTTGACTTAAACTTTCATAGACAGTTGCAAATTTTATTCATTCTTTTACTAGACTTTACTGATTATTTTATTAGTTTTATTTTTATATTAAGCTGTATAGACTTCCTTTTCACTCAAATATCCTATGACATTTTCTCCCCAAATTTGCTAAACACCATTTTTAAAACACATAAGCATTAGATGCTAAAATTTTTCTTTCAAGTGCTGTTTTCATTATATATTACAAGTATTATTAATGCATAGTATTTTCTTTATCATTCAATAAGATGAACTTGAAATTTGCTGTTTTAATGTTTTTTCTTTATCCTATGAATTATTTAGAAGTGTGTCTTCATAATTCCAAGTATGTTGTTCATTTTTTAAATGTAAATAGATTTTGAATTTTAGCTCAATTGTATTACTATAATTTCTGAATTCATTTTTCTTCATCCTGAGGTAAATCTGTGGAAGTTTTTATGGAAAGTCTCCTCTTGGTAAACTCTCTTGATTTTTGTTAACCTATAGAAGTTTTGATTCTTGCCCCCAATATAAGAAATGATTTCTCTGGTTATACAGTTTCTAGGTTATTATCTATGTTCTTCTAGTAGTTTGAAAATCTTTTCCTACTGTGAAATCTGGTGCCAGTTTGAGTCAGGGTAATGGTTGTATCTCTGAGAAGGGGGGCATATTTTGAATGTTTGCTTATTTCTGTGGTATAAATACTCTCACTATTTGATACCAGTAATGGCAGAGTTGAGAAGAACACACAATTATGAAGTATTTCCACCATCTTGATACAATACAGGTAAACACCTCAATCACACGGATCAGAAGATATTTTAAAGTGATTAGAAAGTGGTGAGATTTGACGATCTGTTATTTCTTTTAGTATTTCTCCATTTATAATTTTGTGTAATTTTAAAAGGAGTCTTGTTTAATTTATACATTACATTTTTACTTATACAGTGCTTTCATTGTTAAAAAACTGGCTAAAAAATTCCTGAAAATTGAACAGTTGTCTCTTGTCAGTTATCTATTTGCCAAGTTTAGCACATTGCTAGTTAGCTGTTCTTTTTTTTAAATAGATAATCTTTTGTTATTACTGCTTTTATAACCATTTGTTTTTAGTGTTCTTCATTTTTATATAACAGGTCTAGAAGTAAATTCCTTATTTATTTATATATTATTATTTGTATATTGTATTTCTTTCTATGAATTCATGGCAATTACCATTTCTGGAAAATCCTTTGCCATTGTATTCCTGTATTCTTTTTTCTTTGGGGTCTCTGATTATATACTTATTATTTTTATTCTTTTCTCCATATTTCTTAACAGTTTTTAAGGTTTCAATTTTCTTATATCTGTGCATTATCTGGCAGCTTATTTACATCTGTCTTCCATTAGTTCTAATGAGCTATATTCAGTTTGCCATTTTAATCCATTGAGATATTGATTGCAGCCGTGATTTGTTTTTCTATTTCTTAAAAATTTTAGTTATTTCTTCTTTAATTACCTGGTCGTTCTTATTAATTTCTGTTGGAGTCAGCTTTACATCACTGTGACAAAAAGACCTGATGAAAAAAACTTAGAGGAAGAAAACTTTATTTTGGCTCATGGTTTCAGAGGTTCAATCTCTAATCAACCAATTCTGTAGCCTGGGCCCAAGATAAGGCAGAACATCATGGTGAAAAGGCATGGCAGAGGAAAGCAGCTGGGGAAAAGGCAACCAGGAAAAGGGGGAGGGGGACAGAGACAGAAACAGAGAGAAAGTACATGCACTTGAGTGTTCTGCTTACCGGGGACAAAATGGAAGCCCTAAAGCCATGCCCCCAGGGACCTATTTCCTTCAGTCACACTCTACCTGCCTATAGTTACCACCCAGTTAATCCATATCCGTGGATTAATTCACTGATTAGTTTACAGTTCTTATAATCTAATCATTTCACTTCTGAATATCCTTACATTGTCTCACATGTGAGCCTTGAGGGGATACCTCATATCTAAACTATAACATTCCACATCTGTTTCCCAAAAGCTCATGCTATTCTCACAGCGCAAAATACATTTAGTCAAATTCCAAGAGTCCTAGTAATCTTAAGAGTTCCAGCATTGCCAAAAAGTCTAAATCCAAAATCTCATATGAGACTCACGGCAAATTCTTACATGTTTTCTCTTGTAAAGATCAAAAACAAGTTGTATGTGTTTATATATACATATATGCCCAGAGTAAACATTTTTATTCTGCAAGGGAGAAATAAGGGCCTATTAAAAGAAGGGATGGGATCAAAGCAAGACTGAGATCCTGATGAACAGACAAATCCTGTAGCTCCATGTCCAGCATCCAAGGCACATGGCATTGTGATTTTCTTTCTAAAGGGCTGTATATAGCTCTGCCCCTATGATGTTGCTAGTTAAGCCTACATGGCCTCTTTCTTGGTTTTCCTCTGCTGTTACTGTAGCTTTCCTCAGCAGACTTTCCATGTTACTAGCATCAGTTAATTTCAGGGGTCTTCATAGTAGCGTTGGCTTCCTTTGTACTTCTTCTTGCATTGCCCTCTCAGGATGCCTGCAGAAATTCTAACCCTGCTGTACTATGCCTGACTTTCCAGACATTTCTTTGAAATCTTGGTAGAAGCCTCCATAATCCCATAACGCCAGCATCCTGCATTCCTGCAGAACCAGCCCCATGTGATTGACAACCAAGGTCTGCCACCATCTTGAGCAGTAGCCAAGCCTCTGGTGACCATGATTGTAGCAGCCTCTGAGTACTTGAACAGCTGAGTGTGGTAAAACAACTTTGTAGGCCCCCATGTGCAAGCAGGCTGGCCTTGTAGTCTCTTTGTAAGGAATTTTAATCTTTATACCCTTAAGCCTTTAAATGAGTGTGGTCTTATTCCTGAGATGCCCTCAAGTCATACTTCTTACTTTTTCTATAAAGTACTTAACATCTCTTCCATTACTATAATCTCTTGACAACCATACCTTCCTTAGCCACAGATATACTCACAATTTTCTGGCCAATCTACATTTTTTTTTAAAAAAATATTTCCATTCTATTTTCTGCTCCTGATTATCAAAATAAGTTTGGTTACAAGCTACCCTCAGTATCCATGCTACCACATGTGTGCTGTGCTGCCTGGCAATTTCATGTTCCAGGATAATTAGTCAGTCTCTTTTAAATTTAGCCTCATAGACAGTCATAGGACGCAGGTAAAATGTAGACAATTTCTTTGCCAGAATGTAGCACAGATGCCTTCTAGTCCAAATCCAATAGAATCCTCCTTTTCTTCTGGAATCTCATGAACCCAGTCTACTGTCTGCAGCTTTGTCAGCATCTTGGTTTTCTGAGTTCCTACCAAAACTGCTCATTAAGCTTGGCTTACAATGTTCTAAGGCTTCTTCAACTTGTATTCCTAAACTTTAAAAAATTCCACCCACAGACTAGCTCCAAAGATTTCTGAATCACATAGTCAATTAGTCCCAGCAGTGACCCCACTTCTTGAAACCAATTTTGTTTTAGTTACCTTTTATGTCACTGTGACCAAAATACCCAACAAGATCAATTTAGAGGAAGAAAGGTTAATTTTGGTTCATGGTTTCAGAGGTTTAGTCTATGATCGGACAACTCCATAGCTCTAGGCTTAAGGTAAAGTAGATCATCATAATAGAAGTATGTGGCAGAGAAAGCAGCAGAGGTTGAGCTCTGCTTACCATGGATAAAATAGAAACCCCAAAGGAATTCTCCCATGGACCTACTTCCTCTAGCCACACCCTACCTGCCTATAGTTACCACCCAGTTAATCCATATCAGTGAATCAGCTCACTGATTATCTTACAGCTCTCATAATCAAATCATTTCACTTCTGGACATTCTTGCATTGTCTCACATGTGAACTTTTGAGGATGCCTTATTTCCAAACCGTAATAATTTCTTTAAATTCTTTTGTTTGTAGATGGACTCAATACCTTTATTTAATTTTTATGTGGTACTGGGGATCAAACTCAGTGCCTCATGCATGCTAGGCGAGCGCTTTTCCTCTGAGTCATAACCTCAGCCCCTTGAAATAATTTCTTATTGCTTGTTTATTTTTTTGGATTCTAACATTTTTTTCTTTATAGATTTCATATGTATGTATTTTATGTTCTGCATCTGATGATTGTGTATCTGAGATCCTTATGGCCCTTTTACCTCAGATAGTAGTGACATATTTCTTTGTGTTCGGAGTTATCTTAAAAATGTGCATTCATACCTGTTTAGATGAACTTTGGGATCCTGAGGCTTGAGTTCAAGAGTATATTTCTCCAACATATTTTTAAAGGCTGATCTTAGTTTCTGTGAAATGCTTCGTTTTAGGTCTCCAAATATGCTGTAGGCTCCAGGTATGATCTTTAATAAGAGATCCATGAGAACATAGGCATGTATGTACCCTTTGGGGAGCCCTTTATTTCTTGCTTTATTATACTTCACAATTTGCATTTTATATCCTTTTTAAAAAAAATCTTTTACATAGTCTTAATTCTTGTAGTCTCCTTCTATTTTTTAATAGGTCCAATAATGAAGAGGTTTTCTTGGGAGGTGGGTGGGTAATTAATTATTCAGTACCTAGTTGTAGTATTCTGAGAACTCCCAAAGGTCCACTAAATTAGGAGGGTTATTTTTTCTGAAACCATAGTGGGTCTAACAGTTTTGCCATAGTCCTTTGTGTATGGTAGAGATGAATAAGTGTTGAGAGAAGGTGACAAGATAACATAACTATGATTATATTTTCCTTTTGTTCATTTGTGTCTTTCTTTGACCGCCCTGCCCGCATCCCACCCTACCTTTTGTGGTGCTATAGAATGAACCCAGGACCTTGGGTGTGTTAGGCTCTATCAATGAGCTACATCTCTAACCCACTGGCTATTTATTAATATAAAACATATATTGAATTTCTGTGTGTTGACTATTTATTGACTTTTCATGCATTGTTCATTTTATACTTCCTGCTACTCCATTGTGATTAGTAGTATACTAAGATTGACTGTTCTCTGTAACAATTACTTATCAAAACCTCATTCTGAAAAATCTGCTACCCAAAAGGATGGCTGTAATGATCTAATTGATATATTTTAAAGCTTATTCAAGAAACAGAAACTGTACAAAGCTTAATATACATAAACCTAGAAAGAGAAGTGATATAATTATTACTTTGAGTTTCTAGTTTCAAACCACAAAGGTAAACAGAATTTTGCTTGAAACTGCAGTCTTCTAAATATAACTTACTGTTAATTGTATTTAATTATAATTTAGAATTTCAACCATAGCAATTTCAGAGCATAGTATATAAATAGGAGGGTTTTAAGTGAGATTGAATTCATACAACATAGATGAAACCAGTCATCTGAGGAAGACATTTAAAAATTTTGCCTATTTGGATATTACTTGGTGAAATATTTAGTATATTTTTACCAATTGATGCTTTTTAGACTTCATATTTAAATGGAGATACAGAACTTAATATTTTTAATATTTAGGAAAACAATTTTTGGGCTTACTTTTAAATAAATGTCTGAGAAAATGAATATTTAACTACCTATTTTAATTCACTTGTGAGGGAAAATGATATTTTTCATTTACAAATATTACATTTACACAATTCTATCATAGTACTTTTCTATATATGTTAATGGTATGAGTAAAATGTATAAAACTCAGAAGTGCAATTTAGTTATCAAGCTCCATCCATAGCTTAGTGCTTGATTATAGTTTTTCCATGAACAGTAAGATGACATAACCTTTAAATTTCTCAGAAGGAAGATCAAAATATTTTTAAAACATGGGAAGATAACTAGTCATATACTTGAATAGTTTTTATTTTTCTAGTGAAAATTGTTTTACAAAATATTTGAAGCCTAGCTAGGCATACGAAAGGGGAGAGGATATAAAAAAAAGTATATTTGGGAGCTTGAAGAAGTTTATATTAAATAATACCTGTACATTTTTTATAACTTTTTAAAAATATATTTATTTTTTAGTTGTAGTTGAATATAATACCTTTATTTTATTTATTTATATGTGGTGCTGAGGATCGAACCCAGGGCCTTGCCCGTGCTAGATGAGCGCTCTACTACTGAGCCACAACCCCAGCCCCCATTGTTTTTAAAAAAGAATTAAGTGCAAAGGAAAGTGTTTAACAAAAAGCAAAAGTCCAATGTGCTAATCTTTAACTCCTTCCCACTTCCTAGAAAGAATCTCTTTAACTGTTGCTAAGTTCTAAGGTTATTGCAAAAGTTTCCAAACTATGAAGTTGCTATTTCCGCATGAGATTCTCACTCATTTGCTCCACCTCCTTTCCACTTAATTTAATACCATTTTAAATTTTTCTCCTGGATACTTTCATAATTTTCTTGATATTGAATATAGAACATGTTTTCTTATTTCACCAACATTGGGCAATGTCTCTCAGTTCTCAACTTTGTAAGTTCATTTTATCCTGATTTCTTTCCCTTTTCTGCTCCTTTTCCTATCTTCTATCTCTGTCATTTGAACACTTACTTCTACATTGTCAAGTTTGATAATGGTGTGTTATATAATTAAAAACGTTAAGTTTTAGGTGCTTATTATAGCAGCAGTAACATAGTAGCAACTGAAAGCATATTCATAGTTCCTGCTATGTGCCTGGCTCCTTATATATATTATATGTACTATTTATAACAGGTTGAATATCTCTTTTCTGAAATGTTTGGAACTGGTAGTGTTTTGGAATTTTTCAATTTTTTAAAGTTTTGGAATATTTACATATACACAATGATGCATCTTTGGAACAACCCAATTCTAAGCAGCAAGTTATTTATATTTCATGTGCATCATATATACATAGCTTGAGAATAATTTTAATCATCTAATTAACCTGTGTTTAGACTATGACCCATCACAATAGGTCAGCTGTGGAATTTTCCATTTGTGGCAACATAATAGTGCTCAAATTTTTTTCTCATGTCAATGTTCAAAATGTTTCAGAGTTGCATTTAGGATTTCAGATATTCAGCTCAACCTGTGTATACACATATTTATACATGGGGTGCTTTCATATATATTAAAGTTATTTTATTATTAGTGTGACCTTGGTGGTATAAATACTCTTATGGTAATATTATGGTTTCCACTTTATAGACAAGGAAATTTAAATTATTTAGCAGGTTGAATGTATTAATTTCTAAAAGTTGAAAGTCACTAAGCATTATTGTTATGGCTAGGTAAAATGTTTATTCTTCAGCTAATATATTTACAGTTACCATGTTTTCTTTCTTGTACATAGCTTGAGAATAAAGATAAACAATAAATTGTTTCCTTTTGTGAATCTAAATGTTGTTGTTTTTCTTTATCACCACCTTAGTTTTGTGCTAAATTTCTCAAATTACCTTTCTTTCCAGTCACCTCCTATAGGGCCCTTTATAGAACCCTTCAGTTTTCTTATCGGTAATTTCTCTACCTCACTTTTTTTCAGAGGTGACTGTTTAGTGTTTGTTTTGAGTACTAGAAGTTTTTTTAAAATTTTAAATTATGGTAATATATTAGATTTTTACATTGATTTCAAAAACATTTAATTGTGAAATTAGACATAATGCAGTTTTCTGATACCCTTTGAAATGAGTGGAAATATCTGTGCTCTGCCAGGTCATTGTAGGAGGAATTGATTTTTCTAATATCGCGTACATCCTTTGGGCACAACTCACTAAATCTATCAATTTTAAATAAAATATTTATTTGATAACAAAAGCTCAAAATGTAATCAACTTGAAACAAAATAATTTCAAAATAAATTTTTTGCCACCTATTCCTACCCTAAATAACATATTCTGTTGGTACTCAGTAGAACTTCATTTGCATAGTTCTGCCTGGATGTCTTGTTAGCCTTGTAAAGTCACTTAATCCTTTTGTGCTCATCCTTTGTTTTATCTCACACTTAGGTTATACTGGCAACACTTGAAAGCTGTTGTTGTTGTTGTTGTTGTTTTTGGCCTTGGGGATTGAACCCAGGGCATTATGCATTTGAGACAAGCACTCTACCAACTGAGCTATATCCCTAGCACTGAAAGCTGGTTTTGAGAACAATTAACTTAAAGAGTCCATAAAATACAGTGGTCCAGATTAGGGCATTGGAGTCAGGCTACCATGAGTTCAATGTATCTTTGGACAGACACATTGGTGTCTGTTCTTCAGTTTCTTTGTTTGTAAAATGGGGATGATAATAGCTAATTCACAAATTATAAAACTCTACATAGTATTTGTACTAGTAAACGTTCAGTAAGCTGTTACTTCTTCCACTCTCCCATTACCAATCCAGTGGTATCTACTCAGTCTAGCCCCTCTACCACACTTGACCATCCTAGAGTGAAGAGTTCATTTTAGTTTCCTTTTTAAAGTCCTCAAGCAGATATCCTTTGTTTCCCAGATGTAATTGCTCTTTGTAACTGTTATTGAGGCCAGTCTGTCCAAATAAAGAATTAGAAGAACTCATGGCCAGGTTTGGCTGAGGGGAATCTGTTATCCATGTCTAGGTTCTTTCCTTGAATGGCAAATATCATCTTTTGTTCCTCTTTCACATTAATGTTGGTTCATACTTACTTGCTGGATGATTGCTGCATCTTTTGTTAATTGTTTCAAAATCCAGGCTTACCTGTATTTCTGTAGATGTGGGTATGTCTGTACTGGTTGACTATTGTACAGATTCAGGCAAATTGAGAAATTTAAGAATAATTCTATAATTCTTTAAACCTTTTGCTCATTTTTACATAATTATTTTTAGAAATGACTTTTTGTATGTATTTTTTTCCTAAACTATGGAAATATATGGCAGAATTCCCTGTAACTTTAATGTCACCTAAAAAAAGTAAGTAACATTATTAAAATGTGAAAATGAGTAAAGTCCCATAACAGCCATCTTTTATTTTTCTTATTTGTGTGTGTATAAACATTTCATGTTGTTTTGTGGATTGATCACTGAGTTTGTTACTGAATGAAAGAATTCTGTTGCTATTTTCAAGTGCCATTTCTCTTCCAGTTGTTCCATGTTTTTTTAAATCCCTTTTCCATTGACTGATAAACGTTAAGTTTGGGATTGTATTGGTTCTAGTTAGCCTCATTGTTCAGATAAGCTTTCCTTCTTCTTCTTCTTCTTCTTTTTTTTTAAATCAGACCAATTGTTGAAATGTTTGCTGATTTACAATCTTACCGTCTTTTAATATTAATTTTAATAAACATTATGGTTTAAAGTCAAATGGTGTTTTAAAAGCCTATAAACGCCAGCAGCCTATTTTGCTTCACCCTTCCCCCAAAACATCACAGTCTCTCTCTCACACACACACACACTCACACACACTCACATACACACATACCACACACATACACTTTCTTTTTCTCTCTTTCTCTTAAGGCCCCTGCCCCCTGTTACACTGTTTAGTTGTTTCTGTTGGTCTTTACCTACCTATTTTGAAATCTTTGTAAATTGCTGTCTCCTCATAAGTTTTATTTTTTATAGGAATGCTTATTACTTTTTAATTTTGAATTAAAGAAATATCAACTTGTTTAGTTGCAGTAGAAAAGTGGATTGTAGATGTCCTTTAAGTCAGAATTAACTTGATACATTTCTCTTTGCTACTTGGAACACTAAATGTACATTTAAGGCAGTAATACAATGACGGAATTGAAGCATAATGTTGGTGAAATTTGTTTCTTTTAAAGATTTTTTTCATTATATTTGATATCATAATGTTGGCATATTTTGTGGATTTTTTTTCTAGTTTCTCAGGAAAGTGAGTACTAAGTCTCTTTTCCTTTTTAAATAATGAATGTAGGAGGGGCTTTAAATCTTCCTTTGAGGACATGTTTTCTTTGTCCCTAAACTGCTTTTTATATTAAGTGCTCTTTTCATTGTTCTCTTTTTGTTTTTATTTTTTGTATTTCATTAGAATATGATCAATCATTATAATCTATTCAAACATTTTAAAAGGGCATTTTAAAGTTTATAATACCTCATGATTGATTTTTGTTATTCTATGGACTCATATAAAATTATGTGTTTTCTTCAAGGGATAGAAAGTTTTTTACATAATTATTAAATCAGTTGGGGGTTGCTTTAGTTCATTTTATTAAACCCATAATCATTTTATTAGATCTGTCCATTTATGCCAAAATGTGTTGATTTCTTGTTTAACAATTAAATATACTTCAAGGTTTTCTTAAATATTAAATTCTTTTGCCGTATGTAACTTAGCTTCTTACATGGTTTTTGTTGCTTGAGGCTTTTAACTTTGAAGTCCACATTGTTTGATATTAATATAGCACTTGTGCTTTCTTTGGGGGAACATTTAGCTGATATTTCCTTCTCTCTCCCTCTCTCTCTCTCCTCCCCCTCCCCTCTCCTCCCCCCCTCCCCTCCCCTCCCCTCCTCTTCTCTTCTCTTCTCTTCTCTTCTCTTCTCTTCTCTTCTCTTCTCTTCTCTTCTCTTCTCTTCTCTTCTCTTCTCTTCTCTTCTCTTCTCTTCTCTTCTCTTCTCTTCTCTTCTCTTCTCTTCTCTTCTCTTCTCTTCTCTTCTCTTCTCTCTCTCTCTCTCTCTCTCTCTCTCTCTCTCTCTCTCTCTCTCTCTCTCTCGGGATTGAACCCAGGGGTACTTAACCACCGAGCTATATTCACAGTTCTTTATTAGTTTTTATTTTAAGGTAATATCTCACTAATTGGTTAGAGCCTCACCAAATTGCCAAGGCTGGCCTCAAACTTGCAAGCTGCTGGGATTATAAGCATGTGTCACCACACCCAGCCAACTAGTATTTCTAGGCTCATTTCTTTATTTTAAACTTTTCTCAAACTTATGTCTCTTGTAAAAGCAATTTGTAAGTGACCCTTGTCTTTTTAGATCTGACACTATCTTCCAGTGGAAGAATCTAGCTCTTTCATTTTTATTGAGTGATACTTCTTTTTGTTACTATTTTTTTACCTTGTTCATTAATAATGATAATTATATACTTATATAATTGTTAGTAATTACATTTGACTTTTGGATTTTTCTTAATTCTGCTATATTTTCAAATCTATAACCACTTCCCATCCCCTTCTCACCTTTTTTGAGATATAGTCTCACTATGTGGCCCAGGCTGTCCTCTAAACTCCAAGGCTCAAGAGACCCTACAAGATTGAACCTTTGGAGTATCTGTGACTGCATCTCGTGCCTGGCTTTCCATTTTCCCTTTGTTGATATGATAGTTCTTCTGAACCTTTCTATTTCCTTACTGGCTACATTCCCTTTTGAATGCCCATAATTAAGATTTTTCTCACTGTAACATGAAAAAATATATGAGCATTTTCTTAATCTTGACAATACTCTGCCTTTCCTAATTGTAGGTCCAGATTTCTTCTAGACTTTTCTGTCAGGAATTTATATTGGTCACTTATGTTACATATTCACATAGTTTATTATTCATTTCGATTTAATTCATAAAGAGCACGTGATACATTGCACTCCATTTCTTTCCCTTTCATCTTTCCATACATAAAGTATTTCTTTTCTAATTTGATTTTCATTTGGTTAGAATCCCTTCTCTAGTCCCTTTCTTAGATGGGGCAGGGGGATTGTGCTCCTTGAATTGTTAAGTGCTGACAGATAGTTCACATCAGGTGCAGGATGTTTGGGTTGTACAGTAGTTCTCCCTTATTCGTGGTTTTTCTTTCCATGGTTTCAAGTATGTGATCAATGATAGAAGAAAAATATCAGATGGAAAATTCTCCAGTGGACCATTCATAACTTCTAAATAGCTTTTATTACAATATATTGCATAATTGTTCTATTTTTATTATGTAATTGTCATGATTTCTCTTACTGTGCTTAATTTATAAAATAAACTTTATCATTGGTACATATGTATAGGAGAAAACATTGTGTGCGTAGGGTTCAGTTTTATCCAGGCATCTCCTGGAAGTCTTGGAAGATAGCTCCTGAGAGTGAGAGGGATTACTGCTCTTCTTTTTCTCACAGTCATCCAGATGTTGTGTTACTTTGTTTTAGAATCTTGTGTTACAAATGAAAAAATGCAATGTTAATTTGAGTCTGTTTCTTTTGAGTAATTATTGTTCCTTGTAACATGTCACTTTTCTTTTTATCCTTAAAGTTCAGCAGTTTTAGTGTACTGTTCTGGGTGTGTGGTTTATGATTAGTCTTGTCTGCATTTTGAAGAACCCTATGGGTTGCACTTCAGTCATATCTTTAGTTTGTAGAAACTTCTTCCACATCAGCCTTCACAATTGCCTCTTCTGTCTTTTCTGTTTCCTTCTTCTGTAGACGCCTCTGAAATGTATGGTATGTTAGGTTTCCTCCAACTGTTCTTCAGACTTCCATTATTTTGCCATTGTTTTTAGTGCTTGTATTTTTGCTTTTTTTCCTAGAATTTATTTTTCATATTCTGTTTGATTCTTCATAAGTAATCATACTGTTTTTGACATCAGTATTTAATCTGTCTCTTCCAGAAGATTTATTAGGTATGTGATCATTCTTATTTTTGCTACCCTGAGACTTGTTATTTATATGTTATTTATATTTATATGAGACTTGTTATTTATATGTGTAGGGGCTCAGGTTGAACTGGTAGGAGACCTTAGGTGTTGTAATGTATAAGCCAGAGAGGTGTGGGCATCTCAGCCTGTACTGTAGCAGCAGGCATATTGCCTGATTCCTATCTGCATACCAGGGAATGCTTTGCCTTCTTTCTGGTCTCATTTCCCATCCCCAGGAGCAGAGCCCATCTCCCTCCTATTGAGTGCCTTTGGATCTAGCTTGGAACCTTTGCTGATGAAGCCCGGTACCACCAGCTTTTTCTCTTAGGATATCCAAAACCCCACAGCACATTCTTCAAGCCCCACTGCCTCTCACTCCAGAGCTGACTGGTTTAAGAGAGGGTTGGATTTGTGGTTGAAATGGAAGAGGTGAATCAAATTCAAGGTTTTTCCCACCCATAATTCTGAGCATTTATACTTTGTTCATAGCTTCAGATGGTATATCTTTGCTCTGTGTCATTTGACATGTTTTTAATGACACAACAGAAGAGACTTTTATTTGGGAAGCTGCAGTTTGACCATCATAGTTTTTCTTATCCCTACATAGGGATAACCTTTTGGACTATATGTCAGTTTTTAGGCAGTATCCTTTTTAAATGCAGTTCATTCTTTTAAGAGAATTATTAATTTTGATAAATAAAACTTTGAGGCATATGTGTTTGTATGCAAATTTCATTGAACAAAATGTGATTGATGTGAAAATCTTGCACAAGGCAGAAACCAGTTAAAGTCAGACAGAGAGGAAGGAAACAGGAGTTGAATCAGCTTTGAGTTACCAGTGGGAAGAAGACACAGAGATAACATGGAAATTGAAAAACCACACATAATCAAAAACCTTACTTTGGCCAGTAGTTACCACCTCTTCTTTTCTTAAGCCATCTATAAGAGTGCTGACAACTAGTATTAGAAAAGATTATACTTTAAAGAGACCTGTTGTTTGAAATTGAAATAAGGAAGCTTTCCGTAGACATGAAAGAATGAAAGAAAATACTATACCTTATATTCACAGATTGTAAAGTTAGTGCAAATATATGGGTATTTATATTTAAAAAGTCATTTTCCTTAAATATTTGAGATTTGAATTATGCAGACATGTTCTCTTTTGTTGGATTGCTTGATATTCAGTTTGTCCTAATCAGCCTCAGGCAAAGGGAATTTGAATTATACAACATGTGTAAACTTCACATTGAATGGTAATTAGTCTGTGATGCTTAGTGGCACTTAATATTGAGGTTAATGGTTCAATAAAACTTTTAAAAAGCCACTGACTAGATTGTGTGTGTGTGTGTGTGTATGTGTGTGTGTGTGTGTGTGTGTGTGAGAGAGCGAGAGAGAGAGAGAGAGAGAGAGAGAGAGAGAGAGTGTGAGAATATGAATGTGTTTGGGAGATTGTGTGTGTGTGTGTGTGTGTGTGTGTGTGTGTGAGAGAGAGAGAGAGAGAGAGAGAGAGAGAGAGAATGAGAATATGAATGTGTTTGGGAGATGTGTGTGTGTGTGTGAGAGAGAGAGAGAGAGAGAGAGAGAGAGAGAGAATGAGAATATGAATGTGTTTGGGAGATGTGTGTGTGTGTGTGTGTGTGTGTGAGAGAGAGAGAGAGAGAGAGAGAGAGAGAGAGAGAGAGAGAGAGAGAGAGAGAGAATGAGAATATGAATGTGTTTGGGAGATGTGTGTGTGTGTGTGTGTGTGTGTGAGAGAGAGAGAGAGAGAGAGAATGAGAATATGAATGTGTTTGGGAGATGTGTGTGTGTGTGTGTAATCAATGCAAGTTTTTATTCTGTGTCAGAAACAATTTAATGCCTGACTATATATTTAAGCAACTGTTTCATATTTATTATATGTATGAATATGGAATCTGGTGGCATATATTTGAACTTTGTCATTTATCACAGACCCAGGCCAAAGGAAATGCTGTTCTATATAATAGAAATCATTCTCTCTCCTTTTTGTTATTTTTAAATTTTTATTTGTCTAGTACATTGTTATGGAATGCATTTGTCCTCTTGACTTTGAATTCTTTTTTAGCTTAAAGAAAGCTTTTTGAGGTAGGAATTACAAAAGGAGAAGGAATAAGAAGGGTTGGGCCACTTGCTTGTACCAAGATTTGTTGAGTGGGTGAAAAGGTAGCACTAAGTACCTTGACCTACAGAAAATAAAAAGTTTTAAGAACTTGTATTTCTCGAGTTTTGTATATGCATGTAATTAAGAAAAGAACTTAGAATTTCTGTGACATAATAATCTGTTTCATATACCACTATGTACCTTGTGTTAAGAATTTCAGCTTGTTCTGAAGAAAGGCTTTTAAAATATATCAAGGAAAGGCCCCTGAATAAGTTTTGTTTTGTTTTCCTGGTGCTGAAATATTACTATTTTTAATGCTTAGCATTAGAAATATGTTGATAGTTTACAAATAGTGTATTTTCAGAAGTTACATTTATAAAAATATGTGTCATACTCCACATAGGTTGAATATTAAATAGCAGTGCTTGGTGTGTTAGAGCCATAATTAGACTACTGATTGCAAATTGCCAAAATTTAGAGTCAACAAACCAATTTAAAAAAAAAAAAAAAAACAAACCTCAAGGCTATTAGATTTCAAAACGTTCTTCCTTAATTTAGTTTGTCCATTATACTTTATTTTAATTATTCACAGTATTGCTTAACATGCCAGGAAATGTCTTATAACAGAATTTATAAAATAATGCAGCTTCAGTAATATGAATTCTATCTTTAGCATTCTGTTTTTAAATCTCAGATTAAGATGTTTTGTAACGAATTGTCACTTTTGATCAATAAGAGCAAGATTTCACTTTAGTAACTTTACCATTTTATAATTTTGAAGCAAAAATGCTCATTTGAGAAAACAAGTGAAATAATTTGGCATATGTCATTTTGTTGTTGAGCAAATTAGACCAAAAAATGTAAGAAACAAAAAATACATATTCCCACTAAGAGCAATAATTTCTCGTTTCCCCATAGATTGAGTAAGTATTAGATTGTTCATTTCAGTGAAAAGTGTATGCCCTACCTATTGACTTTCTTGTATCATCCTAGATATTAAGGGACATAGGGTTAGTTTGCCTATCATGAGGCTTAAGTGGGTAAGTTAGAGATAAAAAATGATAAGCCTGAAGATGTAAATTCTAGTTGAAAATCTGGACATTTATTTGTCTTTGGTTCTATTAGGAGGTGGAAGTAAGCAAGAAAGCGCTCTTCTTTTAGTATTGGGGTGGGTTTTTGCATGTCCAGGATCTACTTCTGTTTCTTATTATTACTATTAATGATAGAGGTTCACATATAGGGTAAGTATGGCCTGAGAATTTTGTTCCTACAGAAAGAATATATAGAGGTTACACACCTTAAGTTGTTTATATTAGTATATATTATATTAGTATTGCTGACATTTAAAGTGAAGTAGGAGCAATTAACTCTTCCAAGTAATTGATAAAATCTTCAGTCCATTTGATGGTTAAGTTAAATCTTTGTTAGACTCCTTCTTTTTCACACTTATGGGTGGGAGACATATGCCTTAATTGATAGAACTTTGGACAGCATAAAAATAATAGTTTTTATCTGAAATTGAGAGTCATTTCCTTTTTGAGTGCTTGTGATTCTTGACATTGCAAAGTCGTTTACAGACTGGCGTCACTGTGTGTAGCTCGATGCAGTTCCCCGAATGAAGTCAGCGCTTCACTCCCTTGCTGTTTAGTTTATTCTGGTCCTTGGTCTCTAAGTACCATTTCATTCTTCTCTTTCTAGTAATTATTTCCTATCCTCCAGGACCTAATTTAATATTACTTTTCTATGAACTTCTGAATTCTTCTTCTTCTCGTGCCCCAAAAGAATTAAATATCCCTTTCTTTTGGTTGTCATAGCAGTTAAAAGGTGGGTCTTCCAACAACTGTCAATCATAGTTATTGAGAGTGAAGGCCATGTGTTATCCGTCTTTGTATCTTCTAGGAGAGCGCATAGTTAACATTTGTGAATTGAAATGTTTTAAAACTATGCTTTCAATGATTAAGAAAACAGTTTGCCTCATTAAATTCTTTGATCATGGTAACCTTTTCTCCCTATATTTCTTGCATACACTGTTCCCACCTGTTATACTGTGGTGGTTGGAGTATATTAAAATATTTTTTAGGAATCAAAGAAGGATCTCTTTGTGTATATCAAATTCAAGGAAATTGGCTTTTGACTCTTTATTGCCGTTAAGTTTTAAGAGTTTGATTTTCTTCTCCCCTTTCTGCAGGACCCTAATAGGAGTATTCATACCAGCAGCAGCAGCAGCAGCAGCAGTAGCAGCAGCAGCAGCAGCAGCAGCAGCAGTAGTAGTAGCAGTAGCAGCAGCAGCAGCAGTAGCAGCAGCAGCAGCAGCAGCAGTAGCAGCAGCAGCAGCAGTAGTACCAGTTTTTCAAAGCCTCACAAATTAATGAAGGAGCACAAGGAAAAACCTTCTAAAGACTCCAGAGAACATAAAAGTGCCTTCAAAGAACCTTCCAGGGATCACAACAAATCTTCCAAAGAATCCTCTAAGAAACCCAAAGAAAATAAACCACTGAAAGAAGAGAAAATAGTTCCTAAGATGGCCTTCAAGGAACCTAAACCCATGTCAAAAGAGCCAAAACCTGACAGTAACTTACTCACCATCACCAGTGGACAGCAAGAAAAGAAGGCTCCTAGTAAGAGGCCCCCCATTTCAGATTCTGAAGAACTCTCAGCCAAAAAAAGGAAAAAGAGTAGCTCAGAGGCTTTATTTAAAAGTTTTTCTAGTGCACCACCACTGATACTCACTTGTTCTGCTGACAAAAAACAGATAAAAGATAAATCTCACGTCAAGATGGGAAAAGTCAAAATTGAAAGTGAGGCATCAGAGAAGAAGAAGTCAGCGTTACCGCCATTCGATGACATCGTGGATCCCAACGATTCAGACGTGGAGGAGAATATGTCCTCTAAATCTGACGTGAGTAGCCTCCCTGGTGTTTCTCCCTTTTTTTGGGTAGTTTTCAGATTTTTATTTCAAATGCTTTTGTGAGAAGGAACGAGGGAAGAAAATGAATGCTAAACCCTGCAGAGGTAGCATGGAGATAGGGGTGGTCGAGAATTGAATTTCCGTAATGAATGGGAAGGAGGAAATGGAATCATTACGGCATCTGGAGAATTTTTTTAGACTATGATATTAGTTGTTAAAGGAAAGATATATTCTAGAGTGTAATAATGGATTATTTGTATAGCAACAGAAAATTTCAGTGCTCATTAACGTTGGTAACTATGCTTTTTTATTATTGTTGATTGAGGAAATGAAAGGTATACAATAAAACCTGACAACAAGGGAAGAATAAATTTAAAAGAGAAACCTAAAAAAACTGGGGTGGGGGGTATGGCTGTAATATTGATTTTTGAATCATTGTAATGAAATAATTTGTTTATATAATGGAAAAATGGCAGTAGTATTTTTAAATAGTTTTATTGAGGCAAAGTTGATGTACCAATATACTATGCATATTTAAAACATATAATCTGAAAAATTTTGATATTTGTATGTACTTGTAAAACCATTTTCATTGTGAAAATGAAGTCATTTTTTCTTCTTTGTGTAGCCACTGATTTGGAAAGGGGCTGTTATGTGTGGGATCTTCATTGTGTTTTCTATTGGCAGGATTATCCTCTGTGGGTACCTACAGGAGTGTCTGATCATCTAATACTTCCAGAGAATGTTATTTGATGTTGGGATTTAAGCTAATAATTACAGATTTTCAGAGTTGGAAGGGATTTTCAGGTTATCCATTCTAACCTCTTAACCAGTGTAAGAAATCTTATATCTCTGGTGACACAGCTGGTAATCAGAAGGTATTTGATTCTATTTCTGAAAAACAAACATCACTTACAATGAAGTTATCTGCTCCTCACTTTTCCTTTCTCTGATTTTAGTCTTCTCGAGTTACTTTTCAGTGACCATTGTTCCCCCGAAACTCGTTTATTTGGCTTATTAGTATTTCTAAACTATGGTCAAACCAGATGTCTAGCTAAAGATCGCTGGCAATTTTAGAATACTTTTCTTTCTCTTCCATGAAGTTACCTATAGATGGCCCTAGTTTAAATGGTAGCAAGGTGTAGGAAGCCTTTCCTTGTCTTGGGTTTGCACTATTCTGGGTAAAAAAGCAGTTGGAATCAGAATGTGGTAACAGTACCAAACCCCAGGAATACAGAAACCACTTTCTTTCACCCTACTCTCTGTAGCAATTTCAAACTTATCATAGAAGATCAAGTTAGGAGCAGAATGGCACAGAAAATACTGGCGGGTTGAATAATTTGTTCTTCCAGTGTTTAGTATTCGCTTAATAGTTATTGTCTGTAAGAGTCAAATGGGTTTGTTGCCGTATCTCAGGTATCTACTTTTCCCTTATGTGTTCCTACCTCGCTGCCTCTTCTTTAAGGCTTACTTGTAGTGGGATGTTACTTGGCACTGTTGTTTATGTTTGACTGTTGTTTCAGATCACCCTGCATTTCTATTAGGGTGTGACTAATCTACCAAAATTGTTGAGTTTAGCAACTTTGTCTTTCTATATTCTGACATATTGTGATTCATCTAGAATAAAGGTTTTCAAATTGTGAGCTGTGAGTCACTGGATGTGAGCTATGAAATCAATTTAGCATGTCTTCATCAGCGTTTTAAAAATCAGAATGCATTGTAATTAGTATGAGTAAGTGATGGTTACTGAAATTTTTATCTCAGAGAGGGTGTGTGTGTTTTTTACAGTGGTCAAAACTTTGTAAGGCACATATTTTAGAACATTTACTTACTTGTGAGTAGACCAAATTGCATTCATAAAGCACTACTGAATGTTCTTTCTACGTGAAACTATCAAAGATGGTCTTCCTCCTTAGGTAATTTTGTTTATTCTCTCTCTGGGTTTGTTTGTTTCTTTGTTTGTTTTGTTGTTGTCACTTGTTCCTTCTCTCTTGTATATTTTTTATAAAGTATAGCTTTCTTTTCATAAAATTATTTCTCGGTATATTTAACCAAAGCAATACCTTCAAAAATCTCTGGAACTAAAAGTTAGAATTATAAATTTTTCAAAGTGATGTATGACATGGTAGAGCTACAAATCCAGCTATTACAACAGGAGTTTTGTAATGTTTTCTGCATAGCATAGTAGAGGAATCATCTAAAGACTTTTTGAGTATGGTTTAGGTATGAAACCCAAGAACTATATTTCCTTTAGTTTTCTGGTAATAAATATTTTTATGGTTGCTGCTTGTGGTTTAATTTCTTAAACATAGATGGTATACCAGAGAGAATAGGTTAAGGCGGTGGGGTGTTTGCCATGTGTCCACAACCTTGCTATGCACAAAGTGGGTCAGGAGAGAAGCTGAAATTCCACTTATCCAGTGGTGAGGATAGCCTGTTTGTACTGTCTCCTACCCTTGGGCAGGGCACAAGAAACTGGAGGCAACTGCCATCAATAACAGAGCAGCATAGAGCCTCCCTTGGCAAGTAACTGATTTGTGTCATGGGGCAGGACCAGTGTCAGGGGCCCATTGTTCTGGGTGTGAGCATGATGATCTCTAAGTGATTAGATGGCCATATTTCTCTAAAGTTGTGAACAGCTTCATTTTTTGATTTTGAGCCAGATTTATGTTCATTTGTGGGGCTTTGAGTTGGCTGCTAATCTTAGATATGGCAGGCATAGATCATGGATTCTGGAAACAACCAAGCAAATAAAGGATACAAAAGAAATCAGAAGAATGTAAGAATGAGGAAGACTTGAGGAAGTGACTATTCACCTGGTTTGTCCATGAAGAAAATATCTTGATCCTGGTTTGTTGAAATTAAAAGGAAGAATATTTTATTTTATTTTAATTAGATGTTATTTGCAGTGCTAGGAATTGAACATAGGGCTTTGTGCATGCTAGGCATGCGCTTTATCATTAAGCTATATCCCTAGCCCCAAAGAATTAAAGAAACTTCTCCATAATCAAGTTTGATGCAGGTTTTATATAAAAATAAGAATCAGTATTATTAAGTTACATTAAGGAGTGTAGCTTATTGATTCAAATAGTTTTTTTTGTTTTTTTGTGGTCCTGGGGGTTGAACCTAGGGCCTTGTGCATGCAAGGCAAGTACTCTACCAACTGAGCTATATCCCAAGCCCTCGAATAGGTCATTTTGATCAGATTTTTTTAATATTATTTTTTAGTCATAGGTGGATACAATATCTTTATTTTATTTTTATGTGGTGCTAAGGATCAAACCTAGTGCCTCATGCATGCTAGGCGAGCGCTCTACCTCCGAGCCACAACCCCAGCCCCGAATTTTGATCAGATTTTTATATTCTTCATCTATGGGAAAGAGAAAAGATGACAGACACCCATGATTTATGTGTTGTGTATTTTTGGAAGGTTCACGTATTTGTTGAGAGATGGTTGGTGGGTAGATAGGGAATTAGGAGTCTGCAAGCCGGAGTCAGGCTGTGTTTTTTTTTTTTTTTAATTTTTAATATTTATTTTTTAGTTTTCGGCGGACACAACATCTTTGTTTGTATGTGGTGCTGAGGATCGAACCCGTGCCACATGCATGCCAGGCGAGCGCACTACCGCTTGAGCCACATCCCCAGCCCCCAGGCTGTGTTTTGAATCCCACTGCCACCAGTCATCTTGGGCAAACATTTAACCTCCTTGGTTTAGTTTCATTTTTATAAAGTGGAGATTATTATTAGGACCTATATTGTAAAATTATTGTGAAAAATTAATCTATCAATCTGGATAAAGCAGTTAACAAACTAATAAAACATCTGTTATTATTGTTATGTGTGACTTGGCTTCTGGGAATCTTTTATGACCTGTAGCTTTGAAGGAGATTTTATGATATTCAAATATACTGTAGAACTCTAGTGTCCTTTTTCAAGCACTTTAAGTGTGTGTGGTGGGGGCGGGGGGGATACTTGGAGGGTATAACTTCTCTGCATTCTTTCTGAGGGAGGTATGGTGACCTCCATATGCACATTACATGGTCACTGGAAAAATACAGGACAGAGTCTGAGTTATAAACCGAAAGTGAAGCCAAAATTTCCCAAGATTTTTAATGAAATGAAATAAGGACTATCACAATTAACGTTGCATTGGGTAGGCACTTGGTAGTTTTCTTTTTTTATTACAGTTGCTATTAAAAGAAAACATCCTCAGAAATAATTTGAGTTACTGTTAGTATAACCGAAGAGTAATTTTTAAATGCTTGTGATTCTTGAAATGTTTCTCATCTTACAAAAAACCCTGTTATTGTCACATGAACGTTGGTCAGTAATTTTCCCTACAAAAGAATTTGGGTGGGGAGAGAGTAAGGTAGGGAGGCAGGAGGCCTGTTTTATGGTGGGTGAACATTCAGTAAATATTGAAAGCATGGTAAGGGAATGTTTTTGTTGAGAATATTTTACATTTAAGAACATTGATAATTCCCAGGAGGGTGAAGCAGTTTTTGGTTTAGGAGTTTGTTGTTTTGGAGATATAAATGTCTAAAATACTTACAGGTTAGTAAAAAAGTGACTTACTGGTGATTCACACTAACTAGCACCAGGAAAGGGCAAGCATCTGAGTTTATCAGTATTAAGTAAAAGTTTATAATTGCGATTTTTATTAAGCTGTTTGTACTTTAATTGATAATAAAGAAGAACCTAAATATCTTTCACTCCTTCTGTAATTCCTCTGTGTTTGTTTTTGTTTCTCCTGTAACTCTGTTTCTGAATAGGCGCCTGTAAAATTGATTCTGCTTTGTGATAAGAGGAACTTTTGTATCCATACCAGAGAAGTGGGGGGAGGACGATTAATAAGAATTTTGAAGTTAACTCTTTATGATTGGGTTCAGTTATGGTAGCAATTTCCTAATCCTCGCCTTCATTACTTTTCTAGAGGTTTAATCCTAACTCACAAATGAAGAAGTTCAAAGTTTTAATTATCTTCCTTGAAAATGGGCAAGTTACATTTGACAAAATGTTACAGACTTCAACCTGCAGTGTGAGCAATGAGATTTCCATCACATCATTTGATGGTTTCGGCTCACCAGAATGTCTCCCCCCCCCTAAAAATCTTCTTGAGGAAGAAAAAATGAAATCTTATCATGTGGTGGCATTTTTCACAGGGCTGGCTGGTGGTTCAGATACAGGATGAATACTTCAGACCACCTTAGCAGAAGTTTCTTTCAAAAAGGTAAAAAAGAAAGAGAAGGAAAAGAAACTTCCCTTCTTTTGTTGGGCCTCACTTCCTCCAGCCCCACCCTGCTCATTGCCCTGCTGAAACTGTCTGAGCTGGCAGTAAATGTCCTGCTGTTGAAGCATTGGCCTTAGGTTTTTATGTGATGGAAGGTTGTTGCAGTCAGAGAAGAAGGTCTTTATTGTGTTTTCAAAGTGGCTTTTTAATGACTTGTAACTCCAGCACATGCAGGAGCTGTAAAGTCTGAGTATGGTGAGCCAGAAGCAGCAGAGGCCATTCATTAAAGGCTGCCTGCTCTCCCGGGGCTCTCATTGTGGGCTCCTGGTTTTTTATGTTTTATAACTAGAGGTAAAAATACCTGAAGGGGTTGCAATTCTTCCTTGGGTAGGTTTGGCTTAGTGTGGAACATTAATTAAAACAATTGGAAAAAAGTTAACTTTGCTGTATTCAATGGAGTTATTTCACGCGCCCCTGCTTTCAGATGCTTGTTTGTTTTCTGTGTTGGATGTGATAAGATTGAAGAGGATCCCATCTAGCCAACCTGCTGTTCATTTATTCATTCATATTCCAAAAAAAAAAAAAATGATTAGAAGCAGTTAAAGAGATTTAAAACAAAAACAACAACAAAAAAACATTAGTGGCCTAATTTTCCTCTCTTGTTTCAGTACACACTAAGCCCAGTGTGATATCTTATATTTTAAATTAAAGAATTTCTTAGAAGCCCTGAGTATTACAGGATTATGAACAGACGGGGGGCTCTATAATGACTGAGTTGATTGTCATCAACAATTGCCAACACCCAGCATTGTATGAAAATAGTATTGTTTGCAACAAATTGTGGAGCCTTCTTCAGGATTGCTGCATTGTTGTTTTGCCTTTATGGTTCATGTAATTCTCCTTTCTGTCACCTTTAGCCACAGATGTGAGTCAACATGGTCTTTGCAAAATTGGCTTTCCCATACCATAGATATGTCTTGTAGCTATAGCAAAACATTTTTTTTTTCCTGCACAGTGTTAGGGATTGAACCCAGGACCTTGCATATGCTAACAAGGGTTGTACTTCTGAGCTACATCCTCAACCCTAAACTTTTTTTGATGCTTACAGTATAATAGTCACCCTGCTAAGAATTTGACATGTTTTAATTCATTTAATCTTCAAAACAATACTGTGAAATAGGTATTATCACCATTTTAGAGATGAGAAAACTTAGGCTCAAAAGGTTAAGAAACTTCTCAACATTACCATGTTTGAAGGTGGTGGAGCCAGAATTTGGACCCACTTGGTAGGGACCTTCCTTCCTTCCTTCCTTCCTTCCTTCCTTCCTTCCTTCCTTCCTTCCTTCCTTCCTTCCTCCCTCCCTCCCTCCCTCCCTCCCTTTCTTTCTGGTGGTGCTGAGGATTGAACCCAACATTATCATGCATTAGGGAACTTTCTTAAGAGGAACTTGGCAGTTAAGCAAATCTGTTTTTTCCATGGATTTATATTAAAACCACAGAGATGTACTTCAGGAGTTGATTTCATTTGCTATGAAAGCCTTGGATCTCATTTTCTGTCCCACTTCATGAATTGTATTTCCTTGACCTATTATTGGTTTGGGCTTTTCCAGGAGCCATTAGGAGGCCACAGATTGTCCCCACTGGTGGAGTTAGTATGTACATCCAAAACTCAGGGAAGAGCTATGAAACATCCAGGAACCTGCAGCTCCTCTTAGACATCCTCAATTAAGACAAAACAGACTTTCATGGCTCTACTACACATTATTATATAGTATCAGGATTATTTCCCTGATCCCCAAATTTGTCCCACTTGCTTTTGTCTGGGACTTTATGTTTAACAGAGCTGAGCTGCAATATCAAGCTTTTCCAGAAGGTGCCACCAAATAACAAATGGTGTCCTCCAATTTGGAGACTCCTTTTTGAATCTTCTAGTTAAATTTTGTAGATTTGTTTTATAATCTAGGTTATTAAAAATGTAGGCTGTGCTTTCTTTGAATTAGGAGACAAGATAATGCGATGGTAGAGTTTTGGTGTCTATGTAATTATTTAACCAAGTTTGAGAAATTATTCTCAGTAGGCAACAATTTATGGCTATAAACTTTCAAGGCAGTGTCAAGGTCCACAAAGAAAAATTACCCTTAAGAGGCTTCTTTAGGTCACCAAAGGTGACTGCACAGTGAGATGTTCCCAGATAAAGTCAAAGATCCTTCTATAAGAAAGGAAAAAAAAAAATGGGAAAGCATTTGTTAAAGCATTCAGAGACAATACATTTGGTTTTGAATTCTGAAAACACAGAGGATGGAATATGAGAGAGACTGAGCAGGGAAAAATATTCAGAAACCATGGCATAGAAAGGAAATTTTCTTGCATTTCTTGGTCATGGGAAGAAAATATATGTTTGGGGCCCTCAGATATTCTATGACTGATTAACTAACTGTGGTGATTAGTAGAGACTTCTGTCTGGGACCTCAGTGCTGAGAATTGTGGTGTGGTGCTATATTTAGAAATTAAATTGCAGACATTTGCTTTATTATGTGGCTGGGTTTTTTTAAGTATGATAAACCATTATGTCACCCTGAGTTATGGAAAACATTTTCTTCCAAACATATTTAACATAATTTCTTGATTATGCTAATGATATTCAGTAACAATTAAATATGATTATCGTAGGTACTTCCTATCTATAAGCACTGTATTAGGAAGTATAGATAGTAAAAATTGGAATTTTAAGCTAGACTCTGAATGAGAGAAGGCATAAATTAGTGGAGATGAGGGTATGAGGAGCAGTAAGAGAATTGGCATTCTTAATAGGAGGAGACAGGTTGAAAAAAATCAGTCAATGGCACGTGTAAATAGTATGTGTCCTTTGCACTGCAAATAGAGATCTTATAAATAAGACCCTTCAGTTGGTTGATCAAAACTGCTTATTAAGAATGAAGGAATCTTTGTTGACCGATGTTAATTTCCTTTATACTTTTATATTTATTATATGCCCCCCCCGGTTTACTTTATATTCTGTTACTTAATTCCTACAATGGGTGAGATAATTTCTTTAATTCTAAATAAATAAATAAATAAATAACTGGCAGCGGAATGTATTACAATTCTTATTATACATATATATCACAATTTTTCATATCTTTGTATATAAAGTATGTTGACACCCAATTTGTGTCTTTATACATGTACTTTGGATAATGATGTCTATCACATTCCACCATCCTTGCTAATCTCCTGCCCCCTCCCTTTTCCTCCCACCCCTTTACCCTATTTAGAATTCATCTATTCCTCCCATGCTCCCCCTCCCTACCCCACTATGAGTCAACCTCCTTATATCAGAGAAAACATTCTGTATTTGTTTTTTGGGGATTGGCTAACTTTACTTAGCACTGGGTGAGATAATTTTTATTCCCTTCATACAGGTGTGAAATGGGCAGATCCAGATCTCAAATTCAGTTTCCCTAATATTAAAACTCAGGCTTTTTTTAAAAAACTTTTTTTTCCTTTAAGTTGTAAAAGGACACATGTCTTTATTTATTTATTTTTATGTGGTGTTGAGGTCCAAACCCAGTGCTTCACACATGATAGGCAGCACTTTTCTTTTCTACTTTCCTAACCTCTAAACTCAGGCTTTTGTACCACAACTCTGATTAACTTTGTTGAGAAAAAAAAAATCACATTCAGTTAAAACCACTGTTTTTTTTGGGGGGGCGGTGTATGTCATAGGATTATTTATAACTTAAAATTTACAAAATAATGCCAAATTGTTTTCAAAATCATTGAATCAATTTAAATTAAAACCAGTGTTTCTTAATAAACTCTTTTTAGGAAATTGGTAGCATGAAGATTTCTACAATCTGGTTTCTGACCTTTGGTAGTGGTGCCACAGTACAATGAAAAGGGAAGAACAAGAAATATAGTAATAGCCCGGGAGAACTTGAGTATGAATGGCAAGTGCTAGGAGACCCAGGCATGATTTCTAAAACGCTGGTTGAGTCCTGCTCTGTATACTTCAATGTCATTTTCTAAAAGGCAGAATTGCAAAATTGAAAAGCTGTGGTACCTAGAGTCTGTCCAAGGGCCCGTCACCAGTGCAGTGTCTACTAGGTTGTTCATATACAGTTACTGAGGGCTATAGTTTGTTGTATTGCATTATCTAAAGTCTGTACTCATGAAGGATGTAAAGAAGGAAGATAGGGTGTCCTTTTTCTGGAAATAGCCATACCTGGCTAATAAATCTTCTTATCTTTGTGGGCTTAGGAGGAGTGGCCCAGGAAGTTGGTCCAAGAGCATATACACTTGGAGTCAAAAGATTGGTTCAGCTTACTAATGGTGAACTCTAAAATGTGAATTTTAGTGACAATATCTAACTCATGAGATTGTGGATGAAAACTGCCTTTCAGGTATCAGTTGAAGCAAAAATATCAATTATGTCATGGAAAAAACCTTATTGTTTGATAAACTCATGATTATATTCTGTGAAGACCTGATATTGGTGGTATTCTTATAAAGATTGAGAGGTGAAGCCACTCTTCAAAAACTTAGTGATTTTGTAATCCATGGTTACAACATTTAAAAAAATTCCTGCACCTATTTCTAAACTTTGAAGTGCCATGTGTCCTAACCATAGATTTTCATGGGAATCAAAGCAGAATCTTTTTGAAAATGAACTCTAAGTTTAAAAGATTTAGGATCTCACACTTTCCACTGAAGGTGGCCTGATGCGTGTTCAGTAGTATAAAGTACTCACTGTATTTTCAGGTTTCCTTTTCTTCTGTTTTATTTTCCAATGTGGTTTGAATTAAAAGTGAACCTCAAACCTACTGGTGATCTTGTGATGCCTTATTTTAAAGTGGTAGTTTATTTGATAATCTTGAGGGGAAATCAGGCAGGGCTAACTTACTACTGCTTACCAAGCTTGCCTTCATTGTCCTGCAGCTTTGAGAGCCTTGCACTAAGAAGTCCCTTCCTCCCTTGTAAAGGTAACTCATGCGTAGTCCTCCGTGTTTTGTGTAATAAAACCATGGAATCTCATAGTTTACGATCTATGACCCTCCCCCCGAAAAGAAAAAAGGTTTGAGGGATGTGGTATGCCATCTACTGCCCATCTCTACCCTCATTGGGCTTGTAGACTTTAATAGTTCCATGGTCTCTTTTTCTCTCTCTTTACAAACTCTGCCAAAATTAATGAGTATTCTTTTCAAAGGTTTAAGACCAAATTTAGAAACCACACACAGTGTCTTTTGTACAGCATTTACTTCATGATTTAGACAACCACAGAGTCTTCAAGCAGGAAGAGACTTCAGAAATCATCTTTTGCAGAGGAGGACTTGAGGCCAAGTTTAATAACTTGTACAAGGTCACATGATATCTTACTGCCAAAAAAATTTTAAAAGGCCTAGACTGTCATTCCTAATTGGCCTGCCATCACCGTGCATTGGGTTAGTTTGCGGTCTTTCACATATCTCTCACTGGCTTTCCCAGATTCTCCTCTCCTAGAACATTTTAAAATGCTTCCTAGAGAGCTCTTACTCTAAGAAGTCCCCACACACTTACTTAAAACCACCAGCTATACAGCTGATGTCACCTCTTGGCCCTGCATCTCAGCATGCACCCCTCTCTTGAATGAATGAATCTTATATTTCACGTTCTCAACAAAATTCCATCTGAAATGCTTCATGTCTTGTTTAAGTAAAGCTAAGTGCCAGTGGATGTGACAGAGGTTAATTGGTGAAAATTTGGATAGTCATTTTGTCTTGATCATCCTCATTGGTCTCAGGATAATCATGGCATAGTATATTTCAAAGAGGAAAACCAGTAGGCAGAACAGAAAATGACATATTTAGGTCTCTGGCAAATCAGACATCTTAATTATAAAGCTATGAAAAAAAGTTTTAAAACCCTCTAGTATAAATGGAACCTTCACTCGGACAAACCAATGTTCTCAATCGCAGAGCACCTGGTCCTCCTTCCTCCTACCCACCTGCCTTTCAGTGTCTGCCTCTGTGCCCTGGATTGTTCCCCTTAGTCTGTCTACATGGGCTATGGGACATCCTGCACACCAGCTGCCACCCTCTACCTCACACACCCTCCAACTTTCCATTACTCCTGATGCTCTTTAGATTACAATCCTTTGTGCCCTACTCTTTGCTGATGGCTGTCTAAAAACTCTCCTTGATCTCAACCCCATTGTGGCCTGGCTCTTGTTATTGAAACCAATCTTACAACTACCACTTGAAAAAGTCACCAGTGCCTTGCAGAATTGAATACAGAAACCACTTTTAAAGAAGACAGGATTTAACCTTTCCAGCACCTTTGACTAAGTGTTCTGCTCTGCTTCTTGGCTCCCTTAAACCTACTGTGATCTCTCTGACCACTCTCTGTGAGTATCCTTTGCCTGAAGATCTTCTTCTTCTACCTTTACATTAGTGTTCTCCTCGTTTTCTATTGTGTGATCTTTCCCTGGATGGTCGCCTATTACCAACACATTTAAAAAAAAATATCTTCTCTGGCCACAACTTATCGCAAAAGCCACCAACTAGACAGCTCTGACTAGCTGTTACCCGTAACACACCACATAGCTAAAGCACATGTACTCTAAACTAAATATCTGTTGCAGATGCTGCTAGTTGTCTAATTAATATCCATTGACCCATTCTTCTTACTAATAGAATTTCAGTTTTGTTGGCATAATAGTAGGCCTATCAAAAAATTTCTTTCCCAGCCTTGCTGGCAGATAGATATGGTCATATGACAAAGTCTGTTAGTCAGCTTTTTGTTGCTGTGACCAAAATTACTGACAAGAAGAACTTAGAGGAGAAAAAGTTTATTTTGACTCTCAGTTTTAGAGGTTCAGTCCATGACTGACCAACTCCATCACTCTGGGCCTGAGGTATGGCAGAACATCATGGCGGAAGGAGTGACAGAGGAAATCTGCTTAGCTCATGGCTTGGATCTTTAATAAGATCCAAGATCTATAACTTTATTCATAGATACTTTTAAGTATGAATCTCTAAAATACAAGAAGAACAAAACTAGAATGCCATTACCACAATCTAAATCATAATGTTTAATATCATTAAATATCTTATCTAAATATCTAATCACTGGGCAAATTTCCAGTAGAATCAAAATATCGTGAGTCCTTTTTATTTCTGCCATTTTCATATCTTGCTATTTGTAAAAATATCTCCCAAGTCTGTCTAACCTGTACGTTTTGCCTCATCTCTCTTTTTTCACATCATTGTACAAGGAAAAAAAAGTAGGTTGTTTTAGAATTTCTCAGTTTGAATTTTGTTGACACAGTCTTTTGGTGTAATTTCTGTAAATGAGTAATCAAGAGGCCTGGTCATATTTGAGCTAGGGTTTTGGGTTTGATTTTGGGTTGGGGGAGGCAAGACTATGTTATAGGTAGGGTTATGGGTCTTTTTCCCATGAGGATACCTATTCTTTTTGTGTGATATTACCAATCATTGGTACTGAGGCCTGTGCATATTAACTCACTGGGAATGTCTATCTTTATTCCATCATTCTTCTTTGTTTATTAACGAGAGTTCACCTGTAAAGAAAAACTCTCCTCTTCTGCCTTTTGTCTAACTAGTTTGTAAAAGAAAAGTTTGTAAAACAATCTTGATTCTTTTCCTTTGTTAACCAGTTGTCAAGAGAATGAATTTGATTCCCTGGCTTCCTTCAAGAGTTTTAAATACTTTAAAATTTATTTGAAGTATTGCTTTTAAGTCTTTTTCATTCTGACCCTTTGCACCCTCATTTTTCTTTGCTCTCCTTTATATTTTAGTCATCCCAAAATATTAGCAATCCTCTGTTCCCCAGTGAAGTATCCCCAGACCTTTATAACCTGTTTAATTTTCACCTTTTCTTTTTCTTTTTTCTTTTTCTTTTCTTTACTTTCTTTCTTTCTTTTTTTTTCTTTTTTTTTTTTTTTGTACCAGGGATTGAACTCAGGGGCACTTAACCACTGGGCCTACATCCCAAGCCCTTTTAAAAAAATATTTTATTTAAAAATAGGGCCTTGCTAAGTTGCTGAGGCTGGCTTTGATCCCAAGATACTCCTGCCTCAGCCCGAGCTGCTGGGATTGTAGGTGTGTGACACTGCACAGCTCTTTCACCATTTCTTTGAAGTGTTTTTAAATAATCAGCCCCACCTGGTTATCCCTCCCACCTTTGTGCATTTTCTATTAACAGTTTTTGTATACTTAGAGTACAGTTGTTTTTTTCTCACGTTAAAATATTTTTCTCCTGATCAGTTGAACATACTGAAAGTAGAGACTGTCTTTTGTGTTCTCTCTCTCTCCTTTTTTTTTTTTTTTTTTCCTCCTTTACAGTACTGGGAATTGAACTTAGGGATACTCCATCACTGAGCTCCATCCCCTGCCTTTCATATTTTTTAATTTTGAGATAGGGTCTCATTAAATTGCCCAAGCTGGCCTTGAACTTGCATCCCCTCCTGCCTCAGCCTTCCGAGTCACTGGGATTACAGGTGTGCACCACTGTACCCAGTGCTGTCACTTAATTCTCCGATGTTTTAGCTCTTTCTGCTGTACCTGGCATATAATTAGCACTCGGCAAATATTGAGTTAGTGCAGAAATATATTAACACACATGTATTAAGTATTTATGATGAAGACTCCTTAACTGATTGATATTATTTATGGTTGAAGAGTCAACTCTAAATACATCTGAGCAATCGGGAGAAGTTTTGATTCATCCCCTTTATGGAGGTGGAGTCCACAGACCACAAGGAGAGAGTTTATTATATAAAAAGACAAGTCTTGGCCCTCCCAGAGGTACACAATGCAGGGTGTTAGCCACCCTTGTGCAAATAAGTTCGTAGAACAAAATCCAGGGATGTATTTTGAAGCCAAAGTAAGCAATGTATAATGCATTGATTGCTCTCTGCCTGCCTTTGCAGGCGAGCCTTTGTATTGGGGCACATAAACTGGCCCAGGGTTGTGAAGTTCTTCAGAATTCCCATGAAAGATCAGAGATTTCTTTTTCTTTTTCTTTCTTTTTTTTAAATGGATTCTACCATGAAGAATATTAAACCGCAAAAATAACACTGGGGAGGTAAGGACCACAAATTAATCTTTTATTGAGATCGCAGAGGGTTGTGAGCCTAAAATCCCAAAACATTTGCTTCGGTGTTTTAAAAAAGCAAATAGTTTTCAGAGAAATTACAATAACAGGATGTTGAAGTGAAAGAAATTTCTGCCTCTCTGTTTCCTATAGGGACCGTGCAGAGGCACGATAACGTGAAAGTTGTATGACCACCTTGTTTTTGCTGTCTTTGTGATCATGAAATATGATTAGATTCCCTCCAATGTTTATATGTGCTCGTGAAATTATTGCAACTGATAAAAATGCCACTTGTATATTGTATAAAGGTACTGGTTTTTCTCCCCTTCTGTTTTCTCAGATTGCATAATTGTCAAGACAGATTAGCTTAATTTAATAATCTTAATTTGGCAAAAATTTATTAAATCATCACGTTGTATGTCAGAAGCCTTACAATTAAATGTTTATTATAGGGGCTGGGGATATAGCTCAGTTGGTAGAGTGCTTGCCTTGCATACACAAGACCGTAGGTTTAATTCCCAGCAAACCCCCTCCCCCCAACCCCCCCAAAAAAGTTTATTGTAGAAAAATACAAAAAGTTTTAGTTCATAACCACACATAGCAAATATTGTGGAATAAAAGATATACAAAACAATAACACTGAGAGCAATAGATCGGGGATACAGTTAGTGAACATCTTAATTGTGCCTTTATGGCCACATTTTCTTTCAAATATGTATTTCATTGTGTTCACAGGAAACAGTACTCTTTTGAAGAGTGTTTTTTTTAAAAATCCTCATTACATATATAAAATAAAAATTATACCCCAATATAATATAACATTGTGAGAGGTTGAGCCTATTAAGAGAAAAATGTCATCATTTTGTATAAGAAAATATCATGACCGTCATCTCCCCTTTTCTTAAAAAATAGCATACCCTCAGCACCTTGAAAACTTACCATCTTAAAGGTATACTGAAATGTTTTTAAGTTACTTAAAGGTATACTAAAATGTTTTTAAGTCACTTCTGTCTTTACTCTGGGATCTCCTAAGTTGGCATTTGCATGCAGATGGGTCCTATACAGCCACCCTTCTCCCAGCCCTTACAGGGCCCTATACACATTTTCTATCACCAGAAGAAGTTCATACAGTGGGCCTGCATTGAATTTTCTCCATGCCCCTGAACATATTCACCATTGCCCATCACTGGCAGGTGCTTTTAAACCATGTGCTTCTGTTCCCAAAAGTTGAATGGTACACTCACCACCAAGTCAGTGTAGTTTTTCCCAAACATAAATGATCAGTTCTACTTTTAATTGCATTAGTTAATTAAATATTATGTAAGCTAATAATGTGCACAAAAATAATTGTTTCTATGAAAACTTCATTGAGACTTGAAGGGCAATCTCTTGAAAAAAAAAATTTGCTTTCAAACACCAATGGGGAAAATCTTGAGAATCCAGACAACTCTTGCATTCTAATAGCTATTTGAGTCTCTGGCTCTTGCTTATAAATGGTGAGTGTGAATGATATATTCAGAGATTGATGTATAAAAGATTTTTCAGACCATAATCAAAAATTCTTGATCATGCATGAAAAAATTGATTGATTGATGTATATTTTTAAGTGTTAAGTTTAGTAAAATATGCAAGGGGTGTGTGTGTGTGTATTAGTTTTAGCATCTTCTGCCTGACAGATTTCTACGAACCAAGTCCTCAGTGTTCCTCACTCATGATTTCAGGACCTTTTTCTTTGACTCTTAGGATAAGCCTTACTCCAGCAATAACACCCCGTGTCTATTTCTCCCATGGTTCCACTTTGACTGTGATCATCTTACTGACAGCTCACTTCTTGCACGCAGCATTTCCACTTGAGCTTATAGGTTCTGTCAGCTTTGGTGACATCTGCACCCCCTACGTTTGCCTTAAGCACTTGAAATACAGGCTGGAGACAGGAATCAGCTTGTAAATGTGGTGTGTTGAGCTAGGAAAATAGAGTGTCCATATTTTGGTGAAGAACACATATCATGGTTTTTTTTTCATTTTGTACTCATTTTTATTAAGACCTAAGTAAAACAAATTTTGAGGGGGTTTTTGCAACGTTGCATTTTGAAAAAAAGATCATGTTTTCCATCATCTTAAATATATATATTTATTTTTAATTGACATAATAATTATACATATTTATGGAGTATACTGTGACTTTTCAATACATAATTGTAAAACAGCTAAGTCAGAGTAACTGGCATATCCATCACCTTAAACATTTACCATTTCTTTGTTTTTGCAAATGATCAAAATCCCTTTACTAGTCGTTTTGAAATATATAATTAATTATGAGCAACCATAGTTACCCTTTTGTGCCATAAAACAATGGAAGTTATTCCTCCTTTGGAACAGAGGCCCCATACCCATTAACCATACTTTATTCATCCCTTCTTACCCCACCCCCTTCTCAGGCTCTGGTATCCACCATTCTGTTTTCTACTTCTGTGCCATCAACTTTTTAGCTTCCACACACATGAGAATGTGCCAGATTTGTCATCCTGTGCCTGACATTTCACTTACTACAATGTCCTCCAGTTCCATTCATGTTGCTATAAATAACAGGATTTAATTATTTTTAATGACTGAATAATATCACATTATGTATATTTACCATACTTCTTTATCCATTTTTCGTCAATATAAGACCATGTGTTTTTATAAATTAAATATCCCGGAGTTTAAAAACCTGGAACATGGTTTCAGGTTGGGCAAAATACTTATTAATTCAAGCTTAATTTCATAATTTCTGAAATGTGAATATCATCTAACAAAATTATTGATTAATCAAATAGGAAGCAAACAATACTTGGCATATAGTTGGTACTCTGTTAATGATAGTAGAATCTGAATATTTCTAAACCATTTCCTTTCATTTTTGGTTTTTGAATAAAGAAGGAATCCTGGCAATGCCCAGACCCATGGACTTAAGGGGGACTATTGTGTAAAGAGCTTCCCAAATTATAAAATTCTGTTAAAAAGATTTTTAAAAGATTGTTTTGATTTTAGACAAATTCATGGTCTGTGATAAGCATTTTCTTCTTTTAGGCAATAATTTTTGTTGTGCTTTGATGTGACCTTGCCATTATGAATGCTGTGTTTACATTTGTTAGTTAATTCTGCATGTATGCTTCACTTTGTCTTTTGGTTCAAGTGAATATTGATGTGAGGAGTCTGCTTTCTTAGAGAGCACATACCACAGGGTCCTGTATTCAGAAAATCTTGTAGATAGCTAGTTACTCGTGGTTTTCCTTCACCCTGTTTACCCAGTACTGGGCTGTCAGTACTTCTGTTGGCTCTTCAACAGCTTAAAGCCTATAAAAATGCAGACTTGGCTAACAGGTTTTAATCCATCTGAGGGCATGTAACCACCATGTACCACACAGGAAAAGATTTATTTTGCTTTCATTGTATGTAGTTGTGAACTGTGTCAGTAAGTCAAAGGCAAAGCTTTTAATTGTTACAGAAAGAACACTTAAAAGGTGTTTAACCTAAATTTTTTTTCCTGAATGCCCGATATCTTTTCAGGGGAGAAAGATGCCAAGCTTTTACTGATTAGTTCATTACAGAATAGAGAACACATAGCCAAGATGAAAAGGCAACATGATTTTGCATTAGATTCATAACTGCATGTTTTAAAGTAGCTTTAAAAGTTACCCCATTAGTACCTTTTAAAACTACCCATAAAATGCCACTTTACATCTGGCATCAGTTCTATTAATTTGACTATTATGAATATGTAGGAATATTTTTGAAAACTCCTGTGGTCTTGTAAAGCCTCCAGGCCCTTATTAGCTGAAAAATCTTGCCTTCTGCCAGGGCATAGAGCCAAGATAGATCCTTAAGTAGATAACATTTAGTGTTTGAAATAATAATAATGAAAGAGAAGTCCACATGGAGCTTTCAAGTTGTTATCCATTTGAAATATCCAGTATGGAGTTGGAAGCTGAGGGAGAAGATTAAGCAGATGTCAGGTTTGTTTCGGCAGGATGCACCTTGCCTCCAAAGTGTTTTATGCCCAGCATCCTGGGAGATGCAGTGACTAATTCTTTTGATCCATCTGTTGCCTTGGGAGACACTATGGATTGGTTGCTCCAACTGTTAGCCTCACAGGTGGTGACCAGTGAACTTGGGAAGATTATGGCCTTTCTTTACTCTCCTGGGGTCTTTCACCTGCCCTTCTCTCACATGGGTCACCTTGGACTTAAGCCTTTCCCTGCAAACACTCCTCCTTCCTTCTGCCCTGGGGGGAAAAATCTGGATACAACTTCTTTAATTTAAACAAGAAAGAAAAAAAAAATAGTCTAGGCTTTTGTATCTACTAGTCTGTCATTGTTTTCTAGAGCCTCATTTCCCCAAACTCTTTCCCTAACACTTTATTCCTTGTTTTCCTATCTTTTTTTTTTTTTGAGGAAGAGTTTAAAGATACCTCCTGTGTTGGTTGCTAGTATATCTTAAGCTAATGTCTAACACTTGAGGGTAAAGACAACCCCAGCCAAGGTGGAAGGGAGTTACAACGTGTTCCATACTTTGAGTGGAGCAATTATTTCCTCAAGATCTTGGGGTTGTACACCTAGACACAGAGCTGGCATCTTTTTCTAGAACCCAAATTTGCCTGTTAAGAATATTGAGTTCAGAGTTCAAAACCCAATTGAGTCGAATGTATGAAAGATGATATGTCTTGAGCTCTGTAATGTTTTGAACAATCAATTAAAAATAAATAAATAAATAAATAAATTAAAAAAAAAAAGAATATTGAGTTCAATAATCACCTTTCAATATGTTTTCCCTCCTTTCTAGGACTAAGGCATTGTAGCAGCCTCAAACTGCCAGCTCTCTAACTCACAGCCAATTGGGCTCAGTGTCTAGGTAGGAGGAACCATGGCTGCATTTCTTAAAACTGGTCCCCATCCTCTTGTTTAGCACAGCTGGTGTACACTATTTTGTGTACAGGTAAAGTTTGTCTGCCTTTTTGCCCCTATAAGTTGCATATACCTGAAAGTTTGGTTCTGATTGTGAAGGAGGTGCCTATTCTCCAAAGCTCACTTCCACCTTTTTCTTTGATTCCTCTGTATTTGATTTCTCTGTAGCCAGAACCCTGTGTGGGAATTCAGTCAACTGTTAGGGTTTATGAACTGCTTATAAGTCATCTTCCTCATCTGGAAAGAAGTAGGGATGGTGTCATTGAATGATTTGTTGGAATTGCTGTGAAGGGTAATTAAAATGAATGTAAATGTTATTATTTCAATATAAAGCTCTTTAGGAATAATAACCATTATTAATCAGTGCTGAAATGCAGTCAAGAAAAGCACCAAAAAAATCAAAAGCAATTGATTATATTTGTTTAAAAATCAGCGATGTCAGTTATAACTCAAGTTAGGGTTATCACTTCTTATTGCTCTAATTTTCTGTGATCTTAAAGTATATTTGCCTATTCCTATTATATGATTGGTGCTTTAAAAAAAAAGCTTGGCTAATTACTTTATAGGGGCAATCCTAACTTGTTTCTTGTTCAACTATTATTACTTCTGCCAGGGAATTAAATATAGTTATGTCAGGCATAGCTGCTGAAAGAGGAAGAAAGGTCTTGAATGTATTATAATCTTCAGTCATTGGCCTTTTCATAGCACATAACCTAAAACATTCAGGCCTGTGTATAATTACGTTACTGAATAATTTTGAAATTACAGGGAATTCTTCATAGCATGGCCCAGAATAGATAATGTAATGTCCTAGGAAAGACAGTGTTTCAGGTGAATAATAAGACTACTGAGGCTTGGAAACACAGCAGTCAACACCAGTGATAGCATGTGCACCACCTTCATGAGTAGCCTTCACACATCCTCAGATTGCAAAAACTGCCCATTGGAAAGACCTATGGTGCTTCCAATAAAACTTTAGAATTGAATTTGAAACATGTAATTAAGGAACACTTGAGAAAGATCATATCTGTCACTAGGTCCTAACTGGCTATTACACCTGTCTAATTTCCTCATTTATTGTAAAGTTGAGTAGAGAATGCAAGGAGCATTCAGTCTTTCATTGATACATTAGGATGAGGTAGAGGAAACATGCAGAGTGGGTATTCCTGAGGCAGGTGAGTAGCACTGGTTCTACAAACACATTTGAAGAGTCCCACATCAGCCCATAAGGAGATTTCCTGTAGAAGGTCACAGAGCTTTGCATTTTTCCTTTTTGTTATTTTTACAGTGAGTTTCATAAAGATATGAAAGTCATACTTACCAGTAACCCAAAGCTGGGAGGGGTAGTTTATTCCACTTAATCCCAGAATTATGATAAACATTCTTAACAAGTAGAAATGCTAGCCTAAACCAAAGAACATGAAATTTAATGAAGATAAATATAAATCCCTTCATTTGAAATCAAGTAATTATTTTGTCTAATAAAAGGTTAGGGAGATTAGCCTTAGAGACAGTTTGTGTGGATGTAAAATCATCTTGGGGGTTTTAGTAGATTGTCAGCTGTATTGAGCTAATTTAAGACTGTATTAATAGAAAAATTGCATATCAGTCACGGAAAATTACAATTCTCCCACCAGAGTGCATCTGTGTCTTCAGTTTGGTGGTACAAGTTAAAGATGCCAACAAATAAAAACATCAGTCGTAGGGCAGCCTCTGGAGCTTGAAGGTGATGAGCAGCATGAGGCATGGTTTAATATAGGAAAGATCAGGAAAAGATACAGTAATTATCTTTATTTTTCAAATCTGTTCCTTGCAAGTTTCTCAGTTTTCTATCAGTAGTGGATTTGGCTTCTTGCCTCTCAGGGAGAGAGGACTCCAGTGAACAGGGGGGAGGACATTGGTCCTGTGAGGTTCCCTCTCCCCTACAGGGGGGCACCCATTCAAGACACCAGGAATGTGCCCTCCTGAAACTGCCTGTCGATTTCCATAGGGTTTCATCTTTTTCTTTTGTTGCTTTCTGTCTTTGACCTTATATAGTACACAGGCATTAGTGTACCTAAATATAAATAGGAAAGTGGGAGAAATATAAAAACACATATGTACTAAAACCTTAACTTTCACAAGCCTGCCTAATTTGAGCTTGTTTGTCGGACATTGTCACATACATGTCTTCCTTCTGCCAACTTCCTCTGTAGAGAACTACATTTAATCATGACAAAGAGTTACATCTATTTTTGCCCTACCTTGTTTTAGCAAAAATAGGGTAGCTCTCAGTATAACCTATTAAAAATCTTATTTGTCTTACTATTATAGGAAGAAAATTATTTTGACAACTGATTAATTTATACGTCTAACTTTATTTTTAACAAAGAAACTTTAGCCAGGTGTGGTGATACTCACCTGTAACCCAGTTATGTAAGAGGCTAAGGCAAGAGAATTGCAAATTTGAGTCCAGCCTGGGCAACTTAGACCCTCTTTCAAAACTAAAAATAAAAAGGGCAGGGATGTAGCACACTGGTAGATCTCTTGCCTAGGCATGTATGAGCTCTGGGTTTAATCCCCAGTGCTAGAGAAAGGGAGAGAGGCGGAGGGGGAGAGACTGAGGGGGAGGGAAGAGAGGGAAACTTATTGTTTTCTCTTTTTTTTTAATATATTTTTTTTTTTAGTTGTCGATGGACCTTTAGTTGTTGAAAGCCCTAATTCTTTCCTCTTATCTAAGTATTTTGGAGCAATTATTGCTTTAGTGTTTGAAGAATTGTTAGTGCATATGAAATATTGATGCAAAAGGCAGATCAGCATCAAGCCATACTGTATACTGTATATGTGTGTATATATATATCCTCTGAGGTCAGGAGTCTAATCTGGATTGTCCAACAGTTGTCCAGTGTGCTGATACATTTCCAGACACATGGTAAGCATGCAAAAACAAGTCAGCATGCAATTTTTATACATATAAAGCTTGCTGATTTTTTATATAAGCAATTAGTTTATGATTATTTTGGTTTAGTACTTCTGTATCCATCATATCTTTATATGATTACATCTCCATTTTCATGTACATTAGCACTACTTTTCTCTGCTAGTGGATGTTAATCTATATTACAAGGTTTTATGTTTTGCTTTCAAAGCCCTATCTATATTTACTACCTTGGGGAAAATTAATATCCTACTTTTAGTACTCTATTTAAACTTATCACCTTTTACCTCCAAATATCTCAACAGATTTTTCCAATTTATATCCTTCTTAATGTAACACTATCAAATCTACTACTATTTTCTTTGGCTAATGTTTCACATTTTATCTGTAAGTTCGTTGGAAAGATTGCTGCCAAACTCACCATTAAATGTTCCTGGTTGATTCTCATAACATTTCCATTTTAGGAACTGCTACAATGGTCTGATGGGCCAAAGTATTACACAGTGCCCCAAAGTATACATGACTTAATTACATTTTAATCTTTAAAAAGAAAGGAACTGAATCAAATTGCTTTACTAGATAAAGTAAGAAAGGAAAAAAACTATTACATGGGCAACTGAAAATATATGTTCAGTGCAGTTTTTTTTAAGAGCTTTTATAGACATATAGTTTATCCACTTAAGTTTTCAATTTAATGATTTTAGTATATCATAGAGTTGTGCAACCATCAAAATGATCAATTTCATAAAAATTTCATTCACTCCCTCCTCATTAACTTCATACCCTTAACTATTAACTCTCAATTTTTCCCATTGCCTCTAATCTTAGGCAGCCACTAATCTACTTCCTGTCTCTAGATTTGCCTATTCTGGATAATTTGTATATCTGCGGTATCATATAAAATGTGGTCTTTTGTGCCTGGCTAATTTCAAGGTTATCCATGATGTAACATGAACAGAACTTCATTCCTTTTTATGGTCAAGTAGTATTCTACTGTATGGATTTACCACATTTTGCTTATTAATCTTTAATGGATGTTTGGATTATCTTTACTTTTTTGGCTGCTGTGAATAATGCTGTTATGGACAGTTGAATGCCAGTTTTTGTGTGGAGTCAGTGGACTTTTACATGAATGTGTTATTGATGGAACAACTTCTGATCCGACAGCATCTTTCAGAGTTCTTGAATCTTTTTTTTTTTTTTGATAACTGAGCATCTTGAGAAAGTTTAGAGAATTTTAATAGCTGTTGAGGGAAGTGGATTATTTCTCACCCAAACAAACAACAACAACAACAAGAAAACAACCAAAGAGGTGTTGCCCACATCTTTATTGTTGGGGAATAACTCTTCCCTCAATTTGTTGGCATATAAATTATATGAGAAACTATCCTGAAGGATTCCATCTTTTGGAATCATTTTTCCCCCTCACCTTCCTATTTACTTTTTTTGTCTTTGACAATTACCATCCTGTTATTGTCTTTTAAATGGAGAGATCCTTTGGGAAGGAAAACAGAAAGAAGAAAACAAAAAGATTGTACTATTCTTCCTCAACCTTTGAGTTTCCAGTTTAGCTGACTGTACAGTTTTATTGTTTGGTATCCTAAGTCTTAAGAAAAAAGAAATAAAATACAGACCTATAACTCATCCAGGACTTAATTTAAAGAAAACACTTTGGTTAAAGATTCTAGTGTGAGTAATTCTTCTAGGTGAGACTCAAAAGCATTGATTTTTGCAGATGGGAATAAAGCACATGTTTATTTGATTAGGTATTATTTTGAATATGGTTGTGATGTTAGAACCCTTCCTATCTCTGCTACAAAAAATGAGCCAGTCCTGTATTTCTATTTTCAGAACTTGAACTGCCAGATATCTAAAACTTACCCACTTCAAACTTGAACTTTTGAAACAGTGAATCAAGCTTACTACCTGCATAGCCTTCCTATAGAGTTTGCAGTGACTTAGGAATTGAAGCTTACTCTTCAGGATAACATTATGTCTTTGGCAGGATCAGTTATGTCGTCCACAGTAACTGAGAAATTTGCATAAAGTCAGAACACTGCTCTTACATGGGATAAAATTAAAGGAGCAGAAAACTGTATAGCTGGTAATGAGTTCATTAAGTTTCTCTCCCCAATCCTCCCCCCCAATACCAAGTTTGTTGTGTTTGTAACCAAAAATAGACCAAGGGAAATAATATGGTACTAAATCAGAGAAATCTGTTCAACAGAGTTTTCCAGAGCCCTGCCCACTGTAAGCAAGATGTTGCTGTACTAAGTACCCGCAGAGCAGTGGTCAGCAAACTGCAGCCCACGGACAAATCTGTCTTGCCACTGTTTTTTATAAATAAAGTTTTATTGAACATGGACATGTTTATTTGTTTACAGTTTTGTCTATGGACACTTTGCTGTGGGTCAAAAGTGAATAATTCAGATAGAGACTATACCACCTATGAAGCCTACAATATTTACTATTGGGCCTTTCATTGCAAAAGTTTCCAACCCCTGCTGTACAGGGTACAGAGTAAGACACCCTTTCTGTTCTCATCCTTGTCCTTGTATTGGGAATATAATTTATACTCAAGGCAAACTGTAGAATAGAATTCATGAATTAAAAGAATGTGAAAGCCATCTTAATACATTAAGATGGTGAGAAGCAGAATGTCGGCATAGGAGGCAGTAACGACTATCAGGATAGCACAGAACCTGTGAGCCCTCCATTCATTATCCAGGTTCAGTGTGGAATAGTCTGAAAGTTTATTCAGAAAGTGGTGTGGCTTTCACCATAGGAGCAAAGTGGCCAGGACTTAAAACCTTAAAAGGCAGTTGACATTTCTTACTGGGAATTCTCTTGGGCTGGGAATATTCGGTGTGGTCAGATATTCACTTGGCTGTATCATTCAAGTACATCTTTAGAATAGAAACTTGGGGCATCTGTGGAATGGGGTCTTTCATCTCCTGTGATGTCTGTGGCAGCTGAAAGCTTCTATAAATAGACTTTGTCCACTCCTGCAAGGTTCATTACTCTAGCCATTGGGCCTCTAAACAAATCTTGATGACAGGAACCAGACCAACTCCTTGTTGGTCTTTCTTTAGCAAAGCTGTAGCCAAAGAGGAGAACACCACAACTCCGACACACAAGTGCACACACATTTTAGAGGGTAACTTGTCTGATTCTGGGTTTATTGATTTCTAAGGGAGTAGACTTGGGACTGCTGACCAGAGAGGTATTTGAATGATCTCACTCTTAGATATGCTGTGCCTTGAATACTTTGCTCCAAATATTATTTTGTCATTTCAGGCATAGAACAGACTTCCCCTAATTATAAATTGACTGATAACATACATTACTCTTAGATTCGCTGATTCTGATTGCAAACTCATTTCAGGTAACATTGTAGAACGTGTGTGTCTTTCACATGGTGCTTTCTGGGCCCTGTTGACCAAACGTGATGCATCTGTATTTGTTCTGTGTATGAACTACAGAAATGGCAGTACCACCTGGAAATGGGAATTCAATTTAAATCTTAGGGACTTCAGTGCTATCCCACTGAAACTAGAAGGAGTGAAGGCCAGTTCACTGAAGGAGAGAGGGGATCTGAATATCTGAAGAGGCAGAGATTCTAATTTGTTCCCAAATGCACCTAAAAGTATCCATGCCTGAGAGAGACCATTGAAATGGATCTTGTCATACCAAAAGTATCATTTCAAGTTGGTCTCAGAATTCTAACTTTATTAAATGGATGGCTTTGTCAGTTAGTGGTAATGATTATACAAGACTTCTGTAGATGACCTTTTAAAAAGAAAACATTAGCCTTGAGTAGTGGCTATCAACTTAGAGTAGTTTTTAAAATGTACTGCTACATTTGGCACTTCCTGAAGTCATTTTTTAATTGTCTTGTTCTGGTTGTGTATGTGTAAGGGGATGAGCAAAAAATTCTTGGTTGAGATTTCAGTATTTTAGGAAAAATTATGAAAACTTTCTAAATCCTTTTGGATATAAACAGAGAATATTTCTTATCCTTTTGGGATGTTCTCAGTTGAACCAAGAAAAAATATTTTGTTTACATATTTCAAACATAATAATTATAAAAACATCTGAAAAGTACAGAATTATTTTATAAAGAAGATTTAAAAGCACAGTAGCCCCACCATTTATTTCTACCTATTTTTCACAATTGGAAATATGGAATAGGATGGTTTATCTAAGAGAATGTTCTTAGGGAAATCAATTAAAAGATAGTTGAATTTTTCTTGGACTTTCACCTTGCATCTGTTATATTTTCCTAGTCTCTTCTCTTTCAGATAGTACTTCTGTCACACACTGTTTAGGCTCAGTTTATCAGAAGGTGATAAATTGGTCCATAAATGCCTGAATAGAATTCCCAACACCAGGAATTTTGGGTGATATTTAAAAAGTTTTGCAGAGTTCTTTTATTATTTTCAGTGTGTTTGTGTTAATAGCTTAGAGACTTGTATAAAGTATCTTTATTTATGGTAGATTTCATTAATAAATAAAATATTTCATAACTTTGCAGTTTGAATTTAGAGGTAGCATTTTACTTTTTTAGGATAGTTTTAGTTTATTAAAAAGACAAGGGAGAATAGAAGACCAGATAATCGAGACCATCTCACAATGGTATCCCTGAACTTCAAAAGCCTCAGAAGGGTGCAACTTGGGAGTGCTATATTTTCTGTGCTCTTGGTGAGTAAATTTGGTTTGGCAGAGAATTTTTAGGAGTAGATAAGACTCTGTAAGTAAAACTTTGCAGTTTAAGCCAAAGAAAACAGACTGTAGATTTGATGACTCTATTTGATTTATTAGTGCCATATGCAGAGCCTTTTGATCTTCAGGATTCAGTCAACCAACGAATTGATATTTATCAGAATTCCATCACATGGGAAGAAATCTTAATTTGCCTGTAGTGTTGATACTAATATAATTATCCAACACCTGCATCCTATTGATGGTAATTGTGTTAGGTTATATTAAATTTTAATGATAGGTACAGACTGAACATTAAAAACAAGCTTTTAGATAGCATTAACATTGGAAGTACTCCCATTTATTATGTATGTGATACCTGCTTTCTTTTTGTTTATAACAAAACCTCCTAGTAGGAGTTAAGGAACTGCTTGTGTGTAGTGATTGTGGTTTTTAAAGGAAGAAGAAAGGGTGCTGGGGTTGTAGCTCAGTGGTAGAGTGCTTGCCCAGCATGTATGAGGCACTGGGTTTGATCCTTAGCACCACATAAAAATAAAAATAAATAAAACAAAGATATTGGGGGGAAAAGGAAGAAGAGAAATTGCTTGACATTAATAATCACATGAACAGATAGTATATAATAATATCCACTCACAGTCTTTGTCAGGGAATATAAGGGAGTTTCAGGTGTCTGAGGTTTTGTTCCACCTCTGAATTCCTTCATAATACTTTTATAAAAGTAACTACGGGATAAATGTTTCTGCAGTCGAGCAATCAGCACCCATCAATTTTTGTCTTTTTATCATCAAGAGAAGTTAACATTCGACAGAACTGCATAAGTTTGTATAGTTGAAATGAACTGTCAAGAATGATATCATGATATTAGTCTTTTCTTTAGGTGGATCTCTTTCTCAAGACTCTTGATGCCTTATTTTTGTGCAGGAGGAAAAGCTTCTCTACTCAAGCAATAGGATTTCCCTACTGAGTTTCACTTTCTTTTTTTCTGTAAACTCTCAGTAATTACTTTGACCAGGCAGTTCTTGCTTATAGATGACTTGTACTTAGATTCTAAGTATCTTTTTTTTTTCATTCTCATTTTTGTTTATTCTGTTTGTATAGAGGTGTTTTCTAGAACTATGTCATATCTGTCAGACATTGATCTAGACATTTTATCAGCTCCCTGCGATAGGTGAAGTTTGAAAGCAAATAAAATGTGAATCAATCCAAAAGAAGATGCTTTATTTCTGCAAGTGTCAGATGTATTCAGGGAAGGCTATCATGGAGGAGAGGCCGGACAAGCCAAATTGGACTCATACCCAACTTCTTGAAGATAATAGTAACTATTATCGAGTCATCATGTATTCCAAGTTCTGTTCTAACTGCTTTGTATTATCTACCTACATTAACTATATGAATTGGTACCACAATTAATTCTGAGTCCCCACTTCAGAGATGAAGGGAACAATGATAGAGAGATTATATTACTTGGCTCAGGTCACACAGATAGAAAGTGGTCTCATATTTCCAGACCCTGAGCCTGACTCACTACATTATTCCATTTTCTCTACCTTTATATTTGTCTAGAATCTTCAAAATATTTGACATTTAGATACAAATGTAAAATCCATGTCAAAAGTAAAATATAATTATTTTTAAATTGCTACATTTGCTTTCTGCTTCTTACTTGCTAACATAGCTCCGTGTGCTGTGTGTGTGTGTGTGTGTGTGTGTGTGTGCGGGCGCGCTCGTGCGTGTATCTGTGTGGCGAGAGAGAGAGAGAGAGAGAGAGAGAGAGAGAGAGAGAGAGAGAGAGAGAGAGAGTCACAGGTATAATTGGTAGCCTTTTAGTACCATCTATGTTTCTTTTATTTACTGGTAAATGTCCCCGAAGCTGCAGTTATGAGTAGGCACTTAAAGTTCATGTTCAATATCTTCACCTTTTTACTCTGTTACCACTTTTGTTTGTTTTTCCACACACACACCTCTGTGGTGACTTTTTCCTATTTGCACAATAGGAGGGCAGCTCTACAGTTAAAATACCCAGAAGACAAATAGATATTGGAAACTTTGCATGGTCATTTCTTTGTTGTGTGCTTCCTAAAATCCTACAGAATCAAGTTGATATCAGACTTACTTTAGAAAAATGTTCTGGAATACTAAGCCAGTGTGATTCAAGATCTGAGTATACTAGGAAACAGTTAAGGGTTTGACATCTGATCTCTAGCAGAATGTCTGCTTGCCATGCATACAGTGGTATCAGATGGAAAAAGCTATTCCTAAAACAGTTCAGGGTGGATGTTTGCTTCTGATTAGTGTGTGTGTGTGTGTGTGTGTGTGTGTGTGTGTGTGTGTGTGTTGGATGAATGAGCAATTGGGAAGTCATGACCATGTGTTTGCTGTCATTTAAACTGCCAATCTAATCTAAATATACATGTGGGTGCCTAAGGAGACGTCTTTCTTTTCAAGAGGATCATTCTTACCGCTCTCAATTCCTTGCTGACACATGAACTTTGGGGCACCTCTATATTCCTGAGTGCTACTCTGCTTTCTTTTAAAAAAGGTGAGAATGATTTCTTTGCTGTACTTGATTTTTAAAGGCCAGCTATATGTAAAGTTTATTTACTGTAACTTCATAGGAAAGATAGCTTCCAGGATGTTATACAAGGTAATGAAAAAGCAGGTGTGAGAAGAGTGACTAGACAAGGAAAAGCCACAGGGGGTTTTAATTTATGGCAAAAATCAGTAAAATCTTAATGATTTTAGATCACTATTTTTTATATAGCATATTCAATCTAATTAAGGAAAAAATAGAGAAAAGTTTATAAATAGGAGCTATGATTTTATAATACCTCCTACTATAATATGGAACCCAGATGTACATTTCTCCCCAGAGGGATTTAAGGTAGGGAAAGATACGTTGCTCTTCTCACTTTAGAACATTTACACTTATTTTATCTACCAGTGAATTCTTATAATTCATAAAGAAGTATAAGTTTTTCCTACTCATGATTATATTATTAAACAGTTTCTTTTATTTTATCAGAGAAGTTAAGGATTAGAACTTGAAGTAACTAAATCTGAAATGTATCTTTTTATTGAGAGAATAATATTATTTTTCTATGTTTCATAATTATATAGCTTATCATATTTTGAAAAGTTATATATCCAAAATATTTTCCCCATTCACATATTTCAGATGTAAGAGCAAAATATTTTACTAAACATACCCCCTAAAAGTTCCAGAATACTCCATGTGATCTTTATCACTAGATAAAAATCAGTTATTACTTAATTGCCCTTCAGAATATTTCATTAAAATTTTCAATGATTTGTAACTGTAAATTCTAACATGTTTTATTCATTTTTTATTTATTTAATAAGTCTATTGGAATAGAATTTGGGTTGGCTTACTGGTTAATATATGTGGAAGATATAATCTAAAATAAGTAGTTACAAAACTTGGAGAATGTAGCATTCATTCGTTGCCAGCCAATTCTATGCATGGGCAATTATGTCTTCCATTTTTAAAAAGATATATGACAGTTACGGAGTTTTATCTTTGGAATATCAGAAAGCATGAACATTCATCTACAGAAAGTAATTTTCCTAGGGTTTTATTCAAGGAGAATTTGTCATGATTCTCTATGAACTAAATTCTATCACATGATTATGTATAAATGGGTAAAGTAGTCACATGTAAATGCTAATCTCCATAAATTAAAATTGTTTTTCTGTTTTACCTAGATGTGGCAATATCTGAAGACTTAAAAAAATGTGGGTTTTTTTGGGAGGGGGGAATTTCCTTTTGAAATGTTCTCATTTCACACACTTTCAGAGAAAACAGAAGCTGCTCATGAATCACTTTTTTAAAAAAATATTTGTATTAGTTATTGATGGACCTTTATTTATTTGTTTATATGTGGTTCTGAGAATCGAACCCAGTGCTCATACATGCTAGGCAAGTGCTCTACCACTGAGATACAACCCCAACCTTCATGAGTCGCTTTCATTCCAGACTAGAGTAAATTACATTTTAGAGCAATAAGTGGAGCTTTAGTACTCCTTCAAAGCTGCTCTCTCCTCTCCTGTCCCTCCTTCTCCCTATTGCTCAGCTCATACACAGAAAGTTCTGCAGTTTGCTTAGTTTATCAGAAAATGCATGAAAGTAATTATGTTAATATTTCTAGTTTTCTCTCAGATTTTTAGTTTTATAAGAAAACACAACTTTTTTTGACTAATTTGACTTTCAGGTTTTCAGTAGCCAGCTGAAAAAGGGGACATGATCTATTAATTATTTCACATGGTTCATAAGATAAAAACCAACCTTTCTCTTAGGAGATGTTTAAGTCAAGTACAGTTAAGTGCAAAGTAGGATCTGTGTTTTCCACTTGCTTTTTAGACCTTGGTATTTTATGTATAGTGGATAACAAAAGTAATGAGTAGCTTTTACTCTGTAGTAATAAATTTTAATGCTATGTCATAAATTATGTGTTGGAGTTTTGAAATATCATACACATATTTGAAACATACCTACCATGTACGTGGGTATAGTAAGGTTTATAGAGTTGAGCTTTTCATGAATAATGATTCTATGAGTAGGAAACACTCTTGTTTTATGAAGATTAAAAACAAGTTGAGGCTCTTAATCATTTTTGAGATACTGAAATTGAATGTGTTTCTGAGCATCAATTCAGAAATGGTTCCAAACTATCCCCTCGGAATGCAGTAAATCATTTGTGCTGTTGGTCTAATTGAACAGCTTGGATCCTGGACCCTCATTAACTTGTCTGTAAGGAACAGAAAATTGAGGAGAGCGAGAAAGAGGCCGAGGAGAAGACCTTTAGCCAGTGTTGTCCTGGTTCTGTCCTGAGCTGCCATTGTTGAAGGACATCCTTTGAGCTAATTTCAGACCAATAAAAAAAAAATCTATTTATTGATTAGTAACCAGTGGATAAGAGGAGAAAGCCCAAGTGAATAAAGACCATAAATACTGAAGCCTGTGGGATAACAGCCTGTAAAACTGTCAAAAAGCATTGCTTAAGTGACAAAAGATAGCCTGAAGTAACAAGAGGTGTTAGCTCACAAGGCAGTCCTCCATATTCATGGAGAGAAGACATAATTTAGTTTTCTTCAAAAACAGAGATTCTTCTTGAATTCAGTACCTGCCCCACTTCATTTATTTATTTGTTTTACATGGTGTCTATTTGTTTAATATTTGTGGTTGACTGCATTTGCTAGGAGGAATCATGATGCCTGTTTAAAGATAGCCTTGTTTCCAAAAGTAGAACCATGATTACTGAAACTTCTGTTTAGATCCATCAAGATCTACTTACTTGCTAAGAATTCGAAGCCTGACTGGAGTGAGTGGGTGAGGGTGTGTGTGTATGCATGTGTGTGTATCCATCCTAGCAGATGGCTAGGAATCAGATGCTAACAAGTGTTTTTCTCTTGTTTTTAAATTAAAGTCTGAAGTTAGTAATTCTTAAATATTTCTCCCTAAAGGGAAAACACTGGGTAAATAAAAACATAAGAATGTAAGTCTATATCATCAACTGTTTTTGTTCTTCTTGCACAATATTGAGATTCAAATGATTACAGTCTTACCAGCCAGTATTTAAATTTGTTTTTAGGGTTGAGGAAAATTCAAGATGATGAATCCCAAGTCTTTATTCTAAACTCCTATTGTTCTGACTGTGATGATGATTGTGTGGTATTTGAGTGACAGTGTTAGCGATTTTTGAATCTTGTGTTTTACTGTATAACCTTCAAATCCCACATATGTGTTTTAGTGATGTGATTTCACTGTATTTAAAGTATTGTGTTTCTTCAAGTTAGAGAATGTTATCAACTTGGGATATTTGCTTTTTATCGTCTGGGCTGTGAGAACTAGAGGTGTCATTCATTGGAAGGGAGCAGATGTTAAAGGTTCTTGCCCCTTCCTCCCTAATCCCAAACACCCTTGAAGAAGAGAAATGTTCTATTACCCAAATAGGCATCTTTCTGATGGTGAGAAAAGGCGGTAAAAGGCAGTAAATCTGCCTTCTCATTATGAAGTGCAACAATAGATTGATTTATGAAGAAAAGCAACTGTTGAGCTTATGTAAGATGTGTGCATGGAAATGCAGTTTCCTTCAGAGCCTGGTAAGCAGGAGCATTCTGCCTATTCTTGATAAGAATCTAATATTACTAACAGAGAATATGTGTTTCTGAACACTACATTTTAAAAGACTACATTGAGAACAAAACAAAACATCCCACCTCCTAATGTTTTCACATGAGAAAAGTCTCTTAAATGTGCCATGTTTGTGCTATTTTAGTTCATTTTCATTGAGATAGAGTGGACTTCTTAAAAAGAGTTCCATCTTTATAAACTGTTTGTGAGGGTATGCCATTTTAAGCAGAAATTAATTTAAGTGTAGCATATTTAGATACTAGGGCATTTATAAAAAAATTTCACTAAAACTGCATAATTTCCAGTAAACACTACAAGAGTCTCAAATAAAGCCAACAATGAGCTTCTCAGGGGGATTTTATAAAATATTTGTGTTAAGTTTTTGTTTTAAGAAAATCTATATAATTTGATGTTACCTCTTAATAAGGAACTCTTGTTGCAGTATTTCTATTTAACTTAAAAAATTGGGATGTAATTCAGTGGTGGAGTGCTTACCATGCAGTATAGGGCCCCGGGGTTCAATCCCCAGCACCAAAAAAATAAATAAATAAACAAATAAAACAAAATCCCTAAATGTTTCATCTCTAAGTTGATTTTGAGCATTAAATATAATAGGATGCAAAAGTCTAGATGTCTCTTAGTAAATTGCAGTGGCACTGCCTGTATATTTAGCACATATCACTCCAGAATTTGAAATTTATATGATACAATTGAGATTCAAACTGGTAAATTACACAATTATCACTAAGGATGGTATTAAAAACTCATTTCTCTCAGTAAATATGTATCTGTAATGTATGTATGTTTCCCAACCAAAGTAGTTTTCACTGTATTGATGTATAAGAAAGTATGTATAAAATATTGAACATTTAAAAGGGAAAGAAGAAAATATAAATGGAAGCTCAATTATTTGCTTTTACCCTGCCCTTATGGATTTTATACTTATCTACATGTGCATATGTGTTCATGCACACACCCTAGGAGCTTTGGAGTCTTCTGATCTAGCTAAAAGAAAGGGCTCTAGTGTATTACCTGGAATATGTACTGTTATTCTAGTTAAGAAAATGCAAGGCTTACAAAGAAACAATGCTTGCAACTGGCCTTTGTTGTTTTACATTACAGTGAGAAGATGTTGCATTTTTGACATGTCAATGACAGAGAGTTTTAAAATAATTATTTCATTCCCAGCAGATTTTTATTATTTTGGAACTCAAAGCACTGTGGAAGTAAGATCTTAGCCAGTAAAATGAACTTTTAATGCCACTGCCATGATAATAAATCCAAGCTTCACATTTAATAGGGGAAAATCTGTAAGATAGTTCAAAGATTAAAATTAATAGATCTTCTTGACATTTGTATAAGTGTATAAAGAGTCTACTGGTGCCAATCAAATGCTCTAAGAACACTTTAAAGCAATCCTTTTTAAAAAATGGTTTAAAGTTAATAAGGAAATGCAGTTAAATGTCTTGTCAAAAGGATCTCTTCAGATATATATGTTTTAGTTTAACTCAGTTAATTACCATCTTGTTTCCTGAATTCAATCTAATAATTTTAATTTTTAAGCCAAGACTGAGACCTGTAACCACAAATAATGTATTTTTAAGACTTTCTTCAATTCAGTAATGCCCTTATAAACTTCAGAAATGCAACATTAATTTCAAGTTTATAGTGCTCTGCACAGGTGGGTTATTTCCCAAGTGACTGAAGAGAGTTCGGACAAATTTCAGGATCTTGCTGTGAACTGATGAGCAGTTGTGTGTTTTGAAGTCCAGTGTTCAGCTCTAACTGTTAATTTGGGACAATTCTGTCAGGAAACTTCTTTTCCTCTTCCTATTTCTGTCTTGAGGCATTGCTTCTGTAAGTACTCTCACTTGTAACTTTTTTCTTTTCTACTCACCACCCTTAAAAACACACAAAAGAGAAGGGGGCAAAAACAATTAAGTCTCTGACTTTAAAACTAAGTGGTATAAATATATTTTAACTTTATTTCAACTCTACTTTTTACTTATTTTTTTTCTGGTTCTTTTTAGTTATACAAAATGGTAAGATTCATTTTGACATAGTTATAAAAGCATGGAATATAATTTGTTCTAATTCAGTCCCCAGTACCTCCCCCTTTCCTTTCTTCCTCCCTCCCTGTTCCTTCTCTCTACTCTACTGATCTTTCTGCTATTTACTTTTAGTTTAGTTTTTTTTTTAATTAGTGTCTTATGGATATACATGATGGTTGGAACTGAAGACTATCATGCTAAGTGAAATAAGTGGTATGTTTAATGGCTAGTAGGAGACTCTACTTTTATACATAATCTTTGCTCAAAGAAGGGTAACATCCTTATAGGTGGTAAAACTGCAACTGATCTATCTGCAGATGATTTTGCATTCCTAAAGCTCTGATATGAGTAAATATTCTTGCTAGTAATCTCTTAGGCCACATCTGGCACATACACCATCTTGCAACCACTGTATTTTTTGAAAGAGCACATGTTCTGACTATAATAGTTAGTAGCAACCTTCAAAGTATGACTGGTGATGAGAGATAAAAGACTTGAGGCTCTTCTGCTTAAAAGAGAGGAAGCGAAAAGAAAATTACAGCCATCCCTAAGTGTGGAAAAGGGTCTTATGGAGAGATTTATAGACCCTTGTTCCCCAAGGCCATTTTGTTTCCTAATGAGATTTTGTGTTCTCAGACAGGGAATGATAAGTCCAAAGGACGACAACATTTAATAATAATATAGTGAAGATGATAATAATGAAGAAACCAAATGCAGTTGTAAAAACAGAGGTACCCCAACATAAAGCCCATTATCTTGGCATCCAGAATGATTTTATGTCTGTCATTTGAAAATGTAAGAAATAAGGACCTTTCCGGTTTTGTTAAAAGTTAGTTGGGAGGATAATTCTTATGCTCTTGTTCTCTTACCAGAAAATGATGGGTATAACAATAGCTTTTGATCATACGAGAGCCCTCGAGGCTAAATACGGTTCTAATTTAACATCCAGCTCATTCAAGTTGTCATAATATAAATGGAAGGAGTCTGCCAAAAAGAGATGTAAAGCCTTCCCTATATTCACAAACTTGACTCACTGTCTAGCTATCAAGGTTTTAGCTTCCAGTGGCCTTTGTTCAATTTCACCTTGTTTTAAAAGAAAATGTTATTAAACAGATTATTTAAAACGTTAAACTTGTTGTTGTTCTTGGATGTTAAGGGATTTTGTATTGTAGCCTTAGGAAGAGAGGGTAAATCACCTTTGAAGGCAAGTAAAATAAATAGTTGTTCTCTCTTGCCTCATCAGGGCCAGTATCAAGAGGATCAGAGCAGTTCAGAGGAGAAACTTTCCTGCCCTTCTTCATAAAACATATTGAACTAGTAAGGAACTAGCCAGGATCTGTAGTAGTATTGATTGGACAAATGTTGGAATCAATTGATTCAGGCACAGTAAGCCTCTGGGATGAAGTGTTTTGTTTTACCACTGGTTTGAGCTGGGTGTGGATCACAAGATGTCCCTTGTGGATAGAAGGATATTCAGTACATCTTTCACAGTGATATAGAAAATGGTGTTCCCTAACACTAGTGTTATAAAAGGTATTAGTGTGTTTGGAAAACTGCTTTAAACGAGTTGCACTTTTTCAAAGTTGATAGATGCAGTAGAAAGAATAGTAGATGAGAAGTCAGAAAGTCTGGTTCTAATACACCTAAATGTCACCACTTAATCTTACTATGCTTCAGTTTCCTCATCTGTAAAATGTCAATAAAAAAAAAAAAATGTGTCCTTGGGCTGGGGATGTGGCTCAAACAGTAGTGTGCTCGCCTGGCATGCGCGGGGTCACTGGGTTCGATCCTCAGCACCACATAAAAATAAAATAAAGATGTTGTGTCCACCGAAAACTAAAAAATAAATATTAAAAAATTCTCTCTCTCTCTCTCTCTCTCTCTCTCTCTCTCTCTCTCTCTCTCTCTCTCTCTCTCTCTCCTCTCTCCTCTCTCCTCTCTCAAACAAAACAAAACAAAACAAAACAAAAACGTGTCCTGCTCTCTTGGTTAGATTGGTCTGCCATTACAATATACCATAGGCTAGAGGCTTAAGCAACAGGAATGTATTTCTTAATAGATCCAAGAGTTTGAATTCCAAGATCAAGGAGGCCAGTGAGGCTCTCTTTTGGCTTGCAAATGGCCACATTTTTGCTGTGTCCTTACATAGTAAGACAAAAAATGAAAGCTCTGGTTTTCTGGTGTTTCTTCTGATAAAGCACTAATCTCCTTAGGAAGGCCCCACACATTCTTGACATCCTGTAAACCTTGTTATCTCCCAAAGGCATTATCTCCAAACACTTACCAACAGGTGAATCCTAGGGAAGGAGGCACAGTTTAGTCCATAGCACCTGCCTCCCTCACAATAAAGCAAATGAAGTAAGAATCTGATGGAGTTACAGAAAGGTACATTAAGAGGCTGCAGTTACCAAAGTTGGTCTGTTCTTAATTTCATATTCCTTTCTGCATAATAAGGATTTGATATTGTAACATGTTTGTTTGAGGCAGTTATTAAGATGAGACCAGATGAAATTCAAAGTTGTCTTATTTCTAGCCTTTTAACAATTCAATTTTGCATTAATTTTGTTAACTACATCCAATTCTTATTTGATTACTTTTCAAAACTTATTTCTTTGCTTAATTTTGACCTCAACTTTTATTAACATAGCTACTTCAAAATATTACCTATTAATGGGAATTAGTGAGATAGAATGTTTTCCATAATTGTTGAGCATGGTGTTATTGTTCTTTAAAATTAAATCATATTTGAAAATTAAGTGGATTATTTTCAGTTTCATATAAAGGAAAACTAAATGAGGTAGGCTTTCAATAATTTATGTTAAGCTAACTAAGAGGTAGATAATGTGTAGGATGATTATGATTTTTTAATGAAAGGAGAGCTAAACTAATGAGAACTTTAGTTGTGCTGAAGATAGAACTGGAAAGTAAGGTGTATTATACTTGTTTTCTTGTTCGATTTGTACACGTCTTCAACACAGTCTTTCTGGATATTTGTTCAAAGAAGAGATTATCTTTATTGTAGCCTAATAGATTTTATTTTTTTAGATGAGGTAAAAATTTTGTGAAGGACATTGGGAGATTATCTGAAATTATTCAATTTAACTATTTACTGTATTCTTATCTCTTTTCACTGAAAGAAAGGTGTGTATCATCCCCCCTCCCCCTTTTCTTTATTTAGGTTGCTTTAAAAATCAAGTCATTGAAATTCTGCTCATAAATACAGTTGCCCATTAGAAAAGACAGGGTTTCAGGCTTGCCACCCAGGGGGAAGCATGTTCCTCATGTAAGGAACAGGGTCAGTTTTTACAAGCCTTCTCTTGCCATCTACCTTGACGGGTATTCCTTCTGAAACACTTTTAGGAGTTGTAGATATACGGTTTTTCTTATCCTGGACAAAAGGAGTCCTCTGTAGAAAATCTATTCCAAAGATTTTTGCATAGACATATAATGTAGAAGATTGCACTGCAACAGCTGTGGTCTAGGTGTTTTTACTTTCTTTATTATATCAGTTTAATATAACTACTACTACTCTCTTTCTACCCCTCCCACTCTGGCCTGGGGATTGAATTTAGGGGCACTCTATCACTGAGCTGTCCTCCAACTTAGATCCTCCTGCCTTCGCCTCCTGAGTAGCTGGGGTGTGCACCACTGTGCCCAGCTTTAATATAACTTCTGTATGAGTTTCAGTGCTTTTACTCTGTAAAGAAATTAATGCTTAAGCAATCTTCCCCAAAACATAACTATCAAGCAATAGAAGTGAGATTCTTAAACTCTGCATTTTTCACTGTGGAGCATACCATTTACAGAAACTTCATTAGTAGATGTTTGATTACCCATAACATCAACAAGAAGCAAAACCATTTTTAGTGGGAAGAATTTTGATATTTCGAATGGATTTTGACATTTCAAATTAGTCATCAAGGGAACTATATCAAAACCTCAGTGAACTTTCTTAACTCTTAATTTTTGGTTTAGCATATGCACCCTGCATGCACATTCAAAAATATACATGTTTTAAATGTTTCTTAGGAGAGTCTAAAATGGAGGATAATATATCATGTCAATCATTAGGGTATATAAAGATGTTAATTTACAGGAGACTTAGGCAGGAAGATCACAAGTTCGAGGCTATCCTCAGGAACTTAGTGAGGCCCTGTCTCAAAATAAAAAGGACTGGGAATGTGGCTCAGTGGTATAACACCCCTGGGATGAATCCTCAGTAAAAATAATCATCATCATCATCATCATCATCATCATCATCATCCAATCTTGTTTATGGAGACATTTTAAAAACATTTAAATAACCTATATTTATATAATCATCCTTGATTTGTGTTCTTCTTAATATCAAAAACATATTTTAAATGAGCTGCAGTTCTGTTGTTAGCTCTTAAGATAGAAGACAGGGTCAGCCTTCTCTGGTGGCAGAAGAGCTCTTGAGCGGTTAACATTTGGTTGAATTCTGTACCAGTCAGGGTGAGTGTAAGGTCCATCCACCACCATAAGTGTTTTTATTGAGTGGTAACCATGCTCTGTCAGAGTGCTTTCTTGCAAAACACTGAAGAGTACACACAGGAAGGCTGCCTCTGGAAAAATCAATACATTTCTAATTTTTCCCATGATATATATTCTCAGTGCTTTCACAAATTAAAAATTCTATAAGGAACTTTTTTTTTTCCCATTGGGGGGAAAAAGAAGAAGTAACTAACAGAATCAGTGGTCTCAACTTAGACTTTTTATTAATACTTTTTGTTGAACTTTTTGGTTTTTGGTACCTTTGAGGTGTTTAACCACTGAGCCATGTTCTTAGCCTGTTTTTATTGTTTATTTTGAAACAGGGTCTCATTGAGTTGCCAAGACTGGATTTGAACTTGTGATTCTCCTTTCCTCAGACTCCTGAATCACTGGAATTACAGGCATGCACCACCCCGCCTGGCTTGTTGAACTTTTTATAAATGTGCTTGGATTTCTACTTCAATCCTGTTGCCTTAGCCAGTTTTTGCATTGCTGTGACCAAAACACCTGGCAAGAGCAACTTAGAGGAGGAAAAGTTTATTTGCGACTCAGTTTCAGAAGTCTCAGTCCATGGGTGGCCAACTTATGCAAAGTGAGGCAGCATATCATAGGAGAAGGATTCAGCACAGGGAAACTGCTCCCTTTGTGGTAGCAAGGAAGCAGAGAAAGAGAAAAGAGGGAAAGGGGACATAGGAAAGATTTACCCTTTCCAGGGCTCACATCCAAACCATAACACCAATTAATAGACTTCTCCTAGCTAATTCTAGTGCATGTCTATGATTATCAATTGCTGGGTCAATCAGTGATTCTCAAAAGTGTGGTTGTTACTGGCCCTGTGGTCTCAGCATCACCTGGGTTCTTGTTTGTTCACCTACCCTTCTTAATCCACTGAATCAAGAACCCTGGGAGAGGGCAGCAGTCAGTGTTTTAACAAGCTCTCCAGTGATCCCTTTTCTGTGAAGATCCCTTTTCTGTGAAGATCCCTTTTCTGAGAAGATCCCTTTTCTGAGGCTCTGCCTGGAATGGTTTTAAAACTCCTCTCTAATATTCCACAGATGCTTGTCTTGACTATTAAAGGCTTTCAGAACATTGCTTTGCTGCTCATCATTCAACATTTGACTTTCTTCATCCAGTTCTTTTGCTGTTATCTTTCTATTTGAATATTCTTATAGAATTCAAGTATCTGCTACTGTGAGCCTTCCAAATGCTTTGTGTTTTATGTCAGAGGCAAGGCATTAACTTTAAATGTTGCATAAAAAGGCTTTTCCTCCTAGTGTGTTTTGTCATTTATCTTATTTCTGAAGATTAGCAAATGCAGAATTATTATCCTTGTTTATGGTAAGAAGTTGAAAAGGGTGCTTTTCAGTGTGGTTCTGGCCTGGACTTTTGCATGATGCACATGGGTCAAGGTTAGTGGCAGGTAGTTTGAAGAGAGTGCCACTGTTCTCCTTTGTTGTCCTAGTTCATATCACTCTCAGCAAATAGCTCTAGCAGAATGGCTCCTTTAGGTCCAGCTCAACATGTGCTGGTCAGGCAGCACGGGGAATTAGAGCTCTCTGCTCACTGTAAGGAAACCTCTTTTTTTGGCTCCCAAATGGTTTCCAGAGCTATCAAAATAATACCATTTGCAGGCACTTTTCATGGCTGAAAAGAGCAAGTTGGAGAGGAAAAGGAGTACTCTCCGGGCCCTGGGAGAACTGTTTTACAGCTGGGCATTGCACATAAATGCTAACTGAATGCCCTTTCAGTTGTATAACTCACTATTGGGGCTCAACCGTGGAAGAGGCACTCAACAGAAATGAAGAGTACCTCACACAGGCATTTGTACTTGTAAACCAACTCTTCTTTGTGAGCCGCAAATGGCAATGTGTAGGACATTGTACTACAATTCTCAAGAAAAGCTTGCAGTGTCGAAGGGTTGGTGGGCCGCCTGCTGCTCATTAGAGATCCTGTCTGGCTCTTTTCCTGCAGAATGAGTGGTAGATTGCTGACACCTGTTTTCCCATCCAGTCTGAGGATGTGAAGTGTGCATTAGGAATGCCTGAAAGTGCTTCCTTGTGTCCGAATCTGGAGTTTGGTGCTGTTTAGGGAGATCCGGGTGGGGGTTCATTGCTAGGAGGGGAGATGAAAAAAAAATCAGTGGTGAGAAACTGCAGTATAAACTGAGAAGGAATGGTAATCCTCATTTAGCAGCTTCTGATTGTGCACTTAGTTCACACTCCAACTTGATTTCTCATTGAACAAAGGGGGGAAAGAGTCCTATACATGGAAAGACCTCAGGTATTTCTCAGATAATATGAATATATAGTTGAGACTATGAGCACATTAGAAATGAATAGAAATAACCAAACATATCAATATCACTAAGTTATTTAAGAATAAGTTTGATCTTAAATATATGAAATTTAAGTGTGTTGATGGTCTCATCGGTGACTGCACAGTTCTCTTCAGTTGTCTGCTCCACCTTTTATAATGTCACAAATCTGGCAGACAATGGAACAGAGGCCCTAATGTGCTGCCTTTAGTTACAAACATGGAATGTCTGCTGTATATAATGCATAGTGCTAAGTGTGCAGGTATAATAGAAAGCATAAGGCAGACCCTGCTGTATCAAGTGCTGGTGTCTCCTCTTTATCTGGAAGAAAAGACCAGGAGGCAGCACATAGGAGGAGTATGTTATAAGCACTGCAGCGTAGCTAGTAAGAAACAGGTGATCCATCTAGTGTGTTTTCAGTAGGTTTGGAGAAGGAAGAGAATTGAGTTGGGTGGATTGGAAGTTAGATGTAAAACCTGCTAAGGATATTAAAGGATGTGGAGAATTCATTGAGAGTAAGAGAGACTAAGGTGTATCTATTGTGGTTTTTTTCCCTGACATTCATAGGCTGTGGAATTAAAAAGTTGTTTTTTTTTTAATTTTTTTTCTTTGCTTTTTCTTTTTTTTTTTTTTTTTTTAAATAGTGGCAACACTTTTCTCTGACTCATCTGTGGGACTTGGCTGGGCCTCATGAACATTGGCCTACATTTGTGAACTGTGGACAGGGTTAGGGTTGGGTCATGGCCTTGGACCAGAGTGAAATTAACTGGCGCATAATGTGATTGAACTAATGACCTTGGCCTCATTACCACTATGTTTTAACCAGTTGAGTCAATCAAACATTGCAGAAAGGGTAATCGGGCTATCTTTTAGAAAGAGATGTGCATAGTAATAAACAGGAGTGAAGTCAAAGCCAGGTTCTCTCTTTATGTAACACTCAGGTGTTTATCTCTTTATCCTTGGGTTTTTATACTTGTTTCTGCATATAATAAAATAAGGTGGTCAAAGAAAAAGGACCCCATAACTGTTCCTGTGCTAGTATTTTTGACATCATGAAATATATAGTCATTTTTCTTGTGCAGTGTCAGGCTGTTTTTGCAGAGGCTGCTTTGAGCAACTATATTGTTTTCAATTTTAGATGTGTAGTGTCCCATAAAGTTATTGATGATGTTTTTCTCTTCTTCTCTGAAGTCGGAGCAGCCCAGTCCTGCCAGTTCCAGCTCCAGCTCCAGCTCCAGCTTCACACCGTCCCAGACCAGGCAACAAGGTATCAACAGCTCCCAGACAAACTAGGAGACATTTTTCTCATAAAACATCTTAATGAGTTGATTTATGACCTATCTTCTACTGTTTTATTATTTGAATGGTAACTCGACTTTTATGCAGTTGTATTTATTTCCCCTAGGAATGCACTTGGGTATTGTTCTGATATATGAGGCCAGGCTCTAGAAATTCCCCCTTTTTCCAGTCCCTGCCATCAGATTCCCATTTTACAAAAGGATTATAGACAACAGCCCATTCTAGGGAGTTCCCAAAGGAAATACAATATCAAAATCGGGACTTGAGAGAAATGGGTTTTCACTCTTCCTCCTTAGATACCTTTATTTGTTTTTCTACAGATTAATAGAGTTTGTTTTTAGCAAATGTAAATTTGTTATTTTTTAATATCTTTTTTTAACTGTTTATGCTCAACTGTTAACCCAAACCCTGAATAAAAAAATTAAACTAGAACATACAACTAATTTTTTTTTCGGTATATGTGCAAAATCTTCAAATGAGGCCTCCCCCTTTATTTTTTACATAGAAAATGAGTTAGTATCAAAGAATAGTTTGGTTTTTACTCTTTTATTAAACATCATCTTTTTCATCAATCACAACTGAATTCCTAACAACCTTGTATGTTTTGAAAGGGATTAAACTGTTTTGTGTATTTGGACTAAGGCTAAGCTTCCAGAAAAAAAAAAAAAAAGATAGTTTTGGCTATTCAGGGATCTTGTTCCATTGACTTCCAAAAGAAATAAGCCCACAATGAAAGCAGAGAAAGTTTGGGTTTTTAGAATGTGCAATTTCAGGGAGTAAATACTTATTTTAGAACTGAATAACTGATAATTTAGATATATGTATCATAAATTAGACTTTATGAATTGCCTGATCCAAAATGGAAGTGCCTCTGCCACCTTCTTGATTGTCTTTACAATCTCTTCTGTTAAAATTTAAAAGAACTATCTTGTTTTTCATCACACTTAGCATATAGTAAAAGGTATATGCATGGGGGGGTGATGAATAGGGGTGGGGAGAATGTGAGTGTGTATGTGTGCGCGCGAGCGAACACATTTCTATTCAACCCTAGAATAAAATTAGTTATGGCTTCATGTTTTTTTTTTTCCCTCCCATCTAATACTGGATACTGTCTTGAATTTTCTGGGCACTTGATTTATTACATGGCCTTATTTATGTTAATGCATGCTGGTATTTTGCCAGGAATTTCTTAAAAAGTAAAATAAAAATTGGCTGTATAAAATTGTTGCAACAAGACCTTCTGTCCAAGATCAATATGAAGATCAGAGATAGGACATTACACCATGGAATTGAAATACTTTATAATCTGAACTTGACTGAAATGCTTGCTTGACCTGAAATTGACCTTGAAATAAAAGGAACAGCTAAACCTTAATAGATCAAAAACTACAACACAAAGACTGCATTGCCAAGAACAAGTTAGAACCACAGTGATTTATTAATCTCAACTTTTCAATACATGGATTAACCTAACAAAACATCCAATTTACTAATAGATCTGTTTCTTTTTAGGTGTAATTTTTCTTAGGGAAGAGAAAAACTGAAAAAAAAAGTCTAGAAAATAGAGATTCTTTAATGAACAGTTTGGGGAATCTATTATGAAAACAGAAAAAAAAATCTATTATGTTTAGGTAGAGCTTGCATTCCAGACACTGAACCAAATTTTTCTTACAAATGGTATGACTGTATAGGATAATAATTACCTTTAACTGACATTCAGTGCTGGAAAGCATTCCCTTGTTCTAATAGGGCAAAGCTTGTTTGAAATCATATTTGATTTGCTGTGGTTCACTATCATTACTCAGGTCCTTTAAGGTCTATAATGAAAGATCTGCATTCTGATGACAATGAGGAGGAATCGGATGAGGCAGAAGATAATGACAACGACTCAGAAATGGAAAGACCTGTAAATAGAGGAGGCAGCCGAAGTCGCAGGTGAGTGTCTTGGAGGGAGAGAGGTTCTCTGTGGAGTCACACCTTTTCACTGGGCTTACTGGTATCATCAGAGCACAAGTGTGAAACACCATAAATAATAGCAGCAAGTGGTCACATTCATTTGAAGTTGGGGCATGTCAGCATGCTTACAGTCACCTTTAAGGGGAACTGTTTTTCCTTTTTTCTCAGGAAGAAGAGAGTTTTTCCTCTAAAAACTTGATAGGAAAAAGTCACATTAGAAGTTCTGAATATTTGAAAGTATGTGCCATGTGTCAGGACTGACTGCTGAAATAGTCCATTTTCATGTATATAGATCTGTTGCTGGCAGTAGTCTCAGAAGGTGAAGAAATGTGTTTGCTGTTTGTAGCTAGAAATACATAATTGGCTGCAGTGAATGATGTGTGTGACCTAATTAAAACTAGGATCACCTGTGTGTGTTTTCCAGAAAATAAATTCCTTTTAAGTGTGCTGACAATTAGGTTCCTTAAGTAGCTTTAATGCTGTGAGGCATAATTCCACATTATAAGATGGTAATTCATGTCACTTATAATTAATAGTCAACTTGAAATTGCCTTGAGGATTTCATTTCTTTATCATGAGGAAAACAAATAGGCGTGCTTACTTTAATGTGTTTTGAGTAGAAAAAAATATCAATCTACTTGAATTAAAAATCCAATTACATTTATGATATATTGTATTAAGTCTGTTCCTATTATCCACGACCATGTAGATAGCACTAAAATTCCTAGAAAGGATGTAGTATTAAACCCAACTGGACACACTGTATGCTCCCTAACTACTGATTCTTCAGTATTCTTTGGAAAGAGCCTCTGTAGGGGATATGCCCTGTTAGATCTCTCATTGACTGTACCTTATGGCCATACTAAACACTGTTTCTTCACCTTTTCTCCCAAATTCACCTGGACCCTACCTAATTCACCTGGACCTTTATGGCCTTGGCTTTTAAAATAATTCCCTCTAGAAACTTTCCATTTGGCAAGAAGAAATAGGAACAGCAAAAAGACCTAAAAGTGGTCTGATACTTACTTACTTAGTTACTTACTTAGACCAACCAAGATCCTGACCACTGGCTGTTCTCCAGTTTAGCTGATTTAAGAAAAAAAAAAGAAAGAAAGAAAGAAAAGAAAAAAAAATCTGACCTATTTAGGCAATTTCCAAGTTATTTAGAAGATCAGAATATTCTGTGATTAGCTGCTGTCCACACACTTTCTGCCCCATCCCCTGAGTTATTACAGGTCAGATCACATATTTGTGAGTTGTCTGATGTAGATACACGTTGTTGGGGACAGTTTCTTTCCCCCACCTGACATGTGCTCTTAGCACGGCAGTGCCAGTGTAACATTTGATCTGCGCTGCACTTGTGAAGTCTCAACTGTTTAATCAGTTTAAATACTCAGCCCTCCACTTCAGTCGAGAAGCATTTTAAAGCAGGCTTCAGCTGAACACTTCATTAATGTAATTTAGTTAAGAAAAACAAGTTCCATCAGTTTTTGCCAAAAGGATGTCCCAGTGTATCCTTTTCATTTCCTATCATGTATCCTGTCTATCTGAATATATAATAGGGCTAGAATGTGATTGCCTATTCAGAGGGGAAGAAAAACTAACCTGATTTCTAAAGCATTTTCTGTTTCTGAAAAGAATATTATATTAGGTTACTGTAGAACCAGAGAGAGGGAGCAAACACTGAAGGAAGCTTCAGAAAGAGGGCACACATTCAGCAGAGTAGAATAAAGAACTCTCTCTTCTCTGGTTAGAAGATAATTCCATTTTATGCTGAAAAGAAAAAACCAGGGAGGAGATGGTATTTTTATTGTCTTTAGTTGTTGAAAGATACCATCTTATTTTCCTAAAGCAGTATCCGAAGCACACCATTTCTTTGTGTAGATGGACTGTTTTTCCAATGTTTTAGCAATCAGAACTAGAGTTATCCTTGAATCGTGGCACAGTGGGAATGACTGGTGGTGGGGTTGGCACAACAGATTTCATTTATCAGTACAATAGAGTGGCTGAGCACTAGCTTTGGGTCACACTGCTTGGGTTTGAGTCCTAGAGCTGCCACTTTTACCCCTGTGATCCTCGATGAGTGATTCAGTTTAAGGCCCAATTTTACTCGCCTATGAAAAAAAGAGAACTAGCAGGTGAAGCATTTTCCATGGTTCCAGATATGAAGTATGTGCCAATCCATGTTAGTGGTTCTGAGTCAGAATGAACTTTCCCATAGTCAGTGTCTGGATCCCTCGCCTTTCATCACAGTTTGCACAGGTATTTCAAGAACCACCTGTTTGTAGTCATGCCTGTGATTTTTCTGTGTTCCTCTTCAGAGTTAGCTTAAGTGATGGCAGTGATAGTGAAAGCAGCTCTGCTTCTTCACCCCTACATCATGAACCTCCACCGCCATTATTAAAAACCAACAACAACCAGGTAAGTTGTGGGGTTCACACTTTACAAGACTCTGTGGAACTAGATGTGATCACTTCTACCTAGTTGGCACACTTTTTTACCTCTTAAGCTTAAACAATGTCTCTTTTAATGGCAAATAGATGGGAATCCCCAAGCTGAGGAATAAACACAGGGCACAGGGACTTATGAGAAGTTGGAAAGGAGGTGAGGAAGAGATGATAACCCATGTTGTTGCCCAGTTACTCCTCATTTCTATATATTATTCCTCTCAGCAATTAAGTAGGTGGCTTAATTAGAAAGAATATGGTGTTTGGGACTAGTGAAAAGGCAGGTTCTTTGCTTTGCCACCAGTAACTTGCTGGTGGGAAATTAATTTTTCTGATTCTCAATTCCTTCATCTATGAATGATGTTAACTCCTACCTCATAGTTATTGGAAGGATGCACAGTTCCTCCTTGGCATTCTGTAGCTGATAGGAGATGTTTATTATTATAGGTATTCTGTCTTAGGTTTCTCATCCAAGAGAAGATTATCATCACCTGAGATTGTGAGGAATAATTAAACACAGAAAATTGTGGTCATTATCATTATTATGAATTGAGCTTAAGGAAGCCTTATTAATTTGACAGCTCAGAATATATTCTAAGCAGAACTTTGAAGGCTGTAATGAATAAGATAGGAACATTTTCATTACTTACTAAAATAAACTGTTTTCAGGTATCATGAATATTGTAAAAAGCCTCATTGTGCATTGAGTTGATATTCATTACTGTAAGCTATTCTTATCTTTTTGTTTAGGCAGATTTCCTGTGACCTCTACAATAATTGCTTAATTCAAGTTACCAAACGAATATTAACTTGAAAATTAAAGAACTGTATTTTCCCACAAGTGTAGTTTCATAGGTATCCTCCGTTCCAAATAGTCTTGCCCTTGATTCTGTGATCTTTGTTTTGGTTGGAAAGTGCTATTTTATCGATGAAGACATTTTCTTTTTCCATTTTGTGTGAAGTGTAGGCAAAGAGCTCTTAGAATTTTAAATTCATTTATAAAGTTCATCTGCAACTTAAATCTTTCATTGTGAGATAGGAAGGTCACCAGTGCTCTTTGCCACACCAGCTAACCTGTAATGGTCAGCTGCAGTTTCTTTGTGCCCTCCACAGTGAAAGCTCAACCTCATCATTGTATTCCACATTCTGCTGTCTGGCTCTTCTCATCTCGAGTCTGAGCCATGCCCAGGGCCTGGCTCTCTCTCATCTCTCACGTGGCTGCCCCCCACCACCAGTCAAGTATTTTAAATGGAGAAAGTAAAAAGAGAAGGGACATAAATGTGGCCAGTCATGATGTTGGGGGGAACATTGTGCTGGTTAACTAGATAATTGGAGATCCTTCTACAAACTTTTAGTTCAGGAAGAACTAGTCAAAGAGAAGAATTTGGACCTTAATTATATTTTGTATCTGATTTAAACCTAGTTAGACTTGATTTCTGCTTCCAGTGGACAGTGTATGAGAACTAGGATGCTCTTGGTGACAGTACTCCGGGTGAAAGGCACAAGGTTGTGCTTTGGACCCTCATCAGTCTCCTTCAGCAACCCTCCCTGTCATCATGAAGACAGGCCTTGCTGAGTGAGTGTAGCTCCTACAAGCTCTTGTCTTGCCCTTCAAACCCCTCCTGAATGTGCAGTCTTGAGCTGACACTAGCTTTAGGGAAAGATGTGGATTCTTTATCGAACTATTTTCCTCTTTCACCTGTCTAGCAAAACAAAGCCAAAAATGAACAGTATCATCTATCTGGACAAATCTGAGTAAAAATTTCTTTATCCAGTTAAGTAGCATTCCACTGGTTCTATGGCATTAGTCTACAAATGTAGCTTCACACATGCAAATCATCAATCTGCCAGCAGTGCTCAGTTAATGTCACTTTCTCCATGTGCCTGTAACATCATAAGAAAGCTTGTGTGCCTTCACTTTCAGCTAGTTGGGGAAGGAAATACATGTATCACAGAAGTATTACTCCGTGGGCCTATATCTTGGAGCTGAGAGAGCCAGAAAAGATTTTTAAAACTGTGTCCAGACCAGTTTCTTAACCCCCTTAAATCACCTGTCCTAGTTCAGGTGTGATGCCATCCTTTTAAGTCAGCATTTATGGAATTAAAAAAAATTATTGTATTTCTAAGTTCTCTGTACTGATAGAGATAGTAAAAACTTCAGAATGCCTAAAAGTCACTTAAATTACAGTCTGGAATGTTTTTGTCTTATATTTAAAGGTATGTGAGAGAGAGCGTGAACAACATGTAAGTGCAAAGTGGTGTCTGAAATTGCACATCAAATAGAAAGGATGAGAACTTACTGGGGAAACCTAATTCTGAAATGGGAGGACTCTGGGTTTCCTTCTTTGTTGCCTTTTGGCTGCTCTTTACCTGCAGTTAATAATGAGTTTGCAAGGTACTTGCAAATTTCCATAAAGCAGTGGCAAAGCTGAATTGCCTGTTGTCTTTTCTCAAATCTTCCAGGGACTCAGAAAGAGGAAATGTGCTAATTGATTCTAACACTATCAGACTAACTCCCCCACGGCCCCCCCCCCCCCGAAAAAAGGCGGGAGCCCCAAGTTAACAAAGCAAGTGATTAGCTGGATATTGTTAGATTTTTTCATGTTTAATGTAACTCCTATCAGTAGAGAATCCATCCTCTGAATAATTGAGTTGTCATTCTAAGGGAAGGGATACAGAAAAATATCACCTTGAAAATTTGATTCTCAAGCCATATCCTCAGAGTAAGGACAGAAATACTACTAATCACAATCAGGCTCTTTTCTGAGATTATTATATCTACTCTTGGTTTGTTTCAGCAGTCTGGGTGGCTGTGTTTTCTTTAGTATAGTTTAATAGGGAATAATAACGAGTATTGTACCATTTTAACTAGAGATGACTTTTTCCCACCCCAAACCTCCCTTGTGTGAATTTCAAATGAAAACAAAATACCATATCTTTTTTTAGTTCAGAGTATGGCAGGAAGGGAAGAGGTGAGGGGACTTGAAGGAAGGAAGTGATCCATTGGACCTGAGCTAATACTCAGAATATCATAAATCACCTTTCAGCCTGCCAGGCATGCTGAATGAAATTAAAGAGAGTCTATCCAGTTAAACTGGTTTGAAATAAGCCTCTGGAAGACAAGGTGTTGTGCTTTTATATTCTGGAGTCGTTTCCCTAAAGATAAGAAATGATCATAAATAAAACAATTGTCTTCAGCATGGCTCAACTCTCTCAGAATGAGGTTTTGACAAAGCTGTTTATTTTGGAGCAGGGAGAGATCAAAGAAGGAAGATTAACTGAGCCCTCTCTGGGCAGCCACTCAGTAACTTGAGGCGGGTCACTGACACCCGGAGCTTTTGTTCCTGCCACTGCAGCCTCCAGAAGAAAGAAACTAGGATTTCAATGTATTTTAGCCTTCTGTGCTGTAGCACTTACGGAATGCGTGGGGTGGGACTTAAGCTCCCAAATGTTCTGTTTTCTGCTTTGAAGAGAATGTGGCAGGACCCTCTAAACCTAGTTAGCAGAGTTCCATTGCAAAAATAGCGTCCACAGCACTTCAACACCCAGAGTGCACCAAATGGGGGATGGGACCATGGAAGGCGGGATGTGATGGGAAGGAAATTCTGTTCTCCAGTGCACAAGGCACAGTGGAGCTTTTTTTTTTTTTTTTTTCTCCCTCTTGCCTGAAATCTCCCAGGATTGTCTCAGCAAGGCCCAGCCTGGTGTCTGAGTTGGCTAGGACTGCCATCTACTGACCTACTTACTCCTAGGTCTCGATGCTGATTTTCCCCTGGAGGTCTCATTTCCAACAGAGAGGAGGAAATTCTGAATGCTGTGGAGTGTTTGGTTTCCTTCACAGGGAGCACTTTACAAAAATGATCGCCTTGCAGCTGCTACTCAGTAATTTCCTTTTGTTGCCAAAAGTATTATATTGTCCCTCGTCCTGGTCAGATTGGTCATTTGGTTATCTCGGTTTTAAAAATGAAGAAGGAAGTGTGAATCTCAGGAGAGACTACTGGTAGCATACTTCTTGACCCATGCTTTATTTTCAATTCAAAGAGAAATAATCCCATTTAGGACTATTTGGTCTTTCCCAGAAGGTTGTGGTCCTAGCTTTGACAAGTAAAATGCTTATTAGTAGTATAAAATTTTAAACCGGAATGGGAACCTGAGTGTTATCTCATTCCACTTCCTCATTTCATCTTTTGGGGCCAAAAAATGATAAGGCTGGGGCCTGAACTTGGTTCTTCTGAGCCCAATCTCCTGTTTTTGACAGTGCAAATATAGAGTAGTTTGGTTCTTCGATTTTTTTTCTTTGTGCTATGGAATATGGCACACTGAGAACAAAGCCATGCCTGAGGTAGGGCAGGGGATAGTCGAGGGAAGAGTGGAAGGAATATGAAACTTGTTAAAGGAAGTCCTTTACTTGGCATTTCCTCCTTAATATTAGTCTCTGGTTATAACAACTCACTTGGAAATAAGGTTACAGTGAAAAAGACAAATTGCTTTGCTTCTTATGTCTGTACACATTTCTTGCCATTTATACATTTTAAGGGTGCTCGGCCTTTTCAAGCCAGTGCCATTTAAAACTTGTTTCCCTCAGAATTTTGAAGACCCTAATAAATCAGCTACATTTATTAAATAATAGTCATCTCCTTTTTATTAGTTAGAAATATAACTCCCTAGCTTGACCATATGCTACCATTTGACGTGGGCCTACATTTCCAAGCTTCTGAACAGGACTACTGTTAAGACCCTAAGCTGCAGTGGGTCCAGATCAAAGGAAAGGTGCCTGGCATCTTACCATGTGTTATCACACCATCTCTTGAAGCACAGAAGACAGTCCTGTCTGTTTCTGGAGTTGCAGGATCCCGGACTGGAGCATGAGTATACCTGATGGCCACCTTCCTTCCTAAAGGAAGTTTCAGTGTCAGCTTAGTGAATACGAGTTATTTGAGACTCTGAAAGGCAGGTACTGTAGAGGGCATCTGAGGGTTTGTTTTTATCATCCCTAGCCTACTGAGCACTGGTAGTCATGCTGAAACAGCAGAATGAAGAGGAAAAAATTCTTGCCCGAGGGGACTGTAATCTCAGAATAACCCAGCTGCTGTACATATGTGTGAGAGTGTTGTCACAAAAGAGAAGCAGCTTTGGAAGCTTAGATCAATTTCCTTATCAACTTTTTTTTAAAGTTCTGTTGCTCTGACTCAGCATTTCAGAGACAAGTAATTTATTTTCCAAGCAAAAGTGAGATTAGAATAGAAGGAAAACTATAGCGGGGAAATGCCATTTGGTAAACAATGTTATTGTCTGGTATTTCATGGAGTAAGTACCTTTGTTTATGTGGGAGGTTAGCTAGCAGGTGCTTGAAATAAAATTTAACACAATGTTCTCTTTGATCCCTAGATTCTTGAAGTGAAGAGTCCAATAAAGCAAAGCAAATCGGATAAGCAAATAAAGAATGGTGAATGTGACAAGGTAGGTTTCCAGCCCATTGGTGTGAGTGCTGTGGCCTTCTTGTCTTCTGGTTTCCCTTGATCATACTTGCTAGCTGTCCCTCCATTTTCTTCATCAGAAATGCCCAAGATTTCCACACGATGAGTGTTTCATGCCTGTGCTTTGTAGTTTATTTTCCATGCCTTGCTCATGTCTTCATTATTAAGCTTGACCATATGCTACCATTTGACGTGGGCCTACATTTCCAAGGGATTTTGAACACATTGAATTGGGAGGTAAGATTGTGAGATGTAAGTGAGCAAGACCTCTGATCCCACTGCAGGGTGTTTGTGTGCATCTTGCCTCTGAAATCTGACTACAAGACTTGGTAGTGCTTAAGTCACCTGGAAAAGGAAGGTCCCTAATGTGTTTGCAGGGGCAAGAAGACCTCTCTAAAGCTTTGTAAATCTTTCTTTTGCCCTTACTGAAAATGATTCTGGGGGTACCCATGCAGTCACACTAATAAAGACTTGTGAGTTTGAACATATGGAAAGAAAAGTACCCCTCTGCACTTCTAAGGGAGCTCTTCATAAACCAGATGGTAATTGGGATAGTGATCTGTTTTTTATAAGATATTATTGATATTATTTTGTTCTTTGGTCATTTGCTGTCATTGTTTATCTGAAATGTTTGGTACAATTGGGAGTCGTTTTTTTTTTTTTTTTTTTTTTTTAATTAAGAGTTTGCTGTAACCTACCTGGTAATGTGCACTGATACTCCCATCTTCAAACTTAAGCTTTTTTTTCCTGAGATTAAAGAATTAAAAAAATGAAAGGATAAAAATGAAAGCCTGTGATAACATGTTAAAACCTACAATTTAACATTGAATTTCCCCCAATCCTTGTATATACTTTATTGGAGTAAGGTGAGTCTGCCCACTGGACTTTTGTTGAGAGTAAATAGGTGAGAGAGTTCCTTACTCCCCCATTGTAATGCAAGCTTGGTAAAGGTGAAGGTCAACCAGGAACCAGGACAGACCTGGTCGGCAAAGGCCTTTGGACACAGAGTTCAAGTGGCTTGTGTAGAATGGTAGGATGAGGAGCGTCCAACTTCGCCTGTGAGTGCTTTCTTATTTTTCAACTGCTTCCTAAAGTGCTTGTTCTTGGGGTGCCCTTCTCTTCCAGGCTTACCTGGACGAGCTGGTGGAACTTCACAGAAGGTTGATGACGCTGAGGGAAAGACACATTCTGCAACAGGTGAGAGATGCCTCTCAGCACAACTGTTCTGGGAGACCCCAGGCTCTGCTTTATCCTGGGCTTGTGAGGTAGCACTTGGAGCCACAGCAGCATCTTGTGATTGGAATGGGGCCATGGCACCTGCTGAAGTATTTGGGGAGGGTTCTGATTTTTGAGGCCGCCTAGAAGTCAGCTTCTAGCTCCATGGTGATTCTTTCCTTCCCCAGTGTAGTCAGTGGCTAATGTTGTAATATGGGGTAAGGGAGGGGACAGTAGGAATGTAGGAGCCACTGGGACCAAGCTTCTGGTTTCATGGGAAAACAGTGATAAGAATTTTGAGTCAAGTGTTATAAACATTTGTGATTGAATTTAGTAACCTTTTTCCAGTGCCGTTCTAAGGAAAATAAATATTTTCTTCATTTCCCTTATCTTGTTAAGCGTACATTCTATTATTATGAACTCAACTGTGAAATGCTTGTAGGGTGAGGAAACTTCTATTAATACAATGTGATGTTTTGAGAAGATAAGAAAAGTGGGTTTTAGTTTTTGTACAGTTAGAGTTCATGCCTTTATTGTATTAACAGTGGCTATTGATAAAATGATTTTTCTTTAACACCCAAAAAGTCTGTGCGTCCAAATTCCAGGGCGAGTTTGCAAATTGTTTCACTTCAAAATTTTTTTCTTTTTTACTACTTTCAAATGACTGGAAATTAGTACTTAATCTGCCCCAGCTGTGTGTGAATTATTTTGTAAATGTTTAATGGTTGATGGTCACATTTATATTCTGTGTACATTTTTGCTTAAATCTATAAATACACACTCTCAAACTCGCCAAGTTTCCTGACTGGTCTGATAAACTTTTAACCCTTCTAAAGTTTTAGATTTGAACAAAAGACTTTGTCTACAGACCTAGATTCTTATTTGTGGATAAGTTACATGTCTTGCATTTTTCTCTGAAGTGAGTATGGGAGTCAGGGGGAGCAGGATTTGAGTGGCTTAACCTAAGTCAGTACTTTGCAAGTACATTCTCCCTTGGCATCCACAGAGCACAGGTTTCAGGTCCCCATTGGATACTAAATTCTGTGATGCTCCACTCTCTCGTCTAAGATGGCATAGTATTTGCATATAACCTGTGCACATCCTCCATTCTTTAAATCATCTCTAGGTTACTCGTAATACCTAAAACAATGTAAATTCTTTGGTCATCACTGCTATACTGTATTGTTTAGAGAATAAAACACACACACACACACACAAAAAATCTATACATGTTCAGCACAGTTTCCCCCCCCCAAAATATTTTCAATTTATGTTCAATCTGAGGATGCAGAACCCACAGATACAGAGGACCAAGTGTGTTTTTCTTCAGCTTTCTCCTATAGAAGGGAAAATTATATTGCCTGCCATTTACCAATTATTTGGGGTTAATTGACTAATGCCGACGGTAAATCTATTAGCTGATCTTCCCATCCCTTCCCAGATACCAACTCTGAACCACTGTGGAAGAATTGACCAAGAAAGCTATTAATGCCCAAGCTAGGCCTAAATTGTGAGTCTCACAGGAAAGAGAGACAGATGTTTGAGTTGGGTGGGGGCACGTTCACAGAGAAAGCACAGATAACGAATCAGGGACAGTGTGCCACTGGGCAGGGTCTTACCTTGTGGTGTCATTGGCATTCCTAATTTAATGTTGTCCTTTATTTTGACCTTTGAGAGAATTGTGAGGGAAGGAAGCTTAGTAGAATTCCATCCAAGTGGATTATTTTAGTATTCTGCTGGGAGAAAGTAATATCTATGAATTTTTAACCTGGCAAAAAAGGCACCCCAGGGCACACAGCCTCTCACCCTAATTGCATTCCCAGGCTGGTTGAAAGCTCTCAGTCTTTGGCCTTTTGCCTTGTAATGCAGCTGAGGCTTGTGATTATGATACCATGATGCATGTCCTGTCACGGTTTACTGCTTAATTAATTCCTATTGTAAAACATAGCACTATTGAGGACTAATGTTATTCTCCACCTTGAGGGCTGTTCATCTCGTGGAATGCATTCTACAAAGTCTCTGTGTTCTCCTCCATGCAGACTTGAACACCTGCGGCAGAATTTCTGGTGGGCCCAGAATGATATCCTGGGTTCTTTCCTGTTCAGTGCATCTCTATCAAAAAAATCTGCTCTGACAATTTTATTTGGCTCACAAAAGGGGTTAATAGCATGTTTTACGCTGGGGACATGCTATCCTGGCACTCAGTATTTAGTTTAATGAACAGAAAGCATTGGCTCAAGGGAGGCTATGTGCCTAAGCCACTTTTTAATAATGTAAATATACAGTAGAGCGGACACAAAGAGAAGGAGAGAGTACCTAGGACTGATTAATAATTTGATTTTTCCACATTTATTTGTAGACTGAAGTGAAAAATATTTAACCCCCCTGGCAGTTCAGCTGCAAGCTTGATTTGTATCCTTGCCTGAAAGAAAAAAAAAAAAAATCTGAGAAAACCCAGAACTTCCTTAGAGCAGAGTATATCAATTTAGATACCAGCTATCATTCTTTTAGAATCACCTTTAGGGATTGAGGAATGAGTGGTGTATTAGAGTATTCCTCCTAACAACACAGAGAACCCTCCCTAAGAAGTGTTCTGCTGCAAATGATTTCCTCCATCCTGGGAAATTACCTGTCATATTGGTATCCTTTGTAGATTGGAGTCTGATAGCCTGCATTGAAACCCAAAGGAGGCACACATTTTCATGTGGAAGACAAGGCTTCCCTGTCTAGAGTAAAGGATATTTTACCAGAGCACTGGCTTCACTTGAGGTAGAATCAGTTAAAGCAAAGCTTGTTCAAGACTTTCTCCCTCCTAGAAGAAGTGATTTTGGATGGGAAGAGCCCTGGCATTTGAAAATATAAGTCAACCAAAAATAAGGCATCTATCACTTCTCCGCCTCCTGGCTAAGGTCGTGTGTAAATGAATGCATGTAGCTTTTTATAATTAAAAAACCAGAGTTAGGGGAGGGAGTCATAGACTTAACAAGTAGATAGTACCCTGCTTGAAACAAAACAACCAACAGCCTCTGTGATACCCCCTTAAAAGGCTGATGTGGCAGGAAATCATCCATCACAATGTTTTCGCAACAGCCATCATCTGAAGAATCAGTTAAGCAGTTTACACACTACCTTTTTCACTACTCATATGTACCCTGTTCCCTTGAATGCTTTTATCTGCAGTTACTCTGTCTTCTATTATTCTTCTAGACGGGCATTTTGATTGCATTTTGATGCAGCATAATGACAGCAAGGTAAACCCACATTACATCCCAGAAACTATATTCCTACAAAAAGAGTGGAGTCCTTTGGAGACTAGCGGCCTGTGTCATTGGAATAAAGCACATTAACATGGTGTTTCTGATGTTTGAGCTATCGGGATTCCTGGAAAGGAATGTGCACTTATTTTTCTTTATGGAGTCTTTACTTAATTGAGGACATGGGTACATGCTCTAATAACTTAAATCATTAATGTTGTTCCCTTTGGCAAATAGTCCCGAACTACCCAACTGCTCCCACTGCTACTGCCTTAAGACTGTCTCTGCATCTGCCCTGATGTATTCTTATAGACTCCCATTAAAGTTGCAGGGCTCATTTAGTTAGATTTATCAGATTCCCTTTCTATCTTTGCGTATGTGTGGCTGCAGGCAGGGTGGGGCATGCTAGAGGTAGAGAAAGTGGGAGGCTGGGTGGGAAGCCCTAGAAACCTAAAGATGTTAACAGTGCATGTGAGATGACTGGGCTTTATTTCCTAGCGGGCCGAAGTGTTTATTTGCTTTAAAATTAAGAGGCTTTTTTTCTAGAAGGAATTTTTATTGCCCAGTTTTCTGTTTATTGTTCAATAATTAGTGAACCACTATATTAAGTCATAGAAAACTATTTTCTTAAAAGGGTAAGTTCCCTGTTATTTTAGGATAATGTGTAGGGCTATGCTTCCGTTATCCAGTACATTGCAGTTTTAGCCCATCATTTCAACTATTTGGCTTCATCTCTTTTCTTCCCTTCTCCCTGAAAACTTTTGTTATGATTATTAAAAAAAATTGTTAATAATAATAAATTCAACCTGGCACATTTGCACACACCTGCAATCCTAGGTGAGGCTGAGGCAGGACGATTGCAAGCTCAAAGACAGCCTGGGAAACTTAGTGAGATCCTGTCTCAAAAATAAAATAGGTTGGGAATTGCCAGGTGCGGTGGCATACACCTATAATCTTAGTGTCTTGGGAGTTGAGACAGGAGAATCATGAGTTCAAAGCCAGCCTCGGCAATGGCAAGGTGCTAAGCAACTCATTGAGTCCCTGTTTCTAAATAAAATACAAAATAGGGCTGGGGATGTGGCACAGTGGCCAAGTGCCCCTGAGTTCAGTCCCTAGTAACACCTCCCCCCAAAAAATTGCTGGGAATGGATATCAGTAGTAGAGCTTCCCTGGGTTCAATCCCCAGAGCCACAAAAGAAAAATATCAGGTAGACTTTTTTTGAGTTTTAGGTTCTGCATTTTTTTTCTTGCTTCATTTGTTTTATTACTAATGAAATGGCTAACAGTCGTTAAGGGCCAGAGGTAAAAGCACCAGGTCTGATAATCCATGTGCTCTTTAATTATCTCCCACATAATAAGTTTACATGATGACCATAACCATGGTGCCCTGATCTAGGTAGTAACTTATAGTTTATAGGGAAATTATTTATCATATCTTATTTAATCCTCTGCAAATCCTTGTATGATAAGTAAAAGAGATAGCATTGTCCCCATTTTACTTATGAGGAATCTGAGGCTCAGATGTTATAATGTTCCAGTGCCCTTCATATAAAGAGCAGAAGAACTTTATAGGCCAAATCCAGAACTCCCTGTTCTGAATGCCTTGTCACTTACCTGCTATCCCACTAGTTGGGGAGAGGAGTCCACCTCTGGTCTACTTGGTAATTATCTCTGTTTATATTTGAAATCATAGTAGCTCGGAAGAGACTATTTTTTTAATCCTGAAATTTATCAATGCATACTAGATGTACAGTTTCTACATAATATAGTAAAAGAAAAAAAAGATAATGTACTCAGGAAAGTACTCTTATTTCAGCCAGTGTTTAGTATAATTAAGTATATGATTGCTATGAAAGGCTTGTATGTGTGGACACAACTGTGTGTTTATGTCTCTATATGTAAATATTTGTGGGGAATCAGTGAGAGTTCTAAAACTATTTGTTAATAAACACTTCGGTGTCCATTTTGGTTGTTTTGTGTGTTGATACGGTAATTTTTGATGAATTCCTCCATGAATGGTATATTTTAATCAGAATTGGGCATATCCCTTCAGATGATCTATTGATAGATATAATGGAGCCCTGAATCTAGTAGCTTAATCGAATGAGGTTCCCTCCTCCTTTCCTCCTCAACATATAACAGAAGGCCCAGGGATAGTAATCCATAGTCAATTTAGTGGCTTAAAAGATGCCACTGAGGACACAAACTCTGTTCTTCTGCTCTGCCATCTTTCATATGTTGCATTCATCCTCCTGAATGGAAGATGGCTGCTGTGCTTCTGGGCATTGCATCTACATTAAAGAGAGGAAGAAGGTCAGAAGGCAAAAGGCACATATTCATCGTCCGTAACATTTTCAACAATTTTTTTTTTAAATGCCAGTGGTTTCTGACAAGTACGTTATAAATAGTAGTTCCGAGTGCTACACAGCATTCTGATGAGGCAAGCATTTTAGCTGTGCATGTTTGCTACTCTCAAAAAGTCAGATTCCTGTTAGTAAAGGGGATAATGGAAAATAGATGATCAGCTTGCAGGAACTGTCATGTTCCACAGTAGGCATAACTTGTTGTATTATTAAAACCATAATTATATCTCCAAAAATAGTTTCAGAGATTGAATAAGACAATAACAGTTCAGTTTGGAGTTTTGCAATTAATTAGATTTAGGCTTAATATGTCTAATATGCTTCTGTTGAGATTTAAAAAAAATAGCATCAGGAATGGGGAACACTTTTTCTGGTAAGACCCACTGAGCCATAGGGAATAGTTCACAGATGTTTCAAGGAAAAGTAAGTGTAATAAGAGAAGGTGAAAAGTCTTAATTCTGCTGGTTTTCAGATTGGCATCAGATAATCCAAAAATTAATTGAATAAATCATAGGGTAAATAATTTAAAATTCTTAAAATTATTGAACTAAAGAGATTTAGAATCAGGAGATAGAAAGGGAATAATACAGACAAATGAGAAGTGGAAGTTTGCCAAGTGTTCACTTTGTGCAAATATTCTTTCTCTTGCCCTAAGGCTGATTTTCCTCCCTCTCAAAGATTGCTAAAGTTAATTCCCATCCCATTTCTGAACCATTAACACACCTAGTTAAAAACCCCACTGCCCAGGCCCAGTATCCATTTCTGATAAGATTATTAGTAACATTGGAGTAGAAAGACAGTACATGGGAAAAGAATGTCTCACACCCAGACCCAACATCATTCTTCATATTGAAATTTCAAAACTGTCCTGCTACAAGCCTTGGCAAGAGAATACCACCTCTGCCATCACTGCCATTTAACATGTCATTTTTCCATAAGTTGGAGCCAAAACAGAAATGCAGTGTATCTTGTTCTAATTGGGGAGACATTGGCATCCTCTCTTTTTCTACATAAAATTTTTCTCTCCGGAATACTCAAGGGAATAGCTGAGCACAACTATAAGTAATAAACATTTGTATGTATTTTTATAAAAGTAGCAGAACATGTACAGCTACAAAGTGAACATGGGGTGTGTAACCAGTATCCAGATTAGAGAACAAAATAGTCCTGGTGACATAGGGGGTCCCCGGGGGCCCATACTCAATACTGTGTTCATCAGGGGGGTTGTATGTAGTTTCTATTATTTTCTTTGTGCGTTTCTATACTGTCTAAATTTTCAATAATTATGTACTCAGAAATAAAAATGATTATTTTTTTGTTTGCATGTGTTGTTTTTTTAAAGAAGTTATGTTATTTCTAGGTTGAAGTTTGTTTATGTCTGTTAAGCATAGTCACTGTCTATTGATCAGGAACTAATTTTTATAGAAGTCTTGAAATTTTCTTTCTCCCTAACCACCCACCCAAGGAAAATATTCTCTTGTTGACTTGAAAGCAGCATTTTAAAAGGATGAAAATTGAGAACAAATAAGTCTGTTTTCTGTGAGAATTTTTCGAAGACTTTATGTTTATTTGACTTACCAAACTGGCTACGTAAGGTACTTTTGATTTTATAGGACCTTCTCATTATAAATAAGGGTGTTTATCACTTGGATCCATGTTTGAGCCCCTCCATCTCTTAATCTGGGCCTTTTGATGTCTGTTACTTATTTCTCAAACTTTTTTTTCTTTACTCCTTCAGATTGTGAACCTTATAGAAGAAACTGGACACTTTCATATCACAAACACAACATTTGATTTTGATCTTTGCTCGCTGGACAAAACTACAGTCCGTAAACTACAGAGTTACCTGGAAACATCTGGAACATCCTGAGGATACAACAACTGGATGCATCAAAAACTATTGCTTTTTTTTTTTTTTTGGTTGTGATTTTTTTTTTTGTTATCGTTGTTTATATGAAAACACTCAGAATGATGCAACCAAAAGGGAAAAAATAAAAATCAAACAACCTTCAGCTTTATTTTCCTTTAAAGCCAGTCATCATCTCTTGATAAAGGAGAGGTTAAGCAAACCAGCCTCAGCGGACCACTCTTCTCTCCAAGGAAATCCCCGGGAAGAGTTAGCCTGGATAGCCTTGAAAACAAACAAAGCAAACACAATACAAGAAAACTTAAAGAATGTGTATGGTATCATGTCTCTCTCCGTGGTGGTTCATTCCACAGGACGAACGCATACTCAACACACTGCCTTATTACATAACTGATCTATTTATTATCGCATACAGATATTCTAAAGTCGTTGAGGGAATGACACCACCAGACATTATGAGTACTTGGTCCCGTGGATGCTCTTTCAATGCAGCGCCCTTGCCATCCCAAGCCCAGTGACCTTACTTGTATACCGTGCCACTTTCCACCAACTTTTTCCAAGTCCTTTAACTTGTTGCAGTCTGTATTTTCCACCTTTTGTTTTTCCAGTTCCAGGACACAAATTTTCAACTGGGGGGACCAAATAGCCACTTTGATTTTCTTCTTTGTGGTCTTTTTTCTGAAAGTTGGGGCCAGACCTTGGCTGTATCCATGTAATGATCTTGGACCATGGTAGAAAAGGCACCAAATAGGATCATATGACTTGCTGTCTAGCCTTAGTCAATAAACCTGTAGGACTTATACAAGAGCGTACCTGTAAACGTCCTGACTGCAGCATTGTCGAGCTGTCAACCGACATTCTTGTGTCTGTTTTACTGTTACAATATTAGGCAAATATGGAAGTAAAGGCATTCCACAGGATCAGCATTTGAAAAAAAAAATTCCAATCCTGTTTTCTAAAGAAATGTAGAAATTCTTAATTTGGATCTATTTATTAGAGGTTCAGCTCTCTTCAGCTGCCAGCTTGGTATTCATCTTTATTGTAAAACCAGGAATCAGAGTTTTGTTTGTTCACATACGATTCTCTTAGACTCTTTTATATTTGAAAAATTAAAATCTTTCTTTGGGGGAAAAATCTTGGTTATTCTGCCATAACAGACTGTGTATTAACTTGTAGATTCAGTGGTTCGAAACCTGTTTAGTCCCTTGCTAATGTTTCCAGAAGGATTTCCTGTATTGGTGAAAGTAAAGATGGTTGGGGGGTGGGGGATATTTTTGTTCTTGTACCCTTGTTTTGGAACTAGAACTCTGTCCTGTGGCATGCAAAAGAAAGCAAATTATTTTTTAAAAGAAAAAAAAAAAACCAAAGTACTTTTTGGTGTCATTATTCTATCCTCTCCATAAATGGAGAAATGAAAAGTGAGAACAGCTCATCCTCCAGGTCTTTACTAGGAACTCAACCACAATGAAAAGAAAGGAAGAAATGCTTCTGGATCCAAAGGTCTGTCCCTGGATCAGCCTTAAGGAAGTCTCTGTGCTAATAGACCAGGATCTCCCTCGTTTGCTCCTATGCCAGATGCTGTCTTTTCATTCAGAGATTAACTAGTGTCTGTACAGAAAATGGTCTCTCCAGACCCATTCTTTTAGTAGGCAGTAATGTAAATGCAGATTGATAATGGAGTGATTTCTGCATTTTAAAAAGAGCATTTTTTACACTGTTTCTTTCTATCCAAAGAAATTATTTTTTCCTTTTAAAAAAATTATAATACAGCCATGCTCCTTGTAAATTACTTCTCTGAAGTGTCCTCCCAGAGGACAAGTGTACTTTCAAGAATGTTATGATTCTTTATGATGATTGGCATGAACTGTACTTGAAGCATTCGTTATTGTAGTCTACTTCTCAATGTGCAATTACAGAGATGATACTTTCCAAGTTATTTTGGACATTAGGTGACTGATGAATTGTGTGGTTTTAGTTATAGTTTGTTCTTAACTTTACAAGTGAAAGGGGAGGGAAATGCTTATATGGAAATATTTCTGACTGCTAATTCACATATTCTCACTAAACCAGAAATTTATGTGGTTAAACTAATATATCTCTTTGTAATTTGGGCCATTTTTATTTTTGTAACTAAATTGTGTGGCAAAATTTTTGATTTGGCAATGTAGAGATTTTTTTTTTTCCCATAAGGTAGTAACCAAGAAACTAGGTCAGATTAAAAAAAAAAAAAACAAAAAAATACTTTCCTCCCGGAAAATAAAATAAATAAGGGCAGCTATTACAGTGATATACTTTAGACCTGAATATTAGATAATCACATGTCTTCCAAATAGCATACCATGTACGTTTATAAACTAGTAACAAGTTTTAGAAAAACTTGCCAACCTCCTATTATCCAGATAGCAAAATGTGTTTCCCACAAAATTCTAATAGTTAGCTAGATTTGGAGTGTTTTTGTTTTTTGAAGCAGTGCTCTGGTCTTCATCATGTGATTTTTAAATACAGAAGTAATAAATCCTCTCTCTGTTAAATCTCAGAGTTATTAAGACTTTTCATAAAGTCACTTGCTCAGTTCTGCCCCATTTATGCATACTCACCTTTGAAACTTGTTGAGAATTTTCTTAACGTGTACCCTAGTGGCTTTGGTTTTTTTAAGCACAAAGGGGAAATGGCAGGGTTTAATTTCCTTGATATATATATATATAAATAGATGTTTCAGATAAAGTTAATTGGGCAAATGTGAATATGGTTTGAACCAGCCAGAGTATGATAAACTGTCTTCAAAGTTTTCCCCTGTGATTTGAGGTGGAAAAATGTATGTACAGAATTTGTGCTTTCAGCCGCCCTTTATAAATTAGCTTTTGCTTCTGGTTTTGCAGCAGGAGGTGTGTGAGAGGGAGTTCTTCTGTCTTAGGATACACCAGTTATATTAGCAGATGTTTGCAGTTATTCTGTATCTTTGCCATGACCCGTCCCTCTCTCTATGTGAACAAATGTCTATATATGCTTACATATTGTGTCAAAGTATAGATGAGGAGACAAGAGTTTAGGGGGAAAAAAAGACCTCGTAAGAATGTCCTAAACATTTTTAAATTTGCTAAGCAAAACTCTGTAAATGAATCATTCACCTTTTTGTGGAAAGAGCCAATAAAATTGGTTTTCTTCCACTAGAAAGTTTCTTCCACCAAAAACAGTTTTTGCTGATACCTTTTACAGATCCACCTAATCTTTAAAAAGCAAACAAATGGCAATTTAGGCCTGCATAACATAATGTTTACCATTTCAAGCCCCACAAATGTAGTTAACACTTGTTTAAGAGAGACTTTACTCTTAAATGTTTTAGCTCTACCTATTTAATAGAGTTGGATGTTCAGTGTTGGAAATGGTCAATGTCTGTGTTTGGTGGCTCGTGTTCATTTTTCTCACTGTGGAAGTGATCAGCTCGGAGTAATTTGCTGTGTGCTTATTACTTTCCACCTTTAGTGTCTGTGTACTAATGCTGTGTACTGCTCCTATATTTATATACCTATACACACACACACACACACACATATATATATATATATATTATCAGAGTAATTTTGCTTTGGACTGTCACTCTAAAACTATGACTATGATGTAGAGACTACTACAGCTGCAGTGAACGCGAAGGAGTCGAATCCCATGGTGTAGGTTAGTCTTGGGCTGCAAGTCGACATCTTTTGACCTCTTCTGTTTTATATGATGCTTTTTATTATGTAGGCACTGCCATCCCCGAATATTCCTTGTAAAGATGCATTGAAGAAGTCAATTTAAAAGGAAGACAAAGCCACCACTGTCTGTAAACTGTAAATATGTACTTTGGCACTTGTACTCCAGTATTCTGAAAATAGAGTTATGATGGAAATGCTGACAGATCCTTAACGGTGGCCAGAGCTACCATGCAGTGCAAAAATAAATTAAGTAAAAATGTATTCTTGAGATTAACAGTGCAAGGCCAATACGTTTTATAAATCTGTCAGTATCTTTTTAATGGAGTGTGTATGTGTAGTTATGTTGAAAGATACACTGTGTATGTGTGTGTACATGCTTTTATGTGAACTACAAGGCACACGTAAGATGTATTTGCCATCTCTAAAACCCATGTTGAAATGTAAGTACAGATTGACAGAAATAGGTGTTTTACTTAAATTCATGCCTAATCTATTGTGGCTCTTTTTTTTTTTAACAATATATAGTCTTACAAATTTATTTGATCAGTTTGGTTCTACTTTGCAATTCAAGAAAAATAAGCCTCTTGTCATACAGCGATGCTGTTTCTAAAGAATGAAAAGAATTGAGGTAACCAGAGAACTGGTAGTGTGCCTCAAACCTGCTGAGGGCAATTTATATGTGCATCCTTCCCCCCCCTACTCCTTTGGAAGGGTTGATATAGTAATTGTCTAGCTATAGCTAGACAGAGTTGATATTACAAAGTATTTATTTTAGTACCAGAGCATGCTAACTTGATTTGAAAGGAAGGATAGAAACTACTACAACAAAGGGAAATTAAAATACATTGAGTTTGGCAAATAACCAAGGAAATTAAATAGGATACTCATTAGTGAAGAGACATCAAATTTGAAAAACTGACCTTCTCTTCATTCAGACCAACAAACCCTATAGGGGATTGCAGTAGACTGCTTTGTCTTTGATCAGCTAGAAACTGGCTTTAGGTGAGCAAAACTTACTAATTGCCACACGTGAATTAGACTGATCTGTTTTTCTTATTTTACTGCAGATGTTCATTTGTGTATGTATGTAAAATAATAGCCTAGCATCTTCTCCAGTGTGGGGAGAGTCAAGATGACTATCATGAGCCTACTAAAGCCGACTCCAGGAGTGCACTGTGTCACATGGTTTTTCTTAGTACATTTGTTCCATTATCTCAGAGCAGTGTCCCCACTGGGATATGCAAGGAAACCTGGAGAAAGATGACAGATCAAGGTTGACACAGACCTCCATGGTATTTTAGAGATAGACTGTCTAAAACTAGCAGCTTTTTCTTTTTTCTACTTCTTTCTGATTATGGAGCAGCTAAGGGTATTTTACTGGTTTCCTTGGTCAGGATACCACCCAAATAGAAAATACCAAGCATATTTCAACGATTCTGCTTTCTCCACCAGGTAATAGTATCCACACCTTCCTGTTTATGTGGTCCCCTTCTGTAGAGGCATTTCCAGTCTATTTCAAAGGTTGTTAAATTGCCCTTGGCTTTCAGCTTAGCCTCTGGGTCTTAATTTCCTCTTAATTAAAGAAGAGTAACCAAAATGATCCCCAAGAGCTGGCAAGGGAAATATATGGCCCAAACTAATATCACTCCAGTAATTATAACTGGACCCTATAACTGTTAAATAACAACAGAAATAATACACCCCCTGCAAGGAGGTCCTTGAGTCTACTTCTATAATGTGGGGTGGTTATCGGGTCCCTGGGCAATCTGCACAAAGTAGGTGGCTATGTGGAATAGGGACTAACAAGGAACACAAGGCAAAGCCATGAGCATGTTTTTCCTCTTACAATCACGTCTTCCACTACATGCAGCCCCCACCCCAGAGTTCTGAAGTTTCAAAAGGGTAGAAAAGGATAAATCCAGGCCATTAAAAGAAAATAATCAAAGCTATTGAAAAGATAAAACAAATGAGTCACACTAAAAGGGTAGTCTGTGCAAGTAATAAGGTTGAAATACTGATACGGATTTCCTAGCGAACAGCATTCCTCGCACATGTGGTTTGTGTATCGGTGTCTGGGTGGGTGGTCTGGGGAGAAGTGCTAAACGCAGCAAGATGGCTTAGTTTCTGAGCAGTGGAGGGCAGCTTTGGGACAGGCTCAGCTCCTGGCATCTGCAGTCCATGCAACATAAAGAGGCTCTCCTGCTTTGTTCCAGGAGGGAAAGTTTTTAACTTGGCGTATTCATTAAGCGTGCATCTCTACTCTGCACAGAATCCACCAAAGGATAGGAGCATGTGTGTGTGAGTGAGTGTCTTTAAGCACCTCCTCGATACTTCCCAGTCCTGGGGGGCAGAATGTGTGCTTAGAGTGTAATAAACCTCCTTTTGTTCTAATCTATTCCCTGGGTGCTAGGCACCAACAAAAGTTCTCTTTTGAAAGTCATGCTGTTGTAAATAACACCTCAGTCTAGATAGGACAGGGAATAAAAGACACATATGATAATTATGGTCAATAAACAAAAACCAAAGGAAGATGGACTCCCCCCACCTCCCAAGCACATCTTTACTGATGAGACTACCAATGAAGCCCACCTCAGGTCAAGGTGGGAGACTGATTAAGGGAACTTTCTTGCACTCAGGAAACAAGATGTCCAACAATGGCTTTTGACAGACATGAATCATGCTAACTTGTGTTGGAAGCCAGGTGACTTTACAAATGTCCATTGGAATTCTTAGGTGGTGTGTCTTTTATTTTGACCTTAATAACTGGGGGAATAAATCATTGTTTTCCTAATTATATTATTAATTGCTTACACATTTATTGTGTCTTCCCCTCTCTAGAACAGTAGCTCACTGTATGCTAATAATATTTTAAATTCCTAGAAAGACATATATTATAAAAACAAATTGTTTAACTGTAAGTTAATATTTTCCAATTATACATGGCACAATAGTAATCATACAGATTAATAATAGATGTTTTGCTTTTAAGAAAAATTCCTTAATCAAAGTAGTTTTATAGTATAATTTTATTCTTCAAGGCTTACAACTCAGTTTGGGATAGTAAAGGTTCAGAGAAAGACAGCACAGCTCTTGATATTCCAGAAGTGGTTTTCTGGGTTAAGTATCCATTTATTTAACTTATTGTCCAAACTGGAACCATTTTGAGAGGAAAGTAGGATACTATTAATGATTATTCCAAGACAACAGGAATAAACTGAGTCTATCTTCAGCCAACCAGGATATGTGGAAACCATAGATCCAAGGAACATACTTTGGGACATGCCAAACTGAAAATACCTGCTCAGACTTCTTTTTTAGTTCAGCATATGAAGTCGTGAAGTTTTAGTTCAGCATGTGAAGGTGTGTAGTTGGCCTCTGTATGGAAGAATATTGTATCTTTCCTCACCCATTGAAAAATTTGTGGTTGTTAACCCTCTAATAAAGATTAAGGAGAGAATTTTACATGATACAGGACCTTCAGAAATGACCCACAGACACAGGGAAAACTATTTTTATGCTGAAGTTTGGAGAGGAACAGATAGTAGTGTTAAAAATATGATTGGACAAAAGGGAGTTTGACTTCAAGGTAATAAATTGGGGGGAATTTAGCAAGAACTGTTCCTTCAGAGTCCTCTTGGCTTCCAGATACATGGCAGGGCCCTTCTTCAATGAGGGTCTTACAATCTATTTCAGGCAAGGTAGGTCAGAATTTCTTTTATGATCATGCCTTAGGAGAGAAAGGTAAGGGTGAAATCAAAGTGACTGTCCTGCTGTTTTCTCAGTTTCCTTCAGCTCAGTACTCCCGGGTGCCATATTTGTTAGTATCATGTCCTGAGCCCCAGCAGCATCCTCTTTATGGTACACACAGTGGCTCCCTCACAGTAAGGGTGGCCCTCAGGGCTCACGGTTTAAGGGGCATTTTCACTGTTGTGGAAGAACCATGGTGGTTGAGGTGGTCTTTGGCCACCCCTTTCCTGCTCTACCCCTGTAATAGCCTGTTATTTACATAAATGAGTAGGCAGGGAGATGGGGTTGTGGCTCAGCAGTAGAGTGCTTGCCTAGCATGTGTGAGGCCCTGGGTTCAATTCTCAGCACCACATAAAAATAAATAAATAAAATAAATGTAATGTGTTCAATTACAACTAAAAAAAAATATTTAAAAAAAAATGAGTAGGCAATACTGACCACCAGTCCCATATTCAGGAAGGGTTCATTCCTGGTCCAGTTTCCTGAGCCTGTTGCATGCTGAGGTCATAGTGGTTTTCTTCACTCCCAACACCTTTGCTTGAGAGGCTACTTCTTCATTGTCTCCTGCTTAGTCACTCTGGGGCCACTGCTCTATCTTGGTGGTTGGTCTTTATTCCCAGCAGCTCCTGGAATTTTGCTGCTCTCCCTCTGTCTCCAAGTCCTGAGACCTGATATCTTTTGATAATTTCCTGATTCCCAGTTGCATGGACACAATTCCTAGCTTAGAACAAATGCTCAAAAAAGGTTGAACCAGTGGATGAATGTCTGTAAATAAATCCTTTCTTGGTTTGTAAGTAGGTTGATACATTAATGGCATTCTCCACTGCGTCTTTCCCCAAAATCATGTCCCTTATTTGGCCTTTATATTAATAGTAATAAAAAGTGTGATGAGAAAAACAAATAACAGTCACTTGAGTCAGAAAAGCTTGGTTTTGAATCCCATATCTGCCACTTCAGGCCTTGTAACCTTAAACAATAGACATTCATGAGCTTTGGTTTCTTATTTGTGAGATGGAATTAACAAAGCACCTCTGTTTTAAGGTGATTGTGAAGATTATATTGCATTTAGAACATTATGCCTGGTCCATGGTATTCAGTAAATGGTAGGTATTTTTATGCTAGTGGGGTCTGGCAAGAGCCTCTATTCTCCTTGGTGGAGAACTTTGCCTGTATGTAGGATTAGTCTGTTCCCATTTGTCATGTAATCTCAAGTGTCAACCTCTTATGATACACCCACTATGTTCACAGCCATGGTCATTGCTCCTCCCCACATTCCCATTCTTGGAGGGCAGTCTTCAGCTATGGAACTGACTGTTGCTCCTCTGAAGCTGCTTTTAGTTTTTTTCTTTCCATGGGAAAGAAAGGGAGCCAGAAGCAAAGCACTCTTTTTTCAAGTCTCAGAATTAGAATACATAAAATAGTTGTACTTCCACTGGATGAGCTCATTTGCTATAGATCATGCTGGTGAGGTTATAGGTTTGAACTCCTTATGACTCCATTGATTTGACCCCTGCATGACTAAAACCTGCCAAATTCTATATCACCATGTCATGAATGAGTGTCTCAGGAAGGACATCATGAGAAGATTCTCTTCCAAACATGACTTTATGACAACTTTTTGAGAGGGTGTATGATCATCACTGTCATCTTCAAACAACAGTCAGAGGCAGCAGAGAATGCCATCACCAATTGGGTGAGTGGAATTTGGGATGGAAGCCATCCTCTCCATAGTGTTGGCCATTTCATTGGAAGGAAGCCTAAGTTGGGATCCTGGTTGACCAGATACTACCCATTACAAGACCTCTGGTATGGTACTGCTCTACCCATACCTTAGCATGATATATTTTTTTTTAAGTTGGACTTGTATATAATATAAAAATGGGTCTTCTAGTACCTCTCTTCTTTCTTAGTTCAGCAATGTACTTTTCAAGGCCACACCAGAGTCTTGATGAGATGCTGTTGGCCATATCACTTTGTAGAGGATGCTAATGTAGTTCTTCACTATGCTGAAATGCAAAGAAATGCTACTTTAGTCAGTATTTTTTTCTGTTACTTTATCTTAAATATTATATATTTATTTCCTATAGCTGTTGTAACAAATTACCATGAACTTAATGGCTTAAGACAACAGAAATTTATTATCCTACAGTTCTGGAAATCAGAAGACTGAAGTGAAAGTCACTAAGCTAAAATCAAAGTGTCATCAGAGCTGTGTTTATCATGGGGAGAATCAATTTCCTTACTTTTTTCAGCTTCTAGGAGCCACCTGCACTTCTTGGCTCATGGCCCCTTTTTCCATCTTTTTGTTTTTTAAAAATATATATTTTTTAGTTTTAGGAGATCACAATACCTTTATCTTATTTTTATGTTGTGCTGAGGATTGAACCCAGTGACACATGCATACTAGGCAAGCATTCTACCATTGAGCCACAACCCCGCCCCTCTTCCTCCATCTTTAAAGCCATCAAAATAGCTTCTTCTATTACCACTCTGACCTGCCTCCTTCTTTTATCTTTTAGCAATGCTGGAAACCTTGGGACCACCCAGATCATTGAGAAAAATGTTTCCATCTCAAGATCTTTAATCACATCTACCCCTTTACTATGTAAAGAATTATATTTACAGGTTCTGGGAAATAGTGTGTGGTCATCTTTGGTGAGTCCATTATTGTGCCCCACACATGGAGAAATGCCAGTGTTGAAATTCCCATCCTTCTGAACATTTGAGTCAACTAAGAACTTATTTGCTCTACATTAAAAGTTGAAGCAATTTCCTACTAATTCCCATTGTCCCTGGCACCATACTTCCTGATGATGACTGCAGTGATGATTTCTTTAGAAATTAAAGAAAAATCCACAGTGAGACATATTTAAAGGTTATTGAAGTTTTAGCAAGGATGATGAAAATTTAGTCATTCAACAGATATTTATTGGGCGCTTAACCCTGTGCTAACCACTATCCTTAGGAGGTTGTGAAAATATAACTGCTCTGTCCATAGTTTTTTCTTTCCATTTTGCAGAGGGTAGAGTCTCTTCACTCCTAAGAAACAATGTCATCATGCAGTTAGAACTTCTTCAAAGCTACATGGAAATCCTTAATTGGCAGGCAGACTGAATAACTTTTCTGGGATTATAGCCTCCTCCTTTCCATTACTGATGGGGAACTTCTTAATTTGATCCAAGTTTCACAGGCTTTTTAAAGATAGATTTAAAGATGTCATCTTAAAGCCATGCACAGGGAACAATCTGGGGCCTGAGTTGAACAAAGGAGCAGCCCACAGAGTCTCCCATAAAGCTCATGTGGTGGCTCCTCGCTGCTCTAGTTTGTTGAGCAGAGTAAAAACTGATGACCTCAGCTTCATCTTAACCATCAAAATCAGTGCTTCCTGTGTGCTGAGCTGTGGCCTCATTTCATCAGAATCACCTAGGGAGTTTTTACTAGCTATATCTCTTCTACAAGTTCTGATTTAATTGTTCTGCATAGGGCTGGGGACATTGGTATTTTCAAGAGCTCCCCAGATGATTCTAATGCACAGCCAGGGTGGGAGTATAAAAAATAAAGCCTTAGCTCTTGATGCCCATGATTTTTTTTTCCAGTAAACCTAAAACAGGGGACAGGAATCCTAGTGGCTGAAGTTCCTCAGGTGATTCTTTTCTGCAGCCATGTTTGGAAATTAGTACCTTGGTGACAAACTTCCTGCACTTTCAACTACCAGGATTCTGTTTCCTTTGACATTAACATGTATTCCTGAGGTCCATATCCATCCCCAGCATCCTGACCTAGACTTTGGGTACTAAGCCTAGAGGGCTACAATTTGAACATACTCTCCAGATAATGCTTATCACAAAATTATGGGAAATGTTGCCATATTTGCCCCAGAGATTTGGGGGCAAAGAAGTTAAAACTATACCTTTACATTGAGCAATCTAACCTTAGATCCATCTTTAGTCCCTATATGGTTAATTTGCCTTTGTGACCAATATTCCTGGGCTTGGCATGGTATATAACGCACCGGGCACTGGGTTGGTGGAACGGTACATACTGATCCCTGAGCGATTCTCCTGAGACTGTGTGTTGATGGTTGCCTATTAGGTCAATGAAAAAGAGGAGGGAAAGTTTCCAAAATGAGGTGCATAGGAAAAGGCAAATCAAATGCAAATCCATCTGGATAAAAATAAACCAGAAGTACTTAAGAATGCACACTCAAATTTTCTCTGATGAAGTCAATATGTTGGCTTTGAAAGCTTTAGTGTGTCCTGTTCCCAAAACCCACACGGAGTATAAATTTTTCAAGTTTCTTTTACATAATCAAATTTGTGAGCAATTTAAGTGAAAGAAGAAAACTGTTTAGTCTTCTTGTTTCAATTTTGCCTTTCAGTGAATGCATTATTTCCTCATGTACTTCAAGCAGTAACCAAGATCAAAAACTTATTTCCCTGGGATCATGTAGCTTTTTACATTGGTGGGCATATACTAGCTTTGTTAGTCTCCATAAGATTCACAATTTGGATTTTCAGGTTCAAGGACTTTTGTGTAGTGATCCAGGTCTTCCCTATGAATGATTTTCTACCATATTTACATAGTTAAATCACTAATCCATCCACAATAAGCCCATTGTGTGGAAATGAATTTTGATGAATTCTCTAATAATCAAATATTTTCTTTCTTCAAAATGAAAGGCATGCATGCCAAGATACCTCTGATTTAAAGGTATTTTAAAAGGGTCATCAAATACCTGACTTGATGGCTGCACCTCAAGAGAAAATCACTTCTGATAAAGTGAGCACTGCTACATGAGGAAGGTTGTAGGTTTCACTCTTTGGGTGATTCCTAAGTTGATGCAGCATTGGGGCCAGGCTTTAAATTTCAGTTGGTTACAAATGGGGAGGAAAGAAGTTTTTTTCGAAGGGCAAAAAACTAAATACGTTTAAAAATCCCCTCCTCTTTTTCTTTAAATTGATTTGATTATTAGTGAAAAAAATCTAATATATAGGATAGATATCTGAAAACTCATGACCAATCTTGTGAGAGCCGCTCTCTCTTAATGGAGAAATTCTCAACATGAACCCAAGTGCAAGCTATAAAGCACATTTATAATTCTTGGACTTTTCTTGCTTGTCTGGTAGAAAACTTAGGGTTAAATATTATCCTCTTATCGAAAAATATCCCTGTTATTTGGAGGATTTGCTTTTTCTTCTTCCTATGTGGCTTTTAATTTTGTATGCCATTAATTTTCCTGAATATAGGTCTTTTGATTATAAACTGCCTTTTGGAAAAACAGTGTGGTATAAACTACAGCTAAATCAATAAGTAATCATCTTTCCTGCAAATCCATCCCATGGTTACTTCTTCATCGGTTATTGATGGATCTGATTTACCAGATTGTGAACTAGCTGTGAAGATACTAAGTTGAAGAAGAGGCTCAAGATAGAATTTAGAGCCAAACAAGAAAACCCGAGGTTACAGGACAGGATGAGGTTACAAGTGGGATGAGTCTCTTGAAGGGGCAGGTAGAACTTGCATTGAGTTCTGTAGAGCACCAGGAGGTGTGTAATTGATCCTGCTCAGGACATTCTAGGAAAGGGGAATTGTGTGGGCAAAGAGGAGAAGATAGAGGATTTGGAATTTGATATGACTCAAAGATAGGATCTGGGAGGGGAAAAACAAGAGATGAAACTGGAGAAATCGGCAGAGGCAGATAATGGCTGTCCTTGCGGCCATCTAGGGAACTTGGGCTTTTTCCAGAGCAGCTATGGTGGAGGCTGGTTCCCATGTTGGAGGAACAGCAAGAAAACCAGCTAGCACAGAGAGACAGAAAGATAGCTATCCAGAGAACAGGGTCAGAAAGCCCACAGGGGACTTAAAGAAAGGGCTTGGCTTCTCCTGAGAGATGAGAAGCCACTGAAGGGCTCTGGAAGAAGTGTAGCCATCAGGTCTGGAGTTTGGGGGTGGATTAAGTGAAATAATGCATGAAAATCAGCACAATGCCTGGAACATGGTGAAAACACAACAAGTGATAGCTCCAGAGAGAGGCTGATGATCACAAAACATCAAGTCTTGGAAACATATTTGCAAGGTTCTGGGCCCTCCAGATGCATGGCCTTGGATCCTAAGAAATGGAGTTGTTTTTCTTTTCTTCTTCTTTTTTTTTTTAGCTATTTATTTATTTATTTATTTATTTATTTATTTATTTATTTTTATTGTTGGTCGTTCAAAACATTACACAGTTCTTAATACATCATCTTTCACAGTTTGATTCAAGTGGGTTATGAACTCCCAACTTTACCCCATATACAAATTGCTATATCACATCAGTTACCCTTCCATTGATTGACATATTGCTTTTCTAGTGTCTGATGTATTCTGCTGTCAGTCCTATTCTCTACTATCCCCCCTCCCCTCCCCTCCCCTCCCCTTTTCCCTCTCTACCCCTTCTACCGTAAATCATTACTTCCATTTGTATTATCTTGTCTTACCCCTCCTTTCCTCTTATATATCATTCTCACTCCCTTTCCCTCCCACCTCTCATCCCTGTTTAATGTAAATCTTCTTCTCAAGCTCTTCGTCCTTACCCTGTCCTTGTTTACTCCCCTTATATCAAAGGGGTCATTTGGTATTTGTTTTTTAACGATTGACTAGCTTCACTTAGCATAATCTGCTCTAATGCCATCCATTTCCCTCCAAATTCTATGATTTTGTCGTTCCTTAATGCAGAGTAATACTCCATTGTGTATAAATGCCACATTTTTTTTATCCATTCATCTATTGAAGGGCATCTAGGTTGGTTCCACAATCTTGCTATCATGAATTGTGCTGCTATGAACATCGATGCAGCAGTGTCCCTGTAGCATGCTCTTTTTAAGTCTTTAGGGAATAGACCGAGAAGGGGAATAGCTGGGTCAAATGGTGGTTCCATTCCCAGCTTTCCAAGAAATCTCCATACTGCTTTCCAAATTGGCTGCACCAATTTGCATTCCCACCAGCAATGAACAAGAGTGCCCTTTTCTCCGCATCCTCTCCAGCACTTATTGTTGTTTGACTTCCTAATGGCTGCCAATCTTACTGGAGTGAGATGGTATCTTAGGGTGGTTTTGATTTGCATTTCTCTGACTGCTAGCGATGGTGAGCATTTCTTCATGTACTTATTGATTGATTGTATGTCCTCCTCTGAGAAGTGTCTATTCAGGTCCTTGGCCCATTTATTGATTGGGTTATTTGTTATCTTATTGTCTAATTTTTTGAGTTCTTTGTATATTCTGGTTATTAGGGCTCTATCTGAAGTGTGTGGATTAAAGATTTGTTCCCAGGATGTAGGCTCCCTATTTATCTCTCTTATTGTTTCTTTTGCTGAGAAAAAACTTTTTAGTTTGAGTAAGTCCCATTTGTTGATTCTAGTTGTTAACTCTTGCGCTATGGGTGTCCTATTGAGGAATTTGGGGCCCGATCCCACCGTATGTAGATCGTAGCCAACTTTTTCTTCTATCAGATGCCGTGTCTCTGATTTAATATCAAGCTCCTTGATCCATTTTGAGTTAACTTTTGTGCATGGCGAGAGATAGGGTTTCAGATTCATTTTGATGCAAATGGATTTCCAGTTTTCCCAGCACCATTTGTTAAAGATGCTATCCTTCCTCCATTGCATGCTTTTAGCCCCTTTATCAAATATAAGGTAGTTGTAGTTTTGTGGATTGGTTACTGTATCCTCTATTCTGTACCATTTGTCCACCCGCCTGTTTTGATACCAGTACCATGCTGTTTTTGTTACTATTGCTCTGTAGTATAATTTGAAGTCTGGTATTGCTATACCACCTGATTCACACTTCCTGCTTAGCATTGTTTTTGCTATTCTGGGTCTTTTATTATTCCATATGAATTTCATGATTCTTTTATCTATTTCTACAAGAAATGCCATTGGGACTTTGATTGGTATTGCATTGAACTTATAGAGAACTTTTGGTAATATCACCATTTTGATGATGTTAGTTCTGCCTATCCATGAGCAGGGTATATTTCTCCATCTTCTAAGGTCTTCTTCTATGTCTTTCTTTAGGGTTCTATAATTTTCATTATATAAATCTTTCACCTCTCTTGTTAGGTTGATTCCCAAGTATTTTATTTTTTGGGGGGATATTGTGAATGGAGTAGTTGTCCTCATTTCCGTTTCAGAGGATTTGTCGCTGATATACAGGAACGCCTTTGATTTATGCGTGTTGATCTTATATCCTGCCACTTTGCTGAATTCATTTATTAGCTCTAGTAGCTTCTTTGTAGACCCTTTTGGGTCTGCTAGGTATAGGATCATATCATCTGCAAATAGTGATAATTTAAGTTCTTCTTTTCCTATTTTTATGCCTTTAATTTCTTTCGTCAGTCTAATTGCTCTGGCCAGTGTTTCAAGGACTATGTTGAACAGAAGTGGTGAGAGAGGGCATCCCTGTCTTGTACCAGATCTTAGAGGGAATGCCTTCAATTTTTCTCCATTCAGAATGATGCTGGCCTGTGGCTTATCATAGATTGCTTTTACAATGTTGAGGTATGTTCCGGTTATCCCTAATTTTTCTAGAGTTTTGAACATAAAGGGATGCTGAACTTTGTCGAATGCTTTTTCTGCATCTATCGAGATGATCATATGGTTCTTATTTTTAAGTCTATTGATGTGGTGAATAACATTTATTGATTTCCGTATATTGAACCAGCCTTGCATCCCAGGGATGAATCCTACTTGATCATGGTGTATAATTTTTTTGATATGTATTTGAATCCGATTCGCCAGAATTTTATTGAGGATTTTTGCGTCAAGGTTCATTAGAGATATTGGTCTGTAGTTTTCTTTCTTTGAAGTGTCTTTGTCTGGTTTCGGAATCAGGGTGATGTTGGCCTCGTAGAATGAATTTGGAAGTTCTCCCTCTTTTTCTATTTCCTGAAATAGCTTGAAAAGTATTGGTGTTAGTTCCTCTTTAAAGGTTTTGTAAAACTCTGCTGTATACCCATCCGGTCCTGGGCTTTTCTTAGTTGGTAATCTTTTGATGGTTTCTTCTATTTCCTCTATTGTTATTGGTCTGTTTAGGTTGTCTATATCCTCCTGACTCAATCTGGGCAGATCATAAGACTTAAGGAATTTATCTATGCCTTCACTATCTTCTATTTTATTGGAGTATAAGGATTCAAAATAATTTCTGATTATCTTCTGTATTTCTGAAGTGTCTGTTGTGATATTGCCTTTTTCATCCCGTATGTTAGTAATTTGAGTTCTCTCTCTTCTTCTCTTCGTTAGCCTGGCTAAGGGCCTGTCGATTTTATTTATTTTTTCAAAGAACCAACTTTTGGTTTTGTCAATTTTTTCGATTGTTTCTTTTGTTTCAATTTCATTAATTTGGAGTTGTTTTTCTAAAAGATATTTACTCTGAGGCTGGGGATATAGTTCAGTTGGTAGAGTGTTTGCCTTGCATGCAAAGGCCCTGGGTTCAATCTCCAGCACCAAACCAAACCAAACCACACACAAAACTAAAAGATATTCTCTCTGTACCAGTGGAATTTCCCCCTTATCTGGATAGAAAGGGGCATAATGACAGAGTAGACTTGACTGCTCAAAGTTTTGTGGCTCAAAATGATAGCTGAGGTTATGGATGCATTTTTGTAGTTGCTCTGAGCATGCCCACAGAAAGCTGAGGTGGCCTGGGTCCATTTTTGCTACTGGTTTTAAGGAACTTAGAGAGTCCCTGTTCATTTATATATTATTTAGTAGGTGCAGTCAGTCAAAGTCTCCATGATCATAGTCCAGCTTTTTAAACTCACTTCTTATCTGTAAACCCATTTCCAAACTTGTGATCCTCTATTTCTTGGCTCCTGAATTGCTGGAATTATAGGCGTATGTCATTGCATCCATCTTGATAATGGCTTTGTATAGACTGAATTCATACCTGCTAAACTTCACAGGTATTGAGAAAAATGGAAGGTAACTGATACCATGAAAGCAAGAGAAAGCTAACCCAAGACTGATGCTGGGGGTGGGGACATAAGAGTAGAAAAACAGCAGGGAGTAGGTACTGAGCCACTCTACCTAATTTAGTGTCCACACGGAATTGGAGTGTAAAAAATCAGTTTGTATTGAGAAACAGCAACTCAAGCTTGCTCAAGAGGTTTGCTGAGAATAAGTAATTCTTAATGAATTAAGCTGTGAATGGAAATTGAAAATGAACACCCCAAAAAATCAAGCTCAGAGAAGGGCAACTCGGTTCCTCTTCCCTAGCCTGAGAGACAGACATGAAAGGAGTGGAGTGGAGAATATTTCAGTTTGTAAGAGCAAAGGATGAGTCTTGGGAGCCAACCCCTTCCTAAGTGAACTTCCAAGGACTGGAGCTCATTAGTGTGAAACTTTGGTAACAGTGGGTCCCAGGAGCCACTGTGTACCCAGCTGTTTTTGTGAAATCTAGAAAGTTGGGCAATGGAGCGCTTTTTCTCTATCTTGTCCATAGAATAGAAAACCCACATGGCATCTGGGAGCAGGGAGTTCTTTCCAAACCAGTTTGCCTCTTCTGACAGCATTTACTTTAGAGGTAATTTGCCCGATTTGGGTGTTTCAGCGAGTGTGCAGTTTCTTAACATGGAAGAAAGTGACCCAGCCACTGTTTCCCATGGTGTTTCCCCCTCTTGTCCTCATTTCTTTACTCTTAGGTTCCCCCCAGGTCTTTTCTAGCACCTCTTTTTTTTTTTCCTCCTATCACTTATTGTTCTCTTTTGCTTACTTTCTTCCCCTGCCATTCTTTTATGTGAGATTTCTCTTCTTTAATCACCTCTGTTAAGTGTTGGAAGCAGTGAGTGATGTGTGTGTTTGAAAACAATCATTCCAAACGTTGGTGGTTGCCATAGAGTTCCTTCAGCACCAGGGCAGAGAAGTGTAGACGGCTTTTGTGTCTGCCCTGCGGAAGGAGGACAGCCTCCCGCAGTCTGGGTGTGCAGGGAGAGGTGGATAGTAATTCAGAAAGAGGGAATTTGCCTTCAAAGCTTTGGGAAGGTTTAGAGAGGCTATTTATAATCCATCCGGGGATTAAAAAGAAAATAGGCAGGTTCTGGGATATTGCTATAGATCACCTAGACAAGACAAAAAGATAGAGCAGCTCAGGAAATGTGTTTACAGATAAGAGGTGAGTTTAAAAAGCTGGGCCATGATCATGGAGACTTTGACTGATTGCACCTACTAAATAATGTATAAATGAACGTTATTCAACAACTACCCATATTGACTGACAAAACAACAGTGAACAAATGAAGGCAAAAGCAGAAGCCTTAGCAATAAATCTCTGCAGTCCAGCTTCCGCTCATGGCTCTCACACATGGCCCTGACCTTTCCCTCTTGTCCTCCAGCAAGGCTGCTCACAGCTGTCTTTGGGAGGAATTGATTCTTCATTCATCTGTTCATTCATTTGTAGTTGCACATTTTAGTACCTACTCTGTTTCAGACTAGGTACAATTAGAAGAAAATATTAGTTGTAGCCCTGAAGGGTTTCATGGGAAGGAGGCAAGAAATATTCCCAGGTAATAAAAGCAAAATACTAAAACTTTTGATAAAATGTAGTGAAAATGTAGGAGGGAGGCCTCTGTCTGAGTGATTTCAGAATAGGGCCTTGCTGTAGTTTGGATTGGTTTGTCCCCCAAAGGACCATGTTAAAGACTGGTCCTCAACTTAGCACAAATGGAACTTCTAAGGGCGGTGGGTGGGAGAGTGGGGTGTGTTCAGGTTTCACAGTCACTGGGGGAATTGTGGGATGCTGGTCTCCTTCTCTTTCCAATCCTGGCTATGAGGGGAACAATTTTGCCACATGCTCCAACCATGATGGAGGCCTTACCTCAGGCCTTAAAGCAGTAGGGTCAATTGATCAACTTCTAGAACTTCGAGCCAAAATAAACCTTTTCTCTTTTTAAGTTGATGATCTTGGGTCTTTGTTACACTAATTGAAAACTTCCTAACACAGATGTGGTATTTCACTCCAGTGAAAGAGTTTTGAGATATTCCTGATTGTCATGGACAGAGAAAAATCCAGCAATCCCTTGATCTCCCTCTTTCCCAAACAGGATTAAATGTGAGTATCAAGAAATGGCCTGCATTCAAAATTCACTGAAAAACTAAAAGTTAGCCTGAAATGAATGAATGAATCTGGTTTCTCACCATTTCTTCTTCTACCCCACAATATGAGTCTTTCTTTTCTTTGAGATAAAAAGATCCATGCAGGTCAGACATTGGAGAGTTTATTTCTTTGTTGTTTTTGCTGTTGTTGCGTTGCAGAGAATGAGAATGTGGCAAATTTTGAGAATGGATTTTTCTGGAGCTGAAAAAAGATATTGTTGATACCACAACCTTTGGATTAAAATTGGGTTTCACATTGCAGGCTGCTTCTGTGAGATAATACTTCTAATATCATTAAATGCAAAGGCAGTGGGGGAATATTTGGAAGATGTCAAGAACAACTGTATCCCGCAGTCACATATACCCTGCCCTTTTGAAGTCAATAAACTCTAAACCTCCAGGTTTCAATGTTATGAGAAATTCTTAGAATTTCTTCACAAAGAATATCTGGTATATTTTAGTTTCATTTATAATGTCAGGCTTCCACCTGGCAAAGAAGCTCCCTCAATCTTCAGATTTCCATCTAGGGAACTAAAGGTGTCCCCTAATGAAAACTGATGGCTACTTGTCAAATGGTGTCACAGAGGGGCTGTAGTTAATCAGACTGGGAGATTGGTTATAAGCATTCAATCACTAAAAAAAAAAAAAAAAATCGGTAATATTAAGAGGCCTAGCAAAGATAAAAGAAAACAACATTGCCCCACCCAGAACAATTAAATTAGAATCTTCTGTAGTACGATGCCAGGACCCAGCATTTTTTTAAGCTTCTCAGGTGCTTTTAACATGCACCAAGCACCGCAGATCTTGGGAACTGCTAAACTTGGACTACTTATGTAACCCAGCGACATAGATTCAACGTGATTTGTCAAGGCAATCGTTGTAAATGTTGCTGAATGTATAAAAAAATAGAATTGGATTACTCTAAATTTGTTAGAGCGAAGTCCTCAAATGTCATTAATTATCGTTTTGCTAGAAGTGTGATTGGGTTACAGCAAACAAGTTGTCACAGGAGAAGGTTGAGTGGAATATTAAAGAGCTCAACATGATCACACCTCGGTGGCCCCCTAGACCTTTCATAGTTACTATTTTGAAGATCTAAAATTATTCTTCTTCCAGAAAGCCATTTGAAGGGAGTAGAAAGCAGATTTGGATAGGAAGCGCTAGTGATAACAGATATTTACTGAGTTAATACCAAGTAGCACGTCCCATGCATGTGAAAATTTCACACAAGTAAGCATCTACTATATGGCAGCGCTATTTCCTGAGAAAGATCATGAGTAAATGGCATAAGCATGACAAAGGCTTCAAGCCCCAAACCTTGATTATGCAGAATACCTCTCTGTGGTACTTAAGTATAGTGACCATTCTGAATTTTCCAGAGTGGCTTAGATTTTGTCTCTATTATCACTGTATTGCTTCAATGTCCAGATTTTTGGAATCCCCACTACCTAATGCCCAGTTAATATATACTCATATTTGTTGAATTGAACTAAAGGCCACTACTCCCTCAAGTTACTTCTGATATATCAGAAGCAGCTGCTGTTCCTCTTTGTTTTTCTAACTTTCAAAAGGATAGGCTTAAAAAAAAAAGTACAGGACAGAGTGCTGAAGTCTCTGATCATTTAATTCATTTCTATCCCATTTAATTTCACAAAGGGTTCAAGATAGCTAAATGCCAAGTAATATTATATCTCAAATGATCATAGTTAAAACATGACATCACACATGGATAAGAGAAGCAATTTGTTTTTTCCAGTCAAGATGTGAACCTGATTCCTTCAGTCTGGTCACAGTTTTCCAGTGTTTTGGCCTCTTAGCATGACTTTGACTAGGATCGGGGCTCTTCTGTGTAGAAAGTCTTGGCTGGGAAGAATCTACACTGGAAAAGCACCAGTGTTAGGACAATCCTGCTAACCCGCTGATACCTGTCAATTATAGTGTTCTTTCCTTTAGGAATTCGGGTGAAAGAGACACACTAAGAACTCCATTTGAAGTAGCCAGTGTGGGTTTTTAAAAGTATGGGTAGGGAATCTGCCTACAGCAAGTAACACCAGTACTGGCATGCCCAGAACATTCTCACTGGAGGTGGGGTAAATGGCATTTGGCAAAGATATTCTCTTATCCTAATTGCTTAGTCTTGATGTGAAAATGTTTGATTCGTGTACTTTTTTTTTAGGGAGAACTTGTAGTAAGCCCTTCAAAGGTAGTTTCCACTAAGCTCTGTCTTCTTGATTTCTAATAAGGCATGGCTGGTGGGAGATTTCATCATCTGGAGCTGTACTGTCTTCAGATGGAACTGCTGGCTAGCCTTTCACACACAGATCATCTGCAACAGAGCCAAAGTCCATTCAGCGTTCTTTGTCCTTCTGTGCATTCTTGTGTGAGGAGCGAATTAGAAACAGTGAAGTGTATGCAAACTTTTTTCTGCTAAGAATTGAGATGGGGCTGGGGATGTGGCTCAAGCGGTAGCGTGCTTGCCTGGCATGCATGCGGCCTGGGTTCGATCCTCAGCACCACATACAAACAAAGATGTTGTGTCCACCGAAAACTAAAAAAAAAATAAATAAATATTAAAATCTCTCTCTCTCTTAAAAAAAAATAATTGAGATAGGCATTTGGTTAAATTTAAAAAGTAAATTCATCTCCATTCTTTTTATTATATACAATTCATAATACATATACTTACATAATATGTATATATAACATAAGCTGTATTATTATATATAATTTAACACTTAAAAGATACAGAGACCAGAGAAATATGGAGGGAGAGGCCTTTGGCCTTCGTTGTTTAAGAACCATCAGCTGCTCCACTAAACCACTAGCCTAGTGAAGGCAACCAGCAGATCGACTGTGTGTTCTTGTATCCAAGCCTCCAGCACAGTGCCTAGCTCAAAGTAGGGGTTCATTAAGTGTTGCATTAATAATTGAGCTACACATCAAATTTCCTCCTTGTCTACAGTTGTTAAATTTGTAAGTGTGTTAAGTAGTTCTGAAGCCCTGCATGAATTTAGTTTGCCCTAAAGCAAACAAACAAAAATAGCATTGCTTTAAAAGATTCTGTTTAGCACCTTAGTTACCACAAGTGCTCATTAGAGTTTTTCTTTTTGTCTTGAAGGTATGTGACCAGAGGAAAGTGTGTAAGTGGGTTCTGAGCCTAGCCAAATGCCTTCTCTCTTCTGTACTTGAGACCCTGTTCTCCAAAGCTGAAGAGGAGATGACTACAGGGAAAATGTGACTCATAGCAAGTGTTGTTATTAAATCACCTTGAAGTGTCTCTTGTAAAAGATAACTCCCTGCATTGTAGAAATGTCTTTGACAAGAGAGGATTAGGGTGAAATTGCAATTACCTTGACATAAAGGAATGAATTAACTTTCCAACTTGCATTTTTGCAAGGCACAGATTCAAGCTGCTTGGAATATAAACATAAAACACACTCACAATAGCTTGGGGCACTTGAAAATTCAAAAGATGGGCAACGAGCCCTGAGATGCTAGGCAACTTCAGAGGTATTCCTCACCACAGAAGGAAAGCTTGCCTAGACAGAAACCTCCAGTGCAACTTGGCAGTGTCTGCCCAGTATAAGCAGGGCAAGGGGACAGTCAGGACTGGAGTGGCCGATGCATGCAGGGCACAGTTGCAGGAAATAGGATAATGCTCTTCTAAGATTTGACTCCCAAAATTGCCATTCACTCTACTCAGCAAATATTGACTGAACACTTACTACACTTTGGGCTGTGAGCTCAGGCAGACAGTCTTGGCTGCCGGGGACGTGGAAGAATCAGACATTAAACAAATTGAATGAACATGAACCTCAGTCCACAATTCATGTGCAAAAATACATGCTTTTGTTTATTTTCTTTAAATCAAAGCCGACTCTAATCTTTCATGCTTCCAGGGCAGCAGGAAATTCCAACTCCTAGACTTGCACCAGAAGTCCAGGGTTTTCATGAGGATTCTGGAAACACAGAAAGGGCCTCTAGTTTCTGGCCCATCAAGGCTGCTGCTAGCCTTCCTATTTTGCCTAAGATCTTATAAATGGGCAAGGAGGCCCAAGATACTAGCCAGCTCAGTGGTATTCCTCTGCTTCAATGCGAACTGGGGTGTATTAGTCTTTGCTGGAGCTGGGAAACCCATCACAAGTTGCTGGCTTTCCCAGGTGCACCATTTGGTCTTCCCTCTGAAGTCTACACACAGCTCCCTAGTCACTGCTCCACCCTAAGTTTCAGCCTGAGCTACAATTCTAATTACAGGTTCTACCCAGTGAGGGGGTCGTATAGGACAGGGCCCAAACCCTGGATGGTAGGGGAATGGACACCACTGCCCAACTTCTGACGTATTTCATACTCTTTTTTCTAACATCTGTCATATTCTTAGCAGTTTAACATATGAGGTAAAATGGTTAAAAAGAGGCTGGGTGCACTGATGCAAGCTGTAATCCCAGCGGCTTGGGAGGCACTAAGCAACTCCGTGAGACCCTGTGTCTAAATAAAATACAAAACAGGGCTAGGGCTGTGGCTCAGAAGTTGAGTGACCCTAAGTTCAATTCCTGGGACCACACCCCCCCCCCAAAAGGCTTTGTTGTTTGGGGAAAATGTGCTCAGGAGAAATGAGCCTAGGTTACATGTCTGTAGCTTAGGTAACACATCTGTTAAGAGTCATCTATTTACCTGCTGGTTCAGGAAGAGAGTCTCTCTCTTCTCTCTTGTCGAAGACAAGTGCTCACTCTGCACTTTGCCTGTGAAGGAGCAGCATCTTCATTCAGCTTCTATTTCCCCTCTGGAAAAAATCTCCATGGGACAGGAAGACAAAGCCTGGTACCTGGTAGAAATGAAAAAAACATGGAAAATGGGGAAGAATGCCCATAAATAAATAGTTCGGCAGGCCATCCCAGGAGGCTAAAAGTGACAGACTGCATGAGGATTACAAAAGGAGGAAGTATCCTCAGCCAAAGAGGCACCTGAAGGGCTGGTCTGAGGAGCCAGAGGTCTCCTTGTGAAAGTCATGCCTGGGATGAGAGTTCCAGGAAAAAAGGGAAGGGAGCCAGAAGAAGCGAGTTAGGATGTTCACAGAGCTGGCAGAGAAGAGTGGGAGAGAAAACAAGAGTGAGCAGGGGTGGTTTGACACCTGAGAAAAAGCTCCAGGTGCAGGGGAGAGAAAGAAAAATATCAATGATGAGCCAATGGTTGTCAAGTCTGTCCTTGTCTACTGGGTCCCCTACAGAAGGGCTTTCCCATAAGTCGTCTGTAAAAGAAGCTTCTACTTGGGGATGGTGCAGATACAGGAGGGAAAGAATCGATATGGAAAGCAACTACAGTCCTGAGAGCAGCCCTGGGTGCAAACCTGACATCTAGAGTAAGCTACTTGAATTCCCTGAATGTAGTGTCCCCATTTGTAAATTTAGGACAGCAATTCCTACCTCATGGTCTGTTTGTGAGGCTTATTTAGAAGACCTGTGCACAGTGAGTGGGCCTGTGCTGCATCCCCTTGCCCTCAGCTCCACTCCTTACCTTTCCCTGCTATCTCTCCGTGTGTCACAGGGCCATCCCTGCAAGCTACAGTGTCAGCAGGCACTTGGCAGAGGACTGGAGCATGAGAGGAAGGAGGAATCCCAGCTATTTCTGTCTTCTTTCTCTGTTCCTCCCTGGCTTCAGACAGAACTGGAACGGACTTCACTTTCACACAATGAGTGACCTAGACCCCCAGGGTCTCCTGAGGCTGCCATTCATGTTGACCCTCTAGATTAGGAGTAGTAGCAGCTTCCTGCTCTTACTAATCTCTGGGTTGTTAACTTTTCCTGTTTGACTTCTTGGCCTCTTCTGTCACCTGTGTGGCCAATTCCCTGCACTGAACCCCCTCTGTTTTAAACTCTTAGAGTGGATTATATTTTCTTGCATGAACCATAACCAATACAGTCAGAAGCAGTACTTCTCTTCCTTCCGATAGTGGTCATGGGTTGAATTGCATCCCTCAAAAAAACAATGTTAGAGTCCTAACCCCTGTGACCTTTTAGGAAATTAGTTTCTTTGCCAGTGTAATCAAGTTAAGATAAAGCCATTAAGGTGGGCCCAAATCCAATGACTAGTGTCCTTATAGGAAGAGGAAAATCTTGACACAGGCAGGAGACTGCCCTGTGAAGACAAGGACACACAGGGTGACCTGCATGTGATGACAGAGGCAGAGATGCGGTGATGCAGCTGCAAGCCAGGAGACCAGGTTGCTGACCATTGTCAGAAGCTAGAAAGAAGCAAGAAAGAATTCTCCCTTAGAGGTTTCAGAAGGAGTCTGGCCCTCGTGGCACTAATTTCAGACTGATAACCTCCCAAATTGTGAGATAATAAATGTCTGTTATTTTAAGCCAAATAATTTGTGGTGCTTTGTCATGGCAGCCCCAGAAAACTCATAGACAGCCGTAGTGGATTTAGGGATGTGGCTCTCATCTCTAGCTCTCCCTCCTTTCCTCTCCTCTCCTCAACCACTTTTAGCACCTTGAGTCCTCTGTCCATCCAAACAGCCAGCTCGTATCTTTTGAGAGAAATATCAAAGCTGATCTCCAACAGGAAAGCAGAAGGTTTTGTCTGTTACCCCCATCACCCCATGTTCCTTTGTTACTCTAACTAGGAGGTTGTGGTTGACCCTGTTTCAATGTCTGTATTGGTTTGGAATTTTTTGTTTTGTTTTATTAAACAAATAGCTAAACTGTGGAACCTACCTAGATGCCCTTCAATAGATGAATGGATAAAAAAAATGTGGCATATATACACAATGGAATATTACTCAGCAATAAAAGAGAATAAAATCATGGCATTTGCAGGTAAATAGATGGAGTTAGAGAAGATAATGCTAAGTGAAGTTAGCCAATCCCTCTAACCAAATGCCAAATGTTTTCTTTGATATAAGGAGGCTGATTCATAGTGGGATAGGGAGAGGAAGCATGGGAGGAATAGACAAACTCTAGATAGGGCAGAGGGGTGGGAGGAGAAAGGAGGGGGCATGGGGTTATTAATGATGTTGGAATGTAATGATCATTATTATCTAAAGTACAAGTATGAGGACACAAATTGGTGTGAATATACTATGTATAAAACAAGAGATATGAAAAGTTGTGCTCTATTATATATGTAATAAGAATTGTAATACATTCTACTGTTATATATAAATAAAAGGAGAAAAGAGATGAAGTAGTAACTAAGTCACCCTGGCTTAAACAAAAGGTGCAACTCTGAGAACCCAGAGACATCTCACCAAAGTTACTAATGTAACTATGCTTCTGGAAGAGATTGAAACCAGAATCTGGAAGCCCTTTGTGACTGACTCTCCTCTTTTCAAATGGAAGAGTGGATTTTTCTGCCACTATAAGCCATGGCTTACACATCTACATATTATACTTGCAGCCATGTGGAGACTGGCTTGATTCTCCACTGGTTCAAGTTCTAAATCCCAGATAAGAAAATCTGATTGACTCGGCATGGATCAGGTGTATCCACAGCTTAACCAGTCTTCCAAGTTCATGGTGGGAGAGGGCATCCACTTTTGGATAAGAGGAATTTTCAACTGCTGAAGGGCTAGGCAGGTGTTTATTATAGGGTCCATTGCCCAAGAAGAAAGGTGCGTTCTAGGTTGAATGGCCCCTGGCTCCAGGCTGGGATATGAAACATGGCTTCAGGCCAAGTCTCAGCTCTCACCTCACAGGCAGAGCCCTTAGGACTCACAGCTGGCCCTCACCAGACGTCGCCATCTGTGTGTGTAACACAAAAAAAGAGTAACTGGAGAATTCACTCTACCCTAGTTAAACCTGCAAAATCAAACCTCCCACTTCACTAAATGATGTGTGATTTTGTTATGTAATCTGTGGGTAATAATAGTTAACATTTATTGGACACCTAAAACGGGCCAGGCACTCTGCTAAGTGCTAAGAACATTCTAATGCTCATAATTCCACAAGATCAATTTCGTTACTCAGTTTCGTCTGTTACCCGCATCCGCTCCCATGCATCCTAATCTCAAGCCAGGAGATGAAATGACGATGTCTTCATCTTTCTGCTACTTAATTGACTTTTAATAGGAATGCATGCAAATGGCTCAGAATTCAGAGTATGTGTGAAAAGTAAGTCTCTCTGACATTTCTATATCCCAGCCATCCTGTCTCCTCCCTCTAGGCAATTGCTGGTTCTGACTTCTTATATATACAAGTATAAATATGTGGATTTTGTTTTCAAAATGGTAGGTTGCTTTTCTCACTCTGAAAAATTTAACATTATGTCTAGGTGTTTAACACAAAGACAGCATATCTTCTTTGAATGGCTTCTTTAAAATATTGGATGTAAATGTCACCATCTATTAAACTAGTCCCTTACTGATGATCATTTAGGTTATTTCCAATTCTTTGCTAATATAAAAAAAATGCTGCAAGAATATCTTTGTGACTATATATTCATGCACAAGTATATCTATAGGATAAATTCCCAGAAGGGGAATAACAGGGTTAAAGATTCTATGTGCTGTACATTTTTATGTGTTCCACTGTCTTGCACTGAGGTGCATCTATTTATAGCTTCTGTAACAACACAAGTGTCTGTTTCCACTCTTTCCAACAGTGCTTATTTAAAAGGTTTGATACTTGTGCAGGTTGTATTGGTGCACACCTGTAATTCCAGTGGCTCAGGATGCTGAGGCAGGAGTATTACAATTTTGAGGTCAGTCTCAGAAACTTAGTGAGGGCCTAAGCAACTTAGTGAGACTCTGTCTGAAAATTTAAAAATAAAAAGGGGTGGGGATGTGGCTCAGTGATTAAGAGTTCCTGGATTTAATTCCTGGTACCAAAAGAAATAAAATAAAAGGTTTGATATTTGCTAATTTGAAATGTGAGAAATGTAGCTTATTTGCTTTCTCTTAAACATCTGTTTAGTGTTTTAAGTCTTTTTAGAGTGAGAGAGTGCGTGTATATAGTCCATTCAGGTCCTCTACCCATTTTCCTACTGAGATTTTTACCTTTTCCTAATTGACATACAGTGTTTGAATATACAGAGATTTAGTCCTTTGTTACATAAATTAAAATGGTTTCCTCAGTGTATCATTGTTCATCTTTTCATTTTGTTGGGGTTGTGTTTTTTGTATACAATTTTTTATTTGTGCAAAATTGAGTTTGTCAATTTTATTTTTTATGGCTTCTGTGTTTTTTCACATGTAGGTCTTTCCACTTCTAAGATTATCAAATAATACTTCCATGTTTTTTCCTAATGTTTTATGCCCATCTGGAATTTACTTTGATCTGGTGGGTAAATTTAGTAATCCAGCTTTATTTATTTATTTTTTTCTGTGACTACCTGGTTGTCGCAACACCATTTGCTGATCTATGCGTTTTTTACACTCTGATATGATTCACCACCTTTGTCAGATTGTACATTCTCATATGTTTTGCAGCCTACTTCTGGATTTTATTTTTGAAATCAGTACCATGGTGTTTTAATTACCCTTGCTTTATGTTATACCAGCTGGTACAACCTGTCTGCCTTTCCTAGTTTTCTTTCTTAGATTTTTGTAGATATTCTTGTTACAATATATTTTCCACATATGATATAAAATGTTGACTTGTGAAAAAAGTTCTGTTGGCCTAGAATACCCTTGCACGTATTACTTCCTCTGCTCTGCATGGGAGAACAGTCCTTATCCTTCAGGACCCTTATCAATGTCAGCTTCTCTGTGGAGTCTTCCTGGGCTCAGGCTACTAGTCATCCTCTCCTCTGTTGACCCACACTGCCCAGCTCATACTTTCATTATGTATAACAACTTCCTGTTTTGTAACCAGATGCCTGTCGGTCTTTCCTTCTGAGATCCTTTAGAGCAGCTACCACATTCAGAGCACCATAAAGAATGGACGAGCTAAGCAGCTTCTGGTTAACATGGATCTAGTAAAGGACACTAATGCATCTGTGGATTTAATCTCTGTCTACACCCTCTTCTTGGCTCCATGGCTTTTAAATACTGTCTACAAATGAGTGCTCACACATTACAACTTGCCCTGACCTCTCCACTGAGCATGTGCACCCAATTGCAAATTTGATATATACAAATTCAGGCTCTACCACCACTTGTCCATGTCCATAGCAGAACCTTTGATTTCTTGTGCCTACAAAATATGTCACTGCCTTCTGCCCCATATCATCCCCATTTCAACTGACAGTACTGGTGATGTCCTTGATTCCACTCTTTCCCACACCTCTAAAACATGTCCTGATTCCAAAACTACCTTTCACCACCTCCACAGCACAATTATAATCACAGCCCAAACCTTATTTTTTGCTTAGATTCTTGCAATGTCTCACGTGTTCATCCTATTTCTATTCTTTTCCCCACAATAATCCATTCTCCACACAGTAACTGGCATAACCCTCTTAAAAGGGTAAATCAGATCTCGTCACTTGCTTTGTTAAACCTTTTTATGGTTTCTCATCGCATTCAGAATAAAATCTAATCTTCTCATCATGGCCTGTAAAATCTGTGTCTCTTCCCTTCCCTCTCGTTCCCTACCACCTTCCCCTAGCGTATTCCACTGCAGCCCCACTGGCCTCTTGTGTCTGTTCCAGGAAGCCACAAGCTCTTGTGGGCTTTTCTGTTTGCAGTTGACTTTGTCTGAACTGCTTTTCTTCTAAGTCATTGCATGGGCAGCTCCTTCTAGCCTAACAGATATCAGATCAATTATAAATAAAATCTCTATTGTCACAGGCAGCATATTTATTGAGCTCTTGAATATCCTGAAATCTCAATCACATCTAGTTCATTTCCTTCATTGAAACTATCATTATCTAAAATCAATCTGAGGATTTATTTGTTAATTATTTATTTCCCCCATACCCTAGTAAGATGTAAACCTCCCATAAACAAGGACATTATATGATTTGTTGTTTAGAATAGTTTCAGTAAATGAAACAGTCTTAGTACATTTTGGACACGTAATAAATATTTGTTGAATGAATGAAATAAAAATATGGGCAGTGTCACTTAACTTGGGTACATGATACGCTTCCTTCCATGAATGGCAAAGTGGGTGGGAATGAGTTTCTCCCTTGTTATAGTAGATAGCATCCTGAATGGAAACACAAAATCTATTCCCATGGTCCACTGAATATTGCTGAGAGGTGTTTTTAGTTTTGGTTGCTTTTTTTCCTTTTGGCAAGCATGTATAATTTTCACAGTAAACTAATGGCCATAGTAAACTAATGACTACTCTGAGTGGTCTCAGAGGACAGTGATCTGAATGTGGTCAGCAGTCAGTCATAATTCTGAAACCACATAACACCCATGCTGTTTATTGGCAATGAGTGAATTATTTTATTGCCTAAACGCAAAACTCCTTAAAATGTCCCTATACCCGAGAAGGGGTTTAACTTAAAAACAAACCACAATTTAAACCTGGAAAGAAAATAAGAACTCATGTCTACAATCCCTGCAATGTGGGAGGCTGAGGCAGGAGGAGCACAAGCTCAAAGCAAGACTCCCTGTCTCAAAATGAAAAAAAATTAAAAAAAAAAAAAGAACTAGGGTATAGCTCAGTGGTAGAGCACCCCTGAATTCAATTACCAGTACTGTGAATAAATACATAAATTAATTAAATAACATTTTAAAATTAAAAATGAAAATGAAAATTTATTTTTAATTAAAAATAAAATGAAAATAAAAAGAACTCTAGAAATGAATAGAAGTGTTTTGAATATTTCATTTTAGCCAGTAGAGGTAAAGTGGGTGAAATAACTTCTGCATATGATTATTAAATCATTTTGTATAAGGTGAACACCAAATAATAGGCTATTTGGGATCCCCCATATGCTGGCCTGCCCTAAGTCTGTTTCATTCATCTTTGTTTTCCCCATGTCATCTCTCAGAACTCTTAATAAAAGCTGATGTTCAGTAAAGATTTGTAAAATGAAAGGGCAGGTGAGAGTCTTGATTTTCTTCTTTGGTGTCCACAGAGCTGGGGTATTTGTGCTCTTAGCACAGAATTCTATGAAGGGAGCCGCTCAATGTGGAAAGCACACTCTGTGCCCTAAGGCCCCTGGAAGAGTTTACAGCAGGAAGAATCAGATACACAGAGCCCTGCCTCGTGTTTACATTACCCCAGACCAACCCAACAATGCAGCCAGACTTCATTACAAGCCTTTTTCCAAGGCTTGAAATCTTTAAAACATCTCTCAGTGTGTACTGGAAATCTCCGTGTAGATGCATTTACTGTAATTAGATTCAGCCAGCCTCAGTGACTCTGCTATGTGTGATGTAATTAGTTAAGCAACGAGCTGAGTGCATTTGTGCAGGCTCCTGGCCTCACTTGGGAGGAGGTGAGATGCTGACACACTACACAGAGACTGCGTAGCTATAAACATTGTCTAGGTCAATTGTCAAAGGAAGGCATGTTCTAATTAAGACTGTGAAATGGCTCCGCTCTCTCCAGCAGAGAGGCGCTCAGTAACTTTATCCTCTGGAACGGAACCTTTCAGGTTGGGGCTCCACCTGAAGAGAATTCAGCTGTCTCTAAGTCTTAGTGTTGTGTAGGGGGACTGAGATGGGACTTTGGAGTTTTTTTCTTCCAGTGTAGGAGGGATTTTTAAAAATAGAGCAAATAGAGTTTAAAAAAATTAAAGATTCCAAAGGATTAAATCACTCCAAACTGGGAACACCTGGCTGAGTGTTTGGAGCTTGTGGAGGTGGTGATGATAGTGGTGATTTAACAAGTGCGGCAATAAATCTCCCATAGTGTAAAGTTGTTGCCAAGAAATGGCTGCTGGAGGAAAGACTGTGTGTGGTAGACTGAATAATGGCTCCCCAAAGATGTCCATATCCCTCCACATCCCAGTGGCTGGGAGGCGATGTGGTGCACTGGAATCAAGGTTGTAGATGAAATTAAATTGCCAATCATCTGACTCTCCATTAGGGACAGGATCTCAGATTTTGCTTTTGACTAATGAAGGTAACGAAGAAGGAGAAGTCAAAGTTAGCAGTGGTGGTTGCTGGAGGGGTGACGGGGGTTGGAGGGAGAAGAATGATGTGCTTGAGGAGAAGATTGTAGGGGATCAGGTATGCTGCTGATGGCAGTGGCAGGCCGACTGGAAAGGCCACTAGTCAGGGCCAGATCCGCTTTCAAGTCCTGGTTCTATGGCACCGGGCAGGCTATTGCCTCTCAGAGCACTGGAGGTCTCATTTGCAAAAGAGGTATGTTGAGACAATGCCTCCAGGATTGTTAGACTGAAGCCAGGAGCAGATAACAGTTCTTTGTAAACTGCTTTTTGGATACCTAGTGTGGTGTGATATCCCAGGTGAAGTTTAAACCTCTAACTAGCTACCAGTCTTCCCCTCACCCGGAACTTCCTTGAATTTTGGCTGACATGGTCGAGGGCCTCCTTGGAGCCACCAGGTCTGGCTCATAGTTAACACCACCTAAACTTTCGGTGAAAACCTCAAATCTGATCTTGCTGGCTGATTTGGGCATGCTTCCCTTTGGATTCGGCATGGTTGGCTTATTTGCAAAATCAGCAGAAAATTCATCCCAGCTGGGAGACATCAACTCCCACCAGCCAGAACGCACGGGCCCTCTGCAGAGCCGAGCCTCACTTCCTTCTCCAAAGCACTTGGCATTGGGGCTGACGTGCTTCCATTCCACATAGGAACTCAGGTAAGTTTCTGTGAAGCTGCATACGGAGACAAGGATTACCCTTGTTCTCCCAGCCTCTCTGCCATCTGTCATGTGGGAGAAAATGATTTTCTAATCAGATTCAGGGGGTGAACATGGATGATTATAGAGCTGAAGGAGAGGTAATGGTGGTGATAGAAATTCTGAAGCTACCTGGCTCTCGAGTCCCATCCAATAACACTAACATTCCCTCCAGCTTGAACTTTCTTCCCTTTCTGCACCAACCTAGTTCCAGACCTGGGCTTTTGTTCCTCTGCCCTCTGTCCAGAATGTGCTATTCCAGATCTCCATGTGGTTGCCTCTTGCTCCAATTTGGGTCTTCACTTGAATCTCATTTCCTCAGTCACACCATCCCTCACCACCAGCTAATCGTGTCTACCCCCACTCCTGTTATTCTTTCATGAGCTTTGTTTTCTTCAAGTCATTACTGACATTTCTGAATTCTTTGTTTCCTTCTAACTTTGTCCTTCTCAACGTGGCAGCACCTAGACACTGTAGCTCCTTAGTGCATATTTTCTGAGCAAACACCCTGAGCACTCATTACGTGCATTATGGCCTTGTCAGGGACTACTCTAGACAACTCTAGGATGTACATTTTTCTCTCCTTATTTCATAGGTGCTCTGACAGAGGCCCAGAGGGGATAAGTGACCAGCTCAAGTTGCCCCATCCTGGGAAATAGGGGACCCTGGATTAGAACTGGTACTCAAAGTTTTACACTTGTCTGCATTTGGAGTGGCAGCTCCCAGCTCAGTTCGAGAAGGACACTGCTGAAGGAACTGGCATTAGGTCCAGGGTGGCCTTCTGGCCATAAAGTAATGCTTCTTGAACTTTAGTGTGCATCCCAATTATCTGGAGATGTTGTTAATCTAGAGTTTCTGACTCATTTGGTATGGGGCACAGAGGTGGGGGGGCTGCTGAGATTTTGCAATTCTAATAAGCTCCCAGGTGATACTGGTGGCCATACTTTCAGATCCAGGGTGGCAGGGTCCTCTGATTTGAGAAATGGGTCAGCAGTTTGCAAAACAAAGGCAGGACAGGAGGGACCTGGTAAATCTTATGGTCAAATCAATTGCCACAGCTGAGCAAAGAGAGCAGCAGTCCCTCCTTCCCTAGGACAGGCGGATGTTATCCTGTCACCCTCTGCAACCCAGTCAGAGTCCGGAAACTTGGGTCTAGCATGTGTCTCTCAACCAGGATTTGGTTTCCAGTTGTGTAGTACTTGGCTCACGACCAACAAAGGGGCTGAGCCAACTGTAGAAAGCCATCTCTTCAGCAGTGTTTCCGGCCCTCTCCTCACCTCCCGTTTGAGTTTTATTCCTAGACTCCAAGTGTAGTTGTTCCAAGTCTAAACTCCAAATAGGAGGCCTGACTAGGGTTTAGAAATTTCTAAAAATGACTACAATTTTGCTGCAATTTTCTTCATTTAGAAAACAAGTGTAAAATATCTGCTCTGTTTATAGTAGAAGATTGTCATTACAGAACTTTGAAACTAGAAAGCAGCATTTCTCAAACTGATGTGGAATTGGTTTTCAGTAGGACAGAGTCCTAGTGTTCAGACAGCAACGATTGATCCTAGGGCAAGAAAGTTATTCCCTCTTTAAGTTTCCTTTAATCTTCCAACTAATTTAGAAGAAAGTCTCTAGCACTAGTGTATCTTAAACACTTGTACATTTCCTACTTTTTTTTTTAAAGTAGATAGAAATGGCAAGTAACTAGCTAGAATTTAATAATCATATTTTGTTTTCTTGTACTTTTTTGTGGTTACCTTCTATCTGTGGCAAATGATACAGGTTTTCCACTTAAGATTGTCTGAACCTTTCCTTTTAATGTATGTTTAAATAAAACATGTAAGATGATTTAAAAATAAGAAATAAAATTATGAATGCAGATATGGCAGAAATGATGAAGGTAATGTATACAAAGGAATCAAACTCAGAAAATACCATTTTAAGGAATATAAATGGGCATGGATTATGTATCATGGGAAGAAACAAAGGTAGCAGACATAGCTTTCTGACCATGACCTTCCCAATCAGTGGATATTCCATGTGACTGGCTCAGATCTGGTAACCCTCCAGAGGATTCTTGGGTAGCAGATGGAGCCCAGCCATGGGTTGGCAGGAGCCTTTCTCTGTGGAGACTTGAAGGAAAATGAACAATAAGGCTATATTAAGGCTCATCATCTTACATTTGTCTACAGCAGAGACAAATCAATTGCTGTGCTTCCTTCCAGCCTTGAATTGTTTTTGGTTCACTGTGTTTAAAAGAGCTATAATGATTATGAATAGATGTTATCATTTTTGTGGTATCCCCTAAATCACATTGGAATAGGCCAAAGGAGCTAAGGAATCTTTGTGAATTTGAAGGCAGCATGGGACAGTAGAAACAGTGCTAGCTTTCAAGCTTCCAACATCACAGATTGGGGTCAGCTGGACACAGTGGTGCACACTTGTAATCCCAGCACTTGGGAAGCTAAGGCACAAGGATCACAAGATGGAGGACAGCCTCAGCAGCTTAGCAATACCCTGTCTCAAAAAATAAAAAGGGTTGGGGATGTAGCTCAGTTGTCAAGCACCCCTGGGTTCAATTCCTTGTACCAAAACAAAACAAAACAAAAAAGAATGCTGGCTCGGCCATGTTATGGGCTAAATTGGGTTCTCTCTAATTCATATGTAGAATTCCTAATCTCTAGCATCTTAGAATGTGACTATATTTGGAAATAGGGTCTTTAGGGAAATAATTAATTCAAAATGAACTCATTATGGTGGGATCTAAAGCAATAAGACCTGTGTCCTTATTAAAAAAGAGAGAGAGATTAAGACATAGGCACACAGAGCAAACACCTTGTGAAGGCACAGGAAGATGGACATCTACAAGGCAAGGAGAGAGACTCGGAAGAAACCCGTCCTGGTTTCCTCAGACTTCTAGCTTCCAGGGCTGAGAGAAAATAAATTTGTTTGAGCCAGCTAGTTAGTCTGTAGTACTTTATTATTGCAGCCCTAAAAAGCTAATTCAGCCACTTAACCATTGTATGGTCTTGGATTGCTTACTTGACATCTCTGAGCCTCAGTTTCCTCATCTGTGTATTGGTATTATGGGGTCTACTTCACTTCACATTTATGAGCGCAAAGATACTGATGCACATAAAGCTCTTAGCACAGTGCCGGGTACCTGGTAGATACCGAATAATCTACAACTTACTTTCATCTACTTACTCAGATCAGTCTTCTTCCCTCTTCCATGTCAAATGGCTTAAGGCAAAAAAGTGATAGCTATTTATCAGCACCCTGACCTAAATCTTGTTAAGATGTTACTTGCTGTTGTCATATAGTCCTTAATAGAGATACGTAGTCACATATATGACTCTTTTTTAACTGTTAAAAATGGGGGGCTGAGGCTGTAGCTCAGTGGTAGGGCATTTGCCTTGCAAGTGTGAGGCACTGGGTTCGATCCTCAGCACCACATAAAAATAAACAAATAAATAAAGATATTGTGTCCATCTACAACTAAAAAAATATTTTTTAAAACTGATTACACCTTAAAAAAATCACTCTGCTTGGTAGAGTCCATTTTCTTTAAAATGCATGTCTGTAACTAACTTGGTGCTAACTGGTGTTTTCCATATCAGATCTACTCCACAGTGATGGTGTGTGACGTGAAAAGTCTTTTAGAGTATTTGAATAGGGGCACGGCATGACACTGAGTTGGCAGGTGCTAGAACTAGCACCCGGATATTGGTCAGTTACTGCAGTGACCCAGGGGAGCTCATACTTGTGCCCTGGTGACTCTGAGATCACACTTGGGACCACATCCTTGCCCTGTTGCTTATTACCTCAGAGACTTTAGACAAGCTAATATTTTCTCTTTCTCTCACTTGTTTTCCTCCTCTGTGATATAGAAAAATAAAGAGAGTTTAGGGCTATCTCATTCTATGTAAGGATTGTATTTTTGAAGACCTAGCATATGTCAAAATGTACATCGTTACATCAATAGTAATTCACCAATACAAATAAATACATAGTGAATTTTATATTTATTCTGATGAGTAAGGAAGGCTTTGCATTATTTTTACACTTTAAACTTTGTACCTGAGTTATTTAAACTTTCCAAACTTACATGTTTTATTTAAAATACTAGTGAGGCTGTGTTTGGGGCTGGGGTTGTAGCTCAGTGATGGAGTGCTTCCTTACCATATACAGGGTCTTAGGTTCAACGTCCAACATCACAAAATAAATAAACACATTAGTTAATTTCAAAAGCATATATATTACAATCAACCCTTTTCCCTTCACAAAAACCTTTCAGGCTTGATGGTCAGTTCAGCTCTGTGCTTAATAAGCCCTTTGCAGAAAGCACCATGCAGAGTAAACTCCTAGGGCTGCAAGGGTAGAGTTAGGAGAGGGAAGGCAGGTGGGCAGTTAGGGGGAGAGCTGGGGAAGAGCAATGAAATAGTTAACCTGCCTGCCACTTAAGTGGAGGACCCTGCTTGAGGCAATCCCATGAGGTGGCAATAAATCCAAGACAGGCTTACAAAGTGGAAACCGAAGCTAGCCCCTTTAATCAGATATTTCAGAGTCACTCGGCACAACCCGAGTCTAACAAATTCATACTTGGAGCTGGTTTATAGCCATGTCATGAAATGTAGCTGAGATTCTCAGTGAATTTGGATATATGTTTTGTAGTCACTGGCAGGAACCATAAAGCTCTTAGGAAGGTCTCTTCCCAAGTCTTACCTTAATGAACACCTCAAAACATAAGGTGCCCAGTGCACCTTGAGCTGAGAGTCCACCTCCCTGTCTCCACAATGGCTTTAGGTAGGATGTGAAGCCTAGGAGCAGTGTGATCATGCAGCTGGGCTCTCCCTACTGCAGAAAAGCATTGCTGGTATCCCCAATAAAGAGAAAATTTGATTTTGATAATAACAAAGCTCAAATAAATTTCAAGATATAGCCACAGTCAGGTAGAGGGAAGACTTAATTCTTATAGGAGGGAATAATTGGGCAGTTCAGTGTTGGAAGATCTCCAAGGTTCTGGTGCAAATGACTTTGATTGTTTTAGCAAACCTCCAGTTATTTGAACTACCCCTGACTCTAATGGGCTGGTGGGGGGGGCTATCATTCTTGATATCCCCCAAACCATGCTGTCAGAACGTGGGAACTAGATTACTTCATTCTGCTCCTGGGAAAGGGAACAGACTTGTGGGATTTTAAATGAATGCATTAAATTTGTTGATTATCAAAGGGAAAAGTAGAGAAAAATAAACAAACTTTTACAAGATCTTGGCTGCAGTACAGGGGCCAAAGTTTAAAGTGTTGCTTTCAACCATGTTAGATTTTGCAAAAGACCTTCAGTGTTCCTTCTTAATTGACCCAGGTGGGAGGAGGGGTGTATCCTTTCTTTAGGGGCCTCAGAAGCCCTGTCTCCTAGTCCTTTTTTTTTTTTGAAATGTAAATGGGAGTTCAAAAAAAGAAATGGCAACTGTGTTCCCATGATTCATCAAAGGAGTAAGCAGCCTTAGAGTGGATTTTACTTAAAATAATAATAATAATAATAATAATAATAATAATAATAATAATAATATAAAGCTATATACCTTAAGAAATTTTTTTTAAATGTGGTAAAATAGGTATTCTCATATTCAGGCAAGGGCTTAAATGACACAGGCTTTTAAGAGAGATTAGCAAAATATATTAAATACTTTAAAAATACTCATAATCTTTGATTCAGTCATTCTCTTTTGGAGAATCTATCTAAAGGAAATAATCCAAAAATTGTAGACAAAGACTAATGTATCAAGATGTGACCATTGCATTGTTTACATAGTGAAAAGCTTTAAATAAAAAGTAAAAATACCTCGGTAATTGCCATACAGGAAATTATTGATTACAACCATATTGGGCCAGACCTACAGTGACTCCTCCTTGGCAGTTTAAAATAAAACACAACACTACCAAAGATACTAGCCATGGAAAAGATAATTGCTAAGCCTGCTTTGTTAAAATGTCAAAATTCTCTTCTGTGAAAAGACAAAGTCAGGAGAATAAGAAAATAAACCACAACAGGAAGAAAATATTAGCAAAAGACACATCTGATAAAGGACTATTATCCAAAATATACAAGAACTCTGAAAATTCAACCATATGAAAACAACCTGATTCAAATATGGGTCAAAAGTTTTAACAGACACCTCCCCACATAAGATATACAAATGGAAAATAAGCATATGAAAATGCTCCAAATCATGAGTCATCAGGAAAATACAACTTAAAACAAGATATCGCTGCACACCTATTAGAATAGCCAAAATTCAGAACACCAACACCACCAAATGCTAGTGAGAATTGGAGAATCAGGAACTCTTATTGTGCCACAAAATGGCATAACTGCTTTGGAAGACAGATTGGCAGTTTTTTACAAAACTAAAAACATTTTACCACATGATCCAGCAATTGAGCTCCATGGTATCTACCCAAAGAAGCTGAAATCTTATATCTATGTAAAAGCCTGTACAGAGATGATAATAGCAACTTTACTTATGATTGCCAAAGCTTGGAAACAATCAAGTTACCTTTCAGAAGGTGAATGGATGATACACTGATATACCCAGACAATGGGATATTTTTTAGTGCTAAAATAAATGAGCTATCAAGCCTTGAAAAGACATGGAGGAAACTTAAATACATATTATGAAGTGAAAGAAGCCAGTGGGAAAAGACTACGTACTGTATGATTCCAATGGTATGACATTCTGGAGAAGGCAAAACTGTGGAGACAATAAAAAGATTAGTGGTTTCCAGGGGTGGTTGGTGGTGCAGAAGCAGGGGAACAGGCATCACACAGAGATTCTTAGGTTAGTGAAACTACCCTGTATGATAATATAATGGGGGATGCATGGTATTATATATTTGTCTAAATCCATAGTAGATATAACACCAAGAGTGAACCTGATATAAGCTGTGATCTTTGGGTGATTATGATAAGTCAATGTGGGTTCATCAGTTGTAGTAAATGTACCACTCTGGTGGGATGTTGATGAGGAGGCTTAGCATAGAGAGAAGGGAGTTTATGGGAAATCTCTGTTTTCCTTTCAATTTTGCAGTAAATTAAAACCACTCCAAAAAAAAAAAAAGTCTTTAACAAAGAAAAATTGACATAGAAAGTACTCTGGGTATTGGAGAGAAGAAGTATGAAATAAAAGGATAATTTGTTGGCAATGACATTTTTTTGGAAACTACATTTAGAAGTAGAGAAATGTATAAAAGTCACTTTTCGCAGGGATAATTATGATTAGTTTTCATGTTTTCCAAAGTTCTCAAAGTTGATCCTATATTATTTTTTTATAATAAAACATTTTGTCCCCAAACCACACGAGAAGAGGAACATTTGCCAGTCCTACCTGCCCAAGGCTGAGCAGCCCAGAAGATGCTGGAGGTAGAGCAGAGCGAGTAGCTTTGTGTTTTTGTTTCTGCTTCCTTGTGGAGCAAGGTTTTGTGGCCTCCTTAGTTGGGAGAAGAGGTAAAGGAAGTGCTCATCTAGTTTTTAATCCCCTCGGCTAATTACCAGACCTTTCTTGTGGGTTTCCTGGGACTCTTTTTACTAAGTGGATGGATTTACACTGTTTGTGTTTGTATGTTGTACTTGGATTATGCCTTAATGTGTCACCATAATGACAAAGGGGTTTGCAACAGCAGGCAGGCAAGCTTCCCTGCTTTTAATAGAAAGCACATTCCTGCACTTTATTTTATCTGTAACACATAGAGCTGCTTAGAACAAAGCATTGCCCCTAAGACATGGTCCCCAAGAGTCTTTAATAAGGAACAGACCCCTGTGAAGGTATTAATTAAATATTTTAAACAGAATGACTTTAGCTGGCTGGGCATTTTTATGAGAGGAGGGAGTATATTTAAAACCATGGCTGTTTCTGTAACAGGAATCTCTTTTGAAGGCAATGTTCTTGGGTGGGACTCTATGGGTACCAGGCTGTCAAACCTTCGGCCAACTTGATGTCAAAAACAGACATTTTGAAGGTTTTAAGCAATGTTTGAGTTGGGTCCTTGCTGTGGAATTTGGACCCAATTCTCAAAAGATGGTTTTTAACACAAAGAGGAGAATAATGAGAGTCTATGAGTATGTCACACACTGTTAGAGGTAGTTTTCTCACAGTAATCCTGTGAAAGAAGCTTCCACAAGGCCATTTTACAAGGGGGAAAAAGCAATTAAGGGACTATTTTTTCAAGTTCACAAAGTTGACGGAGGAACTCACACCAAAATTCAATTTAATGTCTGTCCATACATTAGTCCATCTATTTATATTTCAGAATACTGTATCCTTACTCAGAAAATACTAGAAACAAAGATAAACTTAAAAGTGTAGATCCTGGTTCAATCAATGAGCGTTTTTCTGAACTCAAAGTAATCATAGTTATTACACACTATTTACTCTAAGAGCACAATGTTAGCTGGTTTTCTAGAAGGCAGCATGATGTGGTGAAAGAGCAATCCGCTTGAAATAAAAGCTTTATGTTTGAGTCCAGGCTCTGCTATATTACTGATTTCTGTGACACTAAGCAAGTTCCTCCTTGAGCAAGTTCTTTGCCTTCAAAACTAGAATTGTACCCTAGCACTGGGCTTAGCAGGTACTAGGTGAGTGTAAGTTAAAGCTGAGCTGGCCTACTGAGGAGGTGAGAAGTAGGGAGGTTGTCTTCCAGTCCCTGTGGGTCATTCTAGGTCCTCAGGAATCAACAGTTCAGGGGTGCTCATCCTAGTTAATGACAGCCAAAGTGACCAACTAAAGTGAAGACATTCCCATCTGAGATGTTGGAGCCTCACAGGGGAGTAACCACGCTTAAGTGAGCATCAGGAGTATGGCAGGATGTCATTGATGATTGTGTGGCTTCTTCCTGAATTCACTTAACTCATCCCAGAGCACACTAACCCGCTTCCTGGCATGGCCTGCCCCTCGTGTGGGGCTCAGTGTATCTGTGTTTCCCCCTCTGCCTAAAAACTCTGTTCTTTTCCATATGTCTTGTCACCCTGTACGTGGAAATTTTGACTCTCTAAATTTCTTTGTAGTCTGAGACCAAGGGCAGCCCACATGGAAGGGATAATTTTTATTGTCCTTTTGATGGGCTTGCCCTTCTTGCTCCTGTCCCTGTCCTGTGATCTTCAGAAACCTCCTACCTTACTGGTTAGCCATGCTATTTTGCCCCACTTTCTTTCTCCACTTTCCTTGGAGAGCAATTTTATGGGGCCGTTATATTCACACCCAACCTCAGACCATCCTTGGCTGTCCTTGCCCGTGCATCCATTCAGAATCTATGGCCTCAGCAGGGGTCTGTAGATCAGCTTTTAAGAACTTGAAGTCAAATGGGCTTGTGTCCACCCTAACCAGGTGAGTGTCCTCCTGCAAGGAGAGAGGCAAAGAGCATGGAGAATGCAGCAGGTAGCTCACCTCCTCATCCTCTCTTGCCTGCTGAGCTCTCTGTGCCTCATACTCTCCTCTACAATGAAGGGAAGGGTTGGGTTTTCTTCAGTGCTCTTTGGAAGGATTAAATGACTAGGTGCATACAAAGCACTGAGCCTGGTGTCTAACCCACAAGCTGCACTGATACTCTCGTGACTGCTACCAAAGATAATTGGAACATAAAGATTTGAGATGGAAGAGTATATCTTAGAAAGAGCACATCTGGTTTAGAGTCTCCACTCTCTCCCTCACGTTAGTGTATATATAGATTAATTTCTCTTAACCTCAGTTTCCTCATCCTTAAAACAGACATAGCAATCACTCGTGTGCAGAGCTGTGAGGATATACAGTCTCTGGGACTCTCTGTCTGTCACACACTGAGCATGCTGGTTATCAGCTACCTCGCTGTATGGCTGTCCTGCCTGCCATCACGGACTGTTCCAGAGCACCAGGGGCTGCTGCTTTCCCTGGAGTTTGCATCCATCAGAGCTCCCAGTGGGAGGTGTGCAAGGCAAGCAGATGAGGACTGAAGTCTGGGAATATTATGTACTTGAACTGACAGTGACTCACAACATGTCTGCACAGATTGCTAAGAGTCTAGGCATCTGCCGGAGTGGGGGAGATGGTGGATACGGGTGGGATGTGGGGTTGTGAGCAAAGGATGTTCCGTCCCTGGGACTATAAACAGTATAGTCTGCAACCTAAAAAGGCTTGTTTGTTTGGGAGGGCCACCAAAGTCTGTTGTCCGTTGTTGGACTGTGCTCAGCCTCCTCAAGGAAGCACCCAGGGAGCTACCTGTGCTATGTCTGGGAGCTGTCACAGCCTGGCACCAGCAGTGCTGGTCTCTGTAAGGATTCCTGGTTGCTGCCTGGTCAGGCTGGCTATTGCTCCTTGGATGAGTAGCTCTACTTGCTGCAAAGGGAAGGGTAACAGGGCAGCACCAGCTGCCTGTCAGTCCAAAATTTGTATTCAAATTCCTAGGTGATTGATCAGAATGAGCCCTGATATCTTTGCCTCATTCATAGTCCACTTGGCAAACCTTTCCTCAGGGCCAGCATATGTCTCCCTCCTCTCATCCCAACCTCCCTTGGTTACCATCCCTTTAAACTTGAAATTCATCTCTCTGAACCAACCCGAAGCCCAGCTTCCTGTTTACAGCCTTAATCTGATCCCTTGGTTCAACTTCTCCGGTCTCCGTGTCTGATTTCTAGTTTTGCTCTGGAAGAGTGTGTGAAACAGGTGATTTGTTGGGGTCTCTTGGAACCCAGCCCAAACTTTGAAGATCACTCTTATACCTTCCTACTCACCAGATTTCCCTGGACCACAATAGTGCCAGGACAATCTGATTTTTGGTTATAAGGAAGGTCTTTGGAGTAGGATGGACTTGGGATTGAGTCTTTGGTCTGCCATTTTTCATTTATTGGCTAAGTGAACTTGAGCCAGTCGTTTGTTGAGCCTTGTTTTTATAAACCATAACTTGTAAAATGTAGAAAGTTAAACCTTCTTTGAGAGTGAGGTAAGGATTAAATGAGGTAATTGAAATACATGAATTGAGTAAAAAAAAAAAAAAAGATTTAAAACATAATTGCAATGCTTGGCACATGGTGAGTACCCAAATGATAACTATTTTGTTCAGTCAACTTTATTATTAAAGGTACAATCCCTCTCTTTGCTTAATGTAACATTCCTGGGTCATTTCCCATCCTCAACTGACCTTGAGTTAGGTTGGTGTCTTAGTCCATTTTCTGTTCCTATAACAAAATACCTGAGGCTCAATGACTTACAAAGAATTGAAGTTTGTTTGGCATATGGTTCTGGAGGCTGGGAAGTCTAAGGGCATGGCACCAGCATCTGCTCAGTGTCTAGGAAGTGCCTTCTTTCTGCATGAAAATATAGCAGAGGGCATCACAGAGCAAGTGTGGTAGTTTTGATCTCTCTTCCTCTTTTTTTGAAGGCAACTCATGCCATCAGGAGGGCCCCACCTTCTGATCTCATCTAATCTTTATTATTTCTAAAGGCCCCACCTCCAAATAGAATCAACATATGAATCTGGGTATTAAGTTTCCTACACATGAACTTTCAGGGCCCAAGTTCAAATCAGAAGTTGGCTTTTGAGATGAGACTGGCTGTGGTGAGGTGGGCATTGTTTCTGATGTCCACTTGGCTATTTTTCATGCCCATGGATGCACATTATATATTTATGCATATACGTATGCTTGTATATTCACACTCATAGATACATTTTGTGATTGGTCGGTTTGTTTATACCTGGCCAAAGTTGGTATCTTGCATAAACTGGGATTTTGAAGGTATCTAAACAGGTGGTACAAATGCAATCTAAGGCTTGGGAGAAGGGAGAACTCAGGTTTGAAGGAACATGACCTCTCAGGTTGTACCCTGATTTCCAGTGATCATACATGTTGTGCTCCTCTCAGTGATGGCACTAGTATGGTTCTAGTGTGTCCCCAAGGAGCTTGGGGGTGTGCCCTATTTTCTTGCCCCTTTGCATTTGAAAACTAATATTTGGGGGCTGGGGCTGTAGCTCAGGGGTAGAGCGCTTACCCTCCCACATGTGAAGCTCTGGGTTCGATCCTCAGCACCACATAAAAATAAATAAATAAAGATGTTTTTAAAAAAGAAAACTAATATTTGTCTAGCAGATGTCTATTGAGTTAAACTATAGCTCTTGTATAATGACCAACTTCTTTTTTAAATCAAAATGTTTTCCTTTAAGAAAATAAGTGATGTCTGGGCCTGGGATGGAGGCTGCTGATATGCCAATCTGAGGGAAAGGTACACTTCAACCTCCAGGATGCCAACCAAGATGATGACCCAAGAGGGGGGAAAAAATGGCACCATGGTGACCATGCTCAGCTAAATGCACAAGAAGTAGAGTTTGCCTTCAGGGTAAAGGTGATCTGGACAGAGATGCATGGTCAGGAATGAGCCATCGGAGGCAAGCCAGGAGCTAATTCTCTAAGCTTGGGGTGTCTGTGCAGCATCCTTCTGGTAAAGAATGCTGGATTGCTCAGTGGACTTACTGTGTGGTATGAAATACTGACCCCGACTGAAGAAACGGCCAGGGGGCAGGGATGGAAGTTGTACTAAGTGTCTTCAGATATGTCTAGGAAGGCCACTTGCAGAAAAGTAAATTGACTATAACAATTAGGGTGGGGTAGGGAGGGAATTCTTGATGACCTCCAGAAGTTCTTGGTAAGTATCATAGACCATGGGAGATTAGCAAAGGACAATATTTATATTTTTGTATGCAGACCCCACCCCATGAAGAGCGTATCCATATAGAAGACTGAGGCTAAGGAGGCTCTCCCATCCCCTTCCATCTGAGTGCGAACTTGTTACTACCTTCAGGTAGACGAGTGTCCAGGATGTGTCCTTAGGCTGTGAAGGTCAACTGATCTTCCCTCTGACTCATCTTGTAGTAGCAGTTTAACCTGAGGCCCAGTCACTGGGATTTCCTACATTGACACCAAATCCATCTGTCTCCCTGAGAAACTCCCAGGGAAGAAACTGGTATGAAGATTTGAGAGAGGCCAGGGAAAGAATCTCTTAGGTGAAGCCCTCTTTGGCAGCCAAGCCTACCTTTCTGGGAGATGAACAGGGAAACATGGTAGTGTTTAGATTGAATCTCATTCCCTCAAAAAAAAAAAAAAATAGGGTAGATACCTAATCCAATATGACTCATGGCCTCATGAGAAAAGTTAGACACTCAGGAGACTGCCATGTGATGACTAAGGCTGAGATCAGTGTTAAGTACCTGCAAGTCAAGCATTGTCCAAGTTGCCAGCACACCACCAGAAACCATGGAGAGGCAAGGGAGGACTCTCTTGCAGCTTTGAGAGAGCATGACCCCGTGGACACCTTGTAAAGAATGCTGGATTGCTCAGTGGACTTACTGTGTGGTATGAAATACTTATCCATCTGTCTCCCTAAGAAAAACTGGCCTCTAAAACTGCAAGACAATTAATTTATGTTGTTTGAAGCCAGAGTTTGTGGTATCCTGTTGTATCAGCCTTAGCAAACTAAACAGGAGATGTTATGGTGTAGGTACGGTTCTAGTGTGTCCCCAAGGATTCAGTGCTGGTAGCTTGGACCTCAGTGTGATAATGTTGTGAGTGATGGAACCTTTATAAGATGTGAGGGGCACCTAGTGCAAGGTGATTGAATCATCAGATACATTGTTCTTGGAGGGAAATAAGTAGTTCTTGTGAGATCCTGGTTAGTTCCTTGAGAGTGAGGTCTAATAGCCCAGGAAGTTATCAAGTAAGATGCACAAAAGTCAGTCTGCCCTTCGCAAGTGGGTCACATTTTGATTTTGTGGCTCTCGTGTGTGTATAGAAGCACAACATCCCAGCTTTGCCTTCAAGAGCCCAGCAACAGGCTGGCAGGACTTCAGTCTGACAGAATTCAAGGACTCTTGCCACCTGACTCCCTTCCTGATCTCTACTGTTTTTCCATCCCAGAGCAACTGCTTCTGTCAGCTACTCCAGTTTCCTCACCTGGAGCATAACATTTGTCTCCTGTGTAGTCCAACCTAGTTCCTCTTCAATCCATCTTCCAGTCCCTGATTTTCCTAAGCATACTCTGATTATGTCGCTTTGATCACAGATCATGTCAGTGGAATGGAGGAACTTTGATTGGAAAAAGTGGGGGAGGGAAGAAGAGGGGGTATGGGGGCAGGAAAGAGGGTGGAATGCAATGGACATTATTACCCTAGGTACATGAATGACTGCACATGTGATGCGACACATTGTGTACAACCAGAGAAATGAAAAGTTGTGCTGCAGTTGTGTACAATGAATCAAAATGCATTCTGCTGTCATATATACCTAATTAAAATTAATTAATTTATTAAAAACAAACAAAAGAAATGGCCAGTGGCTCTTCTTGATCACCAAATCAGCTACAGAACCCACATTTTAGTATTCAAGATCCTCCATAATTGTCATCCTCAATTCACCATAAAATTTCCCCAGATGACTTTAGCCTCATCTCTTTATAATCTATAAATTGGACCATGGGCTGTCCCATTTCATGTCCCTTATCTCCCCACTGCATTTCTTTGTTCATACTTCTCCTTCTGAAATGTCTTTGTGGCCCTTCTTCCTCTTCATCTCCAGTGTCATCTCCCTTGCAGGCCTTTCTGAATCTCTCCAACCAGAAACACTCTCTCCTCTGTGAACACACTGGATGTTCTATTTGCTCCTTTCTCTCCTGGATCTTCTTGTATTCTCCCTTGGGTTTTCCACAACCATACATTAACCTTGCTCCTTCTCAGTTGCTTAAGGGCAGGTTTTTCTGTGGGTTGTTTATTTTTTTCCTGTTTCTTCTCCCTTCTTCTGATGGTGACCTCCCTATGCTACTTTGAACTCTTCCTCTAGTCAGGGTTGATGTGTATAGTTGTACATGTTGTTTGTTATACAAGGACCCCTGGTCAAAAGACTGAAATCCAGTCCATGTTCAACTTGCCAGGCTGGGTACCCTGGGGCAGGGTCACAGCCCCCCAGAAAGCTGCTTTTTAAAAATTCTCATGAAGACATATGTGTCAGTGCAGCCCAACCTGGTTCTTCTGAAATCCAGATGTTTTCAGATGTCCCCTCAAAGTTGCAATGACCTCTGTGGATCCCATGTCTTGCCTAGCAAAGCCCCATCTTGGTCCCTGTGTCTGCGTTTTCCCAGAATCCCTTAGCAGTGCCTGCACTGTCCTTTGGAGCTTTCAGAATGCATTTCTATGGTAGCTCTCACGAAGGTAGCTGGCAGGCATCTCCGGGACAGCTCTCTGTAGCATCAAAAATGATTTGTCCCAGTTCTTTGCCCTCACCCCATAGCAAAAGCCTGTAGCCGCCGCAGGTGATGGCGTCAAAACAGCTTAGGATCCTGGAGATTTATCCCAGTCACTAAAGCACTGAGTTTTCCCTGTGATCACACCAACCAGAGCTCACACATGCCTCCACAGAACTGCAGTCAGAGCCATGTGGATATCAGTGACTGTTCAGAGAAGCTGGCCCAAGCTGCCCCCACGAGGGGTGGTGGAGGGCGGGCCTGATTACGAGCAAGATGAGATGCATTTGAAACAACTGACAAGAAACTGTAGGTTGGAAATCAGAACAGCTGTGGGCTCCTCAACGCAGCAGATGGGTATGCGGGGAATGCTATGCAGCTTTAATCACATTTAACACGCCTGTCAGAGAATTGGGTCCATCTCAGTATTAATTCGGGTTATAGACATTGTTATTTGACAGAGCTGGGCCTTCCCTGCTTGCTGCTCTCAGCAGGGCTGGAAAGAGAGTGATTTCTGTCCCTTGTTTTCAGTGGAGAGGTCGGCTGGGCTGGGGGAGCAGCAGGGTCATGCTGGGTTTGTGCAGAGTGAAGGGGCTCTGTAAGCCATCAGCCCTGGACCCTGGGTGAGAGCTCAGTTGAAGCTGGGACAAGAGTCTGCAAAGAGTGGGTGTCCCAGTCCTCACCTATAACCATTGTACAGTGGTGTCCACCTGAGTGTCTGTGAATGTGATTATGTGTTTAAATTCTGAAGTTTTGGGTGCTTCTCTCAAAAGATGATTCATTGAGAATCTTTTTTTTTTTTTTTTCCATTCTGATCTAAGCCAGCAAACAGTTTCTGTTCCACCTTTGACAAGAAAAATCAGATAGCTACCAGCCCTGGAAGAGGTAGTGTGATGTAATAGGAAGGGGGTTTGGGAGTAAATAGATGGGAGCTCAATTCATTTGTTCATTTATTCTTCCAGGATATGCTCCTGGAGGGCCACTTCTGTCAAAGACACCAACCTGCTGGATGCCAGGCTGAAGAGCCATGAGGACCTGACTTTGTTCTTAGTGCTGTGTATGTAGTAAGGTGTTTGGTGAAGATTTTATTTGTTTTAATTAGTTATATGCATTTTGATTCATTGTACACAAATGGAAACACAACTTTTCATTTCTCTATACACAATGCAGAGTCACACCATTCATGCAATAATACATGTACATAGGATAATAATGTCCATCTCATTCCACAATCTCCCCTCCTCTGATTTCCCTCTGCCCAATGCAAAATTCCTCCATTCTTCCCTTGCCCCCACCACCCCCCAATTATGGATCAGCATCCACTAATCAGAGAAAACATTTGGGCTTTGGGTTTTGGAGAGATTGGCTTACTTTACTTAGCATGATATTCTCCAACCCCATCTATTTACCTGTGAATTGAGCTGCTATAAACATTGATGTGGCTGTGTCACTGTAGTATGCTGATTTCATTTTAATCTGTATCTCACAAATTAGAATTGTGAGACAAAGGTTAGTAACTTGTCCCAGGGCAGGCAGCCAAAGGGAGAGGAGTCAGTCAGCATTCAAAATGTACGCTTCTTTAATGTCTCATACTAATTCCACTAAACCTCATCTTCTCCTTGTGGAGAAGATGGTGTGACTGTGGACAACCTGCTTTGCTTTTCTGTGCCTTAGTTTCCTCACTTGTAAAGTGGAAGTGATGGCAGTTGTTTCTTGATGAAATGAAAAGGTGAAGTGGGCACTTGGGACACTCCAAAGCAAGATAGAAAACTGAAAACTTAGTTGTCACCATGTTCTGTGGTTATTGAGACAGACACAAGCATGCACATGCTGTCTCAGTTACTATGGCTGTGTAACAAATTAGCCTCTGAGACTTGGTGGTTTGAAATAATGACAACACATGCTTTACTCACACCTCTACAAATTTTGCAGGGCTCTCTAGAGACAGATTGTCTGTTCCATTTGATGTCAGCTGGAGAGACTTGAAAGCTGATGGCTGAAGTTATCTGAAGGCTCAATCACTCATTATCTGGTGGTTGAGGCTGCTGTCAATTGAGACCTTTCCCAGTGCTGTCACTGAAACATGCACACATGGCCACTTCAGGTGGTCTTTGCTTCTTCCCAACATGGTGGCTGATCTGTATTAAGGAGGAGAATCCAGAGAGAGGGAGAGGGAGCCAGAAATTGCTAGGCAGAAGTGTATTCTAACCTTCTCCCACTTCAGATTCAGGGAGAAGGCACAGTTCCTGCTTCTTGGTGGGAGGAGTGTGGAAATCATTATAAGAAGAGCATGCAGAATGAGGTGCTTTGGAAAATGCAAACTATCACATGCACCATACCCATCTGACCTTCCTTGGCCTGGAGGTTCCTACAAGATCAATGCCTACGGTATCGATATACCATGTACACTGTCGCTCACACAGGAATGGGCCATTGTTGGTTGGAAAGCACTAAGTTCTGCAATTTCTTGTTTCTAAAACCAATTTCATCCGCATTTTCAGACTTCTGTAGATCAGATGCATAACAGTGGTTATGGGTGAGGACTGGGACGCCTACTCTTTCAGTCTGGGAATTCTAATGTGTAATTTGTTTCCTCCCAAAGAAAGAGACAGACAGACTGACTGACTGTTATCAGTTTTGCTTGTATGTCTTACAGTCAATTGTGTGTAAAAATTGAGAATATTTGGGAAAAACATGTGCTTCGAACACTCATTTCTTGATGTGTGTATTCAAAAGATATCTGAGTAGCCAGCCATTCTCAGGTAGGTTGATAGACCAAAAGAGTAATGAACTGAGATTGAGAGAATTAACTGGAAGAGGTGGAGAGGCAGCTTTGGAACTCTGCAAAATCCTGGAGGGTAGGAGTGACGCATACGTTCATCACTGTGGTTTCCTGATTAAGAATTTCCTTTCTCAGCTGGGGTGGTGGCACCAGCCTGAAGTTCAGCAATTCAGGAGGCTGAGGCCAGAGATCACTTGAGCCCACAATTTTGAAGCCAGCCTGGGTAACATAGTGAGAGCCTGTCTCAAAAGAAAAGAAAACAAAAGAAATACAGAAAAGTACCAACAAGAGGATTTCCCCCTCATGTCCCCATTCAACTGAAAGCTCTGTGGTACAGGTACCTTAAAGTATTTTCTCACCAAATATTTTCCTATCACTAAGTCATGGCTACAGAGTAGGCATTTAAAAACCATTTGTTGAATGAGTGAAAAGTCTGTGATCCCTCCTGTTGGGCATTTCTGGAATCCACCAATTTCTCCTGTTTTACAGTTATTAGAATGAGACTAATTTCCCACAATCACTCCTGCTCACCCTGAGGGAGTTCCTGGGCTCAGCACTGCAGAAGTGAGCTTGAATCCCTGGGCCTGGGCTGCTGTTACCCGCCCCCCCACCCCCAGTCTCTATGGGTCTGCTCGCCTCTGTTATCCTCCAAAGCTGAATGTTTGTCTGACTCAAAACTTCCCCAAGTAAGAGGGTGGCATGGCTCACCTGGAGGACCCAGGACCCACAGGAAGTATCCCATTATCCTTTGAAACTACTCAGTCACAGGAGTTGAGCAAAAGTCATTCTTCATCCAGCTGGAGTATAATAAAGAGGACTTTTGCTTATTTATACCTGTCTTGGTAAAGCTATGTGACCTCAAATATATCACTCACCTGTACTGGATTTGCCCTGGCATGTTTACTTAGGAAACTGGCCTTTGGGCCTAATGAATCCAAAACTCTGAGGTGGAATCAGCATTTTTAGCAAGGCACTTTAGAGTTTCTGAAGCAAATAGTCCCCAGTGTACAATCTGATCATCAGAACATAGCAGCACAGTTGTTAAGGAGTTTAAGTGTTGGAATGAGAGCAAGCTGGATTTGGATACTCACTGTGTGACCTTGAACAAGTTGATGGCCCTTTGTAAACTTCATCCATAGAATTTTATTCAGGAGAGTTGTGTTTTATTCCTGCTGTCCTGGCATTATTATCACTAGCACCCTCCCTCCTCAAGTATCATAATTTAAATAGTAACTGATACATATCATTTATTTATTTTTGTCTATAAAAGGGAATAGTGGCAAACACTGATAGTTGCCTACCAGTAGTGATTCTCTTCTCTCCCAATTGTGTTTTGCTAAAATGAGAGAGAGTCTAACCTCCCTTGAAGCGTGACAATCTAATGAGCTATATAGCAGGAGTTCTACTTTTTCTGCAAAACCTTCAATACACAAACTAAGCTATCACATGTCCTTTGCCCATCATGCATCCTCCTCTCCTACCAGAACCCTAGAGATGGAGTCATCTTCTTGTTAACATAAGCCAATTAACATCAGGATGACTAAATAGAAGCTGGACAGACCCTAGATCTGATGGCTGCCACCTGATTTAGCTGAGCTGCCACATCATTCTGATTGCTTTCTTTTACACTTCCTGCATATGAAAAAAAATAACCCTTTATTTTGTCAAGCCATGGTAACTTGGGTTTTCTACTAACTGCTATTAAATCTGTTCTAAACGGATGCAATGGCATGTGCACCCTCTTCTGGATGGTGTCATCAGGATCAGTTAGATTGAGAATGACAATCACATAGCACAGTGCACATATAAGGTGCTAAATACATGTTCTAAATAACAGTTCTGGAGGCTAGAAGTCCAAGATCAGGGGGTCAGCATAGTTTCTCCTGAGCCTTCTCACTATGTCCTCTGGGTGTACTTGCCTGGTGCTTCCTGATGTATCCTAAACTCTTCTTACAAAGACACTAGTCCTATTGGATTAGGGATTCAACTTTATGACCTTAATGTTTAAAAATTACTTCTTTAAAGTCCTGTGATGATTAATTTTATGTCAACATGACTCAGCCACAAAGTGCCCAGATACTTGGTCAAACATTAAGTACATTTATGAGGGTGTCTTGGGAGTGAACTTAATATTTAAATCCATAGAATGAACAAAGCGTTTTGCACTCCCTGATGTGGGGAGCACTCTTCCAATCAGTCAAAGGTCTGAAATGGAAAAAAAATATATATAACCCTTCCCAAAGTAGAAGGAAATTCTTCCTCCCTGATGTTCTTTGAATTTGGACATCAACTTTTTTCCTGATCGAAGACTTAACTAAAACATTGACTCAGCCTGATTCTCAGGCCTTCAGACTTGGATTGGAACTAAACCATCAGCTTTCCCCATCTCCAACTTGCCAAGTCACCTTGCATATCGTGGGACTTGCCAGCCTCCAAAGTCATGCGAGTCAATTCCTTAACTACAGCTAAAGCTACATATGTTCTACTGGCTTTGTTTCTCTGGAGAATCTTAATATGTGATCCTATCCCAAATATAGTCACAATGGGGGTTCACAGTTCAATATAAGAGTTCTGGGTGCCATGATTCAGTCTACAACAGGGATATTCCTATCTGTTTCCTTGAGATTATGGTCTGACACTTGAGCATGGTAAGTCATCTTCTGCTTACCTGACTAGTTCTGGCCTATTGTTTTGGTCATTTTTAGCCTGTTGGTAGTAAATAACCTTAGGCATTCCTTATACTACACAATTTATACTGCTGACCTGATGAAGTTTTGTTTCTTTGAACTGGAAAAGCATAAGGAAAAAAGCTGATTCTTAAATAATACCACTGTAGTTTTTATGTCCCTAAAACTCCCTGTAAGGCCTTAAAAACAGAAGCCAAATGCCTGTAAACAAGCACATGCTGTCCTCAGGAAAACAATCCTTTTGTTTCAACTTGAGGGGGTCAAATCAGTGGAGGGAAGTAAGAGAGGAGAGGAGACGGGCACTCAACCTTGCAGTGCTTTTCATCTGGCTCTTTGAAGGCCAGCACCTAGAGCATATTTTGCTTCCTTCTCTAGTTGTATCTTTAGTGTTGTAGCACTCGCAGAATTTTTTGAACTCTTCCAAAGAAAAATGTTATTGTTGCTTTTAAAATCTCTTCTTTTGCCCATGTACTTAGTATCCTGCTGGGCTCAGATGCTGAATCTGCAGTGGTTGGCTCGACTATGCCACACAAAATGTGTTTTAAGCTTATTCACATGGCTAGTTTGAATCATCACATCTCAACAGGTCTCTGCAGTTATTAAAATAATGTACCTGAAAGCACATTTGAAGCCTCATAGATAAACAAAAGCTTCATGTGGGGATTACTGCTGATTTTGACTTGTAAAGGAACCAAGTTCTTGGCCATTTAAACTTGTTTGCTGCTTCTAGGTGTGGAATGGGCAGAGGCAGGCGGGAGGAGGGCTGAGAGTGCATATGAATTGCCAGCAGAACTCTAATAAAATCAGACCCCACTTCACCTCCAGGTTCCCTATCTGGGTCTCATTAAGCAGTCTGGGCTGGAACTCAAGAGTCTTCATATTTAATATGTACCTTGGCATCTAATGCAGGTGATGAAGAGGCTATTCTTTGAGAAACTCTGACTTCCAAGCAGAGAAATAAACATGGCCAATAAGTAGATGCTCAAAACCGCTGGTATTTATAAAGACATGTAAATGCAACTAGCATGATGTTTTAAACCTATTTATTGGCAAATATTTCTCTAAACGACTATACCCAGCACAGGTAAAGACAGCAGGTGGATACTCTCTTGCTTAATAGAGTAGGATGGAACCACATCTTTCCTGGGGGGTGAATGGGGCTGGGGGCAGGATTTAACTGTGTATTAAGAGCTTTACATGTTCCATGCCCTTAACTCTAGAGCGTACTTGGGGGATGATACAGATGCACAGTTCATTGCAGGATTATTTACTATATAAAAACTAGAAATAGTTTAAGTATCCAATAGGAAAAGTATTTGGTTAAAAAGTTATGGTGATTTAGCTGAAATATTATGCAAACATTAGAATCATGTTATAGGAGAATGCGTGAAGTCATAACAAGTTATGAAGTGATATTAAATGAAAAATAAATATCTACAAAAATTATTTCTTCATACTTTTCTATGTTTTCTCAAAATCTCTATGATGAGCATATCTTCAATTTTAATAGTTGGAAAGATACTAATTAAAGTTAATTTTAAAAGGGGGGATTACCTTTGGCATCTGTCAGGCTGGATTTGCATTTCTATCACTGATGGTGTGTGATTTGGGGCATTAATCCCTGCGTTTCAGATTCTTCAACTGTAAAATTGAGTAAATGCTAACAGCATATGGGTTTGTCATGAGAATTAAGAGAGATAATTATGGAAATGCACTTGACACATAGTGAAAATCTATGAATGTCATATTTTTGTCTCTCTTCCTTTATATATTTTTGAAATGAGAAAGATACTGAACACTCTGGCCAAAGATCAATGAGAAGGAATTCACTGCTTTTATGCAAACCATGGAATTTCAAATTGTTTTTTTTTTTTTTTTTTTTGGTGCTGGGTATTGAACCCAGGGCCTCATGCATGTGAGGCAAGCAATCTACCAGCTGAGCTATATCCCCAGCCCCTCAAGTTGTTTATGTTGGATCCTTTTCTGGGAAAGGCTTTCTTATGGCATGTTAGATACTAGTAAGAGTGAAAACTGGAATTTGTAGTTGGCATCCTAATTGACTAATTGCAGCCCCTGGTCTTATTTGTTTTCCCTTTAGTCAGTTTTAACAGTTTGGAATATTTAAATATTTTTCTTCCTCTTACAATTTTAATAAATGAAAATCTTCTGATTTTTGTCTAGAGAGGCAATAAAGCTCAGACTATTAAAGTTTCTATCTCCTTAAAATCCCACAGAATACCAATACCATTTACAATTGCATCAAAAATATAAAACACCAAGGAATAAATTTAATAAAAGATGTGTCAGACTTTAGCTAAGAAAACTACAGTACATTACCGAGAGAAATTTTTAAAAATAGCTAAATAAATGGAGGGATATGCCCTGTAATGCTTCGAAGATTTAATACTAAAGAGATATCAATTTTCCCCCTGATTAATCTACATGTAGGTATGTGATTAGCTTGTATGTATTCTATAAACTAGAATGCTTATCGCAGCACTATTTCCAAGAGCCCCAAACTGACAATAACCTAAATGTCCACCATTAGTAGAACAGTAAGTAAATTGTGATTTATTCTAGAATGGAATGCTATACACCAATGATAAAAAACCAACTATTATTACATGAAACAATATGGCTAAATCTAATCAATTTTATGTGGCAACAAAGACACACATAAAAGGATATATACTTTATCATTCCGTTTATATCAAGTTCAGAAGCAGGCAAAATTCATCTGTGTCATTAGAAGTAGTATTGAGGAGGAACTAGTGGGTAGGAAGTTTCTGGTGCTGATTGTGCTCTGTTTTTGGTCTGGGTGCTGGTAACATGGTTGAATTCAGTTTGTAAAATTCACCAAACTCTATCCTAATGATGTTTATTCCTGAAAATATCTGACACATCAATTAAAAGTTAGAAATGACCTTTTACCCAAATAAGGTGACCTTCACAGTTTCAGGGTTTTAGGATATGGACATATCCATATCTACATTTTTTGGGAGACTACAATATAGGGGCCCAGATCAGTAACTGAAAACAAAGACAAAATTCAAACTATATATCTTATATCTGAAGAAGCTATAATACTAGATATGTCTTTTCTTCAATAATAGTAGTCACCATTGATTCTTTTAAAAAATTTTTTAAAAAAAACTTGTTCCAATTAGTTATACATGACAGAATACATTTTGACACATCAAACATAAATGGAGTACATCTACTCATTCATCTGGTTGCACATGATGTAGAGTTATATGGGTCATGTAATCACATCTGCACATGACTGATTCATTCTATAATTCCTACCCCCATACCACTTTCTCTCCCTTCACTCACCTCTGTCTAGTCAAAAATACCTCTATTCTCCCCCACTTTGTAAATTAACATCCACATCCGAGAAAACATTCAGCCTTTGGTTTTGTGGGATTGGCTTATTTCACCTAGCATAATATTCTCCAGTTCCATCCATTTACTAGCAAATGTCATAATTTCATAAGAGACCCAGAATAGCCAAAGGAATCCTTAGCAAGAAAAATGAAGCAGGAGACACCACAATACCAGACCTTAAACTATACTATAGAGCTATAGTAACAAAAATAGACATGCAGACCAATGGTACAGAATAGAAGACACAGAGATAAATCCATATAAATACAGTTATCTCATATTAGACAAAGGTACCAAAAACATACATCAGAGAAAAGATAGCCTCTTCAACAAGTGGTGCTGGGAAAACTGGAAATCCATATGTAGCAAAATGAAATTAAACCCCTATCTCTCACCCTGCACAAAACTCGACTCAAAATGGATCAAAAACTTAGGCACTAGAACAGAGACCCTGCACCTAATAGAAGAAAAAGTAGACCCAAATCTCCACCATGTCGGCCTACAAACTGACTTCCTTAACAAGATTACTGAAGTGCAAGAAGACTGATCAACAATCAATAAATGGGATGGAATCAAACTAAAAAGCTTCTTCACAGCAAAGGAAACAATAACGTGAAGAGAGAGCCTATAGAATGGGGAAAATATCTTTACCACATGCACCTCAGAGCATTAATCTAAAGGACATATAAAGAACTAAAACAAAACACACACACACACACACACACACACACACACACACACAAACCAATCAACAAATGGGCAAAGGAACTGAACAGAAACTTCACAGAAGAAGAAATACAATTGATCAACAAATATGTGGAAAAAATCTTCAATATCTCTAGCAAATTAGAGAAGTGCAAATCAAAACTAAGAATCCATCTCTCTCCCATCAGAATGGCAATTATCAAGAATACAAGCATAATGTGTTGGTGAGGATGTGGCGGAATATGTGCACTTACACATTGCTGGTGGAACTACAAATTGCTGCAACCACTATTGAAAGCAGTATGGAGATTCCTAAGAAAACTTGGAGTGGAACTACCATTTGATGATATAAACCTACTCCTAGATTTATACCCAAAAGACTTAAAATCAGCACACTACAGGGACGCAGCCACATCAATGTTTATAGCAACTCAATTCACAATCGCTAAACTATGGAACCAACCTAGGTGCTCTAAACAGATGAATGCATAAAGAAATTGTGGTATATATCAGAGAAAACCATTGGTTCTTTTACAGTCATTCAGGACATATTTCTAAGATATGTCAGATTCCAGTGAAGAAAGAGAATGTCCTGGAAATGTCCCTCTTCCTCAGAGAATTGCTTTTGGGTTTATGGAAGCTGCCTCAATCTGGAGGTTATGTATCTCTCACCTCCTGTCAGAAGACAAGGTCAGACAGGAGGTGCAACTGGTGGGTCATTTCCTGAAGATAGGACCAAAATTGATGCAATTTGTATCCCAGACACTCCCTGTGGAACCATATTGAAGTCACCTGAGTTATAACCCGTTTAATGTCCCTCTGCACTCTGCGATGCTCACTTTCTCTTGAGCCTGCTTTCCCAAAAAACTACATTTTCAAAAATGCCCATTTCATCCTCTGTTCCTTAGGAATCTAAGACATTACCTCTGTTGGCAACAACCTATCTTTCCTGTCCAACCTTGCTGCTTAGGGCCCTTTGTTTATGTGACAACTTCCATGTATGAGGATTTCAAGGTTGCAACCATTCAGTGAGTTTAATCCTAAAGTCCTGACCCCCCAAGGTTTTACTGACAAACTTTGTGAATATCTTAGAAAATACATATCACCTAAGTCAATGAGACTGAGTTCCTGAGACCTGGAGCCCTGCTTTTGACCAGCTACACAAGCCATTGGAAAGAACACTTGTTGTAATGGCGGGGATGCAATTTTCAGTTCATTAAATCCAAGGAAAGATTTTTCTTCCCTTTAAAATGTGATCTGAGCTTCCTAATTATGCCTTATACAAGGCAGGAAGGATAAAGAAGCCCTTGACATTTAATTCTATGAGCCAAGTGAGCTATTAGTCTGGCAGGAGTGTTGTCCAGACATCTTGGTTAGGAGTAAATCAATGAATTGCTGATGGACCCACAAAATCATCAACATCAGCTCTTTTAAAGATAGCCTTCATTTTAAATAAACAGTATGCACAAATTCTTAAAGATACACATATCACTACAGACATATTCTTGGAGTAAAACAAGAATATAAACTTGGTCTGCATACAGGCATTAGGTAAATGCTTTGAGGATCCATAATCAGAGCCGGTAAGTGGGTGCCCCAAGAAGGTGAATGTGTGGTATTCTAATCGGTAACCTGGAGTCCAAACCAGCAGAGCAGGGATGGAAACCCCAACGTCTAGCATCTAGGAGCAGATGCCACTGCATACACGAAGCACTGTATCCATACACTGTATTTTCACAAAAAGCAGAACCATCAGGACTTAGCAAGTGGTTCCGGGAATTTGAGCAGAAGGAGTTTGTAGTTCTCCCTGCAAGTCTGCTGGCACCAATGCAACCAGCGACTTCCAGTGTCTCTTGTGAGTATCCAGATATTTATGGTCTTTGCTTTTCTCTTCCTTCATCACTAGTTTGTCAAACTTCTAACAAATAAATGTCTACATTTTCTTTGAGCTTTAGATTACACTGCTGAGGACTTCTTTCTGTTTTTTTTTTTTCAATTCAGCTTCTAGGAAAGAAATGCTATTAGCTATGCTTATTTTTGTGTGCCAGCCTTCAGATGCATTGGTGTGGATTGGGCAGACTCCCCAGGTCCTATTTGTGGTGGGGATTGACAGAGAAAGTCACTTGTCACAAACGATAGCTGCTCAAGGGCTGCCTTTCCATATGGATGGTGGCTGGGGCAGGTGCAGTGACTGATAGTTTAGTGATAGCACTCTGGGATGCTTATCCTGTGGTGCGGGAGAGGGGCCTCACAAGGCCAGAGTTCTTTAATTCCCATGATATCTGGGAGGATGAAGAGCCATGATCCACCATCCCTGGGAAACAAAGAGGGATAAAAGCTCCTCTGCCATCATTGTGACTTAAAACCGTCCAGGCCTAAGCAAGAGGTCTGGTTCATTCCTCAATCCCACCAGTAAAATGCAGTAGACCCTTCATATCTCCAAGCCTCATCACTGGAGTTTGACTAGCCCCTTTCCTGAGTCCCTTTTACTTGTGTGTTTTTGAACTCCACAACTGTAGTATAGTGTCAGGTAAGAGACCAGGTAAGTATCTCCTCTTCCTTCTTAAATCTCAAAATTTGATTTTTCACCCAGAATCCAGATTGACTGTACTAGAGCACTAGTTGGATCAAATTACTCTTGATGAAAACTCTCTAAAGGCTTCTTACCTTATTTAAAGTCAAAGTCCTTCAGATGACTTAGAGCATCTTTTATGATTCCGTCCCCTCATGACCTTTCCTATCAACCACTCTATATAGAAGAACTCCCGTCTCCTATTCTGGTTATATCCACAGCCCTTGCAGCCACAACTGTTCTCTTCAGCTATTTGCTGCCTTCCACATACACTAGGATATACACTTCAGGAGAGCAGGAGCCCAGGCTTATTTACTCCTGTCTTCTGGGCTCAGAACAGTGCCTAGCCCACAGCAGCTGATCAAATGTGAAAATGTGAATCAGTAGGTATTGGGAATGCAGGGGAGAAAAGGTAAAATCTTTTTTTTCCCCATCATAAGGTTCAAGCCTGACATCCCATAATATGAAAAGGATTAATAAGAGAAAAGCATAGCAAATTTATTTAAGTTTTACATGATAAGGAGACCTCAGAAATGAAGATCTGTGCATGCACCAATATGTAACAACAATCCCATCAATATGTACAATTATAATGCACCAACAAAAATGTGGGACAAAAATAAATGACTTGAAAAAAATGAAAACTGTACAGTTTTATTCTTAGGTTTGATGAAAAGTAGAAATCATGAAGGGGTTCGACTGGATGAAAGAGAGTGTGACTGGATAGAAGGAAACAGGGGAAACTGGCAAGGCCTGATGGTTCCGGATCTTCTCAGCATCTCTGTGTCTTCATTGCTTTCCTCCAGATATAGGCAGGGCTCCTGTCCCATGAGGATCTTATGGCCTATTTCCAGAAGAAGAGAGTTCTTTTCTCACATAGAAAGATCTGGGAGGATGAAGAAGCCATGATCTACCATCCCAGGGTCAGAGAATGACCTTTCTGTTTCTACTATTTTCTCAGCTTCCAATGTTCCATATTTTGAGTAGCATGTGCCACAGTCTGGCTGGGCACAATTCAGGAGCCGCTTGTCAAAAGAAACTAACTTTATTTTTAGAACTACAAATGCCAAACAAAACAGCTCCTCAGGAAAAAACCCTCAGAGCCCAACTGCCACCACCGGCTTCCACAAGCCTCTCACCCCCACACCAGCCTCTCCACCTCCCACAATCCTCCTGCTCTTGAGGCCGATTGGCTGGGTTGTGTGGGCAGAGCCAAGGAAGTCCCCCAATGAGCAGCTCTGTGGAGGAGCCAATCAGCTAGATGTTGCTGGGGCCGCTGTGAGCCAATCATCAGCCGGCAGCTGGAAGTTTGCTGGCAGCTGGAAGTTTGCTGGGGTCCCTTTGGCTGTGGCTCTCAACAAGCATGTGCTGCACTTCATCAGGGATAAGTGTCATTTTGTGGGCTGTTCATATGCCCCATTGTATGGTATTGGTTGGACACACAGTTTGCCTCCCACAGTAGGAGTCACTGATGGAGGGTCCTTTTCTTCTTTCCTTTTGAAAGCCAGGTCTGACCCACCAGATCTGAGCTTGGGTTTAGGATCCAGTGAAGCAAACACTGAGAGATTGTAATCTTCACCTGCTGTAGCTGCCACGTGCTCAGGGCAGCATTGCTGGGCTCCATGGCCAGGTTTCCATGGATGTTCCTGTAGACTCCAGCTTCTCTTGCAATCTGTGGGTCTCTGATGATCCGATAGGCTTCTTTCCTGAAGAAAGACATAATATATTTCTAGAGATTGCAACCAAGAGCCTGACTAGAGCAATAGATGTCACTAATTTGGGTTTCTCAGAGACAGCAGCCGTGTTGTTCTTCATTCTTTGTTTTGAGTTGACTAATCAGTCTTTGGTTTATTTCAAAGATCTACTAGAGGGAATAGAATTTTAATTTATAATTTTCTTGGCTTGATTTAAAGGGGATTGTGGCCTTATGGGATCGGTTCCTTGAAAGAGAAAATGGATCTTGTCTAACTTTAAAACCTCAGGTTATATCAGGGTAGGGCCTAGAACACTATCTAGTAATCAGCTCACATTTGTGGACTTGAAATAAAAACTGGGGAGCCAGAGATAGACACTTGTCAAACCCAACTTCCCCATTAGGGGAGAATAAACTAGGAGACTCCTCGATAGCAATTCTCTCTGGATGATGTTAGACATGATCCTGGGAATCTTCTTCCTACATTGTCAGAGGTGGTGCTGTTGTCTGTCACAACATTGAGTAAGAAAGGACTTTATTTTCTGGTCTCAGTGCCAGTGCTTTTCCTGAATTATTGGTTTATTCTTGAGTCCTTTACTTTTGAACTCTATGAATTATGCAAGTCAACTATCCTCAAATGTGTATGTTGGCATTTTGAACAGGACAATTCTGTGCAGGAGTATTTTATGCATTTAAGGTGTTATGATGTAGAGATGAGTTGTCTTCCAAAGCTCATGAGTGAGACAATGCAAGAAAATTGATGGATGAAATGATTGGGTTATGAAAGCCTTTATCTAATCAATGCATTAGCCCACTGATATGGATTAACTGGGTGGTAACTCTAGGCAGGTGAGGAGTGACTAGAAGAAATAGGTCACTTGAGGCATGCCTTGTGGTTTATATTTTGTCTCTGGTGGAACTCTTTGTCTACTTCCTACTGTCATGGCCTGAGCTGCTTTCCATTGCCATATCCTTCCACCATGATGTTCTGCCTTGCCTTAGGCCCAGAGCAATAGAGTTGGCCAATCATGACCTAAACCTCTGAAAACATGAACCAAAATAAATGTTTCCTGCTCTTTGTTGTTCTTGTCAGATCTTGGTCACAGTGATAAAAATGCTGACTTAAATAAAGGGGCATTTATCTTTCATGATCCCCACCCACAAAATACAAGAAGCAGTCCCAAGTCATAGTGAAAAAATGAATGTGTTCTTATAATTCCCCTTCTCTCCTCCAGCTGGGTGGCATCTGGAAATGACCATGTCTTCCTCTTTGCTTTGGCTCTTAGGAAGCTCAGAATTACATCTGATTAAGTGCCTTCAAGAACTACATAGGATCACATAGCAGGCAAATATTGCACCATTCTTACAAAAAGATATTTTAATTTTCTTTCAGTTTAACTTCTTTACCTTTTTGCTCCTTTTTACATATTATTTGCAATTTGCAAGACTCTCCAGATCTTTTTTATTTCTAACAAAATGGAGTCCAAGTATACAAATAAAATAGCATAAAGTTATTTGAATAGTATATGCTGTTTGTAGATGCTTTTCTTTTATATGCAACATCTGTGCCACTCTCTTGCTTGAGCTTTACTTTCTTAAAATGCTTTGAGAATAAATTCAGTTGTAGAAACACATCTGATGTCATTTGTCTGTTGCACCTAGCAGTGCTGTGAGAGAGGCCGTCTGCATGCTGATAATCTCAGTCTTAAAGTGACTCTTCAGAGATGATCTGTTGGGTATATACAAGAGAAATAAAAAAGCAAATCCTATTAAAGAAAGAAACAGCAGCATCTATCTGTTGAAACCCACTAGCCCGGAAGGAGAGGGAGAATAAAGACACACAGCCTAACTCTTGAAACCGCAGGAGAACATATTCTGGTTAGGATGTAACTCCCCAGACATCTGTTGGTGACATCTACAGTCAGACATGCATCGTTGGAGGGATCTGTAAATTATATGGGGGACGGTTTAATGATCTACAAAGCAGCACATCCAACCAGCTCAGATAACATCTTTGAAATAGGGCAAGAGAATTAATTTAGGTAGGAGGAGAGAGTGGCGAGATGGGAGAATGAGGAAAGGGCTCTCCAGGAGGGACAACTTGGAGGCAATAACCTTGAACACAGGGGTGGGGTGGAGTAAAGTGGGTAGCGCTGCTGTGTGTATTTCAGGGAGGATTAAGCAGGAGACAGGAGGAGGCTAGCACTGCTTAGGGAACCAAGGAGGAAATGGTCCTTTTAAAGAGACAAAAATTAAAAAAAAGGAAACTAGATTTCAAAGAACAGAAGCATGTTCCCCTCTCCCTCTCTTTCTCATACTTATTTAAGAGGAAATAGGCAGGAAAAGTAGCAAAGCATTGTAGTCAACTCTAAATGCTTTCTTAAATATAGTCTAAGATGATGCTGATGCTGTCAAACTTTTACTGTGTTGAAATATTTTCTGTTTTCCAAGTGAAATTTGTGCAGTGATTCACTAGAATGTACCTCCAGGAGGGTAGAGGATTTTGTCCTATCATTCTCTCTCTCATGTTCCCAGAGCCTGGTGTTCAATTAATATTTGTTGAATGAATGATTGTAGGCAGCTGGGCTAAGAAAGAGCATTACCCTTCCAGTAGATAATACACTTTCTTAGGGAAAGAACCTTATTTTGGGGGAAATACCTTGATAAGTCACCTGGGATGAGTTAGGGTGGAGGAGCCCACCAAGAGACAACTGAAGACTTTAAGGAATAAACTTGAATTTGAAGGTGAAAGTGGGAGATAGGTAACAAAGACGGGAGGGAGAAGGATGGAGAGGCTGAAAACAGGACTTGATATGAACAGTCATTACCTGTACTTAGAAGCTGTGGGGCACTGTAGGGACTCTTATCATGATCCCCAATTCTCCAGTGAAAACACCTCCCAGGCATCCTCCTTATGTGTGTGCTTGGGAAGGGTGTCAAGAGGAAAGGGGTCAAGATTACCAGGGAAAGAACATAAGCTTCAAAGAAGTCAAGCAAATCTTGGGGGAGCTGATTCTTCTCCCTGGTTATAGAATGGTCTGGATATTGGTGGGCAGTTGCTTTCAGAGATACATAGAAAGCAGACAACATAGCTGTTGGGATGAAAAGAGACACCCAGAACTCTGCTTCCTCCGCTTGTCTCCTTTCTCATTATACCCTATTTCCCTTTGGAGCTTTTAATTGCTGAGGATGGAAGTAAGAAAGATGGAGGTGAGAGAGAGGTGCAGGAGGTTGGCAGTGGGAGATGATGAGCTATGGAATAGGGAAGCCAGAAATTTGGATCCAAGACCATGAGATATTCCTCGGATAGGCATATCTCCAGCTCTCCAAATCACAGGTGCTTCTTATTTCCTTATTTGTACAACAGGACAAAAGTACCTGCCCTCCAGGGTGGTTGAAAGGCTCACATATATTTGTGTTAGAACTCTAACATTGCTGCAATTTCGGTGAGGTCTGGGGCTACTTCCTGCTAAGACCCCCTTCTGCACACCAGCCCAGATATGTGAGTATTGGAATTCATGACTCAGGACAAAACCAAGTGACCTCCCTCCCCTAACAGATCGTTAGGGGATCACTTGCAAATTATTGGAGCAGCAAATATCAAAGCTGTATTGCCTAAATTATACCTAAAACATATTTCTTAGGAACAGCAACAAAATCCCTAGCTGCAAATCATCCATGGTGGGTACCACTCTTGTCCATTAACTGTTGGAGCCGATGCCCCAGAATGATACTACCTTGAGAGTCCTCTATTATCTTCCTCATATACCACTATACCTTTTTTGGGTCAGTGAGCAAAAGACATATGGAAAATATCTTAACTGGATGACTTCAAACAGGCCCTGAAAAAATGCCTGATCCCTTAGAGAAGACGGGGACCTGAGGCCTGAAGTAGAGGAGGAAGGCCCAGGGCTGTGGCTGTTGGCTTGCCGACAGCTCTCTCCTCAGCTCCTCCTGGATGTTCAGCTTTCAAGTGTGGCTTCTGGCCATGCAGCTTCAAAAATTCTCACCTGTGTGTGAGGGAGCTAATCCCCAAGCCCTGCTCCCCACATCAGTGTTAATCTTCTCAAGAAAACGTGGCTAAAGTAGTTGGCTTGCACCTCAGGCCACTCATTTCCCATTACCTCCCTCTGGAGGAATCAAGTAGCAGAGAATCTGGCTAAGAGGGAGAAACCAGAAGCCAGGCGCAGGCAGCAGAATGGGAGCTTAGAGGTCACCTTCAGGGGGTTGGGGGCTCTATTCCCATTTCTTGGCACTAAGAAGGAAAGTTCAGTGAGGAGGCTCAAAGTCATTTACCCATTACTAGTTCAATTTACTCATTCACCGTTAAGTCTATGAACCAAGTCAGCCAAAGATAGCCAGCACACAAGTTGAAAGAAATTATATTTTCACTGAAGACTTCACAGTTGAGAAGGAAAAGTTTTTCCCCCAAATTGAATATTGTCCTGCAAGGTACCATATGCAATTTATTTATTTATTGGTCACCTACAACATGGCGGGCACAGTGTGAGGCTTGGGGAATGATTGCTCAGAGGGTATCATGGGAAGGTAGACACCTAACACCTCACCTGCAGCGTCCCCTGACCACTCATTCTAGGCCTCTCTAACTAGATTTACCACATAATTAAATATCTTTGTAGTTAAAAAAATCATTTAATTTAATCTCCATTTAAAAGTACTATAGGTTAGCGTTTTCCAAACTAGGTTTGAAAAACTCTTGTGTTTACTCAGAAAAAATTCAAAGGTATTTTATGTTTTATGTTAGTCTTTTGGTCTATCAGTTAAATGAAATCAAACTTGCTTTCTTTTAACTGCAGGACTCTCAGTGCCTTGACTGTGTGGAGGTGCATGTCTCCAAAAATGTGGGGATTCTCAAGCCTGCTTGTATAAGATCTATTAAATTTGATTAGCCTCTGATGTTCAGAAGAATATAGGTTGTGAACTCTGGTGTGTGTAACTCTGGTATTTCAGCAAGTTGGGGGATACCAGTGTTTATAATGAATGAACATGTCCCCTGAAATGTCGTGGAAAGAAACATGTATCAGGTGCCTCACATATGGGCAGAACAAGATGGCCTGGGTCTTGATGGAACCAGGGAAAGCAGGGGCTGGGTGACTTCTTTTAGCATTTGCACAGTAGTGGTCCAGGACAGTTGATTCCCTGCCTTTACTAGGGATCCACACAATGGACAGCAGTGCCTGTCCATCTCACAGCCCACTGATCTCCCAGAAGCCATATGTATACTTCCCCTCAAATCCTCAAGTGACTGAGAAAGACCTCTGTGGTTCAGGCAGATAGCCTGCTGCAAGAGCAGGGATGTATCCCCAGAAATTTGGCAAGGTTCTGCTCTACCAGCTGGCCTGGGTATCTCAGGTGGTGAACTTGTCTCCCCCAGGCCAATGGACCCATTGGAAGCCTGGTTGGAGCCTGGGCTGAGTCTCGATGGATCTCTGTGCTGGCTGCTGGAGTGGCCAAAGGGGAGCACATGCCCATCAATGTGAGGCTCTAACAATGGGGATTCCACAAGTATATATTTCAAAACTGACATCGACATCAAACTCTCTGTTTTACAGTTGTGTTAGTTTATAGAGCTTAGGGGACTTGCCAACCTCTTTAAGTCTCAGTTTTCTATAAAATAAAAATTAGGGTCCAGAGAAAGAAACACTAATATGGAACTTCTGCATTTTTCCACTGGTTATTTTCATACTGTCTCATTTAGTATTTCCAAGGACATGTTGTGTAGACGTTTTTGATTGATCCCATCTTCCAAAGGAGGAGCTCAAAACTGAGATTGCTTCTTGCCCACATTTCCACAGTTAGTGAGCTAGTAAGTGATGGAAACAGAGTTGGATATTGTTTTAGTCTTCTTTTTGTCATTGTGACCAAAAGACTTGAAAAGAACAATATAAGGAAGGAAAAGTTGATTTTGGCTTATTGTCTCAGAGGGTCTGTCCATGGTTGGCTGACTCCATATGGAGCTCTAAGTCTGAGGTGAGACAGAACATCACGGCAGAAGGGTGTGGTGAAGGAAAACAGCTCAGGACAGGAAAACCAAAAAGCAGAGCATTCTACTCATCAGGGAAAAAGGGTGAAGTTCAAAGGGACACACCCCTGCTGACCTACCTCCTCAAGCTACACTTACCTTCCTACAGTTACTGCCCAGTTCATCCATATTGAGGTTAGTCCACTAAGGTTACGGCTCTTATAATGTAATCATTTCACCTCTGAAAATTCTTGCAGTGTCTCATGCAAGAGCTTTTGGGGGACATTTTATATCTAAACCATTACAAACATTAACCATCCTTGATACTTCTGTTTCAACTTTTTTTTCCTCCACCAGACATGAAGGAAAGATTTGTTTTAAAGTTTCTCCACTTGGTATTTTCTTAAGAAATCTTTGAGGAATGGCACAACCTGGGTTAACCATTCTGATCTGTGGCTTTTTTTTTGGTCCTGACAACTGTGCATGAGATGAACCAAGTTATCTGAGAAAAGTCTTTATGAGTAGGAACTCACTGAGCCTTTTCAATGATGCTGTGATAAAGCCTTAACTTTGTAAGGCTTTGTAGGGTGTGGAAACTGAGGCTCAGAGTGGCCATGTCAGTCAGATCTGAAAGGAGGTATCTTTGCTTCAGGGCCCTGCTCTTCACGGACTGTCTTAAAGCTCAGCTTTTCCTGGTCTTTTGTATTATTTATTGAGCCCTGACAGTTTGCCTGTGTTGCTGAAAATGGGACCCCTCAGGGCTGACAGTGATAGAAGTCAGATTGGCAGGAGGAAGTGGCATCCGGCTCTCATGTCAAGAGCTAGTCATTCTAGACACCTGGCCCAGCTCAGAGGTGTAAAGCAGGAAAGCCTGGGGCAAGAGGGGAGATTTGTATCTCTCAGCCAGATGTGACATTTACTCAGAGCCTTCATTGTGTTACCACCTGGAAGGGGGATATCCAGCAAGGACAAAAGGAGAGGAGAAGTAGATTTACTCCCTACAACAGTGGAAGAGTTCAGGGTTGACTTTGTCTCAGCAGCACCAAGGAACATTGGGAAAAAATCCTCCTAAAGGGAACCTCTCATGGGGTAGAACCAGTCCTGGGCAGTATACTACCTGTAGGACATAGTTCATGTAAAACTGAAGGTCATGATGGTGCAGGGGCTGCCATGCACCTGGAAAATGCTGTGAAGGTGAAACTGGAATTTTACAAATTTTCTTTTTTTTTTTTTTTCTTTTTTGCTGGAAGGTATGTGACCTGAGCCACAAAGAATTCTTCTCCCTTAGACTCCCCCACCAAGGCTTTGATTAATCTTTTTTTTTTTTTAATATTTATTTTTTAGTTCTCGGCGGACACAACATCTTTGTTGGTATGTGGTCCTGAGGATAGAACCCGGGCCGCACGCATGCCAGGCGAGCGTGCTACCGCTTGAGCCAAATCCCCAGCCCCACTTTGATTAATCTTATTGTTGAGTATCTCCTCTGGTTGACTTCAGAATAAACCAGTATGAAGAAAGGGGAAAGTGCAGGTGAATTTGGGATTGTTCTTAAATTGGAGAATGGGTCAGGCCTGGGCTAGGGGAACACCTAGTGATAACTCAGGTACAGATGGCAATTGATAGAGAGCAATTCATCAGTTTACCCATTCCATTTACACACTTATCTATTCCACTCTGAATCATTTATTTCCTCGGTGGAGATTTATTTACATTTATTAAGTGTCATTATGCCAAGCATTGGGAATGAGGATAAAAAGACTTTGGTTTCTGTCCTCAAGATTAGGAAACAATTAGAACCAACCCTGTAGAATAGAAAGACATATGTGACAGAAGGAAAATATACAATTTCCAGCACAGACACCTGGAAGGGCATGACGTGGGGAAGAAAGAACATTCCAGTAGGGGAGTCTGTTAAAGAAAGTCAGGGCGAAGCATCGGGATGGTGGATTCTGTGCAAATCTAGCTCGATGGTTCCCTTTACTATACAGGCTGTTGTCCAATTATGAAGCAAGAGAATGCTTGTGATAGGGCTTTGTAAATGGAAAATAACCACTTTTCAAGTTTTACATATTGTTTTATTTCATTATAAGTAAAATTCTGAGTAAGCTGGGAGCAAGCTAGGGTTGAGAATAAAGGTACTACAGGATTATTTCTCCCTTGAAGCTTTTCTTTTCTATCTGCATGGAGGAAATGTAACATGAACAATACTGTCTTCTGTTTTGGGATCATTTTTAAATAATTTGGTGTTTTTCATTGTTTGCAAAATAGCCAGGTTTTACTTCACTAATACAACATTGTAAACTTTACTTGAAAAAGAAAATATCATTGTGATAATATTTGAATCCAACCTACATCTTATAGATTTCTAAACGATGCCAAGAATTGATCTATAATTGTATTCAGCTACCCAGAAGCCAAGATCTCTAGTACAACAAAAGGTTTGTCCTAACCCCATCTTTAAAAGTTATTACTTCCCTTTAACTCTGCTAATGAGAAAATTTTCTTTGAGATAACAGGGGACTCTTTGGGATTATGTAATTACTTGAGATGATTAAGATACAATTAAAGTCTCCAACTATATCCCACACAGTGGGAATGTGACCCACTCATTTTGGGGGTAGTTTTCAAGGGTTTTTCTTTAACACCTCCTCACATTGTATCACCAGGCAGGATTAGGGGTATTATGAACATATTGAAAACAAATTTTTATTTCTGAAAAATTGCTGGTTAAAAAATTTAATCTTACCATATGGTTGTGGTATTAAAAAGAATCTTCTCTGGGATGGGGGAATGTTATTTCATCAAAATAGTTACAGTAAATATCTCAGTGTATTAGTTTTCTATTGCTGCTATAACAAATTACCACAAATTTAGGGTCTCAAAGCAACACAACAATTCTGAAGGTCAGAAATCCAAAGTGGCTATCACCAGGCTAAAATTAGGGCTTCATTTTTTTTTTTTTTTTTCTGGAGACACTAGCAGAGGATCATCTGCTTTCTTGCCTTTTCTAGTTCCTAGAGGCTACCTGCTGTCCTTTGCTCAGTGTCTTCCTCCATCTTTAAAGCCAGCAATATAGCATCTCTCTCACTGTGCTCCCATGGTCACAGCTCTGTCTGGTTCCTCATTTCTGTCTCCCTCATCCACTTTTTAAAAAATTATTTATTTTTGGTGCTGGGGATCAAACCTAGGGCCTTGTACATGCAAGGCAAGCCCTCTACCAACTGAGCTATATTCCCAGCCCCTCTGTCAGCCACTTTTAAGGGCCCTTGTGATGACATGGGAGCTTCCCAGATGATCCAGCGTCATCTCTCCTTCCCAAGGTTTTAACTTAATAACTTAAAAAGTTCCTTTTGTCATGTAAGGTATCATCACAGGTTCTGGAGGCTAGGACATGGTCATCTTTGTGAGGTCATTGTTCTCCCCACCACACTGGGTATGTATGTGGGTGGGTATGTGGTTATGGAGAGGGGAATTATAATGCAAGACATTTTAAGGTAAACAAACTATTGACTTGCTCTCAGCACTCAGCTTGCTCTTCCTAGGTAGGTCTTGAGGTTCTTTTCGGATGACCCCCTTCTTTATAATTCACACGCAGACTCCAGGAGCTGAGGCCCATGCCAGGGTTCCAGAGAACATTGATTATTTTTCTGAGGTGATGAGTGGGTCCAATAGGCCCACTCATTTTAGAAAAAGTAGAAGTCCTGGGAAGGAAATCAGCATTCATTGAAGTTTCGCTCTGTGCTTTGATATTTCCACACATAATTTTATTCAACAGTCTTAATTCAACTGATAAATTAGGTACTTTTGCCCTCATTTTACAGATGAAAAAAAAAAGAAAGCAAGCCAGAGATATTAAATAAACTGATCAGTTTTTTAAAAAGTAAGTGACAGAGTTGGGATTCAAACTCCATTTAGTCTGATTGAAAATCAGCTCTTTCCCTACTTACGTGCATACTGTCTGTCTCCCAAAGACTGTGCCACAAGTCAATGCAAAACTTCATCCTAACATCAGTGCTTTTTTGTGTCTGCTGTGCTAGTATCTGGTATAGGATCACTGGTGTGGAGTAAGTCCCCCCAAAAAACAAATGCTGAATGTTTTCTCTGGTATAAGGTGACTGACTCATAGTGGGGTAGGGAGGGGGAGCTTGGGAGGAAAAGATGAATTCTAGATAGGGCAGAGGGGTGGGAGGGGAAAGGAGAGAGCAGGGGATTAGCAAGGATGGTGGAATGTGATGAACTTCATTATCCAAAGTAGATGTATGAAGACAAGAATTGGTGTGAACATACTTTATATACAACCAGAAATATGAAAAATTGTGCTCTATGTGTGTAATAAGAATTATAATGCATTCCACTGTCATTTATTTTAAAAAATTCAATAAATTTTAAAAAAAAGAAAAAGAAGAGTGCTGGGTTCTTCAGTTTTCCTGACAGCTATGAAAGGTAGAGTCTAACTCAGGATCTAAAAGTTTTTAGAAGTGTTTCTCTTTTGTGTGTGTGTGTGTGGGGGGGGAATCTGCTTGTTTCTAAATAGCTGAGTCTAAATTTTTAAAAATATTACCATGTATTTGCCTATAATTGCTATCAGGACCAAATCAGTCTGACTGGTTACACTGCAGACCAAGTGTCTTGGGAGAATTTGTAGGCTTTGTGTATAAAATGAAATAATATACCTCATAGAACTCAAAAATCAAACTAAAACAGATTGATAATACCACTAATTCACATTAACCGAGAGTGCTAAAACCTCCTGTTCTCTGAAATGATTAAGCTTCTGGTAGCCAAAGGAAAACAGAAGAATCTTTTTTTGTATGTGTGTGTGTGCGTGTAAAGAGAACAGTAATACTCTGTGTACACTCATTTCCCTTAAGGAACTGTGTGTGTGTGTGTGAGTGTGTGAGCGCACATACACACTGGGGTTTTATTATTTTTTTCTTTTCAGTTTCTTCTTTCCCTTGGGGGTCATTTCATGTCCAATGTGTATGGCAGGAACAAATAAAAAATAAAAAGTGCTGCAAGCTTGTTTGAGATTCATTAACCCTGGAGATTGCTTCTAACTACCTGGGTAAAAGTAGATGAATAATCACCAGGGCCATCACAAAGCTCTCAATGAATAATCATCTCTAGAAAATCTGAGCCTGATCTTACCTCTATACCCAAAAACCGTATGATTGGGTTTGGGGAAACCATAGCTTTTTAATGCTTGACAGCAAAGCCTGTGAGGGTAGGAAAGGGGAAGAGAGAACAGTTGGGAGAATCAGGAAGGGAGGGCTGGGCAGAAGATGCAACATGGGAAATGAAAGCCCCAGTTAAAAACTGATGGGGAACAAAACAAACAGTTATAAATAACCGGCACAGATACCCCTCCTCCTGAAATTACTGGCAAAAACTTGGCAGTATCCTCTGCCTTCAAAGTGTAGCCTGTAGAACTCCTGAGTAAGCCGAGGACAGCAGAGGTCAAGCAGGAAGGACAGCCAGAGCAGAGTTGATTACAGCCATAAATCTCACAATCTGAGCCATTTCTCCCCAAGCCATTGGTCTAGAGCTTCCCATCCCCTTTCATTAAGGACTCAGCAAGAACGGAAGCTTGGATTTGATTTGCTTCACAAAATAGAAAAAGAATATGCAGAATTAAAGTGGCCACAATTTCTTTGATAGTCTATCTAACTGCAGTGAGTTCTATGACTGTTTCAACCAATGGCAAAAGTGATGACGAAAGTGATACTAGGCCAGTTGCTAGCACTTGCTGTTTCCTGGGATCCAACCACCATGCTGAGAGGAAGCTCAAGCAGCCCCTTAACAAGCTCATCTGGAAAGAACTGAGGTCCCTGGCTATGATAGCTACACCTGAGCTCTGAGACAGAGTATATCATCTGGAAAGTGGGTCATCCAGCATGAGATGCACTGACCCAGTTGATGCCATGTGTATCACACATGAGCTATCTCCTCTGAGCTTTGCCCAATTTACAGATTTATCAGAAAGATAAAAGACTATTGCATTAAGCCACTTAGAGTTAATTGTGTAGTTATGCTGTCAAATATTCTAATGCTGTGGTTTTCCAAACCTAGTCATGCAGCTCTTGGGTGCAGAGGCAAGATCAAGTTCAGATTTTCTAGAGCTGAGAATTCATTTAGGGATTTGTGGTGACCCTCAGGATGATTCATCCACTTTACAGGTAGTAGAAGCAACCTCCAAGGTTAATTAATCCCAAACAAGCTTGTGGCTCTTTTCATTTTTCTTTTGCTCCTACTGTGCGCATAGAGCATGAAATGACCCCCAACGGAAGGAAAAAAGAAAAAGAAAAAAACAAAACTCTAGTATACTCACTAGGCACACCCCCACACACAGAGGCATGCACAGAAGCTATGTTCTTTAATACCACCATAGCAAACATTAATATTCAGTCATCAAACATTTTGCCAAACGGAACCCAGAAAACTTATCAACAGTACTTTAGTCGTCAGTCATTGTCAGTAGATCAGAGATGACATGTAAAATGAAGCCATTTGCTGTCTCTACACTGAGTGGTGAATGATTAAGGAGGATAGCCTACGTATTAGACATGCTAAACTCCAAACCTGGCAGCTCTTTTTGTTATGTTCCATTTTAGAGAGGTAGGAATTTACCTTAGTTGGGATCGAAGTGTCTCCCAAAGGTCATGTGGGAAAGGCTTGGCCCCCAGCTTGGTATTATTGGGAGGTGGTGGAAACTTTAAAAGTTGGGACCTAGTGGGAGGTTTTTAGGTCTTTTGGGGTGTCCTTGAAAGGGATGTGGGATTCTGGAATCTTTCTCTCTTTTTTTGCTTCTTGGCCATCAAGTCAGAGTGTTTTCTGCTTTGCCCAAAGCAACAAGGTAATAACAGAAAACTAACACTGGTGACATCCATCATCTGGGAATCTGCTTGAAATTTGATTGTATTAGGAAACTAGAAACTGCCATCTCTGGGTGTTGGGTTTTTTTTTTGTGTGTGTGTGTGGTTCACTAAATGGTGATCACTACTGACTAGTGTAGGTGTCTCTCAAGTCAAGGGTTATGCCTCTACCATCTGAAACAGCTTAATGGATGTGTGACTAGTCATATCTAAGTGACCCTACTATAAGCAATTGCCTATATTCTTGTCAATCTGTTAGGGATGTTCTACCCCATTGGCACCCCCACCCAATGCCAGGCATGCATTGCTGCTGAACATACTTGTTGAATGGATGTGGCCAAGCAATGAGGTTAGGCTTTCTCATCTATTCCTACTACCCAGTTTCTAGCGGTGGGTGCTGAACAAATTTTCATTAAATTGATTTTGATGCTATTATTTCCCAAATAGTAGATTGATGAACAAGTGGAATCTCCCCCTCCCTTGAAAATATCAACTCCAAACAAGCATACCAGAGCAGAGCTCAAAGCAAGAAATATTCACAAATTCCAAGTGCCTGGATCCATGGGTTTTAATGAAAGTCATTTTGCAGTGGAGAATGTTGTAGTAATTACAGGCAAGCTAATATCTCTGCCATATGGTTTGAAAGCAGGTCTGAATTCTGAAAGCCTCTATCAGCAGTTTTATTTTCTGCTGCTGCTTCTCTGCACCCCACCCCCTGCCTGTATTTGTCTCTCTTTCTGCTTTTATCTTTCTTTCAACCTCATATTCCCTTTCTCCCGCACCATTTTTCTTCATTGGTCCCCCTCTTCCAGCCCTGAGCCACATTTTTAAAACCTTCCGTATGAAACATCCAGTGGTTCTGAGAAGTAATTGCAGTACCCAGAACGGGTCACGACACACTGCCACCTGACCCAGTGTCAAGAAAGAGAAGCAAGGATGCTCTGACCTCCTGTGAATTGACCGTGTCACTTCGTCCTCCAAGTGTGGCTGCATGATTGAAAGAAAAATAATCCAATTAATCTCTTTGCTGCCAGATCACCCCAGTGCAGCACTTTTCAACCCTGGCTACACAAAGAATCACCTGGGGAGCTTTTAAAAAAGTAAGGATTCCTGCTCTGCCCCGTCACCACTCCAAGATTGGATTCTGAATGAATAGGTTCATGGTAGAGCCTGGACATCATATTCTATAAAATTCCCTAGATGATTCTAATATAGAGCCAAAGTTGAGAACCCTGCCCTAGATTCTTGGTCTTGGATAAATAGCGGCAAGATCTCTTGTCTTTCTTCTGTCTACCTGTTGCATTTGAAGCGAGGTAGTACAAGCAATTACTAAGTAATGCCAAACACATGACAGCTACTCACGTAGATACAACTGTTTAATAAAATTGACCACACAAATGTTTAACCCAAAATGCATTCATGAATGATCATAGTCTTGCCAAAACTCTAGGGATTGACAGGGACTGGAGTTTTGTAAATGGAAACTTAGATACTAGGATCATGGAACAGATATGTCTTCTCTGAGCCAGGGCCCTTTCTATTGCATCACACCAGCTTGCAATAATTAGAAGAGGCTCTAAGTCTGAGGGGAGACCTCCCTCCAGCCTGTCCTAAAATTCCCACCACAGGGATAATTGGCTTGGTGTAGACTACAAAACTGGGTGCCTGGTCCCTCACAGGCCTTTGTGATGCTTCCTAGAAGGGAAGAGCCTGGAGTCTTTCTTTAGCAAATTAGTTGATGAGATTAGCTAATGATCGCTTTGGAAGGTCAGAGAGCCCCGAGGCAACAGTGAAAGGGGAGCTGTCAGGAGCTGGCTGGGAAGCACCAGCTGCTCACTCAGGCATCACAGAAGCTGATGGCGCCTGGAGCCAGGAGGGGCCTATTGACTGTGAAGATTTGGAGCAGGGGTCCCATGTTTTTTGTAAACGTGCCTATTGATTTAAGACCAGGTGATGTGAAGTAGCTAGGGGTATAGAAGAAGGAAATGACTATCAACTGTGAGTAAAAAAGCAAAACAAATATAACTGGTTAGTTTCACCCAAACCTAAGTTTCCTGCCATCATCCTGCCTGAACCTCGATACCCCTCTCTGTAAAATGAAAACATTTCCATCTTCTCCATATATATCCTAATGTTGTACTGGTAATCACATGAGATTATATATGGAAATTTGGGGTGCTTTGCTCCTGTTAGGCATTTTTATTGAGAGAGTAGCATTTGAAAGAGCATAGTATTGGAAAGATGAATGGACGAAGGGTCTGGCATCCTGTCCTACCTCCTTCTCTCGCTAGTCACAAGACACCAGACAAATTGCTTAACTGCTCCCTTTTTTGTAAAATGGGATAATAATCAGTGGAAGCATTGGGAAAGCCTGTGGGAAAGTGCCAAGCAAGCTATAAATTGCTATATAAATATCAGACTCACCTGCCTTTCTAGACACATCCTTTGGATGGAATATTTGTAGTGTTTGTTGAGCCTTTTGAATGGACCTTCATAATGGTCTCACCATTCATAGCAGTCTCCTTTTGTAATGACGTGTTGTCTTAACAGTCCTCTAGGCTGGCTTTTATTCCAAATATTTTGCCTAAGTTGTTTATGAAGATCTCATGCTCTTTGTCGATGATTGGTCTAGGAATGAGCAGGTGGCCCCAGCCGTGGTAAAGGAAGCATGTAGTGAAGTCAGCAAAGGGCTTCTGGGAAAGATGTTCTCAATAAGGAGACAGATGCAGGATGATCCCATTCTACCTGGATGCTGTGGTGCATGGCTGTATCACCTTGAGTCCCAGAGGAAAGTTGCCTTACAGAGCTATGGATGCACTGTGTATAGCTCCGGGAAGTCCCAGGAAGAGCCCAAGACCCCTCTGAGTCATAGAGTTTGATTGCACCTCTGAAGCCATTCTACTTTTAAACCACTTCTTAAAAAAAAAAAATTAAAGCCCACTTGAGCTATTAAAATTGCTAGAACAAAGGTGTTTTAACTGATACACCTGGTAATTTGACCTATTGGTCATGTAATTTTTTTACTTTTGGGTACCAGAGGTTGAACTCAGGGGCATTCAACCACTGACCCACATCTCCAACCCTATTTTGTATTTTACTTAGAGACAGGTTCTCACTGAGTTGCTTAGGGCCTCTCTAAGTTTCTGAGGCTGGCTTTGAACTCACAATCCTCCTGACTCACCCCACCCGGCCCCCCCCTTTCCATTTGTGCTGCTGGGATTACAGGTGTGCTCCACTGTGCCTGGCTGGTCCTGTAATTCTTGATGCTTACTTTTTCTTATTAACGTTTTTGTCTTTGTTATATAGCTCCCATCCTCCCTGTTAGAAAGTTTGATGATTGTTAAAGATAGTGTATCTGCCATGTCTCAAAACATTTAATGAAGAAAGTGCACATCGTTCATTGCCTCCCTACCTAGCGGAAGTCACAGCTAACGTTGGGGTCAGTTTTCCTACCAAGGCTTTAGGGTGATTTTACTTGTTTGGTATGTTTGGAGAGATGAGGATGAGGCTCACAGTGGAATTTGTGGCTCCTATCCTGGACGGTATATAGAAGAGGGGGTAAGGATGAGTGCAGATCTGGGGAATTCTTGGGAGGAAATAGCAATGAGTATAAGAGGTTTGGGAGGACAGAGAAACAGAGAGAAATTTATTAGCCTTCAAGGTTTTCCACTGGGGCCATGCCTTTTTTGCTGGTTTTCCTTGCCTATAAAGGAAAGTGCAACTTTGTTTTCCCATTGCCTCCTTCCCTGTGGGCTAAACCCAATGGAGGCTCACCCTGACCCCTCTGTTTGGAGAAGACAAATACCGCAGCCCTCTGGCGCCTTGCGTATTTTGAGCAGCTCATCCAGATATATCTCAGTGATCTAATTAATTGAGGTGAGAGCTGTGCTTCCAGGAATCAGGCTGTGAAGCTAACACAGATGCTTAGAATTCAGACAAAGATTGCAAGACTTCATTTGAGCTTGAGGTTAAGCTGATGACCTGAGAACTGTGCGTGACCCACACATACCACGGTGTGTGGTTTAGGCTCTATGGTATTAAGAAAATCGGGAGATTTTTAGATACATACCTAGATTTCAGCTTTGTCTTTCTTTTTTTTTTTTTTTTCAAATATGAGGATGCAGCAATGTTTCTCTTGCACTTCAATATTGTAAGACATTAGTGGAGGGGAACTGGCTGCCCCTGCATCCAGGACATATGCTCTTGTGTTTAACACACTCACATGAGGTCTGCTAAGTATTGACAGTCCTACTGTTTCACTTATTTCTATGACCAGCCTGGCTCCTGCTGTAGAGATTAGAGTTTTCATTATTCAAGGTCCAGTGCCCTGGTGACAGAGAGGTTTCATTTCACTTGCCAGATTTGATCAAGTAGTAATGGTTCCTGAAGGGCTGTGTTGAAAAAGCTTCTGGGGTTCATTAGAAAAGACCCTTATTGATTGGTGATGTCTGCCCATGGGCACCAGATGGGGACTCATTGTCATCTATAGTCTGAAAGATCAACCACTAAATATTTTGAAAAGACCTTTAGAGGACTTCCAGAATGGTACAGGAGAAACAGAGGGAGAGGAACCACTGAGTTCTAATTCTTCCACTATTTCCCATGAGCAGGATAATCAGTTCTTCTAGTTCCCAGTCTCCTCACCTGCAAAATGGTAGGATTATCCAGTTTCTATCTACATCACAGGGTTGCTGTGGAAATTAAACGTGATACTGTGCATAGAACAGCTGGGATAACATAACAAGTTTTGCTATAATTGTTCTCTTGTATTGGTTTAGTTTAAAATCCTTCTTGAGACATGCTTATTATTTAGGAGCTCATTATTTAGGAAATTGGCCTCTACCCAAGACAATTTAGAGATGTAACTTTTCTTTGTTTTAGCTTTGGAGTTGCAAAGCTGCATATGTTCTTTCATCTGAATATAGAGCCAGGAAGAGAAACTATAGAGATGAATTTTTGTGGGGCTTATTTCTTGGCTCTAAGAGTTCTGACTAGGATCCACTCCTATTGGATATAATAATAATTATAGCAATACTTATAATAATGGCAGATATCATTTATTTGGTGCTTTCTCTGTGACAGGTCAGAAGAATTCTCTCATTTAATCCTATGACAAACCCATAAATTCACTGTCCCTTAGATTACAGATAATGGAAGGAGGCTCAGGGAATTAAGTCACTTGTTCATAGTCCACAGCTATAAAGTTGCAGAGCTGTGATAATTATGATCACAATTGATGTTTATTGAGCACTCACTTTGTGATAGATACTGTTTCAACATGAACGATCTCATTTGGTCTTAAAGGTAGCCAGGTAGGTAGAGACTTGATTACTCATGTTTTTATTCTATAAAAAAACTGAGGCCCAGAAAGGTTAATCAACTGCCCAAGGTCATGCAGCTTGCCTGAGTCAGGCAGGTGGGATGACTTCAGGGTCCAATTTACTTTGTCATCTTTATCTTGAGCTCAGGACTAGGAGCCTGAGTCTATGTTTGGTCCACTGTGCTCTTTGGCCTATGGTTGTATCTTGAGAAGCTTCCAGGGGGAGAAAGGAGACCAGGAGCAGAGAGAGCCATGAGTACATCTCTGGAGGAAATGATAGTTTAGAGAATCTCTTGTCCATAGAGCCCTAAAGGAACTCCATCACGTGGGTACCTTCAAGAAATAAATACCAGCAAGGCAGTCACACATAGTCAAGATTTGCAATGGCATTGAATTCTCAGAATTCTATTTGAGACGGAGAGCTGGAGAAATGCTTCACTATGGACTGAATGATTGTCTCTCTCTAAACTCATATGGTGGAGCCTAAATCCCCAAGGTAATGGCATTTGGAGATGGGGCTTTTGGAAGGTAATTAAGTCAGAAGGGTGGAGCCCTTGCAAATGGCATTAGTGCCCTTTAAGAAGTGACACAAGACAGTTTCTTTGTTTTATTGCTCTGCTCTCTGCCAGTAGTCACAGCAGGAAGATGGCCTTCTGCAAACTAGGAAGAGCATTCTCACCAGACACTGGATCTGCAGGCACCTTGATGTTTGACATTCCTACCTCCAGGTAACGAGAATAAAGTTCTGTTGTTTAAGTCAGCCTGTCTGTGGTATATTTATTATATTAGCCCAAACTCAGTAAGATAAGCTCTTCCTTTGGGGCAGGGGATTTTTCTTCAACACATTTTATAGCCCCTAAGTGAGGAAGAAATATCCTTGGTTTGTATGATCTACATTGTGGATCTGGTAAAAGATCCCATTGTCATCCAAAGAGCAATTGTTTAGAATAATCCATCTCATCTCAGGAATTAGAAAGTGAGTATCAGTGAGGTAGAGTTTACCAAGAACACACAGCTGGTTGGTGTGAAAGCTGAGACTAGAATCTAGATTTTCTGATGTCCACTTACTAGACAGGTGGAACAAATGAAGAAATAATCATTGAGTATTTACCATCTTCTCTCCAAGAATGTTGTATATAATAACTCAATTCTCATAAGCATATTGGGAAGCGTAATTATTATTCCCATATTATGAATGAAGAAACTAAGGTTCATAGAGGTTAGAAAACTTTTTCAAGTTTGTACAGTAAAGAAGTTCAACTTTAAGCTCATGCTCTTAATGGATATGCTGTGTGGCCCCTTGGCTCTCTGTGATGGTCTCCTAAAAAGGCTCTGATTCTGAAAAACAATTCCATGTAGGAGTGTCTTCATCTTTTGGGGCTGCTATAACAACATACCACGACTGGGCAGGGGTGTGGCTCTGTGGTAGAGTGCTTGCCTAGCATATGTGGGGCCCCGAGTTTGATCCCCAGCACCTTACAAACAACAACAACAAAACAGCAACAAATCAAATACCAAAACTGGATGGCTTGTGAACAACAGAGATTTATTTCTCACAGGTCTAAAGAATGGAAAGTCCAAGGTCAAGGTGTGGTCAGATTTGGTGTCTAACTTCACAAGTTGGAAGGGGTGGTGGTGGGGGGGTCTCTTTCAAACCTCTTTTTTAAAGAAAGGAAATCTCATTCTTTTGAAGTCTCTGTCCCTACAATCTCATCACCTCTACAAGTCCCCCACCTCTCAATACCATCATCTTGGGGTGAGGATTTCTTTCTTTTTTTTTTTTTTTCAATTTTACTTCTTTTTTTTTTTTTTTATTGTTGGTCGTTCAAAACATTACACAGTTCTTAATACATCATCTTTCACAGTTTGATTCAAGTGGGTTATGAACTCCCAACTTTACCCCGTATACAGATTGCTGTTTTACATCAGTTACCCTTCCATTGATTGACATATTGCCTTTCTAGTGTCTGATGTATTCTGCTGTCTGTCCTATTCTCTACTATCCCCCTTCCCCTCCCCTCCCCTCCCCTCCCCTCCCCTCCCCTCCCCTTTTCTCATCCCTGTTTAATGTAAATCTTCTTCTCAAGCTCTTCGTCCTTACCCTGTCCTTGTTTACTCCCCTTATATCAAAGGGGTCATTTGGTATTTGTTTTTTAACGATTGACTAGCTTCACTTAGCATAATCTGCTCTAATGCCATCCATTTCCCTCCAAATTCTATGATTTTGTCGTTCCTTAATGCAGAGTAATACTCCATTGTGTATAAATGCCACATTTTTTTTATCCATTCATCTATTGAAGGGCATCTAGGCTGATTCCATAATCTTGCTATAGTGAATTGTGCTGCTATGAACATCGTTGTAGCAGTGTCTCTGTAACATGCTCTTATTAGGTCTTTAGGGAATAGACCGAGAAGGGGAATAGCTGGGTCAAATGGTGGTTCCATTCCCAGCTTTCCAAGAAATCTCCATACTGCTTTCCAAATTGGCTGCACCAATTTGCAGTCCCACCAGCAATGAACAAGAGTGCCCTTTTCCCCGCATCCTCTCCAGCACTTATTGTTGTTTGACTTCCTAATGGCTGCCAATCTTACTGGAGTGAGGTGGTATCTTAGGGTAGTTTTGATTTGCATTTCTCTAACTGCTAGCGATGGTGAGCATTTTTTCATGTACTTATTGATTGATTGTATGTCCTCCTCTGAGAACTGTCTGTTCAGGTCCTTGGCCCATTTATTGATTGGGTTATTTGTTATCTTATTGTCTAATTTTTTGAGTTCTTTGTATATTCTGGTTATTAGGGCTCTATCTGAAGTGTGTGGATTAAAGATTTGTTCCCAGGATGTAGGCTCCCTGTTTATCTCTCTTATTGTTTCTTTTGCTGAGAAAAAACTTTTTAGTTTGAGTAAGTCCCATTTGTTGATTCTAGTTGTTAACTCTTGCGCTATGGGTGTCCTATTGAGGAATTTGGGGCCCGATCCCACAGTATGTAGATCATAACCAACTTTTTCTTCTATCAGATGCCATGTCTCTGATTTAATATCAAGCTCCTTAATCCATTTTGAGTTAACTTTTGTGCATGGTGAGAGATAGGGGTTCAGATTCATTTTGATGCAAATGGATTTCCAGTTTTCCCAGCACCATTTGTTGAAGATGCTATCCTTCCTCCATTGCATGCTTTTAGCCCCTTTATCAAATATAAGATAGTTGTAGTTTTGTGGATTGGTTTCTGTGTCCTCTATTCTGTACCATTGGTCCACCCGCCTGTTTTGATACCAGTACCATGCTGTTTTTGTTACTATTGCTCTGTAGTATAGTTTGAAGTCTGGTATCGCTATACCGCCTGATTCACTCTTCCTGCTTAGCATTGTTTTTGCTATTCTGGGTCTTTTATTATTCCATATGAATTTCATGATTCTTTTATCTATTTCTACAAGAAATTCCATTGGGATTTTGATTGGCATTGCATTGAACTTATAGAGAACTTTTGGTAATATCGCCATTTTGATGATGTTAGTTCTACCTATCCATGAGCAGGGTATATTTTTCCATCTTCTAAGGTCTTCTTCTATATCTTTCTTTAGGGTTCTATAATTTTCATTATATAAATCTTTCACCTCTTTTGTTAGGTTGATTCCCAAGTATTTTATTTTTTGGGGGGATATTGTGAATGGAGTAGTTGTCCTCATTTCCGTTTCAGAGGATTTGTCACTGATATACAGGAATGCCTTTGATTTATGCGTGTTGATCTTATATCCTGCCACTTTGCTGAATTCATTTATTAGCTCTAATAGCTTCTTTGTAGACCCTTTTGGGTCTGCTAGGTATAGGATCATATCATCTGCAAATAGTGATAATTTAAGTTCTTCTTTTCCTATTTTTATGCCTTTAATTTCTTTTGTCTGTCTAATTGCTCTGGCCAGTGTTTCGAGGACTATGTTGAACAGAAGTGGTGAGAGAGGGCATCCCTGTCTTGTACCAGATCTTAGAGGGAATGCCTTCAATTTTTCTCCATTCAGAATGATGCTGGCCTGTGGCTTATCGTAGATTGCTTTTACAATGTTGAGGTATGTTCCAGTTATCCCTAATTTTTCTAGAGTTTTAAACATAAAGGGATGCTGTACTTTGTCGAATGCTTTTTCTGCATCTATCGAGATGATCATATGGTTCTTATTTTTAAGTCTATTGATGTGGTGAATAACATTTATTGATTTCCGTATATTGAACCAGCCTTGCATCCCAGGGATGAATCCTACTTGATCATGGTGTATAATTTTTTTGATATGTATTTGAATCCGATTCGCCAGAATTTTATTGAGGATTTTTGCGTCAAGGTTCATTAGAGATATTGGTCTGTAGTTTTCTTTCTTTGAAGTGTCTTTGTCTGGTTTCGGAATCAGGGTGATGTTGGCCTCGTAGAATGAATTTGGAAGTTCTCCCTCTTTTTCTATTTCCTGAAATAGCTTGAAAAGTATTGGTGTTAGTTCCTCTTTAAAGGTTTTATAAAACTCTGCTGTATACCCATCCGGTCCTGGGCTTTTCTTAGTTGGTAATCTTTTGATGGTTTCTTCTATTTCCTCTATTGTTATTGGTCTGTTTAGGTTGTCTATATCCTCCTGACTCAATCTGGGCAGGTCATAAGACTTAAGGAATTTATCTATGCCTTCACTATCTTCTATTTTATTGGAGTATAAGGATTCAAAATAATTTCTGATTATCTTCTGTATTTCTGAAGTGTCTGTTGTGATATTACCTTTTTCATCCCGTATGTTAGTAATTTGAGTTCTCTCTCTTCTTCTCTTCGTTAGCATGGCTAAGGGTCTGTCAATTTTATTTATTTTTTCAAAGAACCAACTTTTAGTCCTGTCAATTTTTTCAATTATTTCTTTTGTTTCAATTTCATTTATTTCAGCTCTGATTTTAATTATTTCTTGCCTTCTACTTCTTTTGCTGTTGTTTTGCTCTTCTTTTTCTAGGATTTTGAGATGAAGTATGAGATCATTTATTTGTTGGTTTTTTCTTTTTTTGAGGAATGAACTCCAAGCAATGAATTTTCCTCTTAGAACTGCTTTCAATGTGTCCCATAGATTCCGATATGTTGTGTCTGTGTTTTCATTTAACTCTAGGAATTTTTTAATTTCCTCCTTGATGTCTTCTAAAACCCATTGATCATTCAGCAACCTATTGTTCATTCTCCAAGTGATGCTTGATTTTTCCTTCATTCTTTTATCATTGATTTTCAGTTTTATTCCATTATGATCAGATAAGATGCATGGTATTATCTCTACCCCTTTATATTGTCTAAGAGTTGCCCTGTGACATAATATATGGTCTATTTTTGAGAAGGTTCCATGTGCTGCTGAGAAAAAAGTGTAACTACTTGATTTGGGGTGGTATAGTCTATATATGTCAATTAAGTCTAGGTTGTTAATTGTGTTATTGAGTTCTATAGTTTCTTTATTTAACTTTTGTTTGTAAGATCTGTCCAGTGGTGAGAGAGGTGTGTTGAAGTCTCCCATGATTATTGTATGGTGGTCTATTAGACTCTTGAACTTGAGGAGAGTTTGCTTGATAAACACAGCCGCACCATTATTTGGGGCATATATATTTATGATTGTTATGTCTTGTTGGTGTATGGTTCCCTTGAGCAGTATGAAGTGTCCTTCTTTATCCCTTTTGATTAACTTTGGTTTGAAATCTATTTTATTAGATATGAGTATGGACACTCCTGCTTGTTTCCGCATTCCATATGAGTGGTATGATTTTTCCCAACCTTTCACCTTCAGTCTATGAATATCTTTTTCTATCAGATGCGTCTCCTGTAGGCAGCATATTGTTGGGTCTTCTTTTGTGATCCATTCTACTAGCCTGTGTCTCTTAATTGGTGAATTTAAGCCATTAACATTTAGGGTTATTATTGAGATATGATTTGTTCTTCTAGCCATATTTGTTTATTGATGTTTCTAAACCTGATTTGTTATCCTCTTTGACTATTTTTCCCCCTTTACTGTCCTATCTCCCATTGTTGGTTTTCAGTGTTATTTTCCATTTCCTCTTCCTGTAATGTTTTGCCAAGGATTTTTTGAAGAGATGGTTTTCTAGCTGCGAATTCTTTTAACTTTTGTTTATCATGGAAGGTTTTAATTTCATCTTCTATCCTGAAGCTTAATTTCGCCGGATACACGATTCTTGGTTGGAACCCATTTTCTTTCAGTGTTTGAAATATGTTATTCCAGGATCTTCTAGCTTTCAGGGTCTGTGTTGAGAGATCAGCTGTTATCCTGATTGGTTTGCCCCTAAATGTAATCTGCTTTCTTTCTCTTGCAGCTTTTAAAATTCTCTCCTTATTCTGTATGTTGGACATCTTCATTATAATGTGTCTAGGTGTGGATCTCTTATGATTTTGCACATTCGGCGTCCTGTAGGCTTCTAGGATTTGTGATTCTGTCTCATTCTTCAAGTCTGGGAAGTTTTCTTGTATAATCTCACTGAATAGTCTGTTTATTCCTTTAGTTTGGAGCTCTGTGCCTTCCTGTATCCCAATGACTCTTAAATTTGGTCTTTTGATATTGTCCCATAATTCTTGAATGTTCTGCTCATGATTTCTTAGCAGACTTGCTGAGCTGTCTATGTTCTTTTCCAGTTGAAATACTTTGTCTTCATTGTCTGATGTTCTCTCTTCTAAGTGATCTAATCTGCTGTTAGTATTCTCAATTGAGTTTTTAAGTTGGTTTAATGATTCCTGCATTTCCAGGATTTCAATTTGTTTGTTTTTTATTACCTCTATCTCCCTGTGAAATTGATCTTTTACTTCCTGGATTTGTTTGTCAATGTGATCTTTCATTGTCTGATTTTGCTGTCTCATGTCTTCCTTGAGACTCCAGATCATCTGAAGCATATATATCCTGTACTCTTTATCTGACATTCCGTCTGTTGCAGCTATTACCTCTTCTAAAGTTGAGTTGACCTGCATTGCTTGTGGTCCTTTCTTTCCTTGTCTTTTCATACTGCTCGCGTTTCTTCCTGCTTGGTGCAACTGTTGTGTTTTTGAAATTTACCTCCTATTTATTTATATTGCTCTTGTATAGTTGGGAAGTCTCCCTTGCAGGGCGGGTAGTGGCTGTGCTCCTCCCCTAATTAGGGTGGTCTGTCTACCACGCTAATTGGTCGCAGGTCTGCCCCTACTGCAGGCACTGGTGGCTGTTCTGCTCTGACCCCACTCCAATTGTGGTAACGTAACTACCACACCCTGGGGTCGTTGGTCCTGATCTGGATGTGGGTGGCGGCTCTGCTGTGCCCCCACTCCAATTGGTGTGACGTGTCTACCACGCTGGCAGACCTCTAGGCCGGTGGGTCGCAGTTCTGCACAGCCCCCACTCCCAATGGGGGTACCTGACTACCTCTCCAACGGGTCGCTGAGCCCCCTCCGGACCCGGGCGGCGACCCTGCTCCACCCCCACTCCAACCAGTGTGACGCGACTGCCTCAGTGTTACGTGTCCACCACGTTGGCAAGCTACCTGGCCTGTTTTGCCAGTGGGTCGCTGGTCCTATTCTAAGCGTGGGCGGCTTCTCTCTTCAGCACCAGCTGCATTTGGGGTTTCATGGTACCACGCCGGCGGGTCACTTGGCCTGCTCTGGGCGCAGGTGGAAGCTCCACTCTGCCCCCACAGCACCCAGCAGGACCCTGGCCGAGAAGCAGTCACCGCCGGTTCCCTAGCCTTGGGCCAAAGCAGCTTAGGTAGCAAGAACCCCGCCTTTCCGATCCGGATACACTCTCTCCGCTGGGAGCTGGCCCCAGCGAGCGACCCCCGGGGTTCCCCAGCCCCAGGCCAAAACTGTCTCGGGAGTCAGAACCCAGTCGCCCCAAGCTCAGCGCACGCTCCACTCGGAGCTCGCCTTCACAGGCAGTCTCCGCAGATTCCTCAGACCTGGGCCCGGTTAGCCCCGGGAACCCAAGTCCCGGGAACCCAAGTCCCGCTGCTCAGTGCCCGGCGCACGCCTTGCCAGGCACGAGCCTTCAAGAGTATTCTCCACAGGATCCCTAGTCCCGATCCTGAGCAAGAAATCTGTCTGCTAGACGAAGGCAAATACCAGCCTGAATTCACCTGTTCCGTAGCTGAATGAGCTGAGATCAGCAGAACAATGGGATGATTACATCATCTCTCCAAGATGGAGGCCGCCGTCCTCCGTGGTCAGACCGGTGACTGGAACCGCCGCTTCTCTCCTCTGTCTCCGCACCAAGCGCTGCCGATGTATCACTGGCAGGGGCCCCCCGAATCCGTATCGCTGTTCTCCCTCTCCTCGCTGTTCTCCCGCTCCGGCTCCCTGCCGATCCCCAGCGCGCGCCGCAGACAACCCGCCGCGGAGCGATCAGGCTATGTGACCCTCCGTGCGGAGAAATGGAGCTCCCACTGCTGAACCTCGCACGATGGAAACCTGTCTATTAGATTCTGTAGCGCCTCAATTTCACTGGAAATTCCCAACAAGATATCCTTCAGCCGTTTCATATCTTCTTTCACTGGCTCAGTGATGCGCTGCACTGGGGTGATGCACTCCCTTCGCCGCCATCTTTCATCCTCCGGGGTGAGGATTTCAATGTACAAATACACATGCTCCTTGACTTATAATGAGCTATATCCTGATAAATCCATATGAGTTGAAGATACCATAAACAATACATCTAACCTAGAGAACATCACAGCTTAGCCACACAGTGTGCTGAAATTTGAGTTGTTCATCCTTGTGATCATGGGGCTGACTGGAAGCTGTGGTTCTCTCCTGCAGTCCAGCGTCATGAAGGAATATCACACAGAATATTGCTAGCATGGGGAAATATCAAAATTCAAAACTTGAAGTGTGGTTTAGACTGAATACATATCACTTCTGCACTATTATGGAGTGAAAAAAAAATCACAAGTTGAACTATAGCAAGGCAAACGATTATAAATTGCAGATCATCTGTATTGCGGGGCCATAAACATTCTGACCACAGCAGCGGGAGAGGCAGGACTGGACTATGTGAGCTTAGGGCTCCTGATGCAGGTCTGCTGATGCTGAAGTGAGGATGATACTACCATGGGATTTCCCTGAAAAGAAATTGATCTGTTGATTCGGCAGTGGGTGGAGATGTTAGTAAATGCTCTCAGTGGGGGGATACATAAATAGAAATGCCTTGATTTTTATGCCATGGCTGAAAAATATTTTCATTGTAGAAATCTGTGAAGATTTAATGAGTTAATATCTGAAAGTTGAAATACTTAGAAGGTGCTATTTAAGTTCAGGACATAAATTGTGCGAAAAAAACCGTGTCCTCTGGAAACAGAGGTCCTGGTGCTTGACACAGCTGAGTTTGATGTGTCCCTTGGGAGTTATGCTTGGTGTGCGGGTGTCTGTAGTAGCTTCAGTTGAAACTGTTGCAAGTGGAGGAACACTCCTGGGCTCCCCAGCCTGGCCACAAAGCGTGGGGTGTGTTTATGAATGGGGTACCTGGCTGTGCAGACCCACAGAACAACTGACTGACACCGGAAATTGCTGAAGGATCTCTCGGCCCACAGGCCCAAATTCAAATACTCGAATCCATGTGGTCTTAATATTAATAGTATTGTCTTCATCCCTCCCCACCTCTTTCTTTCTTTCTTTCTTTCTTTCTTTCTTACTTCAGTGCTTGGGTATAGAACCCAGGGCTTCAAGCATGCTAGGCAAGCTCTCTACCACCAAGTCCCCCATTGTTGGGAACTGCTCTCTTCCTCCCAATATTCTTGAACCTCATGATTGAATTTTTTCTTTTTCCACTTTCTTTTTTGTTTTCGGCTGAGGTAGATCTGTGGTGGATAACCCTTCTTGACTACAGGCTTCCTGTGAAATTCTATCAATGCAACTCACTGAGATGTATTTATTTTATTGTTTCCTGAGCCCAACACATGTGCTGAGTGGTTCATAAAATTAAAATGAACTCTTTCTTCTGACTGATTGTTTACATGTTTATAGGGTGCTTCGCTTTAAGAAAAACCAATATGGGTAATTCCAAAATTACAAAAACAGGTGCTTAAGGGATAAATCATTTGTTTTACAGAAGGAGCCATCTCCAAGTTATTTTAAGGAGTATGTGTTTGACTATGTAATGGAAATTTGGCTTTGCTAAAATTTCACAGAGATAGACTTCACATTGTAGTTGTTCAGAAATATTGGGATGATGTCACAAGTCCAGATGTGGTACAGTGTTAGGCACATAATAGTGATGAAGAATTAATGTTTCATGAATGGATGAATCTTTCTCTGAGGGCCAGACTTATTTTCCCAGCTAGTCATTAAACATCTCTGCCTTGAGGTCCTGAAGCAACCACAAAACTTATATACACATTTCTTATTTCTGCCCCTTAAATAGTATGTCCCCTGTGACCAGGGAGAGGGGATAGCCTGTGTTTGAATCCTGGCTCCCTTATACTAATCTGCGACCTTAGGATGCTTATGAAATTTTCCTTGCCTCATTTTCCTTGTGATAGTACCTTCCTTGCCTGGTTGTTGTGAGGATTAAATTAAGAACTGTCAACAAGGACCTGGCACATGACTCCACAGAGAAAAATGTTCACTATTAGTCTTCCCTCTTTTATTCAAGCACCTGGTTGGTGAAGTTAAAATTCTTGTTGTCAAATTTACCTTCTCCATCTTCTGCCCAGATCCAATCTGACTTCATCTCTTCCTGTTTTTGTTCACCTAAGACTGCCAGATTGCAAGATCTTGATTCCTTTGTCTTTCCCACACAGCTTCTGAAGACCAGGATGCTCCTCCTTGTGGCGTGGAAGTCCACCTTCCTTCACGTAGCAATCCATGCCTTTGATGAACTGCTTCTGACTCTAGACCCATGTTTCTGCTCATCTTTAGCCATTCCTGGATCCTCCCGGTCTCCATACTCTATCCATACTGGATCCCACTGTCCTTGGCCTTTGTTCCTTCTCTCTGGGATTCCTTTACTCTTCCTGTCTCACCAATACCATTGGAGCGTAGTTTTCCCTGTTACAGTCATAGTCCTACAGAAATAATTGCTCCTTCATGTGTATCCCCCAGAAAGTGATGCCTACATAGAGAACAGCACCTGATATGTGATATTAATTACTGTTATTTCTTTACCTGCCCCCCACCTTCCCCATTAGACATTAGTTCCTTGTGGGCAGGAACCAGAGATTGTAAGATCTATTTTTGTGTTACTAGGGCTTAATATATAATGGTAACTCGATACATTATTTTTCTGTTTTTCCTATTATAAAATCGTCTTATGACCCAAAATATCACAATAGGAATACACGATTTGGGATATGAAAGTCCCCTGTAATCTCTGCATCTGATGTTAACTGCTCTAGAGGTTTATATGCATCATTTTAGACATTTGCCATGTAAATATTAACACATTCAAATGTTTTTAAATGGAATGGGAGTAAATAATGATGATGATGTGCTCAAAAACACAATTTTGTAATAAAGAGAAATAAACTCGAACTACGTTGGTGGGACTTAAAAGCAAGTCATGTTTCTGTCTTAAAAACTGGATTCCATTAGAGAAGCAATGTTGTTATTCTGCAATACCTTCTGTTTTTATAGATGCCTCCCCATCATAATTTCTCCTTTCATTTGAGAAAGGAAAATACAAATGCACAAAGAGATGGTGGGATATTAATTTCTCTTTTGAACCTAAGGGGAAAGCAAATGCTTCCACCAAACTTCCATTTAGCTTTGAAGGCAGAATGATTTTTCACTCGGAACTCACGCAGAATTTCAAAGATGTTCAGCACTGGTGCCCCCTCTCTGTCTCATAAAGGCAGAGTATAAATCTGGCAGGATCTGAGGGCTGTCTGCATGCATTTCACAGGGGCAGGGAGCAGGGCTGGGCGGGCCCTCTGCCTGGCCTGGGGGTGAGGGCCATCTGGTCTTCTTTATCCCTCACGGCTGGCTTAAGGGCTCTCTCCTTTCTGCTGTTTCCAGTGCTGAAATGATCATCTGATTTGTCACTTGTTCCCACTTCCCTTGATTGTCTCGTTGGAAGCTTACAGAGACTCATTCTGGAGTCTGGTCCCTAGCTGTTTAAAGGCACATGTTTTAACCTGATGGTTTATTTTTTCTTTCCTTTTTTTCCTTGAGTTCATTGTTTTTCGACACTACCTTGGCTGCCAGAGCCAGGCGTGTTCCTCAGAGGCTCTAAAATCAGCCCAAGGCCGCCCAGACTGCCTGGATTAACATAAGCTCTCCTACAAGGCTGCCTGGCCAGCACCAGGGCTGCTTCAGGCTGGGACAGCAGCAGGACATCCTGTTTGAGTTTAGAAATCGCTGCCTGGGCCCCTCCTCCCCACTCCTCCCTTCCTCTTGCTGTCCCTCCTCTTGTCCACCAATAAAACAAAGAAACCTGAGGAATAATCTCTGAAACAAGAGACTTCTCAGGCCTTGATTGTCACACTGGCCTGAAGCCAAGCCTGAGCCAGCCTCAGAAATGACCTAGGAGGGGAGCTACTGGAAAGCAGTCAAAGATCCCCCAAAACCAGGTCACTACCCACTCCCCACCACTGACACACTCGTTTGCTTGACCTTCCTTTTTTCTTAAAGGAGAAATGAAAAGACTTGGGTTTAGCTAGTAATGAGAACTCTAGAATGTTTGTTCATATATATAACAAAATTGAGAGTGTGCATATCACATGTAAATGTGTGTGTATGTGTGTCTGTATGTGTACGCAAGTTGACAACCTGGTGAATAAAATTATTCTAGCTTGAAGGTGTCCTCAGTTACTGAAGATAATGTTACTCCCTACGTGTGTCCACAAACAATATTATATACTATGTGCTATAAAATTTTATAGTTTCATGTTGCATGGATCAAATATTTCATAAATATAACCACAAAAGCAGATTGAAGAAACCAGTGTGTCCACATTCTGCTTCTGTGCTTTTCTGATTGTGATAATCTCATGAAAAGGAGATTTTTAATGCATTCTCACTTGAAATGCACCAGATGCCAACCATGAGGGAATGAAGGTACTCATTTATAATATTTTAAAAACTGCAAAAAAGTAAAATAAATAAATAAATGCAAGCTTAGCAATCAAAGAAGTGGTAAAAGCCTTCACAATATGGGGGGCAGGGGGAGTCCTTTCCTCTGCAGCTGAGGAGGTCTGTAAGAAACAACGGAAGTTTCTACTAATTTGAAAGTCTCCCAGCTGAGAAATAAAACCCCCCGCTGGCTTATTGAAGAAAGGTCTTGGCACCTCTCTATCGGGAAATGAAACTTTGTTTTGGAAGTGGCCTGTAGATGGGTTACCCACCCTGCTTCCACCAGTTTTTCAGGAGCTGAAGGAAGGGACAGCCTGGAGTTAGAGATGTGGCTTGCATGTACAGCCTAGTTGACAGCAGCAGATGAATAATGGAAGCTAATTAATCCAAGGAAGGCAGCAAAGAAAGAAGTTTGAAGCAAATGACACAGCCAGTCATTGAGCAATGCATCCTTCTCCTTTAGCTAAGCCCCCTGCTTTTAATTAGCATCAGGATGTTTTGGTGGAAGTCACTTAGGAGGAGGCTCTTTCCAGCGTCAGGTGTGGCATTCCAAAGTCAGATCTGGCCTGAGGAGGGAAGCCCAGCACCTCCTCTCCAGGGTCTCCTCTCCTTCTGCTGCTTCTTTCCTTTCACTCATGGTCTTAGAGGTTGTGGCCCTGTTGTGGGTTCAGCTGGCATCTTCCGCTGGATCCGTTTCAGCTGGTTGTTGATTTGGAGGATAATTCTGAGCATGTGAAACATATTATCCGAGCCCAACTTCTAGCCAACATCCTTGCTTCCAGTTGATCGGTAGAAAACATTTCAACCAATCCACCAATATTGAGTAGGATGTCTTTTCTCTTTAGTTACATATTTTAAGTAGCATTTCTTCAGCCCTATTAATCAGGACTCCATAGCCCTTTGCAATTTACAAGTTTCCTTTTATCTAAATGGCCAGAATGTACTATGTACTACGGACTGGCAGATGGCAAAAGTGTGGTTGAGTCAGGCTAATGATGGGCTTGTGGGAACAAGAATTAAGGATGCCATGGCTGCTGGTAGCTGCTGGGGTGCTGGTCTGAGCCTACTGGCTGTTTTAGTCTGTAGAGTGGGGGTGATGGAGATGATGCTCAAGGCAGGAAGATGCTTTTCAAAAGCAGCCATAATACTGTCTTGCATCTCTGCTCCTCCTGTTCCTTCAACCTGGTTAACTCCAGCTTAATAACCTTTCAAAGCTTGGCTTGGCCTCCTAACCTCTTCCCATCCCTCTCTACTCAATGGCTTATGGCTGCTTTAGCACCATGGTGCGTTTCTTTCCAAGGACAAATGGCAATTTGGTTTAATTTCTTTTTTCTTAAGAATGCAAGCTTCTTGAGGTTAAAGATCATATAATCATCTTCGTATCCCACAACCAATTTATTAAACAATCATTTTGTGCCAGGTACTATGGTGGATGCTTGCTATGTTAGCTTTCTATTATTGTGACAAAATGCCTGAGATGATCAACTTATGAGGAAGAAACATTTAATTTGGTTCACAGTGTCAGAAGATGCAGTCCATGGGTAGTCGGCTCCTTTGCTTTTGGCCTATGGCAAGGCACTATATGGTAGAAGCATGTGGCAGAGGAAAGTTCTCACTTCATGGCAGCTGGGAGATAGAGAGGGGTAAGGTCCAGGGTCCCAGTATCTCCTTCAAGGGTGTGCCCCTCAGTAACCCAACTTCCTCTCACTAGGCCTCACCTCTTAAAGGTTCTACCATCTCCAGTAATTCCACAACCTGGTGACCAACTCTTTAACACATGGACTTGGGGGAACATTCAAGATCCAACATATAGCACTTCATATTTATTCCTTCAGTTAATTGTCACAACAGCCTCATGAAGTAGTACTCATAGTCTCTGTTAGGAGGAAGCTTGGCTCAGAGGAAGTAAAATCACCATCACAAGGTCGAACAAATAGTAGGTGGTGGAGTTGGGATGCAGACACAAGTGGTGATTCAGAGCCCAGGTACTTGATATTTACATAGCCTGCTTCCCTAATGGACCCTCAGTAGACATTACCAAATTCAATCCATGCCTCTAACTACCAATGAGTGGCAGAAAGCCTATCAATGCAGTAGTGCTTCGGGGCAAAGACTCTGCACTTGGTTGTTATAGCCCTTTATAGTTGCAGAAGGAGCTGGTAGGAGCATTAGGGGAACATGGACCAACAGATTTCTGTCTGCACCCTGTCCCTTGCATGGACTTCCTTTGTATGTGTCCTCATAGCCCTGATTTATATTAGCTCTCATCTAAATAGGCTCCTCCCAAGAGATAAGAACAAATGTATGAATTATGACTACCTCATGACATCTCCTGGCCAGGTAGGGTGGCTGCTCCACTGTCTCTTGTTCCACCTCTTCTTCTCTACCTCCTACCTACCAGGCCCCAAGACAGGTGTCACTAACTGTAGGAAAGAAAAGGAGATGTCAATTTCTTGGCCAGAAGGGGTGTCAAGGCCTTGCCTCTCCTGGAATGCTGACCTTCTTCTCTCCCTCTGAGCTTCCATGGAAGCCACCCCTGAATATGGTGTCCCTTTGTTAATCCTGGTGGGCAACTGAAAAACATCCTCTCCTGGTTTGGCTGGAGAATTGAATTAAGTCAATGACGAAAACAAAACAACAACAAAAACAAGCAGGAAAATGAAAAATGCCAAGCGCTGTCATAACATAACCCTCTCTTTTTTAAGGTGACCATGAAAGCTACTGGTATGGGGCCCTGCTTTGTGTTGAGCAGGGGGCGAGGCTTCTCACAATTGTTCCATACGACCCTCCGTGTTACACGTAGTCCAGGTAACTGAGGCTCAGAGAGATTGAGTGACTTGCTCAAGGCACATGGTGAAGCCTGGTTCTCTTTAGTCTTAAATTCAAGCTCTGTTCTCATGTGCCAATTTCTAAGTCACCTGCTACCAGCATTGCTCTTAGGCCTGAGCAAGAGGGATCCTTGTGCTGGGTGCTAACCTTCAAAGGGACCCTCCTGATGAGGTAAGGAGGCTTGCTGTGCATACCCAGGATCCAGTTTCCCTTCAACCTGCATTTTAGACTGTACTCTGAACATCTAGCACCCTGAAATTCCCTGACCAGAGGACCCTAGTTGGAGCTGCCATAATTAGCCAAATAAAAATACAGGATGCCAGTTAAATTTGAAATTTTCAGATAAATAGTATAAGGATGTCCCATGCAATATTTAGGACATATTTAATACTCAATTTTTTTCTTTATATATCTAAAACTAAAACTTGAATGGCAATTCTGTATCTTTTCTGGTAACCCTAACTATAAAACTCCAGGATCTGGTAGGTTTCTTCTCAGTGGTTTGGGTAGGATGTTGCATGTATTAGTCACCTCAGGTTGCCATAGCAAAAATACCACAGACTGGATGGCTTAAACAATTCATTTTCTCAGAGTTCTGGAGGCTAGAAGTTCAAGATGTTGGCAGTTTTGGTTTCTGGAGAGGGATGTCTCCCTGGCTTGTAGTAGGGTGGCTGTCTTCTTGCTTATGTTGTCACAATTTATTTTTCTTTGAGCTTGCTTAGGAGGGGCAGGGGAGGAGTATCAGGTGAGCTGTGGCTCTCTGTTTCTCTTCTTATAAGGCTACCAGTTCTATGAAACTATATCCTATCCTTAAGACTTTGGTTAACCTTCATTAACCTTCATTACCTCCTAAAATTCCTATCTTCAAATACAGTTACAACAGGGGTTTGAATTTGAACATAGGAATTTTGGGGGAACAGAAACATTCAATTGCTAACAGATGTACACAGAGCTCAGGTATGCACACCCAGGGGTCCAAAGGGATTCAAACAAGGCCTCTCCCAAAGCTAGAAGAAGGGCACCCAAGGGAAAGACCAGGGAGGCTTAGAGGAAACCTCATAGGTGCATCAATTCCACAGGCCCTATGGATGGCTTTATTTTCTAACCAAAAATTTTTAAAAAATATTTTTAGTTATAGATGGACACAATATCTTTAATTTTTCATGTGGTGCTGAGAATCAAACCCAGTGCCTCTCACATGCTAGGCAAGCACTCTACCACTCCAGCCTGTTGGAGTGGGTGTGAAGGGGAAAGTACCAAAGTACTTGGCAGGTGTCAAGCATCAGAAATGCTGTTGAGCCCAGAGAGGCAGAAACAGACCTCAGTTGCTTCTGTTCAGGATCTGCTGGGCCACCTCAAGTCCACTTCTAGCCCAAGGCTCTTGGGTCCTCAAGATTCCAGAGTTTGGGGCTACTAAGTCATGTAGCAGAATTGTCACCTCCATCTAAGGCTTCTGGAACATTTTGTAAGGGAACTCAAAGGCATGGCTTTTCAGAATCATCTGGCTCTTGGTTTGAAAAATCAGAATTATTTTGATCCATAGGAACTACTGGATTCCTGCAGTCTAGGGACAAGGACACTTTGCCCACCAAGGTCATGCTAAAACAGTTAAAACACATATCAGAACAGAGATTTAAAGATCCCCCGACACTTTACGAAGACTGCTAAGATCAGGTCCACCTAAGCATCATGAAAGACTGACAAAAACTGATCTGCTTTCTAATGTCAGGTGAGTGCTCTTTTTTTTTGGAGGGGGAGCACAAATAGCAAAATATGAAAGGAGATATGAATATTATTTGTAAGTTCTGACTAGTAGCACACACTGTGTTCAGAGTTCCTTCACTTCCTGGAGTCTGTGTCTACAACATCCTTCCAATTGCCTCTCTCCACCCTCTTCTTCTCTTCCTCCCTCCCAATAAATTCACTTCTAATCATCTGCTAGAATACTCAGGAACAACTTCAGGAGGGAAGGGCATATTGTGAAGCAGAGAACATGACCTTTGTTGTGATACAGACCTGGCTCCCTATCCCAGCTCTGTAGCCTTTCAGCTGTGTAATCATGGCCAAGCGATTGAATATTGCTGGGCCTCAGTTTCTCTTGCCATAGCAAATTTTTATCACCTACTTTCACTTAGTACAGTGTCTGTTCCCTACAAGGGGCTCACTAAATTATTATTATAGGCTATTACCGAAAATGATGCTGTATATGTGTATATATACATATACATGATTATGCTTTATGCTCAATAAAACATAAATCGCAAGTTCTCTAATAAAGCAAAAATGAATAAATAAATGGAATAGGTTTTTTTTGATAAGTTCCTACTGCAAATTTTACAGTTTCACAAAAGCAGGAGACAGGGCTGGGGATGTGGCTCAAGTGGTAGCACACTCGCCTGGCATGTGTGCAGCCCGGGTTCGATCCTCAGCACCACATACAAACAAAGATGTTGTGTCCGCCGAAAACTGAAAAATAAATATCAAAAAAAATTCTCTCTTTAAAAAAAAAAAAAAAAGCAGGAGACAGCCAAAAGAGTCACATGGGTGATTCCCCCTTGCCCTAAGCCCCCAGCTTGGAGGACTCCTTTAAGGCTCTGGTGTTTGCAATTTGGTCTTGAGTTTGGCCCAAAAATATGAGACACACCTGGCTTCTGCTTGCTCACTGTGTTTGTCTGTCCCAACTTCCTCCATCCTTCGTTGATTGGGGTCACATTCAGCTATAACCATTCCTGGTTACCTGCAGGACCAAACAAGTAGGCAGCAATAATTAAGAAATCCCAGGCACATACCTTTCAGATGGCATAATCACCTCACATCTGGTACCAGTGTTCTGACAAGCTTGCCGCTGCAATCCACTATGCAAACAGTTATACCCGCCGCAGGTGAAAATAATTCCACTTTTCAGGGCTGGGGAAGCCTGCTTTGTGCAGCAGAAGCCTTTTAATTATTCAGAATAGTAGAGTCTTTTTTTTTTTTTTTTTAGTTCAATCATTCAGGGGATTCTGAGTACATGATTGTAAATTCAGCATTTGCTCATCCTAAAGCTTGGGCTTGATTGGTTTAGATCCAACCTGCTCTGTGTGTCTGTCAAACGTGACAGTGAATATGGACAAGATAAATGGACATCCCTTTGGCAGAGAATCAAGTACAGAGGAAAATTTATCTCGGCAAATGTTTGATTCACAGCTTCTAGCCAGTATAAAGGAAGTACTTACTTTCATGATAAACCCTTCCCTTTCAAATCAACAATCTCAGAAAGATGTTTGGAAATTGATAACAATTTATATATAATGAAAGACATATTTATTTTAGATAGATTCCCCTCCTCTGTGGCCCTCTTGAATAGTATATATATATATGTATCCCTCTTGAATATTTAAAATTGACGGTAGGCTACCTGCCAGGGTGCTGTGTCTTCTTGTCTCAGATAAGACAGCAACCTAAGGGTGGTATATCAGAGATTCTATGTTCTCTTTTAGAAAAATGCTTTATTTATCTTGGAGAAATATGTGGTTTACCCTAAGGATGTGCATCTTGACTGTTGGGGATAGGTGTTTATTTAGTATTTACCACTCTCTCCTTCAGTGTGCTAGATTCCGGTGAAAACATATAGAGAGTGATACCTTTTTATTTCTCTTGGATCATTCATTTACTTAACACATGTTCATTGAGTATCTAACATGTGATGCTAAGTCAGACAATGAGGACATAATGGGATACAAATCCCAGTCTCTACCCTCCAAAGGCTTATAGTTGGGCTTGACACAAACATTAATTAATAAATAAATTTTTTTGTGTGGTGCTGAGGATTGAACCCATGCGAGCCAAGCACTCTACCAGATGAGCTATATCCTAGTTCCAACACAAACATTAATTTTTTAAAAATCACACAAAATATAAGTTAATATACCATAATAAATGTTTTTATGCAGAAATAAGAGTAAAATGAAGTTACGTGACTAAGGACCTAAGATCATGAGCTGCTCAAAAGAGATGTCAGCAAAAGATTTACTGGATACTGCTATTGTTTTAGTGTCCCCAGACCCTTGCATAGTAATGGGCACACTGTCAGTTTCTATTATGTAAATGAAATCATCTTTTATGAATCCCTTTTTGCTCAAGAGTTTCTAATTTAAATAAATAAAAGCTTATACATCCTGTTTATTGACTGACTAGTGTGGACCAGAGACTGTCCTCAGTTCTTTGGGTAAATAAGTATATTTAATCCTCCCTCAAAAAGCCTATGAGGAAGGTATTGGTACAGCACTTTGCCTTCATTATATCCATAAGAAAAATCAAGGCACAAAGAGATTAAAGTTTTTAATCATGCTCACACAGATACTATATGGTTGAATCTGGCTTTGAACCTTGGCCATTAGTCTTCAGTACTTTAGTCTTCAACTACTAACCTCCACTGCTTCTCATGTTGGCCTGTAGGGATGTGATGAGCTGTGGTGATGGAAGAAACAAGTGAAGATATGCCCTTGTCCGGCTGGGTGAAATAACTGGGAGATGACAAGCAACTTGAAGGTTGAAGCGGGAACTCAAAGTAGCAGGTACCTTAGGTAGCAGGCACTGCCTCTCTGCCGGACTGCAGAGGTACATATACCCAACTAATTACACACAGCTTAACTTAATTAACATAAACTAGATACAGCAATCAGTCATTAAGGAATCCTTATCATCTTAATGGCTCGCTGGCGTTGGCTCAGAAACCACTCCTCCTAGCAAATTGCCAGGCGCCATCTTAACTTGGTTGTGGCCCTCATCAAAGATAGAAAATGGAGAGCATGTATTTCCCCAGGGATTAGCTCTCTGGGGTCACAAGAGAGCCCAAGAGGAACAATGCGACCCATCCCGTCACTTGCACCCAGGATCTGCAGCATTATTGCATCCCTTTCTTCCTTTATGACTCTGCAGAGGCTCCTGTTGCCAGGGGTGACTGATCTTGGTTGGTGGCCTTTGGGGCTTCTGGGAGAACCCACATGCTGGAACCACTGTACTTTGCCTTGGGTACCACTGTGCATGCTGCTTTTCTGGAGTGGAGCCTTGGCATCATCACCATCTCTCCTTTCTCTGTTGGGGGCTCTGGCCTTCCTGGTTTTTTCTCTTCTTCCTTCCACATTTTTTGAGCCCCACATGGAGAAGGGGAACATGACAGGTGGGGGTCTAGATGCCAACCTGGATTGTAGCCATCTTAAGGTCATCACAATCTATGCATCTCTTCTAGTCCTGTCCTATGCAGGGACAATGGGATGTCCCTCCTCTTCCTTTCTCAGGGCCATACCAGAGCTTCCTGGGGAATTTGCTCTGCAGATGTCCTCCCTTCAGCCGCCAGACCACTCCCTTCTACCTGGAGTCACCTTAATCCCCGTGTCCTTCTATTTCTTTCCCTTTGCCCTTTTAATTTCTAAATTTTGGGTGCCAACTCCCTTACTTGGGAATTCATGCTCAGTTACCAATTTTCTTTCTCTGGTTGTATATGTCAGTTCTACTGGGTTTCCTGTGGAAGGAACTGAGAGGTCTATGACCTCCCTATTCAGACCAGTTCTCTATACTAGAGAGCAAAGACTATAGCAGAGCTCAGGCCTTGAAGTTGGGAAGAAAAGAAAGTCCAGTGATTCTGACCCTGAGCTCTGAAGTTTTATCCTTGGAAAACATTGTCTAAACTCTCTTCTAGGTAAGGGGATATTAGGTCCAAGTGATTCCAAATTCCATTTGTTGTCAAGTTCAGTGACAACAACAACAACAACAACAATGAAAAAGCTTTTTAAAAAATAATGTTTGAAAATGATTAAGTATATGCAAGCAAAGAATTTTCATAATTTCAAAGTTTCTAGTGTTTCTTTGTGGTAGAAGAGGTGGCTATTTTGGGGGAAATGTAATCTGTTTTTTTATAGAAGACTGGCCTTACTGGGCATTTTGATTTGCCAAGAAGTGAAAACTATTTTGAAAGGCAGAAGGTCAGTCTTGGCCTCCACGAGGCTAAACTGGAACAGTTTTTTTTTTTTTTTTTTTTTTTTTTTTTTATAATGAAGGGAGTGGAATTTCCCTGACTACATTTCCTCTGGGGAGAAAAATGTGTATTTTATACCACACAGTTCCTGAATATTATTATTAACTGTTGGTTGTGTGTGAGATCTTGTTGGGACAGTTATTCCAATAGATGCAGGAAAACTTTAGGCAGTATGGTTAAGCATAAGTTCAGGGAGTCACTGGACATAATTGATGCCTGGGCTGTTCTGGAATGCTCAAAAGTGGTGCAGATAGTGGAGCATGGAAGGTGTAAGAGTTATTATTTTTGTACATTACAAAACTGTAGTTGCTTCCTAGCGCCAGTCATCTTCAGTTCTTCTGTGTAGACTTTCCTTTGGACAACATGGGCTTGTATTAGAATATGCTTTCAGTTCTCACTGAGACCATAGCTCAAAGGGCTGAGCTGTCTTTAAACATTCTTGAGGATGCTTGGCATCCAAATACCAGGAAGATGATGCAAATAGGTATGGACTACTTACCTGGACCACCTGCCAGGTTAGTATAACACAGGACCCTGAAGAAAAGTGGGATTACACACCATCACATACCACGGAAACCATAAATAAACCAAAGATTTTCATTGGCACAGCATACTTAAAATATTTAATTGAATCCAGCAGTATAGTCAACAAATCATCTTTATATTTTAAAACAATTCACTCCATGTGTCATGGCATATAGGAAAATCTGGCTTTTTGCAAAAAGACAATATTTCAAGGCTGTTCAGAACCAACTAGATTATAAACAGTCTAATAGGGGCTTATTAACAATGCTGAGAAGAAGTTACCACTGATGTTTGGGTTTATAGAGTGATTAATGCAGTTAATCCATTAGAAAGGATTAATTGGGGATTTTGCTTTGATATGAGGGCAAGGAAGACAGCTATTCAAGTAGCACCTTACCACGAGGTTTCTATAGGTTAGCTCAAATGAGAACAAATACTTTAATCCCCAGTCATTTCCCTGATGTGAGTCAGAGCCCACCTTGCTGGTTGGATGTGCCTATTTGTAAATGGTCAGGTTTGCCCATAGGGGCTGTAAGACACACATGGTTGATAGAGATTATGAAAGTTGCATAGGCCCATGCAATACATAAACATATATCTGTAATGAATTTAAATAAAGACAGATGTAAAAATGTGCCCACTAGATAACAAGACAGTAACATGAATGTGCATTGTTCTGGGTCCTCATCAGGTGCTGATTCAGTGCCACATCAGGTACATGTTATGGCCCAGAGAATATGTGTGCACATATACACAAGGGAACCCCAAGAAAGGAAATTGCAGTTGGCACACAATTCATTTCTAACAGCCCACCTGCCAAATGTTGGCAGACTATTCAGGGTCACAACCCACATGTTGTGAACCACAATTTTACTTCCCTGGGCAGCATGTGGTTTTGAAGGCAAAGACTGAGTTTACATTCCCAGATGCCATATGTATGCGGTTCATGGACAACTGTGGTCTCTTTATATGTACATGGCCACAAATCATTACAGATTAATGACTGAATGATGGACTGGATCTACTGAAATTTTCCATATGCTTCATCTTACTTCAAAATGAGCTGGAAGAAAATATGCAATATTGGGAACTTCTGATGGAAGAATGGGAAGATTTTGTGTCTCATGGAAGGATGGTATGGGAAGATAAAGTGGTAATAGAGGAACAGTAACTTTTCCTTACTTTCCTAATATAGTCACAAAGCAAGCAGAAAGAAAAATAAAACTTGCAGTCAAATCTAATGGGCTGCTGGAATTTTTTCTCATCCTTGGGCACAGAAAGGAAGTGGAAATCTTTATAGTTGAAGAATTTTCATAGAAAAACTCTATGATTCTGTTTCTTTTTTTCTGTATTTTCACTTTCCTTTTGTTCTCTCTCACCCTCTCTCATCCTCTCTTATTTCTTTCTTCCTATGTTCATACTTATTATTTTTTTAATTCATAAGGGATTTGGGACAGTAAATAAGAGGAACAAATGCCATCAAACCATAACCTCAGCACCATGGCAACTGAGAGCACAAACTGATCAAGACTAGACTAACTTATTACTACTGAGCCTCCAGGTGACATAGTTACCCTATGAGGTCCTTGAAGATCAAAAGAAGAAAATAGAATCTACATAATTTTTATTATAACAATGGAGGAAACGAATGACTTCCACCTATGTATGGATTCTGTGGAAGAGTATCAGAGGACAGTGGGTTTGAGTGTGGACTTATGGACTTCATGTTTCTTTTTTTTGTTTTTCATGAACTACTTCGAATGTATAGCTAAGTATAAAAAATATCACAAATACCCAGTATATCCATTAATTTCCCAGCTTTAATAAAACCTAATACTTCTCCATATTTCTTCCAGATATTATAAAGTCATTGTTTCAATATTATTGAAAATTCATGCATACTTCTATTGGCTTTCAATTCCTCCTCCCTACTATCCAAAGGTAATTATCAATATAGGATTTATTATTTCCATATACAATTTATCCATGATTTCATTAATAGATATTTGTTTGTGGATCAAAAAATTGAGCAACTAATAAAAAATTGATCTTGGCATATCATACATTTGATTCAAATGGGGTACATAATCTTATTTTTCCACGTGTACAGATTGCAGGATCACATTGGTTATACAGCCATGTTTATACATAGGGCCATACTAGTGTCTATTGTATTCTACTACCCTTCCTATTTTTTAAAAAAAAAAAAATTTTAGGAGTTATTTATATATTTGAAGTGTATTTTTTGTCTTATTTTGGTTAAATTGTTTTAAATACCCTCTTCCTATGTGTGACCTTTTACTTTGTGGTGTCTTTTGATGAATAGAGGTTTTAAAGTTTAATAAAGCCAAGCTTATCTATATTTTCCTTTATGCCTTAAGCTTTTGGGGTGAAATTAAGACATTTTTCTCTAACTTGGAGATAGGAAAACATTCTGTTCAATTTTTTGAAACATTTTAAACTTCTTTTTTTCACATTTAAAGCTTTATTCATATAAGGTTTTTATTTATTTTTGTATAGCATAGGGTTGTACTTTTGTTTTATTTTCCACCTAAATGACCAATTATCTCAATACCATTTATTGAATAAATCATCTTGTCCTCCCTAATTTGTAAGCCAGCTCCATCATACATTAATTCCTCCTATATATACAGTTCTGTTTTTAGAACTCCCATTGCATTGATCTATTTGTCTATTCCCAGGTACCAATAATATACTCTAATTATTATTGCTATACCTTTATGGGAAATCATATTGGATAGGGACAAATTTCTCATTTTGTTCTTTAAAAATTTCTATCCTTCTTAATTTCATAAGCATTTTAGGATCAACTTTTTTAATTCCATGAAAATTTCTGGAATTTACTGGAATTAAATTTATATGCAACTCAAGAAGGTGATTATCTTTATGGTAGTAAATCCTCCCATCCATGACTATGGAATTTATGTTCATTGATTTAGGTCTTTTATATTCTTCAGTATTTTCTCCATCGAGTTAAAGCATATCTTTTCTTCAGTTTGTTTCTCAATGTCTTTTACAGTTTATTGATATTTGAATGGTCTATTTTTTTCCATTACATCTTTTATGTGGTTATTGCCAATCCACAATCAGTAGGAATACTGCTGATTGTTCTACATAAATTTTCCTGAACGTGCATATTAATTCTTTTTTGTAGACTCTCTTTTATTTTCCCCAATAATACCACTTTCTAATAAGGAGAGATTCGCTGATTGCTTTCCAAGTTTTATGCTTCTTATTTCTTTCTCTTATTTTATCAGAACTTTCATTATAATACTGAAGTGAGGCACTCATAGTGGATGGAATATTTTGCTAGGTTAATGCTACTGTAGGTTTATGGTGTTAAGGAAGTTCCCTTTTAATTTATAATCTTAGTTTGTAGAGATTTTTTAAAAACTTAATATTACATTTTGTGAAATGATTTTTGTTTAACATTGAAGATAATTATTTGCTTCTCCAATCTGTATGTAAGTGTATGATATGGATTTTCTTATATTGAACCATTGCTACATTCCTGAAATGAACCCTCGTTGGGTTTTGTACATTGCTAAATAATTTGTTAATATTTTATTTGGGGTTTTGCATCTTTCTTCAAACATATCCTTTTCTTTTACAGTCCCTATCTAGTTTAGAATCAAAGTTATACAAACATTGACATAAAACGAGCTAGAAATATTCCTGCTTCCTTTATTCTCTGAAAGGGAGATTACCAAATGGGACACAAAAATAAAATCAAGTTTTAAATAGCTTGCAAAAGACACTCAGACCCAAGCTTTTCTTTTTATTGTGTAAGTTTAAACACATTAATTGAGTTTTCTGATATATTTGAGCTTATTTCTATCCTTTTATCTTAGGTTTTCCATTTACCTCCTTTAGTGTTGCTTATTTTCTTTGACTCCCCTAGTGAACAAATAGGGTTTCTAAATTCTTTTCTCCCTTCTGCTGTTTTAAAAGCTAGACTGTTTTCCTACCATTTTAGCTGTCACTCTAAAATGTTTAACAAAACACTTAACTGTACATTTTTCTATAAACATTTAGCTATTTAATATTTCTCTCTTCCTGCCAAGCATAACAAGATCTTAGCCTGCTTTTTCTACCAATGAACAATGCTCCCACTTTCATCTTTCTATTTCATTTAGAGGACTTGTATCTTTAAAAATTTGAAATATCTATTTTTGTTTCTTTTTTTGGTATTCTTTTTTTTTTAATTTCTTCCTTCTAGGTTTACTTTTCTTCTGATTAAGGTAAATAATTTAATAGTTCCTTTTGAGGGTCTGCAGGTGATAAACAGGTGAGAAATACCTTCACTTTGTCTTGATAAAATGAAGTCAAGGTGGCTGCAGAGGGTTGAAAAGTGAGAAAGAAAGAGAAAGAACAAAATCTTTTCCTGAGCCTTAGAGATTTACTGATAGAAGGAAGATTGCCACATAAGCATCATTTCAATATCTGAATTCACTAGAGGGAGGGGTTTTCTGGAATCTAACTTTTATCAAGTCCAAGGCTACCTTTTTTGGGTGGAATTCAGGTTCTGTCTAGTGGAGCCTGTGTCTCTCTAATTGCAAATCTATTCTGTAACCCAAATAAAATTGCCCTTGTTTAATTTTGACCTCACTTATGGTTTATTGGTTTTGAGTCTATACAAATGAAAGATTGAGCAAAAATTAGAGGTTGGTGCTTATTTTGTGTAATACCATAGATATTATTCTGTTTTTTTTTTTTTTTTTAGTATTGGATATAGCTAAGGAGAAGTCTACTAAGAACTTTAAAAGTCTTTTATTTTCTTCTGTGTTCTGCAAGTTAATTATGATGGGAATTCAATACATATGATGTGGGTTGAGTTTCATGTATTCTCATCAAAACTTGGTGTACACCTTCAGTCTGAGTACTTATATCTTTTTTGAGAAATTATTTATTATGGGTTCAAACCTTTCTTTTTATTCTTTTGGTTTTTTGCTAAATTGCTATTTCATATATTTTCCTCTTTCTTTGAATATCTAACAGCTCTTCTGTCCTTACTGTTCCAAACAAGTCTTGTCATTTTCTACTCCAAATTAGCTTCTCTCCTGGTAACTTTCTCTTTTCTCTCAGATTCAACCCATCAACCATCCTGCTGAGTCTGGAAATGACCACTCATCACCCTCACCACTGTCACCCTATCTAAGCCATGGTCATCTTTCTGTATCTACCCTCCCCTACATTCCACTATTAGCATTTAAATTTCAAAATTGCGCTCCCATCCTCAATTCTCTGTATCATCTTTATTCTCCCCATTTTCTCCAAGGTACTTATAATAATTATTATTAAATCTTTTTTAAAAAATTTATTTTTTTCTGATTCTGACTACATTCACTTTCTTTTTCATCAGTCTATAAACACTGGGAAATAAAGATAAGGGTACTGATAAGAATCAACTTTTTTGTCTATTTTGTTTACTCTGTGTTCAGCACCTAGAATGATGTCATATACAATAAGAATTCAATACATATTTTTAAATGAATGCATAGATTGAAGAACGATGAATGAACTTCTCTTTTAGATTTCAATCTCTAGCATTTCCTTTTGAGTTTAAAGTTGTTCAGATTAGATATTTTTCATTTAAATAGGTGAGAGTTGGGGAACTCAAATGATGAGAATTAAAATAATTAAGAGTCTGATGTGATTTCAGAAAATCAGCATCTCATCCTGGATCTTAGCATGCACGTTTTTGAAGTAAGGGCATTGCGACTGCATTCTAAGTTAGGAGATGGTGAGGCATGCAGAAGAAAAAGAAATAGGAAACTTTGCAACCAACCTCCCAAAGAAAGACTAAATAAACAAACAAACCAACCAACTGCCTTTTTGGGCTTATGATAGAGGTGCTGGAAATCACAGGAGACTTTCCTGGGGACATGTGTTGTGTAACAAATCCTGACAAATACATGGATCATCAAAGAGATTTCTATTTTATATACTTAGAAGCTTTATGATCCAGGAAGTGGTCAGGCCATCTGGGATCTCCTGCTTACCCATATGGAGCTCTGATTGAATATGTGAGAATAAGAGGAAAGCTAAGTTTTAGTGAACATGAGCTGTTTGGAGTCAGCATGGGGGTGCATCAAAGCTGGTGGTGAAACAAAGGGATTACTTTTCCACCATACTCACTTTAAGAGAGAGCAGAGGTAGGCAGTCTTGGAAATAAAATGACAATGAAGGAAAGAATGACTCCCATTTTTTTTTTCAAGGTGATGATGTTTTCAAATGCTATCATTATCCTTAAGAGCTATGTGTTTTGTTGGGATACTGATTTAGTGAGGAATACCTGCAAGCATCACATTGTAGAAAAGAAAATAATTTTTAACTATAAGGACAAGTATCCTTTCTTCGTAAAAGAAAAATAACTTGTATTTATATAGAATGGTATACTTTTTCAAAGTGTATACATATGTGTGTGTGCATATATATATGTGTGTGTGTATGTGTATATATATGTGTGTGTGTATAATTTATTTGATTTTTTTCAACTCTGTGAGATAGGTAAGATGGATCCTTTGAAAATAGAATCAAGCCATAATTTTTAAACTAATCCCCTATCCCTGCCCCACCAGGGTCTGGTATACTTTCAGATACACAAAGAACTCTTAATTAGAACTTTTATATGAATTCCAGTTCTATAGTTGAGATGGAGAGAAATCATGCAGTTAGTTGTCAAAGGTCACACAGCTATTTGTGGCACTACCAGGAGCAAGTCTACTAATTTTAAGTCTTATGCATTCAATATTTCATTATCTGGGCTGTCTAATGTGCCAGTGTCTGAGGACCACACTAATGCAGGAATAGGAAATACAAGTGTTCTTGGCAGCTGTCCTGTGCCAAGGGTCATTGGTCAATGAAAAACAAATGTTGATTTACTAGATGTTTAAAAATCTACGAATGAAGGCACTATTAAGAACATAAGCTCAACTTGCCAGTTAGGGGGACCTTGGCACAGTCAATGTGTTGGCTAGAATGCCCAAATCCACCAGCTCAGGATGTTATAATAAAATCTCCAACGCTGGACTATCTTCAAGGAAGCAATGTCAGAGAAGTTTGAAAAGAACCAAGCAAAGCTTCTCCCAACCCCAGGTGACTTACCCAAAACCTCACTCTTTTTTTCTCTTAGAGTCAGTATCCAACTCCAACACTGACACAGGGAACAGATCTCTCTTCAGGCTTCCAGGTGTGTGCTTGCCATTCCTCAGTGAAAATCCACCGTGTCCTGGGGGCACCCACCTGATTTGGGAATCTTGCTCTCAATTTACTTCACTAGCAAGTCCACACAGCCTTCTCCATGTCCTCTGCCACACGTGTCTCTCTAAAACCACTCACTAATGAAAATGATCTTGGGCTACCCATCTCCTCTGAGTAACTCAAAACTAGGGATCAAAATTCATGTCTCTCCCTATTTCTCCCATCCTTATATGCAATGGCAGAGATCATATCTTTCATTAATACTTCTCCTTTCTCAATTCACTAACTCTTCCTCATTTTGTTAAAGAGAATTAAGAGCTCAGTGGTGGAATGCTTGCCTGTCTTATACAAGGCCCTGTGTTTGATCCCCAGCCACCCCACTATACATATATGAGAGAGAGGAGAGAGGGAAGGAGAGAGAGAGAGAGAGAGAGAGAGAGAGAGAGAGAGAGAGAGAGAGAGAGAATATTAAGTCATTAGCACTTCATCATTGGGGTCTCCTTGTACACACAACTGTTCTCATCTGGTTCCAAATGATTCTGAGTCTCTAATGAGACTGAAGCCCTAGCTGATGCCTAATGAGTCTGATGAGACTTGGGTGGACAGTCTAACTAAACTGTGCCTGGACTTCTGACCAAAGAAATTATGAGACAATAGATGTGGGTATTGATTAAAGATACTAAATTTGTGGTAGTCTGTTATACTGCACAGCTGGGCACTAAAAGATATGGGCCCCTTTTCTTGGACCAATGCTATATGAAATTGAGTAAGTTACTTTGCCACATCCAGCATTACAACTTCATAGGATGTTAGAACTCCAGAGAGATTACTATGATAGTTTATCATAATTATTTTTCTGCTAATCCACAAAATCCATTAATCTAAAAAGTCTTGACAATGTTACAGATTTGAAGTATAAACTCTTCTGGGATAGTTTTCAATGCTGTCCATGCATGTGCGTGCACATGTGCGTGTGCATGCGCATACACACACACAGTAATTTTGTGGTGGTAGAAATTTATCTGATGGAGTCATAGTGGTTGATGGGGCATTTAGAAATCTTGAGGAGTGTAGATTAGTGTAGCAATGTCTAATTACAGACCAGAGACATAACAAGGGTTCTTTTATCAGGGATCAAATCAAAGCCACAATTGCTAAGTGGACAAATCTGAAACAGAATTCATAGATATTTTGATGTTGGTTGTCACAAATGAGTGGATGGATTTGGAGATCTAGGTTCTCATGGCAGTGGCTTGCAGTACCTTTTTCTGCTATTAATTTCCTCCTGTAAACCTTTGGGATCGCATGTCTGGTTATGTGGTATGCCTCCTCCTTCCTGTGGCAGTCCTCTGTGGTAGCTAGGAAATGTTTACCCTAATCCAAAGATCATACACAGAGAAGGTAATATAGCTTGTCTAGAGCAACATAGGAAATAAACCTGGGGCTTCTAATGTCTAGCTGCCTGTTTCCTTTGAGCTCATTGGAAAAGGGATATAATTGACTTAACAAAATGTGTGGGGAATGCAAAAGTGGGAGGTGTTGAAATTTCCAGTGAAGATAGAAAAGCAACACAAAAGCAAATCGAGATCAGGAATATAGCAGGAAATAGCCAGATGTGATTCAAATTGGAGAAAGGGAAGCCAAAACATCTGGGAAGCAATAATTTGAAACAGATATTTCCCAGGAGAGAGCAATCTGGAAAGCAGTAGTATGGTGAGAGACCTGGGCAGCACTGTTAAGACAAATGAGTTCTCTAACGCTTGTGTGGTGGCCAAAACTGGCCATGTTGGGTTTGGAAGCTACAGCTGGAGAGAGTCCATTGTAATTCTGTCAGTCTATGAATCTGAAACTGGTCTCTTTCAGTCCTTCCTGGCTGTGCATTCAGATCCCTCTAACTAGAAGGGAAGAACATAGGCAGTGTTCTGATAATGAAGAGAGGGTACTGGGAAGATGATTCTCTCAGTTCTCAGGACGGTTGGGTATGACCTCCAGTTTCAGGCTTTGACCAGTGACTTTGTTTACCTCAAGTTAATTAAAGTTTTGCATGAACTTACTATGTCATTAAAAAAAATGGGACCTATGGACCTAGAAGACCCACACCCACCCCAGCACTAGCTTATTCTTCTTCCTAAATTTTCCTATCGATTGAAAAAATTTTCTATCAAAGAGTTGCAAACATGCAGAGCAGAGCACTCATAATAGGATTGCAGCTCAATGAATTATACAGAGTGAACACATCTGTAAGCAGCACCAGTGTAAGATGTCGAATGTCACCAGGATTCTGGAAACACCATGTTATGATTTAGATATTAGGGGACCCCCAAAATCTCATGTGTTTGACAATGCAAGAACATTCAGAGGTGAAATGATTGTTTATAAGAGCCTTAATCCAATTAGTGAATTAATTCCCTAATGGAGATTAATTGAGTGGTAACTGAAGGTAGGTAGGGTGTGGCTAAAGGGGGTGGGTCATTAGAGCTGTGCCTATTTTGTATCTGGCAAGTGGAGTTCTCTCTGCTTTCTGGTCATCATGTGAGCTGCTTTGCTCACCTATACTTTTCCTCTATGAGTTTCTGCCTCACCTTGAGCCCCAAGGAATGGAGCTCAATGGACTGAGCCCTCTGAAACTGTGAGCCCCCAAATAAACTTTTCTTCCTCTAAAATAGTTCTTGTCAGGTCTTTTAGTCACAGCAGTGAAAAAAGCTGAATAAAACATGCCGCTCCCCTCCATATAACCTCTTTCTAACGGCTACTCATCCTCTTCAAGGGCAACTTCTAAACTGACTTATAACAATTCAGTTAGACCAGTTTTTAAATTTTATATAATTGGAATCATGAAGTTGGCAATTTCTATTTCTGACTTTTTTGACTTAACCTTATGCGTTTGACGAATGTTGCATGTACATTACAGATTTTTTCATTCTCATTATATACTTTTATGTAAATATGGCAAATTTATTTATTTATTCTGTGGGTGATGGTCATTGTGTTGTTTCGATTTGGAACTACTTGAATTTTTTTTTCTTGACTTCTGGTGAGCACATTTCTTTTTTCTTTTTCCCCCATAGTGCCTACTGTTGAGAGCCACAGTCAAAGGGGCCCCAGCAAACTTCCAGCTGCCAGCTGATGATTGGCTCACAGCGGCCCCAGCAACATCTAGCTGATTGGCTCCTCTGCAGAGATGTTCATTGGGCTGTTTCCCTGCCCTTCAGACTGCCAACTGATGATTGGCTCACAGCGGCCCCAGCAACATCTAGCTGATTGGCTCCTCTGCGGTGATGCTTGTTGAGAGCCACAGCCAAAGGGGCCCCAGCAAACTTCCAGCTGCCAGCAAGCTTCAGACTGCCCCAGCAACATCTAGCTGATTGGCTCCTCTGCGGTGATGTTCATTGGGCTGTTTCCCTGCCCTTCAGACTGCCAGCTGATGATTGGCTCACAGCTGCCCCAGCAACATCTAGCTGATTGGCTCCATTGGTGCTGATAACGCCAAGGTCGCGGGTTCGTTCCCCGTACGGGCCACCAAATGCCGAAGTCTGGCTTGGCACAAATCAGGAGCCACTTGTCAAAAGGAAACTAACTTTATTTTTAGAACTACAAACGCCAAACAAAACAGCTCCAGGGAAAAACCCTCAGAGCCCAACTGCCACCACCGGCTTCCACAAGCCTCTCTCCCCCACACCAGCCTTTTCCTCCCACAATCCTCCTCCTCTTGAGGCCGATTGGCTGGGTTGCGTGGGCAGAGCCAAAGAAGTCACCCAATGAGCAGCTCCGTGGAGGAGCCAATCAGCTAGATGTTGCTGGGGCAGCTGTGAGCCAATCATCAGCTGGCAGTCTGAAGGGCAGGGAAACAGCCCAATGAACATCACCGCAGAGGAGCCAATCAGCTAGATGTTGCTGGGGCAGTCTGAAGCTTGCTGGCAGCTGGAAGTTTGCTGGGGCCCCTTTGGCTGTGGCTCTCAACAATGCTCATTGGGCTGTTTCCCTGCCCTTTCAGACCATGGAGCTGCTCATTGGGGGGAGGTGGAGAGGCTGGAGTGGGGGTGAGAGGCTTGTGGGAAGCCGGTGGTGGCAGTTGGGCTCTGAGGGTTTTTTCCTGAGGAGCTGTTATGTTTGGCGTGTGTGGTTCTAAAAATAAAGTTAGTTTCTTTTGACAAGTGGCTCCTGAATTGTGCCCAGCCAGACTGCGGCAGCCTACTATATTGTTATTCCAATTTTACAGACGAGAAAACCGATGTACAGACAAGGTAAGTAACTCACCCCAGATCACAAAATAGAAAGAGGGAAAACTAGACACCAAAGCCAGAAGTCTGTTTGCAGAACCCATCCTGGTAACTTCTAGGCTGCTCTGCCTCTTAGGCTGACCAGATGCTCTTCAGGCACAAACAAGCCCCAAACAAGCACATTTCATTTAGACTTAACCAGTTTTCTATAATCTGTCAAGAGAACTTTCTCCAAGATTACCTTTTTATGCTTGAAGTCTCCATGAACTTAAGACATATTAATTATTTTTTCCTATCTCTTCTTTGAAGAAAAGTGAGAAGCAATTATTTTTATAAGATGGTTCTCAATAATATGAGCACTTCTTAGTGCAATGGTCTGAATGCTTGTATCCTCCATAAACTGAATATGTTGACATCCTAACCCCCAAAGTGATGGTATTTGGAGGTGGGACTTATGGGAGTGTTTCAGTCATTAGGATAGAGCCTTAATGATTGGGATTAGGGTCTTAATATAAGAGCCATGAGCCATGTATCTAATGCTAACCCTAACCCTAACCTTAAAACTTTTAATATCTCAATGAAGGCATTGGGATATTTGTATAGCTTTCTGAGAAGTATTATTAACAACAAATGGAACATGTAATGTTTCTGTTTTAGTTAGCTTTTTCACTGCTGTGAATAAAGGACCTGACCAGCTTAATTATAGAGGAGGACGAGTTTATTTGAGAGCTCATGGTTTCAGAGGTCTTAGTCCATAGAAGACTGGCTCCATTCCTCAGGGCTCGAGGTGAGGCTGAACTTCATGGCAGGAGAGGGTGGCAGAGGGAAGCAGATCACATCACAGTGACCAGGAAGCTGAGACAGACTCTACTTGACAGATACAAATATATACCCAAAGCCACGTCCCAATTCCCACCTCCTTCAGCCATACCCTACCACTTCAGTTACCACTCAGTTAATCCCGATCAGAGGATTAAATCAGTGATTGGGTTAAGACTATTACAACCCAGTCATTTCTCCTTGGAACCTTCTTGCATCATCTCACATGTGAGCTTTTGGGGGACACCTCAGATCCAAACCATAATAGATTCCAATCAGTTTTTGAGAAACCTTTGTTCAGAAGTTGAGCCAGCGTTCCGTCCAGTGGTGCTACTAAAGAACAGAGAGATAGATACCCTCCCATTTAACATGCCACAGATGAAGCATTGGATGCCATCACTTCCAAGGAGAGAGAATAAAAGAAGGTCAGAACCGAGAGTTGCTACCAGGATTGTCTTTGGGAACCCCCAGATAAGAGGACATACTACTTTTTGTGACAGAAACACCTGATAATTCTCCCCTCTCTGATACAATAGAACTTTATCACACAGTAGAGATTAGCTCTATATAACCCAAAGACCTACAATATGCCTATTTTTCCAGCTTCCCTAAACCATTTCTTGCCTTAGAAGAAATTTATTTTTCAAGCAAGACTAAGTATGTCCTCCGGCTCTTATTTGGAAAAGGAGAGAGAAAGACACCAAAATAAAGTTTAATCTCTGACAAGTCATCCTGCTCTTCTAGTGCCGGCATTTCTCTTATAGCATGTTTTCTTGAGGCAAACCAGATACAACATGATACATTATTTAGGAAGCATGTTTTGCATTAGAGTGACTGCTCAGGGCACTATTGATATCAGGAGCTAATACTGCAATGGAAAATGAAAAAAGAAAAAAAGGAAGAAAGTAAAGAAAGAAAGAAAAACGCTCTTGTTTTGTTTGAATGGCTTTGTAATTCATCATTTAACAATAACAAAAAAATGTTCACAATTAAGGATCTTCCTGATGCTATAAAGTAGCAGAACAAGACTTGGGCTAACTTGAACAACAACAAAGGCAACTGGAGGGATGTTGGGAGCATCATAGATTTGAAGAAATGGCTGAATAGTGAGACCAGGGCCCACGAACAAGTGTGAGGGACTTGCACTCTTTCTCTCTAAGGGGATGGACCCACCCATTTTGGATTAGTGCTCACTGCAAGGACCAGTTACTATAACAGGCTCTGCGGTTGGGCTGGGGTAATCTCCTGGGCTTAGCCCATGGACTCTTTACCTCAGGGGCAAATCTGTTAGCAGAAAAGGGTCAGAGAAGGTGCTGGCAGACAAAAGCAATAACCTCACACTACAAGGGTGACAGTTGAAGTCGCCAACTGGAAATAGTACAAGAGAAGAGGAAAAGTTGTCTGATAAAGACAATAATGTTGGCAAGTATGTATAAGAAGTCCTATACTAGTGACAGGGCCAGAAGCTACAGGAAAGGGCTTTACTGAGACACATAACATATACAAAGGTAGATTTGCTCAGGATATTTGTTCACTAGAGCACACAGTTTTTCTATTAAAAATTATTAAACTTTCTGCAGGAGAGTACCTATCTTATTTGGAGTCTTCCCATTTTCCTTATTTTTATAAGATGGTTCTCAATAATATAAGAGCTTCTTAGTGCAAGGTCTTAATGCTTGTATCCTTTATAAAATGAATATGTTAATATCCTAACCTCCAAAATGATGGTATTTGGAAGTGGGACTTATGGATGTGGGTCTCTCTTTAAGACAGAGCCCTAATGATTGGGATTAGGGTCTTAATATAAGAGATTGCAGAGAGCTATCTGGCCTGTTCCCCTTCCCAATGTGAGGCCAAAGTGAAAAGGTTCTATCCATGAGCCAGCAAATGTGCTCTCACTAGACATGGAATTTGCTACCTCCTCAATCTTGGTCTTCTAAATTTCCAGAACTGTTAGAAATAAATTTCTGTCTTTTATAAGCTACCCATTCTATGGTGTTTTGTTATAGTAGCCTGAATGAATTGGGAATACAACTATAACATTATAGTTGAATAGTTACATATGTTGGATAGGATTTTTTGAGTCCAGGGAGGTAAGTGAGACTGGACTCTAATTTTTCCAAACTGTATTATACTGTGGTAGCTCCCAGCATTCTCATTCTTTCAAAAAATTACTTATTGAGTTACATGTATGCAACAGGCTTTATGGGAATGTAGGTACTAGGGATATGGCGATGCTTCTGGTAGGCATATTCTCGTCCTTGTGCTTAGAGTTTAGCAGGGAAGAGAGATGTTAATAGAATGCATTGAGTGTTATTTTATTGTAGTAAGAATTCTTAAGATGACATCTACCCTCTAACAATTTTTAGTGTATAATAGATTATTGTTGGGCATAGATACAATGTTGTACAGCAGATATTTTTTTCTTCATCTTGCTCAACTGAAACTTTATGCCTGTTGACTAATAATTGTCATTTTGCCAATTCCCCAACCCCTGGTAATCCCCAGCCTACTCCAACTCTATGAATTTGATTGGTTTGTATTTATCAATACTATTCACAATAGCCCAGATGTGGAAACAACTTAAATATCCTTAGGTGAATAGATGAAGAAATTGTGTATGCATGCAACAGAATACTATACAACCTTAAAAAGAAGGAAATTCTGCCATTCGTGACAACATGGATGAACCTTAAAGACATTGTGCTAAGTGAAATAAATGTCACAGAAAAACACTGCATGATTCCACTAACATGAGATATGTGTGGAATAAGTTTTTTATAATCACAAAAAATCCAGATTTTTAAAAATATATAAAAATGATATCAATACAAGTGCCAATACCAGAGCCAATATCAATAAGGTCAGCAAATGTTTTAAAAATGTTTTCATATCTGTTTTCTAGCCAGTCGTACTAGCAGCTGTTTTTGAGGGATGTCCTCGAATCTGATGTACACTTTACACAGTAAGAGAAGGATTCTTTCTAATGCTAAAGGCAGGCCTCGTAAAAAAAACCAAACTGTGCCAGGACACGGTGTAGACCAGAGGGTTTATGTTGACTGTTCTAAGAGCTGAAATAGCTGGCAACTGCAGCAGGGTTGTGATGATGATGTCATTTCATCCCCCACCCCCATTGCTTAGAAGCTCTGTCTTTGGAACCCATCATGTGCACAAGAACCTTCTGCATGATGATTTCGTCCATCTTTTCTCTTCCTCAAATACTAGTTTGCCAAATGTTTGTCTTTTGTCACTGCTTTCTTTCACCTGACAGATTTTTTTTTTTTGAGCCATTTGTTGACAGTCATAAATTACCTTTCCCGTTGCCAGCACTGACTTTATGTTTTGTAAGTGACGTCCATCCGTGTAAGCTGTAACTATGGGAGGCCACATGCCTCTCTGCCATCCTGCCAGGTGCAGGGTCTGGGGGTGTGTGCTGGGGTGTTAAGTCTTGTCCCTCAAAGGAAACCACATTAGGTGTTTTATCCCTTTCAGAGCTGGGGTGGGCTCATTCATCCTGTGTGAATATAAACTTCAGAGAACATGGTTCTTGGAATTCAGGAAGAAATAACACTTGCTAGAAACCCTGACAACGAACTGTTCACAAGACCCCTTCAATTAAGCTGTCTGCAGGTCTTAAAAAGCGTTTCAAAGTTCTAAGTACTTTCTTTCACTTGCGGTATTGAAATCATCCTATGAAGGGCCTGATGCAAAGGTCAAGCAAGGTTTTATTACAGTTATTTCATATTCCAGGCATGCTGAAACCAAATGTATATTTTTGAAAATCTTATTTCTTAACCTGCACAATTTTGATGTGGTTTCCATTGATCTTGCATCCACTGTGGATTAGGTAAGAGTCACTTTTCTTTTGCAGTTACATTTGACTTCGAGGGGGCTTGTGGTTAGAAAAATATCAAAGTCTGTAATCACTTCATGCTTTGCCCAGTCTTAGGGTGAGCGTGGTAGCACTTGGTTTCAAGGTGTTGCTGGATGTTAAATAAGGGCTTATGAACACTCTTAAGTCAGAATGGGGATCCAGGAGCCTTCAATCTGGGGTGTTAGTGAGTGGCAGGATGAGGGAACCAAGATTCTCTCAATTGCAGTGCTTGTTCAGAGTCGGAAAGGAAACAGCCAGCAAATTCTGTGAAGAGAGAGCTCTCTGGATTCGTGTTTTAGATTTTAAATAGAGGGGGTTTTCTTAGAATATTTTTGCAGAATATTTACAGAGGTTCTGAGCGATAGAGATGGGGGGATAGATAGCGTTCTTGCATGGCTGTTTGAGTAGGATTTCATAAAATAAATGTTATCTTCCAGAAGCCTAAAAAGAGAATAATTCATTATAAAAACTGTGTCCTTATGATGCCAAGCAAGTGTGAATGTTGGAAGTAAAGTGGCCAGTTAAAGTGGTCATGGGTCCTGGGGTGCTAAGACTTGGATTTGTGCTAGGTTGATTGATAGATTGTGGGTAATCACGATAACATGATATTTAACAAATGCTTTGCTAAGCAGTGACTTACATGATTTTATTAAATGTGTCCATTAATGACTATGTCTGTTTTGCAGAAGAGGATATGAGTGACACGTTGAATAACTTGGCCCATATCATACAGCTAGTAAACAATTGAGCTGGGATTTGGACCTAGACATTGAATCTTAATTACTCTACTACACCTGTGTTACTGATTGGATGCCCCCTGTTATCTTGCTGCCCAGCAAACCACAGAGCTTTTAGTAATATATTTCCCACATGAGGAGCTAACCCTTGAGTAGGAGTTGGTTCCAGCTCAGGGATGGGTGTTTCCATAATGGCTTGGGATTCCCTTGAGTTATGTTTCAGCTTCTGGGCAAGTGGTGGTCTATCTACTCATTCTGAAAACAAGCATAGCTGGGCTATTTTTCCCCTATATTTATGGTTTGTGATCACTGTCAGCAAAGGTCTCTGAGGAATGCATTTAAATACGCCACATTTGTATTCCTGTATGTGTGTGCTGGGTGAACGTTTATGATAAATCAAGGTTTTAGGTGCCCTATGGGGAAAGTGCTGATGGAGAAATACATTTGAAGAAAACTTTTCTCTTAGCAGTAGTTACTTGAGGAAACAGGCTCCATTTATCTTTCCAGGGCTTATGTGAGATGAATACAGACCACCCAGAATCACGGTTCTGCATATCAGAAGAGGAAAATGAAGTACCTAAGCTTAGCTCTGGGCTTCAAGGCTCTGTGTTATGCTAGTTAGTCCCTCTCCTGTCCCTTCAACCCTCAACCCCTGTACTTTTCAAGCCTGGCAAAACTGCCAAATGCTTGATGCACGTTAAACCTTCAGCCCTAGCCTAATTAACCCTCTTCCCACTGCTCGGCGTGCTGTGGCAGTTTTCCATGTCAACTCTTGCCTGTTCCTGTGCTCTGGCTCCTTTAAGTCATTTTCTTAGAAACACCTTTCTGATCCTTTTCCCCTTTCTAATCTACATTAGTTCCTGATAATAATAGTAATATCTTATCACTATTTTTTCCTTCCTGTCCCCACTCACCTCTTATAACTCTGAACTTATTTGTGTGACATTTGTTTAATGCTTGTCCCTTTACAAGACTTGAAGGGCACACGGGCCCATTAGTGACTTGAATAATTATCTTGCTGTGTAGAAGGTGTTTTAAATATTTGCTGAGGAAATGTACTTCTTCTGGGTGATATTGAAACTTGTGTGTGCCTCTTGCTTATTATATTCTGCCATTTATAGATTTCTCTTTCTGTCTCTTTCCCTTTCCCTGTCTCTCATTAGACCATAAACTCACTGATATAAATATTTGTAATCTTCAATACCCACCATACTGGCTGGGACATGTAAGTGTTCAATAAAAGTAAACGAAGTTCAATGGGCCTTGTGTGGCGTACACCTAAGCTTCGGCAACAGGGAGAGAAAGCCTTTCTGTTCAGTCTAATTAACATTTAAAGTGCCTGTTAAGTGTTAGACTTATGCATGGTTCTGAGGATACAAAAGTGTGTGAGCTGACAGTCCAGAAAGGAAGACAGATGCACAGAGAGATAATTAGAGGCAGTGTTGCCTGTTCAGTGAACAGGATGCACATAGACAGCAATGTAGTGGCTCAGAGAAGATGCCTCACTCTCTAGCCGGACCTGACTCTTCCAGGTTCAGAATTGGAACTGCAAGGGGTGGGCATGTCTGATGGATTCTAGGTGCTAAAAATAATGATAAACAGTGCGATTGAGTAGTAGCTTGATGCTGTTGAACCGTGAAGCACGAGGCAGGGAGGCGTGGAAGTAAGACTATAGGGGTATGCCAAGGATGATCTTAGAAGTCTTAGGGGAAAAAATGTGATCTTTCCTTTATGTTTTTCTCCACTATATAGTCATTGTAAGAGTTTTTCTTGTACATGGGGACCAAGGAATGCAGGAAAATCTCAGATACTAATGTTGAATAATTTATTTACTCATCCCTTCAATGAATGTTTGGTATCTAAGAAATGTTAGGCACAGAGAAGAGGAACACATTCAAATAAGATCCAGTGTTTGCCCTCAAGGAATTCAGCATAGCGAGGGAGACAAATGAACAAACAAGAGTCAAATGTAATAGATAAAGTGTCACAGTGTACGTCAGTAGTTCTTGAATATTTTGGTCTCAGGACTCCTTTATTCTCCTGAATATACTTTTTAATTCTTTTTATTTGTTTTAATTAGTTATACATGACAGTAGAATGCATTTGGACACATCATACATAAACAGAGTATAATGTCTCATTCTTCTGGTTGTACATGATGGAGAATTACACAGGTCATGTAATCATACATGCACATAGGGTAATAATGTCTGATTCATTCCCCTATCATTCTTACCCCCATACCCACTCCTCTGCCTTCACTCCCTTCTGTCTAATCCAAAGTACCTTTCTTCTTTCCTAGCCCTTCCCCTCATTGTGATTTAGTATCTGTATATTAGAAAAAACATTCGGCCTTTAGTTTTGGGGGGATTGGCTTATTTTGCTTAGCATGATATTATCCAATTTCATCTATTTACCAGCAAATGCCATAGTTTCATTTTTCTTTAAGGTTGAGTAATATTCCATTGTGTATATGTACCACAATTTCTTTATCCATTCATCTGTTGAAGGGCATGTAGGTTGGTTCCATAGCTAAGCTATTGTGAATTGAGCTGCTATAGTCATTGATGTGACTGCATCAATGCAGTATGCTGATTTTATGTCCTTTGAGTATAAACCTAAGAGTAGGATAGCTGGTCAAATAGTGGTTCCATTTCAGGTTTTCTGAGGAATCTTCATACTGCTTTGCAACCCCCACTCGCAATGTCTCCTGAATATTTTTGAAGACTACAAAAAACTTTCATTTATGAAGCTTACATGTACCAGTATTTGTTATATGATAAATCATAACAGAAAATTTTAAAAACATATTGATTAAAAATCATAAACACTATATTTTGTGAAATTTAATAAGATGAATATTATTATTACATTTTTTGGGTACTTTAATATTATTTATAATAGTGAGATTCATTTTGACATATTAACTTGTGCACATAACATAATTTGATCAGTTTTACAATAATAAAGGTTGGATTCTCCAGACTACCTGCTTCTGTATTTAGTCTATTGCAATATGATTCTCTAGTTGGAGTCCATGGAAAGAATCCAACCTCACAGAGTTATGGAGTTGAAAAGTGTGTGTGTGTGGGGGAAGTATTTTAATAGCCTTTTTAGATAATTGTGGTTATTCTTCTTTCATACTACCCCAAAACTTTCCAAGTGGTAGTTTCTTAAAGGTTACTTGTGGGTTGGGGATGTGGCTTGATGGTAGACGCTTGCCTAGCATGTTTGAGGCCCTAGGTTAGATCCCCATAACCGATAAAACAAACAAAACCAGAAAGAGTTACAATGTGGAGTCTGATACCAGTCTTTTTTGTTTTGCATTGGGTCATAGAAAAGTGTATTACTCTGTCTTACACTTTGAATCAGTCTTTTAACTGGGCATTGTTTTGTAACATCAGGCATTAGTCATTTGAAAAGTATTGGTTTTATTGAGTGAACTACAGGTGCATTTCATTATAGAATCAAACCATGCTATAAACATAATATAACTAGAATAACATGAAATAAGCACCATCATCAGAAAAGTCATTAATATCACTATTGATCTCATTGGAAGAGTCTCAAAGTATTAGGAAATTGTCAAGTTCCTGGCAATGCATATTCCAACTTTGTCAGTTTAACTTTCGTCACTGACACTAAATGCCAACAGTGGTTTTCTCTGAAAGGATAGGCTCATTCCACTCGTTTTCTAGAAAATGTCTGCTAATACCCAAGTTGGAATAACTATAGATTTTTTAATGTAATTTACTCTTTCAAGTAAAAAATGGCCTTCCATGCAAACACTGAGGACCTGAGCCAAGCAAGTCACATAAGAGCTTTTATCAAGACATCCACCCATTCAGAAAAACTGTGGTAGTTCAAAATGTCAAGTGCTTTGTGTGTACTTCCTATTTTGTCACCTAGTTAAAAAGATTGTGTACTGAATAGTCAAGTTTTAATGCTTCACTATAACACTATCAAATCTATTCTTAACTGAAACAAGTTTTTTTTTCTTTTTCTTTCTTTCTTTTTTTTTTTTTTTTTTACTCTAAGGGCGTTGGTGAGGAATACAATAACACAGCTTGGTGCTACTGCCATGCTTCCTACCAGGGTGATGGTGGTTTTACTTACCATTGCTTTTGCCACATTACACCAATATCAACAAGGTTACTCTAGATAAACCAATAGACTAAATAAAAATTAGCCATCACTGAATATTTTAGCACCACTTGTGATGTCAAGCATTTACATAAAAGAGGATCTTCTCTGATGATTAACTGGTGATGATATTGGGCATATACAAACAAAATGGTCATGTGGGTAAATTCTTCCATTTATAAGGCAAAAAGCACAATTCTGCAGAAGACAGCAATTCAGTCTTTATGTTTCCAGCTAAATATTTAATTTGACAAGTTACTGTATTGTTGGAAAGTGGCAGTACTGTAAATTCTTTTACTGACTTTTCATCCAGCAGGCATTCAGCAATTTAACTGTACAAAGTTTTATTGTATCTGTTAATATATGTGTTTCTCTAGCTAATGCAATTTGATGACATCCTGTAAGTCGCCTCTGGGGCTTCTTCATTTCTAGTTTGAAAGATGTAAGCAATAATTTTTGGCTTTTAGGAGATCATTACATCTATATTTAAAATATTTAAGTCCTTTATCTTTAAACTCTGAATCTGTTTCCAATGTTTTTTTTTTTTTGCATTTTCTTTTGTGTATTATAGAGTCTAATTCAGCGAAGGAGGGCAAATTAGTAATGCCAATCTGTTTCTGAACACAGTTTTTGTTACTAGTAAGTTTCTTCCCATCTTCACTATATATATGTTGAATAAGTACTTGAAGAATATTTATTTACCATATAATGAGTCTGTCGATGTGTATAGATCATAAGCTCTCCAGACAAACATGAATGATGAAGGTACCACTGCCCCAGTATTAGGGTTGGGATGTATTCTTTTCTTCCAGACAATGCAAATATATTTGCTCATTTTTACCTGGTACTCACTGGTCCCCAAGTCCAGGATTACAGGTGTCCAGGGTGAGAGAAGTAGATTGTGGCTCCAGAATGAAGTCGAGTCAGCTGTCCCATATGTCAGTGATCTCTCCCTACTCTAGTGATCCTGTCCCTGATCTAAGATATGGCAGACAGTTAAAGCCCCATGTGATGCTATCAGCATAAAGAGCTGACTTTAATTGTAGTAGCGTGGACTATTAGGGCAAGTGGGGATTTAGAAGCCATTGCGTTTACAGGTACACGGAAGTCCTGCAAGCTTGAGTTCACCTGCTAATTGATAGAAGGCTGAGTCAATATGTTAATGCTTTGATATATAGTAGAACTAAATTGGGAAAAAATTTACATGCTAACTTTCTGGGCAACTTTCCTGCCATAAGAAGAACTGTACTATTTTAATTGCCACAGCAATGAAAGGATCATAACCTGTAGTAAGATAACAAACACTTCCCATTGAAAGGGAGGGGAATAAACCCCATTGCCAAATAGAAACATGACAGAGACTTCCACTCTTGTCCACATTGGGATTGACAGTGTAATTGAAGGAAAAAATGACATGCTAACCCAGTCTGTCTGTCTAATTCCTTCCGATTTTTTCCTTCCTGGGCAATGGCTCTCTGACTGTAGTGTGGATGAGAATTATTATTCAGTGGTGGGGCACTTCTCTAGCATGTACGAGGTTCCAGATTTGATCCTCAACACCACAAGATGCAAACACAAGTGAAAAAGAAGACTGTCTCAGTGGTGCACACCTCTAATCCCAGATTCTTGGGAGGCTAAGGCAAGAGGATCAAAACTTGGAGGGCAACCCAGGCAATGCAAGGAAACCTGTCTCAAATAAAATTTATGAAAAAGGGCTGAGGTGATGGCTCAGTAGGACAACACTCGCCTAGCATGAATGAGGCTCTAGGTTCAATTTCTAGCAACACAAATATAACAAACAAACAAACCACTATAATAACCAACAAGTAAAATAATTATTAATTGGGAGTATTTGTAATTAATGAGGGATTAAAGGTATTCAAGCCAATATTGCTAATAAGCAATATTTGCCAATCTCGAAACCTAACTGGATGAGGTGGAAATCTCCTTTAGTACACTAAAAATTTCATACTTAACACTTTTGAGTGGTTTTAAAATAGAAATTTTTAATGTAAATTTCAAAAATAGAAAATGGGGATGTGTTTTGATAAAACACTGAAAACTACTGCTGTCTCTAATACTAAATTTATTTTTAGCCTCAATGCCAGTTATAAAGGGTTTAATCATAATTACGTTTTGTAAACTTCTACCCTTTTTTTTTTTTTCTACACTCCAGCAACATATCCCACATGCCTTTCTTCCCTCCCCTCCCCTGTGTGGAGACTCTCTTTTTTGGAGCATTCAAATTTCAAAGGAGAACTGTGAACACTAACCCATGGATCCAAGGCAACTCTTGGTGTCTTATTTTGTATTTTTATAGAGACAACTCCTCCCTCTCTATCCCCTGCTGAAACCCACGACTGTTCCCTCGGCCACACCATAACTGCTTTTCCCCACCTGGCAAACAGCCTCACTGTATTCTGGGTGGCAGGCATTGACCAGACTTCAATATAAATGCTCCTGTCGAAAATGGCACCAAGTTAGGTGAAGAACAAAGATTCTCTGGCTTCAAAGCGGAACCTCCCGTTTCTGCACAGAAGGGGTTTCACACAACCTCGGTTAACAACAACAACCACCTCAGGGGAAGAAAAGGCCCCAACTACAAAGAAATGCCAAACAAGCAGCCATCAGCCCTGTCTTTCTTTCTCTAGCGTGTTTAGCACAAAACCTGATCAGGACAGCAGTTCTTTGATAATCGTTTGGACCATGACCGCTGCTAGTCGCACTTCTTCTGCCTCATATAGCTCAGCAATTCATGGAGATCTGAGTGTTTTGTGCTCACCCAGGCTTAGAGATGTGCTGTGCATGGGGACACACACACACACACACAGTGGGATGGAACTGGTTGGCTAGAAGCGGAATCTGGCGACTTCCCAAGGATTACAGGCCAAGTCATGTATTTCCTTTATTCGTTCTATTTTTGCGATTCCTTCTCTCTTTTTCTCCCCATCCCAGTCACTGCTGATGCGTGGCAATGACAAATGCATACTTGTTTTAAGGACTCTATTTTTGAGGAAGACAAACTGAGAATGGTGGAGAAGGAGCAGTTGATTTCATAGGGAGAGAAATAGAACAAAAATTTTGAAACAATTACTTTTAAAATGCTCCTTTCTTCTCTCTCTAAGCCTGAGAGGAGAATGAGAAATTGTTTAGAGCCCCAATTCAAAATAAGAGGAGGCAGAGACCGTTGCGAGAGAGAGGCATGCACTAAATAAATAAATGAAACAGGCTGATTGAACATGCTGGAGTCCCCGTTCCTGCAATGGTGACAGCTTCTCTGAGTTTATAACATCTCACAGTTTCCTTTTTTTTTCTCCTTCACCTCAAACTGTCGGGCCCTTTCTGAAGCCTGTGTTGTCCCTCTGGCCCTGTCATCACAGAGGTGGACAGGAGCCAGGCTTGCTGTGGTTCTTTGCCATGTCACCGGCCATACAGTTGTTGGTGAGAATCTGGCTCTGGGAGATGAGGCCATCTGTGGGTGCTTAAACCTATTTACCTCTCTGGCAAGTTGGGGGAAGCCTCTCTTTCTCTGTATTCAGTGAGGCTGAAGATGACAAATGCAGTGGGATTAAAGCCATGGGATGATGTTTGGGGCAAAATAAAAACCCTTCCCCTAAGACACAGCTCAAGATAGATATTAGCTGCCAGGATAAGCCAATCCCTAGGGTCTGGAGCATCCAGCCAAGGGACATTCCGGCTCTGGTTCCCACTCTCTGTGCACCAGAAGGAGGCAGCCAAGGGGCTGAGTGAGTGACAGCCTGGACTTTGGGTATCAGGAGAGGCAAACTAGATTCTGTCAGTCCTTTGTTAAATGATCTTGGAATAATTCTGGGCTTTACTGATTTGCTGGGCAAGCATTCTGCTTCAGAGACTGTTTTCAGATAAAGGTAATAAGCTTCAGAAGAAAACTACCACAGTTGTGACCTCCAAAAGATGTGCCACAGCTTGACCAGTTACCTGAACCACAACACTGGAGCCCAAAGGACTTTGGTTGTTTCCCCAAATCTAGTCAACACTTAAGATTACTAGTGAAGCTATCCAGATAAGCATGCAGTAAACTCACAGGTCAATGTAGATGCTTTGGGCAATGGCAACATTGGTGGGCTCGAGCTTCAGAGCCTCTTTTGGGGCCTTTAGAGTGACCCTGGAAATGTGTTCACATGCTTGCATTTCTGCTGCAAAATTTACAAAAGTGAGGCATTGAAAGCCCAATGAGGAGACTCCTCTCTATTTAATTTCTCCTCCTGTTCTATGGGATTGGAGTGACCTAAGGCAGGTGAGCAAGAGATTGGTTTAATTTGGGTTTGGTGAGATAGACTGATGAGAATCAAAGCCACTTGCATGGATGGTTACTTTATTGCTGTCCATCTTAGTACAGGAATGGTCTCTAGGTACATGCCTAAAGTGTAGCTTACTGGGCAATGTTGTGCAAAGCAGCAGGACCCAGATAACTCCTCTCAGCATAAAGTGGAGCACAGTGCCTGGCATTGGCAATGTGCAGGCATGGGAGGAGAATCTAGGTTTGCAATGGGTGAAGCCTCATCAAATCAGAAGAAAGATCAGTGGAGGAGAGAAAGGGGAAGGATGGGCTGAGGGAATAGGAATGTAGTGATCTAACTGTCCTATGTACCTATATGAATATGTCACAGTGACTCTTCACCATCATGTATGTCCACAAGACGCTAATTAAAAAACAGCTATAAGAGCTGGGGTTGTGGCTCAGTGGTGGAGGGCTTGCCTAGCATGTATGAGGCACTGGGTTTGATTCTCAGCATCACATATGAATAAATAAACAAATTAAATCTATAAAAAAACAACTATAAGTAAATAGCAGAAAGATCAATAGAATAAGAGAAAGAGAATGGGGAAGGAGGATAGAGGGAAAGGTAGTATTGGGGGCAGCAAAACAGATTATATTCCATGCTTTTTATGTCAAAACAAAGCCCAATGTTATGTCTAACTAAAAAGGACTAATCAATTTTAAAAAAGGGAAATGTGTGGATCCTCTCATTACTCTGTGGAATGGAGATAATATCTGCATTCTCAAGTTTGTGTGAAGCTAAAATAAGGTGTGTGGCAGTGCCAACTATTGCTTGGAATAAATAACTGTAAGGTGAGGCACTTTTCTTTCTTGCTTAAGGATCTAGGTACCATCACTATAAAAATTAGATACTCCACAGTGAGAGTGCTGGGGAGATTGTTAAAAGCTCTATAAACGTATTAAAAAACGACAACCTGGTATTGCTTTGTTCTCTTTTTACCTCTTTATTTTCAAATGGAATAGAAAAATATTGAGGATCCTGGTATCTGGATTCTAGTTAATAGAGGTCCTCTCATTCTAAATGATAACAAATTTAAAACACTCTCAAGATGCCTCACAGTGACGTTAATAATAAGAATCAGGAATCTCCCAAATGCCATGGGGAGGAAGTAAAGTTCCATCCCATATCACCAAGCCACTCTGCCTTGTTGAGTGCCAGGTTCTCTGAGGCAGGGAGCGCCACTCTGGGCTTGAATCTATGCAGTGCCCGTCTTGGACATAGGTGCTCAGCATGACTGACATGCCTCTCGATTGTTCTCTTCATTGGTTCCTCACATATAGCCTCTATCCAATCTGTTTTAAAAATGAAGTTGTAATGGACCACTTACTCTCTATTTGGTACCATTTCTAAAATAATGGCTGAAATCATCTCTAACTGGAGAGAGAAAAAAATATATAAATAAAACAGCACCCGAAACATTCTTGTCCGTTACAAAGCCACAGGCTGAATAGAAACAAGCTTTTCTCTTAGAAAAAGGTCCATACATCCCTGTCCCCTGCCTAGTCCACCTTCTGTTGCACTCTTTTTTTTTTTCTTTCTTTTCTCTGAATCATCTAAAAGAAAAGAGGTGCCTCATTTAACGGAGAGCAAGTTTCCCCACATTGGACAGCCAGATCCTCATCCCTTTTAGCCCTAGCATCACCTTGGTGAAACTTCAAGAATGTGCCCAGACACAAAAGAGAATTTGCTCCTCCTTCTGGGAAACTGCTCCCTCAGGGCCCCATAGGTTTGCCAGAGCCAGCTGAAACTTCGGCATTGCTAACTGCTTCAGGAGGTCAGACCCAGCCAGACCCAGGCTACTGTGCATTAGTACCTAGGGGTGGAGGGCAGGTGGGGCAAAGGAAGGGAGGGAAGAAACACAGAGAGAGAGAGAGAAGGGGACCCCATGTGTGCCACAAATCGCCTCTCTCCTGCACCCACCCAGGCACGAGTGTATGAAATAATTCCTCCTTTGTCTGCCAGCTGGCTTTCAAAGCTATGGGGATGAGCCTGCTGGACCTGTCTGGGAGCTTGTTAAACTGCACGGGGTAAGTCAGGGAGAGGGAGGGGTGGGGGAAAGATTAAAGGGCGAATACAATCTGTGTGAGGCAGTGGCCCTGACTCTAAAGAAGCAGATGATCTAAGGAAAGGAAGAGCTTCCCTCTAAGACCAGAGACTGCATGCAATGCAAATGACTCCGCACGCAGCTGCCTCTGGCAGGCAGCCACCCGCCTCCCAAAGAATAAAGTGAGAGCAACAATTCCCTCCTGAACCCCAAAGCTTAGTGACTTCAAACGGAAAAAGAAAAGTGACATGCTTTTTTCCCCCTTACCCCAGTGAACTCATCCATTCCCCAAATTGTCCCGATGACCTCAGCATTTGCAGCTGTGGTCTCCAAACTCTTCCCTCTCAATCCAGGGGATCACATCTGGTGCAGGGCCTCGATACCATACCTGGGGTGATCGTCTTTGAAAATGCAGTGCTTCATAACCCCTTTTACTCTAGCGGATGCAGCTGAGGGGCCTTGAAGTCTTCAGTCATGTTTTCTTGGGAGATGGCCCTCTGATCTTGGTGCAGTAAGGATTTGCAGGGAAGGACTGTGAAGCTAGGGTTAGTTTCGGGGAAGTTTTGATTTTTCACCTTTCTCTTCATGAGCAATTATAGGCCTGACCTGAGAAATGATATTGGCCTCTTTGAACCAGTCCTGCCTGTGTGTGCTTTATGGTCTGGCAAGGACCTCATTGATAATGGTAACATTATTGTCTATGTGCATGCAGATAATGACTCCAATCATTAAACTGACTTTAGAAAATTTCATGGAAAAATGGGCTCGAATTATTGATATTTGAGGGAAAACATAAATGTAGAAGGGGCTCCTTTTGTTATTGTGAGAATATCAATTCATCCTACCAATGTGGGAAAGAAATCTGGCAATTTTCTATATATCAACGGGCTGGGGATGTGGCTCAAGCGGTAGCGCGCTCGCCTGGCACGCGTATGGCCTGGGTTCGATCCTCAGCACCACATACCAACAAAGATGTTGTGTCCGCCGAGAACTACAAAATAAATATTAAAAAATTCTCTCTCTCCTCTCTCACTCTCTCTTTAAAAATAAATAAATAAACAAACAAATAAATAAATAAATTGCCCAGGCTAACCTTGAACTTTAAAAAAAAATATCAAGGGCACTAAAAATCCTCAGATACTTTGATGCAGATATTGAATGTCCAGAAACATCTCATACAGATGATGCAAAATGAACCAAACTATAGTATAAAACTTCAACCTAGTGTTATCACAGAAAAAAGAAAGAAAGAAAGAAAAACACCTCCACCACCACACAAAACACAAAGAACTTAATAAGTATCCAATATTAGGAGAAGAGCTAAGTCAATGATGTTGTATCCACACTGTGGAATATTATGCAGTCACTAAAAACAAGTGACATAAGTAAGTCTCTGATGCAATGCCTTGTTCATGTGATGCTGGAAAATGCCAGACTATAGAACATGATATCAATTTCAGGACTGGGAATATAGGTCAGTTGGTAGAGTGCTTGCTTTGCATTTACAAGGCCCTGGGTTCAATTCCCAGCACTTAAAAAACAAAAAAGCCTCAACTTCATACATGATAGATATGCAAAATATAATTAATATCTAAATGAATTTCACAGAAGTTGTGTTTAGGAGGGATTACTGATTTTTGTTTCTTTTAATGTATTTCTAGCTTTCAATTTTCTTTTTTCTCTTTTTTAAAACTTATTTCTTACGTAACAATAGTGGAGTGCATTACATTCATATTTTTTTTTGCATTACAATTCTTAATATACTTTTATACCACAACTTATCAAATCTCTGTTTGTATATATGGTATGTTGACACCAAATTCACATCTTCACACATGAATTTGTATAATGATGATCGTCTCCTTCCACTATCCTTGCTATTTCCCTTCTCTCTCCCTTTCGCTCCTACCCCTGCTTTCAACTTTCTATGGTAAGGATGTCTTAATTTTATAATTGGGGAAAATTTACATTAAAAAATCAAATACTTTGCAGGTCTGTGTCCTCGGCAGGGTCCTTGGTAATGGCCATAAAGTAAAATGGCACAGGTATTTGGAAGATAACATAAATGAATGAGCCAGGCCTGGTAGGAGAAAGTGGGAAACTGTAGGGAGCTGATAGTTATTATATCCAGCTGATGGTTATTATGAGGAAACACGGGTTGGCCCAGAGCTGCTGAATCTGATTTTCTTTTTTAACAAAAGTTTTAGTTCAAGATTTCTACATGAAATCTACTAAGTTTTAAATGAAGATATAAACTTACGGTTTAAGAAATCAGCTGCATTGGGCTGGGGATGTGGCTCAAGTGGTAACACACTTGCCTGGCATGTGACGGGGCACTGGGTCCAATCCTCAGCACCACATAAAAAGAAAATAAAGATGTCCACCGAAAACCGAAAAATAAATATTAAAAAATTCTCTCTCTCTCTTAAAAAATAAAAAAAAAATCAGCCGCATGTGTTGGGCAAAGAGGCCTGCCAGGCCTCCCTTTGAACGTCACCTGTTGGACAACACAAGTGTAGTCTTGGGGAGCTCTTCACCGGCCAGGGCTCCGGGCATTGTACCTATTTCATTACTATTAATAACACCACAGCAAAGAGCCTTTTGCATTTAACTTCGGCAATTAACTCCTGAATTTCAGATTCAAAAGATATGGCTATTATATTGATATTTTGGATATATATGGTCAAATAGTTTTCCAGCAAGTTCAAATTTATATTTCCTTTAACTGTTCATGAGAATACCCATTTTTAATACTATTTCGAGCATAGAGTCCAGTCAAACTTTTACCCATTGTTGATCTTAGAGAGGAAAATTTATATTGTTATATTTAGTCGAATTGACTTAATTAATAACATTAAGTAGATACCCTACATTTATTGATCTTTGGTATTTTTTTAACAAATTGTATGTTCATATTTTTTGCCTATTTTTAAATCGTCTCTTTAACTTTGTCTTATGGTTTGCTATTTTTTGTGTGTATTTCTCTCTCATGAATAAATGTCTTTAAAAAGTCATTTATATTTTAATTTTGTATAATGGAAAGAATTTTTAAATTCTTTGAACACTTTTAAATGGGAAATTCATTTTTCTTAGTAGAGTGCCTTGAAGAATCACTTAATTTATATATAGTCACTGTGTAATTTGTAAGAATTGTACAAATTTGTAGTTTGTAAGAAATAAGTATAATTTGTTAACAGTGAAACAAAGGGATAATCATACTCACTGAAGTGCTGATAATGTTAGAAAGAAGACATGATAACAAGAGAGACAAGGAGTTTTTTTTAGCATATATAATTCGTAAAGGATTACTATTGAATATATATGAATAACTCTTACAAATTGAGGGAAAAGAACAGAACACCAATAAAAAATAGACAAAAGATTTGAACACACTTCAAAAATAAAAAATCCAAATGGCTAAATTAAACATTTCAAAAACCTAATTAGATTTTAGATAAATGTAAATTAAAATATTAATAAAAACAAACCTATCAGACATTTGCTAATGCCAAATGCTTTTGAGGATGTGGAATATCAGGAATTGCCATAAATTACTGTGGAGACCATATGACCTCTGTGGAAAAATGTCTAGTGTAGACACATATCCTATGACCAATCATATATATGTTTCCCCCCAGGAATATGAATATATATTCCTAGAAACTTCATGCTTAGTATACACACACATATACAATAATATTCATCAAAATATCTTTTATAATTTTCCCTTAAATAGCCATCAATAATAGAGTACATAGATTATGATATGGAAAATTAGATAGCTGCAAACATGAACATATTAAAGTTATGTGCTCCAGCATGGATAAAGCTTATCAACATGTTTTGAGAAAGGAAATTAAGACACAAAGAACATATTCAGTATTATTCTATGAATAAAAAGTTCAAAAGAAACTAGATTATATGGTTTAGGGATGTTTACTTAGGTAGTAAAGCTATAAAGGAAAATAAGGAAGTAATGATAACAATTTTAGAATATTGGTTATTTCTAGCAGATGGAGTGGTGACTATGATGGGAAAAGGTGTGTGCATGTCCTAAAGTATCTGCAGTGTCTTTCTTGACCTAGTTATTTTTTGGTCTGTGTATTTTAAAAATACATATGACATTAAACATCAAATAAAAGTTTGAAGAGTAAGAAAAAAGCATAAAGGTGAAGAGACAGTGGTGAAAAGAAATACTGTGAGAGGATGAGCAAGATAGCACAGGAAGGAGCCAAAGCCTGCAGAAAAATATCATTAATTGTATATTCCAAGGCTGGGGTTGTGGCTCAGCAGTAGAGCACTCGCCTAGCATGTTTGAGGCCCTGGGTTTAATCCTCAGCATCACATAAAAATAAATAAAATAAAGGTATGGTGTCCAACTACAACCAAAATATAATTTTTTAAAAAAAAATATATATATTCCAGGTGTTAGGAAATACAGAGGAGTTTTAGGACAAAGATATTTAGTATTAAGTTTGGATTATAGTTATATCCCCTCTCATTTTAAACCTTTAATAAATTGTGTTAAATATGTAAATGCTTTGAATGAGGTTTGGGGGGTATCAAAGAAAAATAACCAAATTGGCATGAAACAGAAGGGGAAGTTTATGTAGATTTAAGTACAGGATATTTTGAGAAAGGTATGGAGGGGCCATGGGAATGTGAGTCCTAGAATGTGTACAGAAATGTTGGTGATGAAATGCAGAGTCCCATACAATCTGGAATGTGGCATAAGCCAAATGGATTTATGTTTCCAAATCTGATGCTTATAGATGTTGGTTTATGGCAGGATGTTCTCTTTCCCTTCCATTCAGAAATTTAAAACTCATTGGTAATAAATTTATAGCTTATTGGTATTTATATTTTGATCTCTGATTTTTCTTTTTTTTTAATTAGTTGCTCTTGACAATACAATGTATTTCTGATTTTCCTATGTGCTCAAGAAACATTTCTCATTTTAAGCCTTTAAATCCTCAATTTGCCTAAAATTCTACTTAGTTTAATTAAGGATTAGGGAGTGCCTAATTCTGTTTTTCAGAAAACTTGCTTAGTATTTTTCTTTGATATTTGAAAAAAACCTTTATTTAATAATGTATTGCATTTTCAGGTCTATATACTTTATTATATTTTTTTCATTCTATTCTTGTGCTCCTTCTATCTTTTGGATTTTATAGTTCTTTGGTAAAGTTAAAACTCTGACAGGAAAAGTCTTCCTTATTGATATTTTCCTGGCATTTCCCCTTTTCAAATACCCTCAGAATCATTTTGCTATGTTCCAAAACAAAACTAGAAAAAAACAAAACAAAACAAAACAAAAATCCTGTAGGACTACAAAAGAGAAGTTATTCAATTTATAGATTACTTTCATTTGTGATACAGAGTATTTTTATTTGAGAATGCTCTTTAATTACTCAGAGATATTTTGTGTGCTTTCTATTGAGATATTTGAGATATGTTAGGATAGTATAGATATATATCTATTAATACATGTATATATATCCTACATTATATATGTATATATGTATGTGTGTGTGTGTATATATATATATATATAACATACATATCTTCTCTAGAATATTTCTTGCTAATTTCAGCACTCATTATTAGTTTTAGAACCTAATTTAATAGATTAGCATATATATAGACATATATTAGCATATATATATAGACATATATTAGCATATATATATAGACATATATTAGCATATATATATATTAAAAGATTAACTGCATTGAGGGAGATTAATTGAATTTTAAAGCTTTAAAAATGCATTGTCATTTTTTTCCATTTAATAGAGAGTCTTCTCAAATTCTGTCCCTGAATTGACAGTCATTGTCTTGGATTGTAGGAGTTTTCAAGTTTATTTGTTGTTCTGTCCTTCCATAGATATTTCAGTACAAAGCTAGGGAGAATATCCTGGCCAGGCACTATTTTTTAAGCAAAAGTATGTTCTCTAATGAACAAATAATTAAATTTCAAGGTATACTTTATATTAAAGCTGCTCAGGGTAACAAATTTAATATGTTGCTTTATTTCAAATCATTCCTGTAATCTTAAATTAATGTGTACCTAATAGCCACTCATGTTTGCTTTTTGTATGCATATAATTTCAAGGTATACTCAATATACAAGGTGTGTAGCATGTTTTACCACCTATCCTGGTAGCTTTTCATTAAACTAAACTAAAGCAGAGATCTTGCTACTTTTATTTAATTCTAACTTTGGCCCTTTTATGAAAATCAAATGTCAACTGCCCAAGTGCAGGGATAGGAAAGTACTCAACTGTGTGCCCAGAGGTTCTTGAAGTAAAAGGTTGGGTAATTTATATGTTTAATATAAAGTGATTTAGAGCCTGGGGCTTTGATCCAATTAAGTAGAGAATCAAATTAGCTGGAGATTAAATGAAGATGGAATGAGGAGAAGTCTTGCTAGCTCTTGAGTTTTCTAAAGAAGGCTTTTGGAGAAAAGTGGTTCTCACCCTTGGCTGCACATGTTGGAATTACTCAAGGGGCTTTTAAAAAATTTGAGGCCCCATCCTATCCCAAGAAGATTCAGTTTAATTTGTTTGCTGACCAGCTAGGCTATCTGGAATTTGAAATTCTTCTCAACTGATTTTAACTTGCAGTTGTAGTTAAGAATAACATAGATCTCGGGCTAGGGATGTGGCTCAAGCGGTAGCGCGCTCGCCTGGCATGCGTGCGGCCCGGGTTCGATCCTCAGCACCACATACCAACAAAGATGTTGTGTCTGCCAAAAAAAACCCTAAAAGAAATAAATATTAAAATTCTCTTTCTCTCTCTCTCTTTAAAAAAATAATAACACAGTTCTCAAAATTCATAGAGCTAGATGGCCACTGAGGAACTAATTTTGAAATGTAGATTCCAGGGTTTCACCTTGACAGCTCCTGTCCTGGTACAGTAGGTGAGGGTAAGGCCTAGGAACATGCACTCCTAACAGAAGTCCATGTGGTTTCTGATGTAAATTGTTCATTCTCTACACTAGGATGTGATTCGTCTTCCTCCCTCTGTCTAACTTCAATCACCTCTCCGAATAGCATACTGTTCTAGTTAGCTTTTGTGTCTCTATGGCCAAAAGACCCAACAAGAGCAACTTAGGGGAGGAAAAGTTTATGTGGAGCTCATGGTTTAGTCCAGAGACAGCCAGTTCCAATTCCCTGGAACTCAAGGTGAGGCAGGACATTATGGAAAAAGAGTGTGGCGGAGGAAAATGGCTCAGGACATGATCCAGAATCAGAGAATGCTAATCTCAGCTCGCCAAACATATACCCCAAAGTTATGCCCCCATCAACCCACCTCCTCCATCACACCCCACCAGCCTTCAGTTAGCACCTATCAGGGATTAATTCACTGAGTGGGTTAAGGCTCTCATAACCTAATCATCTCACCTCTAACCTTCCTGCATTGTCTCTCACACATGAGCTTTGGGGTACACCTCTTATCTAAACAATAACACCTATCTCTCACTTTGTTGGGTTTGATTGTCCTGAGCTGTAGAAAGCTGAGTTCAGCATACACCTCTGTGCCTAGCACATTATCTTCTCTGATTGGTACCATGACCCTCTAATGTGTTTGAACAATATTCATAATTATTGGTGTACCCTTCTAAAGTAAGTCATGAAGTTTGATGTGTAGATGCTTTTAATTTAAATGTTTTCTGCTGAGAGCCTTACTCTTTATTATTTTTACTTCATATTTTTATGATCCACCCATATTGCTAAAATTAAATCCAATTCATTGCTACTTGCTGTGCAGTATTCCTTAGGGGCAACTGACCACTCTGTTTTTACTTACCCAGTTCCCTCTTGGATATCCAATTTGCCCCAAACCAACTGTCACAAGAGGCCATAATGAATATTCTCTTAGACATTTCCTGATGATCTAGGTGAGAATTTTTCTGAAATACATACCAAAGAATGAGATGTCCTCAACACAGGTCACAAACTTAGTTTCACCAGATAGTGCCAGAATGCTCTCTAGCTGGTTGTGCAGTTATACCTGCTCTTTGGCCTTGGATACTCACCAGCTATGATAATGTAGGTATTCTAAGGGGCGGAGAGGGGTGCGGTTCATGACCCTTTAAATCACACTGCCAGGAAAGGCACAATATTTGAACTCATGATGGGGGCGGGATGTGTGTGTGAGGGGGCAGGGGAGTGAAAAGGGAGTCAGGTTCTTGAGTTGTGATTCAACAAAAACCTGTAAGGTGTTTTTATGTTCACGACAACAATAAGTATGAAAATGATTCATGATTAAAGTGCTAAAATTAAATCCAATTACCAAATACCAGTGGTATTTTACAAACTAAAAGCAATAATAAATATTTTTACGAGTAGAGGTGAGAGATCCAAAGGTCTGATCTGTCATAAGAAAAATGAGCTATAAAACCTGGTGACTAAGCTGGGCATGGCACATGCCTGTAATACCAGTGGCTTGGGAGGCTGAGACAGGAGGACCTCGAGTTCAAAGCCAGCCTCAGCAAAAGCGAGGTGCTAAGCAATGCAGTGAGACCCTGTTTCTAAATAAAATACAAATAGCGCTGGGGATGTGCCTCAGTGTTCAAGTGCCCCTGAGTTCAATCCCTATTACCACTGCCCCCCATCCCCTGCCAAAACAAAAAACAAAAAACAAAAAAATCAAACCTGGTGACTACAGCTTGATCAGGTCAATTTTATGACCTTGAATGATAGGCATCCATTTGGAGGTTTTTGCTTTGGAGAAACTATCTTCAAAAGTCAGATAAAAAATATCACAATTTTAGAGAGCAGGGAATTCCCATTGAAAGGTAAGATTCCTGATAGCATGGAATAATAATCATGTTTAGTTAGTACCTTTTGAGAATTTATCATGTAGCAAGCACTGAGCCACACGATGTATAAACATTACCGAATCCCCATTAATCCTAAGAAGTTGATACGATCTTATTATCCCTTTTTTTAAAAGATGAAAACCCTAAGGCTTAGAGAACTTAACTCATTTGCTTATAGTCACACAGTTACTAAATAGTAAAGCCAGGATTTGAATCTTGGGTTTTGTTGTTACTTTCGATTCTAGATTTCTAGCTCATAATGAGTACAGAAAAAAAACAAAAGCCAAAAGAAAGCACTGGTTTGGAATGAGCCAAAAGGTTCAAGTTCTCACTTTGTCTATAACTTGCCAGGATATGGTGCTGGTAAATTATTCAACCTTCCTGAGCCTCACTTTTGGCAACTGTACAGTGGGGCCAGCAATCTATCTTTCATAAAGTCGTGAGCATGAATGGGCACCATGTGTGGCACATAGTAGATGTCTAATAAATGTTATTGTGTTAAATCTCTTCTTCCAGCCTCTGGTATATTTATATATTTATTGAATAGTTGATAGATTAAATAGATTAAAATCTTTCAGTTATTATCTGAAGTTCCACCTAGATTAATTTGGTAGGGTGAAGATCTGAGAAGGGGGAGAGATGTAGTTAAGGGGCCCTAAAGAGATTGCCAGAGGCCACCCTGGTCTAGTTTGCAGTTTCCCTGAAGACTTCCCTGGCTGCTGCCCCTTCTTTACACCATCAGTGAGTTACCTGACTGATCTCCAGCGAAGGAGAAACAAAGACGGCAATGGAGCAGCCAGACACAAGCTCATTTTGCCTCCTTCCCTGGGCCTCATGCAGGGGGTGTTGTGGGTTCACACAGCCAAGAGCCAATGCAAGCTCTCCCAGGGAACTGCTGGAGAGGAAATTAATTAACCCCTGCCATGGCTCCCCAGCAGGGGGCCGGGAATTAAGCTGTCATTCCTCCTGGATGCTTGGATCAGCCCCCCTCTGGCTGGCGCAGACTCTGAATGAAGGACTCATCTGCCCTCCCCTCCTGGCTGCCCCTGCCCTTAGACTGAGAATGCCGCTCGCTCTGAGCAGGTAAGCTGGGCATTCCCTTTCAGAGGCAGAATTGTGCAGTCACTGCCACTTGTTTCTAGGGTTGGAAACTCAGGAGAGACCTCTTCCAGGGGGCTCAGAATCGGCTACCCGTAGCTAAAGTAATGCGATTTGCAGAGACCTTGAGAAAGTAGCGTTAGCTATGGACACCAAGGAAACTGTGCAGCGTTTGAGATTCCCTGGCATCTAGACCATTGTTAGCTCTCCAAAGGGAGGCTCATGCCATGTGGAATTCAAAGCTGCTGAGAGCTCCACTTTTAATGAGATCTTTCAAAGGGAATAGCTCAAATGGTCCATCAGAATCGTAATGTCAGGTGGATTTCATGGTCCAGACAGATCTGACGTTGTCTCCTTTCTTTCTTTTTTTTTCTTCTTCTTCCCTTTCTTTAAGGTTTCCCCATAAACCAACAGTAATAAAAAAATTACTTAAAGTTCTTCTGGGAAGGTATTGATTTATTAATAGAAGCTACTGGTTTTCTGCATCAATGGCCGCAGGGACTCTCACTGTGTGGTTGTGATGGCTGGCTTTCCCCACCAAGCCTCCAGAGCTCCCCGCAGTCGATTTATCAACACAGGATGACAACTTCATTGTTGTTCTTTGGAAACTTTGGCTCTCAAGAACTGCTTGGGGTTTTAGGGTAGGGAGATGCCTTAGGGGGAGTATTCTTGTATGGAGTAGTAAATCCTCTTGAAAAATGCTAGATCTTTTGAAAACTCAGATAGAACCAACTCCTTGCTTTCTTGCCCCCTCCTCCTCCTCCACTCCACCCTCAAAGATGTATGTTCCTTTCTGGAACTTTCTAAAACCCAATCAATAGAAATAAAGCCTTTCTGGCAGTCTAGGACTGTGGGAATTTTGCTTGGGTAACCCAGATGTTATCACATTCCCCAGCTTGTGTGAAGGAATTCGCATTAATATAAATAACTCAGATGTCCTACTTGTACTAATTTTTCAAAGCTGCTGTAACAAAGTGCCACAAGTTTGCCGACTTAAAACAGCATATATTAATTCTCTTATAGTTGTGGAGGCTAGAAGTTCATGCTTAGTTTCACTGGGCTAAAGTCAGGTGGCAGCAGGACTGGTTCCTTGGGAGGCTCCAGGGGAGAATGTTTCCTGGCATTTCCCAGTTCCTACAGCTGTCCCCATTCCTCTGTGAATGGCTTCTTTTTGTGTCATTCCATCTTCATCTGTTTTCATTTCCCCTACTCTTTGGACTCTGACGCTCCTACCTCCCTCTTATAAGGACCATTGTGATTAGATCAAGCCCATGTAGATAATTCAGAATAATTTCCCCAAGATCCTAATTTAATAACATTGTACCATATCAAGTAACACCCCCAGATATGGGGGATTAAGATGTAGACAGAACTGAAGGGCCATTATTGTGACCACCACACTCTCCTTGCTCCCATTTGTTCATTCAGGACTTTAGCTCCTGCAGTTACCGCACCCCCACCCCAGATGTCGTTTGGAGTCGCTATGCATGTCCCCATCCCACATAGGCCCACAAGAGACTCCCTTACAGCCAGCCCACTCCTCAGAAAGTGAGCTAAAGATCACATCCAAGGGGTTCCTGATCCAGAAGTGCTGGATCCAGGCAGAGACATGGAGAGTGTTTTTCTTTCTGATTTAGGGCTGCACTTTGTCCCCGGGGCCTCACAAGCATTGTTTGTGGCAGGAGTTCTATAAGGCGCTCCCTTGAAAACAGCTTCTTGCTCAATAGCTTGCTTTCTTCCTGGGAATGGAAAATCAATCCAAGAGGCCAGGTGGGGATCAGACACAATACGCTGCCAGACTTAGCTCCTGTGATGTGCCAGGCACTCTTTTATTGCTGGGAATTAGAGATAAAAGACAATTTTGCCTCCTGAGTTTCCTCACAGTCTCCCATTAAGGCAAACTTCTCACACTTTCATGAGCAGAGGTATCACCTGTTTTTTTTTTTTTTTTGTACCAGGGATTGAACCTCGAGGCACTTAACCAATGAGCCACATCCCCAGACACCTTTGGTAATTTATTTAAAGACAGCATCTCTCTAAGTTGCTAATAATACTCATGATCCTTCTGCCTCAGCCTCCCAAACTGCTGGGATTACAGGATTATACCACTGCACTGGCTCACCTGGGGTCTTGAGAAAGTGAAAGTTCTGATCCAGTGGATCTGAGGTGGACCTGGAGAGTCTCAGTTTCCTAAAACCCCAAGTAGCAAGGCTGACCATCCACAGCTGGTTAATTATGATGTGGTCCAAGTGCTTTGCCACAGAATGCACAAAGGTTGTGTGTGCAAAGGAATGCACCTAGCCAAGGCTGGGAGGAAGGAAAATGATTCCTAGAGGAAACAGCCCCTGGAAAGTGTCCTAAGTTTGATGGAAACCAGGCAAAGGACTGGGAATGGAGACAGGAAAGATCTAGAACAGCAAGAAGAGAAGCACAACTGTAGCAGAGTATAAGATGGGAGGCTGGCACAAGGTGAGGCTGTTGAGCCAAGCAATGTGAGTCTGATCATGTAGAACACATTCCACTCCAAGCTTACAAATTGGGACGTCCTTGAATAAATAATGGAGGGTGAGGGAGAGGAGAAAATGGAGCCAGAGAATTGTCTCTGTTACTGGCTGTTCTGAAGTGTCCACCTGGTTTTGTTTGGTGTTATGGTTTGGATATGAGATGTCCCTTGAAACTCTCATATGGCAATGCAGGAATAATCAGAAGTGAAATTATTGGATTATGAGAGCTGTAACCTAATCAGTTGATTAACCTACTTGACAGATTTATAATTCAAATGGATTACTGGTGATAACTGTAGGTAAGTGGAGAGGAAGCAGGTCCCTGGGGGTGTGTCTTATGGATGATATTTTGTCCTTGGCTGTTGTTGCTGCTGCTGCTGCTACTGCTGCTATTCCTCCTCCTCCCTGTCCTCCTCCTTCCCCCTTCTCCTTCCTCTTTCTTTCTTTCTCTCTCTCTCTCTATCTCTCTCTCTCTTTCTTTCTTTCTTCTTTCTTTCTCTCTTCCTCCCTCCCTCCCTCCCTCCCCCCTCCCCCCTTTCTTTCTCTCCCCCACTCCTTTCTGGACGCCATGAGCTGAGAGTAGCTTTCCTCTTCCATTCCCTTCCTCCATGATCTGCTTTACCTCGGGCCCAGAGGAATGGAGTTGGTTGAAGGTGGACTGAGACCTCTGAAACTGTGAGCCCCAAATAAAATTTTCCTCTTCTAAGTTATTCTTATCAGATCTTTTGGTCACAGCAACAAAAAGCTGACAGATACAACTGGAAAAATCACAGGATAGTTAAATGAATGATAGAAAAACATTGCTTTTAAAATATAAGCCTCATGTAGAACTCCTGAGCGTGTCAAGGCAATACTGTATTTGAGGTCAGCCAAGGTCTGTTCTATTCCATGATGGTGGCAGGAGATGAGCCAGGTTTTGATACCAGTGGAAATGATAGTGTCTGGGTAGGGTGGAGTGGGATTCAGGACCAATTGTGCTGGCACATGGGGGAGGGCACTGTCTCAAGGCCTTTTGGCCACACTGCTTCTTCTCAAGTCTCCTCATCTTAGTCCTAACCTTTGAAAAGTTGTAGTAAAGTGCCGCTTTTGTAGAGTGTGCATGGGTCCAGAGCTCAAAACTTGAAAGGGCTGAGTACTTTCTAATGAGAAGCCATTAGTAGAGGTGATGCTAGACTTATGTTCTGAAAACCACTATTCTTCATCCTTCTAGTTCTAATATCTGGGGCCACTTGTCTCTTTTTTTCTATTCCCTCCAGGCCTGTCTCTGGCTCTTAGGACTGATTTGACACTGGATTTGTCTTGATTCTGTGCTTTTACTGCACTGAATTCTCTATATTGTCTACGCATCCAAAAGTTATATAATCTTCAAGACTCAAACACTTTATGAATCTGTTTCTGCTAATATTAGGTGAGGTAAAGTGCCTCCCAAAGACACATGTGCCAAAGTCTTGATCCCCAATGCAGCAAGCCCTTCAGAGGAAGGGCTTTTGGGAAATGGTTAGATTGTGAGAGCTCTGACCTCATCAGTGGATGAATCCAGTCTGATGCCCAACTCTATACTGGTTTCTTATACTGCACTTTCTATAGATATTATGTATGATGGTTTCGGCAAGGACATAACCAAAATATTTATTATTTAAAAAATTATTTTTAATTGGCACATAGTAACTGTACACATTTATGGAGAACAGTGTGACATTTTAATACTTGTATACAATGCATAATGAACAGATCAGGGTAATTGGTATGTCCATAATGTCAGACATCATCTCTTTGTGTTTGGAACATTCAAAATCCTCTCTATTACCTATTTTGAAATATTCAGTTAACAGTTGTCAATCATAGTTACCTCCTAGGCTGCAGAACATCAGAAGTTATTCCTTCTATAATGCTGAATTCCTGCTACATACTCTTTACTCATCTTCTAGAGCTCCATTCCTCCCTTCCTCATACCCTTTCCAAACTCTGGTAACCACTCTTCTATTCTCTTTGTGACCAACTTTTTAGCTTTCACATGTAAATAATAACACGTGGAATTCATCTTTCTGTGCCTGGTTTATTTTACTTAACATAATGTCATCCAGATTCATCCATGTTGTTAAAAATGACAGATTTTCATTTTGTTTTAAGACTTAATAATATGGCCACAATATTTATTAAGATCCTCATGAAAAGTTTGGGACACAATGGATGACTGCAAGTGTATGGCATTGTGATTGGTTAATTCAATGTAATTAATGGATATTGATTTATGATTTAAAATCATCTTAGAAGGAATGCTTTAGTTATGTGTGTCTCAAACTCTCTCTTTGGTCCAATAATTTTTAACAATACTTAAATAAAAACATGAACAACTGGTGTATCAGGTAATATTAGCACACAGTAACTCAGATGTACAACACTGTCATTTTTTTTCTATATTTGACTTTAGTTTTGCTCTTAACCTGTCATCTATCCTAGAACACACAATCCATTTTATTCCATTTCACAGGCTGTTGTTTTTTTTCTAGTCAATTTAAGTGTAGGTATCTCATTCATTTTCAGGTAAAGCACGATCTTTTGTGACTCTCTTTTTCTCCCAGCTGCTGGGAACGGGGTACAATACCTTAGAATCATTGACCTAAAGACACCCACTGCTCTGGGGTACAATACCTTAGAATCATTGACCTAAAGACACCCACTGCTCTGAACCGCAGAGCAATCTGTGAGTGAGTGTTTTCCAGATAAGCAAGACACAAAACCCCTGGGCTCTGAGTCTTCTTCTACCTCTTCAGAATTTTAATGGTCTCCTTTTCCAACTGCCCTCTAAACTTGAGTTTCTAAGTTGAGATATTAGAAAACTTGGTGGGAGATGGAGCAGTTGGAGGTGGTCATAATTATTCACTTCACCCACCTGAAGGTCCAACTCTGTAAGTGATGAATGTGATTTTGCACACAGGTCTAATCTCAAAGCTTCAGGTATCATAATAGTGTGATGCCCAATAAATGGCAGGTATTCTGAGCATCCTCTTAGGTGTTTGGGTTAAGAAAACAATTGCTAATTTGTCTGAGCTTCCTTAAGAAGCCCTGAACCTGTCCTCTTGCTGGAGAACTCTTCAGTTGTATCCAACATACCTCCTAGCATTTACATCACACATGAGACCTAGAAGAATCAGCTGTTTCTCTCTTATGAGTGATTTGATGTCCATATCCCCAAGTGTCAGGAGCATGCCAGGTGACACTTACTGAAAGGGTAACAAAGCAGGGTCAAATGTCAAGCTGGGAAAGCTCTGCCAAGTTTACCTTTGGGGCACAAGTCTATTCCTCTTTATCAGCAGTTTTTTCATCTCGAGTTTGCTATTTTGCAAAGGATGGCAGCCTAAACTGAGTTCCTGAGAGGTGAAGTAGGGGAAGATAGAGAAAGGAAATCCACAGCTAGCATTTGTCTCATTAAAATCTGTCAAAGTCAGAGGAACAGAAGGCAGCAAAGAGCTAAAATCAGATGTCACTAGCTTTCAGAATATGTTGACATGTGGGGGGAGCAAACTGTAGTGACAATGTGCCCTTCAGCTGCCTTGGATCTTAGCTGGGAATAATAAAGCCCTTTGCAGGCTGCATCAGGGAGGCAGACAGTAGTCTAGCACCCGAGCACAGGAGGTGCAAAGGACAGTTACAGCTGATGGAGACAGGACCTTAACAATGACTCCTGTCTTTGAAGAAGCATTTTCTCTTGATGAAATCAGCTTAGGAAAACAGTGTAATTTTGTTCGCAGGAAAGCTGGGTTCACCATGAGTACCTTAATCACCTCTTTTACCTGTACATGTAAGGTTGAAAATATTTACATTTATATTAAAGGGAAAAACAGAACCCCATCCATCCAGACTAATAATTTACTTAGAGTGGACAACAGAATGTTGGCTTGTATAAATGTGATGTTACAGTGGGAAAAGTATGGAGTCTGGAAGTGAATGGAGAGCTGCGCAAATCCTGGCTCTCTACTTACTGTGCCTCCTCAGCAATTTATGTAATTTCGGTTTCCCTCATCATTGAAAGTGAGATGCTTTTGATATTATTTTAAAATAATCTGCTTTTCAGATTATTGTGAACATTTATACAGTAGTGTAAATGTCATAAAAATATACTGTACATAATGTAATAGGCACTCAATAAATGCTAGTTTTTTTGCCTTGTGTATTTTCTTTATAATTTAGAATCTATTTTAACTAATCATTGTTTTAGAATCTATTTAATCTATTTATTATTCACGTGTATCTTAAAAGCATCTACTTAGTACTAGAAGGTACTACAGGATTGAATTTTGTTCTCCAGTTTACCGTCTTATTTGGTAGGTTTCCAAACCACCATTCACTTCCCCTCAAGACTTGATTAGGTCATATAACCCATATGCACACCTCTACCTGAGCTCCTACTCCTCAGGAAAAAGGAGCATTTGTACTTCTTTGGCTGTTCTGACCTGAGCTTTTAGAGGAGATATTGTTCTGTTGCTACAGGGAAGATAAAGTAGGTCCTGGGGGAGAAGTAATTTACAGAAAGGAAGTGAAGATTTCCTTCTATAAATGGTGAGCAGGAAAAAGATGAAGAAAATATGGTAGTTACATAGCTTTTGGTGACCATTTAAAAAAACCAGAACTCAGAAAATCTGGTCTGATAAGGTCTGTTTTTATTTTTGAAAGTTTAAATACAATCTTATGAAAATATAAAACTTAGGTTCACACACATATGTTTAAAAATGGCCTATATTGTGAAGAATAATAGTAAATGAAAGTAACACACACATAGAACTGTGTAAAAATAAGTTATCAGTTAATTTGATACTTGCTATGGAGGCACACAGTTAAAATAACCAAAATAGATGGTTCTGTGAATCCGTCGCTCTTTTAAAATGGTAAATTCATTACTTTAAAGTAAATATACATTTTTATTTGTTCTCTGACCATACTGAGAGGAACCTATTTAGCCTCAAAAGTTGAATTCTGGGCCCATAAGCAAAATATCAGCATGGTTCCCTTTTCCCTTGATTAACATGAACTTGTTGTTGTTACATGCAATAGCTAGACCAAACTAGTAGAGGTAAAATGTCAAAAGTCAGGTCAAATGGCACAAGTCAGAAAGAAAAATGTACTGGAGGGATAATGGAGCATCTCTCAGGCTGACGAAGAATGGAGGACGCACCTGGAGTAGGGCAAGCTCTCAGCTCTAGGGTACAAGCACCACCCTGAGACTTGGGCCATCGCTTTGAAGTTCTCTCCCTCTACTTGCTGACTTGTTTCTCCCTTACTGTGTGTCCTCTACAGTGTGGAAAAGAAGGCTGTGCTGGCTCTTCCTGAGCCCAGTATATTTCTACCACCTGGTAGGGCTATAGACCTCCCGTCTAGCTGAAGATTCAGGAAGGACAGTCTGGTGATCTGGCCTTGTTACATGTCGCACTCTCCCATCCAAATTGCCCTTCCCAATGCTCACCCTGCCCTAGGCTCCGTTAACCAGGACCAGGGCCTGGAAACCGGAAACACAGCAGCAGCTCCTAGGTGGAGGGCAGTAGTTCTGGGCAGGATTAACTTGTATATGGTCCCATTAGTATTAGTTCCTTAAAGGGAGTGCCAGCCTTTATAAGTTGTAGTTTTGCCTGTTTCCAGTATAAAATCATCTGTTCTAAAGACACAGCAATGGAGCCCTTATACCTGGACTTGAGTCCTGCCCCCTGACCACTTACTAGTGGTATGACCTTTGGCAAGTTGCTTGACTTTTTGGGGCCTTAGTTTCCTCACTTATAAAACTGCTGTTTCTTACTGCATGAGGTTTAGGTGATGATTACAGGAATTATAACATCTAAATCTATGTGCAGAAGAAGGTCTGGTGCATTGCAAATGTTAATAAATACTGCTACTGTTAAAATGAATGAGAAACAACAGTAAGGAAGTTCTCTGCCCTCCCCTCTCTGTCCTCCACACTCACCTCCCACTTGAGATAACTGTTAGAAGCTTGATGTCTATTTCTCCAGATTTTTCAAGCTTATGTTCATGGGTATATATTTAATGGGCTTATTTATAGATTTTGCAAATTGCTTTTTTCAAAAAAAATTTAGCTTCTTTTGATTTCAACACATCATAGATCAAGACTCATCATTTTCTCAGACTAGTGAGGGGAAAAAAATAGATGTAGAAATGGATGTTTATATGCAAAGTAGACCTAAGACCCATAGTCATCAATGTCTAGTAACTTCCTCATTTATATCCCTGGCTGAATTCCTGGAAATAAAATTTATGCATGTTCATCAGCATCTATAGCTGGCATTCTCATCTGCAAGATAGTGCACTGTGTTCTCAAGCCATTACATTTCCAGGCCCTCCCAGAGTTTATTTCTAGTGAAAGAGATTACAGGAAATTATTTTAATGACTGCATTCCTGAAAGAGGTTTCTTATTACTCTCTAAAACCTTTATTGACCTCTCTTTTTATATGTGAAATTTCAGTTAGAATATTCTCTGACTGGGGAAATGCAAATCCAAAACCATAATGAGATATCACCTTACCCCAATGAGAATAGCTAATATGAAAAGGACAGAAGAGAACAAGGGCTGGTGAGAATACAGAGAAAAGGGAATCCTTGCACACTGTTGGTTAAATTGATTATATAATTTATTGATTTTATAATTTATTTCTATAATAGTTTGAATTTTCTCTTTTACCTACAACTTGATTAATAAAATATTTTATAAATTATGAGGGGAATGGTATTTTAATTATTTGATTTATTAATAATTTATAGTTTAAAATTATAATCAAATAGAATGATCAATTATATCTCTACTTTTATGAAACATTGATTTTTTTAAATGAAATAATAATAGATTTTTATGAATGTTGCATATATGCTTGAGAAGAAGGAATATTTTTTTGTTATAAAGATATAACATTTGATACATAGTCAAATTTCTAAATGTTGGTTTCTTTCTATCCTTCTTTTTGTCTACTTGATATCAAAGAGTTGTGAGAGTAGGATGTTAAAGTCTTTCATCATTAATGTGTTTCTTCATATTTCTCCTTGAGGAGTGAGTAATTATTCTTTACATAGGTGTTCACTGTGTCATTTGGCACGTAAATATTCATAACCATTATATGTTCATTGAAAATTGCAGCTTTTAGCACTGCAGAGTTTTATTTTTAGTTTTTGCTTTTTAAAAATATGTTTTCAAAAATTTTCAGTTATCTCTTGATTAAAAAGATATTCAGTCTCTTAAGCCAATAGTTAATAATAAACGCAAAGAAATGTGGAAAAAATACAATTTGTTTTGAATTCTGTTGCTTGATATTCAGATTATAACTTTTGTAATCTATGGCTTCTATTATCTAGTAAGTCATTGTCCATTCCTTTATTTTTGAACTTTTTGAATTACCTTATTTAGGTATGTATCTTATATTCAGCCCAGAGTTACAGGTTGTTATTAGCCAATTTGAAAATGTTTTCTTTGAGTAAGAAAGTCAAGCCTATCTACATTTTTTGTTATTACTAATATTTGTTTCAATTCTGCCATATTATTTGATATTATAATTGCTGTGTGTATTAGTTTATATTTATTGTGGTTATTTCTCCAATAATATAATTTCTACATAATTTTGTTATATTTAAAATTTTGCATGTGTGTTGTATTTATTGTTGATTTCATGCATATTTCTCCTTTTTAGGGCCTTTTGTCCTCATTCTTATTTAATCTTTTATTTTTTGTTCTGCTGGTATTAAAAGGAAGTTACCTCCTGAATGTTCACCTATGACCTATACAATGGTAAATAAGGTTATTTTATTTTTCTCTCCTTTCTCTCTTTCTTTTCCTCTTCCTCTCCCTATTTCATCTCTCTTTGGGGAACATTCTTCTACTTTGTCAGAACATAAAATATTTACACACTACTTTTTTCCTCCTATACTCATCATTGTTTTAATTTGAGCTCTAAAATCATGTATATTATTTGCTTTATCAGTTCTTTTTCAACATTTTTCAGTTATATGTTCGTTAAAAAGATACTCATTCTCTTAGTTAAAACAATCCTTAGCAAGAAATACAGAGCAGGAAGCCTCACAATACCAGACCTTAAATTATATTGCAGAGCTATAGTAACAAAAATAACTTTGAATTGGCACCAAAATAGGCAAGAAAACTAATGAAACAGAATAGAATACATAGAAACAAACGCACATAAATACAGTTAATTCATATTAGACAAAGGTGCCAAAAAACATAGATTGGAGAAAAGATAGCCTTTTCAACAAGTGGTGCTGGGAAAACTGGAAATTCATATGTGGTAAATGAAATTTAACCCCCATCTTTCACCCTGCACAAAACACAACTCAAGTGGACCAAAGACCTAGAAATTAGACCAGAAACCCTGCACATATTAGAAGAAAATGTAGGACCAGCCCTCTGGCATATAAGCTCAGAAACTGATTTTCTTCATAAGATCCCTAAAATGCAAGAAGTAAAATCAAGACTCAATAAATGAGATGGTATCAAACTAAAAAGTTTCTTCATAGCAAAGGAAACAATCAAAAATGTGAAGAGAGAGACTATAGAATGGGAGAAAATCTTTGCTGCTTACCCTTCAGATAGAACATTAATCTTCAGAATATATAAAGAACTCAAAAAACTTAACACCAAAAAACCAATCAATAGGCAAAAGAACTGAACAGATTTTTTTCAAAAGAAAAAATATGAACAGTCAACAAATATATGAAAAAAATGTTCAACATACTTAGCAATTATAGACATGCAAATTAAAACTACTCTGAGATTCCATCTCACTCCAGTCAGAATGGCAATTATCAAGAATATAAGTAACAACAAATGTTGGCAAAGATGTGGAATAAAAGGTACATTTGTACAGTGCTGGTTGAACTGCAAATTTGTGCAACCACCCTGGAAAGCAATGTGGAGATTTTTAGAAAACTTGGAACGACCATTTGACCCAATTATTCCACTTTATATCCAAAGGATTTAAAATAAGCATACTAGAGTGACAGCCACATCAATGTTTATAGCAGCACAATTCACAATAGCTGAGTTATGGAACCAACCCAGATGCCCATCAACACATGACTCGCTAAAGAAATTGTGTATATATACAAAATGGTATATTACTCAGCCACAAAGAGGAATGACTTTGTTACATTTGCCAATAAGTAGATGGCTCTGGAGACTATCATGCTAAGTGAAATAAGTCAATCCCCCAAAACCAAAGGTTTGAATGTTTTCTCTGATATGTGGAAACTAAATCACAATAACGGAGGGGAGGAAAAGAAGAAAAGTTCAGTAGATTAGACAAAGAGGAATAAAAGTAAGTGAGGGGGAATAGGAATAGGAAAGACAATAGAATAAATCTAACATAATTTCCCTATGTACACATGTGCAAGTACCTAAGTGGATCCCACCATTGTTCCCACCCATAAGAATAGGGTCTATTCTAGATAGAATATATAGACTATATCTAATTAGAATAAGATATATTCCATGCTTGTACAATTTTATCAAAATAGATTCTACTGTAATGTATAACTAAGAAGAACCAATTAAGAAATAAAATAATAAAAAGATGATCATTATCTAGTATATCCATCATGGTGAAAATTGTTTCCTGGGTTCAGAAGTGAAAAATTCTTAGATATTACAATGATATATAACCTTTCAAAGGATCAGAAGATCTATGCAAATATGCTGCCCTTGGGAAATATTAGAAACTTTATAGTGATGGGAACAAGTGTCTAAAAGGGAGGCAGAGGGTTGACAAACACTATTCTTCTAGAATTTTCAGTAGTGGCTCATGTTTATAATATTCCTTGAGTTACCAGATGTTCGAAACTATTTTTCTCTGGTCTAGGTACTTGAAGCAAAAGTTGCCTATACATAAAATTCTTGACTTGTGTACTTCCTTTCCTTGAATTGCTTGAAAATTCAGTGAGACAGTGGCCATATTTTGTATTTTGTTTCTAGGAATTTTGATGCCAAGTTATTTCTCTCACCTCATGGATAGTTTGATCATTTTATCTAAAATTCCCTTAGGATTTTTTTCTTTATCGTAAACAGAATAATTTTACTAGTGTAGGACTATTAGCTGATCAGAATAGTTCTGATTCTATTTCTCTTGATATCTGATGGATCTTTCAATGCACAGATTTAAGTGCTTTTTTATTTTTGGAACATTTTATTTGGTAATAATTTGAGTATTCATTTCTGTCCTGTAGTTTGCCGTTCCTTACTTACAGACTACAATTATATGAATTGTATGAATTATATGAATGTTTGACCTTCTTTGCCTTCTTTTCTCTCTAAAGTTTTTTACTCCCCCACCCCACCCATTTTAAATTTTTCTCAGTTGTTTTCATACCTTTCTTAGGTACCTCTGTTTTAGTCTTTTTAGGCTATTATAAGAAGAGTGGGTAATTTATAAAGAACAAAAATGTATTTCTCCAAGTTCTTCATGATGAAAAGCATAAGAGGAAAGTGCTGGTAGATTTGGTAACTGGTGTGGGCTCCATTCTTCATAGATGGTGGCTTCTATCTGTCCTCACTTAGCAGAAGAGACATAAGGAGAAAAATGGTAAATAGGTTCACTTAAACCCTTTTGTAAAGACATTAATCCCATTCCCGAGGGTGGAGCCCTCAGGAACTAATCATTTCCCAAAGGCATCTTAATACCATAACCTTGGAGCCTTCAACACAGGAATTTTGGAGCAATATAAATAATTAATTATAATTAATATAAATAGCATAATATAAATATAATTAATATAAATTATTAATATAAATAATTAATCATAATTAATATAAATTAATATAAAATTAATTATAATTAATATAAATTAATATAAATATAATATAATTAATATGAAAATTTCACTTTAATCTCTTCTCTCATGTGCAGCTGTTAATTTATTCTCATTTCTGAGATTGTTTTGTCTTTTCCTTCAGCTTTTTTTCTAGATTTCAACAATATGTATTGCATTTATTCCTAGTTTTTTCCTACGTTAATGTTTAGTTCTCAAATTGATTATCAGTATAAGAATTTTTTCTAGATGGTTTTTTGAAGATATTTAATTCATTTCGAGGTTAGTTATGGTTTTCTTCTGCATTATGGTTTATTGTGGGGAGAATTTTTCAACTGAAGCTCATTTTTTTTTTCTTGTTTTCATCTTAGGATCTTCACATACAACTGGATTCCTTTTTATATTTTATTCCTAGGCCTCTTGTGAACAGGGTTCCTAGTTTCAAGAGTACTTTCTTTTTTATTACCAGGAAATGTAGTTTCTTTACTGGATTATACTGGCTGCAGTGGGGATAGCAAGAGATGCATCTTATTCCTCTAATTTCAATAGGATTAAAATTTTCATCTTTCTCCTCTTTACTTCTATTTTAACTGCCCTATTTCTTAAGGTCACCATATTTTCTGTATTTATCTGACTGTCCACCAAAAGCATTGCTTTTCTGAGGTTGCCACCTCTAACATCTTTCACTTTTAAGCCTTTCCCTTCAGGTATTGTTGTGATATATCAAGTCCCAGATTTGTGTCCAACATCTTAGCATTTGATGTTGGATTTTTACCATTTTGAGAGTGTGTTTTTTGCCTCCTCATCTTTTACATGAAACATCTTAAGTTACCTTATTCTACTCTCAGTACTCATAAATACGCAATGGCAATGAAGCTCTGTAGAAATTTTAAAAATTGGTATTATTTCTTTTAGAGAATCTAAAAATTGTGGTATATTCAGTTAATGCTAAATGTGTGGGTATTATTTGGCACTTTTCTTTTCTTTCTTTTTTTTTTTTTTTTGGTTCTGGGGATTGAACTCACAGCCTTGTGCATGTGAGGAAAGCACTCTGCCAACTGAGCTATATCTCCAGCTCTATTTATTACCTCTTGTTGATCATATGGTTTGTGTGAAGATTTGGTTCAGATGGTCATAATTATTAATAGGAAACAGTTTAACAACTTTGTTGTGTTTTGTATTTATTCTATGTCTTTCCTGATTATTTATCAAAGATACTTAGTGGATGTACAGTAAATTAGTTGATTTAAGAAAATTGTAATGAATCTTTCTTTAATATTATTTTTTCCTTGTCTTATTGCTTTGGATAGAGTGATAGTGGCTTTAATAAGTATTCTACTCTTAGAATCAATCATTTCTCCTGATAGCCACTCTTAATTGCAATACCAATTATAATTTTGAGTCTGGCAAATAAAAACATTTCATTCCTTTACCTTTGTATTGAATATTTAGGTTATTGACTTGGAAAATGTTAATGATGTGTTACAATGCTACAGTAATAATTACCTTTAAAATAGAAATTACTCTCTTATACTTAGTTCTAAAGTAAGGTGTAAAACTCTAAAATGCAGGTAAATTCTAGATTTTGGTTGGACATTTGATAGGCAAAAATGTTGTGTACGCTTCAGAATGAACAGGAAATGAAAAGAAAACGCTATGATATGACTAGCAAAAAGGAAATTGCTTCTTTTCTTTTGAATTATGGTGGGAGTTTAGCAACACGTGTGCCTTGGGTGAAGTAGTGACAAATAAAAGATTTGGGATGGTCCTGTGGTTTCCAAAACAGCAAATAATAAAGATGTTACAAATAGGAGCCAGCAGGGAAGTGAGGCTGGCTCCAGGGGACTAGAAAAATGAGGTCTTCATTGAAATGAGGCTGATAGAAAATATCCTGGGTCGTTTTATAGATTCACCAAATGACATGGAGCATTGAGAAACTGTGAGTTTTAGAACAGAATCAGATGCTCCTCAGGGCCTTGAATGTATGCTCTAGAGAAGGAGTATGGTGTCAAGATTTGTGAGCTAAATTTGTTTTGCCTAATTAGGTCACCTAGGAATACTGAGAATCTATGTGCATTTTGCCCAAGTAAAGTTTGACATGAATATCATACAATATTTTCTGTTAATTACATTTCTCAACATAACATTGTGGTAAGAGTGCTTGTATTTTATAAAATCTCAGGAGTAATAGTAAGGGAGAACACACCATCCAGTAATATTTCGCAAAACTAATTACCTGAGGGAATTCAGGAAAATTTGTGCAGATGGATGCACTACACAGGTAATAAGCTCTTCTAAAAGATTAAGTATTCTAATTACAAAGCAATTATTATAATGCATGACAATTTTAAATTCGTCTCATTTTGTGTGCCATTTAGTTTTTATTGGAAAGCAAAACAAAACAGATAAGAATTTGTCATCCATTTTTAGCTTCACTTTTTAATTATTCTTAAGTCATCTTAGATGGCTGGCTTTTTTATTTCAAACACTATTCAGAAGCAAATTTTTTATTTGTTTAAAAATGAAACCATGATGAATACATATTCACTTTTGGATTTTTAAACTACTGTATTGATGGCATCTGAAGCTGCTTCAATTATGTCCTGCATATTTGTGTAAGTCCTATTTTGCTTAATTTTCTTTCTATGCTTAAAAATATACAATGTTCATCATTTATTGTATAATTTTAAAAATGTTTATTAAATACTTCTTTGAAACTTTGCAGAAAAATGTAAACAGTCACAGAAGCCACATATTCTTGGCTTCTTTTGTGATTTTGTTATTACATCTAAAACAAAAAGGAAAATCTATAAAAATCTAAGATGCAAAAAATAAGTGATATCTTCTGTACTTGTAAAATGTTCCTGTTCAGTAAATCTGGTCAGAGAGCAGCTATTGTAGAAAGGATAAAATATATATATGTATCTACACTTAGGATGTGTATGTATATGGGGGAATAAAGAGGTAAAATGTACAGTATAGGTACTTTTATTTTAATTAATACTTGCTAAAATAATTAACCCAATTGACTGTTGGTTAAATCACAAGCTTTCTGTAGAAATAAATAACTTGAGAGAGAATAAATAGAAGGAAGGCATTTTAATTTATTTTTAAAAATAACAATTGTAAGGCCTGCTTGATTCTCTATACAACAGTCAACTGCTATGCCACTTTTTTTTCCAAGTGAGCAGAGACCACAGACTATGTTAGAAGCTGAAAATGCAGTCCCTTTCTTTCCTATGATTTTGATGGGGGTGGCTCTTTTATCCAACTGTAGCCACTGATGTGTAGGGAGGAGTTTGTTAGGGAAAATATCTTTTACCCTGAAAATGATAGACACTTGGGGAGAATTCATGCACCAATCTAGCCTTCTTTGTCCTTATCCCCACCACCACTCTTTCCTGCCACCCTGGAGGTTGATGAGACTATGGTGCTTGGAATGACCACAGCCATTTGTAGCTATGCAGGAAACCAGGGCATATGGGGAGGCTGGCACAGAAGCACAGCTGGAAAGTGTAGATCCTTGGTGTTGCTGAATCTCCAAATCGACCTGCAGACTGTCTATCTCTGGTCACTTTTAGTTACACATTCTATTTAATGGAGCCCAACACATTTAATTAAATAGAGTATCAATGTTCACACTGAAACACTGAATTGACAAAGAAACTAATGTAGTTACAGTCACACCATACATAGGTAATTCTGCTACCCGACTGATACCTGTAGAGTCACAATGCACCTTTTGATAATCCTGAGATCTATGAAATTCCCTATCATCATTGTAATTCCACAACCCTGTTCTTGACACCCTTCTTCATCCCTAGTGAAAAACCTTTTACCATTTCTGTTTTGCATTTTAACCCTCCGCAGATTCTCTCCTCTTTTGTCATCTCTTCTGCTAATCAACTCTTCTGGAGGAGTCCTTTGTCTAAACTCACCATGCTTTCTGTACCCAGTTATAACTTTACCTCTTAACACCTTACAATAGGTGCTTACTCTCTGCTCAGGCACCACATAGTTTGATTTTATTATTATATTAATATATACACAGAACTTTTTTATGATCTAAGTTCCCAAATAAGTGGGATCATGTGTTTTCAGTAATTTGATATCATATCTCATTTATAAATAACCATATGTGCTGAACTAAATCAATCAGTATAACAGTAACCATATATGCTAGACTAAATGAAACAAATGAAATAGAATATTCACATTTAGAACTGTCCCATGAAATCTGGGACATATGAAATCTTGGGTATATGGTTGGATGATTTAGATATAATGACTTGCAAAGAGCTGCTTGATAATGAGCCAACAGATCACATGATATTTGAAGACTATTCAGTCTTTTTTTGTCCAGTCAATTATATTTACTGAAATATTTAAAAGATATGCTTATATGGAAAATTTGGAAACTGCAAAGAAAACAAACAAAAATTAGCCAAGTCCCTATAGTCCAAAACAGTGTTGTTAATGTTTTCCTGTTTTACTTTCCAGTGTTTTTTCTCTATAGGTTTTGGCAGAAATTTTTATTTTTGTTTATTTTGAATTTTTGTTTTGTTTTCAGCTATTGGCCAGACAGAAAACTGAGAGCTGTTGGAGGAACGGATGGGGAATCATGTGAGGAAACCTCTTTCTGAGCTCCTATCAATCATGAAATAATAATTACACTTTTGATTGCTTATTATGCTCATGATGATGTTCTTTAGTTCTCAAATAATATAATTAGGAACTAATATTATTATTCATATTTTGAAGATGAGGTACCTAGTTTAGAGAAATTAGAGATTTCGCCCAAGGTAAAACAGCTGGTGGGGCCTGAGGCTGGGAAGGAGAGTCCACGGCTGGCCACTGGACTTCACAGCGGTTGTTCTTTTTTTTTTATGCTTTTACCTAATTGCCAATCAACAGAATCAACAGGGAGTTGATGTTTGGTTCCAACCCTTTTATTTTTAAAATGAACAGACTATCAAGTAGAATGCTTTGGAAATTAGTCCTGTAGCTTGCTCTTTTGGGGTTTCTCCTGAAACTCTATTGGCTGTCTTTGGCCTCTTTCTGCCTTGCCCTTCCATGTAATCCTCAGTACTAGGAACCAGACCAACCACTCTGGAGCATGAGAACCAATAGTTCCTAAGATTCTAAGAGTTTTTGAGGCACTACTTGATATGAGACTGTCTTTGATTTAATGTACCCTGCCTTAGGTGCCAGCCCTAAAAGTGAGGCCACACCCCACACCCTATTCACTTTTTAAACAGGGAGAACCTTTCAAGGCAGAGCATGGCAGGGAGATTCTGGAATTAAAAGCTAGCAGAGGAGAGCCCAGATCTGGTCATTGTGTGTGTTTGCTTTCTTAATCCTGAGTTGTGATCAAAACTGGACACAGCTGTTCTTTCTCAGGGAGCTTTCACTCCCAGACCTAGTGTTTGGATTTCAGCTCATTGTTTAATAGTTCTAGAATGCAAAGGGTCACCTTGAGGCAGGAAGGTTAGCACTCCATTAAGATGGATGGGGAAAGTGCGCACCTTTCACTTTTACTTTATTTCTTTGCTTTCTTTTCCGTTTGCCTGCACACTCAGCAAAGCAAAAGCACATTCACTACACAGTCTGTTTTTATACCCACTGGGCTGAAAAGTTGATTTACTGAAGGACGTGGATTTTTCCAGGAAAAGGGAAAAAAATCCACAGAGAGTTTTAAAATCTGCAGAATACGACAGGATTATCAGAGGAATAAGAAATCTTATGCTAGATCCTTTGGTTCTTAAATCAATCCCCAAAGAGGTTTTAAAGCTCATGTGCTTCTTGGATGGTTCTTCTGAACCTCCTCATAAATGTTCTTCATATAATATCTGTTAAGAGGCAGAGCTAAAACCAGAACCGTTTATGTGAAACTCCAGACTAGTGCATTTTTGCTCTGCTAGCTTTCACAAATGTTGATTCAAAGGCGCTCGAAGGGAGTTAACACTTGCTGGAGTGCCCACTATGTGAAGGCACCTGGCTGGATGCCTTGGATCTTCCATGGGAGATCACAGTTCAGGCCCTTCTCTCTGGTGAAGGAAAAGCAGAGGTGATTTTCTTGAATACAAACCAGACTCTGAGAAGAATTATAATAGAGATTCATGCAATAGGACCATGGAGGAAGGAGTAAACTCATTAGGACATTTAGGAAATCTTCTTGAAGATAAGATTCAAAGCTCATTTGGGGAATCTGGCAGGAGAAGATTAACTGAATGGGGTAGTTCTTTTAACAAAGGGATTAAATCAGAACAAGTGGTACTGAGAGATGATACTCTCACTTTCCTATAGTGGGGAGAGCACAGACCCCTGATGTACCCTCAACTCTGTCTCCTCTTCCTAAACATTCAGGACTATATTCCCCAGCCTTCTGGGAAGCACATGGGATAGTGTGATTGTCTTCTGGCAAATGGAATGTAGGTAGAATAATATGTGCATTTTCTCTTTACTTTCTCTCTTGGCTTGTTTGGCTAGCTGGACTCAGAGCATGTAGCAAACACCTCTGAGGAAAGTCTTCATACGTGATGGGCCCACAAAGGGAAGGAGCCAGGATGCTGGAGTCAAACAGGGCTGCTAGTAAAATACCTGGTCACCAGTTGTGGCTTTAAGCCCCTTAGATGTGCCGCTGTAGCAGTGGGGACTGCAAGGGGGGACTGCAAAGGGAGGTCTAACAGATCTGAGATTTCTGGACACAAGTGATTCTAGCAGCTTACTTGTCCATCAGCCCATTTGTCAGAATAAAGGCAATAAGTTTATGTAAATACTAATAATGTTTGAGTTAATATATGCCATCCCTGGGAAGAAGGCAAGACCCATTCTTTCCAATGTGGACCTCAAGGAGCCCTATTTTGTAGGGGTAGTTTTATGCTGACAATTTTACTTTAAGTAAAAATGTTGCAAAGCAGTGGGGGAAATTATTTCAGTAAAGAGGAGAGTTGGGGATTTCACAGTTTATGGAAAAAGGAAATGAACTTGATGTGTTCTAAGGGTGACTCCAAACCTGGTTGCTCCAGGGCTACATAAACATATCATTTGTAATGCTTTTGTTGTTGTTGCTCTAAGAGTAATGCATGCTCCCTGTAGAAAAATTAAAAAACATTAAAATGTCAAGGAATAAAATTATAATCACTCATAATTCTATGATATTTTGGTGTGTTTCAGTCCTCTTTGTCTCTCTTCATATGTGTAATATTTATGTATATATGATATATATGTGTCATATATGTATATGTGTATACAAATACATCTACATCATAGCATTATCTTTATCATCCTGTGTAGGATATATATCTGAGTTTTGTCATTACATTCTGTTATAAACTTGATCTTAAACAATTGTGTAATTTTTTTCATTATATGAATATAATATAATTTTTAGCTTTTCCCATGAAGTTAAGTACAATTATTTCCAGGATTTTTTCTTGTTGTATTAATAAGAATAGATATCATTATTCATAAATATTTGCCAGGGCTCTTGATTATTTCTTTAGGCTAGATTCCTAGAAATAGAGTTTGTAGTCAGAGTTTGAAAAATTGTAAAGGATCTTGATATGTATAGGAAAATAACTGTCTAGAATTATTTTAGCAGCTTACTTGACCATCAGAAGAATATGAGATTTCTGTATTATAATATTTTCAAATTCATTGAAAAGGGAGCGTTAAAAATTCTGTTTTTTTTTCTAGTTTTCTCTATAACTCAGAGACTCAAGGACAATAAATTCATGATGTATTTGGTAACCTATTTTCAGTTGACAAAGTGGCTATCTCCTGCTGAAGTGGGTATAAATATTTCATTTTATGGAGCTGTAAGCATCCTCTGGTCATAGTATGGGATAAGCTGATTGCATTTAGTACATGATAAACTGCTAGCACCCCAAAATCTTACTGGATTAATGCAACAGATTTTTATTTTTTGCTCAGGTTGCTTGTACTACAGGTCAATTACAGTTACTTTGCACATTCACAATCGCTCCAACCTTGAAAATGGACTGTGGTAAATCATGTATTCACTCTGGTTTTTCTCCTGGAAAGACACATGTCACTTTTGCTCACATCTCTTTGGCCAAAGCAAGTCATAGGGTCACACTGATTGTACAGGTGCAAGAAAGGACAATGCCACCATGTGACTAAGAGGAGACCAGAGAACATTCAGTGGCCAGCACTAGAGACATAGCCATGCTAACTTACTTATGTATTGTCTAAAGTTGATTTCATGCTGAAGTGATAAAGTCAATTTGTGACAGAGACCTCATGGCCTGCAGATACCAACAATTTACAGAAAATTTTGGTCAATCGTTGATCTTACACATGGCCCTCAGGAAAACTGTAGTCATTTCATTATGGCTGTCCCCCATGCACCCCAGATCACCCTCTAAAAGCAATTATTTGCTAAATGTTTCAAATTCAGCTCATCAAATTTAAAACAAAGCCTTTTTTTTTTTTAAATCTCCTCATGGTTAATGTGCAGTTACCATGGTTGTGGCAGAGCCATGGGTTGGAAAGTGATAAAAACTGAGATCCAATAACTGAACTGGACTGAGATTAGAAAGGAAAGCCATCAAAATGACTGGGGAGTGCCTTGAATATTGCCACTGAAAGCTGGGTCAGATGAGTTTCTCACCAGAGCTCTACACCTCCTCCAGCTCTCTGTACCTTATACAAGTCTACTCAGTGTTTTAGAATCAACCTGAATACAAATTCATGGACTCCTGTAAACACAAACCTGCAGAGATACATACATATAAAGGTAGGAAAAACAATTGGTTCTCCAAGTTTTCCCATCATCAACTTTCCCAGCTTGTTGCTGGGAAGTATTTCACTTTCACATTTGATTTTTTAAAAAATGTTTTGGATTTCTCCTCAGAGGTCTCATAAGCATTTGCATTGCATTGGTTTTCTGGGTGACTTACCAGTACACTCACTGTGTGGGGCTTTCAAGCAGTATGTCTTCCATCCATTGTCAACAAATCCCTCGTGTTAAGACAGACCTTCTAAAGAAACATGTTAATCAAGTGAGGAAATGCTTTTTGCCTTCATTTAATGTTCAAATAATAATGCAACAGTTAGTAATGCTAGGGATGGATGGAGACACATCACAGGCGTATTCAAACTGAGGTCAAAGTCTATTCTTCTTAAATGTCAGAAATGACATCCCCTAATACCCGTGTATACAGATTTCATTTATTTGTGCACTTAAATTAACTCCTCTCTAATCCAGCTTCTACAGCTCCCAAAGACTTCCTGTGGAGGGCAGTTTCTTCTAAAGTAGTCATAATTCACATCTAGCTCTGATTGGAGGAATTTCTTTCTTGACTCTGTGCCATAGTCGAAGGTACAGAATCAGAGCTTTTTCTCATTTCAAAGAGTTTTATTTGGTTTGGAAACAGACACTTCTGATAGTTTTTTTCGTTTTGTTTTCCCCCTGTGATAGTTCCCTCTTTCCTGAGAATATTTCACATTTTCTTTGTTTTTGCATTTGTTTTTTTATAAAGGCTTTTTAGTTATTGAGCATTCTATGTCATCCATAAGGAAAATATCATTATAAAATATTGTTTGTATATAGACTTCTAATTATATTATGAATATTTGCATGTCTCAATTAAAGCCAAGTGGTTTTCCTTTCCAATTTAAGTAAGAACACACAATTTTAGAAGTATACTTCTGTGAACAGTAGGACCGAAATGTTAAAATTTAGGTCCTCTAGAAAAAACTAGAGTTGTTTTGCCTATATAATATTTATCTGACTTTAGAACATAGGAGATGTTTTACACTGGAGGTAGAAGTGTCAGCATATTAACAACAACAGGGTGTTATGATTGTGACATTACCTCCTTTAATCTTCCCAGTGGTACAGAGTCCACGACTGTACCCCCATCCTTCCCAATATCTTCCAATTAGTAGTCAATTAGCAAAAGAAAATAAGCCTTACATTGGTCCATTTTACATAGTTTGCTTTTTCTTCAATAAATAATCCTTTTTTTTGTCCAGTCCTGAGAGAGTATCACCAATGAATGCAGATTTACTTCCCAGTTTCACAAGGCAAGTGTTTTTATACACTTTATATGAATAAGAAAATCAGGACTCCAAAACTCTAAGTTACTTGTCCAATGAAGGCATCACTGGGTAGAGGCAAAGTCTAGCTGTCTTTGCCCTGGTTAATTGTGCTCTTTTGTGATGCCACCTCTCTGAGAATGAAGAATAGGCACAGACCACAGGTCCTCCTCTCAAATTTGTTAATGGATTTTCTTTTTACTCTTCACTAATAAAAACATTAAAAATAAAGAAGAAACTCTTAATATAGTCTCCTATGATTTCTTTCTTATTCTTTCTGTGATTTCTGTGTAACGCAGGTGAAGGGAAGAATTAGATTCTGTTTGATCAAGAGTTACTGCATATCTACACTGGGCACTTGTCAAACTCAGAAATATCTTTTTTTTTTTTCCTCCAGCTGTGGACCATTTTTAGTTTTTTCTAAAATAAGATATGAAGCAGCAATTTCTAGACATCCAGATCTAAATACCAGTCAAGTCATTATTATGTTGCCCATTTCTTCTTGTCTCAAAACATTACTATACAATATTTCCACATTACCCCATGGTTTTCAGTCCTCCATGAAATTTTTGACTTTCTAAAATGTCTAGTAGATCTGGGGACTCCAAATTCAAGGATTGGGCAACCTTAGAAAACTGGGTATCTGATTCAAAAGAGAGAGTTGCCCTGGATCTTTTTATAATCTTTCTTGGGAGAGAAATGATTGGCAGGAAACATATCCAAGCATGAATATATGTACTTTGAGGTAGGTTCATGGTTTGGTCCCTTTATTCTTTAGCAGCAAAGTAGAGAGGAAGCCAGGGCATTTTTAGACTTGAACTTGAAAAGCTTTACATAATCCATGTGTTATAATAAAGTAGATTAAGAATCTTTCTGAGAACTGTATCCAGATCGTTAATTGCCTTATACTAGAATAATATTTAACAACAAAAATGGTCTATTTCTGTGTTTTTCTCAGAGGAAAAAAAAAGTTAGTTTCATCATGAGTATTAAGATGGAAACTTCGACCAGGGGTCTTCCAAAACAACTTCATAGGCTTAGAGGTAGTCAATTAGCAACAGAAAATAAACCTCACATTGGTCCATTTTAGATAGTTTGTTTTTTCTTCAATAAATAATCCTTTTTTTTTTTTTTGTCTAGTCCTGAGAGACGGATTCACCAATGAATGCAGATTTACTTCTCAGTTTCACAATTTTCTTTTCCTCCTTGCTTACCCTAGAAAGGTTTAGATATAATGTTAGTTTTACCTTTATAAAAAAATTTTCAGCCAGGTGTGGTGGTGCATGTCTGTACTCCCTGCAACTTGTGAAGCTAAGGCAGGAAGATTGCAAGTTCAAAACTAACCTCAGCAACTTAGTGAGGCCCTAAGCAACTTAGCCAGACTCTGTCTCAAAAAAAAAAAAAAAAAAAGAAAAAAGCAAGGGAGGCTTGGGATGTGGTTCAGTGGGTAAGTGTCCCGGGTTCAATTCTTGATACAAAAAACAAAAAATATTTCCTCTTTTCCTACCTACTAAGGTGGTTATTAACAGCATAGATCCACAACAATGAACATTTGTAAAAGAAACATCCTTTAAACTTTATTCTTTGATGGATACCACAAATCAAAAGAGGAGCCAGAGATGGGGGACAGGCAGATAGTCCTCCTGACCAGTGAGTCCACGACTGTACCCCCATCCTTCCCAACATCTTTCAAGTCCCCCAGATGCATCAACTTCTGCTATATTGCAGAAGCCCTGCCCTTCAGGGAAACATTTGTGCCTTCTATCTTACAAATATGATTTAGGTTTGCAGACAAGGACAGTAGGAATGGAAAGGCATCTGTGGCTGAGGCCTGGAGGTGAGAATGATGAAATTGGACTGCAAAGTAATGATGGATCCACATCTCAAGTCTTAGATGCTGTCCTTAGGAGACTACTATTTTTTTTTTAAATAACAGGGCATTGATTTCATGTATTCTGAAGAAGAGTGAATCTACAGACACAGACATCAGCTGTGGCCAGTACTGATGTTGTCGATAAGATCCAGAACAGGGAGGAGATACCATGGGTGTAGAGTGGAGGTGAAAAATAAAAATGACTTGACAATGGATGCCCACTCTGCCATTGTCCTCTAGCTATGGGGACATCAGACTCAAACCAAGGGTGGCTCTTACCCTCCAGGATCTCACGGGCCAGCTGAGTTTGGAATTAATGATCTATAATTGTGGCAGGATGTTGCACATAGGATAGGGTGGCTTTAAACAGGCACCACAAGCTGATAATTCTTTAGACCTCAAAACTAATTTTATCAGCATTCTAAGAGGATCCATATTTAAAGAGAAGCTTAGATTAAACCCAAAACATAGAGTTTACTATCTATATTTTCCTCCACTTAACTTTCTTTCTCTCAAGTTAGACCTTCAGGGAAACTGTATTGAATTAAGAATGTTGCTTAGTGAGCCTAGAATCTAAATAAGATATAGGAATTAGAGAATAATAAAATAGTCTAATTAGCACCCGAGAACTGGAGGTATTGTCCCTTGCCAATGATGCCAAGATAGCTGGTATCAGAGCCTTAGACTTCCTCCTCTGTTAATACCGTGTGGATGAAGCCTCCTAACATAGAAGACTGTCTGTGCTTCTGTTATTGATAATCCCTTCTTCTTCAAACTCAAATTTTTATTTTGATAAATTAATAACTTTAGGCAGTTCCCAGTTCTCAGCATCACTATTTCTAAGAATCTATCTCGAAAAAATAATAACATAAACGTTAAAAATAAATATGTCAGGATGTAAATTGCAGTCTTGTCTGTAATACCCAAAGTTGGCAATGGTTTACATGTTCATCAGTCAGGGAAATGATTAAATAAAATAAATTGACCTAAGAGCATTTTATGCAGCCATTATAAAGAATGCATAAATACTTATTTGACAATATGTAATAAAAAGCTTTTATAAAAACAAATTGTAGATCAATACATAAAGTAGAATCCCATCTTTGTGAAAAAGAAAAATGTATAAATGTAGTTATTTGTGTATGATGTACACATATGCATACATACCTATACATACATATGTTTTAGATCCAATGTTAGTATAGAAAAAGTTCAGTAAAGGAAAGCCCTTAAGTATTATCAGTGGTTAACCCTTGGGAAGGCATCAGATTGAATATGTTGGAAGTGATTAGAAGCTTTCACCTCTTCCTTTACATGCACACACAAGTACATACACATTTATACACATGGAATGGGATTATAAAAACAATTTACTTTTTTAAAAGTCTTCCTGTCTTTCCTTCCATTACCAGCCCCTGAAAATCTTACAATCTTAGAGAAATCACTTTATTCTAGGATAAATTACTCTTTACTGTTGAAATTGATGAATACCATAAAAGAAATATAGATTGATCAAAGGGCACCTAGGAAATTGAGACATTGCTTCCAACTGCATTGGGATGAAAGTATAGAGACAGCAAAGAGACAGATAGGAATCCATTTATGAATAGCTTTTAACTTTGCCCCTCTTTTGTCATCAAAATGCCTGTAAATAGAAGGATTGGGGGCATCCACCCTCCCTTTCCCTTTCTGCCTCATTAGTTGGAATTTGCCACAGTTATTTCATGAAAGACCCTGAAAATTCCAATATTTGATTCACATAGTAGGTTTACTCTACAGACAGAGCCAGGCACAGAACTTCTCATGTAACAGTTACTTGATAAATGTTGTTGATGGGTGGATTATCAGACATCTTTAAGGACAATAACACTATCTGGTGATCATCTTTGAACTCAAAAGTCTATTATCCTTCCTGTTTGGAAGGACAAAATTATTTCTTGAAGGCTTTTCCAAGCATCTAATCAAGAATAGGAAACCATTGGAATGAAATGTACTGCCACTCAAGTTTTTTTTTTTAAACCCGCTTTTCCAAAGTATGTCATGAGTGGATGCAGACTATAACATCGAATGAGGCAAAACCTTTCCTATGAGGACAACCATACAGTTAAACCCAAGCCTGTGAGGTTGAATGACCCCAATTGGCAACCCTTGCGCTCCGTTACAAACAAATAGAACCAGGAATGCGGTCCTTGCGCAGTTTGCAGGAAGACGTCTGCACCTACCACCCCCCTCCATCCATCTCCTCTTTCCCTGATTTGTGTGTGTTTTTGTTAAACAGTGGATCTTGCTATGCTTTTCAGAAAGCTGACAAGAAGCAAGCTGAAAATTAAAAATGGGTGCCGAGAGGCTTTACGGGAGTCTAAATAAACAGCCCGACAGGAAAGACGTGTGGCAGGCTAAGGTTTCAGGCTAGTGGTCGGAGCGAGTTAACAGAAGGCTCTGTTTGTTTTCCCTGTCCCTGCTCTAGCAAATTTATTGGGTTATCTGTCTTATTTTGACACTTGGGTGTTTAAGGTTTCTGTTCTAGGTGTCTAAAGACATAAAAAAATTATTGTACAGTTTACATTCCTTGCAGAAGCTTTGACATGTGCGAGCTGAAAAGTTCCTATCTGCTCATAACTTCTCAGAAAAAGCCTTGTAGGGTTGGGTTTTCATAGATGGTCCAAGAATCTTCTGTGGAAAGCACCAAGAACAAAGGGTTTCTTCTTTTATTTTTGTCTCTCTCATCCTAACATCTAGTAAAGTGCCATTTGCTTCCATTGAACTATTTATATTTTTACTTACCATAAAACATATAAGGAATTTCACCCTTGTCTTAGAGAGGGAGAGGTAGCTCCCATCAGTGGAGCTCACACTCACCTAAATTGACAAGATACAGTCTGATTTGCTGTAGAGGTCAGCAATGCACAGCAGTGTTGAATGAGTACTAGATGCTATGACAATGCAATCAAAATATTGTAGTCTAAGTGTAGAAATATTGATATTTTGATGAGTGATGTACTAAGCCACCCACAAACAATGCAGATATATTTTCTTCTTTCACAACAACAATTTTGAAATAATTTTATGTATGAATTGATACCCTGCCTTGTTCCTTAAAGGGTGTGATACTGTATATTAACTAATTAAGAAGTGGTAGGGAATTGAATAGTTCTCCAACATAGTTATTTTATTCATTCATTTAAATGGTATTCAGTAAATATTCTTGTACTTAATTATTAGGACACATAAACATCCCCAGTCTTTATATTGTGTTTTATATATATTTTCTCCACAATATAAGGACTTGGGATGTAGCTCAGTGCTAAAATGCTTATCTAGCATGCCAACTGTGGCATAGAAATTATGACTTTCAAGTTTGATCCCAGCACTGCTAAAAATACATACATACATACATCCAGTCTGTGGCTCTAATGGGAACTTCTGGTTTCTTATCTCCTTAGATTCTGTAGTAGACCTCTTGACTCACTTAATCTGGTCAGATTTTCATTATATCAAGTGATTAGCACAAAGTCAAGGTTAGGAAGAAAAAAAGTTTAATTTTTCCTTAGAGGAAATTGCTTTTTATTCCCTGAGACAATTGAGCATATGAGTGATGCTTTCTTTGTTTAGTCCTCCTTCTCTTTGGTGCCCTTTTCTCTTGTTTTCCACGGCCCCAAATTGGAATTTGGCAGTTGCCAGCAACAGTGCCTGGTCCTCACAATGCTATTCACATCCAGGCCACTGGACAAAAGATTTTTTTCCTGGGCTCACCTGCTTCTTGTCTCCTACACTTCCATGTCATTTCTACTCTCCTCACTATTGGTAAAAGTTGCCTTAGTGTGCAAAACACAAAGATTGTTTAGATGCAGCAGGCCTGAATGTGAATGCAGACTGATTGAGCTTTCACTGGCAGTGACCTGACCTCTGTTTATCATCGGTAGGAATATGCGCTGCCCTGTCTGTTTCTCAGGGTGGTCACACTTTCATATGCTCACGTACATGAACAGAGCTCCGTTGTCTCCTTGCTCCAACAGGTGATCTGTAAAACCTGTTTTTCCTCCATTCTTCAAGTTATAAAAGGTACCAAGAAAGAAGGCATTTGAGAGAGCCAAAGAACGCATTTGTGTCATGGAGACTATATGGTCCCTTGCTTTTCTATTACTTTCTGGCAAATGTGGTGTAAATTAAAAAAAAAAAAAAGACAAGAAGAAAAAGACATGCCAATCATAGTAATGGAAAGCAACTTCCAGTCTAGTTTATATTAGGTGCATACTATCTCCTAGTCCTAGAACTGACTTGGTGAGGAATATAAATACACAACACAAAACCGGTACACTAGTAACTTAAGAACAGTTCGAGGAGACAAGTTGTGTACAATAAAAAGTTTAATTAAAAAAAAAAGTGTTTCATGGTCATAAAGAAGTAGATATTTAATAAACAAGTTTCTTTCTTGTAGAATTCTTCACATAAACTTTAATATCTGAGAATGTACAGTTAAAATCTCTAAGAAGGGGATTAATAAATCTTTCTACAATTTTTGAGCATGGAACTCCTTAAATTATTTTGATTTTATTTTTATGGCATATTAAGTGCAGAATGATAGATTGGGGTCATGGAAGGATGTGAATGCTAAAGTGAAGAATTAAGAATTTACCAGGAAGGCACTGGCTTTTCTAGAAAGGGAGCATCATGATTTAGGTGCTGAAGTGGATGTCTCAGGAAGTGTCTTGGTGACACACTGGGTCATTGGTGAAAGTCCTGAGGAAGGGCTTTCTCCAGGATAAAAGCCAGATTACAGTTAATTGAGACAATTGGAGGCTGGGACAAAGCAGGTAGCAAGAGAAAATGTGAGAACAAGAGAAATAGTTGTAGCACAAGGTGACTTATTGAGAATAGAAAAGATGAGGGCATGCCATATGATCAAGGAGAAGATGACCACAAAGAAAGGACTGCAAATAGCCCTGGAGGGAGGCAGTATAATTGTGGATCGGGAAGGAAGGGAATAAGACAGAGAACACAGGTGGGGAACCGGCCAAGAGAGTGAGGAGACAGAGGAAAGAGAGAAACGCAGCTCTGATTTTATAACAGTCTACAGTGTGTCAAGCTAGACCCATCACATGCACATTCATTCTTAATTTTAACAGCAATTCTGTGGCATAGAAATTATGACTTTCAATTTATAGACATGGAAACTTGCCCAAGGTCGCCTAGCTTCTTGGCAGATCAGGCAGATCGGGTATTTGAGCCCTGGTCTTGCTGCCTCGAAAGCCAGAAAGTCTAGGTGAAAATAGAGAGAGATTCTCAGAAGGAGAGAAGATAAGAGAGCTTGTGGCTAACAGTGTCAGTTTTATTAGGAGGTGAGACAAGGAGATTACTTGAGTGGTGGCTGAGTTAGATATGAAGGGAAATAGGCTAGGGTAGGGGAAGTGTTTGAAATTTTCAATTTTAGAAAGCCAGGTCTTCATGCAGAAGTTAACCCTGGAGACTATTTGCGAGGTAACCAAATCTTCATATTATAAGAAAAAAAAATCATATGATTTCTTGTAAGCCAGGACACTTTTTTTTTTTTTTTTTGGCACTGGGGATTGAACTCAAGGGCACTCAACCTCCGAGCCACATCCCCAGCCCTATATTGTATTTTATTTAGAGACAGCATCCTACTGAGTTGCTTAGAGCCTTACTTTTGCTGAGGCTGGCTTCAAACTCACTATCCTGTCTCAACCTCCTGAGCTGCTGGAATTACAAGAATGTGCCACTGTTTCAGGCAAACCAGGACACTTTTGAGTGAAACAGTGGGCATTAACTAGATGGCATATCACAACAATAGTTGTAAACTGTTGGGGCACATGTCCCACTGCTTTGCATTCCCAAAAAGCTACAAAGATAAAATCCCTAATAATAATCGTGTGCAGACATTGACTTCCTAAATGTGGGCAACCCAGGAGAGAGGAAAGTCTTTGACAGGGTCTGAGATGGGGCAGAGGGCAGATACCAGTTATCCCTGGAGACAGGGAAAGTGAATCCAAGCATCATGCCTGACCCAGTGATAGGGGAGCTGGAAGGTCCTTCTGTCTGCGACTTCACATTGTCATGCCAGTGCTTGCTGCATCCCTCAAGTAGGGTTGGTGGAAATCCATCTGCTTCCTCCTCAACTATGTATATTTCTACTGTGTTCATGTATACATGCATGTGTTTGTGTATTTGTTAGCATTAAAATGTGTGCAAATGAGGATGCCTATATTTTTTTCATAGTGTAATTCAGTTATGCAAAAGGAAATATTTTATATTACTATTTAAACTTGAGGTGCCTCCTGTGGTGAGGGGCAGGGGTGGTGAGTGTGAGGACTCAGTCTTTCTGAATCATGATCTCCCAGGCTCTTTTAGAGGAGTACATGGCCCACTGGTGAGAAGGGATGGTTCCTTGGATAGGAACTGGCAGGTTTTGTGGGGATGCCTTTTGTGTATCAGGACTCTAGACACTGAGTTTATGTTCATGTCGATCATTGATAGATTCATGGCTGTTTTTCCTTTGTCTTTTTCACATATTCCATTTCGTTTCCATCTTTGAATTTTAACTAAAAAGATTCTGCTCTACTTCACTTCACCCTTTGTATTGGGAGCTGCTGGGTTGTGTCCCTGGATTTCTGCTTTGCCTCCTCCTAAAACAAGAGAGAATTTATGGATTCCTTCCACATGAAGAGAGCAAAGGGTGGCTGGCATCCAGTTCAGGCTCTCTTTCCCCCTGAGCAATTCCATGAGGCCACCACTTGGATACCACTCCTATTTTGGATTCATGTCATCTTCATGGAGATTAGTCTCTGGCTTAACCCTAGAAGTTAGAATTTCTCCTCCTCTGCCCTTCTTCCCATTTTTTTTTAAACTAACAAACTTGATGTGGGGGAGGGTGTTCATATCCTCACAATTTTGATTCCCTTCCTCCTAAAATTCTCTTTTAATTTCCCTTGACTTTACTGAGGGCTATTATTCCCTTTCTTGTTGAGAGTTCTCCTTGGTTTTTTATCTTCTTTTTCATTTATTCAAGCTTTGTAACTTCATCATGGAATGTCAGAGAAATGGTTAGAATTATTTCTACAAATATAAGGTGAAAAATCATTGGTTTATGAATACTTAATATATGAAGGTTCAAAATTACCAGAATTGTCAAGTGACAATTTGTACACTCCAAATTAATTCAACAAAACACACATAATAAGGCAAAAAAGCAAAGAAATAGGATGGATGTGAACAAAACACCGCTCCTGTATTTAGAGTCACAATCTTGCTGGGAAGATAAAATTAAACTATCAAAATAATAAAGGGTATAAGGAAGTAAAAGGTGCACATGAAAATAACTATGAGAATTTGTATGTAAAAGAAGTCATATCTGACTGGGACAATCAAGATGAAACTTCAGAAGGAAATGGCTTTGAAGAGGAACCCGAGAGGATGGTTAGATGGGTACATTCATAATTGACTATAGTTAAAGTCCAGTGGAACAGGCTCAGAAGTGAGTGGATGAAGGTGCCAAGCTTGAATGTAGCTGGCCTCAGAGCCCAAGCTAGACAGGAGGCTCGGTGCAGCCAGAGCTTGCCCACTGACCACTGAGGGAGGAAGTAAATGAAGGAGCAGGGAAGAATGGTGTCCGTCCAAATGGGGAAATGGCCGTGGAGAAGGTTTTAGATGGAGAGGAGGAAACCCAAGACTAGGCAATGGAGTATTACCACGGGATGGCTCAGCTTAAGCAAGCATTTAATATGAAAAGAGACACAGGGGGTTCAGATCAGGAGGGTGACAAGTTCTGACACCAGGGATTCAGGGGGCTATAAGCCCCTGAACTGAGAGCTGGAAATAAGAGAATCATCGTTTTCTTTTTTCACTTTTCTTTGGGACTGCATCCAATAGCTGTCTGTACATCAATCTCTATTTCCTACTGTGCCTGGGTCGTCATGAGGGAATAGAAAGATCACCCTTGGAAGAAGCCAAATCTAACCCATGTCCAGCTGTGCCTAGCTGTGGCCAGCCATGGGTTCACCCATTGCTGCAGGTGCCACAATCTACTATGTCACCCTATCAGCCTGTTTCATACTTAAGTGCTTTCACCACAAGCAGGAGCAGAGTTTGAACAAAATACATACTTTGCCTGCCAATCCAGCAAAAACAAAAACAAAAACTGAGAACACCTGAGTCAGCTTCAGTGGCTGGAAACATAGCAGTTTAACACCAAATAAAGGCCTGTCCTATGGCTGGTGAATCAAATTAAATTCTGAACAAACAACTCTCTAGTCGCATCTCAGTCAGTTTTAGAATCAAGGCAGGTGATTTATGGTTCCTTAGGGTTATATTCCGTTTTCCATGTGCTGGGATTTCCACGCGTAGCTACCATTTACCACTAATGAGCAGCATGCATCAGTCCCCGGGCACCTGGAGGGAAGCCACCACTTAGTTTCCTTCAGTGCATGGACTCTTTCCATGCGCTCTTTCTTAGCTGGGTCAGGAGCCCAGGCCTGTTGGATGGAAGCTATTAATGCAAAATGCTGAGAGTCTTCAGTTTTTTTCTCCCAGAAGTATCAGTGCTTTTTAATGAAAATGGCTCTCTGGTGCATGAAAACCCTTTGGGGCAAATTTGGTTCTCCATCCTCAGCACACTGATTCTGACAGTGGGAATTGGAGAGGGACAGAGGAAAGCATTTGGTTCCTGCACCATTTCCTTTGTTACCATTTGATAAAAGTGAGTTTGGGGTCTGTGTTTTTATGGGAACAAAATAATATCCTAATGCTTAGCACAGTACCAGGCACTCCAAGAGATACATGGAATAAATGGCAGATGGAAGTGCACATAAAGTATATGATTTTTGTACCAAGTGCTTGGGAATTCTCTGAAGAGGTTCTGCTAAACCAGAGAGATTCTAGTCTGAGGGAAGAGATTGTGGTAAAGCATAGTCTTTCTACCACATTACATATGCCAGGCTTTCCAGTCGAAACATTCAGTTTCATTCATTGCTCATGATAATCTTTTTAGGGAAGGGTTGTTTTATAGATGAGGAAACCGAGGCACAGAGGGATTGAAGCAACTCACCTGAGGTCACACAGCTGGTATGTTGTGCTGGGATGTTAACACAGGCAGTCTTCCTTGAGAGTCCTAGAACTGAGTCACTGTGTAATAGGGAATTCTCTCAGGCCTCTTCCAATAAAGACGAGCTATATTTCTAAATGATGAGAAAAACAAAGATTCATTTGCTGCCTCGAAGTTCTCAGCTTCCATAGCAATTAGCAACGTAGAAGTGAATTCATTCACACTATTGGTTTCAGACCAAAGAAAGTGGAGGGTGACCGAGAGGCGAAGCAGGAAGAAGTAGGGGTGAGAACAGATTTCTGTGCTGTAATATATGGAGGCAGATTTTTATGTTTGAATATCAAATTGGAAGAAGGAGAAAAGAAAAGCAGAGTCTCTGAATTGGTATGTCAGGTGAGTCTCTTGCCAAGGGAGCAAGATGACTTCTCTGATGTTGGTACACTGGAGTCTTGTGGACCCAGACATGGCCCCTCCTGTCTGCATGAGGTGAGTAAACCCTCCAGGGCAATAGAATAATGAGGATGCTGAAAAAGTAATTTCCTAAATGAAACCTCAGTGCACTGAAAAAATGCAGCTCCTACATGAGTGAGGAGAGGTGGACTGTTTCCTTGAGATTCTCTGATCGAGGGCAGATGGCTTGCTCCTCAAAATATTGTGCATTGAGACCTCCCCAGTGCTCTTTGCATTTTCTAGTTCTCCTTCCTCCTCTGCATGTGACTTTCAGTTCTGTCTGAAGCTGAGATAAGTACCCGCAAAAAATCGATCTCAGATCATATAGTCTATAAATACAATAATACGCAAAACATTTTGCAATCCATTTTCAAACGCAAACGAAATTTCAGGATCCAGATTTTATAAGGCAAAGAGAATCGTCTGTTTTGAAATTTGATTTAAAAATAGTTCCTAGAAAAGTATTAAGTAAGCCCCAGTCCCTCCTGGGAAAACAAGTGGCTCTTAAAATCTGAAACTATATTGTAGAGGTTTTTATGAATGTGCAACATATGGATTAAATTACCCATATTTGAAAAAAATCAAATGACAAAACACACTTGGCAGTTTTATAGAGCCTGAATTGTTTGGAAAACAGTCCCAAGATACCTTAGAAATCCCAAATGGAGGCTAGTTTACCAAACATCTTTGAAAAATCAAGTTTCAGTCATTCATATAAAAAAGGGATGTCTCCATTAGAGTGTACAGAAGGAAGGATTCAAAAAGTTATCTGATTTTCCTATTCTGGGGGTTCCCCAGATGAAAGGGCCTGAGCCATGACAGTGACTATTACTTCCTGTAACCCTCAGGGCTGTGCAGGGGGACAAGATGCATTCACAGTTCCTCCCTTTCTCTGACACTCTTTCTTGCTTAGTATGGATTTTGGGAAGGGGACTAAAAGCTTAATTATCTTCTATTCCCTAATTTTTAAACTCAGTTATTGTTAATGTTGAATATGACCTGTTTTCTGAAAAATAATATGTGGTCAATGGATTGAATATATTATGATTATTATTATTATTTTTTTGGTACAGGGAATTAAACTCAGGGGCACTCAACCACTGAGCCACATCCCTAGCCCTATACTGTATTTTATTTAGAGACAGGGTCTCACTGAGTTGCTTGGTGCCTCACCATTGCTGAGGTTGGCTTTGAACTCACGATCCTCCTGTCTCAGCCTCCCAAGCCACTGGGATTACAGGCATGCACCTCTGTACCCGGCTATGTTATGATTCTTGTGGCTATTCTTTTTGGCCATGCTCACTTTGTGCCTTCTTGCCCAACTTCAGCCCTAAATCCCATGTGAATTGTGACTTCATTTACTCTCCTATCTATGAATCAGTTTGTGGGGATGATGGGGAATCTTTTTAACTCTGTTTAAAAATCTTATTACTGTTTACAAATAGTCAACTCTAAAAATACTGTAGACATTTTTTTGAGCAGGGAATAAGAGAATGACTGGAGGTACCCAAGAGAAATAAAAAGGTCTTTTACTGATTGTTATTACTAGTATAGAAAGAGTATACTTGGCCATGGAGTGCTGGCTGAGTGGCCCAGGGCTCTTTCACTACCACATATAGTACAATATATTCATACGCCAAATAAAACATGAATATTTTCCAAGGCTATCTTAGCATTTCAAACAAATACTATTAAAGTCTTGGACATCAAAAGTATCACTTGAGACTTATAAATGCTTACGCCCTCTTTATCAATGAGTGAGAGTAGGCAGACTTGAACCCAAGTCTTCAGATTCCAACTCTAACACTCTCTCTGCCAGAATATATTCCCTCATCCTATAAAAATTCTGAGCTCCTCAACTAGCATTAAATATTGAACAGGGGTTTATAAAGGAGAGATTCATCGCATGTTTTAGGTTTAAAACTCAACTCTACAAGTGATCTTTTAAATAATTAACATGAAAATGACCTACATTTTATATTGCATATGTGCCATTTACTACAGACTTTTATTACTGTATGAATTATTCATTCACACACACACACGTTACTGAACAGGACTGTCAACACAAAGCATTTTGCCATTCTTGGTGGCTGGCTTATGGGATGCTCAGGAGCACTTTTAACCATGCTCACTTTGTGCCTGATAGCCCAACTTCAGACCTAAATCCTGTATGAATTGTGACTTCATTTAACTCTCATATCTATGAACCAGAGATTAGCATAAAACACACCCTTTATGGTGGTTTTAATTAGCATAACACGTACACTTTTTAAAAGTATTCCCTATTTACCCATCTCCACTGCTGGCCTTAATGCAGACTTTTCAAGTAAAAAGGTGGCAAGGACAAAGGTATGTGGACACACTGTGGGTAAAAGACACAGAGCTCTTGATTGCTTCGAGGGAACCTGTCTTCTGCCAGAGCAGATGACCAAGAAAATGAATGTTTTCTGGGGATCCCTGTCTCCCTCCATTTCTAAATTATTGCTATTGTTTCCTTGGAGAGGAGCCATGATCAGGGAATAAAATTGTGAATATTTGGGGGTAATTTTAAAGTTAAGCTTGTCTTTCTTGTGAGAAAAAGTGGTAATTTAGAAAAGTGGTCTAGATGATTCTAAAGAATGATTCCAGAGAATGTAGTCCAAATATTAAGTGTTCACACAGTGAAATGATTGTTTTGACGCCCACTTTTCGCCAGGACATTTCTTTGCCTTTGCATATACTTCTCTTCCCTCTTGGCCTGACTCCTCTGTTTTGTGTCCAGTTAGTTCTCCTCATTCTTTAAAATCCAATATAAACACTGCATCCTCCATAAAGCCCTAACTAATGGGTCTAATTGGCATGCTTCTCTTGCAGGCCCCCAAGGCAAAACTGGGCATAATGCTGTGAGATGGCTTACTTGTTCTATAATATAAATTTATTTGTAAATACCAGAAGTAGACCCCTTGGCTTCAAGGATCATGTCATTTCATTCCACATACCCAGTCAGCCTCCAGCTTTGTGTCTGGCTCATGGTAGGTCTTCAATTAATATTTTTGCATGGCTAATAACTGAGTGGCTAAGTAGTACTGCTGAACACCCAGCCAGGTAGACATCCAGCCCTGTAGGTGGACATCAAGAAGAAATATTGTTCTTTCCTGATTATGTTTCAATATGTGCCTTTCCTTTGGAGAAGGAAAACAAAAAACGTTCTCCAATACAATGAAATATGCAAACATATTTTTGGAATTTGAAGTTTTATCCACAGAAAAAATTCTAGAAAACTAAACATTTTAAAAATGTAAAAACTATCAAATTATTATATCCCCTAAACACAATCATGGAATCTCAATGTGTCATTTTTTGGGCCTCATTCACATATTTGTGAATTTCCATGTCATTGTAACCCCTCTCTTAATATAAGACAACTGTTTACTAAGCGTCTCCCGTGTACCAGGATCAGTGATAAATGCTGCTTATGTTATTGCAGTTAATACAAATGATGACCTCATGTGCAAGAATCAGTAACTTAATATTGGGGGTAGCCCAGTCTAGGATGAGCTAAGTGATAGTCTAGTAAGTTACGGAAACAGATTTTGAACTGACATCTGGGTGGCTAAAGTAATTTAAAATCCAACTTTTAAATTAAATTGAAATTAATTACAAATTAAAATTAAAAAAACTATTTCTTTGGATCAGATTTCTTAGAATAAATTTATTGGGTTAAGATTGAAGTTTGCATGATTTTTAGTAATGTGCTAATTTAATTTCCAAAAGGACTGGAGGTTTCAATTGCAGTCTTCCCTACCAGGCTACAAATTTCTTGAAAGGGTCTGAGTCTTATTTCTTTGACCTCAGACCCTAACATAGTGCTGGGTACATGGAGGCTTCAAGCCAGATGTCTACAGAATGACTTATTGAATAAATGGATACTGTCACCAGAATTATCAATTTTCTTTGAAATCCACATAATATGGTACCTAAGAAATATATGAACCTACAAAAGGCAGATAGCTTTCTTGTCTCTGAATATAAGAAAAAAAAAGAAGACTTTTTGGAAAGTAGATTGGGTCTGTTGGAATAGTAGTTGGTATCCATGCTTTTGTAAGCAAAGAAGACAGTATTTCTATTTCTGCGTAGAAGAATTTAGTGAATCACTTTTGAAAATATGTGGTCTGGATAAATCCCAGACTACCTGTTGGCTGAGTCTCTGCATGTTAGTGTAGTCAGCCACATAGTCCAGCAAGCAAAGGCAATTAAAATGTAGTTCCAGGCTTTATTTGAATGTTTCCAAGGAAATGAAAAGAAATCTAATAACACTTTTGAAAATTCTCCTCTTTCTATCTTCTCCAGTTTTTTCATAGCTACTCTCATTTCTAACATTCTCTAAATCCCCATTTTCAAAGCATTATATGAAATTTGACTAGGATCTTTAACCTGAGGGCTCTTTTGTGGCTTCTTTTAGTGGAGTCCCAAGTGTCTCTCTCCTGGAAGGAGTCCCAGGGCCTTCAGACTGCTTTTCTCCTGGCCTCCATGACACTAGTTTTCCCTCGTCTTTTGCTTACTGTTGGAAGTATATTTCTTTTGTTGCTTTTTTGTTCTAAAGAGAAATTCCTCCAGAAGAATTTTACTTAAAAAACCACACAAGCCAGGCATGGTGGCGCACAAGCCAGGCAATGGTGGTCTGTAATCCCAGTGACTATGGTGTTTGAGGCAGGAGGATTGCAAGTTGGAGACCAGCCCCAGCAACTTAGTGAGTCCCTAAGCAACTTAACTAGACCCTGTTTCAAAATAAAAGGAAGAAATAAGTAAAAGGGCTAGGGATGAGGCTCAGAGTTAAGTGCCCTTGGGTTCAATTTCTGTTACCAAACAAAACAAAACAACAACAACAACACAAATCTTTATTATATATACTCCTAGAGTTAAAAGCAATATTTAGAATTCACTCATTGACCTGAAGCATTGCTTCTTAGTTTATAATAGAGGCTTCTTAGGGCCTTGCCATGGTTTGCAGTTGTTCTATGGGAAGCTTGAATATTCTGGCTCTCCACACCCACAGCTTCAGCTCTCAGGAACATCACAGTTTTCCTGAAGGCTATGAATATATTTATTCATCCCTGAATCCGTCCCTAGACTTTGGCTTTCCTGTTCTGTCCTAGCTCTTTTCTCTGACCTCCCTCCTCTTCAGCTCAGACATCTGTCTCCCCCCTCTGTGAAAACAGGAAAGATTCAGATAGAATTTACCTTATTATGTTCAATCAAAATTTACACACAGATGCTTCCCATAAGTATTTGTCCTTAAAACCTCTTCCTGACCCTCTTGTGACCTGCAATCTCTTGGGTGTATTTCATGAAGGCTGATATGACTCTTCAGTTGTTTGTACCTTTCCTGAGTTTTCAAGTCACGTACCCAATTCAATGAGTGTTATTGTTATGGTTTGGGAAAATTATGTTATAACTTTGGCAACACACACAAAGATACGTAGAAATAATGAAATAACAGACCTGTAATTATACTTTTGTGTTTTAAGGAGAAAATTAAAAATAATTAGCATAATCATATTTGTTATTTTGAGCATTTGAAATATGAAGATTAAACTGACAATTTAGAGAAACTGCATGTTAATTTTGTGGTTATAATTTGCAATGTGTAATTGTTATTAGATTTGTGACTTTAGTTTGGAAAGAGGAAGTGTATTAGTTTTGTAAACAGTGTTGCATATTTATGAAAATCTGATTTTTTAAATATTTAAAATTTCTTTCATAGGTTTATATAGGTTTTACTTACAGGGTTTATAAGTCTGCCCTGTCAGATGCTTGAAGTTTGTGAACGAGTCAGTTACATCAAATTTGAAACGCATAAATGTGTGTCATTCAGGGTTCAATCTGAGAAGCAGATCCTGTAGGCGAGGTGTGTGTGTGTGTGTGTGTGTGTGTGTGTGTGTGTGTGTGTGTGTAAGAATTATTACAAGGACTAGTTTAAGCAATTCTTGGGCTGGCTAAGCAAGTCTGAAGTCTGTAAGGTGAAATGTTAAGAAGGGAAGATCATGAATAGCTGCAATTCCATGAAAATGGCCCCAAATCATTATCTATAGGAGGAATTCTTTTTTTTTTCCCCCTCTCTCTCTCCTGGGAAAGCCTCAGCCCTGCTACTAAGACCTTCCAGTTGATAAAGTCAGGCTCAACCAGAATAATCTCCATTCATTAAAGTGAACTGAAGGAGGCTTCTAATATCTTCACAGAAGTACCTGGATTCACGTTTGGTTGATAGCCACCTAGTCAAATTAAAAAAAAAAAATCACCAAATGTTTCAGATATATTAATTTTATTTGGAAATAAATTGTGCTCGTTAGCAGAAATTAAACTGTTAAATTTATGATTAACCATAATGTAAACTTAAGCACATGGTCCATTTTTCTTTTGAGATAGAATTTTTGTTCTTCTAAATAGAATAACAAAGTTTATAAATTGAATCTAAAGACCTAAGTTTCAGCATTCATAATTTTAGAAGTTACGACTAACCAAATAGCTGTAAATAGTTCTTTCTGTGTACAAACTTTGCAGATATGTGAAAATGAAAATCTTCAATGGATAGAAACAGAGTGGAATTGGGTACCATGTAAATGTCCTGAGCCTTGAGATAGAGATGACGATTAAAAATAAATAAAATCCAAACCATTATGGAGTGAGATTTGAGACCTTTAAAAGATATTTGAATCAGTACTTGATGATGATAAGATTAAGACATTTATGATCTCATGACCTACGTAGTTCAGTCTCAGAGCTATACTATGATTAAAAAAAAATCCAGCAATCAAAAGACTTTTCAAAATAACCTAAAGGTTTACTTGCATTTTTTTCTTTTTCTTTTTCTTTCTTTCTTTTTTTTTTAAGCAGCAAAGAGGCGTTTATTGCGAGCTAGTTTGGTCCTCTGTGCACATAGCAACTGGTGACGCTGAGAGGCCCCAAGCCCAGGGTTTGCAGCAGTTTAATACACTCTTTGGGGAAGACAGGGACTTCACATACATCATAGCATCTCTTAGCAAATCATCACACACTGCAGGAAAATCATGAAACAACTCTAAAACATGATTATCACATTCACAGGTGGGAACAAGTTGGGTAGGGAGATTGGTTAGTAGAAGAGGTGGATTCATTTGTACTGATTGGTTTAAGCCACGAGGGGCGTACGTGCTGAACTACATGGTTTCCCAACATGTTACCAACCACTACTTTCATTCTTTATGCAATGATGCCTCTAAAAGAATCCCTCTATGTAACTCTCTCACATAAAACTTCAACAATTCTCTCTACAATCTTTTCTCTATTTTTAGCCTCAGCCAGGGTATTGGTTTTCCTTTTCTCTCTTCTGCATGGTAAAGCCCCAAATAACTGTTTTAACTGGGGAGAATAAAGGAGAGCTCAAGACTTGGGAGTAGGCAGAAGGGAAGATGGGGAGGATCTTGGTTTGCCTCATGATGGTGAGGCTTCAGTGTTCTTCTCTGAGACAATCAGCCACCCTTGCAGAAGTACTTGAAAACTTGAAGTAAGAAAAGAAAAAGCGAAGATATTCATTTATGTAAAAATAACCAATTACCCTTATTTATGTAAACTGCATACCATTTATGCCTAATTACCCCAATGCATAGTCATGATTATGTACCCCATTAGCTATGGATATCAGATTAACCCGGCCATAAATCCTACTCTAAAGTGACAGTAAACCTGTACATTCTATCCTCTAAAATGCTTCTTTTGCTCAGTTGCCTGTGCATGCTGTTGAGTCATCTCTTATATATTTAAAAAATTTGGAGGGTCCCTTGTCCAGGCTCTCATCTCTACATCTTTGAACTTCTCTGCAGTTGTTTTCTCTAGCTCCCAGACCTCATTCTCTTCCTTTCCAGTTATTTTATCCATTGGAATAAGAATAACCAAAAGCCTACAGCTTGTTCTCATCAATATTATTTTTTGGACCTTTGACTTCTTGCCACACCAAAGTTATATTTTTCTTTAAACAGGAATCTGTTGGAGGCATCCTCTTCGAAGTCCTTGGGCCTTTCCTGAGGAAGTTGAAGTGTGGAGTATTTTTGTTTCCCAAGGCATATCTTGACAGGTGTCATTTTCCCTCCAGTCAGAGTCTTTGTGTACTTTGGGTTCAATATTTACTTCTCTGCCTCTGGTGCAGTACTCATGCTAGCCCTCAAGGGTGAGTAGTGGGAAGCAGAGGAAGCCCAGATTCTGGGTGCCAGTCCCATCTTACCATTGATAGGGGGATATAATCTGTTCTTAGAGGTTGGGCAACGTTGTAGTCTTTGTGGGTCACCTCCCATGGTGTAATGGCAGTGTGTGTGGGGGTGGGGATGTCTTGCCACCCTTTTGAACAAGCTCTGCTTTGAACTTCAGGACCCCCTTTGATAAACAGGAAGTGTCTGGACTGTGTATTTGTATCAGAGCCCACATTCTGGAAAACAGAAGAAATCTCAGGCTATTTTTCCATATTTTTATTAATTATTATTTTTATTTGTGGGTGTCCTGTCCCTGTCCCTCCTTCCCCAGCAAGAGAAGAGGACAGGATAGGTAACGAGGAGGTGCTGGCATCCCAGTGTGGTGTTCGGAAAGCAGGAACAAAAAATGGGAGGCAGCTGACAGATCAAGGAGTTGTGGGGTTTTCTCCATCTCCACGTTCCAGCCTCTCACCTGGAGTCTGACACAACAGTCTCCTAAGGGGTCTACCTACTTGGCATTCTGCACAGCATTCTCCACAGAGCTGCCAGAGAAGTAGTCTTTTTAAAGCAACCAGATGGTTTCCCTTTGCCTAAACCCTGCAGTGGCTTCCAGATAAATGTGCAGGTTTTACAGGATTGGACACAAGCCTCCATTTCCCACCTCATCAGCTTCCTCTCTTCCCCTCTTGCCTGGTTTTAGCCACTGGCTTTTTCTGAACCATTCTCTGCTGCATGGCCAGCTCCCTCCTGAACTCAGGCTCTCAGCTCACAGGGCCCCTCTGCCAGGCCATGCAGGCTAAACCAGCTTTCCCTCTCTCCCTGTTATTTTCTTGCCATCCTGTTTTATTGTCCTCTTAACACTGGAAATTTGTGAAATTGTCTCTTTCATTTATTTATTTCCTGTCTCTTTTCTCTAATTTAAGTTCCTTGAGCGTAGCTACCTCATTTGCCTTATTCACCATGAAATCTCCAGTGTCTAATACAGTGATTGCTGTGGAGTTGGAGCCTCGTAAGTATTTAAGAATCAAATAAAATATTCCTGGTACACAATTAGAAGGTCTTCTTAGAGTTACTCCTGGGAGAATTGGGTTGCCATAAAGATGACATAAGTGTGTGGTGGAGGATTAAGTTATAGATTCAAAGGGAAAGAATCTCCCCACAGCAGCTTCAGGTCAGAAGAAACTGGGGACCGCAGGCCAAGAACACAAAAACCAATACAATAACCACTGCTAGGAAATCTTAAAATGTGTACGTGGTGAGGAGGGGGTAAAATATTCCTAACGTAAAATTTACCATGAGTGACGTGTAGTATTTTCACAGTGTTGTGCCACCATCACGTCTATTTAGCTCTGGGATATTTTTCAGTACCCCCAAAAGAAACCCTGAACTCATTCCCATTTCCTTCTCCTTCTCCAACTTTGATAATCACTAGTCCACTATTCTGACTCTGTGGATTTGCCTATTCTTGATAAAATCTTCTTTAAATGGAATCATAAAACATTGTGGCTTTTTGTGTTTGGCTTCTTTCACTTAGCATGATGTTTTCAGATTCTACCATGTTGTAGCATGTGTCAATAGTTATGTGTGTCTACTACAGTTTGGTTAGCCACCCACATGAACTATAGCCTTTTACTACTCTTTCTTTCACCAGGAAGACTTAAACAATTGACCAGAACCTGGGGATGTGGGACCCACTGAAATTCTTCTGAAATATCACGATTCCATTTTAGTGTTTATGCTTATGTTCTCGTAGCAGACATTGTTTACAGAGTTTGGGACTCTGGGGTAGATTCTGGAATTTTGAGAATCTAAAGAATAGTCCCTATTCTTGAGACATTCACTATCTCTTGAAAGATATAGATACCTGGGAATGGAGCTATGCCATAAGTGATAAAGACCTCAGTAAAGTTATGTAGAAAATATTTGGATAGCATGAGAAAGAGTTATTAATTCTACCCAGGTGTCTCAATTTTGCCATTAAACAGAATTTTTTGAGGTTGAGAACCCCTTTTTTCTCTTTATCTTCATACTCTCACCACTGACAATGATTTCCAGGCATGTTTGCACTCCAAAACTATTGGTGGAAGAAATGGATAAGTTAAGCTTTGAATGCTCAATAAAAGTTTTCACTACAGAAAAGGGAAATACAAGAATTCTAGGCTAAGGGAACAGCAAGTATGAGAACATGGAGGCCTAAAAGTGTGACTTGTTCATGGAAGGACAAGTAGTGGGAGAAATGGCTTATTGTGACCCCTTTTGATAAAGTCTGAGTCTTAAAGAAAAGCAAAGTGACTTGTTCAAGAACACATATCTGAGTGGCAGAGCCAGGTCTTCAGTCTGGTCCCTCTAAGTCTAGAATTTACGTTTAACTTCTAGGCCAATACTTTTCAAACTGTTTGCCACAGCTCATTATTTGATTGTGAAATTGGCTGATTGTCCATTAGCATCATGAAAATTAGAATAAAAATTTTAAAATATCAGTATACATCACACACATTAAATTAATTATTGTTTTGTAAGTCTTTCCTTCTCTCTCTCTCTCTCTCTCTCTCTCTCTCTCTCTCTCTCTCTCACACACACACACACACACACACACACACACACACATACACACACACATCACAAATAGGATTAAAATCTGTATGTCCAGTATTAGGGTGAATGTAAGCAGGAGTTGTTCCAAGACAGAGAAAAGCCCTTTAATATGGGACAATGGGATGGAGTTTCATGGAGGAAGTGTGTTTATTGAATTTTTTAGGATGATAAGATTTCAGTGGGCAGAGAATGAGTTTATTCTGAGTGAATGACTTATATTTCACACAAAGTGGGTAGGTCTCTCTAATATCTTCCTGATTTTATATTTTGGGAACTTTAAGCAAAACCAAGGGGTTGAAAGAATAGAACAAACACTGAGTTCCTACATAGTAGGCAATGGTTGGTTTTTGGCCATATAGCATCCACTTTCCTTTCTTTAAAGGATTTTTTAGTTTCTTTGAGAAATTGCTGGTGGGACTGTAAATTGGTGCAACCAATCTGGAAAGTAGTAAGGAGATTCCTTAAAAAAACTTGAAATGGAACACCATTTGACCCAGCTATCCCACTCCTTGGTCTATACCCAAAGGACTTAAAATAATCATACTGCAGCTGCACATGGTGATTACATGCCTGTAATCCCAGCTGCTTGGGAGGCTAATATAGGAGTATAATGAGTTCAAAGCCAGCCTCAGCAATGGTGAGGTGCTTAGCAACTCAGTGAGACCCTGTCTCTAAATAAAATATAAAATAGGGCTGGGGGTGTGGCTCAGTGGTTGAGTGCCCTGAGTTCAATCCCTAGTATCCAACTCCCCCCCCCAAAAAAAGAAACAGCATATTACAGAGATGCAGTTACATTAATATTTATAGCAGCACAATTCACAATAGCCAAACTGTGGAACCAACCTAAATGCCCTTCAATAGATGAACGGATAAAGAAACTGTGGTATATATATACAATGGAATATTACTCAGCAATAAAAGAGAATACAATTATGACATTTGCAGGTAAGTGGATGGAGTTAGAGAATATTATGCTAAGCGAAGTAAGTCAATCCCCCAAAACCAAAGGCCAGATGTTTTCTCTCATAAGTGGATGCTAATCCATAATGGAGTGGGGGCATGGGATGAGTGGAGGAATTTTGGATTGGGCAAAGGTGGAGGAGGGCAGAGGAGGGGGCATTGGGGATAGGAAAGATGGTGAAATGAGACAGATGATATTACCTTAAGTGCATGTATGATTGCACAAATGGTGTGACCCTTACTTCATGTACAACCAGAGAAATAAAAAATTGTGCTCCATTTGTGTACAATGGATTGAAGAGCATTCTGCTCACATGAACAAAAAAAAAAGAAAGAAAGAAGAAAGAAAGAAAGAAAGAAAGAAAGAAAGAAAGAAAGAAAGAAAGAAAGAAAGAAAGAAAGAAATTAGCTATCTAGTTGGGGGAAAAATTGGTGTGTTAATACCATGATCAACTCTCTTGTTGAAGAACTACCAGGGGACTAAATTTGTAGCTTATTTATTCCCCAGTTGGCTGCCTGGTGCTGCTCTAAATGCTGCTTCTTCACTTTCCAGAGCAGCATAGTGCTTAGTGCCCTTTGCTGAGTATTACCTAGCCTAATAGTCCATCTCTTATCCTGCTAATAAATATTCTTGAGTTTAAGTAAGAACCCCAACTGCAACAATGACCTGTTTTATGTAATCTCACTGAAAAATCTCCATAACACACCTGTATGTTAAATGTGCTACAGACAAGGAAACTGAGGGTCAGTCAGAAGCCCTACTTCTAGGAAGATGAAACTGGAGTTTGAACTCAAGTTTTACTGAGGACAATGTTTTTTTTTTTTCTTTTTTCCCATTACTACCTTTCTAGAGTTGCATAAACTTTTGTGCTTAGAAGTTATGACTCTAGGGAGTCCTCTTAGTTGTTGTTAAGTGGATAAAAAATATAAATGATTGCCTTAATACAAGAAGATTGTTTTTCTAAAATAAAAGAAGTAAGACTAAAACTGAGATTTCCTGCCCCCCTCCCACCGGGAAAAAAATATATAATATCAAAACCCCCTCAATCAACAAGACTGAGCATTCTCCCCCTTTTAGAATGTTTACTAGGGATTCTGGACAGGGGCTTAGATAATTGAGAGGATTAGACCCAAAGGAATGAAGGAGAGAGGAGACATTCCCTCGGGCAGAAGGGAACCAGAGTAATGGGAGAAGTTTTCCTGAGAAAACAGAAAATGTAGGCAAAGCAAAATTACTTTTAAAGACATAAAGAGGAGAAGTTTTAGGGTGGGGTAAAGAGAAGGAGGAGGAGGCAAGAAAAATCTATAGGAGGAAAAAGGATGGAATGAAGTTTGGTCTGGTTTTAATTTATGTCAATTGACAAATCCATGAAAGCTGTTCTAGGCATGGGTATGTAGTAACTGAAACCAGTTCAGAATGCATTTTTCTTCCTTTCTGTACAAAATATGATATACCCTACAGATAGAGGTGACACCAAAATGTTCCCTGCCTCTGGCTCCACATCTCCTGTCCTCCCCCACAATACCTTTGTTCCTGTCTGCGATTCATAACTGTATAATTAGGGGAATTAAGAATATTCATGAACATAAAATATGTGTTTAACTGTGCTGTCAAACCCACAAGATAAAGAGAAGTGGATGAGCAAAATTCTTCTTTTAAGATTTTGATGAAAAATTTTGATCCCTAAAGACTCACCCCTTTCCGGCACTTTCCCAGCCTTTGATGAAAGAAAAGGTATATTCCATTGTGTCAATTGTATTCAAATGTACTTTTAAAATTTTACTTGCCAAAATCTGAAAATAATTTGGGATGATTAGTGGGTCTACTTAGTGAATGTTTCTGCAGAAATTTGACTTTGTCGATTGACTGCCTGGAGTGAAGTAGTGGAAGTGAGAAGCCTGGGGAAAATTAATCAACAGAAGCTGAAAGAATTTCTACAACCCAATAAGGAGAACTACCAGGTAGACAAGTGGGTAAAAGGCATGATCAGGTTATTACAGAAGAAGAAATAAAATGTTTTCATAAGCATATGAGGAGATGCTCAACGCAGGCAAGAAACTGCAAACTGGAATCACAGAAAGATGTTTTCACACCCACTAGCTTGGTAAAAAGGAGAATGGCAGGCCATACTAAAAGTTGTTCAATATGCCGGACAATAGAAACCTCATGTAGTGTAGGTAAATCAAAAACAGTTCAAGTAACGTTGGGAAGTTCTGATGAGGTAAACATTCATATGAAATAAGGTCTTCAAACTTCAGAAAGTATATATAATAGGAAATATGTTAAAAAAAAGATCATAGAAACTTTATTTGTAATGTCAAAAAGGAAAACACATATAGGTCTATGTTAGTCAGTTTTCTATTATTGTAACACATACCTGAGATAAATCAATTTAAAAGGAGAAAAAGTTTATTTTGGCTCAGAGTTTTAGAGGTTTTGGTTCATGATCAAGTGCCCCATTGCTGTTGGGCCTGTGGGAAGGCAACATATCATGGCAGGGAGCATGTGGTGGTAAGAAGCTACTTACCTCATCGTGACCAGGAAGCCACTGGGGTGGGGGAGGAGAAACCAGCATCCTAGAGTTTCCTTTGAGGTTATACCCCAATTACTTAAAATCTCCTTTAAGCCCCACCTCCTAAAATTCCCACCACCTCCCAATCATGCCAAGTTAGACACCAAGCTTTTAACACATGGGCCTTTGGGAACATTCCAGGTCCAAAGTATAGCAGGGTCCAACAGTAGAAGAATGGATACATGAATTTTGCTATAATACACAGTAGTAGAAAAATGAGGGAACTTGGTACATGCATTGATGTGGGTAAATCTCAAAAACGTAATGCTGAGCCAAAGACATCCCCAAAGACATGTTTAATGTGATTCCATTTATTTTAAGCTTATAAACAGATTTAAAATACATTATCCAAGGTTTTATATCTATATCTGTATATACACATATGTATGTAATATAGCAATAGTTGAAAAAATTATTTAAAAAAGCAAGGTACTCCATGCTTGTATAAATATATCAAAATAGATTCTACTCTTATGTATAACAAGTAAAAAGAAACTTAAAAATAAAAACTAATTAACACCCAATCAAGATGATGGTTATCTTTGCAAGGCAAGCAAGGGGGACATGAGGTAAAGGGCACATTTTTTCAAAGAAATTTATGATGTTTTATTGTTTAATTGAGTTATGAATAAATGGGTTTGTGTCTTATTGATATTTATCTTTTATTGTGTTGAATATTCTCTTTTGCATGTATAAAATATTTTGCAGTCTTTTTTAAGAAGAAAGATGTAAATCAATAGGAGAGGCCTAATGATTAAAGTGGGCCCAATCAGAGTTTTCAGATTGATGTTAGAAAAAATTTCTGTTAGAAGATGAATACCCATGTGGCTGAGCTTTCCTGGGGTTATAGAGACATATTGGTCCTGATGAATTAACGTAGGGCCTCAGGTCAGCAGCTCTTGCCTAGCCACGTGGGTGGTGCCAACTCTTGGTGGAAATTCTCTCTGCTGGCTTCCATAGGGTGCACTGTTGTGGAGAAGCCTTAGGGCTGCAGCAAAGGAGGAAGGCCTTGTCTGTGTGAATGGTGTGATCCCTTCCTGCCCATGCCATGGTAAAGCTGGAGCATTGGTGGAGAGGCATAGCCTTTCCTATATTTTGAGGCTTTCAGAATAAAAAAAAAAAGCAAGTGATAAAATAGCGTTTGTGGTATGTTTAAAATCTTTAAATTGAATAAATTACCATCTCTGATATTGAGAAAATGCAGTGTAATATAATTAAGATAGTGACTTGATAATTATGGGATTTATAAAAAAATATAAATTTTGAGTATTTAAGAAACTGTGTAAGCTAGTAATTGAACTAGTTTTAAGTCACAGTGTGTTTCTCTGTGTGTGTGTGTGTGAATGTATGTGTGTGTATATAGATAGATAGATAGATAGATATAGATATATATCTCCATCCTTTGAATTACAAGTCAAAAATTTAAATTTGATGAAGTTGATCTGCTGCTTCAGACTCCTAGCTTCTTCTTGTCATGGCCTAAATTTAAGAGACAATTTCAAAACGGAATCCATGATTCTGCTTCAGGAAGATAATATTACTGGTATCCAGAGATAGTCTTATAAATAAGTTTAAAAACAAGTGTCATTTCCATCTATTTACCAGCAAATGACATAATTTCATTCTTCTTTCTGGATAAATAAAACTCCTTTATGTATATATTCCAAATTTTCTTTATCTAGTCTGTTGATGGACATGGAGGCTGGCTTCATAACTTGGCTACTGTGAATTGTGCTGCTATAAACATTGGTATGCATGTATCACTATAGCATACTGAGTTTAATTCTTTTGGATAAATACCAAGGAGTGGGATAGCTAGGTCATATGGTGTTTCTATTCTGCTTCATGTCTTCATACTGCTTTCCAAGGTAGTTGTACTAATTTGCAGTCCTACCAACAATGTATAAATGTTCTCTCTCCCCAGCATCCTTGTTAGCAATTATTGTTTGATTTTATATGATTGCTAATATAACTGGAGTGAAATGAAATCTCCATGTAGTTTTGATTTAGCCAGAGTCACAAAGTCAAGGGTTGAAAGTTTTCTCTTACATGTGGGGGGTGGGGGCGGGGGGAGAGAGAGAGAGAGAGAGAGAAACAACCAAAGGGAATCTCATGAAAATAGAAGGGAAACCAATAGAGTAGAGGTAGAGGATGGAGAAGAAGGGAGAAAAAGGGAAGGGCATGAGGAAGTACTGGGAAATGAAATCTACCAAATTATGTTATGTCCAAGTATTAATGTATCACAATGTATCTTGCTTTTACATTGCATTAATTTAAGTTATAATAATAATAGAGAAATCAGTAAGATAGAACAAGTGGAGGTGCAGAGCAAACAATCAAATGAGATTGATCAAATTATGTTACATGCATGTACAAATATGGCACCATGAACCCAAATATTCTGTGTAATTATAATGTATTAATAATGTATTTTAATAAAAACTGTCAATATTGTTAATACAGTGTGTGATTGGACAGACAAGGGTTTAAACTTTGACTCTACCATTTCCTTCTTTTGCAGTCAAATCATTATCCGTCTCTGAACCTCTGATTCCTCATCTGTAAATAGGTATATGGATCCACATTTCAATACAAGCTTTAAAAACTGACAATTTTAATTATACATACATATATTTTAAATGTCTTAGTCTCCCAGAGAGTGGGCTCCATGAGAACACAGCAATATCTGATTTATTTTTTTAAAAACCTCATAGCATTTTTCACAAATCTTTTTAAAGGAATTCTTATGGATTTGGGATTTTTACATTTGTTATTCTCTAAGGGCTCATGGCAAACTTACAAAATTAGTTTTACCATTTCATGGAGGCTCAGAGTGAATGATTGGACATGAATCTATATCTACTTGTCTGTGCTCTTTCTACTAGACCATGAGGCTACCTCCCGCTGTCTTCAGCACGTGATTGCTTGATGCAGTTGACAGTCTTAGAATAAATGGATCTTCCCTGGGGCTGCCCAAAAGTCTTACCCTCTGCTTTCCCTTCTGAAAGGAATAAGACCTCTTGGAGTACAGTCACCAAGCATAGCAGATGCCTTGCCAGATTAGCTTAGGCAGAGGGCTGCTGCCTGAAGAAAGGGAGTCCAGGGTCGCACTATGGCATGAGAGAGTTGTGAGAAGTCTAGTGCCTTGAGGAGGTCAGGTTTCAGTGCTGGACCACAGCACCCAAAGACCAGGTAGGGAGGTGGGGGAAGGAATGAAAACTGGCATGAAGGCATGGCAGTCGGTATGTGACAAAGGAAGGAGATAACAGGGGACTTAAGGATATAAGCAGAGCTGAGCCACAACATCGCACCTGTAAAAGGAGCATCAAACTGTGGCTGGCTTTGAGGGGAAAAAACATGAATTTTTAAAGACTTTTTTTCTCCCACTGAGCCACATCCCCAGCCTTTTTTATTTTGCCCAGATTTCATTCAGGTTGTTATCAGTGATATTTTTCAGTAATGTTTTGTTATTAAAAAAAAAATTGACGTTTTATATAAAAATATTTTTCCTAAAGGTTTAAAGTTCAAGTTCAGAGTCCAGTTTGTTTGTTTGTTTGTTTGTTTGTTTATTTACTTATTATGGGAACCTGGAAAAGATTCTGGTCTGAATTCCCGCTTCCTTTCCTACTAAAATCAATCACTGTGACCTTCTGCCTACTGTTATGGTGTAGGTTAGGTGCCTCCCAAAAGCTCATGTGTGGGACAATGCAAGAAAGTTTAGAGAAGAAATGATTGGGGTTTGAAAGCTTTAACCTAATCAGCACATTAATCCCTTGCTAAGGATTAACTGGGTGGGAAGTGTTGGCCAGTGGGTGTGCCTGAAGGAGGTGGGTCATTGGGGGCATACCTTTGGGATATATAATTCATTCCTGGTCTGCAGTGTCTCTATCTCTCTGTTTCCTGCTTTCCTCTGCCACACTCTTCCGTCATGATGTTTTGCTTCACCTCAGGCCCTGAGAAATGGAGTTGGCCATTAAACTGAGACCTCTAAAACTATGAGCCCCAGATAAACTTTTCCTCTTCTAAAATTGTTCTTGTCAGATCTTTTGATCACAGCAATGAAAAAACTGACTAAAACACTAATTGCCAAACATAGGTTAAATCAAAAGGAATAATATATGACCAGAAGGTATGTTGGGAGGAAAATTATAATAAGAGGTGCATGTGTCAGATGTTCACTATTGTGTCAAGGATGGATAGAAAGTATTAGAAAGGTTGTTAACTCTTTTGAGTGCATTGGTTAAGACAACTTTTCCTACTATTCTATGAGTTAATACTCCTGATCAGGAATAGAAAAAAATGCTAAAGTTTTGAATAGTTAGGTATATAGTATTTTCATAATGCTGTTCAGCACTGTACTTAGTAAGTATTGTCACCAATATTTGTACTATTATTGTAGTTTCTTTTCCTAGCCTCAAGCCCAATTTGAAGGTAGTTAATGATATAATTTTCTCTAAATCAGTTATTTTCTGAAATGAGCGTAAAAAATGACCAATTCTGTCTTCAGAGAAGAAAGAATTCAAACATTGCTCTTTAACTGCATTTTGTGACTTTAACAATAATTGCCACTATTTATTAAGTGTTTGCCTTGCACTAGACATTTCACTTGTATTATCTCAATTTGCATGGCACTCCTACAAATTAGACTTTTTTCCTGATATACAATTGAATCAAATATAATTTTTAAGAGTTTAGTGATTTTCCAATATCATATGCAGATAATTACAGAATGTAAGCCTATATCTGCCAGATTTTGAGCCCATAATATTAATTACTTCTCTGTACCTCCTATATAGACAAGTTTCTTAACTTCTCTGAGATTTAACTTTTTCATTTGAAAAGTAGAGAAATTCTTTCTTCCCTCTTGGTTTTGTTATGAGGAGAGAAATCAATAAACTAGGGTCCTAAGTTTCATCTGCTCAAAATTTATAACTCCCAAGGTGATGGTATTAGGAGGTAGAATCTTTAGGAAGAGAGTAGGTCATGAGGGGCATAGCCCAATCCATTGGATGGGATTCACATTGGGACTCACAGCTTTGTAAGAGCAGCTCCAGAGAGCAAGTCTGTCCCTTTCATCATGTGAGGAAACAAGCAGGTGCCATCTAGGATCAGAAAGCTGATCTCAACCAAATCTGCCTTGATCTTGGACTTCCCAGGTTCAATTATAGGAAATAAACCCATGTTATTTGTTGTTGTTGTTGTTTTGGGAGCTGGGGATTGAAACCAGGGCCTTATGCATGTGAGATAAGCACCCTACCAACAGAGCTATATCCCCAGCCTACTAAACCCATGTTATTTCCAAACCAACCAATCGAAGACATTTTGTTATGGGAATCTGAATGGACACAGACAGATATAAAGCATGTACTGGGTGCTCAGTAGATGTTGCTTTGCTTTAAAACAAAAGCTAAATGCTTCAGGAGTGACATTTAGTGACTGGCTTTCAGGCTAAAATGGAGCTGAATTTCAAGTCTTCATCTTGGATTTTTCAAGTTTTATGGAGTTTGGTCAATAAAGAAAAGAAAACTAGCGACACTAAAAGTATATATGCTTATCCTAAACAAGAGCAAGATGATAGGGTGATTTCATTTCATTTCAAATGATTTCTCTAGATGTCAAAAGAAAGGATAAATCAAAATTTAAGAAGAAGAAAGAAAGAAAGAAAGAAAGAAAAATAAAACTATGTTCATTAGGATGGGAATGCAATCAATTGCTCTCCTTAGTCTGTCTGATTATCTGTTAAGTGAACAGAATGGCCGAATACACAGACTACTCTGGACTTCAAAACCAGACCTGGCTTCTTAGACAAGTAACATGTGCATTTTCTCAGGGCCTCAAACTTAAAAGAGTACCATGTTATCACTGTCTTGAAAGTCTTAATAATTTTTGAACAAGAGCTATATATTTTTTATTTTGCCCATGCCCCAGTGAATTTATGTAGCCTTTCTTGTTCGGAACCTTTGGTGCATCTTCCTCACTGAAATGCCCTCAGTCAAATGAAAACATTCCCAGGAGAGTTCTTGGAATGCTGCATTAGCAGATTTCTCTTTTTCTTTTGTTTTGGTTAGAAAGCATTCCTTGAAGTTATATGTAATACATGCTATGTATGAAGCTCTAGGTGAGTAAGAATGACTGTAAAACAGTAAAAAGTGGCTTGAATGTTTTTGAGAAGAAAAAATAACAGCACCATAGCCAAAAATGCATATGTTGAAGACAGTAAGATTTTGGAATGATTTCTTTAGAGGGGAGTTTTGAATTTCCACTTATGAGTAGCTCCAGGTAGAATCTGGATATGTATATTTTCTTAAAACAATCAAGATTTTGTTTTTAATATGGGGATTGAGCCCAGGGGTGTTTTACCACTGGGCTACATCCCAAGTCCTTTATTTTATTTATTTTGAGAGCTTTTAAATATGTAACTGGTGTTGAGAATCACTGAGTTATAAACTTTTTGAGAGAAGTAGACACTCCTAGTAAGCACTTATATAATGTCTTCAAAAATCCTCTAGAGTATTTATATGTGATTAACTTTGTATTTCTAAGGTAACAAGAGATTTGTATCTATTTTGTATGCAGTCAAATTTTATTAACAGATGGGAGACCCACTATGATTTCAATTCTATGTTAAAGGACATTGTGAATATAATCTGCACCTAAACCTTTTTTCTCTTTCTAAAAATTTTTGCCAACCCTTGGACAATTATAAAATGGAATTCTAAAAAAAAATCACATTTATAATAGCACCAATTAAACCTAACAAAACAAATACAAAAGCTTTATTCTGCAAAGTATATTATACTTTGGGGAAAATTTTAAGAAGGTCTAAATAAGTGAAGTTATACAATATTCATGGATCAAAAGACCTCATAATACTAAAATGTCAATTATCCCCAAATTGGCCTATCGGTTCAGTGCAATACTGTTGAAATTCCAGTCAGCTTTTCTCTAAAGTTATCAAGATGAGTCTAAATGCAGCTAGTATTTCCAAAACAATTTTGAAAAAAAAATTGAGAAAGAACAAGATTGGAAGACTCACACAACTTAATTTCCAAAAGTATTATAGAAATTCAGTAATTACAAGTAATATCAGTTAAAGGATAGACAAATACAGGATAGAATTTTATTAGTCAATTTTTCATTGCTGTGACTAAAATGCCTGACCAAAACAACTTAGAATTAGAAAAACTTATTGTGACTTCAAGTTTTCAGAGGTTCAGAATATGGTGAACCAGCTCCATTTCTCTGGGTCTTAGGTAAGGCAGAACATTATAGCAGAGGGGTGAGGCAGAAGAAAGATGCTCTGCTTAGGGCAGGTGGAAAGCAGAGATAGAAATCATGGTACCAGGGTCGAAATATAAATCCCAAGTCACATCCAATCACACCTCACCAGCCGTCAGTTACTACCCAATTCAGTAGTTCTTTCAAATTATTAATCCACCCAAAGGATTAATCTACCACTAAAGTCATAGCTTTCATAAACTTATCACTTCAGCTCTGACAGTACTCTACTCCCTAACTTGAGCTTTCTGTTGGGGGGGCGGGCAATACCTCATATGCAAACCACAATAGGAATAGAACAGTTTGAAAATAGTCATATATGGGTACAATAAATTGATTGGCAATAAAGACACCAAGATAACTCAATGGAAAAACAATATTTTACACAGTGGGTTTGAATAAGTTAGATATATGACCTTGATGCATGTCACATACTATACAAAAAATTAATTTGAAATGAATCTGAAAATCATAATAGATTTATCTGTAAAAGCTAGAACTAAAAAAAAAATCTCTAGAAGCTATAAACTTTGTATTAGTCAAGAATTTTTAATAGGACATAAGAAAGTACTAACCATGAAAGAAAAACATGATAAATTAACCTGATCAAAATTTATAACTTCTATTCTTTAAAAGAAAAAACAAAATGAAGAAAATGAAAAGACAAACCACAAACTAAGAAAAAAAAATATTTGCATGAGAAGAGAGAAGCAATATTATTGGTGTTGAAGTTTGAGAAATGGGAGTCAAGGATTTTGATTGTTCCCTAGGAACTGGAGTAGGCAAGGAAATAGATTCTTATCTAGAGCTTATAGGAAGAATCTTCTCAGCCAACCCTCTTGGTTTCAGCACAGTGAGACTCTTGTCAGACTTCTAATCTACAGAACTGCAAGATCTTAAATTTGTGTTGTTTTGAGCCACTGCATTTGTAATATTTAAAATATAGCAATGTAGAAACGAATAGAATTCCTTAGGATTTTCTTTGTAAACAACCATGTTGTTTTTGCATAAGAACAGTTGTACTTCTTTCTTTTTAATCTTTATGACTTTTACTTCTTTGATTTTCTTAGGAACTCCAGTACAATATCAAACAGAAAAGGTTAGAACAGATGTTTTTGTCCTGCTCCTTGTCTTTGGGGTAAACATTTAGCCCATCACTCATTATCATGCTAGCTGTAGGATTTTCATAATTGCTCTCTATCAATGGAGGAAGCTCCCTTCTTTTCCTAGTTTACTAAAAATGTTGATTATGGAATTTGAAATTATGCCAGGTATTTTTTTTCTGCAACTATTGAGATGATTTGCTTCCTCATTTCTCCACCTATGTGAAAAATTATAAATTTTTGAATGATGAACCACATTTTGGGGATTAACGCCTTTCTTATGTACTGATGAATTTGAGTTGCTAAATTTTATTGAGCATATTTACCCATTATTTATTTTTAAATAACAAATTACCACAAGCTTAGTGACTTAAAGCAACCCATATTATGTCACATTTTTGTGGGTCAGGAGCTTTCACAATTTGATTGGGTTCTCAGGTTGGGTTTTTCACAAGACTTCAATCAAGATATTGGGTGTGCTGCATGTTCAGATAAAGGAAGAATCTGCTTCCAAGCTTGCTTGGGAATTGGTAGAATTCACCTCCTTATCATTGTACAATCAAGGGCCCTGGCATCTTGCTGGTTGTTGTCTTTAAGACAACACTGTCATTCCTTTGTCACATAGGCCTAACAACACAGCCACTTCTTCAGCTAAGGAACATCTCTAGATGAATCTACTAGTAAGACATAGTCTTATATAATGTAATGTAATCATGAGTGACAGCCCATCACATTTGCCATGTTTTATTGGTTACAAGCAAGTCACAGTTCCCACTGGCACATAAATGTGTACGTGTGTGGAGGGTGGGTGGGGAGAATTATTCAGAGGCATGAATACCAGGAGGCAAGACTACCCTAGATCTGTTTATCAGAGCACCTATGTTCATGAAAGATATTAGACCATCATTTCCTTGTCTTTGAGTGTTTCATCAGACTGTACTTTGGGTTACACAGATCATCTGAAAATGCTTCCCATTTTCATGGATTTTTTTGCCCTCTTTTTTACTGTCAGCTGATTTCTAGAAACAAATGCCAGGTTGAACTGTTGAGAGGTACATCTAAGCTTTTGTTAGTAGAACATATGATTTCAAATAAAAACAAAACACAAAGTGTGCTTGAATTATGGCATTTTCAGGTAAATGGATGAAGTCAGAGAATATCATGCTAAGCAATATAAGCCAATCCCAAAAAACCAAAGGTTGAATGTTCTCTCTGATAAGTGGATGCTGATCCATAATGGGGTGGGGCATGGAAAAAAATGGAGGAACTTTGATTGGGAAAGAAAAGGGAGTGGAGGGGACAGGGCATGGGGGTAGGAAAGATGGTGGAATGAGATGGACATCATTACTCTAGGTACATGTATAAGTGCACATATGATGCAACACTATATCGTGTACAACCAGAGAAATGAAAAGCTGTGTTGAAATTGTGTACAAGGAATCAAAATGCATTCTTCTCTCATATATACCTCGTTAAAATTAATAAGTAAATTAATTAAAAAATATTAATCACCTACAAAAATAGTATGGATGATTTTGGGTTTTTGTTTTGTTTTGCATGTAAGAAATAAATCCACAGTGGCCACCAAAAAATAGTAGTCATCCCTCAAACCTCAGTCAAGAGCCTCTGAAAGGGTCATGCCTATATTTTGTCAGTCATTTTTCATAATTATCCTAGTTTTTTGAAAAAAATCCAGCAGAATTAAATAGTTTAAAACATGAATAATTAATTTCTTTCAATTTCTATAAGATAACTGATCTGGGTTGTAAATTAAAGCTGGTGATAATAAGGTATAAGCTGGTAGTAGCAGTTGAGTTGTAGGTACAGTTATTGTGCATTAGATAATTGAAGAAAAAGATTATTATCTTTTTAACTCCTTCCATCTATACAGGTAAGTCACTTATGTGCATTACACATGTATTAAGTTCTTGGGTTCATTGAATTGGCTTACTCTCCAACCTACTACAAAGATTGGTCATGGGCATTCCTTTTGTAACTGAGTAATAATTTAACTTAAAGATGTGCTCATCGTTAAGCAGGAGGAGACATAAAGCTTTAGAGTCCATCAGACCCTGTTTAAATTGTGTTGCTACTGCTTCCTATTAGCTTAGTGCCTTTGGGAAGTTTATTTAATACTTAGCCTAAGCCCCCCTTTCACCACCTACAAAATAAATGCAAATAGTATTAGTGATTTCAAAGAATTGTGGGAGAATTAAATGGGGTAATTTATTCAAAATGCTCAACACATGTTTTGACACATAAGAACTCTTTCTTGTGACTGGCTAGTAGGTAGCCTGGTATCTCAAGAGCACAACTTCCTTCCATGCTGTTGCTCTGTGCTCCTCCAGGTTGTAGCCTCTGGATAGGAAAGACAGCAAGGATAAGACTTGCAACTTTTCTTCTGAGGAAACATTCCTCAAGTTGTATGCCTCACTTCTGCTCATACTCCATTGCTCAGAAACTAATTATTTGACCACCTAGCTGCAAGGGAAGGGGGTGTTATTCCTGGCTGTGTGCCTTGATAGGTGGTAGGGGGACGCTCAGTCACTGCCAAAATACATTTTTAGCCTAATCCTAACAGAATAAATGAGGGTTAGAGATTGGATTTCCCTCCCAAGTGGTGGAGGTATGTTTCTTGGGGGACAAGAATGAAAAATAAGACCATTCAATTGTTTAAAAGATAGAGACTGGCATGCTCACAAAATTGTTGTTATATTTTGGGTATTAACAAAGATTGACATAACTGGCTGCTTTTGTTTCTCATTTTTTCTAACTCTTGCTTGCTAAGGATGACCTAAATGATTTACTATCTTCAACATTCATTCAGTGCAGAGACAAATAACCTTTTATCTGTTCTTTTGCCCCAGAGTCAGTGAATTGATAAGCATGGAGTTGTTGTGCTTCCAGAATTCATTCATTTATTTGTGAATGCATTTGCTTATTCTCTCAGTTAAATTCCTTCCCTAAGTATCCAATGAGCTTTTACTTTGTACTATGCTTTGGGAATATTAATGCCACCTAGATTTGACCTTCTCAGGAGGAGCTCTTGTTTAATGATTGAGAAAGACCAGCAAAATTCAAAAAATAGCATGTAAGTGCTGAGAAAGAATTACGCACCTACCTGATCATAGAAGAGATGCCCCTTGAACATCTTGGAAGATGATGTGTTGAATTTCAGAGAAATATAAGACCTGGTCATTCTCTCTGGCCATTCTCTTTTGCAATACCCAGAAAGTAATAAATGCTCTTTCTGAAACCACATCTCATTAAATGCAGACACTCAGAGGAGAGGGAGATTCATGAGGGCTGAAGCAGACATCAAAAGCTTTTGAATAAGCGAAGTCTCAAGAAAGGTTTAGAAAGATTTAGAGGAGTGAGGATGGCATTCCCGTGTGGGAGCAATTTAGACAAAGGCATGGTAAGTGCTGGGCTCCTTAAGTGGGTAAATGGACTAGATATTATCACTAAATTTCCTTCAAACAAGGTACAAATATCTCATTCTTTGGTCTTGAGACAGCTTTAGAATATTACACAGTAACTTCTGCCCTGTCCTGTGGCTTCTCACCAAATACAGGGCACAGGAATGAACAATGGCAGAGTTGTGCTTATGCTACTAAGCTTTCCATTTTGAGTTGGCAGCCTCAGTATATAATTTTCTCAGATAGAAAATCTTTGGGCTTGGGATTTTGCCAGAAATTACTTTCCTCCAATTAGATTCTAGTTTGATTCAATCATTGCTTGAAAATTGTCTCAAATTCAAACCACCTAATAGCCAATTTTGGAATGAAGAAGATGGGAGAAATTCAACACACCACAGACAGTTCATTCACTGAGTATATGACCCAAGAAAAGGAAAAAGAACTCTGAATGTGTTCTGTTTTGAACACAGAGTGAGTGGCTGTGCATATCTTAATGGGGTGTTCTTTTTGCTGGCTTTGCATTAATCCAATTGAATCAAAGAGAAAGCATAATTTGATCATGTAATTAGAAACCAGGTTTGACATGAGCACTGGACTTTTTTCTTTCCCTTCTTCATGGGCATATTCCTGAGATTGGCCAGAGAGTGCTATGAAATTGGGTCATATCTTGATTCCCCAAACAGTGGCTGCACACCAACTCTGTGAGTGGACTGTAGGGGAAGGGGCTGATTCTACTGGTTGGTGCTAAATTGAATGGGGTAGGTGCTCATTCTATATTTGAATAAATGAATGAATGAATTAACATCACTGGACCAAAATATCCCCTTATCCATGGCAAGGTGGACTTTTCTTCTTTCAAACATTTCTCCTTAGATTCAGTAGGGAACTTTTGTGTTGGTGTACTGCATTTCTCTAGGACTTTCCCCTTTGATTTCACTTATAAGAGAATACTGGTATATGATACAGTTAAGACCCTTGGAAACGGTTTGTCTTTTAAGTCTTGCTTTTGAGCTGAGTTAGCTGTGAGAATGGCATATTTTGCCTGACAATTGAGCTAACTGCCTTTGGAGCCCTCTTCCTTTGTTAAGCTTGATGAGGTTTTCCTATAGGGCTACTGGAAGGAACACAAACTTTTCCTGGTCCTGCATGAGCTGCATGAATGATTTCAATAGCTTCTTTGGGTGGTTCTTTCTTTGATCTCAGAGGGTTTACACACACACACACACACACACACACACACACATACACACACACACACAGACTGTTTGGGGGCAGGGTGGCATGCTGTGCAAATCTCTGTTCAGTATCTCTGTTCATTCCTCTCCTGACACTGCCCTGCACATTCCAGCCACCTGAGCCTCTGAAGTCCTACGCCTTTCTTTCCAACCCAGGGAAACTACTGGCCTCCACCTGGATTCTCTCTTCCTGGGATGTGATCTGGAATCTTTTTCCAGGCAAAAAACTGGGGCACTCCAAGGGCTCACCTCATTTGTTTTCCCTCCCTCAGAGATCACTGACCTAAGCTGCCTGTTGTCCAATATCTGAAACTGTTGTTTCATGTTCTTTCTGATTGTTTTAGTTGTTTGATGTGGAAATGTAAATCTGGTCATGGTTACTCCATCTTGACTGAAAAAGGAAATCAGTGCATAAAAATTTATGTAAAAGACCACTCATCAAAGCATTCCTGTTCATGAAGAGTAATTGGAAATAGGCAAAAAGGAAGAGGAGAAAAGAAAACAGGAGATGGTGTAATATATTGTGACATCCACTAATGTGAACTTTACAGCCATGAAGAATAATGTTTTCAAAGAACATTTACTGACATGAGAATGTAGTTATGAAATTATGTTTAATTACAAAAGATATGTGTACATTAGTTTTGTTATTTCAATTTTACAAAAATGTATATGTATACATTGTAACATAAAGATACTATCCATAATCTTATATATTATTAAACACTTATCTATATTAAATTCAATATGCAAATTAAAAGATGTAAATATAATATTATTATATGATAAAGTATGTGTAATTTTATAATATATGGAATATGTATAATTTGTATTACACTAATATACTTCATAAACAATGTATATATAATATATTAATATATGTAATAAATTAAGTATATAAAGTATGTATACCTTATATAAGTGCATACTTACATATATTTTAGTATGTGTATAGAAAAGAACATACATATGGTCTTTAATATAATATACACCCATATGTGTGCATTCACAAACATGTCCAGAGACAAAAAGACTTGAAAGCAATATACTAAAATGCTAGTAGTATATTTCACAAATTTTTATGGCCAATGTATAAAAATTATCTAATGAGAACATTAATCAAACTCTTCAAAAGCAAGAATTTCAATGAAGGAGCAGGAATGCTAAATTTTAGCATGTCAAGATATTTATTGGGCAATCTATTTTTAATGAACATAATCATCATCATCATAACAAATATAAATAGCTCTCTTATTTGACAGGCGCTATTCTAAATACTTTTTCATGTATTAATCATTTAATCCTTAGAACGACCCTGTCAATAGTAATAATTAGGCTCCATTGAGGAAGTTGAACAAGGAGATTTTAAGCCACTTTTCCCAGCTAGTAGGTGGCAAAGCAAGATTTGACTGCAGGCAGTGTGACTTCGTTGTCATTTTTTTATTGCACGTTATAGTGTCCCTGTAAAGAACAATGGTGTTAGAAAAGGCCCAAGAAAATTTCTTGCTGCAGTCTGGGAAGAGAGCCCCTGGTGCAAGAAGGTACCTAAGTCTTCAGCAAGAAGACTTAGGAATAATCAATTGCATGAAGGGGCTCTCATCCAAAAACTCGGAACTGGGCACTTGGCATGGTATGCTGGACTTGTTCTGGGCCAAATGCCTTATGTACTAGATCCATGATTTGAACCCAGAACTACCCATCTCTCCTGTATTTTCTAGTTGTAACCATACGCTCCTTACTATGTCATGTCTGACATCCAGGGACTGAAGTTCTAACTTTGCTTTCTTGCATTCTGCCAACTATAGAAAAGAAAGATGTAGTGGGGATGGGGCTGTGCAGAAAGGAGAGGGGAGGGCTGTTAAAAATGGGCACACTGAAATAGAAGTGGTTCATTTTCTGCCAGGCCCTCTCCCTGAGTCACAGGGACTATACTTGCCCAGCAAATATGAGCAGGGAAGAAAAGGGCTGACACAGATTCTGCAGAATGTCCACCCAGGCAAGGCTTCCCATATGCTGACACCCTGGGGTTATTATTGCTTTGGGTACATGAGATCACTCAGAATGGAATGCTCATTTAGGTTTATACCCAAGCTATAAATCAAACATTTCTCCTTTAATATAGCGAAGTTTTAGATTATTTTTCAAGAACACCTGGGTGCAAAATGAGGTAATCTTATATGGTAAGGAGGATAAATAACTGAAACTGTGTTCCCACAAATGTCTTTAGCCTGGAAAGAACACTACAAGGCCAACTGCATACACCGCACATCTGATTTTCCCCCTTGAAGAGGGTGTGAGAGGTTTTAAATGAACCAGCAAATTTCACAGGATTCTAACCCCCACGTTGGATTCTGCCTTGCTTTCTGCACCAGATAAGTGTCAAAAAGTATTAAGGATTGTGTTCTTAAATTGACTAAATGTTCTTTCTTTTATCCAGACAAGTCTTGTTTACAATCGTTTCTTCATTCTGCATCCCGAACTTCCAGTTTGCAGAGGTAGAAAAATCAATATGAATAGCTTAGTGCTGACAAATGAGGCTCCAATTACCAATACTTACATGCAAGACAGCAAAGATTCTTATCCACTTAGCTCTACTTTTTCCTTTTTGTAAATGATGTTTGGCAAGGTGGATCTAGGTCTTATTCATAGTTATATCCATAAGCACTATTTTTCTTCTACATGTGCTACTGTTTTAAAAGGGAATTATTTTGAGGATGGGATTCAGCAACTTGTTACATAAGATTCTAAAGGTTTGTCAAATAGGAATATTTTCATTTTTGATTTTGTATTATCTTTTTGGCTAAAATAATGAAAGGAGAGAGAAAGGAGCATCCCCCAGTTGACAATGAGAACTAGATAATAGTCTCTTAATACTCCATTCACATGCTGATGCCAGACTTGATTATATCCACTGATGTGTTAAACCAGCTATTTTCAAACTTTAATGTACACCCTGGTCATCTGGGGATCCTCTTAAGATGCAGATTCTGTTTCATCAAGTCTGGGAGGAGCCCAAGAGTCTACAATTCTAACAAGCTCTCAGCCAATGTAGATGCTGCTGGTCCATGAGAAATAAGGGTTCAAGAACTACTTTTTTTGTGTCAGTTAAGGTTCTGGCAGAAAGAGATGGCAGACTCAAATTGGAAACTGGAGGAGAGGTTAGTAATGGGATTATTTATTTATATAAGTGTGGGTATTATTTAAAAAAGCAACAATATTGGCACAGAGCCTTTGGCTAGTAATGCCTGAGAGGGGCGAGGTTCACAGTCAGGAGCAGGCTGTCTGATTGAAAGCAGTCTTGTCATTCAGTAGGCACTGGAGCCAACCCAGAGTGACTCTGATGGGGAAAGGGTGGGGAATGGCAATAGACATACAACTGAACCTCCTCCTGCCCTACAGCTCTACCGACAGTGCCTCCATTTGCCCAACCCCACAGAAGTAGGGAGAGGGTTCAAGTCATCCACATAAGCTTCCTGGGCCCCTCCCCCAGAAAGGTGGAAAAGGGAAAGTGGAACTGGAAAGGGAACAGGAAGATATCTAGTAACATATTTTACCTAAATTCCTAGATGGTTTAAACATGCCTGTCATAGTTCATCTTACAATTAATTATAAGAGATACCATTATCAAAAATGTACCACTAACTGGAAAAAAGGCTGCCAATCACACTTCTGACAAACCATTGATGAGTAAAATGGATCCTGATTTGAGAGATATTAAAGTTTGAAAAAATATGCCTTAGAGTTGGTGAAATATAGCAGTTGTTTCTTTTTCTTAAATCTTCTCCAAAACCAAGGGAAGGATGGTGTGAATTTCAATAACTGTCTAAATAGTCTAAATAAGTGTATATGAAAAGAATTTTCATCAAAATGTTTTCTCCCTTTCCTCAAAATAATTTAAAATATAATTGTTATGTCAATAAGATATACTATTCTACTAAAGGTACAATGTAGGAATAACAGGTTTAACCAGACCTGTTACTGACTACTGACTTTTTGGGGTCAAAGCTAAGACTTGTTCTCTTATAGTTTGAGACCAAGAAGAGGAAGAGACTGGTAGAGATTGAATGTAAGTGCAAAGCGAGCCTTTGATTGTTACACTTAGGTTAATGAAAGTGTGAAAAAGGAATTATATAATGAAAGAAGTTGGGCTACTTTAAGTGGAATTTTACCTGGAGTAGGTTTGATTATTTATGGAAGTTTTTAAATTGTTTTTGTTAGCACGAAGATACCACATATTAACAGCTTCTTTTTAAAAAGTTCCTAATTCTGTTAGGTCAATATCAGAGCAAAAGGGAAATTTCCTGCTATGAAATATATGTCAATTATTTCCTTGTACTGTAATATAGTGATTACACATTTAGGGTCTAAGTGGTTTACACCTTAGACCTAGGCGCCAACCAGAAGGATCTTTGTGCAGGCTTTCAGGGGTGACACCAGAGTTTGCACTGGCACAATCTATTCTTACCTTTACTCTTAATGACTTTATCTTTAGAAGCTCTTGGTATGTTTCTTTATTCTTTTTCTTAAAAGACAATAGCTTTGTTTTTCAAACCTAAGTTGATACCATCTCAAGTCATCAGAGGTCATATATAATGTCATTACTCCTTAAAAGGGAAGAGGTCAGATCTTGGTCTTCTTGTGTATTTGCCCCCTCCATAGGCCCTCAGGTTCAGCGTCCCAAGGGATGTTGGGTAGGACAGCATTTAGGAAGCCAAACATGATCTATCATACTATTCCCCAAGAGCTGTGAATGTCTATGCTTCTATATTGCCTGGCTATGGGGGCTGTTCCCATAAGTCTTCTGAAAACAAAGATCTGTTCCAGGGCAAACATTGTCCACTACTACAGACCATATAGTAAGCACCAGCACCTTTTACAGGGCAGCTTCTCTCATGTTATTGGAATACAAAAATACGTGAACAAAGCCTATGAGGGTCACATTTGGATGGTCACACCAATCCTCAGTAACGTGGTGACCAGGAGCACTTCTGTTCCTCCACTTTCTTTTTTGACTCCACCTACTCCTGGGTGATGTCACAATCCTTCAAACATATTCACAGAAAAATGGATGAAAGGCCCTTGAGACATATCTAGAAAGACCACAAAGTCTCTAGAAAGAACATTTCTGTAAGAATTCTACAGACAAAACAGAAGGGCAAGTGGTGGGAGGATGTGAAAAGAAAAACAAAAACAGAAAATCACCCTTGAAATGGGAAAAAGATCAAAGGAGATGGAATTCTAAGTAAATACTATGAAATAGAATAATAAGGCTGAAAATTCAAGTATGTGGTAGTAAAAAAATAAGTAATATTAACCATCTTGAGTATTCTTAGTGGCATTAGAATATCCAAATGTATTAATGAATGATTTACTTAATTTAAAGCATGTGTTGAATACCTACCAAGTGTTGGACACTGTGTTATGTCCAGGAAGTAAAGTAGTGAATGCAACAAAAGAGTCGACCTTCATGAGCTGAATGTCTAGTGAGAAGCAGGCCTTGCACAAATATCTACCCTCGTGGTGACAGATGGGCAGGAGGAATGTGGTAGTGATGGGAGTTCGAAGGAAAATCCTTGGCCTACCTGGAACATCTGGAAAGTCTTACCTGAGAAAAGGAGGCTTAAGCTGAGAACTGAAAGGTGAGTAGAAGAAGAAAGGAAAGTGAACTGAATCATAAAAGATTATACAACTAGTCAGTACAGCACAGAAAGTCTTCATGACATGCTCATGGTTCAGTGGTTATTCAAGGAGACTGGAATTACCAGGAGGGCTAAGGTTTGGGCATATTTAGATAGGAGAAGGCAGCAGGAAAAAGTTCTTATTAATATTTTATCATTACTAAGACCTCATGTATCACAGCAACAGAACAAAATAGAACAAATCCTAGCATTGAGATACCTAGAAATTGAAGTCTTATTGTTATACTTTGGAGGCAGAAAAACTATAGTTCCAACCTTTGATTGTTTTGTGGAGGATTAACATTTGGTTAGTCTTTGGAGAGAGACTAAGAAATATCTTTGGAAAGCTTTTAGGGGCATGGCCTTTAACTCAACCACAAAACCATTAGTTTTCATTTCATCCTGCTGAGATGATTTTTGTTTATTTGTATAAGGGAAGAGTTCTGGAATTTTATTACTTTTAAAAGTCTTTATGGCATATACATGCTTAGATCAGTCTGGTTAAGGAACAGAATGTCAGTACAAAAAAGAAATCACATGTGAGCAGATTTCATCTCAGAAAGGGTAATGATTTCATTGCTTAAGGGAGAAGGAAATAAAGACAAGTGTCCTTTTCCAGGTGAATGAATTATTAGATTTAAATAATTTATCATCACTGGATGGCAAGGGGTGAGCAGGGGACATTATCCACCATTCTTCCCTATCTCCTGAAAGTACTCTATTCACATATTTCAGGAAATACCATTGTGTATCATTTCTTTCATAAGTCTATTAAAGAAGTTACACAATCTTCTTTGGGAAGCCTGTGCCGTACTATTGCCATCCTTTGATGGGTAATGTCTAGTTTCCTCTAGTGTCTAATCTAAACTTGTCTGCTGCTATATATACTTTAATCTTTTTTTATCCTATTGACCATGGAAGCAGAAAATGCATTGCATCTGCAAAATGGTGTGTTATAAAGCTTTTATTTCTCTATTGTCTTTCTCTTCATTCAGTTGTGCTTATCCTTAATCAATATTTGAAAAGGAGAGTAGTATCTATAAGAGTAAAATAGGAGCACCTCCAAAAATACAAGGCTAGAGCTACTCCTTATATAAGTCAAGAAACGATAAGAGATTTCCCCTAAGGGAGCTTGACCTGGATTTAACTTGATCTTCCCCTTCATCCTGCCTTTCACTAAGAGACTGTCATGAATTCGATGTAGGTTCTCTGGAAATCACTTGAAGACAAGCTTTTAATCTGGTATGCTTATTCAAGGGATGTGATGAACCTGATTTTTCCCTCCCACCTGAGAAACAAAGAAAAAATGGTCAGTCAGAGTCTGGGAAGTTCTCTTTTGGGAGAATGTCATGCTGAGTTCTTCGTATTTGGAGCATAAGTTTGGTTCCTCTTTGGTCACAAGGGACAACTTGGTTTGCTTGTACTGGATCCAGTTGCTACTGATAGGAGATCAAATGGAGATATATGGGATATATATGATGCCATGGAAATATCTATCCATATCTATCTTGATCCTCCCTTTTGCTTAAGGGACAGATATGTTACTTGCCCCACCTGTTGTTATCCGACCTTCCCTGTGAGCAGTTTTCAGTAAACCTGATGTCTTGCATTCTGTCTCCTAGATGTCTCCTTTAGTCCCTCAGCAATGTATCCCACTACCCTAACACAACTAGTGTGTGGACTGTCTTGAAGGAGCATGGTGATGTTGCAGTTAGTTCTCAGAACTCTATTCCCTAAGTCAAGGTAATAGATGGGATGGACAGTGGAAGTTATTTATTCTAAGTATAAGCCAAGAATCATAATTTCTCATGAATTTTATCAGTTTACAGTGGCCAAAGTTCATGTTGTAGGGGAGAAAAAAGAAAATATTACTTTGGTAAAGTAGATGTGAGCCGGTAAAAGTCCACAAGAAGCTAGGTATTGGATTAGGACTCAGAGCATGTCATTTTACTTTCCAGATGTAGATTTGGAGCACCATACAAGAGGCATTGAGCAAGGCCAGTGTCACCTCATCCAGACTCACTGTTTTCTGAAAATAAAAAAATAAATAAATTCAGGAAAGAATTTCTCAAAGTATTAATAAAGAGAAACATCATAAAAGAAAGAAAAGAAAATCCAGCTTGAAACAAAGAAATAAAGCTACAAAATAAAAAAGGCTAGAGGAAAGTATGTTTCAAATCATGTTCCTGTATTAAATCCAGAAGAAATCATCAGTAAACTACATGGAAATAAACAGAGAAAGGGTAACATAGAAACTCTAAAAAACAAAAATAGAAAAATAAAATTCTAACATTGAAAAGAACAAGTTGTAATAAGAGATGTAGAATAGACAGAAATTATAGTAGAGCATTAAAATCCATAGCGGGGAAAAACTGATGAGAGTGAACTTGATTGACATTAAAGAGAGAAAATGGAGAGTGAACATGTAGGTAATTGATGTCCCTAAAGAAGACTAAGTAGATAGCAATAAATAATACAGATAAGAAGATATACCTGAGAAAAACAATGATTTATACATTAAGATGGGTCTCCCAGAGGATGCCAACAGAGGAGACTCACTTTTGTTTATACCTTGGTAATGGAAATATAATGTATTATATTTTGGATGGTAACTCTTCCCTGATGATATCATTCTAGGAAAAAGCATAGTCTTGGAGTATGCATAGGAGATCTTGTGTCAAGTACTCAAACTTTTGCAAAGAGTGGTAGTTTTTAAAGGTTAATTGTAATACAGAAACTGAAATATAAAATAACTTTCATATTCAGTTACAGTAAAATATATTGGTTTATCTCATATGTTGAATGGATTTTATTTATTATCTGAAAACATTATACATTAAACATTTGGAAATATATTGTTGCTGAGTTAGGCAGAACATCCAAATGTTAATATATTGTATTATACAATTTGTTAAAAATCATATTCATTAATATAACCACAAGCTCACAGTAATGGTTAAAAGTCTTCCAAATATCTAGTTTTCACTTGGAAGTTTGAATTTTGTCATTGACTAAAAATACTGTCAGTTACCTTGAAATGACAGGCTTACTTATTAAAAGAGAATGCTCAAGTTGAACTTACCATAGTTTGTCTGTTAGTTGTACTTTCAAGTGAAAAAGGGCATTCTGGTAAAAATGGTTAGTTCAGGTTGTAACTCAAACAACTGCCTAACAGATTTTCTCAAGATGATTGCTATATTTAGGTATGCTTCAGAAGTGCTTCATGTGGGTTTCCCATGTTGTCAATTACAATATGTGGTGACTAACATGTAGTATAATGTAGTACCACTGTCTTGATTTTTATACCATTGCTTTGGACTATCAGTGTTCAAATGCCAACACCATAAAAATATAACATCTTAATATTATGAAAATAGTTTTGACATCATGAACGCATTAAAAGTTCTCAGAGATCCCCATGGGTCTGTAGATCACACTTTTAGAACAATTGTCCCATAAGCATCCAACAGATAAATACAGTTTTCTATAAAGGAAAGAAAATATGGTTATCACTGTAATACTACATGTGAAAATATAACAGAGCGACAGAAATTTTGAGACAAAATTTATGATCCAAGATGTTTTCCAGAGTCTTGGTAAATGTATGTCCCTCTTAAAAGACAAACATTTTATGAGAATCAAAAATCAAAATGCATTTATATGTTATTTTAGAGAGACAGACCTTAAAAAGTGACTTAAGAAAAAGTAAAAGGATGCAAAAATGTATTTTTAAAAATTTAAGGTATAAAGAAAGAAAGAGTCAAAATAGTATCGAACAAAAATTTACACCAGAAATCACTCAACAGAACTTAGACTGTTGGTTATTACATTGGCCATTATTTCATACTATTGAAAAAAGGAACTACTTGACCAGCATTATTATACTTCCCTAAAGGCCAACCACTGGCAAACACCATTTTACTTTCCGCTTCTGTTCATTCAGCTTTCAATGAGAAGATGAATAAGTTATGTAGATCTAATGAACAACTACCATCTTGTGAAAAAATCTCTTGACAAATTGTTTGAATTGCAAGCTGAATGACCATTTTTTCCCAGAATGCTTTTTTTTTTTAAAAAATAAAGACTTTATAGGAAGGACAGCAGACTAAAATAGACATTATTCTTGCTGTATGTATATAGGTGACTGTATGACCAATGTGATTCTGCAACCTGTACAATCAGAAAAATGAGAAATTGTACCCCATTTGATTCAAATGTATGAATTGTCAAGATCATTGTACTGTCATGTGTAACCAATAAAAAAATACTTTTGTTACTTAAATCTTCAAATAGAGTCAATTAAAAAAATTTGTTATATATGACAGCAGAATGCATTATAATTCGTATTACACATAAAGAGCACAATTTTTAATATATCTGGTTGTACACAAAGTACAGTCACAACATTTGTGTCTTCATACATGCACTTAGGGTAATGATGTCCATCTCATTCCACTGTCTTTCTTACCCCCATGCTCTCTCGTTTCCCCTCCCTCCCCTTTTCCACTTTGCCCTATCTAGAGTTCATTTAATCCCCCTACTCCACACCATATTATGAATCCATAAATCAGAGAAAACATTTAGCATTTGATTTTTTGGGATTGGTTAACTTCACTTAGCATTATATTCTCCAACTCCATTCATTTACCTGCAAATGCCATGATTTTATTCTCTTTTAATGCTGAATAATATTCCATTGTGTATATATACAAAAAACACATTTTCTTTATCCATTCATCTATTGAATGGCATCTAGGTGGGTTACACAGTTTAACTATTGTGAATTGTGCTGCTATAAACATTGATGAGGCTGTGTCCCTTTAGGATGCTGTTTTTTAGTCCTTTGGGTATAGACTGAGGAGTGTGATAGTTGAATCAAATGGTGGTTCCATTCCCAGTTTTCCAAGGATTCTTCATACTGTTTCCACATTGGCTGGACCAATTTGCAGTCCCACCAGCAGTGTATGAGTTTGCCCTTTTCCCCACATCCTCACCAACACTTGTTTGTATTCTTAATAGCTTCCATTCTGACTGGAGTGAGATGAAATCTTAGAGTAGTTTTGATTTGCATTTCTTTAATTGCTAGAAATGTTGAACATTTTTTTCATATATTTGTTGATTGATTGTATATTTTCTTCTGAGAAATGTTTGTTCAGTTCCTTGGCCCATTTATTGATAGAATTTTGTTTTATTTTGTTTTGTTTTGTTTTTTGGTGTTAAGAATTTTTAGTTCTTTATATATCCTAGAGATTAGTGCTCTATCTGACGTGCGTGTGGTAAAAATTTGTTCCCAAATTGTAAACTCTCTATTCACCTCACTGATTGTTTCTTTTGCTGAGAAGAAACTTTTTAGTTTGAATCCATCCCATTTATTGATTCTTGATATTAATTTTTGCACTATAAGAGTCTTACTAAGGAAGTTGGGGCCTAATCTGACATAATGGAGATTTGGGCCTACTTTTTCTTCTAATAGATGAAGTATCTCTGGTTTAATTCCTAGGCCCTTTATCCACTTTGAGCTGAGTTTTGTGCATGGTGAGAGAGAGGGGTTTAATTTCATTTTGTTGTATGTGGATTTCCAGTTTTCCCAGCACCATTTGTTGAAGATGCTCCCTTTTCTCCAATGCATGGTTTTGGCAACTCTGTCTAATATAAGATAATTGTAATTTTGTGAGTTAGTCTCTGTGTCCTTTATTCTGTACCTTTGGTCTACCAGTCTGTTTTGGTGCCAATACCATGCTGTTTTTGTTACTATTGCTCTGTAGTATAGTTTAAGGTCTGGTATAGTGATGCCACCTGCTTCATTCTTCTTCCTTAAGAATGCTTTAGCTATTCTAGGTCTCTTATTTTTCCAAATAAATTTCATGACCACTTTTTCTTTTTCTATGAGGAATGTCATTGGGATTTTGCTTGGAATTGCATTGAATCTCTACAGTGCTTTTGGTAGTATGGTCATTTTGACAATATTAATTCTGCCTATCCAAGAACAAGGGAGATCTTTCCATCTTCTAAGGCCTTCTTTAATTCTTTCTTTAGCATTCTGTAGTTTTCATTGTACAGGTCTTTCACCTCTTTTGTTAAGTTGATTTCCAAGTATTTTATTTTATTTGAGGCTATCGTAAAGGGGGTAGTTTTCCTTGTTTCCCTTTCTGAGGATTTATCACTGATATACAGAAATGCTTTTGATTTATGGGTGTTGATTTTGTATCCTGCTACTTTGCTGAATTCATTTACTAGTTCTAGAAGTTTTCTGATAGAATTTTTTTGGTCTTCTAGATATAGAATAATATAATTGGCAAATAGTGCTAATTTGAGTTCTTCTTTACTTATGTGTATCCCTTTAATTCTTTCATCTGTCTAATTTCTCTTAAATAGAAGTGGTGAAAGAGGGTATCCCTATCTTATTCTAGTTTTTAGAGGAAATGCTTTCAATTTTTCTCCATTAAGAATGATGTTGGCCTGGGGCTTAGCATAGATAGCTTTTATGATGTTGATATATGTTACTGTTATTCCTAGTTTTTCTAGTGTTTTAAACATAAAGCGGTGCTGTATTTTGTCAAATATTTTTCCTGTGTCTATTGAGATGATCATATAGTTCTTATCTTTAAGTCTATTGATGTGATGAATTATATTTATTGATTTTTGTATGTTGAACCAACCTTGCATCCCTGGTATGAATCTCACTTGATTGTGGCGAATTATCTTTTTGATATGTTTTGTATTCCATTTGCCAGAATTTTATAGAGAATTTTTGCATCTATGTTCATTAGAGATATTGGTCTGAAGTTTTATTTCTTTGAAGTGTCTTTGTCTGTTTTTGGAATCAGGGTGATATTGGCCTCATAGAATGAGTTTGGAAATGCTCCTTCTTTTTCTATTTCCTGAAATAAATTGAAGAATATTTGTATTAGTTCTTCTTTAAAGGTCTTGTAGAACTCAGCTGTGTATCCATCCAGTCCTGGGCTTTTCTTGGTTGGGAGGCTTCTGATGGTGTCTTCTATTTCATCATTTGAAATTGGTTTAAATTATGTATATCATCCTGGTTCAATTTGGGCAAATCATATGATTATAGAAATTTGTTGATATTTTTGATATTTTCTATTTTATTGGAGTACAAGTTTTCAAAATAATTTCTAATTATCTTCTGTATTTTTATAGTGTCTGTTGTGATATTTCTTTTTTCATCATGTATTTTAGTAATTTGAGTTTTTGCTCTCCTTCTCTTCGTTAGCAGGGCTGAGGGTCTGTCAATTTTAGTTATTTTTTCAAAGAACCAACTTTTTGTTCTGTTAAGTTTTTCAATTATTTCTTTCCTTTCAATATCATTGATTTCAGCTCTGATTTTAATTATTTCTTGTCTTCTGCTTTTGGTGTTGATTTGTTCTTCTTTTTATAGGGCTTTGAGATGTAATGTTAAGTCATTTATCTGTTGACTTTTCTTCTTTTAAAGAATGAACTCCATGCAATGAACTTTCCTCTTAATACTGCCTTCATAGTGTCCCAGACAGTTTGATATGTTATATCTGTGTTCTCATTCACCTCTAAGAATTTTTAAATTTCTTCCTTGATATTTTTTACAACCCACTTTTCATTAAGTAGTGTATTTATTTAGTCTCCAGGGGTTGGAGTAACTTCTATTTTTTATTTTATCATTGATTTCTAATTTCATTCCATTATGATTGATAGAATGCAGGGTGGTATATCTACTTTTTTATACTTTCTAAGAGTTGCTAAATGGCATAATATATTGTCTATTTTAGAGAAGGATCCATGTGCTGCTGAGAAGAAAATGTATTATCTCATTGAAGGATGAAATATTCTATATACCGCAGTTAAGTCTAAGTTATTGATTATATTATTGAGTTCTATAGTTTATTTGTTCAGCTTTTGTTTGGAAGATCTATCTAGTGGTAAAAGAGGCATGTTAAAGTCACCCAGAATTATTATATTTTGGTCTATTTGACTCTTGAAGTTGAGAAGAGTTTGTTTGAAGAATGTAGATTCTCCATTGTTTGGAACATATATATTTATTATTGTTATGTCTTGTTGATGAACAAGCAGTATGAAATATCCTTCTTTATCCCTTTTGATTACCTTTGGCTTGAAGTCTACTTTATTTGATATGAGAATGGAAATCCCTGCTTGCTTCTGTAGTCCATGTGAGTGTATGATTTTTCCCAACCTTTCACCTTCAGTCTGTGGATGCTTTTTCCTATGAGATGAGTCTCTTGGAGGTAGCATATTGTTGGGTCTTTTTTTTTTTTTTTAAATCCAATCTGCCAGTCTATGTCTTTTGAATAGTGAGTTGAGGCCATTAACATTCAGGGTTATTATTGAGACATGATTTGTATTCCCAGCCAGTTTTGTTTATTTTTGGTATTTAACTTGACTTGGTTTCTCCTTTGATTAGTTTTTTTTGTAATACCTCCTTTTGCTGATTTTCATTGTTGTTTTTTAGTTCCTCTTCATGAAATATTTTGCTGAGAATGTTCTGTAGTACAGGCTTTCTTTTTGTAAATTCTTTTTTAACTTTTGTTTATCATGGAAGGTTTTTATTTCATCATCAAATCTAAAGATTAATTTTGCTGGATATAAGATACTTGGTTTGCATTCATTTTCTTTCAAATTTGGTATATGCTGTTCCACAATCTCCTGGCTTTGAGGGTCTGGGTTGAAAAATCTGCAGAGATACAATTGATCTCCCCACTATATGTGATCTGATTCTTCTATCTTGCAGCCTATAAGATTCTATCTTTATTCTATATACTAGGCATTTTTATTATAATGTGCCTTGATGTAGATTTGTTGTAATTTTGTACATTTGGTGTCCTGTAAGCCTCTTGCATTTGATTTTCCAATTCATTCTTCATGTTTGGGAAATTTTTTGATATTATTGTGCATTCCTTTGGTTCAAAACTCTGTGCCTTCATCTATCCCAATGGCATTTAGATTTGGTCTTTTGATTCTATCCCATCATTCTTGGATGTTCTGCCCATGGTTCCTTATCATCTTCACTATGTGGTCAACTTGATTTTCAAGACTGTATACTTTATCTTCATTATCTAACATTCTCAGATTTCATTAATTCAGTCTTACAAGTGATCAAGTCTGTTGGAGATGCTTTCTTTTGAGTTTTTTTAATTTGGTTTATTGTTTTCTTTATTTGAGGATTTCTGGATTTTTTTTCTTTTTCAGAATCTCTATCTTTTCCTTGCAGTAATATTTTGCTACCTGTATTTGCTCTCTTATTTTTGTTAGAGTGATAAATTGTTGCCCCTATTTGCTCACGTAGATCATTCTTTAATTCACAGATCACTTTAATTATGAACCTTCCGACCTCCTTTTCTGACATTTCATCAACTTTCCTGTCCATGGGTTCTGTTATTGTAGTATCCTGGTTTGTTTGGGGCACTTTTCTCCTTTATTTTTTAGTATTGTCTATGTGATTTCCTTACTTGCAGTGTGTATCTGAGTTATTACAGTTTCTACCCTATAATCTTACAGTATATGTGCAGATTATCTGTATCTCACCTTGGTGTTGGGCTTCTAGATCCTGCCAGTATCCCAGGGTGGTTGCTACTACAACTATAGGTGGTGGTGGCAATAGCAGGTGGTGGTAACTCGAGATAGCATTGGAGGTGCCCCAGGAAGGATGCAATGTCTTTAGAGATGGGGTTGAAATAATGGGCCTTCCACTGGCTTTGGGAAACCTGTTCCAAGATGCAGCTGCTTCAAAGTCCTGTCTGTTGTCCCAAGGTAGAGGCTACTGCATGTACAGATGGCTGCATTGTCTCAAGATGGAAAGGGGTTAGACCTGGGCTCCCAGGTGGTGGTGTGGGTGGTGAGCCCAAGCTTACCCTAGGCCCTGGTTTCTGTGCAGATCAGCGAGGCTGGGCTGGGCTGGGCTGGGCCTGAGCTCTGGTAGGGCTCTGGCAGTGGTGGAATGAACTTGGGCCTACCCTGGGCCCAAGCTCTGGTGCAGTTAATTGAGGTAGATCTGGCTGAGCTTGATCTCTGGTGGGTGTCTGCTGGTGGTGAGATGGACTCGGGTCTACCATGGGCCCACGCTCTGGTGCAGGTCAGTGAGGCAGGTCTGTAGAATCAACTCTTTAGAGCAAAAATAATGACATCAATTGTGTTGCATATGACATATTGCTGTGATTTGAATACTTCCCCAGAATACTCTTTTTAAAACTACAAATAACAGACAAACTTGATAAATCAAACTTGAACATTCTATTTAATTATAAAGGGAGCCTATCATTTCAAGGAAAATAACGAATAATATTTGAAGACAATGATAACATTCAAGCTTACAAGTGAAAACTGTAGTAACTACAGTTAATAATACTGTATTGTTTATCTGAGATTTGATAAGAGAGCAGATTTCAAATGTCCTCATTCTTCCCATGTTCCCAACACAAGCCAGTAACTGTGGTAGTGTTGATACATTAATTCATGTCACTGTGATAATCAGTACACAGTGTTATGTATAACAAATCACTGTATTATATATCTTTTTGACAATTAGAAATTTTAAATTAAAAAAGCAAAAAAGAAAGGAGTATTTGTCCAAAATGCATATAAACCAAATATATTACACATTAAAATAGACCAAATAGAAACTAGTATACAAATACAAATTGAAAGAAATAAAGTAGAAATGGTTAATGAATACTTCTTTAATCTTCTTTAGATCAAGTAGGAAAAATATAGGCAAACTAGAGAGCATTCAAATAATACATGGTTGATTTTATGTAATCTTTGCCTCCTGCAGAACAAGCCAGATTATTTTGCAGAGAGAGGAAGTATTCTCTCACTTTGAGACTTGAGCAGTAGGCTCTACTTTGAAAGCAATAGATTTACATAAATGGTTTTCTGAGAGGTGAGTCTAATATTGAGGCTAATATTCCACATGGGTCCTGACCGTATGAGCCCAGAGACCAAGTATATCTCAAAAACGAGATAATTTAGAGTTCTTGGGTTCTCCACTCGTATCCTTGTCATTGATTTTTATGTGAACATTCCATTTTTGTTCAAATGTACTATAGGGAAGCTGGAGAGGATCAAGAATCTTCCCCAGTATCCCTAGCATTTAGAACAATATCTGGCATATAGTAGATACTTGATAAATATTAATTAAATGAATGAATAAATGTCCACATTTAGAAACATAATGAGTTAGTACCTTTAGCATCCAGTCCTCAAAATAGCATGATGGGCTGAGTCAGGGCAAACATCAGCACATAATCTAGATAAGATTCCACTGTTGTCCAAATACTATCTCTCATGTGGAAGATTTATTGTCCATGGACACATTTGGAGGAGCTGAACAATATTATATTTAGAAAGGTAGCCCTTCCCTCATGATATCATTCTAGGAAAGAGTATAGGCTGGGAGTATGTATAGGAGCTTGTGTGTCAAGTACTCAAACTTTTGCAAAGTGTAGCTCAAGACAAGGCTCAATTGTATAATCTAAACTTCTGTGGGCATCTTCCTGGCTCGTCCATGATACTCTGGGATGAGTTACTCATGGGCAGGAGCAAAATATAAACAAAAACAAACCCAACTAGGCTGTCCAGGCTTTAGGAGCTATTATGCTTTAGATATGAAATATCCCATGAAAAGCTCATTATTGGAAACATAATCCCCAATGTAGCACTGTTTTAGTCAGTTGTTTTTCTGTTTTCTTTTATTTGGGGACTCACAGTTTCAGAGGTCTTAGTCCATAGATGTCCACTCCATTCTTTAGGGTGCAAGATGAGGCAGAACATCATGGTGGAAGAGTGTGGCAGAGGAAAGCAGCTGGGAACATGGTATCAGGAAGCAGTGAAACTCCATTCTCAAGAGACAAAATATATACCCCTAAGCCACGCTGCCAATGACCCACATCCTCAACTCATACCATACCTGCATTCAGTTACCAGTCAATACCTTTGGGGGATTAATTCACAGATTGGGTTAAGGATCATAATCCAATCATTTTGCCTCTAAACCTTCTTGCATCATCTCACACATGACCCTTTGGGGGACACTTCACATCTAAACCATAACAAGCAATGTTCAGAGATGAAACCACTAGAATAAGAGAGCTGTAATTTGAATGGACTACTGGGTGGTAACTGTAGGCAGGGAGGGCATGGCTGGAGGTCACTGGGAACATATTCTTGGGGATCATATTTTGTCTGTGGCTTCTTACTCTCTCTGCTTCCCAGCTGCCATAAGATAATGCCCTTCCACCATGATGTTCTGCTTAGACCTTAGACCCAGAGCAATGGAGATAACCAATCATGTATTGAATCTCTGAAACCATGAACCAAAATAAACTTTTCCTCCTCAAAGTTGCTCTTTTCAGGTATTTTGTTATAGCAATGAAAAACTTACTGACACAGGAGCAGTTGGGGCGTATGGAACCTGAGAGACACATAAAAGAGGAAGGTGCAATAGAAGAGCAAGGACTGAAAACTGTAAATAGACCCCTGTGGTTAAGACAAGACTGAGACTGTGATAATAGAACCCAATACCTGTAAGGGGAGGTCCCATGGCCACAGGGGAGGAGACAGCAAGGAACATGGGCACATCTGCTTCTCCTGACAAGGAATCTACTCCAAGGCTTACAGCTGAGCCAGTGAATGCAGAAAGACCACTGCAACAAGATGAGATTCTACCCTTTCCTCTTCAGCTGGAAGCAAGAAGCTGCCAAGTGAGAAACTGTGGTTGGGTTTTGGAGGCTGGGGCTGAAAGTGAGTTCTATATCCTTGGATGAATTTCAACTTCAGGACTATGGGACACAGGGCTGAGAGGCCCTAAGGCAGGAGCTTTGGCAATATTGGACAATGTGGTCCAATAAAGGAAAAAGTGGGGAGAATGAGCTATTTAAGTATACAACAAGAATATCCAAGTCATTGGTCTTGCTGAAGAAGAGATGACAGAGGGCTACTGTTATGCACATCTTGTAAAATTTCTAATGGATTTGACTTCACCAGAGAGTCTAACATTCTGAGAAAGAAGAGTAGCAGTGCTATGATGTAGGAGAACATAGGAGGATACTAAGGTGTGATCTTCTGGGGTCATATATCTTTCTGGTCAAAAATCCTGCCAATAGGAATTAAATCAGCTCTGCAATCTCACTGTCCATGAATTTTCTGTAACATAGTTAGGTTAAGTGGGGCCAGGGGCTGGGGGAGCTTTCAAAGGGAAAGTTGTAGAAATACAGGTTTTTAAAATTAATGTAGCAAATGAGCCAGTTTTTCAATATTAACAAGCATTGTTTGATGTCTGTGTGTCTGAGTAAAAGCATATTTGGGGAAAAATTTGGAAACTATTGTGGGTTCATAATAAATATTTCATAATCAAAGGCAATAGTACATTTGGCATTCATATATACTATTTTAAATTAAAAAGATATAAAATAAAATATTACCATTCATTAACTGTGAACAGTGAAATTGGGAGCAGAATGGGTGTGGGGAAAATTTACTTTCCATTTTGTATTCTTTGTGCTACTTGACTTTTTTTTAAAACAATGTGGTTGTGTAACTAGAAGGTTTGTCAAACAATACTATTAGATCCTAGGCTAGATCTAGAGACATGATAAGATGAGAAATTTTTAATTTGGGAGCTCCATTCTCATGAACCCTCTTTCCTCTATATCTTTCACCCCTCATCAATACCTTTCTGTGGAGTAGTAGCAGTGGTGTACTTCAGAGGTAGAGCATGTGTTCAGCATGTACAAGGCCCTCGGTTTGACTCCAGTACCAAAACAAACACACATATAACCACAAAAAGTATTTTCCTTCACATTATAATATAAATACTGATAAAAGCTTAAATAATGAAATTCAGATTCATTAATAATTAAATCCTTAAGCTAAAAGAATTAAAAGCAGACGTTGGCACTTTTCCTGAAGTGTTTCAGATGTAGTGACAGAAGTAATCATTTCCCAGTCTCCTTTACTTCTCAAAATACTCAACCTTTTACCCAACTTCTCAGTATCTTTATAACTAAATTCCTGAAATATATATATATGGTTTTTATCTTTCAGAACTAGTATAATGAGTATATGGTTCTTCCATTATAGAAATTTCCTGGTCTGACCTAGGGGAATATATGGGAAAGTGAGCTTGTAGGAATTGGATGAAATTAGTTACATAGAAATAATGAGCCTGAGATCAGAGGTGGTGCTACCTGGGGGATAGCCAGGCCACTTTCATGGTCAGTGTCTGGCAATGAGTGAGGTCTTGGCTATTGCCCATTTGTGACTAGAGACTGTTTTGCTCTGGAGAATCTGCCTAGGTGATGGGGGATGGTAAATGTTTAATAATAAGCTTCTGAAAAACAGAAGTGGGGAGAATAGAAGGAAGGAAGGAAATTCTGATTTGTAGCAGTTCCCAATTCTCATGACCAATTTCAGACTACCAAGTTGACATCAAGTCACTGAACCTGGAGCTGGGAAGAGTTGTGAAATATTGGCTCTCCCAAGCCAGGGCAAATCAACTCTGGCATACCACTGCACTTTCGGCTACTTGAATATATTTTTTAAACCTTGTGTAATTAACATAGTAGTTATTCAACTTTCAGATTTCAGGTATCTGCTGAACTCACCAGGTTTAAATAGAATATTCTCCTCAAATAAGTTACAGGCTTCAGTGATCCACAAGAAGTGAAGCTTTTTATAAAAATCTCCCTGTTTCACAGCAAAGAGACAAGATGTGCTACCTAATGAGGTATTATTTTGGGAGGAAAGCAAGTGAGCTCTGACCACTGGTTTATTATTTGCAATATTGCCCCAGAAACCCATTATCAAAGGAGCAATAGGTATGTGGAAAGGAAAAGAAATTACTTTGGCTCAGAGCAAACAATGTAAGAGTGACACCAAACTGAAGGAAATGGAGTCTGGGATCCTGTGCATCAACTGGTAAGTAATGAGAATCTGAACTCCTAAAGGAGAAACCCACAGCAGAGCCCTGCATTAGCATATGCCAATTTATCGAAGGTTCTATTATAGGCAGAGAGGCTCCTAAATGAATAATTGCTGAAGGGGCAATTGTGGGAGTCATCTTTCAAAGAGATAAGTTTTATGTTTTTTTTTCCCAGGCCACTGCAAATATGAGCTTAATAATCCTTTCAATGGGAACTGTGTTATCATAAAATAACCTAAATGCTACTAAATGGTATTTAAAATGATTCCCAGACACTGGCTGATTCGACTAAAGGGCAATTCAGCTGCTAATGCATCTCGAATCTAGCATGTGAGAAGGCAGGGTAATAAGGCCACATCAATGGGGTCGAAATCCTTCTGCATGATTCTTTTTGTTTCTATATTTGACTCCCATGCAGTTTTTGGCACTGTGCTTCATCTTTCCCTTCTTTCCACCTGTTTTCAGGTCCTACCTTGACCTCGGCTGTGATGTGGGAACAATCATGTCTGTCTGCCATTTTACCTCAGTTCCAGCACCTGGCCAGGTGTGAGGTGCTGTGCGGCTGCTGGGAAGGGGAAATCAGAGATGCACACAGCCTTTTCTGCAGCCCAAAGGACAAGTAACTAGATTGAGAATAAAAGGACGAAAGATCTTGGCAGTGCACTTTCGTTTATTAGGCCCCCACCTGCCTGAGTGTGCTCTGATCTCTGAATGAAAATATTTTCATCTCTGGATCCTTTAGTGCAACCTGAAGACAAGAATTTCAGAAGCTCAGAATTTGTCGTCTAATTATGTGTTGCCTGAGTGAGACCTACATGGAGGTATGCTTAAGGTCCCCAGCATGGAAGTACATCAGTGAATGGCTTACCAGTACCCTGGAAGTCAGGGCAGTTTTACCAAAGAAAGGTACAGTTTAGTTTCCCTTGTGTTTCTCTGTTAAGACACATAATGATGTAGATAGGGTTATTTGGGTGTTTTTTTTCTGGGAGGAAAACAATCTGGCTGTTCCTAGTCCTTAATTTCTGTTGTTATTATTTGTTGATCTTTTCATTGTGGCAAAATATACATAACATAAAATTCCTGATTTGTTTTTAGAAAGAATTTTATTCTGTTCCAAGAAACAACCTGCAGCTCCTCCCCTGCTTTTACCATGGGGAATGAAGGTAAAAACGCAGAATCTTCCATCTCCTTCTCCAGATTTCAGGGAAAATGTCAAGGAGTGGTAATGGAGGGCTGGAAGCACAAGGACATTTACATCTCACACTGCTGACAGCCAGCCAGCTGGTGATGGTGCCCTGGAGCAGCCATGCAGAGAGGAAACCAAGCGAGGGAGGTTGGTGGGATCACAGGCAGCAGCGCTCCTGGCAAGGAGGCGACAGGAATGGTGGATTTGTAGAATAGCAAATCTGCTGCCTTGGGTGTCAGTCACAGAGCTCTCTGCAAGTAGACAATAAATAAACTGGGAGAGGAAGGAGGCCGAATGGGTTCCTCTAAGTTACACTCTCCATGAGATTTTCCTGGAAAAGAGGTAGTAGTCAAAAAAGGTTTCAGGACCCCAAAACACTTCAGGGCCTGAATCACCCATGCAAGTAAGAAAACACGGTGCCTACGTACAAAATCGGGGGAATTAGAGGCAAGTTGTCCCATATAAATACGGTGGCCTGCTTAGGCGAGCACTCTGATTGAGGACATCAAGTTTGTATCCTTATTCCTAGAATGTTGTCAAACAATCACTAAATAAAATCCACGTCAACTAGAACAGAGACTTAAGGTACAAGGTGCCATAAACAAAGTTGTCAGGCATAAGATTGACAGGGCAGCACAGAATTCACTCAAGTCATCAGACCAGGATTTGAAAAGTCAAAATATTTTTCAGGCTGTGGAAGAATTCCCTGGAAGGTAATGAGGGCTAGCTGGAATTAACCCCTTAGTACATACCACGAAAGAGGGAATAAAGCTGTAGTATAATCCAGTTGAGGAGGATATTTTCCCTTAGATGAGAAATATAACATTAAATAGAACTTTTGTTTGAGTTTAGGCCATCAAGCCAGGCATAGAAATTTTTTCTCTCTACCCAAATACCATCAGTGGAATACGAAAAGTATGGACAGGCAATGGTTAAAATTGTTGGAAACATCTGGTGAAGTCAACAAAGTGAGGAAATGGGTCCTCCTGAACCCTCTGAGGGTAAAACTTGTACAGTCCTTTTTGAAGGCAATTAATTAGGTAACCCATGCCCTTTGACCTACGAGTCCCATTTCTAAGAATTTATCCCACAGATAAACTTGCCTAGTACTCTAAGATATATTTTATTTACTTATTTATTTATTTTGGGGGGGGGGCTACCAGGGATTGAACTCAGGGGCACTCAACCATGAGCTACATTCCCAGCCCTATTTTATATTTTATTAGAGACAAGGGTCTCAGTTTGTTGCTTAGTGCCTCGCTAAATTGCTGAGGCTGGCTTTGAACTCCTGATCCTCCTGCCTTCACCTCCCGAGCTGCTGGGATTACAGGTGTGGGCCACTACACCCAGCTAAGATATATTTATTTTATAGTCGTTATTTCTTTATTCGAAATAGAAAACATTAGAAACAAAATACAATGTTATGGGTTAAGTAAATTGAGGTAAAGCTATATAAGCATAACATTAGTCATTCAGAAGATGAAGCGAAACTTTTTAGGCCAGTATGCAACACATCCATCATATACTAAATGGAAAAAAAAATAAGTGAAAAAACAGAACAAAGTAGTCTTATTTGTATTAAAAGAAGATAAATGCAAAAAACAAACAATCAAAAAAACCCAAACACAAAAAACTGCTAAGCATAAGCATGTTCCCCCTCAGGGAGGTAGGTAGCTGCATGATCATGTTCTCTCTCTCTCTCTCTCTCTCTCTCTCTCTCTCTCTCTCTCTCCAACTCAGAGAATTTTACTTTCAGTCCAGTGCTCACTCTTTTTTATTTTTTAAATCTTTCTTGATACTCTGCTCTGTTTTCCTGCCACATCCATCTCAAATTGCGCTTTAAGAGGCAGCACTGCTAGTACTGCATTAACAATTGTATTGGTTTCCTAGAGCTGTCCTAACTAATGACCACAAACTTTGTGGTTTAAAAAACTTAACTTCATTTTCTCGGGGTTCTGAATTCTAGAAGTCCAAAACCAAAGTAGTAGCAGGGATGTGTTTCCTCTCAAGGCCCTTGTCCTCCCTCACTCTTCCAGCCTCTGGAGGCTCCAGGCGTCCCTCGCTGGGCCTTCTCTTCTGACTCTTACAATGGCACTTGTCCTTGGATGTAGGGCACAACCCCCAAACCAGGATGCTCTTAATTTAATACCTGCCAAGATCCTTTTGTTAAATAAGATCAAATTCTCATGTTGTAAAGTTTAGGGGATAGACGCACCTTTCAATCCACTACAAAAGTTACTGGTATTTTCAGGCCTAAATACTCCAAGAAGTACAAATATGGTCAGCTCACTGGAAAGTACATCTGGCACTTTGTTTCTGTCTCCTAGTTGCTGTCCTAAGCATTGACTGAAGGCTGTCATGGGAGCTGCTTTTTGATGAGGATAAGCGACAACAAGGGATTCTTTGGAGCAAAGGGTCTCCAGATTAGGGCAACCAGGTTGGGTAGCTCTGAAAGGCCAGAGCTCAGGTAGAAGGCAGAGCAGAGGAGGCCAGCTAAGAGCTGAAGGACACAGAAAGGAACTGGGTGTAAGTGACATGGTTCTGGAAGCAGCTTCTCCACCATCAAGCTTGCTGGTGGGTTTAGTGGCTTTTACGTAGCTATAGTTATTGAAGCCTATTTCTGGGTTGTGGAAGTGTGGAAGAGAGAGGAGAAAAATCTCACCATCTTGTTTTTGTATCAGTTTCCGATGACTCCAGCTAGTGGGGAAATGGTCTAGAAGCTCCAGAACCCTGTGGTCACCACAGCACCAGGCTCTTCACAGTAGGTGGAGCGGTCTCAGCTGAGAGATGCTGTGATGCTGCCCTTTTGCACCTGATCTGGTGAGAGGAAGCTGAAAGTAGTGAGGAGCCCTTTAAGAGCAGCAGAACACTGCAGCTATTCCCATTTCCCACAGCAACTGCAGAATGATTGGCCTTGACAAGTCAGTCTGGAGCCATTATGGTTTGGACCTTAAATGTCAGATGCTAAAGACGTGGTCTCCAGCAGCACTACTGAAAGGTGGAAGAACCTTTATGAGGTGGCACCAAGTAGAAGAAACGTTAGGTCATTGAAGGCAAGCCCTGGAAGAGAACATTCGATCCCTGGCCTCTTCTCTGTCTCTCTCATTTCCTGGCTGTTCTGAGAATAGGGCTCTTGCAACATGCATGCCTGCCATGATCTACTATGCAGCTGCAGGCTCAAAGCAACATGGACAAGTGTCCATGGACTAAAACCTCTGAAACTGTGAGCCACAACAAAGCACTCTTCCTTTTTAGTTGCTTGTGTATTTTGTCACATCAATAGTCCCTTTGAGGGTATTCAATTCTCAGTTGTAATACGGTTCTTTCGCCTTTGATATTTTGTTTCCCTGGCATTTGAGAAAGGATAGTTTACAGATATGTCAATGGGCAGAAAATTCACCCTGTTGTTTTTCACAGATGTAGATTATTTGAGAAGAAACCACAACAGCAATAAGATCATCAGAAAGGATTATCAGAGCTGACTTGAGAATCACAGAAATCAAGTTTGCACCTATTGGACATGCTTGGGAGCTTTCCCACATATACATAGAGGTCTCTTCCTTTCCCCAGTTCTTCAGCAGCAGAGAATGGTGAACTCCTTAACTGTCAGAGCATCAGTACCTTTAGATGAGCTGAGCATAAGATGCCAGAGGTGCTTCTGGACTCCTCCCCTTTTATCAGCTCCCCAGAAAGCTGGGGGCAAGCAGGAGGCAGCAGTGCTCAACTGGAAACTGGTCTTCATTTAGAATAAAAGAAGGGGGCACCTGTACTGTAGTAAGTCAGTAGGTAAGTAGAACACACTTGTCTTTGAAATTCTAACTGCTTTAAAACGTATTTTCAAAATAAATTTTATTGCCTATATTTGAGGTTTATAACAAGATGTTATGGACATATATAGACAGTAAAATGGTTATTATACAGTAGCAGATTAAGATATCTATCATCTCACATAGTTACTGTTGTATGTATCTGTGTGGCAAGACCAGATAAAATCTACTTATTTAACAATAATTCCTAATACAATGCAATCTTATTAACTATACTCTTGTTATCCATTAAAACTCTAGATTTGTTCATGCTACTTATCATCTACTTGGTATATTTTGATCTACATGTTCCCATTTCCTCCCCTCCTTGCCCCAGCCCTTGGTATTACTGCTTTATTCTCTATCTCTGAGTATTATTTGGATTTGATCTTTTGCTTTGATTTGTTTTAGATTCTGCATCTAAGTGAGGTCATGCAATAATTTTCTTTCTGTGTCCCCCTTGTTTCATTTAGAAGAAGGTCCTTAGGTTCATCCATGTTGTGGCAAATGACAGAATTTCCTTTCTTTTTTTATTTTTATTTTTTTGGGGTATAGGGGTTGAATCCAGGGGCACTTAACCACTGAGCCACATCCATAGCTTGTTTTATTTTTAATTTTGAGACAGGGTCTTGGCAAGTTGCTTAGGGCCTCGATAAGTTGCCGAGACTGACCTTGAACTTGCCATCCTCCTGTCTCAGGCTCCGGACACACTGGGATTACAGGCATGTGCCCCATGCCTTGTGACTTCCTTCAAAGACTATATAATGTTCCATTTTATACATCTACCTGTTATGGGCCAGGCTATATTGGAGATGACCAAACAGACTCCCTTTTACCCTGAGACTCCATGTCATGTAAGAAATGCTTCTCTCCTGGGAAAATCCCACCTCTGTACCCACTAACAGCTGCCTAGTATAACATGTTTGACATCACAAAATGGCAATTCTTATATACTCTACTTGTACAATGTACTCCAACCACATAGAATGTCAGAGAATGTTTGTCTAGATGTTAGTAACCATTCTTTAAATTGTACTCAATTAGGGTCATTTTGACCTGCTTCCCCTTCTGCTTATGATTTTAGATCTCATAATTTTTGTTTATGGTTTAGAATCATAGCAACAGCCACTTATGATTAATGTACTGACATGCTTTACTTGTGGATTTGAACTATAAAAGGTTTGCTCTAATCCCTGGAGGGAATTGAAGGGTGCAGACTGCTGCCTGTCCCTTGGCCCACTGGCTGGTGAATTCAGACCACCAGCTGGCGAATAAATGTTCCATCTCCTGCTTTAAGATTGGCTCCATGATTTATTGCAATATTGCCATAACATACCTCACTTTATGCATCCACACTGCCATGATCATGGCAGCCTTATTCACAATAGCCATTGTATGGGAACACTCTACTGCTTTTCTTAAATTCTACTGCCTTTTGGTGGCTTCCCATTCTGTATCCAAGGAGCCTATTATTAGCTCCCTATATTTTTTTTCCTAAGGCTATCATAATAAAATACCACAAAATGGGTGGCTCAAACAGCAGAAATTTATTTTCTTACTTTTCTGGAGGCTAGGAACCCCAAACCAAGTCTTTCATGACCATGTTCCCTCTGAAACCTGGAGAGAAGATCTCTTCTTGGCCTCTTCAAGTTTCTGGTGGTTGCAGCACTCTGGCATTCCTTGACTGGCAGTTGCAGTCTCTGCCTCCTTCTGTCTCTTGTCTCCATCTCTCTGTGGTATTCCTCTCCTGAGTCTGAGGTCTTTCTTTAACCGGAACTCCCTCGTAATAGAAAAAGAGAACACCAGGAGAGCTAAGAAGATATGTGTGCACGGAACACTATCATGCAGAGAAGCTGGACAACTTACAAACTCCATAACCCTCTCTTGTTTTTTATCATCTAGGAAGTGGATATTCTAATGCTTATGCATTTATTAAATTGTAGGGGACTTTTTTCTCTGTTCAGTCTTAATTTTTTATGGGTTATGTATTAATTTTACAATAGTTTCCTTAGAATAGAGGGAAATGTAGGTAAATTTCTGACATCCATTCCAAACTAGTAAAGGGCATGTTATGAAAGGTAGCAGTCTAGGTTTCCCAGAGGAAGACCTCCCTTGGTTCTTAAATCCATGAGGGATGGTGACAAGGGAAACAGAGAACCTGTGAAGTGGAATATTTTAAAGCACAAGAGAGGGACTCCTACCCACATGCCATCCAATCTTCTATTAGTGCGCTCCAGAGAGGTACAGGAGGGAGCCTGCAAACCCCAGCCCACATTGCCCATTTGGGTTACCCCACAAACTAACAGGGTTGGGCTTGAGTAGCCATCCACAAGTAAGGGACCAGGTGGCTATGGGAAAGCCTAATGCTCTGAAGTATAGTCTTTGTGGCCTGGTGATATAGGTACAAATTTGAGCTTTATTTCTGACTGGCTTAGTGATATGACCCTGGGGAGGTCATCTAACCATTGTAAGCCTCCAGTCCCTCATCTGTAAAATGGAAGTAATAATCCTATCAGAGAGTTGTCCTGAGGATTAAATAAAATGTGTAAAGCAGTTAGCATGGCGCCAGGCACATACTAAGTGCTCATTACATGCAGTTTTATCATTATTTCAGTTCCCAATTTCATTTCTACTTTGCTGCTACAGTTAATATGAGTTGTTTCCAGGCTATTAAAAAGCAATGAAAGTAGTAATACCAAAGTAGTGACACGAAATAATGTTTCATAAAAAAAAAAGATACTGAATTTCATTTGGATTTAGGTCAATAGAGAATCACAGACTTTTAGAGCTGGCTGGAGCTTGCAAATTTTCTGTTTTTCTTACATATGGAAACCAAGCTCCAGAGTAACTTGTCAAAATCATGTAAAGCAGAGACAGAGTTGGGCCCAAGAGCCCTAGGTTCTGTCCTAGGGTTTTGTTCACCGCAGTGGAAATACTCACTTCCAAGAGCAGGCAAATGAAAAAAGAAAATTAGAAAGATTCACAATTTGGAATGTTAGAGAAAACTGTAATCCTATTAGATTACTGCTGAGGCTGGAGGGGTGGCATACTGAATAACAGCTTCATCTATACTCATCTAAGACTTCTAGCAGAAAGACCTCTGAATGAAAGGAGAGCAAAATAAAAATATCCTTCCTGTCCTTCTTCCCCCTTTGTGTCTCTTTCTTCCTTCTTTCTCTCCTGCCTTCCCGTCTTCCTTTCCTCCCTTCTTTCCTGCACTCCCTACCTCCCCCTCACCCGTCTGATTAGTTCCATGAGGCTTGTAGGCATTGATTAACAAACACTGCCAAAGTATAGCTGCAAAGAGCTACCAATGAAGCCATTAATTGTCCTCCACATAAAGGGTGATAAATGATGATACTTCTTGGTTAGTTGGTGGAGACAGGAGCCTTATAAACAGTGTGTGTGTGTGTGTGTGTGTGTGTGTGTGTGCTGTCAATTACTTAGGCACACATACAAGGCAAGAATATAGTATTAGTGCTAAATTGATAGTTTTGGAAAATTAAAGCCATTCTCGGGGTATGAAGGGAAAACGCCAGCATCTGTGAGGACTTGTGTCAGTCTTGTGTGGGAAACTATTGACATTAATGACATATAAATCTGATTTCTAATTCTGAGCTTGTAAAATATTTTCTGAGAAACAAATGCTGATTATTCTTTGTATAGTGGAGAGAACTTCAAATACAAATTCTTGAAACTTGGATTTTGATGCTCATTCTCTACTGATGTGCTTTTCTCTAAGACTTCTAATTTATTAAAAAAAATTATGTCCTTTGAAAAGATATATATGTATAAAAAGTTTTGATTTTTTTAATATTCTATGTACATAGAAAATAATTGCCTCAATTAGATTTTTTAAAAACTCCAACAGTATGAGAATTTTATATAGATACCTAATTTAAATAGGGACCTAAGACTTTATGAAAGAAAATAGGATTGATGAATGAAACTTTGAATTAAAAATGTGAATATTAAGTATGCTTACATTAACATCTGCTAAAATATTAAAATGTTGCATTAAACAAAATAAATGACATTCAGGTCTGTGATAGGCAAATCTTAAGACTCCCTCTGATATATTCATGTTTAAGATAAATACCCTACATAATCTCCTCCCCTTCTGTGTGGGCAGTGTTTGTGACTAGGGTGTCTGTGACTAGGATATCACTTCCATGATTATGTTATGTCATATGGCAAAGGTGAAAAGAGTTTGAAAATGTAATTAAAGTCTCAAATCAGCTGACTTTTTTGAATCAATCAAAAGAGATTATTGAGTGGGATTGATTTAATCAGTCGAGCATTTTAAAAAGAGGGTTCAGACATCAGAGATGAAATAAGTCAGAGATTCTTTTCTCTAAGACACCATCAGTTCTACAGCTGCAAGAAAATGAATTCAGTTAACAACTATTTTAAAGAAGATCCCAAACCACATATGATACCCTAGTCAACATCCTGATTATAGTTTTATTAGATACGGAACAGAGAACCTGGCTAAGTTGTGCCGGAATTTCTGAGCCATGAAAAGTGAGGGAATAAGTACACATATTTAAGCCATGAATGGAGTTAAGCAATAACATTTGTAATCACTTGTTACTTGACAATTAGAAAATTGATATGGTGTATTAGTCAGTCAGTGGGGCCGTGTATAATGTCTCTGTATTAGCTTCATATGGCAAATGCAACAAATTGCCACAAATTTAATGGTCTAAAACAAAATAAGTTTATTCTCTTACATTTCTGGAGATGGGAAGTGCAAACTCAGTCTCATTGAGATGAAGTCCAGGTGCTGTGGGACTGCAGCCTCTGGGCACTCTGAGGGGACAGTTTTTGCCTCCTCAGCTGCTTGAACTCCTTGGTCATCTTCCAAGGGCACCGTTCCGTTTTCTGTTTCCATCATCACGTTGTGACAATACCAGTACATCCAGATAATCTAAGAGAATCTTCCCGTTTCCAGATCGCCGACTTAATCGTATCTGCAAAGTCCCTTTCTCTTATAAGGTGATGTTCATAAAGTCTGAGGACTAGGATGTGGAACAATTTGGGGGGCCATTATTCATCACACCACAGTTCTCCTTCTAGTGCTCCAAGACTCATCTCCATTTTGCCTGTGAAACATATCCACCCCATCTTGAGTTACCAATGTCTCACCCATTGCACTGTTTTGCTCTTCTCAGTGATGACTCTCTGAGATGAAGGTGAAGTTTTGCTGGTTTTGTTGCTATGGTTTGAAAGTGGCTGTGTCCCCAAAGGTTGATGAGTTAAAGCCTTGGTCACTGACACGGTGCTACTGAGGGGTGCTGTGGACTTTCAGGTGGAGCCTTTTGGGAGGTTCTTCGGTCATTGGGAGCATATCCCCAAATGGAAGAGAACCTCAGTCTCTTCCTCTCTTTTTTCTGCCTCTGGCTCAAGAGATAAGTGTTTCCTCAGACACATGCTTCTGCCATTACCATTTAGCAACCTCATCAGAGGCCCAAAGAAATGGGACCACCTAAATATGGACTAGACTTTTCAAAACGGTAAATTAAAAATTTTTTCTCTTTATAAGTTAATTCCTGTAGGTATTTTGGTATAGTAAGGCAAAAATGACTAATATAGTAGTGATGCTGGAAATGAATGGAAATTCTGAACTCTCTAACTCTTCTAATAAATGACACTCTAATTTCTCAGTTCAGTGTGCTTGAGGCATCAGTAGGCAAGCTTGTTGGCCATGACACATATTCATCAAGATACCCTGGAAAGATTCTCCCAAGTTTTTTTTTTTTTTTTTTTTTTTTTTTTTTTTAGAAAGCATAAAACCTAGTCTAAGCACTCTTATTCTGAATCTATTTGTTAACTCCTAGGAGAGTTGCTGAGAATCATTTATACCTAGTACTGAGGTCTATTCTTAGACTTGCCTCATGCTCTTTAAGTATCAGGCCTTTATAAATTGATTTCCATGGAAGGTTTTGCCTCTCTCTTTCTTTGCAAAATACTGGATGCTTTAGCAGTTAGTAGGAATGCTGTGTGGAGCCAAAGCACACTGGCTTTCTAACTTGAAAATGCTGCCTGTGTTTTCTTTGGTTCATTTACAAAATCAACTGTACAATAATGGCTCCCTGAAAATGTCCTCAAAACAACCTGTTAATAAGACAAGCCAAGTTTATTCTTATCATGGAAAGGGTAATAAATAGTGATAAAGCAAATACTTGTGCAATTATGTAATTGCCACCTTCTACCTTGAGAGAATCTCAGTGCATCACAAAGGCAGAAGACAAAATCAATACTTTTATTGGGTTTGGAATCTGGTTCAAGGAAGGTCTTTCAATATGAGGGCTTGATTAAGATTGGGTAAGAATCATGATATAGTTTAGAATTCATGGACACATTAAGGCAGATATTTAGAACCAAATGTTCACAGTATCTCAGAGAGCAAACATTTGTTGCAGCTATTTGATGCTATCTGTTGAAGCATTGGACAGTTTAATGTTTTTTTAAATGGTTTTTTAAAGGAAATTTCTGAAATAAGCAATAAAGTTGTTTGCAACTTTTATCTTCCCGGAGAAGATTTTCTTGGAGTAATGAGGTCATGTTGATGAAGACCGTGGCATACTATAGTCACATTCATGTGGATGGTTAAGTTATGTGGATACAGATGGTTTGGGTTTTCACAACAAATGTTTCTTATGCATATACTAAGAAGTGGTGAGAATATAATGCTGAATAGAAGGGACATGTTATGAAGAGTTCACTGGAGGAGATAGACAAGTAAAGAGGCAATTATAAAAAAGCTTCAGTTACATACATAGTATAGATGAATCTTACAAATGTTGAGGGAAACTAAGAGAGACCAAAAGAATTCATGAAGTCTAGTTTCATTTATAGAAATGTAAACAACAACAACAAAAAGCACCAAGCTAACTGATTTGTATTTCTTGGGGATGCCTACATGGATGGAAAACATAAAGGAAAGAAATAAAATTATTACCTTGGACCGCTTCAGAAAAGAGAAGAGATTCTGATCTGGAAGAGATGCATAGGAAGAGATGCCAATGATGTTTTCTTTCTTGACCTGTGTTGTATATATACAAATATTGGCTCCAGAAATATTTTTTTAAAAACATACATGTTTGTATTTTAGTTTTCATGTTTATTTCACAGCAAATTATTTGGGGCAGGGGGTTGAGACTAAACCCAGGGGTACTTTACCACTAACTTACATCCCCAGCCCTTTTTGTTTTGAGACAAGTTCTCACCAAGTTGCCCAGGATAATCTTGAACTTGAGATTCTACTGTCTCAGTCTTCTATAAACATGAACAACCATGCTTGGCTGAAAATGTATTGTAAAACAGTTGTAGTATAGTGTCATCTGATAAGTGCTGAGATAGGGAGAGTACTGAGTGACTAATTGAAACTATGGCAGTATTTTATGGCAGATTTAAAAATCAATGTGGAAAGCAAATATTTTCACTTGGTCAAAATTTCTTAAGACCTAGTAAAATGATATAATCTTGTACATACTGAAACAGCCCTTACGAAGTTAAACAAAATGCATAGAATTGAATTTGCATAACTTTCACATGTGCATGTCATGACCCTCCCAGATTCCCTGACATACTAAGCTCAGGTAAGAGACGATGCTAGTGTTAGGAAAGCGTCAGTGAAGCTGGAGAGAGGTCAATGGATATTAAAGGAATATCCATCAAATATTTTGATGGTTACTTGGATATGAGGGAATAACAGTCAATGATACCAAGTTTACCAAATAGCAAGTTTATAACATATGTTGTCATTATTACCAGAGTAGGAAAAGCAAGAATAGTTTTTGGAGGCAAAAAGGTAGTAAATATGGCTTGGGACATTTTGAGTTTGATTTGCTTATCCAGTGCTGTATGTATATGTTTGGTGCTTCAGTAAAAGCTATGAACTAGGCATAAAAGACTAGGACAGAGTAATTGAAGGCAGATAATAATTAAAACCAGGGGAAAGTGTAGGGCTATGGAAGAGGAGCAGACTGCCAAAAGGATCAGTTCAGTTTCAGGTCTCTCCCATATTAGTATGGGAAGGAGCAGTGGACAGTTTTATATCCCTTCAGCTTTAATTTGGACAGAGCTGGAACAAATCCTCTATATATTTCAAGGTCATGACACTTCACAAAAAGAGCAACTCCCAGAGACTACCATTGAATCATTCTATATTTAATTTATGGCTATGTAAGCATCCCCTTTTAAAAGTAAAATATTCTTTTGAGAAACAGCATGAATATGACCAATTGTTCAGGAAGCAACAGATCTAAGAACGGAGTGAATTAAAATCTGTCCTCACTCTAAAGTGTTGTCATAAAACATAAAAGTCATCTCTCACAGTAACTTTGTGCACCACTCCCAAATTCCTAGGGTTGCAGCATGCAGATAGTAGCATGGGTTATAGGTTCCAGATATCCCACTTATGACATAGATGACCTGAAGCACACAAAATCCCCTAGTCCCCTGCCCCTAGTTTTTATCCAGGAGGCCTCTAATTGATTTGATCTCTTCCTTGATTCGTGTTCCTTGACTTGCCACACATTCGTGTTCCTTGAAATGCCAATGTCTCGGCTTGGCACCAGAATCACGAGCCACCACACAGCTTTGTAGGTTCAAACAGCAATTCTTTATTCCCGCTCTCACACCGCCTCCACACAGGTCCAGGGGCAATGGCGTTTTGCCGTCTGCTCGCACAATTCACCTACTCCACGAGGCTATCTCCAAATCCCATTTTAATCTCACGAGAACTCAACGGGAACAAGCAGCAGGAACACCCTAATCCCAGCAATAATCTTCAACTTCCAACTTCCCTAAAACCCATTGTCTTAAACTGGCAATGCCTTAAACTCAAGGAGCCGGTTACTTCCTCAAACCTGATCAACTCTAAACCCGGATCCGCCTTGGTCCTTGAGCAAGGTCACCTTATTAAAGCATGCATGCAATGTCCCATTGAATGTCCTCTAAGCAGCATGGGGTACGCTTGGCAAGGAAATTTCGATGCGTCATTCCTACTTGGTAATGGCCCTCAGCACCTTTGCTGTTAAGGGCTATCTTCTTATTTCTGGGCACCATCCCATAAACTGAACTTCAGTCTTCTCTTTTTTGATCACCTTAGTATTGTTTAGAAGCAATGAAATTTTCTTCCTGTGGCATTGTGTCAGTGTTCAAACAGCTTCAGATTTTGGAATATTTTGGACTTTAGATTTTCAGATTAAATAATCTGAGCATTACAGGATGCTCAACCTGTACTAAAATAAGTAGTTTATATTTTAGTAATTTTTAAAAATAAATTTAAATATGCAGAAAATCTTCAAGAATAGTTTAAAGAACTCACATATGCCCTTTATCCAGATTCACCAAGTATTTAAATTTGCCCCTTTTTTCCTTTTGTTTCCTCTTTTCACATATATATTGGGACTAAGTTGGAGATAAGACACCTTTGACCCTATACACTGCACAGTGCTTATTTTAGATAAGCTTCCTTTTATGTAACCACAGTTCAGTTTTAAAAATCATAAAATTTGACCCTGATATAATATTATTTTATAATCCATAGTCCATATTCAAATTTCATCAGTTGTGCCAATAAAATTATTAATAATAATTTTGAGGATCCAAATCAGGATCATACATTGCATTTATTATCACATTTCTTAGGTCTTCAGTTTGGAAAAATACCTAAGATTTTATCTTCTTTAACTTGACACTTTTGAAAGGTATGGTCTAGTTATCCCAAGAATGGCCTTCAGTGTGGGTTTGTCTTTTTTTCATAAGTAGATTTGGATTCTATATTTTGGCAAAACTTCCTAAGAAGTGACGGTTTCATTGATTTTGTGAGTTGAAGGGAATTGTTCTATTGTAATTGGGCTGTTCTAATGTTGAATCATTTTACTTATCTCAAATTCAGTTATTGAGTCAGCTATTTTTACCTGGAATATATACATCAACAAAAAGAAAGTTAAAAGAAGGGTTTGTGTGCCATCCAAACCAGAAGCATATCACCCTGTCGGGTAGAGTTTTAGTGACTCTTGATTTGGTTGGATGTGTGTGTGGGGGGGTGTTAATATTTTACAGTAGACATTCTGAGACACGTTCTAACATGAACTTTGTGTTAATAGAAGAATGTGCTTGCCAAAGGTTTAGACTACTAACCTCTATATCTTGGCAGTGTCTTAGATGAAGGCTGAAACAAGACACCTAGGTTAAAATGCAAATTCTAATAGTCATTCTTTAGAGTGGGTTCAAGAAGGTTACAAACCCCAGAAAAGTCCAGATTTGAAGTCACTTTAAACAATTATCCTAGAAGACACTAAGAGTTCTTCAGATAGTTTCAAGTTATAAGAATGTATAAGCACAGACTAACACGGGCCCCAGATCATCAACAACATCTAGGAAAAGTGGAAAAGAATCCAGCCTATCCATGAGCTTTTCCTTGAGCCACTCAGGGAAGATGTTCACATCCAAAAAGAAGCTGGTAAGTTGGGTTTTTTATTTTTATTTTTTACATGTTAGCTATATAGATTTTCTTTAGAGAGTGTGATTTTAGTTTTCTCTCAGTAAATGTTTTTGTCCCATAGTCTGGCTATGTTCATTGAGAGCCCTCTGGATGAGGTCGACTCTGCCTGGCCATTGCAGTCATGAGCCAGGATGGCCAGAGTAGGTTGAAACAGGTATAAGCAGCTCTATCCTCAAAGAGAGGTGTCAAGTCTAACAAATAAAACTATAGAACATCCTGTTAAATTTGAATTCAGAAAAAACAAAAGCCAAAAATTAAAAACAAAAAAAATGACTTTTTCATATAAGTATGTCTGAAACACTGAGTCCTGCATCTCATGTCGACCCTGCTCTTAGAGCAAACCCAGCCTGCTTTTCTTTGCCTCTCAGAGCTGCTTGGAAGAGCTCTGCGGTGAAAATCCCCCCTTGGGCCTTCCGTACCACCTTTTTATGCTAATGGGTCATCTGGTTTCCAGGCTATTAGAGGCAGTACTTTGTGATGGGCAGGAGACTGTCAGAGGTAAACCTGCAAGATGAACAAAGAAATCGCTTGGCAGCAAGGGAAGAAAAGGAACAACTAAAAACAATCAGATATAAGAATTAAAATGGCATAGATGGATATGGCCACCACAGAGTAAGAGGACCAAGTGTTTTTATCTTCCCAAGGGAATTACTTTAATGAAGCCCTTACTGTCACTGGTGTTTGACATGAAAATCGGAGACAACAAGAAGAATTCAAATGATGTTTAGAATAGCATTTAATAATTCTTCAACATACTTTTTGGAAGTATTAACAGAATAAATTATAATTAAATAGATACTATTTACAAAGGCAAATCAATATATGATGCATGTCATGAAGACCTTAAAACCAGTTAAAATCTAAAATGACATTGTTTGGGCATTTAATAAAAGGAAAAGCTTCAATGTAGGCAAAGTCAACCATCTAGAACAAATTGTTTCCCGAGACTTCTAAACTGTAGACATTTTCCTGTTATTTCTTATATTATTGGTATATTTCAGTGATCGTGTTAACTGAACTGGAATTACATGAAACATTTCCTTAACATCTTATTTTCCTTGGCATACGGGGACTGAGTTCTCTCCAAACAATTAGCCTTTGAGGTCATAATTTCAACTGACTCAAGTCCTACCTGTTGCCTTAAAAGTAAGAGTTTAACAAGCTTTTAGAAACCCTGGGATCCAGAAATTCTGTCTTAAGTCATTCTGTTGGGGTGAGGAAGGAAGAGAAGGTGGGCTGTTTTCATTTCCAAAAGAAATTTTCTTTAAAGAAGAATTGACCCCTAGGGGTCCTTTCAAAGCCAGGAAACTTTCCTGAACTAAAATATCATTTAATTAATACCCATGTTCTATAAATTTTTATATCTCCGTTTTTCAAGGAAAGATAAATATGTCTCAAAGCTGGGCTGTGCAGATGGACAGAATTCTCTTAAAGTAGGTCCTTAAAAAGTGGAATATGGATATAGACACAGTGAGACAGTCAAGTGTCAAAAGAAATCTGTCGGCTTTTCAGCAGTTGAATAATTCAGAAGATGTGCATTAAGCCAACTTCTTAATTTCCCATTTCCCCCCTTTCTAATTCTTTCCTTTTCATCCTGTGATCTTTCTTCTCTCTCCCTCAAAGCTATTTGTTGCAGAGATGCCCTGGAAAGCAGGTGGTCTTCCTTATATGACAGCATCTGCTGCTCAGAATGAGAGGCGAAAGATCTAAAGGCAAAGGAAATGAAACCCGCAGTCCTATAAATACCTTTAAAAAAATAGCCTTGTTTTTGATTATTTTTCGTTGAATCAACTGGAACATTTTTATTGTTCACAATAAAACAAATTGTCTAAAGGCAACGATCCTCCCCCTTTTGTATTTCTGATACTAGGGTTTGTTGCTTTCCAACCATTTTCTGGATCAGGTTTCTTCCCTAAGATTTTACAAATGGTGTGGGTGGCTGCAAGCCCTCTGAAGGGTTTTCTTAAGCCATTTGTTAATAATATCCTCTCAGCATTAAACCCAGCCTTTATAGTTGTGATTGTTGGTGAAGCTTCAAGGGCACAGTGGTGTTTTTTATTCTCTCAGCCCTAGAGGAGAAAAGAAATCCCAGGAGGACTTTTGGCTGCCTTATTATCATCCAGAAACAAGAAATCAGAGAGCTGAAGCTGGAAGGCTGAATATTTTCTTTTTAAAGCTGTCTAAACCTGAATGGACAGTGTGGCACAGCAGAAAGAACAAGGGCTCAGGGATCATAGGGACCTGAATTGAAATCCCAGGTCTGCCACTTACCAAATGTGTGACACTGGTCAACGGAAATTTTACACTTTAGGTTTTTACCTGCAGGTAGGTAAAATGTATGATGTGCCTTATTTTACAGGTGGGAGAGATTTCTGACCTCAGTTTCCTCAAGTAGCTATATTGTACCCATATCACAGGGTTACTGGAAGGATCTCACAGAGCTTGTAATTTGGGCCTTAAACATTAGCTCCCTGTAAGCATCACCTCCACCTTTTTTTGACTATTTGTCTATCCAGTCCACAAGGTCATCCTCATGCACCCACGTGATAGAGGGCCTAGTATTCTTTTAGTGTCCCCTACCTGCTCCAGGAACAACTACGTGGCAGTGAACATTCATTCACAAATAATGCCCTTTGTCCAGTCCTGGAGGCCACCAGGGGCAGGACCTACCTCAGTACCACCCTTAGTAGTGTGTACAGAGGAAGAGGGGGCCACCCAGTTTGGCAGAAGGCATTTCCTTTTGGAACCCCTGCCCCTTTTGTCCTCTTCTGGTTTTCCCCAAAGCTATGAAATGCAATACTATGCTCCTATGGGTCACTATTCTAGGGCCATGAAACAAATGTTTTCAGTTTATTTGAAGACAAATGCCCCTCATATGTCTCTAGCAGCTCATCAGTTGGAGACTGTTTTGGGAATAATAGAGACTGTCAGTAACAAAGGTTGTTTGCCAACATTCTGCTGTCTTCTCACTTGTACCTTTCTTCTCTCTCCTCTTCCCCTCTAGGCTGGTGTCCCTCTCTGCCCCAGGGAGACTGACAGGCACACTGATAGTCATCACAGTGGGATGTTCACATCTTCATGGAATCATGTGGATATCCTGTGCCTTTTAGTTCCTGGTCTCCTAGGTCCTTTCTCGTTTCAGCTTTCAACTCCAGTGCCAGGTGCTTGAGATGTCGGTTGATCAACACCCCACCTAAAGATCTAATGTCCTGGGCAGTAAAGAGTGGTTATCAAATTAATTATGCTTACGTTTACATTTCCAGTGGGGGAAGTCGAAGAATTAGGCAGCTGATTTGAAGAGTATAATCAAGTACCACAGTAAAAGTCAACACAGCAGGCTATGTGAGTAAAGAATAGTCAAATCTTAATGTTTTTTTTTCTTTGTTTATTTTTCCCCTTTAAAAACTTTTTAAAAAAATGTATAACTTTACTGGGTTATAATTTATACAGCATAAGTGAGGGTAAATTCAATGATTTTTAATAAATTTATAAAGATGTGCAACCATCAGTATAATCTGAGTTTAGAACTCATCACCCCCCAATTCTCACAAATCTGTTTGCAATCAACCCCCCTTACACAGTCCCAGCCCCAGCAAACACTCATCTAATTTTTTATCTCTATAAATTTGCATTTGTGTACATTTCATGTAAATGGGATCATACTGTAGAGCCTTGTGGATCTGGCTTTTTCCATTCACTGTATGTTTTTGAGGTTCATATTTTAGCATGTATCAATGTTCCAATTTCTTTTGATTGTTGAAAAGTATCCCATTGTATGGGTATACCACATTTCATTTATCCATTCATCAGTTTGCAAGAAACTTGAATAGTTTCCAGACTTGGGTTATTAATATTTCCAGAGACATTTATGTTCCAGTCTGTGCATATGTTTTCATTTCTCAGGTAGATTTTTCAAGAGTAGAATTTCTGGGTTCTTTGGTTCATTAATGTGTAACTGTAAGAAACTGCTAAACTTTTGCAAAGTAGATGTGCCATTTTACATTTCCATGAGCAATTTATGAGGGTCCAGTTGGGTTTTTTTGTTGTTGTTGTTGTTGTTTTACATATCTGACAACACTTGGTATTGCCTTTTTTTTTTTTCAATCCAAGCCAATCTAGTTGATGTGTGACTGTAACTCATCCTGGTTTTAGTTTCCCTAAAGCCTAGCAATATTCAGTATACTTAATAGCCATTCGTATATGTCATTTTGCCAAGTTCTTTACCTAATATATGATTTGCAAATATTTTTACCCACTCAGTGGCTTGTCCTTTCATTTCTTACCAGTGTTTTTTGAACCACTCTGAATTTTGACAACATCCAATTCATCAGGTTTTCCTCAATCACTTGTGCTTTTGGTATCATGTCTAAGAACGCCTCACCTAACAAAAGTTGACAAAGATTTTCTCTTAGGTTTTCTTATAAATGTAAAAATTTTAGCTTTTGCAATGATATTTATCATCAATTTAGAGTTAATTTTTGTATATGTTGCTAGTGCAACCATTTGTTGACAAGGCCATCTTTTTCTCAATGAGTTGTTTTGGCAACTTTGTTAAAAATCATTGATGTATCAACACAAGGTTTATTTTTAGATTAAATTCTGTTCCACTGGTCCAAAATCTATGTTTATGTGAATATCACACTATCTTGACACTGTAGCTTTAAATAAGTAAATTTTGGGTGTTTTTTTTTTTCCCAAAAGTGTTTTGACTGTTCTAGATCTTTACATTTCCAGTTAAATTTTACACTTATTTTGTCGATTTTTGCAAGGAATACCTGAATCTTCCACTCCACAAACATAAACTGTCTCTTTATTCGTGGATATAGTCTTAACTTTCAGCAATGATTTATGATTCGATTGTACAAATCCTGAATTTCTTTTGTTAAATTTATAGCTAAGTATCTGAATCTGTTTCATTTTTAAAAATTGAATTATTTTCTTAATTTTACTTTTTTATTGTTGCTAATTCACAGAAATACAATTGAATTTTGTATGTTGGTCTTGTATCCTGTGACGTGGATGAGGTTATTTTAGTAGTTTTGCAGTGTGTGTGTATGTGTGTGTATGTGTCTGTGTGTATGTTTCTGTGTGTGTGTGTATAATAATTTCTACATACAGGACCACATTACCTGTAAATAGAGATGTTTTTATTTCTCCCTTTCCATTCTGGTTGCCTTTAATTTCTTAGGTAGACAGCACTCAATCTTTCACTACTAAGTATTATGTAGCTGAAAAATTTTTCATGGATCTCCTTTTCCAACTTGAGCAAGTTCCCTTCTATTCCTAGTTTGTTAAGAAACTTTAAATCATGATTTAGTATTGGATTTTGTCAAGAGCTTTTTTACTGAGATGGCCATGCAAGTTTTGTTAAGTTACAACGGCATATTAATTTATTTTCATATATTAGTTAAACACATCTCAGTTGTTCTGTAATAATAATCCTTTTTATATGTTTCTGAATGTGGATTGATAGTATTTTTAAGGGTCTTTGCAATAATTCATAAGAATTATTGATCTATAGTTTTCTTGTGGTGCAGCTATCTTGTTATGGTATCAGGAATAATGCTGACCTCATGAAATGGAGCAGGGAGTGTTCCTTCCTCTTCTACTCTGGGAAGCGTTTAAGAAAAATTGATGTTATTCTTCTTAAAGTGTTTGGTAGATTTCACCAGCGAGGCCACCATCCTGGTCTCTTTTGTTGAGTAGTTCACTCTTTGTTTTAAAATGTGTTCATATTTTCTATTTCTTTAGAAGCCAATTTTATTATCATTTCTGTGTTTCCAGGAATTTGTTATTTAATCTAAATTATCCAACTTCTTGGTTTACAATTGTCCCTGGTGTAATTCCATATGATTCTCTTATAATTCTTTTAATTTTTATAAGTTATATAGTAATGTTACCACTTTTATTTCTAATTTTAGTCATTTGCATATTCTCCCTCTCCTTTATTAGTCAATCCAGCATGTTAAATAGTGGATCTTTTCAAAGAACCAACTTTTGATTGAATTGATTTTTTGGTATTGTTTTTTTTAATTCTTTTTTTTTATTATTATCTACACATGACATTACGATGATCTTGGCAATTCATACATTTATATCATTGGGGTATAATTTCTCATTTTTCTAATTGTACAGATTGCAGAATCACATTGGTTATACAACTTAGTCTCTATTTCATTTAGGTCTACTCTAATACTCTTTTTTAAAAATATTTTTTAGTTTTTGATGGATCTTTATTTTATTTATTTGTATGTGGTGCTGATAATAGAGCCCAGAGCGTCACACATGCTAGGCAAGCGCACTACCACTGAGCCACAACCTCGGCCCCCTCTTAAATACTTTTTGCAAACTGTATTTAGTTTGCTCTTTTTTCTAATTCTTTGAAGTGAAAAATTAGGTTATTGATTTGAAAGAGATTTTTCTTCTTTTTTAATGTAAATGTTTACAGCTAGCCATAAATTTACCTCTGAGCATTCTTTTTGCATATGTTGCATTTTGATATGCTGTGTTTTATTTTCATTCATCTCAAAATATTTCTCTAATTTCACTTGTGATTTCTTTTTTGGTCAATTTAAGAGTGTCTTGTTTGATTTCTGCATACTTATGCATTTCCATTTTTCCTTATGTTATTGATTTCTAGTTTTACTCTCTTGTTTGGAGGAGAGACTTTGTATTATTTAAATCTTTTTAAATTTATAGAGATTTGTTTTGTGGCTTATGATCCATCCCAGAACCTACCCCAAGTGTACATGAGGAGAATTTGTTCTGCTGTTGTTGACTGAATATTATCTGTTAGGTTTAGATGGTTAATACTATTGCTCATGTCTATATTATTGTTGAATTTCTTCCTAAATGTTTTACTGCTTCCTCTTAAGGATCCTGTAAATACATGGGGTCTACCTGATAATCCAGGATAATGGCCCCATTTCATTTTGCAAATGTGATTAACCCAATCACATTTGCAAAGTCTCACTTTACCTTTTAAGGGAACATATTTTAAATTCCAGGATTAGAAAGTGGACATCTTAATGATATTCAGCCTATCAAATTTAACTAAATCATCTTGGCTTTGATACTATGACAATTAGCACACTCACTAACTCCAGGGTCAGACAGCATAAGGAGAAAAATTTATCACTACAATAGCATGAGGCAAAATATAACATCAAAGTCATGTTTGGAAACATTCCAAAGTCATCAGAGTGATGCATATTTTTTTATCAGAAAAAGAAGGCTTCAATTTAAAGTGCAATGGCAATCAGGCTGGAAAACTGCATTTTTATGTTTATTATATTTAATATATTTAATCTGACTTGGTAAGAGATTTTATATAGGACAGTCATTCCTTCTTCTGCTCCAAGATAGAAAAAAAATCTGAGATGCTCCCAAATATTTTTGGGGTATTTGGTTGCCCCTACCTTGGGTTGGAAAGGAAGGGCATAAATTTTGAGTCTCTTGATATGAGTTTTATGGTATAGTTTTCATTCTCAATAATAGTTATAGACATTGCCATGTAGTCACACAAAATATGTTTCATGGTGGGGAGATTTTATAAATTAATGATTATGTTTTCCACGAGGGTCTTTTTTAGCTGAATTTCAGAAATATTGTTTATTCTTCTTTATTTGTGTGACTCACATTATGTCCAACTTGAAAGACCTTGATCTGACTTCTATTCAATTAAATTTTACTGCTTTGTACTCCAAAGCTAAACCATAACTATAAACTTACAAGAAAAGTTATGGCTGAAAGAAAGAACATCACAACATGTTAACAGCCCTCTTTCTATCATTTAAAAAAATCTCTAGTTGTGAGTCAGGAAGTTTCTGACCAATAGATTCAATGTTAAATGTCAATGCTCTAAATGTTATTAGTTTTTATTTAAAAGTTTTTGTTTGCCAAGGTGAGGACTTTTGAAGGATAATTGCAAAATTCAATGGAAAATTATGTGGGAATTTCTTTGATATTCTACCCAGAGTACTGTCAGATGATGTGCTCTTATTTCCTGGTTTTGAAACTTACAATTTATATATAAAAAAAAAAAACCTGCGGCAAGTCAGTATCTTTGAACCTCACTTTCCTCATCTGTCACATAATCCCTACTTTAGACAGTTTTAAGTGTTAGTAGAATGTGCTTTGAAAAGTGTAATGTACTAAACAAATGAAATGAATTGTCCCGTTCTCCAGTAGACACTCGCCTCTGCATCTGGAATATTGATGAACTTGTACACATGTGAACTGTCATTATAAAGTCGAGCAAAAGGAAGTCTAAGCAGAGTGGAGGAAGGAGAATGGGAGAGGAGAGGGAGAATGGGAGGGAAAAAGGGAAAGAAAAAAGGGGAGATCATGAACTGAATAGAATTCCATGTAAGTATGATTTTGTTGGGATGAACCCAACTACTATGTAGAAATATAAAACTCTGAAAACAAATGGTACTAGGCATGGTGGCACATGTCTGTAATCCAGCAACTCAAGTTTAGAAACTTAGTAAGGTCCTGTCTCAAAATAAAAAATAAAAACGAAAAGAAGGCTAGGGATGTAGCCCAGTAATTAAGGGCCCTTGGGTTCAATCTCCAGTATCAAAACAAACAAAATGAATATATTTTGGGGGTACAAGTAATCCATTCAAGTATATGATAGGTTTTCATTGTCTGGATTATGGGACTGATACAAAAAATGTAGGCTTTTTATCTCCATGTAAGCAAATAAGTTTTCCTTTTCCTTTTTTTTTTTTCCAGTACTAAGAATTGAACCCAGGCGTGCTATACAACTGAGCTATACCTCCAGCCCTTCTTACTCTTAATTTTGAGGCAGGGACTGCCAAATTGCCAAAGCTGACTTTGAACAACTCAGCTTCCTGAGTTGCTGGGATTACAAGCATTCACCGCCAGGCCCAGCTTCTCTTACACTATTTATCCACAGCCCCAACTCTAACCCGCAATCTCACAAATAACTAACATTTGGTTAGGAAAGTTCAATAGACATGACAAACCTATCACATTATAGGAAAAACGTCCTGAAGACACAGCCTCTTTTATTGATGGGCTGGATGTGCCAAGTTTATGCCAGTAAAATAAAATGCTTGGTCAAGTACATCAAAGGAGCAGGAATTGGGTCACTAATAAATATAAAAATTTATTTAATAATTTATAAGTGGCTATAAGCATTGCCTTCTCAAATTCTGTGTTTTTAAAATGATAACATTTGAAATAATATGAGTAATCTAGATGGATATTCATTGACAATATGAACCTTACAGTCCAATTTTGTTAGTTTTTATGATATATATGATATATATACACACACACACACACACACACACACACACACATATATATATATAATGTGTGCACACATACACGTATACACACACACACTCACATTCACTCACTCTCCTAGAGTTCAATTAAGGGAACAAAATATTACTTGGAATTTTTATTATGTCCTTAATTTCCACTGTGGGTTCAAAATAAAATTAATGCTCTGGAGAGAGATAATTTTTTCCAACATTATCCAAGAAGAGCTAAGGGAAATGTTTCACTCAAAATAATTTTAAATGATTTACAGAATGCAATGCAGTAGAGAGAGGTTTATTTTTTCAATTTTATTTGGAGAAAGGGGGAAAAAGAGGGAAATGGAGTTTCTTTGCTCATTAGTGTCATTCTAGTTCATGGAGGTTCACATATCATTTCCTCTCATGCTCCATCTCTAGAACTCAGCCATATGGTTGCATCTACCTATCCCTAGGTATTTTATTTTATTATTTACTTTTTTCTGGTTCTAGAGAATGAACCCAAAGTCGTATATACGCTGGGCAAGCACTCTAGCACTCAGCTACACCCCCGGTCTTATCCCTAGGTTTTGATGCTGCCTGATCTAGCTTCAAAAGCCAAAGGGATATTGAGCTGGCTGACCTCAAGGAATGCACTGTTACTCTGGTTGCCTGAAGCTAAAGAATCTGATTTCCATTGAGACATTAAACAGGGAATTCCCCCAAATTCAGAAAACTTTTGGATATGATGAGTACTTATTTCATAATTAATTGATTAAGAAAAGGGTGTGATCTCAGGAAGTCTAGACACTTTGAGAATTTCTTTCTTTTTCTTTCTTTCTTTATTTTATCTATCTATTTATTTATTTATTTATTTATTTTTGTACCAGGGATTAAACCCAGGAGCACTTAACCACTGAGCAACACAGTCTCACTGAGTGACTTAGCACCTTGCTTTTGCTGAGGCTGGCTTTGAACTCACATTCCTCCTGCCTCAGCCTTCTGAGCTGCTGGGATTATAGGTGTGTACCACCTTACCCAGCTGAGAATTTCTAAGGACTAATACAAACATTTGTTAGTCATTCAAAGAACAAGGAATGGAAGTTTGTGTTTGGTAGATTGCATTTGGTAGATAGACACAGCAATATCTCCCGTTCCACATCCTCATTTAACAATGATTTTGATCTCCTTCATTAATGGTGAATCTCTTTTTATTCCTCTGAAATCTGGGAGATATGATCATTTATTATTTGCTTATTTAATCATCAGTCTAACAGCTATCCAAGTATCAATGAGTGTGTATATCCAGTGCTCAGTTTGGCTTTTGCATTTTGGACAAATAGGTACTATTATAAAATATCATGCTCTTAGTAACATATGAACTAATTTAAATCTCACAATTTCCTATGTGATAGGTACTATTAACATTTTGCACATGACTTATGTGAAGCATAACATGTCTATCTGGCTTTTCTCAGAATTTGGATACTTAATCTCAATTTCTAAACTTTTAAATGGTCTACCTATGGGTTACATCTACCACAGCACAACTGTTTAGTGGAGCATGAAGAGTATGGACTACAAAGCTGATATGACTAGGTTCAAACTCCAGCTCTGGGTTCTTAAAATGTATGACCACATACAAATTACTTAATATTGTCATGCCTCAGTTTTCTCACCTATAAATCACAAATAGCAGCAGCTCCCCTACTAAAGGGTTGTCATACAAATTATACTCAATTAACATCAATAACAATGACTAGATAAAATGTTAAAATTAAACATTCTTCAACCTCTGTCTTATGCTATGTGTTCTCCTTTCAGTTTGACTTAAAATTTGTAAATTTCCCTCCATTAGTAAATCATATAATGGAAATTCAGCAGAAGTATCATCTCCTTGTTTACTCACTTGCAAGGGAACTTGATCAGTAGATAATTTAACTATTTTTTTTTCCTGGTATGATAAGGTCTTGGTGCACAAAGACGATATGTAGATTGACAGAAAAGATCTTTGTGAATCCATGAGTATATGTGAATGTTCATTTCTGTAATGTTTCTGCCCCTAAAATATCTCCTTTCTTGCTTGGCATATTCTTAACTGATATAATTATATTGGTTTGGGTTTTTTTGGCAGAATGCTTCAAATTGTGTTACAGATGAACACAAATGACACTAATTCACTAAAGTAGTAAAATAAAAACAAAATATTACCTCCTGAATTTTGTATGATGGCACATTGTCATTAAATTCATGCAATTGTGAGGATGGGGAAGACGATATTAATAGAAGTGGCTGACCGTCCTATAGACTGTATCTATTACAGATATCTACCTACATAGGTAATTCAACACTTGGTTCTGTTTTGTCATTGTAATAGAATTTCATCTATCTTGTCTTGTCATGGCCACATAGTTTGTGCTGTGCAATTGGGAATCTTAGTACTGCTTATGCCCTAGGAGGAGCTGGCCCTGCTCTCTCAAGGCCTACAGAAAACTGAGACAGCTTAAGAGTACCCAAAGAGAACCTGGCAATTCCACAATGGAGATGAGTCAAGGAGAGTAAAGCGTCAAACCTTTCCTGCATATGCAGTACCAGATGGAGTTTTTTTTAAAGTTATTTTCACAATAGGGGATTGGAAAGCAGCCAGTGTGGTAACAGAACATTCAGATGGGAGTGTCTCAGGCTGTTCAGGCTGCTGTAACAAAATACCATGCATTAGGTGGCTTAGGAACAACAAAATTTATTTCTTATTGTTCTCGAAGCTGGAAAGTACAAGATAAAGGTACCTGTGGTCTCAGTGTCTGGTTAAAGACCTGCTTCTTGCCTTCTTGGTTTCAAGGTGGTACCTTTCTGTTGTATCCTCGTAGATGGAAGGGGCAAAGGAACTCTGAGGCGTCCTGTATAGTCTCTAATTCCATTCCTGATGGGTCTGCTCTCAGATCCTCATCACTTCCCACAAACCCCCACCTCCAAACGCTGTCACAATGGACATTAGGTTTCAACATAAGAATTTTGGGAGGGGACTCAAAAGCTTTCAGGTCATAGAGCAGGGAGAAACAGACAAAACCGAGGTCAGAGCCCCTCTGTTGTGGCACGTTCACATCATGTTGGAATTCCCTGGTCAGGTCACCCTCTCCAGGTTGTGAGCACAGGTAGGGCATAAGTAACTATTTATAGTACAGATGTATGGGGGCAAGGAGAGATAAATAGGGACTTATAGTTAAGGAAAGAAAATCCAAAGGCAAAAGAAGAGAGTGAAATGGAGCAGAAATTAACAAGCACATCATAGTGAACTTGGATGATACTAGACCCAAGGTGGCTATCAAGAATAAGAGAAAAGTCAGTATCACTCTGATTTGCCATGTCTCAGCTTCAATATTTTAATTCAGCAAGACACAATTCCTGAGTTCCTGCTTTTAAAAAACTGGAGGTAGCTAAGAAGGATGAAATCCATATGTTTCCAATTCATTTACACAAAACTCATTGAAATTCTGCTCAGTGTAGGGCGATTGAATGTCATCTATGCCAATGCATAGCATAGTAATCATTTTAAGCCATTTTGACGCTCCAGGAAGTCTCCAAGAATAAACAACATGAAGCCCCAAAGGCCTAACAGTGCAGTCTAAAAGGAAAAGCCAAAAATATCTGAATGAGAGTCTACAATTCCAAATTCAACAGTCTGTTGTGAAGAATCCAAGGATATTTTATGATGCCCAGAACCCCAGGAAATGACAGTCAGGGCATGGTAATTGGAGAATAGGTAGAGCCCTCACTAGCAAATATCATGAGGGGAATGGGACATGATACAAAATCCAAATGGATAGTGAGGCTCTATCTGGAAGTAAATAAGGATGGATTGAAGAAAGACTGGGGAAAGAGAAAGAAAGAAAAACAAATAGAAGTTTAAAGAGTTAGAAACAAATTCCAATTTTAAAGAATAAAGGCTTGCAACTTCAGTGCTAAGTGAATTCCATTTTTCTTTGTTAAGTGGATCTAATTATTCCTTATCTCAATGCCTTAGTGTATTTTATATAGTGATTCAGTCTCAGTGCAGGGGCACAACTTCCTTAACCACATAGAAGATGATGGAAAACTTCTTTGCCATCTAGCAGCTTCTGTGGTGGTTGGGGAGAAAGGCCAAAGACAAGCATAAAGAAGATAAAGAGTGGGATGGCATTCCTGTTTGAGCAAGTGTAAAGGTGGTGGTGCCCTTATGGAGATATGTAATCTCAATATGCCTGGTATTCATCTGTGTGGCATGGTAAGGAGATGATTGCCTATATACATTTGGGGATTGTGAACATATTGAAGCAACAATATTGAAATCCAAGAGTACCTGAAAACTTTGAATAATAATAGCTAATATATTGAATATTTCAACATGCCAAGAACCATGTTAAGGAAGTGATATGGATTATCTCATTGACCCTTACAATGGCCCTGTGAGCCAACAACAATTATTCTAAGTGTGCATATGAGAAAACAGGGATTGAAGGATTCTTCTCACTGTAACTGAACCTTCCCAAAGACCACAGAAGAGTGGGATCCCCAGTGAAGAATTAAAGCCCTGCCTCCCATATTTGAAGCTTAATACTAAGTCTGTGGTGTTTTATTATGAAGTATTAAGAGATTAAGTTACCAAAGATGACATACATGTTTTAAAGTCTCCAAAATGAAACACAAAGATGAAAACAAACAGGGGAAGGAAAAAAAAAAAAACACACCAAAGCAAATAAATAAATAAAACCAAAACTTCAAACCCACAATATAGAGTTGAAGAATGCCTTTGTCTTAATTTGTGGTTCAATATATGGCAATTTTTAGTGTAGGCTTACTGTGTGCTCCACTAGGTTAGACATCTATGGCAATTATTGGCAGTATTGTTCTATAGACATCCACTATGTCAAGTTTGTTAACATACTGTTCAGATTCTCTATTCATCCTGATTGGTTATCTATCAATTACTAAGATATGTAAAATGTCCTAGTATTATAATGATTGCTTGTTTTTTCTCATACTTCTATCAGTTTTTCTTTATGTATTATAAAATTATATATATATATATATTTGAACATAAAATGTTGAATGTATAAAAACTTAGTCTGATCTAATATTTGATACTGATTAAATCTTTATCATTATGAAATGATCCTTTTTATTTTTAATGATTTTTTTGGTATTAATATAGTTGTTAATTATTTTGGTTAGTGTTTGCATAGTATAACTTTTCCTACTATTATTTCTTTATTCTGTTTTCTATGATTCATTTGTTAACAGAATATAGTCAAATTGATATTTTTATCTAATCTGATAATCTTTTATCATTTAGTTGGTACTTTTAGTTCATTTAATTTGATAGAATCAGTGATATATTTGGGTTTAAATCTATCATCTCACAATGTATTTTCTAATGTTACTTCTTTTTCATATTGTTTTTCCTTTTGTTCTCAATTAGTTGATATTTTTCAGTTTTTCTGTTAGTTTGAAAGTCATGTGTGTATATAATATTCCTTAGTTCAGGTCATTCCTCCTCTCTTTCCAATCAAAACAGCAGAATAAAAAGCAATTGAGTAGACCGGAGCTTTATATCAGGTGTATTTAGATTGCATATTGTCAATGAAAATTTTAACTTACATTACCATTATATAAAACCAGACAATGTAGCCATCTTATTGAGTTTCTTCATTTGTGAAGTGAATTGATATGCATAACCTTGCACCCTATAATAAATTTATGAAATTGATGTAAAGATAAAGGTAGGTGTTTGAAAAGCATCAAACACAGACCCTAACACATAGCAAGACTCCCATCTTTTTCTATAATGTACCATGATCAAATTGAAAGATACCCTAGATTCTTAGATTCAAGTAGACTTGAAAAGTTAAATTATCTTATAAGTGGCTGGCCTTACTAATTTTTCATTGATTCAGTTAGCTTCAGTAACAATTCTGATCTTGGAATCAAGTTTGGGGAGGAAGGGAGCATGCTAGCACTTGGCCTATCAAAACCAGATACATTTCATACTCCTTTCCCTGCCCTGCTCAGTTCTACAGGGTGACTAACATCTGAAAGCTGTATTTCCCAAATCCTCTGTTAACTTGTTTCTTGTTAGGTTTGACCAATGGGAAAACATCAACAAGAATATAAATAGAAAGAAGAATGAAGCTGGGTTGTTATTTCGTTTTCTCTTTGCGTTGGGAGCCATCTTCCTTCTGAATAGATGCAGAGTATTCCTGGCTTTCACTCAGTTATGTCTGCTTCTGGGTTCTCCCAATCTCCTTTAATTCCTCTAGTTTATGGGAAACAACAACTTCCTGATATTGCTAATCTCAGGGTTGCTAATCTGTTTTCCTAGGTGATTTCTTAAGTATTCAATGGTTTTGTGTAACCAGCCAGCTGGATAAAATACCTTCTTTTGTAAACACATAAGATGGCTTCTGTTTTTCTAGTTGGATCATGACTGAAATCTTGTGATTTGTATGTGTGAATGATTGTATTTAGGAGTGAATTAAAGTAGGTAGTTATCCCCTTGAGTGACTGTGGCTTCCTAGGCACTGCCCCCAAATGGTAATTGTTGAACTATGAGCTAGCTAGATGTTCCAAGGAAAAAAGTTCATTGGAGTTATCAAAAAACTTAATGTGAGAAGTGATACTATCAATTATATGAACATTTTCATGGGTGTTCAAACATATAGTCGTTGACTGACGTAATAGTTCTGAAACAATAAACATCTTTTTTTTTTGCTAGATACTCCCAGGGAAGTATCTTATATCACATAGAGTTGCCTTTTAATGGCAAGTGTCCCGTAAATGGGAAAGAGATCCCAAAGACCCAGCATGGGGGGGGGGGGTATTGATAGAATGTTACCTAATGGTTATAATAAGATTTGGGGGCTATCCTGGGCCTGAATTTTTCTGGGAAAAGTTTTAATTCTTAGCTTGAGTATATATAAAATTGTTCACATTAGAAATATTGAGGATCCTTTTTTAAAGGAAAATGTACTAGGAGGAATTACTATAAAGCATTCCATTTCTGGCTTCTAGAGACAGCTCTAATAGTTGGTATTTCCCTTCCCAGCTGAAGCTGTTCTCTTGTTTTATTTGTCTGGTTGCCTGTTTCAGATTTTCACTTCCTTGTTTTGAATGTTGACTCCTTTAATTACTTTGTTATATATGTGCCAAGAAGAATATTTTTCAGTCTAGCTCTGTGTGCCTGAAAAACATAAAGCAATTTCTCTAAATAATATCCCATTTGACACATTATTGGCTTTTTGCTGCTTTCCTTTAATCTAGGCCAAAGTAGAAAAGTTTTTTCATCAATGTAGGCAGGTCTTTGTAACAGATTTGATCACATATGCATGTCATACTATGCTTCAGGTGGTTAAAAGTCAAATGCTGATAATATTGTCTTCATGTTGGAATTGCCAAGCATTCAAAAGGGACAACCTTAGAATGCTCAAAATATTTCAGTCAAAAAATAGTGAACATCTACTGTGTGCCAGGCACTGAGCTAGGCAGTATGAGAATACAACAACTAAAGTTTTATAGGGATTATAGTTAAACAAGTTATTTAAAACACTTAGGATTGTTTCTGGCATGTAGTAATGCTCAATTAGTGGTGTTCATTATTAATAATTTAGTGTCTTGAATTCAGGTCCTGGATTTTCCCTGCTCAAAGTAATCAAGCTGGAATAAGTATGTCCCATGATTCTGACTCACCTATGTTTATTTCCCATATTATCTACTTTAACCTAACTGCTAACCTATATACTTTATTGGTCTACCATTGCTATTATCTATCTGTTGCTATCATTTACCTATTATTAAAAAATCCAAGTCAGGGATGCTGTTCTAGACCTCTAGTCCTTTTTGACTCTGATGGACCTGGGCCCTTTCTGAGCTCTAACAAGTCTCTCCACCTGGTCCTCCTTGTTGTTGCACATGGAACAACCCTGGGAGTTAAAAAAAAAAAAAAAAAAACCTGCTTTAAGCAGAGAGAAAAACATTGCTTAAAATTCGAAAGACAAGGGCTGGCGTTGTGGCTCAGAGTTAGAACGCTCACCTTCCACGCATGAGGCACTGGGTTCAATTCTTAGCACCACATAAAAAGAATAAGAAATAAAGATATTGCATCCACCTATAACTAAAAAATATTTTTAAAAAATCGAAAGGCAATACATGAGATCAAGTAGCAAGTAAGATTCTCTGGGAATGATGGGCAATGAGCAATGCCCCTCTGACATTACTGTAGGTGATCTGTTGCTTATCAGCTTGCAAATTCTTTTTTTCTCTTTCTGAAGATTGTGACTCTGGGTGTTCTCCTTGTCCTTTTAGTGCCCGCCTTGATTTCTATACAGTGTACTCTAACCTTGGTTCCTGCTATGATCTGAATGTTTGTGTTCCCCCCAAATTCGTGTGTTGAAATCCCAACTCCCAGGGTGGTGAGATTAGGAGTTGAATCCTTTGGGAGGTAACTGGGTCATGAGGACACAGCCCTCATGATTAACATTATTACTGTAATAAATGAAAAATCCCAGAAAGCCAGCTCCCCCTTTGCTATGTGAAGGTACCCTAGAAAGATAGCTGTCTGGTATGTCCTCACCGGACCCTGAAACTGCCAGTTCCTTGACCCTGGATTTGACAGCCTCTAGAACTAAGAGAAACAAATTTTTATTATTTAAGCCCTCCCAGTGTATTTCATTATAGCAGCCCAAACTAATTAAAACAGCTCTAGTTCCTGCCTTTTGTCCTCTTATTTTAATAATTTAACCTGACTTTAACTTTAGCCAGGTACTATGGTAAGTATTTTATAAGCATTTCCTCAGTGAATTTCCTTGCCCTCCTTCTTACACTTTTGAGTGACAAAGGCCTCGTTAGATTAAGTGAACTCTTGGCACAGTTAGAAAGTGGCAGAACTAGAAAAGTTCAGGCAATTTAATTTCAAAGCTGTGTTCTTCAGTGCATGGCCACGGTGCTGAACCCTTGGGTCTCTGTGTTACTTCTTGGTGATTCCAGGTCTGGGATGCTACTCTGGACCTCCAGTCATTTTTGACTCTGATGGACCTGGGCCCCTTCTGAGCTCTAACAAGGGTTCTCCACCTGCTCTTCCTTGTTGTTTCATGGAACAACCCTAGGAGTTTACTGTAAAACAACAACAACAACAAAAAAAAAAACCCAACAACAACAACAAAACTGCTTTAAGCAGAGAGAAAAAACATTGCTTGAAAATTGAAAGGCGATGAGATAGGGAGAGGGAACATGGGAGGAATAGATGAACTCTAGATAGGGCAGAGGGGTGGGAGGGGAAGGGAGGGGGCATGGGGTAATTAATGAGTGGAATGTGATGATCATTATTATCCAAAGTACAGGTATGAAGACACGGATTGGTGTGAATATACTATGTATACAACCAGAGATATGAAAAATTGTGCTCTATATATGTAATAAGAATTGTGATGCATTCTGCTGTCATATATAAATTATTTTTTTTTTTAAATTGAAAGGCAGTACATGAGATCAAGCAGCAAGTGAGATTCTCTGGAAATGATGGGCAATGAGCAACGCCACTGTGAAATCGTGGTCAGCCAGCACTGAAAAGTAGATTTCCTTGCATTACTGTAGGTGATCTGCTGCTTATCAGCTTGCAAATTATTTTTCTCTCTTTCTGAAGATTGTGACTCTGGGTGTTCTCCTTGTCCTTTTACTGCCCCCCTTGATTTCCATACAGTGTGCTCTCAAGATGTAACCAAGTAAACTCTGAACAGCAGTCTCAGCAGGAAAATGTTTTCTCTCCCAGAGGACATATGGCTTCAAGACAAAGATGGGCTCAATTTGCATTTCTGTTGACAACCAATTTTAAGTGCCCATGAAAAACCCCTTGGTGTTGCCATTCTGGCAGAAGGCTGGGCATTGTCCGCCTAAGTACTTCCTTACTCTGTGAGTTGCAGTTACCAGATGCAACAGAGAAACCACTGGGTCAGTCTGTTTCATTCTTTGCTCTCCTTTTTTCTAGAAGTGACTAGGTATTGTGTAAGATGGATGTCAACAAACTTCCTCATTGAGATATTTGCTGAACACTCCATACAGTGGACACTTGTCCTTACTCACTTGTTTTGGGCTGTTTATCCTCAGTGGTTCCAAAAAGCATGTGTGTGTCAGTATTGGGCAGGTGCCTTACAGATGGGACAGGACGGAAGACATCATGCTCACCAGAATTATTCTTTGGAAAGAAGAGCTATTCGGAAAGACGTTTTGATATGATGGCAGCTAGCTTAGCCAGCTTCAGTGTGCGTAGACCTCAGTCTTAGTTACTACTAATGCAAAGGGCCTTTGCACAAGCTATTTTTTCATATTGTGTGGATCTGACTTTGGAGCCAGCTTATAAAGTGTAAACCCCATCATTCACTGATTCTATGATCTGGGGCGAATTATTTGACCAGTCACACCTTGATTTTCTCTCTCTTATAATTAGGCTTAACAAAAGTAGTTCTATTACATGGTTGTGAAAATGAAAGTGGTATACATATAAAACCAACAGAACAGTGTGTAGCACATAGTAACACATGTAAATGTTCCAGTTAATGTCTGTCTTAAACATTCTAATCCTCATTCTTCCTTCAAATTTCACTCTAAATTCCATTTCCTCAGGGACACTTTCCCATCACATAGGAAGGTTTGCAAACATGCTGCTTTTGCAGTCGTATGTTCTAGCATTGTATACCCAGTTCATGACACAGGGTCTAGCACACAGCAGGTTCTTGACAATTTTTTGCCAAATGCATGAGTGAATGATTCACACACAGAAATGTTAAAAAGCAACTAAATTGATAAATTTTATTGAATTCAAAAAATATACTGATCACTAATTCTGTATCAGACCCTGAGCTAGAAATTGGTCAGGAAAAGATGGTTCCTGCCCTCAGGAAGTCTCTGTAAGAGGTTGTCAGCTATATATCATATAAATCATAGCACACTAGAATGAAGTCTATTTAAGCCAAGTGCCCACCCAGTACTCTGTCATGCTAACAACAAGCAAGTTTAAGTGGCTGGGGTAATTTTTGCTTCACGGATATTATGGAAATTGGAAATGATACAGATTAGAGATGGATGTTCCCCCAAAGCTCATACATGAGACAGTGCAAGAATTTTCAGAGGTGATATGATTAGATCATAAGAGATTGCAACTTACTCAGTGCATTAAATCACCAATATGGATGGGAACTGTAGGCAGGTAGGGCGGGGTTGGAGGAAATAGGTCACATGCAGTGAGACTTTGGGGTTTTTATTTTGTCCCTGGTGAGCAGAGCTCTCTTCTTTTGAGTTGGCCATAGCCTGAGCTGCTTTCCTTAGCCACAGCCTTCTGCCATGATGGTCTGCTTCACCTTGGGCCCAGAGTAACAGAGTAGGATGACTGAACCACAAAACCATGGATGAAAATAAACTTTTCCTCCTCTACCTTGTTCTTCTCAGGTCTTTTGATCACAGAGATGCAGAGCTGACTAAAAGAGAAAGCTTAATGAGTTAGTAATTAAGGTATACATGATGCCATTGGGCCTATAAACAAATAAATAAATAAAATGAAATAATCAGAATTCTCATTCTGAAAAAATAATTATTTCATTTACATTTCTTTGGGTCTTTATCATTACACATCATTTTTTTAATGATCTTCTGTATCACTGCATAATTTTTGTTCCCATTTTAGTAGATGAGAGGAAATGTACAACCCTTATAATAACCCAGTGAGGACTGAATCTCAGACTTTTCATTCCAGTCACCTGGTCTTCTGTGATGCAGCAAAATGAATGGAAGATGCCTCCCCAGCCCTGAGTACCACTCTGCCTCCCAACGTTAAGTGCTCAAACTTGGCATCTGGGGTTGCTCAGGATCTGATATGGTTTAGATATAAAGTGTCCTCTAAAAGCTCATGCATGAGACAATGCAAGAATTTTCAGATAGTGAAGTTATTAGAGTATGTGGTATAACTTTATCAGTGGATCCACTGATATGGATTAACTGGGTAGCAACTATAGGCACACAGGGTATGGCTCAAGGAGATAGGTCACTGGGGGTAGGCCTTTGGAGTTTATATTTTGTCCCCGGTGAGTGGAGTTCTCTCTGCTCCCTGTTGCTATATCCTGAGCTGTTTTCCTCTGCCATGTTCTTCCACCATGATGTTCTCTGCCCCACTTTGGGCCCAGTTCTAAGAAGTCAGTCATTTGTGGACTGAGACCTCTGAAACTGTGAGCCAAAATAAACTTTTCCTCTTGTAATTGTTCCTGTCAGGTCTTTTTGTCACAGCAAGGAAAAAGTTAACTAAATCAATCGTGTTTCTTTCGCAAATGAAGTGGCCCTAAAGGCCCTTATGCTGAGGCGTAGCCTATATACCTGTTACTGAAATAAGGGTATTGAAAGTTACCTAGGCATGTCCCTCATCAATGAGGCCTAGGATTCAGAAGGAAGCCCAGGGCCATCTTATTCTTACCAGGGGGTGGGGGGGCATCCTCCCTGGGCTCTGTTTCCAAGGGTTTAACAACTGTGGTTTTCATTCTTGTTTAAGAACCATAATTCTATGAATTGTAAAATCTACATCAGTTCCAAAAGTCCTCTCTCCTGCTTCTTCTAGAAGGTTCACATGTCCTTGTATGAACAGAATCCTAGATGTCTCCTCAGCAATTCCAGAGGTCCTCAGGGGAGTAAGTTTAGTTTAGATTTCTCTTGTGACTCTATCTCTAAATGCTCTTTTTCTTTGCCCAAGAACCATACATGCCCATCATTTCTTTCTAGCTTACTATGTAACTGTGCCTAGCACCTGCTCTCTAGAAAGTGTTGAACTTGCAGCAGACTCGAGATCCCCAGAACTATGCTCTCTTGACCCCAGCCAATACTCGCCACAGTCTGCCCACCATGGACAGTGTCTTCATGTGCCACATTTTCCAGACCAGGAAACACCAAACACATTCCCTGCCATGAGATGACAGGCTCCCCATTACAGGTGCCAGCCTCCCCTCCTTTGTCCCTTGTTGGTGCAGCCACAGTGCAGTCTGGCACCTGAAAGGCGGGGTTGGGGGCGTGGGGGATGGGGTCTCGGCAGCAAGCCTACCTGTCAAGTGCTTCTAGGATTAGGAGTGCCCATTACCCACTCCCCCCTCTGGGAGAACTTGATGGGTGGGCATCCGGCCAAGAGGCAGAGCTCAAAGCCCTTCTGTGCATGTGCTTCTCAGACCCCCAACTGGCTATTTAGCCATTTGGCCAGATACCAACTTTTCCAGCCGTGTTTTTGAGCCCTACCCATCTTTAGCTTGGCTGGATTGAGCAGACCCACTATCAAATCTATCAATTTCCCTTCAGGCAGACTCTGAAACAGTTTGTTGGGTTGGGTCCATGTCTTTCTCCTACCCTCACTGTCCCTTCTCTCTCCTCCACCAGTGATGTTGATGATACAAGACTTGTTTTGTTCTTTTGAAACAAAGCCCCTGTTCTGGGTGGACGTTCCAAGTCAGAAAGCCTGGCTGTGTTTATCCCAGGCCATTGGCTGGGCACTCACATGCTTTTTGTATTTGGTAAGTGACAGTATTTGCAAGAGCTGATTGCCACAGCAGGCAGAACAGAGACAGGACTAGTGAAAACATGTGTCGGTAACATATGCTGCAGGCTTTTCTTCTTTGCTTGGAGGACTGACACTTCCTACAGGAAGAAGTGATTATTTTACATGTGCATAGATTACACTGGAATGAAACAGAGGGGAGGGACTGCTGCTTTATAAATGAAAGAAGAAATACACACAAGCCCCAGTCACCCCTTCTTATGGACTGGGTGACCCAGAGAAAATTATTAGGCCTCTAGACTTCATCTACCACAAGTGGACACAGAGTCAGTTCTCAGGTTCCTGGTGAGGCCTGAACTACAAAATGCATATGGAAAGCACCTTGTGTTAGCTCTCAGGAGAGCTCCCCTTTCTTGTCCCCAGGTTGACTTCCCTGAAGAGAAAACAACTGTGTGTAGCCATCCTGGTTCCATTTACTTACACTGTCGCTTTCAAGTGGAAGCCACCAGGGCTCTGGAGAATCCTGGATAGTTCTGGAACCACTTAGAACCTCAGAATTTACTTCATGTATTTTCATGTAGCCACAAAGAATGAGTTTGAAAGTGGATCTTGGGGAAGCAGAACCAAATGGAACTCAGATTCCTGCATTTTAAGGAATGGATGCTTTAGTCATTGGTGGAATTCAAAAGAATTGGGTGACGCACATTGGGACGGAGCTGGCAAGGTCCTTTGGTATCTTGCTGTAAGCTTAGAAGTCCTGACAACAGCAAATAACATTTGCTGTGTTATTCCATCTTAACCAGCTTCCTTTCCACTCTAAAGCTGGAATCATTCTGCACTATATGCTCCAGTATGAGCTTCTCCAGCTGCTCTCCACATTCCCCAGAGCAAAATGACTCCCCAATTTCTCCCACAAACCTGTTTCTGTTGTAGTGAGCACCATAGTTTCTTTAAAATAACGACAAAAATCATTCCATCTTGCTTGACATAAAGACTTTCAAGATGGTACATTTTTGAATACATATTGAATGAATGAATGATGATTGTATCATTGATTGAGCATATCCTTTGTGCTTGATACTGTATCAAGAAAATATTTACATAGTTTACAAAAACCTTAAGAGAGTCCCTCAAACTTATCTTACAATGGAAAGTCAACATATTAAATTACTTATCCAATATCACAGAGTTGTTAAAGGAGGAAATAAGACTTGACCAAAAATAAGCACAACGCTGGTGTTGTGGCTCAGCGGTAGAGTGCTTGCCTAGCACATGTAAGACACTGGGTTCGATCTTTAGCACCACAGGAAAATAAATAAACAAATCAAATAAAGGTATTAAAAAAATAAGAACAGCATTTAACCTCTGCTTATACTGGGTGAATAAATATCAGAGCTTGAGAGAACTTCTTCAGCGTCTCCATGACTGGCACCCTTGATCCTTGTTATCTCTTCCCTATGGTTTTAGCTCTGCCTGTCTCCTGATAGAGGAGCCCGCTCATGTCCTCACGTCTGTGACTGGATACCTACCTCATTCTCCAGTTCTTACAGCTGGATACATAGCTTCTTTCTCTGAGTCCTCTTAAGTCTCCAGCTCCAAATTGTCCTGTGAGGGTGTCACACCTGAGGAGCAGAGAAATGTCCCCAAACCTAAATCCAGGAACGTGGGCCTTGCTGCCGATTTCCACAATGCCAACTCTCTTGCTTATCTCACCTGCTCCTAAATTTCTATCACTGCAGTTGGGCCACCTGTGGGGAAAGTGTTGTTATCACGGCTTCAGCCCCCTAGTGCCCATCATAGTTTTTGCACCCTCTAGAAATTCCTTCTGCCTCTTTCAGTCAGCCTGGCACCAAGCTGTCCCATCCTGTTAGGCAGGCCCAATTCCAGATTCCAGCTCCCCTGATCTACCTTGTACCCCAGCAGTTAGACAGGACAGGCCCAGGATGTCTCAGACATAACAGAATACATCTAGCTCAGGCCTCATGGGGCTCATTTGAGGCCCAGGGAAGATCAGTATTTTGTGTACGTCACAGACTAGACACACCAGAGCTAAGACTTGGGCCAGACCCTGGCTCCGTCAGTGTCTTTCCATCACACCATCCTGCCTCTTTTCTCCCCTTCTGTCTATATTTTCCCCTTGCTTTCTTTTTCTTCTTCACCCACACCTTTTTAATTTAAGTTTTAACATCTGTTCTCCCTTAGCCCATTATTTCTGTGACATTTTGGATTATGTTGAATTTCCATTTCCATTTAAGACCCATCCATTTTTCTTACTTAAAAAACACATTTTGAGTCTGCTTTTTAAAAATTTTTATGTAACTTTTTTTTTTTTTCAAATTCAGTGTGATTCTTTCTTTCTAGCACCTTTCTTGACTTCTCTTTCGTGCCTCCTTAGTAGCAGAAACTGTTTTCTGCCTCCATGCAGTTTTACTCCTTTTATTATCCATGCACTATAATATTAGACTTATAATTTAACAATCCATTTTTGCTTATTATTTGTGAAATGCAAATGAGGTGACTGGTAATGTTAGTTCAATTCCTGATATTATCTTGCATGGAAAAGCTTTTTTTTTTTTTTTGGCACTTTTATCGACTCTACTGGGGAAAAAAAATCACAGACAGGAAAAGGGCAGGAGAAAGAAAGCACCCTAGATAAAAGTGGCTCATGCTCTGTATTCTGCAATATGTGCTGACTTTTTATTCCTAGGGCCACCTGCAAAGAGCACTGCATTGAGAGTCTTGGGCCTTCCACATCTGCCAGGCATAGAAGTAACCAAGGAACAATTGAGGTTCTTTCTGGGGTATTAGACACAAGATCCGGGTCATCTGAGAGAAAGCAATTAAAACAATGAAAAGGTCTATAGCAAATATTTAAGGAGCACTAGTACTATTTTAGGTGTTAGGCCAAGCACTCGCACTCGACTGTGATTAGCTTGTCCCTCTCTCTTCTCTCATAAAGGTTGCCTCCTCTCTATCTCCACCTAACAGATGAAGAACTTCAATCTCAGAGGTTAAGTAGCTTGTCTAAGCTAGCAAATGGCAAAGCTAGAATTCAAGTGCAGGAAGCCCATCTCTGAAACTGTTGTTTCAAATCCCATAGGAATGCTTTAGGGAGACTCAATGTTAAAACAGTTAGCCATACTTTAGAACTAAGATAAGCCCAAAGAACCAAAATTCTGGAGGATCCAACCTTTATATTGCCAGACAATGGAGAATTATCAGTTTCTCTCTGAACTCTGCCAGTTCTAATATTTTTAGATCTCACTTTTTAAAGTGATAATATTGTATTTGTAATCACAATCTTAAAACCAGTTACATTTGGTCAGGCTTCTAAAATTCCAGACATTGGACATTTTGGACTGGATAATTCTTTGTTTGGAATGGCTGGGTTGTTCACTGTGAGGTGATCCGCAGCATCCACCTCTACCTACTAAAGGCCAGTAACATCAGCCATCCCTTGCTTCTCATTTCCTTCTTCCCAGAGTCTTGAACTTAAGACAATCAAAAACAACCCCTGACATTGCCAAACATCCTCTAGTGGGTAAAATTTGCTCCCCAGTTGAGAACCACTGTCTTAGACATCACCCAAAGCATAGATAGGTACCTGCTTGTAAATGGTCCTTATGGAGCCATGTTTTACATTTTGCTGAGTCATCCTTACTCCAGAGTTTAAGTGGTACAGCCACTGGGAGATGGTGTGCAGGCGATATGAATCTACTTCTCTTGCTTTTCAAAACTTCCTCCATTCAGACAGAATCACTCAATTCTTAGACATCTCATCTCTCACTACAGCTGTATTTTATTTTTCCTCTTCAAATTCTTTTTTCAATGACCTTAATAAGAGTCATTTTTTTCTCCTCCTCTTCTTCCTTCCCTTTCTTCACTCCTACCTGAGCCAAAATATAATCTTAGCCATTTCCAGTAAAGAATAACTGTTCTGTTATTGATAACTTTTTTCAAGGAAAGGAAAGGCAGCTATTTTGACATGAAATTGGGTGAGAGAAAACCCAGCATCACCACCAGTCTTTAAACCTTTCAGAAGTGTGGAAAGATGTCTCCTTCAAAATTTGAAGAGAGCTTTTCTTCTGCAGCTTCATTTTTCATTGCAAGCCTCCACTTTCCAAAGGAACTGGCATATTCTTAGCAAACCTATACATCTTCATGAAGTTTTCAGCAATTCAAAATGAAAAGTACTGGCAAAACAGTACAGCTAATATTTATTGAGTACTTTCTATAGGGTGGGTGCCTTAAGTGCTTTACAAATATTGTTTTATTCAATCATCATATTTCATTTAACGAGTTTAGTACTTACTTCAATCCAGGCATCAAGTTAAGGGTTTGCATATGTAAGTGTGTGGATACTCAGAAAGTTTAAATGATTTTTACAGAGTCAATAAAAGTCAAAACGAGGACTCAAGCCTTAGTCTTCAGTGCCATTACATTAATCTCTCCTACTTTTCCCCCTTCAATTTGTATAGGTAGGATAGAATGTTTTTTCTAGTATACATTAAATCTATCTAACTATCCATCTATGTATATGAATTTTTTTAAAACTTAAGAATTGTTACAATATATGATATTCCTATAGTGAAAATGCAGTTTGAATTTCACTCATGTTCACCAATATAATTTTGTAAAATACACTCCTTTAAATGGAGATTATTTCCCCTATTGAGCATTCACAGACAATTGTGGGATCAAGGCTACTTCTATCTTAAAGAGTATCTACTGGTTTTTTTGAATTTTAAAAGGCCAAAGAGCTTAGGAATGGGCACATTTCTTCTAGGAACTAAGTTTATTTGTAAGATATCTTAAAGAATGAGGTGAAGGCAAATGTGATACAGTGCCTTAATAAAAGATGATAAAAATCAATATAAGAATCTCGCACTTCATCTTGGATATAGTTCCCAAAGACAATTTGTGTAGATCAAATCTTACACTTTTACATTAACTTCTGTCACAGAACGTGAAGAATATTCCTACCATAAAGAAAAGATTTTAGCCAGATTGAAACCATTTAGTAAGGAATGGGTCCTGTCAACAACCAGGCACACAGGCAGCCCTGTAGAGCTGAGAGTGCTTTGGAGGCTTTTTCAGTTCTTTCCAGATCTTTGGTAAAACTTTCCTGTGTGTGTGACTTTCTCCCTTTGGTCAGTTTTGTCCTCATTGTTCCAGTCTAGTTTGAAAATTACCTACATAAGCAAGGTGTTTGCTAATTTGTTCAGAATAAAGCTTTTCCTTGTTGGCCTGGGTATTTGTAACCTATTAGATCAAGGTTTTAATACTATGCTGCCAACAAATACTAAAAATCAGGCATTTCCTTTGCAAATGTTCAATTTTTTTCATAGCCTCTGGGATGAGAAATCTGTTCCTAGTTCCAAATTGTTTCTATCAATCTCTCCCTTGTCTATTAAAAACTAAATGGCGAGTCACAAATATTTCTTACAACTGACATTTTTCAATTCACTTTTTCATGTATTTCTCTTCGTAACCCTACAAATGAGGTATTCTATCCACTTTACAGAAGGAAGAACTAAGGCTCAGAAGAATTCAGTGACATGCCCAGCCATGAAATGGGGAAGCATGGGTTGTCACCATATCTGCTTGAGCCTAATACTCTTATTTTTTCACTTTATCACACTGCTCAAGTTCTTACTTGAAATACTAAGAAAGGTTTTTATCCTAGAAAGCCATAGGCTTACATTTCTCAGACACTTAAAAATTCCCGTAAGGGCTTAAGATGCAGATTTCCAAACTCAGAAAATCCAAATCTGTGGGTTCCTTAATGGACTTCAGGAGTTCATTCCTTAATGAACTCTGAAATTGCATTTGACCTCTTTGTACAAGTGTTGTGTGTACATCATTCAGAGAATGCCTTTCATCAGATTCTCAAAGCGGTCTCTGATCCCCCAAAGAGAAAAGAAAATCACTATAAGACATCGGAATTGTGTCTTGTCATTTTTAGTTTGGGATGGGTTGTGGGGAATGAGGAAAGGTGGTTCAGAATCAACTAAAAGCCATCTCCACAGAATCAATCTGTCCCACATCTGTCCTTACTCTGCCTCAACTTTACCCTACTCTTCCTGGCAGGGCCCTTTCCCGTTCCCTATTGCAACCAGCTCCCACCACCACCTCACTTACAGCAAGACATTCTTGCTGTGGACAGAATTTCTTTTACTAAAAAATGATGCAAAATTTTTTGCCCTCATGTCTGCATTAACTGTAGGACTAGGCACTCAGTGACCCAAGTTGTCTAACATTTTACTATAAACAGGAAACAATTTATGTGAAAGAACACATTTACCGTATTCTCTGTCGCCTGAAGTCTGCAGAGAAAAAACAAAACAAAAAAACTCCAAAACCAAAAAAGAAAAAAAAACTAAAACAACAACAACAACAACAAAAAAAAAACAGTGGTAACATGACTCTTGGGCAAAATGCTAATGGCTACATAATTGACTGAGTAGATAATTATAAAACACAGTTCCATATTAAAACACAAAAGATGTAATTATTGCACTTTATAAACTAATTAATGAACACTAACTCAATTCAACAATTAATAATTCATTATTTAATCTCTAATTAAATAATCATCCTTCCTTTCCTTGCAAACTTTGCTGGTGGTTTAATTGCTCTGGGCCAAATATACAAGAGAGCTCTCCTTCCCTGTTAATTAAACAGTGAAGAGATTTGAAATCATCATAATGGGGAGAATTAGGGAATTTAGATTGAAGTATCTCCCATTTGAAAGTGACAAGAGCATCTCCTAGCCTCAACTCCCACTCAAAGCTTTAATTAATTAAAATAGTCCGGGTAACTCTGAAGAAACCGATAAGATGCTTGGTTAATAGAAGGTTGTTTAAGGTATAAATCAGGTCTCAGAAGCAGGGCAAGAGCTCACTGGACTAGATACAAAGTCAGAATTCCCCGGGGACACCTGAGCTGGAAAACAGCAGACACTGCGCATGTGATCCACTTGTGCACATCTCTTCCCAACTCTGTGTTCTCTGATATCACACTGGTATCTTTAAATCAGTCATCATAGGATTATTTACACTCTGGAAATTGATGCACACTACAGATCAGGGCTGGGCTCCCCTACACTCTGGTCCCCTCCCTTCCCCTTCCCCTTTCCTTCCAGGAGCCCTGATTGTTAAGCATTTACCAGCACACCACTGGCCTTAGAGCAGCAGAGATGACCTGTGGCTGAGTCCCAGATTGTCTGTTTACAAGTGCCAAAATTTCAGGATTGAGGCTGAGGCCAGCCTTCAGACTGAAGCTCTATACTTGGGAAACTGGGAGAAACTGATGTCTCCTGAGTCAGTTCTCTGGATCAATCCTGTGGCAGCCCTTTGAGTAACTCATCTCAGTGAATTCTCAAACAGTGCTGTCATAAATGTTGCTATCAAACGAGTGATATTTTGATTAAAAATACATCTTTGTCTCACAATTATTGTTCATTAATTTTAAACTTATTTATAACTCATTATTAGTCTTAGTCTTTAGTTTAAAAAAATTTTAATAAGTTCTTAGCATTTCAGTAAATGAATATATTGTTCTCTATTTGTAAAATTTGTGCTTGCATATCTCTCTCTGTATATTCTGAGTAAAATTTATGGCTTTTATTCTTTGATGTTTATTGAAGGCAGAGAGGCATTCTCAAGGCCTCCATGATGTTTTGTGTAGAGGTCAAGGAATAATGGAGCAGTCTAACATACATTTTCCTCACAGAAAGGGTTTCCTCTGGCAGGAAGTGCTGGTGGGAGTAGGGTGGGGGTTATGACTGGGTGAAGTCAACACAGAGCTACACGGATTCAAATACTAAGACATAATACATCTGCTGCTTCCCCCCTTCTCCTCTCTCCCAGTAGTTTCCTAAAAGGGATCATTTTATTTAATAGTTTCTAGTAGTTTTGTCATCTGTAAAACTGTATTTATGGTAATACCCACCTTGTAACTACTTTATATAAATTGAGTCAATATTTGTAAGGCTTTTTACAACAATTCCCTGTACATATGGAGAATTCTATAGATGATATCATCAGTGATAAAGGATTCAACATATACACATGGAGCCAGAAAGGGTAGGGTTTACCCAGGAAGTCATGGGTATGGTCACCAAAGAACACAGGAGTGTGGGAAACATGAGGAGGTCCAGAAGACTGGTTCCCCCTGTGTACCAGCCAGCTTGTTCCCACCCTCCTCCTTGTCTGATATTTGGAGTCTCCTGCTGCAGCAATTGCACTCTACTGCCTGGTTGAAGGACAAGAACTCTTCCCTGCTACCCTTTCCCCAGAACTCTGATATGACTACCCTTTGGTCTACCCCATAGACGATGATTTATCTCAATCACAAAGGTGATCCCATGACTCCTCTCCTGAAAACCCTTCACAGCCTCTTTTACCTTTCAGAATGAATTTCAAATGTGATGAAGCAATTTAAAAGGCTCTTCAAATCTGACCTCTGCTCCACTCTAAAGTCACTTCATGCCACGCCCCCTCCCACTAGCCTTAAAGAACCAGTGCATGGTGTTCAGTCCTGCATGGTGTTGTTTGCCTGTTCACATGTTATTCTCTTTTTCTAAATGTGCACTTCAGAGAGCTCCCATTAAAAAATAAAATATGGTAAATTTTCTGCTCCTTTGAAGTTTACCTCCAATATCACCTATTCTGTGATGTTGATCCAAAACCCCTCAAGTTAAAGGCAGGCCCATTGTCTGTGATCCCAGAGCACCCTTTGCGTAACTCTGGACTGGGGCTTATTACTCTGTAAAACAACTGTTTCCTTGTTTCACCTCCCCCCCTGCATCCAGTTGCCCACCCTCCCAATACCCATTTCCCAGCAATTTTACCTATCATCATGGTTGAAAATTATATTGCTGGGTTCAAATTCTGATTCTGCATGGACTCATGTTTCCACAATTGTAAAATGAAGCACACAAACATAACCACTTCTATGGTTTGAGAGGGTTAAATGAAATGACCTATGCATTATCTCAAAAATTGCCTGACATTTCTTAAGTGCTCAGTAAATTTGACTATAATTATTTTTCCTTGAGATTGGTCATCACTCAACATTGCAAGATCAGCACCGTGGGTCAAGTGCAGCACGTCCCCACAAAGAGTAGTCCCGAGGACATGGACTCTGCCATCAGATGGACTTGGGTTGCAGTGCTGAGTTGTGGCATTTCTAAGACTTGTTTAAAAACGAGTTCTTATTTCACATAGTTGTTGTGAATAGTAAATGAAATCAAGCAACTCACTTCCCCATGCAAATACTTAAAATGTTAGGTATTATTATTAATTGGCACCAACTGAGAGAGAAAATGAATTACAGTTGGGCCAAGGGATACACAGCTCCACTGTCATTTTCTACCTGGGATACGGATGGTTGTGGTCCCTGACCAGGCTTTGACCCATGGCTCTGTAAGAACCACAGTGCTCAGCTCTGAGACCATGCTGTTTGGCCTCTTTGCCTTCCAAATAACTTTGGTGACAAAGACCTGGCTCCTGCTACATGCACCTCAAGTTCCTATACTAAATCACAGCAATGGATAAATGGCCGGGACGTGGGAGAAAGAGTGATGGGGAGGGTGTGCAGTCTGGCCTGAGAGGCTCACTCAAACTTTCAAGTAGCCTCCACGATAAATCCAGGACTGTCGCTTGGTGATTAGTTAGAGGAAACAGAAACTGTGGGACAAAGCCAGGAAATGACCTTAGAGACTAAACATGGTGTATTTTATTTTAGGGCTTTTTCTCACTTAAAAGTGCTGCCAGGTTGTTTAAAGAGAATGAGTGTTATCAAGGAAGGATTTGGGGGATCTGCCAGGCTTTTGACAACATGTGGTAAAAGATTTACAAAACCCGGAATCAAAGGAGGAGGCCGGACCAGAGGATGTGTACTCGAGGTGCTGCAGGTGGGCTTGGGGTTGACAGGACGGTTTATTGCTCTTCGGGGAGCTTTCTAGTAAGCGTGATGGACTCGGTGAGGGGGGCGGAAGCCCGAGCAGAAGGGCACATTTCTAAGAAGGACAGAGGAGTGAGGGAAGGGTGGGAAGCCATCTGGGTCGGGAGTTAATCGGGAAAGGGGGTGGAGGGCTCAGGCACAAGCAGGGGAAATGAGACTTTGGACTCTGTCCTGCCTCCACTTTCAGACACATGAAAATCAGAGAGGTATTGGAAAGAAAACGAAGGAGAAGGAAAAGAGGGAGGGAAAAGCGGGGGGGGGGGGGAGGGAGGACAATTTAAAATCATTCCCAGTTAATGGGGAGAAAGAAAGGTAAGTGCTGAGTCTGTCTCACATGGCCCAGTAGTGTTTGAATCACTCATGCTGCGGCATCACCATCCTTAACAGAATGAAAGACACTGGAAGCTCAGACTGGTTAAATTCATCCAATGTGTTGCAAGTGGAGGAAATGAGTAATGAACCCAGAGCCCATCCCAAAGCCTTCTACTCCTTTGCCTCAAAAGGGACAGGCAGGTGCAGTTACATACCAGCTGGCAGAAATCTGTTCTTCTCTGTTTTCTCTAGCAACTGCCTGGCTACACATGGTTGTAATGGTGGAGAATTCCCCAAAGTGTAGGCCCAGAGGTCTCCCCTGTGGTTTCCCTGCATCCCAAGGATGTTTCTGGTTTACCAAACATGAGTGTATTCCTATTTTCTCATCTGCAGAAAATCGCCCACAGGCTTCTCTATTATATATTCTCTATATCACAAAATTGGCGTAAGCCCGTTTATTTTTAATGATACCATTAACTGAGGCATGCAAAGTGATTCTGAGGCCATTTATTCCCTCTGTTAAAGACAATCTGCAAATAGTTCCAGAGGTTTTTAAAATGTGATAAAATAATAGCTAACAATAGCTTCAATTTATGGAGTGCTTACTATGTGCTAGGCACTGTGAGAACTATTTTTTGATCACTGTCTTATTTAATTGAGAACTGGTGGCATGCAGGAAAATCTGGTCTGTAAGGTTGGAAAAGTGTTTTCAAAATATAAGTTTGAATGTCTTAAAGAAGCTTGTGCTCTGTTTTTTACAGTTCACAACACTCCTGATTGTTATTCCCTCAACTCATTTAAGTTATCACCAGGACCTTGTAGGCAGTTACATTTGTGATCTCTGCTTTAAAATGTCCTGATGATATGGATTATAAATGAGCTGCATTTTATTGCTGAAACCAAAAATAAATAAATAAAATAAAGTGCAACTTGACCAATGTCACACAGTGAGGAAATAGCAGTAGGTTAGGATTTGAAAACAAATCCTTCTGACTAGAGAATATATACTTACCGGTATGTTATATTCCCATACTATCATGGTGAGGTTTCCACAGGAAAGTATAGTGTCTTCCATTAGGTACAAAAGAAAAGGGCCTGAATAATTATGTAATACTTATGAGGCACCTTTCTACTTCTTTCTATCTCCCCTCTTCTCTGTTCCCAAGTGCCTGTCTTATAGAAGACATTTCTACTTTTCAAGACCAACCCATGGCTATAATTGCACCCAATATTAGAATTGCAGGCCATTTGTCATTCCAGGTCATCAGGAAGTGTCTGAGAGGTGTGCCACAGCCAAACTTTTTAGGAACAGAAACTGTCAACTGTACATGGCAGGTGATTCAAAAGTGTGAGTCATTATTATTACTATGGTCATAGCTATTATTGTTGTTATTACTACTACTACCAATGAGCAGGTAATAATGTTCACCGAATTATCTAATATCACCAATTGAAGGGTGACATTTACCTTTTATTTTGTGACTGCATCTTTCCTAATTAATTTAAAAATTAAATTATTTATCCAGGTTGACCAATATTCTTGTTTTATATACTGAACATAGAATATTAACTTTGACTTGGTCATTTGTTCACCACTCATTTATTCAGCAAATATTTATCAAGTGACCAAGTGTTAGGAACTGGGATAGAGAGTGATTAGAATTGCCCTTAAGGTTAATACATTCTACTGCAGTGTTTTCAAACAGCAGGACACAATTCATTAGTAAGACATAAAAATAATTTACTGAGTCATGACAAGCATTAAAGAAAAGAAAACAGAATAGAATTTAAAAATACTGAAATAAACTTGGGGTATTATTTTCCCAACACTTATTTCATCATATCTATGAAAATGTTGCAAATATCCTGGGTGACATAGTAAAATATATTTCTGACAATAGACGAAGATCAAAAAACATTGAATGCCACTGGCCTGGTGGTCTAGGGAAGAGGGTAAAGAAGAACAGATGCTTGAACCAGAAGATGACCAGATGGCTGAATTGCAAGGGTTTTCTTTGCCCCTTAGGTGTTTCTCAATAAGTCAACAGATGTCCACAGACTGAAAAACACTTGAAAACACTAGTCCAAAATCTCTTTGGGCACCGATGCTTCAAGCTTTGGAACTAGACCTCTTCTTGGCCTTAAAACTTCTTCTTCCTTTTAATAGTGGCTAAAATCAGTGACCAGCTCTTCCTCAGAGCTGGAAACACATATCCATGAATGTGCATTTCATAGTCTTTCTTTATCAGAGAATCCATGAATTCTAATCACATAATCACATTCTCAAAGCCATAGAGAGCTTAAATATTTACTGGGCTGAGTGGGAACCAATGAATGTAGTAAGGCTGTCAAGCTTGGCAGTCTTGTCAAAAATTCAGTAGTAGCCTTACTGCTGAAGGCCAGAGCAGGAAACTAATTCCTGGGCCAAATGTGGGTTCCAATAAAGTTCACATTTCTATTCCGGTCCCTGGGCTTGTATGCATGTGTGTTTGTGGATGTGAGTTTCAGCGATTGTTTATTTTTTCTAAGCCCTTTGTGAGGTCTCTCGCAAATCGCTTTCCAGGTCTGGGCTTGGAATTTTCTGCCTCGCATTCTCAAGATTTTCAACCAAATCCAGACGACACAGTTCCGTTTTGTTTGGATTTGTTTTTCTTTAAGTAGTCCTCCAACTAGGCTTTGAAGCAAGCACCCCCCCTCCCCCCCAGGGATGATAAATGAGAGAAACTCACACCTCTTTGAAGGACTGTGATTCCACTCTGTCTGCCTGGAGCCTAAGCCAAGTAGCTCTAAATTGATTTACAGAGACAACTGGGAAAACGGGAAAGCGTTTCTGTGGAAATGCAACTAATTAAAGGCTGGATTCACTAGTTCTGTCTTCCTTTTCGACTCTTTCTTATGCCAGGGCTTCTTGAGCACCATGCTCCTTCCCAGAACAGAAGTTCCGTGGCTCTAGGATGTCCACAGGGCCTTAATTCTTTGGGAAATATATTCCTAAGTAAAGAGTTAGACAACCAAAAGACAAGGCTTTTGAACCATTTGCCTTCCTTTAGTGGGGGGTGGTGGGGGGCAGAGGAGCAATTGTTTTCCTTTCCAGTCTGTTTTTGAGGAACAGCTGCTTCTCTAGGCATTTGGCTATCTCTTCTCTAAGCCTGAACAAAATCACTAGGAGCTGAAGACTGGGCCAATTTTAAAAATTAGATACCTTAAAGCTAAACAGATTGGGCTTTTTCTCTCATGTGAGTACTCTTTCTAGCAAAATCAGGAGGAAAAAAAAAAGGTACTTTGACATATCTTGGGATTGGTGGTGGTTGGCAGGGGGCTTTCTGAATGTAAATAAAATGAACCCAACCCTTTGGTTTCCAAACCAAGTGGTATGTGAGGTCACAAATGAGTGACAGCTAAAAAGATTGTCCAATTTCCAAAAGCAATAATTGCTACCCAGGTAATTATTAACAGTAACCAAGGCTGCTAATTCTCTTCCTTTGCTCTATTACCTCCTGCTCACTTCACTGCAGAGTTCCCTTTATGTTTCCATGGAAATGCCGAGTGGTTTGCATGAAATAGTCTTTAAAAGCAAGCATGGGAAACCCATCCTTTGTGTATTGATCTTATTAACTACATTCTGTTGCACCACTTTGATATCAGATCAAATGGATCATGTCAAACCTTTGGACTGTGTATTTTGCTCCATGTCCTCACTCAAGTCTTTTGTGAAAGAATACAGAGCGGGTGTGATTTCAGGATCTGTTGTAGATTTCATAACTGAGTGGTCAGATTTTTTAGACTGCTCAGTATCTAAATGGCAATAGATGTATAATGTCATTTTTCCCTTCTGTTAGTAATGGGAGCATTAATTCCCCACTTAAATTTAATATTATGTTTCTATATCAATCCTATTATTGGCTCCAGCTCTCTATACTCTCATGGCCACAGCTTTCCCGGTTCATGTTCTTGAATCAAGTAAGTTAATACAGGTGAACATGCCAAGAATAATGCATGGCACATAGATAGTTCACCACATACTTTTAAAAATCCCTTTCCAGTCTGTAATGTGATTATCCTTATTAGCAAACAGATGACTTTTCAAGTAGACATTTACCATTCAAGGCAGGATACTAGCAAAGGACTGGGTTCGTTTGTTTGATTTTGTTTTTAGTAGCAGTCAACTCACATTTTTTATTGTCAAGTTCCAGGATAAAGGATCCAGAATGAATTTGGTGAGAGAGAAGCAACAGAGACCTCTTCTTTAAGAACATAACCTAGTTGTCACAATTCCTTTTGTGTGTGAGACAGTCAGCATATGCATTAGTCCATGTAATATCAGGAGTTCAAGAATAGAGATTGGAAGAAGGAGGGAGTGCAGTTACTGAGCACACAGACCCTGACCCCAGATTGACTTGGCTTCAATCTTGCCTTTGCGACTTACAAGATGTGGAAGCTTAGGGCAATATGTCAATTATTTTGTGCCTCAGTCCCCTTGTCTATCAACTGTGGCTAGTAACACACTAATCTCTAAATGTTGTTATAGAAATTAAATTAATGTCTATAAATTGCCTTAAAAATGCCTGATGCATGATAAGGATATTGTTATCATTCAGAAATGACCTTCATCTTTGTGGTGTGTAGTGAAAGGATACTTGATACGTGATTCAAGAGAAGATGTGCTTTTTGGAGAGAGAAAAGACATTTTTGACATGAGCAGTAGTTGGAAAGTTTAGTATTGGCCAGAAAAGATTCCTCAAATGTAGAACACTGAAGAAGGGAAAATGTACCAGGTTTAGGTGAAAAATGAAGAATGATTGAATCATGATTTTAGAGAACACACTGGGAGAAACAGGTGAGATGAGAGGGTAGACTACTTCTGTTCTGACATCACTAGAATTAGGTAAGTCTGTACCATCGTTGGAGTTCAGCCAATGAATGCAGATGTGACTGAGATTCAGGATGTGGATGTGAGCTGCTTTGCTCCAGCTCCTGAAAGGGTGGTGGAAGGAGACGCTGGTTCAGAAAAGACCAGTGGCTTCCCATGCTAATAATAACACGATGGAAATGCCAGATGTAAAATAAGAAATGCTGTTTTAATCAGTTTTTTTCTTCTTCTTTTTCTGCTGTGACCAAAAGATCTGACAAGAACAATTACAGGAGGAAAAGTTTATCTGAGGGCTCATAGATTCAGACCTCTCAGTCCATAGAAGGCTAGCTCCATTCCTTGGGGCTCAAGGTGAGGCAGCATATCATGGCAGAAAGGTGTGGCAGATGAAATCTGCTCAGGAAGTTACAGCAGGAAGGAAAGAGAGAGGGAGAGGGAGACGGAGGATGATAGAGAGAGTGGGAGAGAGAGATAGAGAGTGCTTGCTTACCAAGAACAATATATATACCCCAAAGGCATACCCCCAATATTTACCTCCTCCAGCCACACCCTACATGCCTGTAGTTACTACCCAATTACTCTGTCAAAGGATTAATGCATCGATTAGGTTAAACCAATCATTTCACCTCTGAACTTTCTTGCATTGTCTCACACATGAGTATTGAGCTGTCCGTGGGCTGTGTGTGGACTATGTTGTAATAGTAGCTTAAGGAGGGGATAAGTCTGGCATTGGGAACCTCCCGTGGCACCCTCAAGGGGATTGATTACCTAATGCAGGTGAACTTTCCCCTCAAGCTCTGCCAGAGATCCTACACAGCACCTGAGATGGGGTGTGACCTGCCAAGATGTCAATCAACCTGCTGACTGCAGGACACCATGAAGCCAGGCTCGTTCCTTGAAACCTTAATCCTTGCCTTTGATGTCCCTGGATATAAATAAAGCAAGCAAGGGCTCCATTTTACCAGAGTATGGAAGCTCCATCAGTCTGATCAGCTTGCATGTCCTGCCCCCTCTTTTGAAACTACTTTCTGTGTCCTGTGGTTTTTTTCATTCTTCTGTTTTTCTTAGCTTTTATTTCCCAGCCAGCCTTTCCACCGAGAGGAACTCCATTTACATTGCCTGCCCAGGATGCAGGTGAGACATGAGCTTTTGGGAACACCTAATATCTAAACCATAACAAATGCCTATTAGGATTAGCTCAATGCATAGAGGAGATCTGAAGTGAAGTCTGGAAGGCATACAAAGGAAGACAGAATGGGGCATAGACAAAGTTCTATGCTAAGCCCATGTGCTTGGAAATCTATTTGGTACTATAGTATGATTTTTTTGTGAAATTGTGTTGTCTCTTTTCTTTTACCTAATAGACTTTGCCCCATGGAAAATATTCCAGAGCAAGAAATTCTAAAGTTCATTCTCCTGGTGCTATGGCTTTTGTCAGTCTATTTGGATTATTAGCACTTGGAATATCTGCCTTAGGCTATATGTATAAATATATGTATATATGTGTGTATTATAGATGTATAAGGATATATAGAGATTTATAAATATATAAAATTCTATATATAAAAACAATATACTCATATATAAATTTTTCCTTATTATATATTTATATATGTTAATTATTATACATTAATATTTATATGGATTGTACACATACACTATCTACACTTACCTTCCAATTTATGTAGTTCTTTAAAAAATGAAAAGTGTTCTATTATTTGTATTATGATGATTACTTATTTAATGTGAAGATGTTCATTTCAGTCTACTGGTCTTGTATTTGTATGTGTGTGTATACATATCCATACAGTATGTGGTAAGTCTATGCATGTACATGATGGGTAAACTTCCAATTTAAAATTTTCCAAGGAACAAGTAAAAAATAAAGACTAGTGAAAAGAAAGTCATATAGGAAGTATTGTTTCATACATTCTTATTTAAATGATACTGAATTTCATAGGCTCTTGAATTTCAATTTTTTCACTTAACTTTCCTAAATTTAAAAAGTAACTATAAAAGTCTTAATACCCCTTTTTGTGATATAGAGGAAAGAGCCAGGGCTTTGAAGATCAAAAGATTTAATTTCTTTTTCTAGCTGTAAGAACTTGAGCAAGACACTCACTTTCTAAGACTTATGGGGACTTTTTTCTATGTATTAAGTGGTAATAATTAGTTCTGTGTTAATCAGCTTTACATTACTGTAACAAAGCACTGGAATGATTAACTTATTTTTAAAAAAATTTTACTTGTTCTTTTTTAGTTATACATGACAGTAGAATTTATTTTGACATATTATATATACCTGGAGTCTAACTTCCCATTCTTGCGGTTGAACATGATGTGGAGTTACACTGGTCGTGTATTTATATATGAACCTAGGAAAGTTATGTTCAATTCATTCTACTGTCTTTCCTAGTCCCATCCCCCTCCCCCATGAAAGGAAAAAAGGTTATTGTGGCTCATGATTTGAAGATTACACTCCATGATCAATTGACTCCATTGCTTTAGGCCTGCTATGAGGCAGTACATCTTGGCAGGTGTTCATGGTGGAGCAAAACCATTTACATTGGGATCTAGGGAGCAAAAAGAAAGACAAAGGGGCCAGAATCCCACAATCCTCTAAAGGGCGCATCCCTAATGACCTAAGAACTACTCACTAGGCCCCTCCTCTGAAAGGTCCCATCATTTGTCAGTAGCACCATCCTGGGCACCAAGCCTCTACTTACCACATGGACATCTGCAGGTCATTTAAGACCCAAAGTGGAGGGAGTAGGAAGGACTGAGCGCAATTATGTATATGATATAACTGGCATGTAGTGGATCCTCTAAATCCTATTGTGATTATTGTCAGTTACCTGTTATCATTTTTTATGTTTATAGCTTTTAAACTATAAGAGAAATAACGCAATTAAAGTAAAGAAATAAAAACAAGTGAGCATAGAGAAGAAGGAGAAAATACCTGAAAAGAAGAACAGGAGAAGAAGGAGAAAGTGAAGAAGGAGGTAGCCAATGGGAAGGAGAAGATGAAGAAAAAGCAAAAGCACAGGAGGAGAAAGATTTCTCTCTACCTAGGGTGATCATGCTAATTTTTAATGTATGGGTTACCCTTGTGGCAATTCCTCTATACACATATGCAAAAATCCACATGTACATTCTCAGTAGATACATATCTTACAAAATTGTAGCTCCCCAAAGCATGATTTTTAGCACTCTTATTCTTTTTTTTTTTTTTTAGGTGTAGATGGACACAACACAATGCCTTTATTTTTATGTGGTGCTGAGTATTGAACCCAGGTCCAGCCCACGCTCTACTGCTGAGCCACAATCCCAGCCCTAGCACCCTTATTCTTAACAATAATATATGATAAACATATTTCCATGCCAAAAAATGGAAAAGTTAATTATTATGACTAATATGCATACAGTGTTATGAATGTTTAATTTACTTTTATTCAGTATCCATGCCTTTTACAATTAAAATCTGTTATGTTTTAATTAAAATCTTGTTTCCATGAATACATACTCAAAACAGTTCATATGCTTTATAAAAATTGCAAGTAGAAGCCCATTTTTATCTCTCCTGATACACAACTATGCACCTCCTTCTTGCCTTTTGTATTCTCTCTCTTTTCAGAAAGAATTGCTATCAACAATTGGGAGTGTATCCTCCTGTACCTTTTTCTAAGTGTGTGTGTGTGTGTGTGTGTGTGTGTGTGTGTGTGTGTGTGTGTGTAGTTGATTTTCTTTCCAGTTACTTTCAATAATCAGTCCTTGAATTTAAATATATTTTTCATGATTTAGAAATATTTAGTACTTAGAGAAAATATTTACACAGCTTTAGTCAAAGAGTAAAATAAATCATACATAGTTTATAGTTTATTTATATTGAATTATGCATAGGATTAGGTTAAATCTAGAAAATCAGCTACCTCAAATACTTTTTGGTAGTGGATGGACGCAGGTGAATGGAACATCAATTATAAGTGAAACATATTCAGGAAATCACTTAGAAGTCAATGTAGAACATTTTACAGGCAGTTCATTTAACCTTATAAACTTTTTCATAAGTTTCACAATTATACATCTATACTTATAATCTGAGTGTGTGTCTTTCTAATCTAAACTCTACAAGTTATATATTGCATGTATAAATCAATATAGTCTATATTACATTTTCATGGTTTTCCTAGTAACAATATCCCATTGAAAGCATCTTGATTTCCTTAATACTATAATAGAATCAAACTTAAAAATAGTGTGAAATGTTAATTTCAAATGATATTTCTAAGAAAGGAAATGGATTAAATGGATAAGATAAGTAAGGATCTAGTTGATATTATTTTTATACTCCTCTCAATGTTAAAAGCACTGGCCTAGATTTTCCAATCTATGGTACAGATCTGAATTAGTAAAATTGTCATGTATACTTTAAAATTAGCTATTGTACTTGTGAATATTTTCAGGTGATGACAGAAAGAAGTGCTTACATAGCTAATCCTGTACTTGGATGATTTAGCACTGATCTTTTTTCTTTCTGAAGATTTATTTAAAATGCAACCTTACATAATCTGGGTCATTGAGTAGAACTTAGAATTAGTAACTGGAACCTAAATCTGAGAATAGGCAGAATGAAGGAGCCCATACAACTTTTTAAAATGATTCTCAAAAACTATACTTGATCCCATCCAGAAGCACTAAGAGGTTAGCCCTGCAGTCACTATCCACCATCCAGTTCCTACCCCGGGTCACAGTTTACATGAGAAGACCAGAAGTGAGTACAGACTGTGGGAATCACTGGAGTTGACAGTCCCAAGCCTTGTGGGATATTTATACTATGTCAGCCTAGCTAAGCAGGAGCTGTTTCCCAGAATTCCCTTCTTCAGGGGACAATTGGCCACCAGAGACTTTTGCATGAGAATCAGAAGGCAGAAGTGAAGCAGCAGCTATGTTTTCTCTCAGAAAGTCAGTTGTGGGTACCTATCAAGCATATTTAACTGATTTTACAAGTACAAGGCAGCAATCCAGCACACAGATCTTCTGATTCCCATCTGATCTCCTTTTTCAGTGAGCTCCAGTGACAAATGTATGTGTGGTCCATGGCAAAGGTCACCAGCTTCTACAATACTCCCCATTTTAGAAGTAGGAAACTTAGAGGTGGCAAGAGACTGGTGCACATTCTTGTCCCCTCTGCTTTATGTCTACCTTTTCTTTCTAATTTTCCGAGCTGCTGGTGTTTGCCCCAGCACCAGAATGCATATACAACATATAGGCCCTCCATAGTCAAGGCTTCTGCACAAATGGATTTAGCCAAGTGACGATCAGAAATATTTTAAAATATATTGCATCTGTAGTGAACGTGTACAGACTTTTTTATTGTCATTATACCGTAAACTATACACTGTAGCAACTGTTTACATAGCCCTTACATTGTATTAGTGTATTAGCTTTTTGTCACTGCGACCAAAATACCTGAAAAGAAGAGGAAAAGTTTATTTGGGATCATAGTTTCAGAGGTTCAGTCTGTGAATGGCCATCTCCATGGCTCTGGTCCCTAGGTGAGGCAGAACATCATGATGAAAGGGTGTGGTGGGGGAAACGCAGCTCAGAATGTGGCAAGCAGAGAGAGAAAGAGGCCATCAACAGACATAGTTCAGGCCATGACCTCAGTGATTTACTTCCTCCTACAACTGCCTATAATTATCACCCATTCAAATTATTAATCCATCAAATAGATTAATCCCTTGATGAGGTTACAGCTCTCATCATTGCCTAAAAGCTACATCTCTGAACTTTCCTGCATTAGGGAATCTCACTTTCAAAAACATGAGCTTTTCAGGGTGCTTTTCTAGATCCACATTATAACAATTAGGGATTGTTAATAATTTAATTATCTACAGATGATTTGAGGAATATGGGAGAATGAGTGTAGGTTATATGCAACTATAACATTTATTTAAGGGATGTCAGCATCCAGATTTTGGTATCCAAAGGGTGGGGTGGTGGGGTGGGGGTGAGGAAACACTGGATTTATGTCATCTTTTGGTATCCAGGGAATACATAAAGAAGGATTAAAAAAGAATTGGAGACTTGGAGATTAAAGGATTCCCAATAAAGGGAGACAAACATCTTCCTACCCCAACTGTATGTTTCTTCTCAGCTAGAAACCTGAAGGGTCTCCTCTGGGCTCTCCTCTGAGCATGGAACAGAGAGTGAAGGGAAGTAAGAGGGAGAACTCAGTGCATCCTCTGGAGTTCAGGGCATGGGTGAACATGGAGTTTAGGGCTTGGCTTCTTCCCAGAGATCTCTGTAGATGACAATCTGGGGGAAAGATAGGAGTAAACTCCTACCTACTTCACTCACTGGGGTATATAAAAGAACTTCTCCTTGGCTCCAGTGCATGAGTTAGAAGCCATGGTACTGCCCAGGTGCTATCAAGTGAGGACTGCCCTATTAGGTGAGAGATTTGGAAGTGTAGAACTGTGGTGGGAGACAATGGTTGACACAGTTACTGCTCAGCAATGGAGTAGTGAGGGGAAGGTGACTCCTGTCCCCCAACGCCATTCAGGAACTAGCCAAATGCAGAGGCCACCCGTGGCAGACAGAACCAAACCAAGCTGGAGTGAGGTGAAAGATGCCTCCCACTATAAAGAGCCCTTCAGAGACCCTCACCTTCTCCCAGTTCCCCTTCCCAGAGGATGCAGAGACTCAGAAGTGTATGGGATGCCCCAGAGTCAGAGCTAAAAGAGAGAGAGAGGAGAGGATTTAAAGGAGAAACCTGTTTAGGTCTCTTAAAATGCTGACCAAGCCTGTACTACAAGAAGACCAGGAGAGGAGATTTGTAATCTTGTGGGGATTCAACTTTCAAACTGTGCGGAACTAATTCCTTTTAAAGTAACTTAAGTTTTTACAAAATGTAATGGAATATGCTCAAAAGAGCACTGGTGTAACTGTTGAGAAGAGTGGTTAGTGAAATTTAAAATTGTCATGTTGGAATCCACACTGCATTCAGACATTTCAATAAAGTGAATATTTTATAGGCACATCAATGGATTTATAAACACACATATGGATTTACATACAGATATATTCACACATGTATACACATCTCATTTATATAATGATAACTAATTTGGAAAGCTTGAGAACCTAGTGGTACCTGTGCCACATTCCTCACCCTGCCCACCTCCCTGGCACAAAAGAGGCATTACTAATTAATCACTGCATTCATTCACAGTGATCCAGGACTCATATGTAGCGTTCTTTTCAACGCAGCATGCCAGGCTTTCTGTTTATCATCATTGTTCAAGATCCCAGAACACAGTTCAGGAGCAGGGAGTCTGATTTTAAGCAGTCAAAACTGATCTTAGGAAAACCATGCCTTTTATTTGCAGAGTTTATTTATTCGTACTAAGGGCATATTTCTAGTGTACTTTATCAGCCGTCATCTGACTTCTCAGTCCCCACATAATAATCGAGTCAGCTAATTAAGAGTTGGCATTTTACTGTAGAATAAAACCCCCCACTACTAGTAGAAAATCAGGATGCTGACAAAATGAAGAGGATATAATAAAACCAACTTCTACTCACTAAGCACTGACATGAGTCCCAGGTCCCTGAAAGGTGCTTCCTTTTAATCTTCTCAACAGTGCTTTTAGGAAGGCATAAAATATGTTCCCATTTTATAAATGAGAAAACTTGGGCTCATAAAAGTTAAGTGACTTACATAAGAATACACAGTCAGTGTCAATCCTAGGTCTTTGTAACTACACAGCATGTGGTATTTTCTGGTCACTGCATAAATTATCCCTAAAATTTCAGCCTTAGATTTCAAAAAGTTGTCTGATGTCATGTAATATAGGAGCAGAGGATCCCCTACAGATAAGACCTAAAGCAGAATAGAATTAGAATAGATTATTAGAATATAACAGGATTTAAAAATAAAATAACACATGATGTTCTGATGATTACCCTGAGGCATTAAGAAAATATCACAGTAATATACAGTAATATGTTATATAAATAGGGAAGCTAATTAGAATATGTTTTTATTTCATTAATTAACATGTTTTAAACTATCAAAGAAATGTAGTCTAGTATTTGCCTATGTGTATTCTACTATATATTATGTAGTCTGTTATTGAACCAGAGATATTGGACACTTCAGGGTGACTATGTTCATGTGTGTATAGGCACATGTATGTGCACACACACACACACACACACACACACACACACACACAGAGATGATTTCCTAAGAGGAATTATTAAAATGCTTTTCAGCTGACAGTATGTCTCTACCTCCATCTTTCAGATAATTTTCTTATGATAAATAGCCTTAAGATTTTTTTCCTTTCTCTTTTTCTTTAATGAAGTAGGGTATAAAATCTTGAAGTTCTTGGACATTTCTAACTGTTCATGTTTTTCTCATTTTCACTTTCTCTTTAGCTCCTGGTTAACTCACTGGCCCTTGGTTTCATAGAATAATTTCACATTCTGCAAACAATGTAAAATTACTTTCCTCCCCCTGCATTTAATAGAACTTCTTTGGGGAGAACTCTCCCTTGGTGTAGTTAGGAGTGCCCACTGCTCCTCATCAAGACCTTTGCTTTTGGTTAGGCAGCATTGAGGGCCAGTTAACAAAAGTCTCACAGAAGTGAGTTTAATTCTTTGCACAGAAATTTAGTAACATCGTGATCTTAAGCAAAACACTTGACCTTATTTTTCGTCTGTAAAATTGACCAATATCAGTTTCTATTCTTTGGGTCACTGTAAAGATTGAACAAACTAACATATATAAAGGCCTTAGAACAGTAATAGGCACAGAGCAAGCCCTCAAAATGTTTATTAATTATCATTATTTCCTAAGGCCTTTTTCTTTTGAAATTGCCAGGTGGTTGAATGTCTTTGTCTCAGTTTGTGCAATGAGATAATTTCTTAGGTCCAACAATTTATATGAAAAGAGATCAGATCAACTGTGGGGGAAAGGAAGGGCAACCAATTCTCTTGGAGGTGATTATCAGATGCATACAGATTAAAATTAAACAGACTTTTCTCCAAGCGCCCTTCCCTCTATGGATTTTATTGTAAAGTTTTAATGCTGAAATTTGGATGCAGCACAACTATTTCTATGACAACTGATAACTAGAGATATAGTTTGGGAAATTATTTCATTGTAATAACCAACAGATTGAATCAGTAGAGAGAAGGTCTCTTATTTAATATCAGATTCTACAAAAAGAGAGAAAAACTATGTTTTCTTCTTTTTTTTTAAAAAAAAGTCATATTGTTTTCAAGTTTGTCTCATTTAGAAATCTTCCCTTTACATTAACTCGGGTTCAGTTGTGAAGTCCCAAAGGACGAAAAGAAAACCCATCATCTTCACAGCACATTGTTGGGCTTGCTTAATAAAAGCAGCGCCTGCTTTGTTTTGTTATAATCCTTCATTCTTTAGGATTTAATGAGACAAGACACTGTATTTTGAAATGAACACATATACAAAACCAAGTCTATTTCCTCTGGGATAAATCCCTTATAAAACTCCAGCTCAACAAATTTAAATATAATAATGGTTTTGACTAAATCTGTATCCAGTGAAATCCACTAATGGAGACCACCCCATAGTTCAATAAAACAAAACAAAACAAGAGAGTCCTGTAGGCAGGTGGTCTCATACACAAATTCATGGTAGCTTATGTTCAATTATTAACCGGAAGGATTCGGGGGTAATATAGAGTTAGCACTGTTCTTTTTCCTTCTTAAAGAATATCCTTTCTCTTTTTTTCCCCTCTCCCCACTGTAGATTCTCAAGTGCTTAGTGATCTGCCTGGTTTCCCTAGAAAAGGCCAACCAATGGAAGGAAACCTCCAAAGGTAAAGATGAAAGATTTGGGGAGCAAAGGCTATTGTGCAAATGAAGATTGCATGAGTATAACCCATGCTCCTTTTCATCCTTGGTACAGAGGCCTGGTCAGAAGGAGTCAGTATTTGTATCTAATTTATACATTCAGCATTATGTATTTGAAAGAATACCAAGGCCGAGAAAATCCATCTCAGAGCAAGGAAAAGAAATCACCCTGAACTCTGGCTTGTCAACCTAGCTACTAGTCTGTATGCTTTCTTTCTAGACTTTTCCATAGACACAGACATATACAGATAACACAGGTTGTAATTCTTAAGGATATGCAGTTTTTTTAATCGGATTCTTTTTCATTAAACATGGAATGTTACTTCACAATCATCATATTACTTTTCATTGAATGCTACTTCACACAATCATTGTTCCAATGTTGGTACTAGAGGTTGACACACTATTTCTTCCCAGCCCAATCTGGCCCACCGCCTGTTTTATAAGTAAAGTTTTATTGGAACACAGCCATATCCATTCATTTTTGTATTGCCTATGGCTACTTTCATGCTACAACAGCAAAACGAGCAGTTGTAACAGAAATCCTATGGCCTGCAAAGTCTAAAATATTTACTGTCTGGCCCTTTATATGAAACATTCACCAACTCCTGGCATACATTTCATCAAGTGGACGTTCCATAGTTTATTTAATCAAACCTCTTTTTTCTGAACATTTAGGTGGTATTCTCTTGTCTTCTTGCTAACATCTCAATGAATATCAGGGTTCATACTATTTTTATTTTTTAAACACAGTTTCGTTAGTCATGGATATTTTAATAGCCCACAATTTCTATATAAAACCTCATGAAGCTGGGTGCTGTGGTGCACGCCTATAATCCCAGCAGTTCAAGAGGCTGAGGATCAGAAGTTCAAAGCCAGCCTCAGCAAATTAGTAAGGCCCTAATAACTTAGCGGGACCCTGTCTCAAAATAAAAAGGGCTGGGAATGTGGCTCAGTAGTTAAGCATCCCTAGTTCAATCCCTGGCATAAACAAATTCATGATACAAAGTGTTTTGTCATATCATGGTACATTCTCTCTGACAATGGGGTACTCACCATATGGACAGAGCAGGAGAGGACTTTGGCTAACTTGTGAATATGTGGCCAACTGCTGGATGATAGTCTTGGAAGCATCATTCTGCTGCTGTCACAGGTATGGTTTTCCAAGGTGAGTGGCATTACGTGTTCCATCATTTGGCGGGTTGCCATATGTCATCTGCAGTGACCATTTTCTCTCCTATACAGATTTGCTGCACTAAATCCTTCTTTTACCACAATATCCAATTCAACCCTCTGTCCCGGGGAGAACTGAGTTACCTGTTTTCAAATAGATCTATTTCTAATTCCCATGTGATTTACTGAAAAGAAGGCCAGGTCTTGATATCTTGGGGGTAGCTATGCTTATTCTTAGCATGTCAGATTAGGAAAGAATAAATTAATCAGGAAAGGAAAGTTATTTAACTCCATTGGCTTTTCCCTTCCTAGGCAGCTTCACCTCATCCAGGCTCTGTCTGCAGAAAGAATTCTCCTTCCCCAAGCAGATCTGGGGATCCTGGGTGCACTGTAATGCATGCATAGAGCTCCCCACATGGAAAAAGGCAGCTTCTTGGGAAGGAAGGGCACACCCTTCACCCCACTCATCATTTGGATATAGGAGGACAAAATATCTTATACAGGGGCAAGGCAGGCTTCACCCATGGAAAAAAAAAAAAAAAGGCTGCTTCACCGGCCCTCATCTTGCTCCTTGGAGATCTACAAGATGTAATACCACATTTCCTCTTTGTTTTTTATCTAAAAGTGAGGGTGAGGCCATAAGAGCAATGCATGGGGAGAGACAGGCCAAAAAGGTGCCCTCTGCTCTTGGACACCAAGATAATATACTTCATCCTATCTACATGGGTCAGGTGACCCTTCTGAAATTAAAAAAAAAAAAAACAAACAATAATTCTAACTTGTGTTCCTTCCCTACTTCCCCCAAGCCTTCTCATATATAACTTTCCTGTCTCAACAGTGATTCTGGTTTTCCCATGAACTGTTTTTTTGTGTATTGGGGAGGGAATCTCATCTTTTATGATTTAACTGTTTCTCTGGCATCTATATTTCCGTGTGTGTGTGTGTGTGTGTGTGTGTGTGTGTGTGTGTGTGTTTATGCCAAAGCCAATATCCATCCTTTAATTCAAAATCAGATTCTTAACATTATAACGGTGATATTCAAGAATGACAAAAAGTGGCAGATATAGAGGCTGCTAGAGAAGGGATTCATGTATCCTGGAGTCAGTTTGCAATCTTTGCTGAGCTTTTTTATGGCAGTTCTTGTTGATTGTCAGTCTATACGCAGGGCTGTTTGTCTTCTGAGGCATCTCTCTTGTTCTCCAGCAAACCTGGATAAACTCTTTGAGAACAGAGTCCCCAAATGTTGTATCATGAGATCTAGCACAGAAAGACTCCATAAGCTTATGTTGGGGGTATATTTCTTGCCTCTGACTGTTATAAGGCAGCCTGGATCCAACCTACCTAGATCGTATCCTGCTTCTGCTACATTAGCTTTATACTCACTGTGTGGGCAAGTCAGTTAAGCCCTCTCTCCCTCAGTTTCCTTATATAGAAGTGGGGAATTGTGAGCAAAGGCTATTAATGTGCTTAGCACTGTTTCTTTCACCTGGTAACACTTCATAAAGATTAACCATAATTAATATTATGTGATATAATAACATTCACATGCGCATGAGTTGAAAATCTTTTAAGTAGTAATTATCATTGCCTGGCCCCCACCATCTTACAGCTAGAAAAATATCAAGTCAAAGATATAGTTTTCTTGTTCCAGATCACCCAGGGAGTAGCAGGGCTGGGATATCAACCTAGGTCTGTCGACCCCAAACTAGAGTCTCTGCATCTTCCCACAGTCTTCAGTTTCCAGGATCCTACACTGGGGTTATTCATAGTCTCCCTCCACCTGCCAAAGTTGCCACCAGTAAGCTGAATGAAGAGATAGAAAATAAGCCCCTTTGTATGTCATCTTTCCAGCCGTGGGTGCTGACAGTTTGGGGTTTCCTGAGTCTCCCTGATGAACACCCTCTGTGACTATGTCTCAGAACACTGTGGCATCCGGCAGGAGATCAGCTCTGTAATTCCATAACTGTTCACTCACTGGCTGCTTAGTAAGAATCCACTATGACAGCAGAGATCCTTTCCATGATGAGAAATTGCCTCGTCACACAAATCTATTTAGACCACATCCTTCTGGGATACAACCACCAGTTGATTTAAGATGCAAACCTTTTTGTAGCTCATTGACAGAAGGATGAAATATGGAGTTTACCCAGACTTTTCTTTGCTGAAGTATTTATTGTAAATCATTAGTTACTGTGAGTTGCTACCCATATATCAAGCAATTCCTACTAGCTCCAAGTGCTGAAAGAATTCTCTGTGCTTTTCTAGAAAAATGTACCATTTGTCCAAGAATATAATTACTGTATTAGTTTTTAAAATCCCAAGTTCATATATTCATATGGAGAAACTCAGACCCAAGGATACCCAATTAGCTGGGAACAGCCAATGTGGTTTTTAATGCAGAAACCACAAGTCTTTGGGGATGTTTCTGAACATGGATAACTAATGCCTCACCTACAATTCAGGCTGGCAGCCAGAGAGGGGAGGAAGTGGACAGTCAGGGCACAGAGTATCCCCCTGTGCCAAGCCTTGCATTAAACACTTTCTATAGTTCCTTTAATTCTCCTGACAACCCCTATGGGTAGGTATTATCATCATCATTTTACAAATGAATAAACTGAGGATCACCATCTTATATCACAAAGCAGTAGAACCACAATCCATACTGAAAATGATTAACCTCCCCGAGTCTTTCTGCTAGATCACCGTACACAAAGACTTACAGCCTGAACTAGCTTATTCCTGGCTTTTGCTGGTTTGATTTTTCTGTGGGTGGCTTTGTAACAAAGAGGATGACTGAGGTGCCCCATCATCAGGGAAACCGTTGAACATGAAGGAGGAAAGCTGCTATGTATAGCAAGTATTTTCATCTCGCCACCAACAAAGATCAAGCACAAGAAATCTGAATCCCCCCAGGGGTGAGAGAAGGGGTAAGGTTCTATTTCCCCCTGTCCATTCTATCCAGAGCCTGCAGCAATATGGGCAGGCAATTAGTAAGAACGGATTTGAGCAAAACACCAAATCTGATTGATGCTGAAAGCACACCCATGTGGGAGCACACAAAGGGATGGAGAAGAGGGGTGGTCATATGAAGCAGGGCCTGTTTAAAAATTCTAATCCTCATAAGCTTCTGAGGAAGCTGTTCTTTTCACTGGGTGGTTTTTAATATTTATTGCCGAAGGCTGTTTTAATCCTGATGAAAATAGCCTGTCCTCAGGAAAAGAAGTGCTGTAGCTAGAATGAATGAATGTGGCCCTGGCATTTATAATGCCTTCCCAATTCTCAGAAGGGAGAGGTGACTTGTAAGTGAATCTTGATCAAGTTCAGAAAGGACTACTGTCAGGAGGAAGTTGAGTTCCAAAAGGGGGATGCGTGGGCCAGTTCTGGACATGTTACTTCCTGAGTGGGAGACCCAAACTTCTAGAAGGTCAGCAGCCCATGTGACCTACAGGTGAGAGGGACTGAGAGTTCATCTGCCAGGATCTTGATGCCATTTCCAGTCTCTAAGTCTCAGTTTCCTCATCACTAACATGGAGATAATCATGAAGGCACACCTTCTTGTTTTGTCTTGATATCAGTTCAGATAATGAAATGGAAATTACTTATCATGGATTCTGGCACAGAGTAAGTGCTAAATATCTGAAACCACTGTAATTTTTATTATGGTATGGTTTTCCTCCAAGGTTACTCCTTATTTATTTATTTATTGCCAGAAAATGAGGAGAATGCCAGATATAAACTAAAAGAAATTCAGAGGGTCTGTTGGAAAGATTCAGGGAAAATTGATGATAAATCTTCTATTGATAAAATTTGGATTCAAATCTGGCTGAAGTTGAGAGGGAAAATAAATGCTCCTGCTCTTGTGAAAGACAGACGCAAATTAACCATGTACTCAATTAGTGTTTTCACTGGCAGATACAATGTGTTGCTTGTATCCAACCATGTCATCATGTAAAAGCCAAACAGAGCTGAACCTGGGCAGAATTGTGAAGACAAGAAGTTTATCTGCCAGGTTCCCAACTGCTTTATTTTTCCCAACAGGTTGTCAACTGTTTTTTGTAATATTCCTATTTTTTGATAACTGCAATCATTCAATTCAGCACATTTCTCTCTCTGTGCCTTTCCCTGTCAATAGTCCTACAATGGTGACTTAGGTTTCCCTTTCTGCCAAAGACAGAAAGACTAATATTTTAAGATCTTTATAACCTGAAAGATGATGGTACCCACCCCCACTCCCATATGAAAGTCAAAATGAGAACAGTATCAAATTGTAAAACAAATTCATCTTTCAAAGTGACATAAAGCTTAACTCTAAGTTGGAATTGCAGAATCTTCTTTCTCAATTCCCTCTTACCTTTTTCTTCTGTGCCCCTGCTTTGCTGGTGCCCAAACCACATGTCCAATATGATTGTGGAGAATCCAGCATCAAAATACGATTATAAATATTATCAAGAAGAACTAGTAAAGATTCTGTTCTAGACTAAATTCTGGATATCTCTTCCAGTCTTGAGGAAAAGGCTTTATGCTCCCTCTAGTTCTTATTCTCAGAAGCACATCCAGTTTGCTTTCTAGTCTTTTACCCCATCTTTTGCTTATAACAGGTAGTGTGCTGATTGGGTATCTTCCTCTCTCCTGCCTCTCTCTTCCCCCCTTCTCCACTCCATGTGCAATATCAGTTACAGGCCTCTGCTAATTTCACTCTTCCAGCTCTGTGTTTCTGAAAATTAGGCACTTATCTCCTTCAAAAGTTGGAGGGTGGTGGTTTCCTTCCACTTTTCCTTCCCCTTACCCAAAGAACTCAATTCAACAGTCTTCGAACGTGGCCTCCAAGAGGTTAGCTCACCGAAGCACATGTGTATGTTCATCTCTAAAGCAGAGAGGTCTTGACCCTCGACTGAGAACTGTATCAAATTGGTAAACCATCTCTTGAACAGTAGGCAACAGTGAAGGGCAGTGGAGGGACAGACACTGGAGCTACACTGCCTAGGTTCACATATGAGCCCCCTCACTTTACAGCTAGAGGATCTGCTTCAAATTCCTCACCTATAGAGTGGAGATTATAGCAGGATAATAATTCTGTAAGGACAGGCAAAGAGTTCACACATGTTAAATGCTTTGAAGACTGTCTGGCGTCTGACAAAATAAACATTAGCTATTACCATTCTTATGCACTCCTTGTTTAAGAGGAAGGGGTTTGTTTAAAAAACCTAGTGTCCTGATGAAAAGGACCCTGGTCCCCAGGCGTTCTTACCTGGTTTCCTAACAGCCTGGGCCCTGTGATTTATAGGACAACCATACTCTGAGAATAAAGTTCAATTTTTTGTGTGAACTTTTTTTGTTTTCTTTCAGAGGGTCTGGGCATTTTGAGACCCCTACACACAACATCCACTCTCTCTTCCTTTCATGGACATGGGGTTGAAAAAAGAATGAGGGAAAAATGTATTTCTAAAATAGGGTTAGTGAGGGGAAAGTTTAGTGTTGAATTAATTTATATATATATATATATATATATAAAATGTGTGTGTGTGTTTGTGTGTGTTTTATGTGTGTTTGTGTGTGTGTGTGTGTGTCTTGGTAGCAGGGATTGAACCCACAAGCACTTCACTTAACCACTGAGCCATAAGCCACATCCCCAGTCTGTTTTTATTTATCTATTTGAATCAGGGTCTCACTAAATAACTCAGGCTCAGGGCCTAAGTTGCTGAGGCTGGTTTTGAACTTGTGATCCTCTTGCCTCAGCTTTCTTGAGCCACTGGGATTACAGGTGTGCACCATGCACCTGGCTGAGACTGTAATTGTTAATTGTGTTAAGATTCACATACCAAATTCTGGTCTCAACAAATAAAGGATATGCAATAAAAAATAAAAGAAGGGAGTCAATACTTGTTGAGAACTAATGGGCCAGTTTTCAATCCTTAAGCCTCATAATAGCCCTACATAAAGGAAATAATCATCATTACATAGAGAAAAAACCCTAAAGACCTAAAATATTAGTTCACACAGGAGTTAAATCCCCTCACTATTCCCCAAGTTGTGTTGCATTTACTCCTACTGAAGTTCAAAAGGGCATTGGGGGTTTTTTAGTTATTTTTAATTAATGAAATAAATCTCTGTTCTCTGGGAAACAGAGCCCTCAAACCCACCCCCTCCCTGCTTGTTGGAAGGGACTTCTAGGTTGAACTAACCCTCTCTGCTGCGCACTGAAGGGCTTCCGCAGCATAGATGGCTTCCATGGCAGACTATAGGAAGGGGCTCCGGGTGCTGGGAGAGCAGCTGAAGTTCAGTACCTGGAGCCTCAGAGTCTGCAGGTCAGCAGGTGGCAGCCAGTGCTCTGGCCTCACGTAGGCGGAGGCCCTCAGAGGTTGGGCATTCCCTGAGGTTGGGCATGCCAGCTCCTGGCTTTCAGTCTGAGAGTGTTAAGTGGGGCTTGAACATTGTCAAGGGTCTGGTCAGCCATCCCTCCCAGTCATGATTTATTAATCCACCGTGGATGAGCCAAGATGAACAACCCTGCAGCTGCTGGACCCACGGGTGTCCAATCCATTGGGACATAAACCAATTGGCCGTGTTTTAGCTGGGAACTGTGAGTCAGAGCAGAGGATGACAGTGTGGTCTTCACCAGCTCTTGCCCACAGGATCTGCTGTGTGGGTGAGTAATTGCCCTAGTTATGTTGAAGCTTTCTTTCCAGAGCCTCTTGCCAGTGGTCACAGTCTGTTACTGCCTTTTAATTTAGCAATTGGCAGCAGAAGACTCATGTTTTGAGATAATGAGAAATCATAGTGTCTTCCCTAATGCAGGAGATTATTTTCACTCCTCTGAACGTGTCCTTTTCCACTAGAAGCAGAGTGCAGCAGGCTCCTGCAGAGGAGAGAGCTGCTCACCTGGAGTCAGTTGGATCTCTGTTCTTCTCCCAGCTCTGCCACCTGTCAGCTGCATGAACTTCTTCAATTGATTCGGCCTCTTTTCACCTCAGTTTCCTACCATACAGGGCTGCTGGGAAGATTAATTACCAGCAAATAAGATAATGATGGAAGGATGCCCAACAATTGTGGGGGCTCAGTAACTGTGTCTTTGGAAGATAGTTATTGAGCCACCATGATTGCTGAGCAGCCTTCCATTATTCACCATGTGATTATGTTCACTGTGGTCATTAATAATTGTGCTTTATTAATTAGTGAGCATGAAGTTCAAGGCTCTGTTACTAGTGGTGACAGGGGATATAATGACAATATTCAGGAGGGATTAACATTATTCCGGGAGAGAAGACATAATTTGAGAACAGGGCACTCTACCCTGCAATGACCATTCACCTTATGCCATCTCCGCCCAGGCTAGGCGGGCATCCATGTGGGCTCTGGCTCTCAGGCTCAGCCTCTTGGAGGAGGTGACATGGAGTGAAGTATTAACAAAGCCCTCTGCCTTGAACACTATAGCAGATACCCAATAAACGTTAATTGTATTGAATGTTTGCACATATTTAATGGTTGGAATAAATAGTTTATAAATAAACTTTATAGTTTGTGATGTAAGCTGTTCAGAGGAAAAGCAAGTGTGCAAGGATGGTTAGATAATGTGTTTTAGGAAGGACAAGAATACATTTTTAAAACTGTTATGAATTTATTTGCATGGGGTTAGAAGAAAAAATTACTATGTCAATTCTGTGAGTTTATATATTATGTTCTTCGAAGAAAAGCTAAAGTTTCAAAAGTGTATTCATTTTTCTTATACATTAAATAAATATTTAAGTCCGTATGTGGATATGCAGTATGTGGATGAAGTTTGGCAAATTTTGCTGGAAGTAATGTAATCCATTTCTAAATAACCTGTGGGTGGAAAGAATCTCTATTATGCAAGGCTGTGTGATCTTGAGTAGTTGTTTTCACCTTCCTGTGCCTCATTAAATAGGAATAATTATTATGCTGCCTTGGAGTTGAAGGTTAACATCTATTACACATTTAAAACACTGCTTGGCATGTGTTAAGGTTAAATTAAAATATGAAAGAAAAAAGTGAGGTTGCTATTAGTTTGGAGGCTGTTGCTGACTAAGTGAACCACGGTGGCTCTGGGTGGCTTTGCAGGTCTTTAATAGCAAGAGTGGTCACCTATGCCACACTGATGAAAACTGATAGGTCAACAGATTGGTCTGAGGTTCCCAGGAAGGGAAACCCAGAAAGGAAGGGGATTCCAGCTTTGACATTCAAACCCTTATGGGTTACTTAAGGTCACAAGTACTTTACTGTATGACCAGAGAAACCACACACTTGAGCAGCTGGGAGCATATTCCTGCCAATGTACAAGCAGCTGATGTGACAACAGCATGGTGATTTTTTCCTGTGGGATGAGTAAGTACCCAGTCAACTGAAATGACTTTGCTCTGAACCTTTCAACCTCTGCTCCACTGAAGTCCTGGGCTCCCCTGAGTCTTCCAGAGGCATGTGAAATAATTAACCAAATCTTGGCTCCAACTTTTTTTTTTTAATTCTGTTGATGAACATTTCATTCCAATGGCTCCAAATGCTAACCAATTTGAATTGGATGTCACAGTTTGTACATAGCACTGTTTGTTTCTACCCAGAGATGGATAGATTTTAGTTTTTATCCACATTGCATTTCTACCTCATGATGCATTGCCCCCAGGTTCAGAATTTTAAATTATATTATTCAGCAACACATATTAAGTTGATCAAACACTATAGCAAACATAGAAAGGCTGTCATTAAAAGTCGATGAAGGGAAAAAACCTCTATCTCCAGGCCATCCCTCTTGAGCCCCAGACCTGTGAATACTCCACTCCAAAGCATATGGTGTTACACCCTTGGAGAGTTTCAGTACACAATAACCTTTCAAGGTGTTGAGAAATCCTGTACCAAACAATTCTATTGTACCCAGTCATGCTTGCTGATGTCCCCCTTTTTAAGTAATAACATTAATATTTCTGTTTCCTGGAAGGAAAAACAAGATATGCCATTTCAACACAGATAGGGACCATACAATCCATTGGCTTAGAAACTCAGGTGACTTACCCTACTTCTACTTTTTTCCTCATCCAGATGGTCATGAAGTCTTATTGCTTGTACCTAAGAAATGTCTCTGGAGTCCTTACCCACCTCTTCACCCTTGCTGCCAAAACTTTAGCTTACATCTTTCTTACATCTAATTTGACTATCTAGACTGTCTTACCCACTTTTAGCCTTTCTCCTCTATAATTTATCATTTTACTGTCCTAAAAATAAATTTAGTCATAATACTTTTCTACTTAAAACATCTCATGAATTCCATTCCTATTGCCCACACAATTCACCAAAACAATTTTCATAAATACTAATTCTCGGGGCAAAGTATAGGATGGTGGTTACAAGCACAGCATTTGGAATCCAATAGTCCTGTACAGGCCTTGGGACAGTTATTTAATCCTTCTAAGACTCAGTTTCCTCATCTATGAAGTTAGCATAGTTACATTACAGATTACAAAGGGTTATGGTAAGAAATCATGCTTGTACAACACAATACAGCACCTACAATATTGAAAATGCTTCTAATTTCAGTCATTTCTATTGGTACTAACACTAAAGAACTGAGCCTCAGCTCTCCAGTCTCATTATCTGTGTTTCAGCTATAGTAAACATCTACCCCCTTCTCAACATGCCAGACCCTTGCCTCTCCATAATTTTGCACGCTCTATCCCGTCTCTGCTTTTGTACTGAAAACATTCTCTGTCCAAGAGGCTACTATTCATGTTGAAATAAGTCTCATAAAGCTCATGAACTTTTCTGTACAGGACAGTCTGGAAGCCTTGGTCAGCTTACTTAGAATTGGGTAGAAATGTAAACCTACTGATTTAGCACAAATTATTTTCTAGGTTCCTTCATGAGTGAGGGAGGAAGAGTTCTTGGTTGGCAGAGAGATCCCATTACAGGCAGCAAAGGGAGGGACTCTACAAGATAATTTGCCAGAAGCAAAAACTAAGAAACAGGCCCAGAAAAAGATAATTTAGCATAAAGCATAGTCCATGAGGATACTAGAGAATTCAAGCCCACTTTAACAAAAAGGACTCACTGGGTAGGTGCAAAATTGTATGGTGCCATGGCGTATACCTGTAATCCCAGCAGCTGGGAGGCTGAGACAGGAGGATCACAAGTTCAAAGCCAGCCTAAGCAATGGTGAGGCACTAAGCAACTCAGTGAGACTCTGTCTCTAAATAAAATACAAAATAGGGCTGGGAATTTGGCTCAGTGGTTGAGTTCAATCCCTGGGACAAAAAAAAATTAGTATTCTTTATGTGAACTCTAAATCATCAAAAATTAATAGTTACACCGGGTGTGGGTCAGGCGGCTGAAGCAGGAGGATTGCAATTTCAAAGCTAGCCTCAGCAACTTAGTGATGCCTTAAGCAAGTTAGTGAGATCTGTCTCAAAGTAAAAGGAGCTCAGTGGCTAAGCACCCCTGAGTTCAATCCCTAGTACCAAAAAAAAAAAAAAATCAGTAGTTACAATAATAAAATAATAATACATCACCTTTATGAAGTAATTGCTTATGTGCCAGCTTTAGGCTAAATGTTTTTCCTATTGTTTTTGTTTGTAGATAGTGTTATCAACCCCACTCTACATTTTACAAATGAGAAAAATGAGGTATAGAGATTAAAAGATTTTCTAGGTACATGGTTAGCGAGTGGCAGAGATCTATTGATTCTAGAGCTGGTGATCCCAACCAGCAATTTATAAAATTGTGTCCTTATAAGGCTGTTATGGTTGATGAATTCTACTTTAACAGGTATGGACTAATACCAATAAATATTTATTATAATTAATATGTACAATTGAGATGTATTTTAGTATTATTTTTATAGCATGACTTAGTTTTTAAATGTTTAAGAAAGTTAACTTCCCAGAAGAAAATGTAATGGCTGTGAGCATCTTTGTGCTACACAAGCCTCTTGTGAAAATCAAAGTTTTAACCAAAATTTTTCTATTTTACATCCTCCCAGGAGGCTTCCCCAGCTCTGCAGCCCCGGGGAACACGTGCAATGGAAATAACTGGATTCAGTGCTCTTCGGATTTTGGTTTTGTCTGTGGGCCAGAGAAGCATGTGTCAGCTTGTTTCTCTCTTGCCTGTCTGGGTTCTTCCATAAAAGCAGAACCACCTCTGTGGGGGACATTGCCTATTCCCTGTTCCTTCGAGCTTGTCCTTAGGGTGTCACCTTTTAAAGCCAGCCCTTGTCTCTCTTCCTATTCAAGCCAGATCCTCCCTCCCTTGTCTAATTCTTAGCCAAGCATAGCAAGGCCAGCTGGTGAGAGCCTTGTAAAAGACAATGGCACCAGACCCTGCTTAATGGAACACCGCTTGTGCCAGGCGAAGCTTCCTGTATCAGAACAGTTGATTTTGAGTTGTGGCCCATCCTCTGACCCATATTGACATGCTGTGTTCAGTGGGGATTAAAAGCCTTGTGAACTGGAGTAAGAAGAGGTAGAAGAAAGAAGTCATTGTGGGTCTATAGGGAATCAATACTGCATCTTTGAAAAAGCCTGTGTCTGTTCCCAGACTGACCATCTGGGCCGTGTGACCCCAAATCAGCTACAAAAAGAGGACAGAGAATAAATTGGGATGGGAGAACTTTGCAAAGGCAGGTCTATAAGGTAGCTTCTCTGGGAAGACTAAGGAGTAGCCCAAGAGAGAATGGGCTTCAAGAAGAGGGGAGAAAAACTTACATTCGGATGCATACCTGCAGTTCATCTATCCTTCCCTGGGCCCTAGCAAATGTTTTCCAGATGGGACTACATAACTCTATCTGTAGCATTCATAATTTCTTTCTCGAGTTCTTGAATGCCTTTAGCACACTTTCACAACAGTGTTTTTATTTCTGATGAAATTGACATTTCTGGTGGATTCCAAACTTGAAGCTTATGGGGCATGAACATAGTGGGGGTGGTGAATATTTAGAGAGCTGGTGTCCCTGCTTCAGGAGCCCCACAGCCAAGGAAGTGTGGCTTTGAAACTTGCTCTGGCTAACTTTCTGGAATTGGAGAGACTTTTATGAAAATAGATATATTTCCCTGGAAGGCCAGTCCACCAGATATGCTGTCATATGCAGGGCCATGTGCTGTTCAAGTGGAATGCCGAGAGGCTGATGTTAAAAGAACTGGCTCTGGCATGGACTCTTAAGATAGAATCCTCAGTTTTCACTAGTCAATGATAATGGCAAAACTGAATGTACCAAAAGGATCCTGTGTTGAACTAGTAGGAAGGCAATATTTTGATTCAGGAGGGAGTTTTACTAGGTAGGTCTGTCCACCAGGGTAATCTATAGCTCTTCTTTTCCACCACATTCCAGTGGTCAGAGGTCTAGCCGACTGACTCAGCTCTACCCACACACCTTCACAGACACCTCCAATTCTCTAGTTCCAAATGAACACATTGCTCCCACACTCCCAACCTGTCTTCCTCCCATGTTCTCATCTGCAGCAACAGAGCATCAGCTCTTCCAGGGGAGAAGTTTCAGCACCCCTTTACTCCTCTCCCACTCTCTCTCTCCACCGGCCAGCCATTCACTCACGGTCTGCTTCTTTCCCCCCTTTATCACTTCCTCTGGTGCAGTTCAACCTCGTTATCTTTCACCAGTCTCAGCATCATCTGAAGAAAAAAATTTTTTTTCTTTTCTGAGTTGAATTTGATATAATATTAACCATTAGAAGTGAATATTTCAGTGGCATTTACTACAATCACAATATTGTGTGACCACCATTTCTAATTTCAAAAATTTTCAACACCCCACAATTAGCCCATTCCCATCAAGTGGTTACTTTCTATTTCCTCTTCCCCCATCCCCTGACAACTACTAGTCTGTTTTTCTGTTTCTATGGGATTTACTGATTATGGACATTTTATATAAATGGAATCATACAACATCTGGTCCGACTTCTTTTACATAGCATAGTGTTTTCTAGCTCCTCTACACTGTAACATGACTCAGTACCTCATTCCTTGGTGTGGGGGAGTCACATTGTATTGTACCTATACACAGCAGTTTGTCTATCCATTCATCCATTGGATGTTTGGCCAGTTTCCACTTTTTGGCTATTGTGAGTACTGCAGCTGTGAACCCGTGGGCACATGTATTTGCTTGGCTAGCTGTTTGTAATTTTGGGGATAGGTACTTGGAAATGGAATCAGCAGGTCATAGGATAATTTGGTGTTTAACTTTTTGAGAAACTTCCAGGCTCTTTTGAACCATTTCCATTTCCACCAGCAATGTTTGAGTGCTCCAGATTCTCCACGTCTTCACCGATACTTGTTATTTCCCAATTTTTAATTATAGCCATTCTAGGGGTAGAAGTAACAGGCAGTTGTGGTTTTGACTTATATTTACCGAGTGACTAGTGATGTTCACAATCTTTTTATAAGCAAATCAGCTATTTGTATGGGTTTTCCTAAAGAAAGTTCTTCTTAAATCCATTGCCTGTTTAAAAAAAATTTTTTGTCATTTTGTAATGGTACTTTATATATTCTGAATACTAGACCCTTATCAGACATATGATTTGAAAATATTTATTTACTTTCTATAGGTTGTCTTTTAACTTTCTTGATAATGTCCTTTGATGCAAAAAAGTTTTTTAAGAAGACGGAGGATGGGCTGGGAAAAGGGGGGTACTGGGGAATGAGGTACATGTATGTACATGTATGAATATGGCATGAAGAATCCTCCTATTATGCATAATTATAATGCATCAACAAAAAGAGGGGGAAAGTTTTTAATTTTGATGAAGTCCAGCTTATTATTTTTTTCTTTTGTATCATATCCAAGAATCCATTGCCAAACCCAAAGTCATAAGCTCCTATGTTCTCCAAAAGTTTTATAGTATTAGCTCTTGTGTTTAAATGATTGACTTTCTTAAAATGCTTTTTAAATCATATTTCTCAAAGTATAATTTATATATAATATTACCAATTTTTAGTGTACCACTTGGTGAGTTTTGACAAGTGTATAATTATCACATAGCCACCTCAGCAATCATGACTTACAACATTTCCATTGTCCCTCAAAGTCCCCTGCTTCTTGTTAGAGTCAATAACCTCTCTGACTCTGGCTCCTAGCAAGAACTAAATTGCTTTATGTCAATACATTTTTGTTTTTGTTTTTTTCCTAGAATTTTATATAAATTAAATAATTTAGCATAAGGTGTTTGCCTCTGGCTCTTTCATTTATAATAATGCTTTGAGGATTCACATAAGTTGTTTGTATCAGTAGTTCATTTCCTTTTTATTTCTAAATAGTACTCCCATTGTACATTTATGCAACAACTTGTCTGTCCCATCACCAGTCGATGGACTTTTGTTTCTAGTGTTGAGCTATTGTGAATGAAACTGCTATGCAGATTTCATAACAAGTCTTTTTATGGACATATGTTTTTATTTTTCTTGGATAAATTCCCAGAAGTGGGGTTGCTGAGTCATATGGTAAATGTATGTTTAACTTTATAAAAAATTGCCAAACTGTTTTCCAAAGTGGGTGTATATTTTCAATTTTCAAGAGCAATGTGTGAGATTTTTAGATGCTCCAAATTCTTAACAACACTTGTTATTGTCCACCTTCTTTTATTTTAACTATTCTAATAGTGTGCATTAATACCTTATATGCTTTTTGGTTATACTTATTTTAAGACAGTTTTAGATTAAAATAAGAAAATTTCACAGGAAGTACAGAGAATTCACATATGCTCCTCTTTCCCACCTCCTTAAATATTTCATATGGTGTGAGATAGGGATACAATATCATTCATTGGAATATGGATATATAATTGTCCGAGGATCATTTGTTGAAAAGACTATTCTTTCCCTGTTGAACAGTCTTGGCACCCTTGTTAAAAATCACTTAGCCATAGATGTTTGGGCTTATTTCTGGACTTTCAATTTTGTTTCATTGGTCTATATTTCTCTTTTGCAAGTGTCAAACTATTTTGATTATTGTAGCTTTGCATTAAATTTTGAAATCGAGAAATGTAAGTCTTCCAAGTTCTTTTTCAATTTTGTTGTCAATGATTGGGGCCCTTTGCAATTCTATATGTGTTTATGTAAAAGTTTTTCTATTTTTTTTTCAAATAAAGATATTGTAATTTTGAAAGATTGCCTTGAGTGAGTGTGTGTGTATGTGTGTGTGTGCGCGTGCGCATGCACGTGTGCACATGGGTGTTGCTTTGGGTATTATTTTCATCATAACAATATTGTCTTCCAATCCATGAGCATAGTATGTCTTTCCATTTATATATTACTTCTTTAATTTCTTTCAGCAATGTTTTGGTGTATTTGGTACAAGGTTTTTACCCCCTTAGACTTATTTCTAAGTACTATATTCGTTCTCATGCAATTATAAATGCAATTATTTTCTAAGTTCCTTTTTCAGATTGGTCATTTCTGATGAAAAATGTAATTTTTAAAATTCTTTTTTAATTTACATGTTAAAATTATATACTATTTATGGGGTACTCTGTGATAATTCAATGTATGGATATAATATGTAATGATCAAATATGGATAATTAGCATCCCCTTGAAACTTAGCATTTCTTTGTTTCAGGATTCTCTGAATTCCTGTCTTCTAGTACTTTATAACATATATAATACATTGTTCAGAATTATAAGCACTCTACTATACAGTAGAACATTAGAACTTATTCCTCTGTTATAATTGTATTTTGGTACCCATTATCCAACCTCCCTCCATCCTCACTGTCTCTACTCTTCCTAACCTCTAATGCCTACTATTTTACTTTCTTTTTCTATGAAATCAATTTTTTTAAACTACTACATATAAGTGAGAACATGCAGTAGTTGTTTTTTTGTATTCTTGGCCTGTGTTAAATGAATATCACAATACCCTCCAGTTCCACCCATGTTTTGTTTTTCAAATGAGAAGACTTTATTCATTTTTAAAGCTGAATGATATTCCATTGTGTATAGACCATATTTTCTTTATCCATTCATTCATTGATGGACCCTTCAGTTGGTTCCTTTTCTTGAATAGTGTGTGTAGTGATGCAACAAATATGGGCATGCAAGTATTTATTTGATATACTGATTTCATTTCCTTTTGATATATACTCAGTAGTGGCTGACACTACTGAGTATATATCAAAAGGATATATAGTTTTATTTTAATTTTTTTGAGCAAACTTCATACTGTTTCTCATAATGATTATACTGAAAATCTGAAAGAGTTTTGTTTATTTTTCTTGTATCCTCAACTTTTTGTATCCTGAAATTTCACTGAAGTCATATTACCTCTAGTAAGTATGGGGTTGGTAGGGGGATTCTTTGGGAATTTGTATTTATAAGATCATCTGTGTTAGAGATAGTTTCATTTCTTTTTTCCCAATTTGGATGCCTTTTATTTCTCTATTTCTGTAATTCCTCAGCTAAACTTACAATACAATGTTAAATGGCAATAATGAAAGTGGGCATCCTTATTTTATACCTGATCTGAGGAGGAAAGATTTCAGTCTTTTATCATTGAGTATGATGCTAACATTACCTTGTTCACAAATGTCCTTTATTATGTAGGAAACATTCTGTTTTGTTCCTACATTTCTGAGTATACTTTTTCCATGAAAGGATGTCAAATTTTGTCAAATGCTTTTTCCACATCAGTAATGATTCTGAGGCCTATTCTCTCCTTCTATTATTGTGAAGTATTAAATTGATCTATTTTCTTGTATTGAATGATCCTTGAATTATAAGGGTAAATCCTACCTCATCATAGCTTTATATGTTGTTGCATTTTCTTTTTTTCCCCATCTTTCATATTTTGTTTAGGATTTTTGCTTCTGCAATCACAAGTAATATTGTGATTATACCTTTTTTTTTTAAGTGTCTTTGTCAGGGTTTTGGTATCAGGTTAATACTTGTCTCATAAAATGAGTTGCACATTTCTCATTTTGAATTTTCAGAAGAGTCTAAAAATGATTGGTGTTCATTCTTCTTTAATTGTTTGGTAGAGTTCACCGGTGATGCCAGGCCAACTGCAATTTTACATTCCTTCTTCTTGGAATCAACACCCTCTGTTTAGGGAGGATCTGAAATGTCTCCCAAAAGCTTGTATGTTACAGGGTTGGTTTCCAATGCAGCATTGTTCAGAGATGAGGCCTTGGGGATGTAACTGATCATGAGAACCTGACACCTTTAGTGGATTAGCCTATTGATAGATTAGGGAGGTAGCAGAAACTTTAGGAGGTAGGGCCCAGTTGGAAAAAGTAGTTCCCTTCAAAGTAGGGCTTTAAGGGTTTGTTTTGTCCCCATCCCTTTCCTCCACCACCTCTCTCTTTTCCTCTCTCTTCCCCTTTCTCCCCCCCAACCACCCTCATCTCCTGTCCATCATGAGGTAGTCCACTTTGCTCCATCACATGCTCCCTGCCATAATCTGTCTTCACCATGGGCCCAGAAGCAATGGAGTAAAGTGATGGAGGAGAAAAATCTCTAAACTCTGAATTACAGTACTTCTCTCTTCCTTTAGGTTGACTTTCTTGGGCATTGTCACAGCAACAGAAAGCTGATTAACACAACTGTGAATGTATTCTTTCTCTTACAACCATAGTGATCTTCCAAAACACCAGTCATCTCAAATCATACCACTGCTATAAACCCTTCCATTGTTCCTAATTTTCTGTAGAGTAAAAGTCAAACTCATATTTATGATGTTGAAGGACCTTCATAAACTGCCTCTACTTACCTCTCCAGGTTCATCCACTGCCATTTTAGGTACCTGCCAATGCTTCATACCTCCTGCTCCATACCAACAGCATGGATATACTCTCACTCCCATCTACAAGGAAGGGCTTTTGTTTTCCAATGTGAATCAAGCTCTTTTGAGCTTTGGTGCCATTGCACATTACCTTATATACCATTGCCTCTCTTGGACACCTGGCAAACACTTCCTCATCCTTCAAGACTTAGCACAAATATAACTTCCTCTATGAAATCTTCCCAGATGCTTCCCCTCCCCAAACTAGAATAAGACTACCGCACTGTTTTTTTTCATTGCAGTCTTTTTGGGTATCTTTTTCAGATTCTTCCATTGATTTCAGATACTTTAAAAATAGGCACCCCTTCCTTATGCATCCTTCATTGATGTTGGGCTTGACCATGTACTGGTTTAGTCACATGGTAGGTAGAAAGAGTTTATTTCCTTCCCCTTGACATTGGGCTTGATCACATGACTTGTTGTCAGCAACATCATGAAAGCATAGTAACCCAGAATGTGTCTGTGCATGTGGATTTCCACTATCTTGAAAACAACTTTTCCTAGGTAGCTGGTGTCCCATTAGCCCAGACCCAGAATGAACACACTTGGAGTAGACCCAAATCCAACTCAGTGCAGCCAGTGACAAAGCTTAGAGAAGAGTCACCCAGGGAAGCCAAACCTAGATGAGATTACCTATGACTGCATTTGGAAATTGCTTTTCACATAGCTTTATTGTGGCAATTGTTGACACAGGGGATTTTTAAAAATATAATTTTGTTTTAAGAGATTCCAAAAATTACCAAGAGTGTTACAGCAAATGTTTCATGTACCAACATCCAGAATTGGCAGGCAGGTAAAAGGACCATCTGGAGGTTTTTCCGTGTGGAATAGTCCATGAATTAAATAGTTCAGTCCTTGAGTGAAATTAAATATTTTGCTCTCTCTCTCACATTTGTTATATTTACTTAGGTCTTATTTCTTTCACAAGAGAAGCAAAATACTACAGATAGTTTCTGCAGCATTATTAATAGAACCTTGAAGTCTGAGACTATTTTGTTCTTTGTACATCAGTGGCTAGAACCATGCTTGACACATCCTATGTGCTCAATTTATTGGTTTTTTTTTTTTTTTTTGTAAGAATAACTGAATAATGAAGCTATGCACTCAGGGCCAGCTGGCTGCATACATTTAAGGTCATTTTAGGGACATTCAACATACTTTTGCTTTTAAGATATCTATTGTTGGCATTTTGAAACATGAATAAATAAAGAATTACTTACTAGTACGTTTTGCATCTTCCTCATCTTCATACATCATCAGGGTCTCTTCATTGGTTTGAGATGTATTTGTCATGAAAGATAAATGATAAAAACAAGTGTCAGCCTCTTGGAGATGTTTTCTTTTGGGAGATATACAGTCTTAATCAATAAAACGCTCATTATTTAAAGTCCTAAGTATTAAAGTCACAATACAGACAGGGCCTCTTTCTTCAAATTGAAAAGATTTACCCCTGATGCTGGAACTGCATATATTATCTCATTTAACTCTCGACATTTTTATCTTGGTAGGTTACTTGGCTTTCTGTCTGAAGTGGTTCCAGCATATCTGTGGGAGCCTGGGGATGAACTTCTACCTCTAAGGCAGGTAAAAATAAACATCTGGAGGTTTCTCCATCTGGAAAAGTCCATGAATTAAGTACAGTTGGGATTTGAGTAAAATTAAACATCTTGCCACGTCTCTCACATTAAGTATTCCCTTTATTGATTTCTAACTGGTCAAATGTTAAGCCACACAGGTAGAGAAAATGAGCCATTTCTGAGTGTCCACTATTTGCCAGGAAAAGGCACATATGTCTTTTCCTGAACTTCTCACTTGCTCTAACTCTGTCAACTCTCCCATGGGGTTCCACCATTTCCTTCCCAGCACTTTACACCACAACCATTTGAGCTGCTATTGTTCCTAAAACCTGCCCTGTTGCTTCTCACCAGCACCTTTGTGCTGATATGTCTTTAACCTAGATTATCTTACTTCCTTTTTTCTTCAAGAATGATCCCAAGACCAACATAATCAGTGTTAATTGGAGCTTGTTAGAATGCAGAATCACCCCACCCAGGTACTGAATCAATTCCATTTCCATGTCCTTTGCAGGCAATCAAGCTACAATAGATACTGGAATGAGGGGTGACTAGCCATCCCCAAGTGGGACAATTTACTCTCTCCATATTACAAATGCAGAAACTGGAGCTCAAGGAGGTTAGAGTTGTTTTGTAAGTGACAAAGTCAATATTGGAGCACAGTCCTCCTGGTTTCAACATTCATGTTCTCCCCTCTATATTATGCAACAATTTTAAGAATTTCAGACAAAGAAGAGAAACACCTTAGGATACTGTGATTGTCTTCCACACATAAATAACATGAGGTAGGTAACTGCTCATTCTAAAGTCAGTTTGTAACTGAGAACTTGCTCTCGGAGAACAAGGTCATCATAGAGATTAATGCTGGAGAATGATGGAATGCATTGGTGAAACAAAAAAAGAAATCTTTTGTAACTTTTAAGGTCCATTTGTAAAGATCAGTCCTACTGAGTTTCCTGTGTGTGCATGTCTGTATGTGTACAGTGCCTTTCCTAAGACAATGCACTTAAAATGAGTCTATACGAAAAATAAATGAATGCCTTTGTACCCAATGTGTCTAAATTAGTGTATGTACATATTGCATATCTGGATATATTATGTATGTGTGACTGTGTATTCAAGCCTCTTGCTACTCAAAGTGTAGTCTGAAGAAGAGCAGAATTGAAACCACTTGGGAAATGGTAGCAATGCAGAATCTCAGGCATCACCTTTGACAAACTGAACCAGAATCTGCATTTTTATTCAGGACCCCAGGTGATTCACATGCACAAGGAAGTTTTGAGAAATAATAAACCATCCCAGGGATGACAGACAGGACAGGCTCTTGGGTCGGGTCTAAACTCAAATTACTGGAAATCTGCCAGGAAAAAAAAAGACGCTTCAGTTACCTGCAATTCACTGGACTCATTATCTCACCCCTCTGTTCTTCACATGCCTATAGACAAAGAGCTCTCTAAACACTTGAGAAAGATCATGCACACATTTTACCACAGCCCACAGAGCATATCTGAACCTTTGTTGACACTCTAGATCCAGACTGATATTAAAAGTTTTCCTCTGCCAGAACATAGTCATTTTTCTTAGCATGCCAAAAAACTTGTCTCTTACATTCAATAGAGCTATCCATCTACCTCTTTCTCTCTCTACCTTGTCTAATTTTCCTCTTCTCTCCCTCCCCAGCCACTCAGTTAGCAAGAAGATAACTTTTCACTCATCTCAATTCTGACAACCCATAGGATTAATTTTTATCTGCTTCAATGCCCCACTATTAAGTAATTAGATGTAGATATCTATCTTTTTTGTTTTGCTTCATGCAGGGGAAGATAGGGAACAATTAATATTTCTAAAATTTCTAAATACTTTGAATAAAACTGATGCCCTTTCCTTTCCTTAAATCTGTCTTGGAAAGCATGACATGGGTTACCTGCACTGATACCATCTCTTTTTTTTTCCTCTTCTATTATTGCCCACCTTAGCTTTCTTGAGACTATAGAAGTTACACTAGGGTCATATTTCTCTTATCTACTAGAATGACATGTACTTTAACTTAAAAAAAAGTGGCAATTGGAGCAAGCTAAAGATAACAACTAGTGGATATTTCAGAGAAAAAGTGCACTGCTGCTTTTTCTGTCTAAGTCTCTCTTCTTAAGAAAATAATGAAAGTGTCTCATATATCCTTTTGCTAAAGATGGCATCAAATGATCATATGATGTAAGTGGCGACATAGTATTTTACAGGGTATTATACAGTTATATGGTTGGAAAACCAGCTTAGTAAACGGTGATTTTATAAATAGGAGCATGCATTTGAGGCAGGTTAGAATTTTAATCAGCAAATCCAAGAGTGCAGAAGTGTCAGTTTTTTTAGTCTCTGCAATCAAATTAAACATAAATCTGAGCACCCACCTACCTGTCCCAGCAAGAAATGCAAGTTATTAATAAGGGGTTGTGCAAATCTCTTAGGGTCTCACCCGGAAACTTATTATCCTCAAGGAGGTCTCCTTGTCATCACCTATCTGTCCACCTTTGAGACACCTGTTATTCTAGGCACGTGATCTTTTCTGGTCCCATTAGGGCATAGGACCATGTGATGGGGCCAGAAGCTCGATGTTCAGAGCCACTTACCCTGATTGCCTCTTTCTTCTCTGACCTTTCTATTCTAAGTGAACTCTTTCTGTCTTCTCTCTAAATATCCTTAAATGTACTCCTCAGTTAAATCTCATTGGGTTTAGCTTTTACAAAAGACAGGAGATATAGCTGTCTCCAAATAGCTGCTGCTCTCTGCCCCGCTAAAATCCTCAAAGCAAGGAAATATCCAGGGTCCAGCTACTTGCCTGAAATGCCTGGGAAAGGAAAACATTTAGTAAGTCAATTCCAAGTTTATAGCCCAGAGGCACATTCAGACTACTATCTGTGCAAAGAGCTTGTGTCTCTCTCCATGGTCATCTTCTAAACTTTCAGCAGAGAGGAAAGGCCACTATTCTCTTTAGTTTATGACCCAAGACCAATGTCAAGCAGCCCAAGCAAGTTCCCACCCTGGTTTAATTTCATTATTTTTCTCCTTTATTCCTATGTCAAATCCTATCCCTCAGAGATTTACCCATGAATATATCAGCATATATTTTCTAAGAAAAAGAATATTTTCGAACATAACAACAGTACCATTATCAAACTCAGAAATTTGACATTAATACAATACTGTATCTAATCCAACATCCTTTTTCAAATTTCACTCAATTTTCCAATATTTCCTTATTACAATTTTTCTCTGGGAAGATCCAATTCAGGATCACTCTTTATACTTTTTTTTTTTCATTTTTCTTGAACCTCCTTCAATCAGGAACAGTTTCTTATTCTTGCTTTTGATTTCATGACATTGAAACTTTTGAAGATATGGGACAATTAATTTATAAACTGTCTTTCAGTTTTGAACAGGAATAACATTAGGTTAATAGTGTTTTTTAGTGCATCATTTTAGGGTCCCATGATATAGGTTGGCCTTAAAATTCGGGATATTTTTGTCATTTGATTGTGCGATATATATATCAAGTTTCTCCTCTTTGTGACTAATAAATAATTTATGGGAGAATATTTTAAGATTGTGTAAATATCCTGTTTTCCTAGCCAACTTTCATCTATTAAATTTAGCTCTATTGATAATTTCTAATGCCATCTGTGAGTGTGTTTATACTTCACATAAATGAATTTAAACTTTAAATCTTTCTTTTTTTCATTCAACCCTAAGATTTCCTCCTATTACTGTTTAGATCTATTTATTGATTTTAGCTAAGTCATCATATGTTATTGAGCATGTCACTCACATTTTATTCTTCTTCATTAAAGTTAAATCTTCCTCCAAACTGATAATAATACACTTACAAAGAATATCCAATGCCTCTCCCTTTATGGAACTGACTGTGGATTTCTTTGGGATCTAGACTCACGTGCAGTATTTCTGGGTATAAAGTACACATATGTTAATTTCACCAAGGATCATTTTTCTGAATGACTGTGCTAGTCATAGCTGAGAGAAGTGTATGCAACTCCTTTCTCTGAGTCCTCACAGGATTATGGCATTATGCAGTTCTCTCATTTTTTCCAAACTGAAGAGGATAGTGCATTTCCAGTAGTTTGGAATACTTCTGCAAATGCTAATCATTTAAGTTCCCTGTTTTTAAAGCTTTCCTTGAAGTCCTTTGCCATTTTCCTATTGACAGTCCTATTCTTGCTTGTTAGCTTTCTTTGTGTAGTCCAAAAGATAATCTCATTTTCTTTTGCATTGAAAATACCTTCTCTTATTCACCTCTCATTTGTTAATTCACAGTATTATGTCTTCTACTTAACAGAAAGGGGAGTGTGTGCCATAACATGAAGGGCAGGTCTAAACTCACAGTGACATGAAATGACTCTAAAGATGAAAACTCCTGTAGTAATGTTTAAATTAGTCATCAGACTGTTGGGTTCCATGATTATTCACCTATTCTATTTTATTTCCAGATATTGGAAGTGTTTGAGACCTGCTGATGGTCTAGTCATGAGAGCATGGACTCAGGTTTGTGGATTGGGAATTAATCTTGATGCTGTCAATTACTGATGTGGTGTGAACAAGTCATTTAAATGTTTTGGTCCTCAGTTTGCTTATTAAATTAAATGAGCTGTTTGACCTGTTATTTTGCAAATGACTACTGGGAGGACAAAATGGAAAGCAAATCATATAAATGTGCTTTATAAACCATAAAGTACTACATATATACAAGGAGAGTTATGACCGCTATTAGCTATCATAATCATTAAAAGAAGTATTGCTGGGAAGAGCTGACGCTGGAAACAGTATCACAGACCTACCCTTCTACACCCCCAACCCCCAGTGTTTTCCTTCAGTTTAAGGCCTCCGAAGCACACTTACATCCGTGATAGTATAGGCTACATAACCAAATTTACACTGTAGGCTTTATATTGGACTTAAATACTTTCTCATGAGCATTATTACACTTCTCCATACATCTTCCTTTTGATTAAGGGAGAAACTAACTATTTTTATATCCAAAATATTTTTTAAGTCTCCACCAAACATTTTTAAGAAAATTCCATCAAAATCCATAACTTGTATATTTTCTGTGGTTTGTTGAATATTTCTACCAAGTGCCACAACACAGATCTCAAAGTATGTTGCATAATGGTTAAGAACTCAGGCCCTGGAGACAGAATGTATAAATGTGAATTCTGTCTGACAACTATTTGTAATCTCAGACAAGTTGCTTTGCCTCTTTCTTTCCCAGTTTCTTATTCAGTAAAGTGGAAATAAAAATGACACCTCAGAGGGTTGGCATAAAGAGTATATTAATTCACAAAATATTAACAAAGAATATTCAAAATGCCTGAAATAATAGTTTGTTATTACACACACACACACCTCAAAACAATAACAACAACAACAACAACGAAAAACAGCCTCCATCCCAAACAAGCCAAGTGAAGAGCTGGATTCAGTCTTAGAAATGAAGCAACCACAGGAACAGATGTCTGGCATGATAATGGAAATAAAAAACAAGCAGATCATTTATTTTTGTATGCCTTCTATATGCCAGGAACTTTTTTTTAAAGGGGGGGGGGAGAGAGAGAGAGAGAGAGAGAGAGAGAGAGAGAGAGAGAATCTTTTTTGTAGATGGACACAACACAATGCCTTTTTTTTAATGTGGTGCTGAGAATCGAACCCAGGGCCTGCCCAATGCTAGGGGAGCGCTCTACCGCTGAGCCACAATCCCAGCCCCCCAGGAACTTTTTAATCCTCTACTAAACCAATCTTTCTTTTGCAGATGAAGAAACAAGATGTAGATAGAGCCTTGACTTGGACTCAGGCCCAGCTGATTCCAAGTTGTATTTCCCTACAATTCCATGTTGTTTTGGATGGATGAGAGAAACAGAGAGGGAGATGAACATGGAAGAATTCATGTATCAGAGTTCCACATACTTGGAGGACTTTTTGATATTGCCACATTTCCTTTGCAGAAATAGTATGTTGGAGGAAGGAAATCAAAATGCATAGTCCGAATGTCCAAGGAATAGTAAATGGAAGAATCCATATGGAAGAAATAGGAAGCCCACAAGTAAGATAGACCAAAAATGCTGAGCTGGGCTTTTGAAACAAAAGTGTCAATATCATAGACTTTTAACTCAGATCATTTGTGTTCTTTTGGCCTAAGCCAATCATGGAAACCCTATTTCTGCTTGCCTGAGACTGGCAATTCCATTATCCTCCTTTAGGGGTGAGCATGTGATGCTGTTTCAGCCAATAAAAACTTTAGGCATATCTACTGGCATGGGGCTTTTTGCCTGATAAAATGAAAAAAAAAAATATGACAAAGCCTTCCCTCTTTCCTTCTTGTTTAGGATACTGACCAGGTGAATATGTGGCATTTGACTGTGGCAGTATTTGGTGACCATGAAGGAACCATAAAAAATATGAGCATCCTGTGGAATAACAATATCTGACACTCATGTAGCCTTTGAGTATTGTTGCTAGTTGGAAAGTGATTCTTCATCTCATTTCATGTTTAAATAGTCCTGCGAACTGGTTAATATGTGCTCTGGAAGGATCTCAAAATCTGTAGATTCAACCCAAGTGACAGCCTAATGATAGAAATTAAGGTACCAAATGTTTCCAGATAGTTTTCTAACTAATCCTGTATGGAGTTTGGAAATCATTTCCAGGGTTGCCTCCGATGAGCTCATGAAAGAGGCTTTGAACTCCAGACCCTCTGAATGTTGAAAAGAAAATCAATTCATGCTCTGAAGCACAGGTTTGTGTTTTGTTCAGAAAAGAACATTGGGATGGTTAAAGACAAAAACGGCTAGGCAAAGCGATCAAGTGTACAAGTGCACTTGACGCGATTTAGGGGTCAATTACTAAGGAAATGCCAAAGCCTCCACATCACTTCAAAAACTTGGAGTTCAGGCCTTGGAAATCCACTCTCATAGAGATTTTATTGTCATTCATTTGGAGAAATTTCACTCTAGGGTTTCAGGGCAAATTTATTGTAGCTTTATATCATTGGAACCCATATTTCTACCTTCCAAGTAGAAATGATTTCATTCTATTAAGTCTTACGGAAAAAATCTACAAAATTAGTACTCATTGGATATAATTAGATGTTATAAGGTGGCCTTGACCTAAAAATTGTGGCACTTGTAATAAAGTAAAATAAGGGGGAAATAAATTTACTCAATACTTATCACATACCAGAATCCATATGCTGCATGATCTGACTCACCCGACAGCCTTATGAGATACTGTTATCAATAATCTATAAAAGTGAGTAAATTAAAAATTTAATGAAGCCAGTTTTCAATGTATGATAAACTAACTGGACTATCATTCTAAATTATTAGACTCCATTTAGAAACAAAAGTGTGCAAATCATTCAGTTAATTCAATTATTCAATTTTTAAAATTAAGTAAAATAACCTTGTTTTATTCCTCATTTAAAAAAAAAAAGACTCTACTGGCTGAATTAAAAAAAAAAAAGACTGTTAGCTAATTATTTTGAAACTGAACATCCGCAGCAGTGGAAAGGATCAGACAAGCTGGTTAAATGCATCTGGTTTGGGGGTATCTAATGTGATTATCCTTGTACTTCATTTTTCATGAAAGTCATTTAGATGAGTTACCTTATTAAATTATCCCCAAGTCCCATGAAGTATGAATTATTCACATTTTACAAATGGGAAAAAGTTTGGAAATATTAGCACGATGCCAAGTTAGAGAGCAAGAAAATGGAAAAGGCAGGACCCACATCCAAGTGTGTCTTGCTCCAAAGCCCATGCCTATCTTCTGCTCCTTGCTGTAATCACAGCATGGTTTTATTTTAACAGATGATAGGAAGAAATTCCTTTGAATTTTAAACCACAAAATGAACTGCTTCGCTAGATGTAGGATCTGTTAGACCATTTTTCTTAGATGAGAATTTTATGTATTTCCTATTTTGCTCCCTGAAGGAGTTGCTAAAGGAGCAAGGAGAGGGCTGTACTGTTAGTTCCAAGTGATGCTGCAGGATTGACCTCTTGGGCAACTGCTGCGGCTGTGTCCTCTGCAGGAGCACACATGTAGCATCACTTATGTATTTTTATTACTGTGGTGCTGCTGAGGATTGGGCCCAGGGCTTCACACATGCTAAGCATGGGCTCCACTACTGAGCATCCCCAGACCCATTGTTCTGGTTTTTTCAAGTTCTATTTTATGCTTTGTAATGACCTGATCATCAACAGAAACACCCAGTGCTCCCCCTTTCCCACCCACCAACCTCAAGCTTAGCATTATTATTTAAATAGGCAAATAGGCAGGCACAGCCTTGATCAAATTGGGCATTCATGTTAATCCAAAAAAAAAAAAAATGAGGGCTGAGGTTGTAGCTCAGTGGTAGAGCACTTGCCTTGCATGCATGAGGCACTAGGTTCTATCCTCAGGAGCACATAAAAATAAACAAATAAATATATTGTGTCCATCTACAAATAAAAAAAAATAAAGATTTGATGGGAATTGGTTTAAGATTTGAATTTAAGTCTTGCCTTGCCTCTTAATGAGTGACTTTGGGAAGTTACACAATAATTCTCAGCCTCAATTCCATTATCTAGAACAGTGCTTCTCAAACTGTATTTTTAAAATTTTCAATCCATTTGAGAAAAAAACATTTTTGTAACATACCTTAAAGTAAATTTCCAGGAAAATGACATAGGAAACAGACACATAAAAATGTAGACTCATTTATTTTAGATTATTATACTCAATAGGCAGAACAATTTTCTGATTGTTAATAGTTTCTAAACACCTACTCTCAGTTTCTATATCATCTCATCCTAGACTGGAAAGAGTCTCAAGTCTGCCCACACTTTAACAGCACTGATCTTTACAATGAAGGATGAAAACATCTTTCTTCTTTGGAGGGTGGTTATTAGAATCCAAATACATAATGTGTGTGAAGAGCTTAGAAAAAAATGCCTGGCACACACAAAACGTAAGAAAATGTCACTCTCTTCAATAAAATTAAACCTAGCACTTCCATGGAAATAGAACTAGGACAGTACAGAATCTCCTGGGCAAAGTGGGAACCAGGTAAAACCACAACTGAGAGTTGTCCCTCGACTTTGCATTTATGTCAATATTTTATCCTTTCTTGCTCCCTTTCCACCTCCCTCCTTTAAGTCTCTCTGTCAGTTCTCTTCCTGCTACCACCCTGATTTTAGCCTCATGGTGGGACAATATGTGCAACCAAGCAGGGGCAGATAATAAGGAACATCATCGACCCAACTTACAGTATAAAGTTCTGGTCGTAACCCAGTTTGTTTGCTGTTTGTTTCCACAAACCTTTTGGCATGGAAATTTGTGAGCCAGATTGGTGACCATCCAGATCTCTTCCTTAACTGTTATTTGTCCTTGGCAAGTCACATAATGCTCCGGGCATTAGTTTCCTCAAGTATAAAACGGAGGACAAGTAATAAATACTTCATAGAGTTGTTACAATGATTAAATGAGCTGATAAACACCAAGAGCTGAGTATAGTACCTGGGATATAGTAAGCAACCTACTCAATCAGTGTTAACATCATTATCATCAGCAGCATCATCAGCATCATGAGGAATCTCTTGGGTCCTTCAGCCTCTCAGCTCCTGCTCAGTCTCCATACAGCAGAACTAATTCTGAATGGCCTCCTAGAGAAACAACTTTCCAAACAAAGTCTCCTACCCAGGAGAATCCCAGTCACATCATCCACTTGACTGAGATCCAAACTTTAAGATTCAATTTCTACTTGGGGAGATTCTCCTTTTACCTGAGTAATTTGTACCAGGAATAATTTTATGTTACATGAGAATCTTCCCCCTACCTGGAAGTGACTTGACTATGTAGGTCAACTGTCTGCATGTCCCTACTACAGCTCTCACAGAACTTGTAATATAACTTATAATACATTTTGATATTGATAGGCAGAAACCATTTCCTTACAGCAGCTTTTGTATCAGACATATAGTACCACAATGATGCTATATAATAAGCCACCAGAAACCACACAACAAGTAACATTTATTATCCATGCACATGGTGGGTGTTTTAGGAGGCTTTGTTGATCTTGGCTCAGCTAAGCAATTCTTCTGGAGTCAGTCAGACTTGCTTATATCTCTGGGGATTTGCTGATTATTGATCGGTGTCAGATGGGCTATAACCTGAATCTTGAATGCCTCCCAAAAGCACATATGTTAAAGATTTTTTTCCCAAAGTGGCACTATTGGGAAGTGGTAGAGTAGAAGGTGGGGCATAGGGGGAGGTCTTTAGGTCATTGGGAGGGTTTACTTTTGAACTATCTTGAAGGGGTAGTAGGACTCCAGGCTACCCCCACCATGTGTCCATGAAGTAAGGAGTTTTGTTCTACCATAAGCTCCTGCCATGATATGCTGCCTCGCCAGGCCCTAAAGCAATGGGGCCATTTGATCATGGAAACCTCCAAAACTATGAGCCAAAACAAATCATTTCTCTACAGAAATTAATTATCTCCAGTATTTTGTTCTAGTGACAGAAAGTTGAATGAAACAGATGGACTAAGCCAAGGTGACTTGGTTCTGTTCTATATATCTTTTAACCCCCAGAAGACCAACACAGACCTGAACTCATGACCATGACAGAGGCAAGAGCAACTGGAAACTCATAAGTGCTTTTCTGGTCTCTGCTTGTACCACATTTGGTAATATCTCATTGGCCAAAGCAAGTCACAAGGCTGAGCCCAGAATAGGACTGGGAAGGCATGACTAAGGTAGATGACAGTGGGCATGGATAGTGTGCTCATTCAATGTTTAATTCTGCCCTCTCCCTATTCTGTTCCCTGTGTTCTTTTCCCTACTTTATCAGGAAAGCTACTTGCTGATTCAGATACCAATTCAGGGTCTTATACTAAGCCAAGATGTTATAGAATATGCACTGCAGGATTTGGTTTGTTCATTTTTTAAAATGGAATGTGTAGAGTAATTTTTTCTTTTTCTTTTCTTTTCTTTTTTCCCCCCTCCTGGGCTGAAAAGTAGCAACAGAAAACAGATTCATTTTTAATAATGGATATATGAACATTTCATGTCATAAACCCTAAGATAGTTCATAATTCCTATTGGGACCAGTCTTCATCCCGGGGTATTATGATATTCTCAACAAATGAATTTAACATTCAAGGAATAATACTAAAATAGCTACTTATTAGAGTTGAATGCTTTTCTTATAAAACTTGCAAAATATAAAATGAACTTCCCTACTGGAGGTAGACTCTAGGGAGATTTCCTGTTTTAGGAATTTGATATCTTCCTCTATTTTCCTTTCAAATAAGAGGAGGGGAAAGCACTATATTTTTCCTTTCTGAAATGTGTTTCCTAACTAAGTAGAGAATTGCTATTTACATTTCTTGAGGAGGAAAATTGTTTTAATTTGCACAAAACTTCTTAGGTGACTTCTTAGACAAAGAGAAATATGATATCCCTCTATTATCAGTTAACTTGCTAGTTAGTGACTTCATGGAAGGGTTTCCTGAAAAAACATCACTGATTTCAGAAAGGATTCCCTTTTACTTTAAGGGCAAATCCAAACCTCCTCATCTTACTTGCAACAGAGGAGCTGCCTGAGCATATACATGATTCCATGTGGCAATGGGAGGCCAGGGTCTTTGTCTAGACTGGAGTTTGCTTGCAGTTGATTTTGCCTCATTATTTGTGATGAATAGGGTCCGATGGCTAGTTCCTCCTGAAGATGTGTGAAGTAAGTCAACAGAAGTGGGTAATGGAAGGAACATGATTTTGCACAGAGCCTGTCCCCATGTTTATGTCACTGACCTCACACTCTTCCATAGAATTTGAACTCCATAGTCAGACTGCCTTAAGTTGGTATTTTAACTAGACCATTTACAAACTCTATGATCCTAAAATCTTGAAATTATTCTGTGAACTTGGGGTTATTCATGTGTAAAATGAGAATATATTTCTCAAACCCACAGTGATAACTGACATGTAGAGAGTCACTAAATAAAACTCCTTACCACCCCCATTTCATCCCCGGTTCCTTTCTTTCTCTGTGCTCCCACTTTCTAACCCCTTGCTTCTTGGTCCTCTTTTCTACCTCAAGCCTCATAGGCATTGCTTAATCAGGAGAAAGTGGGAAGGCGGGACTAAAGAGCTAAATCTCTCCAATTTGATGCTGAAATTTTCTGAAAACATGTCTATAGAGAAGCACTAATGTGTTTACGTGAAGAAAACCAGAAGAAAGGATAAGGGACATGGTATTTCATCTGGGAGAGAAAGAGTGTGGAATTTTAGTTTTTCACTGGCATGAGACCCAGACTTTCAGTGAGAGAGGCAATGAGACTGATATGACTTTGATTTTCATGGAAATTATCATTTGACTTTGATCTTGAGAGAATGTCATTGAGCCAAGTTCGGATGTTTAGGTTTCAGGGGAGGGAGTAGAAGTTGTGAGAGAGAATAGATGAGAAAAGCAAAGTAGATTTCATTTGGAGAGGAAGTGTGTGTGTGTGTGTGTGTGTGTGTGTGTGTGTGTGTGTGTGTGTGTGTGTTTTCATGCGCGTCTGTGCCTGTGTGTGCAGCAACTGGGGTGGCAGAAGCAAGGGATAGGGAATTCCCTTTTGCCCCCAGGAATTCAGGTTTAAAACAGAAGACTTAGAGAAGCTGAAAGAAGGCTGTTTTTAATTCCATCAGTTCTGTGCTAGTTATAAACACTGGAAAGAAAATGGGATTGAAGAGTGTCTGGTAAAACAGGCATTGCAAACCTTTTATTATCATATTTGTGGCTTCTTGGTTATGACTTCAATGCCATCTTTTAGGATGTTGCTTACTTAAAGCACCTGTGTAATTTTAGATTAATTTTTTTTAAAAAATAGTATTCCAAATATATCTCTTCTCTCTTCAATTAATTTTCCATGTAAATATATCATTTCCTTGCTGAAGAAATTCATACTTTGAGAAAACAGTTCAAATATTTTCACAATCAACAAGGCAAAATAATATGAATATAAAAGCAAAGCATTGTAGGAGCAGGGAATTCCGCAAATGTCCTACTCCAGGCTGGTCACAACTGGCTGTGATTTTGAGGGAACTCATTAACTTCTCTGAGCCTCAACCCCTTCATGTGGACTACATGGAAGGTAAAGGTCATTTCAACTCTAAAAATTCACATCATAATTAGTTTTCAACTAAATATAACACTGAGAACAAAATTAATATGAAATATAATAAGACTATCCACCTCTTAGCACTTGTGGATCTTATCTCTATAAGCAAATTAACTACTCCAAACTCCAATTTCTTCATCTATAAAATGGAATTATATTATCTATCCCATTAGGTTTGTGTGAAGTTTGCATGAAAAAGTGTTTGCAAAACATTTTGCACAGTGGCTGAAACTTAGTAAATGTTCCAAGGATGTAGATTTAAAAAGAAACGCTGTTACACTTCAGTCAAATCACCCTCCATGGTACACGGGAGTCACTGTGGTCTCTCCTGTATTCAGATAAATAATGTAAAGCAGAGTTAGCAAAATGAACATGAGGGTAGTGACAAGAATGAGGAATAAATCTAGCCAGGCTCTGTTCCAAATGTTTTATCTGTATTAACTCATTTCAGTCCTATAAGGTAGAAAAAATTATCAACCCCATTTTAGAGATGAGGACGCTGAGATGCACAGTGGTTAAGCAACTTGGTCAATGCCACACGATTAAGAAAGAACGCCTTCTTTCCACTGTCATTAGCCAAAGTAGAAACTGACACTATCCCCTAAGTGTCTGGGGGTAGAAAGAAAAAGGAAAGTAAAAAAAGGAAAATCCCTCCTATTCTAGCCTTTTGGGGTTTTTCTAGTATGCTCAGAACGTTGTCTGAAACAATGGAGGCACAAGCGTGAGTCAACTCAAAAAGTTCCATGCCAGCATCTTGCCACCTGGTGCTAATGAACACACACAAGGAGGTTTAACATTTGTCAGGCAACGTTAACTAATGCTGCCCCCGGCACCGTGATTGTGAGTGGAGCTGCGCTGCGGCTCCAGCAAGCAGGTGGCGGAAATGTTTAATGAAGATTGCATTCAGATGATAGCTTTTTGGTGTATTTTATGATGAGATTTGCCAAAGGTTCAAAACCTTTTCCAACTGGCTCACTTATCCTCAGGGCTAATAGGAGAGCTTGCTGTACAGGAAGAACTAAATATAAATTGCATTAGAGCCACCCCCACGTCAGAGGACTGACTCAGAATGTTAATGAATAAAGCTTCTGCAGTGCTCTTTATGAAAGAAAATTGATAGGAGGCAAAATATGGGCTCAGAAGACCAATTTTGACCAAAGAGTATTGGCATAGATTAGAAGACATCTTATCTACCTGGCAATGAGAAAAAGCACTCAGAATTAAGAATTATAGACACCTGGTTGCATGTGTAAATAAACAAGTGAACTTATTGAAGGATTGGATGTTGTTCAGGGAGTTAAAGAAAACGGTGAATTGCTTTCTGTACTGAGAGGAGAAATGTATTAATGCTAATGCTGGGAGCTGAACTATTGAAAAATGGTTTAATAACAGTGGAACAATTCATGATTAATTCCAGGGAAATAGACTGGAGAGGAAAAAACAATTCTGTTCTGTCTTGTGTACCTCAGAAGGTCATGCTAAATGTATATGTTAATTTTTTTTTCACCCATGGGTACAGCAAACATTTTCAAGTTCAATTAAATATATATGTGCTAAAGAAGAAAATGAGACAAGCAGAAAGGATCAAAAACCTACATATATATGTGTGTGTGTGTGTGTGTGTGTGTGTGTGTGTGTGTGTGTGTGTGTCTCCAGGCTTAGGAGGTAAAATTTGCCTTGTAGTACTGTCAAAAGCCTTAAGATTTTTAGTAATGTTTTCTAGTTATTCACTTGCTTGAGAAGAAAAAAATTTGTATTCGAAATTCTGTTTTCTCAGCAATCACTTTCATTCACTACCATTTTCTTAGTCTGCATATCCACTTTTTGTTGGAATTTAGAAACTTGTTTTCTAGCCATAGTTCAACATTTTCCTGTTTTTATTTTTCCCTGATGAAATGTTTCAACTTTCTTTCTCATATTCCAAAAGGATAATGAGTGGCCATTTTATTAGTGAGGATGCAGCAAATTAAATCCAACTTCTCTAACTCTCTAAAGATAAGAATATTTAAAGCATTTTGGGATATGCAAGGGATATGCAAGGCTTGGAGGATGCCAAAATGATTTTATATTTACACCACCAACTCATCATCCACTGGGCCTGGCTTTTCATTTGAAACAAAAAAATGTTAATTTATACACCATTAATTAAATGCACACAAATACTAGTATGGGCAAGAACACAACTATGGGCATGATCCAACTGTATTCCCAATTACTCATGCTATTTTATGGGAAGCAGAAGTGATACAGAGCTATGTACAATACAAACCCCTTAAATATTTTAGTTTAGAATGTCCTGTTTGATTTTTATTTGGAACTGTGAAATTTACCAAAATGAGATATGAACTTTTAAGAACTTATTTGGCACCTGCTGTATGCAGAGCTCTAGATGCCAAGGTACATTATAAGGTATGATAGGATTAGCCAGTAAGTTGTGTATCTGCTGGGAGATGAAGGCGATCAAAAGGATAGATAAACTGCACTTCTGTGCTGCTATCTAAAGAGAGCCAGGCAAGAATAGATCAATTCATATCAAATAACTACCACAGACTAAGTTTTTGGTGGTAAGGCAATGAGGTGGCAGAGCAGGATTGTTGGGTGAAATGCCTCTTCACTCTAGACATGAAGGTTTACGGTCTATGGGTCTAAGGAATCATTTCAGGTCTCCAGAAAATTATATAGAGGAAAGCCCAAGAAAGGCCATGACTTTCTGGTTCCAGGATGTGTCATGGTGAGTGACTTGTCAAGGTCAGAGTGTAACAGCAGGACAAAGGCTAAGATTCCCTCATTCACTGAGAAGACAGGATCCTGGTCTCTGGAATTGCTATTTTTTAATATTTCTCTCAGTTCCTGATTAATGTGCTGTTTTGACTGTGGCCACCAAAGAATAAATCAATTCCACTGAATTGAGTAACTGAGGTTTAAAACTACAGACATACACCAGGCCAGCCAATGTCCCCATCGTATCAAACAACTCACTCTTCATCACACACTCCATGTATATTTTTTAGAGCTGCCATTCAGCTGGAATGCATTAGTTTGATAGTGCAAGTTATTTAATTATTAAAACATTTTTGTACCAGTTGCTAAATAGTTGCATCTCTGACCTCCATTCCATACCCAAAGCATCACAAGAGCCACTTAGACTTCTCCCCAGTAAGTCCTCATGATTGGGTTAGTAAAAGGAATACAGTCATAGCTTTCTAAGACCCAGCTTCAGCATTTATCCTGATTGGTCAGTTCATTTTCATAGGCTAGCCACTGGCTCAGAATATCCCTCAGAAGCCAAAGTGCTTTCTCAGCAAGCTGAATTTATACACCTGGTCATGGCTGCTGTGCTTTCCTTCCACTTTATATATCTTTATGATCCACTGTAACTAGAAACACAGAAGAAAAGGAATTCTGGGAAATATAATTCTGTCCAACCAAGTGGACCCATTACAAAACCTTCATACCTTGGTATAAAGGCTCAGATCAAGTGCCAGCTTCTCCATGTATTCTTTCATCTCTCCGCCCAGGCCAGAAAGTTCTCATTCCCTTCTCAGAGTCCCCAAGATTCTCTTATCAAAACCACATGATTGCATTTAGCATATTCTTACCATTTTAATTATAAGCCTGCTCACTCTATATCCACCATTAGACTGCAAGCTCCTTCAAGTTGGGATCTGAAGGTATTTATACTGCTAGAAACATTAAGTAGTCTGTAAAAGTTCATGAAATGAAAGACAGAAGAAATAATTAACTGACCTAGCACAGAGGCGCTCTAGGAAACAAGATGGAAGGTAGAGTATGAGCCATTTATTATGGTATAACAAATTATACCTAAAATTTAGCAGCTTACATAACAGTTGTTATTTCACAGTTTCTGAGGGTCATGAGTTTGGAAGTGGGTAATCTGAGAGTTCTGGATTATGGTATCTAATGAAGTTGAAGTCAAACTATTGGCTAGGATGATTATAGTCTTAAGAAGAAGCTGAAGGATTAGCTTTCAAGCTCACTAATGTGGCATTTGGTGAGAGGCCTCAGTTTCTCCTCACATGGGACTCTCCAAGCAGCTGCCTACAATTTGACCCCATGCTTCTCTCAAAGAAAGCTCTGGAAGAGAGACAATGCCCCACTGCTTTCTATGACTTATTTTCTGAGTCATACACTGACAATTCTACCTCATTAGAAGTGAGTCACTAGGTTTAGCCCACATCCAACAGGAGGAGAGGATTGCATAGATCATGAATACCATGAAGCATCAGGTCTTCTTAGTGGCTGTCTTGCAATGGATTGGAAGACGGAAGGTTCTAGGGAGGAAGACCATGCTATAGAGCTCTTTAGTTCACCTCCATAAATTCAATTCACTTCCTACTACTTAGTATGTAAAGTCATGTTCTTTATATTTTTCCTTTATTCACTTTAAAAAAATTTTTTATGAAGTCTGCTCAATAAAAATAGGCCTTGACTATCAAGCCAAAGATTGGGTTTTGTGGAAACACCGTTGAAGGAGAACAAAGAGAAGAAATCCAATTTGGATCTAACCTTTCTCTTTTTTTAATATTTATTCTTAAATTTTAGGTGGACACAAATCTTTATCTTACATTTATGTGTTGCTGTGGATTGAACCCAGTGCCTCATGCATGCTAAACAAGCACTCTACCACTGAGCCACAACCCCAGCCCTGGATCTAACCTTTCTTTATTAAAATAATTTTCTTTGCTGCAGCCAACTTTGATTTGGCCTCTGGAAAATCCCAGTGAGCAAAACAGAACAATTCTGATTTCACACATGCACCTCCAACCCCAAGTTTGTCTCATTGAAATGGATATTATAACTTGGTCTAGACAATTCCAGACTAGTTCTACAGTGTTGGATAATAGTAAAAGATATTTGTTGAGTCTCTAATATAGATGATAATTTATTGAGCACTTAATAAACACCAAGCACCAATCAAAGGGCTTTATATGTATTATCACACTTAATCTCACAGCAGCCACAGAGGTAGATACTACTGTGTCCCCATTTTTCACACAGGATTAACCTGAAGCTTAGAGATTAGGTGACTTGTCTAAGGTTACACAGCTGGTTAGTGCTGACCAGCACTGCATTGCCTTGACCACCTGCTGCCACTGTACTTCTGGCAGACACATGAGGTACAAGGGTAGGTGCCTGAGTTCATTGCTCACTCTTCTCCGCCACCCTTGGAGGTAATTGTTATTATCCCATTTCATGCATGAGAAACTGGAGTTCAAAGAAGATGTTGCATGATTTGTCTTTTATAGTTAGTATAATATAAGCCCTGGATGCAAGCCCCACAACTAAATCAAAAGTCCAAGCTGCTTCACCACCTTTATTGCCTTCTAATTTAGTGGTTTCCAAACTGTGGACCACTAGCCATTAGGTGCTTAGAGAAGTCAATTATAGGTAGCTCCTAAACAGCACTTAAAGTACCAAAGTAGAATAGAATGGAAGGGGGGAGGGAAGAAAATATGAATAAGCATCCCACATAGTGACAGTAAGCATTGATAAGTGAAAGTTTTATTTCAGTTAGGTATATATTTGTGTGTGGCTGTGTGTGTATGAAAGTGAAAGAGAGTGAGTGTCAGGATGTCAGATGCATTTCTTGCCTTGGTTGCCATTCAAAAGCAACCAAATGCCTCTGCTCTGTGTCACTGCCAGTAGCTCACCCTCAATGAACATGCTTTATTCAAACCTCAAAATTGTAGTTATAATTCTTGATCCACTTCCTTGTGCCCTTCCTATAAAAATATAATTATTAAAGAAAATATGTAACTGGTTAACCAGGACCCTACTAACTAGGTTTGTGACCTTTGGCCAGTTGCTTAACCTCAGGCTGGGTGGTATAACCTAAGCATATCTCCTGTACATCTTCTTTTCCCCACTCTGAAAGTGGGATAATCACGTGCTCACAGGTTATTGCAGGGGTTGAATGGCACCATATGAACTACTTAACACAGCCCAGCACAGTGATTGTTCAATAAGGGGCAGCTATTATTGTTTCTGCCTAGACTGGAGGAATAAAAAAAAAATCAGACACTCAAGTTCCAAAGTGAGAGAGGAAATGTATTCTTTTTCAGTCTTGAATCTTTCAACATGAAAACATAAAAACTAGGTTTGCATTCTTCCAATTCATTTATTCAAAACATTGATTGAATACCTACCTTGTGCCAGAAACTGGGCTTATCTATAATGGCATGCTAAGAGTTTTTTAAAGGTGAGATCCAAATTTATAGACACTTCTTAAAGTTGGGATGTATGAGAAAAGCAGACTGATAAATCACCCTGGTACTTTATTTTATGATTGTGGACAAGAGTGATCATCACTTGACTCTTACACCTAAGCTCTGTCACATGAACCTCAGTGATAATAGCCTCATTTTTTAAAGTCATGTCCACCTGGCATCCAATTAATTGAATCTGAGGTCTCCACTTTCCATTTTTATAGCTTGGTTCTTTCTCTCTACATGCCACATTCGAGAGGATTGATTTTTCTTTGTGCATTGTCTTTTCTACTCTCCAATTCCCAGGTCCCTCTTTTACTCTCTCACCCCCTCCCTCCATCACTGATTCTCCTCCAGTGTTTTGCCAATTATCTCTGGCTCTGAGCTATGGGACTCACTTTTTTTTTAATAGACATTTCCAACGAGAGGTGGGTTAGCAGGAAGAAAAAGCAAAGTGTGGGTCTTAGGAGAAAAGCCCACACAATATACCAGGATACTGATTTCTAACTCTTTACCATACACCCTTGGTTTTGTCAGGGGGTTCTGGTTTTACCACACACACACAAAAAAACAATTGTCCATATTTAAAGTGTGTGCAGATAATTTAACACTACAGCCCAAAGAATCATACTAGAGCAGGACCTCAAAGATGATAACAACGTGGTGATATTTTACCCTGTGTTTATAATTAAAAATCACTATTTAAAATTTACACCATGATTTTCACATATATTTTCTTTTATTTCCCATATTGATTTTATATTTCCATTGACTCATTAGACCAGTGAGAACAAGGATTGTTTGATGTAGCAAGAATCCCATAAGGTAGAGAGCAGGTAGTTGATTGTCATTGTCTAGACAGAGAAACTGAGGCTCAGAGAGTGCACTTTGCCCCATATCACTTTACCAGTAAAGGGAAAAGTTAATATTGGGATCTGAAACTTTTACACCTGTGCTTCTCAGCCTGTGCCTGAATTCCAGACATGACTGGAATGGCACCACCTACACTATGGCACCACCTACACTATGGGTCCTGGCTGTGCCACAGTATCTCAGGAGAGCCTATTTAGCACTGGAGGTGGGACCACAAGCAGTCCCACAATGGTGGGGAAATAGACCTCTAGGTAGAATTTTCCAGAGAGCTTTACTAATGGACAAAAGATGGACATTGTTCCTTATCAGCATATATTAACATAATTGTCACATCATTTCACTGTGATTGTAGAGATTCAGTTCTAGAGAATCTGGATCCCAATTTTTCAATAGATTCAGGACAACCCAAAGTGCCTAGTGAGTCCCCAGGCATGATGTCTCTGCCCATCAGTATGTAGTGCTAGCTGTTCAGTTATGGCAATTCCCTCGAGGACCCTACATGACGGCTTGCCTTTGATCTAACATTGGAAGCATGTCCCCGAAAGCCAGAAATCCCAGAGAAGGTATCAGTACCTTGCCAAGGTGGAGTCAGGAGAAAATAATGTGTGCCACTTGCCATGACCCTAGGCCACTGATAGTATAGATAAGCTCCCAGTGGTGAAGAATAGAGCTAGACTACCTTACCATGAATTCTCTGGCCACAAACACACCCAGGAGAGAATTCACATTTTGAGCAACAGGCAAGGCTGAGATATGCAGGCTGCATACCCCATAAAGATCTTTCCACTGAGATCAAGTGGCTTTGAGTGGAAGAGGCACTTCACAAACTACAGCCACATGATGGAGAGATAAAAGGAGAGAAGTCGACTGAATGGTATACTGTTAAGCAGCTTCCCTTATTTCTCCCCTAAGCAGAAATCAAGAAGCTGTTCCACAGCCCTACCTGGCCCCAAATCCCATCAACATGGTTTTTATAAGTGGAGATAAGGACAGAAACTCCTCAGATAAATGGATCCTCCTTGACCCAAGATCCCTCCAGGAGTCTCATTCTGGAGGATTTTCTCATGGGCCTATAATGGGGCCCAGAAGCCCCCCTCCATTAAACTGATTTGTGACTATGCCGTGTATAGGCTGAGGAGCTGGCAAACTTCAAGTCATGCTATAAACAACCCAAAGATAGAAGAGAAGAAATGATTGCCACAGACCATAATCTCAAACCTAAATGTGCTCATAACTACTGGGTTCTAGAGATCTTCTATTCCCAGGATTCTGGATAAAGGGTGCTTTGCTCTCTGCTGCTTTAACTTGACTCTGACACAGGAAAGTTATAATTTTAAAAATTCATTAAACTAAATGTAGACATAACTGAACTTTAAGAGACCTCAGTGCAAAACGTATCCTCATTACAGGGAGAAAGCCATTTTGTTCTGCTTTAAATTCAGCCTAAATCACCTTAGTAGGGATCTATGACATTTTGTATCATTTACCCCCAGAGAAAAACTTTGATCATTTATTACTTGGTAAATAATGTTCTCTTAGTCAGTTTGGGCTATTAAAACAAAATACCATAAACTAAGTGGCTTATAAACAATATAAATTTATTTTTCTCAGTTCTGGAGGCTGGAAATCCAAGAGCAAGGCATTGGAGACAGGGTGTCTGGTAAAGGCCCACTTCCTGGTCATAGACAGCTGAGCCCTCACTGGCAAAAGGCAAGGGAGTGCTCCTTTGTAAGGGCGCCAACCCTGCTCATGGGGCTACTCTGTCATGACTTCATCACCATTAGGTACCACCTCCAATCTTCAGCCCATTGGTGATTAGGTTTCAACACCTGAATGCTGGAAGACACAGATATTCAGTCTATAGCAAGTGAGTAAAAAAACAAAACCAGGCTTCTTGATGCCTTTACCACTATCAGCGTGGGCATCAACAAATCATAGATTAGGGGTGTTCACTGATGAGTTAAGCTAGCTTTAGCCCTCTTGACACTTTGCTGATACTGTCTTCTGGCTTTGTTCATTAGGGGGACCTATGAACTATTTTGAGATCTGGATACAATGAAGAGCCAAACTTAGCAGCGACTCCTTCTCTGTGCTGAAACCTTTGTCCCCTTGCCTTTTGATAGACTTAGTGGATCGATTTGTCCTGTGCCAGTTCTTAAAGTGGTGCCTCTTGGGCCAGTGAAGTCCAAGGGATGCTTCCCTTCTGTGTGTCACATGGAACAAACACTAGTCTGTCTGTATTCTCTCTTACATTTTAAAATGATATCAGATTAATTTCAATTTGACTGAAAACTTTGTAAAGGAGAAAATCCAATACTGACTTGCTATGGAACAAAGGGTGTTGAACTCTTTTAAAGTAAAGAAGATGGTAACTATGTTTAGGTTGTAATTTTGAATCTCATGTGAAACTAGTGTCATCTTGTTTTGATTTTTTTTCTTTATCCCAATGCCTGAAACCTGGAGGTTAGAGAAAATTAAGATTTTTCTATATGAAAGTGTTCTCTGCCCAAAATGAGCCTCCTATCTTTACACACATCCATATCTTACTGAGAAAAGGAAATAGGAAAATGACTTTTTATTTTTGTATACATTGTACATGTTTGGTCATGTCTTGAAACTTATCTCAAATACCATTGTTTTTTTGTTTGGGATAGTATCTAATCTAAATAAGTGGCTGGCTTTCCCATAGTGAAGAACAATTAATTTATTTGTGTCTTCTGCTAGGGTTTCATTTATTTTATTTTTATTTATATATCTATTTATTTGTTTGTTTATTTGTTTATTTTTGGTACTAGGGATTGAACCCAATGACATTCAACCATTGAGTTACAATCCTAGTCCTTTTTATTCTTTATTTAGAGACAAGGTCTTCCTGAGTTGCTTAGGGTCTCACTAAGTTTCTGAGGCAGTTTTGAACTTGCAATCCTCCTGTCTCAGCCTCCAAGTTGCTGGGATTACAGGCAGCTAGGATATACCACTCCTGGCTCTCTTAATTTATTTTGATAATAAAAATCCTTACTACCTCCCCACGAGGGAAAAATAAAATTGAGACTGATACTTTGAGACTTCCTACTCTCCTCCCAGCTTTGTATTCATTCACTCTTCAATACTTCCTACAATCCAAGTTTATTGTTGAAGGTTACAGCACTCCAACCTGAATACTACCATCTTCAAGTTACAGATGAATCACTTTGTCTCTTTAAATTTAAGACATCATTAACTGTTAAATGCACAGGATTTTATGTATTGCTCTTCAGAAAACAATGCAGCCAATGGTAATTAGTGATAATTATAGGACACATCCTGATTTCAGAGCGAGCATAATGTGAAGATGCCAGTGTCTTAGAATTGATGAAGGGGTTAACTGCAAATGCAGAAAAATGAAATGATTTTCCCAGGATTAGAAATGTGTATATGTTTAGAATGATGATGTGAACTATAAAAAGAGACAGCAACCTCCTCCTTTTCCCTGTAAAATTGAAGATAACATTACCATTTAGATGCATGACTGTTTGAGTAGCTTGGACTTCAGTTTGCTAGTTTACAAAGTGGTAATAAATGACAGAATTGTGTTAGTTCTCTTCTCATGGACGTGGGCTAAAGAAGAGAACCTCCCTCAAGAAACAGACATTGACTCTACCTCGTGAAGGAGGAAGGAAACTCTTGCTCACTGAAAGAAGCTTCAAAGTTGCAAGAGACACAACACAGTTGCATTGTTTTCTCCAGAAGAGTGATTTCAAAGCCTACCCACAGAAATATTTTAATATTCTTAGAACCAGAGAGGCACATAATATTGACTTTGCTGTTGTATGAGGGAACACATGCACAGTCGCGCTAAATTCTCAAAAAATCAATGATTCTCAATCCTTCTTGAGGGAACACATGTATGTGCTTGCCTATGTATATGCCTGTTTTCACAACATCACCATTAACATTACACATGTTCAGTTTCAGAAATGTTCTTTTAAGACCATACATTATATGTTCACATTACTTCCTTCCTATCATTAGGTGCTGTGGGTTATGGTTAATCTCTCGTGTATATTTTATCTTATTTCTATAGCTAGATCCTTGTTTCTTAAATTATAATACAGGTATCCCCAGGACTGTGCTGATGTCTCAGGGGAAATAGGGATCCATAACATAAATATGGACTCCTCCTCTTCCTCTTCCTCCTCTTCATCTTTTTCTCTCTCTCCTTCCTGGATACCATGAGATGAGCACATTTCCTCCACTATTTCCTTTGCCATGATGTTCTGAGTCACCTTGGCACCTTAGCAGCAACGGAACTAGCTAACCATGTACTGAACCTCTAAAACCAAGAGCTCAAAATACATCATTTTTTCTTCTCCAAGTTCTAATCAGTGTACTTAAGTCACAATGATAAAAAAAAAACCTAACAGAAAATCATATCCAACATGTATTTTTTGAAAAAGCTCAGTTGGCTTCACTGTACAATTCTACCAAACATTTAAAGAAGAATTAATACTAATGTTATATTAATTCCTTCAGAAAATAGAGGTGTAGGAGATACTTTTCAACTTAACTCATATTATGAATTCAGTATTACCTATATACTAAAACCAGACAAAGAAATAATAAGAAAACTACAGAACAGTGTACTTTATAAACATAGCCCCCAAAATTCTTAACCAAAGGACTACCCATTGAACTCAGCAATGTCTAAAAAGGATAAAGTAACCTGAGGAAAAAGAGAAAAAATAAGTGATTGTTTCAATACATAAAAAAGTCATAGTATAAAGTAGTAACTTCATATATGGTCAAAGTTCTGAGCAAACTAAGAATAACAAGGAATTAAGGGTGTCTTAAAGAAAAGGTCAAACAGAAAACAACAATGAAAGATTACAGCTAATATTTGTGATGGTGAATTTCTTAATGTGTTATTCCTAAGATCAATAAATATGCCAAGATATTTATTCTTAAAATTTGTGTACAATATTGTGCTAAAAGTTCTAGGCAATGCAATAAGGAATTAGAAATAAAAAATAAGATTGGAAAAGAAGAACCAAATTTTTTTTTATTTGCACATAACATATTCATATCTAAAGAAAATGCTTAAGAAGTCTAAAGCTACTAGAAACAAATGTATTTGGCAAGGATACAGGATACAAAATCAATATACAAAAATCAATTTTGTTTCTGTATACTATCAGTGAAAATTTAGAAAATTAGATTAAAAAACCTTTGTGTAATAGTATCATAAAATAAAATATTTGTAAATATTTTCAACAAAAATCTGCAAGACTTGCAAAGTGAAAGCCACAAAACTTTGCCAAAGGAAATTTAAGACATACACAAATAGAGATATATCATGTTCATGGATTGGAAAACAATATTTTTAAGATCTCAGTTCTCCTCAAAATGATCCATAGATTAAATGCAATACCAACTAAAATCTTTGTGAGCTTTTAAAAAGATATGAATGGCAAAATTCTAAAATTGATATCAAGTGGCAAAGAATTTAGAATATCTAAAATGATTTTGTAAAAAGAACAAGGTTGGAAGTTTTGCACTATGTCATTTCTAGATCTATCATAAAGCCATAGTAATCAATATAAAGTGATATTGGTGTAATTACAAATATGTAACTCAGTCTGGACATGGTGGTGCATGCCTGTAATCCCAGAGACTTAGGAAGCTGAGGCAGGAGGATTAAAAGTTCAAAACAAGCCTCAGCAATTTAGCAAGCTCCTAAGAAACTTAGCAAGACTCTGTCTCAAAATGAAAATATAAGAAGAGCTGGGAATGTTGATCTATGGCTAAGCAACCCTGGGTTCAATCCCCAGGACTAAAATACATAAATAAAAAAATAAATAGGTGAGACTGATCAGAAACTTAATTAGAGACCAATCCCACTCCATACTTAGTAGGGCCTTTGACTTCAAATATGCTTTGGATTGCTTTGAAATGCTGATTCCCTGAGGTCATCATGTCTCTCTATTATGCAGAAACCTTGCTGGCCCTGGATCAGTTGTGTTGTAGCCACAATTTCATAGGCCATAAGAAGTATCTATCAATTTTTTACTTCCTCTTATTATGGAATTTAAAATTTTCAAACTAGTAATTAGAAAACATTATCCAAACCTTAACCTGATAAATAAACCTAAACTAGATAGATAATCCCCATCTCAAATCACTCCCCACTCTTCCAATAATATATAAGTTTTGTGAGATAGTATTATCTGTTTTCTTCACTGATGCATCCTCAGCAACTAGAAAAATACCTGACACATAGTACATACTTAGTATATAGTGATGACTATGAATTAATTTTAGTGTAAGATCATCCCAAGAGAACCAAGACAGCTGTCCTAATTATAAGAATTGACATAATTTCTCCCATTTTCCAAATTGTCACCCAGATCCATATTTTATCAGGAAGAAGACATTGATTTAATAGCTTTATCAGAGATCAAATGAATTAAACAAAGCAGTTAATTTTTATAGTAATAATAATAGCAAGCTCTTCTATAGCTTTATATCAACCTGTTATGTATATTAACTGGTATACTCCTTCTAACCACCCTATGAGGGAACTATGAATATCCTCAATTCTACAGATGAGAAAATTCAAATCATGGAGAGTTTTAGTAATTTGCCCAAAGTAACATAATTAAGTCACAGATTTAGAATGGAATCCACAATCTTGTTCTAGAATGTATATTTTTAACCACTCCATCCATACTATTCAACTTTTACTGTGTCCACAAATTGTCTGGATGAAAATGTCTTTGAAAGGCAGATTGTATTTCAACAGACCTGAGATTCTTTGTTTCTGATAAGCTCCCAGGTGCTGCCGCTGGCCTAAGAACTACTCACTGATTACAGTAAAGTTCTTCCTTCTTCTAGTCTCTCATAAAGATCTAAGCAGGCAGGCAGTCCAGGAGAGTGGGATGTTTCCAGATCCAAGTGCCTTCTTTCTTTTCATCATGCACTGGGGGTTGTCCTAATCCACATGGTGGTAATGAACTATCACCACATACATTCCTCAAGAAGGAGGAAAGAGAAAGTGAAGAGTAAGCAGCTTCCATTTTTGGATATGACCAGAAGTTATACTTGACTTCTGTGCACTGTGTACTTGCCAGATGTGGTTATAAGATTACACCTGGCTGCAAAAAAGATGAGAAATGCAGTCTCCAACTGGACCCTCACTCAGTTAAAACTCAGGAAGTCCTACTGCCAAATAAATTTGTAAAGGAAAGATTGAAGGTTGGTGAGCCAACTACTGACTGGCCTCTGAAACAGTGATATGGAAGCCTTTGACTATTTCATCAAATCTTGTTGTTTTTCCTTCTAGTATGTGCGTATACATTTTCCTCTCTCTTCTGTGATTGACCTTCACATGTGTTTCTTTGTATCTAGGAAACCCCACTTTACTACTGAGTCCCCTCCCTTAATTTGATTCCTCCAAAGCTCTGACAAAGTGGAAAGGGTCAGTCAACGTTTGCATACCCCAAAGATTAGTAGCTTAGAATGATAAATAATAGATATAGTACATTTCTGAAATCCCTCCTCTTTCTTTACCTATATTTATTTAGTGGCCAACGAACTTTTCAATCTCTACAATCCTTGAGGAAACTCAAGTTGGAAGTACTGTCCTTGAAAAAGGTTTATTTTGCCTAAGTACTCCTTTTATTTTTTCTAACTGGAAATGTTGATAAGCAACTTTGTTTTCTTATCTCTTTTACAAGCAGAAGAGGTCCCCCAAGAAAATAATGTGAAGGTTATTCATTCCACATAAATGTGATTTGAGTCAAGTTCAGGCAAATACTAAGAGACAGCCTTCATTTTTATTGAAACATTTTGGCCTAATCCTAGCAAGCAACTCAGAGACATTTGGATTAGACAACTCACACAATACACTTATCTTTCCAGCAGTCATGGATGAGTTGGCTGGAAGTAGAGAATGCAATGAGGAACTCTGGGAGCTGAATAAATCCATACACTTGTTCAGGTTAAAAGAAAGGGCTATGGGGTCCTATATCTCACTTCTAGAATTTGAATTTTTGTTTGTTTGTCTTAGAATTTTATATTCACATTTGGGAAATATATTTTGAGACAATTGCTTATTTACACTCTTCTAAATTAAATACAAAAGCAAAAGATACCTAAGGAAGAAAAGGAAAAGCAAGCCAGGATGGAGTAGAAATTATTATTGTTTGTGGTCTGCCACCAAAGACTGTAAACTGGCTTTCTGAAATGGGTCAGTCTGAAAAATCTACACAATAAAGTTTATTGAAATAAGTTGTATTAATCCAATCCTTCTCTCTCTCTCTCTCTCTCTCTCTCTTTTTTTTTGGCAAAATACAGGCTTACTTTTTCATGGACCTGGGAGTTATTCCTAATAACTTTGGTTTTCAAAAGATGACACCCATCTGTATCTTGACACAGGTTGTAGCTATTGAATGGGCCTTGGCAGACGGCATGGCCAATCCATTTGTTTTAGCTTTTTCAATAATCAGTGAGTATCACTGCAGGCTCAGTTGGTCTGGCTGATTGATTGTAAAGACAGCCAAAATGAACAGCTCGACCATCTCGCAGTCTGATTTCCCTTGCATGTATTGACCCAGTCCAAGTTACATATGTTACAGTATTTGCAAAGCTGTCACTGTTATAAAACACTTACTGGGATCTTGCTATTGACAGGGGTTTTATGAGAACCCATTAAAATTAGGAACCAGCTAACCCTGGCCTGTTTGAGTTCTTGAAAATTCTTTTATATTAGGAGAGGGAAGCAGTTTTTTAGATATCTACACATTCAAACCACATAGTAGTAACAAGGAGGAAACAGCTCTTTCTGATGTTTCTCTTTGATATGATGGACTGGGAAGAAACCTGGAATGAGAGCAGATATAGAACAATCTTGTGCACGCGTGTATGTTTGCACATGCGTGCACGTGTGCCCATATGTTGTTTGTCTTTGATGCTTTGAATCTGCCTTTATTTTAAAATTTCAGAATGTGTGGAGTGGAGACCAAACCCTTGGGCCCTTCCTTCTCCTGGAAAAGGAAGTGCTGGCATCTGCTGGTAAAGGTAAGGACTGTTCTTGAGCAGGCCGTGTCTCATTAACTCAGGAGATGACCTGGTCTGTCTGGAAATTGTCTGCATTTCAGGCCCCTTGGCTGATTTACGGTGAAAGCAAAATGGGTCGTTTGAAATTGTGGAGACAGCGGTTTGCTTTCATTCATCTTTAAAGCCTTCGGTTGAATTCAGGATAGATCAGAGAGATCTCTCATTGCACTAAATAAACTTCTAAGGATACTGATTGAGCTTCTCAGATGGGACACTATGGGAATGCGGGAAACTCAAGGCCCATTAAATCACTGAGCGCACTTAGTTGAAATTATGATACTCTGGTCACCCGTGGCTAAATGAAGAGCAGAGGTTTAATGAGTTTACCAGGTTAAAAATGAGCCAGTGTCAGGCAGGAATCAGGCTCATTAATTAGGGCTCCACTTAAACTATTGAGCAGTTTTACTTAACAGCAGTACTCAAGGGAGGGAAGACTTCAGCAAGAGGGAACGTCCGCCTTTGCTTGTGGCCAATTATTAACCACTAAATGAGGGTTAAGAGGGGGCAAGGGGTAGCAGGCAGACAGTGGTAACCAATTTTTACCACTGACCACAATAAACTTGAAAATCCAAAGTCCTAGCAGTTTTCCTTTTGCAACTGATTGGCACCTGAAGGTGCAGTCTTCTCCACTTTATTTGAGGTGGTTCCCAGATCACAGGGGATCCCTAAAATACCAGGCTACTTCCACAGTTACAGCTGGTATGGATTAGTAATTTGGCAATCTTCTTTGGAAAAGATGGATTCTCCTTCGTGTCCAAGTCCCTGAGGGACATATTGGTAAAACCAGTGTATTCGTATAGTAATCAGAAGAAACTTCCATTTCAATTACCAGCAACTAGTTGAGCACTGGGAACTCAGGATGTGAGCTTTGAGAAATCTTGGCTCTGCTTCTTCCTTTGAGATCCTTGAGTCTCCATTTCTCCATCTCTAAAACAAGGGCAAGGATTTCTACACCCAGGGGGTGATGTGGGGATTCCATGTTATGATTATAAGTAGAGTACTTAGAGCCTAGAATTCACTAAGCATTAGATTAAACGAAAGTTATTCTCAGGTCCAAACTCTACAATATAGGGGAAATGACTTGATTTCCCTTCTAATTTGAGCTCTGTGAATCATTGAAAATAGAAAATAAAAATAAAAAATAGAAAATAAAAAAGAAAACAAAGATGTGAGATGCCTCAGGAAGTTTAGTCTGGTAAACAGCTATGGCGGGACTAGGTAATCGCATACATGCAAGGAGTTTATTTCCCCAGATCTGCCCTCTCTTTCTGACCCCAGTGCTCCCTGCACTCTCTTTCCCTCTGTCCCCACCTCCTTTCTCTCCTCCTTTCCCTTTTGTGCTAGAAGACCTTAGTCCTGCTAACATGCTCTTTAATGAAGCAAAGGCATCTTGTCCCTGATTTAGAAAAATTGCAAATAAAATTATCCCAGCCACATCCGCAATTTAATGTATTTTTATATGTGACAACTCAATGCTGTATTGAACTTGCTAGTCTTTTGATTTGGGCGTCTTGGTTCTTTAATTCAAAGAAGAGCAGCTCCGTTATATGTGTATGATTTGACTGATCAGGAGCCTTCTGTATGCATAAAAGGGATGTGTGGAAAGAAAGACCAGTTCATCCAGATTAGAGAGATTACTGAGAGGATCTATAGCGGGAGTTCAAATAGAAGACAACCTTTTACTTAAAATGGAAATCTGTCTTTTTAAGCCTGAGCAGTTCAAAATTGTCTTTTTGCCCTATAATTATCAACTGTATGTATAGTTCCCTAGGCACACCTCTAGAAACAGATTCATGAGACAAATGTAAGCGAAATAAGGCTTCCAGATTCCAGCCTCTCCAGACCCTTACCACTTGAATGTGCATGACACTGGGGTAAGTATACACAGTGTCTGCCTGTTATGTTATGCCTCATGGTCTGACAGAAACAAAAGAGCTCCAAAGCTTCAGAATGGCACCATTCCATAAAATGCAAAGGGGTAAGAATTATGGAAAATTGCATTTCTATCTTGAAATACATTCCTACAAATGGGAAGAGGATCATATCGTAATCTAAAAGTTATTTCAACCCTATATTAATCAATAATTTCTAAGTCGTATTTGTTTTGATCGGTGAAATTCTTTCCTTCTCAATTTCTTCCTCCTTCAAATCATCTATTGTTTAAGTTGTTAGGAAAATGCAGAGTCAGATTAAGGTCCTTAAGAACAGAGATTTAAAAATCAGTTTTGTGTTGCCAATTCTTAGCTTGGTGCCTTACACCAAGTGTTTTCAACCTATTTTTGATGAATAAAAAGTAAAGATGTAGTAACTTTCAAATGTCAGTAACAAAAGTAGGCTAAACATTGTTTAAAGAGAAGATAGCAGCTTTCTTGTTTGAGACACCCACAAAACTGTGGAATGTTGAAAATACTGTTCTGTTTCTTGGGTCAGCCAAAATATATATCACACACGTAGATCAGCAGAAAACTATCTGTAAAGTGTTCTGCCTAATTTCAGAGAAAAGGAATAAATGTACTCAGGAGCTTTTTTTTCAGTACGATTTTTGCTTCCAACTAATGGTGTGTTTGGGGCAATGGCAAGGCTCTCAAGCACTGTATATACTGTAAAACCATAAGGATATTGCTAGAATTGTGGTGAAAAAGAGAGCTAATGAAAAGGGACCTTTGAAATATAATGAAAATAAATAGTTCTTCCTCTTCCAACTTTCCTCCAGGGAGCAGGTTATGAAAGAGAGCTAGAATAGCAGACTCTGGAATAAAATTATTCCAGGGTAGAAAGTAATTAGGAGAGAGTTCATGAAAGCCCAGGTTTAATTGTTCTTTTTAATACAGTGAAAGAAGGCATTCATCATACAAAGTGAGGGTCCCATTAATGGAATATTCCCCCAATGGAATACTGTAAATTAATATTTTTATATGTCCTGTAATTATTTTGCAAGTAGCACATTTGTAGTGCATTGTACTAGGGGTATGTGTTAAAAGCATTAATCAGGTAAATGTCATCATTTAAAACACACCATAATTGTGGAAATCATATTTAAGCATTTCTTTATTTTTTAATATTCTAAGACCCTCATGTGGATGACCAAAAATTTCTTCATCTTCTGAAAGGATCTATTCCTATTTCTAATTCACTTCCTGATATTGATTTCTAGATTTCTCTAGAAAGCTCACTTGGGATAGTAAATTTTATTTATAACTTCAAGTTCTACTGCTTCATCAGTTCCTGGGGTGCGCTGTAAACATCTGGGCACCCCACCTGGTTATGGACACAAAGAGCTTCACCTTCCCTTACAGATTTCTTCTTGGGAGTACAGAGGAACTTTGTGAGGCCGGTGACATCTTCCTGGGCAGAGTGCTGTGTGGGCATAAATGGGGTTTTAGGACACTCCAGGGGAGCTGATTATAGATACAGCCTTCTAAATACTCAGCTGACAAGTCAACTGTCTTAGTTAGGATAAATTAAAAACTCAATGGACTACTTAACCATGTTAAGTTGTCATTTTTCTCTCCCCTAGGAAATTCCTATATTCTTTTGATAGTTCATATAAATGTAACCTCAGCCCAAACTGTGAATCAAAAATGCAGTTGCTTTTCAAATTCGTCCTAGAAGAAACATGATCTCAATGTTACCTGGGTATAAACCCAGGATCAGCTACTGGCCTTTGGGCCAATTACCTACCTTCTCTGGTAAATAAATGTGGTGAAATAAATGTGATGACTTTCTCTGGTAAATAAAAGCTGGTAAATAAATGTGATGACTTTCAAAAGCAGGTGTTTTGTGAACACTGGATAAGTCTGAATATCTAATCTACCTTCTCTGTACTTCAGTTTTCTCATCTATAAAATGGCAATGATAATAGTGCCTGCATCTCTGAGATTTATTGGGAAGATCATGTGTTCACACTTATAATACGCTTAGCAGGGACTCAGCCACGTACAAATGCAACATCAGGGTTTGCTATTATTTTTTTCCCCAGTTCTACTGCTGAAATTTGTTGAACAAGATATTTACTTTGACCGAGTTATAGTTTCTCAGAGGGTGGATGAAATGAGATAAAATATGCATAAGACTTGGAAAACTATTCAGAGGTATGGGAAAGCTTACAAATTGCCAACCAAAGAGAAGAGTCATACTGATTATATTGACTATAAAATATAGGATAAGATTTTTTAAGCCCCCAAAGTAATTATATTTTGTTTAAAATCAGTACATTTTCATATTTTATCTTTTGAGAGAAATCCTCATTGTACTCATAATCATGTAATATATATGTATATATATATATATATACATACACACACACAGACACACACGCACACACACACACACACACACAGCCACAAGCAAGTATCCTTTGGGAGATTAAACTTCCTAGTAATGACTCCTTATTAGTAGTTCTCTTGTGTTTATCATGTATTTCATGGAATGAAAACCAAAATTTGTGGCAGTCAAATTCATTCAATATCTTGTTATGATCAATATCCTTAATAGTTTTTATTTAAAGAAATGATTCATCATGTGCTTCTAGTAAATGTGAAATTATAAATGCTATACGATGGGAACTTGAACCAGATGTGGTCAGAAGAGATGAAGCTACCCCTCATTTCCACAGCATACTCCTTCTCACTCTACACACATGTATGCCCACACATATGCACACATACTCTTGGTCCTCTCCAAAAGCTGGTAAATAAATGTGATGACTTTCAAAAGCGGATGTTTTGTGAACGCTGGATAAGTCTGAATATCTAATCTATCTATACTAAGGTGATGCTTAAGGCAAACTTGAAAAAGAGACAGATGGGTTAAGGCCAGACAAAATGGAGGTCCTGTGGGTTGTGCCTTAAGGCCTGAAGTGAGCCCAAAACACTAAAGATGCTGATGAATTGAAAAATCAGAGAAGGCAGCAAGTTTTGGGCTCAAGGGATGGGGCTGACCTCAGAGATTTATTTTCAGATCTTTTTATTTGTCTCTGCTGCATAGTAAAACTTGGGTGGGCAGAATTCTCCCCATTCCAAGGACCCTGTATAGACCATGGTAGGATTTTATGGGACTGATACTCTGTTCTTTTTAGAGAGCCATTTATGCCCACTGTCTTTCCTCCTCTCAGCCAGTGTACATCAGTCTCTAAATCTTCCTCCCCCACCTTTGGAAATTTATGGCAGCTTTCAGCCAGGCTTGGCTTAAAGCCATTGACCTCTGTGGCCTGCGTTATTGACCAGAACACAGCATCTTCTGCCCACATAATATATGTCTCTTTATCTCCCCGAAAGGAAAGGAAATGACTCTTGGAATGACCAGGAACACAATAAAAATAAGAGAGGCTTTCCCATTTTTTGTCAGTGGCATTTGGCTTTTGAAAGAGCCACACTGGGATCATCATGTGCATTAGGGTATGCTTTGAACTATGCAATGAGGGGTACCCTTGGATGCAGGCACTATAGACCAGAGGCCCATCTCAAATACAGTCATGTTTTTGCAAATTTTCACTGTTAGTGTGGGTGAGACAAATGACCTTAGGTCACAGTGCCTCACAGTTGACTAGACAGACTCCTAAAAGTAAGCCCACTGAGACGCTTGTGAAAATATGGTAAGATTCACACATACACTACAGGCTTGAGTGCGCACTGGGGTGATGCGCAGTGTCAGAGAAGTTGGAGTTGGGAGAGTCTTAAGCCCTAATCTAGTTGGAACCCCAAAATTTTTTAATGAGTAAATTTATGCCCAAACATAGAACTTATCCAGGTCAAAGCAAGTAGGTGCGAAAAACGGAGCCCACAACTAGACTAATGTGTGAAGCTGAGTGGGGCCTCAAAAACTCAGCTGGCCTTGTCCTTCAAAGTATTCCTCCCAGTGGCTTGGGAGGCTGAGACAGGAAGATTGTGAGTTCAAAGCCAACCTCAGCAATGGTGAGGCACTACACAACTCAGTGAGACTCTGTCTCTTAATAAAAATTACAAAATAGGGCTGGGGATATGGCTCAGTGGTCAAGTGCCCCTGAGTTCAATCCCTGGTACCAAAAAAAAAAAAAAAAGGTATTCTTCAGCTATTAATTCTATGCTCACCTGTAACAAGGAGCAAAAAAGCCTCTTGATTCTCCTGTCAGGTATTACTCCCTAAATCTCGTACTCAAGAGGTATCAGGTACCTTGTGCTACCATATTCAGACAAGAGCTGGGTGCACCTCAGAGAAAAACCGTAAAGGAAAGTGATTCAAAAAGTGGCACTTAAAGCTTTGCAGCCTCAGACAAGCTTCTTATCCTCTATGCCTTCAATTCCCCGTGGATACAATAGGAAAGGGAGCCCCAGTCAACCAGTGGTGTCGTGAGAAGGGAGATAGCTGGCACAGGGAAGCAGTTCATCAATTGAAGTGCTATTGTTACAGCCTTGGGTAGAGAAAAGACATGTGCTACTGCAAAACACTCTACATGAGTTGGAGCATTTTATCCGAGTGGGCCAGGACTTTCTGGAGAAGGGCTTTGGCAGAAGTCATGAATTTTTAGCAGAGTTGTAATTCACTGAGGGCTGGCAGGCTTATGTTCTACCTTCAGTATTAGTTCTCAGGTGTAAAGGGCCAAGCACCTAGGTGGTGCCATTACTCTTTGTGGAACACCAGGATATGCTGATACACTCAGTTCTGCTACAAAAACTGGAATCCAGAAACAAGATTACTTAGAAGAAGACGTAGACTACTACTCATGTATATGTCTACCATAATTTGCCATGCCCATGAAAGAAAATAGTAGAACTAGAGACGGCAGATTCCTTATAAAATTTCCCATCTTTCATCAACCATATATCTATTACTTGTTTATAAGATTTTCTGTTTTGTAAGTAGTCTCAAGGAGACAAGCTGGAGCAAACACCAAAATTTTAAAATAAAATTTGTAGAGTAAAAACTTTAAAATGAGAAAATTCTATCTGGTAACTTTTTTTTCCCCTGGAAACTTTGAAAATTCATATTATTGAATTTTAGTGAGAAAACATCTCAATACAGCTTAGAAATACCCAGGATCCATAGAAAATTTGAGAACCACTGTAAAAGAGGGTTAACAACCAGAGGAAGTCCTATTTCCTATTTCCTAGTCTTCTAAGGGAAAGAGAACCAGAGACTTGTAAATACAGGTGATTTTTAAAAAAAACATCTTCCCTAACCAAGATCATGAAAAAATATGAAATCGAAAGAAACTATTTCAGGGTCTATAGTCAAGTCTTTAAGATATTTTAATAAGCCATAACTCTATCACCATGAAATTTCTCTCAAAACTAGAAGGAAGTAGCCAAGTATTGGGAAGGTAACTGAAGCCTTTAAACTGTGCCCATATAAATCAAGCAGGACCTGGAAGTATTCCAATCCTATTTAGAATCTCTTTCAGTTTTCTCAGATTTTTTCCTTTGGGAAATAGCATATTAAAGAGCCTAACAATTCAACCTTAAAAATTGTGTTTCTATATCATGTTTTTAAAAATGGATGGCTAAGCAACCCAAATGTACACTAAAATAATGGATTATGTAGAATTCTAAAAAGATTTTCTGCAAGAATATTTAATGATTTGGAAAGATAGACACTATACAAAGGGGAATATAAGTCTATAAACCATATTATTTCATTTTTAAGCTATACACATATATGCATAAAAAATCATTAAATGGTTAATAGTTGATGCTATCAACAATTGCTCTATTTTAATATATTTTCACTTTTAATAAACATACTGATTTTGTAATAAGCAAACCATAATTGTTAGTGTGAAAATTAAATCTGAGTTTCTTTGCAATGTTACCTAATTACTGAAGTACCAGAAATGCAACATTTCATCTATAAGACTGATCCCAGCACATGCACCCAGAAGACAGCATAAAACACAAAGATAGCCAAGTAGGATGGAGCAGAGAGGGAAAGGGAAATAACTGGGGAATGAAGTTGACCAAATTATACAGGGTACATGTATGACTATACAACGATGCATTCCAATTTTATATACAATGATAATGTACCAATAAATAAATAAGTAAAAGGAAGTGCAATAGAATAGAGGACTGTAATCAGGGGAGAGATTAGTGGAAGAAAGCGGGTATAGGAGATTGAAACAGAGAAAACTAGGGTCTATGCATTTATGAATATGTCAAAATGAATCCCATTATTATGTATAACTAAAATGTTCTAAAAAGAAAGAACACAAAGATAGGCACAGAAAATGTGGGTACATGTGTTTAGTTGTGTTTATAACACTTCTTTTTTATTTTTTATTTTTTAAGAGAGGGGGGAAAGAGAAAGAGAGAGACAGAGAATTTTTTTTAATATTTATTTTCTCAGTTTTCGGCAGACAACATCTTTATTTGTATGGTGCTGAGGATTGAACCCAGGCCGCACGCATGCCAGACCAGCGCACTACCGCTTGAGCTACATCCCCAGCCCTGTTTATAACACTTCTTATGTTTGCTAAATACAAATGTAAAAATCTCTCAATTTGATTGGCTGTTAGGGTACATAGATCTCTTTCAACAGACAACCTTCATTAGCTATAATCTAGGGGATCATTAGAAAGTACAGTTTTGACCTCATAGTCACCTGATAACTTTCCATATTTCAGTTGAGAGAAATTCAATTTTATTTTTTTAAATTAAAAGTAATAATTCTGTTATTACAAAACTAAATCTACTTTTCCAAATATTCTAAAATCAATACTTAGATCCATCAGGAATTGCCTTCCCATGGAATTGTTTATTTAACTTGCACTTGAGTGTGACACCAGAAATCTGGGTTGAGAAATAGTCAAGAGGGAAAAAAAGAAAACCATTATTCCACACATTTCAAAGATATTATTGAGAATATAATCACATCCATCTTGTTTAGGAAGAACTCCAGAAAAAAAAATCTCACTCTGACATTTTAATAGCAAACAACAGCCAAAATTCTCCCAAACAATCGGTCTGTTTTCATCTTGAGAATATTATGAATGGATTGATCAAGGGTCCCTTTTCCAGTTGCTCTTGCGTAGCTCGAAGCCAAATGTGTGGCCCAGCTGCAGCAAATGTGTGAGGCAATGTGAGATGTGTTTTTAAACCTAATTCTTGACTCAATTTTATGTTTCCACCATGTTTTCCTTTCTTTTTGTCTCTTGCTTAAAAAAAAAATCTACTAAAAAGTAATGCATGCATATGTGTGGGAACAAATCAATGAGGACAGAACTTAAGGGGATGAGCAGCAGCCTCCTACCCTTTTGCTCTCCACCTCCACCCCTTATTCTACCTCTTCTGTTCATTTTGGGTTCTTTTATCATTTATCTCCTTATCTCCATAAATCTAGATAAGAGCCTTACCTTCTTTTTCTCCATCTATCAACATGAGATATTATCTCTACACATCTTAGTATGAAGGGGGAGAATTTAGTTCATTTATTCTAAACTTCTTCCTTCTGCAAGTGCTTTTTATTGTTATTTTTATTTCTACAGTTCTCACCTCTGCATCTTTAAATATATATAAACCTTTTAATCAGAATCTCCCACTCCAATCTCTTTAATCAGTTGTACAACAATTATGAGCTGTTTCATTTTAAAAAGTAAAAACAACACAAATGCAAGAGCAATAAGGCCAAAGACCTCATGAAGAAAACAAAGCTAAATAGTTAATGAGTCCTAGAAAACATAAAGGAAGGTAACAGGCTCCGTAGGCCTCAGACATTGTGTCAGGCTCTCAGTTTTATTATGGGCTCAGCCTCATTTACAGTTAAGCTTAACTTTTGAGCTTAAACTGTGCTTGAACAATGAGTCGCAGTCATCCACCTACAGCAAGCAAAATCCTTTCAGAACTTTTTGTGGTTACTTGAAGCCTGATGTTTCAGTTTGTCTTCTCTAAAATGTTTACTACATTTATTAAGTACTTCTTTCCCACAGGAAAGCTTTTTTCCTTCTAGTATCCTTCCTTCTGAAGGTTGCTTTGTGGGTCAGGGTGATGGGTGATGAGTCAGACGTGGGGCTGAGTGTCTTATCCCCATGAACACTTCATGATGGTTTAACGTGGGCTTCTCACACTGGACACATCAGACACAAAGGGGACTTTCACAGAAGACAGTTTACAATAGCTCAGGCAAAGACAAGTTCAACAGCAGCAAGTGGACTTAGCCTCCTATGCCATTCACCACAGCCATGCACTGGACAGGTGGTTAGCCAGGTCCTGAGTGCAAGCCCAAGGGCTGCTATTATTAGAGACAAAAATCAACCCTGCCTCAGATTCAAACTTGCACTCAGAGGCTAGTGAATGATTGCAGTTGTGATTGCATGGAGGTGGGGACAGTTTTGATTTTCTAATTTGTAAAAAAAAAAAAAAAAAAAAAAAAAGACTGAACCAAGAGTTGGTATTCTTGACCCAGTCCTTCTCAATTGTGCTGCTCTTGAGCATTGGCTGGCTTTTGGTTTTGTGCTGGTTGGGTTCCTTCAAACCCTCTTGTACATCCCTTAGCCCGTCAAGATGTGACTGATGTGTCCAGTGTGAACTCTTCAACTGGAGGCACCTTGTGTCCAGCATACCTTAAATTTTGGTTTGGGTAATAATCACCTAATAAAATGGTTAAAATACACATTCTTGTGCTAGAACCCCACCCCCATTTACAAACACATACACCCCTGACTTCCACTTAGTAACTGGGCGGGATGGAAGCTGGAGCATCTATTATTACAGCAACGCGAGTGATGGAAACGCAGGTCATCTTTGGCCCAACATCGATAAATATTTTCCACTCTACCCAGTTCCGATCCCACCCTATGACTAAAGGGGGAACCAAATAATAATAATAAATGTAATGGGCCCCATAGAAAGAAACCAACCTCTTCTTGACCACCAGAAAGACCAAACCTTAGGTCCATACGATCCCCACTGCCCCGCCCTCCTTCACCCCAGACCTCCACACTTAAATCCCTTTTCGCCACCACCTCCGTCTTCTCCAGCTGCAGAAGAAAGCAGAAAGTGGCGGCGCGCTCCCGCCCTGCGCCCACGCGAGGCGGCGCCCCCTGCCCTGGGCTAATTAACCGATCTTAAGAGGCTCTCATTAAGCCAAAGGGAAAGTTCCCCAGCGCCGAAATTCTCCGGGAAGTCCAGAGTAACATTTCCTTTCGGAAAGCTCTCCGCCACGATTCTCCCTGGGCTGCACTTGAGTGAAAGCCCCGAAGGAAATTACCACTTAAATTAGACAGGCTGCGCCGCCGGTCTGGCCCGTGCACGCGCGCCGCCGCCAGGCAGCGCTGGAGGCTGGGGAGCCCCCGGAGCCCCAGGCGGCTGCGCGCGCACGTGGGCGAGAGCGCTGAGCCCCTGCTGCAGGAAAGTCGACCGGGCAAGCCGCCCGGAAACCCGCTCCGGGAGAAGGAGCCCCTGTTCCTCTCCTGCCTCGTCTTTTACTGGCCTTTCAGGAGCGCAGCGCGGGGAGACCGGGACGCATAAAATGATGGGCCTGCTAGGGGGAACCAAGCACCCGATCTGGGACATACGTTAAAGGGTGCAGAGGCCTCATGTTCAATGGGCTTCCCCCAAGAAAGGAGGAGACCCGGTTTGTTTTTTAAATCTATTTTATTTTAAAACAATGGAGGGGGACCCCCAATGTATAATGGAAAACCTTAAAATTCACCCCTTTCGATCATACCATTCAATGTTTTTTTGGTATATTTAACAGATAAGTAACCATCACAACTAAGAACATATTCACACACATCCCAGAAAACTTCTCAGTAGCAGTCACTCTCATTCTTTCCTGCCTCCATACTCTTGTCTTTACGGGTTTTGTCCATTCTGGACATTTGGTATAATTGGAGTCATACTGTCTGTGGCTTTTGGGACCTGACATCTTTCAGTTAGCATCATCACATTTTCAAGATTCATTCACTTTATAGAATGTGTCAGTACTACATTCCTTTTTATTGTTAAGTTTTCCACTATCATTATACCACATTTTATTTACCAGTGGGTGAACATTTAGGATGTTTCTACTTTGGGACCAAACCTTTATAAATTTTCAAATAGACATATTTTGAGTATAGACTTAGGAGTGGTATTGCCTTGGTCCTAAGGTAACTTCAAGGAAACTCTTGAAATGATGTTTTTACCTACCACAGTTGATAGTTTAGCCATTTATTACATTTATTTATTATAGCATTTTCTATTTATTTCTTACATTTATCTATTATATTATCACATTTACTGAAAAGTAGATGAATAAATGAATGAAAATATGTATTAAATTAATGAGATTTCTTTTGAACATAAAAGGATTTTATCTCTTAAAGCAATACATATGGACTTTATAGTTATTATTTTTTTTAAAAAATTTATTGACTAGGCTCACAATGTCATACTTTTCTTTTTCTTTTTTATACCTTTGTTTTATTTATTTATTTTTATGTGGTGCTGAGGAATCAAATCCAGTACCTCACGGGTGCTAGGAGAGTGCTCTACCATTGAGCCACAACCCCAGCTCTACAACTATCCTTAAGTAATCATAAATTCCTAAACTGTAATCAATGGAAAAGCTATAGGACAGTTGTCAATCTCAGAAGTATTATATAGAATTATTTTAAATAACCAAAGCAATATTGAGCAAAAATAACAAACTTGAAAGTATTGTACTACTTGACTTTAAAACACACTACAAAGCTGTAGTAGTCAAGACAGCATAGCATTGGCATAAAAACATACTTATAGACCAGTGGACCACATAGAAAAGAGGTCAACCCACACAACCAACAAATTTTGGACAAAGGTTCCAAGAACACATTGGAAAAAGAACAGTCTTTTCAATAAATTATGCTGAGCAAATTGGATACCCACATGCAAAAGAATAAAACTAGACCCTTATCTCTCACCAGCTTAAAAAGTCGACTATAAGTGAATTAAATATTTGAAGTAAAACCTAAAACTATGAGAGTACTAGAAAAATAAAAAATAAAAAACAGGGGGAACACCTGAAGATGTTGGAATGGGCAAGAATTTGTGGACAAGATCCCAAGAAACAATCAAAAATAAAAAGACAGCCTACAGAATAGAAAATATTTAAAAACTACACATCTGACAAAAGGTGAATATCCAGAATATGTACATAAGACACCCAAAAAACTCAAGAGCAAAAGTACAAATAATCTGACTTAAAAATAGACAATAGATCTAAACAAACATTTCTCAAAAGAAGACATGTAAATAGCCAACAGGTATATGAGAAAATGCTCATTATCATTAATTATCAGGGAAATGCAAATTAAAACCACAATAAGATATTACCTCACTTCAGTAAGAATGGCTATTAACTAAAAGGCAAAAGATAACAAGTTCTGGCAAGGATGTGGAGAAAAGGGAATCCTTGCATACTGTTGGCAGGAATGTAAATTAGTATAGTCATTAGGGAAAACATATGGAGGTTTCCTTAAAAAATTAAAAATAGAACTACCACAAAATCCAGCAATCCCATTACTGGGTATATATCCAAAGGAAATGAAATCAGCATGTCCAAGAGACATCTGTTGCAGCACTAGGCACAAGAGCCAAGAAATAGAAATAAACTAAGTGTCCATCAGCTGATGGTGGATGAAGAAAACGTGGTACATACAAACAATGGGATGCTATTCAGCTTTACAAAAGAATGACATCCTGCCATGTCTGACAATGTGGATGGAACTGGAGGTCATTATGTTAAGTGAGATAAGCCAGGCACAGAGAGACAAGGTCCACATGATTTCACCCATATGTGGAATCTAAAAAATCTGTTCTCATAGAAATTGACAGTGATATAGTGGTTTACAGAGGCCAGGGGACGTAGGAGAGAGGGAGTGATGAGGAAAGGTTGGTGTGAATGTTTCCTAAAAGCTCATAGATGAGACAATGCAAGAATGTTCAGAGGTGAAATGATTAGATTATGAGAGCTGAAACCTGATCAATGGATTAATCCACTAACAGATTAACTGGGCAGTAACAGTCGGCACGTAGGGTGTGGTTGGAGGAAATTGATCACTGGAGGTGTGCCTTTGGGGTTTATATTTTGTGTCTGGTGATTGGAGAGCTCTCTTTACCCTGCCCCCAGCCCTCACTCTGCTTCCTGGTTATCATGTCCTGAGCTGCTTTCATCTGCCATGCCCTCTGCCATGATGTTCTGCCTCACCTCCAGCTCAGAGCTGTGGAGTCAGCCAACCATAAAATAAAACTCTGAAACTGTGAGCCAAAAATCAACTTTTCTTCTTGAAGTTGTTCTTGTCAGGTCTTTTGGTCACAGCGAGGCAAAACCTGACTAACACAGGTAGAGTTGGGTAGGAGTAATATGTTCTAGCGTTCTATTGCACAATAGGTGCTAGTTAATAATGATATTGTGCTACATATTTCAAGAAGAAAAGATTTTGAATGTTGTCCCCATAAAGAAATAATAAATGCTTGAAGAAATAGATATTTTTACCCTGATTTAAATATTACATAACCTATATATGAATGAAAACATCATGTAGTACCCCATAAGTATATAAAACTTTCATATTTTTATGTCTCTGTTTAAAATAAATTTAAATAAATTGTCAAACGAAAGAACTGAGTATGTGCATATATGGTATTGTCTTTAGACCAGGCACAAAGGATGCTTTGGAGTGGCCTGCTCTGGCTATGCCCCTCTCAACAGGACATATTTTTCCAGGGTCAAAGGAATGTGACCACCACAAGACTGTTATCTCTTTGTTTTTGTTTTTTTGGCTGATGGTTCTGCTCCTAGAATCCAGGATTCCCTGCCTAAAAACTCTAAACCTTTTCCCCAAGTTTGCCCTCACGATGAAGCCTAAGATAGAAGGCCACTATCTTGCAGTGAGTGACTCCAAATAGGCCCTAAACTCTCAATTTGAACTTGACCATCTAGCTTTGGGTTTTTCTGAAGAACTTAATGGAAGTGATATCAGCAATAATGGGGGAAACAGTGTATTATGGGCAGAGTGAGTGGGTAAGATAAGGGAAAAATCTTGTGGCATTAAGTATATAGATCCTCATTTGTATTCTTGTCCCAGGTATTGGAAGAGTTAGAAAAGAACACATGCCCATGTATGTTCCCCCCAACCCAAGAGGAGGGTATTTAGCTGTCATCAGATCCCCAAAGGCCTCAAGAAATCTAAACACAGTGAATTTTACATACCAGCACAGTGAACTTAGGTCAATTCTATGATCTGAATCACCCATTGGATAAAATTGAGATAATCACAATATATATTAAATATTGCTGTAAGTCATAAAGAAATGCAAGGTGTGAATTTAATACACAGTTCCTCACCTTTGTTTTTGTTGTTGTTTACATCTCTTTCATTAGCAGACAAATTCAGGCTCATAATATTGCTATAAGTTAAATTTCACTACCATATTAGAGAGGATCCATACAAGACAAAATTGGATTTACAGAATTTGTCCAATATTATTCAGTAATGAATTAGTAATAGTACCAAGAATTCTGACACTCCTTCCCAAGCTTCTATCTCAGCACTCTCTTAGCTAAGAAAAAGAAACAATAAACATTTCAGAATAAAATTAAACCATTCTTAAGTGATTTCCTTTTCTCCTGTGGTTCAGTAATATTTTTTAGAATTCCACTAAATGAATTTATTCTATTATTTGTTTGCTCCTATACTCTTATGTTTAATGGAGCTCTTAATTGTAGTATGTGCATACTGTGGGAATTTTAGTTGTTGACTATTATGGCTGATACATAATAAATGATGTATTCCTACTAAATTAACAACATTGATTCTCTTCCTAAATAAAGAAAAAAGTCAAATCTCAATGAATAAATAAATTAAATTAAATTAATAACCACCTTGGTCTGTAATGTGAAATATTCAGTCTTGGCAAACTCAAAGAGTTGGTTGCTATAATTTGAAGGCATGTATCATTTTGTCTATGACTTCAATCTAAACATTTTGACAGACGTTTAAGTCTATTTAGATTTTCTATCATCTCTATCTCCTTTTGAGTAAGTAAACAAATGATCTATGTCACTGTAATGTTCGTATGCTTTAATTAAAATAAGAAAGACATTGAGAGGAATTGATATCCTGTACATTTTAAATAAATTTTTGTATGATGAAAAGGAATTGCTATTGTTCCCTTGTTTGGGGTTAAATATACTACTTTGTATACAATTATTATGAAAAAGGATGCTATTTCTCAATCACATTGTGGAAAGTGGAAATTATGTGGGTCTTCACCTCCATGATTCTCAATTATGATTTCTCTTCCTGTGGGCTTTCACTTTGACAACTTCATGGGCTTCAGTCTGAATGCCCAGCTGATGCAGACTGCAACCCGGCCATACATGGTTTTTGATTGTCTTACTCATTTTAAGTTCTTGTGTTGGTGTGGCCTCTAACTGTTGATGCTGTCACTCTTTCTCAACTGTAGAGTATCTGGTTTATTTGTTTAATGGGGTTTTGCTTCCTTACCTTATAATTAACACTCTGCAGTCATTGTTATTTAATGACTTTTCTTGAAAGTATCAACCACTGTTGGCCAGTGTGGCACAAATTTAAGGAATTCTGCTGAAGCCAATCTTAATACTAAAGTACAAGAGATAGGCATTCCATGTTTGATGTATTGTGGCATATAGTTAAATTAATACGATTTCCCTCATTAGAATCCTTAAAAACAGACACAGGCATAAAGAGTCAGAAAACATGGGTACAAATCCCAGCTCCACCACTCACAGGCTGCCTTAAGTACATGAAGTCTCTGACACCCTCTCCCCTAGATATGCATGAAAGAGTTTCGTTTTCTCAGGGTTCTTAACCTGGGGTCCTTAAGTCATATGGGAAGGATGTCTATGAACTTCCTGAAATTATAATCCATTGGGGGAACAGCTATCTGTGCACCTCTTCCCCAGGAGGGTCTATTACTTCCCCTGCATTCTCAAAGCAATTCTTGACCTAAAATGATTGGGCACTCCCTAGCCAAGTGGAGAGTGGAAAGACTCTGGGGCCAGTGATAATATATATAAGTTTTCCAAAGTGATTTTTATTCAACTATTTAAGATAATTTGGCAGCGTCTATCAACATTTCTAAAACGAGGGATGTACGTGGAATGCTCAGAGACCTGGGGCAGCCTGGACTCCCAGCTGCAGAAGAGCTGCAGCAGGGGAGAATCCAGAGTAACAGCAGCAAAAGGACTTCTCTTCCATTTCAGGCTAAAGACTTAGAGTTAACCTTTTGAGAAAGGAAGTGACTTGATGAACATATTGTTTGGGGAGGATCACATGGAATTAGATTGGCAAGCTGATCTGGAAAGAGGGTACGGATCATTGTTACAGGATAGCATTTGTTCAGCTGGGTTCCTTGTTACTCTAGTGACCTGAGATGTGTTAGCAGGTATTTACCCACCAAGAACACGCTACAGCGAATGAGCTGGAAGTACTGAGCTAGGAAGTGAACATGTTTCCAGTGCAAGACTTCCAGAATCTCTGAGGATTGAGTTTTACTGGACACCACCTCTTCCCAATATGAAATGACCACAAGTTCTCCCTACCAATTCCTGTTAATACTGCATTGCCTACCTGATGGAAAATAGCCTGCAGTCAGAGCACCAGGTAGCTGGACCACCAGCACTCACCCTCTCTGTGCTCAACTTCTTGGTCTGCAAAGTGGAAGCATTAATGTTTAATGCTACATGGACACTGCTGGCTTGTAACAATATTTAAGATAATACATAAAAAGTGCTTAGCACATAGCTGGTCCATAGCCAGGGCTCAATGAACATAAATGCTATTGCTACTGCTAATGATAATTTTTGTAGCTCATGGATTTTTTAGCTTAGAATTTATCATCTCTTTAAGTTTTGGAGTTGCCACCCAAAGAGAGCTCTGTTAGAAAGTTCTTTAACTAGAGCTCAAACCTACCTTCCTTTCACTTCTATCCTTGTTTAACATTTAATTATTCATTCAAAAATATTTTTGACCACCTACTATGTGCCAAGGACTGTGCTAGGCCTTGAGGATACAAAGATAAAGGACATATCACCTGCTACTACCTAAGAGTGGGGACAGAGAACTGAGCAGACATTTGTCATGTTTGCTGGGGTCAGACTCTTAGTTATGTTTGGGGGGTACTCTCTCGATTAAAGGTTGCTTGAGTCTCACCTTGAAGTGCTGTTAGAGTTAACCAGGCAGAGAAGGAGCAGAAGGGAGAAAAAAAAAAAAAACATGTAGAAGGCAGAGATGCAGGAACCCCTCAGTCACCATGGAAGGCCAGGTATGGTCAGAGGTGGGCTGTGAGTCAGGAAGTCAGATGGCTGGTTAGATACCAAGCATGAAGGGTTACACCAAGGAAGGGACAAGATACTTTAGCCTGTAGATAAATCCATAATTGGATTTTTAAACCAAGGACTTTCACAACCAGTCTTAGTTTTAGAAAGGTCATTCTAAGTCTTTAGCAATCTCCCTAAAGCTGTATCTTTCTAGTAAACTGTGAATTGTAGCAATACCTTCCTTACAAAAGTGTTCTGAAGATTAAATGAAATTACTGTAAAGTGCTGAGCTCCTTTGTGCTCAGTTAATTCTGATTATGATAATTATATTTTATTTATTTATTTATTTTTATGTGATGCTGAGGATTGAATCCAGTGCCTCACACGTGCTAGGCAAACTCTTTACCGCTGAGCTACAACTCCAGCCCCTGATTATGATAATTATAAATCCAAGTTCTTATTGTGGCCTTTTCTCCTGACAAAGACACAAATTACAAAATATGTTGGGCTAGGCAGGGTAAGACAAAGGGTAATGGAATGAGGAGCCTCATAGGGATCAGTTGGCTTTCTCAAGGTCACTTAGATCTGAGGATGAACCAAGACTTGAACCCAGGTCTTCTTGGTCCCCATATCTATGCCTTTTACCTTCTTCCCTGACCAGAGGCCTCTCCCACCATCTTTTTACACTCTAACTATTTGTTAAGTACATCATGTCAGAATCTCCTAGGAAACCCTACTGACTTTCCAAAGAGACACTTAACAATTCCCTTTTAAGAGAAAAGCTTCTAGCATATGCATGCTTAGCCCAAGGTGCTGCAGCTCTTCCATTTGGAAGGCAGGGGTCTGGAAAGAGCTAGAACCTACTTCCTGACTGTGGGAGTTTGGAAAACCTGGGACATGCCTCAGAGAGTCTTCCAGCTAAGCCTCACTTTCCCTGTGTAACCCGCCCCACAAGTATCCAGAACAAAAGCCTGCCAGGCTTCTGAGGGAGATGGCACAGGGCCAGCTCCAGGGGTGAGAAGGAGGCCCACTGCAGTCACCGCTGCTGAAAAACAATGGTCCATTGCCCCCAGCCAGGTGCAGCAAACCCTTCCCAGCATGCTCAGGGGGCTCAGAAGTGGTAGACTCTTTGTGAGCTCCAGGATCACAGACGGGGAGGGAGGGAACTTTGGTTTGGCTGGATCCCTTACTGAGCTCAGTGCTTGGGCTTTCAAAAGATATTTTTGAGATTCTGTTCATACCCCCATTGGACCCGAAAACTCACAGGGAAGTTCAACTGAAATAACTGAGTTTGGTCCTCTCTCTCCTCAGTCCTAAATCACACTACTAGGTCACTGGAAGAGGTGAGATGAAAAACTGAACCCATCTTGGTCTAATTGGCCCCACCAACATGTGGGATGGGGCACAGGGATTTTTTTCTCATATCTGCTTGGGTGTTCATCATATGGTTCCATCAGGACACTGTGTTTTCTTACAATTTAGGAGGTGTCCATTCTAGGCCCAAATACTAAGCCTTGGAAAGACTGTCCAGGGATTTTCTATCCTAAGGCACTGGGAACCTCTCTTCAAAGGTCATAGAAGGGGCTGGGTGGTCATTGGTCTGGGATCCCTCAGAGGGTGAGGACAGAGGGTGGAAGTCCTGATGAAGGGCACCTGCTGAGGTTTTTTCTGATGCTCTGGAAGGTCCAAGTCGCAGAGAGAGACTTTTGCTGGGTGGACACCCTCCTATACAGAACCCAGCCGTGGCTTCTCCCCACTCTAGATGAACATAAATCCTATTAACTTTATGGGCTCCCATCTGCCTCCAGGGGATCATAAGACTTCTAATTGCAATGAAAAGAGGCCTGGGAGACCCCATTTCCCTCTGCTCTCCACTGGGGAGTTGCAAAGGTCTGGCAGCAGCTCTTCCTCCAGCCTCTCCATGGTTTGGTATCTCAGGTTGTTAAGTCTTTTATAAAATAAAACTCCTCTGCTCTTTAGGATGGTTAGCCAAGGACTTTCTCCAGCACCTTCTGTTCTTTCTGGCTCCCTGTAATAAAGGACCAGTTCCGGTACAATACCGAGAGATGGCAAGTCTAGGAATTGTAAATTCTTCATCCCCCTCAACATAATTTTCTTTTTCTCTTAATCTAGTATCACAGGACTACAATTTCTGACTATCCGGCGTCACATCATCTGAAGCTGTTTTCATTTTATTTCACTGTTTTGTGATAATACCTGCAGAGACATAACACCGTCCCCCAAGTTATGCAGAGCTGAGCAGTAGACTCAAGATGAGCTCTGCGCACCTGGCCACGGATTAGATGACATATGAAAAGAATTGTGCGAGGGACCCCGGAGTGAACGCTTACACTTGGCAGCAGGGCAGCTGGCACAGGACCACCGGGTCGTTGCAAGAGCCCGGAGCGATCCCAGCCTGAGAGGCCGGAGACAAGACTTTCCTTGAACTGAGGTGCCTGATGAAAGGCGAGCCACGGAACTACAGCAGAGAGAAAGGGAGACAGAAAATGGTGAAGTCAAACAAAGGGGCAGGAAGAAAAAGCAGAGAGACAAAAGTGTTCCTCCCCCTGCAGGGCGAACGGAGCCGCCGCCGGGGCCTCTGTTCGGTCCTCTCTCGCCATCTAGTGGTCGCTATGGGTAGCTGCAGCACAGACTCCCGCGGATCTTGACACCGGGAAATGTCGGTAACATCGCTACCTCCGGGAATGAAGAAGGGACACAGTCAACAACGCAAAGGGTAACCCGAGCCAAAAACAACAAGACCCTCTTCCGTGGAAGAGTTTGTTTTGATTCGAAATATTGTGCAATTATGGAACAGATGTGTGCCTTGCTCAGGCTGCAGGCTAACGGAAGTTGGACTTGGAAATTCCCAGGCCCCTAGCAATTTCTTTAAAAGGATTCACGTGCGTAGTCACGATTAAAATCTGTCAGGAAAAGCCCATCCTTTATTAATAAAGACTGTTTGTTAGTTCCGATTTCTGACACTCTGCGAAGCCAAACATTCTTTAAATTTCCAAGAAGAGAAGGCAGGAAGTATATCGTATGGGTTCACTGGCCAGCATCCACTCTCTGGGGTTGGGGAAACCCAAGTTTTAGCCTCCTCTAATAATTAGCTTTCCTGTGAAAAACGCATAATGCAAGTTCTGAGCATTTTTTTTACTCGGCAGATTGCCCCCATTCTCAACTATGGAATATTTGAAGTTCCCAATGATCTAATCTTGGTACTGGTGTTCACTGATTGATACTATAATGTGTAGGGGTTTTCAGCATCAAGAACTAAGGTGTTAGAAATGAAACAGATACATAGTAAAGTTATACTTTTAGAAATTTATACATTTACCCCGAGTGATTAAGTTTATCAATGCCAAACATTGTCATTTGTATTCGATTTTAAGAAATGACAATTGAAAAAAATAAAAGTAAAAAACAACTCTCAAAAATCCATTTCTGTGCTTATATTTTTAACTTACGCATCTAAAAAGCAGACTGCTTTCTCTACATTCTTCTGCATTCTTTCTGGGTCACCATAAATGTATTTATGTTTGGGTGAACCGAGACAAGTACAGCCTGACCTGTCCACACAGAAGGTTGGGTATTTGTTCCATAGGACATCTATGCAGGACTACAGCTCACTAGCCGCTGTAGGTGATGGTGCATGCTCTCTATGTGAAGCAAGCTTTATTTTGGTGCAGGAGATGAAGGTCTTATGTGCTGCAGAAATGTCCAGTTTGATACATTGGCTTGCCCTGGGGGCCAAAGACCCTGTAGAACTGACTTCACTTAACGTCTGATCTTCAAGAAAGCAGAGCCTAGAACAGTCAAAAGAGTTTGGGTTAACTCTGTTGTATTGCATTCAAAGCCCAATTCTTTGCTTTAGGAGCCAAATGAGCCAAAGGATAGCAATTACAGGGCAGATGATAGAGTTCCCCCAAATATGGAGAGCAAAAAATGCTAGGGAATTTAGTGGTTGTATTGGTGAAGAACTTGTTTCACTTTGAGTTGTATTTTGCCCTCAAAGATTGTATTCTTCTCTATCCATTTTTCACCCTGAGCCCAATCTCAAGAAACCATCTCCTATAGACAGAGAAAGTATTCACCTTGAGCTAATTGACAGCAGATCCCTGTTGGCTCATGGGGTGAAATCTGTTGGGATAGAAGCCTTTTCCTGAAGCATGGATGCCCATGAGAGCTGATTAGAGTCACAGTATCATCTCACATGGGGTCTTGCAAATCCAATTTCAAAAAAAAATTTCAGCAGCCAACAGTGTGCTAACAGAATTTTCTATGGCTTCACCCTTGAAATGAGCAAAGAAGTTTGACTGTTCCCACTTTCACCCTCCTCTCAGGTGCCCCCAACATCATAGATAAAATCCAGGAGAAAGGCACAGGAGAAGGGCACCCTCAAGCTTCTCCTGGGAAGATGTCTGGAAGCTCTTAGCCCACTATGGGTAAAGCTTGAGCAGATCAGTGGTGGAAACCTGACCGACACAACACTCTTGATGTCATGGAAAAGGAAACAGGAAAAAAAAAAGTAGGATACAATTGGCAGCACCAAGACAGGTAGTGTTAGAATTCTCTGAAAGAGCCCTCAAGTTGGGAGCACTTGAAATCTGGTTCTAGGGCTGACAACAGCACAACCACCCTAAAAGAGCCTTTATGTCCCAGGTGGCTGAGAAGATCATCTTGACTGCGCTGTCTTTTCATAAATAAGTTGACAAGTGGGTACCTGGGTGTGTCTTCTTGTTCTTTAAAGAAGCTAAACAGCTGCTCTGCCCCCTACAGGGGTGATTGTGGCACAATTGAATTAGCAAATGGCAAAAGGCCCTTTCTGTTCGTTCATCACCCTTGCTACCCTCTTCCCTTTAGGACTGACCCAATCCTCCAAATTCCTCCAAATCATTTGCTGTTGTGGAAGGATGTTTGGCAGACTTCATTATCCAAAGGTGGCCACCACAACGTTCCTCTTCCCACGTGTTCTCCTTCAATGTGTCCTTGTCCTTCCTCCTTGAATGTAGCTGGGCTTGTAACTGCTTTAACCAAGGACAGCAGAAATGATGCTGTGTGACTTCCCAGACAGGGTAACAAATGGCAAAAGAGTCACCTCTTAATATGTGGCTGGGTGGAGAGGGAGGGTAGAGAGAATGGTTTCGAAAGGGGTGACCATTGATCTTGATCATGACTAGGGTATCATATATCCTCCATTCTTAGACGTTGCATACTTAAAGAAGAAGTATTAATTCAAGGAAGGCTTTTATAGAACAAGAGAATCAGTGCTATAATGTTAAATGTGACATCTATTATACCATGCATTAAAAGAAACATTAAAGTGTGAAACAAATGCTTAAAATGCAAGGCAATCTGTTATGTCCTTTGGTGAGCATGCTTGGACACCTTTCAGTACATTTTAAAAGCATAAAGGAGGGAGGGCTTCTGAACTTTACAAACCCTTCATTTCCCTTGTGTGTGCTGGCTGGGCTGTATTGTCCTCTAGGTACAGTCCCCAGGGCACACAAGACTTTCAAGGTCCCATGAAAATGTTCTCATTTCTTCGAAAACCAAAAGAAGAAGTTGAACTTTTAGGTTGAATAAAATGTTTGCATATATAACAGGAATATATGCATCTTTAAAACAAAACTCTCATATGATATAATTTTATTAGTTAAAATCCTTAATTCATAACTACTTAAGAGTTAATATTTAATGTGCTGCTCTATGGAAAAAAGTTAGCATGCAGTTGTGCTGTCTCCAATCGCTTGTTAAAGAAACTTGGTCATATACAAGCTTCCCTTTTTGCTCTCTCAATATCCAGAGCACAAGGAAGCTCTGGAAATGAATTCCAGAAGATTTTTCCTTTCAGTACTTCCACATATGGAGTCTAGATGGCCCTATTGCTCTAAAGTTAGGTGTGTAATATGCGGTGATTTACAATGACTGTTGGATGCTCGCTGTGGAGCAGGCAGAGGTGACTTTTTGGTAGAGATAGCATTCTGTATGCACAGCTGGAGGGAGGCCTGGGATTTTTCATGGCTGTCATTCTTTTAAACCCTCAGTCCCCGAGGATAATCCATGGAAAGTAAAACCTGGCCATTTTAAACTCGACTTGAATTATTGAGCATGCAGGCATGAAAAATTTAGATGTCTAGGAAAATAAATAGGGTACATAAAAAGATTTTATTGAATTCTTCCAAATCAAGCAAGAATAGTAAATGGCTGCTTTTTAAAAAAGCATCCCAGGAAGTTCCTGCAATTTGTTAAAAGATTTTTTAGACTCCCTTGAAAATCATGGACTCAAATATATAGGGATAATCTAGCAGAAAAAATAAAATTCCCTGAAGTAATTTTATACTTAGGGAGATAGCTTATAAAAATTTTTTTGTGTGAAACAGTAAATTTTCCACTTTCCAAATTATTTGTTTATTTTTTTAAAACTAAATGGTTGTTCATGAAACAGCAGAAACAACTCAAATCTTCCAATTGTATTTGCTACATTTCTTAGGGGAAAGAACATACATGGAAATATGTTTGAATAAAAACTGATGAATCAAGGCATGTTTAAAGAGCTTTAAAACCCACTCAAACATGCCATTTTGGGTCTAGAAGGGTCTTTTTTTGTTTTGTTTTAAATTTGTGTCTTATGTCCACAAGAGTCTTCTTAACCTTTTTCCTTCCTCCCTCTTGATCACTTTGAAAAGTGATTTAGTACCATCATATTAAGTTAATATTCTATATAAATAATAGATATCCTTTCTATAATGTGACCTGCCGGCTAGGCTTGTAAATTCTTGTGTGCAAAGTAACAAAGAAGGCAGCTACAGAGATGCCAGAGAAGCAAAGAGACTTCTACTGTTGATTTCCTTGGAATGGAGTATGCCTAAGCATTGTATAACTCTAAGGAAAAACAAGCTCAACTAAACTTCATCAAAACATGTTCCAGTGAGGGATTTAAATATTCTCCCAAAATGATGAGTATATGTTTCTATGTATGAATTGAAAATAGACTTTGTGTTTTGATTGACTTGATTACTCAGCACTGCACATGGCATGTTAAGTTAAAAATTCTTATTGAAAGTATTAAAGCTATAAACAGCTATCCCCTTGTCATTAATGAAAATGAGGAGAAAAGAGGTAAATAGTAGCTGTTTACCACAGGTGCACTGTTGGAAACAGGTTGCTAATTTACCTTGGAATCCTCGACTAATGAATGTGAATAAATAGCACCCAATATGTCAACACTATTTTAAAGTTTTTCACCTCTACGGGCTCAATCCTCACAGCAACACCACGAAGTTAGCTATATTATTATCTCCTTTTACAAATAAGGCAACTGACGCACTGAGATGGTAAATAACTTGCCTGAGGTCATAGATGAGCAGGTGCAGATCCAGTTTGAACACAGTTTGGTCTCAGTTGTGATATTCCCATTACAGCTTTCATATATATATATATTTGGACACAATACTTTTATTTTATTTATTTATTTTTATGTGTTGCTAAGGATCGAACCCAGTGCTTTGAACATGCTAGGTGAGCGCTCTACCACTGAGGCACAACCCCAGCCCCCAATACAGTTTTCTATCTTTCAAATCCAGCTCCAAAACATTGAAGATTCTGTCCATGTTCTGTTCATACCTTAGAACTCCCCATTCTTGTAGGAAGTCTCATAGTGCTTCAGTGCCTAAAAACTCTCTGTTTCCAGATACTTGACACATAAACTGGTGGAAAGCAATGGAGAACTGATATCCACTCTTGCCCAGCAGCTCTCAATCAACAACCTCCTTGAGAGGGTAGATGGAAACCAACTGGAGATGGCCCATTGCTGTCCTCAGAGGCACCCAGCGGGTCAGCCCACAGTGGAAAATTGGTCCTGAATATGCCATGTGCTGGCTTCCTTCCTTTCCCTGTCTTGCCTAATCACTTCCATAACAGTACTTCCTTGTTTCTCCTCCCAAGAAAGGACCTGCACCTAAATCCTGTCTCAGGAGCTGTGGCCAGGGGACCCAGCCTCAGAGACGGAATATGGACTTCACAGCTAGACAAATCATGAGTGTTGCTAAGTGAAATAAGCCAGTCTCCCAAAGTCAAAGATTGAATGTTTTCTCTGATAAGAGGAAGCTAATCCAAATAAGGGAGGGGAGTAAAAAATAAAATAGGTCAATGAAGTAGATGAAAGAGATTAAAGGGGAAGGAGAAGGGATGGGATAAGGAAAGAACAGTGGAATGAATCTGACCTAACTTTCCAGTGTACATATATAAATATACCACAGTGAATCCCACCATCATGTACATCCACAAGACGCTAAGTAAAACAAACAAACAAACAAACACAAACAAACAAAACACAATAATGAGTAAATAGCAGGAAGATCCGTAGAGTTAGAGGGAAGGGAACAGGGAATGGGAGGAAGGGAGGAGGGGGGAAATACTGAGGATGAATTAGAACAAATTATATTCCATGTTTTTATAATTATTCCAGAATGAATCCTAATGTTATGTGTAATTAAAAAGAACCAATAAGAGGAAAAAATTTAAAAAGAAAAATCATAAGTACTAAATTACATCATTGGCAAATATGAGAATTATCTTTAAACTGATCATAGTTCTTTCTATTATGCTGTACTGCATCCCCCCCCCAAAAAAATAAACGAATCTGTAAGAAATCTCAAGTCTCCCAAATGATTTGATACAATTTTTGGATAACTGGAGGAGAGAATTTATTTCTAAGTTACTGTACTTAAAGAATTTGGGAATTTATTAAACAAACACTTGCCCTTGTATATAGCTTTTAAAAAAAAGACATCAAACATCACATGACTATATCAAGGACCCTAAATTATTTTCCTATTTAAAAGGTAATAAATAGTTCAATTAATAGAACATTGAAAAATATCCAGTTTAAAGTAAAAAATGCCACATTTTATAATCATTATTCTCACAAATTTTATCATTGTATTTAATTATATTTTTACTTGGCCTTAAATATATTTTGGCATCTAGATCTCTTTTTATATTTTTGCCATAATCCCATGTGAGTCATTTCATTGGACTCTTTTATGTCTTTCCTTATCCTGCCATTTATTTTCAACTAAAGACTTTATCAGTGTAAAATAAATCACAATGTCCAAGATTTGGGTTAAGCTGTGTGTCATCAGCACCTCTCAGAGCATAATGAAGTAGGGCCTCCTGAGTGTGACTGTAAGAAAGAAGGGGCCCACTCAGTGGTGGGTCTCTAAATGACCATCTGGGACCCTGTTTGGCCACTAGTCTGAACCCATGGGAGCCAGCCATGTGTCATGCTAAGCCACGCATCACAACGTCCTCTAACTCTGCTCATTCCTCCTTATATGAGTTCTAGTAGGTTCACAGCTTTCTGGGTGCTTTCTAGAAATAAGAGTTCTTCTGAAACTATTAAATAATTAAAATTCCATCCAGAGTAATATCAAAACTATAAACTTCATTTAAACTTCTTCCTTCCTCCAATATTGCCCTACTTCAGGCAAAGAGACCTGAATAACTTCATTCTTCTCAAACTTCAGGTCCTGGGGAAGGGTGGAGGGACCTTTAAAACCTGAGTTATCTTCCTTGCCCAGGACAACAAAATCTGGCAGCAGGACCCTCTACGTACTGGTTGCACAGTCGTTGGCCCCTTTAACATGGGACCTTTTGGTTTCTCTGGAGATTTTCCAATGGGACCCCTATAGTGGCAGCTCCCCTGAGGCAGGTGATCTAGCATCTGTCAGGTCAGGTTGGCTGCCTTCTCAATCGTTGTGCTTGACTTGGATCATCCCCTTGACTGACATGGTGCTTTGGTGAGCACCTTTAAGATGGTAAATTGAGACCCTTTTTTGGCATTACAGCTGGACCCTGGAGAAACACACACACACAAACACACACACACACACACGGTCTTCATTGGCTGCAGGCAGACAGTGTCAGCCTGCATTTCATTGTTGGACTTCCCATGGTCCCACACAGAAATTTAGGTGGAAAGGGGGTGAAAACCTGAGATAAGGAGCATGGGCCACAGGAACAAGAGAGAAGAAACTGCACTAGATGAATCTAAACCCCCCAAAGTATTTCAGAGCAGAGAAAATACAAAGCAGCAGTATCAAGAGATGACATTAATAGCAACAAATAGCGGCAACAAAAATGCCAGCCAGACTTTCTTATGAATACAGATATGGAAAATCCCTAATACTGTATGAGCCAACAAAATTCAGGAGGAAGTTTAATAATTGATACACTACAACCATGTAAAATAGTCCCCAGGAATGTAAAGGTGGTTTGTAGTATGAAATGAATACACACACACACACACACACACACACACACACACACACACGTTGTCCATTGTTGGAAGGAGAAACAATGTGTGATTATTTTAAAGATCAATGACAAGATGATAAGAAAGTCTAACCCTAATTCTTTATTTAAAAATATCTTTTGCCAGGCACAGTTGTGCAGACCTGTAATCCCAGTGGCTTGGGAGGCTGAGGCAGGAGGATCATGAGTTCAAAGCCAACCTTAGCAATTTATTGAGGCTCTAAGCAATTCAGTGGGACTCTGTTTCTGAATAAAACACAAAAAGGGCTGGGGATGTGGCTCAGTGGTTAAGGAGTGCCCCTGAGTTCAATCCTGGGTGTGTGTATATATATATATATAAACCAGAAATAGAAGGGTACTTCCTTAACATAAAAAACAATATTTATTTTAACAACAAAATAAGCACTAGCATCATTCTCATTACCAACAGGAATCAGATACAAATACTCTTTGTTCCCCCTGTTACTCAATACTGCCTTTTTTTCTTTCTTTTTTAAATTTTAAAAATTTGTTCTAAGTAGTTATACATGACAGTAGAATGCATTTTGACACATTGTACATAAATGGAACACAATTCCTCATTCCTCTGGCTGTACTGGTGCAGTCACATCAGCAATGTAATCATACGTGTATTCAGGGTAATAACGTCAGTCTCATTCCACCACCCTTCCCATCCCCACACCCCCTCCCCTCCCCTCACTCCCCTATGCACAATGCAAAGTTCCTTCATTCTTCTCCCCCTGCCCCATTTTGGATCAGCATCTTCTTATCAGAGAAAACATTTGGTCTTTGGTTTCATCACTGTCTTAAAAATTCTAAACCATCCATTAATATTTGGAAAATGAAAGAGATACATTAATGGAAATGAGGAGACAATGTAATAACAACATGCAAATAAGAGCATGTAACATTCCAAAGCACCCACTGAAAATTACCAAGGTACATACAACTATAAATTGAAATATTTATTGCAAATCAGTGAGAATATATTTTGAAGAGAAAAACAACACAATAGTCCTATTCACAATGTAACAGGACACACAAAAACTTTGGGGATAAGCTTATAAGCTTATGAAGAAAATCACAAAACCTAGCTGAGGTTCCTAAAGGTAGAGAAGATGTTTGAGATAGGAAAATGATCCTTGAAAATAAATGAATTTATAGATTAATACAATCCAAACCCAAATATCAATGGCTTTTTAAAAATTTGACAATGTAATGATAAAGCTCTTCTAGAGGCAAAGTGCACATTAAATGCCAAAAAGGCCCAAGAAGAAAGACTGATCAATGCAGATTGGCCTCCAGATGTGAACTTGAAGCCCTAATAGATAAAATGAAATGACTAAGCTTTTAGGAAAGAATCAAGTTAGATCTCTCCTGAAGATACACCACTAAAGTAAGCTTCAAGTGGCCAAGTGAGATCACATACAACAAAACCAAAAAGAAGAGAGAGATGAGTATCTTTGTGGTTTCTTTGTAAATAAGGACATTCCAAACCTAAAAGCAAGCAGTTAAAGAAAATACAAAGCGGGAAAACTAGAAGATTTTACTTAATGTAAAATCTGTAAGTTCAAACAAAGTAATGATCAAAACTAAGTACATACCAAAAAAAAAAAAAAAGAAGAAGAAGAAGAAGAAGAAAATTTGTACAAATAAAACTGGTAAGTATTTGCATCTTTATATAAAGAACTTAGAATTCATATACTTCATCGGGAATTTTATAGAATTAGTCACAGAATTCAGTCTTAAATAGGCTTTGACACAGTAAGTCTACTTCTAAATATCTTTTCTACAAAATGTACTAGAGATGCCCAAAAAGACACACACACACACACACACACACACACACACACACACACACATACACACACACACACACACACACACACACACACACATATATATATATATATACACATGATATGATAAATATATGTATATCACAGGAAAACACTCAAATAGCCTTTATGACCAGCTGGAAGGTAATAACAAATAACTAAACATCCATATAACAAAATACAGTTGTAAAATGCCATTTTATAAGAATATTTAAAGACATGTAAATTATTCATCATTCTATCTAGAAAAAAGCAAGCTACAAAACTATGTACCTGTTTCTCTATATATGAATATATGTATTACATGTAGACACATTTGTAAAACTGAAAGAAAAAGCTTCAAAAGGTTAATAGTAGATTGACAATGAGTTATAAGCTTCTCCCTATTTTCCTAACTTATTAAATAGAAATTTAAGTTGTATAAAATAAACACATATTACCCTAAAATTATTTTAGAAGAAGATTTAGATATGCCTTAACATTATTAACTAAATAAGAACAAAGTTGGAGGGCTCACACTTCCCAACTTCAAAACTTAATAAAATTGCAGTAATCAACAAAACCCAGTCCTCCCAGTTGCTCAGGAGGCTGAGGCAGGAGGCTTGAAATTTCAAGCTAGTCTCAGGAAAAGTGAGGTGCTAAGAAACCCAGTGAGACCCTATCTCTAAATGAAATACAAAATAGGGCTGGGGATGTGGCTCAGTGGAAAATAAAAGAGATACATTAATGGAAATGAGGAGACAATGTAATAACAACATGCAAATAAGAGCATGTAACATTCCAAAGCACCCACTGAAAATTACCAAGGTACAGACAACTATAAATTGAAATATTTATTGCAAATCAGTGAGAATATATTTTGAAAAGAAAAACAACACAATAGTCCTATTCACAATGTAATAGGACACACCAAAAACTTGGGGGATAAGCCCATGTACATGACCCTTATGAAGAAAATCACAAAACCTAAAGTTAGAGAGATATGATGTTCAATCCTTGGTACCACATCCCCCCAAAAATACAGTCCTGGCATAAATAAATAAAGACATACATATATACATCAGTGTAACAGCATTGGGAATTTGGAAATAAATTATACATATATGACCAGTAAATATTAAAGAACTGTCTTTTCAATGCATGATGTTAGAACAATTGACTATCCATTCTTTTGCAAAAAAAAAAAAAAAGATTTGAACTCTGCCACAGACAGAAATTATCTTAAAGTAGATCAAAGATCAATCCAAAAGTTAGAGATAAACCTATAAAGTTCTTATAAGGAAACTGCTGTAGCATAGCTCATGATCTATGGTTCAGTCACAATTTCTTTGATATGCTATCAAAAGCACAAGCAGCAAGATAAAAAAATTGATAAGTTGAATTTTATCAAAATTAAACACTTCAATGCATCAAGAAAGTGAGAAGACAACTTATAGAATGAGAGAAAATACAAAGCATATATCAGATAAGGAACTACTATTCAGAATACATAAAGAATTCTCACAACTCAATAATAAAACCGATAATCCAATCAGAGAATGAACAAAGAGTTTCAACAGATATTTTTCCAAAGAAGTTATACAAATGGCCATACACATGAAAGGATGCTCATTAAGAATTAAAAAAAGGCAAATAAAAAACTTCAGTGAGACACTATGTACTACATCCTACCCACTAGAATAGCTATCATCATCAACCAGAAAATGATACCACATTGGTGAGGATATGAAATTTGAACTTTCACTTATTACTGGTGGGGATGTAAAATGATGTAGTGCTTTGAAAAAAATTTTGCATATTCCTCAAATATGCAAATGAATGATTCACTGCACAACCCAACAAATTTTTTCCCAAGGTATATATTGGAAAGTATTGAAAAATGTATGCTTACACAGAAATTTATACATACATGTTCATTGTAGCATTATTCATAATAGCCAAAACCCCAAACATCCCCAAATAGCCATCAACTGATGAATAAATGAGCAAAATGTGATAAATTCATATAATGGACTATTCCAACAATAAAAAGAATGAAGTATTGACACATGCTACAACATGGATAATACTTTATAACATTATGCTCATGGAAAGTAGTCAGTCACAAAAGGCCCATTCATATGAAATTTTTAAAATAGGCAAATCCATAGGGAAAGAACATAGCTACCAAGGAGTCAGGAGGAGGATGAATTAGGAGCTTCAGAGTTTTCTTCTGAGAGTAATGGGAATATTCAGGAATTAGCTATTGGTGATAGTATGCATCGTTAGAAACAATTTTTTCTTTTTGGTACAAGAGATTGAACCTAGGGTCTCTCAACCACTGAGCCATATCCTCAGCCCTTATGTGTACTTTTTATTTTGAGACAGGTTCTTGCTAAGTTGCTTAGGGCCTCTAAGTTGCTGAGTTTAGTTTTGAACTTTCAATCCTCCTGCCTCAGTCTCCTGAGCCACTGGGATTACAGGTGTGTGCCCCTTTGCCCAGCACACTTTGAACATTTTAAAAAACCCTGGGTTGCACACTTTTAAAATGTTCAAATGGTAAATTAATTTCATGTCATATGAATTTTCTTTCAATCAACTTAAAAAAAAATCTTTGTTTATTTATATGTGGTGCTGAGGATTGAACCCAGTGCCTCACACGTACGAGGCAGGCACTACATCACTGAGCTACAGCCCCAACCCCCAGCTTTTTAAATTATTAAAAAATATGTTTAATTTATTTTTAGATTATTTATTTTTATTAATTTTTAAATTTATGTATGTCAGTGGAATGCATTACAATTCACATTACACATATAAAGCACAATTTTTCATATCTCTGGTTGTATACAAAGTATATTCACACCAATTCGTGTCTTCATACAAGTATTTTGAATAATGATGACCAACACATTCCACCATCATTTCTAACCTCATGCCACCTCCTTTTCCCACCCACCCCTCTGCTCTATCTAGAGTTCATCTATTCCTCCCATGCTACTGCTCCCTACCCCACTATGAATCAGCCTCCTTATATCAGAGAGAACATTTGGCATTTGGTTTTTTGGGATTGCCTAACTTCACTTAGCATTATATTATCTAATGCCACCCATTTACCTGCAAATGCCATGATTTTATTCTCTTTTATTGCTAAGTAATATTCCATTGTGTATATATGCCACATTTTTTAATCCATTCATCTACTGAAGGGCATCTAGGTTGATTCCACAGTTTAGGTATTGTGAGTTGTGCTGCTATAAACACTGATGTGGCTGTGTCCCTGTAGTATGCTATTTTTAAGTCCTTTGGTTATAGACCAAGGAGAGGGATAGCTGGGTCAAATGGTGGTTCCTAAAAAATATATATTTTAAATTAAATTACCAAAAATGTGTTTTGAAATGAAATCCAAACAGAATGTGTACAGAACTCCCAAAGTATCTGGGCTCAGATCTTTTATGTGACCAGGTTTGGTTAAAATTTCTGGCTTTAGAATCTGGGTCCTATCTTTGACTGACCACATAATATTGGTCAGAATATGTGTTGATGTGTTGCTTTCAGCCTATTTTTATCATCTATGAAATGGGATGCATTCCTGCCTCATTGTCTGAGTCAATGGTTTCAATGGGATAACTTTGGTGACCAAAAGTCATAGTGGTTGTTGTTGTTGTTGTTGTTGTTGTTGTTATCTCTTCTCACCCTTGATGAGATTGCAAGTTTTCTGAGGAGTGGAAGATGCCTTGAGAGAACGTGTTTTGTCTGGGTCAAAAGAGATGATATTCGAACTGATCTTAAAAGTTGAGTTGTCAAGCAGAGACCCAGGGAGAGCCTTTTTAAACAAAAGGAAATGTGTATTTAAAAATACAGCCTCAAATAATGCTATCTGTTTAAGCTGATTGGAAATCATTGGAATTTAAATCATGGGAGAAAAACAATGGAGAGGAACTTTGGACCAGGTCAAGTTGAGTCTTTTATATGAGGAGTCTGAACGTTGGAGTAGTGGGGAGCCAATGCATGTGTTTAGGAGGCATGTGTCAGGATCCTATGTGGATCATAGGAAGGGATCCAGTGACACTGTGGAAGATTAGCCATAAGGGAAGATGGTCAGCAGGTAGACCTGACGGAAGTGGCTGAAATATTGCAGGTGAGAAGTTTTAAATATCTAGCTTAAGGCACAATAAGAAGAAAGTTCTAAAAGGAAGGGCATTTTGAGCTAGAATTAAAAGCATTTGGTAATGGACCAGCGGTGTTGTGAGGAAGAGGAGGGATAAATGGCAACTATGAGCTCTGGGCTTGAAAATTGGGCAGTAGGGTGGTAACACTACTCATCAAGACTGGGGCTCTGTAGAAAAGGAGTTGGCATAGTGAGGAAGACAAGTTTGATCTGGGCTATATTAAGAATTCAGTTTTATACTAATCACGAATCAATGAACTGTAAGAAACAAACTCACTCAAATATATGCAAGTAAATAGAAATTTACTGTAAGAGTCATTCAAATGTAGATTTATGAGGTCTAAGAATGTGTTTTTCTCACTCAAAAAAAAAAAGACCTCTTACACCCAGCAAAGTTTCTGACATAAAATAAGTTGTCAAATCATATTTGAGAAATGAATGATTAATTTTATTTAAAAATAACAACAGCATCAAAATTAATAGAGCAGAGTCCTGCTGGCACTGGAAAATTCTCAGCCACCCCTCCGTCTCTCCCTGAGTTCTTGCTGTGCTTTTCTTTGCTTCTCTTTTCCTGTCTGCTCCTGTCTCTGGAGTCTCCCTATGTCTTTGCTTTCTCTGTTTATATATCAACAAGACAAGGTCCCAAGCCCATTTCACGGTAGATTTCTAAGAGCCCACTGACAGGACATTGATTCCCAGGCAAGGGAATTTGATTGGCCCAGCTTGTATCCGTCAGTCAAAATAGCTGTGGCCCAAGGGATGAAGACACATAGTGATCTACTCAGCTTGGGACATGAGAAGACAGAAGGAGGTGATGTTGCAGACAAAAATGACTAGTATCTCTGGTATACCGCTACACCAAACATCTGGGTGTGGCTGAGAATATGGGACCTACGTATTGCTCAGAGAGGTGGTAGTCTTGGAGTCATTAGCAAACAGATGTGGTTGAAATCACTGGTTTAAATGAGAAACCTGATGAGAGGATACAGAATGGTGTGCGTACATACAAGTGATAGAAGCCAAGATGCAGAAAATAGGAAGGGGAGAAAACAATGAATTAGGAAAGCAATTGTCAGAGAGGTATGAAGAAAATTAGGAGAGATGGAAAAGGAAAGAGAGAATATTAAGAAATAGAGAACAGTTTTATCATTGTTTTTTTAAAAGGATATGTTGATGGTTTCACAAGCCTATGAGTTGAGAGAAAAGTTGAAGATTGTGGTTTTGGATGTCAGCCAGACATTTGACAGTGTCTTCCATGATATTGTTTAGGGACAAGATAAAGAAATAAGGACTGAATGGAGTTCAGATGGAAGGGTGATCAATTAGGCAAATGAAGAATCCCAAAGGGATGCAGGTTAATGGAATGGGATCCACCATCAGATGCTCTAATGTGAGCTAAAAGGCTCTAGTTTAGTTTTGTCTTTGTGAACATTTTATAAACTAAAAGGTTGTAAACAAAGATGATTTATTTATCTAATTTATGAACATCACGCAGCTGGGAGGAACAGCAAGAGATTTGTGGGGTGGAGTGAGGGTCCCACATGTACTCACTGGAAAGGGGACAGAGTTTTACTTATTATTTTGTAAATGGAAGTATATTAAATGTTATGATGTAGAGAGCCGAGGAACCATGTTCCAATCCTGACTGTGACAGGATAACTTGGCAACTCACTGAAATTGATGATTTCCAAACTATACCTGGATTAAATTCCTGCCAGTAGAATGGGAACGGGGAATTCATATTTGTAACCGTTTTTCCAAGACATTCAAATACTACCCAGAATCATCCACAGACTAACATATGGGAATAATTACTTAAACCTCTAATAGACTCAATGCCTTACTCCATTTTCTCTTGCTGTAACAAAATACCTGAGGCTTGGTACTTTATAAAGAGAAGCAATTCATTTATATCACAATTTGGGAGACTGAAAGTCCAAGATCCACAGCTTCATCTGTTCAGCAGCTGGTAAGGATTGAATGGCAGGTGGTGTCACAATGAAGGGAGAATGTACAGAAGAGATCACATAGTGAGGTAGGAAACCTGAGGTATTCAGGAGCCAGGCTCAATCTTTTTATAACCTATTCTTGTGGTAACTAACTGGAGCCCCCAAAGAGCTACATTAATTCTTTCCAGGGGAATCCAATAACCCACTTATCTTCCACTGGGCCCTGCCTCTCAACGGTTCCACTGCCTTTTATCATTGCCACATTGGATACAGCTTCCAGAACATGAACTTTTTAGGGCCACTCAAACTATACCAAAACACAGCACTCAGTTTCTACATCTCTCTAGTTTAGGTTGATTCCTAAGGCCCTTTCCAGCTTTGCCATTTGTATCTGTGCTATTACAAGGAGAATGTGTTCCTCATCAGATGAGTCTGCCTAACATCTAAGTGCAGACCTCCTCCCCATGGTAAGGATTGAAATACCTCCATGACACCCATAGTCAAGAATCATCATTCTGTGACCTTAGTAAACCTGTGTAGTGACTTTAAAAAGATGATTTATTGGTATATATACATTATTAAAAAATTAGTTGGATAAGGGGATAAATAAAACTTTAGGTCTTAAACAATGAAGGTTCAGTGGCAATGTTATACAGAGGATCTCTTTCCTAAATGTATCTTCGTATGTTTGCTTAACCCCCCCCGAGTTCACCTTTAAATGTCCCATTGTAGTCTAAATGGAGAGAGAAGCAAGTGTTCTGGGAAAAGATCAGGACAAGTGTTAATGACTGTGCACCATGGATTTCTCTCACAGCCTTGAGTAAAGCTAATTTCCTGCCACAGAACAGACTTAATGGGGCAGTGAGTGGAAGACTATGGTAGAGTCATTAATGTCTCCTCTGGAGGAGGAGAAACTAGTAAACTTCCAGTGATACTTGAGGATAACACCTCAGTCAGTTGTCCAGGGAATCTCATCCAAGTAGCTCAGAGTAAGCCTAACCTGGCACCTTATTCTACAAACACTGAGTACTCACCATGCACCAATCACTTTTATAAGGGAGGTCACAGTCTCGTGTAAAAGACAGATAATGAGTTACAAAATAATATAACTGCCAATATGGAAGGGTTATGGACATAAGGTGTCCTCCCCCCCCCCAAAAAAAATGACCTCATATGAGACAGTGCAGGGATGTTCATAGGTCAAATGATTCGATTATGAGAGCTGTAGCCTGATCCATTAAACTTGAATGGATATCTGGGTGGTATCTGTAGGCAGGGGGTGTGTGGCTAGAGGAAGTAAGTCACTGGGAGTGTACCTTTGGGGATTATATACCTTGTCCTGCCTCCTCACACACCCTCAGCTTCCTGGATACCAAGAGCTGAGCAGCTTTCCTCCCCCACACCCTTCTGCCATGATGTTACGTCTTGCCTTGTGCCTAGAGTAACGGAATTTGCCAACCAGGGATTGAACCTCTGAAATTGTGACCCCCAAATAAACATTTCCTCTTCTAAGCTGTTTTTGTCAGATATTTGGTTCACAACCACAAAAAGCTGACAAATACAGGAAGCTAGGAGAAGATCAACCATCCCATCCTTTCCTCCAGAAAAGAGGACCACCTGAAAAGGATTTTGAGAATAAGAAACAAAAAGCTGAGCCTTGGAGAATCAAGTTGGAAGCCTCTGCAGGTAGATCTAGTTAGGTATCAGTGGGACAAAGGCCCCAGGAAAGGGTGTTCTGAGCAGTTATAAGCTCAAGGACATACACGTACCAAGTGTACTGTATGTGGAGACCTGCAACTGCACACAGCAAGTCTGGGAATGATGAGAGGTGAGGCTGCAGGGAAAGCGGTGACAAAAATGTGACACCCTCCCCTGAGAAACCCAGCCTTGATCTTGTAGAAAATGAAGTCTCTGAGGGCTGACAGCATAAGCATGAGCTCTATAGCCCCATCTAGAGGACGGGTTTAATAGAGCCGTCGCCAGAGACAGGAAGACCAATTACAATGACCACTTATGAGCCAAGGATGTCCAAAGCCAGTCTGGAAACATAGTGAGAGGGATGAAGGGGAGAGTAATTGCTTTTTAATATTTAAGACCCATCAACTGGACTTGCTGATATGTAGGATGAGAAGCAGAAGGAAGCTGGAATGAATTCCTACGCTTCTGGTTTGGAAAATAGGATGGTACTAACTTAAGAAGACATTATAGCAGAAAGAGCAGGCAACGTAGATTGCCATGAGGTTTGGATGAGAAGGAAATGAAATCAAATGGTAGCTAGAGGAGGATGGAGACAGTAGAATATCCATTTTAAGAAGCCTGAGACTGCATCTCTATTATTCACTCATGATACTCTCAACACCTAAAGCAACAAGTGTTCCTGTAAACCCTTCATAAATTTTACTGTGAATGGATACAGAAGGGCTCATGGAAGGATCATTGAGATGAGAAAAACCTGAACATGTTTGCAGGAAGGGAGGAAAAGTGTTGACAGGTGGAAATGCAGCCATGACAGAGAGAAGGAGAGTGTACTTGATAGGGTGAAGGGAGTCAGAATCTACCACACCACTCTACCCCACTTTGGCATAAGGACTATTTTGAGCTGAAGGAAACAGAATCAACAGATACAGGAAGAGTTCTCTGCCTTCCCCTTTTATCTGCTTAAACCCGGGCCATAAAATTTCCCTTTGTGAAGCTGGCCTCCCCAACACCAGGAAAAAAAAAGAGCAACTCTGATGGCCAGAGACGGAGAGCTGATCTCAAAGAGAGTTTGCAGAAACAGATACTACTACAAATAACCTTTCTCTTCCATTAACTTTCCCATTTATTTTCTAGTCACTTTCCCATGATATATATATATGTTGTCCCTTGAAGGCCAAACTCCCTGTTTTTTGTTGAAATTGTATATAAGTCCCCAAGTCTATCCACTTCTTTGAGTTTTCAGTGAACTGCTGTGCACATAATTATTAATAAAAGTGTCTCACCTTTGCCCTGTTAATCTGGCTTTTGTTAGTTTAATTTGCAGGTTCCCAGCAACTAAACCAGGGGGGAGAGAGGACAGGTTTGTATTTTTTTTTTCTTTGCCTGTATCAGGTCCCGCAAGAGGTGAGAAGAGATGAGGTCAAGGGCACAGATATTTTACAAAAGGTGTGACATTGCATCCTCTGAGACAAGAGAAAGGTTGCCATGGATACATAGAAATATAGAGAGAATGCTGGGAAGTTAAAGGAAGTTGTGCCTGATGGGCCCCCATTTCCTTGATGAAGTAGGAGTCAGAATGAAACCCCTCCCTCTGACCCTTTCTCACTATCCTTAAACCAACTGAGGCAGAAAAGCTGGCCTTTTTGTCCCCTGTCAGATCCTGAGTTATGCCTCCGTCAGCATAATCGAGTCCCACGGGGGCCTGGCACTCAATCTATTGAATGGGGGCTAAAGAATTTAGAAACTCCTTTACAACAAAAGAAGCCTCATTTTCAAGACTTACCATATACTTTGAGATTAAAAAAAATGCTTTTTCCTTGACCTCTACTCTCTTCCTTTAAGATGAATTCTTTATCATAAAGGTCTTTATTTCTTCAAGGGCAGAGAACTTTGCCAGCCTCTTCTATCAGCTGGAAGGCATGTCTACACTGGAAGAAATCCCAAGGCAAAAACAAAAATAAGTCAGGCTTTAAACTGTCTCTCACCATCCAAATTAATAAAACTATTGCATGTCACAGAGCTGTGTATCCATTCATTGAGAGATGATTTGAAAAAGTCAAATGCACAAAAGGCTATAATGAGAAGCGAAGAATATGACTCTGCAAATGAGAAAACACAAAATGTATGCCACGTTCATTTTCCCTGACCAAGAAAGAATCATGACTATTGAAAATCAGCAAACAAAATCAGGAAAACAGGCTCTGTGCACCCTCATCTTTTCATGACAGGGCTTAGAGTCTGACTCAACCACTCTCAAGTGGATAAAGAAAATGCCCTTGCACAATTTTTGACCTCTGATTTAATCTTGAGTTGTCAGTTTGGGTCCAACCCGGTCTCTTTAAACTGAGTCTCTGGTTAGAGCTCAGTTTTTCCTATTGTGGGTGGCTGGTATGTGACATCATGGTAGGTTACAGAGGTAAGACAGAGCCCTTGGGTCCATACAGTGTCTTCTAGATCAGTGCTTCTGAAACTTCAGTGTGATGTGACCTTCCTAGGTATCTTGTTACAGTTTAGATTCTGAACCTAAGGGTGTGAGGGTCACCTAGGAAACTCTGCATACTATCTAGATCCTGCTGATACTGATGCTGCTGGTCCTTGGCCAACTTTAAGTAGTGAGATTTGAGGTCCTTGCAGATCTCTACTAAAATATGTCTGCTCTACTCAACTTCTAGGCTGGTGACCACTGAGATGGCATATGACTTATGCCAAAAAACCTTCTGAACTGGAATACTGGTCCTCACTACTACATCCACCTTTACTTAGTTATGACATCTTTGCACACTGGGGTCTCTTTGACTCTATGCAGCTCTGGTCCTCTGGCCCTCTCAGTGAATGTGAACCTACTCACTAAGACCCAGGGGAGCATCAGAGCACAGAGCAGAGCTCCCCACTCACCTCTCAAGCTTCCTCCTCCTGCTTTGGTGCCCATCTCCTATGGCATCTGGGAAGAGGTGACATGAGGGATTTCTTTGGGCTTACAGCTTTCCTCCAGCTCCATGCAGAATGCCATCCACCTGACCCCCACAGCATTCTTTTTTTTTTTTTTAAGAGTGAGAGAGAGAGAGAAAATTTTTTAATATTTATTTATTTAGTTAGTTTTCAGTGGACACAACATCTTTATTTTATTTTTATGTGGTGCTGAGGATCAAACCCAGCTCCCTGCACATGCCAGGCGAGTGCGCTACTGCTTGAGCCACATCCCCAGCCCCCCCCCCCAGCATTCTTATGTGTAGCTCTGTGTTTCTGAGGCCTCATATCAGAGTGTACTTTATAAAGGAGGAAAACCAAAAACAACAACATGCTTTCTGCTGGCTGTGTCTCTGCCTCTCGTGCTGTAGCCCACCTGAGTGAGAAGGGATGCACTTTCTGTTTTTTTCTCTGTGTTATCCTGAGTTATGCCTTACTACTATGGACTGAATGTTTGTGTCCATCCAAAATTCATGTCGGAACCTTAATCCCCAGTTGAAGCCTTGATTCCCAGTGTGACAGTATTTAGAGGTGGGACCATTGAGAATTAAGTAAATTTAGATGAGGCTCCAATGGTGAGATTAGTACTCTTACATAAGAGACTGGAGTACTCTCTCTCTTTTTCTCTCTGCCATATGTGAATATAGCAAGAAGCCAGCCATCTGTGAACAAGGAGGAAGGGCCCTCATCATGAACCTGACCATGCTGGCATCCTGACCTCAGACTTAAACTCTCTAGAGCTATGAGAATTGAGTGTTTTGTTATTCAAGCCACCCAGTCTATAGCATTTTGTTATGGCAGTATGAGCTAAATAACACATTCCCTATGCATAATTGGTTTACTTATTCATATATGTATATGTATGTACACGTATATACACACACACATACATACACACACACATATATACATAAATATTTATACTAATGCTATAGTTTATAATTTTGTTTATGTAGCCCACTCTTTCCCTTCTGACTTTATTATACTATAGAAATTACTGTATTTTATAGACCTCCCACCCTAAAAATCTAGCTTTTCCTGAAGATCCAGAACTCCAGTATGCTGTTCACTGATATATAATACTGACAGAGGGAATGTGACAGTTCCATAGTCTTAGATAAAATGACTCAACATCCTTCCCAGAATAAACTTTGTTGAAGACAGAGAACACCTATTCTGACTGGGCTGGACTTGTGCACCTAAACAGCTTATTGGTACTTCAATGGTGGTTGTTGTTGATGATGTAAGGAATTTTTGTTGTTAAAGCTTTTCTTGTTTAAAAAAAAATCTGATTCATGATTATTTAGGTCCTCTGATTGCCACATGGCAGGATTAGTTTGTTATAGGGTACAAGCTTTTTCTCCTTGTCTGGAATATGCCTCTCCCACTTTTCTGTCTTGAAAATTCTGATTAAGTCTTTAAAACTCAGGTGCAACGTTTCTTCTCTGAACAGCTCTTAATCCCCTCTCCATCCAGGTAGATTTGAATTCTCTTTGTGCCATCACTATATCTTGCAAGCATCCATGAATCATAAGTAGTTGCCACCATGACTATCTCCCTTAAAAAGCTCTTTGTATCATTTACACTGGTCTGTGATTTGTCACAGGTAGATGATCAATAAATTTTTGTCAACTGAGTGACTGGCTGAATAAGAAAATGAGTGGATCTCAAGTGTCAAGGCCAAAGTTGTACAACCAGGAAAAAGAAATGCTGGAATCCAACATAGGGTCACCATCCCAAGACCCACTTTGCCAGGCACAGTGCTGCTGTGCACTCTTGGAATTCAAATGAATGACGCTTGCTGTCTAGCTGTGGTCTTCAGGAGTGCAATGCCATCCATGAGCCTTACATGTTTTTTCTTTCCTTTCCTCTTCACCCTTTCTCTGATGAAGTACAAATTTACCAAAATTGTCCCTGAGACTGCATTTTAGGGTAAGCGTTAGCAACAGAACAGAGAAGATTTTCATCAGACTGAGACCTAAAGAAAAAGGAGCAGGATAGAACTCCCTTCCTTGAATCCTTCCTATAAGAATTGCTTGTACTTCTGGGGTGTTTATTATGTGTTGACTTGTGGTAAGTTTTTCATTTAATCATAACAATTTCCTTGAATATAAGCCTAATTAGTTTTCCTTACTTCACAAATGGACAACTAAAACTCTAAGAGATAGTGCTAATTGCCTAAGGCTGCATGGTTTTGGTAGTAGCAGAACTGAGACACAAGCCCATCCAGGCCTGCCTGTCATTAAAACCCACTACCCTAGGACGACGGAATCAGCAGGAATAGAAACCAGTATAGAAGCCAAAGGGGAAATTAATTATGAATTAACATTTACTAGAGGTAGTACATATCTGTCCATCTTGGTATCATTGAATATATCCTATATATTCTATATATACAAAGAGCCATCCTGCATCTTTGAATATCTTTCTTAAATTTGGGTAATTTTGCACATTAAAAGTCCCACCTCCCAAAAGCAAAAGCCAAGTCTTGCCCTTGGGCAAAAAGGCCAAATGTCATTACCATACACATCAAGACTGGTGAAATGGGTAAGTAAAGGCAGCTCACAAAAACAGAAGCAACAGCAAGTGTGCAGATTCCTAGAATGCACTGCATCCTAGGAGAGGGCACAGAGGTCTAATAGTCTAGCAGAGTTCCAGAGACAGACCCCAATCTTGGGCTATGGAACTTAAGAGGTGATTAAGGAAGCACTGGCCCCTCTTGTCAGATAGTAAGGGATCTGTATACCATAGTAAAAAGGCATTAGCTTCAGCTCTGCCCTCTGCTTTCATGGTTGGGGTAATGCAGGGCATCCCCTAATACCATGAGGATGCTGAATACCGAGGCTTGGAATTGTAGTTGTAGAGGTAGCAAGCTCTTGGCTGGAACCCCATATCCCAATCAGCACTCAAGACTGAAGAAGTACCAGCCCTTCTCCTGGGATCTGAGTCTCATGCTTGGGCAGAAGAGACTAATTAAGCACTAAGCCAGTTTCCATCAAGTTGCAAGGGAGCAGCACATTTTTTAGAAGGCAACCTGCAGAGAATCTACCTAGGACAACTTTACCCCTTTTCTCCTCATTTTCCAGCCTCCCTTGCAGCAAGGGTATAAGTATATGACTGAGGCGCTATCAGTCAGATGCATAATTATGAGATTTTTATTTAGAAAAGAGTAGTTTGAGGACACGGGAGCATGAAATCTGTTTTGGGGTGAGGCTGCTAGAGAGGCCTCTGGCTTCTGGGAAAACCAGAAGTGGTGACTCAAGTTCAGGGATCAGCATTAGCAGGGGCTATTGTATTGTGCTCAGTGGTGGTTGCTACAGGGCTGCCTCTGGAACAGACCCATGGCATAGTTTGGATATGATTTCTATTTGTATGTCCTCTAACTGATTTAGCCCTCCCTTCTCTGAGCTACCCAGTGATCTGGAATACATTTATCTGCTTCAACCAGCAGAAGTAGCTTCTGTTGTTTACAACTTAGAAGCAGAGTAAAAAATGGTTCATCTATTTTGTACCTATCATCCTGGGCACTGTCCTGCTCTTTATCTCACTGAATTCTCACACAAACCCAGCAAGGTAGGTGCAATTTGCATTACTGAAGAAAAATTAAGCCAGGCAGTGGCAGGAGAGGGCACAGAGGCCTAAATCCACAGAGAGGATGTGAGAGGTCTTGTTCATCCAGTTGTGGAATTTGGGCTTTGTTCCATAAGCAAGGTTTGCATGCCCCAGATTGTGTGTGAGATGCACATCATATACCTGGCTGCAGATCTAAAGGGTTAGCAGCTTCTCTAAGATTCTGGCTTCCACGTATCCTTGCACAGTGTCCCTTTTGGCAGTTCGGGTTGGCAGCTAGGTGTTCCAGATTTCTCAGATTCTTCCACAAACTCTGACTTACACATTACTGCTTCAGGGCAAGTGGCTAGAGACTCTTCTCTGACCCTCTGATTCCTTCCACCAGACTTTCACATTTCAACTTCCTCACAGACATATAAGCTTCAAGTCTTACACTAAACTTGTGATTTCCAAAATGTGTCAATTTCTCCCCCAGTGGACTGGGCCTGACACAATCTGCAAAATGAAAAGTGGATGGAAAAGAGCATGAGTGGTAAAAATAAATCCACAGTGCATAATTCTGCTCAAAATATTCTAGAATAATGGAACAACTTTGGATATCATAAACTTGAATTCTAATCTTAGCCTTGCCCAATATATATGTGTGATATTCAGTAAATTACTAAACATCTCTGAGACTCGGTTATTTCATTTTAAAATGAGGATTATATTTTTCTCATTGAGTTGCTGATGATTGAATGCTTTTAAGTGTGAATATTTTTATAACCAACATTTATAAATCAAATATAATGAGGATATATATTTATTACCCACTTTAAATAAGAATTGTTGTCTTAATATTTATTTTTAAGGACTTTCAAGGTAAAAATAAACACCTCTATAAAACATTGTTTTAAATAATATTTAAATATATATTAGTTAAGATAGTAAATAAAGGGCTGGTGTTGTGGCTCAGTGGTAGCGCACTTGTCTGGCACGTATGAGGCACTGGGTTCGATCCTCACCACCACATATAAATGAATAAATAAATAAGTGAAGTAAAGGTAGTGGGTCCATCTACACCTTTAAAAAAAGATAGTAAACAAAACTGTGATTGCTCTGGGCAAGTCTAGGTTTTTATAGGTCATAGATTTTTAAGCTTTTAGGATATTTTTAGATTATAAGTAAGAAAAATATGTTGAACATAGCAGGCACTTGATTGCTAACTAATATGGGATCATTGTTTACATAAAGTTGCATTCAAGCAATAAAATAAAAACAGAAGAGTGGGCAGGAGTTCACTGTGTTCACATGGACAAGCACATTAGCAGCTTTGAGAATAGTTGTATCGGGTTCACTTCCCCCAAGCTAACATCCCAGTGATGACTTGGCTCTTTGGAAGTCAGGTTTCTCATCAGTTACTGAGGAAAGCTTCATGTGGGATCTTCCAACTTCTGTCAGTCTAGGACCATGAACGTGGGCTCTTTTGGCTATAAACTTCACTCAGTCTCTTATTCACCAAATGAGAAAAGTGATTGATAATTAGATTCTTCCCAACCCTGGAATTTGATACTTTTTAAAGAATAACAATAGCATGGTATGTGTTACAACAGCATTTTAATTCACTGTGTATATAATTTAATCCTCCTTTCCCCAAATGATACCAAATTATGTCTACTTCCCTTTGATAGGCAAAGAGATAGAGGCAAAGAAGAATGAAGTAAATCTCAAAATGGCATCCAGTTAAAAAGAACAAAGACCGAGGGAGCTCCAAGAGTGGTGGAGGATATTGGTTCTGATAGTCTTTCTGTCCTATCTTTAAGCTCTGGCTCTACCACTTAGTACTTTTGTGGTTTGAGGCCAAACTACTTAAACCCTTCAACCCTCCCTTTGTTCTCTGCTTACTAGTGGTGATACCAATTGCACTGCCCTCTAAGGGTTGCTGTGAAGATTGCATGAAATACTTGGTTCAGTGTTCAGGAAGTATCATCCCTGCTGGAGATGATAACGATTTCACATCTTCACAAAGTGTTTCCTTTTAACAGCACACAGTATTCTAAGTAAATTGACATTCCAAATCCCATGCCCTTGCACCAATGATTTTTGACAAACATTTACTCCTCTTACTGATTAGAAAGACTAATGCAGCATACCTGGCTAAGCTGTGTAACATTTTATGTGGACTCAGACACAAATATTTTTTTAAAGGCTCTTTCTGACAGATTTCTGAACATCATATTTACAAGCATCTTTCCCACAACTTACAGGAAGGCACTTGGCAATCCAGAAGGAGTTTTTCATCATGCTAATTAATGCAGACAATGCATCCTTCCTTCACTCAAAAAGGTCAGAGGAATGTGTCAGATCTCTCTTTCATTGATTAGAAAATATTCACCTCCTTCTGACCTTTCCCCTACTTTCACCCAGCAGAACTGATGATGCCGTTAGGATTTATTGGATAATTCTCCACCCTAGTGCCTAATGGTGAGAAACCTCTTGACGTCTTTGCACTCCGCTATGCTCATTAGGTACAGAAAGGCCCTGAGAAGATAGCAAATGTATTCAGATTTTTTGTTGGTCTGCAGTTTGATGTAATATTGTTTTATTTTTGGCCCCCAATTGCTCAGCAAAAAAAAAAAAAAAGGCATTGGTTAAGCTGCTGATTTCCTCTAAATCGCTGAGCACAGGGATTGTAGCTTGATGAAGTCATTTAGTGCTGGATGTTTATATTCAAACTATGCCAGTGGCTCTGCTGGAGTTTTGCATGAGGAATGTGATGATGTTTTTGTTCTTTATGGAGTTGAAATAACCATGAATTTACCAGAACTACCTTGCAAAGGGATTTTTAAAATTTCTTTCAGTTTTAGGGCTTTGAAAAATAAATTTCTGTTTATGTTTTCAGGGAAGAGAATGGCACAGAGAGAAAGCATGTAATGTTGATCTAATAAACTTAGTTGTGATTTCTCCAGGTATTTCTAAGTTTTGAAGCAGCATGTTGGTCACTAGTTTTAAGTGTGGCATACTCAGGACATTTCCCAAGAAATATTATGGAAGTTTGTTTGGATTTTTTAAAAAAAGCATGGTAGTGGCATTGATATTAAGGGGAGACTCCATGTATGTATAATATGTCAAAATACACTCCACTGTCATGTAGATCTAAAAAAACCAAATTTTTAAAAGCTAAAAAAAAAAAACTAAAGGGCACAAAGAGAATAGGGGATGAGAATACTATTATATAATAAATCTGGCTCATTCTCATTTTACTTTTCTAATTTTCTTTTTTCCTTCCTTTCTTCCATCCCTAAAGAGAAAAGGATGAGCTGAGAAGGTGGCTGTGCTTATCCAAAATGAGAAAAAAATGTTGAATTAAGAGAATTGTTGGCTCTCCAGCTATCCATTCAGCCATCTACCCATTCAATAAACATTTGTTGAACACCTGTAAAATGTTAGATGGTATGCTAGAGACATATAAACAATACCAAGCGTTCATCGATTCAGTTATTCATGTAATAAACCTTACCAATTAGCCAATGTTTGATTCAGAAAAAGTGAAAACACATGGAATGAGTGTACAAAAGTATTCAAAATTCTGAGGGAGAAAAAATTGAGGCAGCATAGGGTATTGGAAATTTTTGGTCTTTGGAACCACCTGGCCCTGATTAACATAACATCCCTATTGTAGCAGGCTGCTAATTTTCCTTTAGTCTCCATTTTCCTCTTCTTCTTCAATAATATAAACTCTAAAAATAGCTAGAAATAGGGCTACTCAGGATAAATGTATCTCAGTCTCCTTTGCCCTTTGGGCAAAGCTTTGAGATTAACTTCTGGTCAATGGTCTCAAGAAGAATTGATGTTTGTAACTTTAGGAAGTGTCCTTAAGTAAAGTGAGACTTCTCTTCTATTTTCTTCCTCCTCAGCCCCGCCCCACCCTTTGTGTTAGCAAGTAATGCTGTAGCACTAGTGAAAGCTACTGCTACAGCAACCACATTATACCATCAGGTGAAGTCTTACATAGAAGATGGCAGAATAAGCGATGTGAGCCACAGACTTCAAGAATTGTGAGGTCACTATAGCAGCTCTATGTCACCTATAAGAAGGAAATACAACTCAGATTTTGTTTTACGCACTCTTGTGTTCCTGTCACTTTTATACAAAGCTTATCCTAGCCAGACCTTAAGTAAACACAATCTTTTAAAAAAAATTAATTTGTTTTAATTAGTTATACTTGATAGTAAAATACACTTTGATACACCATATATAATGGAGTATAATTTCTCATTCTTCTGGTTATACATAATGCAGAATCCCACTGGATATATAGTTACATATGTACATAGGGTAATAACATCTGATTCATTCTACTACCCTTCCTACCTCCTCACCCCCTCCCTCCCTTCACTCCCCTCTATGTAATCTAAAGTAACTCTATTCTTCCCTAGCCTCTCCCTCCCTATTGTGCATTAGCATCCCCATATAATAGAAAACATTGGGCCTTTGGATTTGGGGGATTCATTTATTTCACTTAGCATGATATTCTCCAGCTCCATCCATTTACCAGCAAATGGCATAATTTCACTCTTCATTAAAGCTGAGTAATATTCCATTATATGTATATACCACATTTTTTTTTATCCATTCATCTGTTGAAGGGTACCTAGGTGGATTCCATAGTTTAGCAATTGTGAGTTGAGCTGCTATAAACATCAATGTGGCTGCATCACTGTAACATGCTGATTTTAAGTCCTTGGGGTATAAATCGAGAAGTGGGGTACTAGGTCAAATGGTGATTCCATTCCAAGTTTTCTGAGGAATCTCCATACTGCTTTCCATAATGGTTGCATCAATTTATATTCCCACTGGTAATATATGAATGTACCTTTTACCCCACGTCCTTGCCAACATTCATTGTTGTTTATATTCTTGATAATTGCAAATCTGACTGGGAGGAAATGAAATCTTTGACTGGTTTTGATTTTCAATTCGCTAATTGCTAAAGTTGTTGAATATTTTTTCATGTACTTGCTGATCAATTGTATTTCTTCTTCTGCAAAGTGTCTGTTCAGTTCCTTAGCCCATTTATTGATTGGGTTATTTGAGTAAACACAATCTTAAGCCCCCTGAGACTATTTCCTCATCTATAAAATGAAACTAACAATACCTATTTTAATATCTGTTAGAAAGACTGAATTAAAAGAATAAATCAATTTAATTCACTTACAACAATTCCAGGTATCTAGTAGGATTATTAAAATGGTAACTACATTTTTAATAATGTTCTTTGTCTATCCAAACTCCTGATACACAAGTTTCCAAAATTTGAATAGACTCAAAACTCCTATTATCGATAGTTATACCCACCAGGGAAGTGCTGTGATCTGCTAGTGAAAACAGTACACCTGTGTGTTGTTGTCAGGCTTAGCTGTCCTAAGGACTAGGTGCTTCCATCTTGAAAATGGCTCTTCTTCCAGATTTGGTGCAGCCTTAGGAGAGAAATGCATGAATTGGTGGAGGGAGGAGGAGGCTCCTTGTTACAGAGCAAGGCTGGTTTAACTGACTGTGATGACTGAGCAGGAAGCTTATATGATAGGAAAAAATACATCTTTCAAATTACCCAACGCTAAGGTGATAGATATTCCTGCCCCACTTTGCTTCTCTGCTCACCACTCCAATGTATACATAAGACTAAAAAGTAGGTTCATGAAGATAAATCATCGTTCATGAAGATTTTTTTTATATTGGGCTGAAATGGGAACAACAGGAAGGGCTGGGCCATCATGCATGGGAAATTTTTCCTTGGTAATATGTGTTTGGGGAAATCAGATGTAGGATTTTTTTCTAGTTGGGGCTCCATGTTTTCTTCCTCTCCATTTCCTTCCTCTTCCTCCCATTTGCCTGGTCTCTTGCCTCTCTCATGATCCAAGAGGACTTGAGCAGAATCAGGACCCAGCAAAACAGATTGTCAGCCCTTGAGGAAACACTTGGGTGGGCACAGGTTTACAGACTGCCAAACAGAGTATCAGTCCCTGATTTGCCACTTACAGGTGTGTGACCTTGAGCCATGAGTCACTTATATTTTTGAAGCTACAGTTTCTTCACCAAAAGTATAAAAATAAACCTCAAATTTGGTTGTGAAAATAATTTATTCACTTAATTTAAATTTAATGAATGAGCTTTGTAACTAATTGGATGTTAACCTGTTGATAATCACTTAACTAGATTTTTTTTTACAGTCTTTTGGTCACTCTTAACAATGAAAATCAAGAATATGATTTTGGGATGTGTAGGCAGTGGATACTCAATATTTGTTGGTTGAATCAGGCAGACAGGAAATATTTCTAGAATGTTTACATTATCACAAGCATTCTAGGCCTTGGGGATACTGTTCAGACTAAGAAAGACAAAGACTCTAACTCTAGAAACTCAAATTCTGGTGGGAGGGAAAGCTTTAAAAAAAACTATTGAAATAAGATAATTTATATACTTATAAATGCCTCAGAAAAGTAATAGATAGGATTATGTAATAGGGATGAGGGAGAGGTGGGCATTACTTTAAATATAGTGATCAAGAAAGCTAGCTATGAGAGCGGATTATTTATTTGAAACATGCATTATGAATGAACTAAACAGACACTTCTCAGAATAAATACAAAAACCCAACAAATATATGAAAAAGTTTTCAACATTATTAGTAATTAAGGAAATGCAAATCAAAACTATACTGAAATTTCATCTCACTCCAGTCAAAATGGCAGCCTTCAAGAGTACAAACAATAAATGCTAGAGAGGATGTAGAGAAAAAAGGAATACTTTTACATTATTGGTGGGATTGTAAATTAGTTCAACCACTGTGAAAATCAGTGTAAAGTTTCCTCAAAACCCTAGAAAAGGAATCATTTGATCCTGCTATACCATTCCTCGGTATTTTTCCTAAAGAATTAAAGTATGCATACTAAGTAATACATGCATACCCATGTTTGTAGCAGCATAATTCACAATAGCCAAATTATGGAACAAGCTGAGGTATCCAACAACGAATGAATTAATGAAGAAAATGTGGTATGTATATATATACAATGATGTTTTATCAAACCAATAAGGAAAAATGAAATTATGTCATTTGTAGGAAAATGAATGGAACTAGAGAACATTTTGTTCAGCAAAATATTCCAAACTCAAAAGGTCAAGGGTAATATATTTTTTTCTCATATGTGGAAATTAGAGAGGAAAAAGGCAAAGAAAGTTGGCGGGGTGGGCATCTCATGAAAATTGAAGAGAGACTAGCAGAGTAGAAGAAAGGGACCTGGGGGAGGAAGGAGGGGAGGAAAAGAGGAAATACTAGTGAATGATACTGGCCAAGTTATACGGTTCTATTATGTGCATGAATGAATATGTAAAGACAAATGCCACCATTATGTACATAATGTACCAATAAAAAAATATAGAAAAGAACATAAAGAAACCTGCATTATGAGAAAGGCATGTCTAAAAAAATTATAGAGAAGAAACAGCAAATGTGAAGACACTGAAGTAGAACAAGTTAGGCAGATGTGAGGAACAAAAAGAAGATTCGAGTTGGCAGAGTAACAAATTAAGGGAACAAGGAGAGGCAGATTATGTATCATCTTATGAGCCAAGGAAGATTCTAGATTGCATTCTTTTTGCAATGGGAAGATTTTTGGAGGGCTTAAACTAGGGCAGAGACATGATCTGAGCTGTGCTTTAAAATGTTTTATCCTACTACCTCTGTGGAAGCTTGTCTGAAGAGGACAAGAGAGAGTTAAATAAGAGAGAGTTGTAGTCTAGGTGAGAGTCGACAATGCCTTAAGGAGAGCCAACAGTAATGGAAATGGGCTGATTGGGTAAGACTCATGCTAGGTTTTGGAAAGGGAGGAAGGAAAAAGACATACTAACGAACTGGTTGCATTTGCATTGTATGAGTGGGAGAGAAATCAAGAGAGTTTTACTTGAATGGTTGGGTATATTGGAATGGGAGATGATGGGAGAAGAGGGTAAAGTTGGGACAAATCAATAGTTCTTCTAGATTCAAAGTTTGAGATGTTTATCAGACATTCAAGGGGAAACAAATGTTGAGTAAGCAGTTGGATGTTGGGTGTATGATTCTGTAGCTAATAAAAAAGATACTGAAAGAGCCACATATTTGAGACTTGTCAGCATATGGATACTATTAAGAAGCTATGCAACAGAATGAGATCAGCTACAAATGCAGATATCAAGATAAGAGGACCAAGGACAGAACCTTCAGATACTCCAACATTCAGAGGTCAGCTGAGGACAAGGAGTCAACACTGAGGAAAAAACCAAACTAAAAAACTGATACAGAAACCTAGAGTTCCAGTGTTTTAAGGAGAAAGTAATTAATTGTACCAAATGCCAACAATACTCAAGCAACTTAAAGGGAGAAAACTGACCATTGGCATTGGTGAAATATGGGTCATTTGTAATTTGAATGTGGTAGGTTGCCTGTGAGGCAACCTAATTCTTGCCTCTTGTAATTGGTGCCATTGCACAATCTGCTCCCCTTCACTACCAACTGAATCTATTGACTTGTTTCTAATAAAATACAACAGAAGTGATGCTATATCATTTGAAATTAGGTTATAGAAGGACTGGTTTCACCTTTGTGTCTCCAGCCTTTGACTTGGCTATTAGCATGGAGTATATTATATGTAAACTATGTTGGGATTTTTCTAGGCAATTGTGATAGAGGAATAGAAAGACATGCAACTTAAGGGGTTTGTAATGGAGTAGTTACATTGGTAGTCCTTTGACTCTGAACTACTAAGAAGGGAAGTGAGTATGTGAGGGAAGAGAAAAAGGAAGTCACAGAAACAGAAAGTCCATGAGATAGGGCTTGATGGAAGAATGGAATAACTGAGAAAGAGGGAAAAGAGTTAATATATATAAAGAAGAATGCTCTACATAGATATTTTAAAACAGGTATTGATGAATGGTATATCTACAGTATAACCCTAGGAGTAAATGACTCAGAGGGAGCAAAGGAAAATATGGAAAGAAATAAAAGGCATAAAATGAACCATTAATGTAGGTGTGGAAGGCATCCAGGATTTTGTTAGAGAGGTAGATAGACAGGTGAAGATGACAGTAAGATAGATGCTAGTACCCTCCATGCATAATAGATGTGAATGGCAACCTGGTAGAGACAGCCTCAAGAAGGGGTTACAAGTCAGTGACACATTCTAGGAGCTAGAGTTGGAGGAGGTAGGAGGGCAAGTGGTTTGGAAGCATCAATGAGGACCTCATCCCCAAACACTGTAAAGGTTATGGGGAAGGATTGTCCTCAGGAGGTGATTGAAAAGCATGACTGGAGGCCTAGACAGTTTTAGAACTATTAAGGATAGAAGTTGTATTTCCTTTTAAGTGATGGCTTAATGTTAAAGTCAATCCTACTAAGCTTCATCTCCATAATAATACAAATTACCATTTATAGAAAACAAATGAAACACCAGATTTTAAATGTGTTTTGTTTTTAAATTTTTGTTTTTGTTTTGCAGTGTTGGGGATCAAACTCAAGATCTGTTGCACAAGCTAGTCAAGTGCATGTGCCAGGAACTTTTTCTTTCTTCACTAACTCTGCATTATAAAAACGTTCCATTTGTGTACAATGATTCAAAATGCATTCTGCTGTCATGTTTAACTAATTAGAACAACAACAAAAAAAACTGCACTCAGATGTACATGGCTTTATGGAATCTTAATTTAACTAAGATAGAACTACATTTTTCAGAATTTCCTTATCTGTGTGAATACAAGTAGGATTATTCCAGAAGGACATTAGTACCGAACTTGAATGGCAGAAGTGAAGCAGCAGCCATTGTGTTCTGCAGGTTGGTATAGGGTGCTAGGTTCAGTGTTGCTGCTCTACTGGATCACCCTGATGGCTTGGGACCATGGATCTCTTCCTTTGGTTTCTCCAACTCCTGAGCCAGGTGTGTGTGCAGCTCCACCAGATTCTCCAGCAGAAGGCCAACCTGGCTCTTTGGCAGGACACCTGTGCCACTGGATTGAATGCAGTGAGAAACAGAGGAGGTTCCCATTTGTGTTAGTGGGTTCCAGATTGTCTTTATGGGTTCCAGCTTTCCATGTTCCATCCTTCTCTTAACATCAAGTTTTTCCTCCTAACTGCCTTCTCAGCTGACTTATGGCAACTTCAGATCACCCCTAGACATAGAAATAGCAAGTTCTGTACCTAGAATAAATCTTATTCCATATTATTCAGAATGGGTCTGCTTCCCTGACACTCCTAGGATCATGTGTGACTAACTAGAAAAACCCAAATTAGAACCACACTTTACCTGAATAAAAGTTCTTTCCATTTCTACTCTTCCAGGATACCTCTTGGGTCTAAAAACAAATGGCAACTATCATGGAAAACCACAGGATCAAAAGTAAAAAACCTCACAGATAATACCAGTACCATCAAGTTGTAATCTAAAACAGTGGCAATCACATTACATAGTTGGGGTTGGAGGTGTAGAATGAAAGAGCAGAAAACATTGGGCTAGCTGATGTGTATTCCTCAATCATTTGGGGCTTTGTCAGTGAGCAGAAAAGGTCAGAAAATAGGGGAATACAGAAAGATAAATAGCAAATTTTGGCAAAGGGAATTAAAGTACAGTTCTGAGTATATCTTTCAACTCATTTGCACCTGTTCAGAAGTAGATGGACTTAAACATTGTCTGTTACATAAGCATTTTTCAGAAAAACTAAAAACCATTTCCTGGAAACACATTTGTTTACAAGGTAACAATGTGAAAATCCCACTTAAAGGTTGGAGGGATACTCTTTAATTATCCTTACTTTTAATTAAGTGCTTAATTACCACTACAAAACATGCTAGCTGCAGGATGCTGAGCTTGTTTCTCCAATTGTAAAACGGGGAAAATAATTAACTTTCATAGATTATCTGTGAGAACAACCAGACATGATACTCATGAAAGTGTTTTTGAAAGTTATAGAGTCCTCTGTATAAAAAAGCAGCGGCATCAGCATCCTCTAACTGAATCAACCATGATTCTCATGTGGACATCTGTTGTTTTGTCTACTCAGACCCTGAGCACCTTCTTCCAGTAAAAGCATTTCTCCCCTTCCTTTGAAGAATCATCCTTCCCTTCTGTGCTCTCCCGGCCCTGGCAATTCAGCATACCCCCCCATGCAGGTGGCCACAGGGACAGGTCAGGAAGGGACATGTCATTTCAGACAGTCCAATCAGAGTTCTCCTTTTGGACTTTTCTCCTTATCTTGCCAAGAGTTATAGGGATATGCTTCCAGAGATACTTGAGGCCATATCCTCTGCCATATGGAAACTCTTACAAGGATAAAACTGATTGCAGAAAGAATTCAAATTGAGAGAAAAAAAGTCCTGTAAGAATATCAGTCCAGTAAGACTAGTCTTGCCCAAATCTGTCCTTTACAAGATTTTCTTATGTAAATGTGTGTGTTTGTGTGCGTGTGTGTGTGGTGTGTGTGTGTGTGTGTGTATGTAAGCATTAATACTGTTTAGCCACTTTCAATCAAGTGTCTGGCCAAAACAGATTCCATGGTGAATTTTATAAAATTAAAAACTATAGACAATAGGAGAACTTGCTCATCATTTCCTTTCCAAACTAGAACAGGGTGACTACATAACTATATGAAAGAATGGAGAAACAAAAACATAGACACTAAAACTAGTTGTGGCTTCAGGATAGTGTACACATAATGATAAGCCATCCATCATCCAACAATCTTCAAGAAGCAGTAACATTAATTAGAAGGTCTTTTGTCACATGTGGTAGAAGAAACAATAGAAGTGTTGCTCATAAATGTTGAAATCCTTAGAAAGAAATGAAAAGGTTTTGGTCCAGCTATTCTAAATTAATAAATGTCATTTTCATAAAGTTCTAAGTATAAAGATCATTGTAGATGAATGCATCCATTGTAGACTGGAGGCATTGAGCCTTCCTAGCTTATTCCATAATAAAAAGCACTATTTGCAGAGAAGAGTTTTAATAAAGCCAATTTCTATTTGTATGTCTATATCATATCATGAAAGCTGTAGAATTGGAGGCATCATAGAGATATATCTAAAATGAAATAGAGGTATATTATTTTACAGATGGGAGAACCGTACCTCCAAAATGGTAAGCAACTTGAGCAAGTTTGCAAATAAATCAGGTAAAGATTCTTTGCTTATAAGTATAAAATAAGTCTTTGCTTTACAATATACCACTATAGTTTCATTTTAATTGATGCTTATAACATAAATCTCTTAACTCTACCAAGTTTGTAAAACTTGGGTATGCACACAATTCAGGGAATCATTCATTGCATCTGTGTGTGATTCAAGTCTGGATACCTTGTGATATCAGAATTTCATAGACTTTTCTTTTTTATTAATTTTACTTGTTTATTTTTAAGTTATATATGGCAGTAGAATGTCTTTTGACATACCATACATAAATGGAGTCTAACTTCCCATTTTGTGGTTCTACATGAAGTGGAGTTATACTGGTCAAATATTCATATATAAACATGGAAAGTTATGTTTGATTCATTCTACTGTCTTTCCCATTCCCATTTTTCCTCCCTTCCCCCCTCCCAATCCAGTGAACCTCCCACTCCATCCCCAACCCCCACTTATTGTGAGTTAGCATCTGTATCTCAGAGAGAACATTCAGCCTTTGGATTTTGGGGATTGGCTTATTTCTGTTAGCACGATAGTCTCCAGTTCTATCCGTTTACCAGCAAATGCCATAATTTCCGTCTTCTTTATGCCTGAGTAATATTCCAAGGGCACCTAGGTTGGTTCCATAGCTTAGCTGTTATGAATTGAGCTGATATAAACATTGATGTGCCTGTATCACTGTAGTATGCTGATTTTAAGTCCTTTGGATATATGCCAAGGAGTGGGATAACTGGGTCAAATGGTGGTTCCATTTTCTGAGGAAATTCCATACTGCTTTCCAGAGTGGTGGCACCAATTTGCAGTCCTACCAGCAATGTATGAGTGTACCCTTTTCCCCACATCCTCCCCTAAATATATTGTTACTTGTATTCTTAATAATTGCCATTTTGACTGGAGTGAGATGAAATCTCAGTGTAGTTTTCATCTGCATTTCTCTAATTGCTAGTGATATTGAACATTTTTTCATATATTTTTGACCATTCATATTTCTTTCTGTGAAGTACCTCTTCAGTTTCTTTGCCCATTTATTGATTGGGTTATTTGGGTTTTTTGATGTTGGATTTTTTGAGTTCTTTATATATCCTGGAGATTAGTGCTCTATCTGAGGTATATGTGGTACCTCATTCTGCAGGCTCTCTCTTCATATTCTTGATTGTTCCCTTTGCTATGAAGAAGCTTTTTAGTTTAATACAATCCCATTTATTGATTCTTAATTTTACTCTTGTGCTTTAGGAGTCTTGTTAAGGAATTCAGTTCCTAAGCCAACACGATGGAAATTTGGGCCTACTTTTTCTTTTGGTACAGGGTCTCTGGTCTAATGTTCAAGTCTTTGATTCATTTATAGTTGAGTTTTGTGCAGGTGAGAGATAGGGGTCTCATTTCATTGTTGCTACATGTGGATTTACAGTTTAAAGTTTTCCCAGCACCATATGTTGAAGAGGCTATCTTTTTGTCCAGTACAGGTTTTCGGCGCCTTTGTCTAATATGAGATGACTGTATTTGTGTGGGTTTGTCTCTGTGTCTTCTATTCTGTACCATCATTTCTTGTCTGTTTTGATGCCAATAGTCTGCCATTTTTGTTAACTACAGCTCTGTAGTATAATTTAAGATCTGGTATTGTGATGCCTCCTGCTTCACTTTTCTTACTGAGGATTGCTTTGGCTATTCTGGGCCTCTTATTTTTCCAAATGAATTTCATGACTCCTTTTTCTATTTCTCATAGACTTTTCAGTGAATCAGTATCAGAATTGATAAAGTGGTTTAATTTGACACACATCGTTATCTTGAAAAAACAATGGCATTTTCCTAGTGAATACATAATTATTTTAGTCAGCTCTTTCGCTGCTGTGACTAACTTTGTGTATTTACAGAACAACTGTAAAAGAGAAAAGGTTGATTTGAGGGTTCCCAGTTTCAGAGGTCTGAGCCCATAGAAGGCTGGCTCCATTCCTCAGGGCTTGAGGTGAGGTAGAACATCATGGCAAAAGAACATGGCAGAGGGAAGCAGCTCACATGGTGAGTAGAGGGAGAGGCTCCACTGGCCAGACAAATATATACCCCAAACCACACTCCAATTCCTACCTCCTCCAGCCCCACCCCACCTGCCTTACTTACCACTCAGTTAATTCCTCTCAGGGGATGAATTCACTGATTAGGTTAAGGCTATAACCCAAGAATTTCTCCTCCAAACCTTCTGACATTGGCTCACACATGAGCTTTTGGGGGACACCTCACATCCATACCATAACAATAGTATTTCTATTGAAGTTTCTAGTAATTCTTAAAGCAGTAAAGTCTAAATATTCTTGTATTGAACAGATTTTAATCACTTCATGTTTCTGTAATTTCTCTTAGAGTATAATAATTTTCATCAATCTTTCTGCATCTCTATGGATATAAGAAGTTTTCTTGGAAGCCACCAATCACAAGAAAGAGATGCCATACTTATATCAAGATAACATATACATAGAGAGATAATAAGAGATAATAAGAACAAACAAAAAAGGCAAAATAATAGGAACACAAAAGTCTCTGAAGAAAAAGAATATATTGCTTATTAGGCAAGTAAAGCTACTACTTTTTCTTTCTTTCCTTTTTTAAATTTGCTACTAGAAATTGAACCTGAGGGCCTTACCATACCTTTTTAATTGTTTTTTGTTGTTGTTGTTGTTGTTCTGTTTTATTTTTTGAGACAGGGTCTTGCAAAGTTGCTGAAGATTTTACCATATTGCTGAGGCTGGCTTCAAACTTTTCAATCTTCCTGCTTCAGCCCCCTGAGTCACTGGGTTTACAGGTATGCATCACCATACCCAGACAAATCTTAACATTTTAAACAACACTAAGTTACCGTTTTTTACAGACCAACTTAAAAATGTGTGTTTAATACTGGCCAGCATGTGGTGAGATTAGCACTGTCTCTATCTCAGTTGGAATATTTTATGTTTATATTACATTTTAGGAAAACTACTTAGCAGAATACATCAAGAGCCTTTAAAAGATTTGTACTTTTTCCTGTTTTTGAGAAGAGCCCTCCCAGGAAATTATCAGAGATAGGGGCAAAAAAAAATTTTTTTTGATAAATTATTATGGTATTGATTCTAATGATTAAAATTGTAAACACCATCAATGTACAAAAGAAGCATAGTTAAATGAATTATGGAATACTCACAGATTGAATTATTAAAAAGTTATTTTAAATAATATTTCTGAAAAGTTGCAATAATATGGAGAAATATTCATGCTTTAACACTGCAGAGCAGAAGACAAATGTAATGCAGAGTCCATGAAACTAAAAGTGCCTGCCCCTGTCCCTGCCCAAGTTCCATTTTGAGAAAACCACTTGAACAATTGTTGATGCCCCATGTTGCCTTTGCTTGTGGGAAGATGGTACTATCACATCATTTAACTGTAAAAATTAACTGTATCCCCTCTGCAAAATAATAATAATAATAATAATAAAATGAGGCAAATAGCTACTAAAATAGTGTTGGGAATGTTGCCTGACATTTCACTCAATAATCATGGCCCTAAGTGAGCATGAGATAAAAGTTGTGAATTTGCTGTTCCCTCGGACAATCTTGGTCTCTAAGGAGCTATCGAAGTGCAGGTATTTGCCAAAATGAATGTAATTGTAGTGAGTAAAGATAAAGTTCCATAACATTATCCTTTGCATAGAGCCTCTTTATTGTTCCGACCTTTCTCATTAGAACAGCCCTTGTAAAAGTCCTCTAAGAACTCTGTGTGGCCAGACTCAGTGGCTGGTTCTCAGGCTTCATCATATTACACTTGCTAACAGCTCTTAAAGCATTTCTCTGTACTTCCTTCTAGAAATTCCCATTTGGCGTCTAGAGACATTATTCTCTCTTTTTTCTCCTCCTATTCACTTTTCAGTCTCTTCTAATGTCTCCTTCCTCTTTCTGCGGTCTGAAGCCTGGACTATCTTAGCCTTTGAACATTATTTCTAGTTAGATGATCTTATTGAGTACAGTGGCTTTAAAAACCAACCACATCATAATAAGACTAATGACTGGCGCTCCTGCTTTGTGCCTCTAAGTATATTGGATGTACTTGTCAATCCTCACACCTGCACTATGAGCATTTTTTTTATTACCCCCAGAAAACTGGGAGGCACAGAGCAGTTAATTAGCCCAGAGTCACTGCAAGTAGGGGATGGAGCTAAGACATGAACCTGGGCATTCTGGCTCCAGAGTACCTTCTTTAAACACTAAACTATACTACACAACACTACCTTCAGCGTTCCCAAATTATATACTTCTACCTATCATTCTCCACTTAAAAATCAAAGATATATACATTGTACATCTTTGGTTTGATATTTAGAACAAATTCAAACTTAATATACCCAACCCCTCAATCTCTTTCTTCAGTACCTTCTCCCTTCAGAAAATGGCACCCCATTATTCCAGTTGTTTGAATCATCCCTTACTTCTCTTTCATTTTCCATATTCATTCCATTAGTAAATACTATTGACTGCCTTTCTAAAAAAAATGAGAATCCAACTGCTTTCTTCACTTTTGCTGTAGTTTCCATCCTAAATCACATCAAAATATCTCACTTGGACTTTCGGATTAAGTCTATAACCTAAACTCCATGAAAGTGAGATTGTACTATGTGCCAAGAAAAATGGCTCCCATCTCCCTGCCCATGATATAGACTAAAGATCACAGTGTAAGCCAACGATAAATGTGTAAAAGTGGACATAAGAAAGTTTAAACCCCATTGGTCACTAGGGATTCTCCATATTGGTGATGCACAACAACCCAATTGGATGACAATTCCGGGGAACATAAATTGCAAGGTTGTACACCATCTAGCACTGAGTTAGTTCCCTAGGTTTCCATGTGTTAACAGAAGTCTAGTCTTGTAAGCATTAGAACCCTGTGAGTAGGCTAAGAAGAAGCAAAATCACAGTACCTTTCCCGTTGCACCTTTGCCAAAAACCTTCTATTAAAAAATAGCTCCATTATAGCATTTCCTTAAAACTTTAATGAGCTCTAGGAAAATGTACAGGAAACCAGTGGAAGAGAATAAATCAAAACATAAAAAGTATTTGACTCCAGGTACTCCACTCACAGGTAATTTTATTTTCTTATTTTTTGCTTCTTGATGTATTATTGTATTATTCTACTTTTCAGAATATCTTTTTTTATAATAGAGGAAAATTTCTAAAAATTAAAACCATGTGAAGAGGAACTGTTGAAAGAACATTTTCATATTCAAAAAGGAGGGGATCAAAGTACTCATAAAAGATTTGTTGCTTTTATTTTAAAACTTTACTCTTTTTTACAAATATTTATATTCTCTAAGCAAATAAGAACATAATACATTTAAATGTTGAATTTTTAGTTTATCATTGAAATCATTCTTACTCCTTGCAGCAGGACGAGGGGAATAGTGTTGAGTCAAGGGCACTTAGTTCTAATCAATGTGCCCTCTGCTGGCTTTTTCTTCCATAGTTTAAGTTTCATTTTTGACTTGGGAAGCATATTTTCTGATTCTACCATGAAGCAAACAAATTATAAATAAATAACTATTCAGATATGTCAAATGAAGAACATTTTTATATTCAGGTCTTTATAAAATTCTAATGTGTCCAGAATAACTTGCTATTTCCTTTTAAATAAATAGATAATAATGACTACCTCAGGCATTTATATGATGCTCTATCTCTGTTTTCCTAAAATCGAAGCAATTTGACTTACCATAGCATTTCAAATTTACCCTGACTCACATATTTAACACTCAGCTATAAAATAGTCCTTTGCAAACTGCATACAAATCAACTTGCTTCAACCAGTCTTCTCACTGTGTTGCTGCAAATTGTTTCCTTGACTTCCAACCTATCTGTCCTTACAGTCCTGTTTTCCAGTATCACTACTTCTTAACCAGTGTCAGCCTCAGCACGGCCTCTCTGGGGATGTTACTATTGCCTATGTAGAAGACAAGACAAGAGCAAAGGAGGGAGGAAATGCTTTCAATAGGCAAAAGATAAGGAAAAGGGGAAGAAGAGAAAATAAAAATGAGTGGACTGAGAGAAAATGCCCCCATGTCACAAAGTCATGAAGTTTTCTTCCTGTGCGTGGTAAGTGACTTTGAAGGTGGTTTCCCAAGAGAAGTCCAAACATTGGAATTATGGAACATCACTGCACCCATTCATTAGAGAAGACTCTTTTGAACACCATATTCTTTTGGTAGTATATTTTGGGGGTGGTAGGGGGAGTGAGAAGGACACTGTCAGTGTCACGATGTTATTCTGTTTTTAATTAATTATTTATATTCTACTTTCTTCCAGAAGCAATTTAAGATAATTTCCAGAGATGTTGTAGAATAATAAGCAGTATTTAAAAATAAACCTAGGGGCTAGAGTTGTAGCTCTGTGGCAGAGCAAATGATCAGCATGCATAGGTCTTTGGTTTCAATCCCAGCACCCCCTAATATTTATACAGATAGGTAGATAGATACAGATACATAAAAGACAGGCAGATAAATAGAAATAGATATAGATATATATCCTGGTGGTGAACTGCTCAGAAATTGCCCTCCTCCCATTCTCAATCCCACTGAGAACCCTGTGTTCCATCCTGACTCCCCAACTTCCCAAATCCTCAAGGTCTCCAGATGCCAGGTATTTATCTTCCCAGGGTTGCTCCAGATAATAAACACCTAAGATCTGTCTGTTTGGAAACAAGAAGTCTTCCCATCAATAGGGGCATTTTCTTGTTCATTCCATTAAAAAAAGGAGAGCATTGATTGTTGTTCACCTCCTACTCCTATCCCAGAGCAGTCTGGAGTTGCTTAGCCCAAAGTGCCTCTGCACAGAGTGGGAGCGGATTTGCTGTTTCATTGGTAGTGAGTTCTAGCCAAAAGCAGCTACTCTTTAGGTATTGCCCACAACCCTTACAGTTTCATGTTAAAGAAAAAATTTAAGAAGTCTCTGTAAATGTATAGGAATGATAATGAGAAAAATAAGATGGAGCCAGGATTGATGATATAAATTAAGTGCTTGCCATGAAGTTAATACACTCTTGCAACCTAGAAGTCCCAATTACTTCAGCTCTCATGTATTACTGTTCCCTTTACTATCCAAATCAGGAGGGCAAGTACCTGTTCTATGTGGCTGTAGGAAATACAATATTCTCCAAATTCTTTTCACTAAGTGTTTCCAGGGCTGTCCAGAAAGTCTTCATTTTCCACAACTGATAGTCACTTACCTCCTAGCTTGCCATTTTACTTTGGGAAGGTCACTTCTGCTCATCTCAGAACAAGCTTCATTCTGACACTGCTACTCTGCCCATTCTCCTTCACCCCAGGCACTGGGTGATTCCACACTGGAGGTCAGTTTCTAGAATACATAAGACTTTACTAAAAGTAAGGGAACAATTACAAAGAAATTTCCATGCATAAAAGGAAAAAAATTGAATATTAAAATATCATTGTCTATAGAATTTGTAGGCCAAATCCAATGGTTTCTTCCCTACCAGCTCTGTCTCCTTTCCAGATTCAGTGGAGTTGAAGGCTCTAGCTTATCTCCCACATCAGGGCTCTAATGGCCCTGTTGAAAATCCCAAACCCCAACTATTTCAGTCAGTTTTGCATCACTGTGACCAAAATACTGGACAAGAACAACACAAAGGAGAAAAAGTTGATTTTAGTTCACGGTTTCAGAGGTTCAGTGCATGGTTGGCCCACTCTACAGCTCTGACCTGAGATGAGGCAGAACAACATGGCAGAAGGACGTAGTGGAGCAAAACAGCTCAGGATGTGGTAACCAGGAAGCAGAAAGCACTCCACCCACCAAGGACAAGATATAAATCCAATGGCACATTCCCAGTGACCCACCTTCCCCAGCCACATCCTACCAGCCTCCAGTTACCACCCCTTTAATGCAATAGCTTTTGGGAGACACCTCACCTAAACCCTAACACCAACCTTCAGTGGGGCCTAATAAAGAAGGAAAAATAATTTTTCCTCACCCTCAGTCTCATGCCCTTCTTCCAGACAATAGCATAATTATCTGTATAGATCTAAGCCCCTGAAGAAAAGCAAAATTTCATATTAGTATCCAGAGAAATTTAGCTCCCAAATTGTCCAAAGTTCTCCATTCTGAAATAAGAGTTTTCTTCTTTACCTTTGCAAAAGATAAATGAAAATATTCCTCCAATTGTAAAAATAATCCTCTGTGGAAATGAATCAGAAAACAGCTGGCAGCTTTAAAATAGCAGCTTGAACTGACTTAGATCAAGATTTCAAAAATATTGACTCAATATTTTTGGTGGGCCACAAATGCCGTTCTGAATCTTTTAACAACCATCATGGAAGGAAACATGATTCACTCTGTGTTTCAAGGTGTCTGTTTTAGTCAGCTTTCTTTGCTGCTGTGACTAAAGGACCCGACCAAAACAACTGTAGAGGAGGAAAAGTTTATTTGGAGGCTTACAGTGTCAGAGGTCTCAATCCATAGATAGTAAGCCCCATTCCTCAGAGTTCAAGGTGAGGTAGGATATCATGGCAGAATAGAGATCAGGAAGAGGAAATAGAGAGACTCCATGCTCTAGATACAAAATATATACCACATAGTCACACCCACAATGAACCACTTCCTCTGGCCACACCCCCATCTGCCTCCAGTTACCTCTCAGTTAATCACATCAGGGATTAATTTACTGACTAGGTAAGGCTCTAACCCAATCATTTCTCCTCCAAATCTTCTGGCAGTGTCTCATGTGAGCTTTTAGGGATACCTCACAGCCAAACCATAACAGTGTCCATACAATAAAAGTAAAATTTCCCCATGGTTTTACAAGTGTGTGCATTGAGGATGGGGGAGACTTGTGTAATATAATGAAAACATCTTTCATAATATCCTGAAAGTTAATACAGCACAAAACTTTATAAGTATTTTTACAGTGGTTCTCGCTATAAATCATTATTACATAGAAGTGTTGCTATGGAAAGTCAATTTAAAGTGGAGTATAGTTTGACTTAACCCAGAAGTAGATTTTAAAGAATTCATTCAGAGATCCTTGACACAGCCCCTTATGGATGGCTTCCAGGAATTTTGTGAATTGACACACAACTCCAGTCAATTCTCATGTCAATTTCATTCCTATTTCACAATGTTTTTGTTAAAAAATACATTCTAATGTCAATTCATAAATTGAGATGTTGCTTCATTCTAAGTAAATGTGGAATGGCATGGATGCCACTGTACATGCATAAGATCTTAACCTGGATAATGATGTGTCATGATTTTCTATTGAACCTGTCCTGACAATTACTCTTATGGACATCTTTATATCTCTATATAATGTATATAGTATACATTATATACTGTATATATATATATATATATATATATATATGTTGGAATAATATATAAGTTGGAAAATATTGAAGAAAAGAAAGCTTAATAACACTAGTGTGTACTTTGATTTGACTTTCATAACCAAATTTATTGAAGCTAACAGTGTGGAAGAAAGATCATACATATACACTCAACATATATTAGGTAGGCAGTAAGAATTTTAAAAGAAGACAAAAAGACCTGGCGTTCTATCAAATCTTAAAATTTTCTGAAACATTAAACCTTGCTTTAAAACTTTGGATGAAGTTGCTTATCACATTACCAAATACAGCTGGAGAAGCCTTGGTTAATCCATGTACCCTGGAAACGGCTGTGTTAGTGTATGACTTGAAACAAAGATAGAAATCTGAAGCAGTGTCTCATTCCAGTGACATAACATTATCTCCTCAATTCTTTGCATATTTTTCAATGTAGTCATGGAAGAATTGGCAGCGACTCATCATTCCTCTCAACATGCAACTGGATGAAACCGACCTAGTCGCAACTGACTAAGCTGCTGAGTGCAGGCCTATACATCAAAGACGAATCCCCCTTTCCTGAGCCCTGCTTTGAAACTTCAAAGGCCCCCATTGCCTTCAAAATGGTGACAAGTTTCTTTGCCAAGAAAAGTTCCCCATGAGGATAATCTTGATATTCTGTGCACAGATGGAGCCCTTGCAGGACTTGGTAACACATCTGGTTTGATGCTTTGATGAACAGAGAGGCTCCGTCTGTCATCATGACTCATTGCCGTTCTCATTGGTATGCATTTCGGCTAGAGACTCTGCCAACCAACTTGAAAGTTTTGTCATCATCTACTTAGAAGTAAGTCCTCAATTTCATCAGAGCCAGAGCTTAACTCACCTCATTTTCAAGTGATTTGGTGCAGAAATGAGATCAAAATAGAAATGATTTTGCTAAGAAGAAGTTCACTGGTTTTCTTAAGGACAAGTCTTGAAAGGGCTGATTGAAGCCTCAGAAGGAAATTGGGTTTCTTGAGAGAGAAAAAGAAAGCTTGTTCAGTGTAATCTGACAAGAAGGTATATTCATTCATGGTTTGGTTTTCTCAGTAATACTTTTGCCCATAGGCCAGAGTAAAATCCTTCCACTAAGTCTTTCCTGTCGCCATTATGGATGTTGATTGAATGTGCACAAAAATCTATTTTGGCTGATTTAAATGTTTTGTTTTTCTGGAAGATGAAGTTAACGTAAAAAACTAAATTAACTAAATTAACATCCTAAAGCTAGCAAAAGTGCTTTTATAAATAAAGGAGAGAGGACAAAGCCTTTAAGACTTCATTAGGTCAGAAACCTGAAGACAAACATGAAGGAAAAACACATTATTTGCTCAAACTTTGGAAATATGGATCCCCAAATTCTCCTTCCATTGATAGACAGCACCTGTCCTGCAGAGACAGACCAAAAGTTGACCTCAATGATTAGGACAAAGGAAATGATGCCATAGAAACTCAATTCAAAGGATCTTGCGGGAATATAAGTGTCTGGAATAAGTCTGCCCTTGTCTGGCAAAGGGCACTATTGATATCACATACATTTTTTAAATTTTTAGCTATTAAAATGAAAATTTGAAATATATTTGGGTCAAAGTCAAACATATTGCCATATTCAAGATCACTTCAGTTTCCAGCTCCTTGTTCAGGCCAACAACCTCCTTTGTCCTGAAGTAAACCCTCAGAACTAAATTCTACTTCTAATTTTGTTTGAATTTTTGGATTTCATTCATCAGATATTCAAGGGACACTGAATTATAAATAAGAGAACAAAAGTTAATGAAATGGAAAATAGAAACGCAATTTAAAAACAAAACTAAATTTTTTTTAGACTCAATGGCATGAACAAACCCTGAGCTAGACTGACCAAGATAAGAAAAAGAACACAAATCATCAAAATGAATAAAAAAGGAGACAGCACTAGTAATCTTCCAGAGATAAGAAGGATCACACAGGATTATTATGACAATTATATGGCAACAAAAGGAATAATTTCAGATGGACAAATTCCCAAAGAATACAAGTTACTGAAATTGATTAAAAAAGAAATAGAAATTCTGAGTAGATGTCCAGAAAGTGAGAAACTTGAATTCATAATTTAGAATCTTCCTACAAAATAAAGCCCAGACTCAGATTATTTCACTGGTAAGTTTGATCAAATATTTAAATACTTCAATCATTTAAAAAGTTTTTTAAGAACATAGAAGAGAGAATATTTTCAATTTATTCTTTGAGGCCAGTATTACCTTGACACCAAGGGCAGACAAACACATCTCAAGAATAGAAAACCACAGACTAATATAGCTCACAAATAATTTAGCAGCAAACCAAATTCTGTCATATATTAAGAGAATTAAACATCATAAAACATCAAGCTGGGTTAATCTAGGAATGCAACATTGGCTTAATGACCAAAGATCAATTAATCTAGTATATCACATTAAAAGAATAAAGAGGAAAATCAAATGATTGTCACAAATTATACAGAGTAAACATTTGACAAAATCATTCACTCATTCATGTTAAAAACTTTTATGAAAAGAGAAATCAAAGGAAACTTTTTCTACTTGATAAAGGCCATCACAAAAACCTACAGCCAACATCATAGTTTGCATTAAAAGACTGAATTATTTGTGTCTATAATCAGTAACAGGGCATTATTATTATTATTATTACTTCTATTGATGATTATACTAGAAGTTCTAGCCAGTGTAAAGAGAAAATAATATGATAAAGGCATACAGATTGGAAAGGTAAAAGCACCACTGACTTTATTCAAAGTTGACATGATTTCATATGCAGAAAATCCTAACCAAACATACAACACGCACATATGCACACACACATGCACACACAAACACACAAATGTGCACAGACACAAACATTCTAGAACTAAGAAGTGAGTTGAGCAAGGTTTCAGGATACTGGCTCAATGTACAAAAATTGATTGTATTTGTATACATTAGCAACAATCTTAAAATTAAATTAACTGATTTCATTTATAGTAGCTTTGAAAAGAATAAAATAGTTGTAACAAATAAGTCTAAAATTTGTACCTGTAAACTACAAAATATTTGAAGTACAAAGATATCCAATGTTTATGGATTATAAAAATAAATATTGATGTGATAGATTGAATAATTAGCTCCAAAAGATGTGCACATCCAATCTGCAAAACCTGTGAATTTGTACCCTATTTAGTGAATGTGACTTGTCAGGTATGATTGAGGATTTGAAGATGGGGAGATTTTCCTATATTGTTGAGATGGATCCATGTCATTACAGAGACTAATAAGAGAAAGATCAAATTCTGTATAGGAGATACAACAATGGAAGCAAGATAATATAGCCATGCAAAGAAGGGACCATAAGCCAGGGAATACAGGTGGGCCTGAAGCTCTTCAGCTTTCAGACGAAGAAAGGGGTTCTCCCCTTAGAGCCTGCAGGAGCCAGTTCTGCACCACCTCAACATCAGCACCGTGAACTGATTTGGGAGTTCTTGCCTATAGAACTATAAGAAAAATAAAATTGTAATAAGTCATTAGGTGTGTAATATTCTGTTGTAGCAGCATCAGGAAAATTAAATAATTGTTAAGATGAAAATTTTTTCCCAAACTGATTTATCTAGATTCAGCAAAATCCCAATGAAAATTCTGTGATTCTTTTGTAGCAGTTGATAAACTGATCCTAAAATGTACATGCAGGCAAAAGACCTGTAATATATAAAACAGTTGTGAAAAAAAATGCAGTTGAAAGGCTAACGCTAACTGATTCAAAACTTACTATATAGCTATTGTGATCAAGATAGGGTGGTATTTGTCTAAGGATAGTCATGTAAAACGATGAAGTATAACAGAGGGCCTACAAATAAACTCTATTTATGATCAATTGAGTTTGAGGTTTGGCAAAGGTGCCAGACCTTTGTATGAGAAGGTAGTGTGCTTAGCAGATAAGTTTGGGACAATTGTATATTCATATTCAAGAAGAAAAATCTCAGAGGTGTGTTCAGATGGTGGGGGATCATCTCTCCACAGAAACAACAGTATGTATAAATATCTATTCACACAATGAAGCTAAGGAAGGAGTAGGGCTAAAGAAGGAATAGCTCAGTGGCAGAGAGCTTGCCTAGCATGATCAAGGCCCTGAGCTACATCTCCAGCACCAAAAAAGAGACAAGGAAACCAGGTGAGACATCACAGTACCAGGTTATATCATAATAATTAGAAAAGATTCCTTGAAGAAGGCAGAAAGCAGAGTTCCCTGAATCATCTCATATCCAATTCCAAGCAGCACAATATGGAAAAAGAAGCTTCCTGATGGAAAAGGAATAAAGTCCAGGCTCTAGACTTGGAACCCAGGACCAGGCCTCACTTGGTGAAACTCAGTACTGGGCAGACCCTGTTGGCTCATGTCTCTAAGCTAGTTACCTGCATTAGCCTGGCAACCAAAAGATCATCTCCCATTCACTGAGAGTAGGATAGGGAATTAAGCACAGGACCTTGCCTTGGAATCCTGCACAAGCTGGTGAAACTTAATACTGGACAGATCTCAACAGAACCCTGTTCCCCAGGCCAGTGTCTATGGCCAGAGCCTCTGGACTTGCTCTTTTGCTTGGTGGAAACCTGTGACCCCAAGAGGACAGATTTGTATTCCAGCCACAAATGTACCATAGCAGCTGGCAGGTCATAGCAGTACAGACCTAGGTTCTACTAGTGCTACAATGGTCTCAGCAGACTTTGGCATCTGGGAGCAAACCAGGGTTTCAAAATCGATGACCCAGGGATTGCCCACTTTGTCCTTGTCCCAATCCAGGCAACCCCCAACATGAAAGGAATCATTGTTTTCTTGGGAGAAGAAGAGGAAGGCAGACACAAGTCACTGTTTAGGAACTAGAACTGGTTCCTACCTGATGAGGTTCAGTGCTGGCAGAATCCTGTGTTACCTGACCGCAGCCCAATGAGTATGGATGATGTATCTAGACTCACCTGGCTCCAGGGAGAGGCTTTCAGGGACATAATACTCTTTGGGGCTCTTCCTGAAACCATCCACAACATGCAACTGTAGATTTGCAACAAACTTGGGCATAGAGCTCTCTCCAGTACTGGAATACCAGCAGTGATCACAGACGCAGAGAACATAAGCAGCTGACTGAGAATTTCTGGAGAAACAGGCACAAAAACAAAGGCAGATTACAAAGTGTAGAACAAGTATCTAATCCTTCAAAGAAGATGTTGTCATACACTAACAAGGATCAAGTCCTTTCAGGGAAAACACCTAACAGACAAAATAGGGCAATAAAACCAACTGTAAATCAAATGCATATGAACTCAGAGAATTTAAAAGAGCTGTTTGAAGAAAACTCAACAAGCCTCAAGAAAACTCAGAGGAACAATGTAGTACTTTATCAGAGAACCTTAACAAAGAGAAGTAATTTAAAAATAAAAACAGAAATCCTTTATTTGAGAAGTACACAGATTGGAATGAAAAATACAATAGAAGACATCAAGGACAAAGTAGGTCAAGTAGAAGAAAGAATCACTGAGCTTAAATACCATATACTTGAAAATAAACAGTTGCTGGGGTGAGCTCAATAAGAGCTCAAACCATAAAGGGTCTGAAACAACCAAAAGGACACAAATCCTTGTGGCCTTGGACTAGATGAGTTGTTCTTTGAAAGGATAGCAAAAGTGTTTAGTCCTAAAAAGAAAAATATGATAAATTGGACTTTATTAAAATAAAGTGCTTCAAAAGATATCACTGAAAAAAATCAAAATAGGGGCTGGTGATGTGGCTCAAGCGGTAGCGCACTCGCCTGGCATGCGTGCAGCCCGGGTTCAATCCTCAGGACCACATACCAACAAAGATATTGTGTCCGCCGAGAACTAAAAAATAAATATTAAAAAAAAAAAATCAAAATAGTCCACAGACTGGGAGAAACTATTGATAAATTACAAATAAGTTAAGAACCTGGACCCAGAGTATATAAATAACACAACTCAATAAGAGAAATGACTCAAAAGTGAACAAAAACCATAAATAGACATTTCATCTTAAAAAATTAGTGAAAGGGAAATGATCACATGAAAAAAGATATACTCAACATCATTGCTTCTCAGGGACATGCCTGTTAAAATCACCATGATACACTAATTAAAACCCCCCAAATTGGCACAAAGAGGCAAGCAATGTGAAGTATTGGTATGTATATGGAGAAACTTGAGCCCTCGTGCATTGCTGGGAGGAGTACAAAATATTTAAGCACTTTAGAAAGCAGTTTGGTAGTTTCTTAAAAGTGATACAAAATGTTGCCCTATAACCCAGACATTCTACTGCCAAGAAATCTACCCTAAAAGAAATTAAAACATGTTCAGAGCTTGAAGATGGCAGATTAACATGAGGCAGCATTTGTCTTTGCTTGGCTATCCAGAACTTAAACAGTAGGAATATCATGTCTCCCCAAGACTTAGTGTGGGAGACCAACCTTACATGTGACTGAGTTACACTCCTTGGCTTGGTGCTGAGGCGCTCAGTCACAGAAACATGGCAGAGCTTTCCTCACCCTTCTTGGGTGTGAGGGCCGGTGTCTCGTGCATGAGTATGTCTTGCTACATCCCCATGAGTGAAGCTACGCTCACCTGTTCCTTTGTAATATAATCCCTTACCCTGTTTAGGATAGAATCTTCCTTGGAAGTGTCTTGTGCGTGTCCCCTTCTCTTACTGTGCCCTTGGGTGTGGCCTACCCAGGTATCAGTCAATGTGCTGACAGTGGACATCATGAAGACAGACTCAGCCCCCTGAAACCTGACCCCTTGCCTTATTTGAATAGCTTCTCCTCAATAAAAGAGGTCAGCGAGTGCTCTTGCTCTCTCTCTGCGGACCCTTAAGGTCAGAGGAGCCGTCACAGTGACCCCAAACATAAAGGTATTTGTGTCTCTTGTGTGTTATTCCATGCAGCCCAGTTAGCCCAGTTAAATTGGAGTGACCCCTGAGCCTTTTAGTTGCGAGAGCACAAACCTGGCAACTTAGAGTGAAAAATCCTGAGACAAAGGGGCAGTCTGCCCTAGCTGAACCAGAAACTATTTGACTCATTAATTGGGAAATTTAAAAAACAAAATCTCCATTGGAGTTTATCAATTATCTGCCAAAAGCTGATCCAGGAGCCATCTTGGGAATACAGCATGGTGGTACCTACAGAAACTGGAAACCCAAATTAATGAGTGTGCAGCTAGGCTGGTGAGGGCCTGTCTGAAACTAGAAAAACTGTGGAAAGTCAGAAACTGTGAGCATTTCACTAGGAGAAACACAGATTAGAGAGACTAGAGAGAGCTGGGCTATCCCCAGCTTTGTGAGTCCTGAGGCTCATGGGGACTGAAGAGGGGTGGCTAGAGTGGGTCAGAGTCAGAAGGGTAGAAAAATGTTTGAGGGCATTTTGTCCTCAGCTTACCCAGTGAAGTAGTCCAGCATCTACTGAGTTCAGGGATCTACCTGGGGCCAGCATTCACTAGGACCCAACACCAACCTGGTCCCTGACCCCTTCCCCAGTCTGGCATCCACTGGTCCCTGCGTCCTACAAGATCTGATATAAGTTCAGCACCCAACAAAGCCCTCTGGCTCCCCACTCCCCAGTCTCCCAACCTCTCCCTAGCCATCAACCCAGCACATCACTCACAGCTTCATTGCAAGCCCATGGGTCCCAGGGACCAGCCTTGACCCACCTAGTGCAGAACAGCTGGGTCCCCAATGTGGCTGGGCCTCAACTTGCCCCATATGCCACTGAGCCACAAGAACCACCTGGTCCAGCACACAGCTTCATGACCAGCCTTCAGATCCTGGTGCCCAGCCCTTAGGACTGGCTGGGAGAGAAGCACCTGACTGAGAATTCAAAATGGTGAGAGTAAGAGACACTGAGTTTGGAGACTGAATCAGAGACCAGGAATTGTGAACTGGGTAGCCTGAAAAAAAATTTCACTAGGTGTACCAATGCATTAACTAGGATAAGAATAGTAAATTCTGATATGTCCTCCCAGGGTGTAAGATTCAGAAGAAAAAAAATGCCTTAGGCCTAAAGTGTCTGCTCAAAATACCAGTTTTCCCTGCTCCTTCCAGACCTTGGCCAGGGCTTAGGCTGATATGCAAACAGAAGCAGCTTGGAGCTCAGGCCCAAGAAAAAAAAAAAAAAAAAGAGTAAAAGTGTCTTTTTACCTGAACTCAAACTAGACCAAACCAAGAAGTAAATTGTATGGTATTTACTAACTACTGGCCAGTCATTCTTTTTTTTTTTTTTTTTTTTTTTTTTTTAGGACTCTTGCTTTTTCTTAGATTCTGTGTATTTTTTTTTTTTTTTTTTGAGCTCGTGATTCTGATCCTGCAGACCTAGGTTAATGTTTTTCTGATCAGTGGAGTTTTTTTTAAAAAACATTGCAATGGAGATTTCACCTTAAAGGTGAGGTACTGGAAGTCTTCAGGGACACCATAAGTCTACAGGTAGAAACTCTACTGCCTCAGATCCACACAGCTACATGGGTAGACACACAAACAGCATGAAAAAACAAGGGAAAAAAATCACCCAAAACAAATCAAGATGCACCAGTAATAGAACCCATTGACATACATTGGAAGAAATGTCAGAGAAGTTTATAATATACATAGTTAAACTGATCCATGATGTAAGGTACGAAATTAGAGATAAAATTCAGGAGGTGAAAGATCACTTCAATAAAGAGGTCATATCACTGCAGGATATATGGACATACACACATACAGACATACCGACATACAACACATAACAAGAGTGTGCGCACATAACAATAATAAAGGCCTCGTAGCTTTTTGCAGTGATATGACAATTGACAGATGAAGAGCACTCATAAAAAAATTAAAAATGGATCCAAATATCTTTAATTCACGTGATTCAAATGGTTCAATTTAGATTGGGTAAACAGATAAAAGTAAAGATGTCTTTAAAATTAAGCTCATAAATTTTTCTAGGTGTTCAAAGGGACCCTAATAAAATGTTGATGTCTATAAAATAATCTGCTTAAATTCAAAAATTTACAAGTATTGTTTCAAAATGTGAACAAAAGGAGGTTTATATAAATTGGTTATGTGTATAAGTTTTTGAGTAAGTTACACAACTATGGTTAAACAACTGTTATTTTTCAATACTTTTCTTGTGCTCTCTTGCTCTACATAATGAAGTTCCTTCAAATCCAATTGCAGAAAGTCTCAAATTAAACTTCCAACCAGCTTCTACTTAGGCACTACCAGCCTCTGATGACCGATGGACCCCCAACATCTTCAAGAGAACAGTTCACTCAGTGCTGAAGCTCACTATTCATGAGTCTTTATGTCCTTTTAAGCTTCCTCATGGTCCTTGGTCTCTTTTCTGTCAGCCCCCCAACATGGAACTTCTGCCAGAAATTGATCTTTGCTCTAATTTTTATCTTTATTCTGTTTTTATTCGCTCTGATCTTCTTGGATAAAATGAAATGACCAAGTTTAGGATTTATCAGTATAGATGAAGGCACAGAGACATAAACCAAAGGAATGCACAACTTTTTCAATGAAATAATATTAGAAAAAATGAAATGGAAAACCAAATACAGGAGTCTTACAGGACCCTGAATGTACAAAATTACAACAAATCCACACCAATGCACATTATTGTGAAAATGCCTAACATACAGAATAAGGAAGGAATTTTTAAAGGCTGCCAGAGAAAAAAGCCAGATTACATTGAGAGGGAACCAAGCTTGATCTCAGCTGATTTCTCAACCCAGACCCTCAAAGCTAAGAGGTCTTAGAATAATATATTCCAAGCTCTAAAAGAAAATGGATGCCAACCAATAATTCTATACCCAGCAAAATTAAGCTTCAGATTTGAGGAAGAAATAAAAACCTTCCATGATAAACAAAAAGTAAAAGAATTCACAACTAGAAAGCCTGTACCACAAAACATTCTCAGCAAAATATTCCATGATGTTGGAATAAAAAAAAAAAAAGTGAAAACAAGCAAAGAGAGGAACTACACTAAAGAAATAGTCAACCAAAGGAGAAGTTACAACAAATTAAAAACCATAAATAAGTCAAAAATGAAATACAAATACAAATCACATCTCAATAATAACCTTGAACAGAAATGGTCTAAACTCAGATAAAAGATAGACTGACAGAATGAATTAAAAAATAAGACCCAACAATATACTATCTCCAAGAGATTTACCTCATAGGCAAAGACATCCACAGACTAAAGGTGAAAAGATGGGGGGGGAATATCACTTATCTAGATATTTATGCCCCAAACAATGGAGTATCTATGTATATTAAACAAACCCTTTTCAATTTCAAGGATTAAATAGCCCACAACACAATAATACTGGTCTCTGGGTCCTGCCAAATCTGATATAAGTTCAGCACCCAATAAGGCCCTCTGGGTGACTTTAACACACCTCTCTTAGATCCTCCAAACAGCAACTAAACAAATAAATTATAGAACTAAATAATACAACCAATAATTTAGACTTAACAGACATATATAGAGTATTTCATCCATCAATGATTGAATACACTTTTTTCTCAGCAGCACACAGATCTTTCTCTAAAATAGACCATATCTTATGCCACAAAGCAACTCTTACCAAATGCAAAAAAAAAAAAAAAAATTAGAGATACTACTCTGCATTCTATCAGATCAAAATGGAATGAAATTATAAATCAATGATAAAATAAAAAACAGAAGATACTCTAACATCTAGAGACTAAATAATACACTACTGAATAACCAATAAATAGCAGAAGAAATTAGGGATAAAATTTAAAAAAATACTTAGAGGCAAATGAGAATAGTAATACAATACATCAAATCTCTGGGACATATATGAAGGCAGTGCTAATAAGAAAGTTCATTGCACTGAGCTCATTCATTAAAAGAATAGAAAATAACCAAATAAGTAACCCAACATTATACTTCAAAGTCCTAGAGAAAGAATAAATCAATACCAAAAGCAGAAAACAGAAAATAATTAAAATCAGAGCTTAAATCAATGAAATTGAACCAAAAGAAAGAATTCAAAAATTGAAAAAACAAAAAGTTGGTTGTTTTTAAAAAATGAAATTTATAAACCCTTAGCCTTAATGAAGAGAAAAAGAAAACTCAAATTACAAAAATTTGTGATGAAAAAGGACATTTCTGAAATATAGATGATAATTAGAAACTATTTTGAAAATTTATACTGCAACAAAACAGAAAACCTTGAAGACATCAGCAATTTTCTAGAGACATATGACCTACCCAAACTGAATCAGGAGGACATACACAATTTAAACAGATCAATATCAAGCAATGAAATAGAATATACTACCAAAAGTCTAACAACCAAGAAAAGCTCAGGACCAGATAGATTCTCGGCTGAATTCACAAGACCTTCAAAGCAGAACTAACATCAATACTCTTCAAATTATTTCCTGAAATAGAAAAGGAGGGAACCATTCCTAACTCATTCTATGAAACTAGTATTACCCCAATACCAAAACCAGACAAAAAAACATCAAGGAAAGAAAACTTCAGACCAATATCCCTGATGAACATAAATGCAAAAATTCTCAATAAAATTCTGGCAAATCATATACAAAAACATATTAAAAATATAGAGCACTGTGATCCAGTGGGGTTCATCCCAGGGATGCAAGTTTGGTTCAACATATGAAAATCAATAAAAGTAATTCATCACATCAATAGACTTAAAGACAAGAATCATATAATTATCTCAATAGATGCAGAAAAAGCATTTGAGCACCCCTTCATGTTTTCAAAACACTAGAAAAATTAGGGATAGTAGGAGCATACCTCAACATTGTAAAAGCTATCTATGCTAAGCCCAAGGTCAAGATCATTTTAAATGGAGAAAAATTGATAGCATTCCCTCTAAAAATGGGAACAAGACAGGAATGCCCTCTTTCACAACTTTTATTCAACACTGTCCTTGAAACTCTAGCCAGAGCAGTTATACATAAGAAAGAAATTACAGGGAAAAGGAAAACTCAAATTATCCCTATTCAATGATGACATTAATCTAAATTTAAAAGGCTCAAAAAATTCTACCAGGAAACTTCTAGAGCTCATAAATGAATTCAGCAAAGTAGCAGGATATAGAATTAACACCCATAAATCAAATGTTTACCTATACATCAGTGATGTACTGAAAAATAATTAGGAAAGCTACCCCATTCATAATAGCTTAAAAATATATTTGAAAATCAATGTAACAAAAGAGGTGAAAGACCTCTACAATGAAAACTACAGAACACTAAAGAAAGAAGTTGAAGACCTTAGAAGGTGAAAAGATCTCCCATGCTCTTGGATAGAAAGAATTAACATTATTAAAATGGCCATACTACCAAAAGGGCTATACAGACTTAATTCAATTCCTATTAAAATCCCAATGACATTCTTAATAGAAATAGAAAAAGCAGTCATTAAATTCATTTGGAAAAATAAAAGACCCAGAAAAACCAAAGTGATCCTTAGCAAGAAAAGTGAAGCAGGAGGCATCACACTATCAGACCTTAAATTATACTATAGAGCTAAACAAAAACGGCATGGTATTGGCACCAAAACAGACATCTAGTTCAATGGTACAATATAAAGGTCACAGAGACAAAAACTCACATGAATAATATTGCATATTAGACAAGGGTGCCAAAAACATTTATTAGGGAAGACATAGCCTCTTCAACAAATAGTGCCAGGAAAACTAGAAACCCATATGTAGCAAAATTAAATTAAAGCTCTATTTCTCTCCCTGCACAAAACTCAATTCAAAGTGGATCAAAGACTTAGGCAATAGAACAGAGAACCTGCATCTACTAGAAGAAAAAAGTAGGCCTAAATCTATATCATGTTGGCTTAGGAACTGATTTCCTTAACAAGACTCCTAAAGCACAAGAAATAAAATCAAGAATTAATAAATGGAAAGGAATCAAACTAAAAAGCTTCTTCACAGCAAAGGAAACAATCAAGAACATGAAGAGAGAACCTACAGAATGGGAGAAAATCTTTGAACCTGCACCTCAGATAGAGCATAAATCTCCAGGATATATAAAGAACTCAAAAATCTAAACAACAAAAAAAAAAAAAGAAAGAAAGAAAAGAAAAAAAACAAACAAATAATCTAATCAATAAATGAGCAAAGGAACTGAACAAGTACTTCACAAAAGAAGAAATACGATCAATCAACAAATATATGAAAAAATGTTCAACATCACTGGCAATTAGAGAAATATAGATTAAAACTACACTGAGATTTCATCTCACTCCAGTCAGAAGGAAAATTACCAAGAATACAAGTAACAATAATTGTTGGTGAAGATGTGGGGAAAAATGTTCACTCATATATTGCTGGTGGAACTGCAAATTGGCACAACAACTCTAGAAAGCAGTATGGAGATTCCTCAGAAAACTTGGAATAAAACCACCATTTGACCCAGTTATCCCATTCTTTGGTTTATATCCAAAGGACTTAAAAATAGCATACTACAGTGATACAGCCACATCAATGTTTATAGCAGCTCAACTTTAACAATAGCTAACCTATGGAATCAACCTAGGTGCCCTTCAACAGATGAATTCATAAAGAAAATGTGGTATATATACACAATAAAATATTACTCAGCCATAAAGAAGAATGAAATTATGGCATTTGCCAGTAAGAATAACATGTTAAGTGAAATAAACTAATCCCCCCAAACTCAAAAGCCAAATGTTTTCTCTGATATGCAGATGCTAATTCACAATGGTGGGGGTAGAGAAGAATGGAATTACTTAGGATTAGTCAAAGAGGAATAAAGCAAAAGGAGGGGGAATGGGAGTAAGAAAGATAGTAGAATGAATTGAACATTCCTATCCTATGTGCATATATGATTACGTGACCAATGTAATTCTACATCATGTACAACCAGAAGAATGAAAAAATATACACCATATATGTGTGATATGTCAAAATACATTCTATTATCATGTATAACTAATTGAAACAAATTTTAAAAAATTGAAAAAGAAAACATCTGCTTTTATGAGCCCTTGTACATGAATGATCACAGTAGCCGGAACCTGGGAACTATCAAGTATCCATTATCTGGCAACTAGACCAACATATCATGTAGTATACACATAAACTGGAAACTGATTCAGCAATTTTAAAAAGGAAGGAATGTCATGAAACATCAATATATGCTTCAACATAGATATACCTTACTTTGTGCTAAGAATAACATGTTAAGTGAAATAACATGTTAAGTGAAGGAACCATGTGACTTCATTCATATGAAATATTCAGATCATTCAAATTTGTGGAAACCAAGCAGATCTGTGGTTGTCTGTGCCTGCAGTGGAAGAAAACGTTAACTGAAAACAGCTTAAGGGAATTTGGGACCTATTCTAAAACTGGATTTTAGTGATGATGGCACCACTTTGTAGACGGCTAAAAATCACTGTACAAGACACTTTGCGTGGATGAATTTTATGATATGTAAACTATACATTAATAAAGCTACAAATAAAAGGTATGTATACTCGTGAGAAAGTATCATTGCTTACACATATTAAATATACTTTTAAATCATTAACTATTCTGATAGCTGCTTAATAGATTTTAGCTATTTTGAAATCTTCCTGGTGGGCAGGCATTTGTATAATTTTGTGGAGCATTCTTATAAAGAACTGAGAAGCAACAGCCCTCTATTATCACATTCATCCTCTAAGAAAAGCAACTTTGTTGCTATTTAGACTTGAGCCCTCTCTTCTGGGATAACAGCCTACTGTGAACATAATAACTGAGTTCTGATCTCATTTACATATATTAGTTGTTTTCTTTTTCTTTCACAGCAACCCTTTAAGAACTTTCTATATCTAAATCTATCATAGAAACATTCACTTTAACTATCCTTGATTGTTGATGGAATATCCTCTCAATGTTTGGATCTTCAACATTTAGATTGGTGCCAGCTATATTTATGTCTTCTTGGAATCATAACATCCCAGACAGAAGGATGGAGAGGTTTGGTTACTTGACAGAAAGTCTATAGCATAGAAACAATCATTTCTAGGCTGGAGACAACAAAACAGGGAGTAAATTGCATTTTCACTCATACAACTAATTTATGATGAGTTTCATTTTTAAGAATATATATAAAGCTTTTTTAAATTGTTGCTTTATTTCTCAATTGAAACACTAACCAACTTGGATCATAAATAGTACACTCTTTCATTAACAAATATTGTTAAAACTTAAGTCTTGTCTTCTATTTTCAGCAGAATCTCTTCGTATACAACTTTAAGTTAACTGAATTGAGTCATAAAGCTTCAACAAAATAATAATTTTTAAAACTTAGAGTACTGTAAAAATAATCTTATGTATTAATGATACCTCTGGTTACCTTGACGAGTCTTGATACTTCCCCCAGTGCTGAAGTATAACACCAGCATGCCCAGGCCAGGGTAGAGCAGAAAGTAAGAGTCCTTATTTAAAGGATAATAAAACAGACTTCTCCCCTGGAGGAAGAAGGGGATCCTAAAGGTGAAAGGCGGAATCCAAGGGTTGAGGAAGTCCCATCCCTTTTATATCTGAAGTTTTCTTTGTCCCTCTACATTCCTCTCCTTTATCTTGTTTATTTCCCTTCATCCTGCATGTGATGGGGGATGCAGGTGGGATGGCCAAAAGATGGGAAACAGGTGGGCTGATGGTGTGGGGGAAGAGTGATCCCCAACAGGAAATGGGCCCAGGGCAAGTTAATTAGCAATTCTCCATTTGCTAGGAGTTGCTTCATTAACAGTTCTTTAGGATGGGCAGAATAGGCCTGGCTTTGGAAACACTAACATTTCAATCTCCCAAATGCAATTTCTGATTTCCCAGACTCAAATCGGGGTCAATTTTCTGTATTAAACCTGATATCAGACCTGATTTATCTAACTACCTATCTTTAAAGCTGGCTTCATTGATACACTTTACATTATCAGAGACATTTCACATGTGTATGGATGTATTCCTCCTTCATGGGCAATAGATTTTTTAAGCGTAATTTGGTCCTCTGTGTGCTGGGTTTTTTCCTTGCCTCAGCCATTGAAGAGTCTAGCCCCAAACACAGAGCAGAGACACAGCAAGGGCACATGACCAGGAAACCCTCCTCTAATTCCCCCTTCCCAAAGGGCCTCTGCACACCAGTGCTCATTGGTCTTCTGCCACAGGACCATCTCCCTAGGAGGCAGTTGTTTCCCTCACACCTGCCTCCTCCTTATCCATATTTTATTCATCCACATATCCCCAAGGTCTGCAGCAACTCTGGAACTCAATAAATACGGCTCTTGAATAGCAACTAGTCAGAATTCAGATTGTTTCAGGTCAACATTTATTGAACATCTGCTATTCAATAAATGCTCAGGTCAAGCATGGAACACAAAATAAGTGGACACAGCTCCACTGACCCCAGGAACTTACGTGTATCCCAATTTAAATCATGAAGAATGATCTCTTTTTTTAGAATGATCTTTTGTGGTTAGAAGATTTTTGTATGTTTTAACTCGCCTACCATTCTTTAAGTAAATTGTGAATATTGAAAAACCAGCCTCTATCTCAGAGTAAAGCCTGTCCAAGAAAGGGACATGACCTTTGTCCTTGGAAAAACCCACAGAGCACTCCTAGGCACATTCCCACCCTGCTAAGTTGTTTATCTACAAATAACAGGAGAGATCTGCTGCCCCAGGTGTCCCTGACTCAGTCAGGCTAGGTGGGGATCCATAGCAACCCCAGCAGCCACCAATCAGCATGAGACAGGGAAATACCTGGGATGCCAGATGACCCTCCCAGTAGTTTATGGTGGTTGATAATATATTGGGAAACCATGTAGTTCAGCACGTACACCCCTCTTGGCTCAAACCAATCAGTTCAAACCAATACCCCTTTTGTTCTGACAAATCACCCCTACCCAACTTGTTCCCGCCAGTGAATGTGCTAATCATGTTTTAGAGTTGCTATTTGATTTTCCCGAGGTGTGTGATGATTTGCTATGATGTATGTGTATAAAATGTATAAAAATGCTGCAAACCCTGGGCTCAGGGCCTCTCAGCGTCACCAGTTGCTGTGTGTGCACTCGGAGGACCAAACTAGCTCGCAATAAACACCTCTTTGCTGCTTACATCGATCTTGGGTCTCTGGTGGTCTTTGGGGGTCCTGAATTCGAGCATAACATAATCTTATAATTAGAAACTAAAAAATCTAAGTACCTATTTGTAATGCTTATTATGTGATTAAATTTCTATAGTTCTGAAATATTAATAGTTTCTAACTCTTACTTGGGACCATCATAAGCACTTAACATAATACTGTATGCCATTTACACATAACAATTTTCATATACTACCATATATACACTATATACATATATGAGTTATGATAATACTTTACCTACACTACTATATATGGCATTTACTCTCCACATCAATACTATTCTTTTCCCCATTTTATAGATGAGGAAACAGGAGCACAAGAAAGTTGAGTAACTTGTACAGGGAACAACTTAGAAGATCACAGAGTCAAAATCTGAACTCACTCATTTTCTCCCCTGAGTTTTAGCATTAAATTTTTAGCTAATCTACAGTTAAAACCTGCACACCAATACATGTTTAATGTCATCAAATTCACTTGTGTCTAAATTCAGAAAAATCCATTTGTTCTGAATAGTGTAAATAGTAACACAAAGGCTTATAGCATAGTCTGATCCCACGCAATAATTGTGGTTACAAGGGATTTGCTGATAGCTGTCAAAATTGAATTGCAGCTTCCTATTGAAAAAGAGAAGTCCTCCAACAATCAGATTCAAAGCTGGGATCAAGCTCCGAAGTCAGCCCAGGTCGACAGCTTCTTTCATCCAAACATAAAATTACCAGACAATTACTGTGGGTCCCATGAACTCACCACATTCTCATTCAGCAAATGAGGTCACTGTTTACAGGTATGAACAAAAAGTGGAATTTGTCCAAATAAATTCACATTTATGTAGTAAATTATGAAATAGATTAAGATAGTTGAAACTGCTCATATGAGGGAGCAAATTAAATGTGCCTTTGGTGTAAGCTCCAAGTTTTCTCCCATGTGGATAATTGTTTTCATTAGTAATGCAATGATCATTTTTACTTTACCTGCTTTCCATAAGCAATTGAGAAAATTGCCTCAAGTGTATTTATGTTCATGTGTGAGTATATATACACACACACATATATATATACACACGTATCTATATATGTACGTGTATTCTGTATATATAGTGTATATACATTCTTATGTATCTATTCTGTATAAATATATTTGTTTGTGTATATATATACATACATATATAGTATGTGTGTGTGTATATATATATATATATACACATATATATAGTATGTGTGTGTATATATATATTATATATATATTATGCAAGAACCAGAGAGAAGAGGGAGAAATTTATATCAGTAAACACTGAGAAGGTAGGTTAATGCAATTCAGAGGTACATTTGGCATTGACCTTTTATTAGGTAATCAGGACTAAATGAGAAACATTATAAATTACATAGTTTGTATTATCTGATACAATAATGCAGTTTATTCTTTATGACCCACATGGTTTTGCTAACATTATATTCTAAAAGGAACTTCTTCCCAGAATATATCAGTAAGGAACAATAGTAAATTAACAGATGGATAGAAGTCTTATTAAAAAATGAACTTACACTTTTTTTCTTCTGAATTATTCCCCTTTGCCCCACATATTTTCTTGCATTTTTGTAGAATTGGATCCCTCTCCTCACAAAGAGTCCAATATGACCATTGCATAGTGTCCAATAATTAGGGAAGCTTTTTCCTCCTACAGAATTACCTCAAAATCATATGAATAGAATCTAAGCCAGATCTACATTTCTGTTCCCATGTTTAATGTAAGTGAAATTTCTAAATGAGTAGAGTTTAGAATGCCATTGGTATTTCAAGGAAAAGGACTCATTCGTGACTGATGTCCCCAGTAAATAAATGCAAATGAAACAACAATTCTCCAAAAATGTTGTGCTGACTGCTGGGGGAACTACTTTTTAGACTTTAGAATTTTATGGAGGAATGTAATTACTCACACTTGGGGAAATTAATATAGACCTGATGATTTTTCAACTTCAATAAGTAAAGATTTCAAAAAACCCTACTATCTATTTTTACTGTAATTCTAAAAGGAGCATGTTGACTCAATGAGAGTATAAAGAGCTCAAAATAAAAGGGCAATCCTCTAATTGGAATGTGTTGGCTCTTTAAAAACCTGGCTATGTAACCTTTTGCTGTAGGCTGGTGACAGCATTGCTCATAGCCTGTCACCAGTGCTCTAGAGACACTACCACAGAGAATGTGCAGAAGTACAAGGACATAGCTCTGACTTCAAGTGGCCCTACAATCAGCTGGGGAGAATAAAATACAAACATTGAAGAGCTAATGATAACCATAAATGATGATACAACATTATGAGAGATCCTAGAGTATAAATTGTTCATTCTTTGAAGGGGAGATCTCCAGGGGCTATAGGGAGCTCACTGCAGGGCTTCGTGGAAGCATAGTGGCCTGTGTCACATTTTGAAACCAGAAAGAGACTGAAAGTTTTAGAGGAGGAATATCAGAAGTATCATGTATAGTAGAGAAAACACAAATGCAGTGGATCTGCTGGGTCAATGGCATAAGAAGCTCAAAATTTCCAGGTGGTAGTCATATTGTCCTGTCCAATGGTGGGAATTATTCCCTGCTTCTCCCCACACCCACCCATGGAGACTAATACCTCTAAAAGAGTAAAAGCTCAAAGTTGCTAGGATAAGCAGAATTTCTGTGAGTGAGTTAATAGGTGTAATAAAGAGAAGAGCCACATCTACTTCTATCCCTTCATTCCTGAACCCCTGTATTCTGATGATAAGGACAACGGTATATAAAGGTTCTTGAGTCAAGGGGTATTCTGTGTCCTATATAATAGAACCCTTCTTTTCTGTTGTTATCAGCTGTATCATGACTGAGTCTTCACTAAGCTATTCTAACTTTCAGTTGGCTAGCTGCTTCTGGGAATGTGGATATGTAATAAGAAAATTATTCAATGATCATGAAGCCAGGGAACTTTTTTTTTTTTTTTTTGCAGTAAAGGAGTCTTTGATCAGATTTGATTCTGTGCAGAATGTCATGATGGTGGATGAGACATTCTGAGGGTCTCAGATGGGCTGCTGGCAGAAGCACTGCAAACAGGGAAGGCAAAAATCATACCCAGAATATTTATGATTCCTGGAGAGATGAATCTGACACCTCCATGATAGAAGAGGTCTAATGGAATTAAACTGCCACCAGAGGGCACAATTCAGGAGCCACTTGTCAAAAGAAACTAACTTTATTTTTAGAACTACACACGCCAAACAAAACAGCTCCTCAGGAAAAAACCCTCAGAGCCCAACTGCCACCACCGGCTTCCCACAAGACTCTCACCCCAACATCAGCCCCTCCACCTCCCACAATCCTCCTGCTCTTGAGGCCAATTGGCTGGGTTGCGTGGGCGGAGCCAAAGAAGTCCCCCAATGAACAGCTCCGTGGTCTGAAAGGGCAGGGAAACAGCCCAATGAGCATCACTGCACAGGAGCCAATCAGCTAGATGTTGCTGGGGCTGCTGTGAGCCAATTGTCAGCTGGCAGTCTGAAGGGCGGGGAAACCGCCCAATGAACATCACCGAAGAGGAGCCAATCGGCTAGATGTTGCTTGGCCCGCTGTGAGCCAATCATCAGCCAGCAGCTGGAAGTTTGCTGGGGCCCCTTTGGCTGTGGCTCTCAACAAGGGGGCTGTCCAGTTCCCACAGGGAATTGGAGACCTGTGCAGGACTCCACCTTGGTATCTCTGCTCTTGGCAGATTAGGTACTCAACAATCACATTAAGTAGGTCGCTCTTCATCAAGGGAAGTTCATGTTGTCCAGCCCATGTAGAGCCTCCCTCCCTGCCACCATAACCACCTTCATTGTGGTCGCATTAAGCACTGGGTATAGAGGGCAGCAGCTGACACTCAAAGAGAAAGACATTTTTGTCCCTAAAGATTATTTTTAAGAGTCTCCTTTTCAGAAGATGCCTTTTGATGGGCATTCATATGGACACAGTTTGTGTCCATTCAGAGAGATCCAACCACATTATTCTTCTACTGACTTTCTCTTCACCAATATTACAATTCCATTCAATGCCCTCCGTGGGCTTCAATGTGAACTGCAAGGGCAAAACATTTTAAAGGGCCCAAATTCAATTACATAGAACAGGCAAACAGGACAAATTCAACAAATGTATGACAGGCATATTATCCTAACTATATGCCCTTCCCTCCATTCATCATCCCCTTCTTATCCCTCCATTGCCCATTGAACCCACCAGGTAGATGCCTGACTCAAGGTATTTGCCTTGCTCTTCTTTTGCCCAGAATGCTCCTCTCCCAGGGAGATACACCCTTCACATGCTTCAGGTCTTTGCTCTCAAATTTCACCCTCTTACTGATAGCACCCTGGCTACCCACACTCTCTGTTCCTTTCTCTGCCTTATTTTACTCTATAACATAATGCACTATGTCTTTTTCTTTATTATCTTTATTTTTTTGTGTGCCCTCTCTAGAAAGTAACCTCCACAAAAACAGAGAATCTAACTATATTGCTCATTATCTTATCCTTAGCATTTAGAACAGTGCTTAGTACAGAGCAGGAACTTGAAAAATATGCGTTTAGTGAATAGTCCTTAAAATAATTGTGTTATTTGTGCTCATTTCAGTCAAAAGTGATAAGAAAGAATATAGTTTTAAAAAATGTAAGTGTATGTACGGAAAATGCTTTTACAATAATATTTATTACTCCATTCACAATAGCTAAAAACTACAAACTCTCCACCAATGGGAGAATTAATGTATATTTTTATATTAAAATACTATTCATCAATAAAAAGGTATTAACTGATAAGCTCAGCAACATAGGTAACTTTGGAAAACATGTTGAGCAAAAGAAACTCATTACAAAATGTGTATACTCTATGATTCCATTTATATAAAGTTCCAGAACTGGTAAAACTAATTTGTTGTGGTAGGAATAAAAATAGTGTTTGCATAAATGAAATCAGCAAATCAAAGAGATGCTTACATCCTCTTAGTTGATTCTTCTTAGCAGAAGAATGGATAAAGAAAATGTGATGTAAGTATATATATTTATCCATAAAAAGAATGAAATTCTATCATTTTTGCAAAAGTCATTATGTTAAGTGAATTAAGCCAGACATAGATAAATGCTGCATGTACTCTCTCATATGTAGAAGCTAAAGATGTTGATCTCAAGAAAAGAGTATAATTGCGACTTGTGGAGTCTGGGAAGGGTGAGGCCAGAAGGGGTAGAATAAGGCTTAATAACAGTTGCCAAAACATAGGTGGAATGGGTTCTAATGTTCTATAACACAGTCAAATATATATATTTTATGAAGAACTGGAAGAGAGGAGTTTGAAGACTCCCAAGAACTGATAAAGAGGTGAAAATGTCAATTATCCTGATTTGATCATTATATATTATATACATGGATTTCATCGTTACATTATACCACAAAATCCTGTACAATTATTATGTGTCAATCAAAACAGAAAATAAAATTTTAAAGAATGGTTTTTGTATATGGAAAGGAGACAGGAACTAAGGGTGTTTTCCAAGGTGGTAGAAATGTTCTAACTCTTAACTGGGATGGAGGTTACACAGTGCTATATATTTATGAAGGCTCATTGGACACACACTGAAAATTAGTAGATTTCATCATGTGTAATTTGACCTCAATGAAAAACTTGTAATAATTTAGATACAAAATAAATGTAAAGTCACAAAAACCATCTGTAATTCCAATTTGATGATAATCTGTTCATCAAACCAGGGCAACAATTCATGTCTTTCTCATTCACCAAAAAGACTAAAGTAAAAAATCCAAGTTTTGACCATATGGACAGGAGGATTTTAGCTAATTCCCCAGAAATAAGGCAAAAAGGAGAAAATAAAAAGAAAAGCTCATCTATAGTTAAACAGAGACCTGGGAGGTTTAATTCAAAATTAAAAAGGCTACAGATATTTTTTCCTTTTCAGTATGTCTCTTTTAGTTTTGTTATTCTTGATGATGGCTACTGCTGTTCAAGGCTGGGAACTGGTTTAATTCTAGAAGGAATTATAGATGTAATGATAGTAAATGATTGCAGGAAACTACCTAGGGAAGTTGTAGTGTTTACCTCCATTATTTCTGAAGAAAGGCTGCATAGGTGTAGCATAGAGACTACAGCTAACCTATATGGAGAATAATAGGCAAGGGTCCTGGAATTGCAAATCCCAATTCTCTTTTAGGTTCCCATGACTTGGGTTCCCATGATTTTGCCATTTAGAAGATGACATACTACATACTACAATTTCTTGGAATTATTGCTAGATTCCTGCTGTGTTTTGGAAACCGATGAGAAAACTTTCACCAAATGTATTCCTAAATTCCTGATCTTTCTTCATCAATTTTAACCAGGCTGGACTTCAACTCACACTTCTTCAGACAACTGTGATTATTATTCATCTCTTATACAAAAAAATGTGTGATGCTGCTTGAGTTATTTTATCAATCCACTATGCAACTGAGTATATCAGGTAGTTTCAAAAAGAAAGGGAGAAATAGAATCCATACCATACTGACCTAATAACATTACCTGGGTAGGGAAGGAAGCACTGTGCCATCACACCTGTAGAAATATCTCTATCTCTGAGCATGATGTAAAAATGGAAAAGGCAACAAGAAAGAGGAAAATGAAGATGGCAGTCCTCAGGTAATTGAAGATGAAATAAACAGGTGAGGCTCTTTGAAATCAATAAGAAATCTGCACTTATTTGCACCACCTATTTGGCATAAGACAATAGTTCTGAATGTAGGCTTTCATCTCTTTTTTCTTTCACACATCAGGAAAAGGTGAAATGGATATAGGCTTGGTTGTTACTAAGTCTGTATTTGACCAGTGTAGAAATCGTACACTAAATGTCATGTTTACTCTCATTTACCTCTATATTTCCAAGCTTAGTGGACCATTGATTTTTTTTGTGCGTGTTTAAGTACCATTTTTAAACATCCTGATGAATTAGTATTGCACAGAACTCACTCTGGAAATTTCTATACAACAGGCCTGGGATGACCATTTTAACCAAATCTGTTATTAAGCACTTGTTTGAATGACTCATACTGAGCCTAAACAAGTGTGGAAAAGGTCTGTGTATAGAATGATAATGTTCCTCTGACACAGATTGGAGTAGCTAATAGTTTAACTCTGATGGCATAGATTTGAGGCTGCCTATTTAAGTTCTGAATGGTACAGAGTTTCTGGTTACAGCTGGAATATTTTTGTCACGTGAACAACAACCCTGACCCTGCTTTTGCACTTCAGCAATAGATTGTGACAAGTGGGTGAGACAGGGCAGACAGGCATAGGTAGGATCTAAATCTCACTGCTAAAATTTGAATTTCAAACAAAAAAAAGAAAACAAAACAAATATCTGAGTGCTGCTGGATCAACAATGCTATCTGTTCCATTATGCTAGAATATTTTTAGTTTGGTATGTATCACGGGCAAAATGTTTGCTTCTAGAATTGCTAACATTTTTATTGTGTACATTTTTCTATTCTAATTTTAGCAAGAAAGAGCAATTATGATTTGAATGGCGTATCTTGTCTCTAAATGGTTTCTTTATTTGGAAATCAATAACTTTGTTTCAGAAGGAAAATAAATATTTGGCATGTTGATGGTTGGAGATTTTTTTTTTCCTTGCTACCAGAATCTTTGTCCCTTTCTTTTCCATTTTTTGTCTTGTGAACCACTGAATAAATTTTAAGACAATATTATGTCTTCCTAATTAGAAATCATTTTAGAAATTCAGTTGGGGAAATTAAAAAAATCTATGAATCAAATGTAATTGTGAATCTAATGACATTTGTAGCATGACAATTGTTCAAGCTGATTTGATTTCAAGTTTATTTGGGGACATTCTTGAAAAGCATGTTTATTTTTTTCTCCACATTTCAACATAACTTAGAAGTAGCTTTATATTATGGTCTAGTAAAAGGGAGGCATTTTAGATAGAAAGGATAGTTAAAGAGTAAGAGTAGTGGAGAATTTTAAAATAAGCAATAAAAACAATGGATTTGCTTTTAATTCAGACATGCAAGAAGTGGGAAACATGCATGACAAGGAGGCCATGAATGGGTCCCCTCCCCAGCCAGCCAGACTAGAATACATTAGTATATTTTGTGCACTAACTATAGCTGGTGACCACAATCCTTGAGTCAGTGGTTTGAATGGCAGTGACCCCTCCAGAGTTCAAGGTGAAGCTTAGTCCCCAGGGCAACATTAGGAGAAGTGATCTGTAGGAGGTGGGTAAGTCATGAGGACTCCACCTTCACAAATGATTAAGCACCCTTATAAGTTGGCTGAAGTTGAAAGGAGCACTCTCCTGCCCTCTGTTACTTCCACCATGTAAAGACCCTGCAGTGGTCTCCAAGGGATATAGCAACAAGGTGCCATCTTAGAAGCAGAAAGCAGCCCTCACCAGGTACCAGTCTTATCAACACTTAACTCATGGACAATCCAGCTGTGACAAATAAATATCTATTGTTTATAAATTACCAAGTCCTCAGGTATCATGTAATAGCAGCACTAACAAATTGAGCTAATCAGGCATATGTCATTCATTCAATATCCTCTCCTAGGTGCCTTAGCTAATGGGGAATGCTGAATCTTTGGAGTATAATGTCCACTAAGGAAAGGGCAGGAGTCTGGAATCTACCAGATGACTCAGCACACTGCAGAGCTTCTCAAATCAGACTTCTGGGGTCCTGTTGTCCACTAGAGTGGATGATTCCTGGGTGACTGAACAGTTTCATTGCATCCTGAAATACCCTAATAGAGTCGGGAGTTCAAATTTCCAATGAATGATTTCTAAGAGTTAGCTTTCTGGCTTGTAAAAGGTTGCTACATTGTTGTGAGAATCCAGTGAACCAATGCATGTCAAATTCAGCACCAAATCTCACAGCCAATAAACTCATAGAGCATGTTATTGTAAAAATACATTAATTAATATAAAAGACCTCAGATGCTTGAGGAATTCTCAAAATAAACTTACTTTTTCTGGGGCAATGACATATCAGAAACAAAACACAATATGCCCCAGAGAAGTACCTTAGAACTTTGCTGAAAAACTATAAGAAAGACTCCTCTATCACAGGCCTTCTCTCTCATCACCCATCTGCCACCTTCCCTAGTTCAGTCTTACTCCAAGTGGTATCTATGTACTGTCCCTCTTATATATAAAAAAAAAAAAAGAAGAAAGAAAAAGAAAGAAAGAAAGAAAGAAAGAAAGATTGAGAATGTAGAAAATCTATATTCTGAGAAATCTGAATCTTAAGAAATAAAAAGAAAAAGAATCATTCTACTAACAGAATTAAAGAAAAATGTTATAATTTTCTTTTAAAAAGAGAAAAAAAGGAAAAAAAGACCTGAGTTTTCTAATGGTCAAAACAAAGTAGTAAAAATTGAAGATTTCTCTACTTACCAGGCATTGACCAAATCAACAGTGGAATCACCATTTTCCTGATTTTATAAAACAGGAGATTCAGCCGGGCACAGTGACACACTCCTGTAATACCAGCAGCTCTGCAGGCTGAGGCAGGAGGATCTTGAGTTCAAGATCAGCCTCAGCGAAAGTGAGTCAGTGAGAACCTGCCTCTAAATAAAAGTCAAAATAGGGTTGTGGCTCAGTGGTCAAGCACCCCTGAGTAAAATCCCTGATACAAAAAAAAAGGAGGTTCACTTAGGAGGAAAATGTCTAAATAAGAAAATATTGAGCACAAGATATATCGGCCCTTACTATCAACTTTGTTATTTCTTTTTTTTTTTTTAATGAAATGACATTCTTTATTGGACATATAACCCTTTCTTTCCCTGTTCAGTCCTCATTAAAAGAAAAATGCAATGTCATAAATTTTAATTCTATAATATTAGTATTAGAGATGGGTTTCAGATTCAGAAGCAGATGGTAAAAAAAAAAAGCAGGAGTTCATGGTCTTGCAAAAGACAAAGCTGTTCAGGACTAAGGTAATTAAAATAGCATTAAAGAATTATGAAGCCAAGGGATTAGAGAGGCCATCAATTTGAAAGATGAAATATCTTACCAATTTTTGAGTGTTTGCAACATGCCAGACCCTCTGTTAAATGCTCTTTACCAAATGAATCATTTAATTTCACGATCACCCAAGATAGTCTTCTCATCTCTCCTTGGAGGGGGCCAGTGTCAGGCACTTCTATGCTCCAAACTACTCTCTTTTCCTCTTTAGGTGAGCCATGTAAGGGACTCCAACAGCATGCACAGGAGGAGAGTTTTGAGTAACAGGGTAGAGCTATAAGGAAGCAAAGATGACCAAGAATTTTGCAAATTCTCATCTTCTATGAGTTTTAGTATATGAAGAAGCATAAGCTCTACTATGAGAGTTTTACAGAAAAGTCAGATTTCAGTTCTTGTGAAGAGACCAAAAGAGTCTAAGAAAAGGGATAAGGATGAAAAAAAAAGGGTAGGTAAAGAACATGGGGTAAGGGATCAGGCAGTGAGGGGATTAGTTGGCAGTGAAGGGTTGCTGGTGTTCATTCGTGATCTAGGCAGGCAATTGCTGGATTTGTTAAATAGATAGCAAATACAACTTTGGGATGGAGCAGCAGACTCTTCCCTTTCCTCAGCTTCCCGTCATCCAACAGTAAACATCTGGTAGTGAGTGACCTGCCACAGATATACCCCTTTAGGTAATCCACTATCTTATAAGAGTTGTTCATTCTTTAAAATGTTTTGCAGCCATCCAATCTGTCCACTTCAACCAGATTTTAACTTGTTTTTAAAACTTGGTTGGGAAAACTATGGACAGAAACAGGATATGATTTACCCAGTCCCAATATGAATCTAGATATGAACCCCTCTTGTTCACAACTTTACACCCAAATCACTATGCAAACAACCCCATTTCCTACTTTGAAAAAATATTTAGTTTGTACCATTTGAACTTTTTGTACGTTAAAATATAATCATTATATTATTAAAATATAATAATTGTTATCATAAAACAAGCTGGGATTATTAAAATTAATTTTTCTGATTTCATCATGAAGTCTCTCAGGAGGACAATTGGACAGCACAAGGACAGGCACATGTGGGAATTATTCAGATGAGACTTAGACTGCAGGAGAAGAAAGGGCATCAGCTAGTGGAAAGAGTCTAGATTTGTATTGTTCATGGATGATTCCAGAATTTCTGGCATCCTCTAGAGAAGGATGCTTAACCATCAACAGGACATTTTAAAGTAGATGACTTCTGTTCACCAAGCTAATAAGCAGGAAGGATATCTCTAGGGGACAGGAGTGAGAAGCTAAAAAAATCCTCCTATTCCCTTGACTGTAAAGACAGCAATTTAAGAGGAGCTTTTGATTTGTCCATTTGTTGTTGAGGATGGGGAGAGAGAAAGTGAAGGAAAACAAAAACACTACTTAAACATGAAGGTGGAAAGTAAGCCTTAGTTTACAGACACATCCAGAAATGTCAAAATGAACAAAAATAGACATAAGGAAATATGGTAATAAAACTAACAAGACCATTTTGAAATTACAAACTCATATTTATTCTTTCTTCATGGTCATTTGAATCCATCTAACAAGGAAACAAAGTTCCGGTAACTTTTTAGCAATGTGGATTAGCAATCTCAGGAAGAAAGCAGTCCTTTGAATTTAAAGAGTTTTTAAAATGTTCATCCAAGACACCTTAAGTCTACAACAATGGCACAGTGGGGAGTGGAAGTAAACCACTAACTTGACTAAAATCTTGAACCTGATTATAGCTTCCTATACTAATCTGGTCCAGGTACGTCGTGGGACCATACAGAAGAAAGCTGATGCTGAGCCCACTCCTCATTCAACCCCCACAACTTATTGACTGTGATGTGTGTGTCTGTGTCCCTCAGCTTATGGTTTTGTGATAAATTAGAAAGATGAAAAAAGTTGCCCTGTGTGTTAACAAAATGGCATGAGACTGAGTTTAGGGAGCGAGAAGTCTTTGTCCAATTTCGCAGACCTCTGGATGCCAAGAGAAAGAACAGAAAAAGGAGAGAACCAGGAAGAGGAAAGCTGAGAAAAAGTGAGAAGAAAGAATAGCTCCCAGGATTCACATGGAGAACCAGGAGAGGATTTGCAGGGGACCACACTCCCAGGGACTCCACCGTCTGCTTAGATCTCTCTCCACCCTTGCTGTGGTTAGAATGTTTATGTTTGCTTTGCATTCAAGGCAGATATTTTTCTCTTAATAATTTCCCACTCTCTGAGCATTTAAAATAGTCATTCAAAGTCATGTGAGTATTTAACAGAAAATGTTTCAATAAAAATAATCAGAAAGAAATAACAAAAACAATGGAGGCAATTCAGACTTCGATGGGCAGACGTCTGGAGAGATTTCTAGGCAGAAGACCAGCCAGAATCACCTTTGGGAGTTTTCCCATGTGCCTTTCCCAGGAGAGTCTCTGCCAAGATTAAGTTTGCTTCTTAAAAATACTGATTGTTCAGACATCGTGATTACCATGAGCAAAATAACTACTTTATCAGCTGCCTATGCAAAGAAATGATCTGTCCTAGTGTAAGAGACAAAATCTGGTTGTTCTGCATTTATTGTGGACAGGATGTGAGACTCCAGCTGGGCAAGTTTCACTGTCTATGCTGAATTTAGATCCTACACCCCGTACCAGATGAGTCTACACAGCTTAGCTTGTACCCTAGTTAGGAATGTGTCCACAGCCCTCCAGTAAGGTATAAGCTTTTTATTCACAGGGACCCTTTGTTCCCTGCCTGGGTCTGGTCGGTTACTACCTGGCACTTAGTTGGCACTTACTGAGAATTCATAAACTTACATTTCAGGCAAAATAAAAGCAGAGACTCTAATGCTAGATCTTGAATTTTCTATTGCAATCAAAGACATTATTGACACAATGAACAAGGACTATTAGATAATAGAGGTGAAATGATATTAATTTTCTGACTGAAAATTGCACTGTGGCTATGTAGAAAATTCTTTAATTTCAGAAAACACACACTGAAATGTTTAGAAGTATAAGGGCATTGGCCCTGTGTCTTGGCTTAGAGAGTTCAGAAAAAAAGTGTATATATGTTAATACATACACACCACACACACACATACACACACCCACACACCCACATATACATACATACACACAAATATCGGCACTAGGGCAATCTTGATAAAGGTATTCAAATATTCTCTATCTTTGTACTATTCTTGCAACTTTTGTGTAAATCTAATGAAATGAAAAAGAAAAAAGTCATAAGGAGCAGAAGTTCTTTTGGAGACTGAGCAAGCATATGCCTGAGGTCCCCATCCTACCCTTTCCTTAGTCTCAATATATCAGAAAGCTTTTCCAATGGAACTTCTCAAGTAAAATGAACACAAAACCCAAAAGCAAGGAAACCCTAATGTGGGCAGCTACCATGGATTTGGATTATGATTGGCCTAAGAATTCTGTCAGGTTTCTTTCTCATCTATGTCCATGAATACAGGGTTCCTCCAAGGTAACCTTCAATTTTCTCAACTTCTTTCTAAGAGAATTCCAGAAGATCTGAAGGATAGCAGTCACAATAATGACAACTAATATTTATTGACTGCTTGCCATGTGCCAGGGTAGAATTGTTATCTACTATAATGTTTTTATCCATGATCCAATTTTATCCTCATAAAAGCCTCATAAAACTTAAATGCTATTATTTTACCCTTGTTACTGTTGAGGTAGTCCCTATTTTTAAAGATGAAGTAACTCATCTAAGCTAAGTATTGGTATGATAGTCCAGGTCTTCTAAGAATGAGATACAAAGAAGAAACTAACTGTATGTATTATTCCATTTTTCCATTGCTACAACAAAATGCATGGTGTTAGGCACTTCATAAAGAAAAGAAGTTTATTTAGTTCTAGAGGTTTTTGAAGAGCATGACACTAGCATCTGCTCGGCCCTGGGGAGGTCCTCATGGCAGATGACATCTGAATGGCAGGAGCACAAGCAGGAGAGATCATGTGGCAACACAAGAAACCAGAGAGATTCAGGGGCTCTTACAACAACTTGCTCACATAAGAACAACTCAACTCAGAGAGAAGAGCATTAATCTCTTCCAATGCCCCAATGACCTAATGACCTTGCACTAGGCTCACCTCCCCATTTCCACCACACCTTAATACCAACACACTGGGGACCAAGCCTCCTGCACATGAACCCTCAGAGGGCAACCACATCCATACCATAGCAAAGTGGAAGAGATTTTGTTGGAGGTAATTTCTGTAAAAAGAAAAGAGAAGAGAAACAGGAGTGGGCAGGGTGAGCCTTCAGACTGTGATGCACCTCTGATTTTTTTTTTTTTTTTTTTTTTTTTTTTAGAGAGAGAGAGAGAGAGAGAGAGAGAGAGAATTTTAACATTTATTTTTCAGTTTTTAGCAGACACAACATCTCTGTTTTTGTATGTGGTGCTGAGGGTCCAACCCAGGCCGCAGCATGCCAGGTGAGCGCGCTACCACTTGAGCCACATCCCCAACCCAAACACCTCTGACTCTTGAGAAAGAGAAAAGGAAAGAGTCCCCCCACCTCCAATTAATGGAGAAAGATTCTGTGAATGTGAATGATGTAAATTAAACACGCTTTTAATTTTACTGAATTAAGGAACTGGTATGTGATGGTACCCTTCCTCAAACTGGTGAGCACCCCCTTCTATCCTGCATTGCAGTTCTTACAAATAACACTTATTTTTTTTTAAATTTTACCTTGTGGTCTTAATTTCTTTAAGTCTATATTATCATATTATTTCATAGATACTGCAAAGTGGGCTGTATATTAGCAGATTACCTAATTAATCAGCCCTGAAATTCTTCCTATCCAATTCCTCAGTGCTATAAGCATCAATCTTAAATCATAACTTTGGGATAAACAGTATCATTCCATCAATGATAAATCTTTCAATCCTCATGAGACTACACATACACACACACACACACACACACACAAAAAAAAAAAAAAAAAACAAAATAAAACAAAACAAAACAGGCATCTGGTGGGGGCTTGGGGTAGAGGTGATGAGACCAGAATAAGTAATGATCCCTGAAAGAAGAAATTTTACATAAAGCTCTCATAAACTTTAGTCAAGGAATACTTTTCATAAAAATTCAAATGTTTGCCTCTCATCAATATATATATTTTAATCTCAGTCAATACTTTCTAGTCTGTGGGTGACAAGCCTTTGAAGAGTCTATAAGTTAATTTGCAGGCCAAACATCATTGGCATAGATGTCCCTTGTACTTTGCATGCTACTACTGTAATGATTGAATAGCCAGCAAATGTATCTTAAAGCATTGCTAGACTTAGAACAGTTGTGATCATTAGGTTATTTCTCAATCAATAGATACTTATAGTACATCTCCCAGCATACAGCTACTGATGATACATGACTCGAGTTACAAAATGGGTGTTATGTTCCAAAAGTTTGGGAGCCTGCTACAGAAATGATCCCATGTACCATTAAGGTCATTAATGGTCATTAGACACTAAAATAAAGTCTCCCAGCATCTTAGGCTGGTGTTTCCTTAAAGTTGATATCACATTCTCAATATGTTTTGGGGGTTACTTACAAGTCTATACCCAAAAGACAAAAAGTAAATCCATTAATAATCTGTAAGATGAATGGCAATATGGAGTATCATTATCAGTATGCTAATTAATGAAACAAAACAAAGTGACTATTTGTATATTCTAGATGCAGAATCTAGATTACAAATTCTCAGATCAAATTTCATTTTGGGAATCAAACTTGATCTCCTTCATGCACCCCAGATTTAGCTCCAGTCTTTTCTGTTTTCCAGTTCTCAATTTGACCTGTACTGTAAAAATTGGAACCACTCCAAGAGATACACAAGAGTGAGCAGTTGACTTGGTCTTTTCCACTCCAATTTGTCTACAATAGCAAATGAAAAAAAAAAGTGTTTCCAAAGCAAGCCAAAACTGTTAAGAGAGTACCAAATATTTAAATGAATAGAAGAATTTTTCAAAAAATATAACATTTTCAAAAAATTACTTTGGTTACTCATTGAAGACCTCTTTATAGAAACATGAGACTGGGGTATAAAGTATGCCAGCTTCCTTAATGTTGCAGAAAGCATAATGCCATATCTAAGTTTTTTTATGGGATATAGTGAGAACGAGTAGATTTGCGAGCAAAAGTAGGTTGTTCTTGTATGATTTGAAGAATTCAAGCCTCCTCCTTCTGTTTCATATGGATCTCACATATGCACATATGCACACACACACACACACACACAAACACACAAACACACACACATGCAGAATCCTGAGTTACCTTTACCATTAATTCACTATCTCATATATCATCCTGATGATAGTTAAGAAATAGTTTTTTCAGTTATACATCACTTATAAAGTCCTTAGCTCTTTATTTTGGAGTAAATTTTTAGGTCATAGCAGGTTCATCACATGAAGATGAAGTCCTTCCCAAATTAGAAATTCTGATTCTCTGCTTTCTTTTCCAGCTAAATTAGGACTGATGAGAACATGGAGCCCCTTATAGGACATCATGAATCACTTAACAATGGAGTCATGCGCTAAGAAAATAGTGTCATTAAGTGATTTTGTTGTGTGCACATCATAGAACATGCCTACATAAACCTAGATGATACACACCAGTCTCAACATGGCCTCTTTGTTACACTCCAGGGATGTGGTAAATGCAAGATGTATGAGTTGCTGGCGTGACACAAAACTGTTTTATAATTGCTTTGTTCGTTTCTATTGGAAATACTTATTTTAAAAAGTAGAAAGAATTCTCTAAAATAACAAAAAGTACAGTATAGTAAATATATACACCAGTAACATAGTCATTTGCTATCATCAAATATTATATACTTTTCATAATCATACATGCTATGCTTTTATATTACCAATAGCACAGTAGGTCTGTTTACATCACAGGAATTTTTTAGCTCCATTATTACTCTAAGATCACTATCATACACACAGTCCATTGTTGATCAAAACATTAAATGACATGCAACTACACACACACACACACACACACACACTAATATTTATCTAATAATCAGTTTATCTAAATTCAACCTACTTTTTATTGGCTATTTATCCATTGTCAGTTTGAAATGGTCAGGCTAAAACCAACACAAGTGGGGTTCTCAGGCATAATTCATTATAGTTGTTCTGCCATTTCTATGGATGCATTTATGGAATGATATAAGCCAGCACACTGAAGCAGAGATTAAGAGTGATGCTAACCATCCTTTTGATATATTAAGCCTGAGAAAGCACGGTGTCTCCTGGACTATTATTTTGAGACTATGTAATTTGAACATCTACAATGTAAGGGAGCTGCTGCTTCTCCAAACTCTGCACATCAGACGTGAAATTGTTATAACGCTGCTCATCACAAACTACTCCAAATGATTGCATTTGCTCATTTTCATTCATTCATTCCAAAATATTTATTGAGTGTCACTATGCTAAATGCTGGTGGTAACACTGTGGTGTAGCAGAGACAGGTAGCTGCCACTAAAAAGTCATGGTCTCCCTTTCACAGTGTTGAATTGCCTCTAGGAAGTATGCCCAGCCAGAGGTGACACTTCCCAAACCCCCTTGCATCTTAGGTGGGCCTTGTGAATCATTCTTGCCATCAGAATGTATTTGAAGGTGATGTATATCAGTGCCGGTCAAGGAGATTAGGAATGGGTGCTGTCTCTATTTCCTTTTTGTCCTGTTGGAGGATCCTGAAGTCCAAGGGGATAGTAGAACTACAAAGCCCAAAGAGCTTGGTGTCTGAAAAATCATGTGGAGGAAAACCACTTACCAATTAGGTCAGGATGAGGAGGATTTAACAATGCCAAGAAGAGGAAGAAAGACAGAAGGGAAGAGCACACACAGAGTATTTCCAGAAAGAAAGTGCATTCATAAGGAACTAGGAGACCAGCATGATTCTGTTGATTGCAGCAGCTGGTCACCACAACCATACAAGCCTGAGAAAAGTCATCAAAGCATTGGGAAATAACATATTCTGATTAAGATTTTTAAAAATGAATAATATCACCTATCTCAACATGGAAGTTAAGGGAAACACTGTGTTTCATTGCCCGTTACATTAGACACCAGTGCTGTGTATATTTCATGTTTTATGATCCAGCATATTTTTATGAACTTAAGATGTTGAGAAACAAACTGTTCAAAAGCAGATATTTATCCTGAGGGATACATAAGCTCTTAATTGTTTATAAAATGTTTGAATCCATATATATATATATATATTATATACATATATATATATTTATATACATATATACATAAATTGTGTGTGTATCAGAAAAAGTATTAAATGTGTTATCTCTCCTTTAATTTAGGAGTCTGTTAATCTCCTGAAACTACAGGCAAATGTTTGTGGTTTTATGAATAGATGAATTTTTCTCGGAATAAGTTCTGCAACATATCTCTGATCCAACAAATGAAGAATTAAATGAATTAGTGTCTAGAAATACTTTTAAAAGGAAAGAAGAGAATTGAACACCTTGAATGATGCAAAAATATTAATAAAGTGCTGAATTTTAAGTGAACTGGTAATAAAACAAGAATGGATTTTAGGAAAAATTTCCCAGAGCTCATGCAATGAACTCAGTATCCTTCCAGTTATTATTTTATTAGCACAAGCAATATATCCCCAAAGGTCATATTTTATTTTCCATAATGGAGTCAAAGAAGAAGAAATGAAAGTGAGAAAAATTAAGTGCTGTATTCAGAATTTTCAGGAGAATCCCAAGGACCTCTTGAGTCACTAATTTTTTTTCTCTTAATCATCTTATTATTCGCCTAAAATTGAAATGGGTTACAAGAGGGCTCTTACTCTCAGAATTCATACCTCTTCTGTGTGTTAGGGCCCAATGTTTTCAGTGATTAACTTAATAGGAAAGTTCTTTCAGATTGGTTAAAATCTATAATTCTGCTCTACCTTCAAAAGGAGCAAACATTTTTTTATAACCCCCAATTTGCAGGCCAATCAGTCTGAGGAATAGTCTTTTGGAATTTTCTGAGTTTCATTTTCAGCAATTTCAGAACCACATTTTCCATCTGCTTATCTGACATAAAGAGAAAAAAGTTTTCACATTTGATCTTTCTAATGTTCATCACAGATATGCTTTATTATTATTTTCTATCAGAAATTACAGTATCATTTGCAAGATTTTTTTTAGGGGGGGGGTGGCTGGGTACCAGAATTGAACCCAGAGGTGCTTAACCACTGAGCAACATCCACTGAATTAGACTATATAAGCCTGGGAAAAGGTTGCTGACTATACAAGGGATGCCTAATATCTAAATGTTGACAGTACTTTAGCAAGAAGGCCATAAAAAAATATATCAAATCATAGTAGGTCAAGAAACTGTCATTTTTATCCAGCACAAAGTGGGTTCAAGAAGACTGGTTTATCATGAAGAGTTATGATAGGGTATGAGATTGATTTTGATTATTTTCCTTAATCAATATAACTGCCAGATAAATTGATAGATTTATATCTGTTGATTAGCGCATTCCAAGTTTCTAAGGAAAGCTAAATGACTACTCCGGGTTGTTTGGTGAGCAACAAGGGGGGTTGGATGATTTTGATAGCTTGAAGTAATCAAATGATAGTTGCTCTATGAGCTTCTATAAGTCAGAGATGCTCTGGCAACACATAGTCCCTGTATGAGGAAGACCACTCTCTCTCCTATCCTGAACCCCTAACTGCCTTCTGTCTCCCTCTTTGGGATAATGTTAGTTGTTAACCCGAACACCCATTCTTCATCTTTCCCAAGTTCAGAATACTGGTTTTCAGTAGAGCACATTACCATTCATGGGGGAAAAAAAAATTTCCCTGGGTGAGGTATGACCAAATGGTTAAGTCTGGACAATGAAATATTGGTAGGTATGATGATGGCTTACAGTTGACCAACTCCCCCACCAAGAACAGTTAGAAAAGCCAAATAAAAACACAGAACAAGTGAACAACAAGTATATTTAAAGTCATTCAAGAACTGCTAAAGCAGACAGAGCTAGAGAACTCTTTTAGTCCTCAGGCTGCTGTAACACAACAACAGAGTAGCTTGTAAACAACAGAAATTCCTCTTGGTTCTGGAGTTTGAGAATTTCAAGATCCAGGCACTGCAGAGTCAGTGTCTGGTGAGGGCCCTATTCCTTGTTGGTGGAAATGACACCTCCCTGAGTCCTTACATGGTTTAAGGGGATAGCCAACTCTTAATGGGCTCATGACGAGACACATATCTCATTCACGAGGGATCCACTCTCATGACCTAATTACATCCCAAAGGTCCCACCTCCAATTACTACCATTTTGGGAAGTAAGCATCAACCCATAAATTTGGGAGGGGATGGGGAGTGGGGACCAGGATTTTGGAAATGGGAAACAATAGAAAAGTGAACTGATTATTTGCAACTGCTTTTTCTTCTGAGCCAGGGTTAGAGGCTGGAAGTCCAGGCTTTGCACATCCAGAGGGCTTATTCCAGGGCACAAGGAAACCAGCAGAGATTTTGATGCTTTCATGGGACTTAGAGAGTCAAAAATCAGAGATATCTTGGACCAAGACCATAAATCTGACAAGTAGCTAGTTTTTCCTTTAACCATTTAACAAATTCTGAAACTACAAAGATCATGTAGCTAAAAAGCCAAGTAGAACATTCTGATAAACAGAAGAGTTTTCAGCAGAGAGGCAAGGATTAGAGGTTTGGATTTTGCAGGTAGAGGAGCTCAGAGAATAATACATTGGGCTCTTGGTTGGAAGCCCTGTAATGGTACACCCTGCAAGGAGCAGAGGACAGAGATAGGTAGAGACTTAATAAAACTGCACAGATAAGTAGAAAGAGAATGAGTTAGCATAGTGGGATGATATGTGGGTGCACCCTCTTTCTTCTTGGTAACAAAGGTGTGTACTGCTGATGATCTTTGAGACTCATGTCCAGCTGTGATTATTAGAGCTGATCAGTTCTTTGTGTTCTTAATGTAGTTCCTATTTTTTTCTGAAACTGTTTGGCTTAATTATAGTTCCCTGTGTTCTTTCCTATTTAACACATACTTTTTTAAAAAAAACTAGATTTTTGAAAAGACAATTTATTAATAGATTAAATAAAATACCTCCACATATGAACCCCATTTGCTCCACCAAGTGACTCAATCTCAAGCTCTGAGGTCCCTCTATTCTGACCACCCAAATTCCCTGTGGCTGGGAATCTACTATTTGGAGATGCTATCTTGCCTAGGCCTTCTTTAGAATGTTGTCCTTATGCAGGACTAAATTTCTCCTTGTTGCATCCTAGGATTCCAGTTAGCAGTCTAGCATCTATGCCCCAGAGACTAGATCAAAGTTTCTTAGTCTGTAAAATATTCCACAGGCTGTTGACTGGTATGCTAAGAATTAATCTTCAACCAAGTATGTAAGTTTTTAAAATACAATTTTAACATTTGAAATTTTTTATTTTCTTTTTACTCAATTACATCTCATAGCATTTAACCTGTTCCTATATGGTAGGAAAATTCAACGGGGTTGGAATATTGTTAAATTTCGATCTGCAATATCTGCCAAACACTCAGGTGGTGAAAGCATTAATCTCAATGCAATGAGGTTCAGAGGTGGGCATTTTAGGCAACAATTGGATCTTGGGGGCTCTGACCTGATCAAATGATAGAAGGATAAACTACTGGGAGATGAAATTTTGTTGGAAAAAGAGGTCAGTGGGAGGATGGCTGGAAGGATCTCTCTGTTGGTTGCTCCCCCCCCACACGCTCTCTCTCTCTTTTCTAGCTGTCATAAGCTGAACAGCTTTCCTCCACCATGTCCTTCCACCATGATGTTTCTGCCTTGAAGCAAGCTGACAATGAACCAAATCCTCTGAAACTGTGAGCCAAAATAAATCTTCCCTGCTTTTTGGTCATAGCAACAAAAAGCCAACTAACACATGGGTGTATTGCCTTGTTTTCTAAATAGATTGATGATGGATTTTTTTTTTTTTCCAACTATAGTGATGTTAGGTCTTTAGGCCAAAGTAACTCCATTTTGAAAATCAGCACCCACCATTTTAAGAAGCCCACCCAGGAATGACCTTCTCATTAAGCCCACCCCAAAGAGTCCCTAACTATCAATCAAAACCACAACAAAGACACCAAGTAATAATCACAGGACCAGATGGTTAACTACAAGATTGTACATGACGATACAGTTACGAAGTTTTTCCAGGCTGCTGCTGCGTCTTGCAGAAGGGCAGTCTGGCAGATATTCTCCGTCAATAAACCTTTGCTTGACTCAGAGAGATGTGTCTCTCATGGATATTTGCGCCAACTACCCTAACAAGAGTGGTATAAAGAAGGGGAGGCTAACCCATCAATCATTCCACTACCCAGATAACTCCTGCAGATATTTTTTTTTAAATTGAAGTAACACACATTCATAATTAGAAAGTTCATAGCAGAAGAACAAAACAAATGTGGAAAGATATTTTTGTTAACCAGTTTGTTTGTAAATATGTAACCAGGGATCTTGACTAGACCAGACATGAGAATCGGATTTTCCAGTCTTGGGTCCTGAGGCAAGGGCCCATCCTGAATAAGTTTTTATTGTGGTTAGACAGAATAGCCTTCTTAAATAATCATAAAATGTTAATTCCCCACACTTTTATTTAAAAAAAAAAAAGAAAACCCTTTTGTTCTTACACTTGTTAATCAAAATAAAAATGAAGTATTTTTCAGGTAAATGACAGCCATTTCTTTCATGTAATATAAAGTAAGTGTTATGGCATCCCCAAGAGCTCATGTGTAGTTTAGAGGTGAAATGATTGAGTGATGAGTCCTTAACCTAATCAGTGCATTAATCCTCTGACAGGGACTAACTCTAGGCAAAAGGGATGTGGCTGGAGGAGGTGGGTCATTAGGGGCTTGCTTTGGGGGGTTATATGTCCTTGGTGAGGAGAACACATTCTCTCTCTCTCTCTCTCTCTCTCTATCTCTATCTCTATCTCTATCTCTCTCTCTATCTCTATCTCTCTCTCTATCTCTATCTCTCTCTCTACTTCCTGGTGCCATGTTCTCAGCTGTTTTCCTTCACCACATTATTCTGCCAGGATGCCTTACCTTGGGCCCCTAGCAATAGAGTCAGCCATCTATGGAGTGAAACCATAAGCCCCAAAATAAACTTTTTCTCCTCTAAAATTTTTCTTGTCAGGTCTTTTGTTCTCAGCAGCAATAAAGCTGACTAAAACAGTGGGTTCTAATTTTATTTCTTACATTCTTTTAAAGCAGAATCCATACATATCTTTTAAAGTATCAGAGAGAAAATACTGCGGTAAACTCAAGTACTTCTTTGTCATCTGGTAATGCTGACACTATCATGGTAGTTTTATTTCAGGCACCTTCCAGCACAATCTATATTTAACTACAAGGAACAGAGGCTAGTTCTTAGGAGACTGAAACAAGATCTGGAAAGAACCCATGCAAATCACTCAGTCTAACTCCTGATCTATGGGAGTCCTTGGGAAACATACCCAAATTTGTTTGAGTTGCCCCCACACAATGCCTTACTTTTAGAACTTGTTCTATAATTGTTCTCTGAATTGACTAACACTCAGAAGGGATTATTTATACCTTAAAGATTTTTCAAATAGATCAGCATTCTTTTTCCTCATCACAAAAAACAAAACCAAACAAAAAACAAACAAACAAAAATAACGAGAGGGTCCTGAGCCTCTGACTGAACAAACTAAGAATCCGAGTCACACACAATGTTGGAACTGATGTAATGTAGTCCTTAAACAAAGGAACTCAGAATACTTTTCAATTTCACAGGACAGTAGTTTTGTTTAAAGTAAATTCTACCCAGAAGCTATGAAGTACAGGAAGAGGTGGGGGGACCCTCTGCAGTTTGAAATGACAGACTTCCTCCAATTGCAATTAGCATTTAAAAGACTTTCATATCCATTTTTATTCAAATATACCGCCTTTGTAGTCATAGTAACCCTTTTATATTTAGATTTGGTTGCAGCTACACATCTACTTGAACCATTCATTTTATGCTTCCTCTAATAGGTACCTGTTTTCTTTTCCCTTTAGTCTTTCTAACAAAATCCACTGTGGTACTTTTTCTTCTACAATTTAGTTCTTGCTAAAGATGTGAGAAAAAGCAAAGTAAGTAATCATATTGAATAATAAAACTTGGAAACTGTCTCTGCTACAGGAGGAGTTCCTGGAGAGGGGAACTTGACTCAGGACAAGTGTAGTCCTTGGAAAATAATTTCAGCATGCACCAGTCAGAGACACAGATTTGTGGAAGCAGATATATCTTTGAAGGAGAATGTGGACTATCTGGATAGTGAGAAGCTTTGGAGGTAAAGCAAGAAATACACATTCAAGGGAGAATGCTGTTTGTCTCCAGCAAGAGGGACAGCAACACCTTGGTCTGGGGTTTGAATACTTATAGAGGGACAGTAGAAAGGGGCTGAACTTGAGCTGAGTTACACAGTCTTGGCTGTCTTTCCCTCTTCTTGCTTAGTTGCCCTCAAATCCTGTTACCCAATGAAAGACTAGGACTTGGACTAAGGACCTGGGCTGGGCTGGGCTGCTCCTGAGTTGCTTGTTTTGTATTTCAAAGGTTCCTGGCATTTCCTGTGTGTCCTGGGCTCCTGGATGTTTCTCTTTTGAGACTCTCAGTGTCTTTCCTTTTCTCTATCCCCAAATTCCTATTCATCTCCTGCACTGTAAGGGAAGGAAGGACATTACTGTGTTCAGACGTATGACAGAAGCAAAGCTCTTACATAAATTTCTAATTAATGCTTTCTTTTTGATCCCCCTTACCATAATAATATACCACTTTACTGACTTAAGTTCTTGGGATTTTTAAAGGATCCCACTGGGGTTATAAAATTCAAGGGTCAGGTCAGCAAGATTGCTTCCTAAAAAAGAACAGGCTCCAAACATGGGAGAGAATTTAAATTCATGTTCTGTTTCTTTTTATTTATAAAGGAAAATCTCAAATGAGATTTATAAGACATAACATCAAATTTGCATTTTCTCCTATGTTTTCTCTTTTAGTGTCTGTTTCGACATCTGATTTTTTGATTACAGACATGAGTTTTTAAATCCATTCTATTTAGAACTTCAGAGCAGAAGGAATCTCAGAGTGTGTCTAGTCCGAAGCTCTCCCTCCCCCATCCCAGTGAGAAAACTGAGACTGCAAGGAAATGAGAGACCTGATCTGCTCACTTGTCTAGTTAATGGCTAGAAGTCTAACTCCTGATCCCGGAGCACATTGTTTTGTTTTGTTTTTTTATGATTTTCTTCAAGCCATGCTGGTTCCACCAAGCAGGAGCAGAAGGAATGTCACCTTTTCTTACCTGGCATCAGAATTCCCAGTTGACACTCTTAACAAAAGACAGGTGAAGAAGAAGAAAGCATAGCAAATGAATTTAATCATAATTTTACATGACATGGAGCTTTCATAATGAAAAGCCAAAAAACCCAGGTAAAACTTTCTATACTTAGGTTGGATGAAGAATGGTGTTATGCCAGATTCGTGGGACCCCAATAGACCTCCAGGAGCCGAATCCGATGCAAGCACACAAGAGTCTTTATTGCAAAGTGGAGCCTGGACTCACAACCGTTCCCAACGCAGCAGTCCCAGGGAGTGAGTCCCGGTCCTTTGTTCAGTGAGATTTTATAGGTTTTGGGGGGATACTCTATACGTCACAACATCACACAGCAAATCATTCCATACCGCAGGAAAATCAAACAACTCTTAACATTGATTAGCACATTCAATGGTGGGAACAAGTTGGGTAGGGGTGATTGATTAGTACAAAAGGGGGATTCGTTTGAACTGATTGGTTTAGGCCACGAGGGGTGTACGTGCTAAACTACATGATTTCCCAACATGTTATCAATCATCATAAACTACTTGGGGGTCCTCTGGCATTCCAGGTATTTTCCCTGTCTCATGCTGATTGGAGGTTGCTAGGGGGGTTGCTATGGGTCCTCACCTAGCCTAACTGAGTCAGGGGACACCCGGTGCCTCAGACCTCTCCTGTTATTTACAGACAAACAGCTCAGCAGGGTGGGTATGTGCTTAGGAGTGCTCTGTGGGTTTTTCCAAGAACAAGGGTCATGCCCCCTTCCTTAGGACAGGTAGAAACTGCTGTTATTCATTTATTTTTTAAAATGGAGTCACATTAGTTTCTCAATGGATGACCATGTGGAAATATGATTTGACAAAAGAGTACTACCTTGAGTGGGGAAAGCCTATCCAGATTCTTATTAGCCTCTCTGTGTAGCTTTCCTCTTTCCTGGGTAGGAAGCAGGACCCCTCCGGAGTGAAGGTCTTAGAGGGAGAAGGGAGAGAGTGACTTTTCTAGGTTTTACAGATTGCTTTGGGAGAGGAAGAGAAGGGGGAGTCGGGAGGACCGAGGAAGATTAGAGACCTGCTTCTGAGGCCCTTCCAAGCTCTGTTTGTAAGAATAAAAGAAATTGAAGCTAAAGTGTAAAAGTTAAAGTGTAAAAGACCCGGCATTGTAAACTTTCTAAGCTGCAAGGCCTGAGTTAAAAAGTAAAGGACCAGGTATCGTTAAATTCCTCTACTACCTCTAAAACCTGAAATTCCTGTAGTGTTAGGACAATACCCAAACTGCCCAGTAAATATTCCTCCTGATCTTCTGGCTGTTTAATAACTAAGGGCTCTGTGTAGCTCCACACGTAGGCATCCAGGCCCCAAAACCAATCAGTTTGAATGTGTACCCCGCTTAGAAGTGACCAATCACCCCTGCCCAGCCTGTTCCCGCCAATGAATGTACTAATCATGTCTAAGAGTTGTTGTTCAATTTTCCCGCGCCTCATGATGATTTGTTCTGATGTATGCAAAGCCCCCCACCCCCCGCCCTCCCCAAAAAGTGTACTTAAGCATTGTTCAACCCCTGCTCTGGGCTCTGGGCTGCTCTCCTTTCTTGAGTGGGCACGGAGCCCCAGCATGTTGGTTCAATAAATCCCCTTCTGCCAATTGCATGAGTGGTCTCTTGGTAGTCTCTTTCTCCGATGCTTTGCCGGACCCTTATATGTTCAAAGCACTCAGCATACCAACGTACTGTTATGACAGAAGAAATGTCTCCAAAGAAAGGTCCAAGGAGTTCCTGGAGGGCAAAGGGGAATTTGACTCAGGAACAGTGGAGGCCTTAGTTTAGGTGCAGAGAATGATTTCAGCACTAGCCAGACAGAGACACAGGTAGAAGTCCATATAGGAAAGTAGATATACATTCAAGGGAGAGTGCGGGCCATCTCGAAAGTGAGAGAAGCAGTTTTAGGATTCCCAGCTCTTCTTTTAAAGGAAACTTGGTGAGGGGTGGGCATGGGAAAATACATAGGAATGAAATCAGTCTGGTGGACTCCAGGTGGTTTATGGTGGTCCTATCTCCAGATACTTAGGCTGACATGATCTTCCTTATCTGATCTGTAGAGAACACTGGGAAGTTCCTTAAATTATAGATTTCTCAAAATATCATCTCTGTCTTTGCTTCATTTGTCTATTGGGGGATTAATGAACAGTGCAAAGGTAAATTTATAAATTATCTAGGACTTTTAGAGTCACCCGACTGAGAAAAAAAAAACTGGCCTAGGGAAAAACAGGCCTGGAAAAGTATGAGGGACTTTTGAATTAAAATATTATTTCCTTGTCGTTTATCTTAGGTCTCCTTTCTACCTAATTCTTATTTATTATATCATACCTCAATACCATATTTTTAGGTATCATGTTTTGAGCCCCAACAACTATATCCCTTATAACCTTAAATTTTGGGATTTTATTCTAGACCATAATTTTCCAAGCAATTAAATTTTTCAAATAAAATTAAGTAACACTGTTTAGTCTGAATTATCTGAATCCTTGAGTAATAGTGTGCTTATTCTAATTTCTTCTGGTTTAGGATGCATACTGTTGAATGTAAAAAGCTTTGCTGTAAATTTTAGGAGGAAAAGCAATTTCATTCATTCATTTATTCAACATGCATTAATCCACAGTGACATTTTACTGAGGAGGTAATAAAGCTTAAGACTCAGGCTCTTTCTAAGACCTTATAATTAAACTGCATTCTTTTAGTTAGGCCTACAAAAGTGTTTGAACTTCATTCCACACAAATGAAATTCATCTAAGAGTAGAAAAGAATTGTCAAGACTCTCACCAGGATGCATCTGAAGGCATGGGTTCACCAAAAACTAATCATGGCAACTTAATTTCTTTCTGTTTTGACTGCTTACTAGGCTAGTACACCAAGGGGTTGGTTGAATTCATTCAATCATGTAACAAATGTTTGCTAAGAGCCTCTCTGTGTCAGACACTATTCAAGGGTTTGGAGCTACCACACTGACATAGTACCTGTATTCTCAGAGCATGATCCTATGGAATCAACCACAAATATCTTCATTTTGAGTAAGTCTCCTAAGATGAATTTTGAAAGATGAAATAATGTTGCTCTGTTTAATAGTATTGTTAGGTGGACTTGTTTTTAGATGAATAAACAAAAAAATAAAGCTTGATTAATGGATTGATGTCAACCTGGACAATAGTCTCTGGAAGAATGCCATGAGAAAGGTCTATCTACAGCATTACCTTGTCCAATTAGTATACTAACAACCCAAGTGTCAAATGCGATCATTCTGGTCTGGATCTGAAATGTCCCCTCAAGTTTTATGTGTTAAAGACAGAGTCCCTAATAGAGCAATGTCCAGAGGTTGGTCTTTGGGAAGCAATTGGGTGAGATAGCTATAATCTCATCAGAAGATTAGACCATTTGATAGATGAATAATCTGAATGGACTACTGAGAAGAGGTAGAAACTATAGGCAGAAGGAACATGGTTGGAAAAACTGGGCTACAGGGGGACATGCCCTTGGGGACTATATTTTGATTCTGACTTTTCTCCCCCGTCTCACTTTGTTTCTGTCTCTCTCCTTTCCAGTGGCAATTAGGGGACAGGTGAGCAGCTTTCCTCCCATACTCTCTTCTGCCATGATGTTCTGCCTCACCTCACACTGGAGCTGGTCACAGACTGAAACCTCTGAAATCATGAGTCAAAATAAATCTTTCCCCCTGTAAATTGTTCTTAACAGATATTTTAGTCACAGGGACAAAAAGATAACTTTTTGTCCCTGTGACTAAAAAAGATAACAAAAAGATAACTTTAAACATACAGCTAAAAGAGAAAGTCAATATTACACATCACAAAGTCAAGACTCAACAATATTTTTTTATGAAACGTAGGTGGGCTTTCATGTAAGTCTATTCCATTATTAACACAATTAAATCACATATCATGTTGTGTTGACATGTGTTGAGAATATGTTAGTATCACGTGTTCAATCACTGTGATAGTTTTGCCAAATTAATATGTCAGCTTTAATAATGAAATTTTAATAATGAAATTTCTTTCTAAAGAAAGTACAGACATCTTTGATAACACACCACTTATTAAAACTAAATCTCCAAACATCTGAATTAATATTCCATATTATTAGGAAAAAAAAAAGGACCAAAACTACAGGATCACCTTGATATGTGCAGAAAAAGCATTGACAAAATTAAATGTTTTCCTGATAAAAATATTCAATAACCTAGAAATAAGAGGGAACTTCCTCAACCTGACAAAAGCCATCTATGAAAAATTTACAAGCATTATCGTACTTAATAGAAGATCGAACGTTTTCCTTCCTGAGCAAATAGAAAATTAAGTAAAAGTTACCCTCATCAGGAAGAACTAAACTCTCTATTTACAAATGATATGGTCTCCTACATAGGAAATCCTAAGAAACCCTCTAGAATGTATTATAGTAAATAAATGCTAAATAAATAAATGCTAAACTGCAAGGTTGCACAATGTAAGATAATATACAAAAACCAATTGCTTTTCTGTATGCTAGCAATGGGCAATCCAAAAAAGAAAATTAAGAAAGGCATTCCATTTACAATAGCTTTGAAAAGAAGAAAATACTTAGGATTATATTTTGCAAAAAGGTACAAAATATATACTTTGGAAAGTAACAAAATATTATTGAAAGAAACTAAAGAAGACCTAAATAAATTGAAAAATTCCTTTGCTTGTGGATTGAAAGGCTATATATTGTGAAGGTATCAATTCTCCCCAAATTGATCTACCAGTTTAACATAATCCCTACCAAAATTCCAGCTAGTTTCTTTGCAGAATTAGAGAAGCTGGTCTTATATTTCATATGGAAATGTAAAAGGCCCAGAATGGCCAAATCAATACTGCAAAATAGGACTGCTGGAGAAGTCACTCCATCAGAAGATTTTTTTTTTCACATCAGAAGATTTTACAGACCAAAGTTCATTGTCAATATCATATATTCTTCACTAAATCTTATTTCTTGTCAATAAAAACCAATTCAATTTATGAATTTAATGGTGTGTAATTTATATATTAATATTTTAATACCTTAGTTCTCTAAAAAAGTTTTCCTTCTCAAACTATCTTCTTTTATGATTTTTAATAATAGCATGATTTCCAAACTGCTCTGTAAACTGCCAAGTAAGGTGCAAATACAGTATTTCTCTATTTTTTTCATTTATCATATCTTCAGAAATATTGGGTAATTTTCTCTTATGCTTATTTGATGAATAGCAGTAAATATTAAGTTATCAAGAAAACTTGTATATTTTATGTATTTATTGCATCATCCAGAAGTGATTCAATCTGATGGTTTTGGTGGTGGCAAAATAAAATATTCAGAACTTTTAAAATCATAGGTAAAATTCCAAACTTTCCGTCATATCTATATAAAATTCAGTGAAGTTTTTTATGTCAATATATTTCACTGAAACCATTTTACTCACGAATCACCAACAAAAACCCGTACATCAATTCAGTTCTTATTGATGTCAGCTTCCCAAGATTAAAGAGAAAAAAACTTCCAACTCTCTTCAAAGTATTGAATTTTTTATTTAAGGGAAATTATTCCAGATATTTACACAGAGAAGTTGAAGTCTCATCAATAATTATTGGAATTTTACTGTCTTGATTCATGCTTTCTAAAAGTAGCATTTGCATTTCAGTAGATATGTTTTTTAACAAGCCAAGACTACAAATACAGATTATAATTACATGTCCATATTGATATTATTCTCTTTTTGAGGTTCTATTAAATATTCATGCCTAGAGCTGTTCACTGTTCTTGCAGATTTTCAAGTACCTTCACTTCTTTTTTCAAGAACTTGATTTGCAAACTTTTGAACATTTTTATTATTTCATTCATTCTTGACAGCTTTAAATGTTTTCCCTCACTAATTATGTTTATGTTCCCATGGTCAAGACATGAAACTTTGAAGAACATGATTCCTAATCTAATTAAATGTTTATGTTTAATATTTTATCTTTTAATGATATAATTTTGTTATTATTTCTTCTTTATATTCTCACAGATGAAAATGATTCCTGTTTATTATACATAGTAAATGTTTAGACATACCTCCAAACTTTGTGATTCCTTCATTCTAGGTGTTTGTATTAATATTTTATTATAAATTCTTATGTTGTGAAATATTTAAATGTATACTTATATAAGAATTCTATCATAATAACTTAAAATTTTATGTCAAAACCCAAACTACTTAGATGCAATAGCAATTTAAAACTCTAGGATGAAAATAAACTAGTAATTCACCCAAAGGAGAGAATTTATAAAAAATTCACAGCACATCTGCACTGCTTAGTAGACATTGACTAACTAGCCACAGAGCTGTGACTTGTCTTAGATGTCGTGTGACAGGTGGCTTGTTTATCAGATGTTATTAAGATATTCTTTATCATCTCACTTAAATCACTGAATTACAGTTTATATGTATATATTATGTACTAATTTTATTATTTTTCACTATTATAATGAATTTCATCAAGAGGTATAGAAATATTTCAATACATGAACAACAAATCTGTATGTGAACTATTAGCCCTAAGTCATGTGGATCTCTCCTTATATAACATATGAGAATTATTCTTAATAAAAGACTATCTTATATTTTGATGTGTGTTTGGTTTATGGAGAACTAAAAAGACAAGAAATACTTAAGGAAATAGCAACTCTTCCCCTGTACTTCTGTTAAGGTCTTTTACCAAGATAAAGCTGGAGGCCCATTGGTCCTTACTGTGGATTAACAGTAAGGTGGACTCACTGGTGGTCATTGAAAGAAGTGGATCAACCATGAAGAACATTGACAGTGAAGACTCTTCCTGCCTACTACACTCACGAAAGAGACACATGTAAATTCCCAGATCATTTCAAGCAGCAAGAAACAAACCTCAAGGCAAACAAAAGAGTCTTTCCAATCAGGTTATATGTACAATAATGTTCACTGCAGTATTGTTTGTAATTAGAAAGCAATAATATGATAATAAAGGAATTGTTAAATGAATTATGATCCACTTATATGATGGAATATTATGGAATACCTAAAAATTAGTCTTTCAGCAAAGGCAATAGTATCATTCATCTCGTTTAAATGCCTCCAAATCAACAATCAACAAAATGACAACATTATATGGTGAAGGCAAATCCATCTAGAATAAACTCAGGAAACAGTCCTATCTCAAACTGATAATGACAAAGAATTTTTGCAAAATATAGTGCTATTTGGACAAATTAAGGATGAATACAAAAAAATACTAATAGATACTATCCTAGAGTTCAATGTTATTCCCTCAAAATAAGTGATAAGATGTAAGAAATCTATTCTCTTGCTTAGAAAAATAAAAACTGAAGATGTAGGCTAACAGAGGAGATACACCTTGGGGCCTCAAGTTTCTCATCACAGATTGACAGGGATACAGGTTCAGAATGTGAGCAACCTTACTAGTTTTTCAACCTTGGCTTCCACCTGCACATGCAGAATAATGTCCTTGAATTTGTGCCCACTTGCACTTCAGAATATGATTCTTTTTGGAAATAATGTCTGCAAAAAAAAATTAGTTCAGTAACATTCCAGATTTTGAATGGACTCCAAAACCAGAGACTGATGTCTTTTAAAAAGAAGAGACAATAAAGAGACACCCACAGAAAAGAAAATCATGAGGAAGTAGACAGAGATCAGAATAATGCAGTCTCAAAGAATGCCCAGCTGGAACATGCTAGAAGCCAAGAAGGATCAATGAAAAATTCTCCTTGGAGCCTTTACCATGCCAATATCTTGATTTCAGATTTCTAGCCTCCATAACCGTGAAAGAATAAATTCTGAGTGTTTCAAATCATCAAGTTTGTGGTAATTTGTTATGGCACCTGAGAAAATTAATATACCCCTCTGCCCACACACACAACTTAAGTGTGATTCAGGAGAGTGGAGTATTATATACAATTTTATAGGGCTGTATAAAATGGACTGCCAAGAAATAAACAGCAACTTACTAAGTAAAAAATACTTATATCTATTATCCTTTGTTATTAGCCACAAAGGGCTACTGAACCCAGAGCTCACCTAAATGAGCTTCCCACTGCAATTAAGAAAGTCAAAATATCATGGAGATAGGTGGCTCAGGAAAATACATGTTCTTAAGTTGATTTTAAGCTTCCAGGTATCTCAGATGACGACTCTTCTGTCCTCATCTCCCATTCCTCCCCCATGCTCCCTATGAGACACATGTAAAGATTTATTACCAAGGTTAATAATAAATAAAGATTACAATATGGACTCTACCATATGTACGTGTAGATACTTGGAAAGGGGGAGTCACCCCATGCAAAAGGCAGATGAGTAATATACAGAAGAATTACTTTAAGAAACAAATATCATGCAAATATTTACCATACACTCAAAGAAGTAAACATTGCAAGTTCTTTTTCTAAATGGATAAAAGAAATAAAGCTAAAAGTATGGGTAAAAGAGCAAATTGGAGAAATAAGATAATAGAAGATAAAAACATGAGGTAGAACAGTTGAGAAAATGATCAAATATTTAAAAAACAATAGAAAGATTAGAAATAAAAGTCATAGAAGTAGGGAGAAGCAAAATCTACCAAAAAAAATCAGTGAAATAGTAAAGGGGCTTTTAAAAAATCTTAGTTTGTTTTCTATTGATAATGAAACAATACTACAGACTGGATAAGTTAGGAAGAGCAGTTATTTTGGCTCATGCTTCTGGAGGTCCAGTGTCAAGAGGCTGCATCTGGTGATGGTCTTCTTCCTGGCAGAGTCCCCAAGTAGTGCAGGACATCACATGGTAAGAGAGAGGGAGTGCCCAAGAGACCTAGCACAACTGGCTATTGTAAAAGAGTCACTCTAGAAATAACCCGTTAGTCCATTAATCCATTCACGAGGGCAGAGTCCCATTCACTTCTTCAAGGTCCCACCTGGTCCCACCTCTTAGTACCTTCTAATGGGGATTCAATCTCAATGTGAATTTCAGAGTTTCATACTCAAACCCTTGCTGCTTTTTTTTTTTTTTTTGAGACTAAAATGCAACATAAAGACAAAAGGGAAGGAGGGGATAGTAGAGACAGAAGACCAGAAACAATACGTACAAGTTGTAATTGTTGCCAAAGATGATAAGATGAGGAACAGAAAAATAATAAAATATGTTTTCAACAAGAAATGAACACTTAAAAACAAAAGGCATATCTTATTACAGAAATGTGTGTATGTGTGTGTGTGTGTGTGTGTGTGTGTGTGTGTGTGTATGAGAGAGAGAGACAGAGAGACAGAGAGACAGAGAGAGAGAGAAGAGAATGCACTGTAGCTACAAATGCTCACTGAGACTTGTCACATAAAAACAATGAGAGATCTGTGTTTCTCTACAGTAGCTACACTGGATGACAGAAAGAGGTGGCGGAGCAGTGTCTATAGGTAGGTAGTGTGTGTATGCATGTGTGAGAAAAAGGATTTGATCAGATTTACTGTTTATTTATAAAGGCAACAAAAAGATTCATTAGGATAGAAGGCCTTACCATATGCTGTCCTTGAAAAAAATGACTGGATAACTAAATCTGACTAATATAAAAGTCATAGAAATAGAAAGTCATATTGTGAAAGTATTAGATGGAACATGCAACTTATTTGGCATAAAACTAAGGCTAAATATGGCTTTAGGAATCCACTTTATTCTATTCAGTGGGAAAAAAGTATGTGGAAATTTAAATTTATAAATGCCCTTGTGTTTTTAATAACAAATCAATACTATCAAGCTGACAAGTCAACAAATACAAATGTAATCATATTATATAAAAATAATACAAAAGAATTTGAGGAAATATTAAAAACAAATACATAATATCAAATGAAATGTCAAATTGAAAAATAAAACATTCCAAACAACCATAAGTGAAATGGATAAATGGAAATTTAATCTCAGATTGGATTGAAAAATAAAAGCTATTTATATGCTGTATAAATAAGACACAGCCTCAAGGAAAGACTTAGTATATACGGGACTTCTGACTTCCAGAACTATAAGAACATAAATTCATGTTATTGTAGGACACAAAGGTAGTAATAATTTGTTGCAGTTGTGATTGAAAACTAATAGAGCAATAGTGCAGGATGGAGCTGGAAATAGGAAGTTTGATTGAAAGTCTCAAATGAACAATTGAATCTCCAATTGAATCACCCTGCCAGAAGACTGGACACTGTCTGAAGAAGCTATACCAGAGTATTCCTGGGACATCCAACAATGCTGAACCAGGGGTAAACTATCTTAAAATCTGCAAACTGAACAATAAAAATTTCTCAGTCTCTTTCACTCAACTCACATAATGCTGGCAGCCAAGCACAAATACTTCAGACAGGAGTTGGAGAACATATCTCTGGGGAAACTGATCAACCTAAGAAAAATTATGTACAGAAGCTGACACTTATACTTTTGGGAGTATAATGGTGAAGCCCTCACTCACCTAATTACCCTGTAGTAAAGGTCCCATCCAAGCAAGAGCTTTCCATTAGCATTTTGAGTGCCTCATTCTTAATTATTAACAGATACTAAAGATGACTAGGCACTTCAGAAAGTGCTGTGATATGAGCACCCTGGAAAACAGGAAAAAAGAATTTGTAAGAAATAGAAACTTCTGGGAGCAGAAAAAAAGGTGTGATAAATAGTAAACATTCTCATTCATTCAAAGATATATATATTGAACATTTACTACCCTAGGCACTCAGTGTTTTAGTGTAGAACATAAAGTAATGAACAAAGTGGATAAAGTCCATAGTTTTATGAAGCTCATTGTCTCAGAGACATAGAGAAGCTGGTAGACCTATGAAATAAAAATTTGAAATTCTATATGGAAAATATGCAAAGAAAGAACAAGACAGAGCATCTAAAAAATTAAGCCAATTCACCCAACTTGATCATTACATATTGTGTATAGGTATTGAATCTCTCTCTCTCTCTCTCTCTCTCTCTCTCTCTCTCTCTCTCTCTCGCGCGCGCGCGCGCGCTCTCTCTCTTCCTCTTTCTTTATATAAAATATTACATATTTATACAATATATTTAAAATTATATATAATATATAGAGATACATTATACAATTTTAAATAGAAAAGCAAAAATTGTGATAATTGGAACTTTTTGCCACTAGAAGTATTAGATGATAAAGTTGAGAAACTCTCTCAAGAGATGGAAAGTGGGGAAAAAAATTTTAATTAGGGAAGCAAAATTAATATAAAATAATAGGGATCCCAGAAATGAAAGAGAAAGTGAAGAAAATTATTTTTAAATACACAAAAATTCAATAATAAATCCCCAGAAACAAATGAATTTCCAGGACCGAAAATAATGCATGAGAAAACAGCCACTCCAAGACCCTTGAAGTTTTTATACACTCTGAATAAGAAAAGAAGTTCTAAAAATCTTCTTAAAAGAAAAATCTGGGGCTGGGATGGTGGCTCAGTGGTAGAGCCCTCGCCTAGCATGGGTGAGACCCGGATTCGATCCTCAGCCCCACATAAAAAATAAAGACATTGTGTTGTGTCCATCTACACCTAAAAACAAATATTTTAAAAAAGAAAAGAAAAATCTGATCCTATGGAAAAGGACAGGAACCCATGTGGTAGCACACTTCTGCGCAGAAACAATGAAACATTAGAGTGAAGAAAGAGATACATTCAACATTCCAAGGGAAGAGGATTCTAACTCAGAAGTTTACACATAGCCAGATTTTGAATACAGTAGCGGAGTAGAATAAAGATATTTAAGATTCATAAGAATCAAAATTTTCTCTTCTTTCCCACTTTCTGAGGTTGACACTGGAAGCCTGCTCCAATAAACAAGGAAGAGTAGTTAATAAGAAGGAGGATTCAGGAAATAGAAGCTTTCAAAAAATGAGTCCTCAAATGAGGGTCAAGTAGCCAATCTTGACAGGTGCCAGTCAACATGGCTGCAGGACAGTTGGGGATCCTGGAGAAACATCTTCTAAGAGGGAAACAATAAACTAGGTGGTGGACAGATGTGTTTGAGAACAAGCAGGGGAAATATGCAGTCCAGTCAGAGAATCTGGAGTGAATATATAGCTGTACACAATGCAGCTCAACTCAAGACTATATTTGCATAACTAAAAGAAGCAAGCAATGAATATTAATTTATTCAAATGATACTATAACTATGTTGGACAGATAGAGCCAAGATGAGGTGTGCAGGAAGAGAGGCAGGGTATTGCACCCCTCTTCCGTAATAGGAATTAAATAGTTAACATCCAAATCGGAAAAATCAAGAGAGAACAAAATAACCTTAGTATTTTGAATACTGTGATAAATAACAGGAAACCAAAAAAGACTAAAAACTAAAAATAGCTATAAATTTTGAATATGGTTACTTCTACAGACCTGGAAGCAGGAATTATGGGAAAAAGAAATTGCAGTTTTTCAATAGAAGCATGTAGTAATGTTTGGAGTATTTGAGAACTTTATATGTATCACCTATCTTTCCAACTTGGTCTCCAATAAACTGAGAGACAGGCAGGAAGATTGGCAGGTAGAAGAGAAACTGTAACTATTGTTACCAGCAAAGACTACTTGCGGGAGAGGATGAATTAAACACCAAACAGCCTCATTAATTGATCCCAAAGTTGGGTCAGGGAAAGCCTACTCACAGGGCATCAGAATGTTGAGACTCACCCCCATCACATCCCACACTATTTGGAGGGGTGGGAGGAGGGTGGCTCCAATGTGGGACTTGACACGCTTCAGCTGGGAAAAATGATTAGGGATATATTCATTTCATTTTATAAACTGAAAAAAATACTATTTTATTTCAATAATCAAAACCAAAGACACAGCTGGGCATAGTGGTGCACGCCTATAATCCCAGTAGCTCAGTAGGCTGAGGCAGAAGAATCACAAGTTCAAAGCCAGCCTCAGCAAAAGTGAGGCACTAAGCAACTCAGTGAGACCCTGTCTCTAAATAAAATACAAAATAGGGCTGGGGATGTGGCCCTCAGTTCAATCCTTGGTATGCGTATCCCCTACCCCACCCCTACCTCCCAAAAAGACACAGTAGCATACTCCTGCTGGCTTGTCCTAGGTTTGAGTTTCAAGGCGTGTGACTCCTTCCCAGTACTGTAAAATTTTATGCTGAAATTCCGAACCAGTGTTAGGGAAAGAGAGAGTGTAGCCTATGAAGAAGGCAACAGAAGCACGGCTTTTTAAGCTCCCTGAAGGAAGTGCTTCTTGCTAGGCTTGCTGGAGCTCTGCCTTCCACTCCAGAGCCTCCTCTGACCACTATTATTTATCCCTATTTCCATGCTCATGTGGCTCTGAGAGACAAAGGGGCACTCTGGAAGTTCCTGTTGGAATCAGAAAGACAGGCAAGGTTTTAGCCTCCAAGTCCCTTGATGAAATCAATAAACCATGCTCTGCCTTCCTCTGAGCCCTCACCTCAGCACTGTGCCCTATCTTGGCACTCAGGAGCAATGAAGCTGAGCTGGTGTTGCAAGGAGGAGCTTAAGATTTGTGCTTCCTGGGCATTAAAATCCAAAGAAATTCCTGTTCCTAGTGTAAAAATAATAGATATTCATTGCTTCTCATCTTATAAATAGATAAGAAAAAGAAAAAAGCAATGATTTGTGTATGTGGCTTTAAGTACCGTTGAAAAACCACTGTCAAGAGCAAAGAAAGCCTGTACTTATCGTCCCTCAGCCCAATAGATTTTTTTTTCTTCTGCTTTTATGCTTCTTATTGAACTGGAAGGAAAAAGCCACTGTCCAAAAGGAATGAGCCAAATGCAAGAGAAAATAAAGTGAGCCCAGGTTTGGAAGCCTGTGAAGAACATTTTTATAGAACACCAGAATTTTATTTTGATATTTACACTTGTGGTTTTTAAATAAGCAAAACGGTTGCTTTTAGGAAGAGTTATCCTAGGTGTAGATCAGCTGTCAGTAGGAACAATTCACAGGAACCACCTAAGAATGTAATCTCAACAGCAAAAATGCAACTATTAATTAGGGAGGGAGTAAATACCTCAGTCAAATTTGGTGAGAAATAATATAAAGAATCCAGGGTTTGGAACCAATCCTGGGTTCTAGTGAGAGCTGTCTGATATTGGGCAAACTATTTAACCTCTCAGAGTGCCAGTTCCTCATCTGGAAGATGGGAATAATCAAATAATTGTGGAAAAAGCTCATGACATTGAAAAGTGAAATCTTTTTTCCTAGTGAAAAATTCTTTAGTTCCTTTTTCTTCTTTTGTTGCTCATTGTGGTAGTCATTGGAGTTGGCCATCAGATCTTTCCATTCTTCTCCCAAGCACAAGAGCAATTGCATTTTTACTTCTCTTAAATATAGATGTGGTCGTGTGACTTGTTTCAGCCAATGAGACCTAAGCTACAGTGATGCCTTGCTTCCAAGCTGAACTTTAAAAGTATACAAGATTTGCTCCATGCTTGTATAATTTTATCAAAACAGATTCTACTATCATGTATAACTAAGAAGAACCAGTTAAAAAAACCTGGAATAAAAATATAATATGTTGAATATAAGAAATACACCTAAAATGTAAGATACACATAGATGAAAGCAAAAAAATTTATAGACCATGCTAGCTTTACTCAAATTCAAACTGAAATAGCTATAAATAATATTAAAATTTTAAATTTTAGGCCAAATAACATTTCCAGGAATAATATTACAGGAATTACAATGCTAAATGTATTAATTTATCATTTCTGTTACAGGTTCAAATATTGAACTATCTTAGTGTCTTACACATACCTGTACCTTTACATTGTAGCATATGATATCTCTCTATAAAATTAATTTTATTTATCTTTTTTAAATTAAGTATATACCTATGGATTTCATTTCATTAAAGAAATAGAGCTGGACAAAGTTTGGTATAGGCATAAGAATATGTATGAGTCTCCATGATATTATGCTAAGGAAAAAAAGTTGTGCCTCCTTCCAGAATAGAATATCACCTCATGATTTCACTTACACAAAATTCTAGAAAATAGAAAATGTATTATAGTGAAAGAAAGCAGATCAGAGGAAATTGGGAAAACAGATGTCAGAATGAACTGCAGTGAAGCAATAGGCAACTTTTTTTAACCATTGCAAATAAAAATCTTTTTCTTTTTCTGGTGATTTGAAAGATATATACATATATTTGTCAAAAATCATTCAAATAAAAGTTAAAAATATTTCCATTTTCTTGTGGTTAATCACATCTCAATAAAATTTATTAAAACTTTCAAAAAATATTTGCTATGTACCTTTTATATGATCGTAATTAGAAATGTTCCAAATGATAACCAGCTTGGAGTCCAGAGTGAGAATAGCAACAATATTCACGAAGGACAGGAAGTGTAAGAAAGAAACAGAACTCTTTGTTGTTTAAACCACTGTGACTTTTCAGCTTTCTGTTACCACTGACTAACCTACAGCCTCCCGATTGACTTTAAGTAACATTTGCTAGCATCTTATTAATTCATTAATTTAATTTATCTTTTAAATTAAGTATATACCTATGGATTTCATTTCATTAAAGAAATAGAGCTGGACAAAGTTTGGTATGGGCATAAGAACATGTAGGGTCAAGCACTTTGCCAAATACTGAAAATTGCATGTACTTCTTCTTGACCTCAAGGCGCTCTTAACAGGAAGAGTTAGGGTTGTGGTCAGGAGTATTAAAAAATATCCCCAGTTGGTTCACATGTTTGGCTAGCATCAAGGTTAACAACTAGTACTTTCATACATACTGAATGCTTTGCATGTATCCTGATTGCCTGCAGATTTTGATAACAGAGAGGCTAGAGACTAATACGAAAGACAGAAAGAAAGGTGATATATGTGGAGAGAATGAAGAAAGGGGTGGGTAAACTGACAAAGTAAAATCTGAACACTTCATCTTGTTCCTAAATTGCCCACAACATCCTGATTCAGCTGACTCTCTTTACCTTCCCTTCGTCATAATTTACTAGTTTGCCTTTTCTTTTAGACCAACTGTCAAATCAAAAACAATAAAAAATTGCTAATAATTATTATAACTCTTTATTAGCTTAAGTGTGATCCCATGATTTTTAAAGCTATTGAGTTTTGAACATCCTCTCCAGAATTATGGAAAGAGCTAGCATTCTTAACTGATAATTACCAATAACTCTCATAAACTCTAAGTTCAAACAAATCATCCACTTTATAGAAGGTAAGTATAATGCTACTAATGTTGATACTCATACAGCAACCTTATTTAAAAAAAAACTAAAGAAGTGGCTCTTTAATAATTCATACAAAGAGGCCCAATGCTTGCACCATTGAATCTGTTAGGGAGGAGTTGGTCAATGTTACTGTTTTACTCATCTGTGGTGTTAGCAAATTTTCCCATGAAATTCCCTTTTCTTCATGATCAGGCCATAATTTCTGTGGATCTGGGAGACCTACATCAGCTACTCAGTTGTTCTCCTATGGCATGTGAGTTGGATAGATGCCAAGCCATGTGTCTCTCCTTTACTACTCCAACCCTCTCAACAGTCATGGAAGTTGATTGCCAAGTTCTTGATCAACTGCAAAATCTTCAGTCCATTGTAGATCTCACTGAGATGCTTTGAAACTGTATGAATAATATTAGTTGCTCATTCAACATTTATTTCTCCCTTCTCTGTGATTAAGAGAACTTTAATTTTCTAGAAGGTGACTATAAGCAGTCAAGTGCAAATTCCAACCAATACAACCTGCAGATTCATGAAGTCTTTACTGGGTCTCATTCTCTTTTCCACAAAATGATGCAGAGTCATCGCAGGGCAGTGGTGGGAATGAGCAGAATGACATTCATAAAGATCTTGGTAAGAGAAGGTCTGATGTAGTTGAGAACAACAACAAAAAAAACCCCATGAAAATATATAATAATAGTTGTATTTTAAGCAGAACCTGGTACAATATACCTCCATCCTTTCCCTATGTATTCAGAAGCATCTATTGCCTTGAAGGATTAGGATTGTTAAACCAGGAAAGGAAAGACAGAGGAAGGGTAACTTAAGTAAAACCTAACTGATTGCCCTCAAGTCTAGTTTGTATACAAAAGGCAGAATAAATGCCTGATTTGTTTTCTTTTTTTCTGAAACCAATGAGTTGGTTCCTTCTTCACCATTAACAGTTATCAATCTGTTGAGTTATTTTTGGAAAAATTATGAACTTATAATATTTGATGTGTTTGAAACGATTGTAATTATCTTTGATGCTTGAATTGGCCCATCTTTGATCAATGGGGGCCTATTTGGATGGTTTCTTTTTGATACATTGCTAATAGTAGTTGATAGCTCTGGTGCTTTCCATAAATATTTGACGTCTTTCAGTAAAATAATGATGTCTGAGATTTGTTTCAAGGTGTTGGCACAGGGATAGGTATAAAATACAGTCTACCACGAGTGGATAATTTTGCAAGATTACCGTGACCCCATAAAGGTTCATTATATTTTCTAATATTTGAATAAGTTCGAAATTTTCCAAACTAAAGATACAAAAGTTTGGCCTCTGACTTCTAGGATTTTGAAATCCTAGAAGTTTTGAATTCCTATTGAAATTTTGAAATCCTATTGAATGCTTAATCTCAAGTTCTAAGTTTCTAAGGCTTCCCTTGATTTAGCAAGCCCACAGGTCTGAGGATAGTGGTAGTGAGTTTGGGGATTTTAACTGATATCACCTCAGCCTGAGCTGACCCCCCTAAAGAAACCTACTTTGATGTGAGTAGAAGGACGGAGGGCAAAGACAGTGGGCACAGTGCACAGAAGCCTAAAAATCTTCAGGCAGTGAGCATTACTTCCCAGGCCTGGGTAAAAGGGGTTTCCCTCAGCAGCAGGTGTGTATCGTGCTCTACCACTCTTTGACCCAAATTCCTGCCTCTAATCCCCAACAAGACTGACTCAAGGGGATCTTGCTGTCCAGACAGGGCAGGAAAGAGCACTAGGCTGGGAGTCCAGAGGCAAAATCTGAACCCTCTCAGTGACTCAAAATGACACCATGTCTTGCCTCTTAGTCTCATCACGCACGTAATAAAGACCTTTCAGTGTCCCAACTATCCAAACCTAAGCCTCCAGCAACCTGGACCCAAATACCCTGCACTACAGCCTCTGTGCTTTTTTAATGGGCATCTTTCCCACCATTACATATTACATCGCCTCCTAAAGACAGACCCGACTCGTATCATATTTTTGCAGATAATTGGAGAGGAGGTGCCCAGCATAGATGACCCCAAAGTTGACAGCACTTTCAGGCTTTCGGAATCAGGCGCGCGTCACTGACCAAATGATCTCTCCTCTCTGCCCTTGCTTGCCTGCTAATCCTGACCCCTGTCCCCACTGCGGAGAAATCTCCTAAGAGACGGCTGCGGGCGTCGCCTCTGCGCCCAGGAGGCGTGGAGCAGGGACTCGGGAGGGAGCTGAGCGCGCTGCGGCCCGGCTCCAGCCGCACGGCCGAGAGGGAGGGGCTGCAGGGGGCCGGCAGTGCCAGACGCCTAGCGCCCGGCTCGCCGCGGCTCAGTCTCATCGCGAGGCCAGCCCCGGCTGCCAAGAGCGGCTACCAGAGCGAGCTGGAGCCCGGGCCTCGGAGAGGCTAGGTGGAGGACCAGAAGAGGCGGCAGACCGGTGAGGCGGGCCGCGCGCTCTGCCCCCAGCTTGTGCGAGTGCTCCAAACCGATCCCGGTAAGTGCGGGCGGCAGCGCCCTGCCAGCCTCCAGCCGCGGTGGTGGTCCCCGGATCCCCATTGCGCGCATCCCGCTGCCTCGCAGCAGGCTCACAGGTGGCTCGGCGGTGGATGTGGGGGCCCCAGGCCCGGCTAGGAGTTAGCCAACTCTCTCCGCTTCGGGGCGTGGTTTCCGAGCCCCCTGCTTTTCCCACCCTCTGGTTCCAGTTGGGGACACCTGGCAGGGCCTGCCTTGGGGGAAAATGCGCAAAGGGACGCTCCTGCTTCCCAGCCACCCACAAACAATCCAGAGAAATGCGGGTCAGGAGCCACTCCAAAATGCATCTCCCGGTTTGCAGGTGGAGCATCTGCCCTTTAGTTTTATTTTCCTATTAACCCACCAGGGAAAGTTTGGGACCACGCAAGGCAAAGTTGGGGCACGGCTGGGGGCTCACTTCGCCTGTGGATAGATCCCAGCGAGCTGAGCGGTGGGTTTGCAGGGAAAGCCTAGATAGGCTGGAGCTGATCGTGCGCCCCTGGAGTTGAGTCAGTCTCTGCCGGTAGCCCGGGCCGGGTATTGTGACAATCCCTGAAGCGCTGTGAGTCGCTTAATCGTTGGTGCTAAGCATCCACAACCGCAGCTAGCCTGGAATCTGACGGTTCGGGTTATCTCAGGAGGAGCAGCAAGTCAACCTGGATTGACTTGTACTTTTGCTCTGCTTTAAAAATCTGAGCTCCAGCTAATCCCAGTGTTTATGTGGCGTGTGTTTAATTATCTTATTTTACACCTGAGATGATCTCAGGGAATACCTCTAAAATTAAATCGTTGATGAGGGGTGGGGGTACTGCTTTTTAAAATAAAGAGGAACCTTCAGTATATCAGTGATTGTGTCCAGGTATTTTACCCATCTCTTTAGTGGAATAGAGAATACAAACTCTTGAGTCGGATATCTAATCTATTACAGGGTCGGTGTTGGAATTATTTGTGGCAGATTTTTTTGGATGGAGGTATTGCTGCAACTTGCATGTTGTTTATGAAACACACATTTGGTCTCTCAAAATAGCCTACTTGTTATTTCACTGCTTTGGGATTTGTTTGATTAAGCTATTTTGAATACCACTAAAGGTTGCTTTAAAAAAAAAAAAAAGAAAGCTTTATCTGTAAACCATATCTAGATGTTTTAAGAAAACAGCTTGTTCATGTCACCAAAACATTGCTTAAAATCTTAAAGGGCTACTTTTCTGTAACTGATACAGAAGAGACTTTTCTGAAAAACAAGATCCTGTGATCATTATGTATTCACGAAAAGAGTATTACCTTCTCCCAAACACAACCCTCTCCAGATGATAGATTAAATCAGGAAATGTACCTGTAAGAGGGAATTATGTAATTGGACTAGAAGAAAACACAGTGAATAAATGTCAGTTGACAAGAACCTAGATAGTTCTGAAAGAAGTCTGATCTTTTTACTATTAGATGTTGTTACATGATTTAAGGTGAATAAATTAATTTCCATGTATAAAATGTTTATACTTCTGTCTCCATTTTATACTTATGTCTCCTAACATCAGATTTACCAAAATGTATATTTAGGTTCATGCTTACATAAGCCCAAATAAGTGCCTACTATGTGACACTTTCTATTCTAAGTGCTATGTATTTTTTAACTCTTCCTAAAGCAATCCCGTGGGGCTGGGGATGTAGCTCAGTGTTAGAGCACTGGCCTAGCATATAGGAGGTCCTGGCTTTTCTCCCAAGCATCACAAATAAATAAATAAATAAATAAATAAATAAAAATAAATAAAAACCATTACGAGTATTGAGGTATAATTACAATGAGGAAACTAAGGCACAGAGGAATTAGTAATTCATCCATGATCATATACTGCCAGAAAGGGTTTTATCAGATCTGCAAAGTTCTTTTTTTTTTTTTAAGACAAGGTTTTATAATATACTTATCTTTTTTTTTTTTAATTTAAGCATAAATGATGAAAACTTCTTGTGAAACCTAAGACTCCCTGATTGTGGAAGTGCCCCACAAGTACCATTAACTATAAAAGTACAGAAAAGTATGACAAACATCTGGGAGAGTTTAAAGTTTTGAAGACCACCACATCCACCAGAAGACCCAGGATGGATCTGCACCAAAGCACCACTGTCACCCTCCTTGAGAAATGGTGTTCCAACCAATCACCATCTGGCTACAGAAGACATTATAATGTCAGGAAAAAACTGAAGTTAATTCGAATTGTAGGCCTCCTCATGGGCCTGGTGGCCATTAGCACTGTCCCATTTTCAATCAGTGCCTTTTCTGAGACAGACACACAGAGCACAGGGGAAGCCAGTGTTGTCAGTGGCCCGAGGGTAGCACACAGTTACCCTCAAAGAACTCTCTTAGATTTAAATGACAAGATTCAGGATTACACTCCACAGCCACCTCTTTCTCAGGAAGGCACATCTGAGAACAGCACAGACCATGCCCAAGGAGACTACCCGAGAGACATCTTCTCCCTTGAGGATCGGAGAAAAGGCGCCATCATCCTCCACGTCATAGGAATGATCTACATGTTCATAGCCTTAGCCATTGTCTGCGATGAGTTCTTTGTTCCTTCTTTGACGGTCATCACCGAGAAGCTGGGCATCTCCGATGATGTGGCTGGAGCCACCTTTATGGCTGCAGGCGGTTCAGCCCCAGAACTTTTCACTTCTCTCATAGGGGTGTTCATTGCTCACAGCAATGTTGGCATAGGCACAATTGTAGGTTCAGCAGTGTTCAATATCCTCTTCGTTATTGGCATGTGTGCTCTGTTTTCTAGAGAAATACTAAACCTGACATGGTGGCCGCTCTTTCGGGATGTGTCGTTCTACATCGTTGACTTGATCATGCTGATTATATTTTTTCTGGATAATTTTATCATGTGGTGGGAAAGCTTGCTCCTCTTGACAGCTTATTTTGGCTATGTGGTTTTCATGAAATTCAACGTCCAAGTGGAAACATGGGTGAAGCAAATGATAAATCGCAATAAAGTCGTCAAGGTGACAGCACCAGAGGCCCAAGCAAAGGTTGGTAATGGGATTTATTTAATGCTTTTCTTGACCATAATTATGTCTTTGAGATCTGCAACTTTTTTTAATGTGATGGTGTTTGTGGTTGCAGTGGATCGCAGATTGCATTCTGCATTTTTGTGATATCCAGACTACCAGTGGCGTAAGAAAAAATAACTTGGCATTCTTCTAAATGTCTACCAAGTTCCTAAGCTACTTGCTTCATAGCAAAAACACTTGAACATATAGGTTACGTAAGCACCCCATAGCCAGCTCAGCATTTACTTGTCTTCTATTTTTAGGAAACTAAGCTTAATGATTTTGTGAGCGATTTAATTTTCATAGGAAAGTGTATACGTTCCTAACAAATTGTAAGGCTCTTGATTTTTAAATGGACAGGTGATATTTATCAAGCAGCATCTCTTTGAAAATGTTTAGGGCAGAAAGTTTGCTTCATCAAAGTTGTACCTTCAAATCAGCAGTCTGGGGCCCAGCAAGTATAGTAACTAGAGGGGTCATGGCTGTTTTTTTTTTCTTTTTAAATTTTATTTTATTTTGTAGTGCTGGGATTGAACCCAGGGTCTGCATGTGCTAGGCAAGCACTCTCCCATTGAGCCCATCCCCAAACCCATCATTTTTCTTGATCCATAGAAAATATTTCAGATCACTTGATTGGGATCTGATCAGCATTCACCATCCAGAGAGCAAATAGACAGCCCTGCCACCTGTGTCTGTATTGCAATGACCCTTTTTTGTATACCACAAGAAATGTGACTCAACATATTTTTGCAGAATTTGAGGAAGTTTTAATGATGATAGTGCCAATCCTACTGCTTAGTTGGAAAGCAGATTGGTAAAGTGCTTAAGAAATTGATTATCAAAAATGTAAAATTAAAAAAAAATAATGAATAAGCAGAATCAATAAAATTTTATGTCATGTCATAATGAAGCTTTGATTCATTTCCTAACAAAGAATGTCATCTCTGAACATGATTTTAAACAGAAAAATCCAGGTACTTATACAGATTCTTTCTTACTAGCATCTGGGAAAATTCTCCTGTATGTATAAAACAGATACTTGAGTATGGGGTAAGATATTTTTCCAAAAAGAATTTTTTAAAAATATATCATTATTTTAGCTAAATTTATATAATAGTCACTTTTAATGACCATCATTTTTGTAGCAGCTATGAAATGGAAGTAAAGTGCTGGAAAAAACAAACAAACAGGAATATGTAGGGAGAAATTATAGAAAGAAATAATATTTCTGTTTATTACATGCAAAGGAGAAATGTTTTTACTAACATTTTTTTAACATCTCAAATATTTAGCAAAATATCTGGCAAACATCATTCAGATGTGACAACTGAGTACATACCCTTCAGGACATAAGATAGGGCTATCCCTGGAGCCTCTTTCCTCTCTCTATCTTGGTAACCAAGAGGAAGATCCCTCAACCCTCTCCTAAAGCCCATTTAACTGGTTTGCATAAGTAGTCTGTTTTTTTCCAATCAGAGTACTGAACAGCTGTCAAAGAAAGGTATGTACTTTAGAGGCAAGGACATGATTTGGTGTCTTATAAATATCTTGGGCACATCAACAGTAGAAAGTCTTTTTGAGATCTCAGTACTTTTTTTGTTTTATTACACTACAGTGTAATTTCATTAACTTATATTAGCAACATTTGTGAGGAAGAAATTTGCAGAGCAATCCAGTGGTGTATACAGGATTGCAGGATTTTATGTTTTGATTTTAGTAGAAGTGGGAATGAGGAGCCAGTTTCATGCATTTGGGAAATAACTTTTTAAATAGAGGTTACAGGCTGTATTTAATCAATTCTATGTCATTCTTTAAAGTAGTCCTGGCAAGATCTTTAACTATTCAATTAGGTTGCTGTAGAGTCATTTTTCTGATAATTTACTCAGCAATTCCGACTGACATTCCTTAGCAGTTATACCCAATCCATAATTTTCCACTATGTTCAATACTGTTTGTTTTTTAATTTGGAAATTTTGGACATCCCTAATCAAAAAAGAAAGCATGTTATATTCATAACTGTTTCTCCTATTTATGCTTCCTCACCACCACCAGATGTGTTCACTATATTATTTCCCTTTCAGCCCCAAGTACTTGTTGTATAGTATATATGGTGGAGAGACCCTGGAGCTTCAACTCAGGGAGGAAAGGATTTTAAGCCTAGCCATATAATAAGCCCAGAGGCCTTGGAGAAGTCATTTCAACTGTCTGAGCCTCAATCTCCTAATATGGAAAATGAGAGTAATAATACCTACTTTATATGTTTGGGGAAACTATTAAATGAAGAGACATTATTGTTAAGTGTTTAACAAAGTCCTTGGCAAATATGGATTGTTCAATAAATATAAGTTCCTTTCCTTTTATGTTCTGTTCTTAAATGAAAATGAATCAGAATCAATTACTTTAGATTTGAGATTATAAATCATTCCTTAAAGATTGAATTTACTGCAACAAATCACTGAGTTAAGCAGGCTGTCATACCCCTTAGAGATATAAAATATCTGTCATATATTCATGCCCTAGTTCACATGTGGTGAATATATGCAGTTTAAGTATTATTGTAAACTCCCAAGAAATCTCCAAATGACTTTTTTTGGTCCTGAAAGTATTTTGTAGAATTTTATATGAAATAAGGAGGACATTGACTAGGGTTTAATAATATCTGTACTAATAGACTTGTTTTCAGGGTAGTTTTATAAATGACTAGAACTCTCTTCTTAAAATCCATTATAGCCAGCTGGGAATAAACTTGCATCTTGCAGGATGTAAAGCAGTTGAATTTCAGGACAGCCAAGCACATTTTGCTGAGTGCCTGGCCTGACTGCTGGGATCCCGTTGATCTGCTACCGTGCAAGGCTGTCATTGGCCTAGAAAGCAGCTGTCCATGGTATTTAACCTTGTAGACTTGGCACTGTAATCTGACAGCAAGTCGGCCAGGTTCTAATAAAGGGAATGATCTAAATAAAGATGCTAAAGCTGGATAGTTGGAGAATCAGACTCCTTGGTAATTTAGGTGTACCTTTACCCAGTGTGTATGCTTAAAAAGTTGTAAACAGTTTTTGTGATTTAAATTGTTATTGATATTCTTGAGAAAATCAGAATTAAAACAACAAATACTCCTTATATAAGTATTTAATGCATTAAATCATAAATAATGTTATAAATGCCCATGTGCAGCCCAAAGCTGGCTTAAGGTTCAAAATCTTATAAAACTCACCCCCCAAGCCTAATTAATTAGTAAAATTAATGTACAAACTTCAAGGAAGGCAAGATTGTCCTTACGAAAAGAAAAAGGATATGCTTGTTGATGAATGTGGAAACTAATTTCCTATCCTCAAAAGAAAGAGAATTTAGGCATTAAAATGCTTCACTGACTAGATGCCTATGAATATGATGTTTTTTTACATAGAGATGCAGCATGGTGGTATTTTTCTTATTTTGTTTTCCCCTACTAACCCATCAGTTACTACATGTGTTTCAGAGGTAAGTGAAGCATTTTAAGACCCAAAAGAGCCTAGGAGTTTTCAGGACATTAAATTCAAATTGCCTCTGGCTGTTTCCTTTACCGCTGAGGTTTCCTGTGGCAAGAGAGGACCTAAACTTGGTCAGTCCTTCAGGCAAGGGAGAAAAGCAGACACCACATCCTCCCTGTCAACTCTCTTCCCTCCCCTTTTCCTCTCCACTCCTTACCTTTCCCTTCTACCCTCTCACCCCTAATCCCTGACGTACTGAGGTGTGTGTGTGTGTGTGTGTGTGTGTGTGTGTGTGTGTGTGTACAAATTGTTTCAAATTTAGCAAAGACTGGGATTGTTACATTAACCTTCTCTCTGGCTGCTGGGAACACAAGTACCTTTACAGTGTGAATTCGGCAGGTTTTATTTTTTTCATTTTTTAGAAAATTTCAACCTTCTTTTTAGGTAAATCTCTGGTGAACAGAATATACCTGAACTCTGTTTGAAATGTCAGATTGTCAGTCTCACAATCATTTTCTTTTAACTAGATTGTTTAGTTTGCTGATTGTGATTATTGTTATATTTGGATTCTTTTCTATCACTCTATTTTTATGCTTTCAGTTTGTTCTTTCTGTTTATTTTTATAGTTTTCCTTGTCTTTTTTTGTTGCTTTTTCCCCCTAAATCTGTTTCTCTCTATAATAGTTTAGAATTTAGACATCATATTCTTTTTTAAAGTATTTACATTAAAAAATTTAATATTTATATTTAACTTAACACAGGACAAAATTAGTGTCTTTATATGTTAGCTAAGCAACCTGGTACTAACCCAACCACCTCTTTCCTCTTATATAAGATTCAAAGTCCAGGATTTATGTTTTACCTTGATGTTTTGTGGTAGTTTTATTGAGGTATAGCTTTGAAGTTTTTTTAAATCCACAAATTAGGCATTGACACTATGTTGTCAATATTTTTAGATTTCCCCACAATTTTACCAATTTCTTTTCTCATTCCTTTTTTGTGTATCAGATTTTTTCCTAATTTTTCCCTCTATTCCTGATGCATATTCTTTATAAATTCCCTAATCAAGATTCTATTAATAGTAAATGTCCCTAGTTTTTATTTGCTTAGAAATGTATTTTGCTTTTGTTCTTGAAAGGTAGTTCTGATGGATAAAAAATGATGTTCTCTTCCCATTTTGAAAAAAACATTTCACTGTGTATGAATTCCATTTTTACTGTTGAAAAGATACTGTCGGGGTGAATTGTGATTCCTGGTAAGACTTTGTTTTCCTTGTTCAGCATTTTCCTTAAGCCATGTCAGGCATGTTTGCCTCATTTCTGTGTCCCCTACTTGTGACTCACTCGGCTTCCTGACTCTGAGGCTTAGTGTCTCTACCCTCTTGGTCTCACTGTATTACCTTCTTGAATTCCCATTAGGCATTCCTGGGACCATTCTGAATGTTTTTCATTCATTTTCACTGTTCAACCTTTTGCCATCTCTGATCTTCATTCTAGTCGTTTCTTTCTGTCTTCCAATTTCCCATTTTCTCTTCAGCTTTGTCTAACCTGCTGAAATTCATCTATTGATTTTCATCATCATATTTTTCATTTCTACAAATTCTTTGTGGCTCTTTTTCAAATTGGCCAAATTGATTTTCATTGTTTCTTACTCTCATTTTGCTCTTAATGCCTACTTTCATTCCTCTAAACATATTAAATATATTTATTTTCTATTTCGTGTTTGATAATTTCAGTATCAATACAGTTATGGGTCTAGTTTTTTGTTTTATTGAGTCTTGACTGTGTGAGGTTGCTTCCTTATATTTAGTGATTTATTTTAAAACTTGATGATTTAATCTGGGACAAATATTCGTTCCAACTTTACTTGTGGGAATTTATTGACAGGTTTTAAGTGCATTCCTTCAGAGGTATTGCTCTTCTGCTAAGGGCCTGGTATTATTACTAACTTGGAACCATTCTAATATAAATGTTTGACTTTTTTCCTACCCAGGTAGTAGGTGAATCAGATCTCAAACCCACACAAATAAGCCTGTGTCTAGAAATTCTTAAGGAAGAGTCACCCCTGCCAAAACCAAAATAGGCACATCCCACCAAAATAGGCAAATCCTACCTTTGCTAAGTAGATTTTCCTCCTTATCTACCCATCAAGAGTATGGCCCTCAAGATTCCCAGCTTCCAGGGAAAAGATACCTTTGAACTACCTCCCCTCATCAGATCTCATGCTAGTAGCTTCTAATAGCCTACTCTCTAGGTCACTGGGAAATAGCAGATACCTGAGAGTCAAAGCAATACAACAGATGCCTCTGGATTTATGCTTACAGGGTGTTCTGGAATTAGGGAATTAGATCCCTTATTCGTCACTAACATAATTGGGTATTTTAAAAGTATATTAAAACTATAACATCCAACATTTCAGGAAGTAATATATTGGAAAAGGCTTCTCTGAATGTTTAATGCATCATGTTGCCAAAAATATATGTTTCAGACCATTGATTTGTCAAAAGGTAATACATACAACAATGGCACTGACCTGAAAATTTGCTGCTATATGCTCAAAATGATTAACACAGTCTGACCATGGTAGTAACACTCCTCATCAACAAAAATCCTACCAACAGCAAAAATCTTAGTCAAATCAATTCTGAGGCAAATCTAATAAGAAATTTTTTATATGGGGCCACTTTAAATTTTAGACTTGCCTTTTATATAACATTTTTTATCCAGATATTAGGGCAATGTATTCATTGCACAAGATTATAAAAACATCGAAACTTTAAAAAGAAAATCTTAAATAGCTTATAATCTCTACATTGTACCATCCAAAAATAACTGTGCACCATCCAAAGACAACTTTTGCATATATTCTTCCAGACTTCTCATATACACACATATACACATGTTTATATACATGTATCTATAACTATTTATTTCAATAAATTGAAGTAGTATTGGATATGCACAATTTTAAAGTTATATAGAATATTTACAATTTTAATACAGTTTTTAAAAATCTTAGCCTGTAATGAACATGTCATATGTCATTAAGAATTCTAGGGGCTGGGAATAGTCTCAAGTAGTAGCATGCTCGCTTGGCATGCGTGAGCTACTGGGTTCGATCTTCAGCACCACATAAAAATAAAATAAAGATATTGTGTCTACCTAAAGCTAAAAAATAAATATTTTTAAAAATGAAGGCTTTAAAAAATTCTAAAATATTAGCTGTTTGGAATTATAAAACAGAGAGCCTTTTTTGTGTTGTCATGTATTGTAATATTTTAGTGCCATAAGAAGTGCTACAATAAATTACCTTATACATGAATTTCTGATTTAGTAGAAGCAGAAATTCTAGACTAAAGTTTATGAGCTCTTTTAAGTTTCTGCCACTTTGCTACATACTTGGTAGTGTTGAATATTATAATTTTCAATGTTTTACAATTTGAAAGGTGAAATGTAGAATTTTAATTAGTTTCAATTTACATTTCTCTGATTAATTTGGGGGTTGAGCTTTGAAACATATGTTTATGACAAATTAAGTTTTTCTTTTATAGATTGCCTGTTTCCTATGTGTCTTTTGTGTCAATTTTAAAGTTCGCTGTGATGACTCATACAAAGATCTCTTACAAATCTATACTGAGACTCACTAACTTTAGTTCTCATCCTTCCCCACATTTCCCACCTAAATAAAACAGTTTTTGTTTTTGTTTTAATTGGTGAATTATTCTGAAGAGAAGGCCTGTAACAAAGGAGTTGGCAGATGAGGTTCTCAAGAACTGGGATCTGCTCCCTTGCTATACGACCTTGGGAAATTTTCTACCTCCCAGGATGCCAATATGCTCATCTGGAAAAGGGAGCTTTGACCTACATGACCTAATAGATTAAGAAGATCTAATACATTTGAGATGACCTAATATACTGAGATTTCAGTTTGTCATTTCTATACTCAGAAGCTATAATAGTTAATCTGTGAAATATCCCAACTGGGCCAAAATAGCAATCTAATGTGTTTACTCTAACAGAAGACCAGAGACTAGCCTTAACTTTTCTTTAATTGGTTTGCAGGTAATATTTTCACTAAAATGCTTTAATTGACTTTATCAAACTATCATTTTAGCTTACGCATGCTGTGCGAGATAGCTCTTCCAGACAGATGGGAAAACAATGTGCATGGGGGAATGTCATTTAAAGTTTACTGCAGAACCCTAAACCTTCTCAGCATTTGTGACTTCTGGCAGTGAAAACCCTCCTTGACACTGCATGTGTGTCCCTAACCTGCTGGTGATTTTTGGACTGTGCTTATCTTCCATAAGTCAAGAGCAGAAAGGGATCTGAAAACCAGGCATAGCACCACACCAGGTACTTATTATGTCCACACTGTGAAAATAGATATTATTATCTCTACCTGCAGATCAGGAATCTGAGGATCAGGAAACCAATGATTACCCAAGGCCCAGATTTAGTGGTATTTAAACTGCACTTGAACTTGAATCTGGCTGACTCCAAAAATGCATGCTAGTTTCTTCTATATTAGTGCTTCTCATTGGGCAGTTCAGAGTAAAAACAAAGTAAGCCTTCAAATTAGATTCACTTTTTATATCAAGCTCTCTTTTAGTCAGTGGATTTCAAGTATTTTTGACCATGATCCACACTAAGAAATATATGTTACACTATTGGTAGAAGGGAGATGAATAGAATAGAGGAAGAGAATCCAGAAGGAGGGAGAAGGAAGGGTATGGGAAGTTCTGAGGAACAATATCTACCAAATTATGCTATGTTCATGTTTGAATATACCTCAATGAATCATATATACATATATATACACATATATAATATGTACATATGTATACACATATACATGTATGTAATAAAGTATAATATATGTACATTATATATAAATATATATAACATATATTTTAATGCATAAAATTATAATGCACTAATGGAAATAATAATAATAATAGAAGGGAGATGAGTAGAGTAAGTGAATCAGGGGAGGAAAAGGGAAGGCACTGAGGAATGAGATTGAGTAAATCATGTTATATGCATTTGTGAATATGGTATAATGAATCTCATTATTATGAATAATTATAATGCACCAATTGAAAAAGAGAAAAATATTTTACATCTCAATCCAAAAGATATATGTGCATAGACCTCACTTACATATGTACATATTTGATATACATGTAAAAGTAAAATCTAAGTGCAAGGCACTTATAGGTTTCTTACATTTTCCATTAATTAAAAATATTTTAACCTTCAAAAATAATTTTATGACCTTCCAATGGGTCATAATCCTAGTTTTTGAAAGTTATTGTTAGGAAATTTCTTTTTTCTCATACTTCCTTTCAGCAGGACTACCCTCCCCAAGCTGTGCTAGAAGTATACTGCTCAAAGGTATCCATCTGATCAATGGGATGAGTAGGAGCAGAAATGCAGTGTGCTTTGGTATGGGACTGTTGCTACCTAGAGGAAGAGCCACCTTTTCTTATTTAATTAAGGTGCCCTTTGGGCTGGTGCTGCGCTTGTTTCTTATCTTCAACTTCTTTTTATAGTTTAGAGTTTCAGAGCCATGAAACCCAAGGGACTTTTAAGTACATGTAATTGGGACTCTTTCAGTTATTTAGAACTGGATCTACATGTTATTGCAGCTTCCTCCCCAAGCACACAAACTATTTGTGTCCAGTTGGGTAACTCTGGCTCTCTGGCCAATGTAGATGCCTATGGAGTTCTGAGAGGCTGACATGCACCAAACTTTGTATTGCCATCTTGCTTTGAAATAGGCTGATTGCAGGGTAAGGAGAGTATAGATTGCAGCATGAGTTTGTTGAGCCTCAACATATCCGTGGTTCCCAGTGAGCTTGTCATCAGGTAGAAAATAAACATGGGTGAAGAGAAAGGTTATGAAATCACAGAGAAGCAGAACCTCAACAAGAAGGCTGAAGCTGCATTTCAATTAGATTGGTTTCCTTTTTATGAAGTGTTGGATTTGTAAACCAAATGATACAGACATGGTTCTAATACTGGTAAAATTGGTGGTTTTGGAAAGGGTCTGGGCATGAGGCCATATTTAATACTGTGTTCACAGCTTTAAAGGATGCACTCAGAATTGTGCATTGGAAGGGACTAAGCCTGGAGAAATGGAGTTTCTTTTATCCAACAAAATGGCTGCATATCGATGGACCAAGCATATAAACCAGTTTATCTCTAAGGTCCCCAGACCTGATAACTCTGTACTTCTGATAACTCTGTATTTCTCTATGAATGGGAAAGAAACAAGTATAATCATGCCTCTGTATCCATGGAGAATCAGTTCCATTAACCCACAAGGGTACCAAAATCTAAGGATGCTCAAGTCCCCTATATAAAATGGTCTAGTATTGCATATAACCTATATATCTCCTCCTATATATTTTAAATTTTTTCTAGATTACCTGTATCTAACACAGCATATGCTGCATTGGTAGGCTGTATTGTTTAGAAAATAATAACAAGGAAAAATACTGTATGAATATATGTATGTTCAATACAGACATAATTTCTTTTTAAATAATTTCACTGCACCATTGGTTGAATCCATGGGCACAAAGGGCCAACTGTATACTTGTGTGTAATGATGGATTGACAATTCATTACCTAGCCAAGCCCTGAATTTACCGATAGGAGTGTTTTTCCACTAAGAATTCTAATTAAAGAAAATAAGTTCATTTGGAAAGGTAATAAGGCTTCATTACCAATCTGTAGCACCTTCTTGGAAAAGGCCAAGTGAGCTAGTGGTGTTCTGCAAGTAGCTTTCTCTTTTACTGCTTGATGGACATGGAATTGGGCAAGCCCACTGCAGATAGAACTGCAGGCTCATCTTGGGCTCCTCTTCTTCCCACTCACTATCTGTTATCTGTTGTGCCAACACTCAAGAAGGCTCATTTGAACTCAGGTTCATTTTTCTCTGCAACTGATAACAGTCAAGTTATGTGTTGAGCTCTTCTATTATTTTTAGCTTGTGGAGAGCACTGACCGTTGGTATATTCTAGAAAGCTATTACTTTGTTTTCTGAGAAGAAGTGTGCCGGTTAAGCATTAACACCATGGAATTGTGTGTTATTGATAGAATGGAGCTTCCTAGTTGTGTGATCTTTGACCTATTACTTAACCCTCTTTGGGCTCATATTATTAGTTTATCCCTAAGTTAAGAAAATGCTAGAATTTTCTTCATAGGGAGACTGTGAATTTTGAGTCAGATTGAATAGGAAAAATATTAACCAACACCCCTCCACACCCCCACCACCATCACCATCACCATCCAAGATGCTCTACTAAAGATGTTCTACTCTCAGCCTCTTTTGCTCTGATTCCCTTCCCTCTCTGATCTGGTCTGCTCTCAGTCTTGTCTTTCTCCCCACAGTGTTTTCCTCCCAACATTTTAGGCCCTTGCTTTATTTCATAGGCCCCCCCCATCTCTGCCCCTCCTTTGAAGCCATATGAATATGCAGTTCCCTCAACGAACCCTCAATGTTTGGACTTCAAATTGCTCTCCCTTTACTCTTGCACAGGATTGCGAGAATAGCAGTTTTCCTATCTGTGAAACTGAACCTCTCTCAACCATGAAATTATCTTGAGCCCTCCTATCGCTGCCCTAAAATTGTATTTACTTTTTTTCTTATATATGTCATCATTATTTAATCTTACTTGTTCACATGTTCATATCATCATCGCTATACTTTGTGTTGGTTTGCTAGCATCTGTGTTTTCTGTCTCAGATTGAACCTCCCCTTTATTTGGTAACTAACTGGGCCCCTGCGGTAGAGGGTGCTGGGCTCACTGTCATGCTTCAAGAAGTTGATCATGGTAGTGATGAAATGATAAATGTCTGGCGAGATCAGTCATAAAATGTTGTGGCTTATGTATTAAAGTCAAATGCAAATAATAAATTCCTATTTAAAAAGAAAAAAACAGAAGGGATTAGAAATACTCCAATGCTCTCAGGTTTTAAGTTGGGTGTGAGGGAAGATAAGGGCCTTCAATTCCAAAAGCCAGATTATTCTAGCTGTGGTCCTAAATAGTTTTCCTTGTCTTCTAGCATTTTATAGTATTTCTCAATTAGTTTTTCTATAAGAGCTCTTTTGAGATTTAATTCATTTACTACAGCATTCACCTCAGGTATACAGTGCAGTGCTTTTTTAGTATATTCAAAATTATATAACCATCTCCACTAATTTTAGAACATTTTAATCATCCTCCAAAGAAACCTGATACCCACTAGGAGTCCCTCCCCCATCCTCCCTCTCCCCGTTCCCCAGTAGCCACTAATCTACTTTGTCACTAAAGATTTGTCTATTCTGCGCATGTCATCTAAATAAAACCTCATAATATTTGACTTTTTTGTGTTTGGCTTCTTTTATTTAGCATAAAATTTTTAAGGTTCACTCATGTTATACCTTTTTATAGTCAAATAGTATCCCATTACATGGATATAAACATTTTTAATCCATTCATCAGTTGAGGGCCATTTGGATTGTTTATCCTTTTGTATCATTGTAAATAATGTTGCAATGGGTATTTGTTTAAAAGCTCTTGTGTGGATATATATTTTCAATATTCTTTGTTATATACTTAGGAATAGAAATGCTGGGCCATATGCTAACTCCGAGTTTAACATTTTAAGGAACTGCCAAACTGTTTTCTCAAAGTCCCAGCGCCATTTTGCATTCCCACCAATGGTATATGAGAGTTCCAATTTCTCTATATTTTTGCTAACATTTCATATTATCTTTTTTGGCTCCTCTCATCCTTATGGGTATGAAGTGGCACCTCAGTGTGATTTTGATTTGCATTTCCCTGATGGATGAATGATGTCAAGCATCTTTTTATGAGCATTTGGAGAAAAGTCTATTCAAATCCTTTGGCTATTTTTAAATTCGGCTATTTGCTTTAGTGTTGAGTTTTAGAATTCTTTATATATTCTGGTTACCAGTCCCTTATCAAATATATGACTTACAATACTTCCTGCCATTCTGTGGGCTTTTAGAAAAGGTGCTCTACTGATGCAGCAGCTCCAAGACTGGGAACCTTTAGGGATCTCAGCTGTTCATATTATGCTAGAGACATATCTAGATCAATCCTCCCTGGAAGCTTTGGGGAAAAGTTGGTCATGGGGAAAAAAAAAATGAATTCCTTGAAGCTAAGGACTGGGGGAGGATCCCAGAGTCACTTGGCATCCAGGACCGCCTGATTATGGAGAGCCCAGAAATGCAAATCTACTTGCACACTGGACCCAGGATGTTGGTCATCTGGTTGCTGTATCACCCTTCTTTGCCCACTTGTGGTTTTCTCTGTCTCATCTAAGAATTTCTTACCAACAAATCTCCCTTCCCTACTTCTTGTCCAGAAGCCCTCTCAATAGAGCAATCGGCCACAGTCCTTCACTCCTCAGTGTGAACTTGGCCTAATTTGCCATCTGACATTGGTACTTAACTTTATACTTCTGGGTCATGGGCCAATCTGTTTGCCTACCTATTCTCTCCAAATACATACAATCCTTCCCATTCCAGGGCCTAGGAACATTTGCATTCATCTTGAACAAAGCTTTGTTAATGTATGGAGCTATATACTGTAAATAATAACAATACTAGTAATGATCTACTCCATCATTGTCTAGTATGAACACTAATCCTGCGAACCTGATTAATGTGCACATTCTGAGGGTAAACAGATGATTACGCTTTTAATGCACAATTGGTTCAAAACTCTGGTGGTTTCCAAAGGGCCCAGGAAATATCCACTCCATTGCTTCTAGCTTGCATCAGCTGCATAGTAACTGGTGGCCTGGTGGATGGAATTTTGTGGCCCTCATCAAGAGGCTGATTTATTTAAATGGCATTCAGATGAGCTAGACTGCTTTTTTTATGCTTACGAAGAAGGACCATTACAAATCCACTATTTTCTGCTGCCTTTTATTTTAAGTCCAATTAAGTAGATAGCCACAAATAGCTCTGACCTTGAAAGTCTAAGTGAAGGTGAGATGAGAGAACAGGCTTAGGAAACATATGTTTTGATGTGCTAATGCTCTGCAAGTCACACATACTTAAGGAAAATAAATAGAACAAGACAAGATAGTGTTGTGCTGTAGGAGGAAGAATTTAGTGCTTTGGGAAGTAGCACCACATGCTCTACTGGTGGAGAATCATAAACTGGGCTAAAAATTAATCCAACTGTATCTCCACTTCACTAGTTGGTTCTGGGAGACTAGCCCCAAATAAGGGGTATTGCCAGCAACCTTCAGTCACCTCGGATTAGCACCTCTGCCCCATAACATGACCGAGCCATGCACCCTTTGTCTCAGTGACCCCAATACATGCTTTTGGCTATGAATTTTTAGTAAAACAACACCTAGAGAACATACCACCATTTCCGTTCAGTCTCTTAAAAAATGAGGAGCACAGGATGAACCTACAGTAGTTGAACAGTTTGTTTAAAAATATTATCAGCATGGGGCCTCTTATTTAAATTCTTGAAGTCCTCAAGTTGGGTTATCCAGATATAATTATCTTTAAAAAATAACATTAAGTATTTGTGATGTGCTATGAGCTGTCCTGCTCTCTTTTTAACCTAATCAGTCCTGAGAAATAAATCCCTGTCTGAGAACTGTACTGACTCATTGAATGGTCAGGTTTTTAGTGTCATATTTTAAGATATTTTTATATTTTTCCTAGTTCATTAAAGGCTAAAAACATTTCAAGTGTTATTTATTTATTGATATGTCTCCAATTTTCTACATCAGAGTGGATATTTTCCCCTTGCTTCGCAGAACAATGGGATAATTCATGAGGCAATAAGAGTGAATCTCCAGCTAGGCAACGTTAGACCTAAACTGCAGACACCGAGACAGAGTGGGTGCTAAGGGGGTATACTAGGAAATAGGATTAGAATGACTTCAATCACATTTTAGTGTAGGGTTCAAGTAGTATTTATAGAAAAGGTTGCTCTGATAAGAATATGTTTTTTAAAAGGTTGAGTAATGATCTTGAGAAATTAATATATTGGGGTATAATTTCAAGCCCATAAACTTCAATTTCTCTAGTAGTTTCTTATCCAGAATCAAGATCCCAAGCAAAAGAGATTCTTGAAGAGCAAGATTGAAAACATAGATGTTTAACCACTGAGCCACATCCCAGACCATATTTTAAAATTTTTATATTGGTACAGGGTTTTAGTGAGTTGCTTAGGTCCTTGCTAATTTGATGAGACTGGCTTTGAACTTGCAATCCTCCTGCCTCAGTCTCCTGAGCCGCTGGGATTACAGGCATGGGCACCCAACAGTTACATCACTCCTTAGGCCTCTTTGTTAGTGTCTGTTTACTTTTATCATATCCAGAATTCAAACAAGTTAGTTTGCTTGGCTTTCTAGCCAATAAGAAATCTTAAGTAGCAGATGCAGTTTGTATGGGGTGGGAATTGGAAGGGTTTTGAGACAAGTAGACTTCTTCATGCACAATGAGAGCCAGGCCTGCTACTGAACTCTTCAGTTTCTTCAAACAGACTTTAAAAGCCCCCTGTTCTGAGCAGTCCAATTAGACACACTCACACACATAAGTGTAGACAGACATGTAAGTGCAGGACTTGATGGGCATCTAGCATCTTTGTGCAAAGAGAAAGGTGCCCTCTCCTCTGGATGAGCAGATGCAGTGTCCACAGTGGCTCACAGCTTGGAGTGTGGAACATGGGGTTTGCTCCATCCCTAACCATGTACCCATGGGCCTCACATATGCCACAGCTATGCTGTCCCTATCAGTAGGATAGCCCATGGAAACAAGAATCAGAAGAACTTTAACAAACACAGGAATGTATTTGTCTGGGGTCAGAAAGTATAAAGTCAAATCACAGTACTTTATCTTCTCACGGTACCTGTGGTATGAGAGTGATATATAGTCATTAATGCTGGTAATACCCACAGAAACTTTGAGAAAATCTGAACCATGTTCAGTGTGGCCTATAGTAGAGAACAGTTAGGCTGTTGAGACAGCCCATAATGTTAAGGGCAGCAGCAGAGAGACTCTCTTATTCAAAGGCAGGTGCCATCATCTAGGGACTGATGATGGTGGCCTGGCCAGGGTGGTGCCAACAGAGGCAAAGAGAAGTGGTCAGATTCTGGACATATCTTGAAGGTAGAGTTAACAGCATCTACCAGTGGCTTAGATGTGTTAGGTAGGTATAGAGGGCAACAAAAAGACAGAAATCAGGATGACACTAAGTATTTTGGGCCAGGTACCTAGACAAATGGAATAATTGTTAATTGAGATGGAGAAGACTCCAGGACAAGCAGGTTTCCAGTGGAAGATGAGCTTGTTCAAATTTGGCTTTAAGTTGGAGATCTCAATGGTTAAACATTTAAATGGAGATGCAGTGTAGGAATATCCTGAATTCAAACCAGAATGACTCAGGAGTAACCTTAAAGGAAAACTGAAAAATGATTGTAATGATTCAATAAAAATATAATTGTCTCCATTGTACTCTGTTATGGAAATACAGTGTGACACCGTGGCTGGGTGTGGAACTACAGCAAGAGTCAGACTTGGCCAAGTCAGCTCATGGGTAGAGGAAACCCTGGCTGAGCAAATGCTTCTTTCTTCTCAGTGAGGTCATCCTTGCTGTGGGTAAGAATCTGTCAAGCTATTTTAGCAAAGTCACACTTCTTAAGTTCATCAAAATGCCATCATTTGGCTCCCCATTTTTTCATCCAGAATAAAAATAATAAAAAAAAATCTCAACGTGCTGGTCAGACCAGTCAACTTGACAGTTTAATTTCTTGTTGTAAATTAATAGATTGTCATTCTGATTATTATAATATTGCTTCCCACGTACTTGCCTACAGGCATATAAGACACTGATATGAGTTTTCCATTCAGTTTTAGAGATGTAGCTATTATTGTGTTTTAATGGGTCCTAATTGGATTTGTATTAATATATAGCAGTCATAATGAGCTTGGTTAATAGAAGTCCATCTCTAAGAGAATCTCTTTCCAGTGAGCCACAGCACAGGCTTTTGATCCCACTGGGCTGAGAGACAGGCTTCTGACCATGGCAAAGTCACCAAGTTGCCTGCTACCTGCCTTCAGTGCTCTATGTGACCAGATTTAACCTTCAGACTTGAGTATCCAAACTGTACACAATGATCTGTTTTTTTGTCTGTGAGTTCTTGATGTGCAGTGAGCATTTCTTAGTCTGATTTTACCTCCTAATGCCCAACTGAGTGCCAGACACATACATAGTTGATATATAATAAATATTTGATGAAGGAATCCATAAACAAATGGATGTGTCCTTTTGCAGAGGAGTTAAAAAAAAAACTGTAGAAACAAAGAGGAAAATGAAACAATTCCAAAGGGACTCCAAAAAGAGTTGAACAATAGGCTTAAATATTCTATGATGATTCTTGAAAAATACTCAAAGCTTAGCTATTGGCATTTTAACATTTTGGGATAGTTTTTTTTAAACATTGATATCATTGATTCATGAGTTTTTTATTGCAGCTCTAACATATCACTACAAACCTTGAAGCTTATAACATACATTTATTTTTTTACAGTTTCCATAGGTAAGAAGTCCAGGCACAGCATGGCTCAGCATGGTGTGTGCTTGGATATGTTATATGACAACTAATTCAGCCTTGGAAGACTCTAAAGATTATCTTAGAGTTCCAGATTATTCTGGAACTAAAACCCCACATTTTACCTGTTTTGGGGTAGATTCTTTGAAAGAAATCTTAAGTCTATTCACTTCGCTCAGGAAAAGATCACATTTCTGTAGTCCTTCTAGTAAATGCACAAATTCAGGGAAGATTATAGGAGGTAAGGGTGTGTGTGTGTGTGGTATCTGTGATATATAAAACTAGAGCTTGTAATCCATGTTCCAGGCTTCTACTGTAGCTTCTTAAAAACAGAAATGTCTACTTGAAAATTATGGAGTCTTTTAATTCAATTTTCCAACTCATAATTGAAACAACTCATTGGCTGAATGATGCCAGATTATAAATTCCTTGAGGGGAAGGGCACATCTTGCTTATCTCTGAACCCCAAGAACTGAGCATGGGGCACGTCATGTATTGAGCATAATGAATGTGTGAGATATTTGAGAGTTTTGTATAAAAATAAACATGGCAGTAAAACACAGGACTGTATAAAAACAATTGTTAATTAAAAATGTCACTGGTTCATGCTTATTTGAAAAAAAGAAAGAAAAAAATTAAAGCAATTCATTTTATTGTATGTTTTCCCTTTTTTTCTCTTCTCCTTTCTCCTTTTTGCTTTAAATAATGTTAACCTCAAAATGCTAGGAGGTTATTTTTTTTTCCTTTGTTAGCAAAAAAAAAATGTGAAATAGAACTATTGCCTCAATAGTTATAAAGTAGCTTAAGGAAAAAGTTAAATCCAGAATTGAAATTAAAAAAAAAATTCAAATATCCACAATGTGTCAATGGAATTTCCTAGCTTTTGAAATACATGCAATCTAGTTAATATTTTGTCAAAGATCTGGACATACCAATAGATAGACTGAAGAGATTTCACCATTGAGTCTATGTTAGGATAATCTTAATGTCAAGCAAGAAACTTATAGAGCATTAAGGAAAATAACTTGTGACCTGTCTGAACTAATCTGGTTCAAGAGGACCCATGGACCCCTAGATTCCCTTCCTATCATTCTTCTTTGCTTGTCTGCCTAAATAAGTCTTCAGCCCTCCTCTGGAAGAGGGAGGAAGACATACCCATAAATAACCTGTTTGTGGGGTCATAAAATTGCACTTTACAATTGGAATCATTGCTTATGGATTTTTGACCTTTCCTTGTTTGCTTCCATTACGTCTTTAATTTAAAAGCACACATAAGATTTAGAACAGAAGGTTGAAAATAAATTCCTCTTGCTATAAAGGAACACGATCTCATGGTTTCCTTCTGTTTGCCCACAGAACCAGGAGGTCCCACAGGAGAAGTGTATATCATACAGGCTATTAAATGGGGTTAGGTTGTTCAGGTGAGAGGGCCCAAGGGGAGGAGGACCTTGCCAACTTTGGCTTGTTTTTTTAATAAGGCTGATTCCTTTAAACAGCACTAAATCCAACACCTTAATTAAAGAAATTCGATTACTCCCAATTCATCACTGGTGTCTGTCAATAACTCCTGCTAAACAGGTAAGCTGGGGCTAAAACCCGCCCTGTCCTTCTTCTAAGGAAAAGTCACCCGTCCTCCTTGACTCAGGAGCTCATCCCATACCACAGTGCACCTCTCCTGAGGCTCTGAGAGAGTGCAAAAGTGCTTGCACAGCCCTTGTGTGGGAAGATGGCACAGCAGTGTGCAGCGATGTGAGGACATTCCTTGCCAAGCAAAGGAAAATAAAGAACAATTAGCTTACTCCGGGATCCTGCTGTTTACAAAGAAGATCAAACAAAAGACAATGACAAAGAGGCCCCTAGACCCGGAATACAAAGCATAGCACTCCTTTTTAGCTTCTGATTGCCATATGGTAGCAAGTTGGCATAACTTAAATACCAGAGGACCTTGTTTTGAATCCCCATAACCATATCTGGTCTCTCAGTGTAGGTGTCCAACTCACCAACAGATGGTGGCCGGCATTTTACCCATTAAACATTATGATCTCCATCACCATTTAATAACGAGATTGGGCCAGATAAGATTAGAGAGCTGATTTAGATTCTGCACAGCGATTCTGCCAGCTTTTCAACTACAAAGTGAATTTATGGATTGAAGCCTCTGAAATTATCCCATAAAAGCAGAGCCATAAGCAATATTCTTTAGTCACTTCACAGGAACAAAGTGTTTGGAGGAAAATGGCAGCACTGTGGCCATATGGGCACTTTTGCTTAAATGGTGAAAAATTGAGAATTTAGAAACAGACCATTTAAAATAATTTCTGTATCCTTTTAAGTGAAGCATACTCTGGTTTCCCTTGGTTTTGATGTCAATCATTCAATAATTATTTACCGAGCACCTATTACTTTGCACACACTCTTAGGCATTAGGGATTCATGTGTGAATCAAAAGAAATTTCTGCCCTGATGACTGTTGTACTTCAGTAACTTCTGTGTTTCTACGATAAACCACGTATTGCCTAACAGAGGCTACTGAGGGAGTGAGGGAGTCATCCTTTAGGTCTATCAACCTGCATATAAATGCTTTGCTATATCCTGTGGTCTTTTTTTTAACAAAGTAAGTTAATATCATTCTGCTTCTTGGCTTCCCAAAATGTACAGATTTTTTGCAACTCAATCTGACCCATGTAACTTTATTTGGATGAATGTTGGTATGATTGACAGATGAGTTTTATTATTCATCAATCATTTTTCAAATTTGGGGAATCTGTTGCTTCCTGTTTTAATGAGAAAATAGAAATAAAAAGGACCTCCACAAGTCCCAATGATGCACACACCCCTGACCTGCAGCTCTGAAATTACCAGGCTTTCCTCCTCCTGTGCAGTGCTCACTAGGCCCAGCCCCTCTACTTGTGTGTGGGATCTCCCACCCCTCCCCACTTACTCAAGAACACTGTACCAGCAATTCACCCTTCAACCTCTGCATGGATGAATCTCCTTTTACTTTTGTCAGTCCTATTCCTACATAGACGTGTTATTTTTTCCACTTAAAAAAAAATCTCTAGACCTTCTATTTTCTTCCAGCTTCTAGGATTTGATTGTCCCCTCTATAAATGCCTCCTATTATTCTTGAACTGGCCTCACCAGTATTTCACCCCATCACTTCACCAATATTGTTTTTGCCAAGTTACCAATGACCTCCTCATTCAAACGCTAAATCCAGTGCACAATTTTCTGTCCTCAACCTTCATACACTCACTTGCTTTTCTTTGAGACACTTTCTTCCTTCGGTTTCCCCATCCATCCCATTGGGTCTCTCCTTCCTCGGTAGCAGCTGCTGGCCAGGTTCCTTTGCTAGCTCCTCCTTGTTTCCGTGCCACAGTGCTGTGAGACTCACAAGCCAGTTTTTAACCTCTTTACTAGCTCCTGGGTGATTGTATTCAGGTCCATGGCTTGATGGACTACCTGTGGCTTCTAGATTTATATACTATCTCATAATTTCTGAAGTTGTATTTTTATTCTGAATCCCAGACTGAAGAGTTCAGTAGCAGGCCTGGCTCTCAATGTGCATGAAGAAGTCTACTTGTCTCAAAACCCTTCCAATTCCCACCCCATACAAACTGCATTTGCTACTTATGATTTCTTATTGGCTGGAAAGCCAAGCAAACTAACATCCCACTGCATCTCCATTTAAATGTTTAACCATTGAGATCTCCAACTTAAAGCCAAAATTGAACAAGCTTATCTTCTACTGGAAAGCTGCTTGTCCTGGAGTCTTGTCCATCTCAATTAACAACAATTCCATTTGTCTAGGTACATGGCCCAAAACACTTAGTGTCATCCTGATTTCTGTCTTTTTGTTGTCCTCTATACCTAACACATCTAATCTACTGGTAGATGCCGTTAACTCTACTTTCAAGATATGTCCAGAATCTGACCACTTCTCTTTGCCTCTGTTGGCACCATCCTGGCCAGGCCACCATCATCAGTCCCTGGATGATGACCCCTGTCTTTGAATAAGAGAGTCTCTCTGCTGCTGCCCTTAACTCTATGGGGTGTCTCAACTGCCTAACTGTCTCTACTACAGACCACACTGAACATGGTTCAGATTTTCTCAAAGTTTCTGTGGGTATTACCAACATTAATGACTATATATTACCCTCATGCCACAGGAACCGTGAGAAAAATGAAGTTCTGTGATTTGACTTTATACTTTCTGACCCCAGACAGATATATTCCTGTGTATTGTTAAAGTTCTTCTGATTCTTGTTTCCATGGGCTATCCTACTGATGGGGACAGCATAGCTGTGGACCATGGGTACATGGTTAAGGATGGAGCAAACCTCATGCTCCATACTGTAAGCTGTGAGCCACTGTGGACACTGCATCTGCTCATCCAGAGGAGAGGGCACCTTTCTCTTTTCACAAAGATGCTAGATGCCCATCAAGTCCTGCACTTACATGTCTGTCTACACTTATGTGTGTGTGTGGGTGTGTCTAATTGGACTGCTCAGAATGGGGGGCTTTTTAAAGTCTGTTTGAAGAAACTGAAGAGTTCAGTAGCAGGCCTGAAGAAACTGAAGAGTTCAGTAGCAGGCCTGGCTCTCAATGTGCATGAAGAAGTCTACTTGTCTCAAAACCCTTCCAATTCCCACCCCATACAAACTGCATTTGCTACTTATGATTTCTTATTGGCTGGAAAGCCAAGCAAACTAACTGGTTTGAATTCTGGACATGATAAAAGTAAACAGACATTAACAAAGAGGCCTAAGGAGTGATGTAACTGTTGGGTGCCCATGCCTGTAATCCCAGTGGCTTGGGAGGGTGATACAGGAGGATTTGCACATTACAGACAGGGTTTGTGCTCAAAGAAGACCAATGGATACAATATGACATACAGTACTGTAACAGAAGTATTCAGAACATCTGTGGGAACTAACATTTATTGAATTCATACTAGGAACCAAGCATTGGGATGAGGATTCTCCATATATTATCTCATGTAATCCTATAATAACCCCATCATGTAGGAACCAGAGATTAAAGAACTTGCCTAGGGTTACAAAGCAAGAAAAAGCCAGGACCAGGATTTAAGCCCAGGCCATCTGAGCCCAGAGCTTATGTTCTTAACTGCTTTGCTCTGCTACGTCTCCTGAGTCTTTTGGTCCTTATACCCACTCTGAAGAACGGAAATGTGTATCAGTTCTAGACTCAGTTTCAGAAAAATATAAAAGCTCTCTTTAAAATAAGAGAGAAAGAGGCTTAATAAGGAACTGCAAACTTAAAACTCATTGGGAGATTTTGAGACCATTCTGTAAGACTGGCCTGCCTGAAGGGCTGTTGCTTCTGCCTCAGTCAGGAATGTTAGGAATCAGGAAACTTAGAACAGTTGCATTCTGGAACAAACCACCAGTACCCTGCTTCTCAGTGTTTATGATACTAATTAGTAAGTGCAACAGATTAACAAAATTTTAAGAATAAAATAAACTCTTTCCCATGATTTCCAGAAGAAAGAGCATAAACACTACCCTGATTCCTTCTTCTAAAAGTACCATGAAAGTGTAAAATGACTAAACCTACAAAATATCTTATGCCCTAGCTGCAAGGGAGGCTGGCAAATGCCATGCATAGTTAGTTTTGAATCACCATAATGAAATACCTGACACAGGAGACTTAAAAGAAAAGAGGTTTATTTACCTCAATTTTGGAGGTTCATGGGCATGGCACTTGAACCAGATAAATTCCAGTGAAGGTACATGCCAGGTGGTGGATGGTGGAGCACATGTTGGAATAAGCAAGTGATTTCAACTTGAACCAGGAGCACAGAGAAAGAGACTGGGGTCCTACAGTCTCTTCCAAGGACACACTTGAAATGAACTAGTTTCTGCCACCTTCAAATAGCACCAATGTGAGGACCAAGCCTTTAATTGCAGTAGAGCCTTGAGAATCGTGAATCATATTTAAACCATATTCATCTATTCAAGGAGTAGATGCTGAACACTAGTTTGTCTTTCACTGAAGAAGAGGTCAAGGTTTGGAGGTTGAAATGCCCAAGGCTGGGCTGACCCAGTTTCTGGGTCAGGATTGACCTCTTTGTCCCTTCATGAATCCCCATCATTGTCTCACATTTGATTCCTCCTAAAACTTATTTAGTAATGCACCTTTCCTAGGTATTTTACATCTTCCATGAAAAACAGGCTTCCAATTTTTCCCCATCCAGAATCAAGTACTCATTCTCTCTGCATCTAGTCTCTCCAGTTTCTGTTCTTGCTTCTTCTTCCTCCCTGAAAAGCAGCTAGCATCTAGCATTGCTGCCACATAAGCAAATGCCTGTCAGACACTCATCAAGTGAGCATTTTTAAGGTCAAATGCTGGCATTTGACAACATTTTGACTACATGGAAAGTGGTTACTGTGCTATTCTTTCTAACTTGGGGGAGGAAATAGATTTCTTTTTTTTTTTTCTTTTTTCTTTTTGCAAAGAAGCAGCTGGTGCACAAAGAGGAGCAGGACCTGTTCTGTCTCTGGAGAAGATTAGGAGGAAAAAATCTATGTGCTCAGAAATGTCTAATTCAGCCTGAGCCTCCCTCTGCCTCTTGGGTTAGAAAGGAGCTATCTCTACCTCCCTTCCAACAGCTGGTGCTGCAGCCAAGTGTGGGATAGAGGAAGCTCTGAGATCCTATCCGCAGTGTTCAGAGGGAGGAAGAGTGGCAGGTCCTGAATGCCTGGCACACTGCTCTCTACAGGGTCTCCTGCTTGATGGGACCTGAAGGACCATGGTTGCAAAGCTCCTGAACTCTCAGCTGCCAGTGTTTGGGTCTCTTTTTACACTCCCATCCCACCCCACCTAAGTTCTCTAGATCCTTTTTTCCCCTCTTCAGAACAAGTTGAAGTTTCTTAAAAGGAAATAAATAGACCTGTGGTTCTCAACACTAGGTGCACATGAAAACCCCCTGGAAAGTTTTCATAAGATCCTGTAGGTCCTAGCCCACTAGAGTTTCTCTTTCAGTGGTTCCTGAGCAGACCTGAGTACCATATTTTTAAAAAAAGTATCTCTGGTACTTCTACGTTGTAGCTGAGTTGAAAACAGCAGTTTGCTAGCTGTGTTATTTGCCCAATCCGTCACACTTTTCCCCTTTTTTTTCTGCTGTCAAATGGAGATAATAATAGCCCTGGACTCATAAGGTTGTTGGCAATATTATAGAGTCAAAATGGAAAAAGGGCTGTAGAAAATTGCCCAGCACAGAAGCACTTGGCCAGTATTTGCCATAATTTTTATTGCTATAATTATTGCAGTCGATGTTTATGTGAAGCCCTGAAGATGAAGATGAGTAAATCATGGTCTCCACCTCAAGCTCATAATCCCATGGAGACACAGACTCAGTCTGAAGTGGTAAGCCCCATTGTGGAGGCAGGGACAGTGTACTGTGGGGATAAACCAGGGAGTGGCTGCATCTCCATTGGAGAAAGAAGTACAGGGCTGACCTTTTTTTTTTTTTTTTAATATTTTTAGTTGCAGATGGACACAATACCTTTATTTATTTATTTGTATGTGGTGATGAGGATCAAACCCAGTGCCTCACATGTGCTAGGCAAGCGCTCTACTATTGAGCTACAACCCCATCCCCAGGGCTGACTCTTGTGTAGGCTCTTGAAATTAGTTTGCCAGACACAGACTGAGTAGGTGGAGGGCATCCCAGCTAAAGAAAAGGTCTGTGCAAAGTTATCAAGACCCTGAGATCATTAGATGGCAGACAACCAGCTGATAGTTTGGCACTGTCTATAGTTGGGAAAAGTAATGGTCAGGGGGCTGGAACGAAAGACTAAAGCCAAACCTTGAAGGACCTGTGTACTTGCCCAGAGGCAATTTGGATTTTATCCTCTAAGCAAAAGCTGCTTTGGTTTTTAATGATTGGAGAAACATCCTCAAAATTGCATTTTAGAAAGGTATCTCATGTGGTAATGAAAAGAGTAGTTAAAAAAGGAAACGGAATGGCAGTAGGATCTCAGTCCAGACCCTCTTGCCAATATAGAGGTCAAAGAGGTTGCCACCTTCAGCTAAGAAAGGGGCAGGCTCAAAAGAAATTGGCATTTGATTTCCTGCCAGGATGACTATAGGCTTCCAGGCTGGGCTGTTGGAGTCTTACTGTATAACTGAGGCAGGATTATAGGAGAAGAGCAGGTGGGAGAGAAAAAGAAGAAATTAAGAGATGAACATGTTGAGTTTGAGATCCCTAACGCCTGTGCAGGTGGAGGATGTTTAGGTTAAGATGTTCCTTAAGCAGATGGGGAGAACAAAGGGATGGCTATGCCCCCAGGTCTTCCCAGTGAATCTTCCTGCATGCTGGACCTTGGTGAAACATTATTCTTCAACCAGCCTCACAAGCAAGAAATTCGTTGGTGCTGCATAACCTTGAACCCCACAGTTCCCTCACTAATTAAGATTGCTGAAAAAGTTTGAATTTCTAATAAACACTGAGTATATTTTTAGTATGTCTCAAATATTGCATGGGACAAACATACTAAAAATGGTTCATTGTTTTTCCATAATGCAAACTTAACTGAGCATCATGAATCTTTGTTTACTAAATCTGGCTACCCTAAACCTTATCTATCTTGACCCTTTCATGTAATGCATAGAATCTCTTCTCTTTTGCACTGGAAGACCATAAACCTAAACTGGGAGGCCAGCTGCATTAGTTCCCTGAGTGATGTGGCTCTGGCAATCTCTCATCCCACAAGGAATAAACTCATCTTTGCTGGTCTCCTCCTCCTCCTCCTCCTCCTCCTCCTTCTCTTCTTCCTCCTCCTCTGCTTCTTCTATGTCCTTCTTCTCTCTTTTTAAATCTCTGGTGGTATTTATTTTTTCCTTCAAAAATACAGATATACCATTAAAAATGGATGAACGGTGCATGCCTGTAATCTCAGGAGGCTGGGGCAGGAGGATTGCCAGTTCAAAACTAGCCTCAGCAATGGCAAAGTACTAAGCAACTCAGTGAGATCCTGTCTCTAAATAAAATGCAAAATAGGGCTGGGGATGTGGCTGGGTGGTCAAGTGCCCCTGAGTTCAATCCCCAGTACCACCCACCCAGTAGATCTGTGTTAGCTTTCCAAATACCTGAGAAAAATCAACTTAAAGGAGAAAAGTTTGATTTTGCCTCCTGGTTCCAGTCCATGGTAGCTGGTCTCGGTTGCCTTTGGGCCTGTGGCAGCACAGTACACCATGGCAGGGAACTTGTGGGATTGAAAGTACTCTTCTCATGGCAGTGGAAAAGCAAAGAGAGACAACAAGCAGCCAAAGGTCCGGTATTCTCCTCAAGGGACTTAATTTCCTTCTACTAGACCCCACCAATACTTCCCAGTCACATCTCAGGCTGGAGACCTTTAACACATGAGCCTTTTAGGGCAGGGAGCATTTCCAAACCATAATAGAACATCTAACTCAATGTGAAAATTCAACCAACAAAGATTTGGGGTGGTTTCTTAATATTCATACAGGAAACAGGCCAAAAGATATGTGTCCTGTGTGCCTCTTTTACTATGAATTAGTGAATACTTGTGGCTTGTTGAAGATTTGGGGTATCTGGAGTATGAACCTTTTCACTATTCATTCTACCATTTCTCACTTAAGCAACCTGAGCTGAGAGAAAAGAAAGTGAGGTGACCTGGGTCAGTGTCTGTAAAGCACACATCAATTTTGCTGATTCATGGGAATTTAGGGGCTTATTGATGGCATCTGGAAATAGCTCTAGAAGCCGGTTGTGCTGATCAGATATGTTTTATCCTGTACCTCAACGTCTCTAGAGAGACGGACATTGCATAATCTGGTGCAGCAACCTGCTTGAGATAGGAGCAGAATCTTGTTATTTCTAATTTAAACAAACCCATTTCCTCCTGGGCTCTCTCCACTGAAAATGGAGAAGGGTTGTTTATCGTCCTCTCCTGGGGCTAAACTAAACCTTGTGATTCACCTTTCCTTCTGCACCTAGAGATAATTTGTCCCCTCTGGTCAGGCCAGTGCTATCGGGAAGCTGGGAGGATTTCTTGAACTATGTTGTAAAAACTAAGTAAAAACATGAACAACAAAAAATAATTGAACCTAGTCTAGCTAGATGAAAGTTTCTGTCCAGTATGACTGAACATTTATTATCTGGTTCAGTTACAAAGATGGTAATTTTGACACTATCTAGCCACATCCTACAAAATCCTTCACTCATCATCTGTGGCTACACAGAAGTTTAATTAAACCTTCTCACCAAGGTACCACAACAATTTTTTTCATCACTTACCCACTGTATCAATGGAAAGCCAGTCCTAAAACTTCTCATGTCATTCCCTGCTATAATTTCAAAGGAAAGAGGTTGTTTTGTTATTTTATTGAGCATAAAGAAACCAGCCTGGTGGTAAAGAGGGAAACAGGCCTGCTAGCTTGGGATTCGGGTAACTGTACCCGTGGATCTGCTGTCTTGCACAATATCTTCATATCTGCTCCATCTGAGCAGAGTATGAGCCACTGTCCGATGCAAATGGATTTTAGGCATTTGTTTTTAGTAAATAATTCAGTAAGTACGTGGGAACCCAACATGATATTTACTGTCCTGTGTCTCTTTTATGAATTTGTAGCTTTTGCAAAACCAAAAAAGAGAAAAAGCTGTATAGGCAAAGAGGTCGAGAGGCAGCAAGTGTCAGTCTAGGCTTGGGCTCAGCAGCAAGATGACTTGCACCAAGCATCCTGTTGTGACACCCCTCGTTAGCTTTGTGATCTTGGGCAATTTATTAGTCTCTTTGTGCCTCAGTTTCCTCATCTCTAAAATAGAAATAGAGTTGAATGAAATGGTGTAACAGCGATTTTAGTGAGTTTCTGGCACGCAGACTTTGTGTGTGTTATGTGCATGTGTGTGTGTCTGTGCCATCAGAAGGGTCCCAGTAGTCTATGGTGCTATACTCACATTTGGTGACTATACTTGAACTTATCAAAGGCAGTCAAAGTGAAAGTGACTTCTAGATAAGGCAAGAAGAAATCCCTTTGGCAAATCTCTTGAAAGGCAGAGTGATGTGTCAGATGGTAACTTACAGAGTGGCAAAGGAAGGGAGAGCAGGAAATGGGATGGACAGGGAGCCACAAAGGAGTTTCAACTTTATTAGTAATATTTCTTTCAAATAAGTGTTATTATGGGAAATGTTAAAATTTGAAGGTCAGGCCATAGTTTCAAAGTTAATTATTATATTCTTTTCTATATCTTTTTGAATGTTTAAAATATTGATTTTTTTTTTGACGGGTACACTGGCACATACCTATAATCCCAGCAGCTCAGGAGGCTGAGGCAGGAGGATTCAAAGTTCAAAGCCAGTCTTAGCAATTTAGGCCCTAAGCAACTTAGCAAATACCCTGTCTCAAAATAAAAAATAAAAAGCACTTGGGATGTATTGGTTACGTACGTGCTCCTGAGTTCAAACCATGGTACCAAAATAAAATATTTCATAAATTGTAGAAAGATGTCATTTCATAGTGGTTCGGAGAGCCCCAACATGTATGTACTGGCACATAATTGACACTCAACAAAAGTAATTGTTCTTGTTAGTGGAATTTCCCCCCTCTAAACAGTACTGTAAAGTAAAACTGTTTATTTTGGTCTTGGAACTGCATTTGAAGAGAAGATCTAGCAGATTACAATAAAACAAAAAGAACTCAGGAAATCCATGGAAATGATCTTGCTAGCAGTTGGGTAAAACAACTAGACAGACAAGTGTGGCTAAAAGTAAGCATCTGTAAGTACACTCAAGTAATGTTATTTGTTAGAAACAGCACTCAGCTGGGCCTTCCAGTGAATTTTACTTAGGCTCTTCAGCCTTAGCTTTTTAAATATGTGAGTTAATGAAGTGAGAAAAGCAATACTGGATTTTAGAGTAATGCCAGAATCAAGGAAAAATAATTCTCTGGATCAGTAAATAAAAATTAAAAGCTTCCATTGCTTGCCCTTGGGTGTATTTTATATATTTTTTTCTCTTATTCTGGAAGAAGTATCAGTTTTATTGACACAGTATTATAGTAATGGAAGTTTATCATTATTATTGAATTCTATTACAGCTAATCATATTAAACATACATATGCTACCTGCAGTTCTTTTAGGCATCCCTCGTACTGTAAGAGATATTGAATATTTTCCTATCAGATTTAGCAATTTCTCTTTGTCTGTCATGGTTACCAGAAAAGTAGGCAAAGCTAATTTCATTTTATTTAGATTTCGTATCTACTTTTAGAGTTACTTCAAAACTTGATGAACAAAAGATAATTAAATACTAACATTTCTCAAGTATGGTCCCAGGCGGAAGTCAACATAGGCTCTGAAAACAAGGAAGCTATTTACCTCCTGAAAATGTTGTGTTATGCAATGGAAAAAGGGATTGCACCTACACTAGTGTGCAGTGTGCATTCCTGCATTAAAAAAAAAAAAAAAAGGAAATCCAAAATAATGGATGGTGGAATTTTGAATGATTTCTATTTACTTTCTTCTGTAGTCTTTTCTATATTGTCAGCTTCTTTGCAACTAATATAATTGATTCCTACAAGTTGGAAAAATACTATTTCTAAAACAAAAGACTTATGTCAGGAAACCAGGTTGATATTTATTCTGAGACTTTGATAACTACTTAACCTCTTATTGCTGATTTTCACATTTATAAGATGGTCAGAATGGAGGAAATAAACTTTTTACTGTTTGCCTAATATTTGGATTTTTATATGCAAAAATTAGGTAATAAAATAGGAAAACCCAGGCTGAGGTTGTGGCTCAGTGGTAGAGTGCTCGCCTAAAAATATACGGGGCCCTGGGTTTGATCCTCAGGACCACATAAAAATAAATAAACAAAATAAAGGTATTTGCCCATCTACAAATAATAATAATAATAATAGGAAAACCCTTCAACAAAAAGTGCTACATGAATCCATCCTTTCCCTAGGATACAAGAGAAGTACTAAAGTTGTAGGGTGAAATCCAGAGAAGTAGCTTAGTCCTTTCAGACAGAAGTTCCACTCCCCAAACTCCTTGTGTTCTCACAAGCAGAGTTTTTTTTTTTTTTTTGGGGGGGGTGGTGGGGGGGGAGTGAGGTACTAGGGATTGAACTCAGGGGCACTCAGCCACTGAGCCACATCAACAGCCCTATTTTGTATTTTATTTAGAGACAGGGTCTGACTCAGTTGCTTATTGCTGAGCCTGGCTTTGAAACTGGGATCCTCCCTGTCTCAGCCTCTGGAGCCACTGGGATTACTGGGATGTGCCACGGCGCCTGGCCCACAAGCAGGTTTGTTTAGGGAAGTGATTCTCAGACTTGCAGTCATCAAAATTTCCTGGAGGGCTTGTCAACACATAGCTTGCTGGGTCCACCCCAGGATGATTTGGTAGGTCTTGGAAGGGGCATAAAACTCTGTAGAACTAGGAGATTCCCAGGCTGCCGATCTTGCTCCTACTGGGATCATTCCAGGTATGCGCCATCGCATACCTCTAAGCTTCATTTTATTGCTGGTTTATTTTAAAGGAGGGCATCAGTTAAATAATTTACCTAAAGAATAATTCAAATTTTTTTAATGTTATACAAACAAGATCATATTATGGAATGCAGAATACCTCTGTCTCTGTTGACTACAAAATCAGGTACAAAGAAATTGTACTTCCCAGCCACTACTTTGGCCTGTATAGCCCTACTGGGCCCCCAGTGGCATACCTACTCTGTCCTTTGCCCCAGGACAATAGCAATTTGAGAAGTGACACTAAAGGAAGATATTCATTCTTCAAAGTTAAACTTACAGTGCAATAAAATAATCATTGTTTTAAAAATGCAGAAAATCAGGTCAGCTGTATTTAAAAGTTTCACTCAAAAGTAGCTTATTAAAATGCTGTATAATTTATAAGTTGAATTACAAATGAGTACATGATCAAGTTTGCTATGAACAGAAGTGATAAACTAATTGACCTATAACATAACCTCAGCAGTAATTATCCAGCCCAGACATAACTACTTCCTTAGCCTAACTCCTTAATGCTGACGGAGGAATGGGAAACCGATTTTTACTTTTTAAATTTTTATAGGCTGTTGTTTCACGAAGAGTTGTTGAGTGAGTACAACTCAAAATTCCTCTATTGCTCAAAAGAAATTTTTTTAAGACTTTAGGAAAAAATTGAGACATTTAAATGATTTAAGTCTTTCATTGAAGACTCTTATGTTAGTGAACATAAGAGTACTCTGATTTTAATGGGAAATTCTCCTTTCCCTTTGAGATTTTCATCTGTTGGTAAATGGTCTCCCTGTTTCTCTCCAAACTAGTCAATGTGGTTCCATCACTTGTCATGCATTCCCAAGGCAGTGCCACTTCCTCACGGGTATATTTGTAACCCACGGAAGCCAACTGATTCCTGAGACATCCTGAGGACAGGTGTGTGGGGAGATGGGAGATAAGTTTATTGATTCTCTTCATAGGTCTCTTTTTAATTGGCCTTGCTCCTAAAGGAGACACATTCTTATGCTGGCCAGAGAGTCTTTATGGAAGAAGGTCTAGGCTACAAATCTGAAGACAAGAATCTAGCCCCTCTTTTGCCACTTATTATATACACTTGAACTTCCTATGCTTAAAAAAAAAAAACTTAGTGAATATGAGGGAGGTAGAGTGGAAAAAGGTAGTGATAAAACCAGCTGTATTCCATAAGAGTGATGCGAAAATCCAATGGGGTCATACTAGTGAATGCTCCTTGGGGAGGAATCTTGCTATATATAAATATCATCTATTGTTTAGTAGAATAACAAAAATGTCTGTATTTAGACTTTTATTCAAAGAGAATTTGTTTTAATGTGACTACTCCAAGATCTAATGAAAACAAAGAAATGGGTTTTCCTCCCTAAAGTTTCTAACTTAAAGGAATAGATATCCATTGGTTTAAGACTCTAGAATAATTTGCACACTATTGGGGGCCTCATTTCTTGTCTTCACACCTTCAGAAAGGATGGGCCCCTAAGAATAGTCTGTTAACATGAAAGAGATGAGCTAACAATATCTTGCCTTTAATCTAATCCAGGTGAATTCATTAGCATTTATTGAATCTTGTTCTGAGGACAATAACTATCCATCTTTCCCACAACACATTTTAGCTAAATTCCCAAGATGGAGCTCTTTGTTTGGGGCAGTATTCATTCATGTAATATGCAACTTTCTGCTCATCTGCTTTTAAATTAAGCAGCTACCTCATAGCTTCAATATACTTAATGACATCCACATTTTCATGGAAACTGTTTCTGAGATGGGGTTATGGTTTGGATATGAGGTGTCCCTCTCCCAAAACTCGTATGTTAATGTAGAATATTCAGAAGTGAAATGATTGAATTGTGAGAACTATAACCTGTTCGGTCCTTCCTAGTTTGTACTGACTGGGCAATAACTGTAGGCAGGTGGGACATAGCTGGAGAAGGTGGGTTTCTGGGGGAAGGGGGTGCCCTGGAAGAGTGTATATTCCCTGTGGTGGTCCCTTTCCCCTTCTTTCTCTTTCCCTTGCATGCATTCTCTCTTCTTCCTCCTCCTCCTCCTCCTCCTCCTCCTCCTCCTCCTCCTCCTCCTCTTCTTCTTCTTCTTCTTCTCTCTCTCTCTCTCTCTCTCTCTCTCTCTCTCTCTCTCTCTCTCTCTCTCTCTCTCTCTCCCCTTCCCAACTGCCATAAGGAAAGCAGGTTCATTCTGCCATGCCCTTTCCCCCATGATATGCTGATTTTAATGGGAAATTAAAATCACTTGATTTGTCTCACGTGATCCCAAAGCAATGAGTCAGAAGTCTATAGACTGAGGCCACTGAAACCATGAGCCCCCAATAAACTTTTCTTCCTCTAAGTTGTTCTTATCAGGTATTTTGGTCACAGCCATGTAAAAACTGACTTACAACAGATGAAATGTGGCTTTTTGATCTCTGAATTTCAAATATTGCCCTATCAATCTTACTCACAATGGGAAGCTTAAAGAGAAATAGTGAAAATGTGAAAGATGTGTGGCTTAGAGCTCAGATGACTTTGTCAAAACTTCTCCCACTACATAGCATGCTAACTAAAGTATTGTTAAAGATCACACTTAATGATTTAATTTTCAATACATCATTTTTAAAAATACAAATTGAGAAAGCTGAATTTCCCAATAGATGAAATTGTTGTTCTTCTTGCCTGGGGTGAGTGCAGGAAGGAGACAAGGCCATTGACTTTTTACCCAAATGTATGCCCAGTATGAGAAAATAATCAATAATTTGATGTCAAGTCACAGAAATAGCGAGGATAGGCTCTTGAAGTTCCTGTCAGTCAGGATCCAATCAGGAGGCAGCAATTAAACCTCATATTTGAACAGAACATGTTTAATATAAAGAATTGTTAACTATGTAGAAAGGTGTTAATTACCTAAAGTGTAAAGAACTTTCAGGTATCAAGAAGGTAGAATTGTAGGGGAACAGCTGCCACTCCAGGGACTCAATAGAATCTTGAGGCTAGAATTATTAAATCTTAGAAATTTAGAGAAGGGAGTTTCTCAGCTGGTACTTGGAATAGAGGGTGAAGCAAGTGTTTAGGAGTGTTGCAAAAGGGGTATTCGATTCAGCTGCTGTCAAGAGAAGGCACTGTCACCCCTGGGGTGGAACTCAAAGGATCTGGAAACAGAAAATGCACAAGAAGTAAAAAGAAAAAAGCCAATCTCTTCTTCTTACAGCTCCCTGTCTCCCTCTAAATCCCCTTTGTCTCAGATCCAAAAGACCAAACAACAAATGGGAAACAAGGTTTGCTGAGTCCTCTCCAATTTCCCAGAATATGGAAGGACAAACATGGGGCTGAGAGGCAGTCGCCTGGTGGGTGGCACAGAAGGTTTCAGGCTCTGTTAACGTGGCAGCAGCAGAGACCAACCTGTGAGCGCCTGTGAAGGGCGAGACAGCATCCTAGTGCCAGGAAGGGCCCACAGAATGTGGCAGCATCTTAATCAGTGTCCTCAAATGACATTCCATCGTCACAGTATTTATTTACCTTCAAATAAAGCCACAGTGTAACTGTGATTCAGTAAAAGAGGGCGGTAAAAAACATCACAAGGCTCTCATAGGTCTCTGTGAATAGGTTTTTTTTTTTTTTGGAGGGGGCTGGGAGGGGTCTGTTATCTAATGGAAATTTTCAAATGTACATGAAGTAGAAAGAATAGTACAGTGAACCCTCATGACCCAGCTGGAGTAAGCATTTGGTCACGCTTGTTTTCCTGCTGTCCCCACATCTCCTACCTATCCTTCCAGCTTCTCATTGAACTAGATAATTTCACTCAAAAAACAATTCAGTGTGTTTCATTGTGGCTCAATTAATTTTCACAAAGCAAACATGCTCATGTAAAGCCCATTAGATCCAGAAATATAATACTACAAGCACCTGGAGTCCCCTTTATAGAACTGTCTGAAGTCCCCGTCACTCTCTCAGAGGAGTAACCACTTCACTTGTTGTGAATTTTGGATATATAGACTCACAGAGTATGTGCTTTCTTGACTTCGGCTTCATTTGCTCAACATTGTTGATGAGATTTATCCCTGTTGCATGTAGCCATAATTCATTTCTTCCCATTGAGCTATAGTAGTTTAGTGTATGGACATGCTACAATTTATCATTCATTGTACCTTTGAAAGTTTAGTTGTTTTCTTATTTTTTTGGCTACCACAAAAAATGCTTCTCTGAACATTTTTATACATGTATTTTGGTACACACTTGTATGGATCTCTTTTGGGTATCAAGAAAAGAATTACTGTGCATTAAAATATGAGTATATTCAACTTTATATTTATATTCAACTGCAAGGTAGTTACACCAGTTTACCTACCATTTATTCCATTTGTACGTCAACACTTAACAATGCATTTTTTATTTTAACTATTCTAATAGGTGTGTCATGATTTCTCATTTTCAAGTTATTTTGCATTTCCTTGATGAGTACATTTTTCTGATGCTTAATTGACTACTTGGATATATTTTGAAAACTGTTCAAGTCTTTTGCATGTTTTTATAACAATGTATTTTCTTATTGACTTGTAGAAGTTCTTCATATATTTTGAGTATTATTCCTTTTTCAGACATAAACATTGCAGATATCTTCTTGCATACCAACTCATCCTTTTATTCTTTTAATGGAATTTTGATTTTTAAAAAAGTTAGTAATTTTAATATAATCCAGTTTGTCAGATCTTTTCTTTGTAAATACAGTCTTAAGAAATTTTTGCCTACCCCAGTGTCATAAAAATATTCTCTTATGTTTTAGAAGCTTTTTTTTTCAATATTTCACATTTAGGTCTGAAATTCAGCTGCAGTTGAACTTTCTGAGATGAGATAGGGGTCAAGATTCTTTTCTATTTCCCATATGGGAAAAAAACTACCCGGTATTAAAAAGACTGTCATTTCCTCATCACATTATAGTTTCACCTTCATCATAAATCAGGTGATGATATGAGTCTCTTTTTGGTTTCTATTTGTACACTTTTGTTTGAATACCAGATTATGTTAATTGTAGTAAGAATTGACATATTGAACAGTGTGCATTCCTTTTTTATTGTTTTTTTTTTTTTTGAACTGGGGATTGAATCCAGGGGTGTTTAACCACTAAGCCACATCCACAAACCTTTTTAAAATATTCTGTTTAGACACAGGTTCTCACTAAATTGCTTAGGGCCTTGTTAAATTGCTGAGGCTGGCTTTGAGCTCACAATTTCCTATCTCAGCCTCCTGAGTCACAGGAATTATAGGCATGCACCACCACCACGCCCAGCTCTGACAGTATATATTCCTAAGATTTGTTTTATCTTCAGAACTTTATTGACCTTTTTCATTTTCATTAAAATTTTAAATTAGCTTATTGTTTTTTAAATTACCTAATAGAACTTATTAGGGCTGGGATTATGGCTGAGTGTTAGAGTACTTGCCTACCATGTGTGAGGCACTGGGTTCAATTCTCAGCACTGCATATAAATAAATAAATAAGTCCATTGACAACTAAAAATAATTTTAAAAAAAGAATTTATTAGAATTTCTTTCAACCTACAATTTAAATAGAAATGACTTCTTTGTAATATAGAATCATTCTGTCCATAAAACTTTTTTCTTTTTTGTTTTCCCACAAAATTTTTATTGGTGCATTACAGTTGGACATAATGGTGGGATTTGTTGTTACATATTAGTACATGCACACAATATAACAATATAATTTGACCAACATTTGCCCTTTCATTGATGTAGACTTCTTTATTTTCAGTCAGTAATGGAATTTTCTTTGCAGAGATCACAAAAGAAACCCACTCTTAAATTGAGTTTATTTCTATATTTTTGATTTTTTATGCTATTTTAAAAGGAATAACTTTAAACATTTTTTACTAGCATATGGAAATATAATTTATTGGCTAAATTTAGTTATTAATTCAACTATTTGGTCTATTTGAAAATAATTTTAATTTTTTATATTTTTATATTTTTTTATATTTTTTGTTTTCTACAAAATATAACATTTTATTTCTGCCTGTCCAGTCCTTTTACCTTTCATTTCTTTCTTTTTTTATTGCATTGATAAAAATCAATACCACTTTGAGACCTGCACATCACAAATGCACATACTGACCACAAAAAATTCATTAAAGAACATGTGGACATTCTCACTTGGGAGCTATTATTCCAAATGCACATTTTTGTACTAACATCATCCAACCTCCAGAAAAAATGGTTTCCCATATCTGTCTCCCTACATCTTTGAAATAAAAGGCAGTGGCATCCAGATTCCAAGACAGTTTGTGAGTTGTGTTTTCATGTTGGTAGTGGAGACAAACACTGCTTTTCAGTGAAGGGAGATCATAATGGCAGAAGCACTAAGATAAAAGACAAATTAACTTGATACCTATTATCCTAGAGAGCATGAATGCACACATTCCTTACATCATGTCTACAACAACATGTGACTTGTGATAATTTCTGCCTTTCCAACCCTTATATTTCACATTTCTTTCTCTTATTTTATTGAACTTGTTAAAACCAATTGTTTTCCAGTGGATCTGAAATTGTATTTTCTTACTTGTCCTTGTGACATTACTTTTAATTCAGGATCAGTATATTATTTATAAATTAGAAATATATTTGCAGTTGTTATGCACTCCAGCTGAGAAACATTCTCTTAAATTTGCATATGTTTAGGGTCTAGACCTATCATACTAATTATTTTCATTCCTATATAGAGGGACATTGCACGCTAGAATTGAAAATGTTTCATTTTTATAAACATATTAAATTGATTAAATTTTCAGAAATTAAATTTAAAATGTAAGGTTTACTTAAACAATTTTGATCTAAAATTTTGAGACTCATAAATTCATTTGTATCTTGATTTTAATTTTATTATTGAGTCTTTGAGAAGAAAGAAATCACATTTTTAAAATCATAAAAAGTTTTTTTGATATTTGATATTTTTTAATTTTTATAAGAATAAATCAAAACTTGGCTGGGCACAGTGGTATATACCTGTACTCCCAGATACTCAGGAGGCTGAGACAGAAGAATCACAAGTTTAAGGCCAGACTTCAACATCATGAGACTCATCTCAAAATAAAAAATAAAAAGGGCTGGAATTTAGCTCATAGTACAGTGCTTGTCTAGTATGCACAAGGCCCTGGGTTCAATCCCAGCAACTACCCTGCCCACATGCCAAAATATAAACTTATATACTCTGAATGCTGTGCATTTTACTTTTTAAATCTTTTAATTATTGTCCATAGTTACAGATTATATGAAAATCTTTTTAACATGAGAAGTTTGCTAAAATAGAAGCATTAAAAATTTATGGAATAAATATATAATTACTGTTGGATCATTTCTTCATTTTGTGATTTATTCAAACATGGCTGGCCTATCAACAGAACACCTGGAGGGGTACCATTAATAATTAAATGTAATCTTGTTTCATATTTGCCAGTTTTTAGTCACATATAAATGATAGTTTTTTACTTTAATTTATCATAATAAAGGTATATTTGTCAGTGTAGGAGAGAAGAACATATTTCAAGAGTTTCTTACCTTGATTTATTATGTTAACATAGTTAGATATATAGAACACAGACCTCCATTCGTCTTCTCTGTCCTCACAATGAGGCTGGGTGAGTCTGGCAAAGCTTTTGACGCAGTGTTGTCACAAGGAGAAAAATATATGGGACATCCTTTTTCATCACGTTCTTTAAATGTTCAGTTAGTTTAATGATGATTCCTTTTTTCTTTTTTTGTCTGCTTTCTCAATTTCTGGAAGAAATGTATTATAATCTCCCATTAGAATTATAGATTGTCTATTTCACCATTTACTTTTGCTAATTTTTGCTTTGTGTACGTATGAATATATATGTATATATATACATTTAATTGATATACTATTGACAATAATGATTTAAAAGATTAAGAAGCAAAACACAGGCATTTTAGGTGTATTTCATATATGCATATGAAAATATATATACATATGTATGTATAAATACATACAAACATATACATCCATGTATATGTGTTTGTGTATATATATTTACAAAATTGTGAAATGGCCTCTTGGTTTCCAGTAATTCTTCTGGCTTTAAAGTATACTTTGTAATATTGCAAAACCACTCTTCTTTTGGTTAATGTTTGTCTCGAATTTTCTACCCTTTATTTTCGACTTTTTCATGCCCTTGTATTCAAACATTTTTCTTATAAGCTATGTATAAGTTTGGTTTACAATATTTTTCTTTAAGTGAAGTATTTAGTCCTCTTACATTTGATGTAGTTATGGGTACCTGTGGGGTTCAAATCCATTATCTTATTTGTTTTCTAGGTGTTTTTATTGAGTCTTGTTCTTCTCTCCTTCTCTCCCTGTACTTTTTGTATTAATCAAGTATTATTTCATTTTTTTCTTTCTTTATTTTATTATTCTTCTATTAAAGTTGTAGAGACTATGCAATGCATGGGTACTAAAGTCCAATATTAAGGAGTATTTTTACCACTTTCTAGGTAACAGGTACTAAAAACACTAGGATATTTCAATTTATTTAATCCCCTCCACTTTTTAATCTACCATTGCCAGATATTTTATTTCTAACAGCATCTTTTCATGACTCAAACTGGTCTGGTCTCTGCTTGATTGTTTCTTCCTCAGAGAGCCTTGCCTGTCTTAATTCTAATAACCTCATCTCTACCTCTTTCCTCTCCCACCTCCTTATTCTGTTTTGTTTTCCTCCATGGAAATAGGAGCGTTTTGTTTGTTTGCTTTCTTGTTTGTTTCCAGCTCTCCCTTAGAATGTAATCTTCATGAGGGCAGGCTTTTGTCTACCTTGTTCACTAGGATGTGGCCCAGTAGGCACTTGGTGAATATTTGTTAAATCACAAATTTAGGTCAGAGGTGCCAAAAAAAGAGAACACAATCACTAACTCTCCAGAATTAGGGAAATCAGGGACCCATATGGCATTGGAGATGCTGCAAATCACAAGTGGGAGGATTCTTATGTCAAGAAAACTTGGGAGTGATACTGAGATGGCTCCAGAAATAACTAAGTAGGCAGATTTCCTCTATTCATGCCTTTGCATTCATTCAACACTTCCTGAACACCTGTGCAGATAGGGGCTCTGAGGGAGCTGCTGGTGCCATGCTAGACTTCATGCTGCCATCTCTGTAACGGTCCCTCACAGGTCACCCTGGAAACAACACCTGGCTAATGTGTGCCAAGTGAGGAGGGCATGAGCTGGATAACTAAAGAGAACATTGTAATAAAAGGAATGGAAATCATCGTGCTGGTGAGGCATTCTTGGGCCAAAGGAAATCTGGTGCCTTTTGGTCATCAGTGTTGAGACAGTCTCAAAATGATTTTAAGGGGCATTCACACAGAAAGATGCTAAGAACAGGGCTGGGGTTGTGGCTCAGTGGTAGAGCACTCGCCTAGCAAGTGTGAGGGCCCTGGGTTCGATCCTCAGCACCACATTAAAATAAATAAATAAGTAAAATAAAGGTATTGTGTCCAACTACAACTAAAAAATACATAATAAAAAAGAAAGATGCTAAGAACAAATCTAAGACAATTCCAAATCCAGAACCCTGGATTTATATTGAGTGCGCTATTTTCCTCATTGCTAAGCCAGAGGTCACCATCCTTGCAAACTTGAACCAGGGTATTATCCAAAGATTAGCTCAGAGTTTGCTTGGAGCCATATTAGCCTTTAGGGGGAAAAGCAAAACAGTAACAACAAAAATAACAACATAAAACCCTCCAGTCACATCTTAAGACTTCCAAATGTTCTGTCCTTATGTGAAGTCACTATTTTCTTCCCTTGCAGCGATTGCCTCAGATACTTCCCTCTGGCTTTAGTCAACTTCTGAAATAATAAAACAGAAAGGCCACAGGTTAATTCTTAGGTTCCATTCGCAGAATAGCAATTGAAAATTTGGGATTTATTTATTTTTTTTTTTACCTTGGGGATGCAGACAGATGGAAGAACAGCTGGCTCTGCAATAAAAAGTGACCCTGGCAGCCAGTGTCTGTTTCTTGCTCTGCCCTGAGAGAGTTGGGCCTGGGTTCTACATATGGACTGTGATTGGCAGAGTGACAGCAGAAGAATCAACACAGCTATGGGGAAGAAGTAGCCCTGGGGTTGTAGTGTGTGCATCATATCATAGTGCAGCCAGACACCCCTGAAGCAGCCTGGAGAGACTCCCGCCCTGATGGAGGTGCCCGGATGGTCATGCTCATGTTATGTAATAGCCAGTATCTCTAGCATTCCTAAGAGGGGTGGTCTCAATGTGCTGTGTCATTCCAAGCTGTAGCTCTGAGTTGGAACTTGGAGTTTTTCCTGAAAGCTAATCAAACTGTGGAAGTTAATCTTACATCCTTTGCCTTTTTGATGTCAGCAAATGGGGCTTAACCACTTGGAACGATTAGGTATTGGACATAAATGACTGAGTGTCCATGAGGCCTCAGGTTCTGGGCTAAGTGTAGCCAAGAAACAATCGACGCCTGCCTTCTTTTGGATATATCTAAAAGAGAATTTTTCTTTTTTACCTAGCAAGGAACTCCTCAAGGTTTTATATTGGACATTTATAAAAGTGTGATAATAGGTATCACACTGAGTACCTTCAGTGTGCCAACACTACTTCAGTGCTTTTCTTTCTTGTTTTCAAAACCCCACAATCCTGGTAGACACTGTTCTACCTATTTCACACACAGACCAGAAAGATAACGTCTGCTCAAATAGTTGAAGAAACTGATTTACGTGGTATGGGTTGCAAAACTCAGATTCCTATCCAGTTCATTTAGGGACATGGTGCACCTTTGAAAACTCTGTGTATGTGACAGTATCCATTACAATTAGTTCCCCTTACTATTAATTTATGCTGCTATCTCTATAAGCAGTTATACAATCAGGGTTTCCATATCTCTGACCAGCTGAGCATGCAACTTGTATAAAGGGATCACCCCCCATCAGAACCTTCTCTCTCCTCTTTATATGTTATCACTCAAGCAATGTCAAGGTGATGATCATTTTTCTTCTCAATAATACTCTCCTTCTCTTCAAAGCAAAAAATATAGAGTGCTAAGACAATCACTTCAGCTAAGAGATGAATTTTCAGTCCTATAGTTCCTCATTTTGAATAGGTACAGTAGCCAGGGATTTTAGTGTCTATTTATATCAAAAGCAATTTCATTTGAATAGACTGATATCAACAATCCACAATCTTTTTTCTAGTTGTTATCACCATTATTACTATTTTTGGTAACATTTTTATTATTGTTATGAATTATATTAGCAATCAAATTATATCATACTTATAAATATATTTTGGATAGAGTAAAAAGTATAGTTGTGATGTAGGAGTATTATAATAAATATATGAATTCTAAGCATACAAGCAGTACTCACTTTGTATTTTTCTGAAGTAGCTTCTAGGCAAAGTGAGGACACAGTTCCAATATGCTTGAGGTTCCACAAACAGGTTGCTAAGCAAAGAGTGGAATGCCCATATTCACCATTTATTTCGTGTCCTGTGTACCTGATACTAGGTGTTTTGTCCATGATATAGGTCTTAGCTTATATATGTGTCTCTGCTCTAAGAAACATACCACAGCCTGGGTAGCTTACACAACAGAAATGTCTTTCTCACAGTTCTAGAGGTTGGAAGTCCAAGATCAAGGTGCCAGTTGATTCAATGTCTTTTTGGCTTACAGATGACCATCTTGCTATGTCTTTATGCAGGGGCCGGTCGGTGGGGAGAATATCTCTAGTATTTTTTTTTGTATATTTAGATTAGAGTCCACCTTTATGATTTCATTTAATCTTAATCACTTCCTTATAGTTCATATTCCCAAATACAATCACATTGTAGGGTAAGCTTCAACGGGTGAATTTGGGGAGTACACAAACATTCAGTCAATAAACACTATGTATATAATCCTTAAAGGAAACACATTTTGCAGATAGAGAAATTGAAGCTCAGAAAAGGTCAATCATAGTGGTAGCTCCTGTCAGAAATAGGATACTGAGATCCAATTCCAAAATTTATACCTCTTCCACTAGCTAGACCACTTCCTAAACTTTATTTAGTGGCTTGATATCAAGACACTATAAATGAGGATAATAGTTAAACTTGATTTATCAGTTGACATACTCTGCTGGTTTGTTTTGTGCTGGCTTGTTTTGAAAGATGTACTCAATACAAATCAATATCACTTAGCATCCAAACAAAGTGACTATAAAGCAAAATGAACTGGAGAGTGTGACAGCTTTAAGTAAGATCCAGTGCTTGGAAAACAAGTTATCTTTTTTTTCCATCACATAAAAAAATAACCTATGAACTATAAAGTTTAAGTATAGAAAGGAGTAGGAGTGATGGTTTAAAACACTATTGAATGAGAAGAGCTAGATACAGAGGTGCACACCTGTAATACCAGCAACTCGGGAGGCTCAGGCAGGAGGAATGCAAGTACAAAGCCAGCCTCAGCAACTTAGAGAGGCACTAAGTAACTTAGCGAGACCTTGTCTCAAATAAAAAAATAAAAAAGGACTGGAGATGTGACTCAGTGGTTAAGCATCCCTGGGTTCAATCATTGGTATTAAAAAAAAAACACTATTATAAATGTGAAATTAAATGTACTCATGGATGCTAAGAAAAGATATGCACCAAGTAATTTTTTATAAAAATCTTTAAGTGTAATTAACATTTAATGCAAAAGTGATATATTTATATTTTAGCCAATTCAAGCAATAGAAAATTATAAAACCCAATATTAATACACGTATTTGTTTTTTTAAACAAAAACTCTTAAAATAGACATTATATTCTGCAACTTGCCTTTTTTCTTTAATATGTAAGTTGGATACACTTTCATATTGCCTCTATGTATATTTACCTCATTTTGTGAAATAGTGGTCCAGCATTCCACAGTAAGATCATAACATCATTAGTTGAACTGTTCCCCTATTGGTGGACATTTAGGTATTTTTCTACAGTCACAAAAGTACGTATTCTAACATCTCTGTACTTTTATATATATATAAATAAACATAAATTCTGCAGAGTATACAATTATATTTATACAGCTATATATTCTACAATGTAATGATATAACTTATCTGTGAAATAAATACAATTACTGCACCAAAAACATGCACCTGCTAATGTTGCCAAACTACCTCCAATTAAACTTTCACATTTACTATTTTCCAAAGACTTGTTATACACTGAATGCGATAAGACATAGTCAAGGTCCTCACTGTTTTCTTTCCCTTTTTATTGGTGATACTTGATGAGAGGCTTGAAGGAAGTGAGGAAGACAGCCATCTAGCTATTTTATGTGCTAGCAAAACCAGTAGCCCATTAAATTTACCTGTAGGCTGGTGTAAGGTAAACTGACATTGTTAAATATTTCCACAAATTCTTCACAGCAACTCCCATTAAGAATCTGGACTGACAGCATACTAGATATGATGCATGCATACTCATGTTTATAGCAGCACAATTCCCAATAGTCAAGTTATGGAACCAGCCTAAGTATCCATCAGCAGATGAATAGATGAAGATAATGTGGTATATATACACCATAGAGTTTTATTCAGCTATAAAGAAGAATGGAAAAATATGTCATTTGCTGGAAAATGGATGGAACTATAGAACATAATGCTGAATGAAATAAGCCAAACTCAGAAAAAGAAAAGTACTTCCCACTTCTCATTCTTCCAATTCACCCAGAAAACATGCACTAAGTCTTATTATGCAGAAGTCAAGTGGTGGGTACTAGAATTATTCCAGATGTAAGGCAAAGATGGCCACTCTTGTCTTTTATTTTTCTGTTTTGGTAGGTCATTATTTTATTTTTTTTAACTTGCAGATAGTAAAATCTACTCATTTTAGTGTACTTCCTTGCGTTTTAAATCCAAGCCTCAATTCAAATAAAAATAACTGGTATTGAATATACCCTTTATCCTGTCAGTGAGTCAAATCAGCTAACTTAGAGTTCTTTGGGACTGTGGCTATACAACCATCAAGAAGCTTTCCAATATCTGGAGTGTCCTAAAGCACGAGGCTCTATAATTTAATTTATTTCATATGTTTATTTTCTAAGTAAAATGTTGGTGACAACTGTTAATTTTGTGGAAGTAAGCAGTATATGGTCTTTGAAAATCATACCTGCCTGTTCTGACTCTTTTCCCCCCACAGTGGAGAACATCCTACCATCATTACATGTGTGACAACTTTAAGATTTTTTTTTTCATTATAACAAAGCATAAAGAATAAAAGAGTCTTAATGAAAGGTGTGCTCTCCTGAGCTCAATTCACAGGACTGAACTGAAGCCCCGGAAAATGCTAATACTCAATATATTAAAAGGACAGCCAGCTTAGCCCCCTTAATGCCCATTGCCTGAATTTATGAGATATCATTCTTTTTCAGTTTGGCATTTTTTGAAATTATTCAGCTGGGAATGAGTCAGTTTTTTTTTTTTTCTGTCACTAATTCATTAAAAATGCCAGCCACACAATGCAACTCAGGAGAGACCAGCTGCTTTTCTAAAAACCTCAACTGCCCAAAGAACAAGAGGAATATCACTCCTCAGAACTGGGCTGGGACTGAGGTACTTAGACAGGGCACAGCCTCTGCGCCTACACCCCTACCCTGCTCACAACTCCCCACTTCCTCACCTGGCCAACAGTTGAACCACTCTGAGCCTCAGCTTTTCACTTGAAAAAAAAAAAATCACTGACCCTCCCCCACCTCCCCCACCATCACCCTCCTGAGCTGTCAGGCCCTCCAGGGCTAAGCTACTTGTTCTTCTGAAGGCCTAGAGTCATGCTATGAATACTGGAAGCAGCCCCTTTAGCCTCTGAGAAACAGATGGGAATGAGCGGGGTTTACAATTTCTTATTTTTCCTATTCTTAATAGTAAATGACTGTGTTTTGAAGTAAATGTAAAATTAATAAGATCTTTGTCTAAAGGGATGTAAGGTAAATTATTATGGGGTATTTTTCCAGATAGTCTTCCTTCCCATACTTACAATAAATAATTCTTTAAAAAATATTTTTTCTAGAAAAGGGTTTACAGCAAAATTAATTGAATACTTGAAAAAATAGTTAGAGAAGGAGTGAAAGATGCAGAATCCATCCATCCAACAAGAGTCTACTAGAAGGAGCTCTAGTATTAAGTGCTTGAGTTCCTGCAGGGAACACAACTGGCCGACATCCCTGCATCTTAAGCTTTTCTGTCTGTAGAGGAGACAGACAATATAAGATAACAAGCAGAAAGATGCAACATGCTGTAGAGAAAGAACGGGAAAAGGATGGGGGAATCATAATTCAAATTCTAATGCAAAATGATCACATACCTAATGTGATGTACTTTATTGAAGGCCACTTTTCAAAACTTGAATGATATCAAATGCATTTTTGTTTTGTGAGGGATGGCAAAAATGTCACTACATAAAGATCTCACTTATTCTTTGGTTCCAAATTAAAATGTATAGTACTTATGCTAACTTAGGCTGAGCCCATAGCATGAAATCTCAACAGATTTTCTTGATAAGAAGAATCCAGAAGTGATACATAATTGCTGTTTTTATTTTCCTTTATAAATGAGGTAACACAATCTTTATTTCCTTATGGATGACAAATTTATATCCCAAATTATTTAGGTGCCTGAATGAAATACGAACAAACAGTAAATCTGGGATTGACTTCACAGCAGCATTCGACACTGTGATGATCTGCCACATACTACCGAGCAATAAATAAATGCCATCATTCTGACATGGAAGGAAAAAAAGCAAATGTACCCAGGAGCATTTATTGTAACTTTAAAGTTAACTTTAAAACTCTTTTTTTTTTTTTTTAAGAAAAGCTCTCTATATCACATCGAGTTTGCCTTGGGGTAAACAGATCAATTCTAGGGTGCAAAAATATTCTATAGAACATTTGGTAAACTGCAGATGAATTTAGCTGTGATAACCGTATGTGAAGAACGTCATCCTGTAATGATCTGAAGTGAGTCATCTGCATGGCAAGTAGAAGATATTTCATGCCAAATGGTTATATTAACCAACAGACATTTGGTCATCTTTCTTAGAAAACACCCATTTCCCCACTGTATGTACGGATGGGAGGAGGTTGCTCAGGTCTCTGAGGACTAAACATAGCCTTCTCCTGGGTCTCCCTTGCTGTTTTAGGGGCAGTGCTGTGACTTCTAATTACTCTTTGGAACCACACTGCAATTTCATTTGCTTTCATATTAAAACAAAACAAGATAAACAAAAACAACGTACACAAAAATTAGCACAAATTTCCACTCATACATATAGGAAGATTGTACCCTTGGCTATGGAACTGGATGTTGCCTTTTCCTTCTACCTTTCTGGTTGAATATAAGATATTTTTGAAGTTATATTCTCTTCCAGGCAATTAGAATATTATTTCTTTAACAAAGAGACTGACTTTTGGGAGGAAGTGGAATCCTAAGCAGTGTTTAATGGGAAATGTTCCTCTGCTGTGTAAAGGTCTCGACAAGGGGTGGATGACTCCAATAGGATGAGTGTTTGAAGAGCTCCGACCTTGGAGAGAGAAATCTTGATCAGGGCACAAGGTCTTAACTCTACTCCTGTTCCTTGGGGAGAATGTGGCCTCCCTAGAGCTGAGTTTTCTTTAAGAAATTGGTGATCACAGTGTTTGTAGATATTCCTTATTAAGAAGCATGTATAGTGGATGCAAAAATTTTTCCTCAGTGCCTATCTATGTCTGAATAAAGGGCCAGGACATAGTAGAAAGTGGACTTCTCTTTCAGGTCTGATACAGAGTAATATAGGCAGTGACTGTGTCCTGGGGATAAGAGAAATCTGCTCTAGAATATGCTATTTGCTGATGTGTGGATAACATTACCCCTATTCAGCTCTGCATTTAGGGCTGTGGAGTACATGTAATCTATTTCCATGAAACTCTCACTATTGAAACACTATATGTAGCCTTCATATGTATTTTTAATGCTACACTCTTTATTCATAACCATCTCAACATATTCTTGTATTTCTTTTAAAACAGCAAAAAAATGTACATAAAATAAAATACTGTAAAGAAAATAATAAAATAAAATGCTGTGGTGAGTATAAGTGAAGACCTGAGAAGATAGCTTATTTTGTAGACAGTTTACCTCCAAGTCCGAGTAATTTTATCAAAACATTTAACAAAAATTGTACATATTTCATCTCAAGCCAAAATAGAGTAAAAATAAAATGTTGAGTCAAATTCTCTTACCTAAACTGTTTACCCATTTTGAAAGAGGCACATTTGAATTGGCATTAGCTCTCTTAGCTCCTGAAAAAAACAATTGATTGAATGTTATAATTATAATGTTTAATATGAAGTAAAATACTTACCACATGTACAATGAACAAGGTATACACCGTGGTTTCTCAACCAGGCCCATTTCTCTGTTAGAGAGGACTATCCTAAGTACCTTGGCAGCATCCCTGGCTTCTACCCAGCAGATACTAATAGCACAGTCACCCTCCAGGTGGGACAATGTCTCCAGACATTGCCTCCTAGTGGGCAAAATCACCCCACTGGTACACACCATAGTGGGTAAATATAACTACAGTGTAAAACAGAGGTTTTAAATGGTGCCTTCCAGGACTGTAAGAGATGTGAAGCTGGACCATCTCCTCCAATAGGGAATCTTGGGGAGGCTATAGGGAAGCCTGTAGCCGACTGGCTCTCCAAGCGCATATAGAATTTTGGATTAAACTGTAATTTGCTTATTTTTCTTCCTTTTAATCATATCTAATCCAACTGGTGTTTGAAACAATCCCTATTGGTTTCAAAGGTGTTTAAATTTGTAACTATGCCCACATTATCATTTTGCACATGAATCAGAAATTGGAAAAAATTAAATTATTTTTATCTCCCTTTTTAAACTAACAATAAATTATCTCTGAACTTAATATTGTGTGTCTTTTGGAATTAAAGATAATTGGATTGGGCATAGACTCAATGCTCTCCATTTATAAATGCCACGGAGACATTTGGCATTGTTTTACTGAAAAGGAAATAATATGTCCACTATTTCATTAATAATGTTAGTGGCAGGACCTCCTCCTAACCTCTACACTACCTCTTAAAAAAAACCCAAATGCATATCATGTTGTTTAAGTATTCTATCCTATTCCAAACTCATCTTTTATAGATCAAAATTGTACACAGTTGTCTTTAGAACATTTGCCAAATCTTAAATTTAATATTAACTTTGAATATATCACCTTTATCAAAGGAAGTGACTTGCTCAAATTTTACCTTGTTTAAAAATCAGATATTGCTGTGTAGGAGTGTCGTTCTCTTCCTCTTCGCCACAGTCAGTGATGCATTTAACCACATGTGTGATATTAATCATGATTCCATGTCCACCAAACTTTGTGGCTCTGAATTATTCAAAAAGGGGGTATTATAGGAAGACACACTCTTAAATTCTTCTTTAATGTTTTCTTATTCTCTCCCAGGTGTGATAATTATTTCAAGTCAATATGACTACGTAGCAAATTACATGAAAAGATTGTGGCAGAAGTTGCTTTTGGATACTGCCCTTATGATGGATCTACCACAAATTTATATCATAAATTAAGTAGAATTATAAATTTCAGCTACCTAAATATCAAATGCATCCAAATAACCATGAATTTTTGAATTGAAAATACTCAGTATGAGAAAAATACATCAGAGACATACCTTATACAGGACCCAATGTCTAGCAGACTTTTCATAATGTTTATTAAATTAAGCAATTTATGTTAATATAATGTCCATCCTGAAATACAAATAGAGAACACTTTCTAAACTGTGAATTTTGCCACAATGGTTTGTTCTCTGTTTGACTGTGACCCTGGACTTCTATTATTAATTATTAACAGAAATTCCCTTGAAGTTAGGTTTCAAGGAAAATTCTATGAATAGGAGAGTAAATGGCTGGTCTCTGCCTGACTCAACTCTATTGAGAGATAGATAATAGCCTCAAAAATGTCTTGGGGTCCCTTCTAGTGTTATAATAGACCTAAAGTCAAATGGCAAAAAATTCTTATTTCAGAGAGACTATGTAAAAGTCACTATGAGATGAAAGATGCAATTTATGACATTACATGGAGCTTAAGGGGTACACCTTAACTGAATTAAATGCAAGGTAATATGACGTTTGAAATTAAAATACCTTTATTAAATATTATTTTAAATAATATTATTTTAAAATGAGCACCAGATGTTCTGTGGCTTCATCTTTTGGGGGGAGGTATTTTGTTTTCCTGTGTTATTAGCTGAAATATGAAATAAGTTAAAACTCCTTCACATCTATAAAACAAAAATAGAGTAAGAAAGCAAAGTGATGTGACTGCTAGATAAAGCACTACCTAAAATAATTGCATAAGCTATTTGGAGATTTATTGTGAATTAGATTGCAGGGGTGTGCATGATAAAAGTGGCATCTGTCATTTTTAAAAACAATATAATTTATTTAAAAATGGATCCTTGAGCACTGCTCGGATTGACAGGTCTTTAAATTTTGATGATAATTTTATCACTTCCACCCCCAAGCCCCAGTATTTTATGTGCCGTTTGCTTTGGGATTTTCCCTGAATTAAAAATTGAACAATCTTATTGCAGTGCAGAAAGGATTTCATTACTTTCAGAGGTGACCTTCCATATTCTATTAGGACAAGAAAATAGCCTTTAACAATGTCACTCAAAACCTGTCTTCCCATTCTGGTTTTGCTTGATTCTAGCACCTCAAAATGCTCTAGAAACTCTTCCTTTGCATTTCTCCTTCTCCTTGCCCTTCCCAGCCTGAGTAATAGATATGTGTGAGGTTGTTTGGGAGTCAGCTTCTCTTTTGATCTGTTTATATGATTCTGATACTTAAATTTTTGTTCTCGGGCTCTTCAAGATGAGAGTTGGTCCCCTGAAGTGCTTTAAAGATAGGAATTGAATATCCCATTTTTTTCATTACTTCTCAGAAATCCTAATTCACTTCCATGTACTTAATGGACATTGGTAATTTTATAAAATGTTTTTTTCTAATGAAATACTCCATGATTCCTTTAAAGACTATCTTAATTTATCTGTATTTTTAGGTATTTCCCAAGAAATACAGACTAAATATTTATAACTAGTTGCAACTTTAAAAGATGTACTAGTGGGGCTGGGGATGTGGCTCAAGCGGTAGCGCGCTCGCCTGGCATGCGTGCGGCCCGGGTTCGATCCTCAGCACCACATACCAACAAAGATGTTGTGTCCGCCTAGAACTAAAAAATAAATATTAAAAAAAATTCTCTCTCTCTCTCTCTCTCTCTCGATCTCCTCTCTCACTCTCTCTTAAAAAAAAAAAGATGTAATAGTGGGGCTGGGGATGTGGCTCAAGCAGTAGTGCGAATAAATATTAAAAAAAATTCTCCTCTCTCTCTCTCTCTCTCTCTCTCTCTCTCTCTCTCTCTCTCTCTCCTCTCTCACTCTCTTAAAAAAAAAAGATGTAATAGTGTTCTAAAGATGTAATAGTGCCAAAGAAAGCAGGTATTGTTATTCACATTACTATATAACAAGTAATTTTTTTATTTTAAAATACTAAAATGTATATTGAACCCAGCATTCTCAGCTCAGTGCAATTAGCTCCTATAAGGAGTTCTGTGTTTCATTGCTTCAAAAAGCAATAAATAAATATAAGGAATTATATTTTTAAATGTTTCAAAAGAGTCCCTAGCTTCATAATCTTTTCCAGGGAACATTCTTTCACCTGCTTCAAGATTCCTTAATTCAGATTTAAAAAATTTTTTCAGCTACAGAATCCACTCATACCTGATGCCTACCATACATAAAACAAATACTGTTCTCTATAATTTCCATTTCAATTTAAGAATGACTGTTAAAGTAACAAGTACAAAAACTGTAATAGCAGCTGATAGGCAGTTTCTGGAAGGCTTTCTCCTCCCACGAAAGATGATGTCACAAAGGGGGTATGAGGAATGTGGAAAAGTAACAGGGAGGACTAACCATATATTAGAATATGGAAAATAAAAGGTCCACAAAGTGAACCTATTTATTTGAAAAAGAGTCATGAATTTTCTTCATGTTTAGTTACATGGAGAATAATGATCGATGTTTTCTCTACAAATATGCAGACATCAAGGTGTAACAAAAATAAAATAAACTTGATATGATAAAGATTAAGTTCAAATGGGATGAAAATGTCCTCAAAATGAAAGCTGCTCAGTGTTGGAATGATTAATTCAGAAGGACTGTGGGATCACTGCATTAGGAAATGCTCGGAATGAAGAAGACACACGAGGGTCTCAGATGATGGGGATTAAACGACATTTTAAAGAGCCTCCTCTTTTAATGGGTTTTAAGATTCCTTCACATTTATTATTTAATTTCTTTATTAACTTCCTTGATTTTGTCAGATTTATCATAATTTCATTATTAAAGCTTTTTTTAAAAAAATTCATGTGAAAAAGGGAAATGGCATTAATGTTTGGTTACTCTATTGGAACATATATTTTGGTCCTTTTTCTCTGTGTTTTTCTTATTTTGTTGATGGTGCTAGCTACACACACTACACACACACACACACACACACACACACACACACATACACACACACGCACACACACCACTCCATATACATACAAATGGTTTCACAACTATAGAGAGGAAATCAAGAACATGAGTGTCTATTTAAGGGTTTGCTATTGCTTCACAGTTACAACGGATCCTCTTGGGCCACATTCAAGCGACTCCTTGGAATATTTTTGCTAGTTTCTTCTTGTTGCTGTTTTTAACATACATGTTCGATGTACAGGATCTCTGTTCCACAGACTTTGAGAAGAGGCTGCAACCCCAAGGAGCCCTTGAGCACCCCAGGTGTCCAGTGTGCTTATTTTCTGCAGATCTATAGTTTCATAACATGCAGGGCCAGTTAAGGATTCGTTCAGGGCTCATAATTCATGTGTTCTCTGTGAAATTCCACCCTTGAATTTTCTCACAAGGCTCTCTCAAGACAGCAGTTCATCTTCACCCTGTTGTTGAACAGTTTGTGTAACATCTTCCCCAAGTCCTTTCACTGTACCTGGTCCCTTACTGTAGATTCCCAGAATAAGTCAAATTGATGTTCCAAAAGCCCCTCATCTACCTGGGTTTGGTTTTATGCAGTACATCCAGAGGTTTTTAATTTAGAAAATAGTATAGGTTTAATATAGCAAAGCAAAGATAGGTTGTATTTCTGGGAATTCTTTATAATGTATAAACCATATTATAAAGCTCTAAGAGGATCCAGACATACTTTAGGGTTGTCTCAGATAAACACCAAGACCCTAAAGGCTGATGTAGCTTGCTTGAAGTCACATAGCAGTGTAAATATTTTGTGAATGTATTGCCGACACAGTTTCTAGGTTTGATCAGCCCGATTAAATGCACTAATGGAACCTAGAGAGAGCATAATCCAAAAAAGATAGATAACAACATAACAACATAAGATAAAACCTTCTTAGTCATTGAGGTGGTTAGATGCAGTTTAGCTAAGTTTGAAATTTACTTCATCACTGAACTTGCTGATTTTCTTCTAAGTACTCAAGATTTGTCCTTAATTGATAAATGAAACTTTCCCTGAATGGCTAAACTCTACCAATCCATTCCTTCTTTCTCTGCTCTTCTTCTTATCTTCTGGATCCTTTCTCTTCTGCTATCAATGAGAGTTTTATGTGCAAACCTTCGAGCAACCCACTACTGTCATTTCTCAGCCTCAGCTCTCACCCTGAAGAGCCATGATCTAGAAAGCAAGATGGTTAAAGGCAGAAAACTCTCTTTGCCTAAGAGCATTATAATGAACTCAGGAAAAAAAACAATAATAATAAAGTGGAACAGTCTAGGTGAGACATGAAAAAGAATCATAGTGCTAAAGAAACTAATACTGGGAAGTTAATTGTCTACAATGTTTTAGGCTCTTAAACACACTTCCTGATCCATTTTTGGAGACCAGAATGTGGCAGCAAGCCTCTGAAAAAAACAGTGAGACTCTCTTACTCAAAGCTCTCCATGCCAGGAACCAAGGAAAAGAATGTCTTGTTAAGTATGAGCAGCAGGCTAGCAAATGATGCCCCTGAAAACTCCTTCAGACCGTAAAAAATCTTAGTAGTTTATGCCCAGAAGGAAGATGCATTTGGAGCCTTCGCATTTGGGGTATTTTATGAAGTGTAGGCGGAAGAGAGCTGGGCAAGACCCACTTTGTGAAGGACTTTATTACTTTCTGCCAATATTCAGTTTAACAGTTTATTGCAGATGGGTCCCTCTTTCTCATATAGTTTGAAATATGTCATGGGAAATGTGTCCCATTTTCTCAAACCAACTCTAAATTTTCAAAAGGCTAGAAGCCAATATATATTCAGAGAGTCATGGGGGAAATAAGTTGACACCACACTCTAAAGTTCTCAAAGTTGAAGAGGAGTGAAAATGGGTCACCTTTTGATGAACTAATAGAAAGACATTCCTACAGCAGGAACTGTTGATCCAAGCTTTGGAACATGCAAGTGATCCTTCGCCAGGTCTAGTCACTTCATGTTCTGGCTGGCAGCAAGGGTCACAGAGGCCTCCCCAAGAAACAGTGCTGCTGTAGCCATGTGAGGTCATCCGGCTGTCAACCTTGTCTTCAGGAATCCCAATCCATTTAGATCTTAACACATGCAGGCATTTTCATCTTGTAGCTAAAGTTTTGAATGGAATTTTTATTTAATTGAGTCACTGAAAAGTTAATCTTTTGATGACTCTTTTATGGAAAAGTCTACACCAGTCTAAGCCCTGCAAGGGCCTTCAAAATTTCTTAATCATAGAAAAAGAGGTGAAGCTGCATAAGATAACTAAGAAAATAATTTAGTTATAATAATTATTCTAAAACAATTTAGAATTCAGAATCTCAAGCAAAATAGTGGTCCAGATCAGGTGGACATTATATATCTTTATGTTGAGTAATCTAATATCCAAATGCTTAGTGTAGACTCTTATTCTTCTAGAATCCAAACAAAAATCACACAGGTAGGTTTTTTTTTTGTTATGAAAATGTTCATGATGACCTCTGAGATCAATATTTTGACAGTAGCTTTTTATTGATAAGTGTATTTTGTGGATGAATGTGGCATATATACACAATGGAATTTTACTCAGCATTAAAAAAGAACAAAATTATGGCATTTGCAGGTAAATGGATGGCATTGGAGAAGATAATACTAAGTGAAGTTAGCCAATCCAAAAAAAAAAAAAAACAAATGCTGAATGTTTTCTCTGATATAAGGAGGTTGACTCATAGTGGGGTAGGGAGGGAGAGCATGGGAGGATTAGATGAATTCTAGATAGGGAAGAGGGGTAGAAGGGGAGAAGAGGGGGCAGGGGATTAGTAAAGATGGTGGAATGTGATGGACATCATTATACAAAGTACATGTATAAAGACTTGAATTGCATGTCAACATACTTTACATACAAACAGATATAAAAATTGTAGTATATATGTATATTAAGAGTTGTAATGCGAAAAAAACAAAATACATGTATAAAGGCATAAATTGGCATGAACATACTTTATATACAGAGATATGAAAAATTGTGCTCTATATGTTTTACAAGAATTGTAATGCATTCCATTGCTGTCGTGTATTTAAAAAAATAAAATCAATAAAAGATAATAAAAAAGAAAAAAGAAATTGGAAAAAAATGGAAATCCATATACATGGCATAGGACCATTTCTTAGTCAATAAAAAAAATTAAATTGACCTAACAATTTCATTTCACCTCCATTTAGAAACAAACTGCTGTATACTGGGATACTCGTGCAGCATCTTTTTATCCCATGGAAGCTTATTTATCTCTTTGTGATTTAACATTCCCATTTTCTTTTCTGAAACTGGAGAACCAGTGAGGCATCTTGAAAAGTTCAGGGTTTCAGGGAAATATACTGAGAAGCTCAGAGCTCTTTGGCCTGTTTTCTAGGGTGCCAGTCATTAGTTCTAAGTCTGCCATTGCGTTTTATCAAATGATGTGAGTCACCTGGTGTTTCAGGCGATGCTCTCACTGTCTCTGGCAAAGGGCACTGGAGTAGTTCATCCATCATCCAGAGCTCAGATATCAGATTGCAACAACTTCAAGCATCTGGAATATCACCAAACCAAGTTTGATGGGGGGGAAAATGGACAAGGGTGGAATAATAAAATTGGGGTATTTTAGTATAACTTTTTTTTTTTTTGAGATGGGATCTTGCTATGTTGCTCAGGCTGCACTCTCAATCCTCCAGCCTCACAGTTTGACTTAGATACATGCCACGACACACAGTTAAATGTGTGTTTAAAGAATTCTTTGCATAGACTTTGAGCAAACAAAAATAACAATAGCATCTAGCAAGAATTTGATATCCAGGGGTCATAGTAGGACCACTGGCTGTCTGGATAGACTAAAAGCATGAAGACATGTCCAAGGCAAAAGAAGGAAGGAAACAGAAGCAGAGGATATGTGGCCAACAGAGAGTTAGGAAAAGAAGGGGCCCTGGAAGTAGTTATAAGCTGCAGAGGCTGATAGCCTGTAAGAAATGAACCACCAAGAAGGAAAGTGGGTCCAGCTATTGTAGAACTGAGGAGTCTCTCAAGACAAGGTCAAAAGCAGAAATCAGATATCAGCCCTTACATAACACTACTGTAGTGGGGAGGGTTATAGTTAATGTAAAAATAAATAAAAATCACCCCCAGGATCACACAGGGGTGTCATAGTGTAAAAAATTTACTGAAGGCCTTCAGGCATGTAATTAACTAGTGATTATAAGCCCCAGGAAGCCAAAGACTTTGTTCTATCACTAGGACCTACACATGGGCTGCCACAAGAGCTATCCTGGATAAAATGATAAGTAAGCCATCATCGTTGTCAGGTGGTGGAGCCTTTGGCTGTAGAATGACATAAACACATGCAGTTGAACGTGGGGTGGGGGGCTAGGTGTGTTGTACACAGCATCTTGCAGTACAGGTTGAGAAAGGGAATGGAGACAAGCTGAAGAACAGGAAACCCAAAGGTAATATAAAATGGGCAAGTCTGGAAAACTCAGCCTGATAAGTGTATTATTAATTTTCAGATGTTCTGTAATAACTTGGCTAAAAAATATGCTCTATTTAAAGCCCTCTGATTCTATAAGTTTTGATGTTGTAAGAGCTGCTGTTTAGCTAAATGAGTACATCTTTTGTCTGACTATTTCTCAATAAAAAGAGAGAATACGTTTTCTTCCCCTTCTCCCCAATGACCTGCACCTTTAAACTGCTTGAAAAGACAAATTTTAAAGAATGAATTAGAAAAGTAATTGATTCTTAAGATTTGAATAACACACAGGTATTTTCTGCTAGGTGCTTTAACTTGTTTTAACTTTTGTAAGTAGCTAGCATACAATGCAGCTATATAAGAATTGTTAGTTGCTCCTTCCTTTCAAGAATTCATTTGTAAATTCTCTCCTACTCTCTGAGAAGTACATAAATATGTGTTTAGTCACATTTGCCAGCTTCCCTATGGACTGGGTTCAAACAAAATGAGGGCAGATTGACTGTGCCTATTGGGACTGGTCATGTAGATTCCTGAAAAATAAATAAACCCTTTAATTTTTAAGAAAAAACAACTTTAGCACAGAGTTATCAGAGGAATTATGGTGTTGAATCCAGAGGACAAGCTAATGCACAGGAGGACACAGTGTACTTCCCTAGAGGTTCCATCATCTTTGGGTACCTTCAGGGAAAGATTATTTCAGACCTGAGTCCTATGAGAGGATGCTCAGCTTCTCTCCAGGTAGGTGATTATGGGTCTAATCTGCAAGAGGTAGGGTTACTCTCTTTGATCATCTTTCTGCCTATTGGTGTATCAGCTGAGATTATGCAGAGAGCAAAATACAAGAGGTATTTAATATGTCCTTAAAATACTATGTAACATAACCAAACTCATTATCCATTAAAATGCATTTTATAGATCTGGGGAAATGCTTTGAGAACAATTGTAGTCTGTGATCATATGTCTGGAAGCCATTCTGTTCTGATGATAGTAATGATGTGGTGGTGGTGCTCATGATGTTAGGCAGAGGCATCTTGAAGCAAATTTTCCACCCTTCTTCTCATGTAAATTCTTGGACCACTTGGTATCTTTTGACCTACATCTCCCCATCTCCTCCCTCCCCACCTTCCCCCATAAGCATCATTTATTCTCTGTCTTCAATGATATCATACCTCATAAAGTCATGCTATAAGCCTTAAATATAGACAATAAAATTTACTTTCTAAAAATCCTTGGAGCAATAATGAGAACTGTTCCTCCTCCATTCATAGAGTGAAAGGGAAAGAGATAGGAGCTGGAAGTTGCCAAAAGGACTATGAAAATCAGAAACAAGGTTTGAAGAGTTACCGAGAAGTTGATAAGACCAAAAAGTAGAAAAAAGAAGAAGTTGATATTTAAAAAAAAAAAAATTGAACACCAGGTGGGAAGATGGGGTACTTCTCAGCCTTTGACTCAGAAGTCAGTTTCGAAACAGGCATCCTGTGGCACAGTCTAGGTGGCTCTGTGTATGTTGCATCTCTGAGAGGAGGCAAGTGTTAGGGTCACTCTTTGAGTCCTAATCCTGAGTCTGCACTCATTCTTAGTTCTGTTAATGTGCAGCTTCACAGGATGATCCTATGTCTTTAGCACATTTCACACACACACACACACACACACACACACACACACACACACACACAACACATACACAGTTCCAGATATTCTATTAAGACAGAAAAAAAGAAGGAAGTATTATCTTGCTGTAGAAAGAGTTTCACCCTTGAAAATTTGGAAAATGTGAAAACAGAATCGCTTAATCTTCAAAAGTTCTATTTAATGTATTCAGAAGTTCTCATTCCCTGGAGAGTCTCAGGAGCTGAGGTGTTATGGAACTTCCTTTAATAGCTAGCTACATTCAGGTTTTATGAGCGTACTTGGACCACCCACAAGATCTGCAACAGTTAAGAGATGCCCTTAACTTCATTTCCAAAGTGTGCAATTTACTTGGCATTTATAATTTCTCTTGAAGATTTGCTGCTCTTTCCAGAAAAAAAAAAAAAAAGCGTCTTAGAAATTAGATCAGTTTTAACACATTCAGGAAGACTGTATCAAATCTTCAAGGGGGAGAAAACCTCAATCTTACAATTAAGTAAGGATTTTATTTCATGAAAACATTTACAAGGACTGAGTCCAGATGATGGTTACTGACTTAATAGGATTATACAACAAGGCTAATAAAAACCCTCAGAAACACATTTTCAACATATAAACTTAGAAGCAAATTTGAAGATCTTTAATCAGATGCTTTTCTAATTCTCAAAATGATTTTTGCTCAATAGCAAGCAGACATCAATGTTAAGATTGGATAAGAATGTCGTTTCTTGATGATAGGAAATGATGACAATTTGAGGTCTCCTAAGTGCATACCATTCATAAGTGTAACTGGAAATGGGTTTAAAATTTATAATTTATTTCTACATTCAAAGTATCATTTTAGAAAAGGTGAGTAAAGTGTGTCCATTATTAGAAAATTCCTAAAATCTCTTCATTGTTATGTATAACCACCACTATCATAAATCCAGGGGAAGCCTTTCTGTTGGTGCCACGTCTCCATCCCCCTAGAAATGGGAACTTCCTGTCTCTCTTCTGATTTTCTAAAGCATGAGTGCCTCCTTCCTCCAAATATTTATAAGGCATCTACCAACTGTCTAGGTACTAAACACTAGAAGTACAGCCATGAACAAAACAGATAAATACAAAATAAAAAGTATCTGATATAATGTTAGCTCATGATTGAAAGTATGAGGGAAAATAAGAGGAAAGGGGACAGAGAGAGACAGGTTTCTGTTTTAGACTGGGTTTTGAAAAAGTTTCCCTAGAGGTGACATTTGAGTACAAGACCTAAATTAAGTGAGGGAGTGAATCATGCAGATATCTAGGGCAGTGATTCTTAACCAGGGGTTACTTTGCCTCTCAAGGGACATATGGCATCTGGAGACATTTTTAACTGTCACAACTGGGGGTGAGAGTGCTACTGGCATCTGGTGGTAGAGGCCAGAGATGCTGCTAAACATCTTAAATACACTGGATGAGCCGCTGTAACAAAGAATTATTCATCCCCAAATGTCAGTAGCACTGAAGCTAAGAAATCCTGGTCTAGGGAAAGAGCGTTTCAGCTAAAATGATAGAAAATACAGGACAGGCCCGAGATGGAAGCTCGCTTGGCGTGTTCGAGGAGGACCTAAGAGGCTTATGTGGCGGGAACACAGTGACAAGGAGAAACACATCAGAAAACGGATTTGAAAGATAGCTCAGGACTAGGTCATGTGGGGTAACAGTCAAGACCTCTGCCTCTCTGCTCTGCTCAGCTTCCCACTTGATTGAAGCTCCTACCCCACATCTCTAGTTGGCTTTGCCAGTGGACATACTAGGAAGCTGACTCCAGGTTTTTGTGGGAGACAAGGGTTTCACTTGCTGGTTTATGTAAAGAGTGAATTCATACCCATCTTGCCCAGTGATGAGGATCTGAGTTGGCTCTGAAAACATTAGGAAGATCATTTCGCTGATGTTCTGGAATAGAGTTCTGCAATAGTCTATTGGCTATTTGAATTTAAATTTTAAAAAAAATGAAACAAAAATTCAATTCTTCAGATATAGTAGCCACATTTTATTCCTAACAGCCATGAATCCTAGCCTTCTGTCTTGAACGTTAGTGCCCCTTTTCTCCAGGACGGTGTTCTATATTGTCCTTATTCCGACCTTCCTCAGACTTTTCATGCTGAGACATCCAATGGCCTCTTGGCAAGACAGACACCAAACTGTCACTCAGGGACACAGTAAAGTTTCCTCTACTGTCTCCAGACATTCGGGATGGTGTGCAGGTTTGTGCTTGCTTATTTAGCTTGCTGCCCATTATTTTTCTTTTCTTTTTTAAGAATGATTCACAAGGGATCCTAAAGTCCTTCCAGGTTGGGAACTTGAGCTTAAGAGCTCCCATTCCAAGTCTCGTTTACATCATTTCTCCTCTCTGTGTTATTTTCCACTTGCCCACACTGCAGCTTCTATTTTGCTTTTCTTCCCACACAACAGAGATCTTTCTCTAAGTTATGAGTGTTACTCAGTGCCTCTGTTTTCTAACTTTAAAAATAAATTTAAAGAACAAAGCATCTTCAGAATCGCAGCTATAGATTTCATATTTGTACTTACTACACTGTATGTATGTATGTATATGTTGTGATTTCTTTAGTTAGATGTGATCTTCTATAAATGAAATCCCTTGCATTATCCTTGTACTGTGCAAGCAACAGCTCTGATTTGAAAGGACAACAAAACTCAGATAAGAATTGGCCCCTTCCATCGGTCGAGTTTACCCTCACATGTTCTCTACCCTACTGGTAGTGGCTGCCTTCAAAAGGCCTTTAAATGTTTATGGCCTTGGCTCTCAAATGGTATGGCCTTAGGTACCCTTACCCACTTCAATATTGAGACCCCCCAAAAGCTTATTTTCATGGGGGTTATAGCTTTCCGTTTTTACCATATTCAAATTAAGACTGGGAAACATTTAAAGCTCACGAAAATCCAAGCACAGTGAGCATCAGCCATCAGAGCAATTGTGGCATCACACATCATGTGGCCTTTGGAAAATTCCACTGTGTGCTTCTGAAAGACTAAAAGCCAAAAAAGGCAAACATAGTTATCCCTTGATATCTGAAGGATATTGGGTTCCAGGACCCCCAAGATACCAAAATCCTCAGATGCTCAAATCCTTTCTATAAAATGGTGTAGTATTTGTATATAACCTATGTACATTCTCCCAGGTACTTTAAATCATCTCTATATTACTAATAATAGCTAGTGCAATGTAAATTCTATGTAAATATTTTGTAGACTGCACTGTTTGGAGAAGAATGACAAGAAAGAAATCTGCACATACACAGTACAGATGCAATTTTTTTCCTGAATACTTTGGATCCTCATTTGGTTGAATCTATAGGTATGGGCCATGGATATAGAGGGGTGATGGTAGTGTTTTAGTATTATGAAAGTAGTTTTGGCTTCACACACTTCTTACATGAAAGTGTAGTGACCCACGGGGATCCTTAGACCTTGCTTTGAGAAGTACCAAGGAGAGATGGGCATTTTCCATTACCTCTGGGTTAACTTTCTCTTGGCCTAAAATGGTCAATAAATGCCCATGGAGAGAAAAGGATGGAATTTATCATGTATTGAGCACATAAGTGGTGCCTGTTCCATCACCTGCCTTCTTCTAGTCAGTCTCCAGTCACACTCCATATACAGGATCACCTCTCACTTGTGTTTGGGCTGCATTCTTCTATCTGTGATCCTCCTATCCTGCCTCTAGTCCTTTCTTCACACTGTGGCCAGAGGAATTTTTCTAAAACCCCAAGTAGAACATATCTGATGCTTGACCCTTCCCTTTGTTCTTTGGATATAGTTAGTGACGAGGCGCTCCTGACCCCTCCAGTATTTTCTTCCTCTTTCCACTGCCCCCAGCTCTACTCCAAACTCATGTCTGGTTTTGAGTTAGCTGAACCCCGGAACATTTCTGTTCTTTCTCACATTTGAGTCTTTCAGAATGTCAGTCCCACTGACTGGAGCCTTCTAACCACTCCTGAGCAACACCTGGCTCACCAGATCTCAGTTTAGAGGCTATTTTTTCCATTTCTTCTCTTTACCACCACTGCACCCAAGGTGATATCATTTGTCCCCAAGATACTTGGACCCCTCTGTGTTGTGGCATTTCTTATGCTTCAGGATAGTTGTGTTTTTCTCCCTTATTTGAAAACAGTCGATGGGAAAGAATTTGTTTGGCATTGTTTGCATCCATATTCTGGCATGGCATGAACACGTGACCATAGCTGTTAAACGAGGAATGAATAAGCCAGTCAGTCAACTTCTTAACCATTCCTTTTTGCTCCATTATAAATGCTGTATGTGTGTTATTTCACTTAATCCTCTTAACTAAAGTAGATACAGCTTCTCCAATTTAAAGGAGTGTGAGGCCTTTACTTCCATTGCTTAAACATTCTAGCAGCCAGAAAATATTTAAGCTGGGATTCGAATCTCTTTTCTACTATCAGATGCTTTAAAAAAAAGGTTCACAAAATGAGGGACAACTGAAAGACTAACATTTATGGTAAATTTTCAAAGGAAGATGCAGGCAAAGAATCCCTCCAACAAAGCAACTGGGTCCTTTTTTAAATTCTGAGTGATATTGCAGGAATACTCCCAACCAGACCTCAGAGTAAAGCCACTGAAAATACCTGTTAAGGGAAACTGAGTTGTTTCATCATAAAAGTACTTTCTCAGCTTGCGGTCTTGAAACTAGGCTCTGGAGCTTTATAGCTTTGCTTAAAAAAATAAGTTTGATATATATATATATATATATATATATATATATATATATATATATATATATATATATACATATATATGTATAATATATATATTATATATATGTATAAGATATATATATATTATATATATATGTATAAGATATATATATATATATATATATATATGCTTGATGGAGATAGATAGACAGACAGATAGATAGATAGATAGATAGATAGATACACACACACACACACACACACACACACACTTCAAGAGCTCCAGGGACATGAACGTTACACAAACTTATTTCACACCTAGGGGAAAATTCTTATAATGTTTTCTTGCTATACTGTTGAAACCCCTGTGAGTTATTTCCTTGTTGGTTATGTTTATTTTTCTAGAAAGATCTCAGTGAAATTTGGAAAACAGAAAAATAATCTCAAATATGATTTTATAACCTTTATTTATTAAAGAGGCACGCTCATAGTAGAAAATACAGATAAGCAAACAGAAAAAATGGAAATGATTTTTTTATATTCAACAATTATTGGTATTTCAGTATGTATTCTTCTGTCTCATTCACTCTTTCTCTCATGTATGAGTTTATACAATTTCAAAATTTTACCAGTATAGCATCATAAAAATGAAGTCTTGTGAAACCAGCCCATTTTATTTAGATGCAAATATTTCTCCATGCAAATCTACTCCTCTACCTCTCCAAATCAAACTTTAATGCATGTGTGAAGCACTCGGGACCTTGTTAGAGATGCATAATGTAAGACCTTCTTCCAGACAACCACATTAGAAACTGCATTTTAACAAGTTCCCAGCAAAAGTAATGATATTGGTCCAAGGGCCACATTTCAATTGCAAAGGTTGATATCTTTTATGATAAATGCAGCACATCCTGGTGTTGATGCAGTTAAATGGTCAAACATTGGAATTCTTTCTAATTTCTATTTCAAGATGGGGCACTTCCTTGTACATATTAGCACATACCTATCATCAGTTCCTTAAAATCAAAAACTTGTAAGGAGTTTGCTAGGTTTTATATATATATATTTTAAGGGAAGTAATGTATTAGTAAAGAATCCAATCCAAGTAGTTATTAACTTCACTTCATAACTTATAAGACAGTAAATGTAGCTGTGGTATTTCCTGTCGTATGTCTACTTCTTCTTCTATTTGCAGTAGCCCAAAAAAGTGTTTTCTTTGCTATGTTTGTTAATAGTGATCACAGTATTGTTTTTACTTAAAATGTTTTTTCCTCTGTCTTCATTTCATCTATTTGATCCATCCTGCAACATGCACTTTTAATATCACTCTTCCAAAAGGTCACCTCACAGTCCAATTTACAGTGAGCTCACTAGCAAAATATTACCATTATTCTCTGAGCCAACCATCTCAAAACACACTTATGTACTTTCCCTTGATGCCATTAGATACATCATTTGATGTATCTAAACATGAGGCAAGTTTAGACATTTCATGCTCCTCTCACTTCCTTGACCCGATTATAAGTGTTTGAGAGAGGGATGGATACTTGGCATTTCATTAAGGTCATCTACAACATCACTCAATATTGGTTTTGGAGTTATGATGGTGATATGAAGTTAATTTTTAAAATAATCTTATTTAAGTAAAAAGAGAAATAAAATTTTAAAGCAAAAAGCTTGGTAAACAGTAAAGCATAAATTATAAAATTATGGCAAGACATCATGCTGACATTATTAAAACAATTGAAGTTGGAGAAACATTTGCCTATAGGAAACCAGCTATAAAATCATATTCAGATATCAGTTGTTATTTTAGCTATTATCATGTAAACTACTGCAAGACCAGATCTATTGGTTGTTCTCCAGCAGAGCCCTGGACATCATAGATTCTCAATAAAAATTACCCAATTGTGATTAAAGGTAGACCAAAAAGTCAAAGAGTTCTGAGATTTGACGAGTGACTATCCATTATATCATCTTGCAGAAATATCCAACATGCATAAAGAAGATAGTTTGGTTTTGATAAAGAAGTTAGATGTAAATATAGTAAAGCTCTTTTATTAAAGTAATTAGGGTGGCTCAACATACACTGGTTCCAATTGGGAGAAAGTGGTGAATAGATCAGTTGACAACATGAGAGTTCTTTTCATTATCAAAAACAACAATTATCTGAGGAGCACCAATTGTACAGAGGATTCTTTTCTGGGAAAGATTTGACTAAAACTTGCATTCATGGAAAAAAACAAAAGGTTTACTGTGCTCCAAATCAACACAATTACCACTACTATATTATAACTCAAAGATGTTCACAGAGTTTCCATTTAACCCTATGAAATCTCCCAAAGAAGGGGCACGTTTTAGTAATTCTACCTCCTCATGAAGAAATGAAGTCATATTAAGTGATTGGTCTAAGATCATATGTTATTTATAGCCAGAATGATAAACAAGAGATTCTTTTTTATGCACTTTGTAATTCATTGACTCTCCCCAGCGCCCCCCCCCCCCGGCCCCAGCACAGGCTCCTAAAACTTAACTCTTCCTATCAAGAGTATTAGATAATTTAATTCAAGGGTTCTAGACTTGGGATGTGCAATGCAGGATTAAATTAAGTTGGGAGAATAAATTAAACTAAGTGAGATTACTATCATGCTTAATATTGTTTGTTTGAAGATGGTGGAGAGAAATGAAACTTTGCTTTGAAACTTGACTAAACTTCTGACACAAGTAGACCAAACTGTGGATAACTTGTTTTCATGAGATCTAAAGAAGGCTTCTTGAATTCCTCTTTTCTTAACCATCAAACCAAAGCATAAGAATGTTGGGAGTACAGTTTTCAGGCTCAGAGTTGCATCAGCTCAATTTCAAATCTGACTTCCACCATTGTCCATGGGATACTGGACAAGTTATTTAACCCCTCTGGATTTTTAGTTCAACTATTAAATGAGAACAGTCATACCCCATAGGATTATAATGAGGATTCAAAATGATCAAACAAAGAATGTGTTTGGAACAGTGCCAGCCTATGATATGTAAAGTGCTCATGATCAAGATGAACATGATTTCTGAAAGGAAAACATGAGCTAAGTTTTAGACACTCCATGCTCCTAGAGGACTTATAGTCCTGCCTCTGGAATAGAAATTATTCTCCTTCCTTCAAATGATAGCAGTATCCTTTATTTTTGCTTCTTTTTAGTTATAAGCAATGCCATTTAGATATCATGTTTGTTTCATTAACAAATAGCTATTATATTTTTTATATTAAAAATAAAATTCTAAGTACAACCTTTTCCAACTCTCAGAGCCTCTGCCCATAAGAGACACTCTACTCCTCTAAGCGCCATTTCAACTCTGTTGTCCAGTGGCCCCCTCAACCAAAATGGAACTCAATGCCATCTCTTCACAATCAGATTCCCTCGTAGCCTCCCATTGTTTCCTTATCCCACAAGGGCCCAACCATATTTCTAGACTTCTTCCTCTCCCTACCATGGGCTTCTCCCCTTCACAAAGCTTGTCTCATGTGGTTCACCAGAAACAGATCCTGAGACAAGGCTTTGAGCACAAGTGGTTTGCTTGATGGGCCCAGAAAACACCAGCAGGAGAGCTGAGAAGTAAGCAAAGAGGAGAAAGCAGACAAATAAACGTGAGATGCAAATCTAGGGTGACGAGTTTCCTTGGAAGGAAACTCTAGGAAATAGCATAAAATACCTATTCACTGGCCAAGGGAAGATATCCATGTCCTAATTCTTAGAGTCTGTAAACATGTTGCCTTGTTACTATTAAATTAAGGACCATGAGATGGGAAGATTATCTTGGGTATCCAAGTAAACCCAAAGTAGTCTCAGGGGTCTATACTTATAAGGAAGAGACAACAGGTCAGACACAGAGAGGTTCAAAGGTACTCCACTGTTCCCTTTGAAGATGGAAGAAAGGTCAAGAGCCAAGGAACATAGGCAACATCTAGATTCTGGAAAGACAAGGAAATAGATTCTCCCCAGAGTATCCAAACAAAGGACAGCACTACCAATGCCTTGACTTCAGCCCAGTAAGACCCATTTCAAACTCATGCCCTCCAGAACTGTTAGACAATGAAATACTTTCTTTAGCTCTCAGATTGGTGGTCATTTCCTACAGCAGTGATAAGAAACTATTACAACACATCTCAGAGTTCTTGCACCCAAAGGACCAGGGAGCTGGCATGTTTACATATTGGCTTCTACTAGTCATTGGCTGAGAGCTGCCGGGCATAGGGGGGTGGTGCCAATTTCTTGGCACTGAGCTGGCTGATAGAAGCCAGCCGGGGGACACTGAAGATCCAGGACCCCAGGGAAATGGACTGGGCTCCAACAGAATCTGCTGCAATGTGCCCTTCATCTGCTGCTGCTCTTTTAATCTGTCCTCATAATCGCCTCACTTGCAGATCATCCTCTCCAGTCAACCACGGGCACGTACCGGGTTAATCTTCCCCAACCAGGGAGGGTCTTAAGTAGGTTGCTCCCCTTCTCAAAACTCTCCAATTCTTCTCCAGCCCTACAAAAGGTGTCCAGTCATTCAAGTGAGGGCTGAATTCCCTGACAGGCTGAATCTTGATCTTTGAATATTTGACTTTGGGTATGCAGAAGGGACAGCGGATGTGCTGAGCTATCTATTTGTGTACAAAGTTCCAAGCTTGGCATATGAACCTTCGGAGCCTTGAAATGCTGGTCCCTTAGGTCTGCATTCCTTAGAATAGCAGTAACACCATGAGGAAGTGAGAAAATTGATTTGAAAATGAAGAAGGTTAATTAAAGGAAACATTTAAGACATGTGGTTGTCAATTGACACTAGAGAACAGAGCTTGAGAAATTCTGAGTTCTGCACATTTACAGAACATCACATGTATATTTAGGAGATCTAATAGCTGAAATATCATCAGCCCAGCAATGCCAGGGCATTCACAGAGCGAGGACCTTCACCTTCCCACTCTGCTCATCCGAATGGGAAGTACTTAACATTTCACAGCCATCGTGTAGAAGATTTTTCAGGCTCAAATGACCGCTTCAAATTTGTCCACAGTCTTCACACTAATTTTCCCAAATGTGCTGACTTTGTGCTTGCTATTGGTCTAAAACATAAAAGAAGAGAGAAATGAAAAAGAGAGTCTGCACATTTTTTAATTTATCAAATAATTAAAACAAATATGCTTTAAAATTAAAACAGAAAGTGTGATGCTAGAGGGGTTTTTGTTTGTTCTGTTTGTTTTAATCCTTGTTTCAGAGTAAGGTGGAGCTGTAAAAGGCAGAGCATAAGATAAGAAGCAAACTGATGTTTACCAATACTGCATAAGGGGTTTAGTTATGCAATAATGCAGTAATAAACAGAGGCCCTCTAAAAAGGTCCTCTGCTTAGCAAATTACAAGGCTGAATTTCAACGAAGTTATGCAATTTGTCTGATGTCATAAAACTAGGAAGTTAGACATTTTATATTGGAGCCTCTATTTGTTTCAGGAGCTCACATTCTCTTAGCTATCTCCTGTTTAAGATATGCCTTTTATAGCAGTTTTCAAAGCATTTTTCTAAAGCTCTTTTTATTTCATCTGGGGGGGGGCAAATATCAATGGCCACATTTTGCAGATTTAATTACAAAGGCTCAGAACTGTTTTGCCAAAGAGACACAGTCAGTAAGCAGTGAGACAAGTCCAGGTCATGGGGCTTAGGTCTCATGACCTTTCCTGCACACAGTCATGTCCAAACTGGAAGGGGCTGAGTCACCAGTCAGTAGAAAGCATTTCATTTGAGAAAATCATTCTGATAAGAAAAAAAAAATTGATAAAGATTCTCTAGGTTTCTTTCTTAATTATTAAAGGAGACTCCTTGCAAGCAATTTGAATATAAAAAGAGAGAAAACAAAAATCACTTGTATTATCACCATCCAAGAATAATCACAAGTATTAATTTGATACATTTCCTTCCAGTGCTTGTAATACAGACTTATATGCATGTTGCAATTTTAGAAAAGAAGGATCATGCTGTATATAGTTTGATGTGTTGGTTTTCTAATAACATTAGAGGATGAGTGTTTTTGCACACCATTAAATCATCTTAACAAACTGCCTCACATCCCATCAGATTGGAGGAATGCAAACTAATTTATTGAAATCTTCACTTACTATTGGACATAATCATTCCTGGTTGTAAGCTATTACATGCGATGCTGCAATTTTAGTATCTGAACATAAAAATTTACATTCCCCAAAGCAGCAGTTGAGAGGGCCAATTTCTCCATTTTAAATGATGTTCTTTAAAACCTTTGCAAGATTGAAAGGTGAAAACAAATTCTTCAAATTCACATTTTATGAATTATAGTTTAACTGAATTTGTTCCCCATGTCTGCTTTCCAGGTGTTCTGGTCCCCACACAATCCCAGAATTGTTTATGTGTTGCCAAAGTCCTCAGAGACCCAGCAGTGGGTACCAAGATTATCAAATGTTACAATAATTCCCAGAACTCCCAACCAGCCACTGCCAAGACCAGAGCATGAGCATCTCTGGGCCAGAACTGGGTCATTCATTGTTCTTGTCACCATACCTGGCTCTGAACCAAACACGTGGCAGGTTATCAATACGCTTGTTGAAAACATTACAATAGGCCATATGTTCTGATTTTGGCCTTCTAAGTTGCTCTGTGACTTCCAACAAATTAGATCGCCTCTCTGTGTCTTCATGTCTTCAATTATAAATGAATAGAAACTTAGAGAACAAAGTGCTAAAAAAAAAAAAAAAAAAAGGTACAACTTCCATTAAAGTCTTTCTATGTGTACATCACTTAGGCAGAATTTCCTTCCTTCCCCAATGCAGAGTGGAGAACTCCATGTGTCTTAAAGATTCCAGTTTGTCTCCTCCCACTTTTCAAGCTGATGTCCTGTTCTTGGAGCAGATCCCATTTTGTTTCTTTTTTTGCCTACAACTGGCACAGTTCATGGCCCATAGAAAGTTCTTATAAGGAAGAAAGAATGAAACAAAGTCATTAATGCTAAAAGGATGGATAATTGATCAGAGAGGAGGGCGCTCTTATAAAACTCATTTTAGGGGTTATTGTATAGATTGCCCTTTTCTTTCTGTAAACACAGCTATATTAGCATTTTCATCTTATAAGCACTTGCTGGAATAAAATTATTTAAATAAAATTAATTTCAATAACTAGTCAGGGAATTTAATTTAAAAATGTATTTAAAAAACATTGTGTTCATTTTTGCTTTGCTTGTTTTGTTATTGGTCATGGCCTTAATACATATTTATAGATATTTAGAAGTATAGAGTTTTCACTTTTAGAGGAAGCACACTATGTAGGAATGATTATATTAGAAATTTATCTTTTCCTGATGAACTTTGTAACCATGTTAAAAACAAATTGTAAAGTTACTTCAGTTTTCAAAGTTAATTTATCTAGATTTGTACTTATAAAACTAGTAAAAAATGGAAAGTATAAATTGCATCATCTTTGAGAATCTTTTTCTCCAACATAAAGAACATGAATATTTTAACCTACAACGTATGTGTACTTTTTAAAGTTTCGCTACCTGGTATAATTATACAGTATTTCTAACTAGACAAAATGATAATTTTAGCTAAGCCAGTGTAAGGAGATTAAAATGTTTACTTATATAACACAACTTTTTGCATATCCCTGGCTTATAAAATTTAAAATGACAGAACTTTCATGCTTTTCTCAAATCCCAAGTGAGTTCTCTAGTCAGAGCAAATTAGTGCCAAAGAAAAAGGTACTTGTTAAATAATTGCAGAAGTAGCAATATTTTATCTTTCTGAAGATGTTAAAGAGAAAGTTTATTTAATATAATTTAAAACATACTCAAAATACGAAAGAACACTATAACAAGAACCAGTAAGCCCAAAATGTAGTATAAGAAATGAAATATGTTGCAGTTGAAGTTCTCCTATATCCCTGTCCTAGTCACATTTTCAAGTCAGCCTCCAAGAAGTAACTTCCTTCCTGACTTGTAGAGAGTGGGAATGCATTGTTTTGCAGACTTGGTAGGTAGATATGAATCCTAAGGATATGTATTGAAGTTTCTTCAATATTCCTAAACTTTACATAAATTATATCTTCATCAATGTGATCTTCTGTGATCTCCTCCACCTCCTCCTGCTCCTTCCTATTTAGGACTACACTGTAACATTTCAATACAGGTATGCTTTTTAAATTCACTATTTTGTCTGTGAAGTTTATCTGTATTGAAATACTTAGCTCCTAAGCCAAAAAAGCAATGCAGGAGGCATCACAACACCTGACTTCAAATTATACTACAGAGCTATAGTAACAAAAACTGCATGGTACTAGCATAAAAATAGACACATAAACTAGTGGTAAAGGATAGATGATACAGAGACAAATACACAAAGATTCAGCAATCTGATCCTTGACAAGGTGCCAAAAACATATTGGAGAAAAGACAGACTTTTTAACAAATGGTGTCAGAAAAATTGGTAATCCATATATAGAAGAATGAGACTAGATCCTTATCTCTCAACCTGCACAAAAGTCAACTCAAAATGGAGCAAAGATCTAGGAATTATACCAGAAAATTTGTAGCTCTAGAAGAAAACTTAGGGCCAACACTCCAACATGTAGGCACAGTCAACCACTTTCTCAGTAAGACCCCTGAAAGCTCAGGAAATAATGTCAAGAGTTAATAAATGGGATAGCATCAAACTAAAAACTTCCGTGCAGCAAAGAAAATAATTAGGAATGTGAATAGAGAACCTAAAAAATGGGAGAAAATCTTTGCTAGCTACTCCAGTGACAGAGGATTAATGTCCAGATATATGAAGAAATTAAAAAAAAACCCAATTAATAAATGGGAAAAATAATGAAACATACACTTTTCAAAAGAATAAATACAAATGGCCAACAAATATATGAAATAAATACTTAACATCATTAGCATTTAGGGAAATGCAAATCAAAACTACACTGGGATTTCATCTCACTCCAGTCAGAATGGCAGTCTTGAAGAATACAAACAGTAATAAATGCTGAAGAGGATGTGGAAGATGTGGAGAAAAAGGAACATTTTTACATTGTTGGTGGGATTGTAAATAGTACAATCACTATTGAAATCAGTATAAACTTTCCTCAGAAGACTAGGAATGGAACCGCCATATGACCAAGCTACACCACTCCTCAGAATTTATTCTAAGGAATTAAAGTTAGCATACTATAGCAATACATGCATATCCAAGTTTATAGTAGCACAGTTCACAACAGCCAAACTATGGGACCAGCTTTGGTGTCTATAAATAGATGAATGGATAAAGAAAATGTAGTATATATACACAATACAGTTTTATTCAGCCATAAAGAAAAATGAAATTTTGGCACTTGCAGGAAAATGGAGAAAACTTGAAAACATTATGTTAAGTGAAATAAGCTAAACTCAGAAAGTCAAGGGTTATATGTTTTCTGTCATAGGTGGAAGTAAAAAAGGAAAAGGGAAATGAAAGGTGAGGGGTCTTATGAAAATCAAAGGGAGATCCATAGAGTAGAGGAAAGTGGGGGAGGGCAGGGAAAGGGGAAACACTGGAGAATGATGGTAGCCAAATTCTACTGTATATTGTGTGCCCATACAATTAGGTAGCAACAAATCCCACCATTATATACAACTATAATGCACCAATTTAAAAAAAAATATGGAAAAAATAGATAAAGGGTTGGGAGGAAAGAGAAGTACTTAGTTCTATGTCATTTTAAGTGATTTATGGAATTGATTATATGAGTAGACTACAATTAATCTATGCATTCTCTTTTTGGTGAACAATTAGATTGTTTCTAGGAGGTGTTTTTCTTTTGTTTTCCCTGCTAACAATGCTGCTTTGAATGATCAGTACATGTCTCCTAGCATCATGTGCATGAATCTGAGATGAATCCCTTATCTAGAATGCCTGAGATAAAGAGGTTTTTTTTTTTCCAACTTCAAGCTTACTAGGCATTGCCAAATCACATTTCAGGTTTAGTTGTACCAATTATAGTTTCCTTTTAAGTTTTTTCATGATCTCTGTTTCCTTCAATTCTTTTTTTTTAAAATTCAGTTGTTTATCTTGGTAGGTTGTTTTAGTCTCTGACTCATTATAATGGCTTTCCTCAAATATTTGGTGAAAGGCCAGGAATTCATACTTAAGAGTGGAGCCCAAATAAGCCTTTTGAAGTCCTGTGGGGAGGCGGGGACAAGGATAAGTGTTAGCTGTGGGCTACACTCTAAGACAAAGTTTCTTACAGTAGCACTTTTGGCTTAGGGACTGGATAATTCATGTTGCAGGGGCTGTTTAAGAACCTACCTGGCCTCTGCCCATTGGATTCTGGCAACACTCCTCCCCCCAATCATGGCAACCAAAAATATCCACAAGAGTCTTCTGGAACCACCCCAGACCCCCACTTCCACTTGAGAGCCACTGCTCTAGGATAATTCTGTGTCTGGCTAGCCATTTTGTTTGCCCCAAATGTAAGACTCCAGAGCCTTCTCTTCAGATAAGTTCTTCCATCTCTTTTCCTTGGTGGAGGGAGAACAGGGAAGTCGACTTGATGAAGGAACTGATGTGGCTGTTCATCCAGGTCCTCGGTTTGCGCTCTATACTCGATACTTGTCCTTGACTGTGTTTGGCATGCCTGACTCCAAAGTCTCAGGGGTTATTTTCTCTCCACCACCCAGCCTCCTGACTCCATAGAAGAATCCCCCATGCCTGAATGGGGTGGGAAACATAGATAAGATTTTTTTTTTAACCTCTGTAACCAACATTGGCATGTCCTTTTATAGCATAGCTTTATGCATATTTGAATTCTTTATGATAAATTCCTAAAAGTGGTATTTAAAAACCTGTGCAATTTAAAATGTATTTCTCTTATACACATTTTAACCACTAGTGCGCACTGTGTGGGTTCATCTAATCACGGCTCTTGTTCTTTCCTTTGATGGAGCATTGAGTTTTACAGTCTTTAGCCTATTAGTTTCCCTGTAGCCCTCTCTATCAGAGAATAAAATTAAAATAAATTGTAAGTCCTTGGTAGAATGAATATTAGAACATACATTCCCCATCCCCCATAACAAATCTGTTCTTTAGGGAAGCTATCAAAATAGAAGGAAAGTTCTCTACTGGAAAGGGGAACACATACTCGTGCAAATGTAATCTGTAAAAATCTGTCTATTGTAATCCTTCCCTCATATAAAACATCTCTATTGACACATTTAAATTGAGTGGAAAGTGATTAGATCAATTGCTAAAATAACTTTCTGTAAGAATACTTTTAATTTCCTGGTCGAAATTTCATCATTTATTATTTTCTTGTGCAAATATGCCATTACTTTCCTAATGTTTTAAAAAACTTTTTTAGAATGAACATTGAAATGATTCACATATATTTTTTAGGTAAACTGGTTTACCCTGTTTTAATTGGCACCTCTGTTATAATTCAGCCATTTGTCTTAGTGGTGAGAAGTTGAATATTCTAATTTGAAGAGGATTTATCTTTTGCATTCATGCATTCATCTTTTAGGAAAGTTTGTATTAACTATTTTTTTCCTCTTCCAATCTACCTATCTTTATATATTTATCTTAAGTGAGAAAGAAACAAAACCATAAATTTAATTCTAGTTAAAACCACTCAAGGAAAAATAAAAGGAAGAAAAGAGGAAGGGAGATGAGAGGGTGAGAAAGAGGAAGGGAGGTTAGTCTGAAAAAACAGGAGTGCCTTGGAAATCACCTTTCTAAAAATCAAGTTCCTCCTCTCCATTCTGTATGTGGGAAGCACCATAAAAACAGAACTGACCTTTCAGGAGGAACAAAAAAATGAAGACTTTGGAGCTTATCCGTCTTGTCAATGCCCTGTTAGTATTTTTGTCCTCTAAATGTACTTGACTGGTGAGAACACTGTGTTTTTAAACCTCTTCATCTTGTAGATATAGAAAGGGTAAGAGTTTAGATATATAAATGCTATGTTTTCACTTATTGATTTCTTGTCCTTGGTTTAGTTGGGACATCAACAACTAGAAAACAACTAATTACATTCTGTACCAAAAAGAGAGTGAAAAATGAATGAAGGGATTAGCGGCCGTAGAGTGGCTGCTATGGCTAGGTCCTTCATCAAAGGTTTCATTCACACACAGGTCTACAGATGGGTAGATACCTGATTGCTTCCACAGAGAGGCATAGATGTTACCTCATTTTGTTCTTTCAAATGCTCTGTAAGTTGATGGTGTCCACCGCCCCCATTTCCACAGACAGAAAAAACAAACTGTTAAAGGTTATGTGATTGAACGACTTGTAACAAAGGTCAAATGGCTAAAAGGTTTGTCTTTAGCAGATCTGGGAACCAGTGCATACAGCCTGAAAAATGAGAGGATTTGCTCATTGTAAGTGTCTAGTTATGGATCAACATTCATTCATTCAACAAACTTTTATTGAGCACTACTTACTAGATATCTTGCTAGATGCTGGGAAGACAATCCAATTCAATGTGTTAGGTGATGTTCACCTACCCTTAGGAGAGCCTATCTGCATTACTTAATCCACCAATTCAAATGATAATCTTTTGCAGAAACACCCTCACAGACACCCAGAAATAATGTTTAACAAAATATCTGGTTGACACATAAAATCAACCAACTGAAAAAGATCTTTCTAGACACTTGAGCTGCTATTTCCAAAGACAAGGAGGGGTGGATGCTCCACACAGACCCAGCATAGAGAGAGCAGGCAGAGCCAGAAGTGGAAGCCTTTGCTTATGGTGATCACGTTAGCTGTGCCACCGACAAGCCCTTCCTCCATTGTGTCACCTGGCCTGTGGTGTTTACTCCCTGAAAACCAGAATGAACATGATATCATATATCACAATGCCCTACTCTGTGGTAGAAAGGATATTCTGAGCATTAGTCAGATATGTTGAAGGAAGTGCCCAGTAGTCCTTTCATCTAAAACTCTTTCACTAGCTTTCCTTACTAGTGAGGATATCAAATCATTCATCAGAGCTATTTCAAGCATACTGAAACTAAATTGAGAAAACTAAGTTGGCAAAATTGTAGAATAAATGGCTGATTTCATTGCTCTTTTTTCCTCTTTTGGGACTCATTACTGCACTTTCTTCTATGGAGAAGGACACTGGCAAAGGAGCCAGGGAATCTATGCCATTTATGACATAAGCCACTTAAGTAGGCTTCACTGGGCCTTACCTACCTCATCTGTAAGGATCCATCATTGGCAAAGATGATTTTTTAAAGTAGATTGTATTGAGTATGATGAAGTGATGTAAGTAAAACAACTAGGAAATAGCTGAAATTGAGGCAGTGTATAAATATCAGGTCTTTTTCTCTCATTTCAGTAGGGTATCTTTCATTAAAAATTTCTAGTCTTGATAAAAGAACATTAATTTGTTTCATAGGATTTAAGATCTCAAATGTGTACAATATTTGTACTGAATATACATATATGTTTACTAAAACTCAGTGGTAGTAGTAACAATTCAAGCTTAATACTATGAGACTATGTATTGATTCGACTAAAAGACCAAAAGAATTTAAGTTCTGTATGCTTCAGGACATGATTTGAGTGTATATACAAAATTAGAAATATTCTTCTGGCGTAGAGCAGACATGCTTGTTGGGAACAGATAAGAAACCCAGCATCATTGAAATGATAAAAATTTCTGCAGATGTATTCCTAGTGTAATTATTAAATGAAAGCTATTCACCAAGAACACATTTGATTTGCATTCTTAAGGTGAAGATAAGAACAAAACTCATTTTAAGGAAATATGATGCACTACTTGGAATCCCTTTTAAGAATTGCCTTCAATTTAGATTAACACAAATGTAATAAGTCTATCAAAGGGTCCCATGCATTCTATCAGCAACATTTTCATGCATTCTCTCATTTTGCTTTTGCCATAATATTGAAAGGGAGATGTCATTCCACCATTTTGTAGTCAAAGAAACTTAGGTTCCAGAGAAGTTTTGTGATTTATCTGAAGCCATGCAGTCAGTAATCCACGAAGCCAGGATTATCAAGCCCTGATTTACCCTGCTTTAAATCTAGGGCTCTTTTCACAGAGTATTAGTAGCATACCCTAAACTAAATTTTTTTTTTATTTTGCACATTTAATAGCACCTTTTTTCATCAAGATTTCTACAGGCTGAACAAATTGATTTGCGAGTTATTTTTAGAAATCATTTCACCCATCACTGAAAGCAGCCTTTACAGAGCTTTTCAAAAACCATACAAAAATATTGCCTGGCAGTTTAATGAAATTAAGAAAGGAGAGAGAGAAATTATTGGAAACTACAGGAGTATTTATGCTTAAACAGTTGAAGACATACAGGGGGCCAGAAGGATGATTCCCCATTGGCCTGTTTTGGTTGAATAAGTAACATTTAAGTAATATAAGCTTTATTGGTTATTGCCTGGGTTCTCTGGAGGGATCAGGGTACTGACTAGAACATTTGTCACTCAAGTTACAGGGTCCAAAATCAATCCTATAATTTGGGTGCTATCAAGACAGCTGAAAGTATTACCTGGTGAGAACCTAAGTCAGACTCGGTGAGAGAAGCAAAGTTCAAAGTCAGAGAGCAAGTACCAAGGACAGGTGCAAAGAGGTAAGGTAAAACCCCAAGCAGGAAAGCAAATCATGAGATCTAAAAGAAGCTCAGAAGAAATTGAGAAGCCCGGATTGGAACACACTGAAACAACTATTTTAGAATGCAGAATGTGAACTCCTTAAGGAAGTCAAAAGACCTTTATCTGTAACACCCACTGCCTGAGCTATAAAGGCCACCCAAGTGGGCTAAAGGAACTTATTTTTCTATGTGTTCCCTAATTGATTCTACTTTCAAGTCTACCACATGAATTCCTAGTTTCATAACAGCTTATACAACTTACATAACATTAGGATTATCTATGCACAGAGCATAAATAACATGCCATTTTACACATTGTATACCCAAAACACAACACAATAAATTTGCTAATCACCCATCCAGGGGCCAGGTTAAAAGTCAGCACTGCAAATGCTGCTATCTTGTATTATTCTGCAATGAGTCGACGGGCTTCCTGGGTTCTTTTATACCCACTCTCCTCATAATTGGACTTTCATAAACAGAAAAACCTCTATTTCAGAAATCAACAGTCCTAGAAGAAATTCAGCACCCTGAAACCCCCAAAATGTTTGAAGGTCACCTTCACCTGTCAAATAATCTAGGATGTCTTGTTTCTTAGTTACGTGGCACAGTCATGCTCAGTTGTAGTGTGTGGGTCCACAAAGCACTATTACTCCAGCTACATATATGAACTGCTTCAGAAAAACACAGCATCTCTCCGTGGTCATCATGGAAACTGTTTTTGATTCTTTTAGCCAAACTGTTTTTTGGTCAGAAAGGGCATTGCCAGACTTCCTGCACAGGAGTTTACTCTAAAATGTTACTCTGGTGCTAGAAGAACTTCTTTGGGGAGGAGAGAGGATTCCTCCAGGGCAGCCTTCTACTTTCTGTTGCAGAAAGGGCTCTTTGCCTCTTGTAGCACAAACCACATGGTCCAAGGATGAATCTCTACCTCTCTCCAGAAGATGAAAATTTAAAGGAAATGACACTCAAAACAGGGAGAGATGATTGGAGCTGATTGAAGAGATTGCCCTTCCATTCCTGCTACCTGCATTTCCAGAGAGCCTTATGCATATTGCTTCAATTCAGAGATTCCCCCTCTTTCCAACAGGTTTGCTTTTCCATGTAAAAGAGACCATTTCTGGCTGGGGTTGTGGCTCAGTGGTAGAGTGTGTGCCTAGTGGGTGTGAGGCCCTAGGTTCGATCCTCAGCACCACCTAACTAAAAAATAGATATTATAAAAAAGAAATTTATTTAAAAGAGATAGAGAGAGAGAGACCAATTCTTTCTCTTAAAACCTTAGAGTTCTCAGGGCTGCTCCCTAAGAGGGGAAATGGTGAAGAGCAAGAGACAAGTAGAAGAACTGTCAAAAAGGGAATGAACAAAAAAGGGTGTGGAGCCCTGTGCCTAAGACTGGAGGCTCCAAACCAGGTGTCCTGGGCATCAGATCACTTTTTTAAGTGTGTCTCCCCACTCACCCCCGCCCCCCCCCAAAAAAAAAGTTTTAAAAATATCTACTCTAAACCCAGGAAAGCTTCCTGGCTGCATAAAATGTCAGATTTTATGCATAAAAGGGCTAGATTTTCCCCTCTCAGTGGAGTGGTCCTCACTAAACCAGAAGCTTTGGTTGAAGTCTCAGTTCAAAGAATTGAGAAAATGAACTAAACAATTGTTTAGTTATTGAAGTTTTTTGGTCATATCTGTCATAAACAAGTAAAATGACATTTCTTGGTGATTAAAAAAAAAAAGTTAAGAGCATAATTTTCAGGAAGGATTCTGCTGCTAAGTATGAAATGCATGCAGGTCCCTTGAACAGAACGGCTGCTGGTGGCCAGAACAAATGCCTGTCACTTTCTTCACACCTTGCCACCTCCAAAAGGACAGTGAACCCCTCTGCACCCTTCGAGATGCAGCTCACGTTCATGTTATCTCCCTGACCTATACCGAGGCTACCTGGCTATAGCTCCTTGCCCTTGCTCCAGCAGCTCTGCCAATGGAGCCCTGTATTTCCGGTTGCCACTTTTGTAATTGCTCAGGTTCACCCATCAGGTTCTCCCACCAGCCTGCGATCTCCTAGCCTGTGGGGCTTTGCCCTCGATGTTTTACTGGAGCACATATGCATGCATCTTGCACGGAGTGAGCAATTGGTAGTTAATTTATTGTCCTTTAAAAGGACTTTATAGTATACCTTGCTCTCTCCCTCTTTGGCAAAAGCTCTGCACTAGAATTTTCCATTATGCTAGGAATGAAGTTTGGAGCTGAATTTACATTCTGGGTTCAGAGATTTATTGCAATCTTAATTTGTACTATGTTTTTTAACTATAAACCTTTCTTTTTTTCTTCCTTTTTTTTTTTTTTTGGAAACAGGTACTTCCGGTTTTGTTTTTGTTTTCAATCAGTACAGCCAATTAATTGTGTAAAGTAAAAAGAATGTAAAGTGGACGTAAGCCATGACTTTTCCCCATAGACCCTCCTTCAGAACTCTTCCACATCTTTCACTTGCTCAGAATAAGTACAAATTAGTTTTGACAATTACACGTTTTCAGATCAGCTATAAATGTGTGTTTGATCCCAAGTTAAAGATGCCATGCTATTTCTTATGGTGCACCCACGTGTTTAGAGGTGCTGAAGCTTATGATGTGCATCTCCTGCTCCCCGAATTGCTGTGTCACATTGTATAATGCAGTAGTTACACTTTGCCATGGAAACAGACCCTTCCTTTGGGGCTTTGTGCATTCCATGGCCACAGAGATTGAGTCTGTTCCACTTCTGCAGTTTGCTATTGATGCCCCTGCTTCACCATTTTAGTTAAAATTTATAAGAGGGAAATATCTCTAAGGGAGATGTTTTATTGCAGGAAACTGACATCTTTATTCCTGTTAGTATTCATTAGCAACTTAATTTCAGGTAACGTTTCTCCTAATTGGGTTTACAGAATGGTGCAGGTTTTGCACTCAGTAATCTCCATTCTCTATGCAACTATCTACTATCAGCACCAAAAGGAATAATTAAATATAATTTCAGGTGTGCTGCCTTAGACGTTGAAAATCTGAGTCCTGGCTCAGTGAACACTTCTGGATATTCATCACTGCAAGAAAGCATTGTTATAATTAGAATCTCACCCATGTCTAGTAAATGTTCACATAGAGCTCATCCATGATGCAGGATAATGAGTTTCAGAGGCCCTTATCTAATTCCCAGTTCCAATTAACCTGCGACAGAGAGAACTGCATGAGAAGTGTCAACAGCAAAATCAGGCTGGTGGATTTGGGCAGAAGAAATGATGATAAATCACCCTGATGGAACCTATCAGTCAGCGCCTATTTCCTTTCCATAAAGGAGTTGTTTTTGCAAACTCATATTTGTCACTCCTCTCTCAAATATTCTGCAAATATAATACACTGTTTTCCAGTTGAAGGTTGACTGAATGAGTCCCTGGAGAATAAAAAGCAAATCAACTCCCTACTCATTAATTTATACATCCTGGATATGTGTCTGAAGTGCTCCTGTTAACTGAAAACAAAGATAACAGCCAGCCCTGCTAATATTAGTAGGCTCTTTTATTGCCCATTGCTTGTTTGCTTGCTTGCTTTATTTATTTATTTATTTATTTATTTATTTATTTATTCATTTATTTATTTATTCATTTATTTAATGATTGTGCTACTTAGAAAGTATCTTGCCTCTAAAACTTTTGTTAGCTGAGCAATAAAGTCCAGGGAAAACAAGATATGGAGTTACCACAATTCCAGAGAGACTCAGTTTTGCAGGAACACAGGTAGTTTGCTTTGTGCACTGCCTACCCCCAAACCTCAACTGGGTCAAGCTAGGGGAGGGATGCAGCAGTGAACAAACGAGACAATAATCTAGGCCCCTGCAGAGATTACATTCTAGAGGACAGAGCCAGACAAGAAGCAAAATAAAATAAGTGAATTAGAACGATGCTAGAAGATGAGAAGGGCTATGGAGAAGCAAGAAGCAGAGAAGGAAGAAATGTATGGAGCAGAGAAGCTATACTTTAAACCCAGTGTTCAGGGAAGGCCATCTAGGTGGGGGGAGCTTTATTCTTCTCATTTTATAAATAAGGTAAATAAAGTACATAGGGGCAAGGTAATATTTGAGCACAAATTAGAAGGCAAGGAGGGAGATCTTTCTAGATACCTGGGGTAAGAAGTTTCCAGGGAGGAATACCAAAGTATCTTGAGGTATAGCTGAATGTGAGCCATGCAGGTGGGGTGGAGGAGAGCTGGAGAGCTGGAATTCTGCAAGGGCTTCCATTTCTGCTCTGAGGTACGGGTTTTCAGAGGGCCATGTTCTGACATTTTGTACAGGGCCACTCTGGCTGCTGTGTTGAGAGTCTGTGTCTGTTCATTATCAAGAGGTCTTTTAGATATCTTCTCAACCTGCTATGGTAGAGCCTCTGACTTTCTTTGGGAAAAGTAGTAAACTTGCAGAAGTGAGGACAATGAAAAGATCCTACAAGGCTTTATTTCTATAATATAAAGTGTCACACAAGATCACTAGAGAGAGATCAAAAGGTAGGTGCTTGATTTTTCTGCCTCTATCATAGAATTCCCAGCCCAGGGTGCTTAGGAGGCATGGAACCCCACAAATGCAGGTCAATGCATACTCCAATTTGGAAATCCTCCTGCTGGTGAGGTAGTTGCAGAATGGGGTGCAAATCTTCTTACTGGGTATAAATATAGGAGAGAGAACCGAGAGCCTTGGGTGGTGTGGCAGAAAGAACACAGAAGCTGATGTCAGAATAACAAAGGAAAGCAGCAGCCATGATAGGTGCCCATTACTTAGTACCTACTGTGTCCTGGGCTTGCTACCGAATCATCTCAGAAGACTTCCTGGAAGAAGAAGTATTATCAAAACTAGTGATAAGTAGAAGGATCATTTTCTAGGGTTCTAAGGTGGAGAAAAACATTTCCAGGCAGAGGGGAGCAGCAAAATATGGTTGAGAGGCCGTGGGCAGCTCGGAACAGCTAGAATATCAAGTACGGGTTGCAGCAGGGAGTGGCTAAGCATATGGCTCTGCAGGAGGACAAAATTATTCTGGCAGACCTGTCAGCCATTCCAAGGATCTGGCATTCTAGTTTGTAGGTCTTGCAGCCAGAGTTTCACCCAGGGAGAAGAGCCATTTAGAAAGCTTTCTGGGGCCACAGTGGAAAATTCTGGAAGAACTTCAAGATTAGAGGCAATAAGACCTCTACAGGCTCTTATGAAATTGCACGATTGCTGGTCCAGGAGTAAACATAGGGAAGGAGGGAAGGAAGGAGGTGACACAATGTTCAGGAAGTGGAACCATCAGGATACAGTGACCTATAGCACTTGGGTAGTGAGAATGAAGGTGTCCAGGACTCCAGGACTCAGGTCAGGTCACAACTATGATGGGAAATGTGGGATGGAAGAACAGATCTAGATGGGAGAGTAGAAAGGATAAACCACACAGTTCATCCACATTTGAATATTTATCTTGGGACATCTAAGGAGAAAATTAAGGGGGAAATAACCAGGTTGAAACAGGAAGCGCTTTGGCAAGATGTCTGTCATTGTTTTAGCAACTTCTTTCTTTTGTTATGATAATTTTAACTCAAGACTTTATTTTCTCTTTTAATATAATAAATCATTTAGGTTATGTTTTTAAATGATAAGGAAATTGAATTACTTCTCATAGCGGCATCTAGATTTATTAGTATCTCAACTGAAAGAACAGACCCCATTATATAAATATAATAGTGCCTGATCTTCATTAATTTGTACTGAGTGTTTTATCTTAAACATTTCAAGAGAAGAGTGAGAGTTATTGTTTTTGTAGCTGTGAGAAAGTGCACATAAATAGCACCTGTCACGATGGACACACTGTGCTGTAGAAAAGATAAAATGTCCTGGATAAAGAGCAGAGTTCTGCTCAGGAAGCAGTTTACTGTCTGAAACCATGAAAAGCACCAAGTACTATACCCTCAGGGAAAAGGACAAGATGTCCTGCATTGAACAAAACCTAATGGTTTTAGTAGCCCTTCAGAGGGGGGAAAAAATCTGCTAGGAAAGAGAAAGCACTATTTTATGCCTGGTACATGCTGTTCTCGTGAATTGTTGAAATAAAGAATGTATATTCTACACTGCTGGCCTTCAATTCACTTACATTCCTTTTCTACTCAAAAATTTAAAACTCTGCAAAATATGATGATACTGTACATTTGGACAAACAGAGTTAGAAAATAAATTTTATTTTCTTCAAACATTACAGGGAGCTAGCCGTGGTCTTTAACCACTGTATACTAGTTTCCCACATCTTTCTCACATTTAATAGAGAAAATAAAAAGAAATTTCTCTCTACCTCATTTGGAAATAAAAATAATCAGTTGATGCATCATCAAAAGTTCTAGGAAGAATTAGATTAGTTATACAATATTTTATAAAAGCGAATCATTGATTATTTGATCATCATGTGCTCTTTACATATATTAACTTGTATTATCTTCACTTTTAAAGATGAAGGCCCTGAAACTCTGTGAGTTCAATGATTTGCCCAGTTGCAATATTAAGGGTCATTCCTGCTTTGGTCTAATTTGAAAGCCTGCTCCCTTAAAACTCTACAACTAAACCATTTAAATTAAAGTCTATCAGGTTTAGATCAACCATAATAAACTGTTCTCTTGTGCTCACAATGTCATCTCGTTCTCCTGCTTAATACCTTTCACTGGCTTTCCTTAGAAGCAAGCAGATCTGGTATTGTCAAGAACGAGGGCTTACGTTGTCAGAAACCAACCGTGCACCAGGCAGCCTAGATATTCTATGAGGAAGAGGATGGACCATTAGAAACTATGGTTCTTGAATCCCAGATGTCCTAGTGCTAGGGCTGCCATGATAAACTCCCACAAATATGTGGCTTAAGATAACAGAAATGTTTTCTCTCACAGTCCTGGAGGCTGGAAGCCTGAAGTCAAGATGGCAGCAGGGCCATGCTCCCTCTGAAGGAGGTAGGGGAAGCTCCCTCCCTGCCTAATCCTAACATCTAGTGGTCGCTGGCAATCCTTGGTGTCCACTGGCTGGGAGCTGTATCTTTCCATCTGCCTCCATCATCTCATGTGGCCTTCTTCTCTGTGTGTACCCTCTGTGCCTAAATCTCTCTCTCTGTCCTTGTAAGGACATGAGTCATTAAATTTAGTACCCACCCAGGTTCAGTATGAGCTCATCTTCACTTGACTAAAGCTGCAAAAAAAATTAAATAATAAGTAAATCTGCAAACACCCTGTACCAAATAAGGTCACATTCACAAGTACCAGGAGCTAGGACATCAATATATCTTTTGAGGGGATACAATTGAGCCCACTTCACCAGGTTTGCCCCCTGACTCTATACTCCTTTAAACCTTGGACTTCTCATTAATAGAAGAGGAATGCTAATTTTCCATTTCCAGGGTTACTGTGAGCAATAATTGAGTTAATGCATGCAAAGTGTTTATCCCCAGGCCTGTCTTACAGAAACCACTCAGTAAATGGCAGCTCTGACTTCCTGTCAGACTTTTTCCTTTAAAAAAATAATCTGTAAGCCAACCTCTATTCTAAATGCACCATTACCATTTAAAGAAATTCTGCCCCAACTCTCTTGTGAAACAAAGCAAATATGTGTCCCTAATTTATGTTTTCATTCTGATTTCTATATGCTGAGTCTCCGAATAGTAGGATACATACATAGACTGCCATAAAACCAATCAAAATCCAAACTCGGAAGTTAAATTTACCCAAGGATGCTAATTTGGATTAAGCTCACAGAGAAACCCATCCATCATCCCTCAGGATCACAACCATTTTTTTTTTTTTTTTGTAGCAGGGATTGAACCCAGGGGTACTTAACCACTAAGCCACATCCTCAGCCCTTTTTATTTTTTATTTTGAAACAAGTTCTCACTATGTTGCTTGGGGTCTTGCTAAACTGCTGAGGCTGGCTTTGAACTTGTGATCCTCAATCTCCCAGGGTCACAACCATTTCAAGGGGAGGTACCAGGAGGTACCACAGCACTCAGATGGCAGGCGCATTCCAAGGGCAGCCCTGCCAATCTCTTCTGCTTCCAGATGTCCAGCTGCTTATCACCTGGAAAGAGGAGAGATAGGAAGGAAAGTCTTTCCTGTTGGCAAATTCAGTTCCTCACCCTGGTGCCCTGCCACCACCAGGTTTGTTATCAGCCGTCTTAGCAGATATTGTCAGTCTTTGCAGACCGGGGATCCAGGTGATGGCATCAACCACAGATCAACCACAGTCCAGTAACACTTAATCAGTTACATTAGGTGATGTCTAGGCACCCTCCAGTAGGGAGTGGTTGAAGTGCTTAATGAGAGAGGAAACGAGGGCCTCCTTGGATAACCAACATAACACAGGAAAAATTTTCTTGTACTCAGAAGCTGGTGTTGACCTCTGCTTTCTGACAGCCTGACTGCCTGCCTGTGTTATGTGGATCTAGGAGTTTACTGCTGTTCTGATTCATCTCATGTCTCCAAGACTCTATTCTCTTGCCAGTTCAGAAAGCACCTCGGTTACTACCTTTTGTGATTGACAGTATGGGGGTAGAGAGGTCTGTGGCTCTGAATTATGCTGTCCACTATTTAAAAAAAACCCTCAACTAGGGTTTGTTTGAAGCAATCAGAGACTTCTCTACAACTTTGTTGGAACTGGGCCCTCTACACAAAGATTGACTTTAGAGACCAAAAATCTGGAACTCTCGATTCTTTTGCGGCACTCACTAGCTGTGTGGCCTTGAACAAGTCTCTTGAGGTCTCTGAGACCCTTTTTCCTCATATGTGAAATGGAATAATGATACCTCCTTTGCAGGGTTGTCATGAGGCTTAAAAAAGTTCTAGCTTTCCATTTCTCATTCCCGAGAATGAATGGCCAATATATTGAACATTTGGCCACTTATATATTTACAAATGATAAATACAGAATATATTTTGTCATAAACTTTGTTTTCAAAATTATGATGACCAGTATTTTACTTAGAATATACAATGTTCTGTTGTTGCTGAATTAATTTTACAGGTTTGGTGTCAGCTATTAGTGATCTGAAACCAGAAAAATATGGAAAACACACATTCTCTCTCTCTCTCTCTCTCTCTCTTTCTCACACACACACACACACACACACACACACACACACACACACACACCAGGCAAGGAACAAGACCAATAAACAAATTAATTTTGATAGTACAACACATTCAGAAAGCAGACAGTAAATTAAATTGAGAGGGTACAGGAGACCAGGTGCTTTTTGAGAATAAATATTTGTTAAAGATAAGCAGAAAGAATATTCCAAGCAGAAATAAGAACATACCCCAAGCGAGGAGGTCTGGAGTTCCGCTGGGGGTGGTAGTACTCATGTACTTTCTGCAGTACCTCTCTGGGGAATCTGAACACAACCCTTATCTCCAATGCATTTGGCTACTGAGCCCTTGAAACTCAGCTAGTCCAAACTGAGATGTGCTTTAATAAAACGTGTTCTGGTTTTCAAAAAGTTGATATAAAATAGCAAATATAAATCATCACTAAGTTGTATATGACTCACATAGATGAAATTATAATAATGTGCATATATTGGGTCAAGTAAAATATATGGTGTAAACCAGTTTCACCATTTTCTTTTAAATTTTTTAATGTGGCTACTAAAAAATTCACATTCTATTTCTGTTGGGCAGTCTGGTGGGTTTAGAGATCTAAATGTCTTGGCCTGCAGTGGCAGAAGACAGGGAGCTCGAACACTGTTGTGGAGAATGAGCAGGACTCAGGTGACAGAGGGAGAGGAAGGATTTGCCAGGAGACAGAATGATGAGTGTAAGCCCCAAGGCAGAATATGCACGATGTATTTAGGAAATCAAAAGTAGGCTGTCAGGATGGAATAAGTAGAAATCTCTCAGTGGTGTTTTGACAAAATAGCATATTTCAAGAATCTACACTCAAATATGTTATATGCTTCATGTGATCAGTAGACAGAAATGTCCATCACTGGCAGCAAAAGTAAAAGATTACAGAAAGAGGCTCCTAACTTTACATTTTTGTTGACTTTGTCGTCATGGCCTTCCTTAGACCAGAGGGATAACCAGAGATGACCAATGGGATAATAACACTGCCCACAAGAAGAAAAATGCTCTCTCATAATTAAAGTTTTGATAAAATGAAGTTTGCTGATTCTTGTTACGCTTTATTTGGACTTCCTCAACCAGTGACTTCTTGGAACTTTAAGTATATACATGTGCCAGAAAGATTGGATGAAGGAACAGGTGGCAGATGCACCATGAAATGAACGCCAGCCCTCTGCAGCAAGAAATATTGAACCAAATTGTTCTAACGTGATTTTTTAATTTTTGTTTTTAAAGTACTTAGAAGAAAGATATCCCTACACATGATTTACAGTTAATTCTGATTTTTCCTTGACCGTCCAAAGGATGATAAAGCAAAACTACCTGGATACTGGGTTGGGTCCTTTATGTAGTAATTCATATGGAACTGTCCCTGTCCATGGTATTTAGGGATTCACATTCTGCAATAGGCAACGGCAAGTGCTGATCTTTTAGGGGTGTTTCATTTGAAACAAATACACAAAAATGCAACTGTGTGTGATATAAATATAAGTGTGTGTGTGTGTGTGTGTGTGTGTGTGTGTGTGTGTTGGGTAAACTGTTGTGTTAGATAAAGAGAAATTACAAGAAAGGTTAAATCTAAGTGTTGGAGTTTCTCACAACAGAGGAAAGCAATACATTCCATATGGGAAGATCTGTAAAAATGTTAAAAAAAAAACTAGCTCTTGTAACAGAATCTCTTGCTGTGGATTCTGGTGTACTAGTCATAGCTTACTGGATCCGAATTACTAGCTATCTGAGCTCAGAGAGACCAGAATTGCAAGCTTGACCTTGCCCTTTATTAGTATGCTAACCTTCTTTTTCTTTAAAATGGGATCATAACCCTGCCCACAAGTGTCATGAAGACTACCTGAGATCATCCGTGAAACCCTCTGCCCAGAGCTGGGGTATGTGCCCTTGTGGTGGAACTGGCTGGGCTGGGGATGCTACATAAGTTTTCCTTTGACAAGAGGAGAGAGAAGCTCAAGATCTGTCCTTTCCCAGGGCTTCCCTGGCTACTCCAGAGGACAGCATCAGCGTTCACAGGCAGAACCTCCTCTGTCTTTCTCTCACTCTCTCACTTCCTGTCGCTGCTATCTCATTTCCGAGGAAGACTTGACCCCTTATGCTTCCTTACTTCCTCTTTATTGCTCTCACTCTTACATTTTTTAGAACTTTCCCATTCCCAAATCTTTGAATGGAGAGCACGTTAAATTCTTTCAAAGGGAAATCTCTGTTTTCTTCAAGAGAAGGGGTAGAAGGGATGGAGTATGGGGATGAGTGGGAGTGTACAGAAACATGGGATTAAGTCATCACTAGGAAGCTCCTCCCCTATCCTCTGGGTGCCTACTTATATGAATGAGTCACTCCTACTAAAAATAGTGACATCCTTAAGAAAACATGGTAGAGCAATAATTACTCCTCTACCTGCCCACCTGGGCAGGCAGTGGGATCCTAAAGACAGAGGTGCAGAGATGGTCCAGAGGGGAGAACAATCAGAAGGATGCTTTGTAGCAGAGAAAAACTTTCAGATGTATACCTTTCATCTGTTTCCTTTTTATTCCTTTTTCATCTGAAAGAATTGCAAGTTGCTGAGTAGCCAGCCTATTTGCATTTAAAAGGGGCCCGGTTTCCTCACAATTTCCTGCCTGTTCACCTTAAAAATGAGGATACCGTCCTGTAATTTCAAGCTTTGATGGTCATAGGAGTGGGATGACTGTGGCATTCAGGAGAAGCCAGCTCTGCAGCGTATTTGAAAGCCCTAACCCATGTGGACTCTGCTTCCACTTGAGCCATTCTTTGTGTTGGTGCCTCTTCAGGAAATTGGCTTTCTCAGGTGCTTACTCTTCCCTGAAGCTCGACCAAGTTAACACAGACCCACCTGATTTGAGAACAACAACAACAAAAAAGCAAGCAGATTGTCAACTTCAAATATATATATCTGCAATACTCGTGCTCGGGCCAGATGGCTCAGACAGTTAATATAAGCATGATATAAAATTTCCTATAGCCTCTTTAAATATTGTTATAGAGAAGCACTTGAGTTTTTGCTGGATTCAGTTCCTGGGGACCCAGTGGAAAATATGCAGCACACTCAAAAGAATAACTGAAGAGAATTAATGAAGGGATGGAACTATTGCAGGTGAGAGTACCTCTCCCACCACCCAGGGCTGCTGTAACAAAGGACCACACATAGAATGACTTAAGGCAGTGCAAATTCATTGTCTCATGCTGTTAGAGACTAATGTGAAATCAAGGTGCTAGAAGGGTTATGCTTCCTCTGAAGCTGGTGGGAACATCCTTCTCTTTGTTTCTGGAGGTCCTAGCTATCTTTGGCCTTCCTGGCTTGCTGCTGATAATGAATCTGTGCCTTCATTTTCCCTCTGTGTATCTTTTTTTTGGGGGGGAGGCATCTTTTTTTTGTTTTACTTTCATTTTTCATTGACACATAATTGTACATATTTATAGAATGCAATATGATGTTTTAATCCATGTATACATTGTATAATGATCAAATCAAGATAATTAGCATACCCTTATTATATGTTATATTTGTTGTGAGAACGTAAAAATCCTCTGCCAGCTATTTTGATATATATGTTGCATTGTTATTAGCTGTGGTCACCCTGCTGCACAGTGGAACCTCTTTCTTCTATGTAATTGTAGCATTGTAACCATTGACCAATCTCTCCCCTCATTCCTCTTCCCCGATACATGTCATCTTCTTAAAAGGACACCAGTAATATTGCATTAGGACTTCCATACTCCTTGTTTTAACTGGTTATATCTGCAATAACTCTGTTTCCAAATAAACTCATATTTTGAGTTATTGTGGGTTAGGATTTCAGAATATCTTTCTTAAATAGACCTAATCTGACCCCTAACAGTAGGGTTTAAGGAAACCAACAAGGGTCCATGATGTACTAGGGTCCTTCTGTTGTTTGCAGGTACAAGATGCAGAGGCTTATTGAAACCCTGTGTTACCCGTGGTCTGTAGAGCAGGGCCAATGAACAGAAGCTGTGGCCTTGGGTAGAGAAACACAGCCACTGGTGATCCATCAAGGAGGGAGCCAGGGAAAGCAATGCTCTTATCTCTCTCCTCCTCACCTCAGATCTCCTGCTCGTGCCTCCCATTTAGTCTGACAGAAAACCCAAGGGCAGGAGCTCATTGACACAACATCTGAAAACTGGCCTCCTGAAGTATAGAGCCAGATAGAAGAGTAATACTGGATATGGACAGGCAAACAGAATGAAGAGCATACCCTGTTAGCTTCTCTAAGCATCAGCTTCCCTGGCTGTGAATTGGAGATAATAACAGTGCCTATCCATAGAGTTGTTAGCTTGGTGCCTCACACATAGTAAAAATAAATGTTAACTATTATTTTGTTCTCTTCAAATGACCCAACTTCCCTGCCATTACCTTATGGACCTGTTGCAAGTGAGAGGAACAGATATCATGGACAGGACACAAGGATGTGCTCTGTTCATCTTTGTTCTCAGCTATGTTCTCTACTATTTTTTTGGTGGGAGGGGAGTTGGTTGGCAGTACTGTATATTGAACTCAAGGCACTCAACCACTGAGCCATATTCCCAGCCCTATTTTGTATTTTATTTAGAGACAGGTTCTCACTGAGTTGCTTGGGGTCTCACCTTTGCTGAGGCTGGCTTTAAACTTGCAATCCTCCTGCCTCAGCCTCCCGGGCCACTGGGATTACAGGTATGTGCCACCTTGCCTGGCCATTCTCTACTTTTTGACTAACCAACTCAAGTGAATATTCTTCAACATCTGGGCAGAGGGCAACTTGGGCAAAGACTGAGCAGTTTCTTCATAAGAATAAGAGTAACACAGTGCCTGATGTACATTGTATTGGGAGTAGGGATGTTATTGTTGGTGACTTCAGACGCTCACAGTCTAGCAGGACACAAATAACTCTCACAGCAAGTAGAAATCAGTCAAATCCTTAAGATTGAGTAAGAAGACTGATAGTTCCGCAGTGGGACATTTGAGAGGGTTCTGTGGAAAAGGCCTTAAAAAGTAGGTTTGGGGCACATGGAGATTGTGGGTAAGGGGAAATCTACAGCCGAAGCAATGACTTCAAAATGGGACTGTACAGAAAATGCCTGGGGAACTGTGAGTAGATCTGAGGGTATAACTGAGATTGTGAGATACAAGGCACGAGCCAACAAATAGGCATATAGGAGAAGGGACACATAAAGCCATAATAGTGAAGCATCAGGAAGGCCTGGCTGAGTTTCCACCTCAAACTCAACCCTCAATATATGATAGATACTGTTCTCTAGGTCAGAGCAGTACATCTTTCATGTTCCACATGTAAACCAACTCCACTTTTCCTCTCCTGATTGCCCCATTTAAATATTTGTGTTTCTTTTAAAGTCTCTTCTGTGACTGAGTTGACATTGTAGCCTGGGATTTGAGAGGAGGCAATTCTTGCAATCCAGAGGTGGGCAGTTATTTGGCCACTGCAAAGGAAGGAGGCTTGAAGCCACCAACCAACGAACTGCCAACATACCAAACACAGGCACTCAGGACAGAGGGAGAGTTGCCCCTAGAGAAGGAAGCCTGGGGAGCAAAGATCCTCCCACAGATTGGTGTGGCCAGATCCTGAGGGGGGCGGGGATGGATGGCAGGAAGGATTCAGCTTCACCTGGTGGGTAAGGGACCAAGAGAATTGGACACCCAGAAGGTGGGGAGGGGGAGCAAAAGAGAATCTGAGGCATGCCAACTGTCATGGTTGCAAAAGATGTAGGAAGAGAAGAGGGTATGAGGCACAGGAAGCCACAGCTGTGCATCAGATTTCAAAAAAGGCAAAGGATCTGGGGTGGGGGGAATGTGGGAAGACAAGAACATGGAACAGGAATGGTGTGAATCTGATCTGTGGGCTCCAAAGGTGGAGAATAAAAAAAAAACATGAATTTTCTAAACAGACAAAGTAAGAATCTGGGAAAGAAACAGGGGAAACTCAATACATTAGGAGGAGTGGTAGGAAATGGAATTCAAAAAGGTGTCTGGAATCAAGAACTCATAAGAAGATGCATGAAAAAAGAGGGACTTGGGATTAAAGGGGATACGTTAGAATAAAGATCATTAGACCATCCAAATGTAAAAGATAATCCTAGAATTCTGAAGGTCAAAATAATTATAGGTTTGATTGCCGCAGATAATAAGGGATAAAAATCAGACTTAACCACATATGGCAATCCAAACGTCCCAGGTCTGAGTTTCTAGTATTTCTATTTTCATTTTTTTTAATACTGGTTGTAGTCTTGGCAACCACAAAGACTTTGTATTCTGTTCATTGTGGCATCTTACATAGCAATTTAACTTAAATGAAAGCTCTCTCTATGGAAATGACCCATTCCCTAGTTTCAGAGAGAAACACAATCTCGTTGACAGTATTGAAGCCGACAGTCTGAGGTCTTGCACAAACAATTCTGAAAGGGTCCACTTGTGGTAATTACTGACTAAGTTTCAGGAACCCAACCAGGAGAAAGTGATTCAGGCTCTGCAGGGGCAGTTAGAACTTGTAGTCACCTGTGATCGTTTTTCACAATCAAGTATGTCACCTTTGGACTGGGATGTTAAATGTGGTTTTCAAGCCACTATGCCCTCCCGCCATGCCACTGGAAGACCTCACTTGTCAGCCTCAGCAGCCTCTCCCACTGAGCCCAGCCAGCTATGAACTCAGAATTGTTCTCAGCACAGCACTTCAGCCAACCTCCACCCACCAACTGTAATTGGCAAGGGAGCTGAAATCCATTTGCCACCAGCCTTCAGAGAGTCTTTCATGTGCTTTCTTAGAGAAACTTCATGTGACTGGAATTTATAATACTGGGCAACTCTAAAAATCCGTCACAAAGAAAATCCTTCACTTAGAAGTAAAGGATTACTAAGACTTATTTATCCAGGCTCATCATCAAATAAGAATTATAAATGGGTGAATTTCCAGAAAACTGAAACTTGTTCGCTTCAAGTGCCATTTGGAATGGAAGTCTAAGAGTACTCATTATATACTTCCCTGCTTGAGAAATGGAGTACATTAGGCATAATTTAACCTTCTCTTGATTTCGCCCTTCATTTTCAACATACTTGAAAATGTTTTGTGCACTTGTAAAGATGTCTCAGAAGACATCGTCCTTGCTTCCAATTAGCTTCTCCATCTTTAGATGTCTGTAGAATACCAATGGGTCAGCTTCTGGTGGTCTCATCACCTCTTGCTTTTCTGTCTGGAGCTCCTTAAGCATGAGGAAATGTTACCAAAGACCCCAGGTAACTAAAACTATTAAGTCATCATCTCATTGTCTACATCAAAGTGATAGGTGAAAAGGTTTGGTGAAGAATATATTCATTCTATGGTGTTAGGCATTCTTTTATATACTTCTGAATTTCAGGCTGTGTTACAAATGTGAGAGTTCCTGTACTTGTCATTTCAAGATTAATGGAATAGTTGGACCTTGCTTGAAAATGGTTTCCTTCTATTTTATCTATATTACTTCTTTGTCTAAAACAAAGTCACAGGTTTTAACTACATGGCAGACCATAGACAATGACTATCCACAGGAGAATGGCCTTTCTAAACATGAGCCTGAGAAAAATGAGGGAACCACCATTCATCTGCAAGTTACAGAGATGGTCCCTAAGACCTCTCTCATTGTCTGCAGAGTGAAACCTCCTTCTTGCAGTATAGTGAGTACAGACAAGTCTTGGCTGAGAAAAGCAGTTGGACAGTAGAATCCTGAACTTGGATGACAAGTCAGGTTGAGACAGTGGGGGCAGATCCAAAGGGTCCTCATAAGTAAATTAGAAAGGATATCTAGCCTCCAAGAACTCACAAAGAAGAGCAGGCAGCACAAAGTTCTCAGACTGCTAAGCAGATATTATTAGAAAAACAATTAATAACCATGTTTTGCCATGCTTTATTCCTTTACCTGCAATGAAATTCACAGAAAATCTGTCTAAAGGAGAGGGAGATAGAAGATAACCTCTCAGTTCCTCCCTGGGACCACTGAGCAGGCAGAGAACTGGTGCCATTAATCAAGCAAGGAGAAGGGGCAAGTTCTCCAAGTGGTCAGCAGTTGTGGTCTCACACAGGAGAAAAGGCCATGGTTTAGGAAACCCCATCTTCCTGAGAGCACACAGGTGCTGAAGGACAAAGCAGCCAGGTCAAATGTCAAGGATACACTAAGGTCAACAGCCTAGGCAAGACAAAGGAGAAACTCCTGCACATGCAGAGAGCAGAACAGACATATCCAGAAACATGTGAAACAGCCAGACATCAAATACTTTATTCTATATGGTCTTATTATGTGAATATCTAGAAAAGGCAAAACTATAATAACCAAAAGCATACCCCTGGTGGCTTGGGACCAGGGATTGGGGAGGGACTTGACTACACAGAGGCATGAGGAAGCTTTTTGAAGTAATGGAAATGTTCTATATTGTGAAGGTGGTAGTTACATGGCCTTGTCATTTGCCAAAGTTCATTGAACATAGATGGATTGTGTTGTATATAAATTATGTCTCAGTAGAGTTGTTGGGAAAAATTAGGCATATCGTCTGACACAGAAGTGGAATCCCTCACAAAACACCTTGATACTGAGCCTGTATCTCTGAGGACCAACAGGAGAGGCTGAGGACAAGGCATCTGGGAGATCACAGCACAGGTGCCATGCCAACTGTTGGCCTGGGATATATGTTGTATATTTATTATGTGCTGGGCACATAGGCCCCAGGTATATGATGATGATAGTGGAAAAACAAAGTTTAAGTCGGAACTCCAAATAAAGGTCTACACTCCAAGATTCTACTAGTATTCTATCATTTTATATCAAGCTTGTCAGGAAGGAGATCAACTTTTCAGATGGGAACAAATCTTGCAGAATGAGGACCATTAATCAGTGTTGCTAAGTCATGTGACTATGAGTGCACGCAGACAGGGATCTTTATCCTCAGTGAGTACTCGCTTGTTGACATACTCATTCTGCTCACTTTTTGAACATTTGATAGAGCTCAAGCATCAAAGATGCACATGTGAATGAATCTTCATTTTAAAGGGATTATTAGCAAGTGGCAGAAGACCATCTCACTACTCTGACCATAATCAAAGATGATGTGTCGACAAATGTCCTAAGAGCACATCAATGTGCTGCGGTGATCAGGAGTGTGAACTCACTTTCTTGCCAGGCTGTTGAGATTTCAGTGATGACTCTTGTTTGCTCTGGTCTCTGTTATCTGAGGCTGGGTTTTGAAAGTAAAAGGCCTCTATCCTCAAGGGAAGCAAGTTTACAACTTAGCCACCTGTGTCCAAGATCTGGGGGTAGGCAGTGAGGCAGCATAAAGGGGTAAAGTTTATGATTAGACATATTTGACATCACAAATTGGTATACTGGAAGTGAGCCAGAGCCAGATGAGGCGCCCTGTAGGATGGCTTGCCTTTTATCTGGCAGATACGGGTCGGGACATAAATGACAGTGAGAAAAAGGCTGAAAAATGCTGGTCATGTCGTTCTGGTCACATAATCATGGTGCATGACACCTACTAGGAGCTCAGTAAATATTAGTGAAATGAAAGGATAAATGTTCATTGAATCTGGAAGAATAAACTATAAAGGAAACATTGAAATCAAGGGCACTAGTTTTGAATAAGCATAAAAATCTGAACTAGGGTGGTAGTTTTAGATTCCAATTGTTACTGCAACAAATTACCACAAATATTGTGGCTTAAGACAACACATATTTACTATGTTAAAATTCCAGAGGTCAGAAGTCTAAAATCAAGGTGTTGGTAAGGCTTTATTTCTTCTGGAAGCTTCAGAAGGAATCCTTTTGCCTTTTTCAATCTTCTCCAGGTGAGCCGCATTTTTTGTTTGTTTGTGGTTCCTTCCTTTTTAATCTTCAAAGTGCTTCACTCAGACGTCTGGTTCCATGGTTACCTTCCTCTTGTCTCTAACTCCATTTCTTCCCTTTTCCAAGCACACTTGGATTACATTGGGCCCAACCAGATAATCCAGCATACTTCCTTCCATTATGAGATCCTTAATCATATCCAAAAAGTTCCTTTTGCCATATAAAGTAACATACTCAAAGGTTCCTGGAATTAGAGCAGGGACATGGCAATCTTGGGGGCTTATTATTCTGCCTACCATGGTGATACAAGTCTAAATCTCTTCCTTCACCAAAGAAATAGCCAAGGCCTAGAGGAAGTACCCTACCTCCAAAACAAACACAGGAAAGGAGGAGTATAGTAACCAACAACCTCTAACTCCATACAGATGAAATGGAAAGAACTACCAGTTAGATTTAGCATGGGAGATTCAATTCTAGAAAGATTTGGAATTCCTCCCTAAGCAGGAGGACATTTAGTGAATTTAATCCTAGGGAACACAGTAGTGCGGGTATCTTCTATAACCAAGCAGTTTACTTGAGTAAGGGTTTGCTGACATCTTCTAATAGAAGACTGCCCACATGGAAAGAAGGAAGGAGACGGACAAGGGTAGGAACCCTGGCTGCCTTTGAAAAGAAGTCACTGTAGCCAAGAATGAAAATTGAGTTGGAAGAATGCAGCTGAAGCCTGTGGATCACGTCCTAGAAACCTGTAAGAACTAGGAGGGTGTAGGTAGTTCTGCAGCAAACACTGTCATCAGTTTGAGGACCCAATAATTTTTGGACCCCTCAGTACTCATCTTAGATCCTTGGTCTCAGCTGCAAAATAAAGGTGTTGGTTAGATCATCTCCAGGGTTTCTGACAGCTCTGAACTTTTGTTTTGCTTTTTGACCTAGTTTTACAAAATAGTAGAAGTTTGCTTACTTGCCCTCATAAAGTAACACTCTAGGGAGAAAACGGAGGAAAACCTGCAGACTGGAGGTGGAGAAAGATTTCTCAGGAACAGACTGTTTCTCAGTGCCTGTGTCAGCTCTTCCCAGGAGCCTCAATGGCCACACTGCACACTGGTGTATGATTTGTGGCTTCTGAGTTAGACTGCCTGCTCTTCGTCCTCACTCTGCTCATCGGGGACCTTCACAAGCTACCCAGTTTCTCCCTGTTTCATGTTTTGGGCCTATACAATAGGAATTCTGATTTCACCTTCGCCATTAGGTTGTTGCAAGATTAAACTAGGCACATATGTGTAGGTCCTTAAAACAGTGAGTAGGACCCAATAAGTACGTCTGTAAGTATTATAATTAGGTGTTATTATTGCTGACATGGTTCCTAGATGGGGCATTGTAGCTCTACAAAGAGTATTTATTTTATATCATATTTTAATACAAAGGAGGTAATCCGGGCTTCAGATCCTAATGACATTAGGTTCCCATCTGAGATTGTTTCTGTTTTTCAATTTTCAAATTTTAGATGGAAGCACATCTATCAATGCAAATTGAAAACTTAGCTATGACATTTCTTCAAATGTAAACTACAGTGATAGTTCTCCACTTCAAAATCATCTCAACCCTGCCAATAAAACTGGCTTCTGCTGACAAGTGGAGCCCAGCAGCTCAGGAGTCTAAGGCAGGAGGATCATGAGTTCAAAGCCAGCCTCAGCAATTTAGCAAGACCTTGTGTCAAAATAAAAAGGGCTGGAAATGTGGCTTAGTGGTTAAGCACCCCTAGGCTCAATCCCTGGTTCCAAAAATAAAAGTGACCTCATCAGAGGCTCTTGGATGCTGGCATGTAATGTACACACACACACACACACACACACACACACACACACTCACACACACATAGGCACAGGCACACATACGAAATAGAAGCTGATTTGCAAAAATATCTGTGAATTAATTTTAAGTTTCATTTTGAATCTTGGTTGCTTCTTTGTTTATTTTTATGTGTGAATGTGTGCATGCCATGTTTTGTTTTTTTCTGCAGATGGCCTGGCTGTCTGTGAAAAAAATGGTCCACCCAAGGACATTGCTGACTGTTTTTAATGAGGCCAAGGTCACAGCTTCAGTTCCCATTTGGCCACTTAGCTTTGCTCATAGCCACAGGCTAGGCTGCTCCCTAATTATTACATCCAAGCTGTCTCTGTGGGCTGGGAGGGTGGCGGGTAAAGCAGATTACCAGGGCTGGTATACAACTGCAGGTCAGGTATATGGTCAACCAGAGGCCTTGGGAAATGGTAGCTATAGCCACTTACTGGCTTGACCTTCTTCATCTTCATGTGATGATTATTTACATTTCCTTGTTCCAGGTTCCTGCAGAAATCCATTTTGGGCTCTGTTTCTTGTCTCCAATAGACTAGATTATGTTAACATCCATCATGTCAACATCTGTTCTCTTTATTGTCAGTATGGAGTCCTGGAACCCAAAGAGTACCATTATTATTATTGTCTTCTGAAGTTATTTTGTTCTTGATTTCTTACATTTTTCAGTTCTTGAGTCTGCCCCCAAAAAATCTACTAATAACTTAAGACCTACTGCATACTTTAACCAGGTACCAAAACCCTCTATGTAAATTAACTCCCTTAATCTTCAAATCAGCTTATCTTCCTTTTTTCCTATGAAGACCAAGATTTAGAGCAGTTATGTTGCCAAATGTTCTCAGAAGAGTCAGGATTAGGCTGTGCATCCCACTTCCGGATCCATGCTCCTTAGCCCTGATCTACAAGACTTGCCCATGAACCCAACATGTTGGACAGAGTAGCTAGGGTGATAAGTACAGATTTGCCCTGCTTTGAATTCATACCTAATTTGGGGGATGTTCCTATATTGTACCAGTCTTTTTGGAGCAAGATCTGAAATGACCACCTTGCAAACTGTGCTAATTGGACAAGCTCTTTCAACGCCATTAGTTAAATCTTATTGCTATGCACTGTCCACTTTTGCCACTGGGAACAAGTGGACAATTGCCTAGACCTAAGAAGCTTTTGATGGTACAGAGGTGCTTGAACATATGAGCCTTGGTCACCAAATCAAACTTGTGCTTGGGGAAGTCGTTGATCCTGTTGTACTCTCTCCAAATGTCAGTGAGTACTAGACCATATTTTTAGCAGTGATTTTCAAAGGCTGAAAGGAAACCCACATCGAAGTCCAAACATTGTATTCTCACCAGCCCCTTTCCCCACGCCTTATCATAAGCATATGGTTCTAGCAGCTTAAAAATATCAGTATGGTATACATCAGTGCTTTCTTTTGAAAACTGCACCAGTATTGCCTATTTTGCTTTCCATTTTGAAATACCCAACATGTTTTGCCCATGATTCAAGCCACACATCAACATATATTGCCTGGGGATAAAAAAAAAATGAAAGAAAAGTTTGCTATTTCTCAATGTTTATTATAAAAGTAAATACAAATAAAATTGCCCCGTCTCAAGAAACAAAGGTTTTTATACCTTGATTATTAAAGCTTAATTTTTTTTAGCTCCAAATCTCTGAATACTTATAATCTTTACAAGCTGGCTCCAATATAAAATGGATTCTTTTCTAGTTTTTAAATTGGTCTGACTGATCCTTGACCTTGAACTTTCCTAAAACAGCTCCACATTTTCCATCACCCACATCTTCTGAGGAATTACTGGATTTTTGTTTTTAATTGACAATATAGAAATCGCTAAGCTCTCTTATTTTGGAATTAATATGTCTAGCCCCAGACAATTTATGTGAAATTAGCTTTATTGAATAACTTTGAGTCATTGCCTCCCCTGCTCTAGGGTTCCTAGCCTGCCAACACATGTGGATGATACACAGTCTGTGAAAATGAATACAGGTTGGCCCGTTTTTAGATTATTTTACTTACATAAAACCCAATAATCTTAAAAATACCCTTTTTTTATTAGATGTCCCTCCTTGCAGTGAAACAATGTCTACCTCAGTTCCTCTCTGCCCAAAAGAATTAAATAATGCTTTCCCTATTGCAACTAATTCCTGCTTAAAGATTATTTCCTATGCTAGGGTTTATTTCTACATGTGAATTCTATTTTCTTTACTTCTCCTTAAGCGACCAAATTTAGTTTCCTGCTTTGTAGCATTGTGTGATGTTGATCCAGGTTCTAGTTGTAGCCCATCTCATTCTTTCTCTTTTTGAAATTATCTCCATAAGTGGCATCTAACTTATTTGAGTGAATGGATTTTTTTTTTTTTTAGATTTTGTTTTGTTCAATTTCTTTATGAATTTCCTGCTAGTTCTCTGAATTCATTCATTGTTTGTTTCCCCTTTGGGGATAAATACAGAAATTTTCTTCTTTGATATTGGTATATGTTCATGTCATTCTGCTCTTAAATTGCCTTTGATCCCCCATGGCATACATGAGCCAGTCATGTTGTTCTGGGCAGCGCTTGCTGCTCCACCTTGTCTCAGAAACACCTGTCACGTGAAAACACGGCCATGAACAGCCACATCATTCTCTTCCTTCTCTGCGCTCCTTACTTATTCAGTTTTAGAGACTTATCGTCTTGTCTGCTTTGGCTGAATTTTCCAATAAAGACAATTTAGGAAACTCTGATACAGACCATCTGTAAGTTTCCTAAGATCAAAAAGATGGCTTTGAGAAGAGTTTTGACAGCTAAATTTTCCTGTGAAGATCTTTACTAAATATTAGTTTCTATGGGAGATAGGAAGATGCCCAGGACTTATGCCTTATCAAGAGAGAGTTCCCAACAAAGGGGGAAAACAGGAATAAAAGTAAGTTTCTAATCAAGGGTATGAACACTGTGACTACAGAGGATTCTTTATGGTAAGAAGGAACAGGAAATTAATTCTACCTGGGAAGACATGAGAAGGCTTTGTGAAAGAGGTGAGAATTAAAGGACAGATGGAAATTTGACTGACTTCTATAGGGAAATGAGTAAAAGAAAGTATTCCAGAAAAGGAATCAACTATGTAAGCAGTGACTCCTTTCCCTCAGTGTGCAGGTGTAGGAGTGTGTGTGCCTGAGTGTGTGTGTGTGTACATGGGCTTGCATGCACATATTTGTGTTTGAGGATGAAGGAGGAACTGTGGTGGGAAACATCTGCCTGGAGAGATTTGTTTTAGCTGTATTTTTACGGCTGTAAAAGCCACCGAAACTTATTTTCACTCTAAACATGCCAAAGAAATAAGATTGTGGAGGTAGCAGATCGGGAAATGGTGTATTTATATTTTATCACTATCTGATTAAGCACACTCTGGAAAGAGGAAAGCTTGTTATTACCTATCAGCATCTTTCTGATGGACGGTGTGTCTGCTGATCTTATCCCACCCATTTTGAGTCCGGCTCACAGAGCCATCCCTCACAGCCCTGGCCTTTCTTTGAAAGGCAAACCTGGCCTGAAATCACTGACGTTTTGAATTCAGCATTCAGAGCTTTAGAGGAATTTCTTTCTGAAGGAAAGAAAGTGTGTCAGCCCTAAACTGACAGCCCCCTGCTTTTGCTGCTGAGAAGGATACAGGTTTCTATGATAATCTGTGGCAAGGATAATTTCAGGGGAGAGAAATGATCTGTTGGGAGAAAGCCCAATTTCTCTTCCAATCTTCTTCAAGGGGAGCCTGAGAACAAGCCAGAAATTCAAAAGGTGAGGAAGAGAAACTCTTTGTGGGGAAGAGAATGTATAGGAAAATTTATAGGCACTAGAATGTTTCTGTTTGACTACTAGTTACAAAATGGCCAGAATTCTTGGCATTGTGGTTGAAGTTCAGGTCCTGGTCATCTGTATGCCTAAAGTAAGTTACATCAGAGCAAGGGTGACATTGCTGTATATCATTTCCAGATTGATATTATATATATATATATATATATATATATATATATATATATATATATAATTGCTTTTAATCTTCCTAGAATTCATAGAAGGGATTTTCATAATGGTATCACTGGGCAAGCTGTCATCAGAGAGGCTGATATAACTCTCAAGATCACACAGGTAGGAAGACACAGAGAGAAGACTGATCAAATCATCTAGCTCAGGTCCAGTGCTTTTTGCATTTCAAATTCACTTCTCTAGGGATCATTTTCTGCCTCTAAAAAGAGAAGACTACACAAAGATACCTGGAAAGAATCCTGGAAAGTTTATATTTGAGATGCTCAAATACTCCCTATTTTTCTCTTACAGCTCTAAGTTTACAAATCAAAATATGCAGAAATCATAGTCCTGAATAACTCATTGCAACCATACATCAGACTCTATGAAGAGAAAGAAATTTTAAGTGAAAAATAATGTCAATTTTCAATCAACTACTAGTATAAGATAGTCCTAAAATGATGGAAATTCAAGATCTTAATATTCACAAATGAATGTAAATAGAAATTGTGTTAATATAAATTAAAACTAATCTCTGTGAACTGGATATATTGTAATGTTCAAGCATTTTTTATGTCTGAGTAGCTTACCTCTTAGGTCTGTATCTTTGCAGTATGTAGCATGAATACTCAGATTCTTCTCATCAAAGGGGGTGAGGAGCATCTAAAAAAGCTTTATAAAACAACATGTAATAGAATAAGGTATCTTTCCTCACCTCTAAGAACTGTATTTCTTATTCTGCTTGTTTCAAAATTTGTTCTGAAAATTCCAACCTATGGTTAGTAACTTGAAAAAGACCCTATTTAGGTAGATGTACTTTTAGATTTAAGACATGACAGAATTAAAATTTATTAACATTATCATGCATATGGAAAATCTTCAGTGCAAACAAGTAGCATTAATGATGACAAATATCCCATAGGAAGGTTGCTATTTGCAGATATTTATAAGCATCCACTAAGTAAAACATTGAAAGATGGCACAGTTTTTAAAAAGCATAAACATGAACTTTTATCTTGTAAGCATATTACTTATGTGAAAATACACATCAATTAAGGTCAAGTGAGGAAAACAATTAGGACTCTTATTTAAAAATTTTTTTTTCTAAATGTGAGTGTGTCTGACTGCTTAGACAAATGAATCTTTTTTAAAAAAGAGAGATAAAGAGAGAGAGAAAATTTTTTAATATTTATTTATTTATTTTTAGCTTTTGGCAGACACAACATCTTTGTTTGTATGTGGTGCTGAGGATTGAACCCAGGCTGCACGCATGCCAGGCGAGCATGCTACCGCTTGAGCCACATCCCCAGCCCTCTTATTTAAAATTAAACAAGCTAACATTGGAGATAGAACATAGGCTGCTGATTTAGAGCACTGGTTTTCTGCCAGGACTTCCTGGGTTCAAATCTCAGCTCTTGCACTTGTTACTTGCTTTGGGGCAAGTGATTTAATCCTACCATTCTTTAGTTTCCCCCATCTGTAACATGGGAATGAAAACAGAGCTTGTCTTACAGTCTTGTTATAAGGATTCAATGAGAGGATCTGTATAATTGTAGCAAACCCTACACCCTGTGAATTAAGTATATAAGTGGGTTCACTGTCAATGTCATCTTGTGTAAAACGCAAAGACCCTGCCTGGTGCTAGGAAGCGCTCCATAAATGGTCCCTTAAAAATTTACAAGCATGTCAGCTTAGGCCCAATATCCTATTTATCAGAAGCTTATTGTCTTCTTACATTCATTTTATTCTAGCTGTCCTAAAACCCCTATTTATCAATTTCCAGAATAGACTAGAAAGCATCAATTTTGAGCACCACCAATACTCACATGGCATTTCCACCCCTGTACCTTATCCTCACTTCATGTAAATCTTTTTTTTTTTAATTTTTTTTAGTTGCCAATGGACCTTTATTTTATTTATTGATACGTGGTGCTGTGGATCGAACCCAGTGCCTCACACATGCTAGGCAAGCGCTCTACCACTGAGCCACCACCCCAGTCCCTCATGTAAATCTTTTTTCTTTGGGTAAGAGATGCCATTACTCACTAAGCTCTGAGTTCACAACTACAGGGTGGAACCCACTAATTTGTCCTTAGTTGTGAGATGTGTTATAAGTAGTTTACTATTCACAATGACTTATCTATCCAAGTTCCTCAATTTACTCTGACAACTTTGTGTAGTTTTAAGGTTTTCTCAGTAACTTCAGCCCCACTCAAGTGAGTTCCAATATGCTTCCCGCAGCAGGAAGGAAGCAAAGATGTAAAATTGTAGCAAACCCTACACCCTGTGAATTAAGTATATAAGTGGGTTCACTGATAAACAAGTGTCACCCATGTCAATGTCATCCTCTTATGTTGAAAAAAAAAGGGTAAAGTTGAGAACCCCTGTTCTAAGCAGAATGTTAACAGTGAGGTACTGCAAGGACTTTGCCAACTAGAACAGAATACACTGTCATTCAGGTTTGTTTTTTTTTTTTTTTTTTTTTTGGCCAACATGTTACAGTGAAGAGGCTCTCACGTGACAAGTATAACTCTTATGAAAAGTAGAAGAGTGTTTGGGGCAATTGTCATGTGTCTATGGCAACAAGCCCCTCTCCCCAATCCTCAGTTGCACATCTGGATTAGACTCACTTCCTGGACAACCAGCAATAAACACTCCATACAGAGAAATATATCCCAAAGTTTCTATGCTCAATTTGCTACTGTTTCAGGGATGATTCCACCCATTATTCAAATTTAAGGGTGATGACAAAGTGTGTAGTAGCAGGGCCTGTCAACAAATAAGCTAGAGATACTTCATCCAGACAAGATTCACAAAAATATGACAACAAATGACCTAAATAATTGGTGCTTAGATCTATGCAGACACTTCAGGGGCAAAGAGAGACTGAGGTAATATTTTTGTGTTACAGAGTCCATCGAATTTAGAAAACTGGCAGGTATAAGTAAAGCAGACATTTATAATTTTGAATAGTTTGCATTTAAATGAAAAATTCTTTATCTTAATAGGGTCATGACTGCCTACATTTTATATGCAGAGAGCATGCAAAATCAGGAACTACTAAATCAAATTCACCAATTTTTGTAAGTGGGCAGATGATTGGTAAATTTATTCAGTTCTGTAAAAAGATAAACGCCATCGCTAGAAGCAGGATCTTGCAATCACAAAGCATGAGAAGTCAGAGTATCACAACCCCCGTGAAAGCCATCCTCAAAGCCCAAGCAAGCAATCAAACAAACTCTGTGGGAGTGGGACCTGTAAGGAATAATTGCTGGTTAAGTGGCCTCTGTGTTATTGAACTTGGCTCCCTGAGAAATATACTGTTAGCTTAGAAAACTGACCCTGTGGTTTCAGTACTCTTCTACCTGGTGTCATCCTTAAGTCAGGCCATGGATGCTGAGCTCCAGCTGAGCTTTGTCACCAAGCCTCTCTACTTAGGCAGATAACTTGACATTTCTTCATTGAGATCACCCTGTTTCCTCAACTAGCTGCATCTACCAAGATCTGCTGGAGGATTCCCTCCTATGGTCCCAGATCCACTTATGCACACCCAGCAAACAGGATGTTACAGAGCATGTACAGTAAGCCTAAAACTGGAACATCTTCTAGTCTCTGCCCCCACCTGGAGACGCCCAGGCACATAAAACAGTTCTCTCCACCCTGTTTTTCCACTTCCCTAGAGTCAAGCCCATCTACTTATATCTTTTTTTTTTTTGGGGGGGGGGGTACCAGGAATTGAACTCAGGGATACTCTACCACTGAGCCACATCCCCAGCCCTATATTGTATTTTTATTTTAGAGACAGGGTCTCACCGAGTTGTTTAGCGCCTCACTTTTGTTTAAGCTGGCTTTGAATTATTGATCCTCCTACCCAGCCTCCCAAGCCTCTGGGATTACAGGCATGCACTACTGTGCCCAGCTTTAACATCATTTTTAAATGCACATATTATAGCTCCATTCAGAGCATTAGTCTAACATATTGAAATCACACTATTGCTTCTGCCCAGCTATCTACTTATATCTTGACCTCAAAATTGAACACTCCTATTTATATACCCTGCCCTCTTCCCCAACCTCTGCTTCTCCATCTGGGACAGACACTACCCTAAATATAAGGAAATGATACCCTTACTAGGCCTACTAAACTTGGTGCTGATTTTATTTGAAAAAAAAAATTGAGAAAATTGGCAAAATTGTTGGGATTTGCTGATGGATTAGATGTGAAAAAAAGAGTAAAACTTATATCAAATCCTCTCAGTCACTTGCTTTAATACCTTCATTAGCTTAATATTTGAACTTAGAATAAATTACAAACTTCTAGGACTAGGACAAGTTTGATATGAGTAAGATACTCAAGCACAAAACTTAAGAAAACATTCAAAATCTTAGTGATCAAGATAAATGATATTTTAAAACATGAATTGGCAAATTTTAAAACATGAATTGGCAAATATAGCTCAGGGACCAGCCATTTGTTTTTATAAATGAAGTTTTATTGAAACCAGGACCAGGACTGGGGTTAAGGTGAGTGAGGGTCATACAAATACAGAGTGGGAGCCTGCCTTTATTTAAAATCTTGAGGTTTGGTCAGCTGTTGCTTTTTTCTTAATCCTCCATAAATTTTCATTTTTTGAAATATATCTTTATTGAAATATGACATTACAACATTTTAAAATATTACATTATTATCATTTCCCTATATTACTAAAATTTTTGGTGCCCACTTAAGTTTTGTGTAGGAGGCTAGTGAAGTTTCCCCTCACTCTTGTGTTGGCCCTACCAACCCTGTGTCAAGGCCTATACTTTCCAGTTAACATGTTGCTTTTATTGTTAAAAATACAAACTGCAATCCAAGTTTTCAAAAATGTTTCAGCAACCTAAAATAAACCCAGAAAAATATGAAGTTGCTTTGCCCAGCAAAACAGAGAGAAAAGCACCTGACTTTAACATCAAAACAGGTGACAGTTCACCTTTTTATTTTCCCAATGGATCTGATCTTACTTATACACTGAGTACCCAACGAGGCACATGGATTAATAACAGCAGGAGAGCCATTTTTAGACAGAACTGATGATGCTTTCATGGAAAGGTTCCAGGCAGATTAAAGTTGTATAAGACATGATGCTTTTTGACTGCTTAAATATGTTAGGATGGTAATTTTATTTTGTGACTTCTTCAACAGAGGGAAAGGTTTTTCTTATTAACCAGGTTATCAACTGAAAGAACAAGGCAGCCTTAATATCTACTTTCATCTAATAAACTCAGGTTATTATGCTAATGTATGAAAGATCTTGGAAATCCATTAACAAACATATTTTTAAGAAGACATATGGTTTGGAGTTTGATTAACAGAATAAATATTTGTAGGTTTTCCAAGTTAACAAGAAATGTTTTCTTTCTCTTAGTCTTCCCTCTCTCTTCCCCCGCCACTTTGCCTTATGTTTTTAAGGTTTGTTGCCTTCCTTCATGGGTAAATGGATTAAGCAAGACCTATAAATTACTGACTTTCCTCTTAGTTAAGCTCTTATGTTAGACTAAGATATGTGTATCTCAGTTTCTCTGAGATTTGAGAATTGCTAATACAAACTACTGTCATTATTACAAGTGAGAATTGATTATCTGGATATTGTCAATATGATTCGGATGTCCAAATAAAGATTATTGTCTTTCTTGCCAATAATCTTTATTTGGACATATCCCCAAAGTGTCTGCCTCACCGCTGAGTTATAATCTCTGTCATCTGGCTGGATGGTTGGTATGATGAGGGTAGCCGGCCTGTTCACATAACAGCTGGACAGAGTTGTAAGGGACCATCTGGATGTATGCAAGGCCCCTTGAGGCCTAGGCTAACAACTAGCATATGTCACTTCCACTGCATTCTGTTGGCTCAAGCAAGTCATAAGATCAGCTCAGATCCAAGAGGGTGGAGAGCCAGGCCCAGTGGCACAGGCCTATAATCCCAGCTAATCCCAGTTTGAGACCAGCCTGAGCAATATAGCCAGCCCTGTCTCAAAACAACAACAACGAATATTTTATATGTATATATATATATATATATATACACACACACACACACACACACACACACACACACACATATATGATATTAAAGGGAAATAAAATCCATCTCCTTTGGGGGAGAGGGCCTGCAAAGTCACTGCTGCAAAGGGACGCTGATCTACAGAAGAGAATAACTGCAGCCAATTTGCAAACTACCAGCAGTAATCAAGTAGGACAACCGACAGGACTGTCTATGATAAAGTGGCACTTTTACCCAGAGTAGAACAGGATGAGGAGGGGATGGAGCACTATGGGAGAGAATCTGCTGTTGGTAAAACCACTTCCAAATGCAGAATGGTGAATACCCAGGTGAAAGTGGGGAAAGAGAAGCAGGTCACATGTCTTTGTGGGATAATGACCACCAACTTGCCCAGTTCTCCATGGTTTTATGAAACTGAAAGTCTAGGCTAAAGCTTTGGGGAGATTCAGGATTCATTCAAAGGTAGAAACTCCAACCTGGCTACCTGCCATCTTTAAGTTTTGATCACTAATTATTCCTAGTTGGAGGTTCTTGTCATTTTTGATCCTCATATGTATGTTTATTGTCTATAGGGATCCAGGATCTTACATGTGTCATTTAACTAAAGAACCCTGTGAGACAGTTACTGGAGCCCTTTAGCAACCATCTGGAGGCCATGGATCTGGTAACTGGTAGAACCAGGACTCTGTGAAATGCCTACTATTATTGTGCAGTATCATCCCACAGCCTTAGTCTTTTAAATTATATCTGTGGGGGTTTTTGTTTGGTTGGTTGATTTTTGTGTTTGCTTTTGTTTTTGAAAACAAGGATTGAACCCAGGGACTCTTAACCACTAAGCCATATCCCCAGACCTTTTTAAAAATATTTTTATTTACAGACAGGGTCTCACTGAGTTGCTTAAGGGCCTTATTAATTTTCTGAAGCCAGCTTCAAACTTGCAATTCTCCTGCCTCAGCCTCCTGAACTGCTGGGATTACAGGCATGTACCACCACAGTGGGCTTCATGTTTATTTTTAACACCTAAAAATATAAATACAGATGCAAAAATCAAACTCATTGGGAAATAATTCTTCTATTTCCAAAATACAAACAAAATAGAGCCTCCCATATTTCCCAGTATGTTTACATACCTATTTGAGGATATCTAGTTCAAGAGGGAGGGAAGGTAAAAGAAAAGTAAAAAAAAAAAAAAAAAGAGTCATCTGCCAAAGGTATATCCATAGACAATAAAGACAAATTCGATTTACTAAAATGTGATTTCTCACAAAACTTCTTAATGTGCTTTTGTGTGTGTTGGATAAAAGGGGGCTCATTTGGAGAAAAGAAACTTCTCTCATTTGAATGCTCTGAGAGTCTGCACCCTCCCAAGAGTTAACAGTTTCCTAATCCCACCTGTCCCATTGCCCCAAAGCTTCAGGGAGAGACAACACTAGCTTCCTGGCCACAATCCTGGATGTGAAAGGCCAGCTTTACCAGGGACTACATCTCCGACCTTAAGCTATTTCCTATTCCTCTCTGCACCTCTCTTTCTCCAGCAGTAAAATGGGATTAATAACACTCACCGAGCTATAAATATTAAATGAGATAATGCATTAAAATCAAGTTGTTCAAATACTAAGTGCTATTGATTTGTCTCCCACTGTACGTTTTTCAACAGAAACTAGCACAAAATAAAGCACAGTAAGCAAACTACCCCACAGTCCGAGCTGAGTCACTCGTTGTTATACTTTGCATTTGTGTTTTCCACCTCTATCTTCCTGCACTGCATACTTATACAACGACAAAGCCTGATGGGAAATGGAATTTAGCAGACACAAGTGCTAACCTCAGCTGCCCCTGTCTGCTGGGTAACTGTCCTTAAGGCATCCAGTGACACCATCGCTTTGAGCTTTTTCCTCCAGCTGTAAAACAGAGATGCTAAGGAGAGATGGATCACTCTCTGGAAGCCATGAGAGAGACAACCAAGGCAGAACCCTGAGCATGGTGCCTGGCTCCCCCCCCCCCATTTTGTATCCTTTGGTATTTAAAAGAGAAAGTGTGCCCATTTCCAAAATGTCCGGGTTGATGAAAAGGAAGCTTTTAACCTTTTCTCATTTGTGGGGTTTTCTGCCTCCCCCTCGTGTTTTTTTTTTTTCCAAGGTGAGTGAAATCACAGATGTCAGCTCCAAAGCACACAGAGGGGCAGCGTTTAGAACCAACAGTGGGGCGAGAGGAGAGCCCGATGTGCCAGGCAGACCTTAGGCACTCTGCCTAGTCTTTGCCCACTGAATAGAGTCCGACCATCTGCAGTGACATTCGAGCTTTTTCCTGAAGAGTGTGAACTAATTGAGAACATGTCAGCGTGTGTAAAATGCTCTGTGCTGCCTTCTGCTCCCACTTGCCTCTGCCAGAACCCATTTCAGTGGCACTGGGCTATCCATCAATCAGGTGGACGGGAGGGGTCCTTTCAGAATTCCTCCCTCCTGACAGTGAGCAGTTGACAAGGTGTGCCCTTTGGAATAGTATCTACCAGTTCCCAAAGGGTAAGTAAGCATTTTGAAAGCATTAAATTAGTGATTCTTAACCTTTGTAGGGTCGTGGGCATTTTTTAGAATCTGACAAACTTTGAATGCTCTAACTTCTGCCCTCTGAAAATTCATATACACACAGAACTTGGTGCAAAGTTTTAGAAATTTCACCAACTTCTTTCCCCTCAAATTTAGACGATAGACCCCCAAATAAGAAACCTGTCATAGAGTAGTATTTGTATCTGTAAATGTGTGGTCAGTATTGTCCACCAGTAAGCTAATGCCAAACAGCAGTCAGCAAATGAGTCCTTGTGTCTAGAGCAATTTTTTTTTTTTAATGAACTAAATAATTTGTTGATCTGTTCCCAAGGGTTAGTGGCAAAGTAGGGAAGAGAGTACGTATTAGCAAATAGCACAAATATTTTGTTTTTCATATCTTAATCACTAGACTTGGGGTAAAAGTTAAACACAAAATTGACCTTGTGGGTAAAAAAAATTAAAAAGCAACCACTTTCTAAGACAGCATGTCACCAATTAGTGTACATACATTACATAAATAGAAAACGCACACCCTCCCAGTCACTATGATCACACGGGAAAATGCTCGTATCCTTAGAAGATGAATAAGAAAAATGTTTAGGGTAAAGATGTTGTGATATCTGTAGTTTACTTTAAAATTATTCAGAATAAGTAGGGGGAGAGAGGGAGAGAGAGAGAGAGAGGAGAGAAAAAGAGAGAGAGAGAGAAAGAGAGAGAGAAAACAAGCACAGAAAATGTTAGAAATGATTGATTTTAAATACTGAAAATATGACTATTCTCAACTTTTCCTGTTTGAAATTCTTTATTATAAAATCATGAGGAACGAACACCTACACATTATTTTTAGAGAAGTGTCAGCATGCATGAGCACAATCTTTCACTTTGGGACTTTAATCAATGGACAAGCATCATTTTCCTATAGGTCAAATATATTTTTCATTGTAAATTCGAATCACATACAAAGAAGTCCATCTACTATTAACAAAAATGAGTAAATAGCAAACTTTCAATGCTGATATCATGCACCATTCTATGATTACTATTGGCATTTAAAATGTTCTCTGAGCAGTAAGCTTGGGCCATGAAGCCTGCTACAAAACAAAGTTTCAGGACTATCTTAAGAAATTCCCAATGGCCAAGTCTTCAGAGCAAGCAGTGATTGGTGGGGAGGGAAGAGCTTTCCTTCAGGATATTTCTCATGTCATTTTCCTCTAATTCTGATACAGATTTTTTAATTCCAACAACTGAAAATAGCACTGAATAAATATTCAAGAAGATGGTGTTGACTGTAATGTTGGTACCTCCTGGCTCCATTTGACAGTAATGCAGTTAGGATTTCCAGAGCACATCTTTTCCATTTCTATTACTGTGAAACTACATCTGTTTTCAATTGCACACAATTTCCGTTGTGCTATTGACAGATAACAGATAAGATATGCCCTAGGAGACCACGGCTACTGTCTGGAACCAGAATTTTCATTTAAAGGCTGAATTTCCAACATTGTCAGTCCATTATTACTTCATCAGCAAAAAATGGATGCTACCCTTAATGACAGATCTCAATTTCATCTCTGTTTTCTGTTTTACACTTTATAAGATTAGATAATTCTTGTCTTCATAAGATTAGAAGGACTCACGACATTGAAAATAGTTATTTATTTTTTAAATCATGGACTTCTTGTCCAAAGCAAAGCTAATGACTGAACTCCAGTTTTCCTTAAATAGCCTATGAGGATTAAATGGCTGTCATTTTCTGAGTAAATGTTGTGCTGCAAGGAAGATAAATTCAGAGTGTGTTTATGTTTACTTGGGGAATGCGACAAGAGTGAGACCTTAGACCAGGGAAGAACAGGCATTAAGAGCATCTGGTTTCAAGTTAGACTGCGTACATTTCATCCCAGCACTTCTCATACTACATGTATGATTTGGAGTGAGTTAGTTCACAACCCCGAATCTTTAAAATGACTATAATAGCAACTGAATATCCATAAGAGGCAAAAAATGGACCATGACCCAAAATCACCAAAAGATAAATAAGCCAATTGTTCTGATGTGATTATTACACTTTATATACACATATTGAAATATAATACTGTACCCCATAAATATATGCAATTACTATGTGACAATTAAAAATTTTAAAGGCAGCCATTTAAAATTTGTGTCCCATGCCTGTGATCCCAACAACTCAGGAGGTTGAGGCAGGAGGATCACAAATTCAAGGCCAGCCTCAATAACCTAGCAAGGCCCTAAACAACTTAGTGAGGTCTTGTCTCAAAATTTAAAAATAAATAAAAAGGGGTTGGGATGTGACTCAGTGGTAAAGCACCCCTGGGTTAAATGTCCAGCACCAGCATCAAAAATATAAATAAGAAAAACAATCGATAGATTAAAGGCAACACTAAAATAGAAAAAAATCCAATGCTCTTGAATGAGTAGGTGATTAGAAAACTGTGATACATCCATACCTTATACAAAAATTAGTTCAAATTGAATCATAGTCTTATATGAATAACACAAAATTAAAATTCCAAGGGAAAAAAAAAACAGGCAAAAATTATCAGCACCTAGGAAGAGTTGTAAGGCTTGCTACCATAAGCTGATCCATAAAAGGAAAGATTGATCCATTGAACCTCATACAAATAAAAATTTTGCTAAGTGAGAGGCTGTATTTCAAGGATGAAAGACAAATTACAGACAGAGAGAAAATATTTACAAACTACATGTCAGACAAAAGAATTATATCTTGAGGGCTGGAGTTACAGCTCAATGGTAGAGCACTTGCCTAGCACGTGTGAAGCACTGGGTTCGGTTCTCAGCACCACATATAAATAAATAAATAAATAGATAAATAAATAAATGTCCATCAACAACTATATACATATATATTTGTACATATATATATTTGTATATATGTGTATATATATATAAATTATATCTTAAATGTATAGGAAATTTAGAAAACATAACCTGTCTTCCATTTTTTATTGGTGCATTATACTTATACATAATGGTGGGATCTGTTGTTACACACTCATACATGCACCCAATGTAACAATATATTTTGGCCAAGATCATTGCAAAACATAGCTTTTTTGATATAAAAAGTCAATTGTTTTCATTGAAATTAATATCCGCAATGACAACTGGGATTTTAAATTATAAACGTGATATCCACTGTTACACTAGCGCCTCAAAATTATGCAGTACAATGGGAATAAATCTAACAAATAGGTAGAAGATCCTTAGAGTTGCAAAATTCTTTTCTTTTTTTATAATTTGTTCTAATTAGTAATACTTGGCAGTAGAATGCATTTTGACACATTGTACACAAATGGAGCACAACTTCTTCTTCCTTGGATTGAACATGGTGCAAAATCATATCCCAGTGCAGAGGGGAATGAGGGGAGGGGAGGGGATGTAGCGATAGTAAGAATGGTGGAATGATTTTTTTTAAATTCAGTTAACAAAAGCACAAATAATATGCATGAATATTTCACTGAAGAGAATCTACAAAGGACAAATAAGCACAGGCAAAGAAAAGCTCAGTATCATATACCATTAGAGAAATGTACGTAAATACCATAATGAGATGTCACTGTACCTATCAGAATAACTAAAATAAAAAACAGTGATAATACCAAATGCTGGAAAGAATACCAAAAAACTTTCTGGTGAGAATGTAAAATGGCACAGCTACTCTGGAAAAGAGGTAACAATTTCTTCTAAAACTAAAAATGGTCTTGTCATATGACCCAGAAATTGAACTTTGGAGCATACATCTAAGATAACTTGTATTTATGTAGAAACCTGTACATGAATGCTCAAAAGCAGCTTTATCAACTATAGCCCCAAACTGAAAACTATCCAGATGACCTTGAACAAGTAGGCAATTAAACAAACTGATACATCCATACCCTGGGATGCTACTAAACGATGAGTGATTTGGGGTAAGTTAATTAGCCACTCCAAATCTTTAAAGTAGTGTAATATCAATTGAATAACCATAAAAGGCAAAGAATGGACCATGACCTAGAATGCTACTGAATGGTTAAAAAGGAACCAAATGTTGATACGTGAAACAACTTGGATGAACCTCAAAGAAATCACAATGAATGGAAAAGGCCAATTTCCTTTTGGAAGAGGGCAGGTGTAGACATAAAGGGATAGTCAAGGGTGTCCTGTGATGTACTGTTGAGGACCTGGGCTGCAGTGGTGGTTAAATGAAGCTACACAGGTGATTCAATGGCATAGAGCTGCACACACAAATATAAATGAGTGCTCAGATAGCAGATGAGTGAGCTCCATAGATTGTACCAGTGTCAACTTCCTAGTCTTGTACTGTACTATGGTTATGCAAGATATTACCATTGAGAAGACTGGGCAAAGGTGCCCAGTTACATTTTTTTCAATTCCCTGTGAATCTATAATTACTAACCCTAACTCTAACCCTTTTAACTTCAAAACACAAAGAGTTTTTGTTTTATGTTTTCTAATAGCACTTGCCACTTAGGATTGCAGATGAGCATTCAGCATGGTATCTCAGGTACAGTTAATGCTCAATAAAGGTCTGCAAGAATCTTATATATTAACTGCTGCTGTTGCTATTAAATTGGAAGAACATGTCTTAGAAGATTTAACTAGAATATAAGCTCAATGACAGCAAGGATTTGGTCTGTTTTGCTCCCTGTTGTATCCTCATACCTAGAAGAATGTAGCATCTGTGAGATGTGCAGGAAGCCTGAGATGAAGAGTGACAGAGTGATTTTATGTCATGAGGCAGGATATTTGGCAAATACAGCAAAGGGAATGACATGGTGCTAACCAGGATGGAACACACATAAAGTAGCCAAAATTATAATTTGCCTAGACTGCCCATGAGAGCAAAGTTTTAGGGTAAATGCAGCTGGAGAAGATGTTGAGGATAAGTTTGAACTTTAACAAGACCCTCCATAGACTAAATTACATCTGCCTTAGAGGGGTAATTGAGAAGTTAATCGTTCTCAGGGCAAGTCCCATTGGTAGAATCCCTAGACCCTACATTGAACTATACTTTTCCAAGATGCCCAGTTGTACCATGGTCAATGCCCAGTGGAACTGTTCCTTATTGCTATGTTTTCCACTTCACTACATGGTGGTCCTGCTCCATTCAATCCTTTTACCAACTGAAAGAGATGACACTGAGTGAATTCAGCTGTCCCACCGGTGTTATAGGTCCAATTGAGCCACCAGAAGGAAAACAGGCTCTCTCAGATTAAATGACTCATGCTATAATATCTGGGCACAGGATCCCAGGGACTAAGCCAGAGAATTTTTTTTTTTAATGATACCACTCTATACTAGTCAAATAGTTTTTGCTGACCATGACCTAAACCCCAACAGTGGATCCAAGCACTTCAATTCTTTTTGCCTCATTTTTAGTTTTCTGCCTGTTTGAGCATCCTCCTTCCTTGCAACCTCTAATCCCACTACTTATAACTAGCAGGAAAACACCACTGTCTGCTGAGTATCTGTGGTGTGTCTGCATAATGACAGTCAAAATATGAAATATGAAGATGTGTTATCTATGACACCCTTGCTCAAGAAGTCTATAGTTCAAACAAAGGAGGAAAAATGACAAACACATGCAAGCAGAAACGCTGTGAAATGCTGATCTAACTCAAATAGGAGTTCAAAGAAAGGAGGTTTGATGCTGTATATCTACACATAGGAGGAAATAAGGCCCATTCAGAGTGCACATCCCAGTTACCTGGGAAGAGCATGATTAAAGAAGCAGTAGTTCATTAACAGTATCAGAAGTCAAGAGGAAAGGGACACAGATCAGTGTTGGACGGAGTAGAAGCCATTTGCCGCCAGCCTTATTATAGATGAGCATATGGGCTCATTAAAAAAATATAAGATCTGATTTAGTTTATTTATTATTAAACGTGCATTTGTTAAGCATCTAGCACTGCTATGCTAGGTGCCATGGAATCCTATAAAGTAGAATACGCATAGTCTGTGCCCTCAGAAGGATGCTCAGTGGTGGGAAAGAAAGATGAGATAAATAATACAGAAGAATGAACTAGGGAGGAAATGGGGCCGGGTGGGGGCGGCACACAGAGTGAACACAATGTGAAAGCAGCCAAGCAGTGCTTGAAACAAAAGTGACTGTGTCCCACTTTCGTAACTTACTTCTGTGATGTGAATGATTTTAGCTTCTTCTTGGCCTTGCTTGGGAACAGAAGAGCAAATGAAGGAGGGGACCAATTCTCAGTATCAGTACATTTCCAACACAAAATAATTTATTCTTGACATTTGTGACTTTTATTATCTCTCTTGCGTTTACTTACATTTTTCACTTGTGTTATTAAATATTTAAATTGACCTCAATAATATTCATTTTCTTCCTGGAAATTCTGAAGCAAAATTCAGCAAATCTAATACCTAGACTTTTCTGCATGTAAGCTAATTGTGTCAAAATCTTACAGGAATTGGGTGTTGATAACAGTGCCAATAAAATTTCTAGGATCAGTTATTAAAATGTAAATAATCAATATGTTGTATTAATGAGGATACATTTTTTAATCTAAAAATTTATAAATGTGAAAAGCTATATACTGTATATCAAAATCACTGCATTACCTGACACTTGTAATCTTTTGTTCTCTTTGGAATTCAGAATGTCTCTCTCTTAACTCTTGAATTCCATGAAAATTTTTTTAAATGTTGGCAAAAGATTTGTTATTAATAATACTACCAAAACTTAAATCATACCTTCAATATTATTAGTTTAACATGTACTTGAAATATCTAGTTCCTTTTGCTCATTAAATTTTGCTATATTTTGGGCTGGGGCTATAGCTCAATGGTAGCGTACTTGCTTTGCATATGGGAGGCACTGAGTTCGATTCTCAGCATCGCATATAAATAAATTTTAAAAAGGTCTATCAACAAAAAATATATTTTAAAAAATTTTGCTATATTTTGAAATTTTCATTGTGTAGACACAACCATGTTCTTCATATTTTTAATAGTCTTTACTACCTTCTCTTTAAACAAGAATACATAGTAAATCCAGAATCAATAAATTAATTATAAAATATGATTGCAAAATTGATGGTCAGACCATAGTTAATTCACTTAAGTATATCCTTAAACATAATACTTCATTTTCAGTAATCTGCTACTAACCTTTTCTGTCTAGATAATTTTGTGATAATAAATATTCTGGAGTATGAGGTCAACAAAAACAGAGATTTTTGCTAGTTTTGTCACAGCTAAATCCCTAAGACATAGAGGAGTGCCTGCTATATATTAAAGGTTCGATAAATATTGTCAAATAAATATTGTTAAATAAATGGATTTCCTTTGTTCAAAACTTGCTATTCGGAGTCTCCTATTGATGCTCCAAACACTGATAATGATTCTTTCTTTCTTTCTTTTTTAGCTTATTGTTTCCTTGAAACATAAACCAGCACTCTTCCTTCAAATGTTAGAAATTAATTGAAAACCTGGCACACCTTTGCTTTCAAATAAACCACATCCCAGAGCAGTCTGGTGGCCGCAGTAATAAATGAGGCCACCAGAGGGCCCCTCTCTTCCCCTCTCTTCAACACCTTAATACAAATCAACTTCAATTTGCATTGCTATTTGAATCTATGCCATTGTGAAGGTGATAAAAAGTCCCCTCCATGACCTTCAAGAGAGAAGTAATGAAAAATCATGACAACTGTGGGTGAATCTAAATAATAATTCTGGAGAGACAAAGGACAACAAAAATGGCTTCTATACTTCATTCCTGGATACTAACTCACAAGTTCAAAAAAAAAAAAAAGAAAAGAATGCATATCCAATGAGCAAAAATCTGTCATTCTGAGTTCACAACAATTGCTTGGTAGCTATTTTCTGGCTTCCATTGAAAGTAAGAGCTCATAAATAGTTATTAATATCTTTACTGTATTTGGAGTTGCATTGCCCTCTCCTCACAGGTCACTGCAAGGAAAATTCCACCATCTTGTTTCCCCAACACTTAAGAAAGCTCTGGAGCTCAGATGTCTGAATTCAATTCTCAGTTCTGCCATTTACTGGCTATGTGGCTTTGTCCAATCTCCTTCAGCCTCAGGATCCTCATGTGTTAAAGGAGACAGGGGTGGTTTTAATACTTATTACTGTATGGATTCAATGAGATATAGTATATATAAAACATTTGGTGTATATTGAGCTTTTTATAAAATTACCTATTATTACTAAAATCTGCTGGCTTGCTATAAATTATTCTTTAGTTTGTCCAGTTCCAACATTTGTTGGACTTTTCTAAAAATCACACCCTCTTATCATTCTTTCCTTAAAAGAAGTAAAGTAATAAAAATGTAATACATGCATTAGTTAGCAATGCATTTGGGGTTCATAACTAGTCAGAGGAAATCTGTGTGACTAATGCCAGAACATCACTAACAGATTGTGTTTGATTGGCATCTCAAAATTGTACATTAGTAATTTTGAGAATTGCTCAAACAATATTATAAAGTATATTAGCAACATCTGGATTTTTCTGGGGAAGGCATGAGGTAACAGTGGTAGATGGGTTATTAACTCCTAAATTAAATGAATTAACATTGGTGCTTAGTGTCCTGAGTACAGAAATAGCCTGAAGCCCTTCTTGCCTCTCTCTCTCTCCATTTATAAAATGGGAATTACTGTCTTCTATGTGGCTACTTAATAAAAAAGATTAAAGAGTTCTTTAAGAAGTGGACTTAAATAATCACTATAACTATTAATTTAGTCAGTGGAATAGGCAGCTGGGGAGCTTTGTTTTCTCACACAGAAACAGAGTTCCCATTCTGTCTAGGTGACCTTACTCATCCAGGCCACCTGGTTGGTTACATTGTAAGTAGCCACAGTCAGAGGCCATGGAAGGCACATAGCTGAATCCTGTCCTTAAGGATCTTACAACTTCTAGTATTCAGAAGAAAACTATCTGGGAAAACTGGGTACAGGATATACCCAATGTAGTTTACCAATTCTATGAGAGGCATTTAAAGAACTCCTATTTAAAAGCTTGTGCCATTTTCCCAGTAGAGTACACGAAAGAATTATTTGGGATGATAGAAGAAATTTACTAGGACCTCTTTCTATTTATTTTTATCTTTCAAAAAACAGGAAATAAATTAATCCATGTTTAATTAATGGTTCATGGTAGCAGATAGATAGACAGATGATATAAGGTGAATAAAAATTCACCTTATACCTGTTGCTTGTCCAGAATATTTCTGGTAATAGTATATGATGGATATAATTTGGAGACATTGATTGAACACAATCACATAGGTTTAATTTGTCAGCTATGGTTTAGATCTACATCCTGATATTTACCCTGGTATCCTTGCCTTACTGAGGATTCTCAAATTCTACTTTCTAATAATGTTAGAGGAGATCCCTAAGATGAGATGCCTCTTCTTACCTGTATCTGCCCTTTCACAGAATAACTTTTTCAAAAGGGCCTTATTTCACTGTAGCCAAATTGTGACTTTCAACAGGTACCTGGTGCTCCCAGGTGCTTACACTGGGTGTATTCACAGATCCTGAATACAGAAGGCTCTAATCCCCAGTACACCTGAGGAAGGAAAACATTCCAGCAAACCTGAGCTTGTGACTGACCTGCGGCCTTTCTGCTCCAGATACTCCTCTTTTTTCAACATCCTATCAAGTGAAAGTATTCACAACAAACCCCAGAATTTCAGAGTTGGGGGGCTCCTTTCAGTTCAAGCCTGGGTTCTACCTTCTCTGAATCTTCCATATCCAGAGAGCCTCCTGATCAAAGCCAGGCCCTCTAAATTACAGGAGATCCAAGATGCCAACCTATCCTTGCCAACCTTGTGTCCTTCAAATGGGACAATTCATGGGACCTGGTCAGGAGCCAAGTCAAGAAAATAGAATCTGTTGTGTCATCTCCTCCTGCCACAGCTGCCAAGCTAGGACTTGCCCAATTGACCAACTTCTGGTGTCCTACACAAATCACCTCTCACCATCCTCGTCAATAAACTTGCCTTGCTTCCCAGAGAGGCCACTCTCTTCCCAAACCCAGTTCATGACCTGAATCTACTCTTGTGATGTAACTTGCCATTACTTTCCCTTTGGGTTCCTAATATTAATAAAGATGATAATCGTGCTAATATAGAGTGCTTATTGTATCTAAGCAATGTATTAACTCATTAGTTCTCACACAGCCCTCTAAGGTAAATACTCTCATTATCCACATTTCACAGGCAGGGAACAAAAGCATGAAGAGATTAATTAATTTGCTCAAGGTCACACAGCTAAGAATCAACAAAAACAAGAAAATTAATCAAAGTAGCCTGGCCCTAAATTTCATGTGACACCACGTTTCATCCTACTTTATCTCTTTTATACCTTTATTTATTCTTATGTGGTGCTGAGGATCAAATCCAGGGCTTTGCACGTGTTGGGTGAGGGGTCTACCGCTGAGCCACAACCCAGCCCCATTCTACTTTATTTTTTATCTCACACAAATCTTTAAAAAGCAAAAAAACTGTTTCTTATCTGTTTCTAGGCAATTTCTCTTCCATTCTCATTCTGGGAACGTCTGGTCTCAAGTTTCTTTCCACTATCCCAAATATTTCCTGATAATGAAGATTATTCAAACAAAAGGTTTTTCTTCTGAATGTGAGCTTCCATGACCCTCTTCTTACTTAAGTCATTTCTACTATTTTTCTCCATTCTGATGTATCTCTTTAAAACATGCCTGTGAATTGTGTATTACTGCTTCCTGGGCTGCCAGCTTCAGCAAATTCATTAATCTTTGAGATTCCTGAAGGAATCCTTTCTGAAGGACTAGGATTGTGGGATAATTTCCCAGCAACCAGTGGTAAAGTAATTTGAATTTGTAACTCTCAGTATTCCTGTCTTTAAAAACTTATTTAATCTCTTCTCCTTTAATGTTTTAGAGAATATACTAAGTCATAATAGAAGGAGAGGGAGATGAGATTCCACGTGATTGCGAGGTAGCCAGTTTCTTTTCCTTTTAGATTTCAAGCTTGAAGCTTTTGCCCTTTCTATCTTGTCTTCTCAGTAAGTTTTGAGATATTTTCATTTTTACCCAGGAGTGTCTTTGAGATATATTTATTTTTACCCAGGAGTGTTTTGTTTACTACAAATAAATGTATTGAAAAAAGAAGAAAACATCATTTTGCACTTCATGTCATTTTTTTTAAATGAAAATCATTCAATTCATCCCTTATATGCAAAATAAGTCAAGAAGAGATAGATAAGTATTTCATGCTTTCTCTCACATGTGGAGACTTAAAAATAAAAATTTAAAAATTCATTTTAAAAAAGATAATATGAAGGTAGAAGAGGGACAATTAGGGACAAGGAAGGGAGTTGGCGAGGCATGGGGAGGAGGATGAGAGTGGGTAGCAAGGAAGGTGGACACCATCATTGCAAAACATATGCATGTGTGGAAATGTTACAATAAAGCCCATCTATCTGTACAATTAACATATGTTCATTATAATAATTTAAAAATCCCTCATCCAATCTTTCTAGTTCTAAGACATTAAAATTAATGTAAATTAAATACTGTATTGGTATTTCAATCACTGGCATATTTATTTTGGATTACATTTATGACAAAATAATGCTTTTAAATTTATTTCCATAGGTTTCATAGTGCTTGTGAGTCTTTGGTATAATTAGGCACATTGAATTGGACTTGATAGAAAGTTATGGTGATAGAAGTTACTAGTTGTTGCTGGACTTTTCTGATAATTTTTAAAAATTTTTCCTCTGTGTCTGATGCCAAACCATTGGCTAGGAAAACTACCCCTTATTTTATATTTTTTTCTGCCTATGAAATCTTTGTAGTGACTCACTTGATTATGTGATTTGCAGGTGGCAATTATATGGTAAAATGATCCATGGGCTACTATTCTTTTACTAAGTGGTCTTGGGCAACAATATTTGCCTAGTGGTCTTAGGCTGTGCAATATTTGCCTAGTTTTGATGTGTGGGGAGTGAAAGTGGCGGCCTGTATTTGGAAAAAGCATTGTACACAGTTACATCAAAACTATACTTTATATTCTGCAGAATTATTCTGAACCAGTAGCTTTCCAGAGTGGAAGAGAGACAATTTAAGGACTGGAGAATGATTTACATCACTAAAATGCTTCCAAATATGTAACTTGCTTTACTATCTGAAGAAAAATGCTTCCACATAGGTTAGATGTTTCCTTCTACTTTCAAAACAATTCTTGAATTTCAAGTGTGCAATTCCAGTATAGAATGGACAGCAGTTATGCTCAATTTAGGTGCAGTTGCCACAGGACCAACTTGGAATAATTAGGAAGGAAGCTGATTTCAAATGAATAAAGATATGAATTACAGAATATTTTCTTGGAATTAAAAGATGCAATATGTACATCTTGCCCTGCTAGAAGTCCAATTGTCATGAATAGATAGGGGTCCTGCCTTGGCGCACCAATGTCCCAGCCTGAGACCTTTCAGGATGTGTTTAATGAATTCTCTAAGATAATCCTCAAGAAATGCTGTGTACACCACAGACTGGCCTAACTAATCTCTCCTATAGCTGGCATAGCCTTTTAATCAACCACCAGGATCTGCACCTTCAAATTGGTCCAGCCCAAAATGATAGTATTTGGTGTATGATAATACACTGAGTAATAATGGCTGGTATTAAAATTGGATGGCATAATAATGGATGGTATTTAAATTACAGGGATTAAAAACAAAGCCCAATGTAAGAATGACAAGATTAATTTTTAAAGTCCCGTTAGTCTTTTCCTGAAGAAGTCATCTTCTGTTAAGTACATAGAATAAATTTGCCAAGAGGTAATAAATGGGACATCAAATTTAAAAGTTTCTGCACAGCAAAGGAAAAAAATTAGGAATACGAAGAGGGAAATGGAAGAAAATATTTGCTCTCTACTCTTCTTATAGAGGGTTAATATCTAGAATAAAGAGCTCAAGAAACTTTACAACAAAAAAAATCAAATAACCCCAATTAAAATTGGGCAAAGGAATTAAACAGACACTTCTCAGAAGAAGAAATACAACTGGTGAAGAAATACATGAGAAAATGTTCAACATTATTAGCAATTAGAGAAATGAAAATCAAAACTACTCTGGGATTTCATCTCACACCAGTCAGAATGGCAGCCATCAAGAATACAAATAATAATAACTGGGTGTGGTGGTAGATACCTGTAATCCCAGCAATCTGGTAGGCTGAGACAGGAGTTCAAAGCCAGCCTCAGCAATTTAGCAAAGCCCTAAGCAACTCAGCGAGTCCCTGTCTCTAAATAAAATATTAAAAACAGCTAGAGATATGGCCCAGTGATTGAGCACCCCTGGGTTCAATCCTCAGTAATAATAATAATAATAAATAATAATAATAATAATAATAATAATAATAAATGCTGGAGAGGAAAAGAAATAGAAAGAAAAAGAAATACTTTTACACTCTTAGTGGGACTTTAAATTACTGTAACCACTGTGGAAATCAGTATGGAGTTTCCTCGAAAGACTAGGCATGGAACCACCATATGACCCAGTTTTACCACTCCTTAGTATTTATTCTGAAGAATTAGTCGTATTACTATAGTGATTCATGCATACCCATGTTTATAGCAGCACAATTCACAATAGCCAAACTATGGAACCATCCTAGGAGTCTATCAATGGATGATTGAATAAGCAAAATATGGTATAGATACATAACGAAATTTTATTCAGTCATAAAGAAAAAAGAAATCATGTCTTTTCAGGAAATGGATAGAACTAGAGACAGTCATATTAAGAGAAGGTCAAGTGTTATATGTTTTCTCTCATATGTGGAAGGTCAGAGAGGAAAAAGGAAAAGAAAGGTGGTGGTAGATCTCCTAAAAACCAAAGGGAGATCATAGAGGAAAATACCAAGGAGTAGGAAATGGGGAGGGAAGGGGAAAGTGCTGGGGAATTATATTGGCCAAATTATATTATTGTATTGTGTGCATGTAAGAATATATAAAACAACCAAGTCCACCATTATGTACAACTATAATGCACCAATAAAAAATGTGGAAAACGTTTTTAAAAAAGAAAAATTTATAAAGAATAAATTTGCCAGATCCTCAATGGCCCATGACATCAACTGAGAACCTATTGGCTATACACATTAAGATTATTTCTTGGGGCTGGGGATGTGGCTCAAGCGGTAGCGCACTCGCCTGGCATGCGTGCGGCCCGGGTTCGATCCTCAGCACCACATACCAACAAAGATGTTGTGTCCGCCGATAACTAAAAACTAATATTAAGAATTCTCCCTCTCTCACTCTCTCTTTAAAAAAAAAAAAAAAAAGATCATTTCTTTGTCCCCATCGTTCATTATTCCCAAAGTAGCTAAAATCCCCTTAAAAGTGAATTCCCATCAGCAGCAGCAGCACATTGCCAGGACAGTGCCTCAGGATGCAATTAAAGCAAGCCTACATCAGGTGAACACCAGGAACGATCAATAGATGTGGGCAAGCCCCTGAAAATGGACAATTACCACCATGCCCTCTTTTGCAACAGGGCTACATAAAAGGAAAGTGCAGGGGTATTTTAAATGGCCTTGGCTCCCATTAGATTATCTACCTAAATTTACATGTTGCTGCGTGATGCGTATCCATATCTGCAAAACACACTTGAAAGAAAATTAAAGATGTCAACTTCTATTGACATTAAACAGTGGGAAATTTTATGTAGGCTTTCAGAACTTTCTATGCAACACAGTTTTTTTTTCTTCATAGAATCTATGTACAGGGTATTTCCTTCCATTTATTGTGTTTTATGATCCTCCACGTTTGTGAGAGAAAAAGGAAGTCAGTGGGGTACATTTTTCTCTTTCAGACCAAAAGAAGGGTTTGGGTATTTTTCCTTCCTCAAATAATTGTATAAAATATTTTTTTTAAATCCAAACTCTCAGTTGGTGATATTTTTGCTCTTCTGAAGCCCACCCTTTTCTGTTTTATCCTGTTCCTTCATGTTCTGGGGTGTTCCTGGGATATCAATCTCAACTCATAATTATTTGTCTGCCATTTAGCCACAAGGTGTAAATTTGCTAACTGAAAAGGTGTTCTCTGACAGTTCATCTCAATGTATGTCCAAAGGCTGAGCTCACTGCACTGGAAAATTTCCCCAGAGGATTATTCTGTAGAATGGGGGCCATTTGTTGAGCTGTCTGATGTATATGGAGAGAAAATAAAAGGATCTGCCAGAGAGAAGCAGGCTCATATGGCCCCTTTCAGAGCCAAGAGAGAAATCAAAGGATAATTTCCTGTCTACTTTAGTTACCAAGCATGATTTTGGGAACCAGGTCCTAGAGATATTTTCTTATTAGTGTTTTTAAAGATATCACCTAAACAGAGCCCCAAATCAGGGAATTTGGGCAAACTTAGAGATGCCCACAGGCTGTACTCAGAGATTACCACCAACTCTCTCTCTCTCTCTCTCTCTCTATATATATATATATATATATAGAGAGAGAGAGAGAGAGAGAGAGAGAGTAGTGTTCCAAAGTCCAAAACCACATATCTATAAAAATCAATATTATTAAATATTTAATTGAATGTCTACAAAATACCTAATATTAACTTCATTATCTAATTTACTTTTCTTAAAAATTACATGTGAATTCAAATCTGCATTCAATTTTCTCACTTTCCAAGATTTTGAACACACTAATCATAAAAAAATTACATATGGCCAATAATTTGAAATTCAAAATGTTAAGAACCCTCTTCATTTTTTACACAGGAATGTCTATTTCAGGGGGTATATGGAAGCATTTAGAGTTCTTTATTTGATGCATGTGGTAAAACCTAAAAAAACAAGAGTCTACAGCTCATGAAGGTTCTAAAACAGTTCTGCACCTATCACCTCTTCTTTGTGTGTATGATTATTCCTGCAGATGCATATCTGCTCAGATTCTAATAGGGAGGACCAGAAGGCAAGGTGGGGTGAGGGAGGTTCTGCTTTGCTGTTGCTGTAAGCACCCATAATTGAGGTGAAGTGACAGGGCAGGGGTCTAAGTCACCTGTGTATCACTGGAGAAATCACAGGATGGTGTCCAGTTCTGCTTAAGACCAGGAGTCCACAGAGATGGAGAAGCTCAGCCATCAACTGGGTCATGTGGGAATTCTAGTGTCTCCTTGTCTAAACTGCGTTCTTTCTAATAGGTGATCGGAGCCTCATGTGCCCTCGTGTTCTAGCCAGCCTTTCCCAACTAAACAGAGCTTCATTTTAGAATAGAAAATTGGAAGTAGAGAGAACACGAGAAAAAGTAGATTATCTGACTTCCATGTATATTTGATCCTGGTCTTTAATTCAGCAGCCTAACTTCTTCAGGTCTTGTTTTATTAATGATATATGGGATAATGAATACTGACTCCCTCCAAAGATGGAAAGTGACCCTTCCATGTAATCCCATTCCCTCTAACAATAACCACTAACAATATTTTTTGCAGATTTTTTCCTTTACATATAATAAAGTATTAATAATTTATCCTATGATGTGATATGGTAATGAATAAAGTTTTTAAAATAAATTTTCATTTAACAATATTTCTTAGATATTACCCATTTCTGTACCTGCAAATTCACCTCATTCACTTTGATGATCACATGGTATTCCACTACAAATCTGGGCTGTGATTTACTTAAGTGGCCTTTATTGCTAGACATTTGAGTTGGCCATTCAACTTTAACCTTTCAAGAGAATGGATGACGTACCTGAATATGCCACTGTATATCATCTACAAACATAAACGCTTTGCCCCCTGTTTTGTCTTAATTCATCCCAGAGCAGCAAAAAATCAAATCTTTCTCTATAATGACACTTATTATTAAATGTAAATTCTATATGTAATTTGTCTTTTATTTATTTATTTGTCTTTTGTTTTTGCCTTTTCCTCTTATGCAGTCATCTACAGCCAGGGACAAGGATGAACCAGCTCTACCGGTAGGGACCAGTGGCCCTGTCTGCCTGTCCTGTGCCTGTGGAGAGCGTCGGGCTGGGGTGGGAGGAAATCAAACTGTATGGTCAGCAAATCATCCTCTCCCTTGGAATACATATATGGTTTAATCCACTGGGTCAAGTGTACACTCCGTCCTACAATGAGTAACAACTGAATTGTGACATTTGCTGACAATTATTTTTGGTCCTAGGTTTTGAAAGTTTGAATTCTCTCTACCATTGGGCATGAACTTTTTCATGAAAAAGTTGAAAGAGAAATTTCCAAACTACATTCCAAGGGATGTTGAGTTGATATTTGGTGGGGGCCAGCGTGGAATCTAATGCTTGATAAGTGTCTTGTGTGTCGCATGCACATACTTTTTAATTTAAAATTTCTTTTGGTCTCATCAAAAGAAATGCTGCATGAAACTTATGTATTCAATATATACATAATGCCTGAAAGAATGTTTTAAGTTCTTGTGTAGATAGAATTCTGTTCTGTTGACGGATGCCCACAACAGAATTCTTCCAGTTTCCCAGAATAAAGACCACGGTAACAATAGTTATGAGAGATAATTAGCAACAGACACAATTTCCAGTCCCCGTCCAATTAACATATCCTACTTTGTATTGTGCCTCCTGGCAAGGAGAAGACCTCTGAGTCCTTGTGTTTAAATATCAGTGGTTACATTTCAACTTTATTGAAGTCTCCTAACCTTAATACATGTTAAGATATATACTGAGGTATATATATTAATATCATAAACCTTAATCATCTGAACCCTCTATAACTTAATAGTTAATCAACACATTTAAAAGTGTTACAGATTTTCAAGGCTAAAATGACCAGTAATGAAAATATCTATGTCCCTCTCCTTCTTCCCTTAATGCTCAAAGCAGAGACATAAGATACTTATTGAGAGCCCAGAGGATTCTAGATCCAGTCCCAGGTTACAGGCACAAACCTCAATATCTTCCATTGAGGAGTTCATAATCTCTTTCACCATTTAGGCACCTCTGATTCTTCTCTGAACCCTATTGAGTTGGAAATATAATTTTAATAGAAAAAGCAAGTATAATAAATCAGATGTCTACATGTACCTAACATTGAGATTTTATCCATATTTCAAGCTCACTACAGGTTTCATATTTACCACCAAATGTTTGGACCCATGATCATTAATAAATATTTAACAAAATAAGGGACATGTTGGCAACAGTTTGGAAACACTACCAAAGTTAGCAGATCTCATTAATGGAAGACTTAGTGGTCTAATGTGTGTCTTGAAACTCTAAAGATGAGTTGGTTTAGCATTTTCTAAATATACTTAATTATGGTGTCTCTTATGAAAAATTTCTTAGAAAGCCCCCTTGAAGGTTTGGAGTATGGTCAAATATTTTGGAAAACCCTACAATGTGGAAGGTTGAAAGACTGTATTGAAAATAATATTTTGTTTTTATTTGACTCCAGAAAAATTCCATATCAAGCTTTTGGACCAAAATTTCAATAAAAAGTTAATTCATTTATATTATAATACCTCCCTCCCCCTTAAATCTGTCTATCTATAAAGCTTAGCTGCCTCTGAGCATCTTCTCCTGTGATAAGCAGCACAAAATCCATCAAGAGGAAGAAAGTAGTTTCTCTTCAAGAAAAAAAAATCTGTCAAAATATAGTGAATTTGTGGTGAGATTTTTTTTAGTCTATTTGCTTTTGTAGATAAAAGAAAAAGAGTGTACTGGTAAACTCATCTCTAGAAGCTCATTCGTCCTCTCACATCTCAGATCCATTATTTGGGCAAAGAATCGCAACTAGTATGAGTTTGTGTAAAGAAAGAACCCTCTCTCCTCCTTGGAAGCCAGGAGGATTCTCCAGGGATCCAGGGTAGAAGGCCATGTCTGTTCAGCTTTCAGTAACACAAAGCATAGTGCTTTCTAAATTAGAGCTGTGGTCCCCAGGGTTGAGACAAGGTCTCCCCAGAGACATGCAAGCTGATCCTTTGGGGATCAAGGATAAAGATATTAGCATCGTCTTCATATACTTTCTGTATCATTCTTCTTAGTTTAAAAATAAAACATTGTATATGCTCATAATTCAGTGTGTATCTATATTGATAGGGATATTAATGTGAACATTGATATCAATATAGACTTATTATATAACTATAGTTTATTAATATGGACATTGATGTTGATATACACTCAAGAATTTTACCAATGGCATGCACCAATCCAAAATTTTAGAGACAACCCACTTCTTTAGTACCTGAAAAAAACAGACTTGAAACCCACCCCGCTGTCTGTCATTTGTTGTCTGTGTGACTTGGACATTCATTGCACTTCTCTAAGAAGGTTTCCTCCTCCATTTAGGACCAAGACTAATAGGATCTACTTCATGGGGCTAACTTTGAGAATGAGATAAGCAAATGATGTGTTGCATGTAGCACGTTGCCTTGCATTAACTAAGCTCTAAAACAACTGGAAGCAATTAAGTCTTTTAATAGGAGAGGTTGTGAGAAAGCTATCCCCTCAGGAGGTTAGAAATGTGCTCTCAAAATCTTTGGTTGAATGACATATGATCATGTAATAGAAATGGGTGTCCACCAGGCCAGGTGAGGGTCTTATCTATAATGCACTTCTGAGAACTAACAGTATCTTTGGTTTCTCTGCTCAGGCTAAGCCGCGCTTACAGCGAGGTGGAAGTTCTGCTTCCCTCCACAACAGTCTCATGAGGAATAGCATCTTCCAGCTCATGATACACACCCTGGACCCTCTGGCAGAAGGTAAACATCAGGCTTTGGTGTGGGAACTTGTGGTGGGGGAAAGAGGATATCAAAGGATTTTCTTCACAAAACATATTGACGCCTGTCAAACTCCTCTTGGTTAGCATCTACCAGAGGAAGCCTTGCCCTCTGATGTGCTTTATGTGCCACAACTCAGTTCATGGTGGGTGGCTTTGTACCAGGAGGAAGATGTAAGTTCCATGTGCTGTTTCTGTCTTTTGATACCTCCAGGATGAATACAGTTTATTATGAGGCAGAGGACACAAAGGTTTCCCTCCCATCCAGCTACAGTAGCAGTTTTCCTTTATCATCCTAAGTTTCAAAACAGAATTGTTCATGCAGAGAAGTTGTGTGCCTTAAAAAGGAGAGCGAAAAAGAACTCCAGGATTTAGGAGGGCCTTGAGTAATTTGAAGAGTTATGTTCACAGCAGAATATTGATATTGTACTGATTTGGGGGGCGGGGAGTTGAAGGTGGGGTGGGGGGAGAGTAAGCATCTAAACATCTGAAGATCTTTAAGCTAACTGATAAGGAACAGTCATTGGAGACCCAAAGAGCTTGGGTCACCTCCCAGGATAATTGTAAATACCATCACAAAAAATCCAGTGTGGATTTTCACAGGTTTGCTTGGTGCAATGAAGCCAAACACATCATGTTTCTTCAGTTGCATTTCAGTTTCCTAAACAATTCATTTTTCCACTAGATAAATATCTGATGTGTCAAATAAATATCAGAGTTTTGCCAGTAGCAAGAAGTTCTGATATAACCAAGTCTGTTCTGCTTCACCCCGAACCTTGCAATGAGGCATAGTGTTACACAGGCACTAATAGGGATCCTGGGAAAAAATATGGCCTGAGAAACAGGTATGTGTACAGAACACACCGGCTCCAGTTGCCAGTCCTACCACATTCATCAGAGACCTCAAACAGTATCAAGCTTTGCTAAGTAATTTCAAGGTCACAGGCAACCAAGAGTCTCACAGGATGTTAAGAAAATTCTGGAACTCCAAAAACCAATTCCCTGGTCCTACCTTTTCTCAGAGGACACACACCTATCCCCCAGAAGAATAGGTCCACAAGGTCACCTCCCTCTGCAGAGCATGGAGCATTTCTGTTATGAAGCCTCTCCCTGTTACACCCCAAAGTGTTAAGCAGCTGATGAGGAGTCCCCCAGTACACCCTGCTGCATAGATTTCATTACTGTTTGCAAGTGATAATCCTTCCTTGGAGCATCCTAAATACCATTACTCTATTAACCCAGAGGTCTATTAACCCAGATGGGGGATTTAGACCTGCTCACTAGCCTTCTTCTTTCTCTTGAGTACAATCACAGAGGAAAGAGGAAAGGAATTGCAGACCAACTTCCATAAAGCAGTCTTTGCGTGACTTTGGGCTAGGCAGGATCCCTCTAGAACCTTGCTTCTTCATCTGCAGCAATATTTCTCATTGTCGGGCACTTTACAGTTAATAAAGCATTTTCATACTTGTAAACTTGTGCTTCACGCTGCCTAGCTAACATTATTCTCCTTTCATGAAATACTGGGCCTCCACCCACCCCCGCACAGGCTCAAGTTTTTCTCCTGCGCAACCTGTGCCTACACTTTCTTCCAAGCCATCCTCACCGCTTCCCCCAGAGGCTACCTAGCAGGTCTTCACTTCTTCTGTTGCCTCCATCTACACACAGTTTCCACACAGCAGCCCAAGTCATCTTAAAAAGTAAATTGGATTATGTCCACTCCGGTTTATAATCTTCAGCGGTTATCGGGGCTCTTAGGAAAACTATGAAACCCCAGCCACGGTCTACATGATCTGTCTTTTGTTCCAAACTCAGTTGGGCCCACTTTGTTTTAACCACAAGGGGCTTGCCATCTTCAGACAGACACCTCTTCTAGGCCTCGGGATCTTTACAGTCATCTGTTCCCACCACCAGGGCACTTTTCCCTCCCTCCACCCCCTCCCATTTCCTCCAGCTGTACTTCTTCCATTATTCCTGATCATCCGGTATAAATCAAGGCCCCAACCCTCTCCTCTCAGTGCACTCTTTAGTTTACCTGATCACACACTTTAGCATTGTGTGGTTATGTCTTTTGTTGCCTGGCTGCCAGGATACCATAAGTTTGCTGAGAGCCGGGGCTCTCTATTATTCACCAGTTGTCACCAGATCCTAGCAGAGTGCGTAGTAGCTGCTAAGGCTACAAACCTAGCCAAAGTCATGACATTGAACTGATAGCCACATGCTTCTGAAGCCTGTAAAGCCATACCTTAAAACTGTAGGTGAATTATTTCCTAGTTATTTTGAGCTACCATCTTCTCTACCCCCATTTTCTTCTACCCCCATTGTTGAGAGAAGAGAGGAATCATTTTATCTGCCCCCAACTCAATCAAGAGCAAGTGACTGTTTATTTGGGGACAAGGCAGTGTTATGTAGTAATTAAGAGGAAAGACTCAAGTCCGCACTCTGGATTCATATCCCAGTTTTGCATTTACTAGTTGCATGACCTTGAACAAGTCACTTCACCTCTCTGTACCTCAGCTTCCTCATCTGTAAAACCAGGATGATACATATCAATATCTGCACTGTAGGGTTACTATAAGGATTATAGGAGTGAATATGTACACAGCTTTTAACATGTTGCCTAGTATATAAGTACGATAAACCGGCTTGGAATTATTTTACTTCATTATTTTGAAAAGTGATATTTTTTTTAAATTTTATAATATTCAAAAATTATAGTGAAAAAAATGCCTTCCTCCTCCATCAACACCCAACCCCAATTTTCTTCGTTTCTCAATTATCTCCTGAAGAAACTACTGTTATATCAATTGTTATCAATTTCTTGGGACTCTTTCCAGAGATATGCTATCATATATAACTGTGTGTGTGTGTATGTGTGTGTGTGTCCCCTTGCCCACAGGTCTGGGCCATCTATATTTCTCTTTTTGTTTAGAGGAATTCAGTTTGTGATAGGGCTTGTTTGTATTTTTCCTGTGTAGAGGGGAGGTTATGTTTTGTTTCTGTGAGATAAGAGGAAGTCAATCTGGGTTGTCTCGAAGTAGGGCCCTCAGTTATTTTCCAAAACACCTGGTCCTTGTGGAGCTATGCTGCAATTAAGCTGTTTATTCCTGCCGTGGTGAGCTGTGCCTCCAGAATCTGAGCTCCTATTTTCAAGGTGAACCCTCTCCCTGAAAGACATGGAGGGCTCCAGTCGTGAGAGTCTGAGAGATGCTGAGAGCTCTAATCAGTTCTGGACCTGAGTGATTAGAAAATATGGAAAGCACTTGAGTGCTTTAAAATTGCTCCATAGCACACAGCCAAGAAAACAGATTGCTCTGGTATTTTTCCCCCAAAATTCACAATCATTTTCCATTCCAAGAACAGCCAAAAAAACATTAACCCACAGCTCTCAGAAATAGTCATCTCTCTTTTAGTTTGCATCAAACCACTTGAATTCACACATCCTTGTGCCAAAATGCTACCTTTGAGTACCATAGAGCTTACAGGTTACAGCACCATGTTGACTCCAGGAACATTACAGTAGCTTCCCTACTGTGCCCAAAGACAGTCCACTGATGTTTCTGACATTCCTCTGAGTAATGCGTAGGCACCACTGGTATCAGCGAGCAGTCACAAAGGGACATATTCAACTGCATTTGAAAACATCATCTAGGACAGATGGCCTAGGAAAACACATTTCCCTTTGTCTCATCTCTGCAACTCAGGTATTTTTTGTCTTCTAAAATTCAGTGATTGAGTCCTTGCTAAAAGCTTTCATTAATGGTTGTTGGTTCAGCCTCTGAGTCTGAGGCCCAAGATCCAGCAGTGTTTGTGTTTCACTCATTTTTGAAACGTCACAAAGCACCCAACATTCAGTGGCTTAAAACCACTACCACGTCATTATTGCTCATGATTTTGTGCATCAGAAATTTGGACAGGGATCAGGTGGTTGATTTTCCTGTTCTATGTGGTATTGGTGGAGGTCATTTGGTGGTATCCAGCTGGTGGATAAGTAGGTTAGAAGGTCCAAGAGTGTCTCACTCACATGCCTGGCACCTTTAAAAGTACAACTGGAAGGCTGGGTTTAGCTGGGTACCCACATAGCCAGACTTCTTACTTGTTAGCTAAGTGGTCCAAGAACAAATCTTCCTGGAGGCCTAGGCAACAGGTACAAGGTTTGCATGACCCAGACTGGGAAGTCCCAGAACATCACTTCTACTACATTCCCCATCAGTCAAGCAGTCACTAAGGCCAGCCTGGACCCAAGGAAAGATTTGCATCTCTACCTGCTCAATGAGAGGAATACAAAGAATTTGAAGCCACTTTAATTCAACCCAGACCTTTTTGGGGATCCACACCATGGATTGTGCATTGTTGTTTGACATGCCCTGGGCAGTCCACACTGTGTGGAAGGAATATGGCAGTCAGTCTGCCAAGCAAAGCTGAGCGGTGCCTTTTCAGGGACACAAAATTCTGAAAGGGACATTTTCATGAAAAAAGAAGGAATCTGCCTACAGCTTTTAAGAATGGTTGGAATAAAGATATTGGAATAAAGATATTACTTATATTCATAAGTAAGCCTTGGGGAACTAGATTTATCAGTCTTTGAGATTACACCATGATTCTCTGTATTGATCTTTCTAAAAACATCACTGTCCTGTGCTGATTTTAACATTTTCTCTGAACAAACCATCATGCTTTCCTAGGTATACATCTTTATGAACCTAAAACAAAGATGCTGGATGTGGCACTCTGGGAGTCAAGCAGCCTCTCCTGTCAATTTGTCTCATTTTAAAACACTAACATTTGCAGGGTGCTTACTGGCAGGCCAGGCACTCTGCTGAGTGCTGCATATTAACCAACTTATCCTTAGCCCTGTCCACTCCATCATTCACAGGAGGACACCGACATATTCAGAGTCTGTGTCTTACCTCACTACTGAGGCACAGGAAGCCTGGCAGAGCTTGGCTTGAACTGATGTCTGCCTGACTCTAAGTTGTGCTGGTGCTTCTTATACTCTTGTGCCTCCTGGTACAGCCTCATGTCCAGCTCAGTGTTCCTTGCATTCTTGGTGTTGACAATGACCTAAATCCCACACACCTCAACCTATCCCTGGACCAGTTATGCATGACTCAATCCAAAAAGGTGTGGGTTCCCCACTGTAATCCCTACACAGAAAAAGGAACCCATAACCAGTTCTACTCTGAAAGGGTTTAATGACCTAATGATGACAACAGAGAGATTGAGGTGGGGACATTTGGTCCCTCTCAGCATGTGCTCTAGAGTCAGAGTGCCTGGGTTCACGTCAGGCCTCCGTCTCTTGCCCTGAGATCTTGAGCTTTTCAGCCTCGTGGACCTTGATTTTCCACTTGTAAAACTGGATACTTATAGCAACACTGTTATAAGCATGATTGCTGTCACTCCAGCTTGTATGTCCTGGTTTCTTCATTCATAAAGGGGGAAAAGATAGTTCCACTCTCCTAAGTTTAGGATGAGGATTCAATGCATTAATACCCCAAAAGCATGTAGAGAGAACCCCGTGACTATTGGCACTTATTTTTCAGTTAAAATGATATTCTGTGTCATTTACCAGAATCCAACTGGCTTAATTTAGTAGTTTTTTAGAGCTTAATTATCCTTCTTCAACCAGAGTCCTGGAGTAAGCAGTCCAAGGCTCTGCCATCAGAAACCCAGTCGCCTTCTGCTTTTTCCATTTTTCCATCCACAGCGTGTGTCCCTTATCTTCATCCTTGTAGGTGGCAGCTAGTCCCCTCTCCACACTCCCCAGCATCCAGCATCTGTAATCTGACAGGAGGAAGGGGAAGGGGAGGACAGAGAAGTTCTGTTTTTAATCAGAAGACCATCAGGATTCCTGGAAGTAGACTTCCACTTACATCATATGACATAGAACAACACTATGTGACCACCCCAGCTTCCAAAAGAGACAGAAGCAGGCACACCGCCTCCGCACATAGAAACCAGGCTGTGCTTGGTTAGGGAGAAGGGAGGGTGGACGTTCGGAAAGCAGCCCCAGTGTCTATCGCCTTGATATTATCATAGGGAGATTTCACTCCAGTTTCTCTTGTCGCTGTTGTTACCACTCCTACTTATGAAGACGTTTGCTTCCTTTGTCAGAGAGAGTAGAAAAATCTCTCCTCTCCCCAGGTTTGAAGCAAGAGGAGAAAACATGCTGGGAATAAAGATGCTTAGGATTGGCCTTTTGCAACAAAGATAAGCATAGGAGAAAATGGGGGAACGTCCCTCTCTCCAGCCTGCAAGCCCTGCTAGTGCTGTTTCACTAGCCAGAGTTCAGGGAAGGGAACACTGCACCATGTTGGTGCTCCTGAAAGCCCCTGCAACCCAGGCCCTGCTCCCTAGACTGGGAACTGGTAGCTTATGAGGCAGATGACCATCTATCCCAGAGACCTCAGAGTAAGGGGTACCACAGTCTTCTCTGGTGATCTGTCACCTTAAGAAAAAAAATAGAGATAATATTTGCCTAGTGAGCTATCATGGAGCTCAAGGCTTATTTACCGACAGGGCTGAGAAAGTTTAGGACAGCAGCAGGTCCCCCATGTAATTCCTCACAGGGAATTCTCTTGAGGCTCTTTTTCCTGACAAACCTTCAGAACCCTGTAATAAGATGTCTTAAAAGGACACTAGCCTCATATTACAATGCCTGCCTTATTTGCCATTAAAAAGGCAGGCAAATTTCCCCACGGTAATTTCACATCATCAGAGCTAATCTCTGTGCTTCCCAGCCAACACACTGTCACCTTCCCTCAAAGCAGTTGGGGAGCTTCCCAGGACAGCTTTCTTCCCTCTCTGAAGTGACTGTGACATTCTGATGTCATCCTTCTCCTGGCTATCAGTCTGGTTCAGGCAATGGGAAGAAAGCAGGTAGCCTCAGTGACCTCGATTCTCCAATGTCTTAATTGGAAAAGCCTCACAAATGAGTAGCAAATACCTATTTTCTTTACCACCTTCCACGGTCCCTAGATCATGGATTTTCATTTTTATTTATTTTTAACAGCAGGGCCCTTTTGTTCAAAGGAACTTCCACGGAGAAGAGTGAACACTTAATTTAAATGTTTAGCACTACGAGGAGTTTACTCATATCAGGTCCTTTTATCAGTGTGCCTAATTCAATAGCCTTCCTATAGATCAGCAATCACAAATTGAAAGAAAGAGTACACTCACAAATGTGACAGAGCCCCAAAGTACCTAGGACTTTTATGCAAAAATGATTACCATCATCATCCTTTCTGATAAACATAAAAGAAGAGCTGAATAAATGTTAATACATAACCAAGATAGCCATAGTTCTCAAATTAAACTCTAGGCACAATGTAATCCTAATTGAACTTCCAAAAGATATTATTTTGGAACTTCATAATTTGATGTGTAAATTGATGAAGAATAAGATGAGCAAAGACATTTTTGATAAAGAGTAAAAAAGGAAGGTATGCCCCACCAGACAGCGAGTCAGCATAAATCAGCACCTTTGGGATGTTCTGGTTGAAGCATTAGAGAAGAAGGAGGAGAGGCTAGACCAGAGGCAGCCAGGGTCGTCCCTGAGGTGGCTTGAGGGGCCTGGAGGATGTGTGGACTGCTCTTGTTGAAACATGGTGGGCAGGGGAGGGAGGAGCTCCCCAGAGTAGCAGAATCGTCCATTTGAAGGTCAAGGCCTCACTCCTGAAGCAGTGGAGGCACACATTTACAGGTGTGACCTCACATCATGACAAGGGGCCTGGTGGGCGTCCAGAGCAAGCATGGTAACTGGCACAGAATAAGCACTCAATGCAGGTGAGCTCGGCTTGCCAGATCCTGAGGAAATCCACACAAATTGTGTGTGAACCCCGAGGAAGGACCATGGGGGAAGTGTTCCTGGAGACAGTGCACCTTAAGAGTGGGTTCTCAAAGAAGGTGAGCAATGTGGGCAGCAGAGGAGCTGGCTGGCTCAGGACCACTCAAACCTATGGATTGTTGCCCATCCCCCAAACCAGGGCTCCTTTGCCATAAGCTGGCATGTGGCTATGTGCCCACTGTGCAAACATTCGAATGGTCCCTCCTGTTGAGGGGTGCTGGGGATGTGTGTGTGTGTGTGTGTGTGTGTGTGTGTGTGTGTGTGTGTGTGTGTGTCCCCATGTGTGATTTAGGTGTAGGAAGCTAGGGGCTAAGAGATGGTGAAAAAAACAAACAAACAGGGAGTAGAACTGTGAGTACCTCTCAGCACCACATAGTGATCACCTATGTGATTCTCTCAACAATGTCTGTGGGAATTCATATGCGATTGACCTCTGAGGAAACTGAGGTTCCAAGAGGTGGCATGACCAACTCACAGTCCCCAGCTGCAGGGTTTGACTTCAAAGCTAGAATGCCCCCGCCCACAGAGGACTCTGATCTAGAGCCACATATGCCCATCTGCTGTACACAGAACCATATGTCTCTCTATTCTGTAAAGTCATTCTAGTTCTGTAACATATACATTTAACGTCAACATGGAGCTGACACTAAGATTAAACTTTCACTTGTGTGCTGTTTTTTTTTTCTCTCACCAAACACTAGAGCTTGTTATTTCTCCCAGTTTCTATTTTACCAAAAAAAAAAAAAATGCTTAAAATGAGCTTTCCTACATTTTCATTTGATCCCACAGAAAACCATTTCATGCCTGATTCATTCAAAATGTAGAGAAGTTGTCCCTGAAAAGCAATATTGGAACCTTTCTTTCTGTCCCAAGTTGTACATCAGTTTAAATTAGCAAGAAAGATGTTTGCGTTCAGACTCAGCCCAGTAAGTGAATAGGAAACAGGAGAGAAAATCTTCATGGGAGAAGGAAAAAAAATCCAATCTACTGGCCACAGTTTAATAAGGTGACAGTAGTAGAAATCCCTGGATAGAGGAAAGTGGGCTATTAATGCCTCTCACAGAGCAAACACAAGACAGGTTTAAAAGCTCCTCTCTGTAGGGAATAGTAGCGCATTATTCCCATATTTGAACACCAAAGATGGTTGAAATTGAATCTGCCTTAGTTATAAATAAATATCATTTGGGACATAAAGAAATGTGAATAGTTTTACTGAAATAAATGCTTTTGAGCATGGGAATGAAAAAGACAATGAAGCATCCATAAAATTATGGTTTTGCGTTTGTTCTCTGGCACTTACCTTCAAAAAGTACTTTCTTCAGAAGGAAGGACTCAGTCCCCAGAGATGAAAGGCAACTGTCACAGACATCATTCAATCTGTAGGAGACCAAAGAATTAGGGCAATCCTGCAGGTGAAAAAGCACTTCATGTTACCCAAAACGACCCATTCAAAATTTAGATACATGAATATCATCTGTGATATGGAATATTCATGGTGTTTTCTTCCATGAATATGAAAGGCATTTAAATGAAAGAGATTTCTGATCATCTACTAAATGGCAGGGCCTCACTTACTGAACTGCAGGTCAAATGATTTGCATTCAGCAAGTCACACAGCTCTTCCTAGTTGGCTTTTCTCTTCTTTTCTTTTCTTTTTAATATTTATTTTTTAATTGTAGTTGGACACAATATTTTATTTATTTTTAATGTGGTGCTGAGGATTGAACCCAGGGCCTCGCACATGCTAGATGAATGCTCTACTGCAGAGCCACAATCCCAGCCCCTTCCTAGTTGGCTTTTCCATCTGGGGTTTGCACAGAGCAATGCATCAGCTCCGGATGCAGAACACATTGTAAACACAATGTTCAAGTGGCTGTCAGGGGACCGTTTCTCTCCTGACCTCACATGATCAGGTTTACCATATCAGGGCTCTTCACTTCAGCTGTTAAAACAAAAACTCCCCCCAACACACACACACACAGTTCTTTACAGGTTGTTTTGAACTTATTTTATGCATGTGCACACACATGCATTTGCAAATAGTCAAACAGCATTGTTGTTTATATAAAGCTGTTGTTTATAGAGGTCTACATCAGATTGCTTTGTATGTGTGTGATATGCATTCACATATCCACCTACTTATTTACAAAACACTTTACCATTGCAGGCCTTCATGAGAGGCAAACCCACTGGTAATGGTTCTTTATAAACCTCCACTATAGACAAGTTTCTGGGGCAACATCAACCAGTGCTTGCCCCAAACTTGTTAACTTGTAAGAAAATAGTTTAAATGCTGTAGCTGAATTTAACCTTTAGCAATGCAGTTGTAGTACCTATGCAGCTGCTTCTCTTTGTCACTTCTCAGAGTGGTAGCACTTAAGCCCAAGTAGTGAATGTGGGTTTGCTGTAACTTTAAGGCCTCAAGTCCCCAACAATCATCATTGGCTAAATCCCATAATGAATCTAAATCCCATAGTGAATCAATCTCATGTCAGAAAACTATTTAGGATGAAAATTCTCCTCTGCCATTTCTGAAATAAAAAAAAAAACAAACGAACCCATGTAATTCTTTATCTTTTTTCTTGCATTGCATTTCTATGAATGATGTAATGGGTCCTGTGAAGCTTCCAATCTGGAAAAAGTTAAAAGTTCTCTTCTTAACCTCAGGACTATAACCCATCTGGTCAATGCTAGTGAGGTTTAGAAGTGAAAAACTGATTCTAGCTCAAAGGAGACCTCCTGTGGTGTGGCCATTTAGATATACTCTCTATCTCAGTGTGGTACGTGCATGGTAGCCTCTTCCCATACAGTTTTGGAGGAGCCGTGTAGATGTTTGAGCAAACACTATGGAGCCAGCCACCTGGGTTGGAATTCCCACTCTGCCACTTACTAGCTATGTGACATTGGGCAAGTTATGTAACTTACGTGTTATTCAGCTTCCTCTTTTATACAGTAGGGAAGAAAATAGTACCTATCTCTTAGGGCTGTGCAGAGTATTCAATGGAGTCTATGCACAGAGCACAAAGAAGTCTATATGGAGTGCATCACCAGGTCTATATAGGTATCTGCCAAATAAATTATTTTCAGGTGTTATTTTTATTGCAACTATCATACTTTTAGATAGCTCTTAGTGGCTCAGTAATAAATCATTGAAATCTGTTTTCTATAAAAAGCAGCCTATTTACCATGTGCCAGTTATTCAGGTCCTGGTATACCTATCTATGACATGAGAACTGATTTCCTACTGATCAGCTTCTGTGGAAGTAAACATTATCCCAAAGCTATACAATTAGAATCTGTGTTCATAAAGTTCTCCTGTCTTTTGTGCCATGACAAGGAAATCCCTGGACATGATACTTAACTTGTTTTCTCCCACAAAGTCTAGATTTCATCCAGGATCCACACATTCAACATGTTCAGCAGAAAAAAATAAAATATTTTTCTCTTTTTGACATACATGTAAAAATCTGAAAAAGCAATTACTGCGTTAATTCTTTAATCCTGCCAAAACACATAGGCCACCATTTGAGGGAGCAAGAAGATAATTGCACACCCTGACTGCTACCTCATCAGATCTCTGTCTCACTGGCAGGCATTTGCTATTTACTCTCAGGTGCATAATTGATGATTTGTGAAACATCTTCTACCCCTTCTGTGCCTCCTGGATTTTAAACTCATTTATATAGCCCCACTTGTCCACACAGGATTTAAACAGGAGTAATGATAAATGGATTTACACTTAGAACGTATGGAATTTAGAGGATCATGTAAATTGTCTTTCTCCTTTGAACTCAGTCCTTTAAATTCTTCATCATTTTGAATTATCATTTCTATTGTGCTCAGGATCCAAGTATTGAATAAAATAGCATCCACAAAAATACTGTGGTATTGAATGCATAATTACAAGGATAGTTCTTACTCCTAATTATTTCCACATCAGTGGCCTTAATTTCCTTTCTGTCTTCCAGTCTCTTTTCCTTCAATTTCATTCTGTTCTCAAATTCTCTTGCCCTCGCATACTTCTTGCTTATACCTTGCTTTTCTTTTCCCTTGGATGACTAGCATTTTAATTTTTTTTTCCATTTTTGTTCCTCCTCTCCTCCCCTAGGACACTTTTCTTATTTGCTTTTCTAATATCGTTTGATGCTTCATGCACTAGAGAGTAGCTGTACTGACCCAATAGTTGGATATAATTTAGCTCTGAATCTCACTGCCTGGCAGAAACTACTGAGTCCAGCCAGACTGGGAGATAGGATCCAGGAGGACATGCAAGTCATTCTTTCACCAGCAAGCAGCACCCATTCTGTGCACCAGTGTTTTCCATCTCATGGTCAAGGTGGTGCTGCCATTTTGTCTTTTGTGCTGGAGGACTCTCCGGATGGCTCTTTTGCAAGGTGTAATTCCTCCTACTTTACAGAAGCAATGAAGAGGACACCAAGAATGGAGGCCACATACATTTTCCCCTTCCCAGGCTTCTTCCCCACAGATGCTGAAGCAGAATGCCTGAACTTGCAGCGTTAAAACAAAACAAACAAACAAAAAAATGGCCAGAGGTACCAAAGGCAACCAGCTAAAGAAGGGTAACAGAGCACTCTGAGAGGGGATTTAATTAAATTCAGGGGCATTTGTTGAACTCCTACAGAGTGCCAAGAGCTCTGCCAGGTGATAAATTTAACAGAATGAGTATAATGATAGAAAACACATAGATTAGGGTACATTTGATGAGCACAGCAACAGAAGTGGATACTGGGCACAGGCAGGAGAACGACTTATACTAGGGGTAGAGGCATTCAGGAGTGCTGCCTAGACTAGGGAACCTCAAAATGGGGTTCCAGAAGATTCAGGAAGCTGGGAGAAGTCATAAAATTCCAACAAAAAACATAGTATACACAGGATTCTGAGGTGTTGATTTTCACTTTGTATTTTGAAAAGATTACCCTGATTTAAAAAAAAAAAAAAACATAAAAGACAGATGAGAAATGCTGCGAGTAGATAGATGGTAAGAAAAATTCAGAAATGAGGGTTCAAAAAGACTAAGACAGTAGTGTAGGTAAGGCCTCAGAGAAGGCAGGGGATAAAGCAGAGAAGACAGAATTGAGGACTTTAGGTGGAATGGCTAGGACTTTGGTTGGATCATGGGTGTGGCTTATGGAAGAATCAATCTCACCTTAGCTGACCAGTCCCCAACATGGATCTGGTTATGTGAAATATTCCAAGCTCATTTCTATAGGAAAAAAAAAAAAGTTGACCTATCTGTACAATAATATCTTGTAAGCATATATTAAAAAAAAAGAAGAAGAAAGAAAGAAAGAAAGAAAGAAAGAAAGAAAGAAAGAAAAAGGAAGAGAATGAAATGTTTTGTTGATTTTAAGACTAGTTAATAGTTGTGTTTATAACCCTTACCTCAGATTTTATAGGATTTGTTCAGAAAGTGCTCTTTGCTTGGTTTTGCAAACATAATCTTTCAATTTCCAGAGATGCAAAAATGTACTCAAGATGTGAGAAGATGTCATTAGTAAAAATGTCAGCTTCCCAGCCCCCTAAAAATTATTAAAAACATATTTTAGAAATGTGCTATTAGAAGAGCTCAGACAGATTTTCTGAAATAAAAAATGAATCCCAAATGTTGCATGGATGGTTTCAGATATTCTATGTTCTTTGCTATTCAAACCATATTTTTTCACTCTCTTTAATGAAACTATTTTATCTCTTGAAACTCCAGCTGAAAAAGAAAAGACTAGAGAAAATGTTGAATATTCAGCTACAACTCCAAATTGATATACATGGAGGCAATCATAATGAAAACAATAACTAAAATTTATTAAGTACTTTCTATATTCCATATACTGTGTTGGGCATTTTACACAGGTTCATTTATTTATTTTTCACATCAATCCTATAAAATAGGAAATTTTGTTACAACCATTCAATAGATAAAGATGCTGAAGGTTAGAATAGTTAAATAACTTGCCTCAGAAACAAAGGGCAGTAAGTGAAGGAGTTAGGTTCAAATTCAGGTTCACTGAAGTCCACAACCCATCCTCTTACTCACTGGACAGTGCCACTTTCCTGAACAGCTCAAGTCCCCTCTGGATTTTCCTTTCAAAAACTAAACTTAGAGATCTTTCTTATCTCTTTCCCTGAGTTGCACATTCTTTTGATAACACCGACAGTCCTTCTGTACTGAAAGACCTTATACAAAAGAATATGATGTTCAGAGACTTCCTTGGACATAGTTGGCCATTCTTTTTGTCATTCTTCTCCTTTTACTTGTTTTATTTTTTCCCCTTGTGAAAAGAAGGTTTTAATCCTAGGCAGTCACTTGATGTGACTTATATCAGTGTGGACAACTCGTCACTCACTGGGCTTGGTCCCAGTGAATGAATCATAGAGCCATATATATGAGCACTTCCAATGTTCCAGGAATCACAGAAAGACCTTTACAACAACATCATAAGGAAGGTCCAAGAGTTAGACCCACTTTACAGATGAGGATCCTAGGGCTTTGAAAGTCTAAATATTTACTACAAAGTCACCCAGCTGACAAGAAGTTAAGTCTAAATTATTAGAACTCAAACCTGTTGATTCCAAAACTTATGATGGGCTACAAGTTCTCCTTTTTCTGCACGGTGGTGATAGGCTCTGCTGATACCAGATTCACTTTGATGTTTGTGAAGATAAAAAGAATTCTATCCATGTAAAATTCCTGATTAACTTGAGGTCAGAACTGATATCTACCATATTTCTAGTGAATATTATGTGTCAATTATGTATTGAGGACCTGTGATCTCACCACAGTCCAACAACACAACTATGACGGTTCCCATTTATGTTAAGTGTTTAAAGTGAGTCTCAAAAAGATAAGGTAACCTGCCCAAGGTATCTGGGTTAGTAAGTGGCAGACAGCAGGGCTCCAAACCTTACACATGGCTACCATGATACACCATCACTTGTTTTTCTCCTTGATTCTGGAAAAAAGAAAGGAAAAAAAAAAACATATTCCAACAAAGAGTCAGTGTTGAAAATTATCTGAAGATTATTACTGAGGTTTTAAATTACACAATTTAACTCAACTGTTGGGGTTGTTTCTCTTGCCTTGGTTACTCATTGTTTTTCTTAAAAACTCTTTCCAGAAACCTGCTTCTTCTATTCTGTACTCTCCTTCCTCCCTAGTCCACTTCAAATGGGAAGCAGAACAGTACATCCAGGTCCCATTTTTCTTGCTTGATCATCAAGAGCATGTAAAATATGGTGAGATATAGCCTGAGTCAGCTCATCACCAGACTGACATCAGTAACCACTGATATTGCTAAGCAACACCACAGAGGAGCTGGCTGCAAATTAAGTGACAAATTTATAAGAAGTCAGAGTATCTGGGGACTCACTTGGACATTTTATTATGAACCATCTGGATGATCCACAGTAATGACCACACATTATTGTTCACTGTTCAAAAATGATAATTCTCACATAATTATATTGACACCTCCCTCTGTGATCCAAACCTACCTTTCGGAACTTTGCCTTGGACTTTCCAAAACTCCAGATATTTCCCTGCAAGATCATTTGGGATATTTACACTTAATAAGCAATTTCTAATCCTCTCAAATTAAAATTTAAAGCAAAACAAAACAAAATCACTCTCTTGGCTTGCATAATGGGGGAGTTGGCTGGTCAGGACTATAGATAATGAGGGGGATTAGTCACAGGCTCATCACAGCTCAGTCTGCCTAACATCAGCATGGTGGTGGTCCTAGAGGAATTTGAGGTCTGACACTCAATCTAATCCAGAGATGAGCAGATTATGGTATCCTAATAGGTGAGGAATATAAGCTTTGAGGGAGATAAAGAAATAAACCAGAGTCCTTGATCCTCTGAAGCAAGGTGCCTAGAAAGAATTCCTTCCAGTTCTAACAGTTGGTCTCATTCATTTATTCAACTCTTATTTGTAAGAAAATTGGACCAAGCAACATGATTTTAAACTAAGGGCTACAGATTGATATTGCCATGTTATTGGTTTTTTTTTTTAATTTGGAATTAGTTGGCAGCATTTAAAAAAATCAGGAGAGTTCTCATAAAAATCCAAATATCTGGCTTTCGTTGGATAATCAAAAGATCTGTCAATACACACCTGACTGCATTCCCCCATGGAGAGGAGACTTGGAGCTGAGTGATTGCTCTGCTTTTTAGACATGTGCTAGTTTTCCATAATCCCCACTACTCCCTATTGTTTCCCCAACCTGCTTTGCACATCTATGGCCCCTGTAGTTCACTGGTACCTTATCAAGATGCCTACTATGCTGCAGTCACTAGGGATCTTTCTGACTCATCTTTTGGCCACCAATGTGGCATCAGCATTTCTTAGAGGTTGGGGCCTTAGAATGATATCAACATAGGGACATAAACAAGGAAGTACATGTGAAGAGTGGGAAGATTAATCACAGCAATAACAAGCCAGTGTGTCTGAGTTTGCAGGAAACTTGACAAGGGAAGAGTGAGGATTTCATGAAGGGGCTGGATTCAAAGGGCATGAAGTAAGATGACAACACTATATGACAGGGGTGTGTGTGTGTGTGTGTGTGTGTGTGTGTGTGTGTGTGTGTGTGTGGTTGTAGATCCTACTTGAAACTCATTCAATAGCTGATGCATGATGACTATTTTAGTTCATTCTGTACTGCTGTAACAGAATACCTAGACTGGATCATTTACAAAGAACAGAAATGTATTTCTCACAGTTTTGGAGGCTGCAAAAGCCAAGATGAAGCACTGGTGGGTTTGGAGTCTGGTAAGGGCCCACTCTCTGCTTCCAAGATCTGAACACATGTCTCTGAAGGAGAAGAATGTTGCACAGTCCCACGGCAGAAGAGCAAGAAAGAGGACCCACTCCACAGCCCTTTCTTAGAGGCACTGATCAATTCTCGAGGGCTCTGCACCTCCCAAAAGCCACAACACTGTTGCATTGGAAATTAAGTTTCCAATTCATGAATTTGAGAGGATACGTTCAAATCATAGTAATTACCCACAAGCTCAGCTCTTTATTTTCCTTTGCAAAGTTCTTGCCTTCCTACCAAAAGCCTGAGAGGTTTGAATCTCATAGAACAAAAAGAAGTGCTCATTAGCATAGCCTGGGAAGAGTCAGATGTGAGAAGAACACCATAGGGAAAAATCATCTCTGTTAACACCTCGCGTATGACATATATGTGCCACATATTGAGTGCAGCTGTCCCCAGGCAGCCGTGTACACATTTAAGAGCCTCTTAAGGAAGTTCAGTGCTCGAACATCGATCCCCCGCAGAATGTTAAGAAGAGCTTCTGCAATGAGTCAGTACTTTGAAAGCTTTTTTGAGTGAGGTTTAGAATTTGAAGGTTAAAATATTCCTTTCCTTCCAACTTGTGAAAGAAGTAAGGATTCTTGGTGGTTTCCTCATTTAACCTCCATCTCTTAAGGTGGTTTTTTTTTTAAGTTTAAAAAAAATCACTGGATAGGATTTAACTAGCTTGCACCAGATGTTCAAAGGATCTAATGAACAGGGGTCCTACTATTCAAGATGCTGGCACCACCCCATAGACATGTCTCAAAGTCATTGCTCTTCCTCATTTTACAGAAGACCCCGTTTCAAAGAGGTCACCCAGATCCTGAGTAGTAGAGCCTTTGCATTAGCTGTCTGCTCAGTGTCACTCAGACTCACTCTAGTCATATAGTAACGCCCTGGTAGCCACAGAGGAAGAGCCACATCAGTGCCAGCCCTTTTTGACTTCGGCAAATCCGGGGAAGATCAACAAACCAAAGCCTCCTGAGCTGCACTGTCATTTGAAGCTGTCCATTTGTACACTTTGTTTAAGAGATGTGAGCAGAGTGTGTGGTGTGAGAAAAGCACCTTTCTGTGCTCTACTAGGACAGATCTAAGGAGGAATAGATCTCCACCTCCAACATAGGGTCAACTTGTGGGAGAGACAGGCTCCCATGCAAACATTAGAAGAAAACATAGGAACACTGATGATTCCAGAAGTGGAGGGTCCACATGTGCTCCCCAGGGATAGTCCATATTTGAGTTCCTTAGATCTGAAAGTAGCCAGCAGAATTCATGAAGAGATCTTTTTTAAATACTAGCCCTGACATGGTGGGACGTCTTTCCTTGTTGAGCCACAATTCCTATTTTACACCTCTATAAGGAGTGTTGGATTTGTTTTTTAAGGAGTGTACAATATGTGAAGCCCCCTAAATACCCTGCTCCATATCCCCTGGATTCTCCTTTGCACTTCCTGTGATGCTTGTAATATGACAGCTTCCATGTCAATCGATAGGTGTGTGTATCCTCATCTTCACAGCTGCCTTAGGGTGAAAACAGTCAAGTCCCTTTGGAGCTGAGTATTCTAAGGTTCAGAGAGGTGAAGCCATTTGCTCAAAGCCACACATCTAATATGTGGCAGATCTTGGGTCCAGACCTACACTTCTGACTTCATATTCTAACTTCCATGTACTAGTGAAAATAATCCTCCATGAGTCTGGTGTGATCCAGTAAGTTGTACACACCATATAAGAGGGTTTTACCAAGAAACTACTGTCTGTGTTGAGAAAGCCTTAATTTTTAGGTCTTTGTACACAGGTCAGAAAAAGACCAAAAAGAAACTAGATCTTTGAAAAAAATTAAGCAATCCTTATTTTTCCCATCATCTAATACTTAAAATAATAAATACTTGCTCCCCTTGATTTCTTTCAGATAAAATGAATTAGCATAGGTCCTTCCATTGACTTTCCATTTTATATATCAACTTTCAAGTTCTCAGATGTAAGAAGTCATTTTTCTACTGTTCCCCGTTCTAGGATTTGTGGTGGGGTAAGGGTCAAGAATGCCAGAAGCCTCAAAAGTAAAGCTAAGAACTACAATGTTGGGAGAGCTATGTCTGTGTACTTCTTAAAAAGGGAGGAAGTTAGGAGCCAGAAATGCTAATTCTTATTCACACATTCTTTAAGACTGATGGCAAAACTTTTACTTTGATTTTGGCAATTGTAAAGTGTAGACAAGAAGTCACAGGTACCTTACATCCTGGTAGTTAGGTTCTGGCAAGATTGGAAGAAAGTGGATCAGTAAAGGTTCATACCCCAAAGATGCAAGAGCTTGGACACCTGTGTCCCCAGAGGGCCTGAAAGCAAGTACATGATCCGATTATAGGCTCAACTCAAACATCAGCCACTGGGTTCTGTAATGATTTTTTTCAGGCCATGTGGCCTTCTTAAAGAAATGTTTATAGAGAAGAGGTATCAGATGGGACCAGAATGATAGGACAGGTGAGCCACACGACTCTTCCAATCCTCACTGCCTCTTGCTCCGTTGATACAATGAATGTCACTAGATGGGATTAAGCAACACCCTCTTGAACCTCCTCCCTTCTACCCTAAAGAAACTCAGCTGGGATCAGGCCCAGTTTGAATCCTAATCCAAATAAGTTGAAGGTGCCTTGGCTTTCCATTATGGGGAGCGTGCTGATGGGAAGCCACGTTCCTGCACAGGTGAGTCTGTTCATTCCTTCCAGCTCCTCTCAGCCTGGCTAGGCCTGGCCACAGGCTGTCAGTAGTGGCTATTGGCCACTCTTCCTGAGGCATCCTGGGCTGTAGGGCAACAGCCAGGTGCGTGATGAGCTCTGGCTTATGCGTGCATGTTGTGTCTGTCCTGGTCGCATGTCACACTCCTCAGCCTGCGCCTTTCAAGGCCTGGTTCAGGAAATAGGGCTGCCTGCCTGTTCCGCATGAGGCTGCTTGTTCCCCATCTCACCATCCAGTGTGAAAGACTGTTTTCCAACAGGCTGGTTTCCTCCTCCAACTTTTATTGCCTTTTAATTCCTAAGCTACAAACACCGTTCCCTTCTCTCAGGCAGAAACTGCTCCCTCGACTCCTGCCTCCATGTGCTTTGAGTTGTCTCCCCACCACTGTTGTTCTGCAGCTTGTCACTACTCTCATTCCACCATCGTTAGCCTCATTTGTGGTATGTTGTGCCCAGTTCCTGTTCCTCTGTCATCATCTAAGGAAGCAGCTATCAATCTAGATATTGCCACCGTGGCAAGAATGTATGCGTTTTATCAGACAGGAACAGTTTCAATTCTGACTATAAATATAAATATGTAGTGATAATTAAATATTATGATTGTATTTATTGATGTATACCTGGTTTCCACAAGAGATGAAATTGAGAATAGTATCATCTGCCACAAATCGAGGTGTGACAGTTTGGAACTGATACATGAAAACAGGTGTGCACATACAGAGAGGTTTGCATCAAAAATATGGATCCATAAAAATGCAATGGAATTTCATCACCGTACAAAATATGGTTTACAGCCAACTTTGCAAACAAAACCACCCATGTTCTGTTTCCTGAGCAAATAATCATGAATGCCAGCTGCTTGTTTCAGTATTTTACCTGGGAGAAGGAAGAAAGGCTACAAAAAATTAGTTGGATGATATAATTCATCAACTTACTACAAGATTACACACATACACACAACCACATCTATTATCTGTGAAGCCACTATGAATATGTTTAATATTTATGAAGGTATTTAGATCATTTGAGAATTTCAAACTTGTGCAATGTTGAATGTATAATAGACTATTGTTTCTAAAATACCAGAAAAAATATATATATATATCCCTCTGAAGGCAATTCCCAGAAGTCATAAAATATTTTCTTATTTATACAAAATTCATTTTCTTATTGAAGAACCTGCATTTTTTTTAAGGTTCTGGGAGGGAGAACTCAAAAGTATTTCCGATAAAAGTCAAAATAGGCAGATTTTTGCAGAACATAAAAATGAGGTGATTTTTCTCCCCAAGACACAATTTGGTACTGGTATATCAAAATAGCTTTAGATAAAATTTTAGGCATGTGAAAAGGAGTACATAGAAAATGTATAATATAATAATCCAAGAATATTTATTGTTGCATTTAAAGCTAGATCTTTTCTCTTGTACACAAACCCATTGATTAGAAATTGATTCATATGTGGATCTCCAACAGCTGCCCAAGTTAATGGGCCATAGAGTGTTCTGCAGAATTACGGGAATATCTCTTGAGTCTAATTAATTTCTTGAAGTTTATTGGGAGAGTGTTGTCATGACCAAGAAAAATATATTTAACCTTCTCACAGTGTTGCTTAGAACAATCTGGGATTTTCAGACAAGCAAGAATAAAGTTTCTATTTTAAAACCAAAGTAAGAAAAAAGAAGTGGTACATTCCCTCCTTTCCTCTCCCCCCATCCCACCAGCCACACCCCCAGCTGACTGGGAACAAACTGTCTGCCAGTGGTTTCCCTTACAGGCTAATCCAGAGGTGCCCTGCATACAGAAGAGGGGCTGTGGGTCTACCCATCCCTACTGTTCACACCACAGCAGGCCAGCAGGCGATGACGCCTTGATCTGGGAGTTGTAGCCTCTCTGTCACCTGTGTGCAACGGGCAGTGTTTTTTGGGAATATGCCTCACTCTTGCTCCCCACCAGAAGCACTCAACACCAGGAACAGCTCTTTCCAGCATGCTTTGCACACAACAGAGTTTTCTGCCTGAAGTTTAAGAAGTTAAAGGAAAGTTTAAAACCTGGTTTTTCATTTTGGATTCTCCCAGGTAGCTGTCTTATTCTCTAGGAAGCACTTCTGTTGGAGAAAAACTGTGAAATGAACTCCTGGGGCTGCTGAACTAGGGCAAGAAATACCAGTGTCCACAAGCTTTCATGGACCTGGACATTGTCCTCATCCAATTCTTCTTTTTTCCTGGAGTGTCACCTCTATAAAAATCATGAGCTAGACTTGGCCTGGGGTGAAGTATCTGTGCCAACTATTCTGTTTCATTGGATGTTAACATATTCTGTAATGCAGGGCACATCCTACCCTCTGTAGAATAATATATTTTAAGTGATTTCTGAAAATGGGCTGTGAAAGCTGTCTGCCACATGGCCCATGTTTGCACATCTCCATATAGTTACGATCGCAGAATCTGACAGTATAACTCTGAATCTGATTAATTAAGAATGTGTAAAAACAAAGTTCTTGCATTATAGCTCGTTCCTTATCTTTGTGTCTTTTACTGTGATATTGTAGAACTTGGATCATATGGAAAACTAAAATATTATGACACAATGACTGAAGAAGGTAAGAATGATTTTAGAATTGTATGCATTGGCTCTTTCTTTCCTTTTTCTTTTCTTTTCATTTATTGTGTCCGTTGCTTGCCCATTTCTTAAATCTTTCTTTTTTTTCCTTTTTGCATGACTTCAGTGACATTGTGTGATTTATTATTTGTTCTGCACTTTTGTCTAGTTTTTGCCATTGTATTTATTTGGAATTGGAGACGTGCAATACCATGGGTAATCATGTTATTCCATTCGAACAATCCAAACCATCCAGTTGTGTAACACACTCAGAGAAATGGTGTCAGCAGTTTAAACACAAGTAAGCACTCACACATTCACAGCACTGATTAGAAACACTCATCTTATATGCCCTTGATTTCAGAGAGGGGTTATGTTCTGATGGGTTTCTGATTTATGCAAAGGAATGAGAGATCCAAAGTAACTCAACACCCCAAACCTGCTTGAAACTCAATTCTGATGCAGAAGGCTGTGGGCTCATGTCCTCAGACTCAGACAAGAGCTTTAGTCTTGGAGGCCAGGGACACCATTCCGGCCAGTGGAATTTTCTCTACGGGGACACAACTCTGTGAGATTGGGCATATCATTTGAGCCATTGTTCCTCAGTAGAGATTTATTTTTAAATGTATTTGGTAATGGATTCCAGGCAGTACCCCCAGAGGACAGCATTGTTCCAAGCAGAATTGTTGGGGTTTTTTTTTGTTTTTTTTTTTTTTTCTGAATTAAGTTCAACACGGAACAGCAGCTTGAAATTTTTGAATTCTTGTAAAAGGAGTTGTTTTATGGACTTCTCCCCTGTAGTATCCATAAGTGATGAAAACATTTGAGGTCTTTACATGACTTTTACACTAACAATAAATCAAAGGGCACCCTGGTAGGGGAATCAGCTAATTTTATCTTTCAACATGAGAGAGAAATTCCCAAATGTGTTGCATATCTTGCTTTCAGTTTCCAATATTTCTAAGTTGCCTTAGCTTGCCAAAGGTCTCTTAGTTGCTTTGCATGTAAGAAGTGAACCATCTGACAGCCCTGGGTAAGAGGAAGCCACTTCTCAGCCCCACCGCACTCTGGCTTCTGCACAACACCTGGTCCCTTCTCCATTACTATCCCGTGCTTTAAATTAACCTCTGCGATGTTTTTCAAAGCAGCAGGCCACTATTAGGATCTCAAACTGGGCCCTCTCAACCTCATGGGGGAAATGTAATCCCTTGGATAGTGAAAAGTCCAAGAGCAGAACGCTACTTGCAGGAATAAGCATCCTATACCACCAGGGGACAGAAAGGACACTGCAATATCTTTAAAGGAAGGATCCTGGACCAGTTATTATTTTATTCCTGGTTTGGGGAGGAGGGTTTTGCTAACTTCTACCTGGCCCATCACAGATCTTCACTGTACTTCTTTATACCACCTTGCCCACTGCCCTCCACCCTCAACTCCTGTTGCCAATATGCCTTTGTCTCCTGGTCACCTCAGTGTCCCTTTCTTCCTTACTCTGTTCCTTTCCTTCCTTTTTTTTCACATCCTCTGAGCAAATGTCGCTGTCCAAGTTCTCCCTTCCTCTCTCCTCCTTGCCCTAGACAGTTCAAGATCACGTGAAGAGGCAAATGTGGCACTTCCAACCTGATGATAGCACGTAATAACGATTGGGCTTCTGAAGCAGGAAAGCAAATCAAATTGATACCTGAAATGTGAGCCAAGGTCCTTAGCAGAACTGTCAGATTGTGTTTGGGGCCTCACAGGTTGACTTTAACATTCACTATCCTTCTTGACTTTCCTGTCCCCTTGTGCATATCCCACTGGGTCCCATCATAGGTGAACATTCATCCCCATTATGGTCACAACTTATATAGCTAAGGCAGAATTTTAGAATGCTCTTCTATGAATGCAAGCTTCATATGATGTTACCAGTTATTTTGCAACAATCCCAAAAAAATTAACTTCCTAGTTAAATAAGTGGGAAAGCTTCTGAGTTAAATAGATTTCTTTCCCACGGGATTTCTTGGAGCTTCAATATGTTGCTATATGCAGCAGCTTATAGCACATCCTAAGGCAGAAGGAACACACAAGATTTCCCATACTTCTTTGATCTGAGAACTGTAACAAGGAGCTTCTCATGGGACCAAGGACAGTGCTGGCTAAGGTTAATCCTTCTCCTGAAATAGGAACTTCTGAAAGATTAAAAAGTCTTCCTAACACATAGCAATTCCTCTCAGGTACCAGTGAAAATAAAATTTCAGAAAAGGGTTCAACCACTTTGAATCATATCCTTGGGCAGCTGCTTCCCTAAAAGCGAAGTTTGGCTTAACCCTAATTTTCTGGGATTCCTTCAAAAAGACTCGGAGCCAACCAGGAACAGTGAGCACACCTGTGATGCCAGCAACTTAGGAGGCTGAGACAGGAAGATCCCACATTAAAGGCTAGCCCAGGCAACTTAGCAAGATCCTGTGTCAACATAAAATAAAAGTGTGTAGCTTGGTAGTAGAGCATTTGCCTAGCATTTGCCTAGCTCCATCCCCAATACTGAAAAAAAAAAAAAAAGACTAAACTCAGTAACCTCAAATCTGGCAATTTCCAGGCATGACTTATTCATATTCTTAAGGGCCCTTCTCCTCTCTTTGAAAAACAGTAAGAATAGCTCTGATAGATGTCATTTGCATGCTATGCAATTTAAGAAAGTATAATAAAAAGGAAGAAGTTGGGGACAATTACTGTAAACTATCTAGCCTTTGGGAAATACTGCCCTCCAGCCAGGCATTTTCACAATTTCAGAGCTGTAACTAACTCTTGAGCAGGGCTTTATTATGATTGCTTATGTATAACTTTTCAGGAATATTCTGGACATTGTGTGAGGTCAGCTACTTGGGATGAATCTCTCTCTCTTTTTTTTTAACTCACTAAGTGAATCAATGCAAAGATATGGTATATACAATACCCCATATCCAAAGAGGAATTGGGCAATGATTTCCAAAAATACAGCATTGTCCTGCACATATTTTGATCATTATTTTTAAGCACCTACTGTGTGCAAGTTACTCTGTAGGCGCTTTAGGGAAATAAGACTAAAAGGTGGGAGATTAGCTCCCGTGGGGCTTTCAGACCAGGGAGAGAAATAGCACACAGCTATCCTTGAGGTGCCAAGAAAAAGTGGTAAGTCCTGTAGGTGTCCAGAGATGTGGATGGATGGCAGGAGGAGGAAAGATGGCTTCGATGGGCAAGGGAAAGAGATTTTATGGAGAGATTTTGTAGTCTCTGAACTTGGCCTTAAAAGATCAGGAAATACAGGATAAATTGGTAAAGAATGGTGACAAGGGCTGACCCGCCAAGCGAGAGGGATGAAAGGATGGGGAACACACCTGTGCTTCCTGGCTGCCTCCAACCTGCCAAATTCAGACTGGGGCTTTACAGATCATACATCATCTAGTCTCTATCATGACCACACAAGCAAATTTCATTAAAATAAGAAAACCAAGGCTCCAAGAGGTACCTTGTTAGATGAAACAAATGAAACTCAGAGTAGCAAAGTAATTTGCTCTGGGGAACCAGAGGTCGCAGGTAGGGACACAAGACCTGAACCTGGGACTATGTCACCTAGAGTCCCTGCCCTCTTGGTAGCCCTCAGATTACTGCACAAGGCACATGTGAGGAATAGGGGCAGTGCAATTGGCTACAGTGTAGGGAACGGGGCTGGGGGGGGGGTGCGGGAAGGACCAATGTACACCATGGATCAAGAATAAGAATGTCACAGAGTAGACAATGAGCTACATTAAAAAAAAAAATTAACCCTACTCAAACACTTTACTGTAAAAAATTTATTTTAATAAAACAATATACCTACTCTGACACTGGGCAAAATTCCTGCATTTGCAAAGTTTGCCCTTGCCCTCAGAGCCCTTTCTTCCCCTCCCTTGGCATTCAGGTGAACTACCTGAACTGAAGCAGCTCCCTGGGCCACACCCCCCTCCTCTCCCAGCCCAAGACAATCAGACTCTGGTCCCCTCATTCAGTCACTCCTAGTGCATTCACTCATTGACACCCAGGAGAGGCCAGTCGCTAGATGGGGGGCAAGGCCTCTGGAGTTAAGACAGTCCTCCTAAGGAACTCCTGAGCTCGAAGAAGAAGACACAGGCAGAGAGAAGGGATCCATGCAGACCTAGGTGCCGGGGAAAGGGACGAAAAGGTCGCTGTGCTGAAGGTTTTCCTAGGCAAGTCTTCCAGCGGGTGGTGCCTTGGTTAAGGAGTTAAGTTACCTTCCTCAGTTCAGGAAGAGAAGGTTCATCCTGGTGTAGGAAAACCTTCCTCACAGACATGTCCAAAGACAGAAGGGCCTTGCACTGGAGAAGCCAAGGACCCCAACACTGAGATGTTCAGATAATGGACAGGATGGCCCCTCCAGTCCCATGTCCACAATTCTGTCCTGTTATCTTTTATTCAGAGTGATGGCAGACACGGGCTTGCAGTCGACCCCAACTCCTAAAAACTTGATTTTGTGCTTGGTTGGGCCACCACCAGAACTGTGGTAGTGCCTAGGTCACTATGTCTAAAGTAAAAGGATTGCATATTATTTGATCCAATCCATAGCCAAATTCTCTTTTAATGTGGTTAAACATAGCAAACAATGCATGAGATATTTCCTATAGAATAGATCTTTTTTAAAAAATGGGAAAGGTCGGGCACGGTGGTGCACACCTGTAATCCCAGCAGCTCAGGAGTCTGAGGCAGAAGGATGGCGGGAGTGAAGCCAGCCTCAGCAACTTAGGCTCTGAGCAACTTAGTGAGACCACGTCTCAAAATATAAAGGACCGGGAATGTGGTTTCGTGGTTAAAAACCCTTGGGTTTGGAGCTGGGGTTGTGGCTCAGGGAGCTAGGGTTGTGGCTCAGTGGTAGCGCGCTTGCCTAGCATGTGTGAGGCAATGGGTTTGATTCTCAGCACCACATATAAATAAAATAAAGCTTCATGATCAACTAAAAAAAAAAAAATTTTTAAAAACCCTTGGGTTCAATGCCCATTACCAAAGAAAACGGAAAAAAAAAAAGTATATTTAGTTACAAATCCAAACTTTTATCACAGTAGAAGTTTCAAATCACAAATTAATTTTAACTATTCTTTTTTATTATAAAAACATTATGGGCACAAAGAAAAAGGAGATACTACTTAAGGAAAAGTAATAAAAAGTGAATCTCCTTTCTATCCCAGATTCTACCCATTTCTTAGAGATAACTTCTTTCATCAGTGTTTTAACAGAGATTCTCTTTTATAATGAAACCTGAGTTTTGTTTATTAATAGTATCTTGAGATTTTTCCACATGTGTGCATTTAGGCCGTCCTCATTTTTTTTGATGGCTGCATAGTATCCCATTCGTTTCATGGCTGTTCCATGGTGGGTACGATCAGTCCTCTGTTGATGAACACGTAGAGTATTTTCATTTTTGTTTATTTATCTAGTTATTACATCAATGCTAAATGAGCATCTTCGTAAGTATCCCCGATTGTAAACTTTACTGAGTAGAGATACATAAAATAAATTCCTAGAAATAGAAATGCCTGATCCAAATACACATCAAGTTTTGAAAGATGGTGCCATATTGATTTCACCAATTTGTATTCCCACTAACAGTGCCGAGAGAGCCTCAAATAGCAAGTTTAAATCCTTTGAAGAAAGATGCATTCTGACTTCATTACAAAGCAGATATTCCTTTGTAATGTAGCTACATTCTAATTTACCTATTTTAGAAACCTGAATATTTACCAAAGTTGAGCTGAAGCCAGGGTACAGTTACAATGAAAGTATTTGTCCTCTCTAAAATTGAGTGATCAGACTCTTCCTCCTACACAGAACATCAAGCTCCTGCTGCAGCACATGCCCCTATCACCTCCAGGCCACTCACTTCCTTTAGAGAGTCGAGACACACTGCAACTTAACCTTCTACCCCATAGTTACCAAAGAAAGAAACCCCTCTTGTGCATGGACACCATTTCCAATACATGTTATGTTTCATTCATTCCAAGTTTATGGTTTAACTCATTCAGTCCAACCTTTCATGGCCAAGCGATGATTCTGGGCACTTGAACAGTTGCTCTCTCAAGGCTGGGCTTTATAAAAAAAAAAAAAAAAATAGATGTATTTTTGAACTCACCAGTTTTTAGTCACATGATGTCTTCAGAGATGTATTCTTTCAAGTTCATCCCTGGGGCTGGATCTTAGGAAGACAGCAGCCTAGTGAATGTGCATAACCAACTAACCAGCTAGTAACCAACATTAGGTCTGCTGCAAGGACAAACCAGCTGTGTGGGTAAAGCCCCGGTCTTCCTGAAAACCAGGACCAAGGAAGTCCTCTGATGTGAATACATCCGGCTTTGCAAACTTCATTGCATCTTATATTCATGATCTAAACTGTCAGCAGTAAAAGCAGAAAGATTGGACTTGGCAAGTACAGGCAGATTTTGCCACATTGCATATGTAGAAGGTGTTAAATGGCAGCAGAAGGCAAATTGTGGATGCTTCTTTTTGTCTGTTTCTGACATCCCTAGAGCTGAAAATGCTAAGTTGCCTTCATCAGTCAAACTTGAATACTGTTATTATAAATGAATAATTCACACACACACACACACACACACACACACACAGGCACACACACAGGCACACACACGCATACATGCATACACACACAGCTTTCTCTTTTAAGGAAAAAAAATTTGAGAGTTTGTTATACCAGGGGGCTGGCATGTTCAATTAAGCATGGTAAGTTTCTTATAGTTAAATCTGAAATGAATTGAATCATCTTATTTTTAGTCATGGGCCTCTAAGCCTTTGGTTAAGAACTCAGAATGTGCTGACATTTCTGTTGCAACCCCGCATTTCAAAGGTAATCTGTAAGTACCAGGTTACAATATAAACTTGAGGATTTAAAAAAAAATTAAGTGCCAATTCATAGACACATGAAATCCAGGTGACAACAGATGATTTATGTACACAAAATAGTAGCTGTCGCTATATAAATTTTTAGCCAAATCCAAAATTTTTCACTTCACTTAAAGATAAATAATTAGGCAATGTGTAGGCCAAGAATTGTTTTCTTAAGTTCTGCTTTTTTTACACATAGGTCATAGTAATCATTCAATGCACATTTATTTAGCATCTACTATTTTCTAGGTGCTGTGAACAAATCAAAACTCTCCCCAGATGAATAGATTAATGTCACCACCCATTTGCAGAGAGACATATCCATGATCAATCCTTGACAACCTGATTTGGAAGAACTTTTTCCACCCATTAGGTTGAAGTTGGGTTAAATGTTGGCAGGTCTTCAAATATGAGGTCTGCCTTATTAGTAAAGTGATTCATTTGTTTATATCTTAGATATCCACAGGGCTTGAGGGACGGAAACAAAAGGAAGATGTTTAAAGCTTATATCTGACTTCATGGCTTCATGACTCAGAACTCCAAATCTGAGACTCAGACAAACCTGTTTGCAACTTTCTGTGAGACATTTGTGTCCCTGTAATACAAGATAGAAATGTTCAGAAAATTTAATTCCTAAAATAATAAAAGCAGGTGACCAAAGGATAAAACACATCAGCTCTCCATCAGTGTCAGTCAGCCAAGTTGGCCCTTTTCCTGAAACATTGTTCTCTGCAATCCTGTTACCTGCTGCAAGTTTTTTGATGTAAAGTTCCAGTTTTTACTGAGCTTGATTAGAGATCATTTTAAAAAAAAGAACATCCAAACAGAAAAATATTAACTATACATGCTCTCAGACTTAGGAAATTTAACCAAAATATTAGCCAAGCAGAGAGACTGATGAGTTTCCTGGAATGTGCTTCTGAGTTCTTCTTCTTTCTCTATCCACCACCCAAAGGGGAAACTCGGAATAGTTTCATGTAGCAAGCAACTGAAGCACCTCCCCCATACCCACCCACTTACATCTCCTTCTTTATTTTTTGCATGAAGGTTGCTATTCTCATAAACAGAGAACCATCCTGGACAGTAAGTTCGAGGAGGACAGATACTACAGCCTTGTGATCCAGGGCTCTGCATGTTAGCATGGGAGAGGGCCCCAATAAAATATCTCTGAGGCTCTGTGACCACTGCCGTGATAGGACAGGTATCAGGGTAATGTGATAGAAGAAGTTTTCCTAAAGCAGAAAATTGAAAGGCAGTAAGACAGGCATGTAAGTGGGAAACACTCCAAGCCACAGGAAGGGTAAATTGGGGGAATGGAGGAGATGCAGTTGAGAACCAGGAGGCTAATTAAGGCTGGAAAAGTTGGAACAAAAGAATTCAAAGGTAGAGGAAAAAGGACTTGGCAACTCATTGGATAAAGGCAACAAGGAGATCTCTAGGATGGCTGGGAGAATTTTGGAGTGCAGAAATCACCAGTAGAAAATACAAGCAAAAGACAGATTCCTAGGAAGGAGGACAATGTGTGAAGTTTGGGCATGTTTAGCTTTTCTGTCAGAGGAACTTCCAAGAGAAGGTGTTCAAAGTCTGCAGAAGAGGAGAGTCTAGACACTCAGGTCATGGTCAAATGGGTCCTCTGCGGAGACAGTGAGGAATGGGGAAGAGAGGCAGGAGGGAACACTGAGGAATACCAACACTTAAAGGGAACTCTTGGGGACTCTTGAAATAGAAGAGGAGAGGCGAGGAATACCAAATACCACTGAGAAATCAAGTCACGTGGAGGCAAAAAGTGGCAGAAGGCAGGTCCCTTGGAGTAATGCTGGCAGGTGCCAGATGCAGACTTACTATTATAACAAAGGAGACAAAGAAAATAGAGGCACAGCAGAGATGGTTCTTTAGAGAGGCACAGCTGCAAAAGGCAGGTAAGAGAGGGAAAATGCTAGCAGGAAATCTGAAATCCAGAGAAAAACTCCCAAATTGAGAGATTTGACCATGATCATGCTGAGGGGAAAGGGAAGACTGCAGATTGGAGACGACTGATTCCACAAACTTTGTGGGGAGACAAGAAATTGGAAACATAAACATAAAATATCAGTCTTTTGGATGCCAGCCTTTGCAAAACATCGGAAACATTTCAAAATATTTACAAAAACAAGCTTGTATTCCCAATTACCAGGTGACCTTGCTAGGGAGTATGATAGAACTAACGCATAGACAGATCTGTTCTTTATATGTGGTCACAAATGTCATTCCTAAGGAACAACATTAAGGAGAGACTTAATGAGGAGATCCAGTTGATCCCTTCACTATACAATGGGTTTGGCCACCACTTGAGATACAATTCATTAATTACAGAAACTACTCCTATGATTGTGTCTGTAAATAAAATGACAATCAAATTATGTTAATCATCCCTATTCTGTGGTTCCTTCACTAAAGACGCTTTAAAAAAATACTTTATCATAAGAGTAGCTTAGTTTTCAGTCATATCATTGTAGTATAATAAATCATTTCCATGATGTTTCACAAAAATTAGAAAAAAAATAATTTAGAAACTATATTTCAAAAACAGATTTAGGGCTAAATAAAATTCTATGTTCTTAGTGAGTTTTTTGTTTAAATTGAAATTATTATCATTGCTATTTTACTTTTAAGAATAAAAATCAAGCTAGCCCCTATTAGATATATAAACTGCTCCACGAAGACAATTTATAGAATGGGAAGAGGATCCATTTCTCCCCCACCCCAGCTGCTAGGTAGCATCTCTTACAAAGAAGCTTTCAGTTTTATTCTCTGAGCATCCATACCCCTTCCAAGAAGGCCTCCCCCGTCAAAAAGAACAAATCTGAAGTCCTTGTTACTTTTCTTTTTTCCATTCCAGGCTATGAACTCCACAAGGGCAGCAGCTGAATCTACCTTGTTCACCAAATTAGGTACCCAGTACAAAGCACAAGTTTGCTTAATATTTGCAGTGTGGAAGATTGTTTGTGACTTGTACGGGCTTGAAAGGAAGCTCAGCTTCCCAGGAGAGCTGATTATAGCAAGTTTCACCGCAGTCTGGGGGTGTGTGATGAGCCAGATATTATTCTAAGATACTTGTTGAAGGGTAACATGATGGGGAGAAAGTCCCTTCCCCAGAGAAGACTGCCCTCTGGTGGACAAAGCAGACATGTGGGCAGCAAGCTAAAAGAGGCTGTGACTGGTGTATGAAGTGCCCTAAGAATATTGAATTTTCCACATTCTCTGATGGGAAGGAGGGGTGTGGGTATCCAAAGAGAATCCTTCAGCAAGGAGAGGGAGTGGGGATGAGGTCCAGGCAGCCAGGGTGAGCCTCATTGGATAGAATCTTGCAGGGCATTGTAAGGTCTTGACTTTCACTTTGACCTAGAGAGCCATTCCAGGATTGTGCACAGAGAAGAGAGAAACCTAGTCCACACTACTGACCCCTAAGTGTGCTGGGGAGAGTTGAGTCCTTGAGCCTGGGGGAAGAAGAGGTAAGGGTAGGAAGGATACACGCAGACTAGACAGATTGCTCCCGAGAGACTTGTTTCTGGTGGGGCCCAGGGGTAACCGCCTGGGGAGGAAGAAGTGGGCAGAGTCTGAAATATCTTGAAAATAGAGGCACCAGAGTTGCTGATGGAAGGCACGTGGAGGATGGGAGAAAGAGGAGCCCAGGATGACCCCGCAGTGCCACATCAGTTGTGTTGCCCTGTCAGGGTGAGGATGGTCTGTCTGATGATGATCTGAGTCTGGAGAAAAGGCACAGAATAAATGGGAGGCAAATTCAGGTGCACTTCTGCCTTTGAAGCTACCTGCCAAGCCACAAACTTCAGAGAAACACAGGACAGGCAGAGCTGAAAACACAAAAATAGATTTTAAAAGACTTATTTTCAAACTTTCCCTTCTGTTTCATTTTTTTGCTTTTTTTTCCCCAAACCACAGGCTGCTCACTGAGGGGTGTGTGGTAGCTCCTTTTGCATCTTATCTCTTTTGTCCCTTTTTTCTTTTTTTTTTTTTTCCTCTGTTGCTGATGCTCAGAATGTTCCATGGCAGCCTGGAGCTAATCAGATTGCCAACCCAAAGGATTCTTTTTGACTATTACAGGCTTGGTGGGAATGTGCAAGGGGCTGTCTTAATTAATTAACCAGCAGAACAGAAGCCAAATTATTTCCTTTGAGTGAACAGACCCTCCGATGGTTTTCTTTGCACTGCAGCGTGGGATTTCTGTTTCATTTCAGAGTGATTTGGTCAAAGATTTTGATTGCCGGATGTTTTTCTAAATTCATTCTTATTCACATTGGGCCTTTATGCTTTGATCTTTTCCTTCCATACTTCCTTACCACCCCCACAACACACACTCCTCTAAGGACACTCAGCTGGTACTCTTGCAAATTTCAGACCAAGCTAATCTATCTTAAAATTATACACTAGGTTTTGACGTAGGTGCCTCACGATTTGAGCAGAGTTTGCTATTTCTGAGATTTCTAAGTATACAAATATCTGTAGCTATATAAAAATTCAACACCTTAAGGTTTACGCCACAACAGAGTATATTTTTTAAGGTAGCCTTAAAACATGATAAAAATCGCTCATTCGTTGACCTTGAAAAGTACTGAAGAATACCTTCACTCTTTGTCACCAAGCACAAAGTTGCACGATTGTTTCTTAGATCAGTTCCTCTGTGCCATCCCTTACAGCAATATGTGCCTAAAATTTGGAGCTGATTTTTTAAGGATTCTGTAAAACCAGAGCACCAATCCCACAAGGTCTTAGTATGTTACTAGGTCTGCATGTGACTGATTCTCCACTCTTGCCTATGTGGATTTAAAGAAGAGAAAATAGCAATAGCCCTCCTAAAGCAACTTGGAGCCATATCACCGTTGCCCTTGAGCATTTTGTTGATTTGTTTCTCTTTTTCCTCTTATTGACAGAGTTTTTCCAATTCTTTACACTGTGATGAGCCCTATACACAAATTTTCTTTTGTAAGGCTTACTTACATTTAACTTGTGATCCAATACCATTGGAATCCCCATGTAAGAGATGAGAAAACTGAAGACCAGAATTATGCAGGAATGTACCAAAAATCACCCAACAGAACTTGGGCTTGGGCTCAGACCCACCTGCCTCTAAATTGCTTCAATTTTTTAACCACAATACCCTGCTGTCCCCTTCACAAACGTTTTGCTTGTGACTTGAACCTGAACAGGTCCTCAAGGTGCCATGTCTTCCTACCCTAAGGCAAAAGGGTCACTTTGAAAACCACAGGTTCTGTGCTGGTTTCTGCCCCAGAGATCTCATGGTCATTCTTGTCCTGTGAGCCTCATTTCTCAGAAGCTACTCTGGGGTGTCCCTGGGATGTCCACAGGACTGGAATACCTCCCTTTGTCAAGCCCCGCCCATCACCCCCCAGGAGCATCAGTGTGTGCTGAATTCTGAAGGTCATCCCTCATTTCTGCCTTTCAAGAAACTAATCTTCAAGGGGGAAATCCTTCCAGGCTATAGAGCAGCAGCAGCAGCACTTAGAATGTACAATGGTTGTCAGGTCATGACAGTGGGGACAAACAATGGTCAGGAAAAGGTGAATGAAAGAAGTTGAAATCTGCAGAAAAGATAGTTCACCAACCAGCCTCAGCTGCTTTACCTCCTGCCCAAAGGGCTAGATCCCAAGAGAAAGCAAACAAGGTGAATCCCTTCAACTTTTCAACAGCAGAGGAAATCAGAGGTGCTGCTACAGTGGAAAAAAAAAAATACTAAGACAGTTCAGAAAACCCTCACTGGCATGTAAAATGTATGAGAAACTCCAAAATCCCAGGTCGAGAATCATTCCCTACTGTGTCCACATAGTCCTCCCTTGGAGAATTTAGGAAAACCCCACTCTGTGTGTTACCAACACTGTACTGAAGGATGCTTCCTGGCAGAGTAAATTGACTATACCCTAACATATTTCGAGGTCCCTTTTGTAAGTATCTCTCTCTGGCACACACCTAATCTCTGGGAAGATTCTTGTAACCACAAACAATAGGCCATTCGCTGGTTTCTAGCTGGTTTCTCTGCCTTTATTCTTGATTTTAGGACTTTGTTTGGATTGGTTTATTATCTCGGGTTTTATTTCCACAATCTTATTTCCTCTTCTGAATTCTTTCCTACTTTATTATTTTATATATAATTTTAAAATAGCAAATATTGATCATCTTTATTTCACAGAGCTACAGCATGATCTATGCTCACAGAGCAATCCTGACACCACAGGGTTTGTGAGAAGCATCATCTCCAATGACATTTCCGAATCTCCTTTTTATTTTCTAGAGTAAAAATCATGTGGTTTGGGGACTTTTTGGAATTGGATACTTTTGGGATACTTCCATGGGGAGTATCCCCTCTTTAGGCATAAGGCTAGAGAGTTTCTGAAGATCACTCTTATATTCTTGGGCTTCAGAAAACACTAGATCTGGCAGCCAGACAAGTACCTGGTCTCAGCACCCCCTGGGCAACCTCCGGACAATCTCATCCCCTGCGTCCCGCCTCCTTCCTGGTTCCTTCTTTTTCTCTTTTATTCTTTCCTTCCTTGCTCTCCTTCCTCCTCCTTTCCCTAGCCTTGTTTCCTTTACCTTTTTCTTCCTACAGTTTACCTGGGAGATTAAATAGAAACAACCAAATTCAAACTACCTTCCAGGTAGTTGACCTCAGGCTGACCTTCAGCATCCCTCAAAGATGGATGCCATGCCCCCCTCCCCATCCTTCCTTCTCGTCCCTTCTGCAGCCCACACAGAAGACTGACCTGCATTTTTTTGTGTGTGTGTATGATATTTCCCTTGATGCTGCCTTTGAGAATACACCTTGGGCTGCACATTCTTTGCCTAGAGGTTGCCTTGATGTAGCAAGGTGTCTAAGGTCATGGCTAATGGAGCTGTGAGCAGAATGGCCCTAGCCCCTGCCACATTCACCAGTGGAGCTTACAGGTTCTGTTACTCCCAACCAGTCATACATGTCACCACTATGTCACCACATGCCATGATTTCCATCCATGGGAGGAGCAGGTGGACGCCCACCTGCCGTGTCCCATTCCAGAGGAGCCTCTCCAGGAGGAACATTTTAGTTTGGTTTGGTTCTAACTAGAAAAGTGGAATGGAAAGCCCTGTTAACGTGCTGCTAGGAAACACAGCCAACAAAAACTTCGCCCCATGACAAGAATGACATGGGTCATGGCATTTTGAAGAACTCATCAGATCTGAATGATCAGTCGGTTTAAAATGAGAATATTTGCACCTTGGGTGCTCCCAAGGAAGAAAATCAAAGATGAAAGAAGACCAGAGAAATGTGCTGTCTCCCCAATCTACATTTTTGCATGCTTATTTTCTGTGCTTGTTGCATGCCTTTACCCATTGTGTCATAATGAAGAAATGATGTGTTCCACTTGTGGCACAGCTGTTTTAAATGATTGCTTTGGGAAGGGTATTGTTCCAGCACCTTTCCTAAAGTTTCTCAGCACCAGCATTACTTGCCATGCTCAGTTGATCATTCTTTGCTCTAGATCCCCAAATGGAACCAAGTGCCTTTTTAGAGCTTTAACTATAGCGAACTTGGCTGATCTGGAAAGCTCATGGATGCCCAGTCCTAACTCATTTAGAAACTGTGATGTTAATTATGATAAAAGCTTAAAAGTCAAAGTCAATACAAAAGACTCCTGGGCTTGGCATTTCTTCCCAATCCATTGTCAACAGCCAATCTGGGATGAGCATTTAATTCCAGAGAAATGTCTGTGCCTCCAGAGCAGCTCTGTTTCTTTTGACCTGTTTTGGATCTCAGCAGCAGGGAGTTTCAGTGATGCTTGATGCTTTGGATTATTTGTAAGCAACTGGGAGGGAAGGGAAGAGGTCCAAGTCACAAACCTTTCATCTATGCTCCAGCAGCTTGAGGTTCTCAAACAGATTACCAGGCTAACGACCCCACACAGGTAAGAAATCACAGATCCTGCAGGTTTTAGGGCGTTAGGTTGGACAGGATGGTGTGGTCACTGCTCCAGAGCAGCAGAACTGAAGAAGCCACATGCTTTTCCACGGCTCCTCCTTTGCCACCAGACTCGATCTTCCTCTCACTCTGTCTCCTTCCCACCACTCTCTCTTGCTTCAGGGAGGTTCAGAGAAAAGGCCTCAATTCTCCACAAGATTGCCAAGAAGAAATGCCAAGTGGATGAGAACGAGAGGCAGAATGGGGCTGCCAATCACGTGGGTGAGTGCTCGGAGACCCCATCTCATGCCCTTCCTGGGAGCTGAGAGGCAGGGCACAGCATGGGCACCTCTCACTCAGTGCTGACACAGAACCCTGTAGGTTGGCCCTGACCTGGACATGGGTCTCTCTTCCCTACATGGATCCAAGGAAGAAAAGGACACAGTATTCCACCAATAACTCTAGGGGAAGTCCAAGGAGAGTAAAATGATTCTAGTAGCCAACTCCCAGTTAGGCACTACCCTTCAGGAGTAGATAATGGCTTTGTTTCAGGGATTCCACATAAAGGACACACACACACACACATACACACACGTCACCTAATGTTTAACCAAAGGTGAGGGTACCCCTTCTGAAATAGCAACCAGATTTAATACCTAGGACATTGCTTGCAGCACATTCACTAAATTAACAATTGGCCACTCCCTGCATGGCCTGGTACCTTTGGGTCGAGGCTGCCTCTTCTTTCTCAAGAATTCAGTAGTACCAGCCCAGGTCTCTTTTGGCTGACTTTTCCAGAGCTCCTGTGTGACCAGATTGTGACATTCAGGCATCTTATTTTAACTTGGAACATGATGTTCCTCCTCTCCTGTCTGTAACTATAATACAGTTCTCTAATTCTAAATTCAAACTAAATTTAACCTAATCTGGATCTATGCTATAAACGAAGCTATTGCCCAAGTAACTAAAATTATCTGCAGACAAAATTCAACAGTGTTGCACTCAAAATACATGACACTCTGTAGAAGAGTCTCTGCCTCTCCTGTTATCCTGACTTGTAGCTCAGGGAAATTTTTGGCCAAGAAATAGTCAAGATTCGATTGGGTAGGAAAAGAAAAACTGAACAAAAATCAGCGAAAATGTTAACAATGGTGATCTCTTGAAGTCAGCACTAAGAACTGTGTGTTTTGTCTGCTTCTTTATGCTTCTGTGAACTTGGACACATTTTCTTCAGAATAAGCATGTTTCGCCTTTGTATTATAAAAATGTAAAACCATACCACAAAAATCTATTGTCCAGGTTAAGTTTGGCTTGTGATATTTAGGTTCAATTATACAATCTATTTTCTCTTCTCCACTGGATTTCTCTTTTGTGGAATGAAGTTGTCTGTAGTAAGATTTAAATGCCTGGGCTCCAGCTCTGCCCTCTTCCTATTGAACGATGACCTATGATGAGGTGGGACACAGGACTCCAAGGAGCCTTGCAAGTCGATCAGTCTGTGAATAGCTTTGTAACTACAAAATAGAAGTGTGTCTAAAATCCAAGCTTTCAAAGTTAAGTCCAAGATTTATTTTTATCTTTTCCTTGGTGACAAAAACCTCAGCCTGCCGTGCGAAAGTACTTCCTAAGCTAAGATGTGCATCCTCAAGTTAGGTGTTAGGCCTGGTGGGTGGTTTCGTGTCTATCCTTGGATGCTCTTATTCCCTTTGGGTACCCAGAATCCTGTGTCGCTAGGAGCAAGTTTGGCAAATCCTGAGGGTTATCATTCCAGCCAGTATGCTCTCCCAAATAGGGTTTTAATACTCCCCAAGGTACTTAGTAATCAAACATACCAAGATAAACTGGCAGAGCCCCACAAAACATCAACTCCTAATCGCTGTCACTATTAAAAACATGGACAGATAAAGTAAAAATGAGTTTCTGTGGTTTTCCATATTTAAATCAGTTTATATCTCTGTACGCCACAACTAAATGCACTTCCTGTGATTTCTGATATCAGGCAGCTTCAAGCACAACAATGTTTATATACCTTTCAAATTGTTTTCTTCTGTGTGAATATCAGAAACCTTTAATTCTTCTGAAGTCTCTAGAAATAAAAACATTCTGATACTCTGTGAGCAACTTGATCCTGCTTATAACTGACACTGATGAGCCTTTGGAAGGTTCCAGCAGCCCTGATAGTGCACCATACAGCCTCATTTTCCCCTGAAGCCCGGGGCCTGACCCTACACAACGTGTCATTCCAATAGAAACCTTTTTATTTCCTTCCCACTGAAGTCCCACGTGACCCCAGCGCTGCCTGAACACTGATCACCTGGAGGTGCTCCTCTTAGCCCTGGAGAAAAAAATTCTAGTAAAAGGCAGGCACTGTAACAGGGCTCACATTTTTTGTCTCTCCTTTCTTGTTCTGTACCAGGAACTATGCTAAGTGCTTTATATGCATTTTCTTATTTAATCTTTATAGAAGTGCCCTGTAGTCATGGTGGGGGTAGCAGTAGTGGTAATAATAATTGTAGTACTATTAACATTGCCTCAATGTCAGAGAGGTTGAGTCACTTGCATAAGAAGTAGAGTGAGATCCAGAACACAGACCTGTCTGGTTCCCAGCGTCACAGAGTCCCAGTGTTCAATCATAGCCCTCGAGTCACTTCTCAACTCTCAGAAGAAAATTTGTCTTTGCACTTGCCGACCCAGCGCTCCCCTTTAGCCAACTACTGCCTCATTCAGGACTTGGGCCTCTCTTGCTTGCCTGGTTCCTCTTTGCCTGGCCTGCCATGGGATGCCCTGGTGAGAAAAGTGCTCAGTAGCATTCCCCAGGCTCATGAGAAGGGCCAGCTTGCCAAGCCTGTCTTCCCAGTGAACACTCAGGCACTGGCAGAGTTTCTACTCACAAAGCCTGAGAGAAGTAGCTGAAGGGAGTAGGCCCTGGAGATGCAGCAGTTGAAGAGCTCACTTCACATGTAAGGTTGTCAAAACCCCAAGGAAGGAGGACACTTGCCTAAGACAACACCTTATAGTGGCAGAATGCCCAGGTACCAATACCCTCTGCAGAGTACAGTGTGCAAGACCCCATGGTGAGAAAACACTAAGGGACAAGGTCCAGAGGGTGAACAGCAGTGCATAGGTTGGGTGTGGCTTTGGGTTTTGAGTATCTACATTTGTATTTTGAATGGCTAGTTTGCCTCTGTTGGAGAAGGACATGCCGTGGGACCTGAGGACTGGGACACGGCTCAGTGGTGCAGCACTTGTCTAACATGTGCAATGGCCTGGGTTCCATCCCCAGCATCATAGAAAAAGGAAAGGAAAGATAGCTCCACGGGGCTGAGGGGCACACAAGCTGATATCATGCCAGTGCAAGCCAGAGCCCTGTCAAAGGGCAGGAGGGCAGTATGCTAGAAGGCACAGGAAGGATGGTAAAGGCCCTTTGCCATTCAGCCAACACCAGCCCCAGGCCTCAGACACCACCATCTATCTTCTCTCTGGCCCAGCATTTTAGGTTGCTCTTTTTTAATGTGACTCTTTACCACCATTGATTCCATTGTTTTCTTTGTGTGTGTGTGTGTGTGTGTGTGTGTGTGTGTGTGTGTTTAAATTATGTCACAGAAAAAATCGAACTCCCAAATAGCACGAGCACAGAAGTTGAAATGACACCTTCCAGCGATGCTTCGGAACCTGTACAAAATGGAAATCTCTCCCACAGCATTGAAGCTGCAGAAGCCCAGGTAAGGCCTTTTTGCATTGCTCTTCTGGGCTTCGGCTCTTACTGATGTCGGGGCCTAGCAGCACAAACCCTAAGTCCTCTTGGAGGCCCCAGCTCCTAGGTGGGTGGACACCAGGTAGGGCTTGGTGTGTATTTCCCACCCCAGGGATCCACAGGTATCAAGCCCTACATGTGTAGAATGAATAACATATATTCTCTAAGCCACTGTTTCTCAAGTTGGAAGACATATATATCCGAAAGTCCTGCAGATGAAAATGTAGATCTTAGTGTTTGATAATTTGACAGCTACTACCACATAATCCTTTTTCTTTGTCTTTAAGGTCAGAGTAAATATCACAGAAACCATAGTCACTGTGCTTCATTAAGTGAACCCCTTTGGGTTTCTCTGTCCCTATGTGTGAAATGAATACACTCTGACCCAATCAAATGTTCAATGGCACACCAATTGGTATGTTCTTCCCATAGGAGTGATACCTAATGTTTACCAAGCACTTACTATAGGCTGCTGATTTGATATAAGCACTTTGTGTACATTATCTCTTTTACACTTCACAGCTGAAAGTGTGGACATTGTGTCTTGATTTTACTAGTTAATGAAGTTGTCATTCGGTGAGATGAAGTAATTAGTTGGGGTCACCTAGTTTGCAGGCAGTGAGCTGAGATCTGATCTCAGGAGCATCTAAATGCAACACTGCCTCTGAACCACAGTTGCACAAAAAATAGGCAGAATCAGAGTGGCACTTGTTAGATTTCTGGAGTTGCCCAGTAAGGTCAATGCTGCTGTCCCAGGACCACACCTTGAGTAGCATTAGCCTAACATTTGAAACCCACTCTCTTGACAGAATTTTCCCAAGGAGTGGAAAAGTTGCTCACAAATAAAACCAGATCACTGCTAAAATATTCCAATACTGTCTTCTCCTTGATGTTGGGAAGTGCTTTGCTATAGAAGGAGTCCATACTTCTGAGGGAAAAATCAGGTTGATTGTTGTCTACTGTTATTATTCCCTGATAGATCTGTGAGAAAATTTTCTTCTTTTAAAGGAAAGGACAAAGAGACCACTGCTCCTGCTGCCCTTGTCTCCCCTGCCTTCTAGGCGCCTGGCCCTCCTGCCCAGAGCCCCTGTAGTCCCTCTGCATTAGCCCGAGAGTGAGCTGGCAGAGCAGCTTATGTCCACATGGATAAGCAGCATGTGGCAGCAGGAGGCAGGCCCCAAGGACATCTGGCTGCCCTTGGGGCTGGCACAGTCACAGGTGTGCAGAGGGCAGCCTCATCACCATGCCTCTCCATCTGGCTGGCAGAGGGACATCTGTGCCCCTCCAAGGGAGGACCTTGCTGCAGGGGAGGGAGAGAGTCTCGGTTGACTCCTCCCTGAGCAGAGCTGGGCCTCCAGGTCCCAGTGCAGGGACACAGGGCAGGTCTGTGCCACATGCTGGTGTCCTCAGACCTCTAGAGCAAACAGAGCTTCAAAGAGTCATCCCACCATGGCTGGCTGCAGGAGGGCCTGGTGGTGAATTCCTAATCTGCCAGGGAGAACTTACAAACCTCACTGAGCTCTAGTTTCTTCATCGAGGTTACTATAAGGGCTAAAGGAGATCATGTGAGAAAGCACTTAGCCCAGGGATAGAAGCTAAGTAGTACCATGTGTGTCGATGCTTGCCATTTAAACCCCGTTCAAGGTGGCCCTGACCTGAAGGAGTTTGTTGTAGCTATTGAAAAGGTTTTGTAGATATGCATGATGTTTGATATTCAAGATATATATAAATCAACCAATAAGCATTTGTGATCAGCAATTCAAGATATATATATAAATCAACCAATAAGCATTTGTGATCAGCAATTCAAGATATATATAAATCAACCAATAAGCATTTGTGATCAGCAACTATTTACAGCCGGGTGGGATCCTGAAGGTCTGTACAAAATGCTCTCAGAGCTAACAAAGAAGACATTGACCCTAGCTCAGGAAGGTATAAAAACTCCATTCACCTGATCAGAAAATTCTGTTTGTTCATCTGCATCAGTCAACGTACTGGGCACTGGGGTACCCCTCTGTCCTAGCGGAACCAGGACTGTAAAGATAAACCAGTGTGATTACAGATGCCACGTGGACCGCGGAAAACAGAGCGGTGGGGGATGGGGAGCCATCCCTGGTGGGCGGGGGAGGCCTCTCTGAGGAGAAGGATACAAACTGAGACTGCACCTCAGGAAGGAGCCATCCAGCAGAGCCGTACCTCAAGGGCAGAAATGCATATGGCTAGTTTGAGGAACAGAAAAAATTCATGCAGCTGGAGAGGATGGAAGAAAGGGAGGGAGGAGATGGGGAGTGATGACGTCAGAGAACAGTCGGGCAGAGCTAGCAGACTCTAGGGACCAGAATAGGGGAGCTGTGAAGGGCTCACACAGTGCAGGGGCAGCCTCAGATGTTTTATAGGAAGTTTGCCGTTTTAGAATAGTCAAGAAGGAGTTCAGGCCAGAAAAACGAATGAGTACCAGGAGGCAAGGTAAAAACCTGGCAAGGTTGAGAACCTGGCCAGTAGCCTGTCTTTGTATGACCCGTGAGTGGGTTTTGTTTTTTAAAATGTCTTTTTAAGAAGGAAAGCAACAGCAGCATATGTGACAGAGACCATATGGAACTCAAAGCCTGAAATATTTACTGTCTGGCCTTTTATAGAAAAAGCTGTCCATTCCTAATATAGACCATCTGCAGTCTTTAAAGAAAGAGAGGAAAAAATGAAGAAATGGGGAAACTCTTCATGTACTGATTTGGAATGATCTTCAATCCATGTTGTTAACTGAAAAGGGCAACTTGCCAAATTGTATTCTAGACTATAGGAGAGTATACTATGTTTGCATACCATAAAAAGGGAGGGAAATAGCATATAGGCATTTGCTTGGGGTGCTATTGAAAAAACTAATCATGCAATACCTCCAGAGCAGGGGCCTGTGCAACAGAGAACTTAGGTGAGAGGCTTCTCAATATATGCCCTCTGTGGCTTTGAATTTTGAACCAGATAACTGTTGCCTACTCCAAAGGAGTAACAACAATAAAAATAATAATAAAATAATAATGGGTTAAATTAAAACAATCATTGGAGCAGAGACTCTGGAGACACACCATTTGAGTTCAAATCCTAGTTCTTCTCCTGACCAGCTGTATGACTTTGCACAAGTTACCTAACCTCTCTGTTCTCTCTTTTTTCTCTGTGAAATAGACACAACAGCATCTATCATAGCACTCTTGTGAGAATCGATTGCTCCTAGAACAGTTCTTCGTACACAGTAAGCACAGTGTAGGTGTTTGCTATTATTAGCGGTACTTAGGAAAATCTTTTTTAATGGCTCTTAAGTAGCCCAGAGGACAGGGCTTTAGACAAAAATATTGGTGGTAGAGTGAGTGGCAAGGGCAGATTTGAGAGCTATTTCTGATCCATAATTGAGAAGATCTGGTAATAAATTGGTCACAGTAGTTGATAAGAAAAGAAAGCTTTAGACAATGCTGAGGTTTCAAGGTAGAGACTGTGTGGTGGGCTGAATTACGGCCAGGACTCCAGAGTGAGAAAAAAGATGTGCATCAGGAACATTCAGGCCACCTGAAGCACAGTGCCACAGAAGTGATTCAGTGCCTATGTGTTCTGTTAGTTTTATTTATTTCCAAGTTGTATTTTTATCGAGCTACATGATGAATGAGGTGTGTATCTCGACTCTATTAATGGAAATGATGAGTCCCATACACCACAAGCTCATTGCTGGTATTCTCCTGAGAGTTTATCCCGACTTGTTAATTAACCTAGTGTTTTAAAACCCTATTTACAAGTGAACTCATTTCACATTGACGCCTCATCTCTGAAAGGTTTTTCTAGTACAGACTTTACATGGGCAATGAAGAGCATTTTAAGAATATTCTCTCACAGAGGACACAAGCCCCCGTGCAGGAGGGAGGTTCCTCCATTTATATATTCTGTGGAACTAAGAAACAGTTTGACTTTTTAAACGTGCTAATTATCTTCTCCCAAACTGTAGGCATAATGTGTTGACTCCAACACAGAGAAATTACCAACCTTCCCAAATTTTCAAAGTTGAGAACTTAGCCAGGTTTGAAAAGACACTTCAAAGAAATACGCTCTCCCCCCAGAACCCAGCATTTTCTTACATTTTAATTCTGCCTATCTAGACAACAGACAGGTGATGGCTCTTGGCCCACATATGCCATGGTGCGGTCTCCCGGGCCACATCAGGATCCCCACTGCTGCGACACTTCAAAGCCCTTCAGATACTGCTCACAATGAGGTGTGGGAGGGAAGTGCCTTGCGAAGTTCTTCGTTTCTGAATTCTGAAGAGCTTACTTTTAAAAATTGTGTCCTACATTTTCATGCATCATGAGAAAGCTTTTTATGTGTTGCTGCTTTTATTTCATTTCACCTCTAAGCTTTCTCTCTGTCCTTAGAAAAATCAAAATTGTCCCTGCTGGTTAAGAGTGGCCCAAGATGCACTAGTGGGCAAACAGATTTATATAAGAAATCACTTTCCTGGATTGATGGGTGGACGGATGGCAGGCAGGTGGATAGAGAAAGAGACAAAGATAGAGGATGTGTAAAATGCAAGCTTTGTTGTTATTGTTGTTTTCTCACTTTACATTTCAAATATCACCTGCAGTGTTAAGCCCTTGTTCCTTCTGTTGGGACACAGCTCTGATTTATTTCTCCCTAGTGTTGTCTTTTCCTAGACTCAGTAGTGTTTTAAGATCTGCTTTCCTGAAGCCTCATGATGCTGATAAAAATGTTCAGGCATAGCTGGTGTGATGGCACACCTGTAATCCCAATGACTGGGGAGGCTGAGGCAGTGCAGAGGCAGGAGGAATTGCAAATTCAAAGCCAGCCTCAGCAGTATAGCGAAACCCGGACTCAAATTAAAAAAAATAAAAAGAGCCGGGGATGTGGCTCAGTGGTTAAGAACTTTGGGTTAAATCTTCAGTACCAAAAAAACAAAATGAACCACAAGACTCTTGAATTTCTGCTGTTAATGATATCATTTGTCATTGTGCTTTCTGCAGATTCTGAAGAATGTCTATTTATCATTCACATATGATACATTAAGGGCTGACTACTTATTAAAAAGGAAAAAAAAAACTTCATTACCACCCTGGAAAAAAAAAATACTAACATTAATGCCACTATTTCTTAGAGCATTCTAATCTGACTGATAATAAGAGGATAAAAATGATTTGGGGATTGTTTTTATAATTATCCAGTTAGCTTTTATGTTAACAAATATTTTATGAATTGTATCAGCAAGATTTACAAAGCCCATGAAAACTACACAAAAACCAATTTACAATACAATTTAGGAAGAAACCCCAGAATCATTTAGGCCAAATACAAAGTGAAGGAAAGTAATTGCCTTCTGCCAGACTCTCCGGGCGCCATTTTGCATTATTATGAAATGCTTTCTTGGCTTCTTGGAGAGCTTAGGCTCAGGCAGTTTCATCACTCACAGAAAAATATTTTGAAGGCTTGGTTTCAGTTCAAAGCCTTGTACAAGAAGATTAAGTTGTTTTCAGGTTGCCATTGCTCAGTGAGACCTCATTTTGTATTTAATGTGCTAAATTCTTGATACTGGAATTTTTCTATCTATATGTAAAACAAACCATATGATGGTATTATAAGGAGAGTGAGTTATTTCCTACCATCAGACAGGCAAAAATTTGTCACTTAAAAAAAAATCTGTTCTCTACTTAAATGTTAGCTCTGTTGATTCAGGGTATCCACACAGAAGGCAAGACAAATGTCTCAGATGGAGCTCCCTTCCAAAAAGAGATGTTTTTTGACTTATCTCTTTTTGACTTATTTTGTCGATTAGAGATAGGAACGTAGAAGATGAGAATGCAGAGAATGAAGGATGTTGGTAGAAAACATGAATATAAAGACACTGAGAAACCAAGAACAAAAATAGATTTTCCTACATCACAAAGCAAGGCTTAAAATTCATTAAAAGTGAATCATACAAAGTAGACACAATTATTTATCTCAAAGTCATATCTATACTCAAAAATGAGATTTTTTAAAAAAGATCGATATCTAGATGGTTATTGTATTGGTCTATTCAGACCGCCATAACAAAATACCATGGACTGAATAATTTAAACAACAGAAACTTTGTTCCCTCACAGTTCTGGGGTTATATGTTCAAGATCAAGTTCTAGCAGACTTGGTCTCTTCCTGCTGCAGATAACCACCTTCCTACTATGTCTTCTGATGGCTGGGAGGAGGGGAGGAGATACAGAAGCAAAGAGGAAGAGAGAGAGAGAGAGAGAGAGAGAATGAGAGAGAACAAGCACTCCATCTCTTCTTAAAGGAAACTAACCCTTTGGGTTCAGTACTTCATTTAACCTTAATTACTTCCTTAGACATTCCATCTCGAAACACACCATCCTGCGTGGGAGAGCTTCAAACATAACTCTCAGTCTTTTGTTAGTAAGGACTCAAATCTTAGCATTAAATAACTGAAGTTTTCCAAATATGGCTCCCTGGTTTTTCATCATCTGATCAGACAGTTTTTCTTCTTCAGGACTCTCCTGTTTTCACTGTCTTTCCACAGTGGAAAGGCAAATGAAGCTTTATCCTAGACTTGTGGTCTTTAGAAGAACCATCCCAGAACTCTGAATTTGCTTTAAAAGGGACTCATAGCACACCTGGTCTGGCAAGTTCAAGAACAAATTTTGTCCCAAAAATTCATTTTCTACATCTCACTTAAGAGATTTTAAATTCAGGTCTTCAGCCTATGTGACCAGAATGATCCATGACACAGTACTGAATATGTTTATGAGTCCGTTTTTTTTCCAGTAATATGATTTCAAGCATAATGTTCCATTTCTGAAGTTCGTTGAATATAATGAATGACATAAAAATGACATTAGGCCATTTGTACATTTGCCCCATTAATTGGCCAATACATATAGGGGGAAATAGAGATGAGAACAACTTACTGTCCCTGAGCCAGCCAGTATTCTAGGATGGGAGTTTGCAGGCATTTCCTTTGTTCCAAAGCATGCTGTGTTTGAAGCTTACAAAAAGGAGGGGAGTCTATGAAATGTTTCCTAGAAGGCAATTTTTACTTGCCAGATAGTTGTTGACTTAAGTGTTGATTTAAGTTGTTGTTAAGTGTGACTGAGCATTTTTTGGTAATTTTACCTTTGAGAATCCCGACTCTACTATTGTTTTTAGTTCTGCCCAAAACACAGATTCAAAGTGTCACAATATTATGAGACTTACCATCTGCTTAGAAGCTTTGTTTCTTAGACAATCTACTGAAAGCCTACCTACTAGAATAAAATAGTATTTTCTCCTTGGGGCTGTGGAATTTTCCTTTTCATCTTACTTACAAAGGACTTCAATTTATTCATGTTACCTAAGAGAAAAAGAAATTAGATTGTGGATATCAGTACAGTCAAAAATGCTCAATAAATATTGGATGAGTGGACAAATAGAGGAAGAAAATCATTGCAGTTTCCGTGTTTATGTCAAATAATTGAATTATAGAATTTTATTGCTGGAAATGTCATTACAGTTTACCTAGTCAGATTTTTTTCTCATAGATGTCTTTAAAGAAATTGTTTTCCTGAATATTTGTCCTTAATAATAATAACCAATTTTGTTTGAGTTTTTACTATGTGTCAAATCCTATTCTAAGTATCTTCTGTAAATTATCTCTTTTAACTGTATAACAACAGTGTTACAGAAGAACACTCTGGAACAGGATTCATATTTAAGACAACCTTATGTCTGACTTCCTGTCTACTAGGAAACCATATGAAAAGTGGGTCATCCTTGCTGATCCCTTATCCAACTGTCCCTTCATTAGATAAGGCATTGTCAAGATTTCTTCTCTCCCTAGGATCCCCTCTTCCCACCCTCTGTACAGGCACACAAGCCTTTGGACCAGTTCCCACAGAAACCTAATTGAAGAAATGAAATGTGCTTTGTCAGGGGATTTTTAATATTTCAATAATGAAACAGAGGAGGGAAGGGAAAGGAGAAGCAGATACCCCCTGTTTAAAGAAGATGTTTTATTAAGCACATTCTTCCCATGGGGCTTTATTGGCCTTCAAGCACTGAACTCTGAAGTCGGAAAATAACCACTCATCTTCTATTTCAGCTCTTGCTCAAGTTTTCCCCAGGAAAGTTTATTATTGTAAAGACCTTAATCCATCTTCTACAACATCCACAAGATATCCATTTTAGAAGTAGCCAGTACAGAATTATCCACAGTTATGGGAATCCAGGGTCACGTCGAACAATGAAATGCACATAAAATCTCAAGCCCTCACTCCAGCCATTAGTGTGCTACGTAGCCAACTCCTCCTGCAGCAACCTAGACGAAAGCTCTGCATTTTTGTCTTAGGCACAAATGTAAAAGAATCAGTCTTTCTTCTTAACCTATATTTGAAAGCCTGCTATTCCCTGGTGTCTTATCAGCACCTGTATTACATTTTTAAATGTGCACCTCAGAGATATCACTCAAAGTGCTGCAGGAAAAAAGAGGGCATCACCACAGCTCCTCCTATCCATAACCCCAAATCTGCCCTTTGTGTCCCTTCGATGCTGCTGTGGATCCTACATGATGCTTAGGAAATGGAATAAATGCAATGTTCGTGTGTTTCTTAACAGGTTTTTATAGAAATGGGGGCCCCCAAAACCACCAGAAATTAGTTTTAGGTTCAACAACAACAACAAAAAAAAATGTCAATTCAGTGCTTAGTGTTTAGCTAACTTTAAAAAAAAAAATAGGTCAAGTTTATTGCAAAATAAACCTGGGAAGAAGCCTGGTATAATTGAGCATAAAGCACATGCGTACCGATTTTTTAGGGCTGAGGAAAAGAACCAGTTTAGAATGGGAAAGAAATGGGAGTTTGGAGCCACACAGGTCTGGCCTGGCAGTGTGACCTTCTTCCCATATCCTTCTTCCCACGGTCTTCATCCATCAAATGGGATCGAAAATCTCAATAAGCCAGGGGTCCTTCCTGTCCATGGGGTACAGAGAAGTCAAAAACTTCAATTCTGATCCAAATCAAACCCCAGTCAGGCTGGGCTCAGCAGGTCCAAGTGATCTCCAAGGCTGTGCCCTGTGAACAGGGAATGGGATATGATCACCCATCCTAAAATTGAATCTGGAACGTGGCCTGTTTTCAGACATTTCCTGAATTTTCATTTGAATTATCTGATAGAAAGATCACATTAAAGTGGGCTCACCCTCCCACTGGAATCGTAAGGAGACAAAAAAATGAGAAATGGAGTTGCTTCCTAGAAGTAGTTTTCTGGCTTTAGAGGCAAACTCTGAACTAATGAATCCAGTCCAGACCCCTCCACTGGAGACCTGAGGCCTATTCTGGGGCAAGCCATCCACACCAGAGCATGAGGTGCACAGGTAAAGAAGGTGGATAATAGATGCTCATGATCCTAGGCCACCCAGGCCCCTCCTGTTCACTAGACAAATACAAATAAAACAAATTTATCACTCTAGAGACCTCACAGAAGATTCTGACACTAAGAACTATTCCATCTTCTGTAGATGTTCTGATGCCATACCTCCAGATATCAACCTTTAGGACTAACAAAATGTTTATTAGATCACTAAATAGTTTTATTATTTACTTAAGTCTGCCACACCACAACAATTCAAGGTTGCATGTAAAGCAACATCTGATGAAAAAAGGGGAAAGTGAATAGTTTTGAGAAAATACAGCAAAGGATGAAGATGAAAGGAAAATAGGGAAACTGGAGTAAAGGGGCACAGATTCCAATACTGTGACTGTGGAGGGGGTTGCACATTTGTTCTGAACTCCCCAGTGGACAAAGCAAAGAAAGAATAGACTCAGTTGCCTTATGAACAGTATGTCTAAGATTTTTTTAATGCTTCTCAAACGAAGCGTGACTTTTCCTCATGCTGAGAAATGAGACTTCTCCCTTGAATCCTCACAAAAAAAATACTGGATCGGTTAGGATAAGGTTCCACTGTGACCTTATCCTAACTCTCAAAATGACAGGGGCTTAAATAAATAGTTTACTGTCTCTCTGAAGTCAATTTTCAGGACTATGGCTTTTTTTTTTTTTTTAACCAGGAATTGAACCCCCAGGGGTGCTTAACTACTGAGCCAGCCCTTTTTATTCTTCATTTTGAAACAGAGTCTTACTAAGTAGCTTAGGACCTCACTAAGTTGCTGAGGCTGGCTTTGAACTTGTGATCCTCTTGCCTCCACCTCATGGTCCAAGATGGTTGCTCATTCACTGGCCAAAATGTCTCCATTCCAGCTAACAAAAAGGAGGAAGTAAGGACAGAACTGATCCTTTAAAGGAAGTTATGGAGGATACTGATTACATCCATTGGCCAGAACTTAATCACATATCCACAGCTTCACTTGGGAAGGCTGAGAAGCAAAGTCTGTCTTCCGGGCCTCAGTAGAGGTGGACTTTCTGCTTACCAAGCAGTAGATTTGATTGCTCATGGCGGCCATAACAGAATACCACAGACTAGATAGTTTCAATAACACAAATTCATTTTCTCACAATCAGGAGGCTGGAAGTCTAAGGTCAAATTGCTGGGAGGACATATTTCCTCTGAATCTCTCTTCTTGGCTTGCAGATGCTGGTTTTCTTGCTGTGTCCTCCTCTTCATGTGGCCTTTCCTCATATATACATACCCCAGGTGTCTCTGTGTGTCCTAATCTCCTCTTCTTATAAAGACATCTGGTCTAGAGCCCATGCTAACAGCTTCATTTAAATTTAGCCTCCTCTTAAGACCTTATCTTCAAATACAGTTCTGAGGTACTGGAGGTTAGGGTTTCAACACATGAATTTGAATGGGGGACACAATTCAATTCATAGCAGACAAAAATAGATATTGGAGAAAAATCCAAAGTATACTGCCTCATTTCCTGCCAGCAATCCTGTACTTATCAGTAATAAATTCTTGGGGGTTATATTTTTTTTCCTCCCCCTTCTAAATGCAAGACTCCTTAAAAGCAAGACTCCTAGAATTTGGCACACTGCTTTGCACCTAAATGCGTTTAGTAAAGGCTGACAGGTGATGTCAATAACTGCCCAAGAAACCACAGCCTGAGCAGAAACAGGATTCCTGACTCTCTACCACCTGCTCTTCCCATCATGCTATAAGACCTGACAACAGCACAACACCCACCACGTGGGAATAAAAGGCCGTGTGGTTTCATCTCAGATTTTCCATATCAGAGGTTACAAGGCCCTATAGCCGTCATCACTGGCTCTGATTTTGCATAATTCTAGAGCTTCTGCAGAGATCCCAGCAGATATCCAACTATTTTAATCCCTCATATCAAAATTCACTTGAATTTCTTCTGGATTGCAGTGGTATCCCTCTCCAGTTTGCTTTGTTTTGTTTTGGGGGACACTCTGCCAAAGCTATAGGAAGTAAGACTGGATCATCACAAGGTCAAAGCCCACAGGCCCGAACTCTGGGAAAAGCCAGAAAATCACTGCTGAAACCTCAGTGGATTCCTCTACCAAGAGTTGAAACCAAGACGGTGCTGGCATTGCAGCCTGGGCAAAGCAAAACAGGCCCCAAACTTAGTGTTTTTCTTCTACTTCTCCAGCCAGCTTGCAAGCTGTCACCCGTGGAGCCAGAGTGAGGTTTCATTTGGCAAGAAGATGGAGACAATGTCTCCTAAAGGGTGCTCACAGCCTTGCTCCAGGGACACCTCCTCAGTCCACCATGGGGTTCTAGGCGTCTGCACCTCCCTGAAGCAGGTCTTGGTCCCCAAGAGGCTCACAGAAAGCTGTTTACATGGCCTGAGGCACAGTCTCTTCTAGTTCATTTCTGCCCTAGCGATAGCCACCTCAAATGCAGTTTTTGGAAACCGCACAATATAGCTAATTGTTTGCATTGGACAGTAGTGTGTTTAGAGCTTATGCATCTAAACAGACAATTATTTTCTACTATTTGCTAGTGGCACTGCCTGCCTGGTGACTTTGGCAGATGGAGAAAGAAGCTAATCCGTAGGTTATAAGCAGAAGGGTTATTGATGAAATGTCACCATCTGTTGGTGTCATTAAAATGATATGAGTCATAAAGAGTTGCTTTTGTATTTTCTCAAAAAAAAAAAAAAAAAGGTTAGCCTGGAGTTTAAAGAGAAGTTGCTAGATTGTGGATGACAGTGGGGACAGGATGAGGAGAGGGAGGCCACCCAGGAAGGGGGAGGAGCTTGATGAACTCATCAGATCAGCTCAATGGGTCTTCAGGGCAGCCAATCCTCTGCTGGAGTAAAACCAGACAAGGCACTTATAAGGAACAATGCATACCTCTATTTTCCCATGCTCATTTCTGGGGCATCTACCAGGGAAAAGGGGAAGGTCATTTATTTGGGTTAAGCCAGAAAGATCATATCTACATGGGACCTGTTAAAACCCACTGGTCTCCTATCCTAAACCCTCGTTAGTCCTGTGACACCCAGATTATTCTTGTAGCAAGCTGATGCCTTGAAGGATTTCGCTTACCTGCTACATCTCCTCCGAGAGAATGGAGATTACATGGAATAGGGTCAAGAGCCAGCACCCCCAAAATCCCATCAGGGATGGGAAGTCCTTGAATGGAGTAAAGACAACAGTGAATGGACCAGTAGTGAATTGCATTAGCAAAAGGATAGAAGTGTGTTAATGAGGATCCAGGTGACCAAAATGCACACTGTTCCAATTCAACTTGTTTACCTAATCCCCATAACACTTTCACATTTGCAGTTTGCAGAATCTTTAACCCACAGCCGAGGTCACACACCAAAGCAGAAGAACTCTTTTTCATCAAGGCTTCAGATTCCTTTATTATCATTATCATTATTATTATTAATTTTAATGTCCAGAGAGAGATGAAATGGGGCAATTGTGTAAATCACTCTGAAGCCTTTGGGACTAAATGTAACCTCGCATACCACAAACCAGGCCTCCCACCCAGCCCTGACCTCTAGTTGAGTCCTAAGCCATCTGGCTGGAGCCTGCCCCACCTGCCACCCCCTTAGGGCCACAAATGCTGGAGGGTCACTACTACTGCTTGGATATTTTGTGATGCTGGAAGCGGGGCCACAGAGGGCAGGGGCTCTGTGAAGCCTGCGCAGGCTGTTTCTCTGGTCTCAAAAGGAAGCCTCAGTGGAAAAGTTCCTGCTGATATTTTTAGATCTAATGCTTGGTCCTACTGCTGCACTTTCATTTTTAAACAAGCGGGGAAGGGAGTGATGGATGGTGTCTGCAGTGCTGTTTTGGAGGCTCTGGGGCCCATCTGACAGGCTAATGGTCATCCTGCCGGGCGGATCTGCCTTTCATCTCTTCCAGCTCTGGGACTGCGGAAGCTGCTGACTGCAGTGGCTGCTGGCTGGCAAGTCAAACACTGGCTGTGCTCCCAAATCAGAGTGGGACCTTTACTGCCTGGCTCTGAGGCCCCGTACAGGCCCAGCGGCTTGCTTGACTTCTACCCTCCATTTCTCTGGGGCAGGAGGCATGTATCTGCACTATAAGCCTTTGGCTGCAAGTGAAATCATTTAGAATTCAACAGGTGATTAAGCAGGTTAACACACACACACACACACACACACACACATACACACACACACACGCGCACACACACACAAGAATCACTGAGTTTAAGCAATCCTAGGCCAGCAGGAGGGAGTTGAACCCCCTCAGTATTATTACTGAACTGTTTCTGCAGTGACTTTCATGTGTCTGCCAAAAATTAGCACAAGGGAAAAAAAAAAAGGAGTTTTAATTTTTACCAGTGTTTTTCCTTCCAAGGATTCAGAATCCCCTGGCATAGCCCTCAAGGAGACGGGAAATGAGAGATAGAGGTTGTTGGTCTGTTGCTCTGCAAATATTTCTCATAAAAAAGTTCCTGAACTGAAGCTGTAGCCCATGTTGAATAATCAGTTGACAAAAGTGAGAAGCTGAGGAATGTTCAAGGAGAAAAAAAAAGTTCTTAAATGCTCCTGGTTGAGTGATTTACTGTTTGTTCCTAGGACTCAGATTGGCACACACTCAGATTGGGTTCTCTTACAAACCCAAAAAGTACGTGTGTGAAGCAGCTGGGGCAGCTCAGGAAAAGTCCTAATGAGGTCTGGAACTTCCCTCCCTCACTGTGGACTTCTTTCTGAGGCCTGTGTCACTGTCCTCGTGGTTGCTTACATTTTATATCTCCTTCTACAGCAGACCACAGAGACAGCTGAGGAGGACGACGACCAGCCCCTGAGCCTTGCCTGGCCTTCCGAAACCCGCAAGCAGGTCACCTTCCTGATCGTCTTCCCCATAGTGTTTCCTCTTTGGATCACCTTACCTGACGTTCGCAAACCTGTGAGTAAAGTATTTTTGAAGACAAAGTCCCTGGTCATAAGGAAGAGGAGAGGTGATACAGATAAATGTGAATTCTTACATAGACCTGACATTTCTCTGGACAGAGAAATGTGCAGAGACTGTTCAGATTACCAGACCTGCATAACCAGCCACCCCCGAACTTATGAAACAAATACCATGTTGTTCTGCTCATGGACTCTGTGGATCAGGAATTGGAGTAGGACACACTAGAGAATGGTTGCCTCTATGCCACAGTGTCTGGACCCTCAGCTGGAAAGGCTTGAGTGGCTGAGGTGACTCATAGCTGGGAGCTACAGTCACCTGGAGGCAAATTAGCTGATATTTCTGGCACCTGGGCTGGGATGATTAAAAAGCCAGGTTCAGCTGGGGTTGTTGACTGGCATGCCTCAACGTGGCCTCTTCATGTGACTTGGGCTTCCTCACAGCATGGAGGCTTCGGGATAGTCAAATATCTTACATAAGAGGTCAGTGCTCCAAGAGTGAGTGTTCCAGAAGCAAAAGGCAGCTTTGTGGTCTTTGATGTCCTAGTCTCAGAAGTTATATAGTAACTATACTCTACTGGCCAAAGCAGTCATCCTGTGGTGATTAAAGGGGTGGAGATAAAAAAAAAAGTTTACCTAGAATATATCAGTCACATATAGCATATGACACTCTTGATAAGAGTGTCAAAGAACTTGCAACCGTATTTTAAAATAACCATAGTGATTGCTTCTGAGAAGCACACCTATAGGTCTGGACAGAAGGGTGATTCACTTTTCCTAGAATTTTCTTTTGGCAATATACATGGACTATTCACTTAACTCAAAAAATAATTTAAAGAAATGCATTTGTGTAGTGAAAATGCCTTCATGTGTGATCCTCCTCATCCTTTATTATTATCATTTGTATAATCAAGATGATCTACCAGATATACAGGGTGCTGTGAACACAGCACTGTCTTATGGTCAGCAAAGTACAATCTGAGTTGCTGGCCAATTAATGGTTCCTGGCCATTAGTGCTTATCTTAGAGGTGAAAGAACTAATGAGAAGTAAAGGAGAAACAGCTCTACTCTCTTTCATGACACTTCACACATATCCACTCAAGAAAAGCATATGCCTACCATGCAGCAGATTCTGCACTAAGTATTTTTAGTAAGTTATATTGTGGAATCTCAGAAAACCTCTAGGGTAGAGAGAGAGAAACAGATCATATATATACATATATATATACGTGTGTGTGTGTGTGTGTGTGTGTGTGTGTGTGTGTGTATATATATATATATATATATATAGAGAGAGAGAGAGAGAGAGAGACTTACCCCTGCCCACTTTCTAGAGGATAGAACTGAGCTTCAGACCAAGGTCTGTGTGAACACATGACTTCTCATATATCATGACATCAGAAAGTGGGAATCAGGGGAAAAAAATCATTTCTAAATTCATTTGGAATAGAATACTATGGTAACATCAAGCATAATTTAGCATAAATCTTCAGGAGTCCCTTGATGATCCTACTTTCCTCACTTAAAGGAGAAAAAAAAGAGAAAAATCCCATCTCATTAGCTTGGATTAGCCAGGTGAGGTGGCGCTCACCTGTAATCCCAGCAGTTTGGGAGGCTGAAGCAGGAGGATTGTGAGTTCAAAGCCAGCTTCAACAATAGCGAGGTACTATGTAACTAAGTGAGACCCTGTCTCTAAATAAAATACAAAATAGGGCTGAGGATGTGGCTCAGTGGTTGAGTGCCCTGAGTTCAATCCCCAGTTAAAAAAAAAAAAATCATTAGCCTGGACTTTAAATAACCCAGCATGATAGAAAGCCATTTCTTATGCAGTATACACCAGGAAAGGACCCCCTTGTGGAAGAACTCAAACCCAAATATTAAGGTGGCACTTAGGTTTCTTTATGTAAAACACAACTGCAGAGCATCTATCCTATACAAAGGCCTGGCTTCCTGAAAACACAATCAAATAATTAGAGATGTTTGGGATTTGTTTGTTTGTTTTTTATTTGTTTGTATTGTGTATATGGCTTTTGGGGTTATTATTATTTTTTTTTGATGGAGTTGTTTTTTGCCCTTGCTTTACATCACACTGATATTTTTAAATCAGTCTCTCTCTCTCTCTCTCTCTCTCTCTCTCTCTCTCTCTCTCTCTCTCTCTCTCTCTCTCTCTCTCCATTTCTATGCTGTTCCAGAACTTCTGTTTGCCCCAGGGAGGAAAATCAGGGAGATAGCTATGGCTTTCTAATCCCTCCAGATGGCCCAGTGTGCCATGACCCTCACAGGAGAGAGGGCTGACTAGCTAAGAGGGTGTCAGCACAAACCACAGAGGCAACCAGGAAGCTGTGTGGGAACAGGAAGAAGATGCCAATAACCGCAGGCCCTGGGCTCTCAGGGTTGGGCTGAACTCTTAGAGCAAAGGCAGGCAAAATGTTCAGCCTGTATTGAGCCAAAGGGTCAAGGAAGCTTGTGAGAGAACATCAAAAACTCCCCAATAACAACTCCTGGAAAACAAACCAGAATTAACCAAGGCAGCAGTCACCTGGAGCGTGACAATTGCTGTGGCCAATGCTGTGATACTGTGGAGAACGATCCAGGAAAATGGTGCACTGCTCTGCACCACAGACTTGTCCTTCCCTGTGCAGCCCACACTTGAGGGCCAGCCCCTGTCCCCTGGGCTCAGGTGGCCAATGGGCTTTTCCTCATTGTTCCCCAAGTGCCAACCATGGGACCTACTAGAATGTTTGTGTCTTTTTCTGAGTATACATACTATGCATTATTCTAAGCAGGAATAAGATTTTTATGAGGAGTATTTGGTTGTTTTAAAACTTTTGCAGCAAATATTTATTGAATACCTGTTATATTCTGAGCTGGGCCTGGCCCTTTGAGAGATATAAAGACACAAAATTCACAATTTCTAAGTTCAGTAGAGGAAACAAGGCATGCTCATATGCAGCCAATTACAAGGCAAGATTATTTCACTGCATTAGTAAAAGGAGCTGGACTTGTACCCAGGTCTCCTGACTGCCACATTCTACAGTGGGTGTGAGTAGCTTTACAAAAGGCACTTTTCAACTCTGGTCCATATTTTTCCTCTACTGTGAATAAAGGGTTGGAAAATCTCAAGGCAAAATGTTAGCCATAACAGTCTGTGATTAAGGACAGCACAAACAAAAAGATAACCATTGATAAAATATTGCAAATTTAAGGTAACCTTATATCCCAAATTTCCCAAGATAGTCCCAGTTTATTGTCAAAACATACTGGTTTGGAAGTAGATTCCTCTACATAACATGATATGCCAAGTGAAAGAAACCATACCAGTTGATACAAAGGCCATTAAGATGCCTCTTGATCATGCTAGTGCAGAAGAGTCTTGTTAGATTTTATTGTCTCTCACTTTCCTTCGGTGTATAACACAATACCCCAACCTTAAAACCACAAGCAATTTTAATCCACAATATTGTGACCTGGCAGATTGGTTTGGCTCAGCTAGACAATTCTTCTGCTGCGCCTGCTGGTTAACATGAGGGTATTTGAGCAGGAAGTATATCCCTGCTCCACGTGGCCTCTAATCCTTGAGCAGGCCAGCCTAGATGGTAAAATGCCAAGAGCAGCAAGAATAAAAGCTGCAAAGCCCTTTTGAGATCTAGTTTGGAATTTATACACTGTTATTGACACCACATTTACTGATCAAAGCAAGTCATAAAGCCAGGCTAGACTCTAAGAGTAAGGAGATAGACCTCTCCTCTTGATGAGAAGAGCAACCAAGTCTTGTGGTCATTTATGCATCCCTACCATAGGCCTCATATGCTTCCACAAAGAGATCCTGAGAAAATGTCCATGGATAGCAAAAAGAGGAGAAAATTAGAAAGAGATATTTGGCAATCCTGAGGCCTGGCAGCTCTGCCTTTTCAGTGTTTTTTTTTTTTTTTAATTACTCCTAGAGACAAGCATCCCAAACCTTAACAATAATTACAAGGAAAACATGTTTGTATACTTCTAGTTTCAGTGTAAATAGTACTCCCACTTGTCTTTATTTCCACTTCATTTATATGCAAATTACCTGACAGTGTTTATTGGATCACGTACACATTCAGCTCACATAATTAATATGAGCTTCACATTTATAGTTTTCTTAAATTAGTGACTTTGTTTTAAAAGTAAAACAACTAAAATGTAAACTTTAATGATGAACATGTTTTTGGTGAAAAGTTGAAAATAAAAAGCAAAATAAAGACTCCCGAATTTCTCTTCTAGCACGGATGTTCTTACAAAACAGGAATGTATCTCATGATTTATGAAAACAGAATACACTACAGCTGAAAAGGAATCTGAGAACACAGCTCGATATTTGCAATGTCTATCATTTATTCAGTTGCCAAGTATTTATTGAGTGCCTACTATGAGCCAACCACAGCTATAGCAAGAACGAAGTGATTGAGACCCAGAGAGGTTTAGTCAGCTTGTCCAAACACAATCAACCAAGTAAGAGGCAAAGCCAAGGCTCTAGACCACGTCTCCACAGTCACTGACACCTCCCCACATGTCAGTTTCCTCATTCCTTAAAAAATAAAATGAAGCTTTATAAATCTAATAACAGCTACAATTATTATGTGCCTGTCACTTTGTTAGAACTTTTATGTATGTAAAATCTTCAGAACAACTAGATTTTTATATTTCTACCATTTTTAAAATAAAAAAATAAAAGCTTAAGAGGATTAAGTAATTGGTCTAAGGGCACATCACTGGTAATCTGTGAGAAGAGATTTCAGAACCAGTCATATTAATCCAGGGACCACACTTTTAATCTTAATGGGATTTTTGTGGGGAACTTTGTTAAATATGCATATTCCAAGCTGGGTGTGGTAGGTTACAGGCCTATAGCCCCAGCTACTCAGGAAGATGAGGCAGGAGAATCACTAGTTCAAGGTCAGCCTGGGCAACATAGCAAGACCCCCATTCACCCATCCCAACCCCCACAAGGAAAAACCATATACTTTGGAACCTTGCACAGAGTAGATGCTGAATGGATGTTTGTTGAATTTAAATAGGTAAGAATATGGCCAATTTATGCAGCCAGCTAATGTCCAGCAACTTTTTTCAAGCCAAGCTAATACCACTCTGGTGTACTAAAAGCTTCTAATGAGAACATTCACTGTCATTTGTATAAGTAAACCATTACATTGGAAACAGAATAGACAGCACATGGACATAATTTGCTTATTTGCTAATTAGTACAAGGCCTATCCCAACAGATGTCAGGATGAGACTAAACATACATTGATGTGTTAGACTTTGGCTTGAAGGGATATTTTCTCCCTTCCAATGAGACTGGTAACTAAACAGCTTCACAGGTGCTACAGGGAAGTGCTGTCTGGAATGAAGTCATAGAGTCCAAAGAAAGGGAACGGTCCATAAAAATATGGAAGAGGAAGGAATGCCTGGATTGTGAGATTGGGCATGGCAAGGTAGTTTGACAGGGAAACACTTAAGGCAAACTGCTGATGCGTGAAGGGTCACAAAACTTCTGAAGCAGGAACAATATGGGAGGTTAGAGAGGCAGATGGCCATGCAGCTGGAATGCTAGTCTCTGTTTCCCTGGTGCTTTTTTTATTTTCCGACATTCAGAGCAGAGCCTAGTATTATGATGATCATCATCATTATGTCTATAGCCGGGTGTATTTTGAGCACGATTGGTTTTTCTTTAGAAAAGAATCAGTGTAACATACATGTTAGGAATACATGCAGTGTAGTCAGGCAGACCAAGTTTGAATTTTATCACTAGTTGGAAAGTAAGTGCCCATCCTTTACCTACCCTTAGTTCATGAAGACCCTGAAAATTCACACATTTGATTTTAAACCTCTTTTAATGATGCCCTAATATAACATTAGGTAATTTCTGATGCCCATTAATTACTAATTAGCTTCTTGATTAATAATCACAGCATTAAATATTGAATGAGAGAAGTTCTTTTATATGTATATACCTAAAACACTATCTAGACCATGAAGAAGAGATGAAAGTGACTTCACCTCAATTTACAATGGCCCAATATTGTTTTATCCCATATGTATTGAATGAGAGAAGTTCTAACAGATTTGTTTGAATTTAGTTTCATTAAGTTCTTAGACTGATATCTTGCTTTCTACCTTTTGCCTGGGATTATTCTGTAGTTCAGTGATGCCATTTTTCAGATGAGAAATCAATTCAAGTGATTTGATTCTGACTTGTGAAGTCACTTCAATGAGCAAAAGTGCAAAGGTAAAAAAAAATTAAATATGAAAATGAATACCAATTACACATTTAGTAAGTGAGCCAAATGAAAAGTGAGCAATCTATGAAATGAAGACTCTCCCAGGACATGCAGCACAGAAGCTACACCTTAAAGTAGGGAGAAGCTCTTCATTTTCCTCATGCAATGGTCAGAATCAAGCACTGGTTAATGCTTAAATCATGTGTGGACCCACATGGCAAGAAGGGCCCTTCTGTTCCCTGTAACACAGCGGGACCCCGGATCAGAAACTTTGCAATACGCAGAACCCTGAGACAGTGACTCAAGATCAGATGGAAGAGTTGGGAGGTCCAATCAGCTAGATGCCTTGTTGGGAAAACTTGATCTCTTAGCCCAAGCTCAGGAAATTTGCTCTCCAGAATCCAGCTGTAGTCCCAGCTTTAAAGAAATTTACCTTCAGAAATAAAGTTCTCATCAGGCGTGATGGCACATGCCTGTAATTCCAGCAGCTCAGGAGACTGAGGCAGGAGGATCACAAGTTCAAAACCAAGGCACTAAGCAACTCAGTGAGACCCTGTCTCTAAATAAATACAAAATAGGGCTGTGTCTCAGTCTCCTTTAAAAAATATTTTTCCCCCATTACCCATAGAAGTGTTCCCAGGGACCTGAGTCCTTGCCCAAAATATTTTCCTTCTAAGAAATGGAAGGAACAAGGGAAGCACTTAAGGGGAAGGTTTTGGTTACTCGCTGTGGCCTGATGTCCTCCCACAATTTAATCAAGTCCTCTTGATCTTTCAGACATCCCAGGTAATGAATGGACAAAAAAGCAGCAGTCATTTAGAGAGAAAAACAATGATTATAAAATTTAAGGACTATGTGAGTGATAACAACATTTACTGAAAACTTGAAATTAATAGAGAACATAAACCTAGTTTGGAGCAATGGAGACTGTTGGAGGGAGATACATGAAAAGGGAGGAACATGGAATGAAATTGACTAGGGGGAGAGACAAGGAAAGGAAACCAGGTAGTACTGGGGACTGCAATGGAGCAGAGGGTGTTTAAGCATATATATTCCATGCATGTATGATTATATCAAAATGAACCCTGCTATCATGTATAACTATAATGCAATAATTAAAACATTTTTTTAAAAAAACCCATGGCAGAAAATGTTCTTTGTAACCACCCCAGGTCAGCCCTTCAGACAATTGACTTACTTTTATCCAGGTCAACTCCAGGATTTGTTTTCTCTGGACAAACTTAGATGACATTATCAAAGTGAAAAAAAAAAAGGAGAGGATTTTTTTCTCAATATGGAAAGCTTTGAAATAAAAAATATTTGATAATAATAGGTGAGAGACTCTCAGACAGCTTCCTGCTGTCTGAGCATGTTTTGAGAGATTCCAAATATTCCACAAAGGGCATCTACAGAACAGTTCAGTGCAAGCCTGGATGTCTGTGTGGTGAGGCCAGGTATGAAACACTGCATTTTGGGTATCTAATTTTTTATTGATGATCCTAGAAAACTTTCAAAGTGCTCAAAATAGAAGCCTGAGATTGTACAAAGTTCAAGGCAAGAAGCAGAACTGGACATTATATAGCTTGGGGTGAGAACAAAACATCCCCAACAACAAGGTCTGACCTGCCCCTGCCCACCAATGGAGATCAGCCCAGTTGGGCATCTCCACCTCTGTCCTCTCCAGCTGACACATGGAGTCCCGTGTCTGGGAAACTGGCCACCACCAGGAATTTATATAAACTACTGTAGTGCCTCCTGGATAGCTTTCCTGATAATAAATGCGACTATAAGATGACCCAGTCTATTTTTAAACATACTGAGCCTTTCCATTTCTTGTTCAATGTCATTAATTGCATAGGTTTTCTGGTATATGGATTATTAGGATACAACATTTGTAAGAAGTAGAAATTGATTCTGATGAACTTGTGAGCAATCTAAAAAGAGGGAAGGAGATGGATGGAGAATATGATGTAGTTAACAGTCAGAAGGAGAGACTGAGAAACCAGGCCTAAGACAGGGTGGGAGCAGAGGGTGTTTAAACATCTAACTGTAGGAACTAATACGTATTCTCTTTAATAAGAGAGTTCCAACCCAGGAACCAGCATTGCAATTATTCCACTTCCACCAATTTCACATTTCCAAGAAAGAATTTTATGCAACTTGAGGAGAGAGAGTTCAGGCCTTCTGACTGCCAGTCTTACCAAAATGAAGGAACTGTGGGGACAGTGTTTGCACAGGTGGTTTTAGCGTTAGACTGTCAGGTCCATCACAATTGGTAGCTCTGACTCTTGCCTCCTCTGGTTGTCTTTCAGTCATCAAGGAAATTTTTTCCCATCACATTCTTTGGCTCCATCACCTGGATTGCAGCCTTCTCTTATTTGATGGTCTGGTGGGCACATCAGGTAAGACCTGGACGGTGATACCCATCTGCTTTATGTCCTCTCAGTCTTGGTTGCCACTTGGTTCATCAATGTGTTTGCTTTCTGAAACTGTCACAACAATATTGAGTGTGACACTGACCAAGTTAAAGATTACAGGACTGAACTTTCCCTCGTCTCTGGACCTTTCCCTGTGGCCTGGAATCAAGTTGGTAGAGCCACTAGAAAGCCACATGAAGGAAGGCAAGCCTGAATGCTTCCTGCCGGAGGCCAAGCCAACCCAGGGCTGAGAGGAAGGTCACATTGTACCTGACTCATGGTATTTATCTTGGGCAAGCCACTCAGCATGGCTCTCACCAGCCTTTCACAGATGACTCTCAAGAAAGGACCTAGAGACTAAATGGCTTCTTTGGGCTTCAGCTAATAAAAATAATATTTTTCAATGTTATCACTTTAAGCTCAGTGCAGTTGCAATGCTTATTACAAAATATGACCTCAGTAACTGTAGTCGAAAAACATGAATGAAAGAATAAAATACAAGGTTTCATGAAGAAACCTTGAAGACCATTATTATATGATGTACTATAAGATGGGCAATTCACATCTCTTTGTCTTTATAACCTTTTTTTATATATTTTTGGGTTGTAGATAAACACACTACCTTTATTCTTCTGTGGTGCTAGGATCGAACCCAGTGCCTCACAGGTGCTAGGCAAGTGCTTTACCACTGAGCTATAGCCCCAGCCCCAGTCTTTATAATCTTGACATTAACCCGTACACAGGTTCAAATCCTATGAAGAAGGCACTATTACTATATACACTGTACAGGTAAATGAGTTAAACTTAAAACTGATAGGAAAATTGGCCAAGGTCACATAGAGAATAAATAGCAGAACTGAGATTCTAACCCAGGACATTCCAGAATTCATCCTTTTAATCTTGATTATATACTACATAAATGCCAAACTGCCCATTTATATTCTTTGCTTAATATAGTCTTAGAATTGTTAACATAAAATCAAACTGCAATTTGAAATAAAATGTGCCAAGAACACATGTTAATAGACTCTTTTAACAAGTGGCATTGGAAAAATCTGATTTCCATGCACCATAATTAATTGACTTTTATCCTTACCTCATATCATATGCAAATAGATCATGGTTCTAAGTTTAAAAGCAAAAATTATCAAATATTTAGAAGAAAATATAGAAAATCTACATAACCTGATTTGATCAGGGTAGGATCCCATCCCTGTGACCTTCAACTTTCCTCTGGCTCTTCATAAATCAGCTTCAGTGATGGGTAACCCAAACATGCTTATGAAGAACAGTTCTTGCCAGGCACACACCTATAATCCCAGCAGCTCAGGAGGCTGAAACAGGAGGATGGCGAGTTTGAAGCCAGCCTCAGCAATGGTGAGGTGCTAAGCAACTCAGTGAGACCCTTCTCCAAATAAAATACAAAATAGGGCTGGAGACGTGGCTCAGTGGCTGAGTGCCCCTGAGTTCAATCCTCAGTGCCCCTCCAAAAAAAAATAGTTCTTCAGTGATATTAGTTCTAGAGCCACCCAGATTCATCAGGGGTTTAATGTATAATGAAAATTCTTATTTGTTAAGAAAATGTCATTATTCACGTGACTTCCCACACTGTGGCTGACCCCAGTAAACTAGCTCTTGTCCATGTTGGGAGAACCCTGATAGCTAGTCTCATAATTTGGAGAGTAAAATAAGTAATGTCTGAGTTATACTAACTGATATTCATTGATCCTTTACTTTATGCCTGACACCATATTGTTTACTTTATAAGCATTATTACGCATAACCATCATAACAACTCTGAGTAGATGCTACTAACACCATGTTACAGATGGAAAAAACTGAGAGCCAGAGAAGGTGGCTCCTGTGCCCTGGAATTACAGTCTAGAATATGCACCCAGGACTTTCTCTGTCCCAAACCACCGCTCTTAAACACACCAGCATACTCCTCATCGATTTCTGGCCCTTCCTATCTATACTAGCACTCAAACTCCAAATACGAATGGTTTTTGAAGCCATCCCTGCTTTAGAATTCTCCCTAAGAATGTAAATTAAAATGTTAAATAAATTAGACCTTTCTTAGTACATCAATCATTTAGTCAGCATCTTCATAGTCTTTGACATTTCACTCTGATTATAACAAAAATAAGACATCAAGGAGAACATTTTGCTCAAATAAGGTACTCTTGTGCAAAATTTTTATTTAACTTTTTCTAAAAGAATCAGTGGGGAAACATGCTATGGAAATAACCTTCATATGTGAATTGATTTGTTCATTTAGCAAACAGGTCTTCGGAGCCTACTATTTACCAGGCTGTGCTCTATAAATTAGGGACATAGAGCCCAAGGATCCTATTGGCAAGGACCTTACTTTCTAATGGGAAGCAGTAAATCTGTGGGCCACAAGCATATAGTAAACTAAGGCAGCTCACCAGTTTCTGAGCAAGCATGACCATTAAAATAAATAAAGCTCTCAACTATGCTTTTAAGCTAATAAGAGCCAAGAAGTTACTTATAAATGAAAAAAAGGAGATTCAGAAGTAAGTATTCTATGTATGTAGGGAAATCAGCTGGGACCAGGTAAGAGCTAACTTTCTAACTAAATTAGAGATTGAACCCATGTCTATAAAGTGTTTTAATAACAAAAATTATTGTTGGGTTGCTAAAGGTAACTGACTTGCTATGGCTGGGAAAGCATAATGCAGTGAGACAGAAAAGCATATTTGGCACTAATTTTGTCTGGGGTGTACGTGCCTAGCATATATTTCAAACCCCAGAGATGGTGTTCAAAATTCAATGACTATAAATTTCTGGACACATATTTTTAAAAGAGGCCATGTAAAAGAACTAGAAGCATTCTCATTGCACAGGTCAAGAAGCCAGAAGTAAGAGGTTTTGTGATTTTTTCCCCAAGTTACACAATTAGGAGTGCTAGAATTAAACACAGGTTTCATTTGTTATGGTTTGGATATGCAGTTTCCCCCAAGAACACATGCATGAGACAATGCCAGAATGTTGAGAGGTGATAGACTATGAGAATTGGAACCTAAGCAATGGATGAATCCACTTGAATGGATTAACTGGGTGGTAATTATAGGCAGGTAGGGTGTAGCTGGAAGAAATGGGTCACTGGGGCATGACTTTGGGGTTTATATTTTGTCCTTAGTGAGCAGAGCTCTCTCTGCTTCCTCACTGTCATATTCTGAGCTGCTTTCCTCTGCCATGCTTTTCGGCCACGATATTCTTCATCACTTTGGGTGCAGAGCTATGGAATCAGTTGACCTTGGACAAAACCTCTGAAACTGTGAGCCAAAATAAACTTAAAAAATAAAAAAAAGTAGAAGAAGTGAGTATTCTATTCCCTGAAGACCTTTATCATTATCCTTAAACTTTTTCAAAAAAAAAAAAAAAAAACCTCTGGATGTCATCAAGTTGGCTGCTGGAGCCCAAATGGAAAGCATTATGTAGATTTTCAGAACTGCAACTCGTCAACGCCAGAAAATACTTTCAATATTTGTATAAGTCCCAACAAGACAAGTTGCTCAAAAGAATGGAAGAGCTTCTGAGGCTAGAACAACCCTCCCCAAAGAAATATCAGTCTTAAAAGACAAAGACCATAAGAAAATGTAATTGCTGTGAACTCCATTTCACTTTTTGATAGTGATGTATACTTATGAAGGGATTTTCCACAGATTATCATTCAGTTCCCACAACCCCCTTGTTAATGCAGATATTATCAACACCACTTTATCGGGTAAGAAAGCAAGAACGGAAGACACTGTACAATGAAACAGTTAGCAGTGGATTAAGCACTTAACAGATACCAAACCAGACCTTGGGCCAAGGTCCTCTGATTCCTTGGCTCTTGCCTCTACACAGCAGCTTTGCTTTTTCATATTACCAAACCTGAACGCACGCCAAATCAATTTTCCTGTGGAAATGGTGGAATCCAAAAATGTTTGAGTGGTACAGACAATAAGAGATATTAAAGGAAAACAAATGGAACACTGAGTGTCTGTCCCTCATCTTTGATGGTAAATTGAAGGGCACATTCCAGGACTTGGTGCTGCTTGGCCCTGGGTTCAATAGTCCAGTTGGCTTGCATAACTCAAATCTTGCAGAATCCCTGCCTCGGTTTTAGGAAACACCATATGGTAGCTTCACTCAAGCCCTCTGTGGCTCTTTTTTATTTGAGATTATCTGCTTAATCTTCACGTAAATTGCTGATCTCTTGAGTCTGAATGTCATAAAAATATAAACTCCTCTATGGCAATGATTGTAGTTCATTCATCTTTGTTATCTCAGCCCTCAGCACAACACAGAGAAGGAACTCATTAAAATGGGTTGTGGTGAAATGTTTGTGGTTAGGATGGTTTTGTGACTTGCAACACTTACGTTTTCCCCTGTCCTGACGTATAGGTTGGAGAGACCATCGGCATTAGTGAAGAGATTATGGGTCTGACCATCCTGGCTGCTGGGACTTCCATCCCTGATCTTATCACCAGTGTCATCGTGGCTCGGAAAGGGCTAGGAGACATGGCTGTATCCAGCTCCGTTGGAAGTAATATTTTTGACATCACCGTAGGGTAAGTGAGAGCTACATAAAAGTACATACGAGCTCCATCATTGACTTTGTCTTCCAAGAGTCTGTAAAGACATGACCAGGCTCTCTGAGCCCAAAATTCAGCAGTACCAACAGAAAACAAAGGCTTGGGAGAACCATTCAGTTTCACCAACTCTATTTTTCAGAGAACTTAATGAAGAGTAAGACATTCCTAGATAAGCAGAAACACATATCTGCATTTAGAATTAATGTTTTAGAAAATATTTTAGGAGAATTCCACTTATTTAACTGTAGTCACCACATATTATGAATCTTCAGAATTCAGACAAGACTTCGATGCTCTGATAGTTTCACGTTGGTTTTGTTCCATATTCTAGTTAATATCCCTGACCAGCCTCAGGCAAGATTTGGATTTTAAGACAGATTGGGATGAGCAGAGACAGCACAAACATCCCATTTCCTCGGAAAATGTTGGCAGCCTTGGTGTTTTCATTGGTTTACCTGTGCCCGTGATGATAGTCTAGGTTTTTTGGAAGTAGGAAAATGAAGGGTTTTTTTCCTTACAATTAAGTGCACCAGAGTTCTAGGTATGAATAATCTCTATAGTAAGCCAAATTGAGAGGAGTGATATTATCTCTCCCATCACATTAACTTATCAACAGTAAAAGTAGGCTCACTCATGACCCTGAATGGCAGTCCCCCGAGAAAGAAAGACACAGGATTTTATCCTTATGTTCCCAGAAGAGCAGGGCTCTTAACACTTGAGTTTGGAAATCCAATGAAATGCATCTATGTTCTCTTTAAGTATCTTGAATATTGTTGTCTTCTACCTTTTCATTACAAAACACATATTTATCATTTTTCATACAATGTCCACCATGTATACTATTCATACATTTTTTTCCATTTAAGACAATGATCATGGAGTTATATATTAGCATCCCCATTCCTCAGATATGGATACTGAAAGGCACAGAGTTCACACAACTGGTAAATGCAGAAGCTGGGATTTGAGGGGGGAAATAAATCCTGTCCACCACACTGTCTGTTCATAAAACCCTACCCTGGGTCTCCACTGTCTGCAACTCCAGTGAGTCCCAATGTGCCCTCACCTGTGAAACTTCCCTCTTCTGCCCACCCTGCTTCTCTACCTGGAAAGCTCTCTTAACCTTTCCAGTATCAGCTCAAATCCTTATTTCTCTAATCCCTGTGGGTCTGAGCTAGGGCTCTTACTCCCATAGATCCTCTGCACATCGGAGTGTCTGCCCACAAGCCTGCAGACTTCCCAAGGGCAAGCACTCACCAAAGCCTAGCACATCCCCGACTGCATGGTAGTGGCTTAACAAATGCTTATGGAACGGACAGAAGGACTGACAGATGGATGCCTTCAAAGTTACATGCCTTAAAGGAAATTATCCTAATGTAAAGAATACCTCTTTGCTCTGTTGGCTACACATTCAGAATAGCCTTTTTGTCAATGTTTGTCTAAAAAAAAATAAAAGGAAGAAGAGAGAGAGAGAAAGTTCTTTGTAGCGTAAAAAGAAAATCCTATAAGCTAAGAAAAGTTAGGTATTCAGTTAGCATCTTTGCCATGTGTTTGAAAAATAACTATTCTAGTAAAGTTGCAAGACACTCCTTGTTCATTGGTCTAAAATTACATATAGATCATAACAACAAATGAGAGTCTAAAGAAAAGTACCACCTAACCTACTAAAACACAGTTTATTTTTCTAATGTTCTTTCAAATATTTTGGTTTTCTTAGTGAACAGTCAGTTTTGTCCTCCTATAGGGCTTTTATGTTTTTCATCCGAAGCCATGTGTACATAGCAAAAAGAGACATTTATTACTAAAAATTAGTAAATTATGTGACCTATTTTCTAAGTGTTTTTAAACCTCCAAATATTCCATCCTGTTGCTTTCAGTTTAACCATTATCCTTTAAAAGAATCTTTTTATATTTTTTTAGATTTCTTGTTATGCAGAAAATCTCTCTCTTTTAATTATTTTATTAGGATAAATGCCTTTAAGCCATATAATGGATTAAATATTTTTAACATTAAAATGACTATGATATATTTTATATATTTCTTTTCCAAAAGCTTCTTTCCTAAGGTTTATACCAATGTATGTCATTGCCAATATATTAAGTGATATCATTAGCAAAAATATTGAGTGTAAAAGTTTCTGCATAGTATTACCTGCATTTTCTATTTGCTCATAGAATAATGCATAAAGGATTTAGATATAAACATCAGTGAAAATTCACCGACATTTTAAAATGTGTATATTTTATGCAAATAAAATTGCATTGCTATTTTTATGTAAATCTTTCATTCTAAATTTAAATTACACATAAGATTCTGAGTTTGCTAGCACTGCAATTAATAAGTAAAGCCTAAATTTAAAGTTATTTCATGAATATTTTCTGTATCACTATAAACTTGTGATTTTAAATAGCCATATAACATTACATTGACTTACATTGATTTACTATTTGGCTAGTTTCCCATTGGAAGTTTTAAGATGATATCCTCGATTTTTTACTACTCAAATAACACTGAAATGATCATTTTTCTGAATCAAGTTGTATCTGCATTTCAAATTATTATGAAAAATGTCATTTTCCCCCAAAGGGTGTTTACAAACTATTTATTGTGCTGTCAGCTCAACTTCACCAGAACTGGATGTCTGGTGTATATGTGTGTGTGTGTGTGTGTGTGTGTGTGTGTGTGTGTGTGTGTATTTAAACATACATGTATTTGTCTAGTGTGTTAGTCAACTTTTTGTCACTGTGAAAAATACCTAAGGTAATCAACTTAAAAGGAAGAAAGGTTTATTTTGTCCAACAGTTTTAGAGGTTTCAGTCCATGGTCTCTGTTGCTTGAGCCTGTAGCTACATGATTATGATATTCATTGGCCAGGAAACAAAAAGAAAAAGAGGGAAGGACTGGGTCCTCATATTCCCCTTCAAGAGCCCACCCTGCCATGGTCTAAAACCCTTCTACTAGGTCCCTCTTCCTAAGGTTCCACCACCTCCCCATAGTGTCATAGGCTTGGGAGCAAGCTTTCAACATAAGTGCTTTGGGGGTACAATTCAGGATTCAAACTACAACATCTGGTTTAATAAGAGTATAATGGTTTAGGGTCTTTCTCTTCAAAAGGCATGGGAAATGTGGAAGAAGAACTCACCAGGATGAGTTCACCAACATTGTCAGGCCCTCCCCTCCCAGTTTCTGACTTTCCATTGCTGAACCCAGGATCCCAAGGCTGCCCTCTCCTGTCAAGTACTGGAATTTCACCTTGTTCCAGGCTGCCCCCTGGGGAACCTCAACCCAACAGGGTTCACTGAAGTGAGCACTCCTGGCCAGAGAAAAGTGCCTGTACTGATCACCACCAGGCCATCACATCAGTCACTTCAGCATTACCCTGCTTAAGATATGCACCCAGGTGGGGGCCTGCTAGTGTCAAGCCCTGGTGATTCAAAGATGCAGTGCTTGGGCTCTGCTCTTACACACTCTCCAGCAGAGGAGGCAGATGCATAATTTGCCTTTTCGCCCTCATTATTTCTCTCACAAACTATTTGCTTTTTTCTTTGGAGCACTTCATGTTTCAAAAGGGCAGCTCCTCTTCCATACCCCTGAGACCAGGTCAAAACTCAACTTTCTTTGGCCATACAGAAGGTACAGCCAGCTGAATCAGTTTCTCCCCAGCCAACATTCCATCATTACACTCAGTGGGAAGAACCAGCTGCATTTCACCCAGCCACCTGCAGATGCCCAGGCCACTTGGGTTTGATATTTTCAGCCATGTTCCCCTCCCAGAGAGTCCTACCATCAACAACCATAATTCCTAGCAATTGTTTTTCCTGATGTGTTTTAGAATCACCACTCAGGAAGGGAAACAAAAGATGTTATTAGATTTTAAAAATCAAATGTAAAGGTAGAAAACATGTTTAGAAATACACAATAAAGTTTTTTTAAACTTTATAAATGTAAGATAATTATATTCTTCAGATTTTTCAGAAAGACCAATTTTTTAAATCAAAAAGAAGATCAGTATCCTTTCCAGGATAAACTTTAGAATTCTATACCCTATCATGGCCCTCACCATCATCATGGTTTTTTGTTGTTATTGTTTTGGTTTTTGTTTTTTATTGTTGTTATTTGGTTGGGTTTTAAACCCAGGGGTATTTAGCCATTGAGACACATCTCCAGCCATTATTATTTTTTATTTTGAGACAGGGTCTCACTAAATTGCTCAGGGCCTTACTAAGTTGCTGGGGCTGGCTTTGAACTTGCAACCCTCCTGCCTCAGCCTCCTGAGGCTTTGGGATTACAGGTGTACGCCACCACGCCCAGCATCATGTAATTTTACTTGCTTTTAAATTGTTAAGTCATTGTTATTCTTTATCTCCATTTTTTAAAAATAATGTTTTCCATTTTTTACCATCAATTTCTATGCCTTCTCTCCGTTTGTCGCCTTCTCCCCTCACCCTGTACAAATCCTCCAGTTCACCTTTTTATGGCTGAGAGCAAAATTTTTTACTCTTCATTAGGAAGAAAACAAAAAAATTTCAAATCAAATTCAGAAAACACCTACAAGAATCATGTCTTTGATATTGCTTCACTGTAGGACCAATCTCTGGTCTCCCTAATTTGGTCAGGAAATAGATAAACATTTTCAAATTTTACCTGATTTCCTTATGTGATCTCATGACACTCTTTTCAGGGGTAGATTTGTCCTCGAGCACCTTCTCAACATGCCTGACTGCCTGCTCTCCCCTGCTCTTCCTTTCTTCCTCCCAGGCTCCCACTGCCCTGGCTCCTGTACACCGTCATTCACAGATTCCAGCCAGTGGCTGTCAGCAGCAATGGCCTCTTCTGTGCCATTGTCCTCCTCTTCATCATGCTGCTCTTCGTCATTCTTTCCATTGCCCTCTGCAAATGGCGGATGAACAAAGTGCTGGGCTTCATCATGTTTGGCCTCTACTTCGTGTTCCTGGTGATCAGCGTCCTCCTAGAAGACAGAATTCTCATGTGTCCCGTCTCCATCTAGCGGAAAAGCCATATCGTGGACCAACAGCGTGGATGGTCCCTTCCTGCTCTGGGCTCTAGGCTCCTTGGCCTCCTGAGAAGAGGCAGCTGGCACACAGCCCCAGCCAAGTGTCCCTCCTTGGTGGATTGGAGGAGGGATGGATTCACATGGGACCCTTCACTTCACAGGCTCTTCACCCTTGCCTACAGAAATGACTCCACGTAAGAGACAAAAAGAACCGTGACCATGGGGCATCCCTCCATTCACCACTGACAGGTACTCCTCGCTGGCCGGAGGTACATTTGTTGAAAGGAAGCAAACAAGGACAGAGGCTATATATACACCTATAAAGTATACATATTATAAATATACACACACGAGCACACAAATCCTGCCTGTTCCTGTATTATTCCTCTCTTTGCATACCTATAGATTAATACATAACTGTACACAAACACAAAGAAAGAAAAATTATATAAATATATATATATATACAAAGTCATATATATATATATATACATGTAAGTACAAATGCATCTTTTCAGGGATAGCTCTAGTATATTTATAGTACCTTTTTGAAGAGGGGCATCAACCTTCAACCTTCAGACTGGACTTTACCTCTAGGTGCAAGAGGTGATCTAATGGAATCCACAGACAAAGGTGGTGTTGCTGTCACCTTCAGCCTATGTTCGATTTACCGGGATCCTGCCTAACAAGGTGGATGGTTTAGGAAAATTGCTTGTAGGGAGGAGGGCTTAACAGAGAGAGTCTGGAGGAGCCACGAGTTGAGCCCTCCAAACCATTTGCACTAATCATACAGGGAAGACTGTTCTGCGTACCCATATTGAGTGCTTAAGCCAGACGGAGATAAAACCAAGACTGGGTGAATACTGGTTTGGGGACAGGAGGGAGGTGACTAGGGTTGGGTTGTTTTGTTTTGTTGTTTTCTGATATTGCCCCAGCATGCAAGTAGAAAATATGACTGCAGACCAAATTAGTGCTTTTCTAGGACAGCAAAACTACATAAACTGAACTTATATTGTTCCAATGCATGTCCCATTATCATCGAAAGAAGGAGGGCAGTTTTAGCTGTGATTACCATTTAGACATATTTTGATGCTAAGGGCTCACATATAAGTCAAACACCTGCCAGGAGAGCCTTGATGTGTGATAAGAAACACCATCCAGTAGAGGTGCTCAGCGGGACTTGCCACCTAATGGGAATGTAAGGGCATCATGACTCCTTAAATCATTATCCAATGTGATCATAAAGGGCTTCAGTGTCTAAGAATCATTATTCCCAATAGATCTAAATCAACTCTGATCAACACTACTTGGCTGGAGGCAGCTTTGAGGTGTTTGCAAAGGCATTTGCACACTTGGTGCACCCCAGGTAGATTTCTGGGTTCTATTTCAAGGATTTGGTTAAAGCCTGTGCAATGTCTATGTCTCTCCTCCCATCAGGACCCCAGATGGGACTTTTTCTAGTTTTTAAAGTACACTGAAGACTATATTCCACAGTTTCTTCAACCCAGTCACCTCGAGTTTTTATTTTCTGATTTTGCTCAACTTTACCTGGAATTTTTTTTTTCATTTTATTCATTCAATGTCCCCAAGTTCTATTTGCCACCTTGTATGATTTCTCAGGTCTATTTCATTAGAAAATAAGACTAGTGGGGGGATGGGGTTAAACTAAATTGATGAAAAATATGTAGAATCTTTCATTTCCCCAAGTCGTGATTTCCTTAAAATCATTTGCAAAAGTAAACAGAGGATGGTCCATCATTCTGTGCCCAGCCTACATGAATGTCGACACACATCATACATGGGCCTCTTCACCACACATGTTCATGTCTTCAGCTTGTGGTGTGCCTGAGGCTTGCTCTGATTGTGCTGTGTTGTTCCTCTTGACAAGGGAAGATAGGATGCAGAACATATAGTTGAAGATAAAGGTCAAGTGACCCAAGAGTGCAGGCAAGGTCAGTCCTTTCTCCCCCAAAACTTTAGCTCACTCCGTAAAGCATCAGCAAGCAGTACCCATCATGGCTTTTCCCCCACAAGTAAATAAGTACTGAAAAATGAAGCCCCTCTGAGAAAACAAGAATTCAAGGTGACTGCCCCCCAGGCTTGTTTTCAGATCTCTCCAGCTTTGCAAAGTGGAATTTTCTAATGTGTGAAGGAAACCTGCATCTTGTTCAAGGGCAAGACTTTGTACTTAGAGTGAAAGAGAATGAGGAAGTCATTTTTCTTGTGTGTTACTTGAAGGGAGCATAGGTGGTTATTGTGTGAATTCTATATTCTTGACCAATTTGTTGTTTGAAAGGCTTAAATAGGTGACCTTGACAAAATGACAGGTAGAATATACAAAATAAGAAAGGTTGCAGGAGGTCAGGTGTAGCCCTGCTCTTATTCCAGCACTTCCTGATCCTCCCCTTCCTCCTCACTCTTCCCATTCATTCCCAGCTCACAGTGAAGACTTGTCCAAGCAACCAGGAAATATTTTACTCACCTAAGAGCTGGGAATGCACTTTACAGGGAGTGTTGTAGTTTTTAATGAAAAAAATGCTTTTGAGAAGACAACATTTCCAAGCCTGGTTCCCACTTCAATGGCATGTGCTAGGCATGACTATGACAGCAGTGTCCCCCTAAGTGGCACACAGGCACCTTCCAGTGCTTGCCCTGGCTTTCCCTTCATTGCTGCGTCTGTGAATAAGTGGTTATGTGTTGGCCTACACTCATTCACATAATTAAAAGAAAACTTTCCACATTATGATTTCCAGAGTAGGTCATCTCTAGCCCCTTTTCTGTATGCCTCTGTGTGTGTATGCATGTGCATGAATGTGTGTGTGGTGTGTGTGTGTGTGTGTGTGTGTGTGTGTGTGAGAGAGAGAGAGAGAGAGAGAGAGAGAGAGAGAGAGAGAGAGACCCAATCACATTAGAATTCAAAAGCAAGGAGTATCGAGTTTGCCAAAGTCAAAGTCAAAGAAAAGTACAGTCCCAACCAAAGGGAGCATTTCTTCCTGATCTCATAAGATGGTTTTCTTCCATGCGTATATACATACAAACACACACATAAACACCTGTATTTCCCCACCCCCAGAATATAGATGTTTCAGCCTTAAGAAACTGCCCAGTCTTATTCTTCCACCTTTGCTTTTTCTAGTACTGGGGATCAAGCCCAGAGCCTCTCATGCAGATACTCGACCATTTGAGCTATAGCCCCAGCCCCAGCCATATCTTTAATGCTGACATAGAAGCAAAGAATATACAACAGGAAGCACAGAAGAAACTGTTAGACTGCAGTACTCTCTTTACTTCTTTGGAGCAGAGTATAAAATAGTATCCAAAGTTCAAGCCAACTTTTTACTACTTGATTTAAAATAAATGAGTTACACCCAAATGGTTCCATTTGGTTCATAGCACACCAAGCAGGTCTTGCTTGCTGTCACCTCCCCGATAGCCCTAGTCAGCCGAGAAGAACCCAGCAACTTGCATCAAACCAAGAGTTCTAAAACGGAAACTTCTGAATTGCATTTGATTTTGCACATGACATATCCAGCTGCCCTCTGGACCTGACCAGTTCCTAGGGAACTGAAACACAAGATTAAACAGTGTCACTCAGGACCTAAACTGAGTCAGGCAATGACAGATGGGGAAGACAGAACACATGCACAGGGACCATCCAGTAGGATTGTTAATTAGTTCAAAAGATACAGCAGAATATCTTAAATCCTTGCTCAAAAGATCATAAAGAGAAGCAGGCATTGTTTAATATTCAGAAAAAAAAATGCTTTGTGAGGTGTCACCTGACAGGGGCCATTATAATATCTTTTATACAGGAGGCATAAATCAGGTGATTTGGAGCCATTTCAGTAAAACACAGCTGTTTCAGTGATTAGACTTTTGATAATGCTAACAGACAGAGAGTTGGCAATCTCCCTAGCATTGTTCCCATCTTTTAAACGCCTCTAAAACAGCGAGATTCCTATAAAGGGAAGCCCACCATCCCAGACCACCTTAACAGAAAGTTGATCAAGGAAAAGACAACCTGTAGAGCTGCTGGCCAGATAGTGTTGAAGACAATAGGACTTGAGTTAAATGCTCTGTTGAAATTTCTACATTGAAAGTGTCTGTCATGGGTCTGATGGCCTGTCTGAATGTAAGCATTTCAGAAAATTCTAGTATGCTTTCTTCCCCACATACACACACACACACACACACACACACACACACATGATTACGTGGATGCTATGCTTCCTTAACCCCAGACAGATTGTTACTTTAATAAATAAGTGGTCATATCACAGGTGGCAGCTCTGTTCCAGAAAATAAATAAATAAATAAATAAATAAATAAATAAATAAATAAATAAATAAATAAAAGCTGTTCTTAGGGTGATTTCTGAGAAAGTGTGCTATAGAAGCTAATCCAGATCTTACATAACCACATGGCTTTTTAAAAGATACATCCTCAACCCCTAAACAATATTATCTTCAATCAGCAGTAAGGCATTGGCAATGAGGTAGTTGGTTATCATATATATGTGATCACACACACACACACACACACACATGGGAGAAAGGAGAAATTAATCTACTTTTACTAGAATTCCTAAGAAAGAAAGCATCGCATTGAAACACATCCTTATGTGGTTTAAAATAACAAATATCAGGCTTTTAAAACAATTACAAGAGCCCTTATGTATACACAGTTCTAGATTTTTTTTATCCCTTCTCAAGATGCCTTGGGAGAAGAAAGATAATTGTATTTCTGATCCACTGTCCATTTAAATTTAGCTCCCTGTCTCTGTATCTTTGTGTTTTCTTTTTAATTTTGCAGGCTCATATTCTTTAAAATATATAGCAAACCGAAAAAGCAATAAAGGAAATATAGCCAGCTCAACTTCATTACTTCTTACTATACCACTGCAATATTTCTTTCACCTCCCCAGGCACTTTGGAAGGCACAGGCTGCAATGCCTAATCAACAGGAGAACAGAGACCTACAAAAGCTATAGGTGTGCTCCTGTTGGCTACAAACAGAAATAATGTGGTTTCCCCTTTTCCCAAAACAACTTGAGCACAGCCATTGTAGTTTCCTTCCTCACATGTGGATCATCAGCCTTGCTCCATACCACCTGGATTCCCAGAGGTCTCTAATCTGGTTAGTGACTTTTCTTAAGAAAGAGTGAGAGAGAGCCACAAAGAAGAAAAGAATCCATTACTCAGCCATGTTTAGAAAGACCAAGGTGGCCTTGCAATTCTGATAGGCTAGGTTCAAACTAGTGTACGAATGGTGAGTGACTGTATGGAGCACCATATGATCTGAGCCAATGCTCTTTTACTAAATTTTGACAGACTGGAAAACCTAAAAGAGTTTGTTTTTAAGCAGATAAATAAGTCTGAAAGAGTGCCATGGAGTTTGCATAGGCTCACACCAAAGATTTAATTCCATTTAAGAGAGTTTGTTCAGCCTATTGGCCTGACCCAAAGGACAGCATCCCCCCTACACACTCTCACACAGACCCCTAAGGGATCCTAGCAGAGATGTTCCTGGTGTAACCAAGCTCAATGTTAACAACCTTCAGTGTCAGAAAAGTCTTCTTTCAGGTTAACCCCGGCCCCTACAGTTGATGACTTCATTTAATTTTCTTTCTGGGAGAAAATGCATATGGGAATTCTGCATTCTTTACCCCTGACATATTTGGAAGTCACCACAATGTGACCCTTTACCTCTTTTCATCAGAAGTCTCCTTAGTTTGATATTTCAGAGTCTTTTTTAAATGCTCTTAATCATTCCCACTTCACCTTTACTAAGACTTTTTAAAGGCTTTATATTGCTCTTGGATTATGGTACCTTATGACTAATCATGACATGAGTATAAGTCTGAACAGTGCTGACAGTTCCAGCCTGGAACTCAATGCCTTGCTCCCTTGTTATGCACACTCTGTTGTTCTTCCCTTTTAAAAAGTCATCCTTCGTTGCTAATTCACATTAATCTTGTGTTCTCTGTGGCCCCCTCTCTCTCTTCTGAGACATTTAGATGAAGCCAGTGGCATTTTTCAGCTTGTCCAAAGCATTTGCACAGGCCTTTGCCCACTGTGAGAGTCTCTAGTTGGCCTTATTGAGGTCTCAGCCTGCTTATTTCCAACCCCACTTTCAATTCTCAAGTCCAGGTTGGACCCAGTGCTTATACCCCTGCAAGGTTCTTACCACCAGCCTCCCAGTGTGCTTATGCTTGGCAAATTGGGCATTTTCTCCTCCTCCTCCTCCTCATTGATAGGAAGATTCAGAAATGCTAGACCTCTGCTCCCAACCTTTTTTTCACATAATTGACTACTTGCTGGGGGGGGGGGGGATCCTTTCTAACTGCTACTAAAATATGGATAGAATCCACAACCACAGGAGAAGAGAGCAGTAGAAATAACTGTAGAGCACCAGAGAGTCTTGCTTATCACAAGCACAATAGGCAGTGGTTCTCCAGGGACTAGTCTGAGCACTGGGCATAGCTTACAAACTCTGCTTTCAAGCCCACCATCCCTCACTCACAAAGAACGCAGCATAGGAGAGACACCACTCAAGATCATTCCAAAACTCTGGGCTTGTGTTTGCCTGCTTTGATTTTCCAAGAAGAGTTAAAATTTTCATTCTAAATAGTAAGTCAGAGCTTACCCATCTGTACTGCAGTGAGCCTACTTCCTCGTGTGGTAGAATGGATAGGAACTGTAAGGTCGCTGACAGGTGTCCTGGCCTAGAAAAATGGTCTAAAATTCACTGTAAGAATGGGACTATACTCCTGCAGTCTTATATTTTGGGTTGTGTATTTCTTCATAATGGATCTATAAGTAACTAAGGCCTTGGGGATCAATGGTTCTCTCAAACTCTCAGCTAACCAAAAGAGAATGCTAATTTTTTAAAATAATGTCACATACACACACACACACACACACACACACACACACAAGAGAATAGAAAAGAAAAAAGTGAAATAAGTCTAAATCCTTGAATAATATAAAGAATAAAATTGCATGCACAAATTAAGAGTAGATAAATCCTTTGCCATTTAATTAAACAAATCTCCAATTCTTCTCATCAGGATAAAACTGAAGGACAATGGATGCCTTTTGGGTTTTTTAATTTTTTTAATATTGCACTTTATGGTACTTCATAAGAGACAATTGTCTTAATTAAAGCCATAAAATACCAATAATACATATATTCAGGGCTTCTGAATATAGGCAATCAATAAGCAGTCCACGAGTCATTCCTGTTTTGTATTGTTTGTTGTAAATTGGAGTTTACCTGTTCTATTTTTTATTACCTACAATTATTGTTCTAGACAATTCTACTACTAAATTTTAAATATGTACTTTAATATAACTGTTAGAAAAATCAAAGAAATTATTTATTTCACAGAAGCATTCTTCATTTCCAAAATAGCTTATGACACAGTTCCTTTAAATAACAAGTTCTGATACTACATTGAAAATTCTTCCTTTTTAAAAAAAATAATTATAGATTAACTGTTTTTCAGGAATCCATTTGCTATGTAAAGCCAGGTTCATCCATATGGAGAGTGAAATTGATAATTAGCAAACATACCTGGGAAATTTAGGATGTGTTTGAATTTTTATATACTATAGGATGGATCTAAGAGGTTCCCTTATAAAAATGGCATAGAGATATACAACTTGTCAATAATTTCTTCTGCCTGAATTAAGAAAATTCCTTGGAAGAACATGTAAAGTAGCAGACTTCGTAAGGCACTGGATGGTTCCCCCCACCTTTCTACCAAAACACACAGTTTCTGACCTAATATGGTAGACCGTGTGCAAACGTATATACACAGACGTCCTACAACTAAAACTTATAATTTTTTACTTCATCATAAGTTTTTATATATTTTGAATGAAAGCTAAAATATGACCAAAAGGCGCTTAACAGCCTGGAAATATCCACCACAATTGGGTACCTAAATTATCTATGTAGAATAAACTCGTGTGTTAAATTGGACAACCCCATCAACTTGATGCTTCCATGTCCACCTCTCCCTAAAGAAAGGGTGTGTGGATGCAGAGCCAGTGATATTCCTCTATTAGAGGCTGTTTTATGACCTGAAAAGTCTCTCTAAAGGGCAGAGACTGTTGGTCCATAAGATGGCATTTTGCCTCATTGAGCCCTGCACACAGAGTCCATTTGAGCCCTGCTTCTAGCCTTGACTTTTCTTCTGCTTGCGTCTGAAAAAAAAAAAAAAAAAAAAAACTCCACAAGCAATAGTTGCCATCTTCAAAGTGCAGACTTGAAAAGCAATGCATTGAAAGCAAGAATAGCAAAAGCTACCGATCTGAGTTAATGAAGTTGCTGCTAGAAGAAAAATAGAATATATTTTTTGTTTTCAAGACAGAGAAAATGTTTTCAATGTTGATTCCAACACAGATATTTGCTCTAAAACTTGTAAACTGTCTTTGGACAAATTATAGTAAAAACATGAGAATGCATTCAAAATCTTCTCTTCTAGCTCTTTTCAGATATACAACATACTGTTGTCAACTATATTCACCCTACTGTACAACAGAACACCAGGCTTATGACTCTGATTTTATCATCACACAACAATACATGAATCCAAACACTATGGTGTACTCCTAAGTACATACAACTATTTATGTCAATCAAAAGAAAACACTTTTTTAAATATTGCCATGAATATTTGGAAAAGATTTTAAAACGTACCAAATGCCATTTTTGTAAAGGATCTTTTTAGAGACAGACATGGTCTCATCTTCCTTTGTTTGCCTCCATTTAAAAAAACATCTAAACTCCCTATCTTTACCCTTTCAAGAATCCAGTGGATACACTTCTAAACAATTTTTGTCATTTTGTATGTGTTGCGTTTATCATGAGCAATTTTCACTGGATGACAAGATATATGGCGATATTGTGTCAGTTTATTCTCTGTGAATATGTCTATACATAACTGAAAGCTATATTTATTTGTACATAGGCTGTTTGGAGGAATGTGTTTCTGTCACACAGACTGCACTTTGACAAAAGACATTCCTTCCTGTTCCACTGTCCACATCTTTGTGCTTCTACTACTGATAATCAACTTATAGAATATGACTCTATGTAACTAAGTCTCCTCAGTGTGAAAACAATAGTAATAAAATTATCAACTCAAAAAAGAGTGTGTTTTTTTTTGGAGTAATCCTTACCTGAAGTCAATCAGGACCCTCCAGGTCTCAAGAAATATATGTGCAGTGGTAGAAGTTTTAATGCAAAGGTTCAAGGGCACAGGAGGACTCACAGACATTTCCATTAATTATAACTATCATTGATGGAGTGCCTACTAATGTCATTTGAGCTATTAATTGTCTCCAGGAACTTTATGAAAGGTCTACTCCAAGGCAATTTGATTTTAATTAGTTAAATATGTAGAAGCATAAATTCAAAAGACTAGTGTTGCCCTATCTTTTAAGGTCAATTTAGAAGTCTTATTATAAATCTAATATTTTGATATAAAAATAGAAATCCATGATCACTTTTTTCTTTGATTATGCTCAATCAACTGATAAGTTTTAAAGACTAAATTTAAATTTTAAAATTGAGTTAATGAAATTCCTTTAGGCACTTTTTAAATTGTACATATTTAACACCTGATTCTAACACTCCAAAAGTCTAATAGACTTACAATCCTAAAAAGCAAAATCTTCCGAAGCACATAAGCAATTCCTATTAACTTAACAAAACAAACTTAAAATATAGTAAAATGGGTTGTCATAAACATTTTTAAAACATTTAAAAACAATATGCCTACTATTCCTCTAAAATTAATGAATCTCATAAATTAAACATTTCAAATATGCCAGATTTCTTTCAAACACCTTAAAATAAACACATACATAGAATATCCCAGTAATTTATAAACCACACCAAAGTATGCATACTATGAATTTGATTTTAATTCATTATCTCTACATTTCTATAACATGTTCCCATGCTTTAGAAAGTCACCCACCCAAGGAGCAGATTCTAATCTTGGGCCAGGTAACATGACTAAAGCTGAGTCACATTTCATTTTTTATTAGAGAATCGAACTCAGGACATAATATATAGGCTAGGATAATTCCACTAGAACCAAAGGTGATCAGGTAGATCTGTTCAGTCCTTTCTGTCCAGTGACCTTGATGGGAGTATGAGAGTCTTTGCCAAGCCCACACTTATGTTTTAATTTTGCAATCCAAGAGACATCATCGCCATTACCATTACTGTTCTTTCCACTGAAATCCCTTTCCAAAACAACTTTTTTTTGAGATGGCATTGGGCAAGGAGTGGAAGGGGAGTGGAAGTGGAAGCCTTGTTACCCAGGATAGCCTTGAACTTCGCTTCCCAAATAACTGAGTTTACAGGTGTGTACAGCTAGACCTGGCTACCTTTCAAATTTTTGGCTCCTCATTTGGGCAGGTAAATTCTGCAGCCCTACCTGAGTGATAGCCTTTTTTTTTTCCTTTTCTATACCACTTGATTGTATTCAACTAATTTATTTATTGCCTGATTGGACTCTTCATTCTGTTCATAATTTTCTTTGTTCTGACCACATTTCCAAACACGTTATTGACAACTATGTGTTTGAACAAATGCTAAATGTTTGGCATGCATCATATTATTTGATCCTCATAACAACTAAGTTGGGTACCATCATTGGGTATCTGTCTTACAGATAGAAATTTGAGACCCAAAGAAACTAAGTTATACAACCAAGGTCACATAGTAAGTGTCAGAACTAAAGCCTGAGTCTTTCTGTTACCCAAGTTTGAGCTATTAATCATTACTTTTTACTTTACCACATTATATACATAATTACCCCACCCCACCCCCATTTTCCAGAATTCACAATTGCAAAGTGCCTGGCAACTAGACAGAGTACAGACACCAAAGTCAATCTAGTACCTTGCCTCTTTTCTTGGCTTTCCTAAACTTACATTTCTCAATAAACAGTGCGTGCACACCAGCTGTATTTGGTTGAAGGGAGCTTGGTACCTCTATTACAGGATTTTTTAATCTTGGCACAACTCACATTTGGGGACGGAAAATTATTTATTGGTGGGTACTGTCCTGTACATTGTGGTTTTTACCCACTCAGTACTACAGTTTCGACAAAGAAAATATGGTTCCAGATGTTGCCCAGTGTCCTCTGGGAATAGTGTGAGGATGGGCAACATTTCCCCCAGTTGAGAACTGTTCAATCAGATAGAACTCAGCCCACTACCTCAGGATGGCTGTACTTTAAATCGTACCTGCCTTGAAGCTTCTGCTGTAATCTTGTCAAATAGTCTATAGAGAAATCTCCCTCTCTCCCTCCCTCCCTCCCTCCCTCCCCCCTCTCTCTCCATACACACACACACACACACACACACACACACATACATCCCACACCCTCACTGAAATGCAACAAGTGAAGAGGTAAAAATTCAAACAAGAAAAAGGCATTTGGCATCATTTCCTCAAGTGATCTTGTGTGTGAACAGCAGATTTGACTGAAGCTTAAGCTCGGGAACACTCCCTCACAAGGATGAAAAGGTTACCAACATAATCTAGGTTAAGAAGTCAGCTTCTAATGAGTCTCTGGATCTCTCCCTAGGCAAAGCCTTGCCGTTCTCTAAAGGAATTTCTACAAGTCACAATCATGGAAATCCCCCATCCCCAAAGCCACACTCTGAGGTAACCTCATTGATGAATGTTCTTTGGGGTAGTTCTGATAGCCGAGTTCTTCCGGAGGAAGATTTAACGTCTCTTTTGCTTTTTAAAAGTTTGAAATCTACACTCCTCTCATCTCTTTGCCTCCCCAAATTAATCCCACTTCTCAGAAAGGATTTATGTATCACTTCATATTTAGAGAAAAAGGTATAAATCATTTTGACTCTGAATTCAACCCAATGATGTTTAAAAATACTAGGATTTGGCTCTGATGGTACTTTCCATCTATATTTAAGAATGTAAATATTTAATCAGAATTACATCAATGCTGATTTCATCAATGCTGATTTCAGGGTAATATATTCATGAGGTAAATTAAAATCCTTAAGTGACTCTCTATAGAATGCAGTTAAACCATTTTTCACTTTTTCCTTTTTTATTTTATTGAAATTTTCACAAGGAGAGCTGGTTTTCTATGTAAATTTTAAAACAGGAACTAATTTTTTTTGTATCTGAACATTTTTACCCATCATAGTTCAGTTATTGAGAATCTTCTCCATTATTTCATCCAGACCAGCTTTGATTCATACAATTTTACAGATCTAAGTTTCACCAGGATAAGCTGGGCATAGGGGTGTGCCTGTCATCCCAGCTACTCAGGAGGCTGAGGCAGGGATGGCTTGAGCCCATAAGTTCAAGACCAGCGTGGGCAACAAAGCGAAATCTCTCTCAAAATCAAACTGATGATCAGAAAACCCATAATTCCAGTGAAATTAATTGGAAATAAATTAATTGGACATAAATACACCACAGTGAAACTCCACATCATGTACAACCACAAGAATGGGATTAATTAATTAAAATAAGATAGGCTCCCTGTATGTATAATATGTCAAAATACACTCTACTATCATGTATATCTAAGAAGAACAAATTAAAAATTCAAAACTAGAAAAAGAAAAGAAAACCCATCACTCCCTGGGATGCCAATGATTTTATCTCCTCATATTCTCATCCAGAACATAGCAGGTGACCTGGGGAATCTAAAAGTCTCGCCAAGTCAGTAAGAACATGCCAAGAAGAATTAAATTTCAGTCTGTGTGTCAAACTCATCCAGGACATTAAATTTTCGGGGGTGCACCAAAACCTACAAAATGTCCACATCTTTTGGAGGTTTTGATGATATATACATACTAATAACATACCAAAACTATTGATTGGTCGATCTTGTCTTTAGGGCCAGAGTGAATATTAACCACATTCTATATATTTCCATGGAGAAGGAACTATCTCATTACAAACCTAAAGTTGGTAAACACTGAGTAAATTCTGTATTAATATTCCCTCCACCAGGTCAGACATCAACAATCAACTACAGCACCCTTTCCCACTATACTTCTTCTCAGTAAAGCATTACAAACAGCTACTACCAATCAATCACAGCAGCAGAGGGAAGCCCGCTGACACTTTCTAGCCTAAATTATAAATGAGAACTAAACAGGCAATTTCACATTCCTGAGGTACACTACTAAATCATAGAACTGGATATCCGTACATAGATTTTTGCATCTGAGCTGTTTTGTGTGTTGCCAAGGATACTTGTATACCAACCATGAGACACATGGGTCTCAGGGTCAAAGATTTACTGCTTACTAATGTAGCTAAATTACTGTGATAAGAAGATTTCTTGTTTAAAATGCTTAAAAGTTAGGGCATTAGACAAGTTATGGTCAGGCAGTGAATATAGCAGGTTCTAATTAATGAAAATTGGGTAGATTTTCTAAAGGCTTTTGCTGCTGCTGGGATTTTATAAAGTAAATAATGACAATTACTTCAGGGATCAAAAATATATTGTTATGCCCAAATTGAATCACAAAGGTGTTGGAATGTTTTTCTATCGCTCTGTCCTCAGTCAGCAGTTAATGACCTATGTCCTTAAAACAGAATGAGGTCAGGAAAGGTTGTAAACATTCTGACTGTCCTGTCTCTTTCTGGGAGTCACCCAGAAAGAGACAGGACAGTCAGCTTCCCAGAAAGAGACAGGACAGTCAGCTCACTGCTACCAACCACAGTAGCAGTTCCACTGAACTTGAGGAGTGGGGAGAAAAACGAAAATATTGTATTCATTCACATTGGTCCTTAGAAAGAGCTGGCAGGTAGAGCAAAGTCCCCCACTGTTCCCAGCATCCTCAGATTCCCCCATTCTCCATCTCCAGGCTCTGGCCTCGCATTTCATTTTAGTGCCTTACAACTCCAGCTCAATGATTCCCAACCAAAAGTCTGCATCAGAGGGCAAATCAGAAACACCTAGAGGTTGTTTTTTTTTTTTTCTAACTATATATGTAAAACCCAGCCCCATCCACTAAGGTGCAACCCCAACCTCTCCAATGTGCTCTCCCAGGTACAAGCCATGGATAGCCCTCTATTAAGGGACAAGGTTATAACCTATAGAATTGTTGGGTAGAAACAAAATTGGAAATCCTGTTAGTTAAAGGCCCTCATCCCAGTGAAAATTATAACTGGCATTAGAAAGAGTCTGTGCCTTCAAGTTTTTCTAAGTAGAGCACCCTATCTTTATTTATGTGTTCATTAATGGGGGCTCAGGACCTGCAATGCACCAGATTCAGGGCTTAGCACAAGGCTCCTAAGGAGAATAAGTCCCCATACCTATTCTTAAAGACTCCATAGTCTGCTGAAGAGACAAATAGGCAACAAATACAGAATTTGTACTAAAATAAGCAGCCAGACACCCTGGTTTGTAATTCCAGTTCTTCCATCTACTAGCCGGGTGACCTAAAGGTCTCTGTGCTCCATTTCCCCATACATGACCTCATAATCATTGTTCTATGTGAGTTAATCAGTGAATATTTACTTGAAGCACCCCTAGAACGGTGCCTAGCTTATAGTAAACAATACACCCCAATTTGATAAATAATTGCTGAAAATTGGGGTTCCATGTCCTTTTAGAGGCCTGATTCACCTCACCTGGAGGTTCAGGGAAAGCTTCAGAGAAGACTTAGCCTGAGTTGAGGTGGAAGAATGAGAGGTCTAAGAAAAGGAAAATCTTGCAGCAAGAGAGGAAAAAGAAAAATAAAAGTGAGGGGTCTCGTGAAAATTGAAGAGAGATCAGTAGAGTAGAGGAAAGGGACCAGAGAGAGGGAGGAGGAGAGGGAAAGGGAAAATACTGGGGAATGATGTTGGCCAAATTATATTTTACATGGAATACATGTGCAGATATGTAACAACAAATCCCACCATTGTGTACAACCATAATGCAGCAATAAAAACCCATGGGGGAATCAAAATAAAACCTCAAAGACATTATGCTAAGTGAAATAAACCAGTCACAAAAAGACAAACACTGCATCATTTCACTTATATGAGGTGCCTGGAACAGTACAAACACTTAGAAATAAAGCAGATTGGTGATTGTCAGGGGCTCGTGGGAGGGGCCATGGGGAGTTGTTTAACAGAGTCAGAGTTTTACAACCTGAAAAAATTCTAGAAACCTGTTGCTCAACAATATGTATGTAATCAACACTATTTATGCTTAAATATGGATAAGGTGATAATAAAAAAAATAATCCCAAGCCAAAAACAAAATCAAAAGGAATAGGGTTACTGCAGGAGGATCCCAAGCTAAGGAGACCCCTGGGTCTTACTGTAGAGTGACCTCCAGAGGTTCAGCAAGAATCAAGGAGCAGGAGTCATTAATGACAAGTCAGGTGCTGCTGCTTGAGAGAAAGAAGATAAACTGAAATTGTATGCATGAGCTGGTGAGAGCCAACTCACACAGGAAAGAAAGCACTAGACCAAAAGAAATCCTCCTCAGAAAAGCCCTCACTTTTACAAGCGTGCAGGCCAAGCCAAAGGGTATTTATCATGTTTATCAGGTCTCCTTCCCAGACAACATGAAATCCAAAGGTGTTGGCTGTTGAGACAGGGAGTTAAGTGGGACCCTTTCCTGCGTCTTCACAGAGGGAAGAGGGGTAATTATTGAGCCACCAAAATCAAGCCGCTTCCCCTCCTTTGAACTGTGTCTGACAATCATCTTCCCTCCGAAACACCCCCCCCCTTCCTGCAAATCTTTTCTTTACCCCCTTTGCCTGTAGAAGGGGGGCAGGGAGGATATAAACTTCCTATCAGCTGCTTTGACATCTGTCGTAGTTTGGCAAGAACTAATTTAATGACAAGAGACTGACTCAGATTCTTTCTGGGAAGAGGCATTTGGGGATAAGAAAGCAAGAGAGGATTTGTGTGAGCAAAGCCCCAGATGCAGGCAGCAGGCGCCAGCTTCCCACAGCCTCCTCCTACAGACGCTCAGGCTGTGGGAACAGGGTAGCACCCCAAACCACATCCAAAGAGCAGTTTGATCTCCAGTCAATACCAGGTCGCCTTCCTGGCCATAAGCTGCTGGGGCAGCAGGATATTTTGAAAATATCTCTTCTCGATATGAATGAAGGGCAAGGTGAGAAGGAGGACAGAGGGAACGGAGAGATTCAGGGCTGACTACTCACACTTAAAATGTGGCCAGGACATTCTCGGTGCTGCTGCCCTCTATAGGCAAAATAATAGATTATGATGCGCCCCCTTTCTCTACCAAGTGCTGTCTCACTTCCTTACCTGGGAGTCACAAAGAACAAAAGCAAGTACAGGGAGGCCCAGGGGCCCAGCAGCAGCCATAGGATCACCAGACCTGCAGAGATCAAGCTGTTTTAAGTCAAACCTGATTGCCTGTGGGACCCTCAAGGGATCCCACAAAAATAAATAAAAAGAACATAACCTCCCCCCAACCAGGGGAGCATTCGAAAATGTGTGCAAGTGGTTTGGGCTTGTCACCTGACCCTGGCACACATCTCCTGGCATTCAGTGGGCAAGGCCACACTAAATGTCCTGCCAGGAAAATAGTTCTTCACTCAAAATGCTGCAAGCTCCCTGTGAAAAACACTGATAAGGTCTTGCTTTTGCTGGGGCTCAAGTTTAGGAACTTCTGGACTTCTACGTACGTCCAACAACCTCCACAGAAATACTAGATCAAAAGTGTAACATCACCAGTTCTGGAAATCACTTGGTGATAATGTAACAGTAAACACAAAAGTAGAAATTGGCAAAAAAAAAAAAAAAAAGTCACATGTGCAGTTGGATTTGAGATGGTCATCTTTAGTCCCTAAGAGATCTGATCAAAAAAAAAAAAAAAGGTCTTTTTTGAGAATTAAACTGCAATTTTTGCAACATTATAAAGAATTCTCATACCCTCAAAAATATGCCTTAGACTTTCTTAGTGTAATCCAGGAATACAAATAATCTTTGCCACCACAGGTGTTCCTACTTCCAGAACTCAAGTGCAGCTGCAGACCACCACCTGGGAGCTCAAATGCAAACACAAGTTTCATACAAGGTAAGAAACTGGAGGTGGAACCCAGCAATTCTGCCTTAAGCTTTGAAAGTGACTTTAATGCCCATTAAAATTTAAGAACCACCAATCTACATAACATAATCATCATCTGAAACCTTGGTGTCTTGTTTAAGTAACAAATGTTACTGATTGGGACACACCTATTCATTTCAGGCAATAACTACAAGCATAGAGGAGTAACTATGTAAGGCAGTGTGCAGAAGAAATAAAACCCGTCCCTTCCCTGCCTGGGCAGGTATCACAATCTTAGAATCTCAAAGACATCACAATTCCCATTGGTACCACTGAGGAAAAGGTGATTCTCTGCTCCTAGCCGGACCTTCAAGCTCAGACTGACTTTCCATTCAGGCAGATGATCTAAGGATTGAGACAAATAGGTTGTTTGGCAGAAGGAAAAGGCAGATTAACACTCACTGAGCGACTGAGTGACTTTGGACAGTCACTCTCATCATGGTGACACCAGTCACCATCTCATTTAGCCTCACCACTACCCTGTCATGCAGGTAGAATTATCCCATTAACAAATGCAGAAACTGAGCCCTTAGAGAAGTCAAATGAATTTTCCAAAGTCATTTAGCTACTTAATAGGAGAAATAATCTGTGGATATATCCTTTGTCCATTGCCACTAGCCACATGGGGCTACAGAACATGTTTTAGTCGGCTTCTCCACTGGTGTGACTGGATGACCCAACCAGAACTACTGTAGAAGAGGAAGAGTTTATTTGAGGGCTCACAGTTCCAGAAGTCTCAGTCCATAAAAGTTTAGCACCATTCCTTGGGGCTCCAGGTGAGGCTGAACATCACAGGGGAAGAGTGTGGCAAAGGGAAGTGGCTCACATGATGATCAGAAGCAGAGAGAGAAAGACTCCACTTGCCAGGTACAAAGACATACCCAAAGCCACGCCCCAAGTTCCCACCTCCACCAGCCACACCCTATTACCTTCAGTTACCACTCAATCTCCATCAGGGGATTAATCCAATGATTGAGTTAAGACTCTCCAACCCAACCATTTCTCCTTGGAACCTTCTTACATTATCTCACACGTGAGCTTTCGGGGGATACCTCCCATCCAAACCTTAACAGCACTTAAAATGTTGCAGATGGTACAACAGAGGAACTAAATCTTTCATTTATTTTTAATTAATTTGAACAACCACATGGGGTTAGTAGCTATTCCATTGCATAGTGGAGGATTCTACAGTGTTGTATAAAAATGCCATAGCCGTGGAAATCTTCATCCAAAATAATCCTCAGGGGAAATGAACAAACATCTGAGCAGTTTGTCATATCATTCATTAAACTTTTCTTAATGAAAATGCTGACAGAATTCTTATCAACAGCATCTGAGATAAAGACATACAATTAATCTGCAACCTTAGTTATCCAGATTTAAAAGAGGCCCGTTTTTCCTGCTGTGGGCAGCCAGCAGAAGCCAGGGATGGTGGCTGGTAGGTGCCCTGTGCCACCAGCTAATGGACTGAGAGCAGTAAAGCTAATGGAACCATTTCAACAGGTCAACTTGGAGTCACTTGACAGACTTTAAAGACACCCTGTCTTATTCATTCTAATCACTGTTCTTCTAAATATTAAAAGGATATTTATATTTATGCACACCTGTAATCCCAGAGGCTTGGAAGGCTGAGGCAGGAGGATCAGGAGTTCAAAGCCAGCCTCAGCAAAAGTGAGGCACTAAACAATGCAGTGAGACAGTGAGACCCTGTCTCTAAATAAAAATACAAAAGAAGGCTGGGGATGTGGCTCAGCAGTTAAGCACCCCTGCATTAAATCCACAGAACCAAAAAAAAAAGGACATAATCAACATACATCATTGAGTTTTACTCATAGCCATGAACATGACAGGGATAATAATGATCTAACATTACTCAGCCTTCTTCATGTGGAGAAGAAAGATACTAGGGTATATTATCAGGTTAATGTAATTGGCATCTGTCATTTGGCAATTCGGTGCCCACTTAGATGGGGATTCCAGCCCAAGGTCATGTTTAGTAAGTCTCAGAACAAAAGAAGGACTCCCAACTAAAGAATCAATTAAATAAGCAAACAGGGTCCATCATGCAATCCTACTCCAAGCCTTATTATTTGCCTTCTAAATTGCCTAAGACTCAGGGTCCTTTTCAAACAGAATAACAAAATCAGTCACGGCTGAGGTGGGACCTCATCAGTATATTAAACAAAACAAGGGCCTCATTTTAAATCTGGAGCCAGAAGGAAGTTGGCAGAAAAGTAAATAACGAAAGTGAGGAACAGAGGGACTCAGACAACCCCAAAGCCACCAAGAAAGTTGGGAGGAATTCTGAAAGTTGGCTATTAGAGCCTGTACAATGCAGGGCAACATGAAACTGTGAAAGAAGAGCCAAAGGAAGGATACAAATAAAGGGGGGGCACAAAACCAGAGCAGAGTTTTCCTCCAGCACAACATGACTGATGGATCCAGTCTTTCTTGATGGCTTTAAATCTACAGAACTATCTTTGAAGACAGAACCTTCATATGCTTGATTGGTATCTGCCAAGGAGTCCACACACCTCTGGGCACACATTAGACCCCTAAAATATAATCAGTTTGAGGTCACTGCGCTATACAGTGACTTTTCCAAGCCACTGTTTCTCAAACTTTCATATGCATGCAAATCCCCTGCGTGACTAGGCAAAATGTGTTAAATTTTAAAATGTTATTCAGTAGGTCTGGAGTGAGGTCTGAGATTCTACATTTCTCACGAGTTCCCAGAAGAAGCCAGTGTGCTGGTCCTTGAACCACTTCAAACAATGGAGCCTTTATTTTTCTCTGTTGGGTTTTCATCTGTTGGCTCAGCTGTTGAGAATCACACTAGAACAAGCCAAGGACTTCAGTTTGCTCTCCATCAGTAAGACCACTCTGTACTACAGCTGCAAGCCCAATCCACAGTTCTAAAAGGTCATCTTGTGTTTTGCATGCATGCACACACACACACACACACACACACACACATGACAGGAAATACAATGGGAAGAGGAAGAGATCACCATACCTATCTTGTGCCCAGCTCATTCTAGCCGGGCTACCAAGGGGTAGCCCAGCCCTGAACAACTCCCATGTTCATCAACAGCCCCAACTCTGTGCCTTCTGCCTCCCTATCATCTTCTGAGCCTATTCTCTAGACATCGATTTTAGAATTGATTTTAAACAGATTCATTTGAAGCAGGATTACAAACAAGTCTCCTCTCTCATGCTGACTGGCTGCCCACAGATTTGTCTTGGGGACTCTGAAACCAGGTTTTGCTCCACTGGAACAACTATCATAATGGATTAATGAGGTCTGGTGGGAGGTGGGGGGGAAGTGACAGTGTAGCCAGCATGGGGCAGACGCTAAGCAGGTGAGAACACTGTCTTGCTGTCTTGCCTCCTTTCAGACCCCAGCATAGAGGTACCCGTGGCACAGCTCAGAGCACACTCAGAATGAAGTTCCTCTGCCTGAGGCACCTGCCTGCTGGCTTTGGCCCAAAGAGTCAGACCCGGACTCCAGCCAGTGCACTCCTGCCAGAAAGGGGCACTAAGAAGATTCTCAGGGACAGTCTTTCTTCCCCACTAGGCTGGCTGCCTCACAGAGAAAGGGCAGAAAAATAAATAACGAAAGTGAGGCACAGAGGGACTCAGACAACCCCGAAGCTTAGCTGAGCTCCACACACTCTGCATTTCTTGAGAAATTTAAGAATCTTAAAGAATTGAAAGACCTAGGCTTTAGTGGTATCTCTATCACTTTATTCCCCCCACCCAAAGGTTTTTTTTTGAAGTTTCTTTTTTTAAACTTTTTTTAACCTTTATTTTATTTATTTGATGCAGTGCTGAGGATCAAAACCAGTGCCTCACTTATGCTGAACAAGCACTCTACCACTGAGCTACAGTCCCAGCCCTATCTCTCCCACGTTAGAGTAGACCCTCTACTTCAGTTTTTCTTTAAAGTGAAAGAGTTTAACAAGGAGGCCTCAGATTCTCTTTGTACCTGTACACTCAGGAGCTCTGCAAGCCTACAGGAAATTCAGCCATAGCACTATGTGCCCATCCACAAGTCACAGCTGCAGTCACTCCCCTTGGTGACAGATGGGGTGTTTTGAAAGAAAGTCGTTTGGGTCCTTTGTGAATAAGTTATTGCTATTACCTCCCCAGTTCCCTAGTAAATTTAATCCATGTCAGAATCTTCAGGTGACCAAGAGCTGGCCCTTTCTACCTAGTAAGATGAAATGTCAAGATCCTAATCTGCCCCCAGCTCCCACCCCAAAGTTTGTTTCTGAAACTAAAATGTCTTTCTCTAAGATTAAGGCAATGATCCTCAGAGAGTGCTCCTGACCTATCTATGTAAAAATTACCTGAGAGAATTAGCAAAATGGGTAGAGGGTAGGATAAAAGAATATAATTTTTTTAATTTTTTTATTAGTTGCTCAAAACATTACAATGATCATGACATATCATACATTTGATTCAAATGGGGTATGTAATCTTATTTTTCCCTGTGTACAGATTGCAGGATCACATTGGTTACACAGCCACATTTATACCTAGGGCCTTACTAGTGTCTATTGTATTGTGCTGCCCTTCTTATCCCCCCTCCCCTCCCATCACCTCTTTCTACCCAATCTACTGTGACACGTTTCTCTCTCTTTTTTCTTCCCCCTCACATCATCTTATATGTAATTTTGCATAACCATGAGGGTCTCCTACCATCTTCCGTGCAATTCCCCTTCTCTCTCCCTCTCCCATGCACCTCTCATCCCTATTTAATGGTAATCTTCTTCTCATGCTCTTCCTTCCTGCTCTGTTTTGAGTCACCCCCCTTATATCAAAGAAGACATTCTGCATTTGTTTTTTAGGGATTGGCTAGCTTCACTTAGCATAATCTGCTCTAATGGCAACCATTTCCCTGCAAATGCCATGATTTTGTTATTTTTTAGAGCTGAGAAATATTCCATGCCACATTTTTTTATCCATTCATCTATTGAAGGGCATCTGGGTTGGTTCCACAGTCTAGCTATTGTGAATTGTGCTGCTATGAACATTGATGTAGCTGTGTCCCTGTTGTATGTTCTTTTTAGGTTTTTTGGGTATAGTCTGAGAAGGGGAATAGCTGGGTCAAATGGTGGTTCCATTCCCAGCTTTCCAAGGAATCTCCAATTTGCTTTCCAAATTGGCTGAACCAATTTGCAGTCCCATCAGCAATGTACAAGTGTACCCTTTTCCCCACATATAATTTTTAACAGGAATTCTATGCATCCCCCCATCCTGGTGATTCTTAGATATTGGAAATTGGAGCACTCAGCTAAGGCTTTCTTCTGTTCAGCGATTCACCTGGTGGGAGAAGGGCACATGGGTGGATGCTCTTTCTCAAACAATAGGCACCTGAGCGGAGCATCATGCTAGATCACATGGCCCTATCTTTGAAGTTCACTAAAGGAGAAAATGTAGATGGTAAGGATCAAGAACAACAGCATCATCACCACTAGAAATAACATGCAAACTTCCCAAAAGCCACAGTAAAGAAAAATAGCCCCCACAGTGTACAGAGAAGGAATCACCAATCCCTGAATTTGGGTTTTAAGTATGGTGCAGCCTTCATCAACTCCCTCTGTGAAAAACCAGCAATGACATTTATAGAGAAGACTGTTTTGATACGTGTAAATGATAACTGCATAGGAATAACACATTCTAAAATCTACATTCTATCGGTGGGTTTTAGTTGAATAGTTGAATCAATCATTCACATGTATTTCCCAGTTTACTACGTTGTTCCTGGTGTAAGATGATAGCATTGCAATAAAAATTTAGAGCCAATGCTGAACTATAATAGGTATTCTTTTAATTTGTGAAGTGTAGTCTACCCATATTACACATTAACAAGGAAATGTTTAATTATAAACACCTTTAACAGTGAGGAATTCAGAGCAATATGACTACACATCCTAGTAACTCAACACTTCACAGGTCTTCTTTTCTACTATCTAACAATAATAACCTTCCACACCCCATTTACCCCTCACCATCAAAAACCTTTCCCTAGCTAGGTATGGTAGCACATGCTTATAATTCCAGCTTTTTAAGAGGCTGAGGTAAGAGGATCACAAGTTGGAGGCCAGCCTCAGCAACTTAGCAAGACCCAAAGCAATTTAATGAGATAGGGTCTCACAATAAAAAAAAATAAAATAAAATAATAAAAAAGAGCTGGGGAGGTAACTCCATGGTAAAGTGCCCCTGGGTTCAAGCCCTAGTATTTAAAAAAAAAAAAAAAGCAAGCATTTGAAATTAATTTAATTATGTGCATCTGGCAGGGTTGGCATAGATTTTCTGATGGAGTAAAAAATGAGCCCCTCAGTTTAGAGGTCCTATTTTATGACAGATATTTGCTCCTATTTTCATTGGTTTCACACCAGGCATCTTAACAAGATGGTTTCTGTCTCCAGTTGAAGAAAGGGATGTATGTGCGTAGGCATATGCCAACCAAACCTAAACATGGTATCATAGAAGAGACTGTGAAATGGGATGGAGATGTAGCTCAGGTGGAAGAGCACTTGCCTAGCATGCATGACTGGACTCCATCACTAACTCCACAAACAAAGAAGAAGAAAAGTGGGGAGAGGAGGAGGGGGGGATGATTGTGAGATATGACCAACAGTTTGGTGGTTGTGATATTTCACAGATTATTCCAACTGTCTCATAGATTAAAAGACAAAACTGGGGCTAGGAATATAACTCAGTGAGAGAGTGCTTGTCTAGCACACAAAAGGCCCTCGATGAGATCCTCGGCACCATAAAAATTAATAAAGCAAAAAATAAAAATGTACAATGTCAGCATTTCAGCAGACCAAAAAGTTCAGTCAGATGGTAATATTGGCCAGTTGACCCCAGACCAAATTGTTGACTCAGAACATTGTAAACTAAATAAAAGTTTTTGTTTTAAGTCACCAAGTTTTGAGGTAATTATTATATAGCAAGAGTTTACTAAGACCGACAGTGGTTGTGTTTGATTTATCTTTAGCTCCTCAACACCTAGCAATGGTGTCTAGTACAATGTTATAAAACTCAAAAATTAAATCTTCAAGAAGTAAATTAAGAAATGAACAAGTTAATATAAAAGGTCAATGCTTAGCCTTTAAAATAATCACTGTTCAATGTATCGTGGAATACAACATCGCTCCTCATGAATTATGAACGTGGGAATATTTCAAAACTCTGCCATTTTGACAACAATGTCTACGTTATTAAGTAACAGATGGGAGGTTGAGTATGTCCTGCTCTGGAGTTCAAGATGCCTGCTTATAGTTCTTTTTGAAACCACATTCTCTGGAAGTGCACTGCTTTAAATGTATCTGCAGAATAGCCCTGAGATGAAGAGTGTCCACATCATAGAAATGAGCCCCCTGTTGTTTGTTCCCTTCTGCAGAATTATTGGTTACATCTCTTCTTCAGGGACAAACCTGAGGATTATGAGAATCAGTGAAATATATGTGTGTGCTTGCCCGCCTCCTCCAGATTCTGATGGCTGCCAACTGCTAGTCATAGTCAAATCAGGTCTGTGCATACCTGGTAAAAAGTTAGCACATAGGTAGGGGAATGTGGGCCTCAGATACATGAAGAAATCTGAAATCAATTTTAACAAATGAAAGACCATGATCTTTGCTGAGAGCCATTGCCAAGTAGGAATGACACATGGCAATTTCTTTGTCAGCCTACCTAATGTTGCTTAGAGGAAGGACTCTCCATATTGGACCCAGGTCATTTGCAGTGACATTGCATGTAAGGTGACCTTGCTCAAGGACCAGGGCGGATCCGGGTTTAGGGCTCTCCTTGGGTTTGGCGGTTCCAGGTTTAAGGTGTACCCTGCTGGGAATAGGGCATATCCTGCTGCCTCAGGCACCTTGAGTTCCTGTTGAGTTCTCGTGGGATTCAGAGAGTATTTTGAAATTCAGAGCCTGGCAGAACGTGGATTTCCCCAGAACGTGTGTGTAGAGGCCGGTGTGAGTTCGGGAATAAAGAATTGCTGTTTGAATCTACAAGGCTGTGAGTGGCTCGTGATTTTGTGCCCAGCCAGACTGCGGCAGATCTTAAGAAATTGCTTCACTTTGTATTTGCTACTAAGTTTTCATGAACATGAGAGTCACTGTGCACATGATAGAATTCATTTAATATACCTTTTCAGTGTGACATCAGGCCTATACTGTTGTTTTCTGTGTGATGATTCACTTTATTCCTCTACCACTCATCTCTATCTGTTCTACTAGTGAACTCATCATTCATTTATACATTAGGCCTTCACTGAGGTGGAACCTGTGATCTGTATGTTAGCATGTGTTGTCCTAGAAGTTCCACTACGAATCCAATCAATAAGTATCCAAAGGCTATTCAAAAGTGTTCAAGTGTTCATTGCAGCACTTTTTTTTTTTTAACAACAAAACGTGAAACAACCTACATGTCCAACAAGGGATATGTTTGAACAATCATGGTGCATTAATTCAGTTGATTACTGTTGTCGATATTAGAAGGAATGGACTATTTCTTGTTGTGCTACAATAGAAAGAGCTCTTGGCTATATTTTAAATTGGAAGAACCAAGTGTAGCAATGTGTACAATAGGACACCCATTTGTATATATGCACCAAAAAATATTATATCAAGTTTGCACACAAGAGTACATGAGACAGAGTTTTGCTATGTTGTCCTGTATGGCCTCAAACTCCTGACTCAAGCGATCCTCCTGATTCAGCCTCCCAAGTAGCTGAGACTACAGATGCAAACCACCACACCCTGTTACAAGAAATTCCTTACGTATGAAGAGTAAGACTAGATTAGAATGCATTTTCCTACCCTAGGACTAAGAATAACCCTTTCTCTTCCTCATTTTCCCTATTTAAATTTTTCTCCTGTACAGATGCTATTTATTATTATTATTATTATTATTATTTGTTCTACTTAGTTGTATATAATAGCAGAATGCTTTTCAATTCATCATACACAAATGGAGCATAGCATTTCAATTCTCTGGTTGCACACAGTGCAGAGACGCACCATTCGTACAAACATATATGTACCTAGGGTAGTGATATCCATCTCATTCTACCATCTTTCCTACCCTCTAAACCCCTCCCCACACTCCCCTTTGCCCAATCCAAAGTTCCTCCATTTTTCCCATGCCCTTCCATCATAGAACAATCTGCATCCACTAATCAGAGAAAACATTTGACCTTTAGTTTTTGGGGATTGGCTTACTTCACTTAGCATAATCTTCTCTAACTTCATCCATTTACCTGCAAATGCCATATTTTTATTCTCTTTTAATGCTGAATAATATTCCATTGAAGATATATATACCAGTTTCTTTATCCTTTTATCTATTGAAGGGCATCTAGATTGGTTCCACAGTTTAGCTGTTGTGAATTGAGCTGCTATAAACATTGATGTGGCTGGGTTACTATAGTATGCTGATTTTAAGTCCTTTGGGTACAGACAGAGGAGTGGGACAGCTGGGTCAAATGGCAGTTATCAAGAATACAAGCAGGGCTGGGGATGTGGCTCAAGCGGTAGCGCGCTCGTCTGGCATGCGTGCGGCCCGGGTTCGAACCTCAGCACCACATACCAACAAAGATGTTGTGTCCGCCGAGAACTAAAAAATAAAAAATGTTGGAAATTCTCTCTCTCTCTCTCTCTCCCCTCTCCTCTCACTCTCTCTTTAAAAAAAAAAAAAAAAGAATACAAGCAATAATAAATGTTGGTGAGGATGTGGGGGAAAAGGTACACTCATACATTGCTGATGGGACTGCAAATTGGTGCAACCACTTTGGAAAACAGTGTGGAGATTCCTCAGAAAACTTGAAATGGAACCACCATTTGACTCAGCTATCCTACTCTTTGGTCTACACTCAAAGGACATATGATATTTTAATAATTACAAAGTAAAATCCACCTTTACCATTCAACAACTGAGGTAGACAGCAAAAGTGGAACCAATCCTGAGTCCTCCTGTCTTCATGCCCTTTGCACTGACTCTGCAGTTCTTTCCATTGTCAGTGGAGTCCATTTCACCATCCCTCACATCTGGGCAGCCTCATGATTTTCTTTGGCCAATAGACAGTGGCAGAAGTTATGCAGTGCCACATCCAAGCTAAGACAACAAAAGACCTGTCCACCCTTCTATCTTCCTCTTGAAATCCTACCACACCACCATGTGAACTGCTTAGGCAAACTAAAGGAGGACAAGAGAGACAATTGACCCTCTTTCCAATGACCCTCTGAGAGCCAGATGGTCCCTAAAATTGTGAGTAAGTAAGTTATGATCATTTTAAACCACTGGGGGATGGGGGCGGGGGGGGGGTTGACATAGCAGAATCTAATTAACATCCTAACTATAAGGTCCTTGTTTAGCATCTGGACGGCCATCTTAAGTGATGACCGCCATTTTAAGGAAGAAGTTTCACTTTCCCAAAGGCGTTTCTGAGAAAGGCTCACCACTCCCTCATACCCACATAACCCCTAACTGCCTGCATTAGGACCTGCCCTGCTCTGATTCATGAGCCTGCCCCATAAAAGTCCTGGAACCCAAGCCTGTTTTGCCTCTCTCTGCTATAGAGAGATGGCTTTTATTGGTCAGCTCTGACAAATAAACTCGTGTGTATCTCTGCCTGGTCTCTGTCTCATTTCTTGTATACCCGTCTCTCGTTCCTGGCTTTCTGTTCACTAAACACGTTACCTTAGGAATAGTATTTTCTCTTTTGAAAGATTACCCAGATACATGAAGTTTTTGCAAGTTTGATGAGATACCATATGTAAAAAGGGCTTAAAGACTGCCTCCTCTCCCCTTTTCCATGCCTGTGACAGAATATATATCTTGAAGGATGGATGTCCTTTCCAAGCTACAGGAAGGCATTGCCCTGAACTTCCCTACAAAATTCATAACTTTGCTCAGTGGCATGGTCTTTCCAGCCATACCCTACTTGGCCCAGTGAGAGGACATGCTAATCCACACCCTTAGGCCACCTCCCGATGGACCCATAGATGGACAGAGCATACTGGGACCTCTCTGAGCAGAGCCACCCTACCAGGCAGCTCTCAGCAAGGAAGGGACCAGAAGGCCCCTAACAGAAATGCTTGCCTCAGCAGAATTTGCCACAGATACAGCAGCCACCACAGCCCCTCACCTATTAGTGAAGCCAGAATTAGACAGGCAGTCAGTATAAATAGGTAAATCTAGTCAGGTCAAATCAAGGAGGCCAATTTGAGTGAGTCTGGAAGTCAGGGACTTCCCCCTGAGGGATTGAAATGTTAATTCCTTCAGAGCCCTTCCTCCACCGTTATCAAGAACTTGCCCCTGCTCCAACCTCTTGCTAAGGAAACCTGTCTCAGGAATTGCCCCTCCCTACAGAGAGTTATAAAGTCGTTAATTAATAGGTCCGGGGCTGCTCCATCCTGCCCTTCCCCCTTCAGCCCACCTGTTTCCCGCCTTTTGGCCATCCCACCGAGCATTTTCTGGGTCTAGTCAAGAATGCTGGAAGGAGAGAGATAAGGGGAGGAGAGCAGGAGAACAAAGGAAGCCTAGGAAACGTAAAAAAGGCAGAATGCCTCATTTCTTGGGATACCAAGATACCAGCTCTGGCCCCGACCTCCCTCCCAAGAGAAGTCTACCCCTTTTTAAAAAAAAAAAAAAAAAACCCTGCTTTATATGCTTGCTTCGACGTGCCTCTCTAATGTTATACTTCAACATGTGGGGAAGCAGATAATCAGCGGTATCATTAGGTACCTCTGGTTCAGAGACACCAAAGGGTCTGTGTCTCTTGTTGCTCCCCCAGAGCTGACAACCTCATGCAGTGGCCACAGGAGATCCAGCCTCCAGCTTCTCGGTTTACTCCTTGTAATAAATCTAAGCCATCCTGTTCTCATGGACAGTTCAAAAAGAGTTCCCTCCCTTTGAGGGGTCCTGGGGTAGAGCACCATGGGGTCCTGGAACTATACAGCCAGATAAGCAAGAGAAAGGGAAGGAAGCCTGACTCAGCCTGTGCAGTCTTCCACCAGAGTGAGGTATGAGAGAGAGCTGAGAGAGGCAGAGATGTCAGCCCTCCTGCAACAAGAGACCTTGAGAACTAATCATTCACTCACCACAGGGCGCTCAAGGAATCTGAAACTGATAGGACATTGGCTAGCTCTAGTTCCTGCCTTAGAGAGAGGAGTAGAGACTGCCAGTCAGTGCTGGGCACCCATCTGTTCTTCAGGTTCTGTCTCAGGAACTCCATTCTAGGAGGTACATCAGGTGAAAACCCAGAGGGAGAACTGTGGAAGGACTTACTAGGCCAGTGGAAGAGTATGCAGAAGGGCACAGAGACACAGAGGGCCTGCAATGATCCCAAGTAGCATTGAGAGACTGGGCTTACCAGAGTGAGGGCAATAGGGCATGAAGAAGATGGGAAGGTCAGACTGTTCTAAAATACCTGAACTTCATCTTGAAAGCAATATGCTTTCACTTTCAATCAGAGAAGGGGACTTTTGGCATAGAGCCTAGCGCATAGTAAATTCTCAGTCATTGCTGGATGGATAAATTCAAGAGGAAATGAATTTTGGGTCCTAGTAAGTCTTCAATTTCAGCAGACTATTAAATCTGGGAGATTCTCATCAATTTTTAATTATATTAATAAATGCAGCTATTATTCATTGAGTGCTTGTTATAAGTACTATCTCTCTGTCTCTCATGCTAGATGACTATTGGAACTACCTAGGGAGATTTTAAAATATTGATGCTGGCTGCTACTCCTAGAAATTTCAATTTAATTGTTATGGGTACTTCCTGGCACCGGACTTTTGAAACTCCTCCAGAGATTCAATTGTACAGCCAAGTTTGAGACCCACAGACCAATTTCATTTAATCTTAACAACATCCCTAAGAAATGACACCATCATGATCTCAGTTGTGCAAATGAGAATGAAGAGCCTTAAAAAGGATGAAATAAGATACCCAAGACCACTCCACTTAGTAAATAGCAAATTTAAAATACAAAGCTGGCATGATTTGCCAGATGCAGAATAACAACCGGTGACCTTGATGCTCATCTTTCATCTCTTTTCCAGAAGCTCTCAATGCTTACAACAGAAGACTTTTGTTTGGAGGAGTCTTTGGAACATTAAGCCATCTATGTATCTGTGAAAGGAAGAGATCAAGAAAATGTTCATGCGTTTGCTTCAACCATTATTGTTCATCCAGTTTGCACAGAGGAAGAGGGACTGGGCTGTTCTGTCTTCCCAGAGCTAGAGGTGCATGTTCCTGGACCAGGGAAGCTGAGTGCAAAATAAATATGAAGAGGAAGATGGGAGTGATTCAGCTGAGGAAGGTAGGAGAGAGAATGCTGACAAGCTCCCTTCCTTCTCCTGACAGTACAAACAGCTGGCTGCTCTTTTACTAATTCTTGGATTTCTCCAAAAGAACAGAGCACACTGTTCACAAAGACACTTCTGTTAGCAGCTGCAGAAGTGGTTTCAAAGTTGGGGGCCCTAGAGCTGGGAAGACAAATTTTCATGATTTTTCTTCTCTCAAATGAGATGGGGAAATGCGGTTAGGAAAGGAAATGCATTACTAAATGAAGCCCAGGCTGGGTCTCTACAGGTGAGCCTGTGTCATCACCACCCTGAATGTAGGCTCCAAGGGGACAGCTGGGTAGAGGTGGGGAAGCTCCTTTTCCAGTTCAGCATTGCCTAAGACCTAACTGTACCCAGTAATTCTTCTTACAGGTTAATCCAGTATTCATTAGGCCTCTTTTGGTTTTAAGTAACAGAATCCGGCTTGATCTAGAGTCCCCAAGCATTTATTTAAATGGTGTAGGAGTATGTACTTCACAGGACACAAAAGGTCATCATGGAACTGGGTTTCAGGAAAGAAATCAGAAAGTTGTCAAGACTCTCCCAGCTTGGCAGCTTTCACTTCAGACCTTGGATCCTGTTTCCTCCACCTTTACAGATCTCCCCATGCCCTCCCTCCCCTGCTGCAAGCCACGGGGCTGGAAACATGGCCACTACACAGCAGGCAACTCCAGGAACTGGCCAGTCCCAGATTCCCAGGACAGAATGCTGATAGGCCCAAGATGGGTCCGGATAATTCCTGATCCAGTCAGCCAGGGACATGGAGATGGACTATGGTGAAATGGCTGTTGAGCCTGAGAGTTGCTGTGTGTGAAGGGAACAGTTGAGAGAGGAATCATTTTAAGCTTCAAGAGACACTCCAAAAAGTGCTCAGAACAAGTTTTCAAGACATCCCCTGGCCTTCATGTCTCCCTCTGTGCTGCTCCTTTCCTTCATCTCCATTCCATCTGTGCACAGATGAGAAAGGTCCCCAACAGGTAACACTCCTGAAGTCACTTTCCTGAAGGTTCTAGTCAAACAATGAGTTTCCCAACTTGGCAGCCAGAGCAGACTCACGTGACTGTTTTGGAACTAGTATAACCAGGCATAGTTGAGGCTTTTCAAATAGATGGTGACTGACTCTCCACCACAGTGAGCCATGAGAATCACCTGAGACACAACCACAGCCTTCCCAAGAGGTTTCAAAGAGAAGGAATCCGGAGAAGGGCAACCCAGGTATTGAAGAAGCGTGCCCTGAAGAAGATGGCAGAATTCTGGTCACTGCTCATTACCAGCACTAGCTCAATGGCACCTGAAGAAGCTTTCCTCCAGCCCTATCACCATGGGAGGAGACTAGGACTGCTCTCCTGGATAGAAAGCAGAGAAACTGTCTCAACCTGCAGACTTCAAGGAAACAGCGTGGACACCGTCCAGAAAACCAAAGGGAAATCTCCTCTTTTTGCCTTTTTCATTCTGACAGCTCCTTTCAATAGTTTTGAAGTTAGAATGCACTTCAGCTGATGGAGTACCTCTGAAAAGGAACATTGGGAGATGTAAACCTCAATGTGTTTCAGTGTTCACATCTGTGAAATGTTCACATCTGTGAAATGGAGAGTCAATGGTGTACCCTCACTGTACCCTCACCCATTCCTAGGCTCCTCTGGAAAACTCTGAAGACAATAAAAAGATTAGTGATTGCAGGGGTTAGAGAGGAGGGAGGAATGAATAAGCAGAGGATCTTTAGGACTGTGAAACTACTATGTTAAAATGGTGTCGTATATCGTCATTCATTTATCCAGGGGTCCCTGAATTCTAACTTGAAAACATGGACCTAACCAGAACATTCTCTCTGCCTGAAGGAGGCATTCTTAAAGACCCAAATATCTGTTCTCTTCTTAAAACACAATTTCTGCTGTATATTTGTAGGGGAAATAGAGGTGATTACCTGTGGAATGATACGGTCAGGGTCAGTTCTCCTCCCATTTAGGTAGGGCAATGAGACAGAGCAGAATAGTGGTTCTGAAACTGGGGGATGCATCAGAATTCCCTACTGGGGACTCTAGAGTTAAAACTCAGATTGGATTGCAGCGTCATATTTCTGGAAACTCCAGTTCATCTTCAGCAAATGTGGGCCATGGGATGGGAGTGGGGAGCAATAATTTGAATCCTGATGAGTTTTCAGTTAATGTTGATGCTGCTGGTGAGCCTCTGATGATGCTGACAGCCTCCGAAGCAGCAGACAATGCTAGTTGTTTTCCATTTCTGAAGCATGAAATGTTAGCAGTTTTTAGGTAACAAGGCTAAAGCAACTAGATAACAAGACATTCTACCTGCTGTCTTTTGATATTTCCATCCTTTAGATATGTGTAGTCCTTTGGATTTCCATTCCTTTAACTTGATTCCAATGGTCAATTGAACCTCACTTACCTTGACCAAAAAAAAAAAAACAGGGGCCTATAAGTCTAAAAGAAAAAGACAAATGACCTAATAGAAAACCATGTAAAAGATACAGGCAAGCCCTCCACAACAGAGGAAGCAGAAAGGACCAGCAACTTCTGAAAAGAGGTTCAGTCTCACTGGTGATCAGGAAGATGCAGATGAAGGCCATAATGAAGGGGAGTCTCTGAGCTCACCTTCCTTCACCCACAAAGATGACATCTGACTGTACTCTCAGCTTGAGGAATGGGCGCCTGTCCTCTGTACCCTCACCCATTCCTAGGCTCCTCTGGAAATCTCTGAAGACAATAAAAAGATTAGTGATTGCAGAGGTTAGAGAGGAGGGAGGAATGAATAAGCAGAGGATCTTTAGGACTGTGAAATTACTATGTTAAAATGGTGTCGTGTATTATCATACATTTATCGAAACCCAGAGAATGTACAACAGCAAGAGTAAACACTAAAGCAAATGGCGGCCTGTGGTGGATAGTGATGTCCCACTGCTGGTTCATCCACTGTAACAAATATACCACTCCTAGTGGGGGAACCCCAACAGTGGGGAGCCTCTGCGTGTATATGGATGCATCTGGGATGTCTGTACCCTCAGCTCAATCTTGCTGTGAAACTGAATCATCTCTAAAAAACAAAGTCCATTTAAGACAAAAACAGGTAGTAGTTTTCCAATATAGCTGGCCAATTCCTGTTCCAGAGTCACCTAAGGAAAGATTCCAATTGCCCTGCCAATTAAGTCAAAATCTCCAAGGGTTGAAACAAAGCATCATTACTTTCTTTTCAAACCTCCTCAGAAATGTCTACGATGTTCTAGGACGGAGAATTTGGGGACTAGGGTAAAATAAAAATGCAGGTTAACAGAGGGCTGACTGTTCTCACCCTTATTCTACACAGTCACCCACTTAAATTTCTTGGCTTGATGGGGTGAGTGCAAATCTCTCCATTTCACAGATGTGAACACTGAAACACATGGAGGTTTAAGTCCAAGGAGAGTCTACAGACATGATGAAGGTCTTAGAGAATGCAGGAACTTCAGGTTAGGAACTTCAGGGCAGGACAGGACAGGACAGCAGATACAGTGGCCAGTGCTAACATTTGATAGGGTATGACCAGGTGGTAAAGGGACTCTGGGGACACTCAGATGATTTCACCCTGGAGAGGTCAGGCAGCCTCCACGTGAGCCCCCGTGAGACAACCATGTGGCAACTGAGAACAGGGAGTGAGGAAGTTGAGCTATTTTTAACTATAGCTGCAATGAAGAATTTAGGTTGATAGAAACTACAAACCAGGGTTGGGCTCAGATGGCAGAGCTGATGTCCCAAGGAGAAAATTTGGGAGACTTGAAAGAACAGCAACAGCTAATAGGCTTTGGTGTTCTGGGCCATTCACAGAAAGAAGCTCCTGGCCCCTCTCACGACTTTCAAACTTGTCCACTGAACAGGACTAGAAACCAAGACAAGTCAGTCCAGTAGCAGTGAGTGTCCCCAGACTTGTACAATTTCTCACTAAAATAAAAAAATAAACATACAAAGGCCAATATGGAGACATGGCTGAGTCTAGATCTGGGCAAGAAACGGTGAGTCTGGAACACATTGTCCTACCAAATTGCAAGAAGACTATTGAAAATAATTAGGATCACATCAGAAGGATTCCAGAACCAACAACTTGAAAAGACATCACCTTTTATTGGTTGCATGTGACCTCTGAAATTCATATGTTGAGGTCCTAACTCCTAGTTCTTCCAAAGGTCATTGCAGACATAATTAATATTGATAAGGTCATACCAGAGTAGGGTTGACCCCTAATCCAATATGATTAGTGTCCTAATGAGAGGGAGAAATTTGGGTACAGGTATGAAAATGAAGATAGAGATCAGGTGATGCTTCTATACCCCAAGGGATGACATAGATTTCCAGCAACCATCCAACACAGGGAAAGACACAGAAAAAAGCCTTCTTTACAGACATCAGAGGGAACCAGCCCTGCTGAAACCCCAGTCTTAAGACTTCTGACCCCCAGAACTATAAGTCAATCCATTTCTGCTATTGAAGCCACCCAGCTGTGGTACTTATTACAACAACCCTAGGAAACAAACAGCACCCAAGATTTCTATCCTTGAGCATCCACATTTTGTATGAGCCCCTCTGTCAGAACCTGTGAATGTGATGGATGTCACTCCTCGGCTGTAACGCTATATGGCAGAAAGGATTTTACAGATGCAATTAAGGTCCCTAATCAGTAGACTAATCACTATTGGATCAAAAGGGATAATTGTCCTGGATTGACCTGACTGCATCAGATGAGCCCTTGAAAAAGTCTGGCCTTTCCCTAAGAGATAAAGCATGAGAGAACAAGAGACTGTGATGAAGGCCATGTGGCAAAGGTCAGAAAATGACCTCCAAGATGTGACAGCCTGTGAGAAAACAGGAGGCTCAGCCCCACAACCATGAGAAACTGAGTCCTTCCAATAATGCTAATGTTCCTGGAAAGAAGCACAGAGCTCTGGGTGAGGAAGCAGCCTGTCCACACCTTGTTGGTGTCCTAAAGCTTAAGCAGAAGATCCAGCTGCACCCTGCCCAGACTTCTGACTACAGAAGTAGAAGATATAAATAGGTGTTGCTTTATAGCCAGACGTGGTAGCACATGCCTTCAATCCCAACAGCTCGGGAGGCTGGCACAGGAGGATTGTGAGTTCAAAGCCATCCTCAGCAATTTGGTGAGGCCCTAAGTAACTGAGCGAGAACTTGTCTCAAATATCAAAAATGGCTGGGGATGTGGCTCAGATGTTAAGTGCCCCTGGGTTTAATCCCTGGTACCAAATAAATAAATAGGTGTTGTTTTAAATGGCTAGCTCATGGTATTTTGCTATGCTGCAATCCAAAGCTAATACATAGGCCCAGCTCCAAGCTGTGAGAATAATAATAAAGGTATTTTAAAATGACCTAAATGCAATATTGTGAGCTTTTTATTATAATGTTAATTATAAATAGGGAGGAAAAGTCAACAGTAGCTAAGCACTCTAGCTTTCCAAAGTGCTGTAGGAACAAGAAAGTTTTCAAATATGCTAAAAATAATTCTACTAATTGCTATCAGTTGGTAAGAAGTACTCAGTTGAAAAGAGGACTCAAGTATCTGAAGAAATATAATGAATCCACCCCCACATCTTTCAGGCTCCAAATACATGAGTGGCTTAATAGAGACTGCTGATGAGAACAGGAGGAAGGAATTGTCTCCTTCTTCCCACTCTTACCCACCCAGAAACAATTAGTGACAGGGAACAAAGAAAGCCACATGCCTCTTGTTCCAAGGCTCAGGAGACTACAGCCAGGTGAGGAAGAAAGGTGGCAAGTGTTTTTGCATCACAGGAACAATCTGACAGAAATCAGGCAATTCAAAGTGGGAAATATTGGCAGATTGACCAATGAATCTCCAGTTCCATTTCTCCTTAGGTGTCCATTCAAAGTATGACCAAGAGACTTGGAAAGCTGGAGAACAAAGCAGCATTTATTGAACACTTACTAGAGACTTTTATACTGTACTTTCCGTTGACCCTATGGCCATCTGTATCAGTCAGGACTGTTCAAAGAAACAGAATCAATAGTGTTCATATGGAGAGAAAGATTATGAAGAATTGGCTCACATGGTTATGCAAGCTGGCAAGTCCGAAATCTGCGGTGTGGTTCAACAGGCTGGGGACCCAGAAGGGCCAATGTAGACTGTAGACATGGTCATGGCCTGTAGACTGGGTGCCCAGGAAAACTGGCATTTCATTTGTAATACCTTCTGCTGGTATTACAAATGAAGCCTAAAGGCAGTCTGCTGGAGAATGTATCTTGTCAGGAAAGGCCAGGATTTTTTTCTGTTTAGATCTTCAACTTATTGGACAAAGTCAGCCAACATCATGGAGGGGAATCTGCTTTCCTCGGAGTCCACAGATTTAAACATTAATCTCATCCAAACATCCCTTTACCTCACAGAAACATCCAGAATAATGTTTGATCAAATATCTGGGCATCTCTGGTCCAGCCAAGATGACATAAAATTAACTATCACTCACCTGGAAAGTAGATATTGTCTTAATTTTACATATGAGGAGATAGAGAGCAGAAGAAATCCTCACATCCAATTCAGCCTCTGATTGGAGGTCAGGCTACAATCAAACCAGAGTCTTTCTGACTCCAGAAAGTTGGGGGTGGGCCAGTATCATTGAATCTCACTGGAAAGAAATCCAGTTCTCACCTACCCACATAAATAACCCAAAATAGGTGTTGGATCAACTCGCAAGTATTTGAGCCCCTGCTATTCACTGAGCTGTCAGGGAACTAAACATCTCATCTTGGTCTCAAAAGCAAAAACTTGCAAAAATGTGTAGGAGGTCTCTTTTTCTGTCCTGTACGGTTTTTGGGTGGAGATTGAGTCCCACAAGAAGTAGGTAGCAGTGCCAGGACGAGGACCCAGACCCTCTGCTTCTGCTTTGAGATTGCTTTCCCTTCTCAGATGACCCAAGGTGACCACAGATAAGATTAAGTGCTCAGACTTTGGGCTGTGTACTGACCTCAAATGATCTCCTTTCCTAGGAGGATTGCCACCAAGGTCCACTGAGGCAAGAGAGCTACTTCTTTCAGCAGGAGGTAAGTAGAAGTATTCTGCTAGGACAAGCCAACAGGGAATATAGAAAAGTCACAGGGCAAAGGTCTCAGAGCCTCATCCTGCTTTCTCCTGCACATTCCCCACCCAGAGCACTTGACTTAGTGCCTCTAATACAGTTTTGAGTCTGAATGCCACCTCTCAGGAAGCAGACCTCCCCTTCCACCCCCATCCCCCAGCTTTGTCCTTCGACCTGGACCTGATGGTTGCCTCTCACCTCCATGGACCATGGGCTCACTGGTGACACCTAGTAGTCAAGGCAGCTGCAGCAGGTGAAAGCCAGGATTTCTAGTTTCCTCTCCTGAAGGCAGAGTAAAGCACACTGACCTTGAACCCAGGAGCACACAGAGAGCCTGTGAGATTTCCCAGGAGGGACCCTATGGGTCATTGAAGAAAGAGGTGGATAAGGGCACCAGGAACCCTCAAGTAGCATGGTTTGAATATCCAAAAACAGTGCCTCGTTTGTCACTCTAAGCTGTCAAAGGGCATCTATGATAAAAAGCATAGACAGCCTGCAGCCTTTTCATGATTCCAGCCAGGAAAAGGGCCAAGGGAAGACTTCCAGGGTAGGACCCAGTCTGGGGCCCCTTGACATCCACCTCCCTTGGCCATGTCTGTCATATTATCTGCCGTCTGCTGCATGCCATCACCACCAGTCAGGTGTAACTACTTAAATTAAATTAAAATCACATTTAAAAATCCAGTTTTTCAGTTGCACCAGAGCTCGGGAGCCACTTGTGACCAGCAGTTTGTGGCAGGTCACAGAAACTATCCCTCATCACAGAAACTAACAGTGGACAGTGCTGAGCTATGAGCTAGGAATGTTTTCGCCTGGATATTAAAAACTTTTTTTTTTTTTTTAAATCAAGGTTTTGTTTGGATAGAAGAAAAAACAGAAAACTGAACGGACCTGTCATCTTGTTAAACTTCATTAGCAAGGAAACAGACTGACATAAGCTTGGCTTGAACTGGGGTTTTCCAGATGCCACCTCGCGGGGCCTCTCTCCCAGGAACACAAGCCCCATGGGCATGCATGTGTCGGGGCCCCAGAGGCACTGGAAGTTCAGGCAAGTCATTCTTTCCCTTCTTGCTTTCTCTTCACAAGAAATAACTTTCCTTAAACAACAAAGAGATACTTGGCAAAAACTCCTGGAACTCTGATTTGGACTGAGAGAATGCAACTTGGAGACACAAACTAGCCTAATTTTAAATTATGAAGTCCTGAGCCAGGGAGACACTGGACAAGCCACCAAGATCTCATTATCCCATGGGGTCTTCAAATGCCCCTCATGTGCCAGGACTATTCTAAGCTACAGGGAGAAGCTATGAGCCAAGGACCTTCCCTCAGTGCCTACATGGAAGGACCTGACCCACAGGGTAAATAATAGTGTCCCTTCAGGATCCTAGATCCAAGGCAGCCATATAACGATAATTCATCCGCCAACCTCATTTCGAATTCTGTAATCCCACCCCTAATCCATATCAAGCACTAAGTTCTCTGCTGTCAGTATATCCCAGTGACCGTCACAGCAACCATGTTAGATCTCAGGTGTGGTCATTCTCTCTTCCATATGTGCAAACATTCTCAGAGAAGTAAAGCAAGTGGCACAAAATCGTGCCACTGGTACAGGATGAGCCAACCCTAACATCATAGTCCGCATGACGGGGGAAAGCACATGCTGTCAAATGTCCAGTGGTTCTAGGATTTTAGTGAGAACCTATAGCTCTGAAGATAGAGAAATGAACAAGACATAGACTCCTCCCTGTGGTAAAGACAAATGTAGTTCAGTGTGCCCCATGGTGGGAAAACTAGAATTTGCTATAGAAACACAGGAAGGGCACATGATGGGACTGTGGTGGTATCAGGGACAGCTTCCTGGAGGAAGTGATATGTACATGAAGTCCTGCATATTGAGTAGAAGTAAGGGTGTGGACAATGGGGGTGGGGAGCCCTGGGGATGTAGCTGAGTGGTACAGTATCCCTGGGTTCAATCCCAGGGGGGAAAAAAAAAAAAAACAGAGGCCTGGCTACTTGTCAAGTAACAATAATAATAATCAGAACTTCAAAACAGGAATTAAGAGGAAAATTGCAATAAATACTTATATTCAAAGGGCTAACTTCCTTATCAAAAGTTCTCGTAATGTAGGGGGTGATAAAAACAGGACAAGACAGTAGAATGAATGAATCAGACATCACTTTCCTATGTTCACAAATGAATGAATACGTGACAAGGGTAACTCCACATTATACACAACCACAAAAATGGGAAGTCATACTCAATGTATGTATGATATGTCACAATACATTCTGCTGTCATGTATAACCAAAAAGAAGAATGAAAGAAAATTTGTTAAGAAAAAAAAAAAAAAGGACAAGGGTGTACTGAGTGGTGGAGTGCCTGCCTGAGGCTCTGGACTCAATCCCCAGCACCAAAAAAAAAAAAAAAAACAGAACCTCACAGCTGACCATTAAGGAAGGAAACAGTCATGTTCATGTATGACCTCATCCTGTCTTCACATAACCTAAAGAATCCGTGATAAACAGTGACCATGACAATGGAACCGACTTGTTCACATTTTGCAGCAAAGTCTATAATGAACAATTTATAAATGGCCAGTTAATGTTTTGGTCCTGTTTCTTGATCTGTGGCACAATTCCTTCAGCTAAGTCAGTGGCTCAGCAGACTGGAGGGAGCTGGCCTAGATCCCTCAGTGCCAGTAAAATGAACTTCCATGCACTCCATTGCTTCTGGTGATGTCTACCAACCAAAGGGGAATGGCTTCCAAGGCCACCTATATGTCACGGTGTTCCCCTGCTCTGTGCAATGACGCATAGGCCTGCCAGCACACCAGGGCGGGAGGACTCAGGAGACCCAGGCTATGGAGGGCTTGCCATCTGCCTTAGCCCCAAGTACAGCTCATTCTGAAGAACCTGAGCATGCATTAGAAGCCTTGGGACTCACCCAGGGCAGTTTGAAGGGGAACCAGGACTGGATGGATCTACAGTTCCATTGGCATCTGTTTTATATATTGGCTTCCATTTGAAGAACGCTTTCCATTGCTATAAACAGCTTGAAAACCCCAAGCTAATCCAGACTTTCTCCATGATAGGAAAGAAAACCAAGCTGAAAGAGAAGAGCTGAAACTGAGATCCAGGTCTCCTAGTCCCAGGGATCTTTGTCTGCTGTCCAAGCAATTCCCTTTACTCTCTCCACATCCAGATTGTAAGTTTTAGTTGGTGGTCTGTTCCCAGCCTTGAATAACCAAAATGTTTACTAGTGTGCTGACCACCAAGACAAGGTATGGCCAGGCAGAATGTCCAGTTCAGCTGCATGGATCAAAAAAACCAAAAGGACAGTCACTTAAACAAGATAAAGGTTTATTTCTCTATTATATAGGCAGCAGAGTTGATATGGCAGTTCCATACTAACATCTTAAAACTTTTAAGATCCCAAGCTCTTTCCAATCCCTCACTCAGCCATCTCAAAGACTCCTTTGACACCTTTGGGACACAAGATGGCAACCAGAACTCCAGCCACTACATCCATATTCCAGGAAGCAGACTAGAGGAGGGCAACAAGTAAACAGAGCAAATGGGGATATTGTTGTTTCAAAGGAAATTTCCTGAAAACTGCTACAAACCACCTCTACTCTATGTCTTCAAACAACTGGCTCCAAAAAAGGTGAAAAGAGAACATGTAGGCAGCCATCCTCCCAACTAAATATTTCAGCTTCTAGTTCAAAAGGAAGGGAGAACTGCTATTGGAGAACTTCTCTGCTGTGCTAGGATTATTTCATTAATACTCCAACGTTGTGAAGTAATTTATCTCTTCTGTACAGATGAGAAAACTGAGTCTTAAAGAAGATCTTTGATCAAGGTCGCATACTCAAAAGCCCTGGCCTCCACATTTTAGAAACCTGTCTCAATATGTGGTTCTCCACCGTCAGGAGCAACTCTGCTGCCCATCCCCCATGCCCCGTCCTGCCCACCCCTGTCTCCAGGATACATGTGACAAAATGACAATGTGCGGAGATATCTGGGGATGTCACAACTGGAGTGGACCGTGCTCCTGCCACCTAGGCGGTTAGAGCCTACAGTGCACAGGAAGATCCTCCACAATAAGGAATTATCCAGCCCAGAAACTCTACAGGGCTGAGGCTAAGAAACCTGATTGAAAGGAAGGTATTCCTTTAGGGCAAAGAACAGAGGCTCACCAAATAATGATTTTTCCCAAAAATGTCATAGGGCAAAGGGAACGATTCCTGAAGGAGAGATTTATAAATAGATCTAGGTTAGACTGCGCTGAGCACTCTCTAGCCGCCCCACCAACCAACACACACACACACACACACACACACACACACACACACACACGCACACACACACACGCCTCTGGGTCTGCCGGTACGTGCCTGGTTCTTGGAAGTCAAGGATTGAGACCCTCAAGCCAGCTACCAAACTGAAACTTGGAGCGGGACCCCTCATAGGCCCAGGGTTTCGGGACATCTCTTTAAAAAAAAAAAAAAAAAAAAAAAAAACAGAAACGAGGCTTTGGCGTGGCCCCTGCAAGTGAGGTTTGGTGTCATCAGCTTCAGGGTAAACCCATTCTCTGGTAGCCCAACTATTAGGAAACCCGCGGAGCGCCGTGCTTTCGCCTCGGTCCGCACCTGGACTCAGCGGTGACAGACAGCTCCACTGGAAACTCTCGGCACAGCGTCCCCTCCAACCAGCGCGGTCCTGGGCGCGCCACCGCTGGGCTCCGCGTTGGCTGCATCGCCCCCTGGTGGACTCCCGGGGCACCGCCGCCCGCTCCTGGCAAGCCCGGTCTCCACTCGCAGATGACTCCTGATAAGGTACTCACCCTGTTCAATACCCCACACCATCTACCTCCCCATCGTCAGCATTAGGGACGGACAGAAATACACCCGGTTCCAGGCGGCTGGAGGCTTCTCTCCGATGTGGCAACCCGGCCCAATTATAATAATTACGTCTTGCAAATCATAACCCTTTTGATATTTTAAACTCCTGAACATGGCTCCTGTTGACATCCCTCACACTTCCCTTGCACAACAGAAACACACACCGTCACACGCGATCACCTGTACTCCTGATAGATCCAACAAGATGAGGTTGCCAGAGGCCATCATCCGAGCATCTTCCCCCAGCCCTGAGGTCTTCACCTGGTGCTGTCCTCCCCACCCTTTACATCTGTTTGAAGATCACTTTCCTATCCAAGAAGACTTCTTTGCTCCTGCAAGGTATTCCCACCATACCCTGAATGTCAATGGTTCTGTGAATTGACTGATTGATGAAATAATGTTTAGATGCAACCTCGCAAGCATTGATTGACAAATCAGGTCCTGGGCTTGTCTCTAGGAATACACACATGAGGGTATCATGGGAGGTATATGACTGGTGGCTTTACCCTGGCAGATACCTTAATGTCCCAGAACAGAAGGGGTTTTTCTGGCAACTGAACCCCCAGGCAAGCTTCCTAAAACCCACTCTTTCCTAACTCAGGCTATAACCTCTTCTTAATGCTGCCACCCCTCACTTTGTTTCTCAAGATATCCTTCCACAGCTGGTTGTGGATGGAAGCACACACTCCCCAACTCAGATTCAGAAGCATGAGCCAGGCACAGGGTTGAGCACCTGCAATCTTAGCTACTTGGGAGGTTGAGGCAGGAGTATCATGAGTTCAAGGCCAGCCTCAGCAACTTAGCAAGACCCTGTCTCAAAATAAAATACAATTGTGTCTTTAAAACTCCAGGAGCATGAAAAGTGATTGCAAAAACATTTCAATAGGGACCAGGGAAGAGAAAGAAGAAACCCTGAGTGTGCCATTATGTGTGAGCATGACTGACTCTGTGTGTGTGTGTGTGTGTGTGTGTGTGTGTGTGTGTGAGCATGTATAATGAAGAGGCCAACTGAACTGGGACTAAATCAATTCTTGTTCCTTTACTAACTGTGAAGAAGGAATACTACATTCTGGGAAGATGCAGGAAACAACATTCAGGACAATGTAATGGGTCAAGGAGTGGTCTCCCCCACCCCCATTCACAGTCACCTTGAATCTCAGAATGTGACTTTATTTGGAAATAAGTTCTTTGCAGATGTAACTAGTTAAGATATCAAGCTGGATTTGGATGGCCCCTAACCCAAAATGGCTGGCATCTTTATAATCAAAGGAGAATGAGATTTAGGCACAGGGACACAGGGAAAAAGCCATGTGATGAAGAAGGCAGAGACTGAAGCAATGTATCTACAAAGCCAGAAACAAGGAGTGTCATCAAACACCAGCAGCTAGGAGAGGGGCACAGAGTCATCTCACAAAGAGCCTCCAGGAGGGCTGAACCCCACAAACAACTTCATTTCAGGTTTCTGGCCTCCTGGACTATGAGAGAATAAACCTCTATTGTTTTGAGCCACTACGTTTTGGGGTTATTTGTTATACAGCAATGAACACCTAACACTGGTTAGACCATTTTGCTGGTCCTAAGGCCATGTGAAAGATCACATGGAACTAAACAAACTTCTGAAAGACTCAGGTAAGGGGACAGGGGAAAAACTGAAAACAAGACTGGAGGAAGAGGAGGACAGACCATGCCCATCAGATTAAAGCTGTCAAATTAGGTGTCCCTGGTGCTGGGAGCAATGGGAAGACCTAGTGGTACTGAGGAGACAGGGATGTGGTCAGATTCCTCTTTAGAAAGACCACTCTGATGCCATAGAGGATGGGTTTAAGGAACTGGGCAAGTGGAATATAGACTCCTGGGGGAGTTGGGGACCTCCCCTAGCAACTGAATACAAAGTGTACCACTCACTGAGAAGGCAGCCAAGGCACAGGGTTGTATAAGTAAATGTGTGTGTCTATTGGACGTCCCAGTGGAGATGCCAGGAAGTCCATTTGCTTGAGATCATTTGGACTATGGGAACAGATCAAGAAGGAGTCTGAATGTACATAAACCCCCACCCCAGGAAGGTGCAGGATATGGGGTGTGGCTTCTCACTAAGACCACAAACAATACTGTCATCCAGGGCATGTCATCCGGATAAGAGGTTATCTGGATTACTAGCTGCTGTTTACTGAGTATCTGCTGGATGCCAGCTGCTTCTGTAGATCTTAATTATTTGTATTAATAGGACAGCTTTGAACCTGATAACCCCAGTGTGGTGCCTATCTATACAAAAAACTTTATCTCCTTTGCCATTTTGAAAATAAAATTAAATCCTTCGTGGAAAGAGAACTACATCTGCATTTAAAAAAAATATGGCATTTTTAGGTAAATGGATGGAGTTGGAGAATATCATGCTAAGCGAAGTAAACCAATCCCCAAAAAGCAAAGGCCAAATGTTCTGATAAGTGGATGCTGATCCATAACGTGGAGGAGGGAGCATGGGAAAAATGGAGGAATTTGGGCAAAGGGGAGGGAGGGGTGAGAGGGAGCAAGGGGGCAGGAAAGATGGTGGAATGAGATGGACATCATTACCCTAGGTACATGTGTGATTGCATATATGGTGTGATGCTATATTGTATATAACCACAGAAATGTAAAGTTGTCCCGCAATTGTGTACAATGAATCAAAATGCATCCTGCTGCCGTCTATACCTAATTAAAATAAATAAATTAGGGAATGGGGATATAGCTCAGTAGGTAGCTGGGTTCAATCCCCAGCACCACCAAAAAAATTAATTAATTACTTAATTTAAAGAGAGAGAGAGAGAACTATACCTAAGAGTCCAAAGCTTTGGATTCAGATCCTGGCTCTGCCACTTAATAGCTATGGTCAAAATACATTTCTAAGCCTTGATTGTATCATATGCAAATATGGAACGATAACAATGATAACCTTTCAAAGTAGCTCTGAGGAGTAAATAGGGCAACCTAAATATAATTTATGTAACGGGTTCTCAAGTAAGATTTGCTTGTAAAAGAAAATAATACTCCTAGGAAGTCTATAAATTCTTTCATGGGGTTGAACCTATGTATTATTAATGTGGCTCATGGGCTATCAGTTAAAACCTAGAATTTTCAAATGCAACTCCTCTGTGTCTAACTACTCCACTCTCCTTCCTGAATCCCCTCCTGCAAGAATTCAGATGGGTGACTCCTCCCCTCCATGCAGCCCTCTGTTGCTGGTGTGAAGCAAGCACATGCTGAGTGTTGATTTAAACTGTATTCAGTCTTGGCATGAAGGTGTAACTCAGAGTTGGAGCCCTGGTTCAAATTCCCAGCACTGCAAAATAAGTAAGTAAACTAAATGCAGTTTCATGAGATTTGGGTCGTAACAGCACTTGACTGGAGCTACTAATCTCAAAAGTTAAATTTAGCTCCAGTGGGTTAAAAACTTCCTCTTGATCATATCTATGTGACATGCATGAATGTACTTACATTCACATTCAGCAGATTTTTAAAACTCTAAAATAATCAAATACCGAGGAGATGGAGAACAAGTTACTGAGGGAAGAGAAAAGAGGAATGTGGCAGCAGAGAGATGCTTGCACTTGAAAAAGTCCAGGGAAACATCTCTGGACCCAAAAAGAATTTACATAACCTGTGGGAGTTTTTCAGACAATTATAGAGTTCTGGGAAGACTAAGAATTGGCCACCAACAGCAATACCCAAAATGACCACGAGATGGCAATATCACTCTGGGAGTGTCTCCAGGTCCCTCCCACCTCAGCGGCTTTGTTTGCTTTGCCCATAGGAATCCCTAATAAATATCATCAATATCACTGTGCATTTGCTGTCACTTTGTGCTCCTGCCCTTACCTTCAACAACTTCCTCATCACTAGCCCTAATATAAAAATAAATTCTACTGACTCTACTGCTACTTGTTATATTTTAAAATAGTGTTATTGTTGCTCTCAGTTGATCAGTTGCAAAAACAAAAACTCATGTGTTTTTGGCTAATTTTTTTCCTTTTTGTGAGTTGATACCAGACAGAAGACTTTCTAGGTAAACTGGATGTCATTAACCTGAAAACTGTCAGAGACAGAAGTGCCACTTAAGACAAATATCAAGGGAGAAGGGCTGCTGGCCTGCATGAGTGAGGCACAGGCTAGGTGCAGTCGCAGGTGCCTCTTGCCTCTCCTATTCCCGAGGCTGAGGCAGGAGCATCACTTGAGCCTGAATTTGAGGCAACATGGCAGACCCAGCCTCTTCAAAAAAATAAATAAATAAAAATAAGATAGGCCTGGAGTCGGAGCCCTGCCCAAAGAGAGTAGAGAATAAAAACCCAAACTGTATTTTTGAACTTTTTATTTTGGAAAAAAATGCAATAATATAGAAGTAGTTAGAATAGTAGGAGAAACCGAAATCCTTAAGATAGCATTTGAAGGATTGTCTGAGACTATAAACTTCAAAGAGGCTTGGAGGAAGGTTTGTTGAGGCCTCCTAAGATATAAGTTACCAGCACCCTGGGCCTGCCTCTCTCCGGTCCTTTAAAGAACAGTCCTTTAATGAAAGCCTTTGAATGTTATGTATAGCCTTTTTAAAAATTGTCACATAATATTATTTGGGAGGTACAATATAATAATTCAATAAATATATATGCCATGTAATGATAAAATCAGGAAAGCCAGCATTTTCATACCTTAAACACCCAATAATTCTTTGTGTTGGGGGCCTGAGAACTCCTCTCTTCTAATTCTTTATAAAATATATAATAAATTGTTGAAAACTGTGGTCACCCTACTGTGCCATGGGACACTAGAACTTATTCCTCTTATCTAACTGTATTTTGATACCCATCATCCAACTCCAGCTTCCTCCCTTCCCACACTTGCAAGCCTCTAGTAACCCCTGTTCCACTCTACTTCCACAAGATCAGCTTTTTTAACTTCCATATTTGAAAACACACAATGTTTGTCTTTCTGTGCCTGGCCTATTCCACTTGACATAATGTCCTCCAGTTCCATCAATACTGCCACAAATGACAGGATTTTGATCCTTTTAAGGCTGAATAATATTTCATGGTATATATGTACGATGTTTTCTTTATCCATTCATCTGTCAACAGACATCCTGGTTGATTCCATATCTTGGCTATTGTGAATGTTCTGTATGGAGTACGTATGGAGTTCTGTATGGAGTAATGGTTTCTCTTTTTTTATTTTTTTAATTCTAACTGGTTATATATGACAGCAGCACGTATCTCTTTGAATTGTTGATTTAATTTCCTTTGGGAATTTAATTTCCATGTAGAATCTTTTAATGTAAAGTCTTTAAAAGAGAAGAGTCAGGGAGACTGGTCCAACCAAGCTCTGGTCTTTCAGGGAAGTTGGGAAAGGGGAGCTGAAAAAAATGTATTCCCTTGGACCAGATCCAGGACAAGATTAACACCCACAGGGAGCAGAAGACAGAGTCAGAATGCACGGGAAGGGAGTAGGTGTGTCCTGGGGTGATGTTTCCCACTGTTCCTGCAAACAGAGCCCTCAGTTTCCTCAGCCCCTGTCCCTGCCCACAGCCCCCAAATAGAGTCAATCCTCAAGACTGAGAAACCAGTTTCAGCATCAATAAAAATATGATTCCTTGCTTAATCCTGTCATGAGGAAATTTCAGCTGAGTGGGCTGCCAGGGTATCTGAACCCCCAGGAATCATACATGAGTATTGACCTAGAGAGAAGACCCTACTTTCGTCAGATGTCATAGGGCCCCAGGGCCACTTTTATGTCCTTTCACCCTAGCCAGAAAAAAGTCTAAAACACCACTGTAATGACAGGTAATGCTTTCCCCATTCTTCTCTGATGGTCACATTATTGTTTTAAATCTGATGATCAATGAATCATTTAGTTAAAAAAAAAATAGAACTGTCAAAAGAAATTAAGCAAAATATATAGGTGGATTCAGATTCTCCTGCTGAAATCATTAATGGTTGGTTTTGAAATGTCAAAAAAAAATTCACAAATGAACTTTTACCTATGCTTGAGATTTTATATTCATATGACATAATTATAGACCTTCTAATAAATGTAAGGTATAGGTACTTTATGCTAGGGATATTTAGATGTATTGATTTCACAGCACTGAGAAGATACCGACAATGAACTACATGTATTTTAAGTATGTTTAGTAACAAGGATACCCAAATCCATTAACAAATGAACTTGGGCAAATGTGCTTTGCTCTATAATCCATGAAATGCCTTTTTCACCTCAGATACTTCAGAAACCACTCTGGAAATAGATAAAAACATATACATATTTATTCACAGAAAATGCCATTTACAGCTTTAATATTAAATATCGTTATGAGAGTCAGTTCACAAAAAGAGCCTAAAGTGCAAAAGCTCCATTTCAAAAAGCCTTAAATCGCTCCCAAAGCAATGGAGATTAAACACTCCCCCACCAGGAGGCAAGCCACGCTCCCAGCACACCCTCTATGAAGTAGAAAACAAGGGATGTATCTGAAAATACTGTATTTTCTCTGATTACATAATGCAGTTATAAAATAGTCTGTAAGTCTGGTTTAACATGTAGGAAAAGATACAACACTGAGGCCTTTCAAGGGGGGACCGTATTTTTAAGTCTATAGGAGAATAATGTCTATAAAATCCACTAAGAATTCCAACCTGGCCCAGGAAGATTCTTTGACCAGCTGAAACTACAACACCAGGACTAGCCTGGATAGCAAAGGTCTCAAGTTCAACTGAGGAGAAGAAGCTGAGGAAGGGGCCCTGGCCGGACAAGTTTTTCCCTCACCTGTCCCCCAGAGATGGTTCCATGGCCCCCAAAGGCAGAGAACTAAGGAAGTTCCAAATCCCAGTCCCAGAGCCCCCAACATGGTCCTGGCTCACGGAAGCCTGAGGAACTGGCGAGAGAGGTTTTCACACACCTGAGAAATCCAATCAACGGAAGAGGTGGCAGTTTTTCTACAAAACCTGGCTGGGATGACCATGAAACTTTGTTGCCAAAGAGAACATCTTTGATCAATAACTAATGTTTCAGGCACTCTTCACTGGACAGGCACAGAGTTCCCCCAAAATGTAGCCCATGCTGACATCTCATCCCCACATAACTTCAATATGTTCATTCCAGTGCTTGCTTTACAACATAACCAGAGAGGGGTGGAAAGATTTCTTTTTCTAATAATCAATGACCAATCAAACAACTCTAAAATAAGAATCACAGGGCAAAATGATCAATTGATAAGATTAATGGGTTTTTCTATCCTAAATCCAGTTCCCGGATATAGATCTCAGATAAATTCTAACCAGTACAAAAACCTGATCGTTATTCTGAGTAACTATCACTATGACCTAACTCCTAACTGTCAAGTCTATTGGACAGAGGGAGGGATGAAGACTCTTGATTGTACAACAATTAATGAAATAAGCTATTCATTTAAAAAAAAATCTGAACACATCAAAATCTATGAAGTTCCATAGTTAACAGCTGTTTTCTATGACACAACGATGAATTCAGGTGGGGGAAGTACATCAAAAAAATATAATTCAGTTCATCATCTCTTAGGCCCATTCATGTCAGGTTTGATTAAAACAGAAGATCCAGTGGAAAGTCTTAGAACCCAGTGACAGGCATTCCAGTGTTTAGCTAACTGCTGGTGTATTCCACACCTGCTCTTCATGAAAAATACACGATGTGCACTCACGTTCCATTCAAGCTACAGGATAAACCGTCAATGCTAAACGATATCTATTTACAACTACACCGGGGAAAAGAAGACAGAAAGAAAATAAGGAAGTCTATTCAAATATCAAAATATTAACAATGGTTTTGGTTGAGCAATAAAGATATGGGTTATTTTCTTCTTCTACAATTTTTTCTGTAGTTGCCCAATTTTCCTTAAAAAGCATGTAGTGCTTTGTTATAAATACAAATGATGTCCTAAACTCAACTGAAATATAAATGAGGATATGTCTACTCTCTTGCTTTATCATCCCATGCTGGCAAGCTGTAGTGATTTCTGTTCAAAAGCAGAGTTATGTTTTGTCCTCTTAAATATACTCCATTCTACTTCCCCCCCCCCTTAGTTCTCATCTCTTTGGAACCAATCTCTAGATGGGCATACTGCTTTTCATAACAAAACCACTCCTGACATCTTTACTTAGTCATTTTTCTTGTAGAAGAGGGACAGAAATAGCTCAGTGAGTCAAGGTATGTATTTTCTTTTTCACAGGCCCATTCAAATATACCCATCCATGTAATATGTTATCCCTATTTCCAGGGACTGGAGGTGGGAGTGTAGGTAGAGCCCCTAGGGAATACGTCCTTTCCTTGGTAAAGATAAATAGTCACTCCTTGAATGTTAGGATAATCCTCCTGTTACTAGGGAACCTTCAGGACAAATTAAACTTATACCAAAAGAACCATTTCTTACAATCTGCTTCTCCTGCTCCCAGCTTCCATACTAAGAAAGCTGGGCTTTAAATATGGCAAACCCTCTAGTTAACAGAATTTTTATCCTGTAAAATAGATGAGACAATAATTCATGCCTGGTAAGGTCAACCTGAAATGAGAATGGTCTAATATTTCTGTTTTTAAAATTCTAGACTTGAAACCCAAAGGACTTCACAGCAGTTCTAGTCTACCAATCGGCAGGATTTAGAGAATCACATTAGGGGTTCTGCAGATATTCAATTTAAAATAATTTAAAATATATTTTAAAATTATAATAAAGTAAAATGTACATGCATTCAATATAAGATTTTTCTGCCTTGGAAAGCACTAATTTGCTAATTTGTATTTTCACTGCCTGGATATGTTATTAAGTAAATGCTATCAATTTAAACTTATATTTAAGTTCATAAAATAGAATTTATTTCATGTATTGGGTTTCATAAATATTTCTTACTACAGGAAGAAACAGGAAATAATCCAGTGAGTTACATGTAAAATTTGAAAACCACCCAAATGGAATACAATTACTCTTTTTAAATCTGAACCCAGTTACATATTGGCCTTTCACTTCGAATCCTATGCAAACTCTAACTAGCGGAAGAGTTCCTAGACATGCCAAACACTGCTGCTCCCAACACTTAGACCTTCAACACAGTGACATGTCCTACCCACAGGAAAAGGACAGAATGGCCTATCTGTCCTGCCTTCTCCCAACCAGGAATGTTACAAAGCAGAGGATGCCTGAGTTAAAATGAGAGTCCCTGAGGTTGGTAATGCCCATCTGCTGCCCTGAAGACAGTCTTGGTGTCATTAGATCACAGTGACTCATTGCAGCCAGGTGAGAAAAACCCAGAAGGCAAGATTTGCCCCCCTGCACCAGCCAATCAGTGTGTGATTATTGCCAATATCTGAGAAAAGTGAGCCAATGCTCTGATAAAACCACAGGAAGCACCGTGTACTGTGAGAGTGTGGAGCCTAATTCCCACAGGATGTATCCGAGAAAGTAAGAGGTAAGACCCTTAAAGGTAATTTCCAAAACAGTATAGTATACTGGAGACTTTAAATGAGAAAGTTTGAAAAAACTACATGAAGCCCTTTTGGTAATCAAACGGTAAGGAGGGTGGGCTGTGTATGGAATCTTCACACCAGAGCTATTCTTCTCTGTGTATTTGAAGCCACTGGGCTGGAGGAGGAGGGCAGAAACGATGTCAACATTTCCAAGTTGTGCTCATCTTCAAGAACAGCTTAAAGTGGAGTGCAGTTTTTGGCATAGAGAGTTAGTCATTAGCTTCACCCTCTCTGAAGTTAAGTCTCCATCTCTCAGCAGAGGTAGTAGTAAAAGGACTCACAGTACATGTGCAACCAGGGTTAGTTGAGAGGTGTAAGTGAAAAACTAGCCTCTGGAGCCACAGCCCTGTGTGTGTTTTGTTTGGTTTGGTTGAAAGACAGTTTCCCCAAATGAACATCTCTGGCACCTTCCATTAGAGAGTCGGAGAGTCGGTCTGTCAAGAGTCCACTCCAAGAGTGCCTGGGAGGGTGGCGTCTGGAGCAGGCCAGCTTTCTCCAGAAAGAAGCACTGGGTAGCCCTGGATCCCCCAAGGGACTGCTCTGCCACCACCATGAAGAATGAAGCCCAACACACCAGTGCATCTGGAAGTGCCGCTGAGAAAGTTCACCTAGTGTCCCTATGCCCTCTGCTTTCTGTCTTCTCCCGGGGGCACAGTGGGACCCTAGCAGTCCAGACACACACTAATTAGAGCCCAAGGGAACAGAATTTTTAAAAGATACACCCTACATTAATTCTTAGAACCCCCTTGGCTGCCCTTGCTAGCAAACGAAGCCCAGTGTGTGAAGGAAAACAAGCAGAGAAGCCAGCCACTGCCTTGCCATCACGTGATCTTGACTGGTGACTTCTTGCTGGCACATAGGAGGGACACATAGGGGACGCCGATGAAGGCCCATTTCTCACTGGGCCAGAACTTGATGACTGGCCCTTGCTCAGGGATCTCTGAGGCGGCATCGAAGTAGGCGAAGCACACGCAACCCAGATAGGCAGCAAGGCAGATGAGGATGTGCCTGCAAAAGGAGACAGGGGTGAGAACCTGACAGGCGAAGCTCCACTGCAGGCAGCTTGACTGCCCTTCCCTCAGGGAACTCACCTTTCCTGTGGGAATTATAGTCATGGTTAGGAAAGGGTGAGGGTGACCAACAATCCCATAATGGCAAGGATGATAATCCTGAGCAATTTAAGCCCCATCTTAGAATGTTCTAAAATATTCCCACCGGATAACTGGAACAAATTTGCAAATGTTTTTGGAGCTCTACCAAGACTGAGGCCCAAAGACTTAAATTAGATTGCCAAGATGGAGACAAATCAGTCTAGACCCCACCTTCTCAGTGTAATGACTGGTCATGGATCAACTATGCTCTTCATCAGGAATTAGCTTATGTTGATGAAAATGTGTTTGCAGTTTTGTGGATGAATCCTTTTTGTTTTTAATCTAAATCTGTGTACCTACAAAAGTTTCAATATTAATCTTGAGCAAGCAATGGATCATTTGAAGACTTGCAATCCTTCCTTATACCCTTTACTGAAGCTTAATTCCAGATTAATTAAATACTTAAAATATATATGTAAAATATATTTTTAAATATGTGTTTTCATAAATTTTGGTGTGAGAAGCCTTTCTGAATGACACAAAGTCCAGAAATCCTAAAAAAAAGACTGACAGATGTGACAACACATAAGTTCAAGGCAGTGTGGCACAAATATACCATTAACATACTGAAAGACAAACAGGAAGCTGGAGGGGAAATAACTGCACCTTATGATAAAAAGTTAAAAAAAATCCCTGCATTACAAAGAATACTAAAAAAATTCGCTGTTTCAAAATTATGGAATTTGCTGGTAAATGGATGGAACTGGAGAACATCATGTATTACGGTTTAGATATGAGGTATCTACCAAAAACTCATGTGTGAAACAATGCAAGAAAGTTTAGAGGCAAGATGATTGATTATGAGAGCCTTGTAATCAGTGCATTGAGTCCCTGATAGGAATTAACTGGGGAGTAACTGTAAGCAGGTAGGGTGTGGCTGGAGGAGGTGGGCCATTTTGTCTTTGGGGTATATATTTTGTCTTTGGACAGTAAAGTGCATTCTCTCTCTTCTTTCTCTCTCTCTCTCTCTCTCTCTCTCTCTCTCTCTCTCTCTCCTGAGTGTCTTTCCTCTGCCACACTCTTCCATCATAATGGCCTCTCCTCAGGCCCAGAGCAATGAAGCTGGCTATCTATGGACTGAAACCTCTGAGTCCATAAACCCCAAATACATTTTCTTCCTCTAAAATTGTTCTTGTCAAGTCTTTTGGTCACAGAAGTGAAATAGCTAACTAAAACACCATGCTAAATGGAATAATCCAGACTCAGAAAGTCAAGGGTTGAATGAATCCAGACTCAGAAAGTCAAGGGTTGAATGTTTTCTCTCATATATGAAAATTAGAGCAAAGTAAGAGATTTTAAAAAGTGTGTAGAGGCTGTCGATATCATAAAGATGGAAGTGGAGCAGAAGGAGACTGCAGGAAAGAGGAGGAACAGGAAAGGGGAAGAAAAGAAGAATGAATCTGACAAGATTATGCTGTGGACATGTATAAAACACCACAGGGAATTCCATCTTTATGTATATCTATAAAGCACCAATTAAAATAAGTAAATAAGTAAACAGAAGACCAGGAGAGTAGAGGAAGGGAAATATGGGGAGAGGAAGAGGAGAGAGAGAAAGGGGAGGCAACAGGGACTGAAATGGAGGAATTAAATTCCATGCATGTATGATTATGTCAAAATGAAACAAACTATCACTTATAACTACAATGCCCTAATAGAAGCACTTTTTAGAAAAAAGTTAGTTATTTCACAAGATGTCTGGAATGTGCTAGAAAATAATCTGGGTGGGGGTGAGGAGTGGGTGAGGGTGTTAGGAACAAGATCTGGCCTCATTTTGCTTATTATGGGAATCTAGCTGTTTGCCTATATGCGGCTCAATGTGGTATTCTTTGGGCTTTTGAAAAATATTGGAAATTTACATAATAAATGGCACATAGTTGTGTAGACAGTAACATAAAAGGCAATGTGTGCTGTATATAAATTTTTTAAAAATAAAAATAATAGTGAAGACAAAGAAAATGAAAAGGCACACGTCAAAAGAGGAAATACACATAGCATTTTTTTTTAATTTTTTTTTTAGTTGTCAATGGACCTTTATTTTATTTATTTTATGCAGTGCTGAGAATCAAACCCAGTGCCTCACACATGCTAGACAAGTACTCTACCACTGAGCAATCACTCAGCCCCATACACATAGCAATTTTACATTTGAAAAGATGCCCAACAATACCAAGTTCTTTTAAAATGTGAAAATAAAAAATAAAATTTTTATTCCATCTTTTAGATCTTTTATAGATATTTTGTTAATAATTTGTTAATAATGAAATAATTGTTAATAATTTGTTAATAAAATTTGTCGATAATTTCTATATGCAAAACGATGAGTAAAAGGCATTCTTTACAGACTTTAGTAAAAAGTATTAATTGATACCATCTTTCTAGATTTGTCAATATAGACTATAACTTAACCTATGGAAATATTCAGGAATTAGAATCACTAGATTGGTTGCAAAAGTGAAAAATTACAAACAAAATATCCATTAAGAGACAGCTTGGGCCAGGTGTGGTGAAGCAGGCCATTTGACTTTTAAAAAATGACAAGTTTGAGCTGGGATTATGGCTCAGTGGTAGAGCGTCTGTCTGGCATGTGTGAGGCACTGGGTGCAATCCTCAGTACCATATAATAAATAAATAAAGCAATCAAAAACAATGAAACAAAATGTCTTTTTAAAAAATGACAAGTTTATATCTGTTTACAGAATGATTCTATCCTTGTTTTTAAAAAGTAGAATGAGCCAAGCTTGGTGGCACACGCCAGGAAGGTGAGGCAGGAGGATCATAAATTCAAAGCCTGCAACTTAGCAAGGCCCTAAACAACTCAGTAAGAATTTATCTCTAAATAAAATATAAAAAGGGCTGGGGATAGCTCAGTGGTTAAGCACCTCTGGGTTCAATCTTCAGTACAAAAAATTTTAAAAAATGCAGAATGATTAACAGGCACAAGGGTACAGTTGCATAGGATGAAACATCTGTAATGTTCTTTGGCACAACTAATATTTCAAAATAGCTAGTAGAGAGGATTCTGTTGTTACCAACACAAAGAAATAATAAATACCTGAGGTGATGGTAGTTACTCTGCTCTAATCATTACACATTGTATACATGTACTGAAATGTCACATGTACTTCATAAATGTGTAAAATTATTATGTACCAATTAAAATAAAACGATTTTAAAAATAAAAAAGTAGGAGAGAAATATATATGTATATACATATACACTAGAAAATCTGAAATGATACACTTCAGACTTTAACAATTATCTCTTTGAGGAGGTAGAATTATGAGAGCCACTTTCTATACTTCCATGTTGTTTAAATTTGTCACAAAATACATAACACTTTCTAACTGGGAAGAAAAGATGGCTAAAAATTGAAAAGCAAAGCAGAAAGTATAACAAATTCAGAAATTCAGACGCAAACTAAGTTTTGCCACAGTTATCAAATAATCTAAATTTGTACTTTGATAAAAATGTACAAATCTTGAATGAGGTTATAAATTTATAAAGCTGTGCATATTTATCAATGTATGCACTTAAAATCTATGCATTTTATTATCTGTGAATTGTAACTTAACAAATATATTGTATTTTTAGCTGTACAAGTTCACTAGTATGAGTTGAAGTTAAACCTCAGAAATTTCAGGCAACTAATCCTAAAACCAAAAACCCCAACTTGTGCTGTTTATGATCTTTTTTTTTTTCTTTTTTTAGTTGTAGTTGGACACAATACCTTTATTTCACTTATTTATTTTTACATGGTGCTGAGGATCGAACCCAAGGTCTCACACATGCGAGGTGAGTGCTCTACCACTGAGCCACAACCCCAGCCCCTATGTTCTTTTTTTTTTTTTTTGCAAAGAGACCTGGAAGTCCCCCCAGGACTTAGTACAGGATGTATTTACTCATGATAAATACATACAAGTTCAAGTTCATCTGAGCAAGAGACTTTTAGTCAAGTCTTTCAAACTGAGTATCTTTATGCCACTTCTAAAGAGAGGTCAAGCTTCTGGATCTGACTTCAAAGCCTCCAAATCTTTAGCACTAGGTTTCATCTCTCAATGCTCTCAATATACAAGAGACTGGAGACAGCAGATTTCTCCTGCTCCTTGTTATCTTGTACAGTTAGAAATCTTGGAGGGCAGAGAAGGAAAGATTACCCTGGGTTTAGACAGAAACACTTCCTTGGAAGAAAGTCACTCCCCTTTCCCCTTAGCTTGGAGTGTAGGATTCTGCAAGTTGTTCTTCGACCTACTACTACTTCTTTTAATGTAGTAGTAGATAAGCATCCCAAAATACAGATGTTCCATTTTCCTATTATTTAACTCTGAGGTTGTTTTTATATAAACAGGTGGGTGATGTTGAACAATTCACTTGGTTATCTGGTCTTCAGTCTCTACCTATTCAAGGAACAGGTGAGACTGTCCCTAGGTGCCCTGTGATGTCCATCCTCTCCCCTGGTCACTCAGGCCCTGAAGGTGTGGTTCCTACTAAGGACCAACCCAGGCTTCATTCACATCACCTCTCTCCCAAGCTCCCTCACCCCGCCCCCATCTAGCCTGAGCTCAGGTTGCAGATTCAGTTTTCAGGCTCCTTTGTGTGCTATTAATGGAGCTAAAGGTGAGAGAATGCAGCCCTGCAGCCTAACAATTCGGTCTTTTTGTTCTGCCTAAACCTTGCTCCCTGGAGCCAATTTCACTTTTTGCAATACTTTCTGATGCTTCTGAAATGTCTGGCAATGTTATATGAGGAGAGAGGCAGCTGGGCTCTGCGCCCACCTGGTGTTCCTTGCACTGAGCCCTACAGCAAGTAAGGACACCTGTCTCAGCCAACTCCCCATCAGGAGGGGCTTACCACACGCAGTGCAGGTAGGGGAAGTGGAAGGATGATAACAGCTCGCAGAAGGCCCGGTCACTGATCCAACAGAAGAGGGCGAGGGTCCACCACAGGCCCGAGAAGAGGCCCAGCTTAAACACACGTACATTGTCACACCTACAGGGGAGAGACACAGAGCGACCCACCGTCAGTCCTGGTTTCTTCCTACCCCTACCTGGCAGCCCCGTCTCCTCTGTCTCCTTCACTGGCTTCTCTCATTTCACCCAAGCCGTTGGCACTGGAGTCCTACCCAACATAGACGTCACTCACTCATCTCCTGGATGTGAACACCATGTATATACACAAGGCCCACAAAGGCCTTCTTCCCTCCCAAACGCCTCATCTTTCCCCTGCCCCAATCCTATTCTTCTCTAGTTCTTCTCTTTCTCACTCACCCTACATCCAGGGCCTCAGCTCTACCTTCAAAATTCATCCCCATCTCTTCCCACCTCCACCTGAGTGTCCCTGTCACCAGCGTCTCCTCTATGGCCTACTCCCACCCTTCCCCTACAGTCAACTCTAAGTACTCTGCTCAGAGTCTCCAATGTCTTTCCCTTTATTTTTTATTTTATTTTATTTTTTTAAAAGAGAGAGTGAGAGAGGGAGAGTGAGAGAGAATTTTAATATTTATTTTTTAGTATTTGGCAGACACAACATCTTCGTTTGTATGTGGTGCTGAGGATCGAACCTGGGCCGCACGTAAGCCAGGCGAGCACGCTACCGCTTGAGCCACATCCCCAGCCCAGTCTTCCCCTTTAATCAGAGGGAAAATCAAAGTACCCACTGTGGCCATAAGGCCTCACATGTGGACTTCCACCTTCCTCTTTACCTCTGTCCTCTCCCTACACCCCCCAGAACTCGTACAAGGTGGAACTCGTGCTGTTCCTCAAACATCCCAGGCCTTAGCCTGAATAGGTCCTACAGGGCCTTCGCCCATGCTGTTCCCCCAAATATCCCCCAAATGGCTCCATTGTCAAGTCTTTGCTCAAACATCACTCGGTAAGCCCTTTCCAGACCACCTGTCTCCACCTCCCAAGTGAACCTCCCTCCCACCACTTTCTCTCCTTTAATTTTCCCTGTAGTAGTTATAATCCCTCTGACATCCTCTGTGTCACTTTTGATTTGTTCAGTCTGTGTCCCCCTCACATACACTGCTGTGTCCCCAGCATCTGGACAGTGCCGGGCACAGGGAAGGCTCTCAATGTTTGTTGAGTGAAAGAATGCATTCTTACACACACACTGGGACAAAAATGTTCTCCCAAAACAATTTTTGAGGGCTCACAGGAAATTTCAGTGGCTTGTTTTCTTTCCTTATCAGGGAACTGCTCATCAAATGGAGATTTCCATTCCTGGGGAGGAGAGGAGGTGGCCCAGAGAGAGTTAGTGGCCAAGGGTCCTTCTAAACCCTTCCCCCGGGTCTCTTTCCCCTCAGTGGAGCAGTCCTAGGTCAGTCAAGTTCTCTTAGGGCACCCAGATTCCAGTACCACATCTGCAACCAAGAAGCCTAGTTCATCCTTTTCATCAAACAGGTGGGTGTCAGAAGCCTGTCTTGCTCTACCTCTCCCAGTGGTCTCATAGGAACATGAACAAAAACATCAATTAAAAGGGGCTAGTCAGAAAGAACTGCTCAGAAAGCAAACCAAAAGACTCCTTTGCAGGAGGGCTAAACGCATCCTTTGAAAATTGGTTTGAAAGAATTAATAAAGGCTCACGACATGCAGAGACCCCCAATTCTACTCTGACTAAAATGAGAAAACAGAAATATCCATTTTCCCCTGCTCCCTTTTTCCACACCCTACTTCAAATAACTCATCTTCAGACCAGTGTCTCCTCTCCCAAAGAGCTGTCTCCCCTGGGCCCGACTGCTCTTCTTCAGGTCTGTTTCCACGCTTCCTGAATCAGCTTCTCTGACACCCAGCGCGCTCCAATTGTAGTCTCCCCGCACTGCATTCTCTCAGAACCCCGTCATTTTCCTTCATTAACACATCACAGGTTAAAATCATGTTTATATAACTATTTGCTTAGTATCTAGAAGATCACAGTAGGAACTATACCTGTTTTCTTCACAAATGTACACCCAGTGCCTAGGAACAGTTGCTGGTCCAGAAGAGGTGTCAAATAAATGTTTGCTGAACAAATGCCAAAATTATGAAGTATAAGGCCGTTTTACTTGGATTCTAGAACATTTTAGGCAAAACATTTTTTTGAGGTTTTTTGTTTGTTTGTTTAAGTAACCCTATTAAGCTCAGAGCAGTGGCACATACCTCTAATCCCAGCAACCCTGGAGGCTGAGGCAGGCGAATCACAAGAGTTCAAGGCAAGCCTCAGCAACTTAATGAGGGCCTAAGCAACTAAGTGAGACCCTGCCTCAAAAAAAAAAAAAAAAAAATGGCTGGAGATGTGACTCAGTGATTAAGCACCCTAGGTTCAATCCCTAGAACCAAAAAATAAAAATGTAAAAAAGAGTAACCCGGGGCTAGGGATGTGGCTCAAGCCGTAGCGCACTCGCCTGGCATGTATGCGGCCCGGGTTTGATACTCAGCACCACATACAAACAAAGATGTTGTGTCTGCCGAAAACTAAAAAATAAATATTAAAAATTCTCTCTCTCTCTCTCTTTAAAAAAAAAAAAAAAAAAAAAAAGAGTAACCCTATTGATCGGTCCCACATTCTCAGAGTCCATGCTAGGCACTGTAGAAGACAAAATAAAAAGGTCTCTTGCCTTACAATTTAAAAGGTAAAAGAAAAACTGACACCAACACATATCAACAAATGCATGTACAATTGGTCTGTTACAAGAGGTTCCATGAACATCCAATGCAGTTAAATGTAGAAACTTTAGCTTAAGGAGCACACTTAAGTCCTTCTTCTATGTCTTCTGAGCAAAGGGAGTGCAATAAGAAACATTTGACTTAGACATTATGGATCAGGCTGAGGTCAAGAGAATAGAGAGCAATGTCCTGGAGATGAAGTGCATGGGGGGCATCAACAGAGAGCAGAAGGTCAGGCTATTAGTCATCATGGGGCCCATGCCAGATCAGGGCAGGGCAGATGCCCACAGGCAGGGCAAAGGCAGTACAGAATAAGGGGGCCAGGGCAATCCGTTACTGCTCTTCCTCTGTAGAGAAAGCAGGTCCTGCTAGAACTAGCCACTGACTAGGCTGACTTGCATTTGATCCAAACCTGGGCCCCCTTAGGATTTTGTCTCATTCTTAAGGCTTTTATCAAAATATCAATGTGAGGTTAAGTTAAAAAAAAAAAAAGCAAGGCAAAAATCATACATATAACAGGACCCTATTTTAGGACTGAAAAAATCTTAGGGAAATGTCTACTATTTCTTTTCTTATTGAACCTTATTGTATTCCGGAGGTTTTTCTTAAGAATAATATCACTCTTATCATCAGAAAAGAGTATATTTTAAAATGTCCTAAATGCAGCCAAGTCTCTTGGGAATGTGCCTTAACACTAGAAATTTCAATAAGTGTGAGGTCATGACCCCAAATCAGGAATAAACTTCTGTATTCTCACAGTATGAAGAAGGTTCAGAAAGGACAACAAAATATGAAAAGCCCAGTCACAAGCTTTCAGAGTGAAGGCTAAAGAGAAACAGAAAGCTAAAAAGTCCTTCCTCTCTATCTTCTGAGCAAAGGGAGTACAATAAGAAACATTTGACTTGGACATTATGGATCATGCTGAGGACAAACAGGGAAGATGCTAGAAAGTGCCAAAGGAGCCCTGGTGTCCCCACCGCCCCCCCCTCCACGTCCCAGAATTTTATCAAAGCAAGGAAACAATTATCTTTTCTTTTCCTTGCTGGGACTAGGGGTGGTAACTGGGACACAGCAGGAAACAAAGAGACCTCATCCCTGCCCAGTGGAGCCCATGTCAAGCAGAGGGACAGACACTGAATAAAAAATTAACACAAATAATTGTCTAATTATGGTGGGAATGAGTACCACAAAGAAGTTCCGGGTGGTAACAGAACACATAGACAGTTGAGCCCCAAACTGAAGGATGAGTTAGTCATGGAAGAATGTTAGGAGAGAGGCAAGAATGAGAGCCTGGGGCTGGAAGGAGCTGAGCCCACAGGAAGACACAGGAGTCAGAATGGTGAGGACAGATGTAAAGGGGAGTGTCATCTTGGGGAGGTCAGCCTTCAAGGCAGGCAGGGACTTTTGAAGATTCTTAACTTTATCTTACAATGTCAACTAATAGGAAAACGACTGTGACCATGTGGGATGTTCAGGGAAGGAAGATGGAGCCAAGTTTCTGACTTGAGCAACTGGATAAATGGTGCTCCCATCTACTATGGCCGGAAATAATTGTGAAGAGAACTAGAAGTGGGAGAGGCAGATCAGGAACCTATCTTTGGATAAGTTGAATTCTAGATGCCTGTTTATATGGAATTAGAGAGGTGAGGTAGGTAGCTAGATACATAATGGCAGAGTTAGAAATGGACTTGATTGGAAATGTAAATTTTAGGAGTTATCCACATATGTACAGTAATTAAAGCCACAGGAGTAGATGAGATCTTTCAAGGAGAGATATAGAAGGAGAAAAGAATGTCTTAGTCCATTAGTGCTGCTATAACAAAACACCATAGCCTTGGTTGCTTGTAAACAAGCAGTTATTTCTTTCCATTCAAAAAGCTAGGAAGTCTAAGATCAAGGCACCAATAGATTCAGTGTCTGGTGAGAGTCCATTCCTCATAGATGGTGCCCTCCCACTCTGTCCTAACCTGGTAGAAGGAGTAAGGAAGTTCTCTGGGGCTTCTTTGGTAAGGACACTAATCCCATTGATGAGGGCTCTGCCTTCAGGACATAATCTCTTCCTTCAGTTCTCTACTTCTTAATACCATCTCGTTGGTGATTAGTTTCCAACACATGAGTTTGAGGTTACACAAGTACTCAGATCACAGCAAACAGAGAGCCCAGGATGTACCTGAAGAAATTCCTTAATGCAAAGTTGTACAGAAAAAGGAATCTATGGGGCTGGGGTTGTGGCTCAGCGATAGAGCGCTTACCTAGCATGGGCGAGGCCCTGGGTTCAATTCTCAGCACCACATAAAAATAAACAAAATAAAAATAAGGGTATTGTGTCCAATTACAACTAAGTAAACCTAAAAAAAAATTAAAAAGATAAAAAAGAAAATGGAGTCTATGTGAGAGACAGGAAAGTAGTTACGCAGAGTCAGTAAAAAACCAGGAGGACATGGTACCACAGGAGCCATGGGAAAGAACATTTCAGGGAGGGCTACCGTGCATACACCCAAGAGAACAACACATAGGTTACAGGAGGGCAGAGAAATGATCACGGGATAGGCAACATACCAAGAGGGGGATGAGTTTTGCAGTGGGGGAAGAAGCCAATTTGGATTGCATTGAAGAGTAAACAAAAGACTGTTAGAGAAGTTTGGCTCTGGAGCATGGGGCTCGGGTAGAGAGCAGTGATGGAGCAGATGTGAACTGAGTGCAAGTTGGTTGACTGGGGGAGATACTAACGTGTCCATGGCTGACAGGAAGGACCTGTACAGAGGGAGGGATGACACAGCAGACAATGTATAGCAGCAAAATGAGTATAGGAGAGTGGAGGGAACAAAGTGGAGGGACAAAGACAGCTCCTGGATGGAAAGGAGGGCACTTCCCACAGTGCTGTCACTGTTAATGGGACGATGATGTCCAGTTGGCTATAGCAATGGCTAGCGTTTCCATGGAAGATGTTAAGCATGCAACAGAAACTGTTTCCTTTGTGACTACTTACAAAGATTAGGGTATGAAAGGCAAGTGTCTCTCCCTGCTCAAAGATTACAACTGTGAAACAAAATTTATAACAGTCTGCCCTAATCACTGTCTCCCCATTGGCTCAATTAGATACTAAGAACTTAAAATATTTTCCCTTGTCTTAAGTTATTTTTAGTAAAATTATAGGCTAAAACATACTGTGAAGACTCAAAAGTTAAAATGAAACTATGTTGAGATGAATTCTCAAGACACACAGCTAAATCCAGAACATTCTATTCACTTTGGGTCCCATATAAGCCAGCAACTACTGGGCCAAATAGTACAAATGAAAATCCACTTCAAATGCCTTCACTAGCAATTTAATCACATGTTTTCAAGATCCGTTCATATCCAGGGCTGGCTAGAGGAGGGTACCTCAGGAGCCAGTTTACTCACAGTCCACCAGAAAAAGCCACTTAACTAACATCTCTACCCCAGGGAGAGTAGGGAGAATTCCTTAATAATAAAAGTAGGATTGCTAAAAGATCTTAATAAGAAGAGAAGGATATTTCTCTTTAAGTTAATGGAGCTCCCCTTGCTGAAACATACAGCCAAGCAAAAGAAAAGGCAACCAGTGTTTGTTATGTAACTACCATGTTACAGATATTAGACTAAATAGGGCTTATTTAGGTCTCACTGAGACCTAAGCATTATTATCCTCCATATCAATAGTGCCAGTATGACCAAAGTACGTGAAATAAATGCCCAGAATTTCCAGAACCGAGACTCAAACTAAGCTCTCTAGCCCCCAAACCCATGTTCCTTCTGTACTTTCCACTGAAGGGATGGATTCTGTAATGAGAAGTTAATGCTTCCTAGCAAGCTAAAATGCAATCTTTAAAAATTTTCAGAGTAATGGGCACTCTGGAAAATTCACAGAGTTACAAAGCATAATTTCTGCCTTGGGACAACACAACATCAGAGAGGAAGAAGAGAAGGAAAGTTGGAGACACAAATCTACATTCAAGGTAGAATATTCTAAATACTATATAAAAGCACCAAGAGTTTAGGAAGAGAACAATCACATCTGGCTGAGGAGAGGAATCCAGAGAGGCCTCAGGAAGGAGCTGGCTGCAGGGCAGGAGGTTCTGCATAGTAGTAGGGGGGAAGGGCATTCCAAAGGAAGAATAGGGGCTGGGATTGTGGCTCAGCGTAGGGGGCTCGCCTAGCACAGGCAGGACCAGGTTCAATCCACCACATACAAGTAAAGATATTGTGTTGTCTCCATCTACACCTAAAAAATAAAAAAAATATATTTAAAAAAAAAACGGAGAAGAAAATATAAGAGGGAATCTAAAGGCAAGAAAGCAAGGAACCTATTCAGACTGGTTGGCCATGGGGCATATATAAGGAGCCAGAGGCAGAATAGGCCCTAAGGGAAACTTGGACAATACAAAGCCATTGAAGACTTTTGTACCAAGAGAGAGAGTACCACAAAAAAGACCCCTCTTAAGATAGAGAACTGGAGGAAGAAAAGAGCTATTACAACACAAATGCAGTGGCCACTGGAGAGGTGGGAGGGTGGGACAATAGGAATGGCAGGGAGGGGACTGACAGATGAGACCCTGAAGAAGATTCCATCAAGTTTAGTGGTTTGAGGTGGCAGGAGACTAGGGAACCCAATTTTCAAGTCTACAAGGACTGGAAAATAGTGAGCATTAAAATAATTCGGGGAACTTTTAAATGGGATTTGGGAAGGGTGATGTTATGGCTTGAATGAGGTGCTCCCCCAAAGCTCCCGTGTTGATGCAGGAATATTCAGAGTTGAAATTATGTATTCTGAGACCTGTAACCAAATCAGTCCATCCTGGTTTGAATGTCTGACTGGGTAGTAACAGTAGGCAGGTGGGGCCTGGCTGGAGGACGTGAGTCACTCAGGTGTGTCCTTGAAGGATATCTCTTCCCTGTGGCCCCTCCCACCCCTGGCTTCCTGGCCACCTTGAGCCTAGCAGCACTCCTCCACCACACCCTTCCACCATGAGGCTCTGCCTCACCTCAGGCTCCCAGCAATGGAGTTGACCCATCAAATCAGACTAAATCTCTAAAAACCGTGGTCCAAAATAAACGCCTCTAAGTTGTTCTTGTTGGGTATTTTAGACACAGTGATGAAAAGCTAACTAATATTGGTAACAAGAAGCATAGTGAGGAGATAGGCAGAGCAGTCAGGGCACAGTGCCAAGCAATGAATCATGAAAGAGTCTAACTGAGGCTACCCAGCAGGTAGCTGGAATCAGGAGAAAGGACTTCAGAAAAAAAAGATGAAGACGGACTGCAGAGAATCACGCAGAAATGACAGCTGAACACAGAGGGATTTACATCCCCATCCCTTTTTATTTAGAATCCAGGATCTAAGTTGCCCAGGCTGGCCTGGAACTTGTGATCCTCCTGCTTTAGCCTCTTAAGTAGCTAAGCCTGTTATACTGTGCCCAGGTACATTTTTTTTTTTTTAAGACAGATAAGATGGCAAAGAATAAAAAAGCTGGAAGAGCATACAACAAAAGCTAACAGTCATTATCACCAAATGACAGGTTTAGCCATATTTATTTAGTGCTATGCACCAAGCATTGTTGGAAGTACTACAATATATTGATTTTCCATTTCAGATTCAAATAGGGAGAGAGCCAGGTGTAGTGGTGCTCACCTGTAATCCCAGCGGCTCAGTTCAGGAGGCTGAGGCAGGAGGATTGTGAGTTCAAAGCCAGCCTCAGCACCAGCAAGGCGCTAAGCAACTCAGTGAGACCCTGTCTCTAAATACGATACAAAATAGGGCTAGGGATGTGGCTCAGTGGTTGAATGCCCTTGAGTTCAGTACCTGATTACATCCCCCCCCACCCCCAAAAAAAAAGATAGAAAAGGAAGACATTACAAGACACTTGAAAATTAGTAGCTAAGAAGGAGGGGCCATGGAGATAGAGACACTCTTTAAAAACAGGGAAGCAAGTCATTTTGTCCCACAGCTACAGCAAGCAACCTGGATCTCAGCCAGTCATCAAGGCCACTGGGCAGATATGCTCAGCTCTAGGCAAACGCACAACAGTGGCAAAAGGGCTTCCAAACAAAGGCCTTCAGCTTGATGGTATTCTGTTACTTCAGACTTACTCAGCATTACATTTGTTGGTAAGATGGCCAGTTATTAACTGACGACCACAAATTCCTCCTCTTTATATCTCTTTATGATCTGGTCCCAGTGTGCCACCCAGAAGTGGGGAAAGTGCTGCCTCCAGAAGGCTAAACACCCTCTTCCTGAAATGTGCAGCTCAGATCAGTCTGAAGTAAACACCACACAGAATCACAGGGCACATTCTGGACAGCTTCTGTTTGTTTATTTGTTTGTTTGTTTTTTATTTTTGTCCATGGCTTTACTCAGCCATATTTCCCATACTATAAAATTCACCCATTTAAAGTATATAGTTCACTTTTCACTTATTCAGAGTTGTTTGACAATCACCACAACCTAATTTAATGATTTATGTCTAACATTCTAAAAAGAAATACTTTCCTTATTAAGCAGTCATACTAATAGTAGCTGAGACCTTCCCCGACTACCTCCTTACATGCGGAGGCCACTCCTACCCTCACCCAAGCCCCAGCTGGCCAGGTTTTTGAGCTTTTTAATCTACAGATAACAGTCTCCACCCTTGACCTCCCAAATCAAAACCAATGCATGAGCAGAGCTAGTATCTGTACAAGAACCATGACAGCTGACACTTATTTAGAACTCAAATAACTGTAGAGTGAGTATAGGGAATAAGCAGAGTTGAGGTTGCTAAGAACCCTTCTATTTCTAATAAGCAATATGACACTAATGAAATAGAAAGTTGATTATTTATTGATTGATTTAATTTATTTTTGGTGCTGGGGATCAACCCAGGGCCTTGCACACTAAACACACACTTACCACTGAACTATACCCCCAGTCAGAAAGGGGACTTTTAAAATTAAGGTTATTAGGATGTAGGGACTAAATCCTTTGTAATTTACTCAATCATCTGTTTTTTCACTCATAGCACTCACTACCATAGTTATTCTTCTAGAATCAACTTGCAGCCTGCTTCTGAAATGAGTCTCTTACATCGCCAGTCCTTGAAGGCAACTCAAAGAAGCCAACTAGAGATCTGACAGCATTCTTTACCTGCCAGGCAGCAAGTTCAAATCCCTCATCAGCCAACTAAGGCCCTGAGTTATTGCAGCCCATCAAAGCAACCCCTGGAGGCAGGAAATTGGAAAGCAACGTATATAACTCCTCTCTAAGCAAGGACAGAAAGCTGACTAAACACATTGCACAGAGCAACTAGTGCACAGAGGGAGACAGACTGAGACTTCGGTTAACAAACTCAATGTCTACAACAATGAGCAAAGTGTGAATTAAAGTGTATATTTTTAAAGTGGCTGCAAAGAAAAAGAAATGTTCCAACAAATATTGAAGTAAGGGCAGTGATTACTTGTACTTTAGATGAGGCAAGAAGAAACGTCATGTACACACAAGTGCTAAACTAAATGTTTTTAGATATCCACCTGTGCCCTGGATTTTACAACTTCCCAAAGGAAAATGCTTATGCAAATAATGAGCCTGATCCTTGGAGACACTAAGCCTGAGAAACTATCACAGCCCATTCACGAGGTTTATGTTTCCTTGTATACACACAGTCACTTTCCCTCCCCCTTCCTATTCTTCCTGTGTATGTGAACACAATGACCCCTACTTCTCTTTTCTCCTTAAACCTGTCATATGGACTAATGTACTCTTCTTTCTACAGAATTAAGTCACCAGCTTGGTCTTGGCACTTAATCTTTTTTTTTTTTTTTTTTTATCTTTTTTGGAACTGGGGGTCAAACCCAGGGCTTTGCGAATGCAAGGCAGACGCTTTGCCACTGAGCTACATCCCAGCCCTGATAAGCTAGCTTTTGATCATTAGGATGCATGACATCCACTAAACAGCCACTCCCCTCTTTCTGAAAATGAGATCATTCACATTTTGTACCAAAGCATCAAACCTGTTCCAATCCAACAGTCAGGAACTAATTCTTCATACAGAACATTTCTCTTCCAAGCTGGAGGAAACAAAGGAACACAGAGCTAAATGTTCCCATTACAGGGACAGCCCAAGGGGTGAGCAGGAATACTGGCACTCACCTCTTCAGCTCTGCGATGAGCAGCGCAGTACAAGGAACCCCCAGAGTCATCAAAGAGATGTTGTTGATGGCAGGCTTGACAAATGCCAGGCATGTTGTAACCACAGACAGGACACAGACCACCGCCTTGAATCTGCCCCTAAATCCATGGAAGCAAAACCAAATCCATTAGCAAGAGTTCTTGATCATTTTGTTTGATTAATGTTGGCCAGGTACAGCCACTGCTATTCATGCGAGCTAAAATGAACTTGTGTTCAAAGTACCCACGTGTGCAAGCCATTCACACTCACTGGATCAGCAATCCCATTTCTAGGAATTTATTCTTGGGAAATAATCAGAGCTTCTCAAAATTGTTAGCCATGACAATGGTAAAGCTAGAATCAACCTCAATCTCTGGGGGTGAGATATGGATAATCATTCTCCTGGTGTGAATTTCCTATAAATTTTCAGATGTTCTGCATCAGGGTTTGACAAATGTTCTCTGTAAAGGTTCAGATAGTATTTTTGATTTTACATGCCATGAGTTCTCAGCCACAACTATTCAACTCTGCTACAATAGAAGGTAAGTGTGTTAGTTTTGTGCCACTATGACCAAAATATCTGACAAGTACAAATAAAAGGAGGAAAAGTTTATTTGGGGCTTACAGTTTCAGAGGTTCAGTCCATGTTTGGCTAACTCCATAGCTCTAGACCCGGTGAGGCAGAACATTGTGGCAGAGGAAAACTAATCAGCCCATGACAGCCAAGAAACAGGGCGGTTGAAGTACCAGGAACAAAATATAAACCCCAAAGGCACACTCCAAGTGATCCACTTCCTCCAGCTACCCCCACCTCCCTTCAGTTACCACCCAGTAATCTATTCAAAACATTAAGCCATGAAATGCAATAATCCACTGATTAAGTTATGGCTCTCTTAGACTAATCCTTTCACCTCCTATATTAACACAGGAGGTTTTTTTCCATATCCAAACCATAAGTAAATTAATGGCCATTTCTGTGTGCCAATAAAATTTGACTTGCAAAAGGAAGGCCCATCTGGTCTACAGGACATAGCTCACCAACCTCTGTCCCACCAAGTGAACATATAGGACTTTTATAGAAAAAGCAGAGACTGTTATTAAACCATAAAGCTTCCTAGTTTACGATGAAAAAAAAAAGTCTACATAACTAGCACACAAAACTGAAAATTCTAAAAATATATGTATCTGCTGACTACCTGCCCATCTGGTAGGCACTAGAATTTGTCTTGACAGGCTCTTGACATGACAAATCTTGGAAAAGTCATTGATACTCTCCTCACACCCCTCAGCAGAGGTCATTCCAATGGAAAAGTGTCAGAAGTGGCGACGTGATCCTGCACATGCTGCTTCCTCTCCTGGGGACCCCATTTCCTGATCTATAAAGTGGAAATGCAGGTCCAGACAATCTCCAAGGCCTCATCTGTGACTTAAATTGAGGAGCACATGATTTTCCTGAAATTTCTGTTATTCCCCATTAGCAGAATTTGCTTTGGCCAAAAGCCTTAGAAGAGGTCATGGTTAGGAAATTAATTGGAATGAAATTCTATTATAAAGAAATCAAAGGGCATTGAACATTCAAAATACAAATTTATCTCTTAAATAGGAAAACTATTTATCATCAAGGCACAGGAAATCATTGATCAAGCTGCCAACTTTCTGACTGGAATGAACACGCCTTATAGCCCTGAACTTCTACCAGAGGAAAAAATACAGATTGGAAAAGATCCAGGCAGCAAATCCTCAGAAGAATCATGTTTTTCTCCTGGCCTTAGCTGGGTTCTTCTGCAACTGGATGAAAAGCTGCCTTCTGTAGCACCAGGGTCAGCCATCATGTGCCTGACCCTGGGGACACAAAACAGACTTGTTCACTGGGTTTGAGGTTCTGACATGTCATCCTATTTGGCCTTGTGGGTTTTCTTTTTTTCTTTCTTTCTTTTTTTTTTTTTTTGTTCTGCTCCATTCTTTCTCCTCTCCTTCTGGGATGCTCCTTACATGTATTTATTTACCTTCTCACCACATTGCCTGAATCCCTTACATTTTTCTACACATTTTCCACCTTTTTGTCTCTTTGGGTTTTTCTGAAATTTTTTCTTTACTTTTTTTTTAAATATTTTTTTGATTGGTTAAACACATAATCAGAAATTTTCAAAATGTATCAAGTCAATGTACCTAATGATTAGGACTCAGTTACAGGTAAGACTGGGGAATAGGGTAATTAAAAACATAGGTGTTAGACTGAGGTCGTGGCTCAGTGGTAGAGCACATTGTCTAACGTGTGAAGCACTGAGTTTGATTCTCAGCACCATATATAAATAAATAAAATAAAGATCTATATATAACTAATATATATGTATATTTTTTTTTTTAAAAAAAAGGCAAGGTGTTTCATTTGGGTGTTCGAATCCTGCCCTAATCACTTAGTAGCTGTGGAGCCTTTAGAAAGTAACAATTTTTCAAGTCTTTTTTTTTTTAGTTGCAGATGGACATAATATCTTTATTTTTATTTATTCATGTTTATGTGGTGCTGAGGATCGAACCCAGTGCCTCATACATGCTAAGCAAGTGCTCTACCACTGAGCTACAACTACAGCCCACAACTCTTCAAATCTTTCCCATGTAAAAACATGAAAGCACCAGTACCCATGGTATTCTTGTAAGCATGAAAGCACATAACAGTGCCTGGTACATGTTATGTATTAAGAAAACAACTATTACCATTCTCTTTATCATCATTTTGAGGACAAATACTGTTTAAAAAATATTATTCTTGTTGATAATATCACACTCTCAGGAAGAATCTGGCAGAGCCTGTGCTGCAATCCCCAGGGTCTCTGTATAATATTGCCAAATTGTTCAAAGGCTTGGGCTTGATGAAACATGTTTTTAAGGAGACTATCCACAGATATCACACATCAGGTCCAGAGAGTGTGGAGGAATGTTCTGGCCAATGAGGACATCCCGTGAACACACAATTCTGCAACCAGCAAAAGTAACAGAGGTCATGTGGCCAACAGAAAGCCAGATAGCCCAGCAGACCCAAGTTATCAGAGGCCCCTGGGACAACAGAAATATAGAAATTTCCAGAGAAGAGGGGCCTGACAGAGTGTTTTCTAAACTGTAAAACAGTATTTTGTCCTGTTTTCAGTTTTCCAGCCCATAGGATCTCACACTGGAACACAAGTTCAGGGAACCCATGGTACTCTTCTTCCTTTTTTCTCTAAACCAAAATCTGGCTACCCGGTGCCATTATCATAATATTATAATAACAAATATGTGACTAAAATCATTAGCTACCCTTAATTCAGTGGTTTTCAATCCTATCAAACCCTGTCATACTCCTTTTTTATATTAAAAATTTGGTAGTGTCCCTTTAGCTCTTCTGAAATAATATGGAATTTATGGATGATAAAACCTACCATCATTGTGACCACCAAATACAAGTCCACAAACTTCCCAAATGTCCCTTAAGAGAAGGAAATATTCCTGGTTAGGATCCACTACCTGTTAGGAATAGAGCATAACCTATTTATAATAGAAAGCCTTGATATTTACAGAAGTACAGCATTTGGCCCTAGAAGAGATCTCAGAAAAAAGTGCAACCCTGTCATTTCAAAATCAATGAGGTAAGGCCCAGAGAGTTTAAGATTCTGGCCCCAGGATATCTGGCAACTGAACTAGAAGGACAGGTAGATCTCAGCCTATTCCCTTGCTATACAATTCAGAAATGAAGTGGGTTATAAAGTGAGAGTTTTTCCTAGATTCTATGGAGGCAAATAATAAAAAAGCACATATCAAGATAAATTATTTTTGTTTTTTCTCAAAACAAAAATATCTAAAAATTATTAATAACCATTAACAGCTGAGTGTATATACTAAAGATGCTAAGCAAGATAAAAAAGCCTTTCTTTTAATCCATCAATCTTACTGACAAAATGAATGTTAATAATTTACCTACTATTCTAAACATGCTTATTTCCCAGACACTTATTCAGCCGTTTGTAATGGCTAATAAGTGTTCGTACTTATTGAGTTCTTATTCATATGAGGCACCCCTATACTATTCACATCATTTCATTTTCTCATTTATTTCTGATCCCACGAAGTAGCTAATTTTACTACCTCTACTTTACAGTGAGCAAAATAAGGTACCAGAGTTTTACAGGGAAAAATGGATTATGATTCAAAGCCATATCTGTCTATGTGATCCAAACTCATTTAGCCACGGTACTCTACTTCCTCTTCTCTAAAAATCTCACACTGGAACTACTTTTTTTTTTTCCCCCTCAGTACGGAATTGAATCTAGGGGCACTTTACCACTAAGCTACATCCCCAACCCTTTTATGCTTTTTCTTCTAAGACAGAATCTTGTTAAGTTGCCCAGGCTTGCCTCAAACTTGGGATCCTTCTGCCTCAGCCTCCCATGTAGCTGGATTTACATGCTTACACCATTACATCCAGCTGGAACTACTCTTTACATGTGTTAGGAATATTCCAGCAAAGTCTAGAAAAAAAACGAGGCAGGTAAATAAATATTAACTATCTAGTAAGTTAAGGCAACCAACCCAGGCAATCCTGGTCGACAGAAATCCTGCTTTTGACATGAATTCTTTTTCTGACCTAACACTTAATTCTACTGCAGAACATTTACCTTTCCATGGGCAAGGAAGCCCATGCAAAAAGGTCTGACCATCACTGGCAAAGTAAAGACAGACAAATTGAGTTGAAATCCTTATTTTTTTCCCTTAACATACACCATTTTTTCTTTGCTCATAAAAATTCTCCATGGCAATTCTCCATGGCATTTGTGCACATATCTCAAAAATCCTAGACCGAACTCTCTTCTCTGTTCACCACTGGCAGCATTAAGAGCTAATTTGAGTACTGGCCATGTCACTTAGTACTGTACAGAGTGCTCTTCAGGATCATCTCAAAGAACCCTGAGGTAAGTATTATTTATTACCTACAATTACAGATGAAAAAGCAGAGTCAAGACTAGATATATAGTTTGTAAGCAGTAAGGCTGGCATTCAAATCTGAATGGTACCCAGCCATGGACTCATACATATGTGGTACTCAGCATCTTAAAAGGACCCTCCCCATATGAGGACAGAGCAGTCATATCTTTACCTCTTCCCCAGAGAAATGCCACATCGTACTAGTGATAGAAAAATCCCACATGGCCACAGACATCTCTGCCTCGTAGTATGTTTTCATTATTAAAGTTAGGAAGCTTTAATTACCAATGCATTACCCCATTTTCTTTTCCTGTTCATAACAACATGCCTCTACTCCTACATCTAAGAAACAAAAAGAAACTTTTTTTATATAATTAACACAATTAAAGCTGTCACTTGGGTTTTGGGGGGGGGGGTTTGGGGAGAATTGGCGCAAGGAGCCCGGTGGAGGGAGTGTGTTCCGGGAAGTGTGTGTAGAGTGCCTGTGAGAGTTCGGGAATAAAGAGTTGCTGTTTGAACCTACAAGGCTTTGTGGCGGCTCGGTTATTTTGTGCCCAGACAGACTGCGGCATTCAGTTCCTCACTTGCGTCCCTAGACTTGAGGTGAATTCTGAAGGAAAAGTGTTTTTTTTTATATGAATTCTTTTACTGGCCTACCACTTAAATCTACTGCAGAAAGCACCAGGCTCCAGGAAAGGGCACTGTGACTGGCAAGGCACCTTGGGAGAGGGTAAGAAGGCCAAAAGGCAAATGGTTTGCTTTTCAGGCAATCACAAAGTTCCTGCCTATGAAAACACCTCCTGACCCTGCCTGCTGCTCACACCCACTCCCCTGCCCTCACCAGGTTTCTCCTAAAGCTGAACAAAGAAACCAAAGAACAAGGAACTGGAGATAGCTGAAATCAACATTTTAAAGCATACTTTCTGGGGCAGGAGCTGTAACTCAGTGGTTAAATAGATGCTCAGCATGTGCAAGGCATGTACATGCGTTCTATTCTTAGCACACACACACACATACATACATACATACACACACACACATACCAAAAAAAAAAAAAAACTTAAGCATCCTTTCTCTGCTAACTAGAAAGCCTCAGTAAGATAGAGACCACATTTAATTCAAGACCAGGACTTTCTCTCCTCCTCATTTTCTTTTGTTAAGTAAACTTCTTGAGGGTATTTCTATCTGTTAGATGATACTCAAAGATAACACTATGTAATTCAAGTCCTACTTCCCAGGATAAAGGCTGTACAGCTAATCCACTTAAAGTGTGTTTTCTCCCTACTTCATTTAAAAAGAAAATTTTAGTGTTAAAATTAACATGTGCTCCTTGTTTAAAAAAAAAATCCAAGCCAGTTCAAATTAAAGATAAAAGTGCAAATTGAAGCTCTTCTCTACCACAATGCTCAAGAATAGCCAATGGCAGGAGCACGGCATCTTCATCCTCCCAGACATGTTTGTGCACATAGAAAAACATACTCAAGAAGAATTTAACTCATTCATTCTAAAATTAGGATATCTGACACACAATTCTAGAATGTGCTCTTTGCAGCCAGTATTTCCATAGACACTCCTCCACCTCAGCCCACTGGAGCAGCCTCAGTCTTCAATCGCTGCATAGATCCTGCTCCTTTTCAGAGTTCCAGAAAAACTATAATGAATTATTTTGTTCTCCTGGCATAACCTTCCCTGCTTGCTTCATTAATCCATATTTTGTTTATCCATAGACTGCATGTATTTCAATAAACCACCACGTTCTGCAGAGTAATATGTGGGTGATGTGTTTGGGGGACATTTCTCATCTTTATTAGCCTGCCTCTCCTCTGCCTGCAGATGGTAACAAACCTCACACAACTCCTCAGCAGAGCTCTCTCTGACCAAACTCGAAGTCAGCACCCCAAGCACTGCTACATCCTTACCACCCTCGCTTTTTCAACACAGCCTTTCTCACGCTCTAACATGACATTATTTGTTTGTTGATTTATAGACTCCCAACTTCAGTACAAGCTCTTTATAAGCAGAAACCCTGTCATTTTGTTTACTGCTACCTCCCAGTACTTAGAAAAGTGCATGGTATAAAATAAGTGTTTAAATATATTCACTATTTATTATTAAATAATAAATATTTACTATTTATTATTATAAAGCCTTAATACAATGGATATTAAAATGCATCCCTTCGTGATATTCTTGGGTTTCCTGCTTGGAGATATGTGTGTGTGTGTGTGCATGCATGACTGTGTGTGTGTGTATGTGTGTGATCAAAACCCCCCCCAAAAAAAAATGCAATTTGAAAACCAGCTCTATAGCTCCAAGAATCAGATCATCAGCGTGGATTCTACTTTATATGTATAACACTGCTAGAGTTGGATTGCTTTCAAAGAAAAGTTCTAGTAGGAAATCACAGGTGTTTGAGCTACTATCCCCAAATTTCTCTCCCATTGAATGTCTTTCCACTGTTGCTTGTATCAGACAAGTATTAGATATTTGACTTTTTGTCTCTACCATTTTATAAATTCTTTCCCAAGTGTTATGAACTTGTCTTCTTTTATCTGTCAGTTTAATTGTACTGTCAGATCATAAAAATCAATGGACATTAAACAAATATATGATTTTTAGCACTAGGTTAAGCTCAATCATCAGCTATTTTTCTTGATGTGCACACACACTGTGCAAAGAGCAAAAGTGTTCAACATAAGCTTACCTGTCATTCCTAAAGATCTTTGGCAGATACCTTCGGGGGAACCACATGGCCAGAGCACACATCAGAACCCAAAGGATTGCAAGCTCATCGAGCATCTGACCCAGGAAACTTAGGGTTGCATGGAAATAGACAGATCCAATTCCTATAGCAAATTATAACAAACAAAAAAAAAAAGGTCACCACAGAAGAACAGACTACAAATTCAATTCACTGCCTAAGATAGCCCTTCCCTAACTGTTATCAGAATCACCAGATCTCTTAAGAAACTCACACCACCAACACATGCAGACTTCACTCAAGCCTAGCAAGAGGATTTCAAATACAGCCCAAATACCAGCACATCAGAACAGTAATAATTGCACAGTTAAGTACAATGTTTTCATCCACAGAGCCTTTGTGGGAACAGGCAGTAAATAAAAGTCAACATTGTTTTCACTGTTAAGAATTCCCAACCTGCCTAGGAGAGGAAATGGAAATTGCACAAGAATTTCACAAAACAATGAGGGACACAATGTCTAGTTTTTTTGTTTTTGTTTTTTGTTTTTCAATTTAAGTGCATTGGAAACCACAGTCTCACCAGAATTCAATTGTTTCACACAACTTTCTTCAGAGAATTGCACTGGCACAACATGAATGGCTAATTCACAAAGAAGTCTCAAACACAGCCAGGAGATAACAACGACAGCCAGCCTTGTTATCAAGCCTGCATTCGAGACTCCTGACTCTTACTTTTGCTGCCAAGCAAGTGAAAGAGTTTACTAAGACGTCACAGTGGCTTTGGTTTATAAAACACTGTGTTCAAAGGGGACAGGAAATGTGCAGAATCCCATTTCCTCCCTTTCAGTTCATGTTCCCACATGATCCACTTACCCACTACTACTAGGAGAGTCCATATTAAATAGATGCCACTGTTGAAGCATGTGGCATACTGACGAAACAAGCACATGCAGATGGGCGGTAAAATGAAAAACAAGACGTTGCTGATCTGGAGGAAAAAAAAAAATTGCAAAACAAAAAGATGTTTTTGTGCACAGATTAATTACAAAGTATTCTTACTTGTAATTATCTTTTTAAAGATAAGGTCTATACTAAATAATGATTTTTTTTTTCATACCAGAGATTGAACCTAGGGTCACTTAACCTCTGAGCCACATCCCCAGCCCATTTTTTTTTTTTTTTTTTTGAGACAGGCTCTCATAAGTTGCTTAGGGTTTCGCTAAATTCCTGAGGCTGGCTTTGAACTTGTAATCCTCCGGCCTTAGCCTTCCAAGTAGCTGGGATTACAGACAGGCATGTGCTACCACATCCAGCTGCTCCCAACAATCTTCTGCCAACGAGACCAGCCCTTTTTCCCAGGCTCACAAGACATCAGATCTCTAAGTTTCTCCTTAGTCACCCTTTTTCAGCTTTCTCGTCTTAAACATATTTTTAGTAACGATCAAATTTATAATTTTCTTTCCAACTTTCAAATGAGATCATTGTAGGGGCTGGTGATGTAGCTCAGTGGCAGAGTACCTGCCTAGTATGCATGAGGCCCTGGGTTCAATCCGGGCAATGAGGGGGGGGGGAGATAAACTGAGCATCAGTTCTTTAATTTAATAGTGTGTCTTATTGGACACAATATATTCCAAATATTATAGTTTGAATATGCAATCAGTATTAAAATATCATCAGCCAGGCTTAGCAGCACATGTCAACAATCCCAGCTACTCTGGTGGTTGAGGTAGGAGAAAGGATTTTAAGTTGAGACCATTGGCAATTTAGGGAGACACTGTCTCAAAAAAAATATTTTTAAATTAAAAATAAATAAATATAAATATTATAAATAAATATAAATATTATTGATGAGAATATTTACATTCTTTTATTCTTACTAAGGATTCAAACTCTATTGTACACTTTGCACATACAGCAACCCTCAGTTTGGGCTAGCCTCACTTCCTGTGATAATGGCCACATGTGGTCACAGACTGCCATATTGAAAAGCATAACTCTAGAACCTCACCTCTCATTTTTAATTTATTGGTTTTTTTTGTTTTGTTTTGTTTTTTGGTTTTGGGTGTTTTGGTGTTTTTTTTTTTTTGTTTTTTTTATCAGGAACTCACAGCCAGCTTTTATTTCAAGAATTTTTAAAATTGAAGCAAAATTCACATACCATAAAACTAACCATTTTAAAGTATTCAGTTCAGTGGAACTTGGCACATTCATATCGTCAGCCATTACCTCTACCTAATTCTAAAATGCATTTATTACCCAGAAAGAAATCCTGGGTTGCCACTCTCCATGCCCCTCTCCCAGAACCCCTGGCAACCACTAATCTGCTTTTGTTCTGTGGATTTACTTATTCTAGATATTTCAGATTTATGGAATTACACACTATATGACCTTTTGTGTCTGGATTCTTTCACTTAGCATGATGTTTTTAAGGCCAAAGTCATGAGAGCAGAGCCTCTGGAATAGGATTAGCACTCTTAGAAAAGAGGTGCCCAGGAGTTGCCCACCCCTTCCACCACATGAGGACTGCAGGAAGTCACATCCATCCTTTCCAGACAACAAATCTGTTAGTATCCTGATCTTGGACTTCCCAGCCTCTAGGACTGTGAGAAATAAATTTCTGTTGCTATAAATTACCCAGTTTAAGATATTTTGTGATAACAGCAAGAACAGACCCAGGCACTGAGTAATTCTATGTTCAATTGATTACGGAATTACAAAACTATTTCCTCCAGGAGGTGGGTTTTGTTTTTGTGTGCGTGGTTCTGTTGTGTTTTGCTTTGTTTTTTTACATTCCCACCAGCAATACACAAGGGCCTACCTAGCCTTGCCTAACACTTGTTATACTCTGGTTTTTGTTTTTAAACTAAGGCCATCCTGGAAGGTGAGCAGAGGTAGGAATACTCCATGACTGAAGCTCATCTAATTGCAGAATGAGGAGGGCCTTGCCTGGGACTCTGCCCACAGAAGTGCATACGGAGGTGAAGACAACAGCTGAGTCAAAATGAGCATTATTGATGGGGATGGAAAAGGAGGGTTCATGGAACAATATTTTAAGAAAAAAGAAGGTTTCAGCAATGGGCAGATGAAGTCTGGGAAGCCCAGGCTCAAAGGCTTTCAGAAGAAAGGAGTAGTCATCCATGTTGGATGATACAGGAAAGCCATTAGAGGACACCTCAAAAGAACCATGAGGGTGGGCTCCTAGCCTGAGCTGTAGGGGCAAGGCAGGCAGAGGGTGTTCCTGGGGGTGGAGAATCACAATGGTGCACAACTAAGTTAAATGTTTCAGCAAACCCCAGAACTCAGAAGCCAACACCTTCTGTGAATGACACAGTATTTAGAAAGGAAAGAAAGACAGAGTGGAAGAGAAATAAAACAAGCGAAGAGAAATACAAAATCCTTTGTCGGGGCAGGATGGGGGCAGGGCTACTGCCTACAGTTAAAATCTAGGACTGAGGGGTGGGTGTAGCTCAGTGGTCCAGCACTTGCCTGGCACAGACAAGGCCCGAGGTTGGATTCCCAACACTGAGACTTTCAGTCTTGGAAATAAGTCAGTTTTAATTTGCCAATAAGGAAGGAAGGAAGAATCAGGGCAAAGGTTGACATACTGTATACACAGTACATTTGCTTTCTTTGTTGCGATCATAATCTTTAACATTCAATGGAACCATTTAAAAGAGCAGAGATATTTGTGGGTTAAAATGAAGGGACTTCAAAGCCACCCCTTGCTTTAAAAGGGAATACAACTGAAGCCCAGAAAGGCTCCATGAGTGACCAAGGTCAGAGAGACAATCACCCAGAGCTGGGGCAGCCATCTGGCTCCTCCCTTTGCATCACCCTGACTTCCACCTTCAACCCACCCATCCACATTCTGAACTCCTAGCCTTCTCTTTTCAATTGATATCTTTTTTTTTTTTAACATGGTGTCATTTTTTAAACACCTTTATTTTGTTTATTTTTTATTTATTTTTATATGGTGCTGGGGATCAAACCCAGTGCCTCATGCATGCTAGGCAAGTGCTCTACCACTGAACCACAACCCCAGCCCTCAACGGATATCTTAACATTGCAAATTGCATCATACAATCTGCACATATGACCCATTACATGATTTAAAGCAAGGCTTTCTTTTGCTAAACATAGAAATAGAAGGAAGAAAAGGAGACAAGGGGAGAAAAAGATGGGGACAGAGAGAAAAAGATGGGAGCAGAAACAAAAAGGGAAAAGAAAACTGGAATTATTATACCATAGGTAACAATTTCTCCCTTCCTATGCATGAATGAGTTCTCCTTTTGAGAAAAAATATAAAAATAAAAAAATATGTTACAGACCAGAAGTCTTGTTTCTACTCTGCTCCCCAGAGGTAACCAATGTTCTATATTCATAGTCTTCAAGTCATTTTTTTGCATTTAAATGATATATATATCACTTATATATCATTTATTCTAACATTATCATTCTGCGACATTATTTTCTCATTCGACAATATGCTTTGCAAACCTTTCATCTTAGTAAATGCAGATTTTTTTTAAAGAGAGAGAGAGAGAGAGAGAGAGAGAGAATTTTTAATATTTATTTTTTTTTTAGTTTTCAGCAGACACAACATCTTTGTTTGTATGTGGTGCTGAGGATCGAACCCGGGCCGCAAGCATGCCAGGCGAGCGCACTACCGCTTGAGCCACATCCCCAGCCCCAGTAAATGCAGATTTGGCTCACTTATTCCAAGTCCTGCAGATGGCTACAGTTTATTTAGCCATTTTCCAGAGGAAGGATACCAACTTGCAGTCCCACCTACAATGTTGGAAAATATATTTTGACTTTAACCCCAGTATATCTTCATTGCTTCAATCGCCTTTGTTTCAAGTAAGGATAGATATCTACTGCCAACTTGTCGCCCAAATGACTCTACCAATTTATATTACCACCAGCAATTCATACATTAATCACTTTTAAATATATGTATATAGTATTCAAGAAGGCATGAAGTCATTTACTATATCTGCAGTATAATAAGACACTTCATAATTTTTTTCCTCCGGTACTAGGTATTGAACCCAGTGTCACTCTATCACTGAGTTACATCTCAGGTCCTTTTTATTTTTTATTTTGAGACAGGATCTCACAAAGTTGCTGAGGCTGGCCTAGAACTTGCGATCCTCCTGCCTTAGCCTCCTGAGTAAACTGGAATTAAAGGCATGCTCCATTGTCCTCAGCACTTTAACATCATTTTGGGGAGGTAGGTACTGGGGATTGAACTCAGAGGCACTTGACCACTGAGCCACATCCCTAACCCTCTTTTGTATTTTATTTAGAGACAGGGTCTCACTGAGTTGCTTAGTGCCTCATTTTTGCTGAGGCTGGCTTTGAACTCGTGATTCTCCTGCCTCAGGCGCCGGAGCCGCTGGGATTACAGGCATGCACTACTTTGCCCAGCTTTAACATCATTTTTAAATGCACATATTATAGCTCCATTCAGAGCACTAGTCTAATATATTGAAATCACACCAATGCTTCTGCAAAGCCCATCTACCAAGGCCTGCTGGCTGCCACTGTCCCTCTTGAAGACAGCAATGTTTGTAAAGGAAAAGCCCAAATTCAAGAGAGATTCTCCTCAAAACAAAAAGAGGAAGGAATGCTAAATGAAATGTAGAAAAGTAAATGAGTCATAGTTAAAAGAGACTCAGTGGCTCCATCTCTACTGAGAAATGAACTTTTCTTCAAAACTCTGCAGGTCACTGAAGCTGTAGAATATTTCGATCAGGGCACATTTTTAAAGCTTATTACTGGATTATCCTTTGGGGAACTGGTTTGTTTAATGCTTGCAGATTTTTTTTTAATTAAAGGAAAAGCACAACTTCAAAATGTATTAATTATTTCCTTTAAAAATTCCTCATTTTATGAATTCCAACATAACATGTGCTCCAAAATAATCTCAAGAACACACTGCAATCTCATCCTGAGACATCGAAATGTGCACTTTCCCAGAAAAAGGGTACATACTAGCAAAACCACAGGGTGGAAACTTTCTGAACAGTAGTTTCATAAACAGCTAAGGACTTTTTCCCTGCTTGAGTAAATTGTGCATCGTGATTGTATGTCGATCACTAACTCTCCATTCTACCATCCCACTCCTGCTTCTGGCGTGACCAACTGTCCTAGTTTGCCTGACACTGAAAGGGGTTCCCAGGGCATAGGACTTTCATTTTGAAAATCAGGAAAGTTTCAAACAAAACCCAGGATGAGTTTGGTCACCCAACTCAGAAGGCTTCTTGCAAAACCCTCTACCCCAGCCCACTAGTGCTAACCCCATACAGAGTGCTAACAACACCCTCAACAAACTGCACACACCACTGTTATGTTATGGCCCTCACTACCCAGATGACATTTTCCAGATCTGGTCTCTGTGACAGGCCCATATTAGTGTACCCATCTAAATGCTAAATAGTATCCAAATGCTTAGATAAACAGACAGGCAGATAGGTTCTACCCTACAGACGGTGGGTCATGGACTTGGGCATGTAAAGAAAGCATATACTTTGTTGAAGATTTTGGGGGACTGGAGAGATAGGTAAGAGATCATGGGCTGATTTTATGCATGAGCCTATATGCTGTGAGACTTTTTCAGCACCAGTAATTTCCTTCTGTTGCCTGAGTTTCTGCCCAAAAGAGTCTCCAAAGGCCAAGTCCAGTGGTTAAAAGACAGACTCCACCTTTCTCCAAAGTGGTTCATCTATGTGAGTGGGGCCTTAAAGCTTAAAACATAAAAAGAAACTCAAATGTGGAGGGCTGGGCTATGGTTCAGTGATAGAGCACTCGCCTAGCACATGTGAGGCACTGGGTTCGATCCTCAGCACATAAAAATGAAATAAAGATATTGTGGGGCTGGAGATGTGGCTCAAGCGGTAGCGCGCTTGCCTGGCATGCGTGCGGCCTGGGTTCTATCCTCAGCACCACATACAAAGATGTTATGTCTGCCGAGAACTAAAAAATAAATATTAAAAAAATTCTCTCTCTCTCTCTCTCTCTCTCTTTAAAAAAAAAAGATATTGTGTCCACCTACAACTAAAAATTAAATATTAAAAAATATCTGTATGTGGAAAAAAACAGTTCAAAGGTGAGTAAGTAAAATGCTATGAACGGAAATGATGTGTTCTTGGAAGAGATATTCGTTCTTGGCTGAAGCAAAGGATAATGAAAAGATCTAAGGCAATAGTCAAATACTGTTTGTGGAAGTTACATCAATGGAGTCTCTTTAGTGGGCCATTTAGCAACAATAATCAGTATTTAAAGTGAAAAGTGCATCCAGATGCAAATATGAGGATATTCACTGCATGACTCTTCAAAAACCAAAATGAAAACAATAAAACAAACAAACTGCTCTAAATATTCATTGATATGGGGTTGACTGGTTAAATGACTTATGGCCAATCCATTAAATGGGAAAATATACAGACATTGTAAGAGGAAGGCATCTCTATCTGAGTTGATATGCAACCATCCCCAAGACATATTTAGTGCAATAAGCAAGATGTAGAAGGTTTTGGATTGTGTAATCTTGATTGGGTTGAAAAAAAAAAGTTTTGAATGTTTGAGAATGCACTATACATACATATTTTACATAAACACACAAATACCTGTAGTTCTACATGCCTAAGAAATGTCTGGAAAGATACAGGAGAAAGGGAATTTTTTACTTTAGAGCTCTGTACTCCAGTTTTTGTTTTTTTTAACCATGCATTGTGTTATTACTTTTATAATAAACAACAATACCAAAAACTATTTTAAACGATTTTTTTTTCACATCATGAGTTTTATCTATGGAAAAGATGGTCCCAGTACAGGAGTTTTAAGTTAAAGAATAACTGAATAATAAATATCTATAGTATGACAAAAGGTACTTACAGTGGCATTTATACTTTAAGAGATCTCTCTAGGTAGATAGTTCATATGACCAAGTTCTAACTCCACCTCTTCCATTTTCTTGGCTCCATCAACCTACATAAGTTGTGTATGCCCTAATGCCCTCCTCTATCAAGTGCATATAAAAAGTAGCACCCACTGCCTAGAGTGAGTATAGAGTACATAGCAGAGCTTCAACACATGACAAATAACTCACAGTAGCCAGTAGTAACTGAACTTGTACGAGTGTCATGATACCCTTAAGACCTATTAAAAAGGTTCTAAATCCCTTTCCCAGTCTTCTCCTGATTTGATATCAATTCCTTTAACTTTTTCTCAAAATTGGTAATGATTAATTTCTTATAAAATAAATAATTAGACCTGTTTTCTTATTATTAGAATTAAAGGAGATGTTTATCAACAAGTTATTTATCAAACAAAATGTTTATCACAATATAAGAGTAAGATAAGCTCAGGTGTGTCCTGTGATAGCATCAGAAGATAAGTAGAGCCCTGGGAGCACAGAGGAAGAGAGTTTTTGCTAAATTCTTCAAATCTACATTCAATAGTCAGGTGATCAATTTCTTCTCTGAGAATAGAATATTCTCCACATTGCCAGAGCAAATTTTGTGGTTTATAAATATTCTAAAAAATAAGGTTGCCAGGTGTAGTGGTACTTGCCTGCAATCTCAATGACTCAGGAAGCTGAGGCAGGAGGACTGCAAGTTCAAAGCCAGCCTCAGCAACTTAGCAAGACCCTAAGCAACTTCGTGAGACCCTGTCTCAAAATAAAAAATAAAAAGGGCTAGAGATTTGTCTCAGTGGTTAAGTTCCCCAGTACCAAAAATAAAATAAAATAAATAGTAGGTCTATCGTATGTATCTGCTGGCCTAATCAGCCACATACACTGTATTTGAACATCAAATGGTTCATTTCTTTAAAAAAAGCCTTCAAGGGCTGGGGTTGTGGCTCAGTGGCAGAGTGCTTGCCTAGCATGTGTGAGGCACTGGGTTCGATTCTCAGCACCATGTTTCAATAAATAAAATAAAGGTCCATTGACAACTAAAAAAAAATATTTTAAAAAAAAAAGAAAAGAAAAGCTTTTGACACTCACTATGTGATAACAGCTCTAACAGGAGTAGGTTAAAAGTAAAGACAAGATGTCCTCTCATCCAGTAGTCTTGGGCTGGGTTGTTCAAGATGGGCTCAGCACACTTATGCATTAACTTTTTTTGGCCTAAATAACCAGGCTTGACACTCTCTGAAGACCTCAGACTCCACAGATAATTACCATGCAGGATGTGTAAAAACCTATTATCCATCTGTCATTTCTTCCTTAATCCTGGTGAAATCCTTAGTATTTCCCAGTATTTTTCACTTAAAATTGGAGATATCAGTTACTACTGGTGTTTTTTCTTGTTGAAAATGTCCAGACCTACTCCAGCCCATCCTCTGTGAGCACCTGTATATACCTGATAGCATGCTCCACCCGGTTTTATAATAGGGATAATGTGGCTTCTTCCACTAACTGCATTTTTTCATGGTATCTCTGAACAACAGAGGGCCTAGTTTCCTTGAGCAACTCACCTGGTCATATAAATAGAAGGGGGCTGGGTACCATGCATGCCTGTAACACCAGCTACTTGGGAGGCTAAGGCAGGACAACTGCAAGTTTCAGGCCAGTCTGGACAACTTAGGCAGACCTTGTCTCAAAAGAACTTTTTGCTCAATGGTAGAGTGACCCTGGGTTCAATCCAAAGAACTGGAAGGAGGAAGAGTTGGTGGTGGAGGAGGAAGAGATGAAGGAGATGGAGGAGGAGGAGGAGGAGGAGGAGAAGATGGAGGAGATGGAGGAAATGGAGAAGATGGAGGAGATGGAGGAGGAGGAGGAGAAGATGGAGGAGATGGAGGAAGAGGAGGAAGAGGAAGAAGAGGAGGAGGAGGAGGAGGAGGAGGAGGAAGAGTGCTGGTGTGGAAGGCTGCCATGAATTTCAGTACTGAAGGGAGAGTCAAGACTTCTGGATTGTGACCCTAGACATACCACAATGTGGGGATGACAGCTCTCTCAAGAGCCTGTTTTTCTGGTCTTAGGAATAAAAAGACAGGGACTAGAGAATTGTCCAGGCAATAAGCACCTGACTCCTGCCAAGGACATTTTCTATGGCAAATCCAAGGGGAAAAATCCTAAATAACAACCTCAAATTCACAATGACTCAAATCCACAGTTCCTGTTTTTTTGTGTTGGGGCAGTGAAAAGATAAGCCACAGAAATGACCGAGCAAAGTCCTACATTTGGTACCAGAATCATGAGTTACAGGGACAGAGAAAAACAGAGGCATTTCCTCTTCCAGAGACAACTTTTCACTCCCACAACGACTGAAATCCCGGGATTCTGCATTGGAGAAGTTTCTGTTTGCCCCTATCTAGGGACCCAGGCAAGTCCAGAAAATCCGCATGCTATCATTTCCAAACTTCTCTTTGACACCTAGACTTAAGAACCGGAAAAAGCACAGGCCTGAGGGAGATGAATTTGGAGCTGGCACAAGAGTAGGAATATTAAAGGGAAGAAAAAAGAACTTGTAGTAATTAACCTGATTCTGGACAAAAATAAAGTCGACCATGATTGCCATATTCTTGGGGACGGGACAACTCAGCGTGGTGGGAGAGTCCAGCCCCTAAGACCTGCAGGGGACTTCCCCTTTCCCAGTGCTCCGAAAGCAGGTATTCAGGGCAAAAACGCACAATGCGACCCAAGTGCGTCACGCCACAGAGATCCTAGGGGAGGAAGGGAGTTTCCCAGGGGATTCACCGCCCCCAACTGACCCAAACTGGGAGAATGGACGGACAAGGACTCCAGGCTCCGGGACGTATGGAGACCAAACAAGACAATAGAGCCATCAGAAGGAAATGACAGAAGGAGGAGGAGGAGGAGGAGGATCCCAGATGTCGAGATTAGGGACAGAAGAGGAGTACAGACCAAGAACTGGAAGGAGCGCTCAAAGGAGGGGGCGTGGATCAACTCTGGCCCTGGAACGAGAATGGCTCCTATACACACAGCGAACGTCCAGCTTCCAGACGCTGCGGCGCATGGGGACAGCCCCCTCCCGCCGGCCCTCCTGCCATCCCCTCTCCCGCGACCCGCACCGTATTGTAGAACTCGGCGATGGCAGGCACGATGGTGTAGTTGTCCTCGCACCAGTCCACCTCCGAGCTACCAGCCCGCAGCTGGTCCCACCAGTGCGGGGCGCCCATGGCCGCTCTGGGGCATTGGAGCAGCTGCTCCTGTAGCCGAGAATAGCCCAGATCTGCTGTCGGAGGCAAACTGCCGCGGCCGCGGCTTTATGCAGTACCCAGCACCTCCGGATGTGGCGCCTCCCCCGCCGGCCTCCAGGCGCTCGGCTCCGCCCGCTGGACCAGACCCTCTCACAGACCCCTCCCCCGGCTCCGCCCTCTGGGGAGGAGCCCTCGGGCGCTCGACAGTCACGCCCACTAGGGGCGGGGTCCACGTGGAAGGAGGGGCCTAGGAGGGGTGAGCAAAGGCAGCGACCTACTTCCTGCAGACACCTGCCGGCTCCAGTGCTCACCTCTGGTGGTCAAGGACTTAGTTGTCCGTCCCTTGCGCATCCTGGCTCAGACTCACAGGCGCCCCTGTGTTTTGCAAAAGAACGCCAAAGTCCTCCCTGGCAAAAATTAAAATGAGAAACACAGGATGACCCAGACCCCTTTGAACTCTAAGGGAGTTTGCACCGATTTGGCTTGGTCCTGCGTGAGACTGCAGTGCTATCGCCTAAGAATTGCCCTTGGTCTCCCTGAAACCCTAGCGACTTGCTACAGTCGCTGGGACAGGAAGACCTTCCAGGCTTCAGGAAGGCTTAACGACCGTCCCACGCAGCCTGGGCTGCCCATTCCCCAGTGGAGAACGTCTGCAATTTCCATTTTGTTCCTATCCTTGATCTCTAAGGCTCCAGCGTTAGACTTTGATCCATTTTGTCCCATCCTCGCAGAAGTCTGACACCTATAAAAACTTAAATTGAGCAACAAATATACCACTTAATAGTAACTATAAAAATGACAATTTTATTTTTAGAGGCCTATTCTTTTGAGAAAGGTAATAGATGAATGATTAGAGCAATTGAAAATATTTTTTTAAAGAGAGAGTGAGAGAGGAGAGAGAGAGAGAGAGAGAGAGAGAGAATTTTTAATATTTTATTTTTTAGTTCTCAGCGGACACAACATCTTTGTTGGTATGTGGTGCTGAGGATCGAACCGGGCGAGCGCGCTACCACTTGAGCCACATCCCCAGCCCAATTGAAAATATTTTTAAATTCATTGTGAAAATGGCATAAACTTGGCTGCAAAAGTTACTTCTAAATGTTCAACTGAACAAAATATTATATAACTTATGTGTAATATTTAAGAAGTGCATCCATGAAAGTATAATCTAGGACTAGGTTGTCATTTTATTTTGAGGAAGCACTGTAATTTCCAATTATCAATGGTGGAAAATAGATGTCCTACAAATGGGACAATTTATATTGTATAGTAATGTGCAGTGTACTCCCTGAATATTGTGGGCAGCAGAAATGACACCTGCCCTCATTATTTTCTGTACATCAAAATTAATCTTTGCCCGCCTCAACCCTGCCTTGAGATTTAAGAGACTAATCTCTAACGGCCAAGTAAACATGGCTTTGTTTTCCCTCTAGTTTCATGTTGGACTTGCCCAATGGAAGGCACTGCCAGAAATGAAAGAGGAGGTCATGGTATTTATTCTCCATAAGCCTGTGTAACAGGCTGCAGATGGGCTAAGGCCAAATCTCTATCCAGAGCCACAACTTCTGCTGCTTGGCATTCGCTTTGTAAAAGTTCCTTCTTTCATTCCCTTGAAACACCCCTTGTATGCCATTATTTTTCTGCTGAGGCCCTGGCTAGTACACTGACTTTGAGAAATAGTCTCAAGCCAGATATATAAGTAAACAATATTTTGTGTGCTATGCTGTAACCAAAAGTACAATGGATGCATAGATGGATATTTCTACTTGTCTACTCATGTTCCATTTTCTTTTTCTTCCTTATGTGGAATGTACTGCACTGCTTCCTGCTAAACTCCAATATGTTGCTATTTGTTGACAAGTTGTAACCTGTGTTTTCGTGTTTTTTCTAAAGAGTTCTTGTACTCATTATTGTGCACTCATCAAAAGCAGATGAGATTGTGGAACAGATTCTTTGAAGATTGTAATAAAGTGTCATATAAATAATTATGACCATAATATATAGTATTTATTTGTATTCTAGAAATACACAGAAAAATGTGATATGATTTGAATGAATATTTTGTGGCTCATTAGATTTTTTTTTAACTTCATCTTGCTGCAGATGTCAAGAAAACATATTCAAGCACTAATCCCAGAAGAAATTGAGAGTCTGTTGGATGAATGTTCTGAAGACAAGAATATTGAAGCAGCTGGCATAATTATCCCACCAGACATAAAAAATATAACGGATAATGGTAAAACCGACGACAAATCCAATGACTCAATAGTGAAAGATGTTTCAGGTCCTCTGGAATTACATACTGAAACATCTAACCAAAATGCAGAAATAGAAAGTATGAATGAGAGGGAAGATGTTGATGTTTTCACTACTGATATTCCTATCTATTCTCAGGGGCGGGGTGGGGGGCAGAAAACAAGGCAGACATCACCAGATAAGAAGCTAGAAGTTTATGATTCCATAACTATTTGAAGAGCAACAACTCCAAAATACTCTAGAGATATTCAAGAAAACATTTTTGCTGAGGGCTTGAGAAAAATGGGCATTACCTGCTATATTCAAATCCAGTGGAGATATATATATATATGTTATAGGTGGACACAATATCTTTTTATTTTATATTTATGTGGTGCTGAGGATCGAACCCAGTGCCTCACGCATGGAAGGCGAGCGCTCTACCTCTGAGTCACAACCCCAGCCCAGTGGAGATTTTTAAAGAAATATTGACACCTGAAACATATATCATATTGTAAAAGAAACTATGTTTTTTCTGAAGAAAGTAAGAATACATCTGAGTACTCAGTGTAGATGAGTTAAAAACATTTTTTTGGAATTCTTACATTTCCAGGTTATCATAAACTACCTTCCAGAAGAAACTAAAAGTCAAATGATGAAGATTTGGATATGTCATCAAAAATGCAATGTCCAGAAATAATTTTCAGGAGCTAAAAATATCATACATTTTTATAGCGATAATGAATACCAAGAGGCCATTGAAGCATGGCACAGTGGCACATGCCTGTAATCCTGGCAACTCGAGGCCAGTCTCAACAATTTAGCAAGGCCCTAAGCAACCTAGAGAAATCTTATCTCAAAATAAAAAATAAAAAAGGGCTGGGGACTTAGCTCAGTGGTAAAGCGCTCCTGGATTCAATCCCCAGTACTAAAAAAGAGAGAGAGAGATTATTGAAGATAAAGTTTTTAAAAGTCATTGTCTAATAAATATGATTCAAAAGTCAGACATGAATTTGGCATATTTGAAGAATGTGTGACAATATATGAAGTGATTTTGATTATCAGCTATTATAGCCACAATCCACTGAAACAATTTATAAGCAGGAAAGTCATAAAATTTGGTTATAAATTCTGGGCAATGTGCAGAGTTATTGCTATGACTCTAACTTGTTTTGTGGAGAAAGTACTCAAGAAGGATCCAACAATGATCTTTAGCTGGGCAGCAATGCTTGAAGTGGTAGAGAATTCACAATCTCACACTGCTTTCTTCAACAGTCTATTCACGGTTATAATTTACTTGTCAGTAAACCTTTGAAATATTGGATTCAAAGCTATAGGTATACTGAGGAAAAAATGGACTAAAAAAATGTCCTCTGAAACTGACAACATGGATGTAAAAGCAAACGAGATTCCTATGATTGCAGGTTTGATACAAATAATGAAATTCTCATTGTAAAATGGTTAAATAGTAAATGTGTTGGAATGAATGATGAGACAGTGGAATCACTTGGCAAAGTTCAACAATAGAAAAAAGAGTAAGGTCAATGTGTCTCAACCAAAAATAATGGGTACCCAAAACAACTCGGTGGTGTAGAGAAACAAAATACTTTGGTTTTCAAATATCCCACTTCCATTAGAGTAAAATTTGGTATTGGCCTTTGTTCATAATTGTTATGTGTATCATAAATGCATGGATTATTCACAGACTTGTGAACAAAAACAAAAATCTCATAAATTTGCTGGAAAGAGACATTTGTTTAGCATTCCGAAAACAATGCAGTAAGGACCCATCGGGAGGAAGAACACTTAGTACTCCCAGACTGTCAGCTGTCCCAGATACTATAAAATTTTGTTTTCAGTACTAGGGATTGAACCAAGGGGTGCTCTACCACCAACCCACACTCCCTAGCTCCTTTTTGTGAGACAGGGTCTCGCTAAGTTGCCTAGGCTAATATTATCTGCCTCAGATAAGAGGCCATATTCTTAAACAATGATGATAATGTAAAATCAAGCCATATCATGGGAAAATTGCTATCACGACATGACAACATACTGTCTAAAATCTAATGTAACCTTTTATTTGAAGGTTTTGCTCCTTCTCACCAAAAATAATTGTTGAACGGGTCAAAAAAGTCACTTTTCAATATGTCCAAATGCATTCTATTGTCATATACAACTGACTAGAACAAATTTTAAAAAAAATAGAAGGAAGACCAATAGGAAAGAAGGAGATTAAGAGGAGAGAGGAGAGAGAAAGGGGAGGTACTGGGGGGATTTAAATTGATCAAATTATACTGCTTTATTGTGTGCACATATGAATATACTATAACAAATCCCACTGTTATGTATAATCAGAATGTGCCCAATAAAAAGGAAAACAATTTAAGTTAGAAAAAAAAGAAAATCACTTTTTGTACATTATGTAATGTGTGCCCAGTGTCCTATTTATAGGATAGCTTGTATGTGTGTAAAAAAGAATACGTTGTCCCAGCATCTCATTTATAGGAATACTTGTAATTTTTCTGATAATAAAGGATATATAAGTTGCAGATTTCCAACCTATTTTAATGCATCGTGCTATTAAAATATTTGAAGAATTGAACACTTGAGACTTGAGACTTAATAGGTCTTTGGTTTGGATACTTAGAGTCAAACTTCAGTCACAGAGGATACAGTGTGGACAGGCATGAGGCCTCTAGCATAAACTAGATGCAATGGATAATGATTGATATGTGTGTGTGTGTATGTGTGTGTGTGTGTGTGTGTGTGTGTGTGTATTTCCATGTACATGGGGAATCTTCACAAGAGAGTGATGTTTGAAGAAATGACTAAAGCATGATGCATCTATACTTTTTAAACAAAGAACAATAACTTTGTGAAGGAATGATAAGACGGATATATTTCTGGATGAGAGAAGTAAATTCTAGGGTTATTATGGGGGTGAGAGGATGTAGAATCTAATGGAAGAAGGGCTACTCAAAGAGTTTGTTTATTCAGGTTTACTGAAACCCAAGCACCAGTCTTTGGTGACCAAGACTATTTTTCAGCCTTGGTATGTGAAAGACAGCCTTTCCAAAAAAATCTATCTATCTATCTATCTATCTATCTATCTATTTATTTATTTAATTTCTGTGATGCAGGGGATCAAACGCAGAGCCTCATGCAGGCTAGGCAAGCACTTTATCACTGAGCTATTTCCCAGCCCATCACCCAAACAATCTGTATGCTAGCTGCATGTAGGGAAAGACAGGCCTAATGGCCCTTTCTGAAGTTACTGTTCTTCAAGTGATTTCAGTGTGAAATAACCATATATATATATATATATATATATATCCATGTGCTGATCCAAATTCATGGGACAACCAGTATAGAGAATGGCCCTTGCAAGAAAGTGAGAATGCCCATATATTCTACTTCTTGTACATAGTATATAACAATGTTTATTTGGTCTGAGTAAATATCTGATGGTAAATATCTAGTTCAACTTGTTCCACAAATGGAAATTATCAAGTCACAAAGTCATTGGGGAAAAAAATGCAAGCACCTGAGTAAATGAAGCAAGACATGCCTGATTGAGGATGAAATTTTCTGTATTTTCCTGTTTGGGGTTTTACACCGTGGTCTTGCTTGACTGTTTAGATTAATGATTTCTAAGGCCAGACCATCAGGATCTGCATCACTTAAGAACTTTAAAAATTTTCAATCATCCAGTACTTACCTTAGACCTACTAAATCATAAACTGGGGTGGAGTTCACAATCTGATTTAATAAGCTCTCAGGTGATTCTGACTCTTGTTTAAGTCTGAGAACTATTGTGTGAAGAGGCACAATTTCATGATACACTGTACGGTTTGCTTCCTCAGAACTTCAAATCCAAGTCAAGACTGTTGCTTGATGATGGGAGGATGAATTACATGTCCAAAATTACTGATAAGGGCCAGGTGTGCTGGCACACACCTATAATCCCAGAGACCTGGAGGTTGAGGCAGGAGGATTGCAAGTTTGAAGCCAAGGAATGGAGAAAGAAGGAACCCAGAGAGAAAGTCATCTTTTTCATCTTTTATCCCTAGGGGCTCAGAGTCTGACCCCACCCCTTCAACTAGGAGGGAAATAATAAAATATTGAGGGTGTGTTTCTTCATTTTTTAAAATCTGAGTCTCCAGGCTAAGAATTGAAGGAGAGGCTGGAGTTATAGCTCAGTAGTAAAATGTGTACTCGGCATACAGAAAGCCCTGGGTTCCATCACCAACCCCAAAAAGAAAAAAATTCAAGGAGAGAACTGTGGGAAGCAGGACATTTCCAGGGAAACCCACTGCAGCCACAACAGGAAAGTGCCCATGTTTACTGGGTCAGGTCCCCTCTACTTGTTTACCGACAGGTCCTCAGGCACCATTTTTCTGCCGTTGTCAATAGGCCTCTATTCAGAAATGTCTCATTTTTTCTAATCTGCACAGGAAAAACCACAATGTCAGGACTGGTGTATAATAAATGTAATTAGATTCTAATGGGAAACCTGAAGCTTTGCCTATGCCTAATGGGCATGGGATTTGTTTCTGTGTATTTTTCTGCTGTTTCTAGATACAGAAGGCATTATTTTGTCAACTAACATAGCTTGCAAATGTGTAACAAGCAATTTCTGAGAATCTGTTTTGTGCATGTCTCCATCATAAATACTAAACATAAAGACCAACCAAATATTGTTCTCTGCCTTGAGGGGCTTAGTCTAATAGAGACACACAAAAAACAAACCATTAGAATATAACATGATTACTAAAATGGAGGTGTATAATACATACAATGTGGAAGCAGAGGGCTGGGGACCAAGTCATGGGAGGCTCAGCAGAGGACTTAGTCTGGGAGCTGAGATTTAGAAGATGAATGGAATTCTAACAGGCCAGAGCTCTGGGAAAGGTGGGGGGAATTCTACAGAAGGAACAGCATGTGCAAAAGGACAGAAATGTGAGAAAGCACATACATTCAGGAAACTTCATGCAGAAGGCTCACCTGGAAGATAACAAACGATATAAAAAGAATAAGTCATTAAGCCAGGTATCTTGGCACCTTCCTGTAATCCCAGTGATTCAGGATGCTGAAGCAGGAGGATCGAAAGTTGGAGGCCAGCCTCAGCAACTTTGAGAGCACCTGCCTCAAAGTAAAAAAGGGCTAGGGTGTAGTTCAGTGTCAAAGCACCTCTGGGTTTAATACCCAGTGCGAGCGCGCGCGCACACACACACACACACACAGTTAGTCATTAAGAACCCCTTGATGCTGGGAGGATGAATTACATGCCCAAAATTATGATAAGAGCCAGGTGTGTGGCACACACCTGTAATCCCAGTGACCCTGGGAGGTTGAGGCAGGAGGATTGCAAGTTTGAAGCCAGCCTCAGCAATTTAGCAAGGCTCTAAGCAACTTAGTGAGACTCTGTCTCAAAATAAAAAATAATATGGGGATGGCTCAGTGGTAAAGTGCCTCTGGGTTCAATACAAAAAAAGAAAACCAACAATAAAAGAACCCTACTGATATGGTCTTTCAGTAATCCCAGGTGAAGGATAATAATGGGCATCTAAAGCACTCATTCATTCATTTACATATAATTATTGAATACTTGCAGTATGCCAGACAGTTTTCTAGATGCCAAGGATAAAATGTTGAACAAAACAGATACTGTCTTGCCCTCAAAGAACTTGCAGTCTAGGGGGAAATTCAGAAATTAAAAGCACAAATAAGTACGATTGTACCACGTGTCCTGAAGGAAAAGTACCATGACAGCTGAGAGCCCTAGACGTGACTCTCATCTGAGGATATCAGGGAAAACTTTCTGAGGAAGGATATTCTAAGCCAAGAGAAGTGAAGTTTAAGGCAGAAGTAAAGGGACTTGAAATAAGAGATGCAACTGAGATACAAAGCAGGAGTTGTGACATATTGTACTATTGATTCCAGATATTTGAGCCCATTTTCCCTGCCTATTGGCATAGAACTTGGCCTCATCATTTGCTATGGCCAGTGGAATGTACATGGAATTGATTCATATCATGATAGAGGAAGCTTTGAAAACTACCTCCAGCTTTGCCATTCCTTTTTTCCTCTGTCATATCTCAAATTGGATGTTCTTTTGCCTGGACCCTAAAATGAGGAAAACCTATGAAACAGATCAGAGGTCTGGTCGACTCACAGCTGACATATGACATGAACAAAAAAATAACAATTTATATTTTAAAACACTGAGATCAGGGGGCCTTATTTCTCACCCCAGCATGACTTAACAATGGCTGACAAATACAGGAGAATTAATAAAGCTACTAATTAAAAGGTAGAACATGAAAGAGTGGAAAAAAATAGAAGACAACTTCAAATAGTCTAGCCTGAGTTGTCAAAAAATAGGTTACCACTAGGCATGGTGGCCCACGCCTGTAAACCCAGTGGTTCAGGAGGCTGAGGCAGAAGGATTACAAGTTCAAAACCAGCCTCAGCAAAAACGAGGCACTTAGCAACTCAGTGAGACCCTGACTCTAAATAAAGTACAAAGTAGGGCTGGGGATGTGACTCAGTCCACGCCTCTAAGTTCAATCCCTGATACCCCCTGCCCAAAAAAAAAAAAAAGTTACCAAACCCAAAGGGAAGATAGGGAAAACAGTGGTTTAAGTTAGATTTGTTGATTTCCAAGCATAGAATGAATATTTGAGAAGAGAAATTCTCTTGGAAACTAAAAAGATAAGTTAGGAGAATAAAGACAGGCGAGAATTAAAGAGATTGTGAATCATGAGGACCAATGAGATACTTGAAAGCAATAGTAGGAAAGGAAAAGGGAGCTGGGGACAGCTGGCATCTCTTTGGGCATGTTGACATCTGCAGAGGCCTGGGCTACAAGGAGGCCCAGGTTCTGGCTAATGAGAAGCAGAGAGATGAGCCAGTAGGCACAGCTAAGAAACAAAGAGTGCAGCAACCCCAGCAGGCTTGCGAAAAACAACAACAAAAACTAAATCACATCAAAATTCAATCTCCTGCTACCATTTATAGAAGCAGAATCATCTGAGTATCTTGTTCAATGTCAAAAATTCAGATTCTGATTCAGTAGCTCTTGAGTGGGGTCCAAAATTATGTGTTTCTATCAAATTCCCAGGTGATGTGGATGTTGGAATATATTTTAGTAACAAGACTATAGGGAGCAGAAGCAAAGAGAATGTGTGGATACAAACAATAAAATCCAGTTATTTATAACAATAAATATTTATTCTTAAAACAAAAGATAGGGAAGAAACCTATGGAAGAGACTTGAGAGACATAACAACCAAAAGCAATGTATAGGCCTAATTTACATCCTGAATCAGAGTACTTGAAAACATATTTTAGGATGGGCATGGTGGTACATACCTGTAGTCCCAGAGACTTGGTAGGCTGAGGCAGGAGGATTGCAAGTTCAAGGCCAGCCTCAGTTCCTTATTGAGGCCCTATGCAACTTAGTGAGACCCTGTCTCAAAAATAAATAAACAAATAAACAATAAATAAATAAATAAATAGGTCTGGAGATGTGGTTCAATGATTAAGCATCCCTGGGTTCAATCCCTGATACCACAAATTTTTAAAAATTTTAAAATACATTTTAGGACAATTGCAGAGATGTAAGCAATAGATATTTGATGAAATTTTAGAGTTCTTGTGTAAGTGGGGAGTGATGCGATGATAGTATTACAGCTGTTTTAAAAGGTAAGGCTTCAGGGCTAGGGCTGTAGCTCAGTGGTAGAGCGCTTGCCTAGCATGCGTGAAGCACTGGGATCCATCCTCAGCACCACATAAAAATAAACAAATAAAATGAAGTCATTCTGTCCATCTACAACTACAAAAAAAGATTTTTTTTTTTTAAGGTGAGGCTTCAGAAATCTGTGGTGGCACAAGCCTATCATTACAGCCACTCAAGATGCTGAGGCAAGAGGATAGAAAGTTCTAGGCCTTACATTTCATGAGACCCTATCTCAAAAAGGGCTGAGGATATAGCTCAGTGGTAAAGTGCCACTGGGTTCAGTCCCCAGTAGTAGGATGGGAAGGGTGGCTTCCAAGTGCTACATATTATATCTATGATTCCATTTTTTACGGCTTCTGGAAAAGGTAAAATGATAGAAATAAAAAACAGATCTGTGTCCCACAGATGGGAGAATGTGTTCATTTGAAGCAATGGACATGGGGGGCCTTCAGGAGAAGACAGAATTTTATTTTTTAATCTTGATTGTAATGATACATGACTGAGTCTATAAAATCTCAGGACTATATCTAAAGGGGTAAATTTTACTGTATATAAATTCTACCTCAATAAACCTGACCCAAACCAAAAGTAAACAACAACAAAAAAAGAGAGTTGTTATTCAGCGATACACACTGAAATGTTTACGGATAAAACATAGTATAGAGATTTCTATTGAAATAATAAGGAATGGTTGTTGGTTTGGGAATATGAATGGAGCAACACTGGCCCCAAATGAATAATTGTTGAAACTGGGTGGTAGACACATTAAACTAGTCTACTTCATACATCTTTTCAAACTTCCATAATAAATGTTAAGGAAAAAAGAAGCAGCAAGGGGCTTAATGAAGTAGGTGGTCCCAAAAAACACATATAGTCAAGAGTAACAAGAATTCAAGGTAGTGAGTGAGTGCCAAAGGCTTATCTTTTAGCAGCAGTAACCCTCAAACAATTCTGGTCCAACTTGTACTTGTTACCTTTCTGCTTCATTCCAGAGAGCAATCCTGAAAAACCAGAGCTGCAAAGAGCAAACACCCCTGAGAATGTGCCACCCACTCTACAGCAAAAGGCCCTGGAACCTGGGAAGCTTTAATAAACAAGGTGGTTATCAGCAGCCTGGGTGGGGTCCAGGTGGCTCAGTAACCACAGACTCTCTGGAACCAGGACACTAGAAAGGCTAGGGATAGGTTAGTGTGGCACCATCTACAATCCAGGGAGTCTCCTGTGGTTGGGCTGTAAGGGGTTTGGCACCATCACATCAGAGACTGTCATACCTCCTGGTCCCAGCAGGGCTGCATCACAGTGGCCTACAAACATCTTGCTTCCTTCACCCTGCCTTCTCCTCAGCCGTTCAAAGACCAAGAAATACCTCAGGGAAATGGAGGGGGCCATGAACAAGGACATGAAGAGGAATGAGGGCAAATTGAGGTAAAACATGACTAAGGGGCCAATGACATTTATTTGGAAGAAAAAAAAAGGTATACAGATTGGGTAGGAGCTTGAAGAAGGGCTATGGGACGTCCCTTAGGTATAGGAGAGTTCTGAGCAAATTTGAGCTCAAAGAAAAATAACTTGAGTAGAAACAGATTTAAAATGTGAAAAAAAAAAGAGGGGTAGTTAATGAAACTCAGTCCTAAAGAAGATGGGAACAGATGGATTTAAATTTTTTTTTCAATTTGCCCAGAGAGAAGAGATGACATGTAATGAATGTTCTGTCCATTCTGGCATTCCCCATCCCCACCCTTTTCTGAAATCAGCTCCTTCTTCAATGGGAACTGCCCACCTCCCACCTTCCTTGAACCCCTAACCACATCCAGATGGCTACCATAGAAACAATCATGTAATTCACTGTGATCCAACTCAAGCTAGAATCATTGGTTCAGGAGTGGGTCCTGACCCAAGCTGGCTAATCACAATGCACTCAGCGGAAATTGGAAACAATTGAGCTCTTCCAGTTCCATCCAGTTGTATAATGAAATGGAGATGTGAACCTGGGAGCTATAGGTGGTCTGTTCTACAGATGAAATGGAGTAGACAGAACTGATGAAGAAGAAGAATAATGAAGCAGTTTCAAAATAAAGCCTTGTAGTCAAGGGACATTTCAGGTAGGAAAGAAGTCCCGGTTCCAGCTGTGCCCAGGGATGCAGCCTCATACAAATGTGCCTTTCTAGTAAAGTCACATTTTTCCTTAAGATAGTTTGAGTTTCTGTGACTTAAAATCAAATCTCTTAACGGAATTCTGTGCTAAGAAAGAGGGGAATACAGAACATATCTATGAACCCTTGGACATATTTTGAAAATGAGAAGATGAAGCAATTCACACTTCCAAAAGAAGTGGTAGAAAATAGTTTCTACTGAAAATGTGAGTCATAAGCATGAGATTGAGGCCTTGAAAACAAATGGAAAAAATTGTGACCAGTAAAAAGATCATCCTTTGGTACTAAATTCTTTAGTCACACTAAAGAATGGTGGCACATTCCTGCAATCCCAGCAACTTGGGAGGCTGAGGCAGGAGGATCACAAGTTCAAAGCCAGCCTTAGCAATTTAGTAAGACCCTAAGTAACTCAGCAAGGCCCTATCTCAAAATAAATAAAAGGACTGTTAAAAAAAAAAAAAGAGAGAGAAAAGAAAAAAATAAAAAGGATGCAGCTCAGTGGTAAAGCACCGTGGATTCAATCCCCAGTATCACCTCCCTGCAAAAAAAAAAAAAAAAGAAAGAAAGACATCTCTAGTCATGACAGTTAGAGACACGGATCTTAAATGCAGTTAGTATATTCAGGTGGGGGGGCAGTGATTGCAAGGAAAGTTCAAGACTATCCAAGAAGAAACAAAAAGCTTTAATCTTTCTCATCAGCAATGCAGTCTGAGGGAACAGACTGTATTATAAATTATACAGTAAACTATAAAGAGTAGAGTTTACTCTCTTCTGAATTGTAAAAATTTAAAGAAATCTCATCCTAGAAATATTTGATGGTTTTCAAAATGGACATATCACAAGGACTTAGATTTCCCTCCACATGAGAAAGTTAATAATGTATTAAGACAATTAGAATATTTGGTAGGATTATTATGATATTTCTAGGGAATAATTTGGTCATCTCCTTGCAAAGGCAAACTAATTATAAAAGAGTCATGGATTTTCAGAATGCCCACTTTTCTAGCCAATTAGGAACAAGAAGTGGATAGGGTCCTGTTGTCTCTGAGCGTCAGTTTTCTCTGCCTACTTTGCACCTGGCTTCTGTGTAGGTTCTTGCCAGAAGACAAGCTCAACCAGATTAAATCCCACTCACAGCTTTACTTGTATAAGAATCTGCTGAAACCCCAGGACCAATTACTGCTAGAATTATAATCTGCTTGTCAAGTCCCAAAGGGTCTTACCTTAATAGCAGTAGCCTTAATTCTCCCAAGAGGATCAGACCTGCATGATTAAGATGTCTACAATTTTGTCATTTCTTATGTGTTATATTAACAGAATCATATAGACCACAACCTTTGGGAGTTAGCTTTCATCACTAAGCATATTCTCTAGACAATTATTCTGGTCATTATATTTATCACTATTCTTCCTTTTTGTTGATGAATAAGTATTACTTGATATGAATGTACCACAGTTTGTTTATCTATTCATCCACTGAAAAGAACATGTGAGGTTTTTTTTTTTCCCCAGAGTTTGACTATTACAAATAAAGCTGATATCAATGTTCATGTACAGGTTTTTATGTAAACATAAGTCATCATTCTCTAAGATAAATGCCCAGGTGTGCAATTGTTGGTTCACATGGTAATTCCATGTTTAGTTTTTTAAGGTACAAAGTTTCCAGAGTGGCTATCCCATTTTACATTTCTACCAGCAGTGAATGGGTGAGCCGGTTTTTCCATATTCTCACCAGTTTTTGGTGTTAAAAAAAAAAAATTGTTGTTTTAGCATCCTGATAGTTGTGTAGTAATATCTCATGATGTTTCAAAGATACTTTTTCAGTCACTAATGTTGTTGAATATGTTTTCATGTACTTATCTACCTTCTAGATATTTCCTTCAGTGAAAATGTCTCTTCATAACATTTGTTCATGTTCTAATTTTAAGCAAAAGAAAAAAATTATTTTGCTTTCATTTATTATTTATGTAATCTTTTTCTTTTATGTGAAAATGAGTTTCTGATCTATATACTTTTCTTTCTTTCTGAAGAATTTAACATTTCTTTTAAAATAGGTATACTGACAAATTCCCTCAGTTTAAAATTAAAAAGTCTGTATTTTTTCACTTTTTGAAGAATAACTTTGCTAAATACAGAACTCTAAGTTGGTATGTTTTACTTTCAACAATTTAAATGTTAGAGTAATTCTCTTCTTGAGAATCATGTCTGATATGATGATTCTTACTTCCTTTATAGGTAAGATTACTGTTAGCATTTTTTTTTGTATATACAATCTAGAAACTAGTCCTTTATTGGATATATGCTTTGCAAACATTTTCTCCCACTTTATAGCTTGTCTGTGCATTCTTTTAACAAGTCTTTTATGAGTAAAAACTGTTAATTTTTATGAGATTCAATGTATCAGTTTTTCCTTTTATAACACACACTTTTATTATCAAGACAAAAAACTCTTTTTCTACCCCCATATCTAGAGTTTTCTCCCATGCTTTTTTTAAGTTTAGGTAGCCTTAGTAAAGATGTAAATTTTTAAGTTTAACTTTAAGTTTGTGACCCATTTTGATTTAATTTTTGTATAATGTGTAAGATGTGTGAGGCTTAGTTTGAAGTTCAGCCCTCTCTCTAGCTCACTGTCTCTCTCTCTCTCTCTCTTTTGACCTATGAATGCCCAATTACTCTAGCATCATTTATTGAAAGACTATCTTTTGGGCTGGGGATGTGACTCAAGCGGTAGCGCGCTCGCCTGGCATGCGTGCGGCCCGGGTTCGATCCTCAGCACCACATACCAACAAAGATGTTGTGTCCGCCCAGAACTAAAAAATAAATATTAAAAATTCTCTCTCTCTCTCTCTCCTCTCTCACTCTCTCTTTAAAAAAAAAAAGACTATCTTTCCTCCATTGAATTGCTTTGCAGCTTATAAAACATGAGGTAGACATATTCATTTGGGGCTTTTTCTGGATTATTTTTATCCATTTACTTAAATATTTGTCTCTCTACCAGTAACAGTCTTTATTACTGAAGCTATAATAAGGTCTTGTTTTGCTTTGTTTTTTATGTACTGGGAATTGAACCATGGATACTCTATCACTGATATACATCTCCAGTCCTTTTACTTTTTGAGACAGGATCTCACTAAATTGCAGAGGCTGGCCTCAAACTTGAAATTCTCTTGTCTCAGCCTTGTGGATAGCTGGGATTACAACCATGTACCACCACACACTAGTTTAAGCCTTTTTTTTTTTTTGTACCAGGGATTGAAACCAGAAGAGCTTAACTTTTGGGCCACATCCCAGCCCTTTTTATTTGGAGATAGGGTCTCACTAAGTTGCTTACAACCTCACTAAATTCCTGAAGCTGACTTCCAATTTGTGATCCTTCTGCCTCAGCCTCCAGAGCCACTGAAATTACAGACATGTACCACAGTGTCTACCTAGATTGATTCTTCCTATTTTATTCTTTTTTTTTAAATTATAAGCTATTAGTTTTTTTACCTTTCTATATAAAGTTTAGAAAAATATTTTCTACATCTATAAACAAATCTTTCTGGGATTTTACTATAAATTAGAGAAAACTGACATCTACAAGTTTTGGGGCGGGGGTGCTAGGGATTGAATCCAGTGCCTCATGCATATTAGCTCTACCACTGAGTTGTAGCTGCACCTTGAAAATTTACATCTTTACTAAAGCTACCTAAGATTAGGCTTTCAGTCTATGAATTTAGATTTTTTATTTCTTTCGTTAACATTGCATGATTTTTAAAATTTAAGTATTGTACATATTTTCTTAGATTTAATTTTATTTTTCTTGAGTAATTACAATACTACATTTTTAGTTTCAGTGTTCACATTTATTACCGATAAAAATACAATTGAGTTTTATATTTTACCTTGTATTTTGTGATCTTCTTGAATTAATTCATATGTTATTTATAAGAGTTTGTAAATGTTGTATTTTGTGGTCTTCCTGAATTAATTCACTTATTATTTATGGGAGTTTGTAAATGTCTTGAAATTTTCATAGTAGATGATCGTGAGTGGTGACAGAAGACACTGTGGCCTTGTTCCTGATCTTACGTAGAAAGTATTCAGTAAGCATAATATTAAGAAGGTCCCCCACCATTCCTATTTTTCTGAAAATTTTTATCATGAATAGGTATTTTAACTGTGAAATGTTTTGTCTGCATTGAGTGATACGATTTTTCTTCTTTAACCTGTTATCATAATGGATTACATTCACTGGTTTAAAAAAATATTAAAACACCTTTTCATCCCTGAAATAAAACCTATCTAGTCATGGTATATAATTATTTACATATATTGCTGAGTTATATATGTTAATATTTTGTTAAAGTTTTCTGTGTCTTCATGATGTTCCAAGATTCACTCTTTTATCATTTACTTACTTTCTATTTAGGGAAAAACTTCATTAGCCATTTTTTTTTTTAGATTAGATCTGTTAGCAATAAATTATTTTAATTTTTCTTCATCTGATAATAGTTTTCCCTTCAAACATAAAGGATGTTTTCATTGAGTATTGGATCCTGGAGTTTTGTTTTGATTTTTAGGACTTCAAAAAAATACAATGCTACTTCCTTGTAGTCTCCATGTTTGCTGACCAAAAAAACTATTGTTCCTGGGTATAGTGGCACATGCCTGTAATCTCAACAACTGGGGAGACTAAGGCAAGAGAATCACCAGGTTCAAAGCTAGCCTCAGCAATTTAGCAAGGCCCTAAGCAACTTAGCAAGACCTTGTCTCAAAATAAAATAAAAAAGGGCAGGGGATGTGGTTCAGTAGTTAAGCATTCCTGGCTCAATCCCCAATACCAAAAAATAAAAATCTATTGTATTTGAAATTGCCTTCCCTTTCTATTTAAAATATCAATTTACTCTGGCTGCTTTCGATTTTTTTTTTCTCTTTGGTTTTCAGAAGTTTAGTTATGGGAGTGTAACTCAGTCGCAAAGTGCTGAGCATGTTGTGAGACCCTGGGTTAAATCCCCAGCAGTAAAACAGAAAAAACAAGTTTAATTATGATATTTTTATATCTTAATGTAAAGTTGTTTAGGTTATCCTATTTGTGCTTGCTCAACTTCTAAAACTGCAAGTTTATTTCTCTTGCCAAATTTGAGAAGTTTTCAGCTATTATTTCTCTGAGTATCATATTTGATTTCTTTCTTCTCTTTCTAGAACTCTAATGACATAAACATTAGATATTCTTTTGTGGTCCCATTCCCTTAGGCTCTCTTCATTTAAAAAGAAATTTTGTAGTTGTAGATGGACAACATGTCTTTATTTTATTTGTTTATTTTTCGGCAATGCTAAGGATCAAACGCAGTACGTGTGCTAGGCAAGTGCTCTGCCACAGAGCTACAGCCCCAGGCCCTCTCTTCTTTTCTTTAAAATCAGTTTTCTCTGTTGTTCAGATTAGGATATATCTATTATTCTATCTTCTAGTTCACTGATTCTTCATCTATCCCCTCCATTCTACTGTTGAGCCTGTCACTGGTTTTTTATTATGGTTAGTGTAATTTTCAAGTCTAGAAGCAAAAAACATATAGTTTAATGACCATTCAGTTCTCCTTTATAGTTTGTAACTGTCTATTTCTTGCTAAGTCACTTATTTCAAACATATTCTTAGTTGCTCATTAAAGCATTTTTAATTATGGTTGCTTTAAAAATAATTATCAGGTAGTGCTAACATTAGTCATCTCCAAGTTGGCCAGCCTTCCTGCCTTCCTTTCTTTCTTTTTTCTTCCAGTAGTGGATTGAACCTAGGGATCTTCTAAGACTGAGTTACATCCCCAGCCCACCCCCACTTTTTTTTTTTTTTTGAGAAAGGTCTAAGTTGCCAAGGCTGGCCTCAGACTTTTGATTCTCCTGCCTCACCTTCCAGAGTCACTGAGATTACAGGCATGTGCCACATACCCAGCTTTTTGACATCTATTGATTTCGTTTTTTTCATTTAAGAGATCTTCCTGGATTTTGGAATGACAGGCGATTTTCTATTGCAACTTGGAATTTTCATTTGTTACACAATACTGAATCTCATTTAAACCTTCTGTTTTAGCTGACTTCCCCCTGACACTGCTCTAGTAAGGAGAGGGGAGTGGGGCACCACCTCATGACTGCTTAATGCAGATTGACATCAAAGTTACCCACCTGATACTCAAGGGGGGGAATCCTCTCAACTAACAGTTAAGGGAGGAAGTCCCTCCTTCCATGGAGTGTCCATCAACATCATAGGGAATAATGGGAAGCTCAGTACTGGCAAACCAGAATGAAAGTTCAGTACTCTGCTTGGCTTCCTTTAACACCACCCTGGCAAGACTGAGACAGTCTTTTTTTTTTTTTTAATGTATATATGTATTTAGTTGTAGATGGACACATACCTTTATTTCTATATGGTACTGAGGATCGAACCCAGTGCCTCACACATGCTAGGTAGTCCACTACCCCAGCCCCTTGAGATACTTTTTAACAGCCTTATAAGGGTAGAAGCAGGTATCACTCAGTCTTTGCTTATATGGTTATGTTTGACACCATAATTTTTGTTTTCTGAAGTGTTTGGTTGAAGCAGATGGTTATTATCTAAAAGTTTTCTGTCTTTCTAGGCTCCCCCTTTCTGGTTCTGAGATTAAAAAAAAAAAAAAAAGATTTTTACCAGTTTTAGTCTATGCCTGCTGTCATTTTGGGTTGCTGGACTATTCAGTTCTAAGTCTCCTCTCCACCTTTCAAATGTTTTTCTATATATAATGGCCAGGGTTTTAGTTGTACTCAGTGGAAAGAATAAGAAAAGTAGGGTTGGGGTTGTGGCTCAGTGGTAGAGCGCTCGCCTTGCACGTACGACCCTGGGTTCGATCCTCAGCATCACAGAAAGATAAATGAATAAAATATAGGTAATGTGTCCAACTACATCTAAAAAATAAATATTAAGAAAAAAAGAAAAGCATGTCTACTTTGTATTCCTGGAAACATAATTTTATAGGAGCAGAGTTTTTATAGCCAGCTAGTAGTCTTTCCAATACCAAAGGATATGCTGAGTGGGTGAGAGGTGCAGACAGAAAAGAGGAGCAAGGACTGAGTCCTGGGGCTGTAATGCCAGATTCGTGGGACCCCAATTGAACTCCAGGGGCTGAATCCGATGCAATCACACAAGAGTCTTTATTGCAAGCTCGAGCCTGAAGTCACAACCATTCCTGATGCAGTGGTCCCAGGGAGTGAGTCCCTGTCCTTTGTCCAGTGAGATTTTATAGGTTTTGGGGGGATACTCTATGCGTTACAACATCACACAGCAAATCATTCCATACCGAGGGAAAATCAAACAACAACTCTTAACATTGATTAGCACATTCACTGGCGGGAACAAGTTGGGTAGGGGTGATTGGTTAGTACAAAAGGTGGATTTGTTTTAACTGATTGGTTTAAGCCATGAGGGGTGTATGTGCTGAACTACATGGTTTCCCAACATGTTATCAACCCCCATAAACTATTGGGGGAATCATCTGGCATCCCAGGTATTTTCCCTGTCTCATGCTGATTGGTGGTTGCTAGGGGGTTGCTATGGGTCCGCACCTAGTCTAACTGAGTCAGGGACACCTGGTGCTGCAGATCTCTTCTGTTATTTGTAGACAAACAACTCAGCAGGGTGGGTATGTGCCTAGGAGTGCTCTGTGGGTTTTTCCAAGGACAAGGGTCACGCTTTGCTCTGAGGTAGAGTCTGGTTTCTCAAAAATGGAGTCACATAAATTTCTCAGGGGCTCCCATTTCTAAAGGAACTAGCAAGGAAGATTGAGAAGGCCCAGGTAGATGAGATAAAAGGAAAAACAGAAGAGAGCAAGAAACATATACCTCAATGACCTTTGAAAGGACAGTTTAAGTGGGGACAAAACTCTTACTAGAACAGATTGAATTAAGAATGGGAACAAAGTGAGTTAGTTACCCAGGACCACATGTGTGTGATTCTATTTTGATGACATGACCAAAACAGATAAATCTATAGAATATAAGTAGATTGCTTTTTGTTTGAGGCTAGGAATTACAGTTGGAATGACAATAGGAGTGAGTGCTAATGGGTACACAATCCCTTTTAGGGATGATAAAAATGTTCTACAATTGAATTACAGTAAGAGCTGCAGAGCTCTGAGATATATTTTACAATAGTGAATTTTTACTCTATAAGGGTCAACTGTATGTCAATCACATTTCAATAAAACTGTTAAAGACACACTAGGAAAAATGTGAAATTTTTATGCAAGGCTAATTTTCCTTAGACAATGTGTTAACAGTCCAATATATATATAAAAAAAGGGTAAAAGATAGGAACAGGGCTAGGGTTGTGGCTTAGCTGTAGAGCGCTCGCCTAGCACGTGCGAGGCCCTGGGTTCCATCCTCAGCACCACATAAAAATAAATAAATAAAGGTATTGTGTCCAACTACAACTAAAAAATAAATATATAAAAAAAGAAAAAAAGATAGGAACAAAAAAATACATGAAAATATCCTTAAGTCACAGGTATAGAATTCTAAAACTGGGGCTGAGGTTGTGGCTCAGAGGTAGAGCATTCGTCTAGCATGCATGAGGCATGGGGTTTGATCCTCAGCACCACATAAAATAAAGATATTGTGTCTACCTATAACTAAAAAATAAATATTAAGAAAATTATAAAACCACATTGAAATAACTTTTATTTCCTTTAACAAATAAATAAATTATAAAGTCCCAAAGTTTGATAACATTTGGCAAGACTTCAGGGAAACAGGTACTCTCACTCATTGCTAATGGGGATGTAAATTGGAACAACTCTATGAAGAATGATTTCACATACTATCAAAGTTACAACTGTGCACACACTTTGATTAGGTTATTCTACTTCTAGTAATTGTATTACATTTATACTCCCAAACATGGGAAATGACTTACAGGCAGGGTCATTTTCATAATTGTAGCTTTATTTATAAGTGGAAATAACTGAAGACAACCTAAATGTGTTAGGAAGAGACCAATAATAGGCAACAAGGAAGTTTTTCATATATTAAAGGACAAAGTTATCCCTGATATACTGCTGATGCAACAATAACCAGGAGCAGCTTAACATATATATAGAGAGGGGGTGGATATTTACCTAAAAGGAGGGTAGAAAGAATATATTTGTACCATCAAAAATTGCTGAATCTACAAACAAGAAGCTAATAAGACTATGTGGCATGAAAGGTGGATTTACTATAAATGAGAGTGAGAACCATTATCCAAGTAACCGGAGGATGCTGTGGGATCACAATGGAATTTTTGAAGATAGGAGATATTCCAGTATATTTTTAGGCTGGTGGGGAGCAATCCAGTCGTTTAGGTTATTTTCTGACTTTTGCTATATTATTGTGCCCTCCATACCTGTACTGCTGGGGACCAAACCTGGAGTCTTACACATACTATGCAGGTGCTCTAACCACTGAGAAACACACCTAAATTCCTCTGTTGTATCTATCTGCTTATATGTTTCCTATTCCATTAGATAAAACATTCCTTGAAAGCAAAGACCATTACTTTTCATTTCCATTTCTTGCTCCTAGCTTGGTATTGACATAAAGTAGGTGTTCAGCACATGTCGGTGGAATAGCATTGTTGAGGACTCTCTCCATGGCTATCCACCATCTTAATGAATCCAGAACACCTCGGCATCAGGTTCAGGCTTCCATCCCCTCCCTGCAGCAAGGTCAATGTGGGTTGAAATCCTCAGAAGCTGCATAATTTAAACCAGGCAAATGTAGAGGTGAAAGGAAGGAAAGCACTGCCAACAGAGACAGCATGAGCAAAGTCATGGCACTGAGGCAATGACAATGATGATGGCAGTGGTAGTAGTAGTGATAATGAAGATAATTCATATTCATTGAGAGTCTCCTATGTACTAGGAACTGTTTCACTTTTTTCAGGTTCATTGATCCCTGACAAGAGTTCTATGAAGAAGGTATCATCTTCATTTACCCAATGGAGATGATAAGGCACAAAGAAAGAAATAAGTTGACCAAGATCACATAACAGTTAAGAAATAAAAAATACATGGAGCCTGTTGCAGTGGCTCACACCTATAATCCCAGTGGCTTGGGAGGCTGAGAAGGAGGATCACAAGTTCAAAGCCAGCCCCAGCAAAAGGAGCTAAACAATTCAGTGAGTCCCTGTCTCTAAATAAAATACAAAAATAGGGCTGCGGATGTGGCTCAGTGGCCGAGTGCCCCTGAGTTCAAGCCCTGTTATGTATGCCCCCCCCCAAAAAAAAAAATACACGGGGCAGAAAATTGCCATGATATAGTGACTTGATATGATAAAAAAAAAATTCATTCTTGCACTTCCCTGTCATCCCTTCCTCCTGCCCACTACCAAATCTTCAATAAATATATGCCAGATCTTGTTTACCACAACTCTGCAAAAACATCCCTTAGTCTCTGACCCAAGGTTAAAAAATCCATTGTAACTGTTGCTCCTGGAGATAGCTGCAGAAATAAGCCAAGAATTTTCCTAGCTTCATTTCTTTAACTTCCGTTTCCAAAATAGTGTGGCATGTTTTAAAATGTTTCTTCCTTACAAGTAGAAACTGTCCTTAAAACTTAGTTTTTTGTCTGTGTAAAATGTTTTTTTCTTCCTGTTTCCTTGACTTGGGCCAGAAAAGAAACAGCTTACTGAAACTCAAATTCATTTCTTTCCTTACTACTTGTCTTCCTTTCTGTATTTCTACCTCTCCTTGAAGCATATTTCTGTTTTTCAAAACACTTGGAAAAACTCATGTAATTAAAGGGATAAATTTACCTTTACTGATTGCTTTTAAGACTATTCTAGGGCTGGGGTTGTGGCTCAGTGGCAGAGCACTTACCTAGCATGTATGAAGCACTAGGTTCGATCCTCAGCATCCCATATCAATTAAATTCTAAAAACACTATTTAATACAGAAAAGTGTTTTGTTTAGTCAAGATCCTGTGACTAAGAGACTTTGCCCTTAGGCCCTCTTATGGGCTGAATTATGTCCCCCCAAGAATTTACATGGGGAAGTTCTAACCCTCAGTACCCCAGTTTGCCCCTGTATTTGGAGATGAGGTCTTTTGATTTTTTTAAGATTTTTTTTTCCTAGTTGTTGATGGACCTTTATTTTATTTATTCATATGCAGTGCTGAACACAGTCCCTCACACATGTCATTCAAGTGCACTACCGCTGAGCCACAACCCCAGCCCCTGGAGATGAGGTCTTTAAAGAGGTAGTTAAGTTAAAATGAGGGGGCAGGGTATAGCTTAATGATAGAGTACATACATGAGGCCCCGAATTCAGTCCCCAACACCATGTACACACAAACAGAAGTTAAAATGAGGCCATGGGAAAAATAAACAAATAAATAAAATGAGGCCATGGGGTGGGCTTAATCCACTATGACTGGTGTCCTTATTTTATTATTTAAATATTTATTTTTTTAGGTGTAATTGGACACAATGCCTTTATTTTATTCACTTTTTTTTTTTTTTTTTTTATGTGGCGCCGAGGATCCAACCCAGGGCTTCTCACGTGCTAGGCAAGTGCCTACCACTTAACCCCAGCCCCAGCCCCTGGTGTCCTTACTTTAAATAAAAAAGGAGGTTAGGATGCAGACACACAGAATAAGAACCATAAACAAAAAGACACAGAGAAGATAACCACTGACAAGCTAAGAGACCTCAGAAGAAACCAACCTTGCTGACATCTTAATCTTGGAATACTAGTCTTCCAAATTGTGAGAAAATAAAATTTCTGTTGTTTCACCCACCCAACCTGTGGTACATTATCATCGTAGCCCTAGAAAACTAACACAGGCTCTTGTTTATACCACCTCATTCATTGTGTCAAACACCCAACCTCGAAACCTTAAAACCAACAGTCTACTGGATGTCTCTACTTTATCCCCTCACCCTTCAGAGTCAGTGTGTCCAAAACAAACTTTCACTGCACTCTGTAAGCCTGCTCTTCTTTCAGGGTTCCCCACTCATATCAGTGATGGCACCTTGGTGACAAGCCAGAATCTAGTTGTCATTCTGGACCTTATCCTCTTCTCCATTCCCTTTCCTATTATAAAGTGTTATCCATTCCATCTCTTAAATCTTTATTTCTTAATTTTTTGACTGAAAAATTCATATCCAAAGAAAAGTGTAAAGAACATAATGAACACTTCTGCACTATGTTGATGATTTTCTATTTATGGTTAGCTCTCCATATCACTGGAATCTGCATGTCTGGATACAACTACCTTGAATATGTGAAAAACAGTGCATCTGTACTGAACATGTCATTATTTCTTAAATATAGTAGAACAACTATTTGCATAGCATTTACATTGTATTAGATTATTAAGAGCAAACTAGAGATGATTTAAAGTATACAGGTTACATGCAAACACAATCCCACTTTATGTAAGGAACTTGAGCATCCATAGATTTTGTTATTCACAGGGGATCCTGGAACCAGTACCCCACATATACTGAGGGACAACTGTATATCTTTATTTTTTACTGAACCATTTGAATGCAAATTGCAAACACAATATTTCATTTCTAAATACTTAAGTATGAATCCCCTAAAAATAGATTCTAAACATAACCTCAAAATCATAATTGCACCTAAAAATTAAATCTATTTTGATAATATAAACTATTATACTATTTTCATTTTTACCAATTGTCCCTAAAATGTCTTTTTTTCCTTTTTAGTTGTAGTTGGGCACAATACCTTTATTTCATTATTATGTGGTGTTGAGGATTGAACCCAGCACCTCACACATGCTAGGCGACTGAGCCACAACCCCAGTGCCCCCTAAAATGTCTTTTTAAGCTTTCTTTCCCATGCTTACACTATCCATAATCTAATAAAAATTAATGTCTTTCACTGATTAAGTCCCTTTAGATATTTTAAATTTAGGACAGTCCCATCCCTTCTTTACCTTTTATGATACTAATTTTTAAGATCCAGTCAGTTTTCTTGGGTTGGGGATGTAGCTCAGTAGTATAGAGCATGTATGAGGCCTGGGTTCAATCACCTGTACTATAAAATAATTTATAATCATAATGTCAGTTGTTTTGTAGAAGAATGCATATCCTGGATTCGTTTGATGAGTTTTCTTGTATTTAGAGTCTGAATACCTGTACCAATTTGTTCTTTTGATATCAATCATTGGTCTTTGAGATAGTTCTTTCTTTCCCACACAAATATTCTAGATTTTTTATTTTATTTTTTTTTGTTTGCCCCAGTCAGCCAAATTCTCTAAAGAACTCTTATTCTTTGAGGCATGGTATTTAAAAAACAAGATTTGGGTCCTACATGTGCTTATTGTTAGGGCATAACTGCTACTAGGCCCTATCAAACAAGCTAAGAACAATATAATCTTTTATTTTTTAAAATATTAATATTTACTGACATTTCTGATTCAAAAACAACACGATGGGACTTTTATAGTATTGTCTATATATTTGTATACCACAGTGGAAATCCTGGGTCTAAGACAACAATTATTTGTTCTATCTTATAATATACCAAAAATTCAGAATTGTGAGACTAACACAGCTAAATTAATAAACTTACTAAGTAACATTCATGATACCCTTGCAGTTCTTTTGGTTATTACAACATATCCCCCACTAGGGAAGTATAATCAAAATATTATATTCTTGGGTGTGGGTTGTAGCTCAGTGGTAGAATGCTTGCCTAGCACATGTGAGGTACTGGGTTTGATACTCAACACCACATAAAAAATAACTAAAATAAAAGTATTGTGTCCATTTACAACTAATTTTTTTAATTTCTTAAAATTTATTTTCATTTGATTGTTATTTTATACACATTGTTAGACAAACTTGTTTCTTTTTATATTCAATTTTATGCTTTTATCTTTTACCCTTTTAATTTGCAAAAAAAAAGTTTTATAACAATTTACACAGAAGTCATAAAAAAGGAGTACTCAGGGAAGTCTTATCTCTATCCTTATCTATTGAACTCACTAAAGGTAAATAATTTAGTTTCTTTTATCCTTCTTAGGTATCTTTTGAAACAAATACATCCCTGATTAACCCCTTTCTTTCTTTCCTAAAAAAAAGGGTAACTTGGCTTTTTTTACTCAACAATATACCTGGGAAATAACTACATATTTATTCATAGAGACCTTCATCATTCTTTTTGATTGTTAGTATATATTTATTTCACTTTGTTGCCCAGGCTGGCCTTGAACTCCTGGGCTCAGGTGAGCTCACCTCCAGAGTCGCTAGGACTATAGGTGCACATTACTACATCCAGCCTGTTCTCATTTCTTACTGCAACATACCATGTTTTCTCAGTCTAAGACTCAAATTCCTTTATTTTTGGTATTTTAAAAATCAAAGCAAATCTTAAAGCAGTGTCAAGTGAATTTCTCAACCACAAAGCAGAGAGGTAAGTTGTGACATAGTTGTTTACTGTATTGTTCTAATCATTTGCTATTAATGTAATTAAGTTACTTGAAAGAGCAGTACCACAAGAGGTAAATTTTACATAATCTGTACTGTTATTCCTTCATGAACATATGTTCAAAATTATTAAGTTGTGATGCATTTTTAAGTAAAAAGTTGTCATATATGCACAAGATTGCATGTCACACACTACAAAGCAATTAAATATGGTACACATAGCCAAGTCTCTTGGGAGCAATGGCAATTTTCAAGACAAAATTTAGTGTAAGCCACTTATGTATCAGAAAGTACACAGATACCAAATATCCATCAGTTAAAAACTTTCAGTAGGGCTGGGGTTGTAGCTCAGTGGTAGAGCGCACACTTAGCACGTACAATCCTCAGCACCACATAATAATAAATAAATTAAAGGTATTTTGTCCAACTACAACTAAAAAATAAATATTAAAAAAAGCTTTCAATAGATTTGTAAATGCAGTTTTTATTTAAAAAATTCCAGCTATATTAATGAAAAGACAATATAGATAATTGAAGTGAAATCCCAGCTATTGTTTATATTCTTTAAAAGTTTTCAGATAATTCTAAAATGTATAATCAAACTGCATATACAGGATTCTCACTTTCACCACTGTTATTCCACCTTGTACTACAAGTTCTAGCCACAACTAGGAAAGAAAGATAAATAAAAGCCTATAAATTGAGAAGCAAAATGTAAAACTAATTTCTATTTGCAGATGACATGATTTTATATGTAGAAAATCTCAAGCCCTAAGAAAGCTATTAGAGCTGATTAAAAAATTCAACAAACTTTCAGGGTATAAAATCAACATGTTAAAAATTAGTTGTTTATATTGCTTAATTTTTTCAATACTGGGGATGGAACCTCACTTTACCATGCAGCTACATCCCAGCCCATTTTATTTTTTTAGGGAGGGTCTCAATAAGAAACCAATACTGGAGAGATATCCTGTGTTCTTGGTTTGGAAGACTTAATATTTAAAGATGGCAATACTCCCCCAAATGATCTACCGATTTAATGTAATCCTCATCAAAATTCCAACTCATGTTTGCATAAATGGACAGGCTGATCCTAAGACTCTTACAGAACTGCAGGGGAACCTGAAGAGATATACCCACCTTGTAAAAGGACAAAGTTGAAGAACTCACACTACCTTACTTTAAAACTTACTACAAAACTAATCAGTACAACAGATGCTGCGCATGATGGCATGTGCCTGTATTCACTGCTACTCAGGAGGCTGAGGAAGGAGTATTGCAAATTCTTTGTTAGCCTGGGCAACATAAAGAGACCTAAACTAAAAACAATGAGAAAGAGAGAAACCAGTATGGAACTGGCATAGGATAGACATATAGAGCAATGAAACAGAGCTGATAACCCAGAAATAAACCCCTACCACTATGGCAATTGATTTTCAACAAGAGTGCCAAAATCATTCAGTGAGGGCGAGTCTCTTCCACAAATGATGCTAGAATAAGTAGATATCGACATGCAAAAGAATGAAACTGGACACCCTAACTCACACCATATTAAAAAAATTAACTCAGCTGGGTATAATGGTACATGCCTGTAGTTCATTTGGAAAACTAAGACAGGAGGATTGCTTGAATACAGGAGTTTGAGGCAAGCCTAAGCAACATGATAAGACTCCTTATCAAAAACAAAACCAAAAGCACACTCAAAATCCATAAGGGACCTAATGTAAGAACTAAAACCATAAGATAGAGAGATACATTTTAATTAGATTAGAGCTGAGCATGGTGGCCTATGCCTATAATCTCAGCAAATCAGGCTCAGTAATTTAGTCAGGCCCTAAGCAATCAGTACCAAAAGAAAAAGAAAAGAAATTGTAGGGATGAATTTTTATGATTATGAATTTGGCAATGTACTTTATAAGTTGACACATAAAATTGTACATATTTATGGTATTATGTGATGCTTCTTAATACATGTGCACATTTTATGATGTTCAAATCAAGTAAGCATTTTTATTGCCTCAAACATCATTTCTCTATGGTAGGTAAAAGCATTCAATATCCTTTCTTCTAGCTTCTCTGAAATATATAGTACATTAGACAATGTATTATTAAATGACACCAAAAACATGATCCATAATAAAAATTAGAAAAAAAGAACATCAAAATTAAAAAATTTGGCATCAAGAAACCAAAAAGACAACTTAAAGAATGGGAAAAATTATTTGCACTTCATATATCTAGGGCCTAGTATAAAGAACTCTTATGATTCAAAAAGACAAACACTCCAAATTTTAAAATCGGCAAAGACACCTGTATGGTTTAGATATGAGGTGTCCTCTAGAAGCTAATGTGAGAAAATATAAGAATTTTCAGAGGTGAAATGATTTGAGTCATGTGAGGCTTAATCTTATCAGTGGAGGATTAAATGGGTGGGGTAACTGTAGACAGGTAGGGTTTGGCTGTTAGAGATAGGTAACTAAGGGCATGCCTTTGGGGTATTTTGTTCCTGTAGAGCAGAGTTTGCTCTGCTCTTGCTGTCTGTTTGCTGTGTCCTGAGCTGCTTTCTTCCTCCACACCCTTCTACCATATTTTGGCTTACCTTGAGCCCAGAGCAGAGGAATTGGCTATTCATGGACTGAGACCTTTGAAAATGTGTGCGTCAAATAAACTTTTCCTCCTCTAAAATTGTTCTTGTCAGGTCGTTTGGTCTCAGCAGCAAAAGAGCTAACTAAAACAATTTCTTACATACTTTTGGTAGGATAGTAAATTGGTAAAGCCATTATGGAAAACATGGAGGCTCCCCCAAAGGTTAAAAATAGAACTACCATTGGGGCTGGGGATGTGGTTCAAGCGGTAGCGCGCTCGCCATGCATGCATGCGGCCCGGGTTCGATCCTCAGCACCACATACCAACAAAGATGTTGTGTCCGCCGAAAACTAAAAAAAAATAAATATTAATTATAAAAAAAAAAAATAGAACTACCATTTAATCCAGTAATCACACTTCTGGGCATATATACAAAAGAAATAAAAGCAGAGTCTCAAATAGATAGTTTCACACCCAATTTCACAACAGCATTATCCACAGTATTAACAATAGCTAGGAGGTAAATGGAAGTAACCCAAATGTCCACTGACAAATGAATTACTACACCAGAATTTATTCAGCCTTAAAAAGGAAGAAAATTCTGTCATGTGGATAAACCTTGGAGAATTCATGCTCAATGAAATGTGCTAGGCATAAAAAGACAACTATTGTTTAATTCCACTTATATGAAGTATTCAGAGTAATCAAAATTGTAGACAGAAAAGAGAATGGTTACTAAGGGCTGCAAGGGAGGCAGGGACAGGGGGAGATGTTTAAAGCATACAGTTACCCTTTGGCAAGATGAAAATGTTCTGGAGGACTGTTTCACAACAACATGAATATATTTAACATTACTGATGTGTACACTTAATAAATGATTTAGATGATAAATTTTATGTTAAGAGCCACATGTGCACACCTGTAATGCTAATGAATGAGAAGGTTAAGGTAGGAGGATCACAAATTCCAGTCCAGCAACTTAATGATACACTGCCTCAAAAAAAGGATTGGGGGATGTAGCTCAGATGTAGAGAGCTCCTGGGTTCAATTCCCAGTACTGAAGAAAATAAAAATTTAAAAATAAATAAAGGTTTGATCTTCAGCACCACAAAAAAAGATAAAAGAAATCAAGGCATAGTTGTAGACTTTGCTCTTTGCCTTACATTAACTAAACTACTTCAATAAAAATAACTAGAGCTAAGCGGCTGCATAGCTATACACACCTATAACCCCAGCTACTCTGGAGGCCTAGGCAAGAGGATTACAAGTTTGAGGCCAGACCAAGCAATTTAGTCAGACCCTGTCTTAAAATTTAAAGGGCGCGGGTGCGGGGATAAGGGGGTGGGTTGGGGTGCTAGGACCTAGTTCAGTGGTAAAGTGCCCCTGGGTTCAATCAAAAACAAAGAAACAACAAAACCTAGAGCCAAAAGGGAGAATAGTTAGAGCTTGAGTAGGCATTTTTTCAAAGAATATATACAAATGGCTAACAAACATATGAAAAAACCAACATTTTAGTCATTAAGGAAATGCAAATTAAAATCACAATGAGGTATCATTATTTCACCCATTAGGATGAATATGATTAAAACAAAAACAAAATATCAAGTGTTGGCCCTGAGTTAGAGAAAATAGAATCCCTCTTACATGGCTGGTGGGAATATAAAATGGTTCAGGTGTGGTGGAATACAGTTTTGCAGTTCCCTCTGAGAGTTAAACACAGAATTACTATATGATCCCGCAATTTCACTCCTAAGTTATGTACCCAAAAGTACTGAAAACAGGTACACAAACATAGCAACCTAATTCACAATAGTCAAGAAGAAAACAGTCCAAATGTACATCGATGTATAAATGGATAAACTGCAGTCTATACATACAGAATATTATTTAGCCACAAAAAGGACTGTGAAATTGATACATGCTACAACATGGATGAACCTCAAAAACATCAGAAGGTATGTGCAAATGGTTAAATATTGTATGATTCTAGTAACAGGGAATATACAGAATAGGCAAATCCATAATCCATATAGGCAGAAAATCCATTAGTGGTTACCAGTGGCTGGTGAAAATAGTAAATGGAGAGTAACTGCTTAATGAGGTATAAGGTTTCCTTATAGGGTGAAGAAAATATTTTGGAACTAGATAGAGGTAGGGGTTGCACAACATCATAAAAGTAGTAAATGCCACTGAATTTTTCTATTTAAAATGATTTTGTTGGGCTGGGGATGTGGCTCAAGTGGTAGCGCGCTTGCCTGGCATGCGCAAGGCACTGGGTTTGATCCTCAGCACTACATAAAAATAAAATAAAAATATTGTGCCACCTAAAACGAAAAAATAAATATTAAAAAAAAATTAAAATTATTTTGTCCAGGCTGGGGTTGTGCCTAGCATGCGTGAGGCACTGGGTTCAATCCCTGGTACCACATAAAAATAAAAACCAAATAAAATAAAGTTATTGTGTCCATCTACAACTAAAAACAAAAAAATTTTTTTTATTTTTTATTTTTTTTTTAAAGAGAGAGATGAGAGAGAGAGAGAGAGAGAGAGAGAGAGAGAGAGAGAGAGAGAGAGAAAGAGAGAGAGAGAGAGAATTTTAATAACATCATCTTTGTATGTGGTGCTGAGGAATGAACCTGGGAGGCACGCATGCCAGGCCAGTGCGCTACTGCTTGAGCCACATCCCCAGCCCCCCACCAAAAAAATTTTTTTAAATGATTTTGTCCATCTGGGGGTGTAACCTAGCATTTGTGAAGTCCTGCACAGCAAAAAAAAAAAAAAAATTCAAGTAAAAATATGAAAATTTGTCATGTCAATTTTGTCCCCTCAAAACCAAAAAAATTACTTACATACATCGGTTTTAAAATGCATAATTTCACCAAAATTCTTTACATTAATGTCAATGACAAAATAGGATTTCATAGAATCTTTCCACTTTGAATCTGAATCAGGCCTAAACTCAAAAACTTTGTGATATGGATGAAGTCAATATGTAATAATCTTGGAAAACAAAAATTATTTTCGTTTACTTAAAATGCAGGTTTTTTTTTTTTCCCTTGAAGAACACAGTACGGAGTTCAATATAATAAACAATAAATGGTATTTCTTTCAGGGAACTGATTAGAAGTGTGGGCTTCAGAGTTAAATCACCTGGAAGACTAATCAAACGTACGATATTTTTCCCTACATTCTTTCTGTACTACTGAGTTACACCATTGTTTTTTGAAGATTTACTTCATTTATTCTCCCTCTGCGGGCTCGTTCCATAATACCACATCCCATGAAACTAATGCACACCTGAGGCGGGATTATAAGCATTTAATAAATATTTACTGAGTTAGCTGCGTCTTGAGTGTATCAGAATGAAGAAAAGACATGAGTACAGAGGACAGATCATAAACAAATCGTTTATGGGGAACCATGTTTAAGTATTATAAAAGAAAATAGTTCAATACTAGAGAATAAAAGTGAGTCCTATTCAAGTAGTGTGGTTAGGATTCTCATATAGGGTACCTTTAATCTGAGAATCCTTCATAGCATTAGCTGGTGACAAAAGGTGAGTTTGAGACGGGAAAGTCTATGAGGTCATGGTAAGGAGTTTGACAGTATTTAAGTACAGTGGGTAAGCAAAAGCGAACATTTCCAGCAGAGAAGTCAAGCAATTTTACGATAGGAAAAGATCGCAGAGGCTGTTAAATGTTGCTCAGTGGAAGAGATTGTTTAGTTATCATGGAAGCCCTGGGTTCAACTCCCACCCCCACTCCCAAAAAAGAAAAAGATCAGCGGCAGGAGAGAAAGCAGGGAAACTTCTGGAGGTATCCAATGTTGTCTGGACTTGGGGTAATCGTGCCTGCTGATTATGCGACAGAGGGACTGGGATGTCATTCTATCATAGGAAAGAGAAGATTACAGAGCAGTTAGAGAAGCCAAGCGGGTGACCCAGTGTTTCAAGGAATAACAAAGCGCTGCTTTCAGAATTTCTTGCTGTGATTCGCCGGAATCAGCAGAAGAGTACGCTCCGGACTGGAAACCTTCCAGTCAGAGCCTGAAAGACAACACAGTTCAAGAGGAGTCAAGTTCGGGTCCAGCTTTTGGTAGCACCAAAGACTGTCAGAGGCCGAGCTGGGCCTCCGCAGTGACCCAGCTACAAAGTGCAGGCGAGAGCAGAAAAGATTAGGCAGTGAAGGGTCTCTCACAAGAGGTTGCGCCTCATAGGACAAGCAGGCCGGCGAGTTCACCTTCTCGGCGCTGATTAACCTCGCCCCGGAAGTGCATGTTCACTTCCGCTCACTCAGGCATCTGCTAATCTCGCGAGTGCTGAAAGCGCTATGTGACCTGGGTTAAGCGGAAGTCGGGCCTCTTTTTCGTGGCGCCTTGTGGGCGATCAGCTGCTCCAAGATGAAGGTAGGTTGTTGTGGCGGGTGTTGATCTAGGCTTCGGGAACTTGGATCGAATCTTAGAACACTGCGTCAGTCCCAGCAAACCAAGGTCCTGGCCCCAAGTGGAGAAGGGTGTAAGGCAGGATAACGTGTACACTTCTTGGGCCAGAGCTCTTTGGGAAAGCGGATGGCGGACGATTACGACCGGAGTTGTGTAGTTCTGAGAGCGCCATGGTGGCGTTCCCGCGCCCAGCCGGGACAGATGCTGGCAGCGTGCTCGACCTATCCTGTTATTTTTAACTCTCTTTTACTTAAGTCGGGCTCCCTGTACGGTGACGGTAATGACGGGAGCCTTAGGCCTCGCAGTCATTCCTCAGGGCCGCAGGGAAAACGTGCCCTGTTAGCGTTTTGCTTGGCGTGCATCATTCTTAACATGGGCTAATGATGAGTAAAATCACCAAGTAGTACTGATTGAGATTGGCATGAATGGCTTGTGATGTTATTGCCGTTGTGGGGAGTTCTGCAGTTACTTGTGTAATTTTTCCTTCTACTTTTAATCCTAGCTGAATATCTCCTTCCCAGCCACTGGCTGTCAGAAACTCATTGAAGTGGACGATGAACGCAAACTTCGTACTTTTTATGAGAAGCGTATGGCCACAGAAGTTGCTGCGGATGCTCTGGGTGAAGAATGGAAGGTAAAAGTTAACTGTGGCATTGTCATGACTGTGACACGCTCTGGGAATTGGTGTTTGGAATGGGGTTTGAACTGCCGCTTTAGTTTTCTGACCTGGGTTATCACTTTGTGAAGTAGAGCTATCACCTGATGGGGTTCTGTAGTATGTAAATGAGTTTGCCATTGCACTAGACAAGTTGGAAATACAGACAAAACTTTGATCAGAAGTTTAAATTGGTCTTATTGAATTATACTTCTCTAGAAAAGAGGTGTGGGTCAATAAAGGCCAAAACACTGAATTTAATAAATTTGGAATAGAAATGTTACATGTGTGGTGTTTTCCTGCAGGGTTATGTGGTTCGAATCAGTGGTGGGAACGACAAACAAGGTTTCCCCATGAAGCAGGGTGTCTTGACCCATGGCCGTGTTCGCCTACTACTGAGTAAGGGGCACTCATGTTATAGACCCAGGCGAACTGGAGAGAGAAAGCGCAAGTCTGTTCGAGGTTGCATTGTGGATGCCAATCTGAGCGTTCTCAACTTGGTTATTGTAAAAAAAGGTAAGGTTTATGTTTGCTTTTTATTGAAATTGACTTAAAGCTGGTTATCCAAAACTTTTTCGTTTGCATTATAAGGAGGTTGTTGGATTAAGATGTTTCTGTTAATTTTCTCTTTGAAGGAGAGAAGGATATTCCTGGACTTACTGATACTACTGTACCTCGAAGACTAGGACCCAAAAGAGCTAGTAGAATCCGCAAACTTTTCAATCTCTCTAAGGAAGATGATGTCCGCCAATATGTTGTCAGAAAACCCTTAAACAAGGAAGGTAGGAGATATTATGCAATTTGGACCTGCTTAATTTTTAGGAATTTGTCACTGGTATTTTGCATGCATGTAGAAAGTAGAATTTGTTCCTTTGAAGTGTAAGCATTAACTGGAGTCTGATTTAAAATAACATACTTTAAATTCAGTGCTTTTGGGCTTAGGAATGATGTGAAAGTTGAAAAATTATGGGATTCTGAAGGTACTCTGACCTTAACACCCATTTGAAACTTGATATATTAGAGATTCTGGGGGATTTTTTTTAGCCTACAGAAAAAATAAATGCTTTTTTTTTTTAAATCTACTGAAATTGATTAAACTTCTGGTCCTCTGACTTCTCCTTTGAAATGTGAAGAACAATAATAAAATTGTGAAAATTAGAAAAATACTTATTCCTAAATATAAAGGAACAAGCGTTTGCAATTGATAATTCTAAGAATACATATACATATTGTATGTTGGGCAACATAGCCATCACCACTAAGGTCCGCATCAGTGATACATAACATTTTGGGTAAAATTACCCCGTTGAGTCTTCTTGACATCTGGAAAAAGAATAATTTGGATTTTGGTTTTCAGGATATCTGTACTTAGTGTATAGTTCCAACTATTTAGGCACCTACCCTGTGCTAGGTACTATGTTAAGTGCTGGGGATATGGTATGAATTGACAGTCTACCTTCAGGAAGCTTATGTTGCAGAAAATGTAATTGGTAAGTGTGGCACTTCTCCACAATCACGCCTCTGGAAACCCAGTCTGTTGAAACCGATCTAGTTGACAGAGATGTTTTTAAGATGGTACCTGTCTTTTGTGGAAGGTACAGGCTTAGCTATTTAGCAGAGCCTGAACAATTGAACATTTACTCTAAGATCCTGAGGTGTCACTTCCACAAAGCAACTGTGAACTAAAACTAGGTTTGAGAAGCTTTATGTATGTTGGGGGTGGAACCCAGGGCCTTGTGCATGTTGACCATGCCTTACTTCTAAGTTATACTCTGACTCAAAGTATTCTTGAGGAATTATTTCAGTCATTTGAATTTTTAGGTAAAAAACCCAGGACCAAAGCACCAAAGATTCAGCGACTTGTTACTCCACGTGTCCTGCAACACAAGCGCCGGCGTATTGCTCTGAAGAAACAGCGTACTAAGAAGAATAAAGAAGAGGCTGCAGAATATGCCAAACTTTTGGCCAAGAGAATGAAAGTAAGTCTTAATAAGATTTGGGGGTAGGGTGAAGCAGGACTGGCTTTTTCTATCTGCGTTTTTCACCTAGACAAAGTTTTAATTGTGTGTTTTTTTTTTTTTTTTTTTTTTAATTTAGGAAGCCAAAGAAAAACGCCAGGAACAAATTGCCAAGAGACGTAGGCTGTCTTCTCTGAGAGCTTCTACTTCTAAGTCTGAGTCCAGTCAAAAATAGAATTTTTATCGGTAACAAATAAATGATCAGACCTTCAAACTTTGACTTGTCATTACTGATTTGACATAACTAGAAAATGGATGGAAAAACGTGTCAGAAAGGGAAGCAGTGGAAAAAGTCTGCTTACAGGAGATGCGTGAAATGATGTTAAATTCAGAGACTGACATGACACTAGTTGACCAGCATAGGTCATAGGTCTTTTTGAATTGAGTGGCTCAGGAAAGGATTCTTAATATAATATTACTTTGCAGAAAGTCATACCTTAAGTTGTTTGGAGTTTTCTTGAAGGTATATACATAATATGTCTCCATGAAGGTGAACAAATTGTCTTTAAAAAAAAATGGCAAATCTGCATTAAAACTTTACTCTTTTTCATATTGTAAAAAGGAGTTGACTCCCAATATAAGGAACGCTTGCAGGATGGCATACTATGGCCCACTAGAGCATTGGCCTTGCATACAGCAGGCCCTGCATCAGTCTCCTGCACCACACAAAAGCTTAACAGGTTCATTTCCACAGTAATTGATCTATTTAGTTCTAGTATTTATTTTTGGTACTAGGGTTTAAATCCAGGGTCACTTACTACTGAGCCACATTGCCAACCATTTTTTGAGACAGGGTATCAGTTGGTTAGGGTTTCACTTAGTTGAGCCTTGAACTTTGAGTTGTGCATCCTCATCTTCCAGTGTTGCTAAGAATTAACAGATGTGTGCCACTACATCCAGCTTGGGGAAGCAGTATCTTAAGAAGGCACACGAGGTGTATTTTTCTATAGTACAATACATTGAATCAGCTAAGTGAATCCAATAACTCATTTCTGGTTTCCTATGACTTGCTCAAAGAACATAATTAAGTTTCCTAAAAGGACAATAATGGGATAATCACAAGGTGATACTCTGTTAACATATAACAGGATATTTCTTTCTGTGCATGCTGGGGATTGAACCCAAGGGTGTTTTACCACTGAGCTATATCTAGCTCCCGCCCCCCCCCCCCCCCCCCCGTTTTTTAATAGCCTCAGACTTCCAAATCTGCCTCAGTTTCCTGAGTCACCTGAGATTACAGGAATGTATCATCACACCAGGCAATACCCACCTTTCTTTAAGGAATACAAATAACCGTGAGAAAACATTTGGCTCCCCTATAGTTTTCTAGGTAATTAGTTGGGTATTTCTGATTAGAATCTACAGGTATTTTGTTTAAAAAATAGTGTTAAATTTGTGTACCAAGAATTATATTAGGTACCCTATTTATGCTTATACATCAACCATGCATGTTGCTATTATCAACATACAACTAAAGATAAATCACATCAAAACATAAGACTTGGCTAAACAACTAATTTTGAAAGATTATTTCTAGCGATAATTAGGATTAAGTTAAAGTGCTCCAAAAGTATATATTTCTAAAATTTTCCATACTTCAGATATCTGATAACTTTTTTCCTGTAAATTTTTTTTTTGGGGGGGGGGTATCAGGAGTATCTATTCAGAGATACTTAATGACTGAGCCATATCCATTTTTAGGTGCTCTTTTTGTGTAGGTGCTGAACAAAGCCTTTTAGAGATTTGGTACTAGAAATTAGTCCCTGTAGATTTAAATTGAAGGAGTTAGACTCATTCTGAGATATAACTAAATTATGTTATAAAGCCAGATACAGCAGTGCAGACCAAGGCAGGAGGATTGCAAGTTCAAGTCCAGTAGGGGTAATTTAGCAAGACCTGGTATCACAATTTAGGGAAAAAAAGGTAGGAGTTGTAGCTCAGTGGAGAGGATTTGATCCTGAGCACCACATTAAAAAACAAGGTATTGTGTCCCTCTGCAACTTAAAAAAATTAAAAAAAAAAAAAATGATTGGGGAGGGGGCGGTGCGAGGGAAGAGGTACACTGGGTATATATATATATATCAGTGGAAAAGCCCACCTGAGTTCAATCCCCAGTACTGTAAAATAATGTTTTTTTTTTAAAGTTATAATTTGATCTGGTTATATATAAATGTAAAGATATCTTCAGCATACTTTAAAACATGAAGTGCTTTGGTATTGATTTAGTTCAAACTAATAAAACAGCAAAATGATATTGCAATTCTAATGATCACAAAGATTCATACTAAACAGATTCCAAGAGCCTTAAAAACATAACAGACAAGTTAGCAAATTTAAGAATATTTTTTATTTTATTCAGCCTGTTATTTTTATACGCAAGGTAATGCGAAGATTTATTCAGTCCATAAGTGTTAAGATGTAAGTTGCAAAAATTTATACTCGAGATAGTGCAAAAGATGCATTTTTGAAAATAATGTAGATTTACATAATGTCTGATTAGTTTTTTCACTTAGCCCTTTCATAATAAATTCAGACTAAAAGTTTGTGTACTTCGAATTCACCCTTAAATGGTGCAAGATAGTTAATTTTTTTAAGGTTATACCATTGTAGAAGGGAAATCTGTGCTCTTTAGTATATGAAAGTAAATTTTTTGTGTATCAAATGATTTAGTCTGCATAATTATAAAAGCACACATAAAACCACTGGCTTTTTAAACTATGCAGAGTTAAGGCAAACTTACTGTAATGGGCATTTTTAACAACGAAAAAAAACATGATAAATGTCAAAGTGAGGCCATAATTTACTTAAAACTAGTGACAACAAACTCAAGCTTTAAAGTTATAAGACTTAATTGATTCAACCTAAAAAATTATTTACAAATGCACATTTTTACTCATAGGCATATAAATCTAAATATTGTACAAGAATAAAACTTTAGTGTGCAGTGCAAGTTTATCCCACAGGTTTCAAAAGGTGATCAACAGCAACAATTTACATGCCTGAACAAAGACTTCAGGACCTAAGACAATATACACTTTTGCATTTTCAGCATAACTCAAAACTTACAAATAGCTTCATAAGTTATGAACTTTAGTTAATTTCATTTTGACTGTTTGACTTCTAATTTTAAAGCCCTTGCAAGTTAACATGGGAAGAGGATGAAGGAAGTACCTAGATATTCAACATATCCATTAAGCAAGGTAATACATAATTAAAAAGGTGAAGACATATATTAAATTTAAAGTCAGATCAGGTAATTTTGACTACCAATGAGATTAGTAGTAGTCATTTATTTAACAATGAGACCCCTTTCAGAAAACTATTGCAACATGCAATCTATGAGTTTTAATAAATACACACTTATAATATACACATACCTATACAACCCTACACATTTACAGTCATACACAAGTAGTAGCTCTTATAATTAAGATATTTCATTTGTTTGGGGGTTAGGCAAGTTTCATTTCCCATTCCCCAAACCCAACAGCTTCAAATATTAACAGATGTCTGGGATGAATGGTTTCTTGTTTCTATAAAACTAACCACAAATATAGAGAAATCCAAAACAGTTCCAGCAGAAGCAGAGAAACAGTTCAGGAGTTGAAAATCTTCAATATTAATAAACTTCAGGGCATTTAAATGAGATTTTACACTTTGATATAATTCAATATTATTTACAATTCATTGTATATTGTCCCCCAAGAGTTATTTCAGTTTTCACCAATTCCTAGTATGTGGAAAAACCTTGGATATTTTCAATTTATTCTCCAGCACTATATCAAAATTCTATTGAATCTCTTTAAATGAGAGGCGCTCCAAAACATTTTCTGCACCATTCCACACTAACACTTGGTGGGGCATCAATTTTCTGTAACTTTTCAAGAACCTCTGAAGGTAGACTATTGTATGCGAGTCCATATTCATTGTCAAAAGCCTCTGAAAGACATTTTCAAAAATGTTAATTTGTTAACAAAGCAAAAATTATGCATTTTGAAATGGTACTGAGTCAAATTTATGTTTAAACTACATATTTTAAGGTAGAAATCACTTAAAGGCAAGTATTTACTTTTTTTTTTTTTTTTTAAAACAGCACTACTAACCCAAGACCTCATACACACTATGCAAGTGTGATCTCTCACTAGGCTACACCCCCCAGCCCAACACTAAATTTTTAAAAAATCATTTTAGTAAATAAAATTAAGACTGAGGAATTCCTCATTAACCAACTTACCAATATCAATATTTTCTCTTCCAAGAGACACTAATGATAAGAAGAGTATTTCTCTGTATAAACTCCTATAAAACAAATATATTTTAAAAGTGAATGGCAAATAGATTTAAAAATATATACAGAAATAGGATTTTATTTTTTAATAGTGAAAACATTAATTTCCAAATATCTAGTTATGTACCCACTCATATAAATATCCTGGCTTGGATATGCTACAGGTATATGAGATCTTTGAAGGATGCTGAGTGAAAGGTACTCTGAATTCTTTGTATTAATATTGCAGTGTCCAGTAAGTATTTCAAACTGTGCAAGTCTTCGGGATGGGTTGTAGTTCAGTGGTACAGTGCTTATCTAACATGCACAAGGCCCTGGTTCAGTTCCTAGCACCACACACAGACCCACACACACCCACAGGGAAAAAAAGGGTTGGGGGAGTTAATGGACTTAAAGCTTCACTCCATTCACAATTAAAAACAGCTAGTTGGAGAAAAAAATGGCTGGGCATGGTGGCAGATGTGAGTTTGAGGCCAGCCTGAGCAATTTAGCAAATCAAAATAAAAATAGAAGGGGCTGAATATATAGTGCGGTGCTACAGAACTCCCAGATTCCATTCTCAGTACTGTAAACAAAACAAAACAACAAAAAACCCTACCCACAAACAAAAATGGCTTTTATTTGCTTATTATTATCTTTTATACTAGGGATTAAACCCAGAGGTGATTAACCAGTAAGCCATATCCCTAGCCCCTTTCTTATTTTTTATTTGAGATAGGGTCTCACTAAATTGCTGAAGTTGGCCTCAAACTTGTGATCCTCCTGCCTCAGACTCCCAAGTCACTGGAATTACAGGCATGTGAAACCATGCCCAGCTGATTTATTTTTTTGATGCTAGAGACTGAACCCAACACCTTGAGCATGCTAGGCAAGTGCTTTACACAGTTACATTCACAGCCCACAATTTTTAAAAAAACATTTTAAGTAATATTAAAACTATCTTAACTCTAATTTCTAATTAAAACTTTTAAAAAACAGAGGTTTTTTTTCCTGATATTTTGCCACTCAATAAAGAAAGAAATTAATTTTCCAAGTCAGACATGGGTCTAAAACCCTTGGACACAATGTGAAAGAAAGGTGGTATAGTCTCCTAACTATTTAATCCAATAGAAAAGGATATATCACCTAAAAATATAAAAAAATGAAACATTAAAAATAAGCTTCATGTTGGGCGCAGTAGTGCAAGCCTGAGGCTCTGGAGGCCGAGGCAGGAGGATCCTGAATTCAAAGACAGCCTAAGCAATGATGAGGTGCTAAGCAAATGGTAAGACCCTGTCTCTAAAAAACAAAAAAACCAAACAAAAAAAAACCAAAATAGGAATGGGGATGTGGCTCAGTGGTTAAGTACCCCTCAGTTCGATCTGCAGTATACAAAATAAAAAATTAAAAAAAAAAAAAAAGCTTCATGAAGCAATTAAAAGCAAAGATGAGGGGAAAACTAATGAACTAAACTGATTTACAAAAGGAAAAAATTAGGAGGTAATGCTAATTCTAATTTCATCTCACACAGCTTTCTTTAGAACCTTCAGAAAACTATAACATGACATTTCTAGTATTAATTTCTTGCTGTAAACTACTGATGCATGAAGCAAGCTCCTCCTTAGACTGAGGAGGACATCTCTAACAGTTGAGATTACAAGTGGATCCATTCATTTTCATGATCAAATCTTTCTCTATAACTTCTGAGATACATTGAGTGAGGAGACTTTAAGAGGGCTCTGGAAACATTAATAATACTCCATATAATTGTGTCCCCTTTCCCAAAACTTCCTCTGCAAAATTCACTTATGTTGAGATGGGAATGAGTATTGATTGAAGCACGTTAGCCATCAATAATCCTTGGAAATCCGTACAGATGACATTTCAAAGGAGATACCCTGTTGGTTTTGACTGGATATTCTTAGAAACTTTCTAAAGAAATGAGTGATAGAGCTAACCCTTATCCGTAAGTTTTGAATTTATATTTTTCCATCCCATGTACAAAATTGTTTTTTCCCTAAAAAAAAAAAAAAAAGGATAGTTTCACATCTTATGGTAGTTACAGTTTCTATCATCATCAAAATGGTTTCTACTTGGGGCTGGGGATGTGGCTCAAGCGGTAGTGCGCTCGCCTGGCATGCGTGCAGCCCGGGTTTGATCCTCAGTACCACATACAAAGATGTTGTGTCCGCCAAAAACTAAAAAATAAATATTAAAAATTCTCTCTCTCTCTCTCTTAAAAAAAAAAATGGTTTCTACTTTTAACCCCTTTAGGTTCAGTGAGAAAATATATGTGGGTATCACAGGGCCTAAATAAGCAGTACCTATATATATCAATGTTAATTCACAGAAGTCTCCGTTGATGAACAGTAATGCTTCCGAAACACAACAGTACATTTTAGACATAAATAAGTTCCTAAAATTCAATCAATTCTACCAGAAATTTTTATTATGTATTTGTGCTCAATTATGAATATATATATTCGGGTAGCACTTACCAAAACAATCATATATCTGGCAATAAGCATTTCTTTTACAACTCAAGGTATTTTTAAAAATAAGGCATATTTTTTAAAACCGAAAATCAAGGGCACCAAGTAAAAAATTTTGGATGTTACCTTTGTCTTTTCATTTCTGGCTTCATTTGCTCAGACAGCAGATTGATGGGCTTAAGAACATCATTATGCTGAATACTCTGCCTAATAGTTTCAACTAAAGTGCTTGTTGCTTGTTGTTCCTCTGACAGGAGGGATAATTTCTTTTCAGAATCTAAAAAGGACACAATAAACAAGAATAAGTTTTTCCCAATTAGTAATGAAGTTTTTTTCCCAGAATTCTGTCACTAATTGTCTACCCAGTATGAACTTTATTAATAACATTATGTAATTCCAAAAATAAAAACTGTACATATTATACACAAATAAAATTATATATTATACTTATTATGGCATAATTCATAATATCTTTATATAAGAGAATAATCTTTACCTAAGCCTGGTATTTTCTATTCAAAATAGCAATCTAATCTTAATATATTATAATTAATATATACAACTATATATATAACTATATATAACTATATAACATCCAGAACTATTAAGAATATTTATATAATTGGGTGCAGTGTTGCACACCTGTAATCCAGCAACCTGGGAGGCTAACACAGGAGAACAGCAAATCCAAGGCCATCCTGGGCAACTTAGTGAGACATTCTCAAAATAAAAACCAAATAGCTAGGTTTATAACTCAACAGTAGAGTGTTCCTGGGTTCCATCTCTAGTACCACAAGAAAAATAAAAAAAATTACAGATCTTATATTTCATAGATGATAAAAAGTTTTTTAGTAGTAGAAATGGAATTGAATCATATACTAATATCAAGTATATACAAATTCAAAATGTGTACCTGACCTGGAAAAAGGGAATACTTTAATGATACAGGCAATTCCAGGAATCCTACAATTTTATTTACACCTATATTAGCATAAGATGGGGATATATATCTAATATAGCTCCTTGAACTCATTCTGAGTGCTATCATAAAGTGCATTTTTCATACAATATACCTCTAAAATAAATTAGTTTTTTAAAAATTTTTTTAGTTATAGGTTAGTTAGTTAGTTAGTTAGTTAGTTGACACGATGTCTTTATTTTATATTCATGTGGTGCTGAGGATCGAACCCAGTGCCTCACGCATGCTAGGCGAGCGCACTACCTCTGAGCCACAATCCCAGCCCTAAAATAAATTAGTTTTTGTTGTTTTTATTGTTTTCTGTATCAGAAACTGAACCCAAGGGTGCTTAACCACTGAACTACATCCCCAACCCTTTCTATTTTTAAATTTTGAGACAGGGTCTCTCTAAGTTGCTCAGGACCTTGCTAAGTTGCTGAGGCTGGCTCTGAACTCTGGATCCTCCTGCCTCAGCCTCTGCAGTCACGGGGATTACAGGGATATGCCACCATTCCTGGCCCAAAATAGTAATACTTCTAAGAATTAGCACCTTTCTCTAATATGACAACAAAAGGAAATCCTGGCTGCTATGGTTTTCTATCTTAGTTCTTTTCCCACTAAGTGATGACCTTTGAATAGTTTTCATGCTATACTGTGACTTTGGAACCCAATCCAAATATAATAAGCAACACTACCATTTCCCCCATTAACTCAATATTTTAAATAACAGGTTTATTGAGAAATAATTTCTAAATCATACAATCTGATTTTTTAGTATATTCAGAGTTGTAACCATAAGAAACCACTAATCTATTTTTTGTCTCTACAAATTTGCTTATTCTGGAAATTTCATTTCAGTGAATCATACTGTCTAGGCTCTTTTGTGACTTGTTTCTTCTATTATATTTTTAAGATTCACCCATGTTGTAGCACATATCAGTAATTTATTCTTTCTGTTGCCAAAAAAATGCCATAGTATAGGGTGGGGCATGGTGGCACTTGCCTGTAATCCCACTGACTCAGAAGTTTGAGACAGCAGGATAGCAGTTCAAGGCCAGCCTCAGCAACTTAGCAAGGCCCTAAGTAGAAAAACCCTATCTCAAAATAAAAACTAAAAGTGGCTAGAGGATGTAGTTCAGTGGTAAAAACACTCCTGGGTTAAATCCCCAGTCCCTCCCCACCAAAAAAAAAAAAAAAGGGTTATTGTGTGGATATACCATACTTTATCCATTTATAAGATGAAAATTTAAGTTGTTTCCATTTGTTAGCTGTTATGAAAAATGCTACTACTAACATTTGTGAATGAGTTTTTGTGCGTGGAATATGGTAACTCTGCTTACTGTTTTGAAGGCTGTGAAATGTTGTTCATCATTTTTATAGCCTAATCAGCATGTATGCCAGTTCCAATTTCTCCACATCCTCACCAAATCTTGTTATTTTTTTTGTGCGTGTGTTTTTATTATAGCCATCCTAGAAAGTATGAACTCATCTTTTTATGTTTTTTGTTTTGTTTTGGGTACTGGGATTTGAACTCAGGGACACTCAACCACTGAGCCACATCCCCACTCTATTTCGTATTTTATGTAAAGATAGGGTAGGGTGTCTCACTGAGTTGCTTAGTACCTCACCTTTGCTGAGCTGGCTTTGAACTCGAGATCCTCCTGCCTCAGCCTCCCGAGCTGCTAGGATTACAGGCATGCACCCCCATACCCGGCCTCTTGCTGAATATTTACAGTAAAGTTTTTCATTATAATAAATAATCCCACAGTAAACATTATTGTGCATTGTATTTCTATAACAGAGTTGTCTCACTAAAATCCCTGAGTAGTTAAAACACATTCACATATTAAATTTAGACAATGTTTGCCATACTGTTCTTCAGAAATAAACTATTTTAGAATTTTAACAGTTTATCAGTGTTCTTTTCCTCAGCATTTGGAGTAGGTACTGGGGCTTGAACTCATGGGTGCTTTACCACAGAGCTTCATCTCCAGACCTTTCTATTTTGAGACAACATCAAGCTAAGCTGCTGAAGGAGGGTCTTACTAAATTGCTGAGGTTGGGTGTAAACCTGTAAACCTCCTGCCTTAGCCTCAAGTCACTGGGTATACAGGTATACACCACTATGCTTGGCTTCCCCCCACATTTTAATCTTTAAAATTTTTGCCAACTTGATAGGTACAAGTTTACGTTTTTTTTTAAAAAAAACATAAAGTAATATTTCACTAAAATATAAAAACTAATGTGATTGAGCATCTTTTCATGTTTGTGTTAGGGAACAAATTGTGCCCCCACCCTTTCAAATTCATACATAGAAACCCTAACCACTAATGTTACTGTATTTGGAAATAGGGGCTTTAAAGAAATAATTAGAGCTAAATAAGGCCATAAAGAGTGGGAGGTTCTTATCTAATATGACTTTTTGTTATGCATACAAGCATTTACACAGAAAAAAGGCTACGTGAGAGTACAGCAAAGGCACCAGCCACTGCAAGCAAAAAAGGGAGACCTCAAGAAAAATCAAACCTACTGGGAAGTCCAGCCTTGATCCTTGCTAATTTCTTGAAATTTAATTCCTGTTGTTTAAGGCATGCCAGACTATGGTGTTTTGTTATGGCGACCCAAGCACACTATTACAGTTTGAAAGCCACTTTAACTTTTCTTCCATGAAATTCCTATTAATGCCATTTTCTCCTTTAATTGGTGTATTGTTCTTTTGGGGTGGGATGGGGCGGGTGGAGTACTGTGAATTGAACCCAGGGGCACTCAATCACCAAGTCACAAGCCCAAGCCCTTTTTATTTTTTATTTTGAGACAGGGTTTCACTAAGTTATCTACAGTCTTGATAAATTTCTGAGGTTGCCTTTGAACTTGTGATTCCTGCTTCAGCCTCCCAAATTACTGGATTACAGGCATGTGCTACTGTGCCCAGCTCAGTTGCATTGTTCTTAATGACTCAAAATGCTTCAAAACACAGGATGATGATCATTTAAACTTTTATAATAATAAGTTCTAAATATAAAAGATGGAAAAATGAAGCTAGAATCTATTAGACTATATCAACCCATTTAAACTGAAATTATAATCCTAAACCAACATATCTATAATACTTTTCTACTACATAGAATTTACTCTCAAAATACCCAAAATAGTATTTAACAAACAAGCTACCAAAAAAAATTAGTCCTTAACACACTTGAGCCCTGACATAGTTAAACAGGTCAGTATAATAACAAATCAATTTGAATTAATTAAATCTTTAAAAACAAAGCACAAGAGTTTGTTTTCATCATCTCTTTAGTTCTATTCCTTCTCATTCTTTTTTGTTGCTGAATAATATCCTACCATATAAATGAACTGTATGACAATTTGCTTATCCATTTACCTATGAAAGGATATTTGGGTTATATGTATTAATACTTTTATGTCTTCAGTTCTATTTTACTTACTAAAATTCCTCCAAGAGACATACAGAGGTTCTCCTGGTTCTTGATGAAGGTTGATATTATCCCATAAGAGTTGAATATAGACAAGTTTGCTATCCTGGGACAGAGATGATAAAGGAAGCTAAAAGAGATCAATAAAAAATATTAGCATCCCAAGCATAATCATTACCACTGGACCTAGTGAAACTTGATTATATATAAAACAGATGAATTCTTTCAAAACTCTAGATCTAAAATTCTGAGCAAAAAAAAACATCAATTTTTATTAAATCTAATGATAAATGTCCTTGTTATTTTCTGACATATAGGTTTCTCTGTGAAGTACTGGAATGTCAGCTTGGTAACTGTCACATGGTCATATGAGAGGTTAACAACATTACAACAAATTTTAAGGTAAAACAAAGTGTAAGAGTTTCTACTATCTATCAGCTAATTTTGCTTCAATTACTACTCAGAATAAATGAGTCAACTTAAGACTTTATAATACTTTTTTTAAGATTGTGTTGTGCCTCAAATGTGGAGAGTGTTGTCTCTCAATATTCAATTTGATAAAAGAATGCTAGGAGCTCACTGTCTCCACTGGAACCAGGGATCTTAACACAAGTGGAAGAAATGCTTTGGGTGTCAGGTAGCAGTTTTCATCACTTATTAGGCCTGTGACCTTACACAAATCACTTATATAACTTTTAATTATATCATCTGAAAAATAAAAATAATATGAGAGCTTTCAAATAAAGTTGTGAGAATTTCAGGTGGGAAAATGATAGTTCATCTTTACAGCTAGATATGACCAGAAGTTCTGAACACATGGATACATGTAGAAATATTATGAACTCCATGAACTGTAAGAAAGAAGAATTACTCTTCTTCATCCATTTTTCCCTAACCTTGGACATGGAGGTCAAGCATAGCTAAGCAAAAAGAGGATCTCAGGTTCCTAACACTGTACCATCCCTGGACCACCTATCCAAACTTTTATATTGAGAGGGAAATAAATCTTTATCCTGTTAAGCTACTGTTGCTGTATACTTTCAGTAGCTTGAAGATAAACCTCATCCTAATATACCAATGTACTATAAGTACAAAGTTAGTACCTTACCTGTATACCTTCGTTACAGTGTTCAGATGTGAGAATAAGTCCTGGCAAGTTACTAGGAAGGTCTAAACGTCTGAAATACCAAACAAGGTTCCAGAAAATGATTGGATGTTGATTGATGAAAGAGGATGTATGAATCACCTGATCACCTTCATTTTCTAGCAAAGATTCAAGTTCCTTACGAAGCACTAGAGGACTCAAATAGGGTACAGAAACAGGGGGAGGATTGGGCCTTTTTCCTAAAGGATCCTTAAAAAGAAAATACAAAAAAGTGAATATTATCTACTTAATTCTGTATGTTTAACAATACTTTTCAGTGAGATTGTACTTCTCTATCTATCTCATTAAAATCAGATTTCAGAACCACTGCTACATGCTGTAGAACATCCTAATGAATGAAAAAAACCTTAAACAAAAGACCACTTTATCTTAATTAATTACATTTAAATTATTACAAAAGAAAATTAAGAGTCCGTATTTTAACAGACCCTTTATTTCTTTTTATTAAAAAAGAAAAGAGCTCCTTTAAAATAGAGCTTCTCAATCATGTTAGTAAATACAATAGCTTGTATGTATGACTCATTTTTTAATTTTTAATAAGAAACATTTGCATTTCACCTATTTCATATATGCATTTCACCTATTTCATATATGCATTTCACACACCAAAAACCGTGTGATCTAATTTTATAACTACAACAAATGCAGTATTTTTTTAAACATCTGTCATTGGGTACTTTTAAAATTATACCTAGCTCATATTCAATTCCAACAAAAATAAGGAATTACAGAACAGTTGTACAATTCAAATGAAATAAAAAATTAAAAAAATAATACAACCCAGACTTCATAAGTTATACAAATGTTTATGACCAAATAATTAACAAATGAGCACCTTAGTATCCAGACTCTAGTCTCTGAATAGCATTTCCCTCTAAAAGGGAACCAAGAAATGGCTGATTCTAGGTCTGGGAAAAGAAATATATAACATGAGCATAACATCTTGTCATATAAGAAAGCATGGAAGTCTTAAAATCTTACAAAAAGGCTACTAGAAAGGATTAATAAGCCAAAGATGAAATAATACAAACATTAATAAAGACATAAATAGAGATAGATTTTTTGTGGGGAACGGGGAAAATGGGGATCGAACCTAAGGATGCTTTTACCATTGCGCTACATTCCCAGCCCTTTTTATTTTGAGACAGCATCTCATGACAGAGTTGCTTAACACCTCGCTAATTTGCTGAGGCTAGCCTCCAACTTGCACTCCTTCTGCCAAGCTGCTGGGATTACAGGCACACATCACCAGGCCCAGCTAAACAGCAAAAGATTCAAACAAAAATGCTTTAAAAAGAAGTTCATAATAATACCCTATGTTGGGGCTGGGGTTGCGGCTCAGTGGTAGAGTGCTTGCCTAGCATGTGTGAAGCACTGGGTTTGATCCCCAGCACCACATAACACAAACAAATAAATGAAGGTATTGTTTCATCTACAACTAAAAAATATATTTTAAAAAATAATAAAACCCTATTCTCCCAAATTAACTGATATGTTGTGGAAAACACTATAGTTCCCAATTTTCTTTTTTAAAAACTGTCTTCCCAATATACTTTGCATCTTTAGAAAACCAAACAAAAGACATTAGGGAGTTTCTCTTTATAGATATATTCCATTTAATAGAGAAGAAATGACAGAATTAGACTATCACCATTTTACAGTTTCCAATGAATCAATTATCTAGGCATTAGAACATTAATATTTACTAATGCCTCCTACTGGAGGAGAATATACGGCCATTTATAAAGTTGTCTTACAAAATTAAACACATGAATATTAAAAACCCTGAATCTGAGAAGTTTTTAGATACTAATTTATAGAGTTGCAATTAGCCAAATTAGAATTTTCTAAAACTAGTTTCTAAAGGCAAATGACTTAGTTTAACCAAAAAACAAATTTCAAGGGGAAAAAATGGATCTGTAGATTTAAAAAGATAAAACCCTAACAATTACAAGGCATGGAGTTTGACCTTTATGCTTCAAACTAACTCCACGCACATAATACTTCTGAGAAATCTGAACAAAGACAGAGTAACCTGATAATGTTATTTATTTGGGGGCAGGGGTCTTTTGGTATGACAATGGCACTGTGATAAATTTTTTTTGGTTTGGGGGTGAGATCAGGGATTGAACTCAGGGGCACTCAACCACTGAGCCACATCCCCAGCCCTATTTTATATTTTATTTAGAAACGGGTCTCACTGAGTTGCTTAGGGCCTTGCTAAATTGATGAGGCTGGCTTTGAACTTGCGATCTTCCTGCCTCAGCCTCCTGAGCCACTGGGATTACAAGGCATGTGCCACCATGCCCAGCTGATAATGTTTTTTAAAATGCCTCTTTATTTAGAATTACATACTGAAATATTTACAATCAGAATATATGTTGTTTGAAATTTCTTTCTAAACAATCTAGGAAAGGGGATTTAAATGGGGGTGTGCATAAAAGAAGAAAGCCTATAGGCTGAAAAGTATTGAAGCTAGGTCAAGGGAGTCATTACACTCCTCTGCTAGTTTTTAATATACAGTTTAAATTTTCAGTTTTTAAAAGTTTAAAAAGTTTTTTGTTTATGGAAAACTCTTTATTTGTCACTTCATGTTATTAAAATGAGTCTACCTCTGGAAGGAGACGCATGCCTGCAAGCAGAAGGATGGCAAATTTGAAGCCAACCTGAGCATCTTAGTAAGACTCTGCTCAAAAAACAAAATAAAAATGGTGGAAATATAGCTCCAGGGTAAAACAGTTGCCTATCTTGTGTTAGTCCCTGGGTTCAAAACCCAGTTACCCTACTCCCCCACCAACCACCAAAAAATAAAAGAGAGTGGAAGAAAGAGTCTACCACACAAGAATTATGTACTATTCCAATGCATACTTACAAGAAGCACATAACATGATTACATTTTTACATACCACAACTTCCTGCAGACTGTTTGGAAGACTAACTGTTGAAATGCCATGAAATGGTCGTTGGGAAAAATCAATGTTTTGCAAAGGGCCTCCAACACTGTGACTTCGAGTCAAAGGTACATTTCGCTTTGATAAACTATTAGGCACAGATGGCACTTGCACAGTTTGGACATCTCCACTGATTTTCTTTATTTCATCACTTGAAAAAATAAAGAATAAATGCTATGTTGGTTCTGAAAAATAATGTAAATCTGGGGAGATAAGAGTATTTTCTACAATGAGTTTTGAGTTTATTAAATATCCTAGAAAAACCAACACTGCCATTTAGGAATTAAATTTAGGCTGAAGGTATAGCTCTGTGGTAGAGCACTTGTCTCACCTGAACACTTAAAAGCCTCCCCCAAAAGAATTAAGTTCTTCAAACATGTTTGTAAAACTAGTCAGGAGAACAGATGAAATGGATGATTGGTGAGGTTTGGGAAGAGGATATATGTCATAACTTTAAAAAACTAAATACCCATTCACTTTATTCAAATGTTATTTCATCTTTATTAAACAAAATCACCTAGAAATATACTGCATACAAACAGGTACAGTAGATTCATGGAGAGATATTTAATCTCTATCATGCCATGATCCACTTAAGGATAAAGGCCAGCTCTGAGTTACTTTTTATTCTCAGAACTTAGCATAATGCTTACAAAACAACAGTCTCTTAAGAAATGTTTGGCTCAGACAATATTCAAGAGTAAAATCTATACTTCACATTGAAGAGAATATTGTGAAAATTGGCACTGATTACACTAACAAGAAAAATATTTTCTTCTGTTCATTTTGTAAAAGACCACCATAAAAAAAAAAAAAACCAAACTAAACTTAGTTCAAAAATGTTTTACCATCAGATTCATTCATTAGATATTTAAATATTAAGTGGTACTAAAACAGGAAGATTTGGCTGGGGTTGTGGCTCTGGGGTAGAGCTCTTGCCTACTGTGTATGAGACACTGGGTTAGATCCTCAGCACCATGTAAAAATAAATAAGTAAAATAAAGGTATTGTGTCCATCTACAACTAAAATTTTTTTTATTTAAAAAAACAGTAAGATTTAATTTTATTAATGTCAAAACTTGTGCCTACAAGAATCTGGATGTCTTTAAAGACAGGATTCTTACAAAGGTACTTAATTTATTATAGAGTTCGCTGCACTCTATGATACCTTGATTCAACTGCATAGCTTGTTTCTTCAGTTATGGTCTGTTTAGGTTTTGGGAAATCCATAAAGTTAATCAACTCAGGTTCTGCTGAACTGCATACAGGTCTGTGCTCCAAGGGTTCACTTGCTAGAGGAAGGCTGCCACTTTGTAAACTGTCACCAGAGGTACTTGGTTTCAAGAAAAAGCTAAATATGGAAGAGAACAACAACAACAAAAAATCCTGTTTAAAAAAATCTGTGAATCCTCAAAATTTTAACATACTTAAAATTACTATATTGTAAAGTAATCATTAATACATTAGACAGTCCATAAGGGAAATACTGTCTGTTTTAAATATCCCCCACACTCTTGTTCTTATTCTTTCTCTCCTCCTGCCCTAAAAATTTTTAAATAAAAAGTTCAGTGTAGCCCAACATAAGATTGCTTCAGTTTTTGAGAACTATTGAAGAAAACTAGGAAGAAGGAAAGCAAAATACTTTATTAATTTCCTAAGTTTAAAGAAAGAAACATTTTAATATGTTAACCTGTAATTGTTGATAGTAATAACCCCTTTTTCCCCCCACTTAAAAATCTCCATTTTGGTCTCTAGTCACTTCTGCTCTATTTATTTATTTCAAACTTCTTTCATTTTCCCTTTGGGTAGAAATTGGGTAAGGTCTTATAGCTCCTCTAAAAGGACATTAGAGAACTTTCTGAGTAAAGATAATACTTTGTATCTTGAACACAGCTTGGTTTACAGAAATGTATTTGCTTTACAAATGGCATGTTTATTAATATTTGTTGTACATTTTATTGTATGTAATACTGACTAGTAATTAATGATCTGTATACTGAAGTCTTTAGAGAAAGTCTATGAGAGTGATAGAGATATGCAGGGTTAGATCATAAAGCAAGTATAGTAAAATATAAATTGGAGAATTCAAGAGTAGACATTGGATATTCAATGAAAATAAAGAAATCTTTAGCTAGCAGTGTAGGTCAGTGGTAGAGAACATGCTTAGCATGCTCAAGGCCCTGGATTCAATCCCCAGCACTCTCCATCCTCCCCCAAAATCTTTAAACTTTGCTGTAAGCTTGAAACTTTCCATAATGACATACTGGGGATGGGGGAAAAAATAGTGTTTCAGTATATCCTAATGACAAAATATTTATAAAAAGATTCTGGCTACAATAGCTTAAAAAAACACAATTAAACAAAAACCTACAAGGCACATGGAAAATACTTTAAAAGTCCTAAAGAAGATCTGAAAAATATGGAGAGATATACTATGTTCATAAATAATTAATAATAAAAGAAACATTTTCACCAAATTAATCTATAAATCCAATGTGATCTAATGCAAATAGAGTAATAAAAACAATAGAGTGTTGGGGAGGAAATGTACAACTAGAGTGCAGTATATATGGGAATTTGATATATGATAAAAGTGATACCATGTATCAGTGAGGAAAGGATAGGTTACTTAGTAGATGATACTGAGATAACTGGCTTGTTATATGGAAAAAAATAAAAGTTGGATTTCTACCATCACCCATGAAAGTGGAATCTAGATCATCTTAAGAGCCAAATATAACAGTCTAGCATGCACAAGGCTCAGCATTGAAAAAAAAAAAAGATATTCTGGGAGAAAATGAGAGTGAACAACTCTCAAAACAAGACCACAAAAGCACAAATCATGAGGTTGGAAAATTACTAATTTCTTCCAAGGAAAGAATATTAAAAATATTCAATGGAACTGGGATGTACAAGGCCCTGGGTTTAATCCCCAGCACGCCCCCCCACCAAAAAAAAAAAAAAAAACTCAAATCAGCAGGAAATCAATCCTATTCACCATAACTTCAAAATGAAAACAAAAACAAAGTAGAAATAAATCTGACCAGGGAAGTGAAAACTATAGAACACTGAAGAAAGAACTGAAGATGACACAAGTAAAAGGACCTCCCATGTTCATGGATAGACAGAATTAATGTTGTTAAAATGATTCAATGCAATCTCCACAACAATACCAATGACATTTATCACAGAACTAGAAAATAAACAATTCTAAAATTAATTTGGAAGAATAAAAGACAGAGAAGACCCAAAGCAACTCTAACTAAAAAAAGCAATTCTGGAGACATCATAATATTTGACTTCAAATTATACTACAGACCTGTAATCCCAGCAGCATGGGAGGCCGAGGCAGGAAGATCGCAAATTCAAGCCAGCCTCAGAAACTTAATAAGCCCCTAAGCAACTCAGCAAAACCTTTCTCTATAAAATATAAAAAAGGAATGGGGATATGGCTCAGTGATAAGTGCCTTGGGGTTCAAGTCCCAGCACCAAAAAAAAAAAAAAAAGAAAAATTAAAAAGAAATGTTATACTACAGAGCTACTGAAACAAACAAAAACTGCATGGTACTGGCATAAAAACACACACAGAGCAATGGAACAGACTAAAAGCACAAAGACTGGGAGTTAAAACAAGAGGATTACAAGGTTAAGGCCAACCTGAGTACCTTAGCTAGACCCTGTCTCAAAATAAAAAGGGCTGGGAATGTAGCTTAGTGATGAGTGTCCTGAGTTCAATCCCCATACCACAAAAACAAAACCAAAATCTCCAGAGAGACACTCATCTTTGATAACGAAGGTAAAAATAGTCATTGGAAAAAGGATAGCCAATGGTGATGAGAAATCTGGTTTTCCATATGTACAAGAATAGGACTAGATCCTTATCTCTTTCACTTTGCACAAAAGTCAACTCAAAATAGATCAAAGATCTAGGAATTAGAATAGAATCTAAGCAGCTCCTAGAAAAAAACAAGGTCAACATTACAACATGTAGGCACAGGCAATGACTTCCTTAATAAGACTCCTAAAGCTTAGAAAAAAATACCAAGAATTAATAAATGGGATAGCATTAAATTAAGTTTCTGAACAGCAAAGGAAAAATTAAGAGTATGAAGAGAGAACCCACAGAATGACAGTAAATCTTTGCTACCTACTCTAACACAGGATAAATATCCAGAATAAAGAACTCAAAACATCTCACACCCCCCAGCCCCACCACCCACACAAACACAGATAACCCAATTTTTAAAAAATGAGAAAATGAGCTAAATGGACCCTTCTCAAAAGAAGAAATACAGCCAGATGTGGTGGCACACACCTATAATTCCAACAACTCAGGAGGCCTAGGCAGGAGGATTACAAATTCAAAGCCAGCCTCAGCAACTTAGTGAGGTCCTAAGCAACTTGGCAAGACCCTGTCTCAAAACATAAAAGGAGTAGATGATGAGGCTCAGTGGTAAAGAGCCCCTGGGTTCAATCCCTGATATAAATAAATAAATAAATAAACAAACAAACAAACAAATAAATAAATGCATGCTGGAGAGGATGTGAGGTAAAGAGATCAACATACTATAATGATATATGCATACCTATGTTCACAGCAGCACAACTCACAATTGCCAAATTAAGGAACAGGCCTAGGTATCCATCAAAGGATGAATGGATAAAGAAAATATGGCACATATACAATGGAGTTTCAGCCATAAACAAGAATGAACTGTCATTTGCAGGAAAATAGATGGAACTTGAGAACATTATGTTAAGCAAAATAAGCCAAACTCAAAAAGTCAAGGGTCACATATTTTCTCTCATATGTAGAATCTAGAGAGGAAGATGGGTGGGGGTAGTTACGGTGAGACATGTGTATGGAGGTGAGGATCTTCCTTCAAACAGAAAGACGACCAGCAGAGTAGAAAAATGGGAGAGGAAGAAAAGAAGGAGATACTAGGAAACAATATTGACCAAATTATATTGTTACATTTTGTGCATGCGGGATATGTAACAATGAATCTTACTATTATATATATTATAATATATATAATATATATAATATAATATTTACAATATGGCAATATAATAATTACAATACAGTAATTAAACATCGACAAAAAAAATGCAGTGGAAAAAAATGGGCAGGAAATATAAACAGGCAATTCATAGAAAATGTTGGAATAACTAATTAGTAATGAAAAGACTCAAACTTAATTGTATTCAGAGAAATTGAAACAAAAACAGTAACACTTTTTACTCCTTAGAATATGAATATTAGAAAAATGCTAATACCAACTGCTGGTAAATTTGTACAGAAATGAGAATTCTTGGGCACTGTTGATAACAGTATAATATTTGGAAGCAATTTTTTGGTATGTACTGAAATGACATACAAAAATAACCCAGTAACTTCACTTCTAAGATAAGTTTTCTGAGAGAAAATACTTCACAAGTCTAAAAAAAGATATATACTTTGCAGTATACTGCATCACTGCAGTAATAATTGCAGTAATAAAGAACTGAAAATAACTCAAATGTTCTACAATAGAATAATGCAAAAGCCAGTATTAGCTTCCTACAAGATGAAAGGAATAAATTAAATGTATACACAGTACTTCTGAAAGATTGAAAAGAAACTGATATTTTCAGCATTATTCTAATTATATATATTAAAAATTGATAATAATACAAAACAACCTATATATGTTATAAGGATATGTATTCAAGGATATATCACATACAGAAGAGTTGGTATCTTTGTTGGATAAAGGAATGAGTGGAAATGGAGAAAAGAGAATAAATAAGAGGGCCTTGTTCAAAAAAATCAGGATAGTGCATCAAGAATTAAGAGTATGATCCAGGCATGGTGGCACACGCCTGTAATCCCAGCAGCTCAAAAGCAGAAATGGGAAGATCAGAAGTTTAAAGCCAGCCTCAGCAACTTAGTGAGGCCTTAAGCAACTTAGTGAGACACTGTCTCTAAATAAAATATTAAAAAGGGCTAGGGGTGTAGCTCAGTGGTTAAGTGTCTCTGGGTTCAATCCCTGATACCAAAAAGAATAAAAAAGTTTAAAAAAATATATTAAGAGTATGATTTGATTTGACCTCATGCCTGAAACTATATAAGAAAAAAATAAAGAGAAAACATCTCCAGAATTGAAGATTAAAAAAAAAAAAATACACAACTTTGAAAGTGCATGTATAGCATGTGCAAGTGAAGCCCTGGGTTTAATTATTAATGATCAAGAAAAAACAAAAACAAAAATAACTACTAAAGGAACACAATAATATAAAGTTGACCTGCTCCACAAGACAAATAAAATATTAACTATAATTAGTCAGGTCACCATACAGTTAGCAAACTCTCAATTACATAATGACTGGTTACAGACCAGCTAGTCTCCTTTCGGTTGACTAGAAGGTTGCTCTTTTCACTGTAGCAGAAAGTGACAAGTTAATAGCTGAAAACATAATTAGAGTCACCAAGGCAGAAGGTCTGAAATAAGGCCTAACACTAGTGTTTTGAATTATCTATAAAGAAAGTTTAGTTCTAAGAATGAACTACTACTGATAACCACATATTAAATAAAATGGAAATGTAATCTCCTACATTACTACTACTTTCTCCTCAAATACTGAAGGTGAAGGACAGAAGGGAAAGGCAAGCCTGAAGCATACTGTAAATGATTCATTCTTGCCCCAGGAGTAGTACATTTCGTGGGACACTTACCTTTTGAGGGAGCTTTTACAATACTAACCTTGCAGAGCCTCTCAAGTCTTTAAATTCTATATTGAGAAGAGGCAAGAAGTTGCTTTTACAGAATGGACATGTTGTATTCAAATTTGAATCATCTGCTGTCCATCCAGCCATAATTTCTTCATCATAAACCAAAGCTCCACAAGTTCTACATTGTGAACAACTTGACATCAAAACCTAATAGGAAAATAAGAACACTCAGAATCTCTACATGAAAATGAACCTTAATAGGCCATTCTCTAGAATAAACAGAATTTCAGTTATTTTACTAAGCAAATTTGAAATAACAAATTTTATTATGTTACAATTAAAACTACCAGTATGTTGCCTTACTTATATATAAAACATCAAATGAATTCATCAAAATGACTTATTAGTCTGTCCATAGGATCTCATAGAAAACTGTTAAATGCTATTCTTAAATAAAAATATGTTAACAGCACTTTATTACGGGCAGATTATAGTACTTGTACCTCCATTGCACAATTCTGATAGATGCTAGACATGCTGGTATTTTGGGATGAACCATGGTCTGATTTTTCAAAGTCCTGCCCTTTTATGCCTCTTGGAAATGAAACTTCACCTAGACAGGAATAAGCATCAGAACACATTAAGTAGGAGAATGTCCTTATGTCTTGGAAAAATGTGTTTAGGGGGAAAATATCATGAAATCTGCAATTCATTTTCCAATTGCTTAATATAAAAAGTGTGTGTGTGTGTAGAGAAAGAGAGAGAGGGAAGGAGAGAGAGAAACCTAATAAAAGTTAATTAAATCTGAGGACATAATTGCCTTCAGAAGAATTATAGAATTAGGGGCTGGGGTTGTGGCTCAGTGGTAGAGCGCTTGCCTGGCATGTGTGAGGCACTGGTTCGATCCCCAGCACCAAATAAACAAATTAAATAAACAAAATAAAGGTATTGTGTCCATCTAGAACTAAATCAAAATTTAAAAAAAAGAATTATAGAATTAGAAGAATTACAAAATTCTTTCAAATTCTTAGGACATTTGGAATTTTTTCACAATAAAAAGAAAAAAAGCATGTCACTTTTTTTTTTTAAAAGTAACAGAGCTAAGAAATTTCAATGATAGAGCCCAAGATCTTTAAAATCTGGTTCAAACACCGAATTTCCCAGAGAGCTAGATAAAAATGTACACCCCAAGGCCCTGCCCCACAAATTCCATCTTAGAAGTTTTAGGCTAAAATTTGTTAGATGATTCTGATGCATTATAAAATTCAGAAACTAATGATATAATGCACAAATACATACAACTAAAATTAAAACAAGTGACTATAATACTTGTAGGTAATACAAAATAAAACTAACAATAAGGTGTGGCTACTACTAAAAAATCTATCAGATAATCTCAACAAATGGGGTTTTGGGAGGGGAGGGTTATGAGCATTTAAACTGAAACAGACAGGGCTGGTAAAAGAGCTCATAGGAAGAACATGTGCCTAGCATACATGAAGTCCTGACTTCAATCCCCAGTATATAAAAATAAATGATAAATAAATAAACAAAAGAGACTAAATGAAGAAAGGAAAATCCTTCCCCATACCTGTTGAATAATGTAGTTTTCCAATATCTCCACTGCTGCTGCTACTGCCAAGGCTTGTGTTGCTTTGGGTAAGTTCACTAGGGACCAACCCTGAGATACTTGTGTTAGGAGATACATTTTCCCCCAAAATATGGTCTTCCAAGCCAGCTGGGAAGCTGTAATCTCTATTAATTTCCTCCTTTAATTGAAAAGAATAAAATCCCACTTGTATAAACAATATCTTCTCCAATGGGAATATACTTACTCCACTATTATCAGAATTAAACTCCATAGCTTAAAACAAATCATTCATATATATGTACATGAATGTATGTATGTGTATATATGTGTATGTGCATACATGTGTGTGTGTACGCGCGCACACCAGGGATTGAACCCAAGGGTGCTTAACCACTGAACCACATCCCCAGCCCTTTTTAAAACTTTGTATTTAGAGCCTCCCAGTGGATAGGATTACAGGCATGCACTACTGTGCCCAGACCCTATTTTTTTCAAAACCATGAATTCTTCTGTTATTTGAGACTTCCCTTCCATACGCTAAAAATATTCAAGAAGTGATCTGCAATATTTAATCTATGTTGCACCACAGGTGAGTTTGGGGTCTAGTGTCTCTCCATATAAAATAAAGGAATGTTAAGAGGTCACTATCTCCAATAGAATCAGAGATGCCAGTACAGTTAGCAAAGGGGCTTTAGAGTCAGCAAGCTTATCACCTTGGCTCTTTATCACTTACAGAAGTTAATTTTCTAACTTTTAATTATTATTATCATCTGAAATTGTGGATAATATGAGACCTTTCCAAACAAGGTTGCTCTAAGAATTTCAGCTGGGAATCTGTTCAGCATAACAAACAATAATTTTAGAAACAAATAACATAATCTAGTTCGTAATTACCATAAGTGATTGAAACTTTAGTTGCATAGAAATCATTTCAATAATAAGCTCCAATTTATTTATTTAGATATTTTTCTTTAAAAAGGCAAGATTTGTATTGTCTTTGGTATAAAACCATGTTAATTATTATTATTATTATTTTTAGTACTAGGGATTGATCCCAAGGGCCACTCAACCACTCCTGAGTCACTGGAATAGCAGCATGCACCATGCAACCAGCGACTCTTTAAATATATTGCCATTCAATGTCTTTTCCTAAAATATAGCTTCAAAATTAAGAACATGGGCTCTAGAGTCAATATCTATGACTTCAAGTCTTTGTTCTGCCACTTACTAGTTGTATGATCTTCAGACATTAAACTTATAATTCATCTATAAAATAAAAATACTACTACTACATAGGGTTGTTTTGAAAATTAAACAAATATATATGTTTATTATATATTCATATACAAAAATAAATGTAAAGCTTATAACAGTACCTAGAACACACTGTGACAATTATAATAATAGCAAATATTTACAAATAATTGTCAATTTGAGACAGGAGGATAATGAGTTCAAAGCCAGCTTCAGCAAAAGCAAGGCACTAAGCATAAGCAACTCAGTGAGACCCTGTCTTCAAATAAAATACAAAATAGGGCTGGGGATGTGGCTTAGTACCTGAGTTCAATCCCAGGTACACCCCTGAAAAAAACACCCTGTCATTTCTACTGAAGTACTCCAATACCACATAAAGTTGTGAAAACAAAGGTAAAACTTTGATTACCTTTTTCCCATAAAATAAGCCAAATGCCTCCACTTCCACTTTTATAAAACAACAACAACAAAAAACTAATGATTAATTCTACTTACAATGATTTTTAAAAGTCTTAATAATTTTGTCATGTAGTATGAACTTTATAGTTTAAATGGAAGAGACTTCATAAACACACACACACAGGCAAATGTTGTTTTAAAAATAAAGTGCTGCTGGGTTCAGTGGCACACATCTGAAATATCAGCTGTTAGGAAGGATGGCAAATTCAAGACCAGTCTGGGCAACTTATCAAGACCCTGTCTCAAAATAAAATAAAAAGGGCTGGGGATACAGTTTAGTAGTAGAATGCCCCTGGGTTCAAGTCCCAGTACTGAAATAAATAAGTAAGCAAAATAAAATAGAAGTCCTATGCAAATATAACATGACATTGTTATTAATTTCAAATATCATTAGTGCTTTCAAAGAACTAAACAATGTTTTAGGTTAGAATGACTAATGGAATTAGAAAGTGATTCTGATACTCTTTTTTACATTATGAATTTCCTACATAAATACTCAAGTTATTTTAAGAAAGAAATAGAATATGTACAAACTTTTAAAATATAAAAAACAAAATTACTAGAAATCTTTAAATTGTACTACACATACACAAAGATACTACAAACCTCCTCATATCAGAGTACACATGTAAAACTTTCTTACCTCGTCATCTGAGTAGTTGTAGGCAGATGCTACAGCCACCCACATCTTACTGGCTACTGTTGCTGCTTGTTTCATACCAGATTTTAGGACATCTATCTTGGGCCCTGAGAGTAGATTATCCAGCTTTAGCCCTGACAAAGAATTTACTACAGAACCCAATGAGCCATGTGGTGAAGAACAAACCAATGCAGATAAAGGTGAACGATCTTTGTAAGTCCGATAGGGAGTGTGCTGCTTGAAACGTCCAGTAAAAGTTTTAGACCTGGACACTGCAGGAGAACTCTTCTCACTTTTAGGATTTTCCTGGGCTGGTGGGCTATTATCTAATGGTAGGCTTGATCTTCTCTCTAAAGGGTGCATAAATGTAGTAGTAGTGCCAGATTCTCTGCTTTCCTCTCGGTGCAATTCCATACTAGAAGATTTACTACCCAGGGGACTTTTTAAGTTCATGTAGCTCTCAATTTCATCAGCCAGATTACGTGCAATAACTGGAGAAAACATTTTATCTTCAGAATCAGGAGGCTTTTCTTCTATAGATTCAGTGGCTAAAAGAGACAAAGGATCTAGTCCAGTTTCAACATCCTCCCTTTCAACAGCTTTAGCAACACCATATACACTACTTCTCTTATTCATCAGATCTTTGGATTCTGCTTTCAAGTCTCTGGACTGATTACTGTTACTATCATGTTGTTGACTATCATATGTCATCTTTGTTGTACTAGTTTTAGCTATATTATCATCAACCACAGGCTCTATGAGCTCTTGGCTTTCCTCAAGCATCTCTAGGACAGCAGATGATCTGTGCTCAGAATCCCAACTACTTTCAGAGACACGGGTCCTAGTATCAGCTAGGTGACAGCTAACATTCTCGAAACTATGAGTTCTTGCCATATGAAGTGGAGAAGCCTTAGGACATGTCAATGCTGCTGTAAGAATCTTGGCATCTGCTCCCATCATGATAGCCATTTCATTTGAATTCAAATCCAAACTGCTTTTCTTAAGTAGCATTCCTGCTCGACTTTCAGAACTAAAACTACAACTCCTTTCTGGAAAATGCTTTTGTCTTTTTTCTCCTCTATCACCATTCTTCTTGAGATTAGAAACTTCACCAAAGACTGCATCTTCAACTAGATCTTGTGTAGAAAATAGAACATTTGATGTACTACCTAAAAGGGAGAGTAGAGTATTAAAAATAAATCCTTATTTTCCAATATAACATATATAAATGTTTACTGCTTTTCTGATTACTGAAAGTAATATTCCCAGTAAAGGTTAGAAAAGATTAACAAAAGATTCAGAAAATTTAGAAGGCATACAGAAAAAAATACCCTCAAAAAAACCTACTCAACCCTGTCTTCAGAAATAACATTTTAAATGTACAAACTGCATTTTAATTCAAATCCAAACTGCTCTTCTTATGTAGCATTCCCACTCAACTTTCAGAACTAAAACTACAATTCCTCTCTGGAGAATGCTTTTGTCCTTTTTCTTCTCTATCACATTCTTCCTGGGATTAGAAAATTTACCAAAGACTGAACCTTAAACTGAATCTAGTATGTATGTATGTATGTGTGCGTGTGTGTATGTTTGTGTGTCATGTGAGGATATAAGAAGTTGACAGTGTAACTGGAAGAGGGTCCTCAAAAGAATCCACTATGCTGATACCCTTACCTTGGACATTAAAACCTCCTGAGCGTAAGGAATTTGTTGTTTATAGTGTACTCAATCATATAGTATTCTCTTATAGCTGCTCCAACTAACTAGAACACCACCCATTCATATTTAGGATTCTCAATTAATTTTTTTATAAAAAAAGTACAATGAAGCCAGGAACAGTGGCACACATCTATAATCCTAGCTTCTTGGGAGGCAGAAGGAGGAAAATGAAAAGTCTGAGGCCAGCCTAGGTAACTCAGTGAGACCCTATCTCAAAATAAAATATAAAAAGGATTGGGGAAGTAGCTCAGTGGTAAAGTGCCCCTGTATTTCAAAATAAATAAGTAAATATCATGATGATCTGGAAGCTTTGAGGAAAAAAAAAGATGTCTTTGATTTAATCTTTTTTAATCTTCTAAAATGGTTTCAGGGTTCTTTTTAATCTTTCAGATTAGTACTAATTGGTAATAATCCTATCAGTTAATCAGAGTTAATAATAAGCATTTAGATATTTTTGAAGCTTTTAGGGAAATTAAGCCAACCTATTTTATAATTCCAAAATGTATACCCAATTTGAAAACTACTTCCAATATATAAAAAACAGATCTCTGCAAATACTACAGGCTATCTTATTTCTAGGAATTTAGCGGCACATTTTATTTTGAAATTTTAAATGAACTGGACTGTCTATACTATCAAAAGCCCCATTACCATCTCTCTCTTTCTCTTTCTCTCTCTCTCTCTCTCTCTCTCTCTCTCTCTCCCTCTCCCTCTCCCTCTCCCTCTCCCTCTCCCTCTCTCAGGGATTGAATGCACACTAGGCAAGTATTCTACCACCGAACTATATCTCCAGCTATTTTATTTTGAAATAGTCTTGCTAAGTTACCCAGGCTGACCTAGAACTTATATAATAATCTCGTCTCAGCCTTTTAAGTAACTGGAACTACAGTTACCTACCTATATCCTACCTTCCTTTCTTTTGTGTTTATGTAGGGTGTGGGGTGGAGGTGAAAGGTTGAACCCAGGGATGCTTTACACTGGGTTACTTCCCTAACACTTTTATTTTAAATTTCATTTTGAGATAGGATCTTACTAGGTTGCCTAGGCTGGCTTTGAACTTTCAAACTGAACCTCCTGACTCAGTCTCCTTCATGACTGGCATTACAGGCAGCACCACTACACTTGGCTCTCCTTTTTTAAAGAAATAAATCTTCCTAGATCACAATGTAATACAAAAATAAGATGGGTATAGCAGGAAGAAATAAACACCAGAAGCCAGACTACTTTCAGATCAATATCCTGAAAGAAGATAAAAACCTGTTGAAAGAAACCTCTATTCTCCTTTTTCATACTCTCTTGTTATCAACAGGCTAGGAAAATGTGATCTGTAGTGTTGGGTTTTTTTTGTGTGTGTATGTGCATTAATATGCAGATAACTATTTTCCCAAAAAGCTTTTAGCACTCTCTCTTAAACACTACTGCCCACCAAACAAACAACAACAATAAAAACCCATAATCATTTATACTTGGCATCCAGGTATATGCAAAAAGAAAACCCTTTTAGTACTCTTACACTAATTTAAAAGACTGAATAAATTAATTTCTCTAAAGTTAATTGTAAATTATCTATTATATAACTTTAGAGAAGTGAATTGTAGCTATCATTAGGAAAGGGTAAAGGGCACCAGTCAATTTCATTGTCCTTTTAAACCATATACTTAAGCCAGGTGTAGTGGCACACACCTATAATCCCAGCTACTCAGGAGGCTAAGTCTGGAGGATCACAAATTCAAAGCTAGCTTGGACAATTTAGTGAGAACTTGTCTTAAAAACAAAACAAAACAAAACAAAACAAACAAACAAACAACAACAACAAAAAAAAAAAAACAGGGCTGGGAATGTAGCTTAGTGGTAAAGCGCTTGCCTTTAGTGGTAAAGCTAGCATGAGTGAGGCCCTGGGTTCCCCAACACTGCCCGCCCCTACCACAAAATCACACATTTTTTTAGAACTCAAGTGATGTGAATCTTTTTTCCATTTCCCTTCAGAAGTGATAAGAATTACCCTGCCATACATAAACCTCCTGGGATTTCTGCCTCTGTTGTTAGTGAGTTCAAGAGGCCCTACTGTACACAGTCTACAATGAGAAAGAACAACCAAACTGAGACCAGGCACAACAAGAAAGGCATTCCAAATAACATATATATTAAATATAGATCTTTTAAAAATTTAAATATGTCTCCCTTCGTATCCATGGAAGACTGGTTCCATGAATGGCCACCCCTCACAATACTAAAATACCTGGGTGTTCATGTCCCTTATATAAAATGACATAGTACTTGCACATAACTTAAACACATCCTCCTAGTATACTTTAAATCATCTCTGAATTACTTCAAATACCTAACACCATGTAAATAGTTATATGATTTAGTGAATAATAACAAGAAAAAGTCTGTAAGTGTCCATTGCAGATGCAATTATTTTCTGATATTTTCAAACCCTAGATTGGTTAGATGGAGATATGGACAGGTATGGCTACTGTTCTTTTTTTTTTTGGGGGGGGGGAGATATTGGGGACCAAACTCAGGGCCTCATTCATGTTAAGCAAGCACTCTACCATGAGTTACAGCCCCAATCCTTCTTTTATTTCTTTCCTGCTCCCTGTCTTCCTATTTTACTGTGTTGGCAGAGTTTCACTAAGTTGCTAATAAGACTAGCTTCAAACTTGAAATCCTCCTGCCTCAGCCTCCCAGGAAATTGGGATTACAAGTATGCACTATCATGCCCAGTCCAACTGTACCTTTAAATAACAATATTTTAATATTTTCTTCAGACCGTTTATATGATTTGGGCTCATTTCTGGCTCTTTAGTATGTTCATTATAATTAAGTTGACAATTTAAAATCATCAAAGACATATGTATCTGTAGTATATATTCTAAACATTTAATAACCAATATAAGTAACTTACCAGTACTACTTTTTCTGTTGTTGACATCAAATATACCAGATGAAACTTTCACAATACTGCTGCCCCATGAAGGAGGTTCATTAGGACTCTGAGACTCTGGACTAGGTTGTGAATGTTTTACCACAATAGCAGACACATCACACACCTCTGAAAATAAGTATTTGGCTTTTATCATTTCTAATATTGCTCATACTGAACAGAAATCTCATAGAGATTTACATGTACGTATAAATTTTTTCATCAAGTAGGGGTAAATATATAACTGTTTTATTACTGGTTTACTGTATCTCGCTAACATTAGATTATAAATGTCACTAGCACTGACTGAAATAAATGTTTTATTTTAGCATTCAATAATCCTATACTGAGTGTTCCTGAGCGAATCAATTGAAGCCTCTGGTCTTTAATTCTGTTTCTCATTACTTGGTAAATATGAGAAGGACTTGCTTCTGGGTAACTCAGGAGAATAAAACAAGAAACATTATCAAAGAAAGTATAATTCTGTATAAGAGAACAGAAGGAACATCCTGTTACCATAAACCAAAATGTTCCTCTGTGGTCTCACAAAATTTTTAAAACAAATCATTTCTACCTCAATGAGTCCTATAAAAACCAATACAACCATGAGGACTATTTTTGCTGTATTAATGAAAAACATTCACAAAGCTACTTGAAGGACTTCTGGTGGAAAAGCATTTTAAAATAAGTACAACACTAGAATACAAGTTTGATGAGTCAAGTTTAGTTCTGATTTTGACACAAAGTAGCCAAGTAACTTTGACAAATGAAAACCTTAGTGGGTTGCACTTTCCTAAAACATTAACGGTAACAGACAGACTCTCTAAAAGGTCTGTTAAATTTCAAACCTCAGAGACTATAATAACAATATTATATTATTATATTAGTTATCTTATTACTAAGTAATACATACTTATTAAGTATTATACTTAATAGTACATAATATCTTGTTAGCTAGACCTTACATTCCTGAAAATGATCACCAAAAATTATTAAATAAAATAAAAAGGGCTAGGGTTGTGGCTCAGTGGTAGAGCACCTGCCTAGCATGTGTGAGGCACTGGGTTCAATCCTTAGCACCACATAAAAAGGAATAAATAAAGGTATTGCATACATCTATTAACTAAAAAAAAATTTAAAAAAACATCTAATTAATATAGGTATTTTTCCTAAATAAAGTTTATAAATATCAGTACTTAACCTTCTACTTGCACGTTCATTTTAGTTACCAACTCTGGTGCTATATGTTCTTCAGGCACGTGAATTTCTGCTTCGTCCTTTATAAGTTCATCCTTAGACCCATAGCCTTGGTCAGACTGACCACCTGTTACAAAGAATGCAAGCTTATAAATGTTTTTGTATACTTATAACCCATTTATAAAATATCAAAAGAAAATTCCACTGGTCTAGACAACTAAAAGAAAAGGAAGAAAACTGACAAGGCACACAGAACATTTTTTAAAACAATGACAGGAAGCAAATTAACAACAGAAACAAGAATGTCGGAATCTGAAAAATCATTCCATATTTGAAAGCAATGAACCTTAATCTCTTCATCTGGAAATTAAAGAGATTTGGACAAGATGTTTTAAAAAGTCTCTTGGAGGGTGTCCATAGAATGTTTCTTTTTTGTAGGAAAGAGAAAAGAATGAAACACATATTATATACCTGCTACCTTTTGCAAAAAGAAAAGTAAGAATGACAAATCAGGAAAAAATAAAAATGGTTACCTACAAGGGGTGGGGGAAAAATAGAAAGGAAAAAAATAAACAGGAAGAAACTTCTTTACATAAGGTTTATTATACTGTTTTTGGAGATGTAATATATTTGTATATATTCAAAATAAGTAAATCAAAATGGAGAGTAGAGTTTAAAATTGAATGCAAGCAGAAACAAGTGAAAGCATTTGTACTTCATATGAAATAACCAAACTGAATGAGTCAAAGAAGACTAATTTAACTTTTTTGGGGGGAGGGGTGGGTACCAGGGATTGAATTCCAGGGCACTTAACCACTGAGCCACATCCCCAGCCCTATTCTGTATTTTATTTAGAGACAGGGTCTCACTGAAGTTGTTTAGCACCTTGCTGTTGCTGAGGCTGGCTTTGAACTTGCAATTCTCCTGCCTCAGCCTCCTGAGCTGCTGGGATTATAGCTGTGCACCACCACACCCTGCTTTAAGTTAACTTTTAAACACATTATTTTGAGTATGTACCCTAAACCCTGGAGTAATAATCAAATAAAAAACAGCTTAAGTTTGTTTTTCACAGGGGATGAGTGTGATAATTCTGAAATTATTTTACGTATACTGTAGAATTGAATCAATGAATAAATGTGATAATGTTTGTTGGAAGATAAGATTTTTACTCTGGAAGAAGGCAGATTTTTTTTTTTAATGGACTGAAAGAAGGTAAAGAACAATCTTATGAAGTTCATTTAGAATTAAGGTATTTCCAAAGTGTACACACACACATACACACACTTTCTAACTCTGTTTGTTAAAAGTACAGAAGCAATATTACCCTGGTGACAGTGGGTATAACCCAGGCTCAGATCTTGGCTTCCAAAATCTATTCCTCATTAAAATGAACCTGGGATCCTTGAAGAAATGGCTGATTCCAAAGCTAAATCAGGGAGGGTACAAAAATGTGCTTGGAATCCTTTTTTTTTTTTTTTGTTTTGGCCCAGAAAGGAAAAGCTCAAAAACCATGTTGGGAACATGTCTAAAGGACACAGGAACCAGCTTATAGGCTTCTACTGGCTAACACTGGGATAACTGCAGATCAAATAGGGACAGTTAGAGACTATAATCCACTGAGTAAAATAGGAACCCGTAAGTCCATACTGATAATAAAAAAGAAAAAACAGAGAAGGGAAATTTTACTGTATACTATATGTCATCTTGTAAATGTGGAAGTAGTGACATCACACTTTGTAACCACTGTACTAAAGATTTTTGTCTTAGGCAAGCATCATCAATTGATGCTAACCTTAAAACTGAGCTAAGAAAGAAGATATTATCACATGGTCTCAAGATGTCCCCTCACACATAGCTTATTATCTGCAAGAGGTAAAATATTAACCATAGTCGGACATGATGGCACATGTCCATAATTGTAGCATCTCAGGAGGCTGAGGCAGGAGGATCACAAGTTTGAGGCCAACTTGGCAATTTAGTGAGACCCTGTCTCAAAAAATGGCTGGGGGCTAGGCACAACAGCATATGCCTATAATCCCAGCGGTTCAGGAGGCGGAGGCAGGAGAATTTCCAGTTCAAAGCCAGCCTCAGCAATTTAATGAGGCACTAAGAAACTCAGTGAGACCTTGTCTCTAAATAATATACAAAATAAGGGCTGGGGATGTGGCTCAGTGATCAAGTGCCCCTGAGTTCAATCCCCAATTCACCCCTATCCCCCCATCCCTCCCCAAAAATGGCTGGGGATATATCCCAGTGCTAAAAGTACCCTTGATGTAGGTAATATTTGCCTCTGGGATGCAATAATCTGATAAGGTTACATCACTTTTTTAGTATATATACCCTGGATGCATAACATACCCTAGTAACAAGGAAGTATCAGACAAACCCAAGTTAAAGAACATTCTACAAAATAACCAAAAAGAATTCTTCAAAAAGGTGAAGGTCAGCCAGGCATAGTGGTACATGCCTGTAATTTCAGTTACTTGGGAGGCTGCAGGAGGAGCCTCAGGAAATTAATGAGACCCTGTCTCAAAATAAAAACTAAAAAGTATCTGGCAGTATAGCTCAGTGATGGTAAAGTGACCCTGGTTTCAATCTCCAGTACTGGGGGTGGAAGTAGGGGAAGATTGAAGTCATAATAGATAAAGAAAGCATGAGAAACTGTGCCAGGTTAAAGGAGACTAAAGAGAGGGATTTAAAGTACCACAAAGGACATTAGGAACAATTGACAAAATCAGAATATAAAGTATATAAACTTTTCAATTAGCAATAATCGCACCTTGGATAAACCTCTTTGACTACTATACTGCTACTGCACAAAGCTAAGTATATAAATTTTTCTATAAATTTAAAAATTATTTCAAAATAGAGTTTCTGAAGTCTGTTTTGGCTTTAAAGTTCTATAATTTAAAACTGAAACTAAGTCCAGTTACTGAAAAAATCAGTTATGAAGATATCAATAAAAGAGACATAAAATATGCAGTACCTTCCATTTCTACAACATATTACTATACAACCACTCAGACTTGGATTTGCCATGTAACAAAAGAATTAAACTTCTCTAAATACTACTATTTAGAATGGCTAACTTCAGTTGTTTTTTGTTTCTTGGGTTTTTTGGCACTGGGGATTGAACTCAGGGGCACTCAACCGATGAGCCACATCCCCAGCCCTGTTTTGCACTTTTTATTTAGAGACAGGGTCTCACTGAGTTGTTTAGTACCTCACTGTTGCTGAGGCTGGCTTTGAACTTGCAACCCTCCTGCCTCAATCTCCTGAGCCACTGGGATTACAGGCATGTGCCACCACACCTGCTTTTCAGTTGTATTTTTATTGTCCCCCTCAGAATATCCAGTATAGAAATCTAGTGCCACAAAAAAGGCAAAAGACTGAGAATAGGGTAAATTGATTAAACCCAGATATGCCTCTAGGATCTAAATTCACTACCGGGTACCAAGTAATAAGATTCCAAAAGATAATCCTTAATGAAATGAACAACTTAAGTATCTGGGCTGGAAGACACCAAAAATATCCAATGGCATCACCAGAAGCCTTACAGAAGAAACACATGATCACTGCAAATTCAGTATCTAGGATTCAGTCATTAGAAATGCAGCTAAATTGACCTAGGTGGCACACGCTTATAATCCCAGAGACTCATGAGGCTGAGACAGGAATATCTCAAGTTCAAGGCCAGACTCAGTCATTTATCGAGGCTCTAAACAATTTAGTGAGACCCTATCTCAAAATGAAAACTATAAATAGGGTTTTGGGGATATGGCTCAGTGGTGAAGAGCCCCTGAGTTCAATCTTTGATACCAAAAAAAAAAAAAAAACTAAAAAGAAATATACGAAAAAGGCATCCAAAGGTTCTTCCCAAAATATTGGAATCTTTATACCAATTACCTGGAATTATTAGGAGACTATTTTCTGTTAGAAAACTAAATTGCCTTTATAATGAGATAAGCTTAAAAATAAAGAGGATTAAGAGGGGGATATCTTTCATTGTTATTATCATTCCTGGTAAGCTGTTTTATTTACCAAAAAATTATTTGCTTGATTTTTTTTCATTTGTTTTTATTTTTAAACACACAAAGCCCATTTCTTCCGAAGTATTAGGAAAAAATACAATGGAAATAAAATAAGTTGGCAAAATTTTTAAAGTCTCATAAAAATTCCTACTTGTTAATTTACAAACAGGATTGAAAACTAATAAAGTTAATTATAAACAAGATTGCACCTATAACCTACATTGAAAAAAATTAAAAGAAGTAGTTATTAGCACAAAAATGCAGCAATCTAGTTTTGTAAAGCATAACCAGCTCAACAACTAGAACAATGAATTAATTAATGCCCATAACAGTATTCAATACAATGATGCTATAAACCAACCTCAAGGTAAAAATTACAGCAAAGTACAACATATTTTAAAATAAGATAAATAAAAATAAGTCAGTTTTGCAAGCTGACCATAAATGTTAGTTGGATATTTTCAGGAGAATCTAAATATGATTATCCTTATCTGAAGGAGAAAAGCCAAGAAATTGAAAATGGTTTTCCACTTGTAATAAAACTTAAAATACAACAAAATGTCTTTTCCCCCACCCTTGTTTGTCAGCAAAATTTAACCTAATAAATGGGAATTACCTGAAGTGGTTAACATTCAAGGGCAGAATTAACGCACACGTGTATCCATAGCTTCACGTCATAAAAGTCTGTCTGCACCCCACACCATGACAGCCAAGGACAAATGCAGCACCAAGAAACAGCACAGAGCAAAAAGCAGAGCAACAAAGAGCAGAGAAAAGGAAACTTCAGTCATTGAGACAAGTTTATCAGATGAAGCACAGGAATTAGACTCAGAATTCTTTCTAAAGGAAGGCTTGAGATAATAACCACCACCACCACAACAACAACAAAAAAAAAACAACACAAAAAGAAGGATGTGCAACACACACATATCTGCCCAAAGTGCTACTTTGATTACACTTATTTGTAATTTCAGAGGACTGAGGTAATACCCAGAACTATGTACATATAAGTAGGTTCTCAGATTTCTTAAAAATGTCCTTTAAAGTAAACAAAATATGTTCTCATAGCATGTGACTTATTTTTTTCCTTCTTTAACATTCATAATCTCAAAGTTCTAAGATATTTTCCATTTAATGAAAGTAAAAATAGATTTTCCAGTTGTGTCACTAACAGTCAAGTTCATTAGCTCACAATGCCTAACATATCATGCACTTTCACAATTTAATAATAAAAAATACAAAGAAAGACAATTTTAGAGCACTGTGCACAGCACTCCAAAGTTAATTTTATACTATAGGAAATAGAAGTACGGAAGTGTAATTTCTTTTCTTATATACTACTTCAAAAGCGTTCATATTGCACAAACTTAAAAGAGGGCAAAACTTTTTGAAAAAGACAATATGATACTAAGTGAAGGGTTAGTAAAATACAGATTCTAGTACCTGTGCTAGAGTGATTATCAATGGAATCAAGCCTGATTAAATCTCTGACGAAGACCGTGTGCTCCCCATTGTTAGCATCATTAGAACTATCCACGCTACCGTGGCTCACCGTGTCCCCATCACTTCCACCTGTGGCATTCTGAGGAACTAAAGATAAGGACAATGGAATTCAATAACTTATGTACTGATAATTTCTGAAATTAAATATGAATGACTCGCAGTTTATTTATAATTACAGAACACTTTCTAAATTTCTACAGGAGAAAAGGTAAAAATAATTTTGGACAAGATAATCTGTCTTCCATTGTACATAAAAATATTAACCAGAATTTCATTTGAGTTTTCTACTTCATGTAATTAAAAATCCCTATGCCTATAAAGCTATGGTTCATAATGAAAGTATCTTTCCAATTACATACATTACCTGATATTGAGGATGCCAGGGACTTTTGAATGGTCTTTTTAAGTGGCTGCCTAAATTGTGCCAAGCCACGTACTACATTCCGTACCTTTGTCCATAAGAAAATACCACTGCGAGTACTGCTAGGCCATGGGCTCTCCAAAACTACCTAAAGGTAAAATAAAGGCAAAAATAATGGTCATTAAGAATATTTTATTTAAAAATTACATATATATATATACAAATGTGCATGTTTGGATATGTATAAAATTACACATGCACATGTGCATTTATACATATAAAGAATTACACAAATTATGTGTATACATACAAACATATGAACACATCATCAACAGGTATGTGGAAAACTGCTCAACATCATTAATCAAAGAAAAAAACTAAAAATATCACTCACATGTGTTAAAATGGGTATTACAATAAAGAAGAAAGAAGTATTGGTAAATATGTAGAGGAAAGGAAACCCTGGTATACTGTTAGAAGCAATGTTATTAGCTATTTCACATAAGACCTATGTGCATACATTTCATCTGAGTAAATAAGAGAATGACTATTATTCACTATAACTTAGCAAATTAGTACAGATTATTATGGAAAAGTGTGAATATTCCTCAAAACTAAAAATAAAACTACCATATGATTCAGTAATCCCACTACTGTATTTATATTCAAGGAAGTTAAATCAGTATCTCAAAAAGATCTGCACCCCCATGTTCACAGTAGCATTATTCATAAAAGCCAAAATACAGAAACAACCTAAGTGTCCATCAACAGTTAAATAATGTTAAATGAAATAAAACAGATGCAGAAAGACAAAAGATACTGCAAGACATTGCATGGTATCACTTAAATGGAGCTGGGGATGTGGCTCAAGCGGTAGCGCACTCGCCTGGCATGCGTGTGGCCCGGGTTCGATCCTCAGCACCACATACAAAGATGTTGTATCCGCCGAAAACTAAAATATAAATATTAAAATTCTCTCTCTCTCTCTCTCTCTCTCTCTCTTTAAAAAAAAAATGATATCACTTAAATATGGATTCCAGAAAACAGAATAGTAGTTACAGGGATAGGGAGTGGGGACAGAGTTTAAGGAAATGTTGATCAAAGGACATAAAATTTCAGTTAGATAGCAAAAATAAATTCAAAAGATGTATTGTACAACATGGTGGCTACAGTTAATAAGAACATATTATATTTTGAAAATTGGTAAAGAGTAGATTTTAATTGTTCTCACCACAAAAAAATGTAAGTGAAAAAATGCATAAGTTATTAGCTTGACTGTGTCATTCTACAATGTATACATATTTCAAAACATCATTTTGTATATTATAAATATATACAATTTTCATTAGTCAATTAAATGGGAAAATAAAAACTTATGCCCCTAAAATCTCCTGTAGGAGAAATTTGATGAATAATAAGATATAATATTTCTTTAGTTTAATTTTATTTATTTATATAGGCACTTTACCACTGTCACATCCCAGCCCTTTTTATTTTGAGACAAAGTATCAATGAGTTGCTTAGGGCCTCACTAAATTGCTGAGGGTGGCCTCCCAAGATACCGAGATAACAGCATGTGCCACCACGTCCATCAACTTATCATTCTTAAGTATCATATATTGCCTGGTATCAACTCTACTTACCTTATTATAATAACCATAAGTAATGGCATTTGGTTTTATCTTAGCAGTTTTCATTTCAAATAAGACTCTCACTGCTAAAACAGGATGACCCCAAAGTCCACAAAGCTGCATTACTACTCGATAGCACACCTAACAAGAAATAACATCAAACCATTAGGAGGTAGCATGTTAGTCCATATCTGTGGACTTGTAGAGCTGTTTTTTTTTTTTTTTTTTTTTTTTTTGAGTGGGGTTGGGGGTGGGGGAGGATAGCGGGGACTGAACTCAGGGGCACTCAATCACTGAACTACATCTCCAGCCCTACTTTATATTTTATTTAGAGACAGGGTCTCACTGAGTTGCTCAGTGCCTCACCATTGCTGAGGCTGGCTTTGAACTCTTAATTCTCCTGTCTCAGCCTCCCAAGCTGCTGGGATTACAGGCATGCACCACTGTGCCCAGTAAGAGATTTTTAAAAAATAAATTTATTCAAATCTTTTCATAAAGTTATTAAGCATTATATTATCTTTTATATGAATTTGAGCTCTTTCTTTCTTTCTCTCTCTCCCTCCACCCCCCTGCCCTTTCTTTTTTTTTTTCTTTCTTTTTGGTACCAGGGATTGAACCCAGGGGCACTTAACCACTGAGTCACATTCCTAGCCCTTTTTGTTTTGAGACAGAGTCTTGCTAAGTTTCTTAGGGCCTCATTAAGTTGCTGAGGCTTGCTTCAAATTTGAGATCTTCCTGCCTCAGCTTTCCAAGTTGCTGGGATTACAGGCAAGTGTCACCATACCCAGCTTGATTTGAGCATCTAAGATAATTATTTTTTAAACCTATTCAATAGCATTATTAGCTATTTCACATAAGACCTATGTGCATACATCTCATCTGAGTAAATAAGAGAATGATTATTTTTCACCATAACTTAGCAAGAAGTTATTTCTAAAATCAAATATGATTAAAACAGCTCTCTTCCCCAATCACTATGAATATACTCTATGCCAAAGGAATTAAAGACAGCAGCTCCCAGGGTGCCCATTTAGGATTTGCAAAGTCATGTCTTAAAAAGAATGAGAAGAAAATTAGGTACATTCTAATAATATCAGCAAAAACTTTTCATTTTAAATTCTGATCTAGTTATAGATTTTTTGCCCCCTTTTTGGTGCTGGGGATTGGACCCAGAGGTGCTTAACCACTAAACCATATCCCTAGCCCTTTTTATTTTTACTTTTTTATTTTGAGGCATGGTCCTGCAAAGTTGCTTAGGGCCTTGCTAAATTGTTGAAGATGGCGTTGAATTTGTGATCCTTCTGCCTCAACTTCCCACCATACCTGGCTAAGTAGTTCTTGACAGTTAATTATAACAATACTAAAAATAATTTCTAAAGGGAAAAATAGCAAAGAAAAAAGCTAAAATAAGTGCCTCCATTTACTTAACTATTAATAGATTATATCAGTACCTACCTCTTACGATGATTTTGAGGCTTAAGAAAGATGCATAAAAATGTCTAGCTGTCATTCACTGAATGCATTTTCTGAGCCAGCCCCATAAGTATATCAATCAATTTAACCTTCAAATCAACCTTACAAAGAAGCTAGTAACTATGATTATCATCAGTGGTTTTCCAGGGGCAATTCTGTTCTACAGGGGACAATTGGCAATGAGACATTTTTGATTGTTATAACTTGTGAAAGAGAGAGGGGAGTGATACTGGCATCTAGTGGGTAAGGGCCAGGGATGCTGCCAAACGTCATATAATTCACAAGACAGCCCCCCCCCCAAAAAAAATAATAAATAATTATGTGGGCCAAAATGCTAACAGTACCAAAGTTGAAAAACTAGGAGCTACGTTTTCGGATGAATAATCTGAAACACAAACAGATTACATAACTCATCTTAAGACAATGGTCCTAATAGAACCACTTGCAAAAAGCCTATGTCCTATCTATTCCCTAAAAAAGTTATTTTAAAAATCAAATGAAATCAATATTATTTTCTATTCAGCAAGGATAATCAGGCCCAAGTAGGAGGTCTTAACTTCATTCCAAAGCAGTAATTTTTAATAAATATATTTTAAAATAAATAATGAGTACTAGAGCTTTATGAAACAGAGTAATATACCTTTCCTGCCTAATAAATCCTGAGCACACTTTAAAGCAACTAAAAACTAAATTTTCTTAACAGTATAAAAATAAAAATTTTCTTTTAAACATTAAATGTTATACTTGCCTCATCCAGTGGATCCACATCTGTTTTTCTCATCTTGATAAGTATATCATATGCCTGTTGAAGTGCTCTGACCTTAGGATGAGAAACTCTAACATAGGCTGGGAGACAAATGAACCATAAACTGTAACAATGACTGAACAGACACTTGGCCCACTGTGGTGGATTTGTATAACATCTCCTTGCCAATTTATGAGCTGTTTTAATCTCCTAGAAAGAGAAAAAATAAAATATTACAGTGTTTACTAAAATCTATTAGAGTTGGGGGGCTGAGAAGGCAAAGGGAAAGAAATTTTTAATGTTAAATTTGACTCCCAAATCAAGTATTTCTTAGTTTTATTTTTATGAATGACTTCATATTTAGTGTCATGTGGCTCCCTGAGCAATCTGCAAGTATATTTGCTTGCAAGCACATCTTCTAACAGACTAGAAATTCCTTAGAAAAAGAAAAAAAGCACTCTAAGATGCTGCTCATTTTTAATGGGAAAAGACAGAACTAAAACCATACTATTCCTTCTCTGGACTGTTAATTCTCTCCCTGACCAGTTCCCTTTAAAGTGTTATTCTTTTGTAGTCCACAAAGTCTGAGAAATATCACAGATCTTCCTAACAGTTTGGTAGCCATGCTTACTATTTCTGATTTTCATTCTGACTTAGGTAGATTAGAGATCAAAGATTTGGGAGACTATCCAGGAATCAGGAAAACCTGAACTAAGAATGTTATTCTGAAATTTTCCATGTTTTGAAGAATCTCAAAATGTTAGTATAGAGGGGCTGGGACTGAGGCTCTGTGGTAGAGTGCTTGTCTTGCACATATGAGGCACTAGGTTCAATCCTCAACACCACATATAAATAAATAAAGATATTGTATTCATCTACAATTAAGAAAATATTTTTTGAAAATGTTAGTGTAGAGATTGGGTATTAAAATCATTTGCTGGTAATTTATAAAATTACACACTGTGGGAAACTACAAAGCCTTCTAGATTTGCCAGGATGTCACTGCATGCCTTGCGCTAAAGATTCTTTCGGTTGGGACGTGTTCTAAATAAAAATGATATTCTTATGTTCATTTTCCTTTTGGATTGTATCTCCATGAGACTTGAAGATACAGCTGAAAACTCATGCCCATGCCCTGTTTATCTAAGGTATTAATGGTCCTTTTCCAGGTAGCTTAAAACACAAAAATCTGCTGAAGTTAAGAATTAGAAACTAAAATTACCCAATTTTAGAAAGCTGCCTTCATTAACCTGGTGACAATAAAAATTGTAATTTTTGTTTTCCTTCAGAAAATACTGAAAGAAACATCAACTTTATAAAATTAAGGAACACCTCAAAGATTTGGGAGACTATCCAAGAATTAAAACCTAAACTAAGAATGTTATTTGAAATTTTCCATGTTTTAAAAAAATCTCAAAATGTCCTGTACATAAAAAGGACATTTAATTTTAATTCATACCTAAACACAGCTTAATTCTCAGATTGAGCAGTAAAGAAAAATATATGGATTGTCCTTTAAAATGTATTATCTGGTATATTGTACGTTTATATTAGCTACTAGGGAAATGAAAATCAAAACTATATAAATAAACCATTTCATATCCACTAGATGACTATAATCAAAAACATAATAACAAGAAATAAGAAGGACACTGTGAAACTGGAACACTATTCATATACTATTGGTGGGAATGTAAAGTGGCTCTGTCACTTTGAAGAACAACCCCCCTCAAATGGTTAAACCTGAAGTTACAATAAGACATAGCAATTCTACTCCCAGATATATACCCAAGAGAAACAAAAACATACATCCACACAAACACTTGTATATAAATGTTCATAGCAGCAATAATCATGAATAGCCAAAAAGTAGGAATCACCTATGTATCCTAGAACAGGTAAATAAATGTGAAATGTCCTTAAGTGGAATATTATTCAGCAAGAAATAAAGTACTGGGGCTGGGATTGTGGCTCAGTGGTAAAGCACTTGCCTCATATGGGTGAGGCACTGAGTCCAATCCTCAGCACCATATAAAAATAAATAAAATAAAGGTATTTGTCCATCTACAATTTAAAAAAAAAAAAAGAAAGAAAGAAATGAAGTACTGGTACATGTTATAAAATGGATGAACTGTAAAAACATTAGTAATTGAAAGAAGCCAACCACAGCAGGCGAGGCAATGCATGCCTATAATTCCAGGGACTTGGGAGGCTGAGGCAGGAGGATCCCAAGTTTGAGACCAGCCTCAGCAACTTAGTGAAACCCTATCTCAAAATGAAAAATAAAAAAGGGCTGGGGATGTGGCTCAGTGGTTAAGTGATCCTGGGTTAACCCACAGTACCTTCCGCCAAAAAGAAAGAAAGAAGCCAATCACAAAGGAACACATATTGTACAATTCTATTTATATGAAATGCCTAGAATAGACAAATCTTTGGAGATTAGTGGTTGCCCAGGGAGGGAGAGGATACAAGTTTGCTTCCTGGGATGATGAAAATGGTCTGAAATTGTCGTGATAGCTGTACAACCCCATGTACATGCAAAACAAACAAACAAACAAACAAAAAACCACCACTGAATTGTTTGCTTAAGAATGAGTGAGTTGTATGATTTGTGAGTTACATTGATTAAAAAAAATTTAAGTATATTTAGTTCCCAAGGATTCCTTTAAAGCATAAACATGTGCATTCAAAAACTTTAGCCTCAATAATGGAAAGAGGCTTGTAACAAATCTAGTTAAATTCAGTAACAACCATAGTAGGTCTTCAAATGGTTGTCATGGGTGTTAATTCTATACTAGAAGCTACATATCACATATACATATTTCACATTTTAAATTAACATGTATTATAAAGAATATCTGACCTGTTTAGTTCTTTTAGCCATGAGAGCTGGACTGTTTGTAATGCTATTCCCAGTAGGGTGTCTACTAAAACAAAGTTTCAACTCCTGTGGTCTGTCAAAAAGTTTAAGGTCCAGTCTTGGAAAATATTTGTAACTAAAATAAAAAACAAAAATAGAACTGCTAATTTAAAATACATAAACTCTTCATAGTATTCCAGTAGGTAAATATTTCTAAACCTCCAATAGCACCCAGTATTGTTCCTTCAAATCCTTATATGAAGAAATTTTTCTTCCAAAAATATACAATATAGCTATAAGATACATGAATTGCCTACATGGAAACTCTGGTTCTTCCTCACCCGATTAGTTATTTTTGACCAATCCCTGGAAAACAGAAATCGCTGACACTTACTTAACAGAGGAATTCATAATTCCTTCAACAGAATCTGTTTGATAATTTATATTAAAAGTAATATTTAGTATACTTTGTAACCACTAGGTTTTTCTTAATAAGATTACTTTGCATTGATATTTAAAATAAAAAAATTTCACACTACTTTTATTTTAGGAATGTACTATAATTTGATAAATTCCTCCCTGTTGGACATTATTAGCTAACTTCTAAATTTCTGCCATTAAATTTTTATATTCATTACCTTTATGAACATTTTATTTAATTTCTTAGGATGAATACCCAATAGTAGTTTTCTAGGTCAATGTTTATCAAAAGATGTAAGATTATTATGATCATTATCAAATTATTTCCACAGATTGTAACTTAACATATACACTAATTACAACATAATGTATCTTCAGTCAGGTAAATTAAAAATGCTTCTTCCTACCAATTTGGTTTTCATTTCTTATACTAGAAAAATGAAATATATTTTCAAATTAATGATTTTGGAATTCTTCTTAGAAATTCTCTAATTTTCTTTGGCTTATTTTCTTCTAGGAAATACTGCCTTTCCCTTTTGATTTTACCTTGTGTGTAAATAATAAGAATTCTAACTTATAGAAGTTAAGCCAAAATAAAAAAGAATTCTATAACATGAAATTAAAATAGTATTTAATTAAGTCACACAATTCCAGATACATACTCTTTATTCTCATGTAGTCCTGCTGTGATTATGTATTAAGTTCATATTTGAGGAAGGTACATTTTATACTTTCCCTTATAAGAATTCTTTTAGGATAATAAATGTATAAGCCTAAGAAAATAAATGTATATGCCCACAAAGATATGGACAGCAAAGAATTACAAATAAGTACAAAAGAAACTAGTTAAATAAATCATAATAACTGTATAAAATGTGATCATTAAAAATGATAAGGCACAAAAAATTTAATGGCTTGGAAAAGTGTTTGGACTCTTAAAGGCAAACACAGGTTACAAAGATTATGTACAAGATGAACTCGTAACATACAATGCATACACACATACACAGTTTCTAATACGTGTAAGTATTGGTGCTAAAATGATGTATTATGTTTTCAATTTGATTTTATAAGTTTAGTAAACTATGTATTATTATGATTATAAAAATTTTAAAAAACAATCCATTCTAATTTCTTAAAAGGTTCACATTCAAATCCTATTCTCTAGGTTTATTTTAACAAAGAATGACTCCAATTCTGTAAGTTTTCTCTATCTTACTAATCATACGATTTTCAAGTTATTTACATTAGCAATAGACTTCCTGAAGAAAGTGGGAACCTAACAAAAAGTTAAATTTTTTTCTTCTTCAGAACTGAAATTTTTAAAGATTATTATAGTTAAACATTTAGGTGAATAATGATCAACACCTGGCTTCTCTTCTAACAAAGCCATCCAATTCTTAAACTATAATACCTGCTGGCATCTTCATATGATACTCATCTCTATTAGGTCAGTGAATTAATATTAAAAACAACAATTACAAATTACTAATATACATATCTAATAATACTGATAAGAAGTTGAAATAAACTATTCAAGCAGTGCCCAAGAAGTTCTTTAAATTTATTTTTTCTACCTGTACTTTGGTGAGAGGTCCTTTCCATCATCAGGAGGTGGCTCAGGTGGCATTATTAATACAGTATGTTCACTTTTCTGTGAATCATCTAATTCTATTAATTTGGTATCTTCTGCTAGGTCAAAATCAACCTGAAAATAATTATTTTCTCCAGTTAATTTGCATATAAGCAAGATCTAATTCTGAACTTTCAACACTTAAGGAAAAAATACCTTTTCTGTTTTCTCTGTGCCTTTATCAGGAAACAACTAGAAAAGGAGAAAAGAGATTTATAGCAAAAATATCCACTGTGGATTTAATAAATTATTATCTTAAATCCTGATTTGAACAAGAAAAAAAATTATCTTTTTGTTCCCCCAGTACTAGGCAAATACACAATATTTTACAATATATTTTTTAGATCCTAAACTTTTTGGCTAAAGCATAATATTTGTCTTGTGGCGAGCAACATAAAAACAGTCTATTTTGATTAGTTCTTTCATAATCCTTATTCACATACAAAACATAACCAAACACAAAGGAAATCTAGCCTCTCAATAAAATAAGTTATTAGTAAAGACCTACATTATCCAAGTTTCCTACCTAACTGGAAAATGTTGGAATATCAATGTTATAAATAAAAAGAAAGGTTCAACAGTTTTAATCATATTCCTAGAGTTACAGATCACATTGATAGAATGGGAGAAAATTATTCAAGTGTCGTGTAAGGCATAAATCACTCAGGTCCCATAAAAATTAAAGTGTCATAGTATTCTATGTTTTATGGATATAACTTCAATTTTTATAAAACCTATAGTTAATAATCAGCCCCAAAAATCTACTTAGCAGAAGCAGAAACCCTATTAAATATTAAAAAATATATCAGGCACAATAGCACATGCCTGTAATCCCAGTGGATCGGGAGGCTGAGGAAGGAGGATCTCGAGTTCAAAGCGAGCCTCAGCAATTTAGCAAGGTGCTAAGCAACTTAGCAAAATTCTGTCTATAAATAAAAATACAAAAAAGGGCTGGGAATGTGGCTTAATGTGATTAAGTGCCCCTGAGTTTAATCCCTGGTACAGAAAAAAAAAAAATAGAAAACATATAAAGAAGTCATCACTGTTAAAAAATTAAACTTCTTTAGGTTGAATAAACAAAGCTGTACATTTTAACATACTTCCAAATATACTTCATTAGGATAAAAGAAAAATTAACAAAAGTATTTGAAAAGGCATTAAAACAAAACAACACAGGAACATTCATTACCTATAAAACTAAATTTTTATTTAAAAACAACTAAATCATATCCTATTTATTTAAATAAAAATATGGTAACAAGACTTGAGAGTTTCAAGGAAATGTTCTTATAACTTAATAGTTAAAAATCCAAAGAGGTATTCAAAGAAAAAAATTAACTCTACAGTAGAAACTAGATACCACAAAAGAAAATGACTCTCAATATGAAGTCTGGAATCAATTAATCAATATTTTCTTGGAATCAATCAGTCAATACTTTCCCCCTCCATCTCTCTCTCTCTCTCTCTCTCTCTCTCTCTCTCTCACACACACACACACACACACACACACACACACAAATTATTATCTTAAATCCTGATTTGAACAAGAAAAAAAATCATCTTTTTGTTCCCCAGTACTAGGCAAATACACAATATTTTACAATATATTTTTTAGATCCTCTACACACACACTGACTGTATTATCTTCCTCAAGATACGGAGGATTAATAATAATGATGATTACACAGTGAAGCCAAACTTTTTTCTTAGGATTGGTATGTAAGACAAAATTTTACCTTCTCTATGCAGTCATCAAAAAATGCCAATCCAGTATCTTTATCACTTACAAAACTGCATTCTTCAATAAAACGAATAAAGATCTGTGTTTTGGATAAAAGGGTATAGAATTTTGTATAGGCCCGATCTCGACTTTTTATAAATCCTAAAGAAAACAAAATTGTAATTAAATTCAAATTTTAAAGTAGAACTAAAAGTTATATTAAACATTATCTTAAGCTTTTACTTATCTATATTATATTCTTTTTAACTCCACATTTATAGAACCTTCTATTTACCACATCTAGCTCTTTCTTCCAGATTCAACCACAAAACAAAACAAAACAAAACTTAAACCATTAATCTTTTCACTGAAATCTGAATGCTCTCTGAGGCATCTCCAGCTCCAAAGCTCTCAAGTAGAAATTCCTCCTTGATTTTACTCTGTGTACTCTTGAGCCAATGGTCAGTATCCAAAAGCTCAATATTCTCTTTGCAATGCCACCAGATCATGTCTTGTAAAAACTTATGCTGAGTTAAAAGTTCAAGCATCTGGCTAATTCACCCTTTCCCCTATTAATCACAGACATCTATTGATAAAGGAGGCTGCTCTTCCATTCAAGGAAAAAACAGGACAGTTCACTCAAAGTCTCTTCCAATTCCTACCATCATCATTCTTCTATACCCACAAGCACAAACAACATAACATTTTGATCTCTTAACTCCTTAATTTTCAATGATCCTATCATTTACCCCACCTCAAACTTTTCACTCCTAAACACAGTTATACTCATTGGATTTTCTTTCCTTACTACCATTCAGAAAAGCCCTCCTTCCTAAATTATCTCATATTTTCATATAACTCTCAGCCCATTACAAGTAATGAGTATCTTAGCTGGGCACGATGGCGCACACCTGTAATCCCAGCAATTCAGAAGGCTGAGGCAGGAGGATTACGAGCTCAAAGCCAGCCTCGTAATGGCAAGGTGCCAACCAACTCAGTGAGACACTATCTCAAAATAAAATACAAAACAGGGCTGGGGATATGGCTCAGTGGTTGAGTGTCCCTTAGTTCAATCCCTGGTACCAAAAAAAAAAAAAAAAAGAATATCTTGCCTATCTGGTTTGCTTCTACAAAGTTAAGCTACTTCCACCAAACATTTTATCGTTTGGTGAAGATATGTGGGGTAGGGTGGGAATCCTCCAAACTACTGTTGCTTTTATTTTCCACCTATACTCGCCTGTCTTCACTTTCCTGACTATCCAATATTAATTCCATATCCCTATCCATCATTTCAATTACTTTCTTGTCAAAGAAAGTATTTTAGTTCACTGTATTTTAATATTAGTTTTTAAGAATTTTAGTGAATATTTCTTGGTAGCAATATAAAATAGTAGAAAATATCTTTCTTTTTTTTTAATATTTATTTATTTAGTTAGTTTTCGGCGGACACAACATCTTTGTTTGTATGTGGTGCTGAGGATCGAACCCGGGCCGCACGCATGCCAGGCGAGCGCGATACTGCTTGAGCCACATCCCCAGCCCCAAAATTATCTTTCACTTAAATTAAAAGCAACTGTAATTTCCATGCCACTCACCTTGTCGATCAAACAATGAATCTACAGCTGTGGCTTTATTTGAAGGAGCCTCTGTGATTGGTTTGAGATATGTTCTATATCCTTTTAAAACAGATGCCATAAATCGCAAAAATGCCTCTTGAATTTCCATCTCAAGTTGTGTCATCTTTTTTTGCCAGGAGAAATCTGCTTCAATTGGAGTCATTTCAATGGCTGAACCTTCTTGAGTTTTCCGGTGAACTGACAAAAGGAAGTAAAAACAAAACTGATATTAATGTATGTATCTATTTACATACTGGTGATTGATTAGGAAATAGTCAAAATAAAGCCTATCACTTCTTGAAATTCTTCTCTGCTAACGTAAAGAAATCAATGACAGAGGCTAACCAGAAAGGGTCAAGCAGGAAGGCACAAAAAATGTGCTCAAAAGATCATGAATCAGCCAGGTAAGGTGGTGGTTGTCTGTAATCCCAGTAACACTCACAGAGGCCAACCTCAGCAACTTAGAAAAACCTTGTCTCAAAATAAAAATAAAAAGTGTTGGGGATGTAGCTCAGTGGCAAAATATTGCTGGGTTCAATCCAAGAGCTGAAAAAAAAATAATTAATTACATATTAATTTTTATTATTAAAATATTATTATGTAATGAGACTCACTTCGAGTAAAATATATTCTTTCACTAAAAAAAATTACTTTGGGGCTGATCCCAACACCTAATCTCCCTAAATTCTTTACCCTCACATTTACCTGTAGATAGCTGGGAATACAGTTTCTTTAAAGTGCTAAGTAGATTTTTGCATGGCTTTTTAGGTAGCTGTTTCCAGTTCATGTTCTTCTTTTCATCTGATCTATTGAATAAGAACATAATTAATAAAATGTTATTCATAATCTGCTTTCACTAAACAAAAAATTAAAAAAAGAAAGGGGAAAGACTTTTTACTGAAGTTATAACTGTATTGAGTAGCTAGAATAAGTGGTTTTCAAGAACTTCTCTTTTCATTTCAGTCTGTTTCAGTAAAATCTGCTTACCTACCTCATTCTAACTCTCCAACAAAGATTTTTCAATGTTGTAGTTAGCAATATAATAATGAATTAAAGTCTTACTTCAAAAGTTACATTTTCCAATTATACTATTTTAAATATTGGCTCTAACTGACTTGAAACCCAAGTTACCACAAGCCTATTCTAAAATACTATGTGCCTGATGGACACAATGGTGCATGCCTATAATCCCAGTGACTGGGATTATAGGCTGAGGCAAGAAGATCACAAGTTCAAGGCCAGTCTCTGCAATTTAATAATGCCCTAAGCAACTTAATGAGAACTTTCTTGTCTCCAAATAAAATATAAAAAAAGGCTGGGGATATATAGCTCAGTGGTAGAATGCCCTGGCTCAATCCCCAATACCAAATGAATGAATTAATTAATTTAATTTAATAGGAATTCAAGTGAGGATTAAAAGTATATTTAGTTATTTCTCAGTCATTAAAAGTTAAATCAATCACAACACCATTAAATATAACCTATGATCATAAAATGCTAAATATGCAAAATCATAGAAATGACAGTTTTTTTTAATTTATTATTATTAGTAATAGTAGTACCTGGGATTGAAACCAAAGGCACTTAACCACTGAGCCACATCCCCAGTCTTTTTAAATATTTTATTAGCAACAGAGTCTCACTGAGTTTCTTAGGACCTTGCTAAGTTGCTGAGGCTGCCTTTGAACTCTCCATCCTCCTGCCTCAGCCTCCCAGGTTACTGGGATTACAGGCGTAAGCTACCACATCCAGCTAGAAATGACCACTTTAGAAAGCATTAACAAAAGCTTACTTTATAGAATTTTTATTATGAGAATACAACACAGTAGACACAATGGCTTGAAAAAAACTCTTTGAAAAACCCAGCATAAATATTAGACTCATTCTTTGAAATTTATACTTCAGCTGGCAAGAAAATTAGGAAGTCTTCGATGACTAGAAACCCCAGAGTAACACCAACACCATGGCCAGATGTGCCCTAAGGATTAAAAGAGTCTTGGATTTTTTTTTTTTTTTTGTACTGGGGATTGAACCCAGAGCACTTTAACACTTTGCTACATTCCCAGCCCTTTTAATGTTTTATTTTGAAACACCGTCTCACTAAATTGCTTAGGACCTCACTAAATTGCTGATACTAGACTTGAACTTGTGATCTTTTAAAAAGTCTTCAGAGAGCAAATGCCCGTAATCCCAGCAGTTTGGGAGGCTAAGGCAGGAGGACTGCAAGTTCAGTTAGCCTCAGCAACTTAGTGAGGCCCTAAGCAACCCAGTGAGACCCTGTCTCAAAATAAAAAATAAAAAGGGCTAGGGATGTGGCTCAGTGGTTAAGCACCCGAAAGATCAGTTTTTGGTACCAAAACAAATAAAAGTCTTCAGAGGACAGGAGACAGTCTGAGTCCCATTAAGTAGGGTATTAGAATTGAGATCTTCAAATAAAACTGGGGCCCTTATAAGGTTGGCTCAGGTTAGATTTCTATTGGGAGAAGAGGGATCTCCCCCTGAGAATCCAATAATATAGGCCTGCCAACCTTTAGGCATAGGCTGAGGTGTTTAACTACATTATCGGCATGTTCCAAGAAATTAACTTCAAGTATTCTCTGGTCATTAATGCAATCAGCACAGAATCAAACACATCCTCCCAGGAAGGACACCTGACTAATAAAAGAATTAACACTTCTATGTAAAATATATATATATATATATATATATATATATATATATATATATTTTAACATCTCTCAAAAAGAAGCATGTTTTAAAATTGATAGCAGGTCAAATTTAACCCTGATCAATTTCTTTCATTTTATGAACTTCTAATATTTTAGTGCCTTTAACCTCCCCAAATTAAAAAGTGTTGTTACTATTCAGATAATCATCAATTTATAACCTGATCCTAACATTTACCATCTCTGTGTGGCTTTGTACTACTCACTTAACTGTTAATTTTCTTATCTGCAAAATGAGGATGATAATGTACCTGACATTCAAGGGGTATTGTGAGGTAATAAGCTGCATTTCATCTAATCTAAGGGACCATGAATTGTAAAATTCACCAATAAGAGTGAAAAGTTGGCCGGGTGTGACATACACCTATAATCCCAGTGGCTCGGGAGGCTGAGACAGGAGGATCATGAGTTCAAAGCCAGCCTCAGCAACACAGACAGGCCCTAAGCAACTCTGCAAGATCCTGTCTCCAAATAAAATACAAAAAAGGGCTGAGAATATAGTCAGTGGTAGGACCCATGGGTTCAAATTCCCAATACCCCTCCCCCAAAGAAAAGAAAAAAAAAGTGAAAGGATGTTTTCAAAAGTGGGGAAGGGAGTATATAGTTCAGTGGTTAGAGTGTTGCCTAGGATAACACACTATGTTCAATCCTCAACACTGCAATAAACAGGCCTACTTAAGTTTACTGCTTGAATGAAGGGCAAATATTAATCTTTAAGCTTAAACATCTATATTAAAATATCTAGGGAGAGCTGGGATGAAGATTGGTCATAGAATGTGAGGTTAGCATAAGCAAGACCTTGAGTTCATTCCTCAGCACCAAACATATTCATTAAATAAAAAATAAATTAAAACTAAGGGAAATAAATACATAACAACATATATAAATAAAATATACACTACATTTACAAAATTCAGCACCCTTTTAAGATAAAACACTAAAGAAACTAGGGATAGTAGGAACCTACCTCAACATTATAAAGGCTATGGATAACAAACCCAGAGCCAATAACAGAATGAATGGGGAAAAACTGAAAGCATTTCCTTTAAAATCTGGAACAAGACAAGGATATCCACTGTCACCACTCCTATTTAATATAGTACTAGAAATTCTAGCCAGAACAATTAGGCAAGAGAAATAAAAGGGATAAAAAAATAGAAAAGGAAGAAGTCAAATTATCACCATTTGCAGATGATAAGATTCTATACTTAGCTGATTAAAAATGTTCCACCAAAAGACTGCTAGAGCTAATAAACTACTTTAGCAAAATAGCAGATTCCAAAATAAAAATTTAAAAAATCAACAGCTTTCCTATAAAACAATGCATCTGTTAAGAGAGAAATCAGAAAAACAATTCTATTTACAAAACAAATAAAATACCTAGGGAATAAATCTAACCAAGGAGATAAAAGACCTTTACAAGGAAAATATGGAACACTAAAGAAAGAAATTGAAGAATACTGAAGACTTCCCATGTTTGTGAAAAGGCAAAATTAATATTGTTAAAATGGCCACACTACTAAAAACAATGTACAGATTCAATGTAATACCTACCAAAATACCAGACATTCTTCATAGGTCTAGATAAAACAGTCCTAAAAGTCACTTGGAAGAATAAGAGACTCAGAATAGTCAAAGCAATGGGGGGCTGGGATTGTGGCTTAGTGGTAGAGCACTCGCCTAGCACCAGTGGGACCCGGGTTCAATCCTCAGCACCACATAAAAATAAAATGCATTGTGTTGTGCCCATCTACACCAAAAAATAAATATTAAAAAATAAAAAGAGTATGGAAAAAGATATACCAAACACAACTATATTAATGTTAAAGACTAATACAAAGAGCACCAGAAATATTTTTTTTAAAGTACATGATAGAAATACTTATTTAACTAAAAAATAGAGCAATTCTGAATTTAAGTTCACCTAATAACAAAGCCTTAATAAATAAAGCAAATGTCCAAATAACCACCGGGCATTTTTAAAATATAGTTAATACGATCTCACTTCCAAAACAACTTTTTAGCCAGATGTGATGGCTTATACTTGTAATCCCAGCAACTCAGAAGGCTGAGGCAGGAGGATTCCAAGTTGAAGGTCAGCCTCAGTAATTTAGTGAGGCCCTAAACAACTTAGCAAGACCCTCTCTCAATATAAAAAATTTTAAAAGGACTGGGTATATATCTCAGTGGTAAACCACCCTAGTACAAAAACAAAAAAAAAAAACCTTTTACATATCTTTGTTTCCCATCTACTCAGCTCCCTTCCATCCCAAAGATAACCACCATGAAGACATAAAGTTAAAAAAAAAAAAATCTGTATTTCCAGCTTCAGCTGCTAGACAAGAAGAACAATTCTAAACCTTAGACACCAAGAAATAATAAGTATTAACAGAAAATATTAACAAACTAAGAAAGGAACAGCAGAGAAAACTGATTAAATTTTGTTTCATTCTTATATACATTTAAATGTTTCATTCCCAAACTAGCTAACAAAAGTACATATTTATCCTCTACCTCTTCTTTGCACAAGTAGCAAGCAGCACACGGAAATATGTAATTATACACCTTGAATTTTTTAATTTAATAATTTATCTTTTGTGATCTTTTCCAACATAGAAAGCATTTTCACTCATTTGGTACTGTTTAGAGTAGGATTCCATTGCATGTGAATACCATTTAACACAGCTGAGACACCTCAATTATATTTTTTTACTTTAAACAAATGGTACAGTAAGTAACTTTTTTAACTTTTTATCATTTTACACGAAATAAAACATTATGATACATTACTAGAAGCAGAAGTGCTATATCAAGAATATATACAAGGTGCTAAGCAACTCAGTGAGACCCTATCTCTAAATAAAATACAAAATAGGGTTGGGAATGTGGCTCAGTGGTCAAATGCCCCTGGGTTCAATCCCTGGTACCAAAAAAAAAAAGGGGGGGGGGCACACATTTGTGATTTTGACAAATACCACTAAATAAATATCTTTAAGGTTGCCTGTACCAAATAGTCTCAAGTGAATACTGTGTTATTAAGCATTTCATTTTAGATTTTTTTTTTTTTAGCCAACCTGAAAATATAAAAGCAGTATCCAAGTGCAGAGGTGATGTTAGCATTTCTCCTATTATGGGTGAGATGTTCACATATCATTTTTTGTATATTTTTCTACAAAAAGACTTCATAATCTTTGCCTTCCTTTCTTTTTTTTTCCCCATTTTTTTGTTGTTGTTGTTTTGTTTTCTTATTTAATGAAATTATTTAACTGGGGATCAAACCAACAACTTTTTTTTCTAGGTTATGTTTATTTAATCAAAAATAATCAGAAATATTTGCCTTCATCAGATTTTTGACTGCACTGCAACATTTTTCATCTCTGACCTTGAACATGGAGCTTCATTCCATAAATAATACAATTTTCCTGTTGGATTGTGGTTCTGAAAAAAACTGAATCCAACCTCTGTGAAAGCTAGTCTCTTTTTCAAAAGTGCACTTTTGTATATGAATAAACTGAGCAAAAGGTCCTCTCAGTTTGCAGGACGCTGCAGTAAAAGGAATTTTTCTGACAAAAATCAATAAGACATCCAATACTCATACATAGAGCCAGGGTACTCTTCACTGCCATACTTGAACCAACAGTTTTTTGCATGGTAGGCAAACACTCTACCACTAAGATATATCATATATGTCCCCTACCCTTTTTTCTTACGCTTTGAGACATGGTCTGGCTGGGTTGGCCAGACTGACCATAAACTTGGCATTTCTTCTGCCCCCAGTCTCCCCAGTAGCTAGGATTACAGGTATGAGCCATTTCACCCAGCTTCTTGCCTACTTTATTGGTCTTTTGTTTATTTCTAGAGACTTATTGTATGAAATATTTACAAAAACTGACCATATTCTTTCCTTTAAAGCAAACCTCAATAAATTAATAGTCAATAACATATGCTACACGTTCTGATCAGAATTATACTGAATTAGCATTTTTAAAATAGTAAACTCTGGCTGGTTCTGGTGGCACATACCAGTAATCCCAGGTACTCAGGAGGCAGAAGTGGTAGAATCACAACTTACACCACTTATACTTTCCAATGAACTGTTCAAAGCATTCCCTTTGAAATTAGGAACCAGACAAAATATAAACTATCACTATTCCTGTTCAACACTACACTAAAATCCTAACCAGAGAATTAAAACAGGAAATTTTACTATATACAAGGATTATAGATAAGTATCTATAGCCAGAAAACTGAAGAGAATCTATCAGACAAGAAAATTCTAAATGTTAGGTATGAAATCACTATATATAATTTTTTTTTTTGCATTTCTATTCCCTAGTGACTAACAAGTAGAATATGTAAGACATTTGCTGTAAGACAGTAAGAAACAATAAAAGACCTGCATAATTTTTATGGAGAGAATGTGAAGTTGGTGTTTTTGTTGTTTTGTTTTGTTTTGGAATTTGTTTTCTCTTCTCTTTTAGGGAACAAACCCGGGACACTTTGCCATTGAACTATGCCACAGCCCTTTTTATTTTTTATTTTGAGACAGGGTCTCTCTAAATTCCTTAAAGTCTCACTAAATTGCTGGTGAAACTTTCGATCCTCCGGCCTTAGCCTTCTGAGTCAACTGGGATTATAAGCATATGCCACCTTGCAGAGTCAAAATGAAATGCTTATTGAATTTTTTTTAAAAGATCAATGAAGTAAAATACTATCATTAAGGACAGGGAAACTTTATATCAAAAAATATATATCATTGGCTGGGCACAGTGGCACAGGCCAGTAATCCTGGCAAATTGGGAAGCTGAGACAGGAGAATCACAAGTTTGAGACCATTCTCAGCAATTTAGCAAAACACTATCTCAAAAAATTGTAAGGACTGGGGATGTGGCTCAGTGGTAGTAAAGTGCCTGTAGGTGTGATCCCCAACACTACCACCCCCAAAGCATTTTCCCCAAATTAATTCTAACCCAAATCACAACATAGCTTTGTGTGAAGCTTAACAAGATATTAAAATTAATTTTGAAAAAGCAAAAGACCAAATACAGTGAAAATAATTTTAAAGAAAACCGTCAGTAAAGGTGACCTGTTTTGTTTTGTTTGGGATGTGGGGAAGAAACCAGGGACTGAATCCAGGTTGCTTAACCAGTGAACCCTACTAGCCTCAGCCCTTTTGCTTTTTTTATGGGACAGGGTCTAAAAATTGCTTAGGGTCTCACTAAACTGCTGAGGCTGGCTTTGAACTTGTGATCCTCCTGCCTGAGCCTCCCAAGCTGCAGGAATTATAGGCATGTGCTACCATGCCCAGCATGACTAGTTATCTCATAACTTTTTTTTTTTTTAACAACTTCAGGAGAGAGAACTCACATGTCATAAAATTTACCTCTTTGAAACATGCAATTCAGTGGTTTTTAGTATAGTCACAGAACTGTGTAATCAACTCAAAAATCAATTATAGAATATTCTCATCAACTCAAAAAGAAACCCCATTCCTTTGTCCCCCAATATACCTATTCTCCCCTTTCCCTGCATCAGAAGGCAATCATTAATTTGCTTTCTGGCTCTATAAATTGGTCTGTTTTGGACAATTCATATAATAAAAGGTATATCTATAATTAACCCCACCCTGCAGTTCAGAGATTGAACCCAAGCATGTTCTACCATTGAGTTATATGCCAAATCCTTTTTATTTTTTGAGACAAGATTTTGTAAATTTCCTGGGTTGGCCTAAAACTCATGATCCTCCTGTTTCAGCCTCCAAAGAAGCCGAGATTACAGGTATGCACCACCACAATGGATTAGACAACTTAATTTTAAAGTCAGTAAGATAGTATAATACTGGTAAGAAGCTGAAATAGACCAAAGGAACAGTGTAATCCAGAAACATATCCACAGAAATAAAGAAAGTGGTATGTAATACAGTTGATACTGAAGACCAATAGGTAACAAATGAACTGAGTATTCAATAAACAATCTGATGATAATCGCTTATCTGAAAAAAATAATGCTATCCTTAAGTCACATTTGACACTAGTATCAAGTTTAGTTGAATGAAAAACCTACACAATGCTACAACTTTAAGACTATGCAGGACAATGGTTCACGATCTCACGGCAGATCATTTTATATACAAGAACCAAAAACAGGGGCTGGCTCCATGGCTGAGTATGCATTTAGCTTTCATGAGGCCCTAGGTTCCATTCCTAGCACCACCTGAAACAAAACAGTAATCTACACAGAGGAACTGAGGTTGATGTAAAAGGAACACTTGAGCCCAACAGTTCAAGGCCAGCCTGAAGAACACAGAAAGATGGTCTCCTTTTTTAAAAGGCTCAGGATTGAGCGTGTAGTTCAGTGGTAAGTGATTGCCTAGCATGCACAAGGCCCTGGGTTTGATTGCTAGCACCACATACACACACACACACACACACAAAAAAAAAAAAAAAAAAGACAAATAATCCAACAGGAAAATGCATCAAAAGGGGGAAATAGCCAATTCATGAGAGGAATACCAAAGGGGGAAAAAATTAAAATGCTCAATTCCCTACTAATTTAAAAAATCTGAATTAAAGACACAGTAAAATACCATTACTGTCAAATTAGCGAAAAAAAAAATGAAAGTCTGAGCATAACAAAGGGGAATTTTATCCACTGAATAAGGGGTAAACTTGGGAGAAAATTCTGCTTTTAAGCTATTAAGATACTTGTTCCCCACCAATCAACCAATCAGCTCTTCCCAGGATAAACTTCAGAGGAATTCTCACCCTGGTACTTAAGGATATATGTACACAATGATCAAAATGACATTGTCAGACTAGAATATAGCTCACTGGTAGAGTGCTTGCCTAACATGCACAAAGCTCTCAGTTCAATCCCTGGTACAAAGGGAAAAACAAATGAACTGACAAACCCCATTGACAATTGCAAAGATCTAGATAAAACCTAAATGTCTATCAATATTAATCTTGGGAACTCAGGAGGCTGAGGCAGCAGGATCATAAGTTTGAGGCCAGCCTAAACAACTTAGTGAGGCCCTGTTTCAAAATAAAAATAAATGGATTAGAGATGCAGCTCAGTGTTGAAGTACCCCTGAGTTCGATCCCCAAGATAAGAAACTAGAGATATAAAGAAAACCATTATATATAAAAAATGTTTAAAGCATGCCAAGCAAAATCTCATTTAGACTAATACATATAAACTGCTTTTGAAACACATGAGAATTATATAAACACCAGATCCAAGATAATGGTTACCTCTGGGAGATCACAGCAAGATTTGATTGTGGAGGACTATTCAGGGGTTTCAACTTTATTGGTAATATTTTATTTTGTCTTGGTCTGACATTATTTACATTATTCTCTATGACTTTTTTGGGGGGGAGGGGTACCAGGAATAGAATTCAGGGGCACTTAACTCCAAAGCCACATCTCTAGCCCTTTTCACTTTTTTACTTTTTGATATGGGCTCTCGCTAAGTTGCTGAGACTGTCTTTGAACTTGTGATCCTCCTGCCTCAGCCTCCCCAGTTGCTGGTATTACAGGTGTGCACCATTACTTTTAGTATCTGGAGAGTTTCATAATTCTGTAAGTATAATTGATCAGTCTAAATTGACTTTAGAAAACACTATTTTTACTAATGTAAATTATTCAAAATGGCAAAATTTAGAATCTCTAAAGTAATATCTTAATTCAGAATAATAAATAAAGTAAGGTAAAAATCTGAGTTACAATTTCATAGTCATTTCTAGAAGGACTACAATGATACATAACAGAATTAACTGTTTTCAGAGTAGCTTACAAACAAGAAAATGTGTACAATTAGAAATATTTAATCCATTCAGGTAGTTTATTACATGTTGTAAGCAAATCTAAATATACCCAGTAAGGAGCTACTACAGCTATATAATTTCAAAATACAGTGATAGATCTGTTTGAAAATGACTTTTTTAGTTATAGCAAATGTTTTCTTCCTTCCTGAAGATATTCTTTTGGTTCAAATACAGGTATCTTCCCACCCAATTCCACTGCTGTGACCACTCAGGCCTCACCCAATATTTTTATCTATTCAGTATCAATCTGAAAGAGCAAAAAATTCAAGTGCTAAAGGATCTAAGGAAGTAAAAAGAAATTTAAAATAATTTCCAATACTTCCTTCCCTTCCCCACTTTGGGAGAAAGAGTTGGGGACCGGCTCCCAAGCATCTATCCAGAATTAATTCTTTTATTAATGTGGTATGCTATGCCCTAAACCCTCAATTGTACCACTACTGATATTTCTGATATCAATTTCTATGCAGTAAAGAAGAGATCCTTATAAAATTCAAATCCTGACAACTAAGAAAATGGTGTATCTATCACCCTACATTGTGATTAAACTTTATTTAAAACAGGTAAATCGATTTTGCTTACATATGGATTTTTAATTAAATCTAGAAAGAATGTCATCTCTGAAGCTCTTAAAACAAGTGTTCAGACTTTTCTTCAAATCCATATTCTTCTGATAAACCCAAATATCTCCTGGCCATTGTTAACATAACCAAATATATTTTAATATTAAACTTTTTTGTAAACTACACAAATTTCTCAGATTCTAATACCTTCTCTGCTTAAGAATTACTATATTAAACATGAAGACTTACTAACAAATTTCAAAAACAACATATTGCTAGATGTCTTCTAAAAGCTGTAACTATGTATAGTGAAAAATATAAATGGGAGATAATACAAAATGAAGCAACTTACACATATAACATGTTCGTATCCAAGTCAATGCAAACAACATCTGGTGGTGGGTCATGAAGATCAAAATACCTTGAGTCAACTCCAACTATAAATGGTAAAGGTGCACTAAGCACTCCAGCCAGTGAAAGAGGACAAAGGGGAATATATGGGCATTGCCACTGAAATGGAAAGATCATCTGGAGAAAAAGTTATAAAAAATTAACCAAATTTTAAATTTGCAATGAAAATTATGTAATTAACTAATATTACTGAAAAGGGACCACTGAAAAGCAGTGAAGTCTAGTTTTTTTTTAACCTTAAACTTCATTCCCAAACTGAATGACTATAAAATACAACTAAGCAATATTATAAACCAATGTGATTAAAATTTTCAAGTATGACAATGATCACAAGCACAGTAAAAATGCTAACAACTTTTCATGTTAATTCTTATAATATCTATAAAAAACCCACATTCCAATTTTATGGAATCAAAGCAAAACTACCCTAAAAATCATAAAACAAACTTATGCTTTTTAATGTTTATGCATTGCAGCCACCTATTAATTGTCAAAACAATATCTGGCCAAAATTCAACCAAGAGCACTAAGGATTTAAAAAACACTAATGTAGGGGCTGGGGCAGGGGATGCACACCTAATGCCAGCTCTCTAGAGGCTGAGGCAGGAGGATTGCAAGTTTGAGACCATTCTCAGCAATTTAGGAAAACCTTGTCTTAAAATAAAATTTTATTTATTTATTTTATAGGGGATGTGGCTCAGTAGTTAAGCGCTCAGTGGTTAATCTCTAGTTAAAAAAAAAAAAAAAGTATCGCTCAATTGTAGAGCATGTACTTAGCATGTGTGAGGCCCTGAGTTTGATCCCAATCACATTAGAAAATACTAATATATTTAAAATTAATGATTCTCAGGCTAAACATATAGCTCAGTTGGTAGAGTGCTTGCCGCACATGCATGAGGTCTGGGTTCAATCCCCAGTACCACAAAAAATAAAAAAGAAAGAAAGAAAATTAACGATTCTCTTGGGAATAGTAAAAGTCACTTGATGCTCAGCAAAAACTTGCTTGATCGTTCAAATAAACATTTTAAATGATCCAACTTCAGTGTAATATAACATCTTAAAAAGTCATTAAAAATACATTCCTCAAGAATCTTTACCAGTCTTCCTTTACAAAGCTAAACTTTAATTGTATCATATGTGCTGTAAAGAAAAAGACATTTTTGATAATTAAAAAAATTTTTAATCAGCTTAGATTTAAATTTTAATCATTGATGATGAAAATATTTCTCTCCTATTAAAATCCTTGCTTTCTTAAGACCTGGGTCAATTCTCACCCTTATTTATCACCACTCACCCCAAAGAAATACCCACAGCACTTAATTACCTCAGCTATTACAGATGGTTATTCAGGATTGGGTTTTTTGTCTTCAATCATTATTTACTTGACAAATATCAGAGTACTTAGTAAGTACCTAACACTGTTCTACATAATGAGACCATAGAAGTGAATAAAAAAAAAAAAAAAAAAAAAGATCCCTATCCTCTTATCCTCATAGGATTTTAATTTACTTTTTTCTATAAAAAGTTCTACGTATTTTAGGTCTTACAAGTCATATTGTCATTGTCACAGCTGCTTAATTGTTTTTGTGCATGAAAACAGACTTAGCTAAGATGTAAAAAATGGCCTATGTACCAATAAAACTTCACTATTTGCAAAAACAGGTGAGATGCAGAATTTGGATATGGTTTGTCAATAACTGGTGTAACAGAAAGCAGCTGAAATTTTTTAAAAGGCCAGGCATGGTGGCACACACCTTTAATTTCTGTAACTCTAAAGTTCAAGGGAAGCCTCAGCAAATTAGTGAGACAGTATCTCAAAATAAAAATTAAAAAGGGCTGGGGATGTGACACAGTGGTTAAGCACCCTGGGTTCAATCCCCAGTACTTGCCCCCTCCCCGCAAAAAAAAAAAAAAAAAAAAAAAGACATAATAAATAAAATATATACACTATGTAAAAAATGATAGTCACATGAAAGTGATTGGAGTTCAGAGCAGGAGAGAGGGAAAGCAGGTTGTATTAGGGAAATGAGGATAAAGTGACGGCCAAGCAGAAACCTGAAAAAGTTGAGGGATTTAACCAAGGGGAAGATACCTAGAGAACAGTGCTTTAAATGCAAGGAACAGCTAGGGCAAAGGCTGCTCTAGAGGTAGCAAAAAGTGAGGTTGGCAAGAGTGAACAAAGGGAAGAGTAGTAGAAAATGAGATCAGATTGCTGAAGGGCAGTCATTCTCATAGGACTGTGCAAGGACTTAAAAAAGATTCCCTTGAGGGAAAGATCTTTCATTTGATGAAAGATAATTTATACCTGCAAATAAAAAATCTTAGAATAAAACTATGTGACAGCAACCTAAGGCATCCTTCTCTTCACCTTTGATTTTTGCAACACCATCATAAATAGAGTCATTTTTGAAAAAGTATTCAGAGTTTCATCTATCTTTGCTTTGGGTCTCCATTAATTTCTTAATGTTCTTTGATATTCAAATCATTTCCCTTTTGAACATCTATTGTCATCTTCACCCTTTTTTTCAGTTTTTTCTTCAAGTGTTAACTTGCTTATCAAATTCTGATTTATCAATGGTTTTATACACTATTCAGACAATTCTCCTTTATCAGCAACATAAACCTACATAGTCCTGTAATTTTCATAAGATTACCAATTTCAATGTGCATTTTCCCCCCACTGTTCTTGCACTGTATTGCTAAGATCAGCCTGGACCACAATGGGTCTGACAAAGGAGTATGGATAAACACCAACATTTAAAGGGAATATCTGAGAGGGAACTTGCTAAAACTGTCAGTTCATTAACAAATGTTTCATTACAACAACTAGTGTTTTCACATGCAACTATAAAGACCTGAAAAAGTAATAATGAGTATCTTCAAAAGCCATGTCATATGGTTATTAATATTTTCAGTTCTAGAAGCATTTCTCTGATCAGTAGAATATCTGCCTAACATGGGTGGAGTCCTAGGTTCAATCCCCAGAACCGCAAAATCAAAACATCAAAAATATTAAGTTCTTAGAGACGTACTCCATTTATTGTTTAAACAAGTATTTATTTCCTGATGCCTACTCCATGCTAGACAACTGGAATAAGTGCTAACAATACAGTAGTAAACAAGAGACTTAGGAAGAGAGGAGAATCAACTACTTTAAATAAAAAATGAGATATAGAGTTAGAGAAATGCAAAATCCAAAGTTCTACACTATGGCTTATAAAGTCCTACATGATCAGATTTCTTTCTAAGTGCAATAAGAAGCAATCATAGAGTTTTATACAAGGTACTTAATTTAATTTTTATTTGTGTTTTATATAAGAGCTGATCATTTAGATATTATTCTATCCATAATCAAGTCATATATATTACTGGATACAATGATTAAAAATTAAAAGAGAGAAATTAACCATGTAATTCATTTGTATAATTTAAAATGAAATTGTCCAGAGCTCTCAATTAACAGCTTCATTCATAAGATTCATTATTATATAAATATGCAGTTTTTCACTGAAAGACTTTAAAATATGAAAAATTAGAAATTGACATTTTTCTTCAAATAGAAACCACCTTTGTTTTCTTTACACTTCCTATATTTCTTTTTTTATATTTTAAATTTTTTTCATATATTTGTTCTTTTTAGTTATACAAAACAGTAGACTGTATTCTTTCTGACTGGTCATACATACATGGAATATAACATCCCATTTTTGTGGTTGTACATGATGTGGAGTTACAATGGTCATGTATTCATACATGAACATAGGAAAGTTATGTCCAATTCATAATTCATCCTACTGACTTTTCCATTCCCATCCTCCCTCCCTTCCCCCCAACCCTCCTTCCATACTTCCTATTTTTCTTTGCAACCTGATTACATTGAACTATTATTACTGGACTGGTTAATTTTCAAAGGGGATTTCTTTGAAGGATATTTCTCTTTAGAGTGTAAATTCTCTCTCAGCAATTTTGTTCTAAAAGTAGAATACTGTACTTACAGCTACAACAGCTTCAGCTACCCCAGTCAATACAGCTGGCCTAAGAGAATGCAGCAGAATCTTACTCTCAAGTAAAACTAAGAGCAGTAGTGTCGCACAATTCTCAGGACCCAGATTCATCAGCAAGGTACTAAAGTTGGCTCCACTAGAAAAAAAAGACAGAAAGAAAAGGTTATGAACTACTTCGATAAAACATATTATAATCTCCTTATTAAATCATTTCCTAAGAGAATGGGGCAGGGGAGTACTGGGAATTGAAATTGAACCAATGATTATTATGTGCTTGAATGAATGTCACAATGAATACCATACTATTATGTATAATTATAATACACCAATAAAAAACATAAATAAATAGGTCAGGCCCAATTGGGCATATCTGTAATAAGAGTGGCTCAGGAGGCTAGATCAAGAGAATCACAAAATCAAAGCCAGCCTCAGCAATTTAGTGAAGCCCTAAGCAACTTAGTGAGACCCTGTCTCAAAGTAAAAAGGGCTGGGAATGTGGCTCTGTGGTAAAAGCACTCCCGAGTTCAAACTTTGGTACCACAATAAATAAATAATTTCCTGAATGTTAACAGATGGAGAACCTAGTATTAATTTCAAGTCTAGATTTGCTACTTTTAAAAAATAAAAAGTAGCAAATTTAATGAGATAGTATAATGGGATGCTTGAAACTCTCTTTACAAAACAAACGGGCTATTAATGGAGAAAGATTTTCATGAATTACAACCATTTGAGCTGAGTTCAAAAGAATGGAGGTAGCCAGACACGATGGCCTATGACTGTGATACCAGCCACTCCAAAGGTTCAGGCAGGAAAATCAAAATTCGAGGTCAGCCTCAGCAACTTAGTGAGACCCTGTCTTAAAAAATGGAAAGGGATGGGGGGATGGGGAGGTGGCTCAGTGGTAAAGGACCTCTGGGTCCTTACAAAAGTACCACACACACAAAAAAAAAGGGGGGGGGGAATGGAGAAAGATGACATATGGAAAGGCCCTGGGGCAAAATATAAATAAATAAAGTCAGTGTTTAAATTAAGGTATTGAATAGTAAGCAAGGGGATAAAAATAACATGAGATTAGGCTGAAACTGAAATGACACAATTATATTGGCATTCTCAAAAGGGCACACTGGCTGCAGGGTAGATAAAGAACTGAAGATAAGAGTAAAAAGATTAATTAAGAAGTCAATCATGAAGGATAAGTAATCATGCTAGCCCAGACTAGTGATGCATACGAAAAGAAACAAATAGATATGAGATACTTAGGATGCTAAAATCTCTTCACTTTGAACATTTAGTTATGAATTGGATATGGGAATGGGAGATAAAAGGGAAAAAGGAAGTATTTCCTACATCTAATCTTGCAACTCTCTGAAGTATTACCATTTTAAAATACCACCATTACCTACCCAGGTATCAAAGACAGAAACATTAAGGTCTGCTAGGATAACAGCACACACCTGTAATCCCAGAGACTCAGTAGCCTGAGGAAGGAGGATCACAAGTTCAAAGACAACCTTATCAAGACCCTCAGCAACTTAGCAAGACTCTGTCTCAAAAATAAAAAATAAAATGAGATGGGGATGTGACTTAGTGGTAAAGTGCCTCTGGGTTCAATTCCTGGTTTAAAAAAAAAAAAAAAAAAAAAAGCTATCCTTACCTATTTTTAAAATAATAATTAACTTTGTTATCCTAACCCCTAAATATTTTAAAGTATTCTGCTCCAAATAAAGAAATATATCATTTTAAATATCATTAATTGGCCTGGGGGTGTGCAGCTCAGCAGTAAAGCACTCTGCTACCATGCACAAGGCCCTGGATTCAATCTCTAGCAACTCAATAAACAAACAAACATATAAATACCATTAATATTACCTTAGTGGTAAAGGTGTAGAAACTGGCTGTGATAATATTAATGCATCATGGACTGACAGCTTGAAAAAAAAGAAAAATAAATTAACCAAACCCATTTTGAAATCTAAATATTTAGATTAGGTAAAATGGAAAATAGTTCAATACACAGACTTTTTTTTTGAAATATAATAAGATATAAACTGACAGCTGTATTTATTCAGAGGTATTACATAAGTTTTTTTAACTAAATTGTTAATTTGAGCTTTAATTCAGTTAACTTGTTAAAAAGCAGTTACTTAAAAATTTGGGAATAACTCCTTTATATAAAAGCCTCAGATTTATTTACTCAACAAACTGGTAAGCATTTTGTATTTGCTTCATGTATATTAATATTTGAACTAAAATATTTACTAAATTAGTAAAATATTTACTAAAATAACTAAAATAATACACTCAAGATCAACAGTATCTGTCTTAATCCTACCATATATATAATGTTAACAATATTTAGGGAAAAAATATTAAATAGCTTGCCTCTACAGACCAGTGCTACTCAACTGCTATATGCAAACTACTATTGTCCAGGAAAAGATAATTTATATACATCAAAATCTTTAGCAACTTTTAGGGCACTCTGATTCTGCTCCCTCATTCAAGCAATGGAATAACATCTATGGACAGGACACACACCTGTCTATTTCTATCCTGATCTCTTACAGCAAGGTGCATATGTTACAAGCTATATACCTACCTAGGTTGGCCACTTATTAGAAAGAAAGAGAAACCAGCCTTGAGCATAGATAGATTAAAAAGCACTATTACAGATTGTTTCAGTTCCCTGCTCCAACCATGGTTCAATACATTTTTAACATTTATCCATCACTCTAAAATTAGGAACAAAATCTTAATTCTGGGTTTTATATTATTAAATTTAGCTACATAAAGGCCATGTTTGGACCAATGATGACAATGTCATGAACCAAAAAGTATAATTATTCCAATTCTGCATACTTAGGATCTAAAAAAAAAATCCCCTAAGGAAAAATGGTCAGAAAAGCTATTAAATAATAGAAATTGAACTTCATGAATGCATTGCTTCACTTCATACTCAAAGGGTCATGGGATCCACTCTACAATGACTAGAATGGCATATGCACAGCTCTCTCAAAATGTATTTCTTTTTAATTACCTGTACAAGGATTCTTGGTCTTTGCGGTGAAGGAAAAGGGATGTTTTGCATAAAATGTGAAATATGCCTGGAAAAGAATTTGAAATAAAGATCATAATTACTTTTCTAAACTTCTTCATATATTTTAACAAATCTTAACTATCTCTATACCTCATCTCAATATGACAAGGCTATTAATTTATTTTTTTTATTTTTTAATTTTTTTTAAATATTTATTTATTTATTTTTCAGCGGGCACAACATCTTTGTTTGTATGTGGTGCTGAGGGTCGAACCCGGGCCGCACGCATGCCAGGCGAGCGCGCTACCACTTGAGCCACATCCCCAGCCCCAAGGCTATTAATTTAAAACTTAGGCTAAGGAAATAAAATTGGGGGCCAGGCACAGTGGTGGACACCTGTAAGTAATCTCAGCTACTCAGAGACTGAGGTGGGAGAATAAGAGGTTCAAGGTAAGCCTGGGCAACTTAGTAAGACCTTGTCTCAGAATAAAAAGTTTTTTAAAAGTAAAGAGGTAGAGGTGTAATTCAGTGATAGAGCATCTCTGGGTTCAATCCTTAGTAATGCAAAACAACAACAACAAAAAAAATTGCTTTTTTTTTTCTTTTTTTTACTTTGTATATTGGAGATTGAACCCAGCACCTTACACATGCTAGGCAGGCAGGCAGGCAAGCATGCATGCTAACCCTGAACTACATTCCCAGCCCCAAAGAAATTTCCTTAATGTAAGTAAATGTCCATTAAAATTCTGAAATGCATGATGTACTTTCTGATACAAAGTCCATATTAATATCTCCTGTTATTACCAGGAAAATATAAATTTTAAAAAAATAGTTCTCAGCTGGGGATATAGCTCAGTTGGTAGACTGCTTGCCTCTCATGCACAAGGCCCTGGGTTCAATCCCCAGCACCACACACACACAAAAAAAGTAGTTCTCATGGGGCTAGGGATATAGCTCAGTGGTAGAACACATGTATGCAGAAAGCCCTGGATTCAATCCCCCCACTGCGGGGCAAAAAGAGGAGCAACTCTATATCTATTTTTCTCCTTACAAAAGATTTCCATGAAAAGAGAACTATAAATTAAAGGAAAATTATCAACAATTCTGATGCTAAAACCCAAACTTTACATTTAACAAAACTCACCTTTACTAATTTCTACATCTGTTTAGAAAAATTTTATACTTAAAACTTAAATTGGCCACTTTAGTATAGAGGGTACCCTTGTGTGTATCTTGGTTATTAGAGAATGAAAAGAAAACCACAACACAATCTATGAGTTGCTTCCTCGGATACATTCTCAGAAAGATTCATATTTGGGCATTCTTAACTGTCACTCTTCAATTTTAAATTACATTCAATGACTCAGGTGAAGAAGAGAGTTATGTAAAAACTAGGGTAACTGTGACTCTCCTTCCCTTTCAATTTTGCTGCTAAAGCTGGATTAACAATGAAACATATTCATATACATTCAGTTTTTCCACCAGACTTCAATCTAATCATTATACATACTTTTCAATGGGAAGAGGATGTGGTCCAGACACAGAAAGTTTGTAGATAAACATAAGAAACTTTCTAAAAGCATCAAAAAAAGGCCAGTGTGAGAGTAAACAAATGCATTTGTTTGAATTGATGGATTTAGAGATCACTTTTCTCTCCACAGGCGTCAACAAGCCCAGCTGCATAAGCTGTTTCTCTGTTAGAAGTTCCCGAGAATATGGTTCGTAAAACTGGATGGCAGCTCCATATACCTAGAGTAACAGAATTGTTATAAGATTTGAGTTTATTTTTTAAAATTAATTTCTTTTTCTCTTATGAAATAAGAAATATTTGCTGGGAATGCAAATGAAAAGAAAAACATCTCACTCAAAATTCCATCCCAAAGATAACCAAATTTTGATGTAAATTCCTTTAATTTTTTTCCACTATATTATACATTCAAGCACATACAGTATACAAAAGTGGACACTAACCTCTTATGTTTTCATTTTAAACCACACAGTGAAATTTTTACCTACCACTTACGCTACAGAATATACCCAAATGACCACAGTCAAGTTGCATTTGTGGTTTTTTTTTTTTTTTGTACTACGGTAAAATAAACTTAACAAAATTTAACCCTTCAATCATTTTTAAGTGTACAATTCAGTGGAATGAACCTTCACAGTGTTATACAACCATTACCACTGTCCACTTTCAGAATATTTTTTATCACTTCAAAGGGAAGCTGTGTATCCCTTCACAGAAATTTACCATTCCCTCACCCTCATTCCAACTCCCTGGTAACCTCTATTCTACTTTTTGTATCTATGAATTTTCCTATTTTAACGTGCTTTCCACAAGTGAAATCATATAGTGTTTGTCCTTTTTGTGTCTGGATTATTTTGCTTAGCATGTTTTCAAAGTTCTTCTATGTTGCAGCATATATCCCAGTTTTACTCCCTTTAAAGGCTGAATAATATTCTATTGTGCCATGTATACCTCGTTTTGTTTATCCATCCAATTACGGGAATTGGGTTGTTTCTACTTTTTGACTACTGTGATTAATGCTTTGTGAGTGCTGAAGTACAAGTTCTGAGTCCCTACTTTCAATTATTTTGGGTGTATACCTAGGAATGAAACTGTAGGACTGAATGATAATTCTATGTTTACTCTTTGGAGGAAATGCCAAACTGTTTCCACAGCAGCACACCATTTTATATTCCCATTAGCAAAGTTCAAGGATTCCAATTTCTTCATATCTTCAACAATACTTATTTTCTGGGGTTTTGTTTGCTTGCTTATTTTTTTGGTAATAGGGATTAAACCCAGGGCATTCTGGCACCCACTGAACTATATCACTAGTCCTTTTTATTATTTATTTTGAAACTGGGTTTCACTAAATTGCTGAGACTGGCCTCAAACCCACAATTCTCCTGCCTCAGCCTCCAGAATAGCTGGCATTACAGGTGTACACCACCACTCCTAGCCATTTTGAGATACGGTCTCATAAGTTGCCTGGGCTGTCCTCAAGCCTGAATCCTCCTGCCTCAGACTTTTGAAATATCTAGGATTACAGGCTTGTGCCAACACAGTAGATTTTATGGTTTTTAACAGCCATCCTAATGGGTGTAAAGTGTTATCTCACTATTGTTTTCATTGCATTTCCCTAATGCATAGAGATATTGAACATCTTTTACCTGCCATTTGTACTTCTCTGGAGAAATATCAACTTAAGTCCTTGGGCCATTTTTAAATTGGGTTATTCAGTTTTTGTTACAGGAGGTTTTTATTTAATATATTCTGGATATAAATACTCTATCAGCTGGGAATGGAGCTCAGTGGTACAGGGACTACTTAGTATTTGCCAGGCCCGGGTTCGATCTTAGAATCATAATACAAAACAAAACAAAGCCAACAACAATCTTCTCAGATATATGATTTGCAAAAATTTTCTCCATTTTCACTCTCTTGATAGTGTTCCTAGATGGGAAAAAGTGTTATTAATTTTGTTGAAGTCCAATTTATCCACTTTTTCTTTTGCCCAAATTTTGCTTTTCATGCCATAATAGATATCACCAGCAAAACCAGTGTCATTAAGATTTTTCTCTATGCTTTCTTCTAAGAGTTTATACTTACAGTTCTCAAGTTGAGGTCTTTGATATATTTTGAGTTTTGTATATCTGTATGTGTGTATTTGTTCTATTGTTCATTTCTTTACCTTTTGTGATGCTGGGGTTTGAACCCAGGGGCTTGCACATGCTAGGCAAGGGCTTCATCACTTTAGCCTTGGGTTAAATTTTATATATCATATATGTATGCACATGTATACACACACACACACTCACACACACACACACATCAATCACATCTACACTTTTTACAGTCCCTTTATCCCTTTATTTTCTTTTAACCTAAGGGCCCTTAGATGGTTTTAATTACTTTCTTTCTAAGATCATTTGGTCAAGCACCTCTTGGCATCTTTGTTATTAAACAAAGTACCTCTATTTTTTCACCTCTATCTACTACAATCTACCTTCTTTTCCATTAAAACATTTCTAATCAAGATCCCAATGACTTTCAGGGCTTAAATTTTTTTGATCTCTCTATAACAAAGTACAGCTAACATTCCTCTGTTTTGAAACTATATTCTTTAGGTATTTTGGGGGCTGGGGGGAGTACCTGGAAATGAACTCAGGGGCACTCAACCACTGGGCCACATCCCCAATCCAATTTTTGGTATTTTATTAAAGACAAGGTCTCACTGAGTTGCTTAGCACCTTGCTGTTGCTGAGGCTGGCTTTGAACTCATGATCCTTCTGTCTCAGCCTTCTGAGCTTCTGGGATTTTAGGCATGCACCACTGTGCTTGGCTTCTTTTAGTATCTTTGTGGCCTCTTTTTTTGATCCAACACTGCATTCAATTCTATTACCCAACACTTAAATACTGGCACTCCCCAAGGTTTTAATTTTATTTGGAAATTTCATCCTTTGAAGGTTTTGATGTTTTTGTTTTCTGTTTTTTTGGTACTGGGGATTGAACCCAGGGGCACTAAATCCCTAGCCCGTTTTATTTTTTCTTTTGAGATAGGGGGTGAAGCTGGCCTTCAACTTGGGATCCTCATGCCTTACCCTCCCTGGTAGCTAAGATTACAAGCATACACTAACATACCCAACTTCAGGAATTTAACAGTTGAACTAACAAAACACAAACCTTTATCTCTACTTTCTTAACTCCAAACTTCTATTTCTAAATAACATGACAATACCTGTACCTGAAAGTCCCATAGGCAACATAAAACATTTTCAAAAGTGAATTCATTGCATACACACTTTTTCCAGTGTTTCCAATCTCACTCAGTGACAGCATATTACCCAGTCTCAAGTTACCCAGTCTTTAAGCTAGAAACTTTCAACTCCATTTTGACTCACCACATCTCAAAGTAAGCACTGCAACAATTCACAATAGCTAAACTGTGGAACCAACCTAGATGCCCTTCAATAGATGAGTGGATAAAAAAAAATGTGGCATATATACATAATGGAATATTACTCAGCAATAAAAATGGCATTTGCAGGTAAATGGTTGGAGTTAGAGAAGATAATGCTAAGTGAAATTAGCCAATCCCAAAAAACCAAATACCAAATGTTTTCTTTGATATAAGGAGGTTGATTCATAGTGGGATAGGGAGGGGAGCATGAGAGGAATAGACCAACTCTACATAGGGCAGGGGGTTTGGAGGGGAAGGGAGGGGCATGGGATTATTAATGATGATGGAATGTGATGATCATTACTATAGAAAGTATAGGTATGAAGACACAAATTGGTGTGAATATACTGTGTATATAACCAGAGATATAAAAAATTGTGCTGTATATATGTAATAAGAATTATAATGCATTCTGCTATCATATATAAATTTTTAAAATTTACATTAAAAAAACAAGCACTACAGTAAATACTAACTGGTCTCAGTGAGGAGTATTTTAGTGACCATAGACCTGCTGAGTTAATAATTTGATCCATCAAAAGCTCCCCATTACAGGTGATACATCCCAGTCCATGTGACTGGCATAATGTTCTCAATTCCTATTTAATAATACAGAACTATATACAGTAAGAGGCATAGGTATTATTTCATTATTTTGTACCTTTGTACATACTGTCATACTTTGGTGCTTCCTCCTGATCTATTCTTCAAAATACTGCTAAGGTATTTTGTGAATACTTTGTAAAGCATTTCTAACATCATACCCATCCCCTCCTCCAAACTAATCAGTCCTTCTCTCTATACTTCATAAATGTTATTAGTAATTGACCATGTAATCACATGGTGCACTGTGGCACATACCTATAATCCCAGAGGCTCAGGAAACTGAGGAGGAGGATCACAGAGTTCAAAGTCAACCTCAGCAACTTATGCTTGCTTTCTTTTCTTTTCTTTTCTTTCTTTTTTTTTTAAGACAAAGGAGCCTTTTTATTTTTTAGTGTCTTTATTTTTATTTATTTATTTATTTAATGTGGTGCTTGAGGATTGAACCCAGGGCCTCACGCATGCGGGTAAGCGCACTCCACCTCTGAGCTATAACCCCAGCCCCAGTTTTGCTTTCTTTATAAGAAAAAAAAAAAAAAAAGCTGGAGATGTGGCTCAGTGGTTAAGCACCCCTGGTTCAATCCCTGGTAATAAAAAAAAAAAAAAAAAAAGAAAGCAAGCATATAATCACATTGTCTCACTTGGGCACAGAGCAATGGACTTGACCACCTATGGACTGGACTGGACCTCTGAAATCAGGAGCCCCAAATAAATGTTCCCTGCTCTAAATTGTTCTTGTCAGATATTTCAGTCACAGCAACACAAAACTGAGGGTCTCACTAAATTGCTGATGCTGACCTAGAAATTGTGATCCTCCTACCTCAGTCTCCCAAGTTAACAAGGATTACAGGCATGCACCACCTCACCCAGCCAGACAACTTTTAGGTATTTAAAGATTTTTAAATTTTCAGTTATATTAACAACTTTAAATGAGAAACATAAATGATCATTAAGCTAACAAGTTAATTTAGTTATAGGTAATGCAGTTAACACAGCACTGATCTTTATGAGAGATATTTTATCTTTAATATAAAGGTCATAAAGTTACAACATGAGACCACATATAAATTCTGTTGATCCACATGAGTCATCTATGGTGAGATATGTTTTTTCAATAAAATTGCTTCTTTATCAACTTTCCTAAGAAAGTTTTCAATTTCCACTGTTATCTGCTTTTTTTAATATTTATTTTTTAGTTATAGGTGGACACAATATCTTTATTTTATTTTTATGGGGTGCTGAGGATCAAATCCAGTGACTCACGCATGGTAGATGAGCGCTCTACCTCTAAGCCACAACCCCAGCTGTTATCTGTTTTGTATTGGCCTGCCCGCCCCTCCCACCCCCTCTCTCTGGTAGTACTATGGATTGAACCCAGTGGTTCTCTACCACTGAGCAATATCCCCAGCCACCTCTCCCCCAACTTTTTTTTACTTGGAAACAGGATCTTACTAAGTAGCTGAGGTTGACCTCAAACTTAATATCATCCTGCCTCAGTCTCCAGAGTCACTGGGATCACAGGCAAACACCACAGCACCCAGTCTCCTTTATTTTAATCTATCATTTTATGTCAATATTACTGATTTATGCAATACATATTTTATATAAGACAATATCCTGTTTCTTTGCTCTTCTGTCTTTGGTGTACTAGTTTTATATATAGTTTTTTAGAATATTATATATTTTATGTATTAGTTTATATATAGTTTTACTATCATAAAGGAGTGAGTTTACTTATTTATTAATTTTTCTGCTAAAAATTCAAAGTGTACCTTTAAAGACAACTTTCCATCAACTTTGGAAAACTCTCAACCAACAGCTCTTAAAGTGTTGCCTTTTTCTTTTCTAGTCTCTCCTTTTGCAACTCATTAAATACTTACTGAACCTTCTGATTCTCTCTGCCACATCGCCAAATTCCTTTTATGTTTTACTGTTTTATTGTGCCACATTTAAAAACATCTATATTCCATATCACTTATTCTTCCTTTAGTTATGTCTGATCTGTTGTTTAATCCATTCACTAACTTTTGCTTTTAGGGCTTTTTTTTTTTTTTTCCTTTTTGCTGTACTAGAGACTGAACTCAGTGACACTATACCATTGAGCTGCATCACAAACCCTTCTTATTTTTTGAATGGTTTCTCCAGAAAGCCTCAGAAACTCCAGGGGTATTAGCATGGACATTACATGAGGGTACTCACATTGGGCATTATAACATACATTTAAATGTTTGTGTTTTTTGTTTTTTGTGTTTTTTTGGGAAAAGGGGATTGAACTCACTTGAGTCATATCCCCAGCCCTATTTTGTATTTTATTTAGAGACAGGGTCTCACTGAATTGCTTAGTGCCTCGCTTTTTCTGAAGCTGGCTTTGAATTCTCCATCCTCCCCATCCTCAGCCTCCCAAGCTGCTGGGATTACAGGTGAGCCCCACTGTGTCCAGCAATTTAAGTGTCATTTTGTTTAAATAATGCTAATATCCAAAGCTTACATCATATTAACCACTAGAATAAGAAACATGGACAAAATAGAGTTCATCAACAAGACAAAAATATACCTTTTCAGCTGAAGAACCTGTCAGGACAAAAGTTGAAAAAACTGGAAGTGGATATTTGGTTTGAGGATCCCAACATTCAATAGTGGCTCCCATAGGAAGGCAGAAAAGAGGTACAGATTCTGAGAGTGGAAAGGATTCATAGTCATCTTCTGGATACCTAAAAATTAAACCTTTTGGGAAAAGGAGGTAATGATAAATTTTCTTTGAAAGTCACTTTTCAATAAACTATACATAATATGTATTAACAAGATATTTTAATACCAAATTTCATGGAAATATCTATAAAATTTCAAAATCAATTTGGGGGAGGGGGGTAACTGGGAAAACTCTCAACCAACAGCTGAATCCAGGAGTACTTAACAACTAAGCCATGTACCCAGCCCTTTTTTATTTTTTATTTTGAGACAGGGTCTCACTAGGTTGTTTAGGGCCTCATTAATTTGCTGAGGCTGGCCTTGAAGTTAGAATCCTCTGCCTCAGCCTCCCAAGCCACTGGGATTACAGGCATGCACCACCACACCCAGCTCAAAATCAATTTTTCTCTTGCTATGACAGAAATTAAAATAAGCTAACAAATTTACCCTTTAAATTTTACCCATGGATTTATAGTAAATTATAACATGGAAATGTATTAAATATACTAGTCAAGACTTTTCAATCTTAATCACAATCGTAAATGTGGTTTTTTTCTACATACATCAACACCTTGGGAAAAAAATGGTAAGAAAGTTATAGGAAAATTTACTATTTCAGTTAGTCTTCAGAAAAAAATTCAGGGAAGGTACAAGTGTTATGAAATAATGCCAAGGCAACAGAAATTATCATAGCTCCTACACTCATGAGGGAGAAGCAGTGCAAAAGGCATGCAACATGAAAAGTAAACAAAACAGAAATCCCTGACACTGAGTACAGAGTATGTGAGACCCAGAAAGCAGGAGCAGGGAGCACTGAGAGAACCAAACAAAGTAGCTACATGCCATCATTAATTAGCCTCTAATTTAACAACTTCTAAGTTAAAAATCTGAAAATCACTACCAGACTTTTGAGTTCATATCCAGTCTCCAAAACTCTGTATTCTAAAATAAATGTCCCTGATATCAAGTATCTAAATACTTTCACAGTTTCTTTCAACAATTTTTTTTGGGGGGAGGGGGTACTAGGAATTGAACTCAAAGGCACTTTCCCATTGAGCTACATCCTCAGCTCTTTTTATTTTATTTTTTTATTTTGAGACAGGGTCTCACTAAGTTGCTCAGGGTCTTGCTAAATTGCTGAGGCTAGCCTAAACCTTACAATCTACCTGCCTCAGCCTCCCAAGTTGCTGGTTTATAGGCATGTACCACCATACCCAGCTAGTGATTTTGTTTGTTGTTTTTTAAGTGAAACCCTCTCCCCACAAAAAAAAAAACATTCTAGGGAATTATGTACAATCAACACATTACAACAATCATTAGCAGTTACATATTTTAAGATCACACTGAATTTTACAGTTGTTGCCTTTATTTTTATAGTATCAATTAAATTGTTTGATTCATTAGTATGAATGTTTTTATGAGGACAATCAAATTTTCAAATATGGATATGCCTGACACCCCTGAAGTAGACTCCATTTCAAAAACTGTGCATGATTAAAAAGTAATTGGCACTGCTTCTTTTCACAAAGAAGTATTCCAGTAGTTCTTCTATTTACAACTGGAGCATACCTGTATTTTCAGTTTTTATCCCACCATACCAGTGGGATGAAGAGGTCACACTTAAATCTTTACAGCCCTTGACACTTTACTGTGCAGTAAGAATGTGGCGATAGATTTCTCAAAAACTTCATGGCAGAAAAGTTTCTCAGGCCCTCCTCTCCTCCATATAGCTGATTCTTTGCAACAAGAAAGGAAGCAAGTCCACTTTTCATGGCAAGTAACATGTGGTTTCAAATAAGACACACAAAGATAAGAGAAGGAAATATAAGAAGTAAAGATGCAGTTTGACACCTTCCTGATTGCCAAAATATAAAAGGTCAGAGAGTAAGCAGTTTCCCATTAAATTGTTAACTCTATTAGTATAGACTGAAAGCTTTAATATTTATTCCACATAATGCTTGCTATAAAAAAAAGTTTAAACTTAATTAGCATATTTTTGTGTGAGAGAGGAGCATTATCTTGTGGTACGTAATGCATTTAAGAAATTGTATATGCTAAAATTATAGGTAATTCAATTTTATGAATAGATCAATTCCACAAACTACATAAGGGGATATACTTTGTCTCTTCTAGCCAAATGCTAATGTGCACCTGTAACTATAATAATAGAGACAAATCTTCAATTCACTTACCAGCTTTATATGCTATTGCATTTGAAGCAGGCACAGACTTCTTGTAACATAGAAATACACTGGAACCCCACTGTAAAACATGAATAAGATTTACAAAAGACAAAAAAAAAAAAAAGTGAACAGAAACTGATTTTCTTGAATCTAAAGATTCAAAATCTAAAAACTTTGGTTAGTTAGAAGAGTCAATTTAAAACTTATATTTATAGGGAAAGGGATAAAGCTCAGTGGTAGAATACATGCTTAGAATGTGTGAGGTCCTAGATTCAATACTCAATACCAATAAACAAATCTATTTTTATAAATGTGTGTATTGAATAGACTAAATAGCATAAAACATAGCAAAAGTCTACAGACAAAACTAAAAAAAAAAAAGAGTAAAAACAGTGCAATTACAAAAAGTTTACAATTTTGCAATGATTCAGAGACTGTCTCCACTTGAAAGAGACAGCACAAAGTGAAGTAGGTATTAAAACCCAAGCTAGGGCTGGGGATGTGGCTCAAGCGGTAGCGCGCTCGCCTGGCATGCGTGCGGCCCGGGTTCGATCCTCAGCACCACATACCAACAAAGATGTTGTGTCCGCCAAGAACTAAAAAATAAATATTAAAAATTTAAAAAAAAAAAAAAAAAAAAAAACCCAAGCTAGGCAAGACTTGGGTCAATGGATGTTATGAGGATATCACTTCCCATCTTAACTAACAGTCAAATGCACATCATTTCTGCCCATATCATATTAAGCCAATATTAATTGACCTGTAACTTTTTTTCAAAATAAATCTGACCTGAACAAAACTGACCAAACTATATTATGTACATATATATGTGTATATACATATATATATACACACACACACATATATATATGTAAAACTGAATCCCACTATATAATTATAATGCACCAAAAAAAATTAAAACACCCAAAAATAATTTCTTTAAAAAATGCTAACAGTTTTAATTTTAGTATTATAAAACCATAAATCAAACGTATATGTAGCCAGGAACAGTGGCACACACCTATTATTCCAGCAACTCAGGAGGCTAAGGTAAGAGGATCTCAGATATAAAGTCAGCCTTTGCAACTTAGCAAGAACCTGTCTCAAAAATAAAAAAGGTCTGGGAGTGTAACTCAGAACATCTCTAGGTTAAATTCCCAACACCACCAAAAAAAAGCGGGTGGGGGGAATGTGTGCGAGTCCAATTTTCTTCTTCACTTGAGTCAAGTCCTTTTAAAAAACAAATATGTTGCTGGGCACAAAGGCGCATGCCTATAATCCCAGTGAATCAAGAAGTTGTGGCAGGAAGACTGCAAGTTTGAGGCCAGCCTCAGCAATTTAGCAAGATCCTGTCTCAAAATAATAAAAAAGGCTGGGAATGTAGCTCAGTGGTAAAGTGCTGCAGGGTTAAATCTCCAGTACTAAATGAATAAGTAAGTAAAATAAATTAGCCAAACCACAATGGCACACATCTATAATCCCAGCAACTCAGGTGGCTGAGACAGGAAGACCGCAAGTATGACGACTGCAAGTACGACGCCAGTCTCAGCAACCTAGTGAGACTCTGTCCCCAAATTTATAAAAGGAGCAGGTGGGGGCAGTGGGTAGCTACGGCTATTGCTCAGTGGTAGAGCATAGACAGTCAGGCAGACAGATAGATAGACTCACAATATTTAAAATAAATAATGTAAAGGGATCTCTCACCCACTCTCTCTGAAATTTTTCTGTGAAGACAGGACTAAAACCCAAAAGCTAATAAAATCTATGTATTAATGTAACACAGACAATATTAGGATTTACCCAAAAATAATCGTAAGTAAAAATCTCTGACTTAAAAGTATGCTTTTTTTTTTCTGGATATTAATTCTGAATTTATTCTAAATTATCTAATAAAACATTATGATTATGAATCATAAAAATTAAAGAGTTGAAAAGAATAAAAACAGAAACATAAAAACATGAAAATAACTAGGGACACCTAACAGTAAGAAGTTCAAAAAGTATCCCTTTTGGGTTTGTTTTCAAATGAAACTTTGAAAGTGAAATGACTACTCTTACCATTCCACAATTTAAGTTTTTGTCAACTTTGCAGAAGGTATGAGGAGGGGTTTCTCCTTTGCTGGTTACAATGACACAGATATCAGTAACTGCCAAGGAATTCTGGGGTCGAATTAGAGGAGCCCTTCGATAAGTGATAAAGATTCTTTGTGAAGTAGTTGAACTATTGTTGACATTGGCACAGCGACCATAGGGCGTGGCTTGGATCACTTCACATCCTGGAATAAGTCTTTCTTTCCCTTCATATATAACTCTGCATGGCAGGGTGGAGAGAGAGAGACAAAGATAGATTTCAGGTTAATGCTGGTTTTCTTTTTTTGAAGCAAACAAAAATTTGATTTCTCCTATTGTTAGTCAAATCTTATTTTCAAAATAAAACTAAGATTATTGCTTTAAGAATTATAAATCTCTGAATTATTTTTCAAAATCTAGCATTTAAGAAGTATAAACAGGATTGAACAACTTAACTTTTATCACAAGATATATGAAAAAAGGATAGCACAATTAATATTCAAAATTAATTCCTAGAAATTTTATCAAAAGTTCACTAGTTTTCACAAAAATTTCATAATTCTTGTCGATTTTTTACCTTTAAACACTTTGAAAAAAATTAAATAATGTTTTCAAGAAATTAAAAACTTATAAAACCCATGTTTATGAATAAAAAGACAATATTGGTAACATAGATGAACTTTCCAAATAGATTACAAACTCAATGTGATTCCTATATAAAGTCCCAGCTGCTTTTATTATTGTTTTGTTACTGTTTTTTCTTCTAGAAAGTGAAGTCTGATCAAAAAGTTCCTATGAAAAATGTGTGAGTCCCAGTATAGTGCAAGCAATCGGAAAAAAAACAAAGTTAGAAGAGTCATACTTCTCTGCTTCAAAACTCACTATGGATCTACAGTAATCAGAATAATGTGTCACTGACAATAGGAACAGACAGACAGATCAATGCAACCAAATGAAGAGCCCCAAATTAAGCTCTTAATATTTACAGTCCATTTGTTTCAAAAAGATTGTCAAGTCAATTTAATGAGGAAAAAACAGTCTTTTCAACCAAACAGTATTGGAACAATTGGATATCTATATGTAGCAGTATGAATTTGGGCCTCTCTTCCTTAAACTACTGTATACCCCAAAAAACTCAAAATCTGTCAACAATTACTTTTTTTCCCAGAGGGTCTCACTAATTGTCCAAGTTATCTGCAAACTTGGGATCCCTATTGTTCAGCCTCCCATCACAGGCATGTGACACCATGCCCAGCAGCATCAAATACTTAATTATAAGAACTAAAAATTTTAAAACTCTTAGGAAAAAACTAGGACTAAGGCTTAGTGACCCTGTGAAACCTTTGCACAAGCAACAAGAAAAGTAAAGTGAACACACATCATCAAAATTATAAATATTCAATTGCACATGGTGGCGCTACTATAATTACAGTTACTTTGGAGGCCGAGAGAGGAGGATCACAAATTACAGAACAACCCTGGCAATTTAGTAAGACTGTGTCTCAAAATAAAATTTTTAAAAGGTCTGGGGATGTAGCTAAGAGTAGCAGACACACAGGTTCAATCCCCAGTACTACAAAAAAATGGATGCCATCAAGAAAGTGAGAAAGCATTTGCGGAATTCTTTCTGAATGTATAAAGAACTTATATAACTCAATATAAAAACAATGAAATTTTAAAGGGACATATGTTCTAGGAAGGCATATGGGAACTATATTATCCTTGCAATGGTGTAAAATTAAAATTATTTTAAAGTAAACTGTTTTTTTTAAAGTGGGCAAAAAAACAGCAGGGTGTTTTTAACTGTGACTATTGTATAAAAACAAATCTTGATATCCAGAAGCACATTAAGTTTGCAACTTTCCACCCTGCTAATTTTTGTAAAACCACAGTCACCTTGGACCTTTTAAACACAAATTTTAAACTCAACCAAGCTGTGATAAGTGGAATGGTTACTGTTTATACTGTGGTATGTTTCTGATTACAGCAGATAATGCTTTCTCTTCTAGTTGTCTTTGAGAGTAAAGGAAAAAAAACAAAAACAAAAAAACCTTTAGATGCAACGGTTTTGTGTAGCATCTTGTCTATCATGTTTTGTAAATACTAGAGAAGCTTTAACCAATTTGCCTTAGAGATCGAACATAACTCTGCTTACAAAATTTGCTGTTAAATTCCTGCTTAAGGTGTTCTAATTTTCTGTGAGCACACTAAAAGCAAAAAATAAATGTGAATAAAATGTAAAAAAAAAAAAAGTGGGCAAAAAATATCAAGACATTTGTCCAAAGAAGATATGCAATCTGAGCACAGTGGCACACACCTATAATCACTGAGACTTGGGAAGCTGAGGCAGGAGGACCACAAATTCGAGGTCACCCTCAACAACTTAGCAAGGCCCTAAGAAACTCGGGGAGACCAGTCTCAAAATAATTTTTTTAAAGGGGCTAGGGATGTAGCTCAGTGGTAAAGCACCCCTGGGTTCAAACCTCAGTTCCAAACAAAACAAAAGATCTACAAGTAACCAAAAGCACTTGAAAGATGCCCAACATATTAGCCATCAAGAAAGTGCAAATCAAAACTACAATAAAATATAACTTCACATCCAATGGTTTGGCTATAATTAAAACGACAGCCAGACATGATGGTGTACACCAATATTCTGGCAGCTCAGAGGGCTGAGGCAGGAGGATCATAAGTTCCAGGTCAGCCTTAGCAATTTAATGAATCTCTAAGCAATTCAGCAAGATTCTATCTCAATAAAATAATAAAAAGGGCTAGGGATGTGGCTCAATGATAAAGTGCCCCTGGGTTCAATCCCTGGTACCAAAAGATAATTTAAAAATAGAAAGGGCTGGGGAGGTAGCTCAGGGGTGAAACAATCTGGGTTCAATACTCAGTGGCAAAAAAAAAATGAAACATACATAAATACTAAACTGGTAATGTAACCACTAAAAAACTATTTCATATAATTTTTTAACACAGTACTCCATAAAGGCTTACTGGAGTACAGTCTATAGGAAAGGATCTTGGTAAACAGGCTTACTATTGGCAGTAATAGTGTTGTAATCTTGAAATTACATTATATATAATAAATAAAGCAATAAGTAACATCATGTTATTGGGAACCAAGATTTTCAGGGTTTTTGTTTGTGTTTTTGGTGCCAGGGATCCAACCCAGGACCTTGTGCATGCAAGCCAAGCACTTGACCAACTGAACTATATCCCCAGCCCTAAGATTTTTGGTTTAAGAGAAACAAGGCTCAATTCAAAACAAGTTAAGAAAAAGGTCTTCAATGTTAAATTTAAATTTGGAATATTAATGTGAACTCATTATTTTAAATATATGCACATATTTGTAAAATATTTCCTATACTTATCCACTAAAAAGGACCAGAAGATACCTCAAAAGCAATGAAGACACATAAATACAGATTTTGCTCTATACAGCGGTCAGCTTGAAAAGGTTTTACTGGCCAAATCTGGGATAGTTTGAACAGAGTTAAGATTGTAACTGATTTTTATCACATAAAAAAATCCACAAAAACTCAATTATTCGCCAAACTACAAAATTGAGAGAAAATAGGAAGGCTCTTCATTACAAAAAAACACCAGCTAAAAAGAAATTTTTTTTTGGTACTGGAATTGAACCCAGGGCACTTAACCAATTGAGCTACATCCTCAGCCCTTTTTATTTTTTATTTATGTGTGAGACATTTTTATTTATATTGTGAGACAGTGTTTCACTAAGTTGTTTAGGGCCTCTCTAAATTGCTGAGACTGGCTTTGAACTTGTAATCCTCCTGCCCTAGCCTCCCAAGCCACCGAGAATACATCTGTGCACCATGACACCTGGCAGAGGCAATCAACTAATAAGGTATTCATACCCATTCAAACTTCCTTTTCCCTTTCTTGAGGAAAAGACCTTCCCATTAAAAGCCAATTCAAGGCTGGGGATGTGGCTCAAGCGGTAGCGTGCTCGCCTGGCATGCCTGCAGCCCAGGTTATATCCTCAGCACCACATACAAACAAAGATGTTATGACCGCCGAAAACTAAAAAATAAATATTTAAAAATTCTCTCTCTCTCTCTTAAAAAAAAAAAAAGCCAATCCAGTCACCTTTTTTTGTGGTACTGGTATTGACCTAAAGAAGAAACACAAAAGCTAAACAGAGTGGGCAATACTATATATTTAAATGGATACTGCATAAAGACGAACTTAATATCAACTTATAAAAAGAATCCTTTGGAGGGCTTGGATATACTCAGTTGGTAGAGTGTTTGCCTTGCAAGCATAAGGCCCTGAGTTCAATACCCAGCATCAAAAGGAAAAAGAAAAAGAATCCTTTGGATTTGGAAATATTAACACAATGAGGACCTCACAAAAATTTCATCAGAGCTCTACTGCAGTGAAGAGGATGATAAGCATAACAAGTGGTAGTCAAATACTACTGCTTGCTACCTATTATTATCTGAAACTAGACAGACATGGTGGCACACATATATGATCCCAGGGACTCGGGAAGCTGAGGCAGAAGGATAGTAAGTTCAAAGCCAGCCTGGGCAAATTAACGAGACCCCATCTCAAAATAAAAAATAAAAAGACCAGGGGATATGGCTCAGTAGTAGAGCAAATGTTAAGTTCAAGCCTTAGTACCAAGCAAAAATGAAAAAGGCTGAGCCGAATGCAGTGGTGCATGCCTGTAAACCCAGAAGCTTAGAAGGCTGAGGCAGGAGGATCATAGGTTAAAGCCAGCCTTAGCAAAGGCCCAGTGTTAAGCAACTCAGATCCTATCTCTAAATAAAATTTTAAAAAATAGGGCTGGAGACATGGCTTAGTGGTTGAGAGCCCCTGAGTTCAATCCCTGGTGCCCCACCGCCCACGGGAGAGGGGGGGGGGAGGCTGAGAACTTAGCACAGTGGTAGAACACCAATGGATTTGAGCCATAGTACTAAGGGGAGCGGGGGAACCTACTTGCAATCAATCGTTTAAAAATAAAATTAATGGTTCAGGGAAATTTAGATATGTGATGATAGTAAGGAATTAATCATTTTTAGTTGGGGTATATGGTTAGATTAAAGGAAATTGAAATTGTTTTTTAAAAATCCGTAATAGAACAAAGGGGGAAATGGCATAATTATCTCTATTGACAAACAAGAGTATCTGACAAAATCCAACAAACCTTCACAATCAAAACCTCTCAGAAAACTTCAATATGATAAATGGTATTACTTCTGAAATAATACCATTAATATCATGGTAAACAACTAAAATCTTTCCATAGAAGATGAATGAGATAATATGTCTACTTTCACCACTGAAGTTGAACACTATACTACAAGTTCTAGTCACAGTGATTAGACAAGTATCCAAACTGGGGGGGGGGGGGGAAGGTAAGACTACTTGTGTTTGCAGTTGACATGATCTTATATTTATTTTATTTTGCTTTTTACTGGGAATGGAACCCAGGGACACTGAGCTACATTCCCTTGCCCTTTTTATTTTATATTTTGAGACAGGGTCTCAGTAAGTTACCCAGGTTTGCCTCAAACTTGCATTCCTCCTGTGTCATCCTTCCAAGCAGCTGAGATTACATGCGCGAGGCAGCTAGTAAAAAGTAATCAAGAAATAAAAGACATATACACTGAACCAGGCATAGTGGTGCACGCCTATAATCCCAGCAGTTCAGGAGGCTGAGACAGGAGAATGGAAAGTTCAAAGCCAGCCTCAGCAACTTAGTGGGGTCTAAGCAACTTAGTGAGGTCCTAAACAACTTAGTGAGACCCTAAAATAAAAAGGGTGGGAAATGTGGATCAGTGATTAAGCACTCTGGGTTCGATCCCTGCTACCAAAGAAAAAAAGATATGTACACTGAAACCCACAAATTATTGCCAAAAGAAACTAAAGAAAAACTAAAGTTTTCTTTAGTTTTAGTCATTTTAGTTAAGTCATTCCATGTTCTTAGGCTGGACAAGTTAATAATGTAAACATGGCGATATCCTCCAATTGATCTATAGTTCAAATGAAATCACCGTGAAAAACACATTAGGTCTAAACAGATAACCTGATCCTAAAATACTTGTCAGGATGTTCTCTATTATCTAAAATGTCTACTTTACTAATGGCAACTATAATGAATAAAACACCTTAATACATGACATGCATATATGGTAAAGTACTATAAATATTCTAAAAGCACATCATTTTTACAAAAGAATCAATGTAGACAATTTTTTGGAAAAAGATGCCTTTATAGGCTTTCACACAAATATTCTTCACTGACTGTGAACTATATAGTTTTTAAATACTTCATGATACCTGCACTCCTAAGCTGTGTTACTCTCCTCCCAGCACTAAAAGCCAAACAGCACAATTGTATTTTTCTTTTCCTTTTTTTTGTATGTGTGTGTGTATTGTTGTTGTTCTTTTGTGTTTTGCTTTTGCTGTACTGGGCTCAAACCCAGGACTTTGTGCATGCTTGTCAAGCACTCTACCAATGAGCCACATCCCCATCCCACAAGTACACGTTTTAAAGCAAGAGTGCTCCTTTGTTAATTGAGTTCAGAGCTTAATAAAACTTCAAGTAAGGTTCTTAAAAATATAGTGTCTTTTATTATTTTATTTTTATTCTTTTGTGATTAATAAGCTTACAATAGAATTGAATTCATGTTTCAAGGTCTACTGCTTTCAATATTCTTGTTTTCTTTTCTTTTCTTTTGCGGTACCAGGGATTAGATTTAGTAGCACCCTGTAACTGAGCTACCCCACTATCATCAGCACTTTTAATTTTTGAGACAAGATCTCACTAAATTGCCCAGATCAGGTTTGAACTTGTGATCCTCTTGCCTTGGCCTAACAAATTGCTGGCACTACACCACTGCACCTGGCTCAATATTTGAAAGAAAATTCTAACAATTCAATTGCAATGCAAACAAATTCAGTAAGGGTATTTTTTATATACACATATATATAAGTGTGTGTGTAATATATGAATATACTTGTTACTAAAGTAACAGATAATAATAAAACCATCAAGGATTTTGAATTTCTGCTACATGTACCTTAAATTAATTTTATTCCACCTCACCATAGTAAAAGAAAAGTTACCATACCCAATATCTGTAAGGGGTGGTTTATCTCTTCCTCTCTTATAACACAAGAAAAGTTCTGGACTTTTTAGACTTCCATAGTTCAAGTTTGCTTGGAGAGCTGATGGAGTGGCTTCAACACAGGTGTAACCTTCAGGTACTGTTTCCCCAGCTGATTTGATGATAATGGCAATGTCTGTAATTGGAGCTTTAGGTCCTGTTGACTTAGTATCTAAACGATTTATCTCTTGATCCAAAAGAGTAGATGTATCAGTGAGACCTGCCACAACAAAGTAGTCTGTCACTCTTGGTCCTTTGTCTTCGATCATGGCTGCTATTCTACTTCCTAAAAGAGAGGGAGAATATGCACCAATTAAATAATATACTTTATCATGACTCACTAAACATTAAAATATCTTCGAGTTAACAATAATCAGCTTCCATACTTCCCAATTAAACTGTCAGAGCTGGGCACAATGGCGCATCTGTAATCCTAATGACTCAGGAGGCTGAGGCAGGAAGATTGCAAGCTCAAAACCAGCCTCAGCAACTTAGCAAAGCCCTAAGCAACTTAGCAACACCTTATCTCACTAATAAAAAATAAAAAGGGCTGAGGATGTAGCTCAGTGATAAAGTGTCCCTGAGTTCAATCCTCAATACCCACCCTTCCAAAAAAAGAACTATCAAACTTTCAGAGATGCGTGCTTTCCCTTAAGCAAAATGCACTTAATGAACTATATTCAGAGTATTTTAAAAAGTCATATATCTGGCCTATGTTTTGCAAATATTTTTTCCAAGTCTGTGGCTTGTCTTCTCAAAAGAAGCAGATTTTTTTTAAATATTTATTTTTTAGGTGGACATAATCTTTTTTTTTTTTGAGAGAGAGAGAAAGAGAGAGAGAGAGAGAGATGAGAATTTTTTAATACTTATTTTTTAGTTCTCGGCGGACACAACATCTTTGTATGTGGTACTGAGGATCGAACCTGGGCCGCACGCATGCCAGGCGAGCGCGCTACCGCTTGAGCCACATCCCCAGCCCGATTTTTTTTTTTTTAATAAAGAGCAAATTATCAATGTGGGTCTTTTCTCTCTTTTCTTTTTGCAATTACTGAGAAATTGAATCCAGAGCTGTCCACAGTGCACTACAACTGAGCTACATCCACAATTTCATTTTGATACAGGGTCTTGCTAAGTTACCTAGTCTAGCCAGGAACTTGCAATTCTCCTGCCTCATCCTCTGACTAGATGGGATTACAAGCATGTGCCATAAGGCCAATTTTAATAATGCGTTCTTTTATGTGTGATTCAAATTATATAATCCAAGATGACAAAGGTTTTCTACTACATTTTCTTGTAAGAGTTCTATAATTTTAGGTTTCACATGTAGATCTATAATCCATTTTTAAAAATATTTTTTAGTTGGACACAATACCTTTATTTTATTTATTTATTTTTATGTGGTGCTGAGGATCAAATCCAGCGCCTAGCACATGCTAGACAAGTGCTCTACAGCTGAGCCACAACCTCAGGCCCAGATCTATAATCCATTTCGAGTTTACTTTTGTATATAGTATAAAGTATAGCACCTTTAAGAAGTGGGGCCTGCCAGGCACAGTGGTACACATATGTAATCCCAGCTACTCAGAAGGCTGAGGATTACTGGTTGAAGATAAGCCTGCACAACTTATTCAGATCCGGTCTCCAACATAAAAAAGGATGGAATTGTAGCTCAGTGATGGAGTACCCCTGAGTTCAATCTCTAGTAACCACTTCCAAAAAAGTAAGACCTAGTGGAAGGAAGTTAGCTTACTGAGAAATTCCCTTGAAAGGAATATTGAAATACTGATCCCTTCTGTCTCTCTCTGTTTCCTGACTGTCATGAGAACAGGCCTTTTCTGCAATGATCTCCTGCCATAATGTGCTGTGCTACCACAGGCTCAATGCAACTGGACCAAATGACCATGGACTAAAACTTCTGAAACTATAAACAAAAATAAATCTTTTTCCTAACTTGATTATCTCAGGTATTTTTGTTACAGTAATGGAAAGCTGATTAAACTCAAACATACATACCCCTTTTATCAGATTTATCTCTAATTTAAATGCTATTATAAATGCTATTGTTTTCTTTTAAAATCAATTTCCATTCATTCCCTGCTATTATGCAAAAACGCATTTGAATTTTTTGTATTGATCAGAAACTCCAGAATTTTTTTTAGGGTCCATCATATTTTATTTATATAGACAATAATGTATATGTGAATAAAGATAATTTTTTCCTTCTTTCTTTCCAATGTATATACCTTTTACTTCTTTTTCTTGCCTTGTCAGACAGGCTAGTCCATCCAGTACATATTCAGGGAAAATGGTAACCAAAGAAGAGATATAAATGGCCATAATAAGATGCTTGAGATCATTAGTCACACAACATTATTCACAAGAGCCAAGAGGTGGCACAAACATACAGTGTAAAATGTATAGAATTCTGACACATGCTACAACATGGATTAACTTTGAGAACATTATGCAAAATGAAATAAGACAGTCACAAAAATACAAACACGATATGATTCCACCTATATGAAGTAACAAAAAAGTAGAATAGAGTGATGTAAAAATTATCCTTTACTCTTTATAAAAAGGAGTCTGCATTAAAAACTTTTTATATTTCAGATTTATTAATTTTATTACATAAATATATATATAATATCCTTAGATTATTCTAAAATAAGTTTGAGAAAATGTTGATTGTAAACATTAGTGGTACACAGATAATAACATAGTCAAATTAACTAACACATTCATCAACACTCATAATTACCCTTTGTATATAAGGGGATAAGGGCACTTTAAAATCTGCTTATCAAATTTCAAAGAAACAAAAACATATTAGTAAATATAGTCATCATGGTTACATACATCCCCAGGACTTATTAACCTTATAACTGAAAGTTTACACACTTTGACCAACATCTCCTCATTTCCATTCTCCTCTTCAGGGACTGGCAACAACCCCTGGTAATCTCTATTCTGAGTTTAGATGCCACACATTTAAGTGAGACAGTAAAATATTTGTAAGTGTCTGGCTTATTTCACTTAGGGTAATGTTCTATAGGGTTTTCTTTTTGGTGTGGGTGTGTGTGTGTGTGTGTGTGTGTGTGTGTGTGTGTGTGTGTGTGTGTGTGTGTGTTTCTTTTTCCCCTTTCCAGAGATTGAACCCAGGGGCACTTAACCACGGAACCACATCCCCAGCCCTTTTTATTTTTATTTTGAGATATGGCCACACTAAGTAGCTTAGACCCTCTCTAAATTGCTAAAACTGGCCTTGAATTTGCAATCCTCCTACTTCAGCCCCACCTCCCAGCCGCTGGGATTACAGACATGAACCACCACACCAAGCCCCTACAGGGTTTTCTATATTATCACAAGTGACAGGATTTCCTTGTCTTTACAGCTAAATAAAAAAATATTCCATTATACTTTTGTTTTGTTTTGTTTTGTTTTGTTTGTAGACAGGGTTTCAGTTTGAAGACCCAAGTTGGCTTCTAACTTTCGATCCTCCTGCCATAGCCTCCCAAATGCTGGGATTACAAGTACATACTACCATGCCCAGCTACACCATATATTTTTTTAACTGACAGATAATAATTGTACACTTTCATGGGGTACAGTGTGATGTTTCAGAACATTTCTGTACTCAGTAATGACCAGCTCAGGATATTTAGGTTTATCCATCTTCTCCAACATTTATCACTTCTTTCTTTGTGAGAAGAACATTGAGCAGGGAATGGTGGCGCACACATATAATTCTAGCAGCTAAGGAGGCTAAAGCAGGAGGATCAACACAAGTTCAAAACCAGCCTCAACAACTTAGGCCCTAAGCAACTTTGTGATACCCTATCTCAAAATGGAAAATAAAAAAGGTTAGGGACATGGCTCAGGAGTTAAGTGCCTCTGGGTTTAATCCCCAGTACCCACACATATACACCATTGAAAATTCTCTCTTTGGAGCTATTTTGAATCATACAATACAATATTATTGACTATAATTATCCTTTTATGTAACAGGATACCAGAATTTATTCTTCCAGTCAAGCTGTGATTTTTTTTTTTTTTTTTAAGTGCTAGGGATTAAAGCCAGAGCTTCATCCATGCTAGGCAGTCACTTTACCACTGAACTACACTCCCAGTCCCTGGGGATGATTTTATACTCCATTCACCTATCTCTCCCAACTCCTTTTCTCCACTATACTCCTCAGCTTCTAGTAACCACTATTGTGTTCTCTAATTTTATGAATTCAGTGGTTTCTTTTTTTTCATAGTACAGTGTAAACATGAGTTATCTGTCTTTCCGTATGTGACTTATTTTTTTAGGGCTATCCATGTTGATGCAAGTGATAGGATTCTATTCTTTTTATGGATGAATGTTATTCCATGGTACATATGTGTAAGTGTATATATCTCATACTTTCCTTATCCTTTCATCTACCATTGGACACTAAGTTATTTCCATATCTTGACTTGAAAAATGCTACAATACACTTGGGAGTACAGATATAGCTTCAAGATACTGATGTCATTTCCTTCAGATGCAGACTAGAAGAGAAATTGCTGGATCATATGATAGTTCTATTTTTAATTTTCTTGGAGACTCTCCATAATGTCTTCCATAATGACTATCCCAAACTATATTCCTACCTAGGTATACAAAGTTTCTGCATTCTCTACATCCATGCCAACACTTTGTATTAACAAAAGCTTTTGAAGAAAAAATTATATGTAAAATTGGGGCTGGGGATGTGGCTCAAGCGGTAGCGTGCTCGCCTTGCATGCGTGCGCCCCAGGTTCGATCCTCAGCACCACATACCAAGAAAGATGCTGTGTCCACCGAAAACTAAAAAAATAAAATATTAAAATTCTCTCTCTCTCTCTCTCTCAAAAACAAAAAAAGAAAGAAAAAATTATATGTAAAATCAGCTTAGATATATAGTTTAATAATTAATTCATTTTCCAACTATAATGAAGATAATCTTTCATAATCAAGTTCATGTCACCTTACTAGTCGGAAAGGCATACATTCCAATAAATAAATTCATTAGCATCAAAAAAATTATTAACTTCAATTTACAATACTCAATATAGGTCACACAATTCTTCTCATTGTAATAAAAATATATTTTTTAAACTTCAAAAATGCCTGTCTGTTCCTCAGTGTAACAAACCATGCAAAATGAATAATGGATTTTGTTTAAACCACAAAGTACAGTTTTATTAAAGTTATTTGCTACATTAAACAATTTAGAACAGGGACTTGATCATTCCTTTTAGAGAACATTATTAAGGTCAGTTACACCAGCTGGTCAGGGAACCTAAAAAATAGTCATTTCAGATGATATGAATTCCTCTTTCTCATCACAAACCAAAGTAATTCTTACTGTCATACCTACCACTGGAAATTCTGCAAAGGAGTGCTTTAGAAAAGGTTGCAACCACAAATGCCAATAGGATATAATAACCCTGTGAGCACAGGCAATCACTGCCACTAGGGTCCATCCAGTAGTTAACTGCCACATGAACTTGGAAAAAACAGAACTTCCTTTTTGTCTTTTTAAGAAAAGTCAGAAGTCAGTTTTTCTGTGTAAATCTCTAACTTTTAAAACATTAGAAAAAAGCTGGGTGAGGGGCTGGGGTTATGGCTCAGTGGTAAAGTGCTCACCTCACACATGCAAGGCCCTGGGTTGGATACTCAGCACCATATATAAATAAATGAAATTAAGTTATTAAAAAAAAAAAGCTGGTTGAGGTGATGCACACCTATAAATAAATCCAAGGCACTTTAGAGGCTGAGGTAGGAGAAAAACAAACTGGAGACAAGGCGATTTAGCAAGACCTTGTCTCAAAATAAAAAATAAAAGAGCCAGGGATATGGGGCGGTGGGTGTGGGGGTACATGCTTCTATGTGTGTATGTTTTTTTTTTTTCTGTCTTTCTGCTAAAAAGAATCCCAGGAACAGTGTCACCCACTATCCACAAACATACTTGACACCTAGCTCTTTGTTTCTTAAAACCATTTTCCACTGAAACATACCAGAGATCCTTAGAAAAATGACAGAATAGGGCAGGAAAGTTCAAGATACACACAGAACAACATATGCAAGGGGGGAAAATCACTTTTCTTTTTTCATTTTTATTTTTGTTTTCTGGCTTTTTTGGGGAGGGGAGTGCTGGGGATAGAAAATAGAGTCACGTACACTAGGCAAGTGCTCTACCACTAAGTTACAATCCCAGTCTCATTTGTTATTTTTATTTATTTACTTTTCTGTAATGCTCGGGATTGAACCCAGGGCTTCAGGCATGCTCAGCATGCACTTTACCACCGTACTATACTATTTTTTTTTAGGTAGCTCCAAAAAAACAATAAAATGAAATAAAAGACTATTGCAGTTCTGTCAAAAGGACAAAGGAACTAGCCTAAAGAGTCTCTTACTAGTCAAACTGTGGATAATTTAGAAATGAAAATGAGTGGCAGGACCTGGGAATACTATACTCAGCAGTAGAGTGCAGGCTTACTATGTGAGGCCCCCCAACATGGCGGGAAAAGAGACAACATATTATAATCCATTATTGCCATTATTTTCCTCCTGTGTATTTGTGTGTGTGCATGTGTTGTGTTTTGGGGAAACCCAAAACCTTGTGCATGTTAGGTAAGGGCTCAACCCCTAAGCCACGTTCCCAGCCAACACTGATATTTTTAAACTCTTGAGCCCATACTGACACAATAAAATGAATGAATGAAGGGAGGGGAGGAAGGTTTTTTTAACAATAGAATGTCAACTGATAAATGTAGGTGGAATGGTAGAAAATAATCATTTTACAATCATACATTCAGATTCAATAAAAATCATCAATGGTTATTAAAACTACTAGGCAGAAGTTTGTTGGAAATAGGACAGATATACAATCTCAAATTAATTACTAAAGATACTAATAATCATAAAGAAATAAAATGTAATACCAGAGAAATAAAGCTCATATCACTAATAATTGATCAGACTTATACAATATGCCTTCTGTTGGTATGCACTATAAAGAACACAGCAGTGATACAGTATACCAACAAAAATACACTGCTTTAGCCAGGCATAGTGGGGTACGCCTGTCATCCCAGCAGCTCAGGAGGCTGAGACAGAAAGAACATGAGTCCAGGGTTGGGGATGTGGCTCAAGCAGTAGCGCGCTCGCCTGGCATGCATGCGTGCCGTCCAGGTTCGATCCTCAGCACCACATACCAACAAAGATGTTGTGTCCGCCGAGAACTAAAAAAATAAAATATTAAAAATTCTCTCTCTCTCTCTCTCTCTCTCTCTCTCTCCTCTCTCACTCTCTCTTTTTAAAAAAAAAGAAAAGAAAGAACATGAGTCCAAAGCCAGCCTCAGCAACTTAGAGAGGCACTAAGCTATTCAGTGAGATCTTGTCTCTAAGTAAAATACAAAATAGGGCTGGAGATGTGACTCAGTGGTCAAATGCCCCTGAGTTCAATTCTCAGTACAAAATAATAATAATAATGATAATAATAATAATAATAATACATTGCCTTATCTAATCATGAAGGGCCAAGCAGGCAAGTCCAAATTAAGGGGGAGAATTCTGGGAAAATGTCAATATAATGAAAAGTAAAAGAAGGGGGGAGGTCTGAGGTACCCTTTTAAGCTAAAGAAGATTCAATTTGAGTACCAAAATCAGTGACAACAGGAAAATGTCCAAACGTGTGGAAATTGTTTTAAGTAAATTTGTTACTTATGAGATACCCAGCTAATTGTTTGTTGTTGTTATTTCATTTGTTTTGTTTTGTTTTTTTATGTTGATATAGTGGATTGTATCCAGGACCTCACACATGCTAGACAAGCACTCTACCACTGAGCTACACACATCTCAGCCCAAAACACTTGGAAATCAAATACAGTTCTAAATAATTCAGGGTTCAGAAGGAAATTACAAAATGTTTTAAACTTAAGAAAATTGAAAAGATAACATACCAGGGCTAGGATTGTGGCTCAGTGGCAGAGTGCTTTCCTAGCTCGTATGAGGCATTGGGTTCGATCCTCAGCACCATATAAAAATAAATAAAATAAAGGTATTGTGTCCATCTACAACTAAAAAAAAATTAAAAAAAAAAAAAGGGCTGGGGATGTGGCTCAAGTGGTAGCATGCTCGCCTGGCATGCACGGGGCGCTAGGTTCGATCCTCAGCACCACATAAAAATAAAATAAAGATGTTGTGTCCACCGAAAACTAAAAATAAATATTAAAAAATTCTCTCTCTCTCTTAAAAAAAAAAAAAAGATAAACATACCAAAATTGTAGAATTCAGTTAAAGAAGTGCTTGGAGAAAAAAATGTATAGCACTGAACACTTTCATCTGAAATAAAGCAAGGTCTCAAATCAACAGTCTAAACTTCATCTTAGCATGGATGACGCATTTAATACTAGTAAATCAAAAGGCAGGAGGACCACAAGTTCAAGGCTGACCTGAGCAATCTGGCTGGTACCCAGTACTGAACCCAAGGCAATTAACCACTGCATACATCCCCAGCCCTTTTTATTTTTTATTTAAAGACAATATCCTACTAAGCTGTGGAAGGCCTTGCTAAATTGCTCAGGCTGGATTTGAACTTGCAATGCTCCTGCCTTAGCCTCCCATGCCACTGTGATTACAGGAGTGCACCACCATGCCCTATTGCAAGACTCTGTCTCAAAATCAAATTTTAAAAAAGAAAAAAAGGGCTGAGGATGTAGCTCAATGGTAGTACTTACCTAGCATTCATATGGTCCTGGGTTCAATCTCTAGAACTGAAGGGAAAAAAAAAATCTTTGGAGCTAAAGCTGTGGCTCCGTGGTAGAGTGCTTTCCTAGCCATGTGTGAGGCATTGGGTTCAGTTCTCGGCACCCATATAAATAAACGAATAAAATAAAGGTCCATACATCTAAAAAACTTTTTTTTTTAAAATCTAGATTTCAACCTTAAGATAGAGGAGCTGGGGTTGGGGCTCAGTGGTAGAGCACATGCCTAGCATGCGTGAGGCACTGGATTTGATCTTCAGCACCTCATTAAAAAAATAAATAAAAGTATTGTGTCCATCTACAACTAAAAAAAAAATTTTTAAAGATTAACCTTTTAAAAAAAAGAAAAAGATGGGCTGGGATTGTGGCTCAGCAGTAGAGCGCTCGCCTAGCATGGGCAGGACCCAGATTCGATCCTAAGCACCACATAAAAATAAAGGCATTATGTTATGTCCATCTACACCTAAAAAATAAATATTAAAAAAAAAGAAAAAGAAATTTGAGAAAGAATTACAAAAACAAATCCAAAGAAAACAGAAAGAAGGAAATCATAAAGGCAAGAAAAAGAAATAAAGCTATTCCGAGTCCAGCATGATTGCACATGCCTATAATCCCACTGACTCAGGAGGCTGAGGCAGGAGGATCACAAGTTCAAGACCAGCCTGAGCAACTTAGCAAGACTCTCTCTCAAAATAAAAATTAAAAATGGCTGGAGATGTGGCTCAGTAGTAAATCACCCCAGGTTCAATCTCTGGTAACATCCACCACCAAAAAAAAAAAAAAGAAAGAAAGAAAATAAGAAAGAAAGAAATAGAAATCAACTGGAAGTAAAAATTATGTTTACTAATGTAACGGAATGCAAAGTCAATATACAAAACAATCATTTGTGCTTCTATACACCAAAAACTGGAAAAAAATTTAAATACAGGATCATTAGCAACATATAGCATCCAAAAACATGAAATATGGACTGGGGGTGTGGCTCAGTAGTAAAGCACTTGACTAGGATGTGTGAGGCACTGGGTTTGATTCTCAGCACCACATATAAATAATGAAAATAAAAGTTCATTGACAACTAAAAAAATATTTAAAAATAAAATGTGAAATACTTAGGGATAAACTGAGCAAAATATATAAAAAACTGTAAAATAAAAATTACAAAACACAGCTGAGGAAATTAAAGAGACCCAAATAAAGATCAATGTGACAGAAAGAGCAAAAATACATTTAAAATTGTAAAAAGGAAACAGACTGCATATAGCTACAAAATTACTAAATAGACCAAATGTGAAAAAGGAAGGAAAAAAATTCTACAGATAGCAAGATAATCTGATAGGCAATAACCCATCTCCATAACTAGATACCATGATCAGGAAAGAGCTCTCAGCAAGGGTAGCGTGCAAATGGAATCATGTTAAGGCACTGAGGTAAAGAAGTTGAAAATAGGCTGGTGTAACTGGTACATAGTGGATAAAGAGAAAATAAGGCTAAAGAGTTAAGGCTTCGGGCTGGGGATGTGGCTCAAGCGATAGCGAGTTCGCCTGGCATGCGTGCGGCCCGGGTTCGATCCTCAGCACCACATACCAACAAAGATGTTGTGTCCGCCGAGAACTAAAAAATAAATATTAAAAAAAAATTCTCTCTCTCTATCTCTCTCTCTCTCCCCCTCTCTCACTCTCTCTTAAAAAAAAAAAAAAAAAAAAAATTTAAAAAAAAAAAGAGTTAAGGCTCCTGGGCCAGAAGAAAAAGTTTGTTTTCAGGATGTATCCTTTCCCCTCCCTCATGCTATTAGTACTATTACCAATTGCCTTCAATACCTTCTAACAAATGAACCTGCAGCCTCATAAAAGCTGCTCTCCCAGTCCATCCTTCAAAACGGAATTAAATTATGTCATTTGCAGGAAATGGATGAAACTTTAGAGCATCATGTTAAGCAAACTAAGACAGACTTATAAAGTAAAGGAATGTATGTTTTCTCTCATATGTGGAAACTGGAGAGGAAAAAGAAAAAAATAATGGGAGTAGGGAATCTCATAAAAATAGAAGGGTGGCCTGCATGGTGATGCACATCTACAATCCCAGCAACTCAAGAGGATCACAAATTCGAGGCCAGACTCAACAGCCTAGGGAGATCTTGTCTCAAAATAAAAATTTAAAAAGGGTTGGGGGTGTAGATCAGCAAAACAGAGCTGCTGGGTACTGACAAAGAAAGAAAAAAGGAAAAGGAAATAGAAAGGAGACCAGTAGAGTGAAGATGGGACCAGGGCAAGGGAGCAAGAGAAGGGGAGATACTGGGGAGCAACAATGACCAAATTATATTGTTATATTGTATGCATTTATGAATACATAACAATGAATCACACCATTATGTATAATTATAATAGACCAATTTAAAAAATTTTAGCACAAACAAAACATGAAGTAACAGATATGTAACAGTTGAAAATCCTTAACTGGCTCTTCATCCTCCCTCCCTCCCTTCCCTTCCTCATGTCCCTTCCTCCCTTCCCTTCTTCTCTTCCTTCCCTTCCTTTCTTCTTTTCTGTTTTTGGTACCAGGGATTGAACTCATGGACGTTTAACACACTGAGTCACTGTTTGAGACAGTCCCTCTGAGTTTCTGAGGCTGGCCTTAAACTTGTGATCCTCCTGCCTCAGTCTCCCAAGCCACTGGGATTATAGGAATGCACCACCATGTCCAGCTTGGAGGTTTAAGACCCTCCATGACATAGTCCCCATTTATCCCTCCAGCTTAATATCTATTGCCCTCCAAAACTACCTATGCTCATATACTAAATTACTGCATTTTAATTAAATCTGTCACATTCTTTCATTACTTTGTACCAATTAGGAGCATTCTTTGAATTTTAAATTAAATGACTCCTGGACTGTAGTTGTAGCTCAGTGTGGTTGTGACTTAGTGATAGAGTGCTTGCCTAGCATGTGTAAGGCACTGGGTTCAATCCTCAGCACAACATAAAATAAATAAATAAAATAAAGGTATTATGTCCATCTACTACAACAACAACAAAATTTAAATTAAATGATTCCTATTATGTAACCATCTCTGCTGAATCATACAAAGTTGGGTGATTCTCTCTGCTTCATCTTTTGCACTATTCTATATTAGTGTGTTATACTTATGGTACTTATTTATAGGACTATTTACCCTACTAGACTTCAAGATTCACTTTTTTGATATGTTAGTCATATTTTTATCCCAACAGAACAGATCTTTTTTCCATAATTAAAAAAGATATAACATTTATGCTTTCAGAAATAATGAAGAAATTAAGAAATAAATGAAGCAGGGCCCAGCAACTGGAGTGAGGGAGTAGCAATGAGTCAGGAAGATCACAAATTTTATTTCAGCAACTTAGTAAGACTCAGCTTCAAAAAGGATGTAGGGGGGGCTGGGGATGTGGCTCAAGCGGTAGCGCACTCACCTGGCGGGTTCGATCCTCAGCACCACATACCAACAAAGATGTTGTGTCCGCCGAGAACTAAAAAATAAATATTAAAAAATTCTCTCTCTCTCTCTCTCTCTTTCTCTCTCTCTCTCACTCACTCTCTCTTAAAAAAAAAAAAAAAAGGAGGTAGGGGGCAGGGGACTGAGGATAAAGCTCACAGGTAGAGTATCTTAGGGTTCAATCCCCTGTAACAGGAACTGGGAGACAAGTGGCAATAATTTTAAATTTTTGTTTTGAATTCCTCTAATCATATTATATTTTTTTCTAAGTAAAGTTTTCACCCTGACATGGTGGCACATGCCTATAATTTCAGCAACCTTAGAGAATGAGGCAAAAGGATCACAAATTCAAGACCAGTGTAGGCAACTTAGTGAGACCCTGTCTCAAAAAAAAATAAAAAGGAGTGGGGATGCAGCTCAGTGGTTGAGCGACGTTCTTTCCACAAATACTAACTGTAAATTTCAAATAATAAAATTAATTAATTTTGGAATGTCCTATAATCTGATGCTAAAGACCTATGGTTTTATACCAAGCAAACTATTTGAATTGTTCCCCCAAATTTTAACTCTTCAAGGAGTTTTCCATTACCACAAAGTACCCCATTAATACAAGTCTGTTAAATTGACAGTTGAAAAGAAGAGGTACAACTTGTGGTATCAGCTTACAGATGATAACATATAATTCATATATTGTGAAAGTTTATCTGCCCTATGTTTCAGCAAGCATATTAAACTGGAAATTCAAATTATAACAAACTGTTTTCCAAATCAGAAAATCAAATGAGACAACTTGTCACTGACTCAGCAACTTTCTTTTTCACTTTATAACCTGTAGTTAAGATGTAAGCACAAGACTGAAACCTGGTCTTCAAACTGAGGAGTAAAGCCAATGCAAAACCAGTATTTGTCTTGGCAGGAAACTACAATGAAAATATGAAATGTTTTGGTCTTAATTGGCCAATAAACAAAGAGCAAAGTTTCCTGGTTATTATTTATCATGCAAAATCCCTTGCATATAGCTACAAATTAGCTTTTTTGTTACAAAACTTGTTTCTTTAGAAAGAGCTCCTGGCCCAAATAACCTTCTAAGTCTAGCATCATGAATTGTTACAACCTACACACCACTGCAGTTCCTTGTAATTTAAAACGCTTTTAAGAACAGTTTCTACACACCAACTCTGTTGCCAATTTCTGCAACTAAAAGCTCAAGTTTATACTACAAATACTACATTTACTCTCAACAACAGAATGCATTCATTAACAAATTATACAGAAGTTGCTCCAACCCACAACTTCAACAATTCTAACATCATAGCTTTTCTATTAACCAAATTAATAAGCCTTAACAGTTGTACATTAGGTAAGGTACTACTGGACAAAGTCAACTGAGATTAGACCCCTAATCTCAACTATTTTGCAACTTGGTAAAACGGGATTCCAATGGGGGAAAAGTGTGAACTGAGTAGCAGAAAACTCCTTGACATTTCTAAAAAAAAAAAAAAAAAAAAGAAAGAAAGAAAGAAAGTAAGCCTATGAGACAGATCATGTTCATGAACACAAATCTAAGTTTATTTCTGAGTTCCTAGTCTCACACACACAAAAAGGCAATTTACAACTCTCTAACAGTAATACAAAGAACAGGGTAGAAAATAAGTTTTTGTTGGTTTGGTTTTTTTTTTTTGTTTTTAAGTTATAGTGAGCAAGAGAATACTATCCTTTCATGCACAGAGATGAAGTTTTCCCTTTTGCAGTTAATTCCACTCTTTTAGGATGTACCCAAAAACAAACAAAACAAAAAAAAAAACCAAACACAAAATACATAGCTTAATACACATAATCATCCCAAATCAAACATTTACTGAGAAGTTAGTAACTAAGCACGTCAGAACTACACGCCCGTCACCCTCTAAACTGGGAAACCTGAAGGGAAAATCTACTCCTACCATGAATTGTGGTTTCGGAAGAACCCCTTAACTTGGGCTTGTACACAATTAAAGCAGACTCAGGAGATCAATTTCTCAGGTTACAGTATCAGACAATTTCTGAGACAAGCACCCAAGCAGCCAAGGGTTCGCTACTGGAAATTACACTCTCATATTTACTCAAGTAACTACGGTTACTGCCCTAAATTTTCCCGTGTGGAAGAACCCCACACACCATTTAAAACTGGGTCATTCCTTATCTGCTCTGATGAAGCACAGTCTTTGGGAGGGAAAAGGCCGCGGAAGCAGAAAAAAAGACGAAAAAAGGACATGACAGCATCTTCAATACAGAAAAGGTACAGCACTTTACAGGAGTCAGCACTAGAGGCTCATTCGTTGGCTTTAATTGTGTTTAGTCACTCGGGAGTTGGATGGAACCGGCCTTCGTTACAAGTCATCCCCAACAAAGCCCTAAGGTTCAGCCACCGCACGGCGAGGAGGAAATGTCCTCAATTCACCTGCGACACCTGCCCGGGCACCCCCGCTCTTCCCCCGGAACCCCTGCGTACCCCAACCTCTCTGCAAACACCGCCACCCGCTGGCGCTCTCGATCCCCCGGGAGCCCCCGGCCCCAACCCCCCGGCTCCCCACCTAGGCGGCAGAGGTCCGGGCGGTCCCTCGGGCCCAGGCCCCTCGCGCCTGCACGCCAGTGAGTCTCCAGAGCCCGGGCGGCGCCGCGAGAAGGCCCTTCCAGCCGCAGCCTCTCCCCCAGCGCACCGCGAGCCTGTGAGGACTCCCTGTCCCCCGAAAACTAGAGAAACTAGGCCAGGAGTGCGGGTCTGGATCCCTCTCCGCCTCCTCGGCGCCCCCGGCGGGCGGGCCGCTCAAACCTCGGAGTTGCTACCTGCCCGGCGCCGTCCCGCCTAGAAGCGCAGCGCCGCGGAGGCGCAACCCGGAGTTTCTCCGCCAAAAGCCCCGCGCCGCAGACCCACCTGCCGCCGGCTCCCGCGTCAGCACCCCCTCGACAAGGCGCCTTCCTGGGGCATGAAAGTGCCGGCTTCTCGGCCTGGGCGCCTTCTGCAGCGAAGGGCAGGGCCGGGGACTCGTTCCAGCGGCCTCGGCCGCCTCGGCCGATCTGCGCCTGCGCCGCTTCGCGGGTTGGGTCTCAGGGGGCGCCGCCCGCACTAGGGGTAACGGCCTAGGGCACCGACCGGTGCCGGCACCGCGACTCTCGGGGCGGCGGGACAGTGTGAACGGAGGATGGCCTAAGAGCTGCCAGCGGCGTGGCCGTCCCGACAGCTGACCGCCATGTTTCTGTTCCCTTTTTCTTTTTTTTTCCTCCCCTCCTTCCGCCCCTTTCCACAGAACAGCACTTTTCCTCCCTCCTCCCTCTCCCTTTCCTACTGCGGGGGCGGGGGACGAGGGGTGGGGGAGGGGTGGAGAAGGGCGGGCCCGGGGCGGGGCGGGACCGTTCTTGAGCCACGCCCCCGAGGTGGGCCAAAGCGGCGGGGCCCCGGCGCTCCTCCGCCGCCTCCCCCCAACCTCACCGCGACCACCTTGGGGTCCGAGGCTGACTAGTGGGGTTACTCTCCGCCTCCACAATTCGGTCCAGGCGGGCACCGAGCTGCGCGGAAAGCGAGTGCTCGGGGCGCTGCTGGGCACGGTTCCTGCGGGGCTGAAACTCGTCGTCAGACCTCAGGCAGGTGGCGGCTGCTCTTCTTGGGGTTTTCGAAGACATGGAAAGTGGTGCTGAGTGGCTCAAGATCACTGAGGAGAGTGCCCAAAGGGACGTGGAGTTTCAGTTCCCCTCCGTGACTGAGGAGTCAGGAGGCCCGGGAGAGAGCCGCGCTAGGAGTGTTTGACCGCTGACGGTTTCGTACTTCTGCCGAGATTTTGGGATGGGAGCTCCAAATATGGAAATTGTTCATTGAAATAACGGGTACCCTCCTGCCTCCTTAAGTGGCGACTCCTTATTTACACATTCCCATTCAGAGTCATTTCGCTATAATGCAAACTTTGCAAAGTATTTTCGACAACGTTTTTAAAAAATTATTCAAGAAGAAGCAAATGGTTTGAAAAATTAGAAATTTTTGCCTCTAGGTCCCCCTCCCCCCAAAAAAATAAATCAATAAGCTGGCGAGTTACTTCACAGATTCATGGTAAGTCAAAAGTAGAACTATTAAGATTTGTACAACCGGGTGTGGTGGTGCACCCCTGTAATCCCAGCGGCTGGGGAGACTGAGACAGGAGGATGGAGAGTTCAAAATCAGTCTCAACAAAAGCGAGGTGCTAAGCAACTCAATGAGACCCTGTCTCTAAATAAAATACAAAATAGGACTGGGGATGTGGCTCAGTGGTCGAGTGCTCCTGAGTTCAAAACTAGGTACCAAAAAAAAAAAAAGATTTGTGCATATCTGGTGAGTATTCTTGTAGATAATGATCATTTTCCTGAGTATTTATTCAGTCTAATTTGTTATACATGACAGCAGCAGAAAGCATTTCAATTCATAGAACACATAAAGAGCATAATTTTTCATGTCCCTGGTTGTTCACAAAGTAGAGTCAACACCATTCATGTCTTCATACATGTAATGATTAGGGTAATGATGTCCATCTCATTCCACCATCTTTCTTACCCACATGCCCCCTCTCTTCCCCTCCCTCCCCTTTGCCCTATCTAAAGTTCCCCCATTCCTCCCATGCCCCCCCCCATTTTCCTGAGTATTACTGTCTCATTCCATTTGTATTTTTGCTGAAAAGGGTGAGGTTAGACCTAGGTCACAATTACCTTGCTGTTATTTTACTTATGGGATTCTATATTCAGCAATAGAAACTACCTTCCTAACCACATTAGCAGTCACAATAGATTCAAGAAGAAATACATAACAGACCACAGGGTTGCACTCCCCTGTAATCCCAGCTAAAGCAGAAAGATCTCAAATTCTAGGCCAGCCACAGCAATTTAGCAAGAGACCTTGTCACAAAAGGAAAAAAACAAAATTAAGAAAAACTGGGGATGTGGCTGAGTGGTAAAGGACCCCTGGGTTCCATCTCCTGTACCCGAAAGAGAGAGGTGGTGAGGAAAGGGGGGGGTGAGGATTAATGAATGAATGGCAATAAAAGTTTAATGATGTCAACTGAAACCATCCTTGCCATTGATAATCTAGATGGCAGAAGTTTAAAAAGGGGTATCACTATTTTGAGAATTAGCTTGTTGACTTCTTGTCCTTACTTCCCCAAGTGCAAATTTGTTTTAAAATATTTAAGTGGGGCTGGAGTAGTGCTCAGTAGTAGAGTACTTGTCTAGTATTCCTAAGGCTTTGGGTTCCATCCCAGCACCCCGAAGAAAAGGTAAAAATATTTAATACGGACAAAATTTCTTAGTTGTACATATTACAGTTAATTCTTAGAAATTGAGAACTTTTTCTTTTCTGTGTGTGTCTCTCTCTCCCCCTTCCCTCCTTCCCCATAACCCTTAAAAATGAAAAATGGAAGAAGCTAGTATCTCTATCATTTTATTAATTTTGCTTATTTTGCAGATTTGAGAAATTCTTTTTCTTACTATTTTAATTGTCCTGTAGTTTTACCATAGATTTTTTTCTTTTCTTTCCTTTTTTTTTTTTTTTTTTTTGTGTGTGTGTGTGAGAGAGAGAGAGAGAGAGAGAGAGAGAGAGAGATGGATGGATGCTGGCATACCCAGGGTCTTATGCATGCTAGGCAGGCACTTTACCACTGAGGTACACACCCCCAGCCCTTTTTATTTTTTATTTTGAAACAGGTCTCATTCACCTACCAAGACTGGCCCTAACTTGCTACCTCAGCCTCCCCAATAGCTTGGGTTACAGGCATGCACCACCACACCCAGCTGGTAACTGTGTGTATGGTGTGTGTGTGTGTGTGTGTGTGTGTGTGTGTGTGTGTGTGTGTGTTACTAGAGGTACTCTACCACCTGAAGTACATCCAGACTTTTTTTTTTTTAAATAGGGTCTTGCTAAATTGCAGAGACTGACCTCAAATTTGTGATCCTCCTGCCTCAGCCTCCCCAGTCTCTGAAATTACAGGCCCACATCATACTGGCTAATATGTGTCTCTAGTGCTCAGGATCACATAAGTCACACTGTATTCATATGTCATTTTCTTTTCCAGATGCTTAGTACCTAGCTTAGTAATCTATATATACTCTCAAAAAATATAAATCAATAGGTTCAGGATGTGTAGCTCAGTGGCAGAGAGAACTTAACCTAGCATGCACAAGACCCTGAGTTCAATCCCACCACCACAAAAAAGAATGAAAAGAAAAATTTGACGAATGACTGGTATAAGTCAGGGCATAAGTCAACCTGTTTCCCTCACTACTCATTTCATCTGTAAGGTGAGTAAGAATTATATTCATAAAGTAAGATCATTTGTTAATTTACAATAAGTTGTAAGTATTAAGTAGGACAGTCCAGTAATCAATACCCAGCATATGTGACAGGATGATTCATGTTTACGACAATCCCTGCCTTCTGGTATTTACATCTTTGTGTAGTTCTTTCTCATTGAGTGTGAGGTAAGCTATTGACTAGCTTTGAATACACAGAATACATGGAAGTGGTGATGTCTCTCTAGTGAGATGAAATTTTATAAAAAAGAATTCAAACTTCAAACATCATCCTCTGGGATTGATGGTTCACTCTTGGAGAAGCCAGCTATCATGTTGTCAGGCATTCCTTTGAATAAATTTAAGAGTGCACCCTCTCAAAGGCGAATCTTGAAATGACTGCAAGCCCAGCCAACATCTTGGTTGCAGCTTTCTGGCAGACCCTGAGCCAGAATTACCCCACTAATGCACTCCAAGATTCTTTGCTCAATGAAACCATGAGATAATAAATGTTTCTTCTTTCCAGCTGCAAAATTTGGGGGTAATTTGTTACATGTATTATATGAAAAATAGTAAATGCTCATGATTGGTAGCTCTTCTTTTAATGAGTGTATCTGAGTTCATTCAGTGTACGATTTAGCATCCTATAATGCTGATCCCAAGCTTAATGAGTTTGTTTACAATTCCAATACAAGAAAGCATCCAGGAATAGTGAAAAGACTGGCTTTATCTAATGTTACTTATAGACTATCTTTGATAATCTAGAAGAACTCATTCGAGTGTGTTTCACATAGCTGTTTGTAGTGGCATGTGCCTCTAATCCCAGTGACAGTGATGCAGGAGGATGAAAAATTTATAATGCCCCAACAATTATAAAAACTGTGGAAGCCAGGTGTGGTTACACATATCTGTAATCCCAGCCAATTGGGAGGTAGGAGGATCACAAGTTCAAGACCAGCCTCAGCAAAACTTAGTGAGACTCTGTATCAAAATTAAAAAAAATAAAAAGTGTTGGGGATGTAGCCCAGTGGTTAAGCAACCCTAAGCTCAATCTCTGATTAAAAAAGAAAAAAAAAAAAGAAGAAGAAAAACTGGTTTCAATCCCCAGTACCAAAAATAAATAAATAAATAAGAAAGAAAGAAAGAAAGTTTCACATTGTATTTAGAATTGCTTTAAAGTAATGCAGTTGGGATGAGGGGGAGAGGAAGTAGTGATTTAGATAAAAAATGATTGTATGTATGTTGAAATTCAATTACTGATACTTGAGAATTCCTATATTGTTCTTTATTTTCACATCTTCTAAAACTTTTCCATAATTTAAAATAAAGTTGTGAGCCAGGCACAATGGCACACTCCTGTAATCCCACCAGATTGGTAGGCTGAAGCAGGTGGATCTCAAGTTCAAAGCCAGCCTCAGCAATTTATCGAGGCCTAAGCAACTTAGCAAGACCTTCTCAAAATAAAAAGGGCTGGGGATGTGGCTCAGTGATTAAGTACCCCAGGTTCAATCTCTGGTACCTGACTCACCCCCAAAAAAGTTGTTCTAATTATTTCATGGATTCACAAGTTTGATGCTGAGGGGAATCTTTAGAGATCATCTCTTTAATTATTTAAGTATTTATTTATTGGTTTTGGTGATTGAACCCAGAGACACTTAACCACTGAGTCACATTTCCAGTCCTTATATTTTATTCAGAGATAAGGTCTCATTGAATTACTTAAGTCCTTGCTAAATTGCTGAGGCTGACTTTGAATTCGAAATCCTCCTGAGCTACTGGGATTACAAGAGAGCACCAACGTGCCTGGCTCTTCTTTAATTTTTTTTTTTTCTGGTACTTAGAATTGAACCCAGGGTCACTTTACCAATGAGCTAAATCCCCAGTCCTCTTTATTTTTTGAGACAGGGCCTTGCTATATTGCCCCAATTGGCCTTGAACTTGTATAGGCTGGCCTTTAATCTATGATCCTCCTGCCTCAGCTTCCCAAATCACTGGAATTACAGGTGGGTGCCACCATGCCTGTCAGAGATCATCTGTTCTAATTAACTCATTTGCTAGATGGGGAAATTAGAGACCAGCTGTTATGCTTTGGCTATGTGGTATCCCCGGAAAACTCATATGTGATGGGCACAGTGGTACTCAACTGTGATTTCATCAACTCAGGAGGCTGAGGCAGGAGGCTTGCAAGTTCCAGACCAGGTTTAGCAACTTAGTGAGGCCCTCAGCAAGTTACTGAGATCTTATCTCAAAATAAAAAGGGCTGAACAGATAAATCAGTGGTGAAGCGCCCCTAGGTTAAATCCCAATCCCCCCCCCCAAAAAAAGCTCATATGTGAGACAATACAAGAATGTTCAGAGGTAAAATTAGTTAATTGATTATGAGAACTATAACCAAATCAGTGGGTTAATCCACTTGAATGGATTAACTTGGTGGTAGCTGTAGGCAGGAAAGGTGTGATTGCAGGAAGTAGGTCACAGAGACTTACTTTGGGGTTTATATTTTGTCCCTAGCACCTCACTCTTTCTCTCTCTGCTTCCTGGCTATCATGAACTAAGCAGCTTTCCTCCACTGTGCCATTCTGCCATAATGTTCTGTCAGCCAACTCTGGACGGTACCTCTGAAACCATGAGCCAAAATAAACTTTTCTTCCTTCTAAGTTGTTCTTGTTCGGTCTTTTAACAAAAAACAACAAAACTTTTTTACTTAGTGTGCTAATCAGCTTTTTGTCACTGTGACAAGATGCCTGAGAAAATTAGATTAAAGGAGAATGGATTTATTTTGGCTCACAGTTTCATTCTGTGGTCATTTGGCTCCATTGTTAAGTGGCCTAAGATGAGGCAGAATATTCTGGCAGTGGGAGCCTGTGGCAAAGGTGACTGCTCACCTTGTGACAGCCATCACACAAAGAGAGATAGGAAGGGTCCCTGCATGTTGATGCCCCATTGACCTGCTTCATCCAATAGGCCCTGCCTCCTACTTCTGATAACCCATTAGGATATCTAGTCAGAGCCCTCACAACCCAATCACCTCTGAATGCTGCCACATTGGGAATCAAGGCTTCATTCAATACATGAGCCTTTGGGGGACACTTACAACCCAAACCATAATACCCAGAGTCTTCTGGTCTCATTTTTGTTGATTTCATGTTTGAGTATTGAAAACAAAGCACCAAATTCATAGCTTCATTTATTATTTTTATTTTTTTATGATGGATACTAGGGATTGAACTATGCTATACCTTCAGTCCTTTTAATTTTTTATTTTGAGACAGTCTCTAAGTTGCCCAGGTTGGCCTCAAACTTGTGATACTCCTGCCTCAGCCTCCCAAGTCGCTGGTATTACAGTTATGCACCACCTTGCCCAACTCATAGCTCTTTGTCAATCAGAATAACTTGCTCTAGATTTCCTGGTCTGCAATTTGGATGTGTTGTCCACTTGAAGATTGGCAGATTATTTGGTTCTAGTCTGCCACTCATCAATTTTGGAAGATATATTTGCAGAGTTTCACATTGACAGGTGCTCTTGGCCACTATTTAAGAACTTTAAACTTCACTGGCAACATTCATTGAAATATCTAAAATAGCAAAGAGAATTTAGAACAAAAAGTCTTAACTGTTATTTGGGGAAAATTTTTTTATTTGGATCTGTATTCTCCAGTTTATTTTTTCTTTAACACCTAAAATTTTCTCTAATGGCCTGAAAGCAATTGAAGTTGTCCATTGATCTTACCTTAAGCCAATAAGAGAATAGTTTCACAGGACAAAATAGGAACCAGAAGTAAGAACATAAGGTGAAAGGGAAAGAGGAAAATAGTTAATACTTATACTGTATTACTGTATGTATATGTTTGGGGTCTTTGGGGGTGAGGAGGGGGGACTGGGGATTAAACCCAGCAGTGGTTAACCACTGAGCCACATCCCAAGCCCTTTTTATGTTTTATTTTGAGACAGGGTCTCACTGAGTTGCTTAGGGCCTCACTAAATTGCTGAGGCTGGCTTTAAACTTGCAATCCTCCTGAGTCACTGGGATTATAGATGTGAGCCACTGCAACCAGCACTGCGTATGTATGTTAAAAGCTGAATATCCTGTCATCCTATTATATGTGTAGTTGAGTTTTCAGATTTGTAAGTTTTTATACATCCTTTCATTGAGTAAACATTTAATTAAATGGGGGCGGGAGAGTACTGTCAACCAGGTGCATGACAACATCTGTAATCCCAGCAGCTAGGGAAACTGAGACAAGAAGATCGGGAGTTCAAAGTCAGCCTTGGCAAAATCCTGGCGCTAAGCAATTCAGCAAAAATCTGTCTATAAATAAAATATTAAAAACAGGCTGGGGATATGGCTTCATGGTTAAATGCCCCTGGGTTCAATCCCTGGCACCAAAAAGCGGGGAGAATGGGCTGGGGAGATAGCCCAGTGATAGAGCACCCCCAGTTCAATCCCCAGTAACACACACATGCACACGCACACACACACACACACACACAGTTTTAAGTAAGGCAGTAGTGCACACCTGCAATCCCAGTGGCTTGGGAGGCTGACACAGGATGATTTCGGGTTCAAAACCAGCCTCAGCAATAGGGAGGCGCTAAGCAAGTCAGTGAGACATTGTCTCTAGATAAAATACAAAATAGAGCTGGGGATGTGGCTCAGTGGTCAAGTGCCCCTGAGTTCAATCCCTGGTACCAAAAAAAAAAAAAAAAAAAAAAAAATATATATATATATATATACACACACACACACAAAATAGAGTTTTAAGTAAGAATAACATCAAGAAGCACTAGCTCTAACTCTGCTTTGCTTTTATCAAAATGACCCAATGTGTCCCAGTCTCCACAGAGAGTGGTGGCACTCTTGTGTTCTCTTCCCATACCTTATCAGGCTGGCACTCTGCCTCAGCACTATGGAGGAAGGAGGGGGTGAAGCTAATCTGAGAGTCTCTTCAAGTTACTCAGCACATTCTTTATTCAATAGATTTCTTTTCTAGGCCTAAAGAAAAAACACAACTGGGCTAGGAGTGGGTAGGACTGGCTTCTCATTATGTTGGAGGAGAGCAAATGATCCTGAATGAGAACAGTCCTAACAAATCATAAAGAAGGATAGGGGTGCTTGACATAGTGCATGCCTAAAATCCCAGCAACACAGGAGGTTGAGGGAGGAGGATCACAAGTTAAAGGCAAGCAAGCCTCAGCAATAGCAAGGCCTTAAGCAAATTAGCAAGACTCTCAAAATAAAAAATATTCTTATTTTGATGATGTAGCTCAGTGGTAGAGCACACCTGGGTTCAATCCCCAGTACCAAAACAAACAAAAATAGTAGTATAACAAACTCTTCTGAATCCACTATCCACACCTACCATTTTTTGTTAAAGAATTGTTTCTTTCTTTTTTTAAGTTATTGATGGGCTTTTTTGTTTGTTTTATTTTGTTTTAATGTATATGTGGTGCGGAGAATTCAACCCACTGCCTCACACATGGGAGGCAAGTATTCTACCACTGAGCCACAAACCCAACCGCCATCACCCACCTTTAATGATTACTGTTTTTTTTTTTCCTGTACTGGGGATTCAACCCAGAACCTACACATGCTAGGCAATTGTTCTACCACTGAGCTATATCTCCTTTTTAAATTTTATTTTAAGACAGGGCCTCACTAAGCTGTTCAGGCTGGCCTTCCAAAGAGCTGACATTACAGGTGTGTCCCAGCTCACCTGCTTAATGATTAACTCTTGTTAATCTTATTTCCTGTGTTCCTATACCTATTCCTCACTGCTCTCTGAGTATTTTGAACTAAATACATATCATTTCATCTGTAAACACTTCAGTGTGTATCTCCAAAAGATAAGGACTTTTGAAAAACATAATCACAAGGCCACTCTTTTTTTTTTTCTTTGCAATAGTGGGGTTGAACCCAATGGCACTTTAACACTGAGCAACATCTCCAACCCTTCTTAGGGCTTTTTAAAATTTTGATACAGGGTCTCAGTAAATTGTGGAGGCTGGCCTCCAACTTGCCACCCTCTTACCTTAGCCTTCCCTATTACTAAGATTATAAATTTGCACTACCACACCTGACCACATGCCATTCTTTTTTTAAAAAAAATATTTTTAGTTGTAATGGACACATACCTTTATTTTTATTTATTTTTAATGTGGTGCTGAGGATTGAGCCCAGTGCCTTACATGTGCCAGGCAAGTGCTCTATCGCTGAGCCCCAGCCCCAGCCCCTTATCATAATCATTCATAACTTCATTCTTAACTATAATGTCAATTAATAGTAATTTATTTTTTTTTTACTTTTTGGTGTCCTGGGAATTGAACCCAGGATCTGGCAAGTATTAGTCAAGTGCCCTATCACTGAACTACACCCATCCCCTAAAGGTAGTGTTTTAATAACATAGAACCTAGAAATATTGATTTTTTTTCATCCTTTCTCAATCATGGATCTAGTCCTTTGGATACAACTCCTGCCTGCTGGATTTGAGTTTGCCTTATACTTTTCTGACAGGTGAACTTGAGTGTTACTGCCCCAGTCCTTTGTTTCAGCTTCCTCTATGCTTCACAGAGTGTAGGGTGTAGGGACCATTTCCTTCAAATTCCCCCACCCTAAAATGGTTCATTATTCAAATCAAAAACTCTATGATGTGATGTGAGACTTCCTAAAAATCTCAAAAGTAGCCTTGCATGGTGGCACAAGCCAGTAATCCCAGTGACTCCAGAGGCTTAAACAGGAGGATAATGAGTTCAAGTTCAGCCTCAGCAATTTAGCGAGGCCCTAGCAACTCAGGAAGCCCTGTTTCTATATAAAATGGCTAGAGAAGTAGCTCAGTGGTAAAGTGCTCTCAGATTCAATCCCCAGTACAGCAAAAGAAATAAGAGTCTAGGGATGTAGCTTAGTGACAACACTCTTGCCTAGCAGGCAGGAGGACTTGAGTTCAATCCCTAATACCAGGGGGAAAAAAAAACAAACTGTGATCTTATACTAATACCTTCTAATACCTATTCAAAATTTTGCCCAGTTTTATGGTCTCTTTCACATTGAAAAGGAAAACATGAATTTAAAAATATCTCTAAAATGGATCACTAAAAACCATAACTATTTCAACCTTTCTTTGTTGTTCTAGGTTCAACCTCTTTTCTTTTAAGGGAACTCATTCATCTCAATGTGTGTTAATACTATTCACTCCCAAATTAACTTCTTCAACCCCAAGCTATAGTCACTGTCTCTAGTGTCTAAATAGCAAAGCACAATAATTTATTCCCTTCCTTGACAGCATTTCACCTTTCCCAAAAAAATATTTCCTTTTTAAACTACCCCATTTCAGTATTATGGTTCCTCAGTGTCTACAGGAGATTAGTTGCATGATCCCCTGCACTACTAAAATCTGTGATTGCTGAAGTCCTTTCTATAAAATGGTATAATATTTGCATTTAACCTACTCACATCCTCCCATGTGCTTTGTTATTTATAATACTCAATGCAATGCAAATTGCCATGTAAATAATAATTATGCTATGTTGTTTAGGGAACACTGACAAGGAAAAAATTTTCATGTTCAGTACTGATGCAATTCATTTGTTAATTTATTTTATTTTTACCATGTTGGTGATTGAACCCACAGCTTCACGCACACTAGTCACTGTGCTACACCACCACTGAGCTACATCAATATAGCGTGCATGATTTATTTTTTATGGGATATTTTTGATCTATGATTTGTTGCATCTGTGGATGCCCAACTATTGGATGTGAGAGCCCAACTGTAGATGCTACCATCATCCTCAAGAAAAATAAGACTTCCAGGTGTGATGGGATATACCTGTAATCTCAGCAACTTGGGAAGCTAAGGCAGGAGGATTGCAGGTTCAAAGCCAGCCTCAGCAACTTAGCAAGGCGGTAAGCAACTTACCAAGACCTTGTCTCAAAATAAAAAAGAACTGGGGAGGTAACTCAGTGGTAGAGTTAACTCAGGTAGAGCACCCTGAGTTCAATGCCCAGTACCACAAAAGAGAAAAAAATTTAGAGAATTACCATTGACTCAGAAATCCCACTCCTAAATATATACGCAAAAGAACTGAAAATGTATGGCCAAATAAAAAGTTACCCGTAGAGCCAAGCACAGTGGCACAAGCCTGTTATCTCAGCCACTCAGGAGGCTGAGACAGGAGAATTGCAACTTCAAAGCCAATTTCAGGAATTTAGCAAGACTCAGCAACTTAGTAAGACCCTGTCTAAAAATAAAAAATAGGGCTGGGGTTGTGGCTCAGTAGGAGAGTGCTTGCATAGCACATGTAAGGAGGCCCTGGGTTCGATCCTCAGCACCACATAAAAATGAAGTAAAGATTTTGTGTTCACCCACAACTAAAAAAATAAATAAATATTTAATAAATAAATAATAAAAAGAACTGGAGCTGTAGCTCTATGGTAAACCCCTCCTGGGTTCAATCACCAATGTCGAATATACACACACACACAAAAAAAAAATTTTACATTGATGTTTATAATAGTATGATTTGTAATGACCATAAAGTGGAAATAATCCAAATGTTCATTAACTCATGAATGGATGAATAAAATGTATACATTCATACAATGTAATAGTGCTTAGCAATAAAAAAGAACAGAGTACTGATATATTCTATAATGTAAATAGCTATATCTGTTATCAAAATAAGATGCTATGTTGCTAAGAACCCAACTACTATATGTAACTATGAAGTTCTAATAAAAAAAAATAGTAACATGCTAAGTGAAAGAAGCCAGTCACAAAAGGCAATAGAGTATATGAATCACTATACAGAATTCAGAATAGCCAGATATATAGAAACAGAAAATAGATCCGTGGTTATGAGGAGCTGAGGCCTAACTACTAACAGGATGGAATTTCTTTGTGGAGTGTTGAAAATGATTTAAAATTGATGTGGTGATGATTGTACAACTGTGTGAATGTTTTCAGTTCTATTGAATTATAGACTTTGTTTGATTTTTATTTTTTTAAGACAAAGTCTTGTTATGCTGCCCAAGTTGGCCTTGAATTTGCAATCCTTCAGCTTCCTGAGTAGCTATGATTAAAGGTATTTACCACCATACACAGCTTTGAATTTTAGACTTTAAAACAGTAAAAGGCTAGCTGGGGATGTAGCTCAGTGCTATAGTGCTTGTCTTTAGGTCCTGGTTCAATCCTCATTGCCACCAAAAAAAAAAAAAAAAAAAGGCAGTTAGTAGAACATGGCTGTAGTCCCAGCTACTTGGGAGGTTTATACAGGAGTATTACAAATTTGAGTTTGAGGCCTGCTTGGGCAATTTAGCAGGACCCTGTCTTAAAAATAATAAAAAAAATTTTAAAATGGCTGGGGATATTAGTTTCCTGGTAGTGTCCCTGGGTCAATCCCTGGTTATCCCCCAAAGAAGGTAAGTATGTGTCCTAAGTTGATTTTTTTTGTTTGTTTGTTTGTTGTTTTTTTTGGTACTGGGATTGAATTCAGGGGTGCTTAAGCACTGAGCCACATCTCCAGCCCTTTTTTATATTTTATTTAGAGACAAGGTATTGCTGAGTTAGTTAGGGCCTTGCTAAGTTACTGAGGCTGGCTTTGAACTCATGATCATCCTGCCTCAGCCTCTTAAGCCACTGGGATCAGAGTTGTGCACTACCCCACCCAGGCTTGTGTCCTGAGTCTTGAACCACATTGTCCATATAAAGAACTGTCTTGATAGGTGCAGTGGTGCATACCTGTAATCCCAGTGATTCACGAGGCTGATGCAGAATTGCAAGTTCTAATCCAGACAATTTAGTGAGATATTGTCTCAAAGTTTCAAAAGGGCTTTGAATGTAGCTCAGTTATAGAAGACTGCACCATACACTTACAGCTCTAGGTCAAACACAGCAATGCCAAAGGATAAGGGAATAAACAACCCTTTCTTTTTAGTTTCCAGATTATGGACCAGGGCAACTTTGATACTCAGAGAGGCAATTATAGCATAGCAGGGGAAGCCTTAGCACTAACACTTGGGCAGGATTGGGCAGAGGTGAAACCACCACCTCCCTTTCAAAGTTGCTTTCTGAGCTAGAACCTGGTCTTATTCACTAGTACTCACAATATTGTGGCATATAATAGATACTCAATATTTATAAGTCAATGAATGAACCACCCAGTCATATGTTTACCAGTAGATAACAGTTCATACTCTCCCAATTGTCCCCATTCAGAATTGCCCATTAGTTAGCCCTTCTCTGAGTCATAGTTACAAGAAAACCACATGGACCCCACAAGAGCAGTGGCCTGTCAGGGCTCCAACTTTTGCTTCAGTGAAACTCAGGCTAGCTTTCCTTTTAGTGAAGCTCTTCATCATTTTCTGTATCAACATTCCTGGTAATTATAACCAGCTTGAACAAAGAGCTTTTTAAAAAGGCCTGTGCCTACTATGAAATAGGAGTGAATGCACCAGAGTTCATGTGAAATCTCCAATCCACTTTTTTGTCAGGTTGATGGTCATGGGTTAAACTGCCTATAATAAAATAAAATTTAAAAGACAAGTCTCTATTTTAATAACTACTTCTGTCTTCCTTACCAGTTCGTTTCCAATAGCCATTGATGCATGTATTTATTTTTGCCTCCTCTTTAGCCAGAAAGCATTTAAGTTATCTTATAAAATTACATACAACAGCTGAGTTTGGTGGCACACACCTGTAACCCCAGTGACTCCAGAGACTGAGGCAGGAGGATTGTAAATTCAAGGCCAGCCTGTGCAATTTATCGAGATCTTGTCTCAAAATAAAAAGCAGGGGATGTAGCTCAGTGTAAGGTGCACTTGGGTTCAATCCCCAGTTAAAAAAAAAAATCTATTTTTTTCCCAAAAGCATGTGTATTAGATAAAATTTAAATTAATTCAGGACAAACTATGATTTTAGCATAGTCTCTTTAGTAGTTATTATCAGACAATTATGCACGAGACTCCTTTTTCTATAAACACTCAGCTTTACTTTTTGGTAGGACTGACATAAATGGACATTTCAAGTTACACCTAAAGGACCATTTTCTTTCTCTTTTAAATGTCCAGGCATAACTGCACTTTTCTTCCACCCATATATTCATAGTTTTGTCTTTGATTATACTTCCCTGCTGGGCATTCAACACCCAGTAGGTGACTCCTACTTTGGCCAAAAATTAACTCTTTCCTTCCTAAAAGTCTGCTAAGACTTTTCATGGGCTACTTTTAAGAACTTGTGAGAAGTTTCTTGGTGCCTTCACCTCTTGCTGTGCTATCTGCCAGGAAGGGTCAGAGTCTTGCTAACTACAGGTAGCTTCCCTTGGAAGCATTAGGAACATTTCCTTCTCCAATGACCCTTCTCTTTGCAGAATGTATACTGATTGGACTCCTGATCCATACAGTCCCTACAGTCCTCCTATCAGAAGGTCAAATGATTCATTGGAAGGCCAAAATATTAGCTATTTTTTTCAAAATCATTACCTCTCTCTTTGGGGGGGGCTGGCGGGGGTGTACCGGGGATTGAACTCAGAGGCACTCGACTACCCAGCTATATCCTCACTGAGCCCTATTTTGTGTTTTATTTAGAGACAGGGTCTCGATGAGTTGTTTAGTGGTTTGCTTTTGCTGAGGCTGGCTTTGAACTCACAATCCTCTTGCCTCAGCCTCCTGAGCCGCTGGGATTACAGGTGTGTACCACTGTGCCTGTCCCCAGAGTCACTACCTCAATGAGTTCCATGTTCAGGTATTAGAAGAAGGGATGTCACTAGAGGTCCTAGTTCCAGAAAGGAAAACCTCAATGTAAGACAATTGAGGTCAATGTCATGTGTGATAGAAGAGAATTTCAGCATGCACTGTTAAAGACAGATTTATTTAGGAAAGCAAATATACATTCAAGGGAGAATGAGGGCCATCTCCACAGGAAGAGAGAGCCTATTATCCATATTTCTTCCCTGTGCACTTCATGTAAAAAATTATTTGAAGCTGGGTGTGGTGCACACCTGTATTCCTAGCTATTCAGGATGCTGATGAAAGAGGACCACAAGTTCAAGGCCAACCTGTGCAACAAGTCTCAAAATAAAATTGACACAAAAGGACTAAAACAAAAGGAGCTCAGTGGTAGAGCACTGGCTTGAGATTCAATCCCTAGTACCACAAAAACAAACAAACAAAAAAGAGGGGATGGGATTGGGTCCAGAGCATTAAAGGTAGTTGTGGATGCTTTTATGATAGCAGTGACCATAAACTAGACTAATGCCTGAAAGAGAACAGCAAGTAACAAATTCTGTTGTAACTAATTTGAATGAAATGTTAATTCTCTTTTTCTTTTTAAAGAGAGAGTGAGAGACAGAGAGAATTTTTTAATATTTATTTTTTATTTTTTTTTTTTTAGTTTTCAGCAGGCACAACATCTTTGTTTGTATGTGGTGCAGAGGATCGAACCCGGGCCGCACGCAGGCCAGGCGAGTGCGCTACTGCTTGAGCCACCCCCAGCCCTTTAATTCTCAACTTAATGATTTATTTACAGCTGCCTGCTACATTCATTAAGGATTATTATTTTTTAGCTTGTCAAAGGGAAAATTGTATTTGTGTTTATGTTAGTCACCAAGTTCATTACTATTAATACTCTTCTGATGTACTAGTATCTCCTCAGGAGGGTTGGTAATTAAGAAACCAAAAGGAGAAGGCAAGTTTTTCAGATATTCTAAATCTATTCCTATGAATCACCTCAGTTCTAGATTTACATATCCTAGGACTTAGTACTCCTAACTTTCTACAGTTAAACCAAACTCAATCTAAACTTAATTCACTGGAAAGTATAGAACAGACTTTAGAATCACTGTTTTTTTTTATTTATTAGCTGGATAAGTTTTTGTTCTCTCTCTCTCTCTCTCTCTCTCTCTCTCTCTCTCTCTCTCTCTCTCTCTCTGGCACAAGGGACTGAACCCAGGGGCACTCTACCACTGAGCCACATCTCCAGCCTTTTTTTTTTTTTTTTTTTGAGAAAGGATCTCACTAATTTGCTTAAGGCCTCTCTAGTTGCTGAGGCTGGCTTTGATTCTTGATCCTCCTGCCTCAACCTCCTGAGCTGCTGGAATTTCAGGAGTGTACCACTACATCCAGCTGAATAAGTTATTTAATGTCCCCGAGCCCCTCTTTCTTCATCAATAAAATACCCACCTTGTATTGGGCTCAGTGGCACATACCTGAAATCCCAGTGGCTCAGGAGATTGAGGCAGGAGGATCAAGAGTTCAAAGTTAGCCTCAGCAATTTAGCAATTTTTTTTACTGGAATATATCCATGCAATTTAGTGAAACTCTGTCTCAAAATAAAATAAAAGAAATTAGCTGAGGATGTGGCTCAGTGGTCAAGCACCCCTAGATTCAATCCCCAGTACCCCCCCAAAAAAAAAAATTCTTCTGCTGGGCACAGTAGCGCATGCCTGGAATCTCAGAGACTTTGGAGGCTGAAACAAGAGGATTGCAAGTTTGAGACCATCATGGCAACTTAGCAAGATCCTGTCTCAAAATAAAATAAAAAGAGTTGGGGATGTAGCTCAGTGACAAAGCACCCCTGGGTTTAATCCCCCGTTCTGGGGTGAGGGGATCTGTCTTACCAAGTAATTTATTATTTTCAACAGCTATTCATCAAGTGTCCACTGTAGGCCAGCAACATTCTAGATGCTTAGCTTTCATTGTCCACCCCTCCAACCTATAGGAAATATGTCCCTGTAGTTTCCCATAAGGTGTAGTATATAAAGCCTCTATCACAGGGATTGTTATATCTCGGACAATGGTTAGCACACATAGCCCTTGGGCCAAATCCAGTCTGATGCCTGTTTTTTGTTTGTTCGTTTTTTGTGTACTAGGAATTGAACCCAGGAGCACTTTACTACTGAGCTATACCCCAGCACACACACACACACACACCCCTTTTTAAAAAATTATTTTTAGGGCTGGGGATGTGGCTCAAGCGGTAGCGCGCTCGCCTGGCATGTGTGCGGCCCGGGTTCGATCCTCAGCACCACATACAAACGAAGATGTTGTGTCTGCTGAAAACTAAAAAAAACAAATATTAAAGAATTCTCTCTCTCTAAAAAAAAAAAAAAAAAAAAAAAAAGATTAAAAAAAACCAAAAAAACAGATTAGCTAATTGACAAAAATATTTAAAAAAAAAATTATTTTTAAATTTTGAGACTGGGTCTCACTAAGTTGCTGAGACTGGCCTCAAACTTGCAATCCTCCTGCCTGAACCTCCCCAGTCACTGGGACTGCAGGTGTGGGCCATCAAGACTGGCCCTGATACCTGTTTTTATAAGTATTTTTACTGGAATGTATCCATGCTTATTTGTTCAATATTGTCTGTGGCTGCTTTTGCACTATAATGGCAAAATTGAAGAGCTATGACAGAAACCATGTGGTCCATAAAGACAAAAGTATTTATTATCTGATCCTTTACAGAAAATGTTTGTCAATGTCTGTACTGGAGGAGATCAACAAAAGTTAGTTTGATTTACTTTTCCATCTAGTCAGACAGCCAGAAAGAGCAGACAAGCAGGGGTGGAGAATGAGTCATAAAAGATTGCAGCCCCAAGGAAGCAAAGTTTTTACAAAAGAGAGAGAGAGAGAGAGAGAGAGAGAGAGAGAGAGAGAGAGAGAGAGAGAGAGAGAGAGAGAAAGAAGAAAAGGAAAGGAAAGGGAAAGGGAAAGAACAATCGAAATGGAATTGAATAGAGACCGTCCTCTGTGACTTACAGATGCATGGGATACTGCAGAGTGAGCAGCTTCCCTTACAAGAGAATGGTAAACAAAGATCACATGGGAGTATAGTTCAGTGGCAGAATGCTTGCTTAGCATGCATAGGACCCTGGGTTCCATCCACAGAACTGCCCAAAATAAAGGGGAAAAGAAAGAAAGAAAGAAAGAAAAAAGGTAGAATTCAGGGGAGAGTCAAGTGGAAAGTGCCCAGTAAATAGGTTTAAAATATAAAAGAAGCCAGACTCAGTGGTGCACACACCTATAATCCCAGTAACCCCAGAGGCTTAGGCAGGGGGGAATCTCAAATTTAAAGTTAGCCTCAGCAATTTAGCAAAACCCTGTCTTGAAATAAAAATAAATACATAAGTTTAAAAATTTTTAAAAGACCTATGGGGTATAGCTTGGTGGTAAAGAACCTTTAGTTAAATACCCAGTACTGAAAAAAATTATTTATTTATTTATTTATTTATTTATTTATTTATTTATTTTAAGTCAGGGTCTCACTAAGTTGTTGAGGCTGGAGAATTACAAATTCCAGCCTGGGATGTAGCTAAGTGATAAAGTGTTTGCTTGCCTAGCATGCATAAGGCCTGTGTTCAATTCCCAGTACCACAAAAAACAAACAAGCAAAGAGGTCCTTTGTAAGTTTCAGTCCAGCCTCAGTAAAAAGATCTCTTTTAATATTTGTGTGAATATCAATATGCATAGACATATGTGCAGAAAGAAATCTGCAAAGTGTGTTGAGGTCATAGATAATTCATTTTCTTCAATTTGCTTAACTATTTCCAAAGAACACATTTTATACTCACTGAATAAAAACTAAAAAAAAAAAAAGATTTGAATTAAAAGTAGGTTTGATATAAGTTAAAAAAAAAATATATATATATATATATATATATGATTTTCTATCAGAAGTAGACTGAAAGAAACAAAAGCAAACACAGACAGCTGAATTTCTATTGATGAGAAAGGTTTGCTTCTTTTGCTATTCTTTTTAAGTAAAGAATAGCAAAAGACTCCCTGCAGATACAGGGCTTACTCTGTCAACATAAGGATGTGTTTTTGTAATTATCATTTCTTTATTCTTATGCCAAGTGGAAAGAGAACAGAGCAGGCAGAAGAAACTGATAAGGACTTTTAGCTGATGGGGTAAGGGTGGGGCTAAGAAAAGGAAACCTTAATTCATTCTTGAAGTCATTTTGTGTTCCAAGAGAATACTCTGGACTTAATTAAGATGAGGAAAAATTTTATTGAGCTCATGTTACCAGAGCAATTTTGAGACTACATTGGTCTGAAGTGTGGTTATCTTCTTGGCAGGAGAACTCTTATAAAAATTATATCCGGGGTCAATTAGAAAGAGGCTTTCCTATTCTGATTATGCATAAATCCAAGATAGATTTGTTTTGAAATATGTGAAAGTATCATGATTGCTATTGTGTGTTTTTAGTAACACTGTCCTGATATAAGCGTGATGTAAACATGGTGTTTATATCATAAGGTGACAGCATTATAGGTACTTTCATATTAGAGTTATCTCTTTCTTTCTCTCTTTTTTTAAATTGCAAGATTTACTTGAGATTGGACCTGGGGTGCTCAACTACTAAGCTATACCTCCAGCCTTTTTTGAAATTTTATTTTGAGACAAGGTTTTACTAAGTTGCCAACACTAGCCTGAATTGTGAGATCCTCCTGCCTCAGCCTCCAGAGTAGCTGGGATTTACATTTTTGTATTGGAGGAAGAAGATACAAATGTTTTAAGCTACCTTCTGGCCAACCATTTTTATTCCCAGAGTTCAGTTATTGGGACCATGTAGCTCTTACTCAAACATAATTTATAGTTTTAAAATCCAAAGGAATTAATAATCATCAGAATGTTGAATTTGAAACCTAGAGCTACATCCAAAACCAAACCATCAAAACTATTAAGCACATGATAAATGAGCAAGTAGCTTTTGCAAGGTTGGACTATTTTTGTTAGATTTTAGCAATGACTTGTTATAGTAAACAAATGATAATTCTATGATAAACCTTTAAGTGATGACTTTCTCCCAGAGAATTAGTCACATAATCCTGTTGGCGGGTAGTACAGCACTTGCCTAGCATGCTCAAGGTCCTGGGTTTAATCCTGAGTACAATCAATCAATCAATCAATAAAAATAAAAATAAATAAATACAATAAAGGTATTTTTTAAAAAAATCCCAATGAGATAATGAAAGACATGAAATCTTCTACCATAGTCCTCACAACTGAAAATTATTTCTCATTAATTCCTCTTGAATATAATAATTTAAACAAATATAAGATATACTAATTTATTTGCTTAACATTGTTTGTTAAATACCTACATTAGCTGATTTAATCCATCCCATACCATGTGGCCAGGTATCATGGCTGGCAGCCAAATGAGGGATGAAGTGACCTCATCTCCCATCCAGCCTCGCCAGATCCACTCACGTAGATGCACCTTTACATTTTTTGTCCTCTTTAAGAAAATTATACACAAGCTTTACTATGTGACATCAGTCTTCCTGCTTTCCCTTTGTAGTCTGAATTTAGTTTATTTGGTTCCTCATATTTTAGAACCTACCTTTGGCATATTTTTCTACTTTTGTTGCATCCAGAGCTTGTATCTAAAAATTCCTGAACTTGACACTACCAAGCTCCACCCACACACCTCTTGAACTGAGAGATTACTGCTCAAATCCTAAAGATTTTAAAACCTCAGGGGAAGCTGGGCCCAGTGGCACACACCTGTGATCCCGGCAGCTTGGAAGGCTGAGGTAGGAGGATGGCAAGTTCAAATCCAGCCTCAGCAACTTAGCAAGGCCCTAATCAACTTTGGGAGACCCTGTCTCAAAATAAAAAATAAAAAGAGCTGGGGATGTATCTATGTGGCAAAAAGTCTCTGGGTTCTATCCTCAAAAACAGTACCAAAACAACAACAACAAAAAACAATCAAACAAAAAACAGACTAAGACTATGAGGGACATATCATTCCACTAGAAAATCATCTGTCTTAGTTTCTAGATACAATTACTTCTTAGGTGAAGGGTCCACACTATAACCCTCAATTTGTTCATCCAAAAGACATTGTGCAAGAGTTATCTGTTTGTACAGGCCTTTCCCCCAAGGGGACAAGAAGAACCTGTTAGACTGGTTGCCTTAGCTGAATGAAGAAAAGATATTCATGATATACACACTGGAGACCTGTCTTTCATTTAGTGCTCATCCTTTCATTTGTTCACCAGATATAGTCACACTTACCTGCACAGTTTTGTCTGGTTCACAGACAGTTTTGGAGGAGGAACTAAGGTTTCCCTGTACCTTGGCTCTGTTCTGGTTTTGTCTGACTGTTCACCTTTCCTGATGTCACCTTCCATCAGTCCAGGTATATACTTACCTATGGACATGCAAATGCTCACAACACCAGGCATAAGCTTACCTAGCATGAATTTCAACACTTATAAAATCTTATTGTCTTTAAAAAATTATTGTTAGTATGTGAGTTTGATGCCAATTTATTTGAATTATAATGTTAAATTATTAATACGTATGCAATGAGCCTGAGCTACTTAATTTCTTTTGTTCTTTTCCTTCTCTGGTACTGGGGATTGAACCCAGGGGTGCTTTGCCACTAAACTACATCCCCAGGCCTCTTTATTTTTATTTTTATTATTTTTTAATATTTATTTTTTAGTTGTAGTTGGACACAATACCTTTATTTCCTTTACTTATTTTTATGTGGTGCTGAGAATCAAACCCAGGGCCTTGCACATGCTAGGTGAGCTCTCTATCGCTGAGCCACAACCTTAGCCTCAGGCCCCTTTATTTTTATTTTGGTTTTTTGGTACTGGGGATTTAACTCAAGAGTGCTCCACCACTGAGCTACCCCCCCAAGGCCTTGTCATTTTGAGACAGGATCTCACTAAATTGGAGGCTAACCTGGAAAATTTAGTGAGATCCTATCTTAACCTCCCAAGTAACTGGGATTACAGATGTATACAGGTGTGTGCCACCATAACCTGTTCAACTACTTAATTTCTGAGTGTCTAGGAGTATCAAAATTATGCTGTCTTCTGGGAAATACAAATGTTTGGCTTGATGTAATTTGAAAAGACCTTAATTCCAAACAAATTAGGGGGCTCATATATTTGCATCTTAAAGGAACTCAAAGTAACTATTAAAACATACCTGTAAACTGGCAGGTGGTGCATGCCTATAATCATAACAACTCAAGTTTAAGGCAGGAGTATCATGAATTCCAGGTCAGCTTTAGCAATTTGGCAAGACCATCTCAATTTACCAGTGAGCTATGTTCTCAGCCCTTTTTATTTTTTATTTTTAGACAGAATCTTGTTAAATTGCTTAGGGACTCACTAATTCCTGAGGCCAACCTTGAATTTGCAATCCTCCTGTCTCAGCCTCTAGAGCCCCGCTGGGATTATAGGCATGAGCCACTGAGCCCAGCAGAAAAAAAAAAATTTTTTTTAAAGGGGTGAGGCTAGGGATATAGCTCAGTGACAGACAACTTGCCTGGTATATGCCAAACTCTGGGCTCAACCCCCAATACCACCAAAACAAATAAATAAACAAAAAAAGGGCCGGGGCCAAGCACTTTGGAGCAAGCCTCTAATCCCAGCAGCTCAGGAGGCTGAGACAGGAGGATTGAGAGTTCAAAGCCAGCTTCAGCAAAAGCGATATGCTAAGCAACTCAGCGAGACCCTGTCTCTAAATAAAATACAAAATAGGATAGGGCTGGGGATGGTGCTCAGTGGTCAAGTGCCCGTTGGTTCAATCCCCAGTATCAAAAAAAAAAAAAAAAAGCTGGGATGTAACTCATTGGTAGAATTTCTCTGGATTCAATACCCAATACCATGAATAAATAAATAAGGACTGGAAATGAAGCTCAGTGGTAAAGTACTTGCCTAATGTGTATGAGGCTGTGGGTTCCAATCCCCAGCATCATTTTTTTTTAAAGTGTTCATGTGGGCTGGGGCTGTAACTCAGCAGAGCGCTTGCCTAGCATGCATGAGGCATTGCGTTCCATTCTCAGCACCACATAAAAATAAACAAATAAAATAAAGGCATTCTGTCCATCTACAACTACAATTTTTTTTAAAGCGTTCTTTGGGGCTGGGGATGTGGCTCAGTGGCAGAGTACTTGCCTAGCATGTGTGAGGCACTGGGTTTGATCCTCAGTACCACATAAAAATAAAATAAAGGTTATTGTGTCCACCTACAACTAAAACAAATATTTAAAAAATGGTCCACATGTGTATGTATTCCTAAGTGTTTACAGTAATTATCAGAACATTGTTGAATTATCACATATTATTACTTTCTTTACATTTTCACTATTTTCAAGATTTCCTGCCATGAGCAAATATACCTGTATTATCAGAAAAAATGGTATGAAATTTTCTTTCCTTTCTTCCTTCCTTCCTTCCTTCCTTCCTTCCTTCCTTCCTTCCTTCTTTCTTTCTTTCTTTCATTCCAAGGATTGAACTCAGGGGTACATAACCACTGAGCCACATCCTCAGCCCTATTTATATTTTATTTTGAGACACAGTCTTGCTAACTTAACTGTTCAGGACTTTACTAAGTTGATGTGGCTGACTTTGAACTTGTGATTCTACTGTCTCCGCCTCCTGTACCTCTAAGATTACAGGTGTGTGCACCACCACCAGCTATGAAATTTTCTACTGACCAAGAATGGGTTAAGGGCTGTGGATATAGCTCAGTTGGTAGAGTGCTTGCCTTGCATGCACAAGGCCCTAGGTTCAATCCCCAGCAACACATACATACACACACACACACACACACACACACACAAATGTGTATATATATATATGTATATATATATATATATTTTTTTTAAAACCCTACTTACCAGGTAGCATGTGCTTGAATACATATTTCTCAGAACTTTAATGTCAAAAATGCCAAGTAGCTAAAGCCAAAATCCTTCAGAAATAGGTGTATGAACCTAAAAGAAGGTAGAAGGTTTTATCTTATTTTGTTTTCTTCAGTCCTGGGGATTGAATCCAGGGCCATTTACCACTGAGGTATATCCTGGGTCCTCTTTATTTTTTTATTTGAGACAAGGTCTTGCTGAAGGACCTAGGCTGGCCTGGAATTTGCAATTCTTCCACCTTAGCATCTGGAATAGCTGGGATTTCAGGCCTGTACCACTGCACCCAGCTAGAAGGATTTCCTTATAGCTAATGTTGCTATTTAAGTAGAATTTCTAAAAATATTTTAGAAACTAAAATATAAAATGACAAATATTATGGCAAAGTCTACCCATGTTATAATAAAAGTTTAAACTGTTGATATTCAATTTAAACTGGGCATGGTGGCACGCACTTGTACTCCCAGCTACTCCAGAAGCTGAGGCGAGAGCATCCTAAATTTGAGGCCAAGTTCAGCAATCAGGTGAAACCCTGTCTCAAAATATTAAAAGAGTGGGGGATATAACTGTGTGGTAGAGAGCACTGAGTTTAATTCCCAGTAGCCGGTGAAAAACCAGCCTCTACCTCAGAGCAAAGCCTGTCCAAGGAAGGGGGCATGACCCTTGTCCTTGGAAAGACCTACAGAGCACTCCTAGGCATATACCCACTCTGCTGAGTTGTTTATCTACAAATAACTGGAGAGATCTGCTGCACCAGGTGTCCATGACTCAGTCTGGCTAGGTGAGGACCCATAGTGACCCCTTAGCAACCACCAATCAGCAGGAGACAGGGAAAATACCTGGGATGCCAGATGACCCTCTCAGTAGTTTATGGGGGTTGATAACATGTTGAGAAACCATGTAGTTCGGCACGTACACCCCTCGTGACTTAAAACCAATCAGTTCAAACGAATCCCCCTCTTGTACTAACAATCACTCCTACCCAACTTGTTCCCACCAGTGAATGTGCTAATCATGTTTTAGAGTTGTTTTATGATTTTCCCGCGGTGTGTGATGATTTGCTAAGAGATGCTATGATGTATGTGAAGTCCCTGCCTTCCCAAAGAGTGTATAAAACTGCTGTAAACCCTGGACTTGGGGCCTCTCAGCTTCACCAGCTGCTGTGTGCACTCGGAGGACTGAGCTAGCTCTTTGCTGCTTACATTGATCTTGGTCTCTGGTGGTCTTTTGGGGGTCCCAAATTCGAGCATAACACAGGATAAAAAGAAAAGGAAAGGGAAGGAGAGAAAGAAAGAAAATCTAAAGCTCTGTGGTTGGATTTTTTACTTTTTTTTTTTTTGTACCAGGGATTGAACCCAGAGGCACTGAGCCACATTCCCAGTCTTTTTAAAATTATCATTATTTTTTTTTTAAAGAGAGAGTGAGAGAGAGAGAGAGAGAGAGAGAGAGAGAGAGAGAGAATTTTTTTTAATATTTATTTTTTAGTTCTCGGCGGACACAACATCTTTGTTGGTATGTGGTGCTGAGGATCGAACCCGGGCCGCACGCATGCCAGGCGAGCGCGCTACCGCTGAGCCACATCCTCAGCCCAAAATTATCATTATTTTTAAATCATTTTTATTTTAGCAAGACAGGCCTTGCTAAATTTCTGATGCTGGCTTTGAACTTGGAATCATCCTGCCTCAGCTTCCCAAGCCACTGGGATTACAGGTATGCACCATGGCACCTGGCTCCTTTTTATTTAATTTTGAGACAGGGTCTTGATACATTCTCCAGGTTGGCCTTGACTTTGCTATCCTCCTGCCTCAATCTCCCATATAGTTGGGATTATAGGCCTGCGCCATTACACTTGGCAAACAGTTGGTTCTGTCGGGTTTGAAGACAGCAGAAATGAAAAATACAAGTCTGACTTGTTACCAGACTTGTTACTGACAGCTTGGTCTTTGTCCCTGAGGCCAATCCAATAATGAGGACACAGTTTTGAGAAAAAGGAAATAGAAGTTTTTATTGCTTTAGTAGCAAAGGAGAAGCATAGGGGATTCCTGTTCCAGAGGCTGTGGTTCTTCCCACCCGGGAGGAACAGGAGTTTTTTATAGAGGTGATTCAAAGACTACATTCCACAAGTTCCTAGTGAGAGTTGTAATTCACTTGTTAACTTGGGAGAAGTCATTTCTGGGATCTTCTGGTGTCATCCTCAAGTATGAATTACCTTATTCTTGTGGTGGGTGTGTGCTCAAGGACAGATAACTGCCTAGGTTGGGGAAGAAAGGCAATTCTGTTTCCCCTGAGATTAAACAGGGGAAGAGATTGTCGAAGGGAGGAGGAGAGGAAGAGAAAGAAACATGTTCCTTTTAAAAACAAGTCACAGTGGCAGAGTAGCAATAGGTCTATTCAAAGCATAAAGTAGACCACTGTTAAGTGGGTATAGGAAGACAGAAAAATACTAAAATAACTGATTAGGGCTGGGGATGTGGCTCAAGCGGTAGCGCGCTCGCCTGGCATGTGTGAGGCCCGGTTCGATCCTCAGCACCACATACCAACAAAGATGTTGTGTCCTGCCGAGAACTAAAAAATAAATATTAAAAAAAAAGAAAAAAAAATAAAATAACTGATTAGCTAAGATTAATTTATTTCAAGTTCCCTCTTCTGTGTATGAGGATTAAGGCAGAGAGAATTTAATTATCACACAGAGTGAAAGTGGTCTGCTTAGGAAATTCGGCTGTTAATTCTCCTGATTTCTCTGAAGGTCAGATAAAAACAGTAGTTTCAGTTTGGTGACTAGAAATTTCAGTATGATTGATTACTTTTGTGCATGTTTGCAGGAAGAGGTACTGGGGATTAGACCCAGGAATATTTATTTATTTATTTATTTAGTTAGTTAGTTATTGGTACAAGGGATAGAACCCAGGGGCAGTTAACCACTGAGCCACATCCCTATCTCTTTTTAATATTTTATTTAGAGATAGGGTCTCACTAAATTTCTTAGGGCCTCACCAAATTGCTGAAGCTAGCTTTGAACTCATGATTCTCCTGCCTCAGCCTGTAGAGTTGCTGGGATCATAGGCATGCTTCACCATACCCAGCAATTTATTTTTATTTTTATTTTTTTATTTTTTAGTTGCAGATGGACAGAGTGAAAGGATAAAGTTTCTAAGCTGGAAAGCTTGAATGTAAAAGATTAGGTATTATTAAGTTCCTCTGTTACACCCAGAATCTGAAATTCCTGAGATTGTTAAAACAACGCCCTACTGGCCATTTAGCCTAGGGCCCTGTGCAGTTTGTCACAGGGCTCGAACCAATCAGTTTGAATGTGTAACCCGCTTAGGAATGACCAATCATATCGCCCGACCTGTTCCCGCCATTGAATGTGCCAATCACGTCTCAGAGTTGTTGTTCAATTTTCCCACGCCTCATGATGATTTGTTCTGATGTATGCAAAGCCCACCGCCCTCTCCAAAAAGTGTACTTAAGCTCTGCTTGACCTTTGCTCTGGGCTCCGGGCTGCTCTCCCTTCTTGAGTGAGCACGGAGCCCCAGCGCGCTGGAATGGATCCCCAATAAATCCCCCTTTGCCAATTGCATGGAGTAAGTCTCTTGTGTGGTCTCTCCCTCCGATGCTCTGCCGGACCCCTCTTACAAGAGTACCTTTATTTTATTTATTTGTTTATTTTTTTAATGTGGTGCCGAGGATCAAATCCAGTGCCTCACACATGTGGGACACATGCTGTACCACTGAGCCCCAGCCCCAGCCCCAGCCCCTAGCTCTTTATTTTTTAAGACAGGATTTCACTAAATTGATTTAAGCCTAATTAAATTGCTGGGGCTGTCCTAGAACTTCAATTCTCCTGACTCAGCTTCAGAGTTGCTGGGATTACAGGCTGGTTTTATTTTTTGTTTTGAGACAGTGTCTTGATAAATTGTCTAGGGTCCTTGAATTTACAATTCTGCCTCCAATTTCCCAAACAGCTGGGATTATAGGCCTGTGCCTCCATGCCCAGTTTCATTGTTCTTTTCAGTGTCTGGCAAATTGATTCTTGATTTCATAAAAATTCAGAGATTAAGTTTGGGTAGGTTCCTCCAAGGGTAACTAATGTCTATCCCATTTCCAATCACTTAGTTGCCCATTCATTTACTCGAGTATTTCTTGAGTCATTTGCTAGGTTTATGCTAAATTTGTGCTAGTGATATGGAGGGGAACAAACCATAGATGATTTCTGTCCTAAAGAAAGTTACACTGTATTATGTGATGGTATACCACCTTACCAATTACATATATATTTAAAAGCTATCATTAACACACTATAAAATTTGTCCTTTAGCTGAGCACATTGGTTCATGCCTGTAATCCCAGCAACTGGGAGCCTGAGGCAGAAGAATTGCAAATTCAAGACTAAACTGAGCAATTTATTGAGGCCCCAAGAACTTAATGAGACCCTGTCTTAAAATTTAAAAAAAATAAGATGGGTGGGGTAACACATGCCTGTATTTCCATTGATTCAGGAGGCAGGAAGATTTCAAGTTCAAAGCCTGCCTCAGCAATTTAGCAAGACCCAAGCAAGTGAGATACCATCTAGAAATAAAATATAAAATAGGCTGGGGATGTGGTTCAGTGGATGATAAGCACCCCTGGGTTCAATCCATGGCGAAAGGAAGGAAGGAAGGAAAGAAGCCAGCCTATAGCTCAGTATATACCACCACTAAGCTCAATTCCCTGTACCAAAAAGAAAAACGGGGCTGGGGATGTGGCTCAAGAGGTAGCGCGCTCGCCTGGCATGCGTGCGGCCCGGGTTCGATCCTCAGCACCACATACAAACAAAGATATTGTGTCTGCCAAAAAATAAAACTAAAAAATAAATATTTTAAAAAAATTCTCTCTCTCTAAAAAAAAAAATTCTTGAAAAAGAAAGAAAATACCCTTTAAATTATCAATTATACCATCATTGATTTTTTTTGAGGTGCCATGGATCACAAATTCAGGGTCTCATATATGCTAGGCAAGCCTATACCCACTAAGCTACATCCCCAACTTCCAACTACCTATTGAGTGTTGATTACCTGTAAGGCACTGTGTTGGATAAGTGAAATAATTATGGATTTAACCCTCATGTGCCTTGCAGGTAAGATTTATAAGATAGTAAGAATGTTGGAATTCAGCTTCTTTATTTCCACTGTCTAATCTCATTATTTTTACCTATCACATACCAGTTTTAAATAGAATTAATCTATACTTAACATTGACCCTTCCCAGAACTGAAGATTAAATTTTTTGAATCCAAGGCCTTGTGCATGCTAGGCAAGTGCCTCCATCACTGAGTTATGTACAAGCTGAATTTTTTATTTGTCTTCTTCTTCTTCTCCTTCTTCTCCTTCTCCTTCTTCTGTTTTGGTTTTGTTTTAATCACTTTTAGTGTAAAGTGATTTTTAACCTTTATTCTCTTCCTTATTACAATGAATAGAATTAATAATTTAGTGACTTTGGTGCTCAGGTATTTTCCCTGTCACAAAGTACAGCCCAGCAAGGTTGATATCTTTCTAAAGCAAGAGTTCCAATTTCACCCAAACTTTAATGCACAGATAAACTCTAGGGATCTTGTTAAAATGTACATTGCCATTCTTTAGATGCAGATTGGAACCTGAGATTCTGCATCTCTAGAAAACCTGCAGTACTGCCAAGACCGATGGTCTGGGGGCTCACTTTGAGTACCAAGACATTTAGCTCCCTCAGGGGGGTGTGTGTGTGGTTGTGAAGGCCTTTCTTGGTTCTTGTTCCTCAGTCCATGTAACCTTTCCTTACTTTTGGCAACACTTTGGCCAGCACAATCTCTACTCCACTCCATCCCCAGTTCTTCAACACGTTTCTCCAGTAGACGGAGAACATTACCCTGCTCTACAGCTCCTGGCCAGGGCTGCTTCTCTTCTCAAAAAGTACCTGTGCTGCTTCTCCTGGAGTTCTCTTTCCCCACTCCACACACTCGGTGGACAGTAATACTGCTGCCTTAGATCCCTCTTCGTTGGATGCTAGGTAACCAGATCCTTTGTTTGTATTTATGGCCCATTAACTACCTTTATCTAAGAGATAAGAAAGGTCAATGAAACCAGCTGCCCTTTGTTCAGATCTTTTCACTTTGATTTAAGCCTGACCCTACTCTTTCATTTGCATCCAAAGTTTGTTGTTTATTTTGTAGGTTTGGGAAAGGTGGTTATAGCTTCAGGCTTATTTTGATCTTTGTTCCAATTCCTTAAACTCTGGGGTGAGGAGTAAACATCTCAGAAACCAGTAATTACTGGTCTTTATTTTAGCTGTCTCAAAGCCATAGAATTGTAAACTTTGACAGTAGGAAGAAGCTTTCAAGAAGTTTTACTTCTATGGAATTTCTGGATCTTGCCAAAGGCTGAGTAATTGGGGCCAGGATGGAATGCTGAGTCCCCTGTACCTTGTTATTTTTTGCACTGCTGGGGATTGAACCCAGGGCCTTATGTAAGTGCTCTACCACTGAACTACATCCCTCGACCTTAGTTTTTATTTTGAGACAGGGGCTTGCTAAATTGCTAACAACCTCCTGAGAACCTGGGAGTATAGTTGTGTGTGTGCCACTAGCCTGACTCCTACATCTTTTAAACTGTGTTCCATAGAACAGTTAGGAGCTTTCAATTTGCTTGTGTTAAGTTTTTGTTTGGCAGATTGGAGAAAAAGGCTTCCTTCTCTCCTTGCCTCCTCCAAAGTAGCATCATTTATACTTTAAAATGCTTTCTTTAAGTGTTAAGACTTCTATTTTAGATTTTAAGAATGAGGATATAGCTCAGTTAAGAGCGCTTACCCAGCACATGCAAGACCCTAGATTCTATCCCCAGCACCATAAGGCGGGGAAAAATCCTCTCTACTTTTTATTTGAACAGGTTTTATATCTAAAACAATTAAAACCATTTAAACCTTTTTTTTTTTTTGGTACCAGGAATTAAACCCAGGATTGTTTAAATACCAAGACACATCCCCAGTCCTTTTTATTTATTTTTCATTTTGAGACAAGATCTGTCCAAAGTACTTAGGGACTTGCTATGTTGCTGAGGTTGGCCTGGAACTTGCAATCTTCCTGCCTCAGCCTCCTAAATTGGTGGAATTATAGGTGTGCACCACCATGGTGGTGCATGCCTGGTTGATGCTGACTCTTAAAACATTAGTTTGATTTATCAGGTGACTATTCCACTGGATATTAGAAGTGTTATAGGAGACATTCTATCTCATATCCCTATAATCTACTTGGTGGCTCAATCATTCCATGAAAACTTTAGAAATATCTCTCAAACCACTTCCTTAGATATTTGCCTTCTTTCATTTTTCCACTTATTTTGTGGTACGGGAAAATTTTTTATTTTTCAGTATATCCTTAGCCCCTTTTATTTTTTCTTTTGAGATAGGTCTCCTTATGTTGCCAAGGCTGGCTTCAAACTTGCTATCCTTCTGTCCCAGCCTCTGTGGTTGTTGGGATGACAAGTGTGCACTACCAAGCCACGTTGTTATTATTCATCTTCTTGCACCAGGTTTATAGCACTTGTCTGTCTGGTTTCTGTCTTTCTTCTCCAGGTATCTTCAATCTGTCACCAAAATTATCTCTTTTATCTGTCATAGTATACCTTTGTTGAAAAACATTGAGTAACTCCTACTGATTAGAGGATAGTATATGCACTCCTTCCTTTGCCAAGTAGGTCCTTCAACAACCTGAAGCTAGCATACCTTCCCTATATCAACTCCACCACCTTTCTTCTTTACTATAGTCTTTTTAAAAAAATATTTTTAGTTGTAGATGGACACAATACCTTTATTTTATTTGTTTATTTTTATGTGGTGCAGGGAATTAAACCCAGTGCCTTGCTCATACTAGATAAGCATGCTGCTGCTGAGCCCCAGCCTTAGCCCATTATTTTCTAAATTTTGAGACAAGGTCTCACTAAGTGACTGAGGCTGTCTTTGAACTTGTGATCTTCCTGCCTCAGCCTTCCAAGTTGCTAGGATTACAGGTGTTTGCCACCATGCCAGGCCCACAGTCTTAATTTTATTGCACTTTTACTTTTATTTCCTTCTTCCCCTTTTCTTGCATAATAATATCTGACATCCTCCAAGATCCAATTAAACCTGGCATGGTGGTATAGACCTGTAATCCTAGCTATCCCAGAGCCTGAGGCAGGAGAATTGCAAGTTTGTAGGCCAGCCTCAGCAATTTTGCCAGACCCCATCTCAAAACATTTTTAATGGTCTAGAGCTGCAGCTTGCCTAGTATGTGTGAGGCACTGGTTTGATCCTCAGCACCACATAAAAAATAAATTAATAAGCAAAGATATTGTGTGTCCCTCAACAACTAAAAAAAAAATTTTAAAGTGTTGGGGTGTAGGGCTGGGGTTGTGGCTCAGTAGCAGAACGCTTACCTCACACATGTAAGTCACTGAGTTCAATCCTCAACACCACATAAAAATAAATAAACAAAATAAATATATTATGTCCATGTGTAACTAAAAAAATTTTTTTAAATATTTTTAAAGGGCTGGGGATGTGGCTCAAGCAATAGCGCGCTTGCCTGGCATGCGTGCGGCCCGGGTTTGATCCTTAGTACCACATACAAAGATGTTGTGTCTACCAAAAACTAAAAAATAAATAAATAAATAAAATTCTCTCTCTCTCTCTCTCTCTCTCTCTCTCTCTCTCTCTCTCTCTCTCTCAAAAAAAAATTTAAAAAGTGATGGGGTGTAGCTCAATGGTAGTACACCCCTGGACTCTGGCAGCTGAGGTAGGAGCATCACTAATTTAAAGCTAGCCTCAGCAATTTAGCAAGGTTCTAAGCAACTCAGGGAGACCCTGTCTCAAAATAATACATACAAAGGGCTGGATATGTGGCTCAGTGCTTGAGAGCCCCTGGGTTCAATCCCCTGGTACCAAAAAAAGAAAAAAAGAAAAAAGAAAAGAATGAATGAATGAAACACAACGGTGAGTTAGAGGTTCCAAAGCCAGCCTACCAATACTTGGCAAACTCATAAATCATGATAAAACTTCTATTAGGCTGAGGGTATAGCTCAGTGGTAGAGGCCCTGGATTTGATTCCCAGCATCAAAACAAAACAAAACAAAAATGAAACAAAAATCCCCGAACACTTTTAAAAGCCTTGAAGTTTCATTCGCTTATTTATTTTTTTCCTCCTTAAAAAAATACCTTACAGCACATACCAAAACAGACAAACCGGATGTTAGTTGGAGTGCAGGAGTGGGAAACCCTGAACTTTGGCTTTAGTCTTCTTTCCTTCCCTCTCTTTCTTTAGAAGCCCCTAAAGCATCTCTTGAAAAACCACTTTGAAAGCCACGGAGAAAGTAAATCACTGCCCTGGGGCCCCTGGAAGTCCCTGAAATCTGACCGTTTTCTTCTTCTTTATCTCACATTCTGCAGCCTGGTGCCTGTTTGACAGGAGTGAGTTGGGTAAGGCAGATGGACAGCTCTAGAGCAACCGTAGATGGGTAGTAGGGGACAAAAAAGGGGCTTGGGGAGGTGTGGGGTTTGGGCCGGGGTGGGGATGGGGCGTGGAGCAACTTCCAAAGCAGGAAAAGATTTGTTTTTGGTACCAGGGATTGAACCCAGGGGCGCTTAACCACTGAGACATCCCCAGTGCTGTTTTGTATTTTTCTTGAGGGGTTGGGGATGGGTGGTGGGGGTAGGGGGTGGTTTTACCAGGGATTGAACTCTAGGGCACTGAACCGCTAAGCCACATCCCCAGCCCTTTTTTTTTTTTTTTCATTTTGTTTAGAGACAGGGTCTCCCTGAGTTGCTTAGAGCCTGGGAGTTTCCGACTCTGACTTTGAACTCTTCATCCTCTTGCTTTACCTGACTCTTTGGGATTACAGGCATGCGCCACCAATGCCCGCTTGTGTTTTATTTAGAGACAGGATCTTACTGAATTGCTTAGGGCCTAGCTAAATTGATGAGGCTGGCCTTGAACTTGCCATCCTCCTGCCTCAACCTCCCAAACTACTGGGATTGCACGCATGCGCCACATGCCTGTTTGGGTAGCCAGTTCTTATAGGTGCAGACGCACAGGCCAGTAATCCCCAGTGACTCAGGAGGCTGAGGCAGGAGCATCGCAAATTCTAGGCCAATTTGGTGAGGCCCTGTCTAAAAAAAAAAAAAAGGCTGAGGTTATAGCTCAGTGGTTAAGTTCCCCTGGTTTGAATACCTTGTCTTGTTAAAAAGAAAAGAAAGAAATTAGGTATTACCAGTTCAAAGCTGTGAATGGGGAGGGAGATTGAGACTGGAAGGTAGGATGAAGTCAAAGGCAGAACAGAATCATAATGTCAATTTTTTTGTCTTCCTGTGCTGGGGATCAAAGGCAGTGCCTTCTGCATTCTAAGCAAGTGCTCTACCACTGAGCTGCATGTAATGTAAATTTTTAAAAGTCAAATAGTTTAGCCAGGTGCAATGGCACACGCTTGTAATCCCAGCAGCTTGAGAGGCTGAGGCAGGAGGATCTCGAGTTCAAAACCAGGCTCTGCAATGGGGAGGCACTTAGCAACTCAGTGAGACCCTGTCTCTAAATAAAATACAAAATAGGGCTCAGGATGTGGCTCAGTGGTCAAGTGCCCCTGAGTTCAATCCCTAGTACACACCCCCCCCCAAAAAAAATCAAGTAGTTTTACTTTTTGATTGAAAACATTCTTTAGGTTGGCATGTATACATAGGGAGATAAGAAATCTAACCCTGTGCAGAGGAAATTCAAACTGGGGGAGGTAGTGAACTGTCCGTGAGTTTAAATGTTATTTGAAACAATAAAATGAAGAAGATTAAAGAGTCATGTTCCTTTGATGTCAGATGAAATCATCTCTATGAAAATACTTCAGTCAAAGTTCAAGAACTGGTTATCTTTATAGAAGTATTGCTCTCCTCTTTGAAAAGCCATCACCACAGCTCCACAATGATTGGGGTAATTTTTGTTCTCTATGGGAAAAGTTACTTTTTTAGCCGAGTTGACTGTGAAACAAAACTTGGCTTATTGTTGGATTTTTTTTATGTGTGTGAGGTACCAGGGATTGAACCCAGGGGTCCTCAACCACTGAGCTACATCCCCTGTCCTTTTTTAGGAGAGCAGAATACCAGATACTGGGGATTGAACTCAGAGGTACCCAACCACTGAGCCACATCCCCAGCCCTATTTTGTATTTTATTTAGATACAGGATCTCACTGAGTTGCTTAGGGCCTTCTTAAATTACTAAGGCTGGCTTTGAACTAAAGATCCTTCTGCCTCAGCCTCCTGAGCCACTGGGTTTACAGGCATGTGCCATTGCATCTGGCTCATCCCCAGTCCTTTTATTTCTAATTTTGAGATGGGGTCTTGCTAAATTCCTGAGGCTGGCCTCTAAATTATGGTCCTTCTGTCTCAGCCTTCAGAATTGTGGGGATTACACCTTGCCCAGCAGCTAAATAATCTCCTCAAAAAAAAAAAAAAAAAAAACCCAAACAAACAAAAACCCTTTTGTTCCACCTCTTCCCTCCATCTATATCATTGTTTTCTGACCACAAAGACCAAGATGCATACCTTTTACCACCGTCTAACCATAGAGAAGTTTTGAAACAAAACAGAAAAATCTTTTTTCTTCTACCCTTCTGGTTCTCTAGCTGGCCCTGGATATTAAATGAACAAAAGATAGATAAACAAGAAAAAACAGAACATCACACACAGAGAAAAAACTCAATGATGAATGACTCACAGGGCTGGTCAAAACTAGGGACTTTACTGGGCACAGTGGTGCAGGCCTATAATCCCAGCTACTCAGAGGCTAAGGCAGGAGGATTTCAAATTTGAAGTCAAGCTTGGCAAATAAGTGAGACCCTGTCTAAATAAATGAATAGAAAAATAAAACTAAAGTCTTATAGCCTGTTGCAGTGGTACATACCTATAGTCTTAGTGACTGTGGCAGCTAAGGCAAGAGGATTGCAAATTTTAGACCAACCTGTGCAATTTATCATGACCCTGTGTCAAAAAATGAAAAGCATTAGGGATGTCACTTAGTGGTAAAGTGCCCCTGGTACAAAACAGAAACAAAAACAAAAAAAACTAGGGGCTTATTTAGCTTTTTTTTAATATTTATTTTTTAGTTTTTTAGGTGGACACAATATCTTCACTTTATTTTTATGTGGTGCTGAGAATCGAACCCAGTGCCCCACGCATGCTAGGTGAACGCACTACCAGTTGAGCCACATCCCCAGCCCTTTTTTTTTTTTTTTAATGTGGTGCTAAGGATCGAACTGGTCCCACCCATGCTAGGCTATCGCTCTACCCCTGAGCCACAATCCCAGCTTATTTAGCATTTTAATAAAGAACAATTCATTTATAATGAAGTGACAAGAGGAAGGAAAAGGGGTTTAGGTTTTTAGGGGCAGTAAACTTTGGAAAGCTACATATATGGGGTGAAACTAATGAAAAAGAATAAAGGTTATTTCATTAAAGTTTGATTTGTAGAATCTTCTGTTTGTGCCATGTCTGATCTCAGGACTGATGAGAGTCTAGATGGAGTCATTTTCCTTCTCCTGGGCAGGAGAAAGTGACACCTCTACAAATGGATATTTATGTCTTGCTTTTAGTCAAATAGAGGGAGAGCTATTTCTCAAGTGTCTTCAACCCAAAATAATCCTTATGCCAAAGTGGCATATTTAAGGTGGCCCACTCTGATCCCTTACAATTTATTACATTAACAAATGGTAGTGCTTGTTCATGCATACAGTATTAGACACACTTGATTGGTGAGTTTCAGTAATTACATCTTAAAATGCCCCTCTACATGCCTCAAATGGCTGAGCATCTCAGGGATGTCATTAGTTCTAAAGGAACAATTCATGGTAGAAGAACCAGTCTTACAACTTGGAATTATGCTATAGAAATTTATCTTATTTACTTATTTATTTATTTATATTTTTGGTACTAGGGATTGAACCCAGTAATGTTCTTCCACTGAACAACATTCCAAGTCTTCTTTATTTTTTATTTTAAGTCTCACTAAATTGTAGAGATTGGCTTTGTGCTTGCAATTCTCCTGCCTCAGACTTTTGAGATCCCGGCATTACAGGCATGCATGCTAGGCAAGAGCTCTACCAATGAGCTACATCTCCGAGCCCATGGCTATAAGATTTTAGACATGACCACTATCATGCACTTCAGAAATGGTATGACCTGAATTTTTCTTGCTCTCTAGCCATCCTGGTGGCTGCTCTTGTTTCCTGCACGTAAGGCAGGAATATGGTGGCTGCAAAGATGAAAAATATCTATGGAGTCCATCAACTCTAGGATCCAGCTTGTTAGGAAAAGTGGAAAGTACATACTGGGATACAAGTAGACTCTGAAGATGATCAGATAGGGCAAAGGGAAATTGATCATCCTTTGCTAACAATTTCCCAGCTTTGAGGAAATCTGAAATGGAGTACTTTGCCATGTTGGCCAAAATTGGTGTTCACCACTACAGTGGCAATAATATTGAAATGTGTACAGCATGTAGAAAATACTATAGAATGTGCACACTGGCTATCACTGATTCAGGTAATTCTGATGTCACCAGAACATGCCAGAACAGACTGGTGAAAAGTAAAAACTGTGCAAAAATTTTTTTTGTTGGTTGGTTTATTGGTACAGGAGATTGAACCCAAGGGTGCTACATTGATGCTCAGCTCTTTTCTTTTCAACTTTTTTTTTTAGTTGTAGATGGACACAATACTTTTTTTTCTAATTATTTATTTTGATGTAGTGCTGAGGATTGAACCCAGTACCTCATACGTGCAAGGCAAGCACTCTGCCACTGAGCCACAATCCCAGCCCTCTTTTTTTGTTTTTGTTTTTTGGTACCAGGGATTGGACTCAGGGATGCTCAACTACTGAGCCACATCCCAGCCCTATTTTGTATTTTATTTAGAGACAGGATCTCACTGGGTTGCTTAGTGTCTCGCCATTGCTGAGGCTGGCTTTGAACTACTCTCTATTCTCCTGTTTCAGTCTTCCGAGTCTCTGGGATTACAGGCATGCACCACTGGGCTCAGAGAAAATTTTTCTTTAATATAACTTGTTGGAGCTTGTTTAAAGGAAAAAAAAAAAAGAAGAAGACGAAGAAGAAGGAAGAAAGGAAAGACAGATTATCTGACTCAGCTACTGTTTTTTTTGTTGTTGTTGTTTGCTTTTTGATCTGGGGATTACAAAACCAACCTCAGCAATTTAGGGAGGCGCTAAGCAATTTAGTGAGACCCTGTCTCAAAATAAAAAATAAAAAGGTCTGGGGATGTGGCTCAGTGATTAGGCAATCCTGTGTTCAATCCTTAGTACCAAAGTGGGATGGGGGGAGCCAATAGTGACTATGTGATCTTGAACATTCTGGGTATCTTCTTATTTTCAGAGGTCAATTACAAGGAATAGATGAAACAATAAAAGTGAAACAGTGTGTGCTGAGCCCAAATAAAATCATTCAAAGAATATTGTTATTACTATGGATACAACAAGGAACAAAGGTTCCTGAATCTATTAATTCTCCATTTACTGAGAAAGTCTCTTAATATCTCTGGGTCTCAGTTTTACTAATCTGCGAACTAAAGAAATTAGACTTGAGTCAGTAAAGTTGTGCTTTAGAGCCTAGGGCCGAGACACATGCCTGTAATCCCAGCTACTTGGGAGGTTGAGATCAGAAATTCCAGCAATTTAGTGAGACCCTGTCTCAAAATAATAATAAATAAATAATAAATAAAGAGGGCTGGGGATGTGGCTCCGTGGTTAAAGCTACCCTAGGTGCAATCTCCAGTACAAAAAAAAAAAAAAGAAAGAAAAAGAAGAAGAGGGGTGCTCTCTGTGGCTCCATGGTAGAGCACCCGTGGGCTCCATCCCAATAATTCCCCTCCACACAATAAATAAATAAGTAAATAATTTTTTAAAAGAACAAAAATTGCTTAACAACATAACCTTTAAAGTTCTTTCAAGGCATGATTCTATGATTTTGTAAAGGTTACACTATATTTCTGTTGTTATGGTTTCAAAATAAAGACAAACGTTTTGGGGATAAGATCAACTTATGACTGTAGGCACTGAGCCAGGACCCAATTCTGGGTCTCCTGACAATAAGGCAAAGATATAATCTCTTGGAGCCAATGAGAGGAGATCTTCAAATGATTAATGCTCAATAATGCTATAGACATTCTCATATTCTATTTATGAAGAAACAAATCTTGTATTTTTGCTTCTTAGTTTATTTATGAATTATTTAAGGAGAGAGTATTCTTTTGCACAGTGTTGATGACTATTCAGTTTATGATGATCACATTTATTACCCAATTCTTTTCTGGGTAACTGAAGTTTCATGTGTACTAAGTTCTAATTTCATTGGAAGGACTTTTTTTTTTTTTTTGTACCGGATATTGAAGCCAGGGATGCTTAACCACTGAGCCACATCCCCAGCCCTTTTGTGTGTGGTGGGGGGAGGGTGGGGGTGCCAGGGATTGAATTCAGGAGCACTTGGTCACTGAGCCACATCCCAGCCCTATTTTATATTTTATTTAGAGACAGGGTCTCACTGAGTTGCTTAGCATCTCTCTTTTGCTGAGGCTAGCTTTTAACTTCTGATCTCCTGCTTCTGCCTCTGAGTCACTGGGATTACAGGCATGAGCACCCTGTGCCAAGAGAAGGAGAACCTCAAGGAGAGATTTCACTATCATTTCTACCTCAGATTTGCTTTTCAAATTGCTAGAGGGTGGCTATCTACATACATACTATTGAAACATCCGGGTGGGGATTTGTATATTTCAGATGCAATTCTCTCATATAGTTCTAATGTTTAGGCAAATCAATTTCAAAGTCTAATTTAAATTTCAGGGAGTCTGGAGACTGAGACAGGAAGGTCACAAATTCAAAGCTAGCCTCAGCAATTTAGTGAGGCCCTAAGTAATTTAGTAAGACCCTATCTCAAAATAAAAAAGGGTTGTGGGATGTGTGGATGTGTCTCAGTGGTAGAGCACCGCTCCAGTACCAAAAAGATCTCCAGTACTAAAAAAAAAAAAGGAAGAAAAAGAAATTGTAATGGGGGAGGGGTGTTGTAGAGATAGATATCAGTCAAAAGATACAAAAATTACTGTTATATAGGAAGAAAAAGTTTAAGAAATCTAGTATATAACATGATAGATATAATTAGTGATATGATGTAGTTAATTTTTAAAATATTTTTGGTACTGAGGGTGGAACCCAGGGACTTTTTACTACTGAATCACATCCCCAGTCCTTTCTATTTTTTATTTTGGGACAGGGTCTTGCTAAGTTGCTAAAGGCCTGCCTAAATTGCTGAGGCTGGCCTTGAACTTGCCATTCCCCTGGTTCAGGATTGAGTTGCTGGGATTACAAGCATGTGTTACCATACCCAGCTGTAGCTACATTAATGAAAAATGTTAAGAGAACAGATAAGTGTTTCTTCAAAAAATGATAACCATATGAGATAATGTATAAGTTAGTTAGCTAGACTTAAATATATATGTGTGTGTGTGTGTGTGTGTGTATGCACATATATATAATTTTGTCCAGAGGTGCAATTTTATCTGCCAATTTAAAAATAACTGCTTTTGAAAAAATTTTAAAAAGAGAGATTATATGATGTTAAAATGTTAAATGACTGAATTTTTTTACATATATACTTCTGATATATTTTCTGTTGGGCTAAGCCTTTAACAGTAGTCTTGTTTTTCCTAAATTTCAGACTTTCCAAGAATAAAAAAATATTTAGAGCCAGGATTGGTAGCACACTCCTGAATTCCCTGTGACTCAGGAGACTGAGGCAAGAAGATGGCAAGTTCAAAGCCAGTCTGGGCAATATAACAAGACCCTGTCTCAAAATAAAATAAAAAGGACTGGGGATATAGATCAACCATAGAGTGTCCCTACATTCAATCCCCAATACTACAAAACAAAAAAGTTTGGAGTTGGATTTACAAGTACTATTCCAATGTATGAATTCCATGCTATTACTTCCATCTAACTTTTTCAACTGTCTCTGAACTGAATGTTTTCATTATATGGGTATTTTTTTTTCAGTGCTGGGATCAATTCCAGGGCCTCAGACATGTTAGGCAAGTATTCTATCACTGAGCTATGTCCCAGGAACTGTATAAAATAGTTTATGGGGATTTATTTTTGTCAGATAAGAAATATAATTGTAGGGGCTGGGGTTGTGGCTCAGTGGTAGGGCACTTGCCTTGCACTTATGAAGTACTGGGTTAGATCCTCAGCACCACATAAAAATAAATAAAGATATTGTGTCCAGAGGCTGGAATTGTGGCTCAGTGGTGGAGCACCTGTCTGGTATGTATGAGGCCTGGGTTTGATCCTCAGCATCGCATATAAATAAATAAAATAAATGATTCATTGATAAATTAAAAAAAAGATATTGTGTCCATCTACAACTAACAAATATTTTTTTAAAGAAATATGGTTGTAGTTTCCTACTGTTAATAATAATATATATGTGTATATATATTTTTTAAAGATTTTTTAAAGATAGACACAATATTTTTACTTTCTTTCTTTATTTTTTTTATGTGGTGCTGAGGATTGAACCCAGTGCCTCACATGTGCAAGGCAAGTGCTCTACCACTGAGCTATAACCCCAGCCCCTACACACACACACATTTTTTTTTTTAAGATAAAAGAGTCTTACTATGTTATCCACATTGGTCTTGAACTCATGGTCACAAATGATTCCCCCATCTCAGCCTCTTAATGCTGGGAGTATAGGAACAGGCCACTGTACCTGGCTCTGTTATTTAATTCTCATTTGGAACCCACCTAGTTCAGACATTGTTGCATGGTGTGGTAGTTGTAGGGAATAGAGAGATTCCCTTTACCCCCTTTAGTTTTTTTGTGAGCTCTCTGGCTGGATCTAGGAATCCAACCAATACAAGAGATGATTAACAAGAGAAAAGCATAAATGTTTTATTAATTTTACATCTAGTTGGGGATCTTCACAAAGAATGAAGTTTGAAGAAATGACCAAAGTATGGGCTGGGGATGTGGCTCAAGCGGTAGCTCGCTCGCCTGGCATGCATGCAGCCCGGGTTCGATCCTCAGCACCACATACCAACAAAGATGCTATGTCCACTGAAAACTAAAAAATAAATAAATATTTAAAAAAAAAACAAAGAAGAAATGACCAAAGTGTGATGATTTTATACATTTTAGACATAGAAAAATAACTTTGTGAAGGAATTAGAGGACAGATGGACATCTGAACAAAGATAGAAAATTCTAAGCCAGATGAAAATTTTAAACCAGATGCAGTGGCACACGCCTGTAATCCCAGCAACTCAGGAAACTGAGGCAGGAGGATCGTGAGTTCAAATCCAGCCTCAACAAATTAGAGAGACAGTTAGCAACTCAATGAGACCCTGTCTCTAAATAAAATAAAAAAATAAAAATGAAAAAGGGCTGAGGATATAGCTCAGTAGAGTATCATTGGGTTAAATCCCTAGTAAACCCCACCTCAATGCCCCCCAAAAGAAAGATGGGCTGAGGTGTAGCTCAGTGGCAGAGTGCTTGCCTAGCACATATAAGATACTGGGTTCAATCCTCAGCCCCGCATGAAATAAATAAATAAATAAAATGAAGTCATGCTGTCCATCTATAACTACAAAAAAAAAATAGAAAATTAAGAATTGCCATGTTAAGAACAAAAAGATGGTCTGGGACTGTGGCTCAGTGGTAGTGAACTTGCCTTACATGTGTGAGGCACTGGGTTCAATTCCCAACACCATGTATAAATAAATAAAATAAAGATCTAGCAACAACTAAGGGGAAAAGTATTAAAAAAAAAGAAAGAAAGAAAATTCTAGGGGTGCTACTAAAAGTTATTTGGTGGGGGTACAGGGGGACATGGAAGCTAGTGGAAGATAAGGAGATAAGGTTTACTTCAAAAAACTTGTTTAGGGGCTGGGGTTGTGGCTCAGTGGTAGAGTGCTCACCTAGTATGCATGAGGCACTGGGTTCAAAGCTATTTCATGCATTTTTATTTTTTTTAGTACTGCGGTTTGAACTTAGGGGCATGCAACCACTGAGCCACATCCCCAGTCCTATTTTGTATTTTATTTAGAGACAGCATCTCACTGAGTTGTTTAGTGCCTCACTTTTGGCTGAGGCTGGCTTTGAACTCAGATCCTCTTGCCTCAGGCTCCTGAGTCTCTGGGATAGGCATGAGCCACCATGCCAGGCTTATTTCATGCATTTTTCTGACATAAGAAAGCAAAATTTCCATACATGTTACTTCATCTGCTCTTATAGAATAGGCAGAAGATATTCCCTCTCTGGTCACAGAAATAAAATTAAGGCTCAAAAAAGGGTGGATAAATTGAGTAGAGTGGTGCACCCCTGTAATCCCAGCAATCTGTGGGGGAGAGACAAGATTGAAAATTCAAGGCCAGTCTCAGGAATTCAGCAAGGTCCAAAGCAGCTAGTGAGACACTGTCTCTAAATAAAAATTTAAAAGAGTGTTACATATACACAATGGAATATTCCTCAGCCATAAAGAAGAATGAAATTATGGCATTTACATGGATGGAACTGGAAGCTATCATGCTAAGTGAAATAAGCCAATCCCAAAATAAACCAAAGGCCTAATGTTCTCTCTGACATGTGGATGCCGACTAACAATACATGATAGTGGTGGGGGAGTGTGGGTTCACCGGATTGGGATGGGTGAATGCAGGGAAGGGGAGGGGGAATGGAATTCGAAAAATAGTAGAATGACTCAGTCATAACTTTCCTATGTTCATATATGAATACAACACCAGTGTAACTCCACATCATGTACAACCACAAGAATGGGAAGTTATACTTACTGTATATTATGTCAAAATACATTCTACTGTCATGTATAACTTTTTTTTTAAAGAGAGAGTGAGAGAAGAGAGAGAGAGAGAGAATTTTTTAATATTTATTATTTTTTAGTTCTCGGCGGACACAACATCTTTGTTGGTATGTGGTGCTGAGGATCGAACCCGGGCCGCACGCACGCCAGGCAAGCGCGCTACCGCTTGAGTCACATCCCCAGCCCTGTCATGTATAACTAAGAACAAAAATATAGTTCAAAATTAAAACAATAAAAAAAATTTTAAGGGATGGGGTTGTTGCTCAGTGATTAAGCACCTCTGAGTTCAATGCTCAGCGCCCAAAACAAAACAAAACAAAAAAACAAGGTGGATGGGCATGATCAATATACAATGTATGCATGCATGGAAATATAGTGAATCTCATTAATTTGTGAAATTAATAGTGTTAATAATTATAATTTTTTTTGTACCAGGGGTTGACCCCAGTGGACCACATCCCCAGTCTGTTTTTAAAATATTTTCAGACAGGGTCTTGCTAAGTTGCTTAGGACCTTACTAAAATGTGGAGGCTGGCTTTGAACTTGCAATCCTCCTGTCTCAGCCTCCTCAGCTGATGGGATTACAGGTGTGTGCCACCATACCCGGCAATAGTTATAATTTTTAAAACAAAGGCTCAATGAAGTTATCATTGTCACTGCTGTATAATTAGTAAACTTATAATGTAGACAGTTTAAAATCCTTGTAGAATACATTTTACACTGTGTGTGTGTGTGTCTGTGTGTGTGTGTTGCTGGGGACTGAATCAGGGCCTCCTGAGCTCTGGGCAAGAATTCTACTATTGAGCTACATCTCCAGCCTCTTATTGAGCAGTATTTTACAACCAGGCATTGGGTTAAGGGAGATAGCCAGGATTCAAGTTGTTTCTGCTACTTGCAGTGGTTTTCCTTAAATTTGTCTTTTATTGGTGTATTATAATTATATATAATAGTGGGATTCATTATGCCATATTCATATATGTACATAATGGAGAGGTACTTGAATGCCTCAATTTAAGGACCAAAAGTTTTAAAATTGGGGGGCATCTTTTTACAATTTAAACCTGATTAATAGAGAAAGCTTAATTTATAGAGTATAGTCTATTCAACAACTTTCCCCAACAGCTGAGGATAATGAAAAGAGAAAAGTAAAGGTTGGCTTTTCTAAATATACAATTTGCTTACTGGGCTTTCTAGATACGCATTTTAAAGATTTCTTAGGAAACTCCAAATGTTACAAGGAAGTATTGCTTTTTGTTTAAAATTTTACCCTGGTCATGCACTCCACCCTTAAATGATCTTAGTGACTAATAAGACTGGCACCAGTTCTCACTTACCAGATGTGAATTCTACTTACCAGCGGTTTTTTTTTTTTTTTTTTTTTTGTGTGTGTGTGTGTGTGTTCTCCTAATTTGCAGTCATACACAAAACCGGATTAAAGAATTTCTTAAAATACATGATAATCCTCAACGATGCAGTTGCTCTTTAATTTTTAAACCGGCCTGGCACGAGGGCCTAACCTGAGTCATAGGGTGATTTTGTTCCCTGATGTTAGAGGGCCCTCCCCTGCAGGCCTCAGTGACTAAGAAGGCAGCTGCCCAGAACAGGAAGGCCTGAGGTTCATGTGACAAGCCACCAGCCTTCACCAGAAAAAACAAAGCAGGTGAGATAGGTCCCTTGCACCTCCTCCCTGCTGGCTGGTTTTATGTTGCATCTCAGGATTTTTTTTTTTTTTTTTTCATCTTAGTGTGCTACTGGTATTCTTTGGCCTTCTTTCATTGAGGCAGGCTGTCCAGACAAAAATCTCAGCAAGCGATTTTTGTCTGGGCCTGCCTCACTGAAGAAGGCCAACGATACAGTTGCACACTAAGAATGGAAAAAAAAAAAAGTTTCCATGCTTCAGAGATTACTGAACACAATCTTTCCACATTAAATCAATTCCTACCAACAGGGATAATTTTCACTAGTTGGGAACATGATGCCATCAATATTCAGTAGCCACTTTCTAGATTTGGAAAAGACCACATAACTTCACAATTTGTTGGTGCTTTCCTTCACCAGATACAAGTCATTGTTTTCCAAGGTGGTTTGGATGCTTACCTACATTGAATTAATTAATTAATTTTTGTGGCACAGGGAATTGAACCAGGGGTGATTTTACCATTGAGCTTCATCCCTAGTGCATTTTATTTATATATATATATATATATATATTTTTTTTTTTTTTTTTTTTTTTGAGACTGGATCTTTCTAAATTGCCAGGGCCTTGCTAAGTTTCTGAGGCTGCCCAAACTTGTAATCCTCCTGTCTCAGCCTCCCAAATCACTGGGATTACAAAAGTATGCCACCATACTAAGTTGAAGTGATAATTCTTTAGATTAGGTATTGGCTATGTTTTACTGTAGTTAGTTCATTCCAAGAACGGTATAGAAAACTTGCCAGGATAAATTCATGGTGGCTTGTAAAGTGCTGGAAACTTGTCCTTAATTGTTTTTCTTAAAGACTTGCTTTCAGCATGTCATCCTGTCATGCCTGTATTCAAAAATGTCATGTAAGCTTACATATTAAATTTCTTCACTCTGTATTCCAGGCCTTGGACCGTTGTCTCAATTCACTTTCCCAGGCTGACTTAAGCAGCTCCACTTCACCTGCTTGTTTTGGCTCACTGGTCTGTCCTCTCTCCTGGAATATGCCCCAGAGTTTCCCTTTGTTGAATTTTCCTGCCTGTATTACCTATATGTAAGACCTAATGCAATGTTATTATTGGGTGAAATCTTCCTTGATCACTCATGATAGAAAAGGTCTTTTACTGTCTTCCACTGTTCCATAATAAAAGTGAACATACTTGATAATAGCTATGTTTGAGGTAAATGCTTAAAAATACACCTATATGCAGCAGGTAGGGGTTTAAAGTAATACTGTTTGTACACACATCTATAATCCCAGTGGCTCAAGAGGCTAAGGCAAGAAGATGGCAAATTCAAAGCCTGCCTCAGCAACTTAGAGAGGCCCTCAGCAACTTAGCAAGACCTATCTCAAAATAACAAATAAAAGACTGGGGATGTGGCTCAGTGGTTGAGCACCCCTGAATTCAATTCCCAATACTGCAGAAGAAAAAAAAATTAAGACCTTCTCAGAAATATTTCAAGCCCTGGATTTGATCTTTACCACCACCACCAAAATACACATGCACATGCGATTCAAATAAATAAAATTTTAAAAAACAATCAATACTCTGGGAGAGAAAGCAGTTGCAATGTCTACAACAAATAAGAGATTACAAAGCTAGGACGACAGCTTTTTTCTTTTTTCCTTTATTATTATTATTATTATTATTATTATTATTTTTGCAGTGCTGGAAATTAAACACAGGGCCTTCTACCTGCTAGGCAATCACTCTACCACTAGGCCACATCCCCAACTATTTTAGCTATTTTTCAAAAGGTGGCCTGTGGATCCAGGTGGTCTTCCAGAACTTTCAGTCTGCAAGATCAAAACTATTTTTATAATAATAGACTTTTTTTTGCCTTCTTTGTGTGTTGATGTTTGCCCACATTCACAATGTTGAGGAAAATTGCCCAATTTTTTTCTTAAATTGAATGCATATTAGTATATTTACTGAGGTAAAAAAGCATAGGAATAACAGTCTAGTAGAAAGGAAGAATCTGGCTTTGGATGTATTGACTTTGTGGTGTCTCTGGGCCATCCATGTGGAGATGGCACACATGGATCTGGACGTCAGCAAAGTACTAAATGTATTCAAGCTTCATATGGGTAGTAATCATGCTGCTTCTTTACTTACACAGTTTCTTCTGACCAGGTTAAGTCCTCTCAATATTTTCTTTTTGCTCAAGGCTGCACAGACATTTATGAATCTGTGTAATCTTGAGCAAGTAAAAAATTCTCTTCAAGGCTAGGGTGTAACTCAGTGGTACAGCCATGTTTAGCAAGCCCAAGGCCCCTACACTGAGGGGAACAAACCTCTGGTTCTCAATCTTCTCATCTATATAATGAGGATAAAGAACCTTTATTATAGGACTGGTGGGAGGATTAAAGAATTTAATATGTTCTAAGTGCTCAGAATAGTACATGGTACGTAGCAAGCACTATAATAAATAATGGCTGTGTTATATTTTTAAAGCCCCAGGAACTTCCTTTTTATGTCTCACTTCTCACACTTGTTAGTGTATATTTACCAGGGTATAATCTCCATGAAAGCTGGGTCTTGATCTCTGCAGTATCTCTAGCGTTACTATGTAAGTAGATGCTCAAAATAAAAAAGTCAATGAATTAGTAAATATATCTCTCAGTGTGGTGGTTGTGTTGATGTAATTCCCTTTCCTCTTCAAAGTTGCTTTTGATTTAACTCAGACCAATGGGTTAGAGAACTGAGTTCACTGTGACTTATTTTCTGCTTTGAACAGTGTTGTGTCCCCCACAGTCCTTCCCTACCTCCACCGGTACTGGGCATTATACTGAGGGGCGCTCTACAACTGAGCTACATCCCTAGTCTTTTTATTTTTGAATTTTGAGATTGTGATTCACCAAGTTGCCCAGGCTGGTTCCAAATTTGTGATCTTCCTATGTCAGCTTCCTTAACTGTTGAGAGTACAGGCTTGTGCCACCATGCCCAGTCCTGCAGCCCCTTTGATGGTGTGCATACTTAAGGAAATCAGTAAGCATTTAAGGGTTGGCTAATTAAATGATGTGGCTTGCATTGGGGCTGTAGCTCTGGGTAGAAGGCTTGCCTAGCATATGTGAGACACTGGGTTCAAGCCTCAGCACCACATAAAAATAAATTATTAAATAAAGATATCATGTTCATCTACAAAAATGGTATGATTTGATACTTACCCCACTTTTGCCTGTTGCAGAATATGACACAAAGACAAGAACTAAGAAAGCAATTCTTAGGTTATAAAGATCAAAAGTTTGGATAGTAATGATCATCACATTACCCCATGCCCCATCATTACTATCCAAAGTACATGTATGAAGACACAAATTGGTGTGAATATACTATGTGTACACCAGAAAAATTGTGCTCTACAGATGTAATAAGAATTGTAATGCATTCTGCTGTCATATATAAATAAAAAATTAAGACAAACAAAAAAACTTTAAAAATATTTTGCATTGTTAATACTGTATCTCACAGGGGCTAAATTAACCCATGATGTGTTTAGAGTTAATCAAATAAAATGCTGCTAAGTTTTCAGGAAAAAAAAAAGATCAAAACTTTGCATGGGATATTTGAAATATAGTTTGGCATTGCAGGAACTTCCCTTTGTAGTCCACTAGCAGTCTAAAAATAATCAAATATCCTATGCCAGGAGCCTAATGCCTAGTAACTGACTGCACTGTCTTAAATATTGTAAATATGGAGTTCGTGCATTCCTCAGATTATAAATTCATGGGTTTTAGTATATCAGAAAGATTCCTATAAAATAATAATAAAAAACTCACATAAGGTGGGCACGGTGGTACATGCCTGTAATCCCAGCCATCAGGAAGCTGAGGCAGGAGGATCTCGAGTTCAAAGCCAGCCTCAGCAACTTAACAAGGCCCCAAGCAACTCAGTGAGACCGTGTCTCTAAAATACAAAATAAGGCTGGGGATGTGGCTCAGTGATCCAGTGCCCCTGAGTTCAATCCCCAGTACAAAAAAAAAAAAAAAAAAAGGAAAGAAAAAAGAAAAGAAAGAAAAAATAAGTAATACAAAGTATTTATCTCCCCTTCCCCCACTGTAGATTAAACCCAAAGACTGCACCTACTTGTCAAGAGCTCTACCACTGAGCTACCTACCTAGTCCCAGAAAGCATTTGTCTTTGTCCTCTGTGCTTTACAAATGTAAGGGAAAATATTCACTATTCTCCTATTCACTGTAGCAAAATCATAACTAGATCAAAGCATTACTAACTCACTAGCTGTGTGACTTTTGGAAAATCATTTCTCATTGGGAGTAAATTTCCTCATTGACAAAGTGAAGAGATTGTATTCTAAGGTCTTTTAATTCTATCTTCCTGCCCCCCCCCTTTTTTCTTTATTTCTTCTTTTTTTGGTAGTGGGGATTGAATCCAGGGGTGCTTAACCACTGAGCAACATCCCCTGCCCTTTTAAATATTTTATTTAGAGACAGGGTCTCGCTGAGTTGCTTAGGGCCTTGCTAAATTGCTGAGGCTGACTTTGAACTTGCGTTCCTCCTGCTTTAGCCTCTGGAGCCCCTGGAATTACAAGTGTGCGATACTGCGCCCAGCTCTCCCTCATTTCATTTAGTGCATCAGACCACATTAATTAATCATCTTTATTTTATTCAGTTTTCCCTTTTGTTTATAGGGAAGAGATATAACTCAATCTTTCCATAAATCTGGAGGTAAGCTTTCTATTAAAATTGTGTATGTGGTTACTTAAACATGACTACTTCTGATATGTGAATGCTAACCCTAAACAAAGTGGGAGGGAAAGAATAGAAGTTCAGTAGATTAGACAAAGGGGAATGAAGGGAAGGGAGGTGTGATGGGATAGGAAAAGACAGTGGGATGAATCTGACTTAACTTTCATATGTACATATACAAATACACCACAGTTACTCTCACTATTGCATACACCCACAGGACTGGGATCCTAACTAGAATGAGTATATTACATGCTTGTTCAAATATATCAAAATGGATTTTATTGTCATGTAAAACTAAAAAGAACAAATAAAAATAAATACAAATAAAAATAAGCAAATAAATATAAAAATAATAGACATTTTCCCGTTTGGCCAGTAGAGGTCGCTCAACATCTGGAAAGTGGAAGAAACCAGAAGAACCTTATGAAGATCCTGGATGGTCCTCTGGGGCTGACTCAGTCCACTGTCTGAATCTGTGTTTTACTTTGTCAGGTTCTGATATTTGTGTGCCAGTGTCTTTCTTAATATAACCAAAAATCCCCTCAGCCATTCAGAATATGTGTTCTCCAAATGTCTTCATTTTGTCATTTAAGTCAATGTCTAGTTGTCCAGCATTTGACTTACTACATACAAGGTTCAGTGTCCTCTATCACAGAGTTGCTACACATCCTTCATCTGTAGAAGAGGTAGCTCACATGCAGAGACTTCACTGACCTTCCTTCCTAACCCAAGGCACTGAAGAACCAGAGGTGCTTTAGCACAGAGCTATATCCTCAACGCTTTTATTCTATTTTATTTTTTAATTTTTTGGTATCAGGGATTGAACTTGAGGTTGCTTAACCATTGAGCCACATCCCCAGTTCTTTTTATTTTTTATTTTGAGATGAGGTCTGGCTAAGTTGCTTAGAGCCTTGCAAAATTGCTGAGGTTGACCTCAAACTTGTAATCCTCTTTCCTCAACCTCCCTCATCACCGAGATTACAGGCATGCACAAGTGCACTCGGCATATAAGAATCTTTTGTCACAGTGGTTTTGTTTTGTTTTATCTTTTGGTGTTGGAGATTGAACCTAGTAGCCCTCCATCACTGAGCTCCATCCCCAGTTCTTTTTTCCTTTTGAAATGAGGTCTTGCTAAATTGCTGAGGCTGTCCTCGAATTTGTAATCTTCCTGCCTCAGCTTCCTGAGTTGCTGGGATTACAGGCATGGACCATCATGCCTGACTGTCAGAGTGATTTTGTACTGTGTTTGTTTACAAACACTTTTCTCCCATTCGGGAAAAGATTCCTAATCTCCTTCATAATAAAAGAAATGCACACCAAGCCATGTACAGTGTACAGTGGTGCATGCCTGTAATCCCAGTGATTTGGGAGATTAAAACAGGAAGATTGAAAATTTGAGGCCAGCCTGGGTAATTTAGTGAGATCCTGTCTCAAATTAAAATTTTAGAAAAGCTCAGTGGTAGAGTGCTTGCTTAGCATTAGTGAGGCCCTGCATCCAATCCCTAACTCTCCCCACTGCCCCTTTGAGAGGATGCAGAGAGGGGGGAATCCATACACACTATTGGTAAAAATGCAAATTAATTTTTTTAAATTTTTTAAAAATGCAAATTAAATTAATGTAGCCATTATAGAAAACAGTGTGGAATTTCTTCACCACACTAAAAAGAACTACCATATGATCCAGCAAACCTACTACTGAGTGTGTATTAACATCCCATTGCTGTGACAAAAATATCTCAGATAATCAATTTATAAGGAAGAAAGATGTATTTTGGCTTAGAGTTCCTAATATTTCAGTTCATGGTCACTTGGTACTGCTGGTTTGGGCCTCTGGTAGCCCAGTACATCATGGCAGGACAGTATAGTGGAGCAGATGCTCACTTTTATGAGAGCTAGGAAGCAAAGAGAGGAAGGTACTAGAATCCTAACATCTCTTTTAAAGACACAGCCCACCAATGACCCTACTTCCTTTTGCTTGGCCCCACCTACCAAACGTTCCACTCCTAGTAGTGCCACAGATTGGCAACCATATGGATCTTTGCAGGACATTCACAATTTAAATGTCACAGTATGTATCCATAGGACACGAAGCTGGTATGTTGAAGAGATTGCTGCACTCACATGTTTATTGTGTTTATTGCATCAGTATTCACTGAAGCCAAGCTATGGAGTCAAATGAGGTGGCTGTCAATGGATGGAAACTATGGTATATATACACACAATAGAATATTTGGCCCTAAAAAAAGGATGAGTCCTATAATTTCTGGCAAACATAGTTGGAACTGAAGGACATTATGTCAAATAAAATGAGCCAAGCTCAGAAAGCCAAAAAAGCTAAAAAGGATAAAAACAGAGAAAGTAGAATAGTGGACTCCAAAGAAACACTAGAGTCTATGAAGGGTAGGACACAGCAGGGATAGAGAGAGGCTGGATAACACGTACTAAAATACAGTTAGATCCAGATGTGGTGGCATACATCTGTAAACCCAGCAACTGGAGAGACTGAGACAGGAGCATCTTCAAGACCAGCCTCAGTGACTTGGAAAGACCTTAGTGAGAATCTGTCTCAAAATAAAACATGAAAATGGCTAGGAATGTGGCTCAGTGGTAAAGTGCCCCTGGGTTCTATCCCCAGTAACTCCCCCCAAAATACAGTTAAATAGGAGAAATAAGTTCCAGAGTTCTATAGCATAGTAGAATGAATATAGTTTGCAACTTATTATGTATTTATTTATTTAGGTACTGGTGATTGAACCCAGGAGCTCTCTACCACTGACCTATACTCCTAGCCCTTTATTTATTTTTTTATTTTGAGATAAGATCTCACTAAGTTGCACAGGCTGGACTTGATTTTTTGCAGTCCTCCTGCTTCAGTCTCCAGAGTTGCTGGGATAACAGGCTGCACCACCATGTTGGGTTGTGCCAGTGTGCCTGACTGTACGTAGCCATTTTGCAAAGGATAAAGCTGGTGTTATAACCGAGATCTGTCTGACTTTTAAGCCACTTATCCTCTACACCACTCTGCTTCTCAATATGTTGTTGATTGCTCTGAGCTGATTCTTAACTCCTCTCAATTTCATCAGCATACTTTGTGCTTTAACCTCTGTGAGCTGTGAGCTCAGCTTCCAGTTCTAGGTGAAGCCACTCCTGAAGAGTGGAGTAGAGTTCAGAAATATTCAGGGTCCGCAGGCGATCTTCTCTGGGAACCTCATCCACCTTTGGATGACCCTGACGTGGGAGTCTAAGAAAGAAGAATGATAAACTCAGAGCACCTGAACAAGTTTCTCTTTACTTATAGGATTAGGTAAGTGTACTTTGGGAAGTCGCCCGGAAGGCGAAAGTGTCCATCTAGGGCAAGTGGAAAGCTTTTCCTGAAGGAAGACAATCATCTGACTGCTGCAAAGGTTGACTGCACACCAGCCTCTTGAGCAATACATCACCTTATCTTGTGTGACACTCCACATGGGTCGTTTTGTCTTGCACAACTTTTCTTTGTGGGAACTTTGCTCTAGATTTGAGTCATTTCCTGTTAAAATTTTATGTCCACCTCATGGTGCTAAAAGGTTAACTGGTCTTAGGATCAGATGGATGAATAACTCAGCCACGCTGTCTAGCTCTGAACTTTGCTCTGGTTTGTGTTGCAGTGGCACACATTCCTCTATGAACTTTCACCTAGATATCTGATTTATTGTAATTATTAATAGTATTGCAGGTTGGCTTAATGATCTTTTTTACTCTATTGATAGCCAATATATTTAAACATTTCATAAACATTATTAGCACATACATTCAAGGATAAAACCACTGTTTTCCATCTCAGCCAGAGAAAACAGCATTTGTCTCTTTTTTTGTTGTTGTTCTGTAGCACTAATAATAATGAATACTTACTGAGCCCTTACCTCAAGGTAGGTATTATCCTACTAAGCCCTTTAAGAAATGCTCTCAAGCCCAGCATGGTGGTTCAGGCCTGTAATCCCAGCAGCTCTGGAGGATAAAGCAGGAGAATAGTGAGTTCAAAGACAGCCTCAGCAATTTAGCAAGGCCCTAAGCAACTCAAAGAGACTCTGTGTCTGAATTAAATATAAAAAAGAGCTGTGGATGTGGCTCAGTAGTTAAGTGCCCCTGAGTTCAATTCCCCATACCAAAAGAAATGCTCTCACGAGGTAGGTTCTTTTGTTACAACCATCATCATCATCATCATCATCACTTTATAAGTAAGGAAACTGAAGTACAGACTTGTTAAGTAATTTGCCTAAGGTAACACAGCTATTAGGAAAACTGAGATTCGAACTCCTTGCACTCACTGTGCCACTTGTTGGGAAACAAAGACCTCCAACTCTGTTACTGTGACGGGCATTTCCCATCTGCTTCAAAGAGCCTTTCTTGTCTTTTTATCCTACCTATTGCGACCTCTACCCTCTACCACCTTAGCTCCAAACTGACAGGGCTGACTTGGAGAACCAGCTGTCAGAACAGTGTACCCCAATTTAATGATGTTTCAGAATGTCATGATCACCTAACTGGAAAGAACAATATTAACAATCAATAGTTGAGAACATTTCAGTGAGTGCCACAATCCTTGTATAGAGGCAAAATAGCAGGTAAAGGGAGCCAAACTATTCCTGGGATAGGTTTGTGTTCTAAAGAGGCCATCATTCATGACCTCCTGTGTAAGGCAGGTGGAGACAGGCTTTAGACGGAAGAACCCCCCCTTGGCTTCCTAGGGTTTTCAGAATTTCCATCGGAACCAGAAAACTAGCTCTTCTTTTTAAGCTATCTGTCCTTCCTAAATCTGTCTTGAATGCTGCATCAAACCCTCTCTAATCCATCTTCCACGTGGCTGCCAAAGCCCGTGCAGTCCTGGTGAGAACACCTTTAACCCTCTAGTTCTGCCTATCATCACTCCTGCTGCAAGTCACTCCCTTGCAGCTGCAGCAGCTCACTTGCCTCCCTGATGTGCCTTCCAAGATCCTCCCAAATCTGCCAGATCTCTCATCCCCTATGGCCTTCCCATGTGCACTCTCTGTCCCAGACTCGCTAGACTATATCCCCAGCCCCCCAACCCACTTTTTTTTTTTTTTTTTTTTTTTTTTAGGTACTGGGGATTAAACTCAGCCACATCCCCAGGCCTATTTTGTGTTTTATTTAGAGACAGTCTCACTGATTAGCTTAGCATCTTGCTGTTGCTGAGGCTGGCTTTGAACTTGCGATCTTCCTGCTTTGGCCTCCGGAGCTGCTGGGATTATAGGCTTGTGCCGCAACGCCTGGCCCTCCCCAGCCCTTTTTATTTATTTATTTTGTTTTGAGACAGGGTCTTGCTAAATTGCTAAGGCTGGTCTCAATCCTGCAATCCTCCTGCCTCAGCCTCCTGTATTGCTGGGATTACAGCCATGTGCCATCACACCTGGCTCTTTGCCTCACTTACTTGTGTAGTGCCAGGGATTGACCAGCGGTGCTTAACTACTGAGCCACATCCACAGCCCTTTTTTTGTATTTTTTTATTTAGAGATAGGGTCTCGCTGAGTTGTTTAGGGCTTTGCTAAATTGCTGGGGCTGGCTTTGAACTCACAATCCTTCTCTCTCAACCTCTAGAGCTGCTGGGATTACGGGTGTGTGCCACCACTTACTCATTTTTTTTTTTTCTCTCCCTTTTTGGTACTGGGGATCAAAACTAGGGTCTTGGGGCTGGGGTTGTGCCTCAGGGTAGAGCACTCGCCTAGCACATTCGAGGCCTGGGTTCGATCCTCAACACCACATAAAAATAAATAAGTAAAGAAATTGTGTCCAACTAAAAAATAAATATTAAAAAAAAAAACTAGGGTCTTGAGTATGCCTGTAATCCCAGCAGTTGAAGTGGCTGAGGCAGGAGGATTACAAGTTCAAAACCAGCCTCAGCAACTTAGTGAGGCCCTAAGCAATCTAGCAAGACCCTGTCTCAAAATTAAAAAATAAAAAAAGGGCTGGGGATGTGGCTCAGTGCTTAAGTGTCCCTGGGTTTAGTCCCTGTACTCCCCCACCTCTCAAAATAATTTTTAGAAATTTTGCCCAGGCTAGCCTTGAACTTGTGATACTCCTGCCTCAGCCTTCCAAATAGTGGAACAAGTTTTCAAGAATGAGTGGGCATTATCCCATGTGGTGGTGCACACCTGAAATCCCAATAGCTCCAAAGCTACCTCCTTTATGAGAGCTTCCTTGCAGTAGTAATTCCCCTGCCCCCACATCCCACTCTGTAAAAGCTGCTTCTTTAGCTGTGTCCTCAAGGCATGGTATATCTGATTTTCTGCTTAGATCACATTGCAACATCCATATTGTACACTTAGTTGTTTATAATTTTTTTCTCTTCCAATAGAATGTAAACTCTTTAAGAATAAGGATTGAAGCCTGGCATGGTGGCATACCTGTAATCCCAGCGGCTTGGGAGGCTCAGGCAGGAGGATGGCAAGTTCAAAGCCAGCCTCAGCAAAAGCAAGGTGCTAAGCAACTCAGTGAGACCCTATCTCTAAATAAAATACAAAATAGCCCTGGGGATATGTCTCATTGGTTGAGTGCCCCTGAGTTCAATCCCTGGTACCCAAAGGAAAAAAAAAAAAAAGAATAAGGACTGACACTACTGCTATTTCATTTTTGTATCCTTTTGCAGGTTCTACTAAGGTATCTAACAGATAATGTTCCTTGGAAATGCCCTGAGGAGCCTGTTTCTTGTGAATTAAGGAAATGCCAGGCAACATTTGCTAAATCATTTGTTTATGAGGTAAGTCAAAGTAGTAGGTGTATTACTCTCTTTATTTTAAAAAATGAAATTTACTGAAAGATACGGCCAAAAGACTGTAGAGTGTCATTGTTCAAAATGATAGCAATGACCATATGTGGTTACATAAATTTAAATTCATGAAAAATAAATAAAATTCCATTACTTAGTTACATTATCCACATTTCAAAGTTCAACAGCCAGATCTGGCCAATGCCTATATGGGCAGCATAGATAAAGAACATTTCCCTCACTGCTGACTGAAAGTTCTATTGGATAGCACTGTTCTAGAAAGATCATTGGTACACACCAGTGGAATATAATAAAGTTTATACACTATTAAGAAAACATTCTGTGAGCACATGAGGGTAACATTGATAATAACATCATCTAGGAGAACAGCTGTTAAAGATTTACATTTGGGGTTTTCAATAGTTGGTAAGAGACTTGAGGCTTACAACAGAGAGAGAAGAAAAAGGAAGCTATTAGTGGTATACATAGGCTATTAAGACAAAGAAAGATGAATGGGTCTACTGGGCTGCCTGGCCTGCTTTCCTCTTGTGTCTAAAAACTATCATGCTTCTGAGAAGAACAAGGTTGGCTAAGGAAAAATAAAGTTTATCAGGGAGAAGAGCAGCAATAGGTTGATAGAGTAGGGAAATTATAAGTGAATAAGACAAGAGCTCTCTGGGGCTTATTATAGTCAGACACAAGAAACCACTTGTAAATTCCCAGGGAGTGTTAATCTCTTCAGACCTTGGTTGAAATGCTGGAATTAAATCCCAGCAGCTTGGGAGGCTGAGGCAGGAGGATCTCAAGTTCAAAACTAGCTTGAGCAATTTAGCAAGGCCCTGAGCAACTCAGCAAGACCCTGTCTCTAAATTTATATATATATGGCTGGGGTTGTGGCTCAGTGGTACAGTGCTCGCCTAGCATGCACGAGGCACTGGGTTCAATCTTCAGCACCACATAAATGTAAAATAAAGATATTGTGCCCACCTAAAACTAAAATAAATAAATAAATGGACTAGAGATGTGGCTCAGTGGTTAAGTATACCTAAGTTCAATCCCCAGTACCAAAAAAAAAAAAAAAAAAAAAGAAAGAAAGAAAGAAGAAAAAGAAAAAAATGCTGGAATTGAAATGATTAAGCAAGAGGCAAGATAGCCCAGGAAACTTCTGAAATAAATATTAACACTTAGCATAGCTTTGTCAGCAGTAAAATAGGAATAATAACAATAAAGACTAAAGCAAATACAGCAAATTACCAATCATAGAATCTAGATGGTGGGTGTATGGATGTTCAATGAGCAATTTTTTCAACATCCCTGTATATTAAAAGAAGAAAGAAAGAAAGAAAGAAAGAAGGAATAAATAAATAAATAAATAAATAAATAAATGGGGGATGGTACAAGATATTGAACCCATGGACAGTTTGTCTCTGAGCTGTATTCCCTGCCCTTTTTCAAATTATTATTATTGTTGTTGTTATTATTATTATTTTGTTTTAAATTTTGAGACAGGGTTTTGCTAAATTGCATAAGGCCTTGCTAAATTTTAATGGCTGGCCCTGAATTTGTTACCCTCCTGCCTCAGCCTTTCAAGCTATGGGATTCCAGGTGTGCCTCTGCATTTAGCTATTTGAAAATCATCTTAATAAAACATTTTAAAAAATGCTTCCTACCTCTCAGAATTTTTGAAATGAGACAATCAGAACTAAGTAGTGTTTCTAAGTAATAGCCTAATTTGAGTAGTGAATCTCTTTCTTTCTTTTCAAAATAACTATTTCATATTTATTTAACTTGGGAAATGTAAAAACTTGAAGGTAAAGAAATCCTCTTCAATAGCACTTTACTGCTGACTTTGCTATAGCCTGCCCTATTGATTTTATTTTATTTATTCTGATTTGTTATACATGATGGCAGAATGCAATTCATTTCATATTACACATATAGAGCACAATTTTTCAAGACACTGATTATACACAAAGTATTTTCACACCATTCATGTTTTTTTTAAGAGAGAGTGAGAGAGGAGAGAGAGAGAGAGAGAGAGAGAGAGAGAGAGAATTTTTCTTTTTAATATTTATTTTTTAGTTCTCAGGGGACACAACATCTTTGTTGGTATGTGGTGCTGAGGATGGAACCCGGGCCGCAGCATGCCAGGCGAGCGCGCTACCGCTTGAGCCACATCCCCAGCCCACCATTCATGCTTTATACATGATTAAAGTAATGATGTTTAACTCATTCCACCTTCATTTCTACTCCTTTGCCCACTCTCTTCCTTCCCTCCCCTTTGCCCTATCTAAAGTTCCTCCATTCCTTCCATGCTCCCTCCCCCAATCGCCATTATGCATCTGCATCCTCATATCAAAGAAAACATTCAGCCTTTGGTTTTTGGGGATTGGCCTGCTTCACTTAGCATTATATTCTCCAACTCCATCCATTTACCTGAAAATGCCATGATTTTATTCTCTTTTAATGATGAGTAATGTTCCATTGTGTATATATACCAAAGTTTTCCTATTCATTTATCTACTTAAGGGCATCTAGATTGGTTCCATAATTTAGCTATTGTGAATTGTGTTGCTATAAACATTGATGTGGCTGTGTCCCTGTAGTATGCTGTTTTTAAGTCCTTTGGGGATAAACCGAGGAGTGGGATAGCTGGGTCAAATGGTGGTTCCATTCCCAATTTTCTAAGGAATCTTCATACTGCTTTCCAGATTGGCTGCACCAACTTGCAGGCCCACCAGCAATGTATGAGTGTGCCTTTTTTGCCACATCCTCACCAACACTTATTGTTTTTGTATTCTTAAGAGCTGCCATTCTGACTGGAGTGAGATGAAATCTTAGAGTAGTTTTGATTTGCATTTCTCTAATTGCTAGAGATGTTGAACATTTTTTCATATGTTTGTTGATTGATTGTTTATCCTTTTCTGAGAAGTGTCTGTTCAGTTCCTTGGCCTATTTATTGATTGGGTTATTTGTTTTTTTGGTGTTAAGGTTTTTGAGTGCTATATATGTCCTAGAGATAAGTGCTCTATCTTCTATAGGCTCTCTATTCACTTCACTGATTCTTTCTTTTGCTGAGAAGAAGTTTTTTAGTTTGAATCCATTCCATTTATTGATTCTTGGTTTTAATTCTTGTACTATAGGAGTCTTATTAAGAAAGTTTGGGCCTAATCCAACATGATGGAGATTTGGGTCTACTTTTTCTTCCATTAGGTGGAAGATCTCTGGTTTAATTCCTAAGTCCTTGATTCACTTTGAGTTGAGTTTGTGCATGGTGAGAGATAGAGGTTTAATTTCATTTTGTTACATGTGGATTTCCAGTTTTCCCAGAACCACTTGTTGAAGAGGTTATCTTTTTTTTTTTTTAAAGAGAGAGTGAGAGAGGAGAGAGACAGACAGAGAGAGAGAGAGAGAGAGAGAGAGAGAATTTTTTTTTAATGTTTTATTGTTTAGTTCTCGGCGGACACAACATCTTTGTTGGTATGTGGTGCTGAGGATCAAACCTGGGCCGCACGCATGTCAGGCGAGCACGCTACCGCTTGAGCCACATCCCCAGCCCTTGAAGAGGTTATCTTTGCTCCAATGTACATTTTTGGTGCCTTTGTCTAACATAAGATAACTGAAGTTATGTGGATTAGACTCTGGGTACTCTATTCAGTACCCATGATTATATTAAAGAGGAAGTGAATCACTTTCTGAAGAATTTTTTTCTTAACAGCTTAACAAGTTATTTTATAAATGATACACATAAAACTTGTCTATGAGGATACATAAGAAAAAATAATAGCTTTGACTGCCTCAGCTGGGCAGGATGGCACACATCTGTAATCCCAGTGGCTTGGGAGGTTGATCAGGAGAATCGTGAGTTCAAAGCAAGGCTCAGCAATTTAGTAAGGACCTAAGCACCTTAGGGAGACTGTGTCTCTAAATAAGTTATAAAGAAGGGCTGGGGGTGTGGCTCAGTGTATTGATTGCCTCCAGGGAATAGGAATTTTGTGGCTAGAGGACAAGAATGAAAAAGAGACCTTTCACTGTGTTGTCTTTTGAAAGTTTTGAACATCAGATCATGTGTACATATTTACCCATTTAAACATAAAATAATAGACAAATCATAAGGCTCCCAAAGTCTAATAGTTTGCCTCTCTTCCAAGTGGTAAAAATGAAGCTGCTATATATGGCTCTTGGTTACCTAAGAAGTCAAGTTCCAGCTTTGTGATGTGACATTGCAGGGTTGGACTGACTATCAGCATTCAGCTGGCATGCTATATTTGAGGACACTCTTAGCTATGAACCAAAGGACTGTATTTCCCATTCCTTTGGTTCATAGCTTTCCAGATAAGGTGGAGCTCAGGAAGTAACCTTGTTGGGTAGCTCAGAAGAATGAGGGTTTCAGGGGCAGACTGCAGGTTTACATTAAAAGAAGTAGACAGAAGAGAAAGAAGAGTTATACCTTGTAACTGGAGTATAGTTCTGTGTGAATAATATTTTATATGTTCTATATAATTCACAAAATGTTCATAAACATTACCTCCTCTGAGCCAGACAACTTCCCTGGGAGGTAAGAAGGCAAAAGATTTTGTCCTGTTTCACTGAAGAGGAAACAGTTGAGTATGTTAACCATGAGACACACTTGAGATGTCCTTCCTACTGTGGGGAGCAAATGACTGAGGTCCCCTGGCCTTGGCTCAAATGTTCCTGGCCAGTGACTGTTGCGGCACAGATATTAATTCAGCTCATTCTTTCAAGATGTTGGGGTTCCTCTGAGTACTTAAGTGCTCCCCAACAGTCTTCCTGAACTTTCTTTAGAGCACACTAATCTAACATGCTTCTACTCACCCACCAACCCACCCACCCACCCTTCCTTTTCTCTTTTCTCAATTCAGGGAAAGACTTGCATCACAGACTGATGGCTCTGCTAGTTTTTCCTGGCTTTCTCCCATTTTCTGTTAAAGACATTTCCTGAAAATTTAATACTGTTTTGGCATCAAATGTAGATCTTAATGATTACATGTTGTGCTTTTAATCAATGTACTATATTGTTTTTTTTTAGAAATTCACTTCAGGGGCTGGGAATGTGGCTCACGCGGTAGCACACTCGTCTGGCATGCGTGCGGCCCGGGTTCCATCCCCAGCACCACATACCAACAAAGATGTTGTGTCCGCCGAGAACTAAGAAATAAATATTAAAAAAATTTCTCTCTCTCTCTCTCTCTTCTCTCACTCTCTCTTTAAAAAAAAAAAAAAAAAAAAAAGAAATTCACTTCAACTTGAGTTACTAGTCCGGCACATCCTTATTTATTTATTTATTTATTTATTTATTATTTACTTATGGTACCAGGGATTGTACCTAGAGAGGCTTAACAACTGAGCTACATCCTAGACCTTTTCTTTTCTTTTCTTTTTTTTTTTTTTAATATTTATTTATTTATTTTAGTTATTGGCGGACACAACATCTTTGTTTGTATGTGGTGCTGAGGATCGAACCCGGGCCGCACACATGCCAGGCAAGCGCGCTACCGCTTGAGCCACTTCTCCAGCCCCATCCTAGACCTTTTCAATTTTTTTTTTTTTAATTTTTGAGACAGGGTTTCACTAAACTGCTCAAAGTCTCACTAAGTTGCTAAAGGCTGGCTTTGAACTTGTGATCCTCCTGCCTCGGCCACTCAAGTTGCTGGGATTACAGGTGTACACCATTGCTCCCAGCTTTGTTGTCATTTTTTGGGTCGGGGATACTGGGGATTGAACTTAGGGGCACTAAACCACTGATTTCATCCTCAGCCCTATTTGTGTTTTATTTAGAGACAGGGTCTCACTGAGTTGCTTAGCGCCTTGCGGTTGCTGCAGCTGGCTTTGAACTTGTGATCCTCTTGCCTCAGCCCCCAAGCTGCTAGGCTTACAGTCATTCACCACCACGCTCCTTCTTTGTTGTCATTTTTGATGCTTTATTTATTACATTATATATATATTTTATTACATTAGCATAGAAATGTTTTTCAGAGAAAAACATCTCACTTTGTTGCCTAAGGGGGCCTCAAACTCTTGGACTCAGCTTCCTGAGTAGCTGGGACTATAGGTGTTAAAAATTGACACATCCCCCCCCAAATAAAAGGGGCTTGGGATATAGCTCAGTGGTAGAGGACTCCTGGTTCAGTCTCTAGTACTGACCTCCACACAAAACTTAGTTCTGTGGCTGGTGGTACATCTCAGTGGTAGAACACTTAACCTGGTATGCACTGAGGCCCTGGGTTTGATCCCTGGTGCCACAGACAAAAATAAAGTGATTCTGCTTTAGATTAAATTACATAAAACTTAAAAACTCAGTTTCATAAAGCTTTCTATTTAGTTTTAATGCAAATTTAGAGCTTTTAGTTGTTGTTTTTTGTTTAATAATTTGTCCTTTTCCTTTCTCTGTCTCCACTTTTCATTGTCCTTGTTAATGTATCACAGAGGATTGTAATTACATAGTCATCCTAGGGGGTTCTGGGAATTTATGCAGGCCAGAAGGATTTCTGTTTGCATGTAACCCTCATAGTTTGGCAGTGAAGGGTGGGGAGAAGGCAGAGAAACCAGCAGACTATTACTTCTGGGCTCTTCCTGGAATTGGCTGGCAGCGAGCTGGCTGTCTGTGCTATTGCAAGAGTTTCCAGCCCTCTCTTGGGAGTTCTAACTGAGTAAATGGACTCTTTTGTCAGAAAAATTAGGACTTCCTTCCTAAAGTGTGCTTGGCTGGAAAAGGAAGCAGGAACCCCTTAGGGGCCAGTATTCTAACAGTGATTGACCCTGATGTGATGCGTGGAAGAGGGATTTGAGAGCAAGGATGGCAGAGAGGGTTTTGAACCAACTGGGACAAGTTGGGTTGTGTGAAAGCAGCCCTCCTGGGCATTAGACCAGAGCATTATAATAGTTTAGCTTCTGCTCATATGTCCCTAGTAGGGCAGGAGGGTGGCTGCAGAGGAGGAGAGTGCCCAGGGCAGAGGACTAAAGTAAAGAAAGAGCTTGAGCAGAAATACTTAATGAAGAATGTCCTCAAGAAACTGTCTGTAGCAGATGAGTGATGAGCTGGTCATAGTCTAGTGAGGAATCAGTAGCTTAAACACACACACACACACACACACACACACACACACACACACAATCTTACCTTGCCCCTTCATTAACAGTCAGAGATCTCAGATACTAAAAATATATTTTGAGTTCTTCAGGAGCAGAGGTCATGCATTTTATGTCTCTTGCATCCCCTGGGGACAGCCGCACAGTTGGCAGGGCCTCCTTGAATACAGAGTATTGTTTTAGGGGCATTATGGAAAATAGGTCTTTGGCAATGTGTACTGTGCTAAACAGTTGGCATCTCCCAGGAGCACAAAAGTTCCTCACCTCACCTCCAACTTTCACTCATTTTCAGGATTCTAACTAACAGTTTCTTCTAACTTTCACTCATTTTGAGGATTCTAACTAACAGTCTACTTTTTAAATACTACTTTGATTAATCATGAGGTTTGTTGTCGCCAACAGTCAATACTAGGTTATATCTCAGTGGCTTTAGGCTTTTCTTAGAGGCCCAGGAATCAACCATAAGCAAAGTGTTCATGGGGGTGAGGGAGTCAAAGAGGACCCCCCAGGGAAACTGCTCATTCTGATGGTAATGACTGTTGCTGCAGATCTAGGGGAAGGAGTTACCAGAAAAGGAAGCCCCAGGGCTTTTACTTTTTCCCAGATTCATATCTGAATGTCTTCCTGCCATTCAGAAGATTGGTAAGGAGCTGCCAAATCTTCTCAGGGAATGGGACAGCAGCTTGTAGATTTGGAGTTAGAGATTCTTGCAGGTCGCAAGAATATCACACAAAAAAAGTATGACATGAGCTAGGCATTGTGGCACATGCCTGTAATCCCAGCAGCTCAGGAAGCAGAGGCAGGAGAATCCCAAGTTCAAAGTCAGCTACAGCAAATTAGTGAGGCCCTAAACAACTCAAGGAGAACCTGCCTCTAAATAAAGTATTTAAAAATGGCTGGAAGGAGCTGGGGATGTGGCTCAAGCGGTAGCGCGCTCGCCTGGCATGCGTGAGGCCCGGGTTCGATCCTCAGCACCGCATACCAACAAAGATGTTGTGTCCACCGAGAACTAATAAATAAATATTAAAAAAAAAAAATGGCTGGAAAAGTGGCTCAGTGGTTAAGTACCTCTGGAATCAATTCATGGCACCAAAGATAAAATAAAGTATGACATTAGCTAAAGATGCTAATATTTGATTCACTGATAAGACAAAAGTCATGCTGCTTTTCTCTGTGATGCTTCCTGCTTTCAAAAGTAGAAATACAAACTCACTAAACATTTTTAAACATTGTAATAAATACATTATATGAAAAGTAGAAGTTTTTTGCAATCCCCACCCCTCTACCCCAGATCACCACTGTCAACTATTTGGAGTCTTATTCTTTCCCTTTTCTGGGAAACATTTTTCAGACCTTGATTTTGTCTTTTGTAGAAAGTATGGTATGAATTAACCACATAATTTATTTAACATGAATATGTTAAAATGTAGTCACAGTATGCTCTAATCAGAATCTACCCACAAGTTCATAAAACAAACAAACAAGGACTGGTTATGATCTTCATATTCTCACCTGTCAAGAATGTGCTAGGCAAATGATGTCATTTGCAGGAAAATGGATGGAACTAGAGACCATTATGTTAAGCAAAATAAGTCAAACTCAGAAATCAAGGGACCTGTGTTTTCTCTCATATGTGGTAGCTAGAGAAGAAGAAGGACAGGAAAGGTGGCGGCAGATCTGATGAAAATCAAAGGGAGATCTGTAGAGGAAAGAGACCAAAGGATGGGAAGTTGGGAGAGTCAGGGGAAGTGCTGGGGAGTGATACTGGCTGTATTATATTGCTATATTATGTGATGTATGAATAGGTAACAACAAATCCATCATTGTATACAACTATACTGCACCAATAAAAAGTGTGTGTGTGGGGGGAAGGATATGCTAGGCAAAGGTGAGTTCAGTGGCACACAACTGTAATCCCAGGTACTCTAGAGGCCAGCCTCAGCAATTTAGGGACCCTGTCTAAAAAGTAAGTAAGTAAATAAATAAATAAATACATAAATAAATAGGACTAGGGGGGGCTGGGGATGTGGCTCAAGCGGTAGCGCGCTCGCCTGGCATGCGTTCGGCCCGGGTTCGATCCTCAGCAGCACCACATACCAACAAAGATGTTGTGTCCGCCGAGAACTAAGAAAAAATAAATAAATGTTAAAATTCAAAAAAATAAATAAATAAATAAATAAATAAATAAATAGGACTAGGGATGTAGTTCAGTGGTAAAATACCTCTGGGTGCTAGTACAGCAAACACAAAAACACACAAACAAAAAAAACAAAACATGATGACCTAGGTGTGGTTTCTGCCCAAGCATCCCTGAGGGTCTTAGGAATGCAGGAACCCTGTCTTTTTTTTTTTTTAGTTGGCTGGGAGGGACTGGGGATTGAACCCAGGGGACTCAACCACTGAGCCATATCCCCAGCCCTTTTTATATTTTATTTAGAGACAGAGTCTTGCGAAGTTGCTCAGGGCCTCTTGAGACTGGCTTTGAACTCACAGTCCCCCTGTCTCAGCCTCCTGAGTTGTTGGGATTACAGCTGTGTGCCGCCATGCCCAGCTTAACCCTATCTTTGATGCCTAGCAAGGGTATCCTGCAGTGATAGCTTGAGGAGAAATATTTTTGTAAGCAACTGCTTGAGAACCTCCAGTTTAATCTTGGAATCCTTGTGAAAGTAAAACCGTGTGTTTTGGGAGATGCACTACCCACCCTGTGGTTCCAGGGACTGGTGCTGGCTTTGGGGATTTATGTTCCTTAGAGAAAGCAGTTAGAGGCCTAGAAAATGACTAGGAGCTGGGCATGTTGTGAGAAACTGTGGATCAGGGCTCAGAATTGGAGTTTTGTTTTCCTCTGGGCCTACCGGCGTAAAATAAAATTTGGAGTTCTCTTCCTCTTTCAAGCAAGTGATGCTTGCTGTTTCTTGATCAGTTTGTTTCTGGCAATACGAACATAATGTGTGCTGGCAAATCTATGGGACACAGTGATAGGTCTCTTTCTGCCTAACACTGTGTCCCATATGAAAGGAGACTGGTACCTCTGGATAAATTCCTAGTCAGGGGCTCTTTTGACAATTGCTACTTACTTTTGCCCTCCCTTCTCCCATTCCTGCTTATCTCTAGCAAATCTACCTAGGCTAATAGGTTTTGTACCTCTTATCATTTTTTTTTCCTTTCTTTTCCTTGCAGGGACTGAACCCAGGGGATTGAACCACTGAGCTACATACTGTTAGGTGAGGGTGACTTAGGAACAAAGCACCAAGCAGCCTGCCTGCAGGAAAGAAACACGGATCAGGCACTGAGGGAACCGCCTGTCAATCAGCAGGGTCTCCAGGCCAATTCTGGATCTTAGCCAGTTTCTCCACCAACCCCAGTAGGACAAAGGACTCTAAAAACCCTTTTTCCTGTCCCAAGCTGTCCCTTCTTGCCCTAAACCCAATAAACATTCCAGTTTGGTGGAGCCACCCTGCTACTCCGCTACTCCCGTGTGCTTCTCCTCAGAACCTCTTCTTATTCTGCTGGTCTGAGAGGCGTTGTCCCCCTCCCACCATCCCAAGCAAAATCTCAGTAAAGCCTCCTCGAGCGGCCTTTTAAAATCTGCCTCCTTTTGGTCGCTGCTGCCTGACCTTACACATACCTAGTTCTTTTTTTTTTTTTAACTTTGAGACAGAGTTTTGTTAAATTGCCCAAGCTGGCTTTGAATTTCCAGGCACTTTGCCTCAACCTCCTGTGTACCACTTGCCACCTCACCTGGCTCTCTTGCGGATTTTTTTTTTTTTTTTTTTTGTGTGTGTGTGTGTGTGTCTGTCTGTCTGTCTGTTAGGGGTAGAACCCAGGGACACTTAACCACTGAGGCACTTCTGCAGCTCTTTTATTTTTTATTTTGAGATAGGGTCTCTTCAAATTTGCCATCCTCCTGCCTCATCCTCCTGAGTTGCTGAGCCAAGGGGCCAGGCACTCTCTTGTGATTCTTAATTTTTGAGAAAGAACAAGAAACAAAGAAACGAACATGTTATTAACAGGTTCCTTTGGGAAGCCATTAAATCTGAGGACTGACACATGGGCAGTATATGGGAGAAGGGGTGAGTTTGTGGTATGAGTGTGGTGTGTGTGTGTGTGTGTGTGTGTGTGTTGGGGGAGTTGCTTTCTTAATTTCTCATAGTCTTCCATGTCTACTGAGAACAATTCCCTTCTGGTCCCCTAAAGTAATAAACCTCAGTTTTATTTTTTTCTTTTTCACTACCTCATTTGTTCTTACTTTTTATTTCAATACTCATTCAACAGACATTCACCAGGGGCCTTTAGTTGTCAATCCCTCACATTCAGGTTGATATAACGAAAGAACTTTGCCTTCAAGATTACAGAGAGGCTTTGATCCAACATAGTATTTAAACAGTAGGTAATTTTGGACAAGTGACATAACCTTCCAGTCAGATCACAAAAACATGTTCTTCCTGCTTTGCATGAGAATATATTTTGTCAATTGCAAATAATAATAATGATGATAATTATTATACATATACAATTAACTTAGAAATGCCTCTAGGAGGGCTGGGGATGTAGCTCAATTGACAGAGTGCTTGACTCGCATGCACAAGGCTCTCTGTTCAATTTCCAGCATCACAATTAAAAAACCAAAAGAAAAAAGAAAAAGAAATGCCTCTAGGTGAGGGGCTTAAATAAATTAGTCTTTAATATTTTGATTTTAACTCATTTGTAAAATGCCTTTTGCCTTTTTAGTTGCAAGAATAAAGGCTTGGGCTGGAGTTGAGCGCTTTCCTAGCATGTGTGAGGCACTGGGCTTGATTCTCAGCACCACATATAAATAAATAAAATAAAGATCCATTGACAACTAAAAAATATTTTAAAAAAAGAACAAAGTGGGAGGGCTGGGGTTATGGCTTAGCAGCGGAGCACTTGACTAGCATGTGTGGGGCCCTGGGTTCGATTCTTAGCACCACATTAAAATAAAGATATTGTGTCCAACTACAACTAATATATATGTGTGTGTGTGTGTGTGTGTGTGTGTGTGTGTGTGTGTGTGTGTACAAAGGCTTATTTAGGTTGGAGTGAGTAGGAAATACTGCTGCAGAAAGACTTAGAGCAGATAAAGAATATTAATGCGCCTAGAGAAAGTAGAAAAGTAAGATTCTCTAGGGAGAATTTGTGAGTAAAACTCTCACAAATGCTTTGCCCACTTTGACTTTCCTGTGGTTAGGCCCTGATTGTCAGTGACATGTACAAATAGTGGGCTGTGACCTCAAAAGAGCTGCTTAGGTTACTCAAGACTGAGACTATTTAACATGCAAAGCAAACACTGTTCATGCTCCAGCCCCTCAAAAATCATGTTCTTGTGGTCATCAGGACTTGAGGATGGGAACCTTCTAGTGTTGGGACCTGGTCACAAAAGTTGGGTTAGATCTTAATAAAATCATCAAAAGCAATTCTTTTTTTCTTTTTCTTTCTTTCTTTCTTTTTTTTTTTTTTTTTTTTGATACTAGGGATTTAACCCAGGAGTACTTAACTAGTGAACCATATCCCCAACCCTTTTTATTTATTTATTTATTTTATTTTTGAGATGGTCTCACTGAGTTGTTTATTGCCTTGCTCAATTGCTAAGACTGGCCTTGAACTTGCAATTCTCTTGCCTCAGCCTTTCAAGCTGCTGGGATTACAGAGTGTGCCACCATGCCCGGCTGGAGGGCAATTCTTTAGGCAAAATGATTAGATGAAATAGAGCCTGATTGTTGAGCTGTATTTTTGTGCCTACGTGGTAGTGTGGCTGAGCAGACTGAGCTATTTTTTTGTAGCACCCTGGAAACAATGCAACATTGTGGAAAGGCTGTGAGTCAGGCACCTCAGATTCTGCCAGCTGTGCTGCCTTAAGGAAATAACTCAACTGCCTTTTCTTTCTGTAAAGAGAGAATCTGGCTTGAATGTAGTGTTTCTCAATGTGTAAATCTTGCATCAGAATGACCCTGGCAACCTTTTAAACAAATCTGGATTGTGTCCTAAATCTAGATGAATCAGAATATCTGAAGGTGAACCCCAGAATCTGCATTTTTCAGCAGTGCTCTGGTCATTGTTAAGCACACACAAGTACAAAGAGACTCAGGGGAATGACCCACCAGGTTCTCTTTCTCTGTGAAATTCTATAATCTCAAGACCCAAATTTAGTTAACTCTGTTTTTGTGGGATCAAAGCAAAATTTTAAAAAAGAAAGAAAATAACAGAGTTTAAGAATCTACTGTTTGTCTGAGACTGTTTGGACCCTGGTACACATTTTCTTATTCTTCTGCATGATAATTCTTTGAGGATATATACATAATTCAAAGATGGAGCTCTGATTTCAAAGTTAATGATTTTCCCTCTGTGCAATGCTCCATCATGAAATTGCAAAAGAGTTTATTGTAACTGATAAACTCTAGCGTAGTTCCCTCTTACAGTAGTTCCCTCTGTACCCAACGTTTTGTTTTCCTTGGTTTCAGTTACTCACAGTCAACTGTGGTCTGAAAATGCTAATGAAAAATTCCAGAAATAAACAACTTTTAAGTCTTAAGTTGGTGTTCTGAATTGCAAGATGAACTCTCTGTCCTGTCAGTCTGTTCCATCCTGGATATGAGTCATCTCTTTGTCCAGCATATCGGTGCTGCATAAGCTGTCCTTCCTCAGAGTTGTTGGAAGAGACAGAGACCACATGAACATAATCATTTATTTATTTATTTTATTAGTACCAGGTTTGAACCTAGGGGCGCTTAACCACTGAGCCATATCCCCAGCCTTTTCTATTTTTTATTTTGAGACAGGATCTTGCTAAGTTGCTTAAGGTCTCATTAAGTTACAGAGGCAGACCTTGAATTTGGGGTCCTCCTGCCTCAGCCTCCTGAGCCTCTGGTATTACAGGTGTTTGCCACCTTGCCTGGCTTAATATTTATTCTTTCTATATTCTTTGCATGTTTTTTGTAAGTCAATTTAAATCCTTTGTGTGCTGTGGAATGAATTATATATAAATAAATAATAAAAATAAGCTGCAATAATGAATTCATTTAATTACATTCTCTTAAAGAGGATTAGAATATGTAAAATTGTGGTAACTCAGGAAGATTTCTATTTACAAGATCTCAAACATACAACTAGCTACAAAACAGAGCAGAAGAAAATAGGTTATATGAGGATAGGTGCAGTAGTACTCTCCTGTAATCCTAGAGGCTCAGGAGGCTGAGGCAGGAGGATCCCAAGTTTGAGGTCAGCCTTAGCAATTTAGAGAGGCCTTAGCAAGTTAGTAAGACTTTGTCTCAAAATAAAAAGTGCTGGGAATGTGGCTTAGTGAACTAAGCACCCCTGGGTTCAATACCTTGTACACACACAAAAAAAAGGCTATATGAGAAATAGATTTGAGATTGACAAGGACTTTCTGTCTTTTCCTTCCTTCCTTCCTTCCTTCCTTCCTTCCTTCCTTCCTTCCTTCCTTCCTTCCTTCCTTCCTTCCTTCCTTCCCTCCTTCCTTTCTTCCTTTCTTCCTCTCCTCTTTTTTTTCCTGTACTGGGGATCAAACCAGGGTCTCACACATAGTTGGGCAAGTGCTCTACCACTAAGCTACATCCTCAGTGATGAGGTCTGTCTTTTGAATGTTTTAACTTACCTGTTTCAGATATAGAAGGGAAGAGGCCATGGCAGGTTGACAGACATGGAGTTCAGGTGGAGGAGGAGGCTGATCCGTCCAGGAGCTAAGTCAAGATGAAGACTGTGTAATCGAGTATTGCCTTTTTTCGTCCATGGCATTTTGTTGTTGGTGGTTTTTTCTTTCTTTCCTTCCTTCCTTCCTTCCTTCCTTCCTTCCTTCCTTCCTTCCTTCCTTCCTTCCTTCCTTCCTTTCTTTCTTTCTTTTTTTTTGTGGTAGAAGGGATTGACCCAGGGGTGCTTAACCACTGAGTCACATTCCCAGGAAATAGGGTCTTACTAAGTTTCTTAGGGCTTCGCTAAATTGTTGAGGCTGGCTTTGAACTCACAATCCTCCTGCCTAACTTCCAAAACCACTGAGATTATAGGTCTGCACCACTGCCACTGTGCCTGGTTCTCCATGGTATTTGGAGAGGGAACAAAAGAAGGAGAGAAGATCAAGTTCTGGAATGACTAGAGTAACTGGTTCATGCAAGAAGTTGTTCCTCCTGGTTACCAGTTTGAATTGGTTAAGATCGAAATCATCTGGCCTTATGGCTTCCTGCTTGTGACATTATTTTGTTCTCAGATCCGTGAGAAAGGCAGATGAAAAGAAGAAATGAATAGAAGATTATCTCCCCATATTTGAATAGAACTATCTTGTGATAAGGAAATTTAAAAAGTTATCTGGCTTGAGATAATCTTTGAGGAAAGGTTTTTGTTTTTGTTTTTGTTTTGTACTGAGCAGGGGCACTCAACCATTGAGCCACATCTCCAGCCCTATTTTATATTTTATTTAGAGACAGGGTCTCACTGAGTTGCTCAGTGCCTCACCATTGCTGAGGCTGGCTTTAAACTCATGATCCTCCTGCGTCAGCCTCCGGTGCTGCTGGGATGACAGGTATGTGCTACAGCACCTGGCTAAGATAAATTTTTGTTGTTATTGTTTTTGATTTGTTGAGATATTGTAGCTGAAAGGAACCCTAGATATAATCTCATCTGATTTATTCATTTTACTGAGGGCTATACTGGTCAAGAGTATTTATTGTCCAAGAGCACAAACCATACCAAGTAGAAATAAGCAGTGTACATTGGAAAGTCAGACACACCTTGTCTAAAGCCCAACGATGCCTCTGTTTATGTCTTGGGGTTGGAGAACATCTCACATGAGTGAAGAGCTGAATTGTGCAGAGTAGAGTTTGCCAAAGGTGTTCCAGACAGAAGGAACAGAGGGAGGGCAAGCTACACAAAGAAAGAGATTTGGAGAAGATTCTTGAATGGAGATGGTGCACTTGGTGTTAATACTGGAGGGAGGAGAAATCCTGCGGTGCAAGGGAAGCAGTTGTCTGCTGACCCTGACTCAAAAACAAAACAAAACCGAAAAAGGGCCAGGCAAGTTGGTACATGCCTGTAATCCTGGTAACTCAGGAGGCTGAGGCAGAAGGATTGCAAGTTCAAGTCAAGCCTGTGAGAAACACGCTCACCTGTCCAAGCCCAAAAAATGAACTAAAAAACACAAGGTCCAGCAAAAAGCACAGCTCTACTTTAATGATGGTCTGCAAGACTGGGTGCCTGGTGGATAGGACACACATAGGGTACAACCAGCATTTTATCCCCTAAAGTGCAAGATCCCACTTCTGGGTTCCTCAGTGGCTGAATACTATGGGGTACACAATCTTCCTGAACATTACCTAGGTGTTTTACTGACTTTTTTTTTTTTTTTTTTTTTTTGGTGATTCTGGGGATTGAAACTAGGGGCTTATGCATGCAAGATTTTACTGGGTTATTTAAAGAAATGTATCTTTATCACATGGGACCATGCTAGTGGCAACTCAAAAAAAAAAAAAAAAAAAAAAAAAAGAAAGAAAAAAAGTATACTTTTAGTTGTTGTTCCCACTTCCCTTTGTCCTTTTGGCACCTACACTTCAGCTCTGTTGGTCAGCCATGGGGCGGGGGCTGCTTCCTTCTCACCTTCTGTTAGCAAGGGGGCTTTGAATTTTTACACTCCAGTGTTAATTTCTTCCAACTGTTCATTTTGTTCTCCTTCCAGCTTAGATCTCCTTTTCTTAGATCCCAAGTCAGTGGTAAAGTGCCCCTGGGTTTAATCCCCAGTACCTAAAATATTTATTTATTTATTTTTTAGTTCTCGGAGGACACAACATCTTTGTTGGTATGTGGTGCTGAGGGCCATTGCCAAGTAGGAATGACGCATCGAAATTTCCTTGTCAGCGTACCCCATGTTACATGGACTTGCCTTGGAAATTCGCTGTGACATTGCATGTGTGTTTGAGAAAGGTGACCCTGCTCAAGAACGAGGGTGGATCCAGGTTTAGGGTGTATCCTGCAGGTTTTAGGAAGTATCCGGGTTTAGGATAATTTGGGTTTAAGGCATTCTGGTTTAAGACAATCTGGGTTTAGGGAAGTTCCAGGTTTAAGGTTATTTCCTGCTGAGAATAGGGCGTATCCTGATGCCTGAGTTCCCATTGAGTTCTTGTGGAATTGAGAAAGTATTTGGGACGTGAATTGTGTGGCGGCAGAACTTGGATTTCCCCAGAACGTGTGTAGAGGCCGGTGTGAGTTCGGGAATAAAGAATTGCTGTTTGAATCTACAAAGCTGTGAGTGCCTCCTGATCTTGTGCCCAGCCAAGACTGCGGCAATGTGGTGCTGAGGAGAAAGAAAGAGAGAGAGAATTTTTTTAATATTTATTTTTTAGTTCTTGGCGGACACAACATCTTTGTTGGTATGTGGTGCTGAGGATCGAACCCAGGCCTCACGCATGCTAGGCGAGCGCGCTACCACTTGAGCCACATCCCCAGCCCCCCAGTACCTAAAATAAATAAATAAATAAAAATCCCCCCAAATAAACAAAAAATAACCCTCCCCACCTCCAGTAGATTCAGTAGCTTTGGGATGGGAGACAGGATGTCTCACAATGTCAGTGATTCTGATGCACCAGGCAGTCCCCAGACCACACCATGAGAAATCACTTTTTATTAAAAAAAAAAAAGTTTTTAATCTTTAGAGACTAACAGAATTACCTGGATGATTTCTTAAACCACAGATTGCTGGGCCTATGCCCAGAGTTTCTGATTTACTAGGCTTAGGGTGGGATCTGAGAAATTCCCTTGTAATGCTAATGTTGCTGATCAGGAACTCCAGTTTGAGAACCACAGATGAAAAGCATATTGAGTATGTAGACCATTTCCTATCTTGATAATCCAGAAGAATTTTTGTTTCAGAGTAACTTTTTGGGGGGAGTATAGTTCAGTGGTAGAGTACCTGTCTAGCATGAGCAAGGCCTTGGGTTCAATCCCCAGCACTGCAAATGAAAAGAAAAAAAAAAAGTAACTTCTAAGAAATAATAGAATGGTATTTATGAAGCACTGATCACTCACAAACTTAAATTTAATTAAAGAACCATTTGTTCAGCATCTATTTCATATTGCCATCATGTGTGAAGGGTTACAAGAATGAAGAGCTTTCTTGATCTCAAAGGGAAAAAAGATTATATAAAATGTAAATAATAAAGCTGGATGTGGTGCTATGTGCCTGCAGTTCCAGCTTCTCAGGAGGCTGAGATTGGAGGATTACTTTGTTCATGAGACCAGCCTAGGCAATGTAGTGAGAACCTAACTCAAAACAAACAAACAAAAAACCCAACTAACCAACAAAACAAAAAAAGAAAATAAAAACAAACAATACTGAGCCTGGGGGTATAACTCAGTGGTAGACTGTGAGCTTAGCATGTGTAAGAGACCCTGGGTTCAATTGCTAGCACCAAAAAATAAATAAATAAAGGCAAGCATAAAAGTATGCATAAAGTACAGAGGTACAGAGGTAGAGGTAAAGAGTGGTGTTTAATTCCCTGGGTTCCACATAGGGTATTCAGGAGGTCTTGCTGAGGTTGGTAGCATCTACCTCAGGCTTTTTTTTTTTTTTTTTTGGTATCGAGGTATTCAACCACAGCCTCATGCATGGTAAACACTCTACCACAGATCTATGCCCTCAATTTTAAAAAAATATATATATTTTTTAAGTTGTCAATGGACCTTTATTTATTTATATGTGGTACTGAGAATCGAACCCAGAGCCTCACATATGCGTGCAAGCACCCTACCACTGAGCCACGACCCCATTCCTGTTTTGGGTTTTGAAAGATGAATTCCCAGTGAACAAAGTGGAAAAAATATAAAATAAGTCATGTAGCTAATCCTATGCTAAGATGATTTTAGAGATTATAAATACATCTTTGTGGCTGGAGCTCAAAGTTTAAAAAAGACAGGTAGAGATCATCAGAAAGGATATTGGTGAAAGAGACTGGAGCCAGATTCTGGAGGACTGAGAAGCCATGAAATGACAATCAATAATAGAATGCTGGAGGGAACCAAACAAAACCCTGAAGCCTTCTAGGGACTCTCAGGTCTGTTCTATCCATGGTAATGGCCTCACAATCCTCAGGACTGTCTCTTTGCACGCAACTCACATTGGGAGCTATTTTTATCACTAGCTCCAGGCTCTTTCGGACTCAAAAGAGAGTTGAAGGTGCAAGAATTTGGTGTGCACCATCCTTTGTGGGTTTGCAGAGTCTAGCTCTGTAACAGGAGTTCCTTTCATGTAACAGGGGTCCACTTTATGTCTTGAATATAAACCTTGCCCTTGACCACTGGTGGCTTATTTTTTCATACTAGGGATTGAACTCAGGACCCCTTAACCACTGAGTCACATCCCCAAACCTTTTTTATTTTGACACAGGATCTTGCTAAGTTGCCTGGGGCCTTGCTAAATTGCTGAGGCTGGCTTTGAACTTGGGATCCTCCTGCCTCAGCCTCCTAAATTGCTGGGATTATAGGTATGTGCCACTGAGCCTGGCTGGTGGTTTATTTTAAAACTGAAATTCTTTTTTTTTTCTTTCCTCATCTTCCTCTTCTCTTCCCTAATTTTGAGGGATAGGTTGGGAGAACAAGATTAACACTCTTCCTGATCTGAGTAACCAGTCCTTCCACTTATACCCCACTGTCTGAACAAAGCAACACTGGACCTGGAAGTGGGAAAACAGCTCTCTTAAGTATCAAGTGAATATTTTTTTAAATATTTATTTTTTAGTTTTCGGTGGACACAACATCTTTCATTTTATTTTTATGTGGTACTGAGGATCAAACCCAGCGCCCCGCACATGCCAGGCGAGCGCACTACCACTTGAGCCACATCCCCAGGCCGGATCAAGTGAATATTAATTACATCTATTAACAATATCTGGAAAACATCTCATATGGTGTTATGCTCGAAGACCACCAGAGACCCAAGATCAATGTAAGCAGCAAAGAGGTGTTTATTGCGAGCTAGCTTGGTCCTCCGCGCGCACACACAGCAACTGGTGACGCTGAGAGGCCCCGAGCCCAGGGTTTGCAGCAGTTTTATACATTCTTTGGAGAAGGCAGGGACTTCACATACATCATAGCATCTCTTAGCAAATCATCACACACCGTGGGAAAATCAAATAACAACTCTAAAACATGATTAGCACATTCACTGGCAGGAACAAATTGGGTAGGGATGATTGGTCAGTACAAAAGGGGTTGAAAGGGTAAAGTTTCTAAGCTGCAAAGCCTGAGTTAAAATGTAAAGGACCAGGCATTGTAAACCTGCTTCTAAACTGCAAAGCCTGGTTAAATTCCTGAGGCAGTTAAGACAATGCCCTACTAGCCATTTAGTTGATTTATAGCCTAGGACCCTGTGTAGCTTGTCACATAAGCATTCAAGACCCTGTGCAGCTTGTCACGTAGACATTCAGGGCCTGAACCAATCAGTTTAAATGTAACCCCCTCCTTAGGAATGACCTATCACTCTAGCCAGCCCTGTTCCCTCCAATGAATGTACCAATCAAGCCTAAGAATTATTGTTTGATTTTCCTGCTGTGTAAGATGATTTGTTAAAGGAGACTGTGATGTATGCAAAGCCCCTGCCCTCCCCAACAAGTGTACTTAAGCATTGTTCAACCCCTGCTCTGGGCTCTGGGCTGCTCTCTCCTCTTGAGTGGGCATGGAGCCCCAGCATGCTGGAATCTCAATAAATCCCCTTCTGCTAATTGCATGAGTGGTCTCTTGGTGATCTCTTCCTCGGACACTTCGCCGGTCCCTTACAGGGTATTCATTTGAACTGATTGGTTTAAGCCAAGAGGAGTGTATGTGCTGAACTACATAGGGGGTTTCCCAACATGTTATCAACCACCATAAACTACTGGGAGGGTCATCTGGCATCCCAGGTATTTCCCTGTCTCATGCTGATTGGTGGCTGCTAGGGGGTTGCTGTGGATCCCCACCTAGCCTGACTAAGTCTGGGACACCTGGGCAGCAGATCTCTCCTGTTATTTGTAGATAAACATTTAGCAGGGTGGGAATGTGCCTAGGAGTGCTCTGTGGGTCTTTCCAAGGACAAAGGTGATGTCCCTTCCTTGGACAGGCTTTGCTCTGAGGTAGAGGCTGGTTTTTCAATGGTTCCCTTTTTAAAACCCTTGGTTCCTCCTACCAGTTCGAATGGCAGCTTCTGTGACATGAGTCTGTTGCCTTTTTTTTTTTTGCTAGCAAAGCAATACTACTTCTTTTTTCCTTTTTTCTCAAAGCCTTGTCCTTGTTATTGGATCAGCATCAGGCACAATGACAGAGCTTTCAGTGTGAGGCCCAGATTAGTCCTTGGGGCCTTCTCTTTCACAGGAAAATAAAAGCAACAGGAAACTTTCTCAACTTTAAAGAGGGGAAGTGACTCACAGGCTTAACACAGAGAAAGATGGAGATATTCTGTAGGTGAAAGGGCAAGAGTCTTCTGAAGCAAAATAAGAGGTCAAAATAAGAGGAATTGAAACCAGTGTTGCTTTACCACTGAGCTCCATCTCTAGCCCTTTTTATTTTTGAGACAGGGTCTCACTAAGTTGCTTAAGGCCTTGCTAAATTGCTGAGTCTGGCCTCAAATTTACAATCCTTCTACCTTAGCTTCCCTAGTCATCCACACTTGGCACATTAGTGAGAAATCTTATGAGTAGGGATGGAGTAATAATAGATTGAATATTTGCTCAGAGAGTAACTTGATTTTACTATCATCACAGGGAGCTGAAACTCCAAACTGCCAAGATCCCGGCAACAAAAACACTCAGGGTCTCACTCTAAGGGAACTGGGCCGTGAGAAATAACCACAAAAGAGATAGAGATATCTTTTTCTTTAGGGGTCCTGTGATGGCTCCTCTGACCTTAAGGTCCCAAAAAAGAAGGAGAACCAGCATGTGCTTGTTGAGGGCCTCAGCTGAGTCAGGATGAAGCATGGCATATTGCCAGAAGGGAGTGGTCGATTGGCGACTGCCAGCAAGCCACTGAGATGATGATGGTTCCAGCAAGCCACTGAGATGATGATGGTTCCGTTAAGCTGTGTATTCAATTGTATATTTGACCTTCACGGTGTGGCAATAGGACGGCTCTTATGGGGTTCCGAGGGAGCATGCCAGCGACCCCCGGTGGAGAGGAGAGTGTTCCCAGGGAGCGTGTATGGAGTGCAATAAAGAGTTGCTGTTTTGAACCTACAAGAGCTTCGTGGCGGCATTTGTGCCCAGCCAGACTGCGGCATGTGCTGACCCTTTTATTGAGGTGAAGCCATTCAAATGAGGCAAGTGGTCAGGTTTCAGGGGGTTGAGTCTAGCTTCATGAAGTCTGCAGTCAACAAGTTGGCTGACATCTAGGAAGGACACACCCAAATGCAGAGCAAGGGGACTACAAAGGGCATTTCCATGGAACAATCTATCCCAAACAGGGCAAAGGAGTAAATCACAAAGGAATAGGTGAGCGTAGCTCCATTCATGGGGCTGCAGAAAGGCACGCCTACACATGAAGACACATTCTGCTACTTCAAGGATCGGGCAGTGTCTGGGGCCACTATGAATGTGGCCAGATCACAAAGAAAATAATCAACAGAGCCTCTACTGATCATGGGAAGGAAAATGCTGGTCACTCAGCGCGACAGCCCCCACACCAAACCTTGGTTCTTGTGTTCCAATGAAAGAAAAATTAAAGTCAGACACCAAAAGCCATGTAAGATAACTTTATTTTAAATGACAGTAGAGTAGAAATTAGGTGAGAATAAAGTACAAGTAAAGAAAGGCTCCAGCACAGAGCACTCAAGAGAGAATGACAAAGGAGATAATGCTGTCTCCAAATTTATTACTGTTTGATTGTTTACCAGGAGAACTGGGGACTACCCTCTATACTCTTTGCCATTGGGTGTTCAACTCCTCCTTCACATCTGGTGGTGGAGGTTTTGACCTTCGTTGGTCCCCTCCAGGACTGTCATGGTGGCCATCCTATGTAGAGGGGCTTACTCTGAAAGTCAATTACATGTTAATGTGGGCATTGGGGTCAGTAGCCAGTCAGAGGTTACCTTGCTGCCTCTGTGCTACTAAAGAACCCCCTTGTTCTGAGCTAGTAGGAGACACTTGGTACCATAACTTCTAATTTTATCTTGATGGGTCCTGTCAAGAGTTAATCCCAGCCAGGCGTGGTGGCATAGGGCTCTAATCCCAGTGGTTTGGGAGGCTGAAGCAGGAGGATCCCAGGTTCAAAGCCAGCCTCAGCAACAGCGAGGTGCTAAACAACTCAGTGAGACCCCACCTCTAAATAAAATACAAAATAGGGCTGTCAGACCTGGGGTTGTGGCTCAGCAATACAGCGCTTGCCTCACATGTGTGAGGCACTGGGTTTGATCTTCAGGAGCACCAATAAATAAATAAATAAATAAATAAATAAATAAATAAATAAATAAATAAATTGTGTCCACTTATAACTAAAAAATAAATATTTAAAAATTTTTGAAAAAAAATAAACAAAAGAAAGGTATTTAAAAACCCCATGTATACTTAAAACAAAACAAAACACTGGATGTAGCCAGTGGTTGAGTACCCCTGAGTTCAATCCCTGGTAACCTCCCCCGCAAAAAAGTTCCATAAATCCTTTCTTGAGGCATCCCCCTCCCCATTATCCCTTTAACTTTTGACTGTTTATCCTGAAGTTTTGCATATTCTGATGTTTTTCTACAGGCTATCTGCTACAAATTATTTATTCTGTCTTGGCAGTAACTTAAAGAAAACTCTTAAGAGTACTTAGAAGTAAACCTGTGACTTTGACATACATTTCACTTTCCATTGCTAGCTACTACCAACCCAATACCTGACAGATTACTGAGAAATATGTGTAGAATAGGGGTAGAGTGATAATATAGACTGAAAATTACATACAGCTTTATTGTAACAGTAGTCCTGTTGCTGAAAGCTTGGTCCTTGTCCCTGATACCAATCCAATGGGGACACAGTTGGTTTTTTTTTTTTTTTTGGTAGTGCTGGGGATTGAACCTAAGGCCTTGTGTATGCTAGATAAGTGTTCTACCAGCTGAGCTATATCCCCAGACTCAAGGACACAGTTGAGAAAAAGAAAAAAGAGGGTTTAATGCTTTGTTAGCAAAGGAGAAACACAGGGGATTCCTTCCCAAAGGCTGTGATTCTGCCCATCCATAGGAACAGAGGGTTTTTATAGAGGTGAAACAGAGAAAATAAGAATAGAGGAGAGACCAGAAAAAAAGAAGATCAAGGAGAAGTCTGAGAAAATAAGACTGGGAAAAGAAAAAAAAAAAAACATTTAAGTTTCAAAGCTCCAGGGATATAGTCAAAGCATCAAGTGAATGTTAGACCAGGATGCAAGAAAAGACCACTGACTCCAATTAAAATCAAATTAAAGCAAGCTTATTATTTCGACTGGCAGGGCTGCCTCTCCCTCCCAAAAAGGCGGGAACAAGACCGCCCCCGATCTTTCCTACAGCCCAGCTTTATAGCCCAGAAAGTTACACAAAGGGGGTGTTACAGATAACAGAACTCTGACAAGCATCACACTAATGGTAGTTTACACATTTTTTTTTTTTTGCTGGCCCCAACATCAGAATTTATGAGTGTTAGGGTCCGGCGGAGCGTCGGAGAAAGAGACCACACAAGAGACTGGCTCCATGCAATTGGCAAAAGGGGATTTATTGGGGATCCATTCCAGCACGCTGGGGCTCCATGCTCACTCAAGAAGGGAGAGCAGCCCAGAGCCCAGAGCAGAGGTCAAGCAGAGCTTAAGTACACTTTCTGGAGAGGGCGGTGGGCTTTGCATACATCAGAACAAATCATCATGAGGCACGGGAAAATTGAACAACAACTCTGAGACATGATTAGCACATTCATTGGCGGGAACAGGTTGGGCAACGGTGATTGGTCATTCCTAAGCAGGTTACACATTCAAACTGATTGGTTCGGGCCCTGTGAACTGCACAGGGCCCTAGGCTAAATGGCCAGTAGGGCGTTGTTTTAACTATCTCAGGAATCTGGGTGTAACAGAGGAACTTAATAATACCTAATCTTTTACATTCAAGCTTTCCAGTTTAGAAACTTTACCCTTTCATTAGGACCATTAGAGCCTCAGCGAGGATGGCCAGGGAAGGCCAATATTTATTAGGTGTCACTAAAGTTTCAGAGAGGGCTGCTATCTGGTCAGAGAGCCAGGCATGGGTGAGTTCAAGACAAGGGCAGGCATTCCAAGCAGGTTCAGAATTTGCAGTAATTTATAGTAAAGCCAAAATTATCTTTTCATGGCTTTGTGGCAAGATGTCTCCCAATTTTAATAAAAGATCAGGTTGGGTCTATCATGAACCCCTGTTATAGTCCATTTTAGCCCTTGCTGCTCTGACATTGTGACTTATTTTTTAAAGGGCATGTTTCTTTCTCTTCTTCTCTTTCTCCTCCTCCCTAATTTCTTCCCCTCCATAATCTCAGGAGTGCCTTTCTCACTCATTTCAGACAGAGTTATCAGTCCTTGAGGACACACCCGCCATTGGAAAAAAGTAATGTTAGATTTGGGGATATCACCAGAAGATCTCAGAAAAGATCAGCTCCCAAATTAAGAAGTGAATTACAACTCTGACAGAGAACATGTGGAATGCAGCCTTGGATTCACCTCTTTAAAAACCTCCTGTACCCTCTGATGGGCAGAATCACAGCCTCTGGGACAGGAATCCCCTGTGTTTCTCTGGTGCTAGCAAAGCAAAAAAAACTTTTTCCTTTTTCTCAAAAATGTGTCCTCATTACTGGATTGGCATTGGGTGCAAGGAGATGCTTTCAATAACATTACCTTATGGTACTGTTACTGTTTGGAGAGTTTAGGCTACACCTCTCATTATTTCATAAATATTCAGTCAAGTTGGCAGGAAAATAGGTTTTATTCAAAGCCAATTTAAGGAAATTTTTTGTTTCAAAATTTCCATCTTAGTTGATTGTGGTGGCACATTCCTGTAATCCCAGTTATTTAGGAGGCTGAGGCAGGAGGATCACAAATTCAAGGCCAGCCTCAGCAATTTAGCAAGGCCCTAAGAACTTATCAAGTTCAAAAAAAAAAAAAGTGCTCTTGGGGATATGACTCAATGGTAAAGCACCCCTGGGTTCAATTCCTAGTACCAAAACAAACAAAATGCCCCAAAACACATGAATCAATTTCCACCTTTGGAGGCTCTGTGGAAAGAAAAATTTAATAGAGAAGAGATAGCAATTTGAGAAAAAATTACAGTAAATACACATGCAGATTTAGTTAACCTGTGCCGGACTGGTGGGGCAGGGGGTAATCTCTACTTAGCCTCTTAGCTATTCCTCACCTTCTAGCCCTTTAGCCTTTACTTTCAGCATGAGGAAGTTGTCCTCAATTTCAACACCCCCCCCCAAAAAAAAAATCATTCAACTTTTCAATTTTAAAAATACCAAAAAATCTACAATGCCCAAAAGAGACTCTAGATATTAACTCAATGGTAAACTTTGGGGCGGGGGGATACTGAGAATTTAATCCAGGGCTGTTTAGCCACTGAGCTACATCTCTAGTCCTTTAAACTTCTTGAGACGGGGTGTTGCTAAATTGCTGAGGCTGGCTTTGAATTTGTAATCCTTCTGCTCCCCAAACACTGGGATTACAGACATATGCCACTGAGTCTAGCTAAATAAAGAGATTTTTATTTTATTTTTAGAGACAGGTGCTTTGCTATGTTGCCCAAACTGATCCCAAATTCCTGGACTCAAGGGCTCCACCCACTTCAGCCTCCCTGCGTGGTGAGACTACAGGTGTACCCCACCACACACAGCTAGGGATACATTTTTAAAAGAATATTTTTTAGTTGTTAATAGATCTTTATTTTATTCATTTATTTATATGCGGTGCTGAGAATCTGGAACCCAGTGCCTCACACATGCCACATGCTCTACCACTGAGCCACAACCCCAGCCCCAGGGATACATTTTTATGGGTCAATCTGGAGCTTTAAATATGATAAACAGTGTCCGGTCCCGCACACACATTGCTTAAGTAACCTAGGTGAATGCCTTCTAAGCTTCTCACAGTTTTAACTCCATAGCTTGACAAACAGCTTGTCTCTTGGGTTCCAGTGTTTTATAGCCTCTCCTTTGCCTCCACTGTAAAGATGGGATGGCACTACCTTTCCTAAGAGGTTGGAGACCAAAGCCAGTGGCAATCTCACTTGGAGGTCCCTTCCTCTCTCCAGGGAAGAAATCCACTAAACCTATACTTGGCCTTAGGTGGCCACACAATTTGTGTGCAAAAATAACCTGGTTCAAGCCCCTGTTACACAAGAAAAAACTGAGACTTGGATATTGATAATTTAGATTTCTTACGGAAAAAAAAAAAAATCAAGCAGTGATGGCCATGGTGGTGCAAACCTGTAATACCAGGGACTGGGAAGACTGAAACAGGAGTTTCAAAAGTTCAATACCAGCCTGGGCAATTCAGGGAGATCCTGTCTCAAAATCAAATTTAAAAAAGAATGGAGGCTGGACATGGTGGTACATAGCTGTAATCACAGAGGCTTGAGAGGCTGAGGCAGGAGGACTGCAAGTTCAAGACCAGCTGGAGATATGGCTCAGTAATAAAGCACTCTGTGGTCAATCCCTATTTCTGTTAGGGAAGAGAAAGATGAGAATGGTGGGAACATGAAGTTAAGAGAATAATCCTATAAAATAGGTCCACAGTGCCGACCTGTACATGCTTTCTTTTCCAAGAAGCTATTTACCTGCAGCCCTGACTGGCCTAAATGGACAGGACATGTCACATTCCTCAGCAAAACTACCTGTTAACTGCAGGAGAAATGCAGGCCCCAAATAATGTTGATAAATTACTCTTAAGGGGAAGACTTTTGTGAGCAGATCCTAGAAGTCTGGGAGATGACAGTTCCTCCTAACCATAAAATCTGTAACACTATATGGTTAATAATCCAATTATGAACTGATCAGCATGGGCTAAGGTGATCTAGAGTTGCCATGGCAGTGGGTACTTGGAAGTCTGATGTCATCTCGCTGTCAGTCAAAAGTAAAGAGGTTGGGCCTGGGCAGGACTCTTTGGAAACTTCTCTGGGATTCCCAATAACACTAGAGTAAAGGAGAGACACATTGTTTCTCTCCTTTCTGAGATGACCCACTCTCTCCTTTGAGAGGGTCTCCTTTCTCCTGTCCCTTCAATAAATTCATTCCTGTTACTTTGCGTGGCATGTCTGAAATCTGACTTCATCACCCAAATCTAGGTTTGAAAGGTGTATCTTCACACTACCTCAATGTTTCAGAAGGTCCCAGCTCTTTAACAGTACCAGGGAGAAAAAAAAATTTTTTTTTAAACCATGAATTAGGAAAAAAGAGTTGGGGCTGGGGTTGTGGCTCAGCTGTAGAGGCACTGGGTTCCATCCTCAGCACCACGTGAAAAGTAAATAAAGATTTTAAAAAAGAAACAATAAAAGTTGGCCACCTTGCATAAGTACAGGCCATATCATTACGCAGTCACTTGTAATTAAGTCTTTTGAGGAAAAGGAAGAAGAGGAAGAGGAGAAGGGACAACAGAAGACGGCCCATTCTAGGGCTCTTTTTGAAAATTTCCATTCATCTTTAAATAGAAAAGTGTTTGACAAATTGTCTAAACAGTCAAAAGAGCAGTGGAAGAACTTTCCACAAGCACATTGTTGGGTTGGAATTTCATAAACTTTAAATGTTACTTGTTTGCTAAAAATATCCTAGAAGCAGCCAAGGTTGCCCCTTTTTTTTAAGAATTCTAATGTGAGGAGTCACTCTAGGGGTTAATTACCTTCCTGGTCTGGAGCTAGATCCCAGGGCCTCGCGCCTGGGTGCTCTACTACTTAAGAGATCATTTGCGTTTTTCAAAACCCCAAAGGCCACCTGGGCTCCTTCCGCCATTCGCCACCGACCTCGCTGGGCCCCCCAAACGGGAAAACATCTGCTCCCCACCGACTGACAGACCGCAACAAAGAGGGAAGCGACAGGCGAATCCCGCAGACCGTACAGCCACCCTCCACGTGCTCACGGCGCGGCTCCGGGCGCCCCCGCTATATATGCTGCTCCTCTTTTGTCTCTCCTTAGGCCGGGATCAGGCTAAGATCCCCTCCCACAGGCAGGTGCCCCGCCCCTCCCCCCAGCCGCCCCCTCCGTCCAGGGCCCATGAACCTGGCGGAGGTCCCTACCCACTGGCAGCCCGCCTCACGCCTCTCCCTGACTGGTCACACCGCTGGCCCGCAGCAGCGGTGGGAGGAGGCGCAGACAGGCCACTGAAAGCGACACCGTTCTTTGACCTGAGGTGTTCCTTGTCCCTGGCCTCCGTCACGTGTTGCAGAGACGCGGGGCGGGGCGGGCGAGGTGGGGCATATATACGGGGGCGCCCGGGAGCCGCGCAGTGTGAGTTTGTCGGGGTTGCTCTACGGCCGCAGGACTCGTGAGACTCGTGAGGCTCGTGAGACTCGTCCGCCTCTTCCCCTCCTCGCTGCGGTCTGTCGGTGGGTGCGCACCCCCCAGCCACCGTGCACCAGCGAGCTGCCCCGGGCCACCCCGCAATGCCGAGATGGGAGGGATCCTCGGGTTTGGGGGGGCTGCTGCTGTGCTCCCAGCGGGGTTCTAAACTGCACCGCCAAGGACCGTGGTCACGGAGCCTGGCTGGGAGCGGGTGGGCTCTGGGGCGCCTGCTCTCCGTCGGCCGTGCTCCACCGGCGCTTTTGTTGATAGAGGCTTTTCTCCTAGTAGCTTCTGTGCTGGTATCAAGTATCTCTTGGTGTGCAAGGAAGGTTGTGGGGAAGCAACTTCTATTTGTTCTGAAGGGACATTTAATCAAGTATCTCTTGGTCTGCATGGATGCTTGTGGGGAAACAACTTTTATATGTTCTGAAGGGACATTTATCTGGGGCAGGAGTTAGGAAATTGTTGTAAGGTAAGAGTTTTTTGGGGTGTACAATACTTCTATCGATACTGTTCCAGGTTTCTGTTTCTTTCTCTCTCGATCTGTCTCAGTACCAAGGATTGAATCAGATGCGCTTTACCAGTGAGCCCTATTTTGTATTTTATTTAGAGACAGGGTCTTGCTAAATTGCTGAGGCTGGTCTTGAACTCAGATCCTCCTGCTTCAGCCTTCCTAGACGCCGGGATTACCAGTGTGTGCCGCCGCGTCTGGCTCTTACTCATTTCTTGTAGAACTGTGACCCTTGGTGGTGGGAGACTGGGCTGGCAAGCCCAGAAGTGGTGGGCAGCCGGTTTGGCCGGTTCTTTGCTTCCAGGTCAGTTGATTGTCAGGGCGGCAGTTTTGTGTGGGTATGGGTCCTTGGGGCTACAAAAATATACACGTAACACATCCTGAAATGTTTCTCAATTCCTCTGAGCACCTCCTTCCTCTTAAGCTTGGTTGCTCATAAAGTAGTTTCAGTCCTTTTACAAGGGAGTTAAAATAAGCCCCCATCAAAATACTCCAATTTTATTGTCCTGATCCTGTGATTCTCAAAGGAGTGTTGACTAAAATATCTTCTATTGAAACTTTTCTTTAGTCTCAACATGGATTTTAATCTGGTTAGCAATTTGTGAGCAAAAAAAAGCATTTGTGAAGCTGGGCATAGTGGGTCTCACCTATAATCCCAGCGACTCAGGAAGCTGAGGCAGGAGGATAGCAAGTTTGAAGCCAGCCTCAGCAACTTAGGAAGACCCTGTCTTCAAAGACAGTGGTAGAGTTTAGTGGTAGAGTTTAGCCTAATATGTGGAATCCCTTCAATCCCCAGTTAAGGATGGGCATTTCTAGTTTCCTGGTAGTGAAGCAAGACAACTATTTCAACAACTTTGACTTTCCCTGCTGAGCCTCTTTTCTAAGTTTAAACTTAAGCTCCCAAACTACCTTAAGGGGTGTTTGCCCAGGAGAGGACTCGGAGGATGGGAAGAAGCATGGGAGATCACACTTCGCACCTCTTGGATTTTTTTCACTTGAAACGAGCAAGCATTTGCTTGGATTGGGGAACTAATCTGGGAGTCATCCCTGTGTCCTGAAATCCAGTTTCTCTTCCACAGGTTTGTTTTTTTCCTCTTCAAGGAAGAAAATGGCATCTGTTGCAGTTGATCCTCAACCGGTATGAATTTTAAATAGTCGTTTTCTTGACTCCTTCCTCTCCTGACATGTTTCTATAACTTAACATCTACTCCTCTTTGGTTACAGAGTGTGGTGACTAGGGTGGCCAACCTGCCCTTGGTGAGCTCCACGTATGACCTGGTGTCCTCGGCTTATGTCAGTACAAAGGATCAGTATCCCTACTTGAAGTCTGTGTGTGAGATGGCAGAGAAGGGTGTGAAGACCATGACCTCTGTAGCAGTGACAAGTGCTCTGCCTATCATCCAGAAGCTAGAGCCACAAAGTGAGTGGACATAGTGGCAGACACAGTGGCACATACCTATAATCCCAACTACTCTGGAGGCTGAGTCAGGATCCTAAGTTTGAGGCCAGTGTGGTCAATTTAGTAGATGCTGTCTTCAAAATGAAAATAGAGAAAAGGCTCAGTGGTAAAGTTCCCCAGGATTTAATCATCAGAACTGGAAAAATAGAATCATAAAATGTTGGTTATCTAGCATGTTTTTTTTTTTCTTTAGTACTGGGATGCTTTACCAGTGAACCACATTCCCATTCCTTTTTATTATTTTTCTTTCTTTATTTTTTGAGACAATGCCTCACTAAATTGCTTAGGGCTTTGCTAGATTGCTGTGAGGCTGGGCTTGAACTTGTGATTTTCCTCATCCTCCTGAGATGCTGGAATTTCAGGTGTGTGCCACCATGCCTGGCTCACTTAGCATGTTTTCAGAGTTGATCCATTTTATTGTATCATATCAGCCCTTCATCCCATTTTATTGTGGAAAAATACCCCATTGTGTACTTAGACATATTTTTGTTTATTTATTCATCAGTTGATGGACATTTGGGTTGCTTCTACATTTTGTAGATGATATTTCTATGAATATCTATGTACAAGTTTTTGTATGGACGTAATTTAATTTTCTTGGGTACATACTTAGGAATGGAATTCCTGAATCACATAATAATTGTGTTTAAGCTTTTGAGGAACAACCAGACTGTTTTCCAAAGTGGCTGCAACACTTTACATTCCCACAACAGAGTGGGAAGTTTTCTATTTTCTCCACAGTATGCATGAACTTCTTTTAATAAAAATTTTAAATCATTCCCCAAATGGGGGCTAAGTCATGAATTTGCAGGATTGTAAGGAACCTTTAAATGCCAATTTCCAAATGAATTTGGTATGAGTACTTGGCTTGGTCAACCTTAGGGGAAGCTTTGGACTGAAATCTGCACCTTTTTAGGGAACTCCAGAGTGCTGTTAGCATACTGTTTCCTGGTGAGAAACCAAAATGTACTGCCGTCTACTAAATTAGGTACATGAATTAAGTAGGGATTAAACTAAAATGGAAATGCTAATTTTGAGAGAGTTTCTAGACACTATTCCTTGAATAAGGGTTCAGGGAAAGCCTTGCTACTCTTGGCACTAACATTAGGGGTCAGCTATTGAGGAAGAAGTTTCTTAGCCAACTTCCTACTGACATGTTGATGCCTCTGTGTACACCTCCTTTACTATTTCCCTCTTGGTGGAAAAAAGTTTCCAGCAACCTACCAAGCTTCTTTCTGTCTGATCTAGAGAAGCCAGATAATGCATATTGTGGTGAAACATTAAACATTTTGGCTGTTTTGTTATAAAAAGGTTAAAGACCTGAGGTACAGTAGTGTGGGCTCATTCTATAACACGTTACATTGGCATTATTTAGTTTCACTATATAATCTCAGCAACATTTGTGATTCTTCCAGTTGCAGTTGCTAATACCTATGCCTGCAAGGGGCTGGACAGGATTGAGGAGAAATTGCCTATTCTGAATCAGCCAACATCACAGGTGAGCTTGGGACAGAGCCTATGCAGGCCAGGCAAGTGCTCTACCACTGAGCTATATACCCCAGCCCTATTTTTTTAATTTTTAATTTTTAATTTTTTAAGAGATGAAGTCAGGCTGTTTTTCCCAGGCTGGTCTCATACTCCTAAGCTCAAATGATCCTCCTGCCTTAGCCTGTGGCCTAAGTAGGACTATAGGTGTGTACTACTGCACCCAGCTGAATCCAATGTATCTTAAATAACCATATCTATTCTATTATGTAGACTTTTGACAGTTATGTCAATAAATTCATCAAGTTGAAAATATCTTAAAATCAAATTGTTCATTTAAAGCTGGGAATATAACTCAGGGGGTAGAATGTTTGTTTTAGCATGCTGGAAGCCTGGTTTTGAGAAAAGAAAGTTTTGTTTCCTCCCATTTAATCACATAACTATAATTATGGAGCTACAGATGTTCTTGTAATTCTGTTTTCAGGTGAAAGGGTTATGGTGCTGTGATCCCTGTCTCAAATCCCGGCCTTTACCACTTTCGTGATATTTCTCATAATTTATCCTTCTCATATTTTAAAAGTGACACTGAAGCTGGGTGTGGTGACACATGCTTATGATCTCAGTTACCCAGGAGGCTGAGGTAAAAATATCTCAAGTTAGAGGCTAGTGTCTGCAATTTAGTAAGACCCTGTCTTAAAAAATAAAAAGTACTAGGGAATTAACTAACTGATAAAGCACTTCTGGGTTCAATCCCCACTTTAAAAAAAAGGGGGGGATGCTGGGCTAAGCCAGGATCTAGGTTTTTAGTCCACCTTTCATGTATCACTTTGGAACTTTATGTTCTATGCCTGAGATGTGCCTGAAGGGAATCTTTCATGTCTTTTCCTTTCCCTCCCCTGACTCCAACTTAGAAAAGCTCCTTCTTTGTTTGTTTGTTGTTGTTTTTTTTAATATCAGGAATTGAACCCAGGGGTGCTTAACTTCTGAACCACATCTCCAGCCCACTTTATATTATTATTTAGAGACAGGGTCTCTCTAAGTAGCTTAGGACCTTGCCAAGTTGCTGAGGCTGGCTTTGAACTCGCCATCCTCCTGCTTCAGCCTCCCAAACTGCTAGGGTTGGAGGTGTGCACTACCACACCCAGCTGCATCTTCTCCACAGTAACAAAATGAGATAGTGAGCTAGGCTTTCCCACGAGTTAGGGTCTCATGAGTGGAGCATGGGCAGGCTGGTGATTTAGAGGGGCCTGTATGAATGATAGCTATCTAAAGCACTCCTACCAGGATGGAGAACTGCCTGTGGATTGGCCTTCGGGGCTGTGTACAAAGGGCAGCATGTGCATGGCGTACCTATGGCTGTTCTTAGGCAAGCATGAGCTGTTCTCAGTATAAGCATGCCATTCTTCCCTAGAGTACTTTTTGTACCAAAGGTTTATCTAGTTAAAAACAAAACAAAAAAACTTCCACCAAAAACAACAACAGAAAACCCAGAAAAACAAAACAATATAAAACAGAAAAGTCCCACAACAACTTGCCTTGACAAATGAACAAACTTCATATTTGTTTCCCTCGTTTGTACCTGTGAACAATCCTTGAGGAGTGGCTAGGTAGGACAAATAGACCTGACAAAGAAATTAAGGTTAATTGAATGTTAGTGACTTAGCCAAGACCTAAAATTAAGCAGCAAAAGGTCCAGAATCCTTTTTAACTCTTAAATGATGCTTCCTCTATAAGACCTTGCAGTGGGTTTGTGCCTTTTATATTCCTTATTTGCCAGTTGATCTGCTTTTCACATTCAGGTTGTTGCCAGTGCCAAAGGGGCCGTGACTGGGGCGAGAGATGCTGTGACGACTACTGTAACTGGGGCCAAGGATTCTGTAGCCAGCACGATCACAGGGGTGATGGACAAGACCAAAGGAGCGGTGACTGGTGGGGTGGAGAAGACCAAGTCTGTGGTCAATGGCGGCATTAACACAGTTTTGGAAAGTCGGATGGTGCAGTTTGTGAGCAGTGGAGTAGAAAATGCGATCAGCAAATCCGAGATGCTGGTAGATCAGTACCTTCCTCTCACTGAAGAAGAAATAGGTAATTGGGAATTTTGTCTTAAAGTAATGTTTTACACCTTAAACTAGTCTTTTTAAAAGGACTATAAAGATTGTCTTTTAAAAAGATTACCTTTATTGAGGTAGACTTTATATACCAAAAACAATTACCTGTTTTCAGTCTAAATTTAGAGTTGTATAGCCATTATCACTGTCCAGTTTAAGAACTTTTGTTTGGTTTGGTTCTAGGGATTGAACTCAGGGGGCTTTACTACACAGCTAAATCTCCAGTGTTTTTTATGTTTTTTATTTTGAGACAGGATCTCATTCAATTGCTTAGAACAGATCTATGTCCCCAAAAGATACTTCACGCCTGTTTGCAATCAGTCCTTTGTTCCTTCCCCACATAACCACTAATCTTTCTTTATAAATTTCCTACTTAAAGCAATATGAAGTTTCATATTGAATTATACCTAAGGTTTTTTAAAAAAACTTTTTATTGATAACCACCCTCCCCCCCCCGCCCCAACATACTAAGTTTTAAAGCTTCAGGAGAAATTTGCCTTGAAAAAACAATTTCTATAAATGGGTTGTCTTTTTTTTTGGTACTGGGGATTTAAACCAGGGCAATTTACCATTGAGCTATATCCCTGGTCCTTTTTTTATTTTTTATTTTGAGACAGGGTCTCACTCATTTGCTTAGGTCCTTGCTACGTTGCTGAGGCTGCCTTTGAACTTGGGATCCTCCTGTCTTCATCTCCTGTAATGTTGAGATTACTGGCATACATAATTGTGCCATGGGTTGTCTTTAGTGGGCTGCTTTACTGAATCATCGCTAACAAAGGCACATTAGTACCTATGGTGTGCCAGGTACTTTGTTATTTCTAGTGGGAGGAAGCATGGGTAGATATGTAACATGTATTAAATACTGTAATAGATTCAGGTGATCAAGCCCAGCTGAAGGCTTGAGCAGTCTTGGGAAAATGAGATTGTACTTGCTAGGTGGGTGGGCAGTGAAGACCCAGGTTATAGTTTAGACATTGGTACTAATAATTGTCCCTTCTTTCCAACTTCAGAAAAAGAAGCAAAAAAAGTTGAAGGATTTGATGAAGCTCAGAAACCAAGTTATTATGTGAGACTGGGGTCTCTGTCTACCAAGCTCCGCGCTCGGGCCTACCAGCAGGCATTCAACAGGGTTAAAGAAGCTAAGCAAATGAGCCAAGAGACTATTTCTCAGCTTCATTCTACTGTTCACCTGGTGAGTAAAGCTTCCTTTGTGATATCCAACATAAGCTCATTTATCTCATGGAATAAGAGTAGGTATAGTCTAGAAATCCTAGAATTTGTTGTTGTTGTTGTAGTAGTCGGAAACAATACCTTTTATTTTATTTATTTTTATGTAGTGCTGAGGCTCGAACCAGCGCCTTGCACATGCTATGTGAGAGCTCTACTACTGAGCCACAACCCCAGCCCATGAAATCCTAGAATTTAATCTTACCTTATGAAAATCTAATAAAAATATGGACAGCCGGCGCTGTGGTGCACATCTGTAATCCCAGGGGTTTGGGAGGCTGAGGCAGGAGGATTGAGAATTAAAAGCTAGCTTCAGCAAAAGCAAGGCACTAAGCAACTAGGTGAGACCCTGTCTCTAAATAAAATACAAAATAGGGCTGGGGATGTGGCCTAGTGGTTAAGTGCCCCTGAGTTCAAGCCCCTGTATCCCTCCCTGCCAAAAAAAAAAAAAAAAAAAATGGGCAAAGGGATACAGACAATTCACAGAAAAGGAAGTATAAATAGCTGAAAATACGAATGGTAATTTTACTCAGATGTCAGGCACAGATACCTTTTTGTTATGTCACACTAGCAAAATTTGATGCTGTTGGTAGTGATGTAGAAAAAGAACAATACTGTGCACTTCTAGAAGATTCAAAATGGGACAGAGTCAAAGAATTGTTCTGGTAAAGTTATAACACACCTGTACCAGTATTAGGAGTTTCTCTTCTCATTATCCTACATATATTTGTTTAGAGTCATAAGAGACTGTAACAGTACGCATCAACCATAGGGGACTAATTAAATTAGTACTTCACAATAGACTATTGTGTAGCTATTAAAGACTGCCAAATTATAGAACAGTATGTACTGTACTATGGTAGAAAAACCATTTCTTCTTGGAAGAGGAAATAGGTTTCTGGCAAAAGGGGAGAGGAAGGTTGGTTTCCCTTTTTATAGTTCTAATTTATCCTTCATACATACAAACTGAATTTTAGTTGTATTATGTGTGCTAAACTAGAGGTGCATTTGGAGTCAGTGGTTTAATAGTTAAAGAGGGGCAAGAAAGAGCTACTTGTGCTTGGTTGACTAACACATTGATAATAAATAACAGTGATATCAGGATAGAATCTTATGGTTCTTGGTTTTTATTTTATCTGATTCATATCATGGAGCTGTAAACAAGCTGACAAAAATGTTTGACCAGTATATTCCCTTTTCTTATTTTGTTGTGTTCCAGATTGAATTTGCCAGAAAGAATGTGCATAGTGCCAACCAGAAAATTCAGGATGCTCAGGATAAACTCTATCTCTCATGGGTGGACTGGAAGAGGAGCATCGGCCATGATGATACAGATGAATCCCACTGCGCTGAGGTAAGTGGCCTGGGATAGTTTTTATAACAGTTTGTGAAGTTCTTATTAGACTTTTCATTACAGTATTCCTTCAAGTCTCTTAGAATACTATTACTTGTCAAAAGTTTGAACAATATTGTCTATATAGATTGTTAGGTGGCAGAGAAACAAAACTGAGCAGAGAGTAACTTTATCTTACAACCTGCAGATTGACATGTTGCCCCCCAAATGGGAAACATGGGTACAGACTGATGGGGAATATAGACACATAGTGTTTTTTGCCAGGATAAACCTAGGTGCTATGAGAGTATATAGGAAGGCTGTCTACTACAGCCCTGGAGTGGGGTGGCTGAGTCAAAGATGAATGCAAAGCTGAGAACTAAAGGGTAAAAGTTTAAACTAGGTTAAAGGCCAGAAAGGGCACCAATGTTCCAGAAAGAAGAAACTAGTGTTGGAGTTCTAGAAAATGGTTCTTAGTGTGTGTTTGCCTTGAAATCAGTAGTGACTATTTATATATGTCAACTTATTTGAGGAGGAGTTATTTAAATATACTACTATCATGCATTGTGTTTTTATTCTGGTCTCCTCTGCCTGTTATATTTCTTCAGTTTAAGGTGAGGAATTTTGGAGACTCGTGCACTAGTTCATATGCCCCACTCAGCTATTTTCCAACTGTTAATTAGGGCAAGTTACTTAAACCCTAAGCTTATGTTTCATAGCTATTGTTACGAGGATTTTTAAAATTTAAGAGTCTGCATTTATGGCGGACACATAACTAGTTTACTGTGATTAAACTAGTTCGCACATAAGACTGTTGAATCCACTGCTAATTCTTAACTTGGTCTTATTTTTAGCACATCGAGTCACGTACTCTTGCTGTTGCCCGAAACCTGACTCAGCAGCTCCAGACCACATGCCACACCCTCCTGTCCAACGTCCAAGGGTTACCACAGAACATCCAAGATCAGGCCAAGCACTTGGGGGTGATGGCAGGCGACATCTACTCAGTATTCCGTAATGCTGCCTCCTTTAAAGAAGTGTCTGATGGCTTCCTCACCTCTAGCAAGGGGCAGCTACAGAAAATGAAGGAATCTTTAGATGATGTGATGGATTATGTTGTTAACAACACCCCCCTCAACTGGCTGGTAGGTCCCTTTTATCCTCAGCTGACTGAGTCTCAGAATGCTCAGGACCAAAGTGCAGAAATGGACAAGACCAGCCAGAAGGTCCAGCAGTCTCAGCACAAAACTCATTAAACCTTTCTTGTCACCAGTGCATGTTGTAGCTATCTAGATGACATCATTTATCATGTTATAATTAACCTGCTAGATAACTCTAAACTGGAAAAGCAGCCAATTAGGAAAAAGGCCTTCAGTTGTAGTCATTTCCAGCTGGTAAGAGCCTTAAAGTTTCTGGCATTAGGAGACTTTGAGTTGCCTGGCTGGTAAGAAAAGAATGGTTTGCTTGACAGAGCTTCACTAGAACTCACAAAATTTATGTGCACTTAGGGTCTCATTCTATAGCCATTATGTTGCTACTGTTAATGTTTGTCTGTATTGTATAAAAACACCCTCATGTGGGCTCTGGTATAGTGTCTGTTCCAGTATAGTCTGAGCAGGCCTCATCATTGCTTTATCTCTTATGCTTGTACAACTTAATTTTAGTTTCTTTTTTTTTTTAATTAAAGGAATACCATCTTTAAATTCAATAAAATTCATAGTAGAATAGATCAGTTTTATGCTGTTTGTTCCATGTGCTTTGTGTGTTGCTTTCATAGAGCTGCTTGATTTGCATGACAGGGTTAATAACTTACATACATGAATTCCAATTAGCCTTTTGGGGAATTTTGATAGGACGATAGCATTGGAAGATTAATGTTACAAATGGAATTTGATAACAGATTTCAAACAAATTAAAAGCTAATGTGAGGCCAATCACACAGATGTACCCCTAGGGTCCCAGCTCCTAGGGAGGCTGAGGGGGGAGGATCACTTAACCCAGGTGTTTTGAGACCAGTCTGGGCAACATAGTGAAACTCCATTTCCAAGAAAGAAATAAAGTGAAAAGCTGATGTGCACATGAGAATTTTTACTAGGTGATAGTTGTTCACTTCATTTTCTGATTAACTGGATTCCTAAGAGTGGATTTTTAAGCCAGTTGAAAGATCATATAGGACATGTTGGTGCACATCTGTAATCCCAGCAGCTTGGGAAGCTGAGGCAGGAAGACAGCGAGTTCAAAACCAGCCTCAGCAATTTAGTGAGAAGCTAAGCAACTCAGCAAGATCCTGTCTCTAAATAAAATATAAAAAAAGGTCTGGAGATGTGACTCAGAGGTTAAGCACCACTGGGTTCAGTTCCTGGTATCAAAAAATAAAGTCAGTCATGACTGATAGCCTTGCTGAAAAGGAATCAAAACGGCAAGGATATGACTGTATTTGCATCAGTTTCACAAAGATGGTAGGTTTTTCTTGCTGAGGAGCTAGAGTGTGAGCCATAAAGTATGACAGTGCAGTGTCCACTCTCTGGATTTAACTTACTATGTTCTGACTTTGAGAGAATGTCACTAACCTCAATTGTTGGTGAGTTGCATATAGAAAATCATGTGAGAATAATTAGAAGTAAAAGACTTTGGGTTCCATGGAAAAAGGAATATTTTTACCTCCTTTCTAGGGTTTTCTAGCCCTTTAGTGCTGGTTAGTAATTTAGGACTGATCATGAATCTCCTACCACAAAATAATCACAAAAACAAAATTATGGAACTTGTGAAATAAAATCACATTTCTGTTCCTGCTAAAGGTGAGTGGAGCTGGCTTTCAGTAGAGCTGAGTTTAAGTCAAATTTGATTTGTCTCCTCTTTTTTTTTTTTTTTTTTTTTACTTTGTCAATGAGTCTACCAAAGCTTTTTCTTACGTTACAAATACTTTCTCCACGTAACTACAGGAATCAATGAACAGGTGAATTGAGGCTGTAGGGTAGGGACTCCTGTTTTCCAGCACTGTGGATTGAGGCCAGGGGTGGTATTCCACTGAGCTACCCTACACATATTTTATTTTGAATGTCCAGACGGGCCTCAAACTTTCCATCCTCCTGCTTCATCCTAGTTGTGCACTACCATGTCCTGCTACGTTCAACTTTCAAAACACCAGCAGTCCCTGCTTTTGCCATGAGTTATCCGTAGGTGTGGCTCTGTCTTTGTGTCCCAAGTTTGTATAAACATGCATTTCATTCACTTGTCACTGTATGTTGCAAAATGTGTGGTGTCCTTGAGTCTTATAGCTTTATTGTTAAATGAAGTAGCAGAAAATTTTAGTTTTAACAGACTTTTTTCTAAGGAGGCCAATTCATTTGAGAAGAAAAAACTGACAAAGGCTAATATAGTATCTAACCATAGTAAGTTAGCAAATCCTTAGCTGGGTAAAGTCTGGCATGGTGTTTGCCTGAAGGCTGTTGGATGTTTTTTTCCTTTGCCTGCAATGTTGATGTGCATTTTAGTCCTGGGCAAAAACTCAAAGGAATATGGTGTACTCTGAGCCTTAGTTTTCTTATCTTCTACAGGTCTTAGGTAACATGAATGATTCCTTCATGGTTGGAAGTGAAATATTGAGGATAGAGTGGTTTTTGTTTTTTGTTTTTTGGTTTTTTTTACTATTTTTATTGTTTTAGTTTTTTTTTTTTTTAAAGAAAGAGTGAGAGAGAGTGAGAAAGAGGGAGAGAGAACTTTAATATTTATTTTTCAGTATTTGGCGGACACAGCATCTTTGTCTGTATGTGGTGCAGGATCGAACCCTGGCCGCACGCATGCCAGGCGAGCGCGCTACCACTTGAGCCACATCCCCAGCCCATTGTTTTAGTTGTTGATGGACCTTTATTTTATTCATTTATTTAAATGTGGTGCTAAGAATCAAACCAGTGCTTCACACTGAGCCACAACCTAATAGTGTGCTTTTGGTTTTGTTTTTTGATCCTGGGGACTGTACCAAAAGTACAGGGGTGCTAAACCACTAACCTCATCCCCAGCCCTTTTTATTTTTGAGATAGGATCTTGCTAAGTTGCTGAGGCTGGCTTTGAACTTGCTATCCTCATGCCTTAGCCTCTTGAGTCACTGGAATTATAGGTGTGCACAATTGGGCCTGGCTTCTTCTTGTTTTTAAGAGTCAGGGTCTTGCTATGTTGCCCAGGTTGGTCTCAAACTCTTGGGCTCAAGCAGTCTTCCGGTCTCTGCTTCTCAAGTATCTGGGACTACAGTATGTGCCTCTGCCCCCAGCTATAAGATATCTTTCTGATTTGCAGTACAGGTATGAGAGCATCATTTTTAGAAGTAACATGTAGTGTCTTTAACTTACCAGTTAGGGTGTGAGTACATAATACCTAGGTCATGATTAAGAAAATACATCTTTGATAAAGCATTCAAAGTGTTAAAGAGAGAAGAAAAAAAGCCAGGTGTGGTGGCACACCCCTGTTATCCCAGCAACTCTGGAGGTTGAGGCAGGAGGATCACAAGTTCAAGGCCAGTCTCAGCAACTTTGTGAGACCCTAAGTGATTTAGTGAGATCCTCCCTCAAAAATAAAAAAGGACTGTAGATATGGTTTGGTGGTAAAGCATTGTTGGTTCTTGTGGGTTTGGGATCAGGCTAGCTAGATTTCTGATCTGATTGAGCTTCAGAAATGAGCCAGCATTGAGACTTGAATGTGTGATGGTCCTGTGAGACATCCTTGCCCTGTAAGCCAAGTTATTTATTCTTTGTATCTTAAGGTACAACACCTTTGTGTCCACCTGTCCAACAGGTATCCTGTACCATAGGATCTCCTATAATATTTTGTAATAACTTCTTCGAAAGAAATATGCAAAATAATTCCACCGTTGAATATCTAAATGACCAGGATAACCTGTAGCAGCCTATTCATCTAAAAGATGGTGAGACTGGCATGCATTGGACTGTTCAGAGGAATGAGTAGGATAAGAAGTCTTTCTTCCTTCCTCTCTCCCTCCCTCCCTTTTTGTAAAAATGAACTCAGGGGCACTTAATCACTGATCCATATCCCTGCTCTTGAGTTGCTTAAGGCCTCATTAAGTTTCTGAGGCTGGCTATAAACTCGAAATGCTCCGGTCTCAGCCTCCTGGAATTATAGGCATGTGCCACCACGCCTGGTAAGAAGTCTTTCTTCAGGGATTGAGGTCTACTTAGGCTGAAAACATGTTTTATGGCATCCTTCTTTCTCCCTTCACTTACTTTTTTTTTTTTTTATTTTTTAGTTGTAGATGGAGACAATACCATTATTTTATTTAGTTTATGTGGTGCTGAGGATCGAGCCCAGTGCCTCACACTTGCTATGTGAGCACTCTACCACTGAGCCACCACCCCTGCCCCAAACAAAACATCTCTATTTTTGGAGAGGGGGGGAATACTGGGGAATGACCTCGGGGCACTACTGAGCTACATCCCCAGCTCTATTTTGTATTTATATTTGTATTTGTATAAGCAATTTACTGAGTTGCTTAGCCCCTGACTTTTGCTGAGCTGGCTTTGATCTCCTGATCTTTTTGTTTTAGCCTCTCAAGCAGCTGGGATTATAGGCAAGCACCACTGTGCCCAGCCCTTCACTTACTTTTGAGATTTGATATCACTCCCTCACCTTATGTTTTTGAAGTTACTGACTGAATCCTCACTGGGGTGGACTCAAGTCATATTTTCAGTGGGTTGAGGCCTTTTAATTTACTGTCCACTTGGAGCTGAGTGGGGAAGAACTTAGGAGGAAAATGTTAAATTGGAACAATCACACCCTCAGTTGGTGGTGAGGTGGTAAGAAGCAGGCAGATTATGCCCTGTTGAATTTGTCAGATAAGATTGATGATTAACACAATGCATCTTTTGTTAAGATTGGCAGTGAGATGACAATTCGAAGTGACCTGAAGGCAGAGTGAAAGGAAAGTGGTTGGGAGCAGGGCAGACAGAATTGCCTGAATTCTTATATACTTAGCTTGCTTAAATTTTTTTTCATTGTCTACATAGCTAGATCACAGGAACACTCAACCAACTAAGGAGATAGCTAACATATCTATTTGTAAGTCTAATAGCCTTGTGTAAAATGGGTTAAATTAGAGCTCAGCATGTATAAAACTCCATCATCTTTCAGCAACCTCCCACTGCCTTCCTTGTGTATGCCAGGAATTATCAACTGGGGAGACTGATAAAATGCACATCCTGGGTCTCACCCCTAGAGAATTCTGGTTAGTAGATATGGAGTAGAACCAAGCTTCAGCACTTTAAAAAACAAAACAAATAAAACCAAAAAACATTTATTTACTTTTTTAGTTATAGTTGGACACAATACCTTTATTTTATTATATGTGGTGCTGAGGATCAAACCCAGGGCCTCACATGTGCTAGGTGAGTGCTCTACCACTAAGCCACAATCCCAGTCCTGCTTCTGCACTTTTAAAGAGCATCCTGAGCCAGGTGTGGTGGCATGCACCAATAATCCCAGCAACTCTGGAGGCTGAGGCAGGAGAATTGAGAGTTTGAGGCCAACCTCAGCAATTAATGAAAAAGGGCTGAGATGTAACTCAGTGGCAGAGTACTTGATTTACATGTGTGAGGTCCGGGGTTCCATGCCCAGCACTGCCAAACCAAAAATAAAGAAACCCTGCTCAAATGAATCAAATACACAGAGATTAACATTGAACCTGTACAGTAGATGCTTTTGTTATCAGTGCTAACCTGCACCCTAGCTTGAGTTCAAGTCATCCTCAGACTTATTATACAAAAGCAAAACATTTATTTGCAAAGCATCCTACTTTAGGAGATGTGCACCAGCCCACTCAGCTCTTCCAAATTGTTCAGTAAATGGCAGATAGAGTTGAGCAAAAACTAAGATGCTCCTGGTCCTTAACTTGAAAGTATACAATCAAGCTGCATAAGCAAATGTTATGGGTGGTGAGAGGGTTCTGTAAAAACTGAACAAGGTCACTCTTCACGTATTTGGTGTTACATAGCTCACTTTGCCTTTTGCACAATCCTTTTTTAGCCTAAAACATTAAAATTTAGGGCCTTTACCAATTTATTATTTGTATTTAAAAATAAATTATATTTCCTGATCCTGTGTCACATTTATCAGCATTGTATATACCCCTACCTGTACAGGCAAGTTAAATCCCTAGTGGTGGTGTTTCTATTCTTGTTATAGCCTCACATATCCAGGGCTCAGGGCCATGACTAGATCAGCTTTATGAAAATTTGAAAAAGGCTCCCCATCCTCAAAGTGTTTAGTGCCATCTAATGAAAATTTGTCATAATAAATATGTGGATCTATGAAGTTTATTATATGAGAGGTGCCCTCTACAGGTTGCATGGTGAACAACTGTCCTTTTTTTTTTTTTTTTTTTTTTTTTAATAATGTATTACCAGGGCTGAGGTTTTGGCCCAGTGGTAGAGTGCTTGCCTAGCATGCATGAGGCACTGGGTTCGTTCCCCAGCACCACATAAACTAAATAAACTAAATAAAGGTATTGTGTCCATCTATAACTAAAATAATATTGTAAAATAATTTTTTTTTATAAATTATTTTTAAAAAATATTTATTGCCGCAGTCTGGGCACAAAATAACCGAGCCGCCACAAAGCCTTGTAGGTTCAGACAGCAAATCTTTATTCCCGAACTCTCACTGGCACTCTACACACACTTCGCGGGAATGCCCCTCCACGGGATCCGCGCCAATTCTCTAGAACCCCGGGGAGAACTCAATGGGAACTCCAAAGTAACAGGCACCCGAGGCAACAGGATCCTAATTCTGGAGCCGCCCTATTCCCAGCAGGATCCGCCCTAATCCCCGAGTTATTCCGGCGCCGCCGCCCTATTCCAGGCGTCATTCCGACTAAACTCTGGCTCTCAACAATTTATTTTTCAGTTTTTGGTGGACCCAACATCTTTATTTATGTGGTGCTGAGGATGGAACCCAGCGCCCCGCGCACGCCAGGAGAGCGCGTTAGCGCTTGAGCCACATCCCCAGCCCTCAAATAATATTTTTTTTAAAAAATGTATTACTCGCTTTCTATTCTTGCAATAGAGTCTGTGGTTTCCTTATTACTGTCACATTTGCATCCAATTTTAATTTTGGCCTCTATCTCTGATAGGCATTCAGAGCAAGACACTGTGTACATTCCTGCTTTGATAGGCCATAACTGTACTGTTTATGCCAGTGAAACAAGGATTTTTTAAATCTATGAAATGGTTTCTAAAAACCCAGTGAAGATGGTCAGGCAAAACCACCACATTGTAAATTAAACTTACTGTGAAAACTTGATAACCTCTTAGCTTCCCACCCTTCAGTATTTCCTTCACAGCCCAAGCTTCACAGTAGGGTCTGATGACAACCAGACATTGATGATAATCTAATGGAAATTGGACACTAAATCATTCTGAATATATGGAAAGCAAATTATTCATATGGTTCTCTCAAGCCATCTTGGGGACCATAGGTATTTTTTGGACTGTGGTTGTGGGGATTAAAACTCTGAATATAGAACTTGTACTATTCTGCAAAGAAATCTACTTTAGCCCAACTGTTGCCTTGTACATAGGTGAATTTGTGTGTGTGTGTGCATGTGAGTGCATGCGTGTTATGTTACTATTTAAAAAACTATTGTTTATTGAGCACCTTTCAAAAGCAAGGCTCATACTACTTTTATTTCTGACAACCAAATCAATTAGGTATTTTTCTCACTTGAGAGATGAGGAAACAGGTGAAAGAGGTTAACTAGGAGGGAGGAGGTTAAGTGAAAAGGCAGGGACTTTGCCAATGTCTACTGATGTCCAAGTGCATTTTTTTTCCATTGTAGCACTCTAGTCCTCTGATAGGAGAAAGCTGCCTCTTGCTTAGAAAATCTCTCTGCTTATGTCCTCAGTGTTGCAATTTCCTGTTCATTGTTTTAATTAAAAACAAAGCGATATTAAGTAGATACAATTTAGTAATATGATAGTAAGATAGATAAAAATTAATACATATTGAAAATAAGTATTTCATTGGATGTTAACATATTCAAGAAATAGAAATAATTGAGAGAGAAATCTAAGCAAGCATATCTTAAACTAAAAAGGCTAAAGTTAAAATAGTTTTCTGGCTGATGCACTGAACCAATTTGTATAAGCATTACTGGCTTTTTTTTTTTTTTTTTCTTTTTGCTATCCATGGGGGATTGAACTTAGGGGCTTGTGCGTGCTGGGAAAATACTCTACCACAGAACTACATCTTCAGACATTTTTTTCTTTTTTGGTACTGGGGATTAAACTCAGAGGCACTTACCACTGAGCCATATCCCCAGCCCTATTTTGTATTTTATATAGAGACAGGTTCTCACTGGGTTGCTTAGCGCCTCACTTTTGCTGAGTCTGGCTTTGTACTATTAATTCTTCTGAGCCGGTGGAATTACAGGCATGCGCCACAGTACCTGGCATGTTCAAACATTTTTATTTTTTGTTTTGAGACAAAGTCTTGCTAAATTGACAACACTGGCTTCAATCTTGTGATCCTTCTGCCTCAACCATCTGAATAGCTGGGATTATGGGCAGGCACAGCACAGGACTCATTGCTGGCTTTTGAGGATGTCAGGTTGGACATAACCTTTGCAAAGAAAACATGCTTGGAGAGCTATAATACAATTTGTTTTTCCCAAATAGAAAGCCTCAGGAACAAAATGGTGAAAGTTATATCTTAGACCACACAGTTCTCTGAGCACCTGAATTGTAGGGAAATTTTTAGTGGGGACCACAACCAGCCAAATGAAGGACCTGATGAACAAATCAATATTCTTTATTCTTGTCTTTTTAAAAATTATTTTGTTGTGGTGATGGTAAAATCTACATAAATCAAATTTATCATTTCAGGAATTTTTAAGTGTACAATTCACTGGCATTAAATATTCTGCATGTAAAAGGTAGATTTAATTCCCAGCACCACACAAAAAAGTATATTCACAATTTTGTATAGACATTATCACTATTTTTTTAAGAGAGAGTGAGAGAGGAGAGAGAGTGAGAGAGAGAGAGAGAAAGAGAATTTTTTTAATATTTATTTTTTAGTTCTCGGCGGACACAACATCTTTGTTGGTATGTGGTGCTGAGGATGGAACCCGGGCCGCATGCATGCCAGGCGAGCGAGCTACCGCTTGAGCCACATCCTCAGCCCCATTATCACTATTTATTTACAGCATCTTATGTCATTCAAGCATAAATTCTGTACCTCCTTATTCTATAAAGTTAAATATTAACTTTAAATATTAGTTTCTAAGTCTCTTTCTTCTCTTCTGTGTGGTTTGTTCGATTTGATACCAGGTATTGAGCCCAGAAATGCTCAACGAGGAGGCAATCTCCAGCCCTTTTTTTGGGGGGGTGCTGGGGATTGAACCCAGGGTCTTGTGCATGTGAAGCAGGTACTCTATCAACTGAGCTAAATCCCCAGCCATTAACCCTTTTTTATTTTGAGACAGAGTTTTGCTAAGTTGCTTAGGGGCTTGCTAAATTGCTGAGTCTGGCTTTGAACCCAAGCCACTGGGATTACAGGTATGCACCACTATGCCCTGTTCTTTTTTTTTTTAATTATTTTTTATTAGAGTTTTATGGTTATACATAGTGGTTGGGTTCAACCTGACAAACTCATACATGTATGAAATCGTTCAGTTCATGATCCCCCTTTCTTACATATTTTTTGAGATACTTTTTTTGTTTTCCTGGTACTGGGGATTAAACCCAGTGGTACTTAACCTGAACCACATCCCCATCCCTTTTTTGTTTTTTATTTATTTTTTGGTTCTGGGGATTGAATCCAGGGGCACTTAACCACTGAGACACATCCCCAGCTCCCCACTTTTATTTTATTTTTTTTAGTTGAACACAATATCTTGATTTTATTTATTTTTATGTGATGCTGAGGATTGAACCCAGTGCCTCACACGCCTTAGGCAAGTGTGAGCCACAATCCCAGCCCTCCCCATTCCTTTTTAATATTTTATTTAGAGACAGGATCTTGCTTAATTGCTTATGGCCTTGATAAGGTGTTGAGGCTGGCTTACAACTTCAGATCCTCTTGCCTTAGCCCCTAGAGTTGCTGGGATCATAGGCATGTGCCACCGTGTCTGACGATAGATAATTTTTTTTTTTAGTGATTTTACCTCTGTTGGGCAGATACTTTTCTCTTTGTTCTATCAAGATTGCAATCTATAGTAATATTATACTTTACTAATCTTCTCTTCCTTCCTCTTTTTTTTTCCCTTTCATTGCTGGGAATGGAACTCAGGGCCTTGGGTATACTAAGTATGCATTTTGCCACTGAGTTACCAGCCTCTTGTGATGGATATTTAAAAAGACTATTTGCTTTTGCAGTTCCTAGGCATTTCCAAAAGGATTTTGTACTTTAATGCAAAATTACAGAAAAGTACAATACTATTATTTTGAAGGGAATAATAAATTAATAGGTAACCAGAAATGCTTTTTTTGTTTGTTTTTTTTTGGAACTGGGGGTCGAACCCAGCGGCTTTGCGAATGCAAGGCAGATACTTTGCCACTGAGCTACATCCCAGCCCCCAGGAATGCTTTATATCTGGTATTTTCAAAAAAGTACCTAATAGATTTTACCTCTAGTTTCTTTTAAAGAAAAGTTTTCTTAGTGCTTTTATAATATGAGTGGACAAACATCTTTTTTAAAAGTACAGCTTTGAAAGAATCAAAATTCAACTCCATGGAATATTTAATAACTTAAGGAGTTGTGCATGATGGTGTGTGCCTGTGTTCCCAGCTACTTGGGAGGCTGAAGCAGGAGGAACCCAGGAGTTTGAGGACAGCCTGGTGATGCATGCGTGTAATCCCAGTGACTGGGGAGGTTAAGGCAGGAGCATCACAAATTCAAAGCCAGCCTCAGCAACTTAGCAAGATTCTCAGCAACTTAGTGAGAACTTGTCTCAAAAAAAAAGAGGACTGAGGATGTAGCTCAGTGGTAAAGCAATCCTCAGTTCAATCCCCAATATGAAAACAAACAAAAAACAAACCAAAAAACAACCCAGAGCCATAATGTTTCTAAGACCTCATGTGGACCTAACAGTTCACTTAATTAGTGATCAGTTTAATATCCAAGATTCTTCTTTTACAGGTGATTGATTTCACTATCATAGACTTGACATCAGAGACTGATGAAATTCCAGATATTATACCTTTGGAAGAGGAGGATGGAGCAAATCATTCACACGCTAATGGTCCTGAACTCTCAGGGAATAATTAACCAAAAAATAAAAATTCCTTTTGGCTGGATATGCAATTTGTATCACAGTAAAAATACATCTTTGCTCGTGTGTTTATTCCTGTGGTTTTGAAGGGTTTTAATGTAGTTTTTGGTTGCTTGATCTTAATTGCAAGAAAACTTTGACCTAAACTTTTGAGATCTTGTTATGTGTCATATATCATTTTATATAACTCTTCAAAGTTTAATTTCTGAAATGCCTATAATAAAAATTGAGCTGTGTAAGCTTGGATGTCTTCTTTTCTTACTTTTGTTCTTTTTTCTTTTGGTATTGGTAATTGAACCCTGGGGCCCTCTACCACCGAGCTACTTTCCCAGCCTTTAAAATTTTTTTTTTTTTTTAAAATTTTGAGACAGTGTCTCACTAAATTGCAGAGACTGGTCTCAAACTTGTGTTTCTGTCTCCACCTCCCGAGTTGCTGGGATTGTAGGTATGCACCATTGAACACAATTACCCAGTTTTTGATTTTTTTTTTTTTTTTTACTGGACACTTGTTTTTTGGATCTTTCAGGATTAATTTCTGCTTCTTTTAGTATCTCTATGAGTCTGCTGGTCAAGGGTTTTTGCTTTCCCTTAACTAAGGGGTGGGCATGTGAATAAAAGCAGGTCAACTGGCAACAAGTAAAGCATGATGGATAAAGTCTCAGACTCCAGTTTCTAAACTTACTCTGCCACTTATTGTGTGACCTGAGCAAGTTACTTCAGTTTTCTGTGCCTCAATTTTCTCATCTATAAGGTGAGATTTCATAGTTAACATTTTTTAAAAGTGTGGAGCAATCCCTGGCACAAAATAGCAATAAATAGATATTAGTTAATTAAGTAAATGGTAGAAGCATTGGCCAACCCAGAAGCTATGAACATCCCTAGTGCCTTTATAGTCACAAAATATCATTTCTCAGTAAAAGAAATCAGGTTTTCTTGGAGAAATGACTAATTCCAGGTCTGAGGCAAGAAATGTACAAAATGAGTCTAAACTTCTTGAATACCAAGTTGAAGAGGTTTCAGTTGGCCAAATATAAGAAAATTTGAATCTCTACATGGATAATAAATATAATAGATTGAACTCCTTAAGTAAGTTTAAATTTGTGAGTTCATAATTATGTGTGTGCGAGTGCATATGTACATGTAAGCTTTGGGAAAAATAGTAGTGTTCAGTGGGTAGGCTTAAGAGCTCACTTGAGTTATAAATTTTGGGTGAGAACAGACAAAATAAGTGTATATCTGCTGAAGTGCAGGTGTAGAGTAAATAGAGGGCTGGATTTAATAGGGGTTGGGTTTTGCTAAGTAAATCTGGCAGAGAAAGATGCCAAAGAGCTGATGATGTCTTCAAGTTAATGGTTATAATGTTATCAACAGAGTAAGAGACAATGTAGAGACAAAAGGATTAGAGATTCTAGTGATCCGAGGACTGTTGGAATAAGATTTGGAGGGATTGAGCTAGAAAGTTAGAAGATGGAGGTTGAAATTGAAGTTATGGAGGTGTTGCAGTAGTTGATAGTGGCAGATTTTATAGTTATATTCCAATAAAGTGGGTGGAATGTGTAAGATCAGGCAAGGCGGGCAGCGACCAAAGGAGGCAGATTTAGAAAGGCCGCTGAAGGAGGCTTTATTTGAGACTCACTCCCCAGTAGAGCTCCATCAGACTGACAGAGTGGACAGGAGAAGGCTCTGAGGAGAAACCCAGTGGGAGCTTGACCGGACTGGGCTTTAATGGGGCTTACAGCAGGAAGGGAAGGGCTTGGGACAGGAAAAGGTGTTTTAGGGTCCCTTGTCTCGCTGGAGTTGGTCAGGGGAGCTGGTTGAACTCCAGGATTGGCCAGGGAGTTCTGCTGATTGACAGGAATTAGTCAGGAGATGTCGCTGATTTGACAGACGTTTCTGTTGGTGCATAATTGATGTTTCTTTCCCTATGGGCTGCTTTGTTCTAAGTCATCGCCACCGACCTGATAGAATGGAAGACAAAGTTATTGGAAAGCAGGCTAATTAATTGAGAGGCTAGGGTATTGAAAAGGTCACCTACATGGATACTGATATCACCAAAACCTCTCACTAACAATGCTGGCGAGACAGGGAATTAAGTTGTAAATCTCAGGCTGAGGTCCAGTGATTCTAAGTTCATATAGATGACCTCTATAAGGAAGAGAATAAACTTTGGAGGAGCTGATTTTAGTGAGGCAGGAGGCAATAATTGCTAGAGATGGCAACTTGAAATAAGGAGGATAAACCATCCCAGCTCCAGGCCTGTTTTATAGGGGGTTTAACCAAAGAGAACAGTCAAAAATTGAGAATGTTGCAGGGGATACAGTATGCTTAAGAGAGCGTCAGATTTCAATTACAGAAAGAAGATGAAGGAAATATTTAGCATTTGATGGTAAAGAAGATTTTGCTAATGATAGAACTGAGGCTTAGAAGTTAGGTGACTTGTTCAGGGTCAAACGCTTGGTGCTTTTCTCACTACATCGAGCCGCAGTACTCCGTCTGCGCCTTTTTGTCTGACTATTTAATAATCACACACAAGTAGTAGGAATCGCAAACATCAAGGACTGGAAAGGCGCGGGCACCGGCACGGTCCCTACCCGCGACGCATTGTGGGCCTTGTAGTTTCCCGCTGGGAGTGAACGGAAAGGCCGGGAATAGGGCGCGTTGCATGGCGGGAGATACAGTTCTCCAAGGAAGTCCCTCCTCCCCCGGAAGTTAGGTGGAGTCGGCGCACTCCGCTCTTCCTGAAGCGCGGGAGTCTTAGTTTGTGGTGTCTTCACTTAGGAAGCGGTGGCTGCACTGTCTTTCGACGCTCGTTTTTTCAGAGTCCTTTAGGCCATTTGAGACGAAATGGCTCCGGGCTAGAAAGCAGCGGGCGGTGGCAATGGAGGGGACCTCACTACATCAGGCTGAGGGTAGGGAGGGGTATTGAGGGCCCTCACAGTCGCTTGAGCCGGCCTTTTCTTCCTCTGAAGTCACTGTAACTACCGTGAGGATGAGCTCTGCCTGGAGCGCTTCTTTTGAGAGGCAGCATCTCTGGATGTATCTGCTGGCGCTTGGATTCGAACCGGGCCCGGCTACCATCGCCTGCGGAAAGATCGAGTCGCACACACACCTCGGAGTGTAAGGAGGCGGGAACCCAAGGGGCTGAGGGAGCCTGAGCCGGGAGACTTATGGGTGGCCCGCCTTTCCCCAACCTCCCCGGGTCGATGAATCCGAGGCGGTTGAGCGGTTACTATGTGCCAGGCACTGGCTTCCAAGCCCCCGCTTCCGATTTCTGCCGGCTGGTGGCAGAGACTGACAGTATCAGTTATCTACCAGTGGCTTTGTAAGAAGGTAGTCTGAAGTTGGGGTAACCCTCTCTGGATGGTGGAGGTGGATGGTCTGTGAAATGGTGGGAGGAGGGGCGAATTGGTAGTGGAAAGGTGTGGGAAGTGGGCATGCAAAGGTCTCTAGTACTCAAGGTAGTTAACTTTGTAACTTTTGCTTTTTGAATTAGGAAGCTAAGGCATGCCACAGTTGGCAAAAAAACAAACGCACAACAACAACAAAAACCCCACACAGTATAAATGGGCATTAAAATGAACAGTATAATTCCCTTCCTTTACTTTTGCCACTTCTGTTACGGTTATGACCATGACAGTAAATACTTTGTTTCTATTTCTTTGTCTTAGTAATTTTAGACAGTATCTGTTATCTTCCCCGCTGAAGGCCAAGAATTTGGGACACATTGGCCATCTCTTGCCCTCCACAATCTATTTGATAATTGTAAATTATTTCAATTCATCTATTTGCCATCTTTTAATAATGTGCTTAGATTTGATTCATCAATCTCAGAAATCTACGATTCTCAATTATGTAATTTCACAATGAATGTAGCTGTTATTTATAAAATAATTGGTTCATTTATCTTTCCATCTTCCTTTTCTGCCTTCCCCTTCTTGACTTTTTTTTCAGTTGTATTTTGACTTTTGCTATCAAAGTTTAGAGCTGTAATTAAGTTTTGTTTGGTTACTGTTTAGAAGTTAATGATATTATCATAAATGAAGGACTTTGAATAGAAATCTATTCTAAAAACTGACTGTTAATAGGTAGTATTTATCAGGTTATGATAATGTCTTTATTAATAAATACTTCATTTATTTCATATGATTTGATGCCCTATAACACAGTCTCATTTTTTTCTGAACTGGCAGAGGCACTTAAAGCTTCTTCAGGGGTTCCATCACTGAGAATGGCTTTTGTTATCCTTCTTTCCAGTGTTTTGGCCATCTTAATTTTCTCTTTAGTTTATCCACCAATGCAATTGCACTCTGCCTTTGAAAAATTTAAAAAATTTGTCAGGTTCTGGTCCAGTGATGGCAGTTTTTATTTTTCCCTCTCAACACAGATTTTTTTTTTCCCCTACGTTATTAGAGTTGTTTTTGTCTGTTATTGGAGGGGACCTGTCATTGTGTAACAGATGTCTCCTGTAAAATAGTTTAAACATGAATGTAGCATCACATTTACTTTAAAAATGTTTTAATTTTTTTATTTGCTTATATGGCAAAATTCTTTTTGGTTTGCAATTCTGTAAGATTCTAGTTGGGTGAGCATATAGTTGCTTAACCATTTTCCTTATAAAGTTAAACATGCTATTAATATATGACCCAGCAGTTCCATTGCATAGTATTTGCATTTTTTTAAAGAGAGAGAGAGAGAGAGAGAGAGAGAGAGAGATAATTTTTAATATTTATTTTTTAGTTTTCAGCGGACACAACATCTTTGTATGTGATGCTGAGGATTGAACCCTGGCTGCACACACCAGACGCATGCCAGGCGAGCGCACTACCGCTTGAACCACATCCCCAGCCCAAGTATTTGCATTTTGAAAAGATCATGCTTGTTGCTTTACAGAGACTGGGTTAGAGAGAGAAGTTGGGCTTCATAGTTACCTATCTAGGCCTGAACTAAGGTGGCAGTGGGAATGGAAAGAAGTGAGATAATTTGTTCATTCAACAGGTTCAATTATTTTTTTTCATTCATTATTTTATTGAGAATCAAACCCAGGGAGCCCTGCAGACTAGCTAAGTGCTTTAACACTGATCTACATTCTCAATCCTCTTAAAAAAAAAAAAAAATTGAGACTGTGTCTTACTAAGTTGTTAGGGCTGGCCTAAACTTTCAACCTTCCTGCCTCAGCCTCCAGAGTAGCCAAGATCACAGGCATGAGCCACCATGCTCGGCTCAACAGATATTTATTGAATTTGATATGATATTGGACCTGGGTGTACAGTGGTGAAGAAAATAGATGTGAACTTTCCTTAATAAAATTTAAGTCTAGTGAATGAATAAATCTACAACAAATGTCTTATTAGAGATTATGATAAGTGTCACAGACAAGAACAGTGTCCTCTGTGAGAAAAATAACAGATTTTGGAGATGATAAGGAAGTAGGAGAGATGGAACTTCATTTGTATTGCTTGAAGAATACAGACCTTCTAAAGACAAAAGAGTTTGACATATGGATAGGAATGGGAAGTTAAGTACAAAAATAATAATACTAAGTTAAAAATTCACTTGATTTGATTCCTTGGAAATATTTGATTCTTTGCTTTTCGTGTTAACTTTTTTTTTTTTTAAAGAGAGAATGAGAGAGGAGGGAGAGAGAGAGAGAGAGAATTATTATTATTTCTTTTTAAATATTTATTGTTTAGTTCTCGGAGTACACAACATCTTTGTTGGTATGTGGTGCTGAGGATCGAACCCGGGCCGCACGCACGCCAGGCGAGCGCGCTACCTCTTGAGCCACATCCCCAGCCCAACTTTTTTTTTTTTTTTTTTTTGGTGGTGTTGTAGTAGATAAAACCTGGAGCCTTCTATATGTTAGGCAAGAGTTCTATCACTAAACTATACCTTCAGCTTTTATATTAACTCTTGATTTCTTATAGCTGTGTGACATTTCTTATGCATTTAGTGGGTCTTTTTTTTTTTTTTTTTGTGTGTGTGTGTGTGTGTGTGTGTGTGTGCGTGCGCGCGCGCGCGAGTTTTAGACTTTGTTTTGATTAATTAGGGAATCTGGAACAATAAAAACTCAATGGATTTGCTAGCATTATATCATAAGGATGGTCCTGGGAATAAAATCTAGTTGTAAAAACCCTGAACTTGGGCTGGGGATATAGCTCAGTTGGTAGAGTGCTTGTCTACCTTGTTTGCCGGCATGCACAAGGCCCTGAGTTCAAACACCACAAAAAAAAGAGGGGGAGAGAGAGAGAGAGAGAGAGAGAGAGAGAGAGACACCCACCCTAGATTTGGGTCATGGACATATTCAAGTCAGTGCTTTCCTACACACACACACACACACACACACACACACACACACACACACACACACACACACACACTTATTTTTTCTTTTCCTTTTTTGGTACCTGGGATTGAGCCAAGTGTGCTTAACCACTGAGCCACATCCCCAGTTTATATATATATTATACTTATATATATTTATATGTATTTTTTAAAAATTTAGAAACAGGGTCTCCCTAAGTTGCTGAGGGCCTTGCTATGTTGCTGAGGCTGGCTTTGAACTCTCAATCTTTCTGCTTCAACCCCCACCAAGCTGCTGGAATTATAGGAGTGCACTGCTGCGCTGGGCTGATTATGTGTTTTTTTTTTTTTTTGGTACTGGGGTTTGAATTCGGGGACCACTGAGCCACATCCCCAGCCCTATTTTGTATATCAGAGACAGGGTCTCACTGAGTTGCTTAGCACCTTGTGGTTGCTGAGGCTGGCTTTACACTCACAATTCTCTTTTGTCTCCACCTCCCAAGCCACTGGGATTACAGGCGAGTGTCACTGCGCCTGGCTGGGCTGGTTGGTTTTGAACAAGTATATCAATTTCTCTAAATTTAAGTTTCTCCACTGTGTAATGAGGTTAATCAAACTACTATCTATTACCATTAGGATTAAATAAAATAATTCATGGTAAAGCTAACAGCATAAGACTCAACCTTATGTGCTGGTGAAAATTAGATGAATTACTACCTGTAAAAGGCTTAAAATAATACCTGAGAAAAATGAAATATTTAAAAAAATTAGCTATTTTTAATGTTATTTATTAATTGTTGGTTGTTATTGTCTTCATATCAAGGTTTTTCTTCCTTTTCTGTAGAATGTTTTCATTGCAGTAAAGCAAGGCCAATTTTCTTCTGTTGGATCTGTGTTTTCAGAATCAGGAATAAAAATTTGTATGTTCTGAATTGGTTATAAAATGTACACGACTGAAAAATTAATTTGCCTTGACCTTTTGAAGAGAATGAAAAAATATTAACTTGTGTCAAACTCTTACTCAGCTTTTGATACTGTTTTATTAATCATTTCCTTTTTCTCTTCCTACTTCTTTTTAATTTTAAACCACTAGGAATATGTTTGATAAACTGAACCGAGATGCCTTTCAAATAGTTTCTTATTTTTTGTTTCAAACGCTGGACCAGTCACTCACCAAAGAAGTTTTTAAGTAAGGAAAAATTATTTATTTCATTTTATTTTCTTGATGTAAGCCAGAATTTTAACTTGTTGAAGATTAACTATTGTTTTGAATGGATATTGCAAAATTCAGGTTTGAGTCTTAGAAAATTAAGTGCTTAACTTTTTTTTTTTGTATGTGTGGTACTGATGGTTGAACCTAGAGATGCTTTACAACTTGAGCTATATACCCAGCCCTTTTTTATTTTTTGTAACATATAATATATTCATAGAAAAATTAAGTATACATAGGGGAAAAAGACAAAGAATGAAATGTCAACAGTGATACTGTCAGATTGGTGGGTTTAGGAATTAGATATACTTCCTTACCTTTACTAGTATTTCTTGGAATGCTTAAAACAAGCCATAAGGTTTTAATCGGGAAAAGTTTTGAAAATGTATTTTTATTTGGCAAAGCCCTATACTGTAATGATAGGGATTTCAAAGAAATGTTTCAAATATACCTGCTTTTCTGGACACTTAAAACTTATAAATGAAGGTAAAAGGTTAATAGTAAATTACACAAAATGAATATAATGTCCGAACCCTGGATTTATTTGTCAAGCATATTCCTTATGTTTATTTTTGTATGTTGCCAAGGGTGGCTTTGAACTTGCAATCTTCCTGCCTTGCCTCCTGCTGGGACTACCAGCCATGTGTGCCACATACAGCAATGTTTAGCTTTTATATATATGGGTGATTGTTTTGGGTACTTACCTAAAAATCATTATGTATTTCATAGGTAATATAGGTTTTGTTTCATAAAATTAATTCCTAACAATCTTCATGGTCTTAATTAGCAAAATAATTAACTGATACCAGTCTGTTTATAAATTTAATTTTGCCCCCCCCCCCATTCTCATTTGGTACAGAGGATTGAACCCAGGGCTCTTAACTACTGAGCCACATCCTCATCCCTTCTCAATATTTCATTTAGAGATAGGATCTTGCTGAATTGCTTAAGGCCTTGCTAAGTTGCTGAGGCTGGCTTTGAACTCTCGATCCTCCTGCCACAGCCTCTCCAGTCACATGTGCTGCTGTACCCAGCTTGTCCTATTTTTTTAAGTTAATTACCCCAAGCCTTACTACTTCTATAGGCAGTGTTATTTATGTTGTCTATTTTAACTTTCCAGTGCTCTGTAAATCCTTAATATTTTGTTCAGTGATATGTTCTAAAGTGTCAGTTGTTATAGGCAAAAATCATTCCTGTTAAGTTTAACCTGTACTAAGTTTAAGATGATTGTAAAAATGTAAACACCCAGTAGTCTAAGTTCTAAGTTATTTTGTATGTAATTTTGGGTTTCTTCTGTCTGAAATAATGTTCAGATTGTATTAATATTTATATTGTGCTGTCAAACGTTTTACATAGAAACCAACAAATAAATTAGAATAAATAAATCTCTAGCAGTCATACTCTCATGCAATCCTTCTCCTTCGCTCATCATGTAGATACATTAAATTTTTTTCCTTTAATATCTTCTCTTTTTAATATACTAGTTTATACCATCTTTATGCCTTGGTCAAGTGAATCCATTGAGAGCTTTGTCTTTTATTTTCAGTACTTTTAAATACCAGCTTCTTAATTATTTGTATGTATATATATTATATTTATTCATATATATATTCCTTAACTGCACTAAACTCAACCCTATAGATAAAAATACCCAATTTCTTATATTGGTATCTGTCTAGGTGAAATGTAAGAACTTCACATTTTTTAAAATAAATGTTTTTTTTTTTTAGTTGTAGGTGGACACAATATCTTTATTTCATTTTTATGTGGTGCTGAGGATGGAACCCAGTGTCTCATGTGTGCTAGGCGAACGCCCTACCATTGAGCCACAACCCCAGCCCCTAAGAATGTTACATTTAATCTGTTTTGCTTTAATGTTCTTAGTATAGGAAATAAATTCGATGTGATTTTAAGTTTTGCTGAGTTTGATTTTTTTGAGTATATGAGTGTAATGCTATTATTATTTTTAAAGATTTTGCTGGCCTCCATTTGATCAAAAAAGTGACAGTGAATTCCGGAAACACTGCTGTGAGTGGTTAAAAAAGATTTCTGTAAGTATTCTCTTTTGGGAAGATGCAGACTTTAAGAAATTAAAAGCTGTTAAAAACTACATCTGGAGCTGGGGTTGTGGCTCAGTGGTAGAGTGATTGCCTTGCACTTGTGAGGCACTGGGTTCGATCCTTAGCACCACATAAAAATAAACAAATAAAATTAAGGTATTAAAAAAATTTAAAAAACTGCATTAACGTTTTGGATGTAAATCTTTTTCATTGGTATTGAGTATTCTACTACTGAGTTTCGTCCCCAGTTCTTTTTTTTTCTTGGCTAGAAATTGAACCCATGGGTGTTTAACCACTGAGCCACATTTCCAGCCCCCCCTTTTTTTTTTAATATTTATTTTTTAGTTATCAGCAGACACAACATCTTTGTTTGTATGTGGTGCTGAGCATCGAACCCGGCCACACGCATGCCAGGCAAACGCGCTACTACTTGAGCCACATCCCCAGATCCCCAGCCCTTTTTGTATTTTATTTGAGACAGGGTCTCTTGAAGTTGCTTAGGGCCTTGCTAAGTTGCTGAGGCTGGCTTTGAACTCATAATCTTCTAGCCTTAGCCTTCCAAGCCGCTGGGATTGCACATGTGCATGACTGCTTCTGGCTTCCAGTTCTTTTTATTGTTTATTTTGAGATAGGGTCTTACTAAATTCCCATGGCTGACTTTGGACTTAAGATCCTCCTGCCTTGGCCTCCTTAGTCACTAGGATTATAGGTGTGCATCACTATGTCTGGAGAGAGAGAGAGAGAGAGAGAGAGAGAGAGAGAGAGAGAGAGAGAGAGAGAAAGAGAGATATTGAGATTGATTTATTTAATGTTTCTAGTTGTAGATGGACAAATACCTTTATTTTATGTGTTTATTTTTTATTGAGGATTGAACCCAGTGCCTCACTTGTGCTAGGCAAGTGTTGTACTGTGAGCTACAACCCAGCCCCTACATAAAATATTTTTGGCCAAGATTATTTCAGTATGTTTCTTTAAATAGCATCAATGGTTAGAGCTTATTTAATTATAATTATCTTTTTGACCAAATACATGTCGAGTTTAGAAAAACCAAACAATATGTGGTTCAAACAGAATAATCCTGGTAAATTTTTTTATGCTTCAAAAATAGTATGATGTGAGGAGGGAGTGGGTTGGGATGGTGATTGGCCCTCTCTGCCCATTTTCCACTTTGCATGGACTTGGATTTATTCAAGCCTTATGCTACGTGGAGGGGTTGCTAATGATTAGTACTAATGATTGAGCTTTCCCTTTAAGTAAAGTGCTCCTGATATACAGCTTCTTTCAAGGTTGTCACTCTTTAAAAAAATACTTGATATAAATATGAGAATTATTGTTGACAAGGTTTTCAACTCATCTTGTCTCTTTTCTTCATAGGCTGAATGTGGAAATAGCTTTCCTCAAGTTGTTGGCTCACTGTTTCTGTCTCCTGGTGGTCCTAAGTTTATTCATCTGATGTATCATTTTGCAAGATTTGTTGCATTAAAATATATTAAAACCAATTCTAAAAGTAAGTAAATCTTATAGTAGGATTTTTGTTGTTGTTGTTGTTTTGGTACCAGGGATTGAAATCATGGGCACTTGACTACTAAGCCACATCCCCAGCCCTGTCTTTTCTATTTTATTTAGAGACACGGTCTCACTGAGTTGCCAAGCACCTCACTGTTGCTGAGGCTGGCTTTGAACTTGAGATCCTTCTACCTCACCCTCCAGAGCGTGAGGATTACAGGTGCCTGGCTTGTTTGGTTTTGATTCTTAATTTTTTTTCTTTTTTTGAGGTACTGGGGATTTAATCCAGGAGTGCTTTACCACTAAGTTAAGTTGTTGAGGCCATCCTTGAACTTGGTATTTTCCTGTCTCAGCTTCCTGAGTTACTGAGATAGATTACAGGCGTGTGCCATTGTGCCTAGTGTGATTCTTAAATTGTTACTATTCTTCACAGTTTTAAAATCAAGAGATTTTTAATAAAGCAAGATAAGTTAAAACATTAATTTAACTCAAAAATCAAATAGTTCATGTTTTACTGGAATTGTATGTTAAAATCTTAAAGTGAATCTATTACATTATTTACTATTTACATTATTTTATATATGTTATTATGTTTTAATATAGGAGTTTGGCTTTTCATAGAAGGCCAGATAATAAACATTTTAGAATTATGACCCACCTAGTGTCTCTGTTGAATATCTCTTTGTTTTGTTTTTGTAACCCTTAAATGTAGAAACCATTCTTACCTTATTGGGCTGTCAAAAATAGCAAATGGGCCAAATTAGGTTTGCAGGTTATAATTGATCTTTAATACATAGTGTTGAATGAGTTAGAGATTTATTTTGGATCCTAGTAATGTATTGGAAATTTCTGTTTTGAATGGATTTGATTAATTTACTGGTATGATATATGTATACATATTTGAACACATAGGCTGATATATGTATAATGTTTGCACTGTAACATTTTTTTATGTTGTTGACAGTGACAGTCTCACTGAATTTCTGAGGCTACTTGTGATCTTGCTACTTCAGACTCCCAAATTGCTGGGATTATAGGTGTGTGCCACCAGCTTGTTTATACCTTATCTCTCCTATTTTGGGTACCAGAGATTGAACCCAGGGTTTCTTAACCACTGAACCACATCCCCGGCATCCCCCGCCTCCCTTTTTTTGATATCCCTGATTGAACCCAGAGGTGCTTCAACACTGAGCCACATCCCCAGCCCTTTTTATATTTTATTGTGAGACAGGGTCTTGTTAAGTTGTTTAGGGCCTTGCTAAATTACTGAGGCTAGTTTTGAATTTGTGATCCTTCCACTTCAGCATCATGAGTTGCTGGGATTACAGGCATGTGCCATCTGCTTGGCCCTTTTTTGTTTTGTTGTTTTGTTTTGTTTTATTTTATTGTGGTGCTAGGGATTGAACCCAGGGCCTTGTGCATGCAAGGCAAGCACTCTAACAACTATTATATCTCCAGCCCTTATATTTTGAGACAGAATCTCTTCAGGGCTTTGCTGAATTGCTGAGGTTGGTCTTGAACATGCAATCCTTCTGCTTCAGCCTCCTGAATTGCTGGCTTTATAGTCACGGGACACTGTGCCTGGCTCGTCATATTTCTCTCTCTCTCTCTCTCTCTCTCTCTCTCTCTCTCTCTCTCTCTCTCTCTCTCTCCATGCTGGGGATTAAACTCTGGGCCTTGAGTATGTTAGGTAAATACTCTGCTCTGACCTACATCCCTAGCCTCACCTTATCTCTTTTAGTTAACTTTCCTTCCTTTGCTGTTAAAAGATCTTGTTAAAAAGCCTAATAGCTCATATATATAACAATGTGTTTGTGCAGAGAATCTCTGCCAGATAATTATATTTAAAAAACTTTGCTTTTGATAACCTTTTTAGTTAACTAGTTTTAAAAAAGGTTGTCTTGGTTTCATTAACATTTAGTTTTATCTTTTAATGTATTATGTGTGTGGTGTAATAGCTTTTAAGGAATTGTTAGTTACATGATGTTTATTTCTTAAAATTAAATTTTTATTTTTTTGAGAAGGGGTTTTGCTGTGTTGCCCAGCTGGCCTTGAACTCCTGGGCTTATGTGATCCTTCTTCCTCAACCTTCTGAATGCTGGGTCTACAAGTGTGCACCACTGCACCTGGTAAAAATTGAACACTTTTTATATTTATTAGCTTATAAGTCTGTTTTCTGATATTGTCTTCCATGTAGATTCTTCTCTACATTTTACAGAAACATTTAATGTAAAGCCACAAGATATGTACAAGTGCATGGCCAGATGGCATGTTTCACGTAACAGATTTTTACAAATTTTGCAAAGAGAAGATTATGTTACCCAACAATATCAGGAAAATGCACAGTAAGTAGTATTTTGATAGAAAATATTTCCTTTCTTTGTGAACACACGTCATCAAATGTGACTTCAGTAGAAATATGAAATATGTCTACTTCAAAACCCTGGCTATTATCTTTGCATTTACTATTTGTTTTGTAGTCTAGGGATTCATCTTAGGGCCTCACACATAGAAGGCAAGAGCTCTACCACTGAGCTATATTGAACTACACTCCCAGCCCTTTGTTTACATTTTGAAATCAGATAACTTGTGAATAAAGTATTTTTAAGCTCTAGGCATATTGTAAATGAAAGTTTAGAGAAAAGGATAAAGTCACTTTCGTTAAAAAAATTCAATTTCTTATGTGCTTTTTCTTTTTTTATGAAATATATTTTTATGCTGAAATTGTGGTCATCTTATTTTGTATTCTTTTTGGACTTGATATTTCATTCTATAAATTTTTACATTATTACTTTTTTTTGTACCAGGGATTGAACCCAGGGGCACTTAATCACAGAGCTACCTCCCCAGCCCATTTTAAAATATTTTAGAGACAGAGCCTCACTAATCTGGTAAGGCTGGCTTTGAAGTGCCTCAGTCTCCAAGACACTGGGATTATAGATGGGCGCCACCAAGCGCAAATAATGTATTACTTTTAATGTGTATTTATTAGTTTGTTGAGGAGATATTTTATTAAGTAACTGCTTCATTAAGTAGATATTCCATATTTAACTTTTTTTTAATACTGTATTTTTTTTTAAGAGAGAGAGAGAGAATTTTTTAAAATTTATTTTTTAGTTCTCAGCGGACACAACATCTTTGTTTGTATGTGGTGCTGAAGATCGAACCAGGGCCACATGCATGCTGGGCGAGCATGCTACCACTTGAGCCACATCCTCAGCCCCCATATTTAACTTTTTTTCTTTCTTTTTTTTTTGCATTGCTAGGAATTAAACGTAGGGCCTTGTGCATGTGAGGCAGGCATTCCACCACTGAGCTATATCCTCAGCTCCCTTAAAATAATTTTTCAAATGATTGTTACTAATAATGCTACAGAATCCTTTGAAATTATCTTAAAATGGAAATGTTGCCTGACTATATTTTATAATATTTGTTTACCCTCTAGATATATGAGATAAGGATAAGAGAGCAGAGTAATCTTATTGACCCCCACCATTCTACTCAATGAATTCAGAATATTAGCCTACAAATTGTTGTTCATCTCAGTAGTACCTTATATGTTATATCCTCATGTAACTACTGAGTCCAGAGTCTTAGTTGACTATTGGGTGTCCCTAGAAGCAAGGATATAAAAAGGGAATATATTTAAATGGGTTATGATGGCTAATTTTAATAGAATTATAGTTGACATTTTATATGTTTTCCAGATTATCAGTTAAGCAAGTACGAAATTTGAGATCAGAATGTATAGAACTGCAAAACCAAATGAAAAAGTAAGTGACTTTTAGAGCTGGAATTGGCTTATATGTATTTTATAGCAGTTGCATTTTATTTGTTTGAAGAAATAGATTCTCAGAATCATTAATTAAAATAATATGTCAGTAGCTAGATGATGATAGGACTAAAGCATAATTCTGATTTCTAATCCAGTCTTAAAAATTATTGTTGCTTTGAGTTTGAATTTTATTTTTATTATTATTTTTTAATTGAAATGACTATTAGTAGGTGGGTTTGTGGACCAATTTGGATATTAAATCACTGTGTAATTTTCTTTTTTTTTTTTTCTTTTTTTTTTTTTTTTTAACTCTTAATTTTTTTATTGTTGGTCTTTCAAAACATTACATCTTTCTTAATATATCATGTTTCACAATTTGATTCAGAATGGTTATGAACTTCCATTATTACCCCGTATACAGATTGCTGAATCACATCGTTTACATCAGTTACATTTCCATTGATTTACACATTGCCATTCTAGTGTCTGATGAATTCTGCTCTCTAACCTATCATCTACTATCCCCCCACCCCTCCCCTCCCCTCCCCTCTTCTCTCTCGACCACCTCTACTGTAAAACATTTATTCCACTTGTGTACTTCTTCCTTACCCCTTACTTCCTCTTGTATGTAATTTTATAAAACCCTGAGGATCACCTTCCCTTTCCCTGCAGATTCCCTTCTCTCTCCATTTCCCTCCCCCATCTCATCCCTATTTAATGTTAATCTTCTTCTCCTGCTCTTCGTCCCTACTCTGTCCTTAGTTACTCCCCTTATATCAAAGAAGTCATTAGGCATTTATTTTTTAAGGATTGGCTAGCTTCACTTAGCATAATCTGCTCTAATGCCATCCATTTCCCTCCAAATTCTATGATTTTGTCGTTTCTTAATGCAGAGTAATACTCCATTGTGTATAAATGCCACATTTTTTTTATCCATTCATCTATTGAAGGGCATCTAGGTTGGTTCCACAATCTTGCTATCGTGAATTGTGCTGCTATGAACATCGATGCAGCAGTGTCCCTGTAGCATGCTCTTTTTAAGTCTTTAGGGAATAGACCGAGAAGGGGAATAGCTGGGTCAAATGGTGGTTCCATTCCCAACTTTCCAAGAAATCTCCATACTGCTTTCCAAATTGGCTGCACACTGTGTAATTTTCTAATGACTAATTAGATTATTTAATTTTTGCTAGAATGGAACCCTGTGAAGATGAAAGTAACATACAAGAGAAAATTCAAAAGGTGAGACAACTTTGAAGGGACATATTGAGTCTTTTTGACTTTTGTGATATGTGATAATTGCTTAATTGGACTATTTTTTAATATATACCTACACACACATATATTTATTTATTTAAAGAGATAGGGTTTCACTTTGTTGTCCAGGCTGGCCCTGAATTCCTGGGAGTCAGTGATCCTCTTGCCTCAGTCTTCAGAGTATCTGGAATGATAGGCATGTGCCACCATACCTGGCAACTGTATTCTATTTTCTTTTTGCAGTTTCTTTTTGTAGTAATACTACATTTTTTTTCTTTTTGCTCTTTTTAGATGATTTATAAGACAATATCAATAAGATGCTAGTAAAACCTTGAATATAATAAAGTGGTTTATAATTTATATGATTAAGTACACATGCAAAAATTATTTTAAATGATGATTTTAAAATATTTATTCCAGCAAGAAAAATTCTGCTTGATTATAACTTAATTCCTGGTATTAATTTAGCTAAATAAAATAAATTAGCTGAAGGGAGATGGTAAGTTTAGGAAATATGAGAAGTCAAATTTAGGATTATGTGGCAATAGAGAGGAATCTGGAAAATGTAAAGTATCTAAGGCAACCAGAGGTTGGCTTTGATATTGGCTCAAAATGTTTTCTTTTTGTTTATATGGAATCTCTTTCAAGCTCTTTATTGTGATTCTGTGATTTTCAAGCTGCTTTGGGTATTAATTTGGCATCTTATGTACCTTTTCACTAGAAAAGGTGAGTGCCCTCTTCAGGAAATAGTTAATCATTCAGAGAGTGTTTCTTTATTTTTTTGGTACTGAGGTTCTTTACCCCTGAGCCACAAGCATTTTTATTTTTTATTTTGAGTCAGGGTCTCACTAAGTTGTGTAGGGTCTCACTAAATTGTTGTGGTTATCCTTGAACTTGTGATCCTTCTGCCCCAGCCTCCCGAGTTGCTGGGATTACAGGTGTATGCCATTGTGTGGGACAGTGAGTATTTATTGATTGCCTTCTATGTGCCAGGCATCTTCTAGATATTTGGACTACAATAATGAAGAAACAGCCAAAGTTACTTTCGTTATGGATCTTTCAATTTTGTAAATAGGAACATTCTTAATATTGAATGCAATATCACTGATGATAAATTTTAATAGGTTGGTATGAAACCTATTAATATTTTACATCATTCTGTCCTGAATGTGGTTATTATTCATTTCACCTAGTCCGTCAGCTTTGAGTCATTAATAGACAAAATTCTAGACTTGTAAAAATTGAGAACTGGATACTGGATGATTATGAATTAGGAGGGAATCCCATCCTATAAGACCAACCGGCCACCAACCAAGTCTATGTTTGGGGACAACTTTACCTTGTTATGCAGCACTTTAATTAGAGATATACTTCAACAGATTTTTCCAAGTAAGAAGAATACGGTAAAACATGGCTACACCCATGTTAGTCTTCTCATGATTCAGATAAGATAATGAATAACATAAAAATACAAAAAATGTGCAAATCATAATATATAGCCTGTCAAATCTTCAATCTAGAAGAACCTTTGTTTCCAGTTTTAACTATTACAAATAAAAGTTCTAGAATGTTTTTGTTAATGTTCTTATTTTAATTGATATAAATAATGATAGTGCTTTTTTAGGGGTACAATTCGATATGTTGATCTTTATGTAAATTATAGAAAGATTTAGTCAAGTGAGTAACATTGATTACCTTACCAATTTATCATTTTTTTTTGTCATGGGAATGTTAAAATTTATTAGCAGTTTTGAAATATGTATTGTTAATAACTGGTCACCATACAGTGCAATAAGCCATTAAAACTTTTTTCTCTAATCTATCTGAAACTTTGATAAATCTACTGTGGAAATTCTTGTATATGTATTTCTTTTTTAAATTGTTTTTTCTTTTTTTTGGTTGGTGGATCTTTATTATTTATATGCAGTGCTGAGGATTGAACTCAGTGCCTCAACATGCTAGGCAAGCACTCTACCACTGAGTTAAAACCCCAGCCCTTTCACAAGCATTTCAGAGAACACAGGTTAATATAGGCCTGAGAGTTTTTACTTTTAGAAAAGCATAATTATATTTTAACTTTTCTGAAATCTGAATGACTTAAGATAAATGTTTAGTAGTATTTCTTTTCTCTTGAAAATAAGATTTTTAGAATACAGGAAATACTAATTGTATCTTAGTATAAAGATTTTTTTTGAAAATTATAATTGAGCTAGATTCTTCTGAGAAATTCTTTCATTTCAAGCCCCTTTAAAAGTATGTTTTTAAACTATTAGAATTAGTAGTTTAATTTTCTCACTGGAATTCATCCCAGGAAATTTACTTATTAACTAGCAGTGAGCAAATATTTATGCTTACATTTCTTTAATATATGTATAATTATTATTATTATTTTTTTTGGTACCAGAGATTGAACAATGAGGGACACTTCCCCACTGAGCCACATCCCTAGCCAAATTTTGTGTTTTAATTAGGGACAGGATCTCACTGAGTTGCTTAGCGCCTTGCAGTTGCTGAGGCTGGCTTTGAACTTGTGATCCTTCTGTTTCAACCTCCCAGCCACTGGGATTACAGACATGTGCCACTGTGCCTGGCCACTTTTCTACTTTGAGACAGAGTCTCGCTAAGCTGCTTAGGGCCTTGCTAAATTGTTGAGGCTGGCTTTGACTTGGGATCCTCCTGCTTCAGCCTCCTGAGCCACTGGGATTATAGGTGTGCACTACTGTATGTATAAACTATGTGTAGACTTTGATATTTCATTTGTTTCTTTTTAAAGGTTCGGTCTTTGTGGACTTCAGTCAATGAAACACTCACGTTTTTGGAAAAAGAGAGAGAGGTTGTTAGTTCAGTCCTTAGTCTTGTTAACCAGTATGCTTTAGATGGAACTAATGTCATTATTAATATTCCAAGGCTCTTACTTGACAAAATAGAGAAACAAGTGTGTCAGGTAAGCATTAATATTTTCTAAAAAGCTTTTGGAAAAGCTCCATGCAGTGATTTTATATGTTAAGTTTGATTTTTCTAGAAATATTTTTCTACAGTTTTTAAATTTTAATTTTGGAAATAGATGTAGTAAAATCTTCATAAAGAGGGTACTTTTAAAGGGATATATATTTATTACTGTCAACTTTTATTATTTGTCTATACCTTATACATCACATGGTGTAGAGAGGACAGGATTATTTAGTAGGTAGATAGTACTGTACTAGTTCTTAATAAATTCCCAAAGAGAAAAATTATCTCATAAAAAGTCTTCATACTGTTTTCTTTTTTTATCTTTTATCTGTCAAGCATTCCATTTTATTTATTTTTTCCTCCTCTCATGGTACTGGGGATTGTTCTCGGGGGTCTCCTACCTCTGAGCTACATTTTTAGCCCTTTTTGTTTTTTATTTTGGTAAAATAAGGTTTTATTTAATAATAAGAGTTTCTCTAAGTTGCAGAAGCTGGCCTGAACTTGTGATCTTCTTACCTCAGCCTTCCATGTAGTATACTGCTGCACCCAGCTAAGATTTCTCTTCTTTTAGTGTTGTGATATCAGTGTCTGTTTTTTTTCTTTTTTCTTTTTTTTAGACTGCTGATCTTAGTGGTTTTTTTTTTTTTTTTTTTTATGGTTCATTTTTCTCTGTCTAGCTCGCTTGCTTGTTATTTATTTATTTATTCATTCATTCTGGAGACTGAACTCAAGGGCTTTTTACCACTGAGCTACATTCCCAATCTTTTTTGTTTTGGGACAGTTTCTCTAAGTTGCTGAGGGCCTTGCTTGAATTGAGGTTGACCTCAAAGTTGTGATCTTTTTGCCTCAGCCTCCTGAATTGCTGAGAATACAGGTGTGCCCATCTCTACTAGCTTTAAATGAAAAGGTTTTCCATGGTTCCTTTGATGCCTGTTTTTCTTTTCCCCTCATTATAGATCTACTTGTATTTTCTTAACAATTCCATGGTTTTCCATACAATAATATTACCAAGTTGATATTTCTAGTTTCTACCCTTCAACTAAATTCCATCTGGATAGTTTATTTTCTTATAGTAATCATGACTTATTTAGTATCTACTATATACATGGTATTGCTTGTAACACAGGGATTACAAAGATTAAATATGGTTGTGACTCTGAAAAGCTTTAATAGGTAGCATGATGACTCTGGAAAAACTTTAATAGGTAGCATGATAGGCCCATCAAATTCAAAGTACATAAAAACCAAGATGCATAAACTTAGATTTCTGTAGAGAATACAGGCAATAGATATGGAGTACATTAATTATTTATAACAATAGGGAGAAGATAGGAATCGATGAGGTCTTGGAGCAAATTACTGTAATATTCGTGGCGAAATTTATGATTTAAAAAATACTGGTAACTAGGGACTGGGGTATAGTTCAGTGATAGACTACTTCATAGTATGCAAGAGACCCTGGGTTCTTGCCCAGGGTCTAGCTTTGCAGGCATATACTCTAGCTGTGCAGGCCAAATGGACATGACCAAATTTTGGAAGCAGCTTTTAGGAGTCATCAGTTTGTAACTCTTTTTTTAAAAAAAATTTTGTTTTAGTACTGGGGATTGAACTCAGGGCTTTGCACATGTTAGGCAAGTGCAAAGCTACACCCCCAGCCCAGATTTTAACTTTTGATTAAAAAATGAACTCCTGATCTCTTTGCCAAACTGCTCTTTCTTCTCAATTTTGATTTTTTCTTTCCATCTGTTTGATTTCTTTTACTCTGGTTTTCAATCTTTGCAACATATAAAAATGTAGCATGATAGTATATTAGTTAGTTTGAAATTTTTTATATAGTTTTGTGTTTGGATGGTGTTTAATCTTTTTTGCTCATTTAGGGTGAGCTTTTTATGTAACAGTAAAAAGATATATTTATGTAACAATTTATTATCTGAGGAACCTATAGTTTTTTACTTTTTTCCCCCCTTTGATTCTTTAGATGCATATGGGAAGTATTTATGAGGCTGGAAAATTGAATCTCTTAACAGTAATTCAGTTGTTAAATGAAGTCCTGAAAATAATGAAATATGAACGTTGTCAAGCTGACCAAGCAAGATTGACAATAGACCTTCACTACCTTGAAAAAGAGACCAAATTGCAGAGGGAAAGATTATCAGATCTGAAGCATATGAGGTACACTAGAAAGATCTTTTTTTTTATTTTAGTACGAGAGGAATAGACTGGCTTTCTCAGCAAAATTCTTGTATAGATAATGCCTGTTCAGCTTTGTCAAACAAGTGTAAAATTTTTAATGTAACTTTGTAATCAACTCAGACACATGAAGTAGAAAATTAATGTAGTTTTTTCTTCTTTATATGGAATACATTATTTTTTCACTGAGTGATAATTTATGAAATAATTTAACTTTTCTCTTTTTGTGTGTGTGTGCGTATGTATATGTCATATAATAATAAAACTGAACTTCAGAAATACTGGAGATTTAACCCCAAGGCGCTTTACCACTGAGTTATATCCCCAGCCCTTTTTATTTTTTATTTTGAGATAGTGAGACCTTAGTCTCACTAAGTTGCTTAGGCCTCAGTAATTGTTAAGGATGGCCTCTAACTTGCCATCCTCTTGCCCTAAGCCTTTGAAGCTGCTGGGATTATAGGCAAGTACCACTGCGCCTGGCCAGAAAAAAAATTTTTTTTTTAGTTTATTTTTATGTGGTACTGAGGATCAAACCCAGTGCCTCAGTGTGCTAGGCAAGCTCTCTACCACTGAGCTACAACCACAGCCTGAAAATTTTTTATATTTGAAAAGAAAGACTGGTAGTTATAGACTGCATTTAGGAACAGAGTGTGGGCGTAGAATTCCCCCTGAAGTTTTGAGCTAAGAAGAAAAATTGTATTTTTAAGGTAAATGGAGTAGATGTTTTATTGCTGTCTGGTTTTAAAAGGAGAAAGGGTATTTTAAATTCTGAATATTTACTTGAGAGCTTATTGGATTGATTATGTGTTATATTGGTTAAACTTTCTCCTTACCTACTACTGTTGCTATTTTCTTAAATTTCACTCCATATTTTTTTGTATATTCATGTTTGAATAGTTTTTTTTATGCTATCATAGGTGTAAAATAAAAGAAGATCTCACAACTATAAGACATTCTATTATTAGAAAGCAAGGAGAGTGGTGTAAAAAATGGGAAGAGTTTCTTGGTTTGTCTCCTTTCAATCTAATTAAAGATTGGACTCCAGTAAGTTACATTGATTTGCCCTTTGGAGAGTATTTTAGTTTTGGTAACTTTTTGATTTACCATGTTACAAATGTCCTTGAAACACTATGTGTGTTATCATCTCTGACACTGAGTCTAAAGTTCAAGTTTTGATTTCTGTAATTTTTTAAATATGTGATAGACTTTTCATTAAGCTAATGTTGTCGTTTATAGTTAATTTTTTTTAAATTCAGAGGGTTGTATTAAAAAGAAAATGAGGGTGGGTCGGGTGGTATATGCCTGTAATCCCAGATACTTGGGAGGCTGAGGCAAGAGGATTGCAAGTTCAAGGCCAGCCTCGGTTACCAACTGTCTCAGAAAACTAACACCAAAACAACCCCAGAAAAACTGCATGTGAGATACTATGATATCTGAGACATAGTTGGAGGACAAAGTGATACCCTTGTTTGTAATATTGTACCCTTTGGTTTAAAAACAGTATGGGATATATACTTTGTAATTCTATTTTTGCTTGGAAAAGAATCATTTGTATATTATTGTTATTGTAGTAATTAGCATGTTTACTTCAAAATTGTGAATTCTGTATTTAAAGGCTGTGGATCTTTTACCACCTATGTCTCCGCTTTCGTTTGATCCTGTGTCAGAAGAAGTATATGCAAGGAGTATTCTTTTTCAATATCCTGCTTCACTACCAGGTTGTTATTTATCTTTTTCTCTTTTAATCCTCATTTCTGTCATTATTCTCATTATTATAATGTTTCTTTATATTTATTGCTTTTGTCCTCCAATTGTTTTTTTTTTTTTTTAAAGAGAGAGTGAGAGAGGAGAGACAGAGAGAGAGAGAGAGAGAGAGAGAGAGAATTTTTAGTATTTATTTTTTAGTTCTCAGCGGACACAACATCTTTGTTGGTTGGTATGTGGTGCTGAGGATCGAACTCGGGCCGCACACATACCAGGCGAGCGCACTACCGTTTGAGCCACATCCCCAGCCCCTCCAATTGTTTTTTATTGTGGTGAAATGAACATAACATAAAATTTACCGTTTCATTCATTGCAAAGTGTACAACATGATGACATTTAGTCAATTTATAATTGCGTAATCATCATCACTCTCTAGTTCCAGAACATTTTCATTGTCTTAAAAGGAAATCTCTTACCCATTAAGAAGTCGATCCCCATTTTCTCCTCTTCCACTCTATGGCAATAATATATATGGCAATAATTACTATACTTCCAGTTGCTATAGATTTTCCTATTTTGAATATTTCATACAAATAAAAATCATACAATATGAGTTTTTTTTTTTTTTTTTTTTTTAAGTTGTAGATGGGCACAATACCTTTATTTTTTGCTCAGGTAGCTTATTTATTTTTTTTTCCTTTTTTGTGGTGCTGGGGATTGAACCCAGGGCCTTATGCATGTGAGGCTTGTTCATGTAGTTTTTTATGTGGTGCTGGGGATCAAACCCAGTGCCTCTTGGCGTGCTAGGCAAGTGCTCTACTACTGAGCCACAACCCCAGCCCAAGGTTTTTTTTTATCTATTGGTTACACAGTTTTTCACTTTACATACAATGTTTACAAGGTTCATCCATTTTGATGAATGTGGGTATTAGTCCTTATTTTCTTTTTCCTTTTTTTTTTGAGACAGGGCCTTGCTGTGTTGCCCAGACTGTCTTTGGATTCCTGGGTTCAGGTGATCCTCCCTGAGCCTCCCATGTAGCTGGTACAATATGCATGTTCCACTGTGCCTAGCCTTAAAAATTCCTTTTGTAGTTCACTAGTTATCTTTTAGATATATATTTGATCTGCTTTTTTTTTTTTTTTTTGGTACCAGGAAATGGAACTCAGAGGCACGAGTCACATCCCCAACCTTTTTTCTTTTTATGTTGAGACACCGTCTTGCTGAGTTGCTGAGGCTGGCTTTAAATTCACATCCCTCCTGCCTCAGCTTCCTGAGTTGCTCTGCTGTGCTCGGCTCGATCTGCCTTTTGACCTATTTTTAGTATTTAATCTTCATGAATACTTAATTTCTAGATGCCTTATTCTTCTTTTTCAAAATTTGGTTTTTTAATGGTCTTCTTTCATTATGGCTTCTTTTGTTTCTTTTTTTGCTAATTATTTTATTTTTTTGTTACTGGAGCTTGAACCCAGAGCTGCTTTACTTTACTACTGAGCTATATCCCCAGTTCTTTTTATTTTTTATTTTGAGATAGTTTGACTAAGTTGTTTAGACTCTCACTAAGTTTCTGAGGTTGGCCTCAAACTTGAGATACTTCTGTCTAAGTCTCCTGAGTTTTGGGATTACAGTTGAGTACCCTACATCTGGCTACTAACCATTGTAAATATACTGATTTTGTCTTTTTAATTTTTCTGTCTTCTGTCTTGCTTATTTCTGCTTCTATATGTTCTGCTTGCCAGTGCTCATGGTTTTTTGCTTCGTATGAGAATAGGTGATCATGATTTCAACTTTACTAAGTCTCTTTACCTCTAAAGGATTCTTGGGAGCTCTGGGTTATAAAATAGCCTCTATAGGTTATTATATAGGTATAGGTTTTTCTTTTGAATTAGACCAGTTAATGTCTTTGGGATTCGTATAACAAGTAACCATTATAATTTTGGATTTTATACCTCCTTTTGAGTAGTAAAGGTTTTGAATTTCTTTCATTCCCCCCCCCCCCAACTCAGGTATAACAAGAATCTTTCTACTTCTTCAGTCCAGGTGGCAGAATTTTTGTAATCCCTTTTGAGGGTTAGAGAGCAGCCCTTTCAGTATCCTGGCTTTATGTCAATCTCTCATTTCAGATCCTAGCTTGAGTAGCTTCAGAATTTAGCCAGATAGGCATAATATTAGTGCTAGGAATTGAACCCAGGACCTCATGCATGTTAGGCAAGAACTTTACCACTGGGCTACACCCTCATCACATCATTTCTTACTTGAAATTATATTCAGCCTAGTTATGCTATCTCCAATATTCAATTTTGGAGTGTCCAGCCCCTAGAGCCTGCCAGCTTTTATCAAATGCCCTTTCTTAGTTTGAGCTTGCCATTCTGATCAGACTTTCTGTCTTATACTGATATTTATTTGTTCTTTTAGTTCCTTTATTTTTCTTAATTGAATTCAGCAGTTCTATGGTAGGGTACAATTAGTGTCTGTTTCTGTTTGGTTTGCCCTGATATGAGTTCAGTTTTATTTTTTTATCTTTCAAATGTCTTATCCTCACATTTTCTATTTTCACATCTAGTTCTCATTTCGTTTTTTTTTTAAAATATTAGTGCTAGGAATTGAACCCAGGACCTCATGCATGTTAGGCAAGAACTTTACCACTGGGCTACACCCTCATCACATCATTTCTTACTTGAAATTATATTCAGCCTAGTTATGCTATCTCCAATATTCAATTTGTTCCATATTCACAATGGCTGTCAGTGGTCTTACTTTAACAGAAATATGGTCCCTTTCATTTTCTGATATAAAACACATTAATAGCTTCTTATTATTAGGGGGAAGAATTCGAAATGCTTACCAGTTTTTGTGTTTGAAGCTTTCTTACATGCCAGAATAAATGTTTCAACTCTGTCTCCCTACAATAGATAGTGTTTATAGTGGTGTGTAATAATTTTTATTCATGATTTTTCTACCAGTTTTGTAGTAGAGTTGTATTTGTGCTTATTTTTGGGATGTTTATAAGCATTAGCTTATAAACATATATATATAGCTTATAAACATATATAGCTAATTACAATTAGTAGATGCCTGAAGGTGAAAATGTTATAAGAAATGGCATATTTATAATGATGGATTAAGAGGAAAACTTTACATAGTATTTACATCGGCTTCTGATACAGTGACATTTGGGACACATGTCAAATAGGGAAGGCTTTTGGAAACTAGCATGTTGAAAGAGGAGTAGTCCCTGCAATATCAAATCCTATGTAGCATAACCCTGGCTTTCTTCACTAGTCTCACTTTCCTTTATGCCTCCGTGGTATATATCCCCTAACCCAGTGCTATAGGGTATAATCCCCATGTTGCAGTACCATATTTTCTCAATACCTTCATTCCTTCTTCCCTCTCCCCAGTTTGGGCCAGGTGTTTCTCCTGACTTCTTGCTTTTTGTACATACTTCTGTAAAATAATACTTAGCAATATCACACTTCAATACTTGACTGACTCACTAGAAGCATGGTCTCTCCTTTCTTTTTTCCATTGTTAGTACAGTAGTGGCACATAGTTATTCAATGATAAGATGAGTAAATATTTAGATTGATTGCTGCATAAAAACTGTGCCAAGTATGCTAAACACTAGCTTTTTGGCCTTGCTGGCTTATGTGTTATTACATGATTTGTGTACTTAAATAGGAAATATGGTTATATAACACAGGAAAATTTATGGACTGTCAGCTTTTGGAAATTTTGTTTTAGTATGAGTTTCCAGTTCAGTTGTCTGTCTGTTTTTTGCATGACTGTGTATCAAGGTCATGGCCTTGCACATGTAGCAGTCTTTTTATAAAAGTTTACTATTTAGATATGCTCTGTTACTTTTGTGCCTATCACTTTACCTTAAGAATTGGATAATTCTTTTCTTATTAAGTGTTTGTTATCTTCTGATTTCTTTTGTTCTGTGGCTAAGAGACTACTTATCTAACAGGTGTGAAGACTGGGGTTTAATCCCCAGCACTGTACAAAAAAATAAAAAGGTTTTAGAATTTCAAGAAATACTTGAACATGTATGAACATAAGTAATTATTTTTTCTATTTTAGATATACCTAAGCAACATAATGAAGAAAAGGATTGCAAAGCAGACATTGATACCTTGATAGCTGTGTGTGATCTAGCCAATAGGTAAAACAAATTTGATATTTATATTGACTTTCTATATTTTTTTTTTAAATAGATCTGTTCTTTTTAGATCTACATGACAGTAGAGTATGTTTTGACATATGTACATGGAGTAAACCCATTCTTGTGGTTGTACATGATGTGGAGTTACACGGTCAAATACGCATATCCAAACATAGGAAAATTATATCCAATTCATTCTACTGTCTTTCTTATTCCTGTCTCCTCTTTTCCCTTCATGATCCTTTGTCTAATCCACTGAATTTATATTCTTCCTTCCCCACACCTTTTTGTGTGTTAGCATCTGAATATCAGAGAGAACATTTGGCCTTTTTTGGGGGGGAGGGATTGGCTTATTTCACTTAGCATGATAATCTCCAGGCCATCCATTTTCCCATGAAAGACATAAAGTCATTCTTTTTCATGGCTGAGTAGTATTTCATTGTACACATATATGCACCATAATCTTTATCCATTCATCTGTTGAAGGGCACCTACGTTGGTTCCATAACTTAGCTATTGTGAACTGAGCTGCTATAAACATTGATGTGACTTCGTCACTGTTGTATGATGATTTTCAGTCCTTGAGGTATAAATGGAGGAGTGGGATAACTGGATCAAATAGTGGTTACATTCCAAGTTTTCTGAGGAATCTCCATACTGCTTTCCAGAAAGGAAGACAGAGAGAGACCAATTTGCAGTCCCACCAGCAAAGTATGACTGTACCTTTTCCCCCCGCATCTTTTCCAACACTTATTATTGCTTGTATTCTTGATAATTGCCATTCTGCCTGGAGTAAGTTGAAATCTCAGTGTAGTTTTTAATTTGTATTTCTCTAATTGGTAGAGATGTTGAACATTTTTTATATTTCTTGATGGATTTTATTTCCTCTTTTGTGAAGTGCCTATTCTGTGAAATGCCTTTGCCCATTTATTGATTGGGTTATTTGATTTTTTTGGTATTAAGTTTTTTGAGTTCTTTATATATCTTGGAGATTAATGCTCTATCTTAAGTGCAGGTGGCAAAGATTTTCTATAGTAATTTTAGTCCCATCTTAAGCTAATTTCGAAACTTTTCTATTAAGTTTCCAAACTTTACTATATAATTGCCCTATCTTAACCAGGCAGTATTTATACTTTCTATAGTAGACCCACATTTTCAGAAAAGATTTAGCATTTATGATGCATGGGCATTTTTCTCCATCTGTACTTTAAATATTGTGTTTCATGGGGATAATCTAATATTGAGGAAAAAAATGTATATGGAAATTATCTAATGTAAGTTATGGAAATTTTGCCATTTTTTGCACTTGTGAACTTTTTTGAAAACATTCTGTAAAAATTTACTAGAAGTCAAGAATTTGGGAATCTTTGAGATCATCTAGTTTGGTAGATTTCAGACTATATTCTGCTATGACTGAATTTAATTCAGGCTTTGGTTGGCTCAACTGTTTCCCATTTCAGCTTGTTCAGTTATCTATATTGTGTACTGAGGCTTTTGACAAACCACTTGCTAAAAATTTTTCCATGGTTTCAGAAAATATTGGGAGACTCTGATTTACTCTCACTCCCAAATTTAACATGAATATCCTAAACTTACTTTGTTAGTTTCCTTCAGGAGTAGTCCTATTTTCTTTATTGCCCATTTTCTCTGTTATCTCATTTTGGCTCTTAAAACTGATGCCAGGTCATTCATATATATATATATATATATATATATATATATATATATATATATATATATAAATCCCTAAGTGTATGTAATTTACTAGTGGAATATATTGGTCTTTATTGAGATTATTAAGCATTGTAAAGGAGCAATAGAATTAAGACATACTGAATAGATTATTTATTATTATTTTTATTGCCATTTGGTTTTTTTTTTTTTTTGGGGGGGGTATTGGGGATTGAATCCAGGGGTGCTTAACCACTGAGCCACCTCTCTAGCCCTTTTTATGATTTGAGACAAGGTCTTGCTAAGTTGCTTAGGTCTTGCTAAGCTTTAGAGGCTGGCCTCAAACCTGTGATCCTCCTGCTTCAGCCTCCTGATTCACTGGGATTAATGGCGTGCATGCCACCACACCTGGACATTTGACTTTAATGGGTGTCTTTCAGTTCACCTTCTCCAAGTAGATGAGGGACAGATATGAAAATAAAATTATTAGGAAAGTTAAATCAGAAAGCTCTATAAGTTGTGCGCAGTGGCACATATCTGTAATTCTGGTGACTGCAGGCCAGCTTGGGAAGTTAGTGAGACCTTGTCTCAAAATAACATTAAAAAGGGCTGGAGATGGTGCTCGGGAGTAGAGTATCTCTGGGTTCAATTTCTAATATTGTGGGGGAAAAATAATTCTAAATTTCACATGAAGTAGTTTTCATTATATATATTTTTAGAAAGTTGAAATACTGTAACTAGAGTCAAAACTTTTGTGTGAAATTGAGCCATTTGCAGTTGCCTCTGTAATAACTTTCTTGTTCATAGGAGGTCAGTGTTGTGGAAAATTTATGTCTTTTTTTTTTTTTTTTTTTTTTTTTGTGGTGCTGGGGATTGAACCCAGGGCCTTGTGCATGCAATGCAAGCACTCTACCAACTGAGCTATATTTCCAGCCCTATCTCTTTTTTTCTTAAGTTTGGATTTGTTGTTGATTCTCTGAATACTTAAGGAAAAATAATAAAATCTCTGAAGATCTAGTGTTGACAGTAGAGTATTAGCTTGCCCAATTTATCCTCATGTCACAATTTTTTTATAGCATGCCAGGAGGGTATATTTGATACTTACCAATCTTAGTTATTTTCTTGGTTTGTCTTCCTTTGAGAGGGCAAATTAAGTATTTCATTAAAGTCTTTTGTTGAACTATAGATTGATGGAGGTACTAGATTAATACATAAATTGAGTTTTTTTCATGAATGTTATTGAACCTTGATTCCTTTTTTTGGAAAATTGTATAGTAATATATACTATCAATTATATATAGGAGATAGACATTCAGCCCTTAAAAGGTAGTTCGAATATAGTCTCTTAATATAGGAAAAAGGAGACATATTAAGTATTCTTTGATGTTCACATTTGTCCTCTTTTAATCTCCTAGATCTTTAAATTACTTTAATACTTTTAAAAATTATAGGTTTAGGATATTGAAGGGTGTTTAGGTAAACGATTCCTCCCTCCCTCCCTCCCTCTCTCTCTTTCTTCCTTTCTTCAGTTATTGTTACTGGTGATTGAACTCAGACTGTGGTTCTGAGCTATATCCCTAAGCCCTTTTTATTTTGAGACAGGGTCTTGCTGAGTTGCTCAGGGCCTCTCTTAGTTGCTGAGGCTAGCTTTTTACTCGCAATTCTCCTACCTCAGCTACCCAAGTCCCTGGCATTACAGGCATATGCTACCACACTCTGCTAGGGAAGGCTTTTCATGGTGAGGAGTAAAATGCTTAATGGGATGTGAAAAGTTAGTATTGTTAGCAGAACAGAAGACCTGTGAGGAGTTGAGTTTCTAAGATGTAGAATAAATTATATTGCTTAGAATTCTTCACTCTTAAAGGTATTTGTGAGGCTGCGTGTGGTGACTCATGCCTGTAAATCCCAGTGGCTTGGGAGGCTGAGACAGGAGGACTGCAGTTTCAAAACCAGGCTCAGCAACTTAGTGATGCACTACGCAATTCAGTGAGATCCTGTCTTTAAATAAAATATAAAAAAGGGCTGGAGGTTTAGCTCAGTGGTTAATCACTCCTGGATTCAATCCTTGTACTTTGTTCATGTGTAATATGGATAGACTATGCTTATTGAATGAAAAGAAAATCCCCTTTTCTGAGTAGTTCAGCATTTACTCAAAATTTTAAGTTTGTAATACTATCAACTTACATTATTGGGAAATTTATATGTGAATATGGTTGATATAACTATTCAATTAAAAATCTGGAAAGAATGTAGATTTAGAATGTGTTATTGGCCCTTTCATATGCAGTTATCATTTACACGTATCAAAACAGTCTTCTCCATAAATATCATTGCTGGTTTTGACGTAGTGAGCTTATGGAGGCTGCACCATACTTGAAACTGAAGTTCAGTGATTGGTGATTCCTTCTCTGTCACTATGGTCACTATTTTTCTTTGCAGTGGTTTTGGGGAAGTTTCCATGTTGTTTCTAATGGTGATGATGATGCTGTTCTTGACCCTTAATGTCTACATTTTCTCCTTTAGTTAACTTTGAAGATAGCATAGTATAATATTAAGATGTCAGCTGAACATTGTTAGTGTTAGAATTGAATTTCAATCTCACCTTTCTTCTTTTAATAATTTCTATTATTTCTCAGCTATGCAGATATAATATAGCAACAATAGTAAATTAAAGTGAAAAAAATTGCCTAAAATTTCTATGAAATCACTTGTCACTTTTTTTTCTTTGAATTTCTTTTCTAGAGTTTATATAGAATCATGGAAATTTAGTTCTAACAAAGAATGGATACTGTCATGTTCTAAAATACAAAGTTTATATAATATTAGTATAGTGTAAACAGTTTTGTGTTTGTCTCTATTTTAATGAGCATTATGTTAACTAATTTCCACTTAATGCTTTGTACCATTATGTTTGTTTTTAGACATTTATATTTATTTCTCCCTTTGAAAAAAATGAATGCTGCTTTTTTTTTTCTTTGAATTGCTCTTTCTTTGGCGTAAATGCCATGATGGGATCAATACCCTTTCTTTTGATCTGTTACAATGCTTTGATTTTATGGGCCTTGCTTGGCATGGAAGTAGATAGTGAGTTAGGAGTGAGCTAGGGCTGCTTTAACAGTGTCTTTGGTTATAATGTTAGCAGATCTAATAACATGTTGCCAATTCAGAAATGAGAGAGAAGAGGGTATAAAACGCATTTCTATTGTTCTCTATTACAAGGCTCCACAAGAGTGATTTAAATAGAAACAATTGTTGTCACCAGAAGAACCCTATCCTCAAATGACATTTACTCATTGATTTGGTCAGTCCATCAAACAATTAATGCGTATGTATTGCACTATCTCACACTAATCTATGCTACCTGGGAATAGCTTTTGGGAAGAATGTAAACCTTTGTCCCCTTGTCCCAACCAATCTGGCACCTTAATGGCATTGGTCAATAAATTATTGGCCCTGTTTCAGAGAGCTTTTTGATAATTTTAATGTGAAATTTAGGGAAATATAATAGCCCTTTACCTTTGATACCTACCTCTTTCCTGTTACAGCCAGCTTCATCATATCTTGTTAATGCTAAATTGAACCTTCAGCAATTGTAGTGACTTTGAGTTGTGTTTGGAGGATACATGAAGATTCCAAGAGTGCATATTTGAAAACATTTGAAAAATTAATCTGAGTATTGTGTTACATTACCTGTAATTCCAGCAACTAGGGAGGCTAAAGTTAGAGGATCTCAAGTTTGAGGCCAACCTGGGCAATTTAGTGAGACTCTGTTTCAAAATAGAAAAATAAACATGCTTGGGTTGGGGTTGTAATTCAGGTATTGTGTCCCTGGGTTTAATCCAGCACTGCAAAAGCGTGCGCACACACACACACACACACACAAATTGGCTAATATACTTGCAAAAGCCCTTAATTTTGTACTTATGGCTGTGAAAAAACTCAGTACTATATGCTTGCTGTTGACAGTGGTCTCTTTGGTAATCCTGTTTTTTAAATTACCTAGAGTAGAAAAGCTTTTGACCTTTGAATTTAAAAGATCTTTTGAGGTAAGAGCAAATGGTTAGTTTTTTTTTTTTTTTAAGTATCAATGGATCTTTTATTTATATTTATATCAATCCCAGGGCCTCACATATGCCAGGCAAGTGCTGTACCACTGAACCATGGCTCCATCCCCCCTCAAATGGTTACTTTAAAGTTATCATTTCCTTTAAGGTTTTAAAATTTAATAAGTTACTTTATAATTAGTCTAAAAATATACATGAGTTTTTAGTATTCATTAAAATGGGCAGGGGATCTAAAAGATTAAAGAATAAACATACAGATTATAGTGAATGAAAACTGAATGAACTCATGACTTGATATGTAACATATTTGCAATTAAGCGATATTTAGCATGAGAAATTGATTTTGGAGACATGAATTATCAAAAGAATCTTAAATACTTTGCTACAATGAAATTCTGTGATCTGGACCCTGCTGTTCTAATAAATTGAATCTGTTTTAAGTCTTTTTCAAGTTTTTGAGCGTTCATCAGGTTATTTAGCCCTTTTAGAAAATGCTGTTGACTTGGGGCTGGTGTTATAGCTCAGTGGTAGAGCGCTTGCCTCACACTTGTTAGGTACTGGGTTCGATCCTCAGCACCACATAGAAAATAAATAAAAAAGTAAATAAAATAAAGATATCGTCCATATTAAAAAAAAATTAAAAATGCTATTGACTTAAAACATATATAGCAAGTAAGTAAAATGTGAATTGGGAGGCTGATACACAAATTGGGCTGAAATACTGCTCTACTTGTCACCATACCTCCCTAGAATAAACTGCCTTTTGATGACCGGGACGAATTGAGTGAAATCGTAACGGACAGATACGGGGCAGACAATTTTTAAAAAATATTAAGATACATCAAGTGAATGGAATTTTTTCCTACTTGTAACTTGAATTTGCTATTGTTTTTTCCTTTTAGTTCTGCCTCTTTCCTGTTACAGCCAGCTTCATCTTCAGATAGAAACAATGTTACACTACTTGAAAAGGTATATTCTGAAACAATTGATTCTGACTATACTAAATGATATTATTTTTGTTGCTATCACAGTTTTATTAAATTTAATTTCTGTTTTCTAATTTCTCAGTGTTTGTATATTTTATGCCATTTCTGTTTATATATTTTTTTGCCAAGTGGGACTATTGGAAATTATTTAACTCTGCTAGTGATTTATAATTTTATGACAATATTAACATTTTTTGGGTTCATGATTTTACACATGAATGTTTAATGAAAAGAGCTTCAATATATCTTAAAAGAACAAATTAAAAAAATTAAAAAGAAAAAGCTTCAAGATTGGCCATGATAAGGTTTTAATATTACATGTCTTTTTTTCTTTATGATATGAAGACGAGAACTCCCAAAGAAAAAAATGAAACACCATCTAAGAAAACACCAGAATTTAAAGTGGAAGATTCTTCATTATCAGATGTTGCAAAGAATACAGAGACTAGAGCATTTGAAGGGTCTCTGGCTCCCCCCAAAAGTGATCCTTTCCAAAAAGAGCAAGATCATCTGGTAGAAGAGGTTAGAAAAAGACTATTGATAAGTATACTTAAATACCTTTTTTCCACTCAATGATGTTGGGATCAGTAGTGAAGTACAGTTAATTTGCAGTTAACTGAGGTTGATAATAAAAATCTTGGTTAATGCAAAATTGGTACCATCCTAAAAGTAGAAATAAATTGCTTATAAATGTACTAAGATTACATCCATGTTTTAGAACTCTATCTCCATTCCACAAATATCATCCAAAAGTATAAAAATCCTAGGGTGGTAATACATACTTGTAATTACAGTGACTTGGGAGGCTGAGGCAGGAGGATCCCAAGTTCAGTGCCACCCGCAGCAACTTAGTGAGGCCCTAAGCAACTTACTAATGCCCTGTCTCAAAAAATAAGATGGGTTGGCAATGTATCTCAGTGGTTGAGTGACCCTGGGTTCAATCCCCAGTACCAAACCAAACCAAATCAAACAAAAAACCCAAAATATAAAAATACTTCTTTCATATTTTAGGGATTAACCATTACTTAATTGTTATTTAAATATTTTTTAATGTTGCTTTTTTTTGAATATTAAAACAAGGAATATTTAGAGGTTTTTTTTGGTTTGTTTCCTAAATATTTTGAAAGTGATTACATACATTGCTGTTCATGATCTCAGTTTTTCTAGCTAATCCTGCCCCTTAATGCTATTCTGCTTTTCACTAGTAATTGAACACATTATACCTCTATTGCTAAGTACTACAGAACTCAGCTTACACAAACTACTTGTCATTCATTCATTAATATTATTTTTAATACATGTTTTCCATAACATACCTTAGCATTATTTGGATTTAGTTAAGCATATGTTTTTTGTTTTTTATTTTTGTTGATACTTAGTTAATAGAGTGATATTTCATACACTTTCTTATCTTTACTTTAGAATGTATCCCTATTGCTCGATAATTTGGATATGATAATGAGGGTTTTGGCAAGGAAGTATATTGTCAGAATGTATTCTTTTTGTTAATAGAGATATTATTGTGCAAATGGATTATAAGGAGAATCTGTTTGCTTTAAAATAATCATTTGAGTGGGTATAGAGTAGTCAAATCCAAAGATGTGGCAGATAGTAACTTAGATCACTGTCCATACCACTAATAAATCTTCCCAAGTATAAATCTGTTTTTCTACACTGTTTTCTAGTGGCTTATCCATTTAAGATAATGAAAATGTTGTTTTGTGTTTTATTTCACTCCAGATGATGTATACATAGTACCTTGGAGTTTTATTGTTGTTTTTTGTGTGTTGTACTAGGGGCCCTCTATACTGAGCTAACTCCTCAGTCCCCCGCCTTTTTAAAAAAATTTTTTTGTTTCGTAGTTGTAGATGGACAGCAGGCCTTTATTTTATTTGTTTATTTTTATTTGGTGCTGAAGATCCAACCCAGTACTTCATACGTGTGAGGCAAGCGCTCTGCCACTGAGCTACAGCCCCATCCTTCTCCAGCCCTTTTAATTTAATTTAATTTTTATTTTGAGACAGTCTCCCTGAGCTGCTGGTAGGCTTGAATTGCAATCCTTTGGTCTCAGACTCTTGAGTAGCTGGAATTACAGGTGTATGCCACGGTACCTGGCTCACGTTGTTTATTTATTTATTTATTTTGCCATCTGCTTTGGGGGGATCTGCTGACTGTGAAATGCTTATTCTTTTTTATTTTTTGTTTATTTATTTTTCAGTACTGGGGATTGAACCCAGTGGCACTTTACCACTGTTAGACAACTCCCGCCCTTTTTATTTTTCATTTTGAGACAGGGTCTCATTAAATTGTCCAGGATGGCCTGGAACTCCCGCTTCAGCTTCTCAGCGGAGTAGCTGGGATTGTAGGTGTGCAGCCTTGCACTTTTACTGTTCTTAAGAAGTTTTTGTTGCATTTGACTAGTAGGGTTGGCTGTTTTTTAAGTTTTCTCTTTCTGTTTTAGGTTGCCCAAGCAGTTTTATCTGATTCACCACAGCTCTCTGAAGGAAAAGAAGTAAAATTAGAGGAACTAATCGACTCTCTAGTTTCTAACCCCTTCTTAACAAGGAAACAAATTCCTCGAACTCCAGAAAACTTAAGTAAGTTAATAATGCTTTCTATCTCATTTCCTCTTTCTTACATATTACCACTCTTAGACCTATTGTCTTTTGGAAACATATTTTAAAATTCTGTTCTGTATCTTTCAACTTAGTTGACAATGGCTCTTTATTTGTTGTGATGTAAGGGAATTTTATTGAAGTATTCAGTGTGGATACTTGCACTTGAACAGCAGTCTTTTATCAGTATTATTTTGTGATTTTAATGTACTTTCCAGAGGTATAATTTGCCGTGATAATACCACAATTTTGTTTTTGTTGTGTTACCTAGATTTTTTTCTGGAGAGTATTTTACTTAACTACTTTCTAAAAAGTCTCCTGCATTCAGATCTGAACACATTTAGAAAGTATAGAGGCTGTATTTTCCTAGTCAGCAACCATGCATATTAGCCAAAAACTGCACAGATTTTTACTTCTCCCCAAATAGTACCAGATCTTTTTTCCCCTACAATTCATAAGCAGAGTTCTTCATTAATTTATTTATTTATTGTTGAGATAAGAGTCTTGCTGTATTGCCTAAGCTGGCCTCAAACTTGGGATCCCCCAGCCTCAGCCTTCTGAGTAGCTGGAGGAATTACAGACATGTTGCCATCACAGCCAGCTGGCAAAGTTCTGATACTGGTTTTCTTATGTAACCAAAGCAAATCATCTTGGTTGAATAATTAAATACAATTTCTCTTTCATGCCTGATTTAATTCAAGTTCAACTCAACCACAGCCTAGATTGGTTGTTAGCAAACTACATTCTGTGAATCAAATCTGGTCCTGCTCTTTGTTCTGTTTAGAAAAAAAAAAAAAATATTGAGCACAACTTGCTCAGTTGTTGACATTTTTTTTTTTTAAAAGATTCACTGTAGTATAGTCATATATGTACATGGGAAAGATATGTCAGATTCATTCCACTGTCTTTACTTTTCCTATTACCCCCTCCCTTGACACATTGTTTATAGCCACTTTCAATTGCAGAGTTGAACAGTTTGGACTGATCAGATGGCTGCAAAACTTAAAATGTTACTATTTGACCCTTTATAGAAAAAGTTTACACCCTGAACTAGATGGAACAGAAATTGTCTTTTTAATGCATATAACTCATATGTATTGTGAAAAGCTATATGCATATTTAAGGAACATCTTTTTTACACATCTTGTGTTTCATCAGCTGAAGATGGAGTTATCTGATGTTGTTGGGGTTTGGTATTTTGTGGAATTTTAGCATTCAACCAACATATTTATGGAACATATACTGAATCAGTATCTTTATTTTCAGCATTAGAAATAAAGTTTTTAATTGCTGGCTTTGTGTTGGGAATATTAGTAAATTGTATTTTCTCCCTTTTAATTAGTAACTGAAATTAGGAGCTCATGGAGAAAAGCAATTGAAGTGGAAGACAGTAGAAGTACAGAACCGATTCATGTGGATACTGAACATAGAGAAGTATTGTCAGGATCCCTACCTGTGTTGCATAATCAAGAAGAATTCAGCATGGCCAGTTTATTCTCAGATTTTGATCAATCTCATTTGGCTGAAGAGAAAATTGTTTCAAGTTGCATTAAGGGTATGCCTGAGAAATATGTGACAAGTCATAAAACTGAATCCCCAGTAGAAGATCAGTCAGATTTGTTAAATAAGAAAATAATTTGTAAGCAAGATTTAAAATGTACACCTTTACCAACCAAGCTTTCAACAATCAGCCAAATAGAGAGATTTTCCCCTACTGTGGGAAATAGAATAGATGTGATAGGTAAAAGTGGAAAAGAGTATATTAAAATATTGGACTGCTCACAAGCTTCTTATAATGAACCTTCCATGCATAAGACTATGTTATGGAACTCTTTTCAGGTAGCAAGTGAAATTAGTTCCAAGAGTCTTAAGGATACAGATTTTGGCATATTACATGAAACTCTTCCAGAAGAGGTTGGTCACCTAAGTCTTAATAGTTCTAGTAGTTCAGAGGCCAATTTTAAACTGGAATCAAATAGTCCTTTGTACAGAGGCATTTTTCCAGATTATGTGGGAGAAAGACAGACTACTTCAGAATCAGACTTGAATTTACAGGCTATTAGTAGTAGTTATGAGGCTCTGAAGAAATCTCTTTCCAAGAAAAGGGAAGAATCTTACCTCTTTAATTCTGAAGCACTTGAAATACAAAAACCAGAATCAAGCCCTTCACCTAAAAATATGCAAGCAGATGATATGCTTAACTTTTTGGACACTGATGATTTGCTCATTGATTATACAAAACCATCTTTACGCACGTCCCTTGGTGAAAGAAAACAGTCTCTATCACCACTAATTAAGTTTTCTCCTGTGGAGCAAAAATTGAAGAAGAGCACAGTACCATGTAGTCTTGGAGAACTTCTACCTAATTTAAAAGGTAAGATTTAACTAGATCTTTGCATCACCTATTGAAGTTTTCTCTCAACTTTTTATAAAAATCATATATAGTGAATGCTGCATAATCTTTTTTTTTTTTTTTAAGTTGTAGTTGGACACAATACCTTTATTTTATTTATTTATTTTTATGTGGTACTGAGGATCGAACCAGGGCCTCGCACGTATTAGGCTAGCGGGCTACTGCTGAGCCACAACCCCAGCCCCATAATCTTGGTTGTTAATGTGATAAAATATGTTCTGTTTTCTTTAATTGGGGGTTGAAGGAGTGAACCCTTACTTTACAGGTACTTTCAGAATCTATTTATGCATATGTAGTTTACAACTGGTTAGGGTCAGAGGTAGAAAAAAAATTCACAACTCCCGAAACTTAACTGTTTTTGTAATATAAACTATTGAAAGTAAATCTCTTTAAAACTTCTGTCTAATTGTAAATGGTTTTATTTTATTTATTTATTTTTTTGTATCTGGAATTGAACCCAGAGGTTCTTTATCACTGAGCTACATACCAGCCCTTTTTATTTTTATTTTTTAGCCCTTTTTATTTTTTGAGACAGGGTCTTCCTAAGTTTCTTAGGGCCTCACTAATTTGCTGAGACTGGCTTTGAACTTGTGATCCTTCTGCCTTAGCCTCCTGAGCTGCAGGGATTATAGGCACATGTTACCGCACCCAGCTGGAAAGTGGATTTAAAAATGTCTAGAAACACTTTTTTTAAATGGAGATTGGATCCAAGGGCGCTTAACCACTGAGCCACATCCCTACCCTCCTTTTTAAAATATTTACTTTAGAGAAGGGGGTCTCGCTGAGTTGCTTAGGGTCTTGCTGAATTGCTGAAGCTGGCTTTGAATTTGTAATCCTCCTGCCTCAGTTTCTCTAAGCCTCTGGGATTACAGGTGTGTATCACTACATGCAGTTTATTTTTTATTTTGAGACCCAATCTAAGTTTCGTATTAGAGTTTGTTAAATTGCTAAGGCTGGCCTTGAATTTGTAGTCCTCTTGCCTCACCCTCCTAAGTTGGGATTATAGGCCTGTGCCACTGTCACTGTCTCTATCTTTTCATAGCTTTATTCCCTTATGTGTCTGTCTCTCTCTCTCTCTTTTTTTTTTTTTTTTTTTTTTTGCACTGGGGATTTAACTTAGGGGCACTCAATACCAAAAACAACTGTTTTGTATTTAGAGACAGGGTCTCACTTGAGTTACTTAGGGCCTTGCTAAATTGTTGAGGCTGGCCCCTGGGATTACATGTCTGTCTCATCTTATATTGACATTGTCATTTCAGTTAATTTAGGGCCCACCTTACTCCAGTATGAACTCACGTTAGCTAATTTTATCTCTAAAGACTGGTTTTTTTTTTTTTTTTTTTTTTGCAAATGTCACATTGTGAAGTTAGTTGGGTTAGAATTTCACATACCTTTTGGGGGACATAATTCAACCCATAATGGTTAGCATTAATCATTATTGAAACTTGGTAGAAGATAATGTTGGATTAATCATAATTCTCTTCACTTGTAATTGTTAAATATTGCTCTTATACCCTGTTAGGACAGGTTGGAATCTGATGATAAAGATTCATTTACACATCACTTTGATTTGCTCCTGATATTTAAACACTAGTATTTTGAAAAGTATCCTAGGAGAAATGTATTGATTTCTGGAAGTAAGGTGTTTCAGTGGAAAAAAAAAAAGATAATTTTATCATAGTTTGAGTATTTTCATAAATATGAACTTTGTTAAATTAAGGAATTTGTGAGCCAAGCACAGTGGTGCATGCCTATAATCCCAGAGGTTCTGGAGACTGAGGCAGGAGAATTGTAAGTTCAAAGTCAGCCTCAGCAACTTACTGAGGTCCTAAGCAACTTCCAGGATGCTGACTCAAAACAAAAAGGGTTGAGGATGTGGCTCAGTAGTTAAGTGCCCTTGGGTTCAGTCTCCAATATTGAAAAAGAAAAAGAACAACAACAACCCCAAATTTGCTACTACTTGAAATCTTCCCAATTTCTTTTTCTTTGTAATGTTTGTTTATCCCTTTTCTTATTTAAAAAAAAATTTTGCAGAAGAAGAAATCTTGAATAAGAGCCTTGATGTGAAAGAATTTGACTTGACAAGATGAAGCAGTATCCAGATAATTGAACAATGATATACTTAATTGAAGCTGTGTCACAAAATAACTTATAACTTAAATATATAAATACAGGTTGGAAATGTAACACTCTTTTTCAAGGTCTAAAAAAATTCTAAATGCCTTTTAGTCTTTTATAGTGTTTTTAGGTAAGGAAAGTACGTTTGGATTTCTTTGTAGGGATGTAAGATTGAAATGTGAAGTGTTTGGAAAGCAGATGTCAAATATAGAAAGCCATTTTGATTGCTTGAATCCTGTATGCATTAAGTGAATGATAAAAGTAGTAATTGAATTTATTGTTATAATTTTGTTAATTAACATAAGGATGAGTAGTTTTTGATGTGCTTTCACTGGGTGGTTTAATAGCCACTGGATATATTCATCTTCCTTTTTATGGAAATAAGCCACTTTTTTGATTCTTTATGAAACATTCTGGTACTACCCCCCTCCCCAAAAAAGTGATAAAAATAGTGCCTTGGGATGTGTAGTGAAGATGATAAGTTTTAAGATTTCAAAAGCTCTAAGCAGCCTTCATGATTATTCAAGTAGGTTGATCCTGAGAAGTGATGTTTGATGGAATCAATTACATATGATAAGTGAAGAATGGGCAGAATATATTTAGAAAAAAGGAAAAAGATGGAAGAAAATAGAAAATGACTGGACACTTAAGGAACACTTAAGTGGATTATAAATCCATTCAGTGGGTTGTATTTATATTTAGTCTATATTTAGTCTAATTTAGACTGAGAATTTAATCTTAGTTTATATTTTAACAAAAATATAAGTTAATTCATTAGTTTGTTTTATTGTTGGGGGAGGAATGGGAAGTACTATTTTGTGTTAGTATTGATTATTTTACTTTACTGCTCAAAAATCATTGAAGTCCCCTACTGCCTACAAAGTAGTTCCATAATAACCTGAGAAAATAGAACTTGTCTTTAAGTAACTGGTAACTCCATTCAGTCTTCTGCCTCATTTTGTCAGATCACATGACCTAGAAATGATCTTGTCTCTAGCCTCCAAGTAAATACATGCCTTCACCTCATGAACCAGAAGGAATGGAACAGATACTGGAAAGGCAATCATCTTCAGTACTTTCTGTAGAATTCTGACACAGAACCATCAAAATTTTGTCCACCAGCCCCCAAGTAATTGATAGGAGAAAAGTTGAAAGGAAGAGTTCTGAAAGTATATGGGCTATTTAAAAGTTTATCTTGGACTGCTCTTTTCTTTGTCTTATCTCAGTTTGAAGATCAGTCTTTTTGTGAGAAAAAAAAAAACCTGGAAAAAGCATATATGAAAGTACTTTCTTTATAGTGGATAAGAGAAAGGAAAGCTCCTCTAAGGTGCTGTCTTTATTAGTTAATATAACAAACTAGGAACTCTGCAGATCTAGTTAAAAATGGAAGACTAAAGGAAATTATGTAGGAGATCTATGCCTTTAAATTTGAACTTTGTTCAAAAATTATCAGTGACCTGTTGATTTTTTTTTTTTTGGTATGGGGTGTTGAATCTAGGGGCCACTGAGCTACATCCCCAGCCTGTTTTTATCTTTTATTTTGAAACAGGCTCTCTCTAAGTTATGCGTTTTGATGTGCTTTCACTGGGTGGTTTAATATAATAGCCACTGAATATTTTCATCTTCCTCATTAAATTGCTGAGGCTAGCTCCTGCTTCAGCCTGTGGAGCTGCTGGGATTATAGGTGTGCATCACCATTCCTGGCTTAATGGGTTTTTTGAGTAAGGAAATGACAAGGACCTGACGTCACCATTCTGTAGTCTGCTTTGAGAAAATCTTGTACTTCCTAAATTAGCATCCTAAGTTAGGGAGAAGTTAGGACTATTATATTAGCATCTGCCAAGTGCCAGGGCCATTGCTAGACACTTAATATGTTATTTTATTTAATTTTTATAACTGTATGAGATAGCAATTATGCCTATTTTACAGATAAGTATGCTGAAGCCAGGAAGCTTAAATGACTTGTCTGAGATGGGATTTGAGGACCAGCTGTGTTGGGAATCAGATACATTTTAAGTAATTCAGGTCTAAAACAGGAATTAGAAAGTGCAATTTAAATATGCTCCTCTGGTAATTCACAGGTTCAGTAAAAACTTGAGAACCTCTGCTAAGAAACTGTCATATTTAGCTCTGAGGTACCTTTAAGAAGCAGGCACACTAGTATGTATATACTGCTGTAAAGATAGCTAACTGATCCGAAAGCTGGAGTTCACCAATAAAGTGCAGGAGGTCCTTAATTACTGAGAATCAAAAGATGAAATGTTTCTGGATGTTGTGGACTTATAAAAATCATATTGAGTTTTACCTGTGATAAGCTGAAAGTGTTTGACCTCCTTGTCCTTGCTGTGCCAACAACATAACAAAAGCTCAAATCTCTCATTTCTTTAAAATCATTGTACTTGCTTGTAGCTTTTTGCCTTCAGCTTCTTCACTATCCATTTTCTCCTTTTGATCATGAGGAACTGCTTTGGTTACATCATTTCCTTGCTTAAGAGCCCATTAATAGTGCATTGCTAATTCTAGATGAATTCAAATTTAAGGGCATATAAGATTTCTTACATAAATTTCCTCTAGTCCCCATTCCACTGTAATCTCCCATTTTTTTACTGAGATGCGTGAGCATTGGTCTTTAGAAATTTTGATTCACAATTATTCTGCAGTTGGAGTATCTTACCTTCCCCTTCTATAGCTATGTTGTAGCCTATTATTGCTATAGCTCTCTTAAGATTCAGAACAAATCTTATTTCCATCTTGAAGGCTTAATTTGTCCTTTCCATACCTACATGCCTATCCCCCTTCTCTGAAATCTATGGTTTATCTTATTTGTTTAGTATTTCATTTAATTGTATATTACCTTTTTGTGGTTGTATGTGCTCATTATAGCAATTATGTCTATACACATACATACCTATATGTAGATGTGTGTGTGTATGCATCCACAAGCATACATAATACCCCAAGGACCATGTTTTGTCATTAGCAATTGTAAGTATTAAAATTGTTTGCCTCTTACTCAAAGGAATAAAAGTAATGTTAAAAGGGCTTATGGCTTTAGCTGTATTTTTTCTTATTATTAGCTTACATAGAATGTACCTGTTTCACTCTTTGCAAGATATAAAGGTATGTAAATTGACTTCTACATCAAGTTTAATCTTTAGATAATGTAATATGTCCTAATTATTATTGTTTGTGTGTGTGGACCTGGGGTTCAAACCCAGGTCCTTGCACATGCTAACCATGCACTGTACCACAGAACCTACACCATTAGCCCCTAACTACTTTAAATGTTTAAAGAGGACGAACATGTAAAGTTGCTGAACATGAAAAAGTTATCAAACAGAATAAAGAATAATTGAAGAGGAATTTAGCTGAAAACAAAACAAAAAGTTATTTTCAAACTTTTTTTTCTTATCCATAAAATATGAAGTCAGTTTTTTTCTAAAGTGGGAATTCTTGAGACTTATATGAAAGAAAATCCTGTTTTTTCCTTACTCTGAATGTACTAAAATAAAAAATGTTTATGGACATTTTCTTCAATGTAAAAGTATTTGCTAAAGTTGAATTCTTTTTTGCACAAAATTCAGCTACATAGTTGCTCTAAAGATAACCTTTTTCCTTATTGTAAACTGGCAAATCCATATCCTAAGTTAAGACTGTTTGTGAGTCCTGTGTGAGACTACTTGTAAATATGTTCAATACACTGTTATCTTTTAATAAATATTAAATATTATACTCTGTCTAGAATTTCCTATATAATATCAAAAAGAACCATGCCTTGCAAACTGTAAAATGATTATGTACAAAAGTAACATTAACAACTTGATCAACAACATAGAGTGATTCAGGTTAAAAGAATATTTTGTTACTGTCATTTTAATGACTAGACTTACTACATAAAGTTTTTTTTTTGGGGGGGGGATTGTGGGTACCAGGGATTGAACCCAGGAGTGCTTAACCACTGAGCCACATTCCCAACCCTTTTAATTTTTTTAAAATTATGAGCTAGGGTCTAAGTTGCTGAGGCTGGCTCTGAATTTTTGAGCCTCCTGCCTCAGCCTCCTGAGCTGCTGGGCATATGGTGGCACATGCCTGTAATCCCAGCAGTATTTTAAAATGATTTTAAGTTTTCTCATGAGATCTTTGTTATTGCCAATGGCTGTAATTAGGTGATTTTTATATCCTAGATCTTCACTTCTTCATGGGTAGGAACCCTGTCATCACATTTGGTGCTACAAGGTTTAATACATGTTAATTAACTTTATAAAGTCTTAAAAATTCTAAAGTCCTATCACTTATATTTATTCTTTATGAAGCTCTTGCCTCATGTAAAACAAGGCAGCTTGGATTATCAGTGGTCTTTTGGCTCTAAAATACTTAAGATTTCATATAAAATAATCTACAAAACAGCCATTACTAAACTGGAGTGGGACATTTTAGGTCTGTTTTCAATTTCAGTAGAACATATTGCTTATCCAAATTAGTAACTTTCTATTTTTCCTTGAGAGCAGGCAATCTAAGAATCTTTGAATATCATCTCAATTTTAGTAGATGAGAAAGCTGTTATGATCTTAATCAAGGTCTCCCAGCCCCCCCACCCAACCATTATACCCCACCATTTTAACAGAAGTTAAACATCCTTGCTTTTAGGTGATTATTACTTCATATAATTCTCAATTTACATGTTTAAGTGACTTCTTTCAAGGAATAGTTTTACTGGCTGATCAAAACTATTCACATTTGAATTTATCTAGAAATTGGATAACAGTAATACCTCATAGACTGTGAGGTTAAGATAAATGCCCATCAAATATTAATACCTGGCATTTAGGCTCAAATATTCAGCTAGATTTCACAGTAATTTGGGAAGAATTAGCCTATAGTAATGGTAGCTAACACAATAGTACTGAGTATATTAGGCATCATTCTGAATGTTTTGTGTTAATTCAATCCTTTCCTATAAAAGTGGTATTGTCTACATTTCATAAATGAAGAAACAAGCTCAGTGAAATTATGGCTGTCTCTTAAGTTCCTAGAGCTAGTATGTGAAAGGCCCTGAATTCTAATTCAAGTGTTTTAGCTCCAGAGTCCATATTCTATTGCTGACAAATATCAGTAAAACAATAGGGGTTAATCTCACAAAATTACACGTTTTCCAGTTAAGCAATACTTGAGGGCAATCAGAATTTTTAGTTTCTACACACTTTCAAATTATTTCAAATAAGACCATGTTTTAAATTGCTAAGTTAATGTTTATTCATGATTGAAGCCAAGAAGAATTTATAAATGCATTTTAATACCTTGCTGATAAAATAGGAACATTCCATCTTTGCAATCTGATAATACACGAGGATATTGGTAAAGGCTTTGATGGGCTTATCTATTACAACCAGGTATCAGAACATACACAAACCACCTACTTTAGTGTTACACTGTACCAACTTTTCATAAAGGCCATCTTGAAGCTCTACTGGATAGCTGAGTAAATAGTGTCCAATGTTTAAAGACTAGGGAACAGGGAAGAGATGGAGTAGTAAGCAGCACACATTTCAAAGCCCACTTTTAAGCACACGACATTATGAATATTAACAACAAAGGATGCAAAAAAGAAAGTAATTCAGCATTTTCATAAAGAGCATTTGGCAATATTCAACGCATGAGGAGACTGTGCTTGGGGCCATCCACTCTCTCTAGCTTCTCAAAGTGTTTCCTGGCATTGCGAATGTTGATCAGAGTAGCTGCAGAGGGGATGGATGGATCCGACATAACCACCATCACATATGTGTTTGATGTGAAGATGTCGATGAAAGCAGCGAAGTTAGAATTCCTAACTTCCATGCTCTGGAAAGACGCGGCCAATTTACTGCAGCTTAGCTTGAACTGCTTAATGATGTTGCTGATCTTCTCAAACCGGTGGACGTCACGCTGCTCTTTGCACTGGTAATGGGAAATCACCAAGAACGTAGCTCTCTCGAACAGCAGAACTTCATCAGCCTCAATAATTTGGGCAAAATTCCTTAGGTTCATTTCCAGCTGCTGAACGTTGGGAATAAGCTGATAGACGATACTGGACCAGGCTTTGTAGAGCGTTTCATCCCAGATGGATGTTCGAAAACAAGCGCACTCCAGTGGGCGAGATAAACGCCTCAGGTCTTCCTCTCGCTCTTTAAAAATCAGGTCACGCTGATCCTCCTGAACTAGATCCATTTTGTGCACCAGGCAGAAGATTTTGGCATCAGGTGAGTTCTGGAGGATGGCCTCCAGACATGACTGATAATAATGCATGTCCTTTTCCAGTTCGCGGCTCTCTACATCAAACACGTAAATCAAAACCTCGACATTACGAAAGATGTTATCTCGCTGGCTGGTGAAGTAATTTTCCATAAAGGTGTCCTGACCGCCACAGTCCCACAGGTTCAGCACCAGATTCCCCAGGAATCGGACGTGAGAGTGCTCCACATCAATGGTGGCACCCAGGCGCCTGGTATCGCGAGCGATATAATTTGCAAAGATAATGGACCTCATGCTGGTCTTCCCCGACCCGCTTTTCCCCATCAACAGCACCTTTTTCTTCATGGCTGTATTTGGCATCACCCGCCGGAGCCGCCGAGGACTGGGCCTGAGGGCGCGGCCTAACTGCAGCACCGAGGAAGGGCTGGGGAAGGAGCTCTGCAGGCTGTGCTACCGCTCGCACCGACGAATAGTTGTGCAGTCGGGGAAGCCGAGAGCGCGAGCTCGGGGCTGGAAAGGCTGCAGCAGGGTATCTCTTCCTTAGAGGAGAGCGCCTGGGGGGGGACCGCTGCAATCGCTAAAGAGAATTGCTCGTCTTCCAGAGAGAGGAGACGTTGCGTCCCTGCCACCACCCACTTCCCGCGGAGATGTCGCGAGCGTTCCGCGCTTCTGCCACCACCCACTTCCGGTGTCGGTATCGCGAGAACCCCACGCTTTGCGGAATCTCCGGTGGAATTCATCAGTAAAATGAAACCAAGCATGGGCGACGGGAGATATAAAATGGAAGGGAATAAACCAAGGCTACTGTTTTGTTCTATTTAAGCTGGGCTTAGGGTTGCAAGAAGTACGTTTGTGATCGGTGGAAAGAATGCTGCCCCCCTGGTGGCTCAAACTCCTTCACTCACAGTCACCTCGCCTTAAAGGAGAGGTGCTGTGGGCATTGGCAGCGGACAGCTGAAGTGGAGTGAAGCCCTAACTTCTCAGATCACCTGGGCAGGGCGAATGGGAACTGTGTAGTTGAGGAGATTTCGAGAAATTAATAATTTCCCAGTGCTACACAGCTAGATGGTAGTACATATTTACTGGGGGACATCCTGACTCCTAGTTAAGTGTTTTTTTTTCCACTTCCAGGCAAGTTTCTTTCTCACATTTGATTTTCCTGTAATCTCAGACTTTGTAATCAGAATTCCAAAGCTCGAGGGGACTGTCTGTGGAACACCATGTAATATCTACAGCCTCACAATAACCGTGTGAATAAGTAACTCTTAGTTAGAAAGTCAAAGCTTAGAAAAGTCCAATAACTCCAAATTACACAGATTTTAAATGAAAGGGAACTTGGATTCATATAGTCCGGCTGCAGAGTTTGGTTGCCTAACAATAGGCCACATTGCCTTCCTAAAAATGAAGTTCTACTTTTGGTCTTCATGAAGATAAATGAATTAGTGCCATTCAGTATTATTCAGAGAATGAATCAGTACCATCAGAATATTGAGCCTCTTAAGTTAGGATACTTCATACCTACCATAACACCCTTTTCAGATTGTATGCTATACAAGTGTAGGTATCCCATTCTTCCAGTCATTCAAAAAATATTTTTGGTGCCTACTATATGTAGGTCACTCAGTTAATATATGCAGGGAAAAAAGTTGGAAATTGTCCTTGATTTTTTAAATGTAATTAAAGCCTGCAGTTAATGCAAAAATAGTGTATGAAAAATCTTTCAATACATTCGAATTCAGTTTCACCTCCTGGGTGACAGTTCTTCAGAACTTTTGAATCTACTGCATATGTACTCTGAATTTTCTCTGTCATTCAGGGGCTTCTTTTCTAAGTTGGGTACCCTTTTTTCCCTGATCCCATGCCTTTCTCACTTTTGGCTCATTAATTTATTTGGTGGAACATGTTTTCCAATAGTTTCCTGATAAAACGTATGAGAGCAGGCTGAGCACAGCCACTTAGAAGGCTGAAGCAGGAGGATTGCAAGTTTTGAGACCAGCCTCTTCAACTTAGCAAGACCCTGTCTCAAAAAGAGCTGAGGATGTAGATAAATAGTAGAGCACTCCTAAATTCAACCCCCAGTACCAAGGTGGGGTCAGAGGATTTGAGGGCGGTACATATTTCAAGACATGCCTGTCTGAAAATGTGTTTGCTTTTACCTTCACATTTGATTGGACATAATCCACCCACTTGTCTTGGAGGCCTTAATCCATGTCTTTTAGCTTCTAAGTTTGATGGCTGCTTGTTTGTATTTGACCTTTTTTTTTTTCTTTCTAAAAACTTGTTCAGTTTTCTTATTATCTGGTGTCCTGAAAATGACAGTTGTAATTGTGAATCCCTAATTTTCATTGTGTTGGACCTCCAAAATGTGGAACTGGAGAGGGAATCAAATTGCTTCTTAAACATCTTCAATCATTTATCTTGTTTATAGTGCAAGTTTTACCTGACTGATGCTGTCAATTCTCGAACCCTTAGGAGGATTCTGTGGTAAAACTCTTCTACTTGGCTTTTTCCATTAATGGCTAAAGATTCAGCTTTGTTGAGTAAGCTAAGTCAGTTATTCTTCCTAGTGTTTTTCTGTTTCTAAAAATTTGATTTTATCCCAGCAGTTTGGGAGGCTGAGGCAGGAGGATTGCGAGTTCAAACCCAGGCTCAGAAACAGGGAGGCACTTAGCATCTCGGTGAGACCTTTCTCTAAACAAAATACAAAATAGGGCTGGGGATGTGACTCTGTGGTCAAGTGCCCCTGAGTTCAATTCCCAGTACCCCATGGAATAAACAATTTGAATTTATTATTTCTAAATTCCATCTTTTTATTTACCCTCTTATCCCATTACTCTTATTTGAGTGGGATATAGAAGGATAAATGCATGTGTTTGCTCTACTGCTTTATTTGAAAAATCAGAGAAATCTTGAGCTAAAATATTCATAATAATAATTAATAATTTATGATATTGGAAGGGACTTTATGCAAGGATTTTTTTCAGTAGGGGGATGGAACTCAGGGTCTCATACATGCTAGGCAAGTGTTCTACCACTTTCTTTATCCTCAGGCCAAGGAATTTTTAAAGAATAAAAGCTTTATTGAGTATAATTTTACATAAGTGTAGAGTTCAATCATCACAATAGGTTTTAGGATATTTCCATCACCTACAAAATTCCTTTATCCTAATTTGCATTCAATCTCTGCTCTGATCCCAAGACTAATCTTCTTTCTGTCTCTATAGATTTGCTTCTTCTAGAAATTTTATGCAAATGGTTGTATTTTGGCTTCTTTCCTTTAGCATGAAGTTTTTGAGGTCCATAAATACTGCAGCATGTATTAATTCTTTTTTATTGTTGAATAATATTCCATTATTTAACTGTACACTACCACATTTTGTCAATTCACCGGATTATGGAAAGTAGGATTGTTTCAGCTCTCAGGCTATTATGAATAATACTACTATGTAACATTCATATTCAAGTTTGTGTGTGATATAACACTCATTTTACTTGGATAAATACCCAGGAGTGGAATGGATGGGTCATCTGGTAAATATATGTTTAAATGTTTAGGAAATGGCCAACATGGCTGTTTTTTACATTTACTTTTTACACTCCCTAATAGCAATATATGAGGACTCCACTTTTTCATATTCTGGGCAAAAAGTTTGAATTATTGTCATTCTGGTTACAATTTATGTATCTTTAGTGATTATTGAGTTATGCATTGTGTTGGGGTCTTAAAGACCACCCTCAGGTTTATGACTTGCTAGGGGGACTTACAGAACTCAGCATATAGATATATTTACAGCTAAAATTGACAATAGTGAAAGGACTTATGGTGAAATCAGCAAAGGGAAAAAGCACATGGGGAAATATTTGGAAGAAACCAGGTGGTAGCTTCCAAGATTCCTCCCAATGGAATCCCACAAGGTGTGCTTAATTCATGGAACAAATGAAATGTGAAATCTTGATCTCATTAGTTCCCAGGGGTTTTATGGGGGACAGTCATAGAGGCACAATCTGCCTATCATGTACCTAAATTCCAGATTCCTAGAAGGAAAGCAGATGTTCAGCATGAACCACAATATTGTAACAAATATTCTAGGCACAGTGAGCATTTCCTGCAGAGAAAGAACTCTCCCCAAGCAGGTATTCCAAGCATAGCAGTTTCTGGATTGCTATGTTAAATATTTTCTGTACAAATATTTTTTCATGTGCTTATTAGGCATCTATTTTTCTTTTATGAAGTATCTATTAAAATCTTTTGCACTTGGGTTGTGTTATTATTATGAGTTGTAAGAGTTCTTTATATTCTTGATACAAGTCCTTTATCAGATAGCTGATTGGCAAGTATTTTTTGGTCTGTACTTGTCTTCCCATTCTCTTAACATCTTTTAAAGAGTAAATTATGCCAGGAGAGGTGGTGCACACCCATAATTCCAGTGCCTCCGGAGGCTGAGGCAGGAGGATCTAGAGTTCAAAGCCAGCCTCAGCAAAAGTGAGGCACTAAGCAACTCATTGAGACCCTGTTTCTAAATAAAATATAAAATAGGGCTGAGGATGTTGCTTAGTGGTTGAGCGTTTTTGAATTCAATACCTGGTACCAGAAAAAAAAAAAAAAAGAGAAAGTTATGAGATTTAATTAAGTCTGATATATTTATTTTTATGGATCATGATTTTACTGTACATCTAAGATATCTGTGTTTAACTTAGTTTCACAAAGTTTTATCTTTTTGGTACTGGGAATTGAACTCAGGTTTTATATTTAAGTCTATAAACACATTTTGAGTTAATTTGTGTATGATGTGATATCAATGTTTAAGTTCTTTTAATTTTTCCTAGAATTTGGGTAGTTGTTCCAGCACCTTTTGTTGAAAAAAATCATCCTTTCCTTAGTGAATTGCCTTGCTACCTTTGCTGAAAACCACTTGGCCATAAATGTACAAGTTTAATTATGGACTTTTCTCTTCCTTTTTTTTTTTAAATGTAAGTATTTTTTAATACATTTTTTTAGGTGTAGATGGACACAACACAATACCTTTATTTTTTATGTGGTGCTGAGGATCGAACTCAGGCCCCATCGGTGCTAGGCATGCTCGCTGAGCCACAATCCCAGCCCTGACACTTTTCTTTCATTGATCTATATGTCCATTTTTATGCCCTTATCCCACTGTCTTGATTAATAATCTTGATAGTAAGTTTGAAATTGGGTAGTTGAAGCACATTTTTATTTGTTCATTTTTTTTTAAGAGAGAATTTTTTTTTAATATTTAGTTTTTAGTTTTCGGCAGACAAAACATCTTTGTTTGTATGTGGTGCTGAGGATCGAACCCGGGCCACACACATGCCAGGCGAGCGCGCTACCGCTTGAGCCACATCCCCAGCCCCTTATTTGTTCATTTTTGAAACTGGCTATTTTTAGGGTCAGCATGTCAATTTCTATGAAAAAAGCTTACTGGAATTCTGAGAGATTTTATTTACTGTATAAATTAATTTATTTTTTATTTATTTATTTATTTAATTATTATTAAATGCATTGAGGAATGTATTTATTTTAACTATGAGCAATAACTTATTTAAAGTTAAATTAATTTAGAGATGATTATTTTCTTAGCAATATTGAATTTTTGGTCTACGAACATGTTTATTCATTTTGATGCTACTGTGAATCAAATTATGTTAACTTTGGGATTGTTTGTTGCTAGTATACAGAAATTCAATTATTTTTGTATATTAGTCTTGCATCCTCTGCAACCTTGCTTGACTCATGTTTTTAGTTTTAGCTTTTTCCAAAAATAGGTTTCTTAGAAACTTCTACATAAAGAATCATGTCATATGCAAATAAAGATAGTTGTCTTTCTTTCCAACTGTGCCTTTAATTCCTTTTTTTTTTATTCCACTGATGAGAATCTCCTATGGGGTGTTGAATATAAGTGGGAAGAGAAGACATCTAGTCTTGTTCTTCATTCATATCAAAGGGCATTCAGCTTTTCACCTCTAAGTGTGATAGTTGCAGCTTTTTTGATGCTATCCTTTATCAAGTTGTGGAAATTCCCTTTTCCTAATTTGTTGAGAATTTTTATCAAGAATGAGTACTGGATTTTGTAAAATGCTATTTCTGAATCTATTGAGATTTAGTAGTTTTTATTTTTTTAGTCTTATGATGCAGTGTATTACATTAATTGATTTTTGCTTACATTAAAACCACTTTGTATTCTTGACTTCTTTTGGTCATCATGTATAGTCCTTTTTATATATTGCTGGCTTGAGTTTGCTAACTTCTTTCTTTTTTTAAATTAGGTCTTTATGTGTATACATAGTAGTTCAGTTCATCCTGACAAACTCAGACATGCATGGGAGTTTGCTAACTTTTAAAAAGGATTTTCTGAGGCAGCAACTTGTCTTGCGAAGTGAATATGTCAAACAGAAAAAAATAAATAGGAAAAAAAAAGGATTTTCACATTTATATTCTTGAGGCATGTCAGTCTATAGTTTTCATGTGACAATATATTTTAGCTTTGGAATCAGAGTATTAATGTCCTTATAGAATGAATTGGGAAGTATTTCTTCTTCCTCTGCTTTCTCAGAGATTATGTAGGATTGGTATTTCTTTCTTAAATGTTTAATAGAATTTAGCAAGTCTCCCTATTTTTTTCTTGTTGACATTTATTATTTATTAATGATACACTTGGGCACTATTTTTTTTTCTGATCTTCTCTCTAGACAAGGTTCCATGAGGACATTGACTCTTGTCTCCATTGTTCAGCACAGTGCCGAGTTTATCATGGGTGATCTAATATGTAGAATGAATGAATTCTGGAGTGGTAGAAGTATTAATTTGTGTGACGGTGGGATAGACTTCTATTGATGTCAGTGAAGATTAGCTATCCTAAATAGTTAGGGATGCTAGAAAGACAATGTTTGCTAAAAGTGCTTTGTGCCCAAACAAAGAAGTATAATTTTTTTTAAAAACAATGTTTTAAAAAGAGCAGCTTTTTATATGATAGACAATAATGAATTTGGGATTATGTGGGTTATAAGGCCACAGAAAAACAATTGTGCAGTTCCACTGAAAAATTTACTGAATAATTTTTTTTGGAAAGTATTAAATATACAAAGATTGCCATATTAAGATGTGATTTTTTTTTCAGAGCTGGGGATTGAATCCAAGTCCATGCTAGGCAAATGCTGTAGCACTGAGCCAAATCCCCAGCCATAAAAGTTAAATTAAAAATAATACTGTTTGTAGTGGTCACAAAAATCTCCAACTTACCAACATTCTTTCTTTTATTCGTTTTTTTTTTTTTTTTTTTTTTGTGGTGCTGGTGATTGAATCCAGGGCCTTGTACATGCAAGGCAAGCACTCTACCAACTGAGCTATATCCCTAGCCCCCATTCTTTCTTTTTGCCCTTTTCTTGGGAGAAGAAGTTTGCAAAGAAAGACCAGTGTATGTCTTGAGTCTAAGATCTAGTACTTATTAACTGTGATTTTTCATTTACCTCCCAGCTTCAGTATTTTGATTTGTACTACGGGCATGATAGGTTCATGTCAGTTTTAAGAGATAAATGAAACAGCATATAGGAAAGACTCCAGAAAGGTTTTTTGGACTAACAACTGACAATAGTTTAGAGCTGGGAAATTTGAGCAGTAAAGTTAGGGAGGTGTTTAGATGATTTGGTGTAGTGTTGGCCAGATATTACAAAACTTGGGCAGTAAGTGTAACAAGGCAGAGTGAGGCTGTCCTACTGTCTAGTGCTAGCTTTGTAGATATTGTTGGAGCTAATACCCAACATCTTCTTCTTTCAAGATCTCTACCCATTGTAGAGGGCATTTTTTTTTAATTAGAAAAATTTAAAAATTCTCATTGAGGGGATGGTTGTTGACAAGGCAAGATCCACAGGGGTGGTTTGAACACAAGGGGGTACAAATGGGCTTCCTTCTGCTGGAAGATTTATTGATAATATTTAGGCAGCTGTGAAGAGAAGGCTGGCATCCAGTACTGTAGTTCCTCTGTAAAGACCTCATTATGTACCTGACTATGGAAATGGACAGCACTGAAGGCTTTACTTTGGCTTCCAACTCTCTGACTCCCTTCTCCACCTCTCTTTTTTTTTTTTTTCTTGTCTTTAGAGCTCTAGTCTCCTACCAGGAAGACAAAGAGTAGCTTCACTATTCTTACAAATGATCAGTAAGCTTTGCTCCTGACTTTCTAGAGCTGGGATTGGAAAACTTTTTCTGTAAAAAGTCAGATAGTAAATAATTTGACCAAGAGACCAAATTAGGAGTGTTTTCATGGAATTTTTAACAAAATTCAAAAATTTATTTATAGACACTGAAATATGAATTTTATATAAGTGCCATGTAATGTTAACGTGTCCACATTTAAAGTGAAAACCATTCTTAGCTCACAGGCCACACAAAAACAGATGATCAAGCCAGGGCGCAGTGGCCCACACCTATAATTCCAGAGGCTTGGGAGGCTTACAAGTTCAAAGCCAGCCTCAGCAACAGCAAGGTGCTAAGCAACTTAGTAAGACTCTGTCTAAATAAAAATACAAAATAGGGCTGGGGTTGTGGCTCAGTGGTTGAGTGCCCCAAAATTCAATCCTGGATACCCTCCCTGCCAAAAAAAAAAAACACAAAAAAAACAAAACCAAACAAAAAACCCAGGTGATCAGCTAGCTGAATTTTACCTGTAGGCATTAGTTTGTTGACCTCTGTTATAGTGTCTACTGTGGAAGAAAAAGCAAAACAACAATAACCACAACACACCTCCCAAACTCTTTTGAATACTGTGTTCTGCACTCCAAGGTGTTTCACTTGTTTATAAAATAAGTGAAAAGAATTAGGAAGTGTGGGGAGGAAAATCAAGCATAAAGATTGTCAATACTTTAGGCTTCCATTTTCATAAGCAAGAAACTTCAGGGTTTAAATCCAAACATCCTATCAGAGCATGTCTCTAGTTCCTCTTGAACTTGCATGATCATAACCACCTGGCTTCTTCTCATAACTAGATTTCCAAACTAGAGGTTTTATCTATGGGCAGAAATCTGTAGTCGTTCTCAGGACCAGGTAACTTGAAAAACCCCGTACCAGGAGAAGGCAGGTCAGAGAGGGTGAACAACCTCTAAAGCTGTGATCTTTACAGTGTATTCTGTATTCCAGCAGCATCAGCATTATTTGTATACTTGTAAGAAATGAACATTATCCCCAGCCCCAGCCCTACTGAAGAAGAAACTTTGAGGGTGGAGTAGGTGATCTGGTTTCTATCAAGGCAGGTGGTTCTGATGCTCACTAAAATTTGAGAAGCACTCCTGCAAGGCATCAGTATTAGCACCTGGAGAAGTGATTATGCACCCACGTGAGCAATAAACGTCTGGCACTCTTAAACTTCTTTGTTTTCAAGAAAGAGCAATACCAACCCACACCTCAGGGGGAAGGCTAGATTTCACAGGAAGATCTGGAAATGGTATTCAAGGTTGACCTCTGGCAGTCCAGGGATGGGTTTCCATGAGAAGGGACATCATGCATCCTAGAAAATAGAAAGTGTTACCCAATGTGCTGGTGTGGAGTTTTCAGCCTTTTTCGCACATGAGACCATGGCACCTGCTGCCTTTGGAATCCATGAGCTTTCCAAATGGTTCATCATGTCCTCGTCTATCTTCAAGATCCAGTGGAGAACTCTTGCCTTGTGCCTGTGCAGGGAGGCACAGCTGCTCTTGTGAGATCATTGGTGCCCCAAGGTACTCTCCTTCTGGCCCTGCGGACGTCACAGAGGACTCTGGGTCCTGGGTCCTGCGGCTTCCACTGGCCTGCCAGCCACTGCAAGTGCGTGGGTGGGTCCGGGAAGCAGATGCGCGGCGACAGCCTGCAGGAGGTCGCTCAGGCTTGTGCATTGTCCATGCTCCGTGCTGCTCAGTCGCTCAAAGCCAGCTTCCAGACGACAGAACTTTGCAAAACGGCCGCTGAAATCTTCTTTTGAGCAGCCGCCAAAGTCTTCTTTTGAGCAAATTTTTAGAACGACTGCCAAAGCCCTGGAAACTTGGCCTGTCCCCGCCGCCGAGTTGGGGTCCACCAGGAGGCTGCAGTTGAGCATGCTCTGAGGGGACATCAGGGCATCCGGGATGGCCCCTATGAAGAGGAAGTGCATTTGTGACCTGTGCTGCTGCGGGTAAGGTAGTTCTGCCCTGGGCAAGACTGGGAGCGCCTGGATTTTCCAAGCCCCTGGATTTTCTAGGCCCCTTTCCTGGAAGGTAGGCCAGGGCCTCACACTGCTGCTTAGGTGAGGCCCCATCGCAGTGCATTGGTCCACTTGTAACGTTCATCAGGCGGCACTGTTGTCAACAAGCATTTAATACACTTGTGTCAAATCAGTCCGTGTGGCTGTTTTCTGGGCCTTTTTCCTGCGTTCCTTCACTTTAGAACTTACGGGAAGGTCAAGAATGGCTACACCTCTGAACAGTTTATACTCCCTTCCCCCAGTGCAGAAAGTGACAGACAAGAATAGAAAACTCCTGGGCAGATTGGGACCAGTAGACTTACTTCTCATGTTGTAATTACCCTCACTTTTTTTTTTTTTTTTGTAATAGTGGGAATTGAACTCAGGGCACTTTACCACCGAGTTATAGTCCTGGTCCTTTTATTTTATTTTTGAGACAGGTTCTGGCTAAGTGGCTGAGGTTGGTTGCAAATTTAGGATTCTCCTGCCTCAGCCTCCCAAGTCCCATCTTGTCATTCTTTAAGAAAGAGATGGGATCAGGAAGAGAATTCCTTTCATGTAACTAAATTTCTCAAAAGAAATTGTTACTTGGCAGAGAATTTAAGGTATTTGTAAAACTTGTTTTTACATTGTATAGAGCTGAACAAGACTAATGAAGGGAAATTACTTTTGCATAGTTTTGTCCTTGACCAGTTAGGTTTCTCCCCTACAGTTTTCATTAAGGACCATGCAGAAGTGAAACATGGCAGAAGCAGAAAGTCCTAGGGAGAAATGGTGGGTTTACCAATTGTAACATGTTACAGAAAAAAGAAAAAAAACTATCAATAGTAGGGATATTTAAAGGGCATTGTAAAAACTGGGTTAGGGTGTCTGGCATCAATGAATGGTTCTTATGTTGGTCAACTTTTTGGTGCTGTGACCAAAATACATGACAAGAACAACTTATAGGAGGAAAAGATTTTTTTTTCTTACAGTTTTAGAGATTCTGGGCCTAGGGCAGGAAGAACATCATGGTAGAAGGGCATGGTAGAGAAAAGCTTATTCTTAGTTCATGGCAGCCAGGAGAGTGAGAGGGATAAGGAGAAAAGCCAAGGACAAAATATCATCCTTAAAGCATACCCTCAGTGACTGACTTCCTGCAGCCTCACCTCACCTGACCACAGTTACCACCAAATACAGTAGTCCTCTAGAATGATTAATTTGCTGATTGGGTTACAGCTTTCATAATCTAATAATTTCATCTCTAAACAATCCTATATTGTCTCACAGAAGCTTTTGGGGGACACCTGTTATCCAAACCATAACAGTTCTCAACCCTGGCTGCTCTTTAGAATCTCCTGGGGAAGCTGCAAAAGTATACCAGTTGCCCAGGCTGTTTAAGTCAGTGATCTCTGAGGACATCCCCATAGCAGCCCGACCATTTCCCAAGATTGGAAACTACTGATTCCTATCACATTTAAACATGGGTCTTGCTTTTGAGCTTCGTTAGGTGGAACCACACCAGTGTCTAGTCTAGGACTGATTTTTCAAACTATTAAGGCAAAATCTAATTTTTAAAAGACTTGCTTTCCTATCCTGGCTCTTTATATCATATCATCCTCCTGCTTTTTTGTAGGCTTTGAAATAGAAAGTTCTCAGACATATTTTCCATTTTTTGCACAGTATACCATCGAGGTAGGAAGGTAGGAATGCTGCCCGGAGAGGTGCAAAGAACATACAGTGAGAAGGCTCTTCCAACCCCTGTCACAGGGGCACAGCTTATCTGGATGTTCTGTCTCTGATTCTGATCCCCCTTTAATCCCTGCAAAGAGGTCATTTCCATCCGATATGGAGCCTGTCTTGAGATTCTTTCTTCTGCCTTCTCTCCTTCTCTTGGATCTACCTCTTTACCTTATGGTTTCTGCAAAAGCTTCTGGTTCGACACATCCACCCTCTCTCCTGACTTTGAGTCTCATTTTCACCTAGTCAAAATGCTTGTTGATTCATCTGAATTTTTCATAGCCTCGGCTTCAACACCTGTCAAAACGTTCACCATTTCATCTTTCTCCTAGTATCTACCCTTGAATGGTTCCAGCAATCTTCCATTTGCTGTGGCTTACATTTTAAAATAATTTGTAATGTTCACTCATCCCCAACATTTATTCATTTCCAAAATCTAGTCCCCTCCCTGCATTGCAGTCTTTAATTGGTTCTTTTTATTTCCATTGTTCCTTCCCTGTACTCCCTCTCCCTCTCTCTTTTTGGTTTGGAAACAGATCTGAATTTCTCTTTAGTTTTCTCTCCTGTGATTTCCTTAAACACCCCCCCCCCAAAACAAAACAAAACAAAACAAAAAACAAATCTCCAAATAAACCATTTCTTGAATTAGGTGGGGCTTCTTGGTATCTTTTGAACAAAACTCCTGATGTGCCCTTTTTTTCCTTATTCTTATCCTCCCTTCTCTAAAATGCTTGTGCCCCCATGTTCCTGCCTCTGACATTGAAGCACCTGCTTTAGTTCTAAGTCTCCTTGAACACAGCCCTCCAACTCCCCATTAGAGAGTAGAGACCCCACTCCCTGCATTCTTTTCTTCAAGTATGTGTTTGCATGCTTCATATGCCCTACCCATGGTATACTATGTATGGGAAAGCAGTGAACATGTTTCCTGTGTGTGCATATGTGTGCATGTTTGCATGCTATGCCATCCTAGCACTATTCCACATATAACACTCAAACCATGCATTCGTGAGTGGACAGATGGATGTTTTTGTTAAGGTGATAACATGCTATAGTGGATTAGGGATTCAAACTTTGGAGAGGTGTTATCTAGTATGGTGGCCACATGTAGCAATTTTATTTCAATGAATTTAAATTAAGAAGAATTAAAACTTAAATTCCTGAGCTGAGGTTGTAGCTCAGGGCTTGCCTGGCACATGTGAGGCACTGGGTTCGATCCTCAGCACCATGTAAAAATAAAGGTATAGTGTTCATATACAACATAAAAATAAATAAAGGTATAGTGTTCATATACAACTAAATAAAGGTATAGTGTTCATATACAAAAACAAAAACTTAAATTCCTCAGTGGCACTATCCACGTTTCAAATGTTCAAAAGACGTGTGAGATGGGAAGGATGGTGGAATGAGATGGACATTATTACCCTATATACACATGATTGCACAAAGAGTGTGAACTCTGCACCATGTACAGGCAGAGTAATGAAAAGTTGTGCTCCATTTAGTACAGTGTGTCAAAACGCATTCTGCTGTCATGTATAACTAATTAGAACAACAACAACAACAACAACAACAAAAACCATGTGAATTGAGTGGCTACCATACTGTACCATGCAGACATAGAACATTTCTATCTATCATTGCACAAAGTTCTGTGGGACAACACTACTTTTGTGTCCCATCATTTGGCAGTCTTTATCTACTCTGCTCTAATTAAATCTGCTCAGAGGCTGGTTAGGATGGAATTAGGCTCTGAGAGTCTAGGATTTTTGGCTTTTCCAACTTGAGGTTACAGGAAAAGGTGCGAAGAAATCTGGACGACAGGCATGTGTGAAGAACTCATTTGTCAGAGGAGAGATGCCTTCAGTGATGAGGGGAGATTAGGGCTTCTGGCTGTGTCACCTGATCTTTCTGGGTTTCAGTTCCCTTTATTTTTTTGTGTGCTTGAAATTGAACCCAGGGCTGCTTGCATGCTAGGCAAGTACTGTGTCATTTTGCTATACCACTAGCCCTTCCTCTGCTGCCCTCTCTTTCCCCATTTTGTTTTAAATTCAGAGAGTTGTGAAGGAAGAAGTATACATTTATTCCCCCTGCCTCTCACTTTCTTCTGAGGTTTTGTTTGAGCCAAGAGGTTATTCCCCCCCCCCCCCCCCAGGATTGAACTCAGGAGCATACTACCTTTGAGCTACATCAAAGTCCTTTTTATTTTAAGGAAGGGTCTGGTTAAATTGCTGATTCTGGCTTCAAACTTGTAATCTTTTTTTTTTTTTTTTTTTTGAGAAGAGAGAGAGAGAGAGAGAGAATGAGAATGAGAATGATTTTTTTTAATATTTATTTTTCAGTTTTCGGTGGACACAACATCTTTATTTTATTTTATGTGGTGCTGAGGATGGAACCCAGCGCCCCATGCATGCCAGGCAAATGCGCTACTGCTTGAGCCACATCCCCAGCCCAAAACTTGTAATCTTTCTGCCTCAGCCTCCAGAGTTGCTGGGATTACAGAAGTAGGCCACCATGCCCAGCATAGAGAGTTTTTGTTTTTAATGTGCTTCCAACTATAGCTGATTCCCTGATGTTGGGAGTCAACTGTAGCGTTTGAGGACATTGTACTTGTTAGTGAAGAGGCTCTGGGGATGCTGTGAGGGCTGGATAAGAAGCATTCCATCAGCAAGATCTGCGGGCAAGCCACCAGTGTGCTGCTATCTAGGAACAAGTTCTTTTATTTGGCCACAAGATGGCAGCCTTCTCCTAACCAACTCTTATTGCTGGTTCAATCAGAGTAACCTAAGTAGAAAACAAAACCTCTGGGGTTCTGGGTTTTATTTAAAAATTTTTATATAGATTTAAGTTTTTTAAAGTGAGAAGTTAGAGTTTAGGACACAGCAGAGTTCAGGAAGGTGGTATTCCTTGAGGAGTAGATCACAGATTACGAAGTGTGGGTGTTTCAAACATTTGAACCTAAAGATTCTAACCACTTATAAAACTTTTTAGTGAGCTTTACTGGTTTAAGAAAGCCAGACACATTTCACTATATCAAGGTCCAGGCTCTCCCTGTACAACACTCTCCACTCCTTTCTTTGACAATCAAAATCTGGCCACTGGAATATTACACAAAATGTTATAATATTCTGTTTTGTATTGTATTTTCAATACAATCATCAAATAAGCAAATACATTCATAAATTATACAATATAGTAAAGTCAGTAGTTTTGTTTAAACCCATCTACTCCTTAATTATCTTGAAAACAGAGCTACATTGGCCTGGGGGGTGTTGAGAGACCCCCCCTTTATTTTGGAGAGGATACTGTTTCCAATTTTATCTAAATATACCTAGTGTTTCTGGTTATTGGAAGAAGTGCTACCTTTCACAGTTTTACAGAATTACACCACCTTACATTTCTGTAGTGTTTGAAAATTTAAAAAATATTTTCTCATCCATTATTATCATTATGGGGGATCCCTCAGCATGGGAAGCATTGCTTAGTTTGGAGATTGGATTACTTGATTTACCCTGTTTTTCTTGAGAATGTTTTCAGTTGATTGAGCTGTTCATTCAAATTACTGGGGTGGGGATGTGGCAGTAGAAAATAAAAGTAGAATGTTAATTAGCTTTTTCAAGCTATAAGGGATCTTAGTGGTCTCTGTCTTTAATCTTGTAGATAGGAAATCAAAGCACTGGGTTTAATTTTAAATAGGAGAACACATTTTGTTAAGCTTTATGTAAAGTTTAGGTTGATCAATTAAATTTTATTCATCTTTTACAGTGTATCAGACACAGGTAGATGTTATAATTCACAGTCTGGTCTATTTTCAAGTCATATGGGACATTTTTGATTACAGATTATAATATGAAGGCTCCTGTCCAATTGAGAAATATTATCTGATATAAAAATAGGTGTAATTCTAAAAGACTTTTAGTAAAGTAATATAAATAGCAAATCTTTCTCCTGAGATTAAAATGTAATAACACTATCTTTTTTTTTTTTCTAAAATTCTGGTTAAAAAAAAGAATGGTTGTTAATGAGGATATTGACATAGCTTGCTTTTATATCTGATGATTTTATGGCTTACAGTGCACCATTTAAAAGATTTTGTTCAATCTTGCAGGAAATTCCAGGACTGGGTAATGTATCATGAAATATTTATGTAGCATTGGTAGTATGTGCAGCATTTCATAAAAGAGGTAGTCCCAGAGAGGACTTGAAAATTGCTGCAGAGGATGTGGATTCGGCCTTTTCACAGAGCTTGGGGAGGAAGGTGATCTCTGGGGCAGTCATGTATCTGCAACTTAAATCAGTTATGTTAACCAGGGAGGAACTTGTTATTTTAATTTTGGAAAATATTTTCTTCACATTGATGGAAATTTCCTTAACCTTAGATTTTATTTTCTTTGAGTTTCTGTTGCAAATTAAGAGGAAGGAAAAAAAATTGAGAACTTGGTTTGATATTACATGTTTCAAGGAGAATTCTTGTTTTTAATTTAAATAAAATTGACTTCATAAATTCTGATTAAGAAAAAAAAAGACAAAGAACAGCCTTTCACAGATACTTGCTGGTGACTTTTTATCCCCAGCTGAATTCAGATTGAGATGCCAAGAAAAAGCACAAAATTCTTTCACTTTAACATTGAATTATTTTTATTGTACATTTTATGTACTTTTCATATTAATCTATGTTATATACTTTTGAATTCTGATACCAAAAACAATTTTTAAGATTTAATTATTCATATCTGCCTTTCATCTTAGAAAATGAGTAAGTCTGTATAGGTTGTCAAATTTCAGATTGAAATTGTGAAGTACAATTTTGTAGTCATTCAAATTACAGCAGTTAAAATGATCTATTCAACCTTATAGTCTGCAAATGGATCAATTTAGAGTATCCTCAGTCTAATTCCATTCTGAGTAGGCGGTTTTAAATACCATTTCCTCCATTGATTATTAAAATACTGGACTGACCTTCAGGTGATTTATAGTTTCTTTGGACAGATGGTACATCTCATTGGGGAAAAACAACTTTTCAATGAGACCAATACAATAACAGAAGACTTCAGGGGTGGGAGAGGTCACTTTGGGATGAGATTGCAGGGAGGCCAGGGGAAGAGAAAATGGTTGCCTGGGATGATTAGGAAAGCAAAGCTGGAACCAGGATTGCAAATTCCAGTTTCAAATCCTGGCTCTGCCTATCTGTGTGAGCTTGTGCCAGTCATTCACTACTTCTGTACAACAGCGTTGTCATACCTTATTCTTTGGGTGGGGTGAGGATTAGGTTGGGAGCAGAATAGGCCTGGAAGTACATGTGTCCACAGGAGCACTGAAATCTGCAGAGGGAGAGACCAGAGGATCCATGGAGGCAAGCTCAAAGGGGCCTAAATGCTTCAGTGTGAACATGAACAGCAAAGAGCCAGTGTGGGTTTTGAGCAGGGCAATAACATGGATTTTTAAAAAATGGTCTTGCTGGGCACAGTGTGTATACCTGTAATTCCAATGGTTTGGGAGGCTGAGGCAGGAGGATCATGGTTCAAAGCCAGCCTCAGCAATTTAGTGAGGGCCTAAGAAACTCGGAGACACCCTGTGTTTAAATAAGATATTAAGGAAAAAAAAAAAGGGCTGGGGATGTGACTCAGTGGTTAAGTGCCCCTAGGTTCATAAAAGAGCAGTATTTTCTTTTTTTTTTTTCTTTCCTGTTGAAATAAATTCCCAATGTTGAATTAGGCCAACTTTAAATCTCCTTATTTTTTTTTTTAGATCATAATCATCACTTTTTTTTTTTGTACCCCTCAGGATTGGACTGAGGGGTGCTTAACCATTGAGCCACATCCCCAGCTCTTTTTATTTTTTTGAGAGTGCCTTAGTAAGTTATCAAGCCTGGCTTTGAACTTGTGATCCTTCAGCCTCAGTCTCCCAAGCTGCTGAGATTACGAGTGTGCACCACTCTGCTCAGTTTAGATCTTCTAAGTAGATTTGTAGTTTGCTGATATTTCTGTGAAGACATTTCAGCTGCAATCCATTCTCATCATTTTTCTAACTTTATTTAACAAGGAATGGAGTGATGACTTCCTATAGGAGGCAGCAGAGCCAAGAGTGATAAACGTGCTGGAGCCAGACTGCCTGGGTTCAAACTCCAGCCTTCCCCCTGCCCAACAGTGCCATGTTAATGTCTCAGTGCAGTCTTCTACATGCCTCAGTGCCTTTCCCTGTCAAATAGAGACAATAGTGGAGTCCACCTCTTAGAGTTTTTGTGAGGATTGAATCAGTTTTAAGGACCCAAGTAGAACAATGCCAGGCATACATAGTGAGGCATAGGTAAGTGTTGTATAAATTGAAGCAAAGGTGCCAGGCTGTTCTGGGCAATGAAGTCCTAGGAGAGGTGGGTGAATAAGGCCTCTGTTCTCTGGGGAGCTTGCATTCTAGGGAAGAGAGTTAAGTTTATCAGGCAGGTAATGCAAGATGCTCCATAGAGAATTAAATCAGGGGGATGTACTTATGCACTTGTGCTTGGGGAGCTGGATTAAATTTAGAGGATAGGGATGGTTTACAAAGATTTGATCTGCTCTTTACGCACCACTGGCAGGCCCTCTGCCTTCCCTGGGATGCCTGTACTTGAGTCCAACCATGATTACAAGTTCAGACTGACATTAACCAACACGAAGTGTTAATTCAGGTTAGAGCTTTCACACTTAAAAACAATGAGGATTAAAGACATCCTCACTGCATGACACAATCTGTCATTCTGTTTTATCACCTTTTTTTTTTTAAAACTAGCTTCTTCAAAATAACTTTGATTGCTTCTGTAAGTTTCTAAGATTGTTTCCCTAAAAGGAAAGGATAGTGTTTCTAAATGACTGTCAAGTTAACCACTTAGCCAAATACATCCATATATTTTAAATATCCAGATATCTAAAGGCCCCTCATTCTAGTTAACAAATTGAGTTTGTAATGTAAGGGATCAGTTAAGTTTCTGTGTGTTCTGGTCAATTACTTAATTTTTAGAAACATTATCCTTTACAGATGATTATTTTTTAAAAAGTCGCAATCTTTCTCTGTAACTATCCATTTTCTTTTTCAAGTATGATGCATTTCAGCTCTGTTCTCTAAATAAAGAAAATCCACATAACATCTGTGAACAAGAGCTCAAAATGGAAAGCAAAGAACTAATTGAAAAATCTCATTCTTCTATCCTGTTTTAATTGGGAGGGATGCCAAAGGGTTAGGGAGATAACTGGGGAGTAGTGAGTTGGAGCGTGTGCATTTCAGTCCTGTATTTGATGACTTATAAGCCTTATGAACTGAAGAGGTCCTTTAACATCTCTGTGCTTTTAAAACTGATGGTCCTCAGACAATGAGTAGCTTCTATTCTCTTCAGCATGTTTTTCTAGGCTCAGAATTTCCACATCAGTCTACAAAGGTGTCTGTAGAGGTCTTCTGGAGGCTCTGTGGATGACTCTAGAGAAGACAGGGCTGGGGTTGTGGCTCAGTGGTAGAGCTCTTGTCTTGCATGTGTGAGACAAATGGGTTCAATTCTCAACATCACATAAAAATAAATAGGTATTAAGTTCATCTACAACTAAGAAAATATTTTTAAAAAGAGGAAAAAGGAATGATAAGTCACTGAATTCAAGATGGATTTTCCTGCCTTTTCCAGAAACTACTAAATGGCTAGTAAGATGTGAATCTTTTTTGAGCCTTATGGACTTTTGGGGCATATCTGACCTGTTTTCATCAGGGAATTCTGGTTTTCTCTTATCAGTCATCTGTGGGCACCCCAGCCCAAGCCTCACACTTCTCATTGCAGATAACCTAAGAGGTAAATTGGATTTTAGTGTACTGTTTCCAGATTCCAAGGGAAAGAGGGCCTGGTTGGGTCAGGCTCTGATGTGGTTCCTCTGGCATTTGGGGTTTCTTCCTGTTGTCCCATTAGCTAAGCTTTGAGAGGCAGGAGGTTAAAAATACAAGCCAGGTCACTGAAGGGGAAGGCTGTTTTGTGAATTAGGAGTACTGAGAGAGGAAAGTGATTAGAAGAGGAAGCAATTGGTCTTCTGAGGACTCTTGCCAAGATATTCTTGTAGATAAAGCTAGTGAAAGATGAGTTGGATAATAGTCTAATTAGGTAGATTCCCAGCTCATTGAACAACAGGCCTAAAGAGTGTTGATTGATGGCTTTTTGCCTACTTGGAACAATATCTTCAGAACCCTACCATAGGCCTCTTTCATTAGCCTTCTCTTATTCAACATTTTTTTTAATCAAAATTTGGATGAGGACATAGAAGTAATCCTTATCAAATGTACTGAAAACACCAAATGAGACAAACATAGTAAGTATGATAGATGACAGAATCAAGATTCAAAATTATCTTGACAGGCTGGAATGCTGGGTCAAAACCAAGCTGAAACTTATCAAGAGCGAACATGTTTAGGATGAAAAATCAATTACACATATTCATAATGGGGGAGGTTTGTCTTGGCCATAGTTTGTGAAAAGGTCTTTGGGTTTTTACTTAACCACAAGTTAATATGATCTTATGGTATGATGTGGCTATGCAGAGGCATTAACTTAGTTTCAGGCTGAATTGACATAGGGGGCCAGGTCAGCAAGATGTAATTACTTTACTCAACTTTGGCCTGGTCAGATGCTATTTTTTAAAGGATACCAGAAGGTGACCTGGATGGCCATGTTACAGGAAATGCATTCTGGAATTGAAAAAAAATTGAACTCGAGTAGATCAGGGCAAGGATGGATGGCCAACTAGTGTTTGAAGGTTGTACCCTGCAGAGAAGGGCTTGAGCTTGTCCTGAGTGGTTCAGAGGGTAGAAAGAAGACCAGTGAGTGGTCACGTCAGGAACACTGATTTGGGGTCAATACTAATGAAGAATTTTGGAACAGAAGTATAAGAACTCCAAGTGGACTTTCTTTGACCCTTGAGCTGGGTGTGCGCCTGTTAGGATGCTGTGAAAAGGATTCCTTTGTTGGGCAGGAGGTTTGACAAAATGATCTCCAGGGTCCCTTTCAACACTGGAACACAGATTTCTGGAAAGAGAGAAGAGCATTTATTTTAATACGATGATTGAACTTGAAAGGCTACTACAGAGCAAAGAATGATGGGTGCATGTGATATGAAGAATAAGCTGAGATCCATATGTGCCTGAAAAAACAAGTAAATTCAGAGGATTCTGGAGGCATCTATCTTTAAAGTTGAAAAGTACACGTTCAGAATTTAGCCTCTTGTCTGTAGCCACTGTGGCATGTGCCTTTTCACTTGATGGTCTTGTTTTCTGGGAGCCCTTCTATCACCCTTGGGTGGCGTACCCAAAAAACAAAAACAAAAAACACTTCACTCATTGCTTCCACAACTTTCTCTAATTTTTAAATCTACATGTGGCAGTTCATGTTAAGGAGGTTCTTATCAGGCTAGCCTGGGACTCTAACCACTATGTGAAAGGATACTTTAGTAGGAAGTGTATTTCAAGTTTCCAATGGATTTTTGAAATGTGTTCCATTGCAAAGCTACAACGACCCATGTTTCTCTCTTTCCTTATGATGTCCCATTTCACATTCACCTTGCAGCATTTTCTCAACTGGGCTCCGGTTTTGGAAGCCTTCCGTGTTCCTTGCTGTCAACGGTGGCAATTCCTGAAATTCTGACACCTCCATGAATCAAGACTTTATGTTTCATTACTCTATCTAGAAATGGCTTTTATTAAGATGCTTTTTCCCCCAAAGGTATTTGAAGCATGGTAAATAACTTTAAATGATATAGTACAAAAAACAAAAGCAAAAGAAAAAAATCATGGCGAATATTCCATGTCATCTATTGCAATAGTACACTGTATGCATGCTCCTGATCATAGTGTGTGTAGATTTAGAGTTTGTTTTGGTGTTCTTATCTTCTTAAGCTTTGGAGCTAGCAGGGCCATTTTTAAACAATGATGCTGGTACTAACAAAAGCTCCTGGAATGGTTATATTATTATTATTATATATTATATATATTATATTATATTATTATTGTTATTATATTCCTAGATTCTTGGTTGAAGCCCCTGAAATGAACAAAGGGTGGTTTAAGCAGGTTTAAACAAATGAAAGGTGATAGGACAGTTTGCAGATTTGCAGGGAAGTCTGGAGAACCACAGTTTGGAAGATGGGTGGGGTTGGAAGCAGTCAGGAAGCAAGAACCATAGCGCAAATGGCTTTAGAGATTGTCTGGTGAGCATATTGTTGGTGCCTGCTCTGGACTGGACATGTTGTGCTGTAACCACAGCCGTGGACATGGCCCCTGCCCATGAATGAACTCGTCATTGTTACCCTCCTTTTCCTTCTTCTTCTTCTTTTTAAAATATCACTTGTTTTACATTAAAATTTATAGAAGGGAACTTTTATTGACCAGAATTTGGTCACCTGCTTAGGTCTCATTGCAGGAAGTGGGATCTAGAGGGGTGTCTCACTTTTTGTTTTCTATAGTGGGAGATGGGCACTGTTTCCCACAAGATTTAGTGGGATTTTACCAAATAAGGGCCCCAGATGTGAGGCAGCTAACTATGGCTAGATAAATATTAATAATTCATGTTTAAATTTCTATATTCATTTATGAAAATAAAAGGCTCAACTTAGGATACAGCAGAGATTCTTTTCTGTGCCACACATGGACGTTTTTGTTTTGGGCCCTTGTCCTGTGCATTGTAGGATGTTTGGCAGTACCTCTGGCCTCTGTCCACTAGATGCCAGTGGTATCCATCCAGCTGTGACAACCAAAAATGTTTATTGACATTGTCAGATGTCCTTTGAAGGGCAAATTTGCCCTAGATTGAAAATCATGGGGCTAGCGGAATTCCTAAGCCATTATGATTTAATAATAATGGTTTTTTATCACAGGGATAGTGCTCATACTACTATCCTTGGAGTGAGGCAAAGCTTTTCTCATGACAGCACCCTTCATCTGCATGTGAATTTCCAAAACCCCATTGTGCTCAACCTTAATTGTATCTGATAAGCAAATGGAGAGGTATTCGAAAGTTCCAAATTTCTGGGCCCTGTCTCTATATACTTTTATTTTGTGGGTCTGAGACCCAAGAATCCGAAAGTTTGAACGATTAGCATGGGTGATTGTGAAACTAGCCACAATGGACAATACTTTAAGAAACGTGGTTATTTCATTGAGTGAAGTAATAAAGAAACTTCAGGAACAAAAGGCATATGTTTCAGAGTAGAGGTGTAGTCTTAAGACTTTCGTAACTTTCTAGCCATTGGTTAAAAAGAAACAAGGTAAAGATGTTATCAGTTCTTAGAATGCTTCAGCACAGGTTGTTTGAAATTAACTTCTACAGCAGTTTTCATTGCTCTCTGTCACCACCAGCATGAAGTGTTTTCTCTTGTTTTGAGCTCTCACTTGCTTGTCAGTCTTTGAGAGGGAAACTTTTACTCCCCGACTCCCCAACAGCATTACCTCTCAGGGAGGTTTTAATGGTGTCTGAGCCTCACTGGCCTGTTTTGTGGGCTTATTTACCGGCTTCCCAACCCCTGCAGGAGCAGAGGAGAGTGTCTGTCATCATCATTGGCATTCTAACTGCATGGAAGGAAGGAGATGTGTGGTGACACCTGTGACAAAGCTGTGACCCTTCTGAGCCTCTAAACCTCTCTCAGAGATGGCCTTCAATCTAAGCAAGATGATCCCATCTACCCACAAAGCTGCTTGTAATTTTTAAACATGCCTGGGTGTTACCTGAGTTACTTGTTTCTATGTCCACTCTTCTTGCTCTAGCTGGGACTAGTCACAGGACTATTTATGCCAGCACTTCCTCTAAAATTCAGATTGTGTGAGTTTGTCAATTTAAATAGTTGTTTGCCTTTGATAGATCATTGATTATAAACTTGAGCCTTATGCAAGCCCTTGCTCTTCCAGCCATTCCCCACCATGCACCCTATATTTTAGGTTCACCAAAGTATGTTGCTTAGTCTAACATCCTGTCTACTAAGTACAATTCACGGACACCCTGTATACTATTTATACAGACGAGCTGGATTCCAGATTCACCAAAATTTGAAGATTAGTACCCCCAGTTTACTTTTCCCTCCAAAACTGGAATTAGTTGCTAACATTGTGTAAAATCTCCTGAGTTTGAATCATCGAAACTTCCAGACTCTTGATGAATCAAGATGTGCCCAGCACCTGTAATCCCAGTGGCTCTGGAGGCTGAGGCAGAACTCGAGTTCAAAGCCATCCTCAGCAATTTAGTGAGGCCCTAAGCAACTCAGTGAAATCCTGTCTTTAAATAAAATTCAAAAGAGGGTTGGGGATGTTGCTCAGTGGTTAAGTGCCTCTGGGTTCAATCCCCAGTACCACAAAAAAAAAAAAAAAAATCAAAAGATGTGGCAGTATTGTGACTGTGTTCCTGAATGGTAGTGGCTAGCTCTTGCCTTGTGGTTGGTCCTGTTCTTCCCAAAGCAATCATGGAAAAAGGTTAAGAGGAAATATCATGAAACTTCATCCTCCTCTTTTCCACAAGAGGGCAGTCTAATCTCTTTAAAGTAAAAGGGACAAATTGCATAAACTGGTAGCTTGGTTTTGTCACCTAAGTTTAAAGACCTGATTAGGTACACACCTGCATTTTGCACCTGGATAGGAAGGAGTACATGTGCAGTGTGAGCTTCTTGGTCACGCTTTTGTGAATACATTTCCTTTGGCCTGGTCCCCTCCAAAATCTCTGAAAACCAGTTTGATGAAACTTCATGCCAAGAGGGCCCATTGGTTTTCTACTTCTGGAGCCATGTTCCCGTGTTCCACAATGGCACTTCTTGTTGGCCTAGAATTTTAAAAATATTTTGTAGTTGTAGATGGACAGAATGCCTTTATTTTATTTGTTATGTGGTGCTAAGGATCAAATTCAGTGCTTCACATGAACTAGGCAAGTGCTCTGCCACTAAGCCATGCCCCAGCCCCATTTTTTTTTTTAAAGAATTTAACCTTTGTTTTTTATGTGGTCTGAGAATTGAACTCAGAACCTCACACATGCTCAGTAAGTGCTCTACCACTGAGCCACAATCCCAGCACCCCAGCCCCATTTTTTTTTAATAACCTTTTTTTTTTGGTTGTAGATGGACATAATACCTTTATTTTATTTATATATGTAGTGCTGGGATCAAACCCAGTGCCCCACACATACAAGGTAAGCACTCTACTGCTGAGGTACAACCCCAGCCCTAGCATCTTGATTTTTAACACTACCTGGACATTGCTTGATACCAGCCAGGCCTATGGAGATTGCTGTGTAAACCAAGATGCCTGTTGGTTAGTTTAGAATGAGACGTATCTGCTGAGGGGGCCTAGAAATTCATATGTGCTAACCAGAGTATACCTTTTCTTTTAGAGAAATTAACAATAGAAGCTGAAATATAATCAGTTTGCTTATCTAACCCTGAACAAGGTTGGAAGGTCGCATTGTGATGTTCTGAAGTCCTTCTGCATCAAGGGAATGGATGGGTAGAGTGCCTCTGCCAGGTCTCCCAACAGTGCTGGGGGTACCTTGCTAAAGCTGCATCTCTGCTCACCTCCCCACACCTGCCCCATATGGTCTAAGCCAGTGTTAGCACTCCTTAGATATACTGACATCAAAAATTAGATTGTTTTTGCTTGTAACATTTCCATGGTGAGACTTTTGTATCTCATCTCTTACAAATTATTTAAATAATTTAGGCGTAAGGATTTTGGGAGGGTTAGGGGTGAGGCCTCTTAATAACTCTTAAGTATGCCAAAGCAGATCCCAAATATTTAAGAAAACAAAACTATTTCTTTTGTAATCTAAACAACTTAGGAAGTTGGGACAGAAGGACCTCAAGTTCAAGGCCAGCATGGGCAACTTAGTGAGACCCTGTGTCAAAGTAAAAAGGGTGGTGTTGTAGCTCAGTGGTAGAGCACTTGCCTAGCATGTGTGAGCCCTGGGATTCAATCCCTAATACCACAAAATAAAAATAGTCACCATCTAGGAATTGAGAACTAAGTATAGATGAATGAAAACAAAGATCTCAAATTTTACTTTCTTTAGATCTTTTTTTCTTTCTTGACTTTGGTGGAAACATCTCTTTACTTCATTTTTTTTGATCATTAAAAAATCCATCCTTAATTCTGGAATGATATGAAATGGTTTAATCAGAATGTGGAAATATGGGAAAGAAGTAAGAGGAGGAAGAAAAGGACCTGGAATGGTTCCTCAATGGAATACATTGAATCTTGGGTTATTTAACTGGCTTTGGTTGTTAAAAACTTAGTTTTTTTCTTGTATCCATTTGGGTTGAATAACCTATCCCTATCCCATTAGGTAAAGCATATACTGAATTGAACACACACATATTCTCTCTTTTATTCTCACTTGCACGCGTGCACGCTCTCTCTCTCTCTCTCTCTCTCTCTCTCTCTCTCTCTCACACACACACACACACACACACACACACACACACACACACACTCTTATGAATCCTGATTTTGACCCTACTTTCCACTAATTTGCCTGTAATCAGAAAGGATGTTGACTCAGCCTTGGTCTTATAATTTAGGACTTGGCTCTTAGGCCCATAAGGAACTTGAATGCTTATTAAAAAAATTTAATAAATACTTATTCATGTGCCCCAGGTGTGTCTCCTTCATTCATGTTTTGTTAAGTTCATCCATGACCCTGTGGTTCCCAATGAAAGAGCCAAAGTGGGACATAAGTGTTTGGTGACATTTTGGCTGTGCCCATCTCTCCCTCTCCATCACAAAGAGTGGCCCTGGACTCAAATGCCTCATTAGGTAGTTTGATAGGATTTGGAGAAATAGGGTAGTTAGAAAATGAGTTATTTGGTACTAAAGTGCAGTCAAGCGTGTATTTAAAGGTCTTTTTTAGTGCTCTGAGTCTGGCTTAGGTTCATGGTGCTATTAGGGTAAGTAGAAGACTTCTTATTTTTAGGGAGTTTAAAATCTGGGCATCTGAAACTTTTTACATAAAACAATTGGCAATTCAGATACCATAGTGTAGTGAAGAGTGTAGAGAAGTGGGTTAGACAGACCTGATTTTTAAAAATATTTGAGCCTTAGTACCTTAATATTTAAATTGGAGATATTGTAAAGATTATATGAGGTAATATATATAAAGTACTTAGAGTCTGGCATGTGGTTGAATGTTCAATATTTGGTAATAATAGTAATTGGGTCTAATAAAAGGTTTCCTTTATGCAGTCTTATTGAGAAAGGAAGTATTTCTTATATGCACTCTTGTTAATCGTGTTGAAAAAAATTTTCTAAAATACTTTTATATATCTTCCTGATTTCTTTAAAAAATTTTTGTTTGTAATTGTAGATGGACAGTATGTTTTTATTTTATTTTTTGTTTTTTTGTGGTGCTAAGGATAGAGCCCAGTGCCTCACATGTCTAGGCAAGCTCTCTGCCACTGAGCCACAACCCCAGCTTCCCTGATTTTTTTTTCCTAAAAAATTCTTTAGTTGTAGATGAACACAGTACTTTTATTTTGTTTATTTTTAGCAGTGCTGAGGATTGAACCCAGTGCCTCACATGTGCTAGGCAAGCACTCTACTACTAAGCTACAACCCCAGAACCCTGTTTTCTTTGATAAACATTCTTTTTCTGATAATAGAAATATGGACTCATTGAAACTGTCCTCTTAAAAACAGTATTTTCTTACCATCAATATACCTACCTGTAATTCCTTTTTAAACTGCAATCTTTCCAGGTGCAGTGTATGTACATAATTGTGACTCTAATTACTGCTGAGGCGGGAGAATCGCAAGTTCAAGGCCAGCCTGGGCAACTCAGCAAGCCCATGTCTCAAAATAAAAAATAGACTGGGATGTATCTCAGTGGTACTGCAGCCCTGACTTCAGTCCTTCAGTACAGAAAACTAACACCCTGAGAGAGTTCAACAACAAACAACTCCCGTCTTTTATAAGATGCTTCTATTCTGGGGCACTAGCAAACCACAGAATATATTTCTGTACAAGGAGTAAAGTGTACAACTGTAGGAAGCCTAATTATGAAGGGCTTTGGGGTGCTCAGAATCTTTTGCTCTGGACTTTCTTGCTATGTTCTAAATGACTGGGGTTCCTAGAAGTGTGGACCTGGCTAAATGGGGTGTTTGTCTAGTAGGATCAGAGATATATAGAAAATAGTGAGTAGCCCCTGGGTCATCTTTATTTCCCATCCAGAAAATGAGCTTGGTGGAAAAACAGATTCGGAAGCAGGAAGTGGGGTTCCAGCTCTAATTATGCAACCATGACACTGTGCCAGGGCTGCCCCTGTATAGCACAGACATTGGCTGCCTGGGGAGGCTTAGCTCTCTTGGGAAGAGTAAGGTGCAGGATGAGTGAAATTGAACTTACTAGGTCTTAAGTTTATAGGTTTGTGGGATTTCTTTTTTTGGGGGGGGCGTTAAAATGTTTGTTTAAAGAAAAACTTTAATGGACTTCACCTCTTTAGAGGGTGAATATTCTCTTTGAGGTGATGGAAATTGCGTGCGTAAAGGAAAATCTGAGTGGCTTTGGTAATGAAAGAGTGTAGGAATGTCAGGATTCTCGCAGCTGTTTTAGTAGGCAGAGTGCTTGCACTTAGGGAATAGCACCGCGAGAAATCTCAATTTTCCCTGATGTTTGTTCCTTTCACTCTGTGTACTCCTCGCCTCACAGATTTAAATACCAAATTGCTTCTATTACTTCACAGTTTCCACCTGGGGTCTTGGGAGTTTGCATGGAGCCAAAAAAGCATCTGCAGTTTCCCCCTTTTTGCCACATCTTATAACTCGGGGGTTTCTTTCTGAGCTGTTTATGTCATCAGCACTCTATCTCTGGTATTCCTGGTTGAGTTTTTAGTTTCAACTGAAGCTGTAACCCCAGTAGTGGCGGGACTCCCCGTGCTTAAAATCCAAAACCGGCTTGAGGGTTTTCTGCTGTGATGTTTGAGGTGACTTAATTTTTGAATTTCCCTTTTTACCTTTTTGAGCTCTGCTGAGATTTTTCTTTAATTTTTAAATTTTTCAGATTTTATGAAAATAAAGATAATTTTATTTTATTATCTTTATACTTAAAGATAATTTTTCCGTAGATATAGAAAATAGCTTTAGCACAGTCTTGTTTGCATATTTCTTTTATTCTTTGAACACAGAGATTGAAAACCATGGGTAGTAGATTGAATTGTGGCTGCCAGTGCTGTGTGGCACTGATTAAAATGAAGTAGATTTGTTTATTTGAATGCAAATGGTGGTTTTTGTTTGAAAACAGTTTGCTGCATGTATGAATGAGTTGGACCATTTTGACTAAATGGATCCATTAGTTATCTGAGTGATCAACTACTTTCATTTTGGGGATTAATATATTTTGGGTGCTGTGATCAGTATTCCCCTCGCTGAGTTGCTAAGCTGCAAGCATGCTGAGAGAGGTTCCCCAAGATATGGCCTGTTTACTAGACATAGCTACTCCTGGACCTGTCCTTGGAAAAAGTCCCCTGCAGCGGCTAGAGCTCTCTTCCCTCCCTGTTTTAGTCAGCCTTTTTACTGCAGAAACTCAAAGACCTGACAAAAACAATTTTAGAGGAGGAAAAGTTTTAGAGGTTTCAGTCCAAAGACAGCTGGCTCCATTCCTCAGGGCTCCAGGTGAGGCTGAACCTCATGACAGAAGACTGTGATAGATTCACAATAGCTAAACTGTGAAACCAACTTGAAGCCCTTCAGTAGATGAATGGATAAAGAAAATGTGGTATATATACACAATGGAATATTACTCAGTATTAAAAGAGAATAAAATCATGGCATTTGCAGGTAAATGGATGGAGTTGGAGAATATAATGCTAAGTGAAGTTAGCCAATCCCCCCAAAACCAAATGCCAAATATTTTCTCTGTTTCAAGGATGCTAATTCATAATGTGGTTGGGGGGCGGCGCATGGGAGGATTAGATGAATTTAAGTTCAAGCAAAGGGGAGGGAGGGGAAAGGAGGAGGCATGGGGGTAGGAAAGATGGTGGAATGAGATGGACATTATTACTCTAAGTACATGTATGATTGTGTAACTCTACTTTGTGTACAACCAGAGATATGAAAAATTATATGAATTATAATGCATTCTGCTATCATATATAACTAATCAAAAAATAAAAGAGCAGCAGAAAAAAAGTGTGATAGAGGGAAGTGGTTCACATGGTGATCAGAAAGGAGGGGCGGAGTGGGGGGCAAAGAAAAAAAAGAGAGACTCTACCTACCAGATACAAAACACTACCAATGACCTACCTCCTCCAGCCACACCCTGCCTGCCTTTAGTTGCCATTCAAATAATCACATCAGAAGATTAATTCACTGATTGATTTATGGGAGCCTTAACCCAATCATCTGTCCTCTAAATCTTCTTGCGTTGTCTCTCACATGAGCTTCTGGGGGATCCCTCACATCCAAACCATAACATTCCCTTATGAATTTTTTTTTTCTGTTCTTCATTTAATATCTCATGCAGTTGGACTGAGTGGGTTGGTGTGACAGCTTGATGGGAGTTGAGAGTTCAGCTTGCTGGGCTCTGAGAGGTTGGAGGTGATACCTTGGAAACATTTCCCCAACTCCCATAGGGTCCTTGCATCCCTTCTACTTTCTGGCTCACTTTTCCTCTATCCTTTAGAAGTTCAGTGCCCTGTGACTGGCCAAAGATCCACACTGAGACCTTAGTCCTACCTGCGCCTGTATACCTGACTTCAAAGTTCCTTCTTGCTATTTTCATGTTGTATTTTAATTGATGTGTGATTTATTCTGTATTCCTGGTCCCTAGAACAGTGGTACCTAGTAGTGCTTCCTTGTTAATAGTTGAATAAATAAACAAATGTTAGTTTACAGATAGAAAACAATCTGATTGAGCTACAATAAAACAAATGACCAAGTCTCCCCAAATCTTCCATGAATATTATTTCAAGTATTATAGAGAATTCATGCTTGAGTTTGATGCATATGTACCATTAATTTATCATTTTTATTTCATCAGGAAAAAGTTTTAAAGGAAATATATGGTTTAAAAGTTCAAGTTATCCCTCAATTCCTTTCTTTGATTCCTTAAGCATTTCATATGCTTACATATTACAATTCACAATTATAAGGAGATATTATATGCCCATTTTCTTAGTTAGTATAAGACCCTGGCCAAATAAATGAATGTCTTGTCCTGCCCTTTCAGCTCTCCTAAAATAGGTGATATATTTATCTTAATTCTGAATGAGATCCATTTTTAAATTTCTTTTTGAGATCAATTTTTTTGGTCTATTTTAGGATAAGTTTTGGCTGCATCTTTTAGAAAACCTAAAGTAGCTGTGGATTAAATAATCCAAGTTTTTCTCTCATCTGGGAGAAGTCCAGCTCACAGTATCAGAAACCTAGGTTCCTCTGTTGGGTCGATTTGCTGTCCTTTAGTGCACTGCCTTGGGATCCTAGATGGCTGTGTAAGCTCCAGTCATTACATACATTCTAGGCAGTAGAAAGGAGTTGTTTCCCTTTGCCCTATATTATAAACACCCTTTAAGAGAATCTCATAGAAGTGTCATACAAGACTTTTGAGCAGACCCAGCTAAAAATTGTTGAGAGCCACAGCTGAAGGGGCCCCAGCAAACTTCCAACTGCCAGCAAACTTCCAGCTGCCAGCTAATGATTGGCTCACAGCAGCCCCAGCAAACTTCTAGCTGCCAACTGATTGGCTCCTCTGCGGTGATGCTCATTGGGCTGTTTTCTTGCCCTTTCAGACCATGGAGCTGCTCATTGGGGGAACTAATGAACCTTACGCTGAATTTGTAGATAGGCTTATTCAAACAGCTACCAGAGTTTTTGGGAATACAGAACAAGCAATGCCATTAATAGAACAACTGGCTTATGAGCAAGTGAATCGTTGGTGCCGAGAAGTCATTAGACCATGGAAACATGAAGATTTAAACACATATATTAAATTATGTAGAGACATTAATGAACAAGGGCAAGTCGTGGCAGCTGCAGTACAATACGTTTTGGATGCCAGGCCAAAAACATGCTACAATTGTGAACAAACAGGACATCTTAAAAGGAATTGCCCCATAGGAGGAGGGTTTAACGAAACTAGGTATCAAAGGAGTAGAATACTGGGTATTTGCCCACGATGCTGTAGAGGGAGACATTGGGCTAATGAATGCCATTCTCAAATCACCATAGAGGGTACTCCTTTATCAAAAAACGAACTTTATTTTTAGAACACACACACCGCACCACACAGCTCTTCAGGAATCCCTCAGAGCCCCACTGCCACCACCGGCTTCCCACAAGCCTCTCAACCTCCCCCACCCCTCCTGCTTTTGAGGCTGATTGGCTGAGTCGCGTGGGTGGAGCCAAACAAAAGTCCCCCAATGAGCAGCTCCGTGGTCTGAAAGGGCGGGGAAACAACCCAATGAGCATCACCGCAGAGGAGCCAATCAGTTGGCAGCTAGAAGTTTGCTGGGGCTGCTGTGAGCCAATCATTAGCTGGCAGCTGGAAGTTTGCTGGCAGCTGGAAGTTTGCTGGCAGCTGGAAGTTTGCTGGGGCCCCTTCGGCTGTGGCTCTCAACAAAAACTAGTGATTCTTTTACAAAGAAAGAAGAGGTAGATATTGAGTTGGATATCTAGCACTTTCTGCCATAATTAGTCCACTCTTTAAATAAGGCAGGACCCCTCACCCCCCAATTTTTTCATATTTTTGTGTTTTATAATTAAGTATAGTAGTGGGATTCCTGTCATGTATTCATACATACACAATATATACACACAATATAACAATATAATTTGATCGGTATTATTCTCAACCCCCACTACTTTCCTTTACTGGTCTCCCTTCTATTTTCACAAAATTCCCACCCCAACCTTTTTATCCCCTCTTCTCTCCCTAGATTTCACATATGAGAGGAAAACATATGATCTTTAATTTTTTGAGTTTGGCTTATTTTGCTTAATATAATGTTTTTGAGTTTCATTCATTTTCTGGCAAATGACATAATTTCATTCTTCTTTATGATTAAATAAAACTCCATTGTGTATATATACCACATTTTCTGTATGCATTCACTCATTGATAGACACTTAGGTTGGTTTTATAATTTGGCTATTGAGAATTGTGCTGCTGTAAACATGTATATGTACATATTGCTATAGTATGCTTACTTAAATTTTTATTTAAATTATTTTTTAGTTGTAGATGGAGACAATACCTTTATTTTATTTATTTTTATGTGGTGCTGAGGATTAACTCAATGCCTCACACATGCAAGGCAAGTGCTCTACCACTGAGCTACACCCCCAGCCCCTTACTTAAATTCTTTAGGATAAACATTGAGGAGTGGTATAGCTAAGTTATATGAATCTCCATTCATAGTCTTTTGAAGAACCTCCATACTGATCTCCATAGTGGTCTTACTAATATACAATCTTTGCAACTATGTATGTGTTGCTTTTTGTTCACATCCTCTCCAGCACTTATTATTGTTTGTATTCTTTTTTATTTTTATTTTTGGTAACAGGGATTGAACTGAGCCACATCTCCAGCCCTTTTTTATATTTTATTTAGAGACAGGTCTTGCTGGATTGCTTAGGGCCTTGCCAAATTGCTGAGGGCTGGCTTTGAACTTGTAATACTTCTGTCTCAGCTTCCTGAGCTGCTGGGATTACAGGTGTACAGCACTGTGCCCATTCCATTGCATGTCTTGATGGCTGCCATTTTAACTGGAGTGAAATGAAATCTCAGTGTAATTTTGATTCGCATTTCCCTAATTGCTAAAGATGTTGAATAATTTTTTTTCATGTATTTGGTTTCCATTTGTATTTCTTTTTTGAAAAGTGTCTGATTAGCTCATTTGCCCATTTATTGGGTTATTTTATTTCTTGGATGGTAAGTTTTTTGAGTTCTTTATGTATTTTGAATGTTAATCTTTTATCAGAAGAGTAGTCAGCAAAAATTTTCTTCTATTCTGTAGGTTCTCCCTCCACATTCTTAATTGTTTCCTTTGCCTTACAGAAGCTTTTAAATTTGATCAATTTCTTTTATTCTTGGTATTTTCTGAACTTTAGGGGTCCTATTGAGGAAGTTATTGCATGTGCCTATATGTTAAGTGTTGACCCTATGTTTTCTTCTAGTTGTTGCAAAATTTCTGGTCTAATTCCTGGGTCTTTGACATTGTGAAAGGTGAGATAAAGGGACGTAACATAGTCTTATTCTTCTACATATGGATGACAAATGGTTTTTCCAGAACCATTTGTTAAACAGACTGTCTTTTCTTCAACATATGCTTTTGGTGTCTTTGTCAAGGATCAGATGACTGTATCTGTGTGGGTTTTTCTGTGTCTTCTAATCTGAAACATTGGTTTATGTGTCTGTATTTATGATAGTGCCATGCAGTTTTTGTTACTATAGCTCTGCAGTATAATTTGAAATTGGTATTTTGATGCTTCCAGCTCCATGCCCCCACTCCTCCCCCAGCCTCTTTGAGTTGTTTTGGCTGTACTCGGTCTTTTATTCTTCCAAATTAATTTTAGGACTGATTTTTCTGGTACTGTGAAGAATGTAATTGGCATTTTTTTTCCAGGGGCACTTAGCCACTGAGCCACATCTCCAATCCTTTTTATATTTTATTTTGAGACAGGGCCTTTCTAAGTTGCTTAGGACCTCACTAAGTTGCTGAAGCTGGCTTCAAACTTGTGATCCTCCTGCCTCAGCCTCCCAATCCATTGAGATTACAGGCATGTGCCATCATGCCAAGCTCATAATTGGCATTAAAAAATTTTTTTTTGTAGTTGTAGATGGACACAATACTTTTATCTATCTATCCACTTATTTATTTATTTATGGTGATGAGGATTGAACCAAATAGTGCCTCACACATGTGAGACAAGCACTCTACTGCTGAGCCACTAAATCAGCCGCTCATAAATGGCATTTTGATTGGCATTGCATTGAATCTGTGTATTGCTTTTGGTAATATGACCATTTTAACAATGTTAATTCTGCCTGTTCACAAACATGGAAAGCATTTCTATCTTCCATGTGTTTCTATCTTCCATGTGCTCTTCAATTTCTTTCTTCAGTGTTTTCTAGTTTTCATTGTTGATATCTTCCACTTCTTTGGTTAGATTCATTCCTAGGTGATTTTCTTGGGGACCTATTGTGAATGAGACTGCTTTCTCAATTTCTTTCTCAGAAGAATCATTATTGATGTCTAGGAAAGCTATTGATTTTGTATATAGCTACAGTATGAAGTAGCAGTATGAAGTGACCTTCATGCTGATTAATTTACTGTCTTTTCTGATTAATTTTAGGCTTGAAATATGCTTTGCTGGATATGAAAGTAGTTATTCCTTCTTGTTTTGGGGTTACATCTTCATGGTAAATCAGTTTACACCTTTTACCTTTATCCTATTGTCCTTTCATCTTGTAAACAGTATGTAGTTGGGTCTTATTTTTAAATACATTCTGCCAGCCTATGTCTTTTAATTGGAGAGTTGAGACCAATAACATGTTCAGTGTTATTATAGAGAGATGCTTGTTAAAAATTTCTTGCCATTTTGATTTATTTCTAGTGTGTAATTTAATCCTATTTCTCATTTATATAGCAACTCTTCAAATGATATTTATTCAATGGTGAGCTCTAGAGCTTATTTTTGATTTCTTCTCTGTGTAGTATTTCTTTAAGTATTTTCTGTGGTGCTAGTTTAGCCAGTCATGAATTCTTTTAGCTTCTGCTTATCTTGGAAGGTTTTTGTTTCTTCTTTAATTCTGTAGGATAGCTTTGCTGAATATAGACATCTTGGCTGATAGTTATTATCTTTCAGGGTTTGGAATACATCTTTCTAAGACTGCCTGGATTTCAGAGTTTATGCTGAAAAGTCATAAGTAATTATGATTGGCTTGCCTTTAGATATGACCTGACATTTTTCTCTTGAGGCTTTTAAAATTCTATTCTTGTGTTATGTATATTAGGCATTTCAATTGGGTCATGAAGTATCTCTTATGGGATTTTTGTCTATTTGGGATTCTGAATGCTTCCCTTATCTGTATATCCATCTCATTCCCAAGGTTTGAAAAATTTTCTGTTATTTCTCTGAAGAGAATGTGCCATTATCCTGCATCTCACAACCTTCTTTAAATTCAATGATTCTTAAATTTGGTCTCTTAATGTTGTTCCAGAGTTCTTGTAATAATTTTGACTTTAGTTACTTATTAAGTACTGTTTGAACACTGAAAGCCAGCCACTTTGTATTTCACTTTTGAGATTATATGTGTGTCTGATCTATTAGACTTTATTAATTTATATATTTTGTACTGGAGATTGAATTCAGGGATATTCAACCACTGAGTTACATCCCCAGCCCTTTCACTTAAAAATTTTTTTGTTTTTTAAAATTTTTGAGTTGCTGAGGTGGGCCTCAAACTTACAATTGTCCCGTAAGCCTCCTGAATCACTGGGATTATAGTTGGCTACCATTACACCTGGCTTAGACTTTTAGTTGGATATTTTATTTGATTTATTGTATTTCATTCCCATGACTTCTGTTTGGTTCTTTTTCAGTATCTCTATGTCTTTATTAAATTTCGCATGTATATCCTGTACTGCTTTCCTCAGTTTATTCAGTTGTTTTCCTGGAATTCACTGATCATTTAAAAATTATTCCTTTGAATTTTTTTACCTGAGATTTCATCCACTTCAATATCTTTTGAGTGCGCTACTGGTGAATTATGAAATTTAGGGAGTGTAATGTTATTTATTTATTTAGTATTTCTTGTATTCCTGTGTTGGGTTTTATGCATCAATTTGGATGGATTTCTCCTATACTTGAATGTTAGGGCCTTTTTAGGGTGCAGCCTTCTTTTGGCAAAGTGTTCTGGGATATTAGATTGTTGAGAATTTTTCAATATATTTTCCGTTGGTTTTGTAGTATAGTTTCTCTGCTGGTTCTTTGGTGGTGATGACTAGTGTATCCTTTTGAGTGTGTACTGTGTCAGAGGTTGATGATTCCACTTTTTCTGTAGGTATCACAGGAGTGGAGTCCTTCTTTTAGATCTGGAAATTGTGTACAGAAGGGTGTACACCCTCTTTAGTTGCTTTCTTATACTTAATATAACTGTACATTTCAAATAGAGGAGTGATCTGGACTGAGATTTCTTGTAGTATGGTGTCCACAGTCTTTGTATTAATACCTAGTTTTTGCAGTAGAAGCGAATGTCCATGAGTGGGGCCTGAGGGCCCTCATAGACTTTCATACTTGGGGCATTTCTACATGTTTGGGGTTTTTATCTTCCCTATTCTTTGTATTAAGTTATCATGAAAGTTTAAGCATGGTTAGTTTGTCTGTGGAGCAAGGTGCTCGGTCTGTTGACTGGGTTTTGAGTGCAACTTAGCAGAAGCATCTCTATCGTGTGAACTCATAGTATCCCAGTAGTTCCTAGCACCTTTTGGAAAGGGGATGCAAACAACACATAATAGCAGAGAACAATATGCAGCATTAAAATAAATACCCAGTGCCTACAATGACATTGCAACACTAATTACCATAAAACATGGATGGTGGGGCCTAAAATTGATAATAGCAACAATAATAAATAGTTGTGAATTAGATTTGGTATTTAAAGTAAAGTACAATGCTATCTATTGTGCTGATAACAGCAGTAACATGAATGGTGGGTGCAGGAATTTTATAAGCCAAAGAGTTCTAAAAGATGGTGGAAATACAGTTAAGAAAAAAAGAAAATGTGGTAGGAAGGTAAAAGAAAGTTTATTTCAAAGTGTGAACAGAAAAAGCAGAAGAGATGTAGCCCACAGTGGCTATAAAGAAGGAGGAGAAAAAAGTGAACTGAAGAAACAAAAGAAAACAAGTGAATTTGGCTAGAAGGAGAAGAAGAGAAATAAATAAAAAGCCCAAAATAAAAACCCTAATCTTCAAAAGACAAAAATAGCAAACATAAAAAGACAAAAATTAGAAGAAACAATATGTATACAAATATGTATACATATGTATACCCATGAACCAATCAGCATAGCAAGAACAAAGAAAGAAAGAAAGAAAGAAAGAAAGAAAGAAAGAAAGAAGGAAAGAAAAAAAAAAAGAAAAAACATTCTTAAACTGAAAGAATTTTCTGAGGTAGTTAAGACTATTGGCAAGAATGAATGTTCAGTGCTTATGCCAGACTGCCCTTCTTTCCATTTCTTCTTGGGCTGGGGTGTTAAATCCTTCCTCCTTTGTGTCACTCATTGAGCTGGCACTGAAGTGAACTGGAGCTGAAGCTGGTTGAAATAGTGCTCAGCTTCCCTTCTCACTAGTATAAGGTAGGATAGAATGGGAAATACTATGGATTGGAATTTTGTCTGGACAGAACATATGGATACACTCCCAGGGCTGGGCTGCTGTAGAGTTCTAAATGAAGCATTCTGGTGGCTGGGGTTTAACTTTAATAGGGCCTTTGGGACTTTGTTGGGTGGTATCTGCTCTGGAGAGATTAGATCAACATATTTCTAGAGCTGGGCAGATGCTCATTTGTGCTGGGCATCTGGATCTCAGGGGCCTCCTGAGATTTCTGTTCATAGGGCAGGTGAGTCAACCCTCCACAGGTCTTACAACTCCATCACCCACAAATGTGGCCTTCTCAGGCTCCATCCCTGAGTATAATGCCCATCTGTTCAGTGTTCTGACTCTTTTGAGCTGATCATGTAAACTGCCACGCTCAAAGGAAAATGAGTTGCACTCCTCTGTATCTGTAACCTTAATTCCCCTAGGTAAAATCTTCTTTGTTCCTGTTTCACTCACATTCTGCTACACATACTCTAGGCTAAACAGTAGATGCTTGCTGGGACAGTGAGGCAATATCTTCTGTGATCTCCCAGGCCCCTGTAGCAGCAAGCTGCATTGTGATCTCCTCAAGATGGCTCCTACCTCAACTCTCCACTCTTTTTTTTAAAATTTTTTTATTTTTTAAAGAGAGAGTGAGAGAGGAGAGAGGAGAGAGGAGAGAGGAGAGAGAGAGAGAGAGAGAGAGAATTTTTAATATTTATTTTTTAGTTCTCGGAGGACACAACATCTTTGTTGGTATGTGGTGCTGAGGATCAAACCCGGGCCGCACGCAGGCCAGGCGAGCGCGCTACTGCTTGAGCCACACCCCCAGCCCAACTCTCCACTCTTTACTTGAGAAATACAGAGCACTTTTCAAGTACCAGCCTGCTGTGCAGTCCCTGGTTCAGCTTAATTCAGATGGCTTTTCTGTCTACAGATTTTTCTATGCCAAATTTAGCCATTGTGTTTCTCTCTCTGTGTTATCCCTTCCCTCTATGGTGAACCAGTGCTGCTGCAGCCACTGCCACCACCAGAGGCTCCAATGTACTCTTTCTTGTACTTTGTTCAATACACCTGAATATCTAGCCCTCTGAGCCTCTGTCTGATATTGAATTTCAACGAATTCCCTTTTACCCATCTCACTATAAGGATTTTTATATCTTCCGCTGCTTAAATCTAGAGCCGTGGAGTAACTGGAAATGCAACCTCTTTGCTGTCTCAAATCCACCAGCAAAGTATTATAGTTTTGATCTAGACTGACCCCCAAAGCCCCATGTGTTAAAGGCTTCCACCCCAGGGTGGCACTATTTGGGAGGTATTAGAAACCTTAAAAAATGAGCTAGTGGGAGGTCTTAGGTCATTGGGGGCAGGCCCTGGAGGGGGATTGTGGGATCCGGGTATCTTCCTTTTTCTCATACATTTGGACCTTGAGATGAACAGGTATGCTGTGCCAAGTGCTCTGATATGTTGTTGCCTGGCCATATATGCCTAGAAGCAATGAAGCCTACCGGTAATGGACTGGAATCTCTAAGACTGTGAATCAAAAGGAGCCTTTTCTCTTTATAAGTCAGTTATCTCATGTATTTGTTATAGTGAAAGGAAACTGATTAACACAGAGACACTCCCCACCACCCTTACAACTATTCAACTATGTCTCTCTGCAAAAGCAGCATGGACTACACATAAAGCATGACTGTGCTTCAGTGAGACTTTATTACACAAATTGAATCATGTATACTTCTCACATGTCATGAAATGTTGTTCCTTTCAATTTTTTCAACTATTTTAAAATATAAAATTTAATCTTGACTGAAAAACTATAGAAACACAGGTGGCAAGCTGCATTTAGTCCAAGGGCCACAATTTGCTGACACCTAATTTAGATGATATTTGTAGAAATAAGTCCTAAGCAATATTTTGCTCTTCTGGATAGAAGTTTGTTATATAAGATTTTGTTTAGAGGTTATATAGTCATATGCTTAAAAATATCTCAAAGTGAGATTAAGAAAGTGTCTTTTTGTAGAAATGAATTTTAATGTGATGATACTGTAAAATATAACACTTAAGTCATTTAAACCATGTTTAATGTACAATTTGATAATATTGAAACATTTATAATGTGATGCAACTATTACCACTATCCATTTCCAGAACCTTTTCATCATTTCAGACAGAAATTGTATACCTGTTAAATAATAACTCTCAATGATGCCCTATCATCTTGTAGTAAGTTTTGCAATCAGGAAGTATGAGTCCTCCAACTTTGTTCTTCATTTTCAAAATTGTTTTGGCTATTTGGGTTCTCTTGAGATTCTGTATGAGTTTCAGGATAGGTTTTCTATTTCTGCAAGAAATTCTAGGGATTTCAATGGGGCTCATATTGAATCTGTAGATTGCTTTGGTTAGTGTTGTCATTTTAACAGCTTTTAGTCTTCCAATGCATGAACATGGAATGTTTTTCCACTTATCTGTGTTGTCTTTAACTTCATTCAGCAATGTTTTATAGTTTTTAGTGCACAAGTCTTTCCACAATGATTAAGTTTATTCTCAATATTTTATTTTTAGTTTGATGCTATTAGAAAGTGAATTGTTAATTTCTTTTTCAGATTGTGCCTTGTTACTATATAGAAATTCAACTGATTTGTGTGTTGGTTTTATATCCTGCAACTTCATCTATAAATTCTGACAGATTAAAAAAAAACTTTGTTTAGTATCTCAATTAGAGATCATATTTGTGATCAGATTTAATTTAATTTTTTTTTAACAATTGGATGTTTTTTCTTTCTTTTTACTGCCTAAGATCTCTGGTTAGAACTTTCAATACTATGTTGGCTAGAAGTGATAAAAGTGGGCTTCCTGGTCTTGTTTCTGATCTTAGGGGAAAAGTTTTATGTCTTTTGACATTGAATATGATGTGTGTTGTAAATTTTTCATATAGGTCTTTATCATGTTTAGATATTTGCTTCTATTCCTAGTTTACTGTATTTTTTTAATCAAGGAAGAATGTTGAACTTTGCCAAATGCTTTCTCTATTAAAATGCATATCAAAGTATACTAGAATGATTTGGGGAATTTATTTTATAATACTTCACCAAAGGAAAAAGATTGATGACACAAGTTTGGCAAAATATGGAAATCTGTGAGGAATGGATGATACTTATTTGGGGATTTATGAAGTTATTTCTACTTTTTGAGTATGTTTGGAAATTTGCATAACAAAAATTTTGGTAAGAAAGAACTCTTATTAAAGGTCTCTTTATTTTCTTGTTTGTATGCCCTTATTAAAATATCTTTCTGATTCTAAAGTCATTGATTAGTTTAACTTACTTTCTTACTTTAGGGAATATTGTGCCCTTTTGAAGTTTCTATTTATATTATGCTTTTCCCAAGGTAGAAGAAAATGTTCATGTTTGTTGTATCTTAAAGTTTCACTCCTGCCTAAAATGTTCTTCTTGTTTCCAGAAGTGGATTAAATGGGTTCTTGTGTACTCAGGGGTGCTTAGTGTGAATATGCAGTGATTTCTAAACCTAAATTGGGTAACTTTCAAAAAATTGTAGATCTCATGTGTGGATTCATCAGGTCCCCAGAGGTGACTGGTGTACAGCCAGTTTTGGAAATCTTAAATATGAGTAAGTCTTAAGAAAGGAAATGGGAGCAATATCTCTTTGTACTCTCTTCTACTGGTCAGGATAACATTCTGCTTTAGTGGAAGGAAAGCAGGACTTGGAATCAAAAGTTCTAGTTCAACCAGTAGGTGTAGATGGCCTTGGCTGAACAGGTAACTGAAACTCTCTGGGCCATTTCACCTTTGTAAAATAAGGATGCTGACTTAAAGAAGAATGAAATTATGGCATTTGCAGGTGAATGAACAGAACTTAATAATATCATGTAAGTGAAATAAGCCCAATCCCCAAAATATCAAAAACCAAATGTTTTCTCTCAAAAGCGGATGCTGATCTATAGTATGGCAGTGGAATAGGGAAGAATGAAGGAACTTTGGTTTGTGCAGAGGGGAGTGAGAAGAGGGGTGGGGCTGTGGGGATGGGAAAGATGGTAGAATGAGACAGACATTATTACCCTGTATACAGGTATGATTACACTAGTGGAGTGACTCTGAACCATGTACAGCCAGAAGAATGAGAAGTTGTGCTCCATTTGTGTATAATGTATCAAAAATGTGTTCTACTATAAAATAAATTCATTAGAAAGAAAGAAAAAAAAGATGCCTAGCCAGATATGGTGGTACAAGCCTGTAATCCCAATGGCTGAGAAGACTGAGGCAGGAGGATCATGAGTTCTAAGTTGCTAGCAACTTAGTGAGATCCTGTGTCTAAATAAAATACAAAAAATGGCTGGGGGGCCAGGTGCAATGGTGCATGCCTGTAATCCCAGTGGCTTGGGAGGCTGAGGCAAGAAGATCATGAGTTCAAAGCCAACCTCAGTAAAAGTGAGGTGCTAAGCAACTCAGTGAGACTCTGTCTCTAAATAAAATAGAAAATAGGGTTGGGGATGTGGTTTAGTGATCAAGTGTCCCTGAGCTCAATCCTTGGTATTAAAAAAAAAAAAAAGGCTAGGGATGTGCCTCAGTGGTTAAGTGCTCCTGGGTTCAGTCCCTGGACACTGAACTAAGGCCACCATTTAGTTCCCTGGCTGAATTAGTTATTCCACAAATGAGAGTTTGGCTGATGAGAGCTTCAGCAAGAGACTGATGTTGATCACTAGAAATAAGATTAATGTGGAATAATCCTGCATTTGGATGAAGATATTTATGTCTCTGTATTAGGTTGATGAGTTTTTTTTTTTTTAAGAAAAAATGGCCAAGGGAAATAAGGACAAATTCCTCCAAATAAAATTTTTTTTAAGAGAGGGAAAGGAGAAGCTTGCTTTAATAATTAATTTATTTTTGTGTTTATTTATTTAAATCAGCATAAATAGAAGGAATGTGGCATTCTATAGTTTCTTTCTACATTTCAAAAAGGAAAACTCGATCTCTTGGATGGTTTAGTGGAGCCACAACCTTGACATCTTTAATAAAATTAAGCACTGTACAATGAGCTTTTCTTTTGAGGCCTTCAGGAATGTTCAAACATGCCTTGTTAGCTACTAACAAGCCAAACTGGGAGGCTGAGGAGATGCTGGCAGCCTGACAGATCCTGGGGCCCTCAGGCACTGAGATTAGCCCCAGATCACATCCTGGGGTTAGTGTGGAACTATTAACAGGTTCCAGTCTTTAAAAAATCCAGGATTCAGAGGGGAAGAGATCTGAGAGACTTTCAGAGTAGCTCCTCCTGTTATAAATGACAGAATGGAGGGCCCCCTAAAGGAGGACTGTTTATCCCAAGCAGAGCAGTCTCCTGGGAGCCTGGTGGTTTCCACTTCCCTAGGCCTGTGTCAGGACTGCAGTACCTCAAAACACATAACACACTTCCCTGCCGGAAGCCACATCCTTCAGTGGTGACACCCAGAGGCAGCCCCCTTGGTCTTTTGCTTGTTTTGGAGAGATGCAGCGTGACTGCTTTTATTGTTACAGCAGTGGGTGGTCTGCCAGGGAGCACGTAGTATAAATAACAACTAATAAATAATTTTACAGTAAAAGTCCTAAATCTTTCCAGAGAGTGCACTGGTGCATGGCTGTCAAATGCCAGACGGATCCTAAGAAAACAGTAACTTTAACTCATCCATCTTTTACATACATGTCACATTGTTGTCATAAAAATTTTCTAGGGTTTTAATGGCTCAAGGGAAAAAATGTACATGTAAAAACACACGTACACAAATACACCCACATATGCATAGTTACCCTAGCTGGTAACGTTTTTTTTTTTTTTTTCCCCATGTCTTTGTGTACCCCAGGCAAATATTCTGCCACTGAGGTACACACCCAGCCCAACTTTTGTTTTTAAACTTGACATTTGTATATCTTTCTGATTGTCTCGCCTACTTTGGCCATTGTAATCTGTTTTATTTTGCTACAATGATTTTGAGCAGACTTGATATTTTTGAAATAAAATTTCTCAATTTTTTTGCATTCTGGACCATTCTTTTGCATTTGTGTTCATGTCAGAAATGATAAAAAGATGAATTGATTTTATTCATTTTGTAGATTTGAATTTTTTTTTTTAAACTTTTGAGAGCTTTTCAGCCATCTAAGACTTTGAGTTTTCCTGCCAAGGTGGGAATAAGATTCTGGTCTTATCCCCTCCGTGGAATTTCCAAAGCTGGTTTCTTTACCTATAAACTGGGGATGAAAATGCCTGTTGCATGGGGTTATTGTAAGGATCAAATATGATTGCTTACCTGAGAACTCCTAACACTTGTTTCCATGTGAAGTTTTTAGTGGGTGATTGCCTTCTTTATTTATATTTGATACTGCCTTCTGTTGAAATTCTGTCTACAGTAACGTCTGTTCTTTGTTGAAGCCATTGTGAGTTGGAATGGCAATCGCACTGCTCTGTATTTTCATAGTGTGCTCCACCTTGTACCTGTCCCACATAGTCTTTGACGCGATGTCTTTCACTATGGTGATTACAGGGAACACGTCTATGCACCCACCTGCTTTCCAAGCAGCCGAGGTGTGAGACAAAAAGCTGTCTGAGGCTGCAGGTTGAGCTGATTGTACCCTGCAGTTCCTAACAGGGAATTGGTGCAGTGCTGCTCACATGACAAGCCCTCAACAAACTACCGGGGTAGTTTAATTTAAAATTTAATTACAAATTAAATTTAATTTAAAATTTAATTAAAAAATTTTTACCTGGTAGGGTGGCACATGCCTGTAATCCCAGTGGCTTCAGGAGGCTGAGCTAGGAGGATCACAAGTTCAAAGCCAGCTTCAGCAACTTAGCGAGACACTCAGCAACTTAGTGAGTCCCTGTCTCAAAATCAAATGTAAATAGGGCTAGAGGTGTGGTTCAGTTGATGTAGGATAGATGAGGCTGGACACTAGAGGAATTTTCAGGAAGCAAGTTTATTTAAGCTGCAGGAGTCCAGAGGAGCTAATGCCTAAAAATCTCTGGACCCTGAATCTGAAAATTCTTTTAGATTTATACTCAGTGGGTTGGTTACATGACAGTGGGTGGGAACATAAGAGTTACTCTTTGTCTCATATTCTTAGGCTATACAGAGGTTTTACAAGTTTTCATGGAGAAAATAGAGGTAATATCTTTTTGCACAACAAGCTTGATTGCAGACTCTAATGCTATCACACCTTTTGCACAAATGCAAACCTGGCATTTACAAGAAAGAGGAAGCTTCAAACTACAGTGCACTCTGAAGAAATCCTGACATTCTGTTGAAATTCTTCGTAAAAATCTTTGATGAGAAGCTTAATTATGGCAAGGGTCTTTTTGGTGTGGGTGCCTGGTCTGCTTCACTGTGGTTAAACCCCTGGGTTAAATCCCTAGTCCCCTCCCCTTCAAAAAAAAATAATTTTTTTTTGGTCATTAGAATGGTCTGTACTCAGCAGGTGGTCCCCCTCATCCCTGTGACTTTCAGGTTGCCCCTTCTTTCTCCAGAGCTTTTCCCTTGGAGGCCCTCTTCTCTTTGCCTGAGCAGGATGATCTTCCTGAGGACCAAGTTTAGAGTAGTGGTTAGTTGAAGGTGGCCTGATTACTTACTACTTATGTGCTGTGGGTTGAATTGTGTATCTCTCCTTCCCCCACAAAAGATGTTGAAATTCTAATCCTCAATACCTCCAAATGTGTCCTTTTTTTGGAAAAGGGTCTTTATAGATGTAATGGAGGTCATGAAGGTGAACCCCAATCCAGTATGACTGGTATTCCTATTAAAAAGGGGGGATTTAGACTCAGAGACGTGCGGAGGTGAGGAGGTGGTATGAAGAGAGAGAATACTACCAACAAGCCAATATCTGAGGCCACTAGAAGCCAATAGAGAGGGCTGTGACAGAGTCTCAGCCCTTAGAAGGAATGGACACCTTGATTTTGGACTTCTAGACCCTAGTACTGAGACAATAAATTTTTGTAATTTAAGCCACTCAGTTTGTGGTACTTTTTTATGGCAGCCCCAGGAAATAATACTCATGGGAAGCAGGCATATTTTTGTATTTTTTTCACCTTTTTTAAAAAAAGTAGAATGGGGGCTGGGGTTGTGGCTCAATGGTAGAGCACTTGCCTAGCACGTGTGAGGCACTGGGTTTGATTCTCAGCACCACGTATAACAAAGGTCTATCAACAACTAAAAATATGTTTAAAAAATTGGGATAATATGAGGAATCATACATTTCTATATCATGAGCTCTTCTGAGGACATAATTTTACTTGGAATTTTGGGGATACCTTCATACAAGGTACCCTTATGGTGTTACTGTCCCAAGAACCCTCTGCCTGCCTTGGCCCTGGACTGCCGTCCAATATGGCAGTTTCTTGCAGAATTTCTCTAGAAGCCTCTTCAGTCAAGTGTTGGTGACCACAAGCCACCAAGTGCTACAAGCCTTAGTGTAAAGCAAATAGAAATCTAGTTCCAGTTAAGAGTTTCATTGGGGTCAAAGCACTCAGCAACAAAACTACAAAACTATTCTATCCTATAGGTCAGTATGAGCTAACAGGCCGTACACAGTCTGTCTCAGGACTATTTTAACTGGGAGCCTTTGTTATGTATGATGTCCTTTGAGAACTTACTATTTTCTTACTTTAGATGCCTGTCATTGTTGGGTGTTTAGAAGAAAAAAATGAAGTGGCTGAATCCCGTGTGGCATGGGTCGGGAGGCAGTATCTGGAACCAGGTGTGGAGCCTGGGGATATGGTTCAGTGGTAGAGCCCTTGCCTAGCATGCACAAGGCCCCAGGTTCAATCCCCAGCCCTGTTTGGGGATAGGGATGAAACCAGGTGTGGGCTCCAGGATGACCCTGTATAACATGGGGCCAGCTAAGGCTTCAGAGCATCTGCTTGCTCCTTTGCAAAATAAAAGTGGTGATACCCATGCATGTTTATAAACCTTATATTTTAAGGTTCATCTATGATTATATAGGAAAATAAATTCCTTTTCCATGTGGCACCTAATTAAAAAGTTGTCTTTCCTCCCATCTCAAGAGCAATGGCATCAGTGCTGGCCATTGGTCGTGGAGGTTACTTTTGAAGGTAAAGAGCTTATTGTACCCCTAAAATTGTATTCTACATAAAGCTGCTCATCAACTATGTGTCAAGAATCTTGGAGTGACACTGTTCAGATTAAAATTTATTTCAGCATGGTCTGAACTGTATTTACTATTCTACTTCTTGGTTCTTTGTGATTATATAGCTTTTGAGTTTTTATTTTAAAAAAAAGCCTAAAAGTACTAAACATTTAAAGAATGAAGTATCATGAGGCAGACATATGTATATGTATATAATGGCTAAAAATGTAAATTTAACTATAAATTCATATTATTAAAAATAAAAGGTACAAATGTCATGTTCTTTATGAACTGGACATCTCTATAAATTAAATGTATATTTTTGAAGTTCTCTATGATAAATCTGCATTAATAACTATGGATATTTGAGCTTTTAGGGTTCAGATAACATCAATAACCTAAAAATCTCAAAGCTTTTTATAAACATCAATGCAGACTGTATTAATATCCATATAAAACACTACTTCAGCTTGAGCTTAATTGAATTAGTCATTTGGTATCAGATGAGGAGTCTGTTCTCCAGTTTTGCTTAAAAAGCAATGGTGCAGGGAAATAAAGAGGCATAGAATGTTATGTTTTGGCATCATTTTATTTATTTTATTTCTAGTCTAAAGCCATTCTTAGATGATTCCATTAAAAGGAGGTGGGATATTTTCCATGAAAGAAATGAGATAGGAGAGATCCTTATGCCTCATTATAACCAACATAACTCATTATATGGCTGCTCTTCTGTGCCCTTAAAGTTAAACGATTTTATTCATATTATTAAAAATAAAAGGTACAAATGTCATGGGGGAGAGTTTAAAACAGGAAATTTCTGAAAATTTTTACATGTTTCTCTAATCATTATTGTTACAAACTACATCCAGGTATACCATGGTTTGGAGTGCTATATATTCTGGAAGCCAGTGTAAAGTGAATCATAATGAAGCAGATCATGTTTTCCTATAGAAGTCTTTTCTTTCCTGCAAAGTGTTTAGCATCATGTAAACCCCATAAATGTAGCCACTAATATTATAAAAGTAATGATATAGCAATACACATAACTATAATAATTTAATATAATATCATACTCCTAGTTACATACAATAGTATATACCTTGATCATCCAAAATGCCAAGCACTTTATAAAATATACATTCAGCATATAAAACATATAGCTTTGCCATGATTTAATGTACGTGAAATAACTTAAACTGTTGAGTGCTACATAGATGTAAGCTGTAAGCTTATTAATTAGCCTTGTGCATGTAACTTAATATAATACATATATATTAAGACATTCCTAAATATCTAACTAGGAATATTTTTGCTCTCAGAATTTGGAAGGACTTGGGTATAGGTACTAGTGGCTTAGGATATGTAGGGAAGTTTTGATGCTTTTTGGGGGGTTAATATTTCTTTATGCTTTGTTTCAAAGTGTTTGCACATGTGTTTCATAATGTAATTCTCATAATAACCTTTCAAGATAATCATCTCCATCTTGAAGAGGAAGACTCCATGCTCAGGAAGGTACCTGCTCTTCATCACCTGTGCTCCTTACCACTGCTTGACTGCTTTCCATCATTGGTACCTTCAGGGTTGCTTTTCTATAGGAAGTAGCAAAACCTAAAGCAAAAATCTGATCTTTCTGATGCCTCCTTGTGTGCTGTTGCAAATATATAAAGACCTGACAGTCTCCCCTAGTAAAAAGATGCCGATAAAGTTATTCCAGGGATCTGAGAACTGTGTTCAAAGTTGGGATCACTCTTGAAGGGAACTGTCACAGAGCCAGAAGACTTCAGGCAGGAGGATTCAGACATACAGAAACTCTTGGGCCTTTGCCCTTTCTTGCTCCCCTCCTACAAATGGCATTTGAACACAGTGGTGGTGGCAAGGATCACAGTGGGCTGGGCAAATGGGCAGCCAGAGACACATGGAGAAGGAAAATGGGGTCACATTTCCTTGCCTAAGTGTATTATTAGTCAAGGAATACTGATCTATGCTGCAATAGCAAATAAACCCGGAAATCTTGTTTGTTCTAACAAAGGTTTATTTTATCATATAAAATCAGAGTCTTTCAGTACAGTGACTAAAAGGTCAGGGCTGCTGCTATCCTGAAAATCTGGGGTGTTGGCATTCATTTTTTTTCCAGGTATGAGAAAGGGAGAAAATATGTGGCTGGTTCTGAGTGAGGCACATGGTCTGCTGGTTCTTCTCACTGAGGTGATCAACTTCAACAGCAATAAAATTATGACACGCTTTTCAGTGGCGTCCTGGCTAATCACTTGAGCTGATCATGCCTGACAATCACCTTAGTGGCTTTTTGTTTGCTTAATAAACATGTGTCGTGTGTTTGTATGCAAGGAATTGAGTTGAAAAAGTAATTTAAAGCAGTAATTGATCCTAAAGAATTACTTGGACTGTTTCACTCAGTAATCATAATCTCTCCATCAGGGTCACTGCTATTGCATATGAATCTTTTGTGCAGGTTAGAAACAGGCCTCTTTCAATACATTTTACTTGTATCTTTCAGGAAATTATTAATTTTGATTTTATTAGAATAATACCTTTCAATGTTATTTCCTGAAAAACTGTCACAATAAATACACAAATTCACAATGTCTTTGAAGTGAATATTATCCTCTTAGATGTGTCACTCTTGTTTAGTACACAACCTAAGCAACTTGTATGTGGCAGCCTTTTCCCTCGTTGCTTCCTACTATTGAGTCTTTCTGAAATTCTATAAATATTCTCAGCTAAAAATCTTTCCCCTCTTTGTAAACATGGTTGGGATATTCCTTTTTGGAGAATATGATTTTTGTTCTGTTAAGTCATAGGAAAAAGAATCTTTTTTTTTTTAGTTGTTGATAGACCTTTATTTGTTTATTTATATGCAGTGCTAAGAGCCGAACTTAGTGCCTCACACATGCCAGACAAGTGTGCTACTGCTGAGCCCCAGCCCCAAGAGAATCATTAAAATTTCTTTTTTTTTTAGTTGTAGTTGGACACAATATCTTTATTTTATTTAATTTTATGTGGTGCTGAAGATCGAACCCAGGGCACCGAACATGCTAGGCGTATGCTGTACTGCTGAGCCACAACCCAGCCCCAAGAGAATAATTTTTTATAGTCAAGTTTCTATAGTTTTATGCTAAGTGAAGTTAGCCAATCCCCAAAAAACAAATACCGAATTTCTTCTCTGATATAAGTGGGGTGACTCAATATGGGGTAGGAAGGAAACGCATGAGAAGAAGATTACGTCTAGATAGGGAAGAGAGGTGGGAGGGAAAGAAAGGGAGAAGGGGAATTGCATGGTAGATGGAAGGAGACCCTCATCATTATACAGAATACATGTATGACAATATGAGGAAAAAAAAATGAGTCACATTAGAATGGGTAGAGAGAAGTGATGGGAGGGGAGGGGAGGGGAAAGGGGGAAAGGAAGGACAGCAGAATAAAATAGACATTATTATTGCTGTGGGTATATACGTGACTGCAAGCCCAATGTGATTCTGCAAGCTGTACACTCAGAAAAATGAGAAATTATATCCCATCTGATTCAAATATATGATATGTCAAGGTCATTGTACTGTCATGTGTAACTAATTAAAACAAATTAAAAATTAAAAAAAATTTCTATAGTTTTTTCATAGTCAAGTTCTATAGTTTTTTAATTTAGTTTTTATTTGGAGGATCTATCCAGTGGTGACAGAGGCGTGTTAAATTTACCCAGTATTATTGTGTTATGTTCTATTTGCCATTTTCTGAGGCAGTGATGATCCCTCATTCATCTTCAGGTAGTTTGTTTTAAAATTACAGGACAATAGTTTATTAGTAGAGTGTTCTTGGTACTGGAGAAAAAAATCTGTCTATCTCTGTATCTTTCTATTGGTTTCTAGTTGGTGACCATTTGTGCCATTTTAAAAATATGGAATTACACTGTTACAATAGTTCCTTTTAAAGATTTTTTTTCATAGCTTTATTGAGGTAAAATTGAAGTACAGTAAAATGCACATATTTGAAGTATGCAATTTGATCAGTTTTGCCATGTTTTGACATGTGTATAACCAATGCAATCAGTATAAAAAGCATTTCCATTACTTTTTTTAAAAAATGAAATCATTCAGACTATTTGCTGCATTATTTATAGCATTAGAAATAAATCACCTTAAGACATGTAGAACCCCACCCCACATGTCAACTATTTCAAAATGAAATTTATAGGGAAGAAAGCACAAGAAAAATAAGTAAAAAGTGTTGAATTAAGTGATAATACAAGCTTAAAATATCAGAATCTCTAGGATGAAACAGTACTCAGATGAACATTTATAACTTAAAGTATTTGTATCAGAAGATTAACAAGTTATTTTCAAATTAGTTAGTAGTAGGAAGGAAATAATAAGACCATTTGTGCCATTTTGGGAATATGGAATTACACTGTTATAATAGTTCCTTTTAAAGAATTTTTTTCATAGCTTTATTGAGTAAAAAGAGTAGGAGCAGAAATATATGAAATAGAAAAGAAATAATGAGATAAAAATCAAACAAGCCTGATCAAAAAAAAAAAAAAAAAAAAAAAAAACCAAACACCACCAAACAATATCAATGGAAAAGGAGCTATCAAAACAACCCTACAAATGCTAAAAATATATTAGGGTAATATTACAATTGTATGCCAACATGTAATAGCTTATATAACTTGGTCTATATTAGTGAAAGATCTGTGTGTTGCTGAAAAGAAAGTGTATTCAGTCATTGATTGATGAAATATTCTATATATGTCTGTTAAGTCTAAATTATTAATTGTGTTTTTTAGTTTTATAGTTTTTTAATTTAGTTTTTGTTTGGAGGATTTATCCAGTGGTGACAGAGGCATGTTAAATTTACCCAGTATTATTGTGTTGTGTTCTGTTTGGTTCTTGAAATCGAGAAGTGTTTGATGTACGTAGATGTTCCATTGTTTGGGGCACAAATAGTTATGAATGTTATGTTTTGTTGATGTATAGTTCCTTTAAGCAGTATGTAATGGCCTTCTTTGTCCATTCTGATTAACTTTGGCTTGAAGTCCTTTGTATCTGATATGATGATAGAAACTCCTGCTTGTTTATGGGATCATTGTGAATGATGCATTTTTGTCCATCTTTTTACCTTCAATCTGCAGATGTGTTTACCTATGAAGTGACTCTGGAAAACAGCATATTGTAGGGTCTTGTTTTTAAATCCAGTCTGCCAGTATGTGTCTTTTGATTGATGAGTTTAGCCCATTTAATTTAATGTCATTATTGAGAAATGATCTTTACTCTGTCATTTTAATGGGAATATGGAATTACACTGTAATAGTTCCTTTTAAAGAATTTTTTTATCCCTTTCCATTGATATTGTTTGGTGTTGTTTTTCTTTTGTTTACTTTGAATTAATTTCTCCTTCAAAAATAAGTTTCTTCTAGTGTAGTTCCTCCCTATGATGGGCTTCACTTTTATTTTTCATTTCTTCATGAAATTTTTGGTACTGAGGATTGAATTCAGGGGCACTTGACCACTGAGTTACATCCCCAGCCCTATTTTGTATTTTATTTAGAGACAAGGTTTCACTGAGTTGCTTAGGGCCTTGCTGAATTGCTGAAGCTGGCTTTGAACTTGTGATCCTCTGGCCTCAGCCTCCTCAGCCACTGGGATTATAGGCATGCACCACTATGTCTGGCTCTTCCTTCATGAAATATTTTATTGAGTATGTTTTGTAGTACAGGCTTTTTACTTGTGAATTCTTTTAGCTTTTTTTTGTTGTTGTTGTTTGTTTGTTTTGTGTACCAGCGATTGAACTCGACCACTGAGCCACATCCTCAGCTCTATTTTGTATTTTATTTAGAGACAGGGTCTCACTGAGTTGCTTAGCATCTCTCTTTTGTTGAGGTTGGCTTTTAACTCATGATCTCCTGCCTCAGCCTCACAAGCTTCTGGGATTATAGGCATGCACCACCGCATCTGGATTCTTTTAACTTTTGCTTACTGTGGAAGATTTTTATTTCATAATCAATTCTAAAGCTTAATTTTGCTGGGTACAGTATTCTTAGCTGGTGTCCATTTTCTTTCAGAGCTTGGTATACATTATTTCAAGATCTCCTAGCTCTGAGAGTCTGGGTTGAGAAATCAGCTGAGATTCAGGTTGATTTCCCTCTAAACATTACCTGCTGTTTTTCTATGGCAGCCTTTAAAATTCTATCCTTATTCTCTCTGTTAGGTATTTTCATAATAACATGCTTTGGTGTGGGTCTATTGTAATTTAGTATATTTGGGGTCCTTTAAATTTCCTATATTTGATTTTACATTTCATTCTCTAGGTTTGGGAAATTTTCTGATATTATTTTATTGAAAAGATTGTGCATTCTTTTTGTTTGTTTTTCTAAGTCTTCTTCTATTCTAATAAATCTTAAATTTGGTCTTTTCAGGTTATCCCATGTTTCTTAGAAGTTCTGTCATGATCTCTTAACATCTTTTCTCCATGGCCAACTTTGTTGTCAAGATTATGTATTTTGTCTTCATTGCCTGAAACTCTGTTTTCTTAGTGATCTAGTCTCTAGGTGATGCTTTCCATTGAATTCTTAATTTGGTTTATTGACTCTTTCATTTTGAGGATTTTTAAAAATATTTATTTTTTAGGTGTAGATGGACACAATTCAATGCCTTTATTTTTTATATGGTGCTGAGGATCAAACCCAGGTCCTGCCCATGCTAGGCGAGCACTCTACTGCTGAGCCACAATCCCAGCCCGATTTTTTGAGGATTTTTTTTTCAAAATCTTTATCTCTTTATTGAAGTGATCTTTTACTTTCTGTATTTTCTTTTTGATTTCTCCATACATTGTCCTTTACTTCACAGATCAGTTTAACTATGTACATTCTAAATTCCTTCTCTGACATTTTTTCTACTGTGTGTCATTAGATTCTGTTATTGAAATATCTTGATTTGTTTGGGGTGATTTGTTCCCTTGTTTTTCTATATTATTTGTGTGTCTACCCATCTAGAAGTATGGATCTGAGCTATAAGCTTCTACCCTGTGGACTTGTAGTATTCCTGAAGGTTTCCAGTACCTCTCACAGCTTATGGGGAGACAAATAATAACAACAACCAATGCAAACAATATACAGCATTAAACCAAATAGTTCCTATTATAATTATTACAATAAACAGAAATGGTATGATCAATTATCACCCACAGTAAAAACAGTTGTTTTTTTTTTTTGCCAAAGGGTTTACCAATTTTGAATGGTTGACTGGGAGAGAACGGAAATGAATAGGATGTGATAATTATGAGGAAGAAAGAGAGAAGATAGAACTAAAAAATTAAGGGAAGGGTGAAAGAGAACAATAGAGATTGGCTGTTAGCAGTAGGAAAGAGGGAAACTGGTAAGTGAGAAAAAATACAAAGTAAAAACTAAAAAAAAATACAAAACAAAATTGAAATATACTAATCAAATACCCTAGTCCTCAAACTATCAATCAATGAAAAGTAAATGGCTTCAAAAATGCCAGAAATGAGCAGACAAATATGAATATGTATAAATGTCCATAGACCATTGAGATCACAGAGGAAAAAAAGATCTCAATGAAGAGTTAAAGAATTGTGTCCTTTGGAGTTCAGAAGATTCTCAGTTTCCCTTCTCAGCAATGTTGGTTGGGGTCATGAAGTGAGAGAAGTAACCCTGTATGTGGAACTCCTGGAGGCAGGGTTTAGACTTAGGTGGGCTGGATGCCAGTTGGTCTGGAGACTTTAAATCAGCTCACCTCCAGGGCCCAGCAATTGCCAGTCCTCAGTGAAAGACTGCACCCCTGGCAATGTATAAGAGTACCCTTTTCCCCACATCCTCGCCAGCACTTGTTGTTGTTTGACTTCATAATGGCTGCCAATCTTACTGGAGTGAGATGGTATCTTAGGGTGGTTTTGATTTGCATTTCTCTGACTGCTAGAGATGGTGAGCTTTTTTTCATGTACTTGTTGATTGACTGTATCTCCCCTGTGTTCCATTTGGGTGATTGAGGAGCTAATTATTAGTCAACTATATCTCCTGCAGTCCCCTCACTTCCTTGTCTTGGGTTCAGTGTCCCAACTCAATCTCTCCTTCCCCAGCCAGGTACAGCTCTCCCAGCCAGTCCTGTGAACAGCCAGGTTGGAGGGGGAGGGGTAGAGCCAGGTGGGTTTCCATGACCAGTAGTTTACTGTGTAAACCTCCCTCCGTGTTTGATTTTCTTGTGGTCACTGAGGCACATTCTATGTCGTGCAGTGTGGATTTGCCAGGCCAAACTTGGGTTTGCCAGGAACTGGCTTCCTCAGCTTCAGCCTCCATGCCTCAGCTGAAAAATGGTTCTTACTTTTGTCCTCTGCATGCAGCCTGGAGAGATGACAGCGGCTTTCCCATGCAAGGATACTGTGCAGCATGCCTTTAAGTTCAGTTGGGTAGTGTCTTTGAGCTCTGAACTCTTTGCATCCAGACACACCTCAGGCCTCTTAAAAATGCAAGTTCCTTTAATTCCCTTGATTCTCTACTTTGCTTGTGGAGGGACCACTCTGGCTAGTGACTCTGGCAGCAGCTGTGTTGCTTGGGATTTTTTCCTTATTATATCCAACCTCCTGAGTCCCCGATCTGCTTTGAACATCCACTAATAAATTCCAGAAAAGTCCTTCCCTGCCTTTTTTTTTTTTTTTTGCTCACCCACCTTGCTGAAAAGCTGCCTGTCTTCTGCTTTCTTGATCTCACATCACAGAGCAGGCAGGAAAGCGACCTTCTCTATTCCACCATCTTGAAACTCCTCCATAATAGTTCTTTTTTTATTCAAAAATCTTTCACTCAACTAGGACCCTAATAGAATGGTCTCAGAGTGAAAAATTCCTGCCCAGGGGCTAACAATTATTGCCGTTATTAGAAAAAAAAAAAAGATTTTGTCTGCCTGTATTTGAAATAGACCAACCCAATAGGCAATGTTATTATTTGTTAAATGAATTAATGAATCGATACATTGTGAAGGACATTTAATTTTAATGTAAACCAATTACTTAAAAAAAATCTGTTTTATGATTGCATGTTATTGTGGAAGGACCCAAACCTAGGAAAGCCCATTACTATTTCTCTGAGTTAAGGATCTATGCTAAAAATGAAAGAGCAATCATGTGTGAAGAAAGGATAGTATGTTTAAAAAAATTTCAGTACTGCTCTAATTGCACTTTGATTACTCTCTCTAGGGAGTAATTCTTGCTCCTTGGTAGGAAACCACGAGCAAGTCTGACCATTTAGTTTTGTGAAAATAAACTTAGTTTAATTTATTGACACATCAGACATACCTGCCAAATTTTCTCATGCTTTTTTCCTGACATGTGTCTTGCCTGATGGAGTCACTGCAATGTGGTCTATATGGTTTTAAAGACATTGTGTTTTGCTAAGGAATGTATAGAAATTGTTAAACCATGTTACACCTTGTTCTCATTAGTCTCTGGAATGCAGCTGCCTGAACAGCCAGGGCAGGGAGGCCAGTGGTGGCTGGGAATGCCTGCACCTCCTCTCTTCTCCATGCTATAGGAGAAACACGGTCAGGGAGCCCTGTAACCCAAGCCTGTTGCTGCTCTGTTCACTGAAAAACCTGACAACAAAATGAAACCCCTACGGACAATCCAACTACAGCCATACTGTGTGCAGCCCCACTCCCAGCATCCGGTTTCCACCGCTAACACTGCTAAAAGGAGATCTGCCTGGGTGCATTAATAGCAGTGAACTCTGAAGAGCATCCAGATGTTCCAGGTCCTGACAACTGTTTCCTAACATGTCTCCCTTTCTTGCTTCTCACTCCCGATATCCCTGTCTGGCTCAGCGTGCCACCTATCTCCCTCCTGAACTGGTGCAATAGCTTCCTAGCAGGACTTTCTGTGCTCTCTGGTTGTCCTTCACATTGTGGCCTCGGTAATCTTGTTTAAAGGCTTGGCTTTTTCTCTTTTGGGCTTAGAACCATCAGGGTTACTCATCACCAACAGTGTAAAATGGAAACTACTTTACATGTTGTTCAAGTTCCTTCCAAATCGCTTCTGTTGCTTTGTCCAGTTTAATCTCCCAACACTTTTCCACTTTTGTTTTATGCTTCTGGAGAATAAGATAGTTTTGGAATGAGCCTTGCTCTCTCACACCTCTGTACCTTGCTCTCTCACACCTCTGTACCTTTGCTCTTCCTCACACATCCTCCCTGCCGGTGGTCCATCTGGCTGACTCTGCTTAGCCCAATGCCACCTCACGTTTGAAGCCCTCCCTGATTTCCTGTACTGACTCAGGTCCTCAGCAGGCACCCTATGCTCTCATGGAGCTTTATGTAAATACAGCCATCAAAGCAGTTACTCTGGTGTAAATACTTGTTTCTTAGCATCTTGAGGGCTAAGACTGTAGCTGTTAATTTGTACTTCCATAAAATACCACAGATTTGGTACATAGAAAATCAAAGAATAAATTAGGGAAAGTTTGCAAAGATACTTCTGAGTGAATCTTCAAAAGCAATTCTTTGAAAAATCAGATATCTGTGAATCCAGAGGGTTAATGTAGGCAAATGGAATGATTTTGTTGAAAATGGTCAGGTATCTTGGTAAAAAATCAAGAGATTGCCATTTCTGCATATAGCTTTTTCTTCTACACTGGTGTGATGTATAGTCACAGGATGAAAGGTCCTGCTTGGGTCATCCCCTCTGTCATGGTGACTGTGGGAATTCAGCCAGTGACACAGGACCATGTGGCAGCAGCTCTTGTCTGCAGTGCTTCAATGTACTTCCTCCCACCACTATAACTGCATGATTTTGTTTCAGGGCAAAGTCTCAGTGGGATAGATTTGATTTGGAGACAGTTTCCTCTGGGAATGGGTTCTTGTGATAGGTGAAGAGAAGGGGGAAGAGAAAGAACTGGCTTTGATTAAGGTAGAGATGGGTCAAGATGCCACTAAGTTTGGGAGAGGGACAGAGTTCTCAGTAGAGGAATATTTCTCTCCCCTCCCCTCCCCTCAACAATGTACTGTCAAGGTTTTCCAGAGACTGGTTGCCTGCCATATGTTTTAGCGCTACTGCCAGGGACCCAGATTTGGGCCTCCTTAGTTTCTATCTCTGGGGAAGGGGATTATATTGTATTACTCAATACAAATTGTTGTGGACTATGGAATTCAATAAATGAAACATCTAATCCATCAAGCTGTTTTGTAGCAAGATGTTTTCTTGCACTCCTGGCCAATGGATTCTCAATATCTCCAGGTTTGGGGAACAACCATATCTTCATCAGATATCTTAATATTATGGCCTGTGGCTGGTTTGGGCTGAGCTGGACAGAGAAGCCTCTGAGATGGCAGCCTGCAGGCTGCCCTGGTAAGTGAAGATCTTCAGTCTTCAGGATGGAGCCCTGCCTGGCCTTAGTGAAGAGACAGGGGAAAGCTGTCACAGGTACTGACCCTCCTAGTAGGTTCTGGGAGGCCAGCAGGGAAGGGAGTCTGTGCTGGGATGGTTTATTTTTTTTTTTTCCTTTCTTGTTGACAGTGTCCACCTCACCCAGTCCGTGAAAGCCAACTGCCTCTAAATTTCAATAGTGTAGGAAAATGTGGAGGCAAAAGGTTTTAGGGTTGAGCAGAGCTCAATCAGATCCTGGTGCTGGCACTTACTGTAGGATCTGGTGCAAGATACAGAGTGCTTCTGGGTTGCTTTCTTTTTGACTTGTGAAATAGGGTCCCTTGTCCTGTGGGACAGCTGCAAGGATTAATTGTGAGAGCATTTTGATAGCACTCCTAGTTCTGTCCAGGCCCTCAGAGTTGTTATTGTTGTTTGTGAATATCTGTTTGATTAAATATTTGAGAAGTACATGGAGGCATGGAAGGGGAGTGGAGTGGCTTTTTTTATTTTCATGCTGGATTAATGAAATGGCAGAAATTCCTAGTGTCACACTGATTTGACTCTTGACTCCAGCTCTGTGTGAGAAGGCTTACCTGGTGACTTCCACAGAGGATCTATTCTGACCCCTCTGGAAAGGAACAGGAGAGGGAGGCTTTGCCACCAACCACTTGTATGACCTTGGATGTGTCATTGGCCCTCTATTTGCTCAGCTGCCAGACTGGTCAGTGGGTGTGAGTTGTGAATAACCACATCTTAACCAGACATCTTAATGTTGTGGCTTCTGGCTGGTTTGGGCTGAATGGAGAGGTCTCTGAGATGGCAGAGACATGGGTGGGACCAGTCTTTAAATTAAACAATGTAGATGTGAAAGTATTGTTGAAACTGTAACGAAGTAGTATTTTATCATGGGAGTAATGTGGGGTGGGAGACAGGGGACTTTGCTTCCTATTTCTTTTATTCTTTCTGCTTCTTTCCATTATCAAGCTATTTAATTATCAGCAAGAATTGGGAAGCAGGGAGGAGGTGAACTTCTGTTGAAGCAGTTTCTTGTGGATACCATTGTATTAGTTTCTGGAGGTTCTTAGGCAGGACTTTGAAGTTGGGTTAACATTTTCCACCTGCTCTGCTGTCAGGTGCTGGCCAGACTTGAATTTCACAAGTCCATGAGTCAGTTTATTCCTTAGCTCTTAGATAATGCTCTACTAGAATAACTACATTTTAAAGGTGAAAATCTCTTTAACTATGTTAAAAATGCAACTGGAAAAGCCTGGAAGGTAATATACTAAAATGTCAACTGATGGGTGAATGGTGGGCTTCTGCATGAGTTTCTTTTTTTTCTTGATACTCTTCTGTCCTTTCTATGCTTTCAAGCTTTGGGTTTCTCTCTCTCTCTCTCTCTCTCTCTCTCTCTCTCTCTCTCTCTCTCTCTCTCTCTCTTCTCTCTCTCTCTCTCTCTCTCTCTCTCTCTCTCTCTCTCTCTCTCTCTCTCTCTCTCTCTCTCTCACACACACACACACACACACACACACACACGCATGCGCACACACCAAAAAAAAAAAAAGAATTTCCTTTTGCAATTGATGCTCTTATTTAATATTACTAAAAGGGAATTTAGAACATTTGTGACTTGCCTGTAAACCAAAAACTGCTAGTGTCTATGGAGGATCCCAGGAGGCAGGCATGGCGCAGCCAGGCTGATAAAACTTGTCTTTAGCCCCAGCATGGTACACATTCTCCTCCCTGTCCTCCCCACTGCTGTTCAGAGCTGGACAGAAGTAGGACGGACTCTCCTTCTGGCCAGGTCTTCCTTGTAAGTTGGGTGTTTAATGAGCGTCACATGCCAGCTTCGTAGGCCTGGAGGATTAATGAGCTGCTATAATTTGACTTCTTCATCTCCTGAAGCTTCCTTTAAAATCACAGCTTCCAAAGATGACTTACCACAGCCACTGACCATCTCCCACTCTACTTGTGATTTGTGTGCTCCAATACACTCTGACACTGCCTTGATTTCTACTGTTGAGTCTGAGGGTTTGAACCAAAAGGTGCCAGAGACACAGCTTTTTGAATGAGCTGGGCAGCCTCACAGCATGAAAATGACTTAAATAACTCATTTTTTCAGCCTCTATGTATATTTAGCCTTCTAATTATTCTAATTTGTTAGTCCTAAACACTTGAATGAATCAGAATGTTTTAAAACCTGAATCCTTCCTTTCTAACCACCCCATTTCAGAGAGTAATGTCACCAGGCTCTTCATTTCTCTGTTCTATCACTCAATCACTGTAAAAGATCTTGAGTGAACACTTCACTTTCTCTCCTGCATATACCCCTGTGTAGGCTTTTGTCATCTCACAACCAGACAGTTGTAATTAGCCTCTGAGTCTAGACTTTTATTTCTCCAGTTCATACACTGTTGCTAGAATGGTCTTCCTGGAGCATAAAGCTGGTTGGTCACTCCCAGTCCACGACCTTAATCAGCTTGCTATTGCCCTTGCCTAATTAGGTGGAGAAGTCAGCCTTTCCCTTTGTAATTCTGAGCCTTGTGCATACTCCAATCCAAGGATTGGGGCCAGAGGAGGGATTACCCCATCAAGTGCTCTGTGACTTCTTCTCCCTGTCTTTGCTTGGATCCTTCTCTTTGTTCACAGTCTCTCTTCACCTCTGTCCACTCTTCATTCCCATGCAAGAGCCCACCCACTCTCAGTTCAGGTGCCATTTCCTCATGAAGTCTGAATGTATCAAACACCATTCACTTTCCCCTCACATGAAAACCACTGGGTCCTTGTTTCCATCTTTTGAGGTTCACTTAGTGTGAGATGATTTCTTCCTCTCCCTTTAGTAGTAAATTAAGAAATTTGTATATGATTCTATTCCAATTATTGCGTGACTAAGGAAGCAGGACAAGACTATCATACTCTTGGATCTCTTCATCATGTCTAGCCTGGTGCCTTGAATCCATATTTGCTGAATGTAATGAATAGTAGGCATTTGAAAGTGTCTTTTAATGAACATCTAGAATACTTTTAAGAATATAATATTGTCAGATTTCTTATCTCTATTTGTAAACAGTGAGAAGAAAAAGAATCCTTTTTTTCCCCCCTTGGGTGGTCTAATGGAGGTTCTACTTGTGATTTGTGTTCTCTGATGCACTCTGCACAGCACCTTGATTTTTTAATTTACATGGAGGCTTGGAAATTGGGTATTTAAGTTATTTTCATGCTGTGAGGCTGCTCAGCTCATTCATAAAGCTGTGTTGCTGACAACTTTTGGCTCAAACCCTCAGACTCATGGGGGCTAATTCTTTTTTTGTTTTGTTTTGTTTTTAGTAGAGTGCTCTGAAATGATATCCTTTGTACCTACTCAAGATGCTAAGACCTGAAAGTCTTTCTTATTTTCCAATTTGAGAAGACTTTAAAAGCAAGTAACTTCAGTTCCATGAGGGGTGGAAACATGAAGAGATGAAGCTGTGGAAAAGTTTTGTGTCCTAACATGGGGTCAGATCTTGGCTCCTGATCAATTACTTAACCTCTCTGTGGAGGATATCTGCCTAAGCGCTTGTGCAGGTTGTGGATGATGGATGTAAACATCTACAACAGTGCCTGGCACACAGTAGGCATGCCCCAAAGGCAAAAACGGGCACTTATTTCATAGCTGTTGTACATGGTTGAGTGAGGAAGGGGGGCATCTGCAAGTGCAGCTGCAGACTGAAACCAACTTTCTTTAAACAACTCACCTTGTACAATGGCTCTTATTAAAATGCAAGATTGTTTATAAGGCAGAAGATTACTTGACAGCTGATCCTGAAAACGGCTGGAGCTCATGCAGGAAGGGCCAGATGTGCTATGCTGTTCCTTGCTGGCCTCTCCTCAGCAGGTGAGCTCTTTAGGCCGGGCAAGCAGATGTTTGGTTTTTTGGGGTGAGCAGGCAAGACAGAGTTCTGCTTGCTTTTTCATAGCGTGAGTGGATGTGAAAAGCTGGCCTAGGAACTTTGCTAATGGAGCTCTCTCATGTATGTGGATGAAAAACAGCTTTAAAATATTCATCACTCTCACTACATCTACAGTGGGCTGTGGAGAGGGTAGATCCAAGAAAGGACTAGAAAAGAGAATTGGGTCAATTGGATGGCTCTTGGTTGAGTGCAGCAGTGGTACAAAATACAGGATGTAAGGTCGAGTCCTGCCAAAGTCTAGAATAATCATTCTCAAGCTTAAAAAAAAAAGAATTCTAGATTTCTTTGAAAATATGGTAAAAGTTTTGGACTTTCTTTAAGAAAGATGTACACATACACATACCATTTTACATGAAATTCAAAGGCATTCATGGATTCCCTGAAGTTCATTGGAGAGATTTCAAGTTGAGTCCTTTACTTAGTAATTACAATCTAGTGGAAAACATAAGCATGGATATCAGATTCAGAAACACATGGATCGAGTTCACGTTCCACTCCTTGCCTGCAATGTATCTCATTGGCCAAATGAGTGGTCTTAGATAAATTAACCTCTCTGAGCCTTAGACACTGCACATGCAGAGGAGAATAATAGCACCATCCCATGGGGTTGAGGTGAAGATAAAATAATTTTTTAAAAAGGACATTATCACCAAGCCTGGCATGTGGTAAATGATCAATAAATGGTTATACAATTATTCTTCGTGAGCCTGTGGTAGGGGAGGCAGAAAAGTATAGCATCTATTGGCATCTGGGAGGAAAGTAAAAACCACAGATTTAAGTTGAGGTTTTATAGATAAAAGAATTGTGAAAAACAACATGATGGGGGTTCCCACTGTTAGACAATAAATTTATGGTAACATTTTTTAATGCCAGTTTGTAAAGGAAGGCAACCACAGCACTATTCCATAGGGGTTTCTGTGGTAAGATAGTCCGTGAAGGTGACCTCATAACTCGTGCACAGTGACAGCTATATACTGATAGTTGTAATCCATCAGCAATGATGAAGAGAAAGGCTAGCATGACAACAGTTATGCACTATGGAGGGTGTCCCCTGGGCCAGGCATGGTGCTAAGTGCTTCACATTTGCTAAGGTTTGGGGTTGGTAGGCTCCTTGCTGATGGAGCTTGAAGACTTTGACTTGGTGTGGTTGGGCACAGCAGGCTGTGTGTGCATGCGCACTAGCAAAGTTTCTTCTTATCAACTTCTGCTCATTTGACTGCTTTCAGAGCCCTAAGTTTTATTTTGGAATGTGCCTGTTGCAAAAGGAAGGTTTATCACGCAGAGTGTAAGATTACAACCACAAGATTGAGAAAAGGGTTTCTGAGCTTCGGGGAGAGTTACAATTAACCTCGTAAAGAGTGCAGATGAAAGTCTTTCCCATCGTTACAATCAAAGACACTTTAGACTCTCTTTCCCCAGAGGAATAGTTTCTTTTTATGGCACGTTTTAAAGTTTTATTTCAAAAACAGTCAGCATCTTAAAGCTGGATGCTCGATGCTCCCCAGGCCTTCACTCACAATGTGTTTTCAGTTTTCTCAATCATATTACCAAGTTCCTGGCTGGGATGTGAGCTGCTGTGCTCACCGACTTGCACACGGAAGGATTTAGCTCTCTATACTGTAGTATTGCAAGAACTCTCCCAAATGGCCCTGCTCTTTTCTTCTGCGGAGAGAGTTCTGAGTCAGCATGGTTGTTAGAAGATATCACCTTTTCAGTTCTCTTATTTTTCAGTCAGGGAAACTGAGGCCTGAAAAAAGATGATCTCCTGTTCCATCCAGTACCCTTCTTACTATACCCAGGTCTTACTACTCCTCAAACTCGAGAGAGAGGTTTCTTGCTCACATCATAGGTAGGAATGCTCCCCAATTTTGTCATACAGTGGTGTGTACATCGTGGTGTGTCTGTTTTAACATAAGAGTGCACATGAAAGTCTTATCTTCTCCTAAGTCATAGAAACTGTGACTACTTGCCTTTTGCTGAGTCTTTCATTGAGTCCAAATGTTGCAGGGGGTTGACAAGGCATCCTGCTGGAGAGGTGCTGCCGTGCTGCTGGGATCTCTCGGTCACTGTGTTTGCACAGGTTTTTCCCTTTGGACTGCCTGCTTCCCTCTGGCTTTGGTTCTTTCTCCTGGGTCTCCTCTCCTCTGAGTACAATCTCCAGCTTGTCCTGGGTTCTCTTGTTGGAAGAGTTCTGTATGTGCTCCTTTACCACCGTGTGGCCTCTGACAGCGATGAGGCAAAAGCTTGGGGTTCCACTCAATCTGACTTTGTGTGGAGGTGCAGCTCTTGGATTTGTAGTGCATGGGACTGTCATCAGGGTCTTCTCACTAATCACTGTGCCTGCCACTTATTCCTTGATCAGTCAGCACTGGTTGAGGGTCTAGCTTTGTTATACCTATTAAAACCCCCTGGAAAGCCCCCAGCACCTGGAATAGGGAGAGCAAATGATTCCATTTTAGGTGCCAATTCCAGGTGATGCTAGTGGCTGTGAAGTATAATAAAGTGCTGTGATTGGTAGGGTCTGATGTGTGGGGAAGGGGAGGGATAGCAGGTGTTCCATGTCATCCCTCTCTAAGAGGACAAGGTCTAAACACCTAAGCATGGCACATTGGACTCTCCTGGATCTGGCTTTTATCAACCTGTCCAGAGTCATTTACCACTCTGCATGCACTGCTCCCCATCACCCATGCCCTCACACCAACAAGACTTTGAATCTGCCAAACTTCTGCCAGAAGTTCCTTGCCCCCTTGTTTCTTGATTGTGGCTTCATCTGCCAACACTTGATTCAAGGCATTACTCATCACTGTGACCACAGTGCCTGACAGGAATAACTTAGAAGAAATTAACTTGGAGCTCATTAATCAATTAATTAATCAAGAAATTAATTTAGAGGTCTCAGTCCATAGATGGTCAACTCCACTGCTTTGGGCCCTAGGTAAGGCAGCACACCTCCTCAGAAGAGCGTGGAGGAGGAAAGCAGCTCACTTCATGGCAGCCAGTAAACAGAGAATAACAAGAAGGCTCAGGGAAGAAGCACCTTGCAGGACATGCCCCAGGGACCCACCTACTCCAGCTACACCCCATCTGCCTACAGTTACCACCCGGTCAGTCCATTTAAACTAAGATGATCAGGTTACAGATCTCACAATCCAGTCACTTTACCTGTGGACATTCCTGCATTACCATAAGATTTATTGGGGATACCTCATGTCCAAACCATAACAGAAGCCTTTCCACCTTTCTGCCCCTCAGCCATACCCCACAAGTACTTTCTTTTCTTTAGTCACTGCATTCTGTGTATTTGTAATATGATTAAAACATTGTATTACAATCATGTAATCATTTGTTTGTTTTCCTACCCAATTATTCAGTGGGAAAATAATATTAAGTGAGCTCCTTCTGGAGTCAGTTGCTGGATAAGGCAGCTTCTCTCTTATATGGCACAGCACTAGACATACGTGAGTCCTTTAACCAGGAATGATAATGATAACAGGTGAAAAGCAGTCTGGGCTTTGGCTGCTTCATTTTGTTTCAGATTGGGGTGAGTTTGTGTGTCAGTCAGTTTTGCATCATTGTGACTAAAATACCTGACAAGAACAACTTGGAGGAGGAAAATGTTATTTAGAGCTTGTTGCTTCAGAGATTTCAGTCCATAGATGGCTGACTCCATTGCTCTGGTCTGAAAATGAGGCTGTACATCATGGGGGAAGGGTATAGTGGAGGGAAGCTGCTCTATTCAGGGTGGCCGGGTGGCAGAGGAGTTGGGGGAAGGGACCACAGGAAAAATAACCCTTCCAGGGCATCTCCCTACCTCTTCTAGCCATGCCCCACTTGCCTACAGTTACCGTCCAGTCCATTCAATGTAGGATGAACTGATTATATTACAGCTCTCAGGATCTAATCATTTCACTTCTAAACATTCTTGAATTAACACAAGAGCTTCTGGGGAACACCTCATATCCAAACCATCACAGAGCTACTACAAAACAAGACCCCGAAGAAGGTGGTTCCTGTGTATCTGTTTTTTTTTTTTTTTTTTTTTTTTTTAACATTTTATTTGGCTTGCAGTGTTCCATGGTGTCTTTGTCCAGTTCTACTGGGATGTACAACTTTCTGGCAACAGTGTTGGTCGCTACTCTAAAGGTGCTAGTGTTTGAGAATGGGTAATTCCTCTTTAACAGTGTGCAGCTTAATATTAGCTCTATACATATCTAAAACCAATTATCATCCTATGAGTTTTCACTAACCCATACCATGGTGACCACCTGTACTCCATTGAGAATACGTAAAAAACATTTTGTTAGAATCATTCTGAGAATGGATCTGTCACGTGGTCACTTAAACTTTTCCACAAACCTCATTTCTCTTGCCTATTTTCTACTGTTGGTGACTGAAGAGGCCACATGCTTGATTCTGAAGCTCCAGTCCATGAGAAGGCTTGTGGGATGTTTTTCATTCTTTTTTATTTTACCTGTTTTTTGGGGGGGGTTGGATTCTTGAGTATTTGCTATTGCTGACACTATGCTCTTTAGGTGGGCTTTACTTCCTTGTATGCCCTCTGAGTTGGAAATGGTCATGGCCTAAAAGCCTGAAGTTCAAGGTTCAGTGCTTAGTGCATTGTGGGCACAAAGAGGAGGAAAAGAGGTGGGGATAGGACAGGAAAAGCAAAGGGAGGAGTATGGGCAAAGAGAAGAAGTCGATAGAAGTCGAGGGAAGCCCACCCTGGGTATCTGTGACGACTTAGGGGCTGAGGGCTAGGGACTCCAGGTTCACTCCTGCATAGATGTCTTTCTGTGCCTTTTTTGTCTGAGCTGGTTCTCAGATGGTCGTGTAGCCCTAGACTGCTGGGTAGCATGATTCCCAACTTCAGTTTTTGAGCCCTGTGGTCTAAGGGTGGTTGGTTATAAAGATTAAGTGAAATAATACATAGAAAAGTTAAGAACTATGCCTGGTACATAGTACTCGATAGTAGTCTTCACATTGTGCTCCAAAGTATACAGATCTATAAGTATGCATATGCTATACACTTATGAACAAAAAGGCAAAGATCCATAAAGAAGGGTTTTCAGCCAGTCTAGTGGAAATGTATGGTGTTTGTCTCCTCCGTGATTTGAGATAAGGAAAAGAAGTGGGTTACTTTGCAGAGATCAGAGAGAGCTGGGGATTTTATTTTTGTGAATATTAGTTTTGGTAAAGAAGGGCTGTCTTCTACCAGAAATCTAACGTGGAATTAACACACATCACGTGTGTATATGTGCCTGTTTTCTCCTAACACCTCTTCATCCCCTAGAACTTTGCCAGCATCTGGGAGGTCCAGTAAGAAATGCTCTTTAAATCCTCTGGATTCTTCCAGAAGCCCGAGGGGTTTCACAAGTTCTGATTTTAACTAAAATATAAAAAGTACGGTTTTTTATGCCAGAAATCTTTGTGTGTGTTTTTTTTTTAAGTAACTAAAACCTGGGTCTTTTGTTATTGGTTATTGGTCAGTTAATGGAAAGTAGGAGATTTGTTTGGAGATAGGGGGTCATCTTGAACATTTTACAATGCTGTGTTTATTGAATGAGTAAGTTTTATATACTATAAGTAAACTTTAATTTCCAGAAGGAATATATTGAAAAAGTACAGTTGGAAAGGGATGATTTAAAATTTTCCCTTTGGGCTAAACATCTGAAGAGAAATAGAGAAAAAATCATTAATGAAATCAGAGACCACTTTGACATATTGAATTATGGACACACAGCACAGGGAAGTAATTTCATTCCAGCTGCTCAGCTGTGGTAATAATTAAACTTGAAGTCTAGCCTTCTACTTTTTTTTTGTTGTTGGGGGGTGTCTTATAACAGTGACTTCAGTCCCTAAGAATCAAATACTTGTTTAAAAATATTTATTGTACTCAAAGGAATAAATTTTGTGAAATAAGACTATTTTTCTAAAATCATTCCACTCATTGTTTAAATTATTTTTCTTTTACTTTAATGACATTATAGGAGATTTGGCTCAATTTCTAAAAAGCTCCATAGAGGCAGAGAGAGAGAAAAAATGTAGATTAGCACTGATAAATCTTTTTTGATGGAGGATACAATAGTTGTTGAAATTTTGGCTATCAATTAAAATTCTGAAGGTTTCAAAAATTGAAGCAAGCAGCATTGGAGCGTGGGGAATATTTAGTTTATAATGGTAAAGTCAGTGGCTTACGAGCAGTGGAGAAAATCCTCACTATTTGAATTAAATGTTGGCTACTGGGTTTAGATCTTTGTCTATCTGTCTTGCTCTGCCACTTCCTGCTGAGAAAGTGCTCCTTTCTATGGCTTGTCAGGGAGAGATGGTGCTTATTGGGTAGAAAGATGGGTAAGACTAGTTTTGTTGTGCAAGAGCTATTTCCTTTCCATTACCCACAGTCTGAGGCAGGGCCATGTTTAGAGGTGGAAAGGCCCCCAGTAATTTTAACAACGTGGCTTGGAAAATCTGAACCTCTGATATGGAGGGTCAGATGCTTCTGCAATGGATTTTGTGGCTCAGCAATGTGGACGTAGCAATGTGCCAGTAAATGGCTTAAGATCAATAGTTCAGTGGACTCCCAGACCTTCCAGTAACTCTGGATGGGACACACAAGGTGTGATTGTACCCCAGAGAGGGATGTGTGAGGTTGGGATGCTTTTCAGGAGAAGATAGATGTAGCTGTCCTGCGAGTCCTATTCTTTGGATCTTTTGGCTTCATTCAAGTTGTAGCTGGTTCACCTCCTGCAACCCAGTGGAGGAATCGAGGTCAGCCTCTCCTTCTACCACTCCCTCCATCTTGATGGGATTTGGGGAATAAGCAGCAACAGTGGTCACTGCAGCCAATGCCATTTTATAGACTCATGCAAAACTTCTAGTTCTTTCCCCAAACTTGACGCTAGGGGAAGAAGAGGAGGAATCTTTCATGAATTGCTTGGGGGTATTCTAACCTCAGAGCTGGCAGTCCAGGGTAATCCTAGCTGGTCCCTGTGCATCTCCAAAGGGATGGAAAGCATAGCACCTTGTCATTTATGCAAAGTGAAGAAGGAGGCCTGTGTAGTGAGAAATTATGAAATGAATTAATACATGTGGAGTGGTTAAGGTTAGATGGCTGGTGGAAATTAACATGTTGTCTAGCATAACTGTTATCTTTCTACCTTAATTAATTACATGAGACATTTAACATGTTGGCACATCGAGCCAAACATCTGGAGTTTTATGGATGGTGGCGTTCATCCAACTGTTTGCTCTTCCTGCTTTCCAAGTTAGATCCTTGCTCACTGGGTCCTGTTCACTCATAACTTAGGCAAGAGGCTACACATCCCCAACTCTGAGCGAGGAATTTGTGGGTAGAGGAGGGTCTCAAATTTTGAGCAATCAACTTGAGTTTTCCTCAGAAAGGAATTTGATAGGATGAAAAGATCATCCTTTTAGGAGTTAGCAAAACAGGCATTAGTCCTGATTTTACCACTGTTTGTTCTATAATATTGAACAAACACTTACTCTCCTGGGCCTGGGATATTGGTGGTGGGTTGGGATCATAATTTCTGCCCTGATTCACTCACAGGGTTGCACTAAGAATAAGACCACATTGCAAAGTTCTAGAAACTGTATGTATTTTATAAATTGTTTATACAAAAATATTTTATTACATGTGTAGGTGTTCCAGCCATTGTGCTTAGCTGGATATTTAATAGTGAACAAGATACCCCGACCCCTGCAAGGAACCTAGACTTGGTGACCGCCAAGCATTTTTAAATGGAATTAATGCTGTGATAAGATTAACCACAGGGTACTGTGCAAGCAACCAAGTAGTGAGATGGTGGGTCAAAGACAGTCTTTGTTTTAAAATAGGGATTAAAGAGAGGGTTTGGTTGTTTTTGTAATGCCTGGAAGAGAGCCTTGGAAAGCTTTAGCGCAGCTGCTGGGTTTCTCTGAAATTCACAGGGTACTAGATTTCTTGGGAAGAGAGTGAAACTCCAGTCCAGTATGCAAGCTTGCTGTTTTTTTGGCTGGAGGACACTCAAAGGCCATGTGGGAACAGGCCCAGCGCAGCTGACACCAGTTTCAGAGTGTGAGAAGGGAAGCTCCCTTCTGTTGCTGGCTCTGCACTTATCATCAGCTTAAATCAAGAGGCTGCTTAGTCCCAGGTGGTTGGACTGAAGCCGTATTGGCCTCGAGGGAAGCTCTTGCTTAAGCGGATACACGCTTGTTCTGTGTAGGCCCTGCCTCTTAGGATTTGTTTCCATATTTCCTTAATTTAGAAAAAAATTAAATCTGCAAAAAAAAAAAAAAAAAGTAACAACACTGTGTGTCCAAATCCCAGCACCAACAATGATGAAGGTTATACCCCATTTAGTTCAACTGTCCCAGGACTCGGAAATCATGTCATTTTACCCCACATACCTCAGGGTACCTCTCTAAAAGAACAGATTCTTCCTTCCAGAACTATAATGACATGATCATATCTAAAAATTTGGAATTTTTAAAAAACATTTCTTTTGCTCCCTTTTTGCCCCAACATTTTATTGTGAATTTCTAACATAAAGTTGAAAGAATTTTAAAGTGAATGGCTATATATCACCTAGATTCTATCATTGCCATTGATGCATCTCTCCGTCTATTTTCCATTATTCATCATCTACCAATTCATGTCAGTGTGCATTTTTTATATATTTCAAAGTAAATCATGGAGATCAGAAAAGTTCCCTCAATAGTTCAGCATTTAATTTATTAACTACAGTTGCTTTTTTCTTTTGAAATAGTTTGCAATGAAATGTCAAGTCATATTTGACATATTTGCTGGGATTTGATAAATTCCTGTGCCTATTTAACCTACATACCCATCAAGATGAAGAACTCACCAGCATGCCAGAGTCCCTTCCTAGTCAGCCCTTCTCTCCCTCCCATGAATGACTACTGCTTTATTTTTTCCCAACTAAAGATTAGTTTCTTTTATTCTAGAATTTCATATAAATGATACCCAGGATGATACCTTCCATCCCCCAGGGGATTGGTTCTCTAAGAGTTGGAAAGAGAAGGTACCCCTTCTCTCTCTCTCTCTCTCTCTCTCTCTCTCTCTCTCTCTCTCTCTCTCTCTCTCTCTCTCTCTCTCTCCTGTGCCTCCCTTCAAGACTCAGTGGGTCATTGCCAAAGCCCTGATTTCTCCTGGGGATGTTGTGATCCCCACCTCACCTTTTCAATCCAGTTTTCTGGATTCCTTCCTCTCCTCTCAAATTTTCTCTTTAACTTCACTCACTCACTCACCTCTTTCATCATATCTCCTTGGTCATCTGAGCTCTTGCTCCATCAATTATTTTTCTCATCAAAGAATCTCTCTTTGCTTATCTGTTCCTCTACTTGCAAAGATGGTCTGACATCATTTCTTTTCCTATGATCCCAGGATGACCATCACATAGTTAATAGTTTCTGGGGTGCCTCCTGGGTAATATCTTAAGTTCCTACTTTACCTTTCTTTTTGCTTTGTTTTGTGGGGTGGGCTGGTACCAGGGATTGAACTCAGGGGCACTCAACCACTGAGCCACATCCCCAGCCCTGTTTTGTATTTTATTTAGAGACAGGGTCTCACTGAGTTGCTTAGTGCCTTTCTTTTGCTGAGGCTGGCTTTGAACTCATGATCCTCATATCTCAACCTCCTGAGTGCTGGAATTACAGGCGTGTGCCACCATGCCTGGCTCTTTTTGCTGTTTGCGACAAATGTTTCTAAATGGTGATCTCTCATCTCTCATTCCATGTCTTCAACAGCACCAATTTCTTGGTCCCATTAAAAAAAAATGTATTTTCCCTAATACCTTTTGACTTTTCTGTGGCATTTAACTATTGAACACTTAAAATGTTTTCTTTGACCTTTGAATTTTTACTCTTGTTAAAAATTTTTTTTTATTCCTTAGTCTGTTTTTTTCCCCTCTGGAAAATTCTTTTCCATATTAGTAAATATGGTGTTTTCCAAAGTTTTGTTTTTCTTCCTTTTTTTCTTCTCTTCTTGGCAACTTCATTCACATTTTTATGGCTTCCTTGTCATTCCAGATGTCTTCCAAACCTGTGATTCCTACAAGTCATCATTTTTGACAGCCTGTGGACATTTCTACCAGGATTCCATTTTCTTCCCTCTGCATTCTTCCTCCCCTCACCTGGTGCCCTTGGCAGACATGGCTAATCAATCATAGTGTTCTCAGTCCTCAAACTTGTATTCTTAGAATATTTTCAGTGTGGCATCCAGGCAGCCTCTTCTAGTTGGTATATCATTTGCACCTATTTGTCATATTTATGCTACACTAATCTTTAAGGTTGCTTGTTCTCTGAAATACCTTAAAGCATTTTGCTTTGCTTTCTATTACCCAGAATCTGTTCTCCATAAGGATAGATCATCACCAAATTTCCCCGTTAATCACAGCAATGGGTAGGGTAGCATATGCGCTGGAATAGTACATATGTCTCACACTGTTCTGATTCTTTTTTATTTATTTATTTTTTATTTTTTGGTACTGGGGTTTGAACCCAAAGGGGTTTTACCACTGAGTTACATATCCCCAGCACTTTTTCTTCTTTATTTTGAGACAGGATCTCACTAAGTTGCTTAGGGTCTCATTAAATTGCTGAGGCTAGCCTTGAACTTGTAATCCTCCTGCCTCAGCCTCCCAAGTTGCTGGGATTACAGGTGTGCACCACTGTGTCTGGCCCATTCTAATTCTTGAAAGATCTATATGGATGAGTTGAAGGCACGGGATGTGAGACATCTCTTCTCAAAGCTTGCCATGAAGTTATGTGTGTATGTTCAAAAGTTGTCTTATTTTACAGTTCATAAAATTATTTTTTATTTGTCTCTTGGCATCTGGTATATTATAAATATAAGAGCAAATTTTAGCAAATAAATATTTAAAAGGTTTACAAAACACTGTGGGTAGATACACATGCATTTCAGGAGTATTGGCTTTACCATTCCTAATGGGAGTTGATTTTCTGGAGTTCTTAAGAGGGAAAAATATTCTAGAAACATAGGCTCTCTTCTTAAGAGGCCTTGCCTTTAGCATTTCAGAGTTCCTGCTGTTCCAGCCACCCTAGAGTCTTCCTGGGCTGTTGGCATAGATGATGATTTTTAATGACTTGAGGCTTGGCCATTTTTTGCCACCTCTCATAGACTTAAGAGTGCATTTTCTATACCCAGTGTTTTCCTTGCATAGCAGCTGTGATAGCTCATGAGATCTCATCTACAGGGGAAAAGGAAAAAATAGGCTGCAAATTCTTTAAGGGTTTGAACTTTGTGTTTTCAGTTGGATTTTAAATGGAAGTCATTTATGTGGAGTGTGATATGGCCCTGGAATGAAACCTGCTACTGACCAGCTGTGTGACCCTGGGCAGTGATTTGATGTCTCTCGGTCAGCATTCACATCTGTATGATGAAGTGGTAGGGCTGACTGATCTCTAGGGTCCTTCCAGGTCCAGCATTCTGTATTCTTTATTTTTCTGGTTGTTACTATTTGACTTTATCTAATCACAGCCTCTTGTTTAGACAGCAAGGAAAGTTCCAGGGAACGACAGAGTTTCAAAGAGCTGTTGGAGTTGCATCTATTTGTTGGTCTGTAATGGGAATTTTTCAGGGCCAGTGGGAAATAGTGGGGATGTGCTGTCTTGGAAGACTCTGAATGTAGCTGAGGTGACTTTGAAGTGACAGGTCAAAGGCCTGCTTATTAATTGATTGATGTTAAGTTTATCAGGGCATCCAGGGAATAGAAGTATTTGATACAGGCTGGCATCCTGTTGAGCCACATGGCACATGGCTATGCTCAAGAGCACAGTGTTTGAAACCTGGGTTCTGGTAGTCTTGGCTTCATCACTTTCTGGCCATGTGGTCTTGAGCATGATAACATCTCCTAAGGTTCAGTTTTCATGTTTGTAAAATGGGGATGACAACTGCACCTCTCTCATAGTATTGTTGTGAAGCTTAGTTGAGAGAATAGATAAAAACTCTCCCCACATGCTGCACAGAAATTGCTCTGTAAATGTAGCCTATTAATCACAGAATGCTTGTCTTGGACTAGGGTAGGCATTTCACTTCCAGTACCTTATTTAATCCATATAATCATATTAAGTAGTGGGAGTTGTTATTCACATTATTATGGAAGAGAAATTTGGAGTCAAGAAGAGTTAGGTAATTTTCTCAGCATTAACAGGGAGTTAGGATTTAAGGTAACATTGGAAACTTTGGCTCTTGCTGCCTTTGAAATCCCTTTGTACTCTGTGCTCTGCCTCTTCACTGTGGACAGTCAGGTGATTCTAAAAGGCCATGCTGGAGGCAAGTTATCAATATCCGCAGATGGTGCTTTCCTTACAAATAGGTAGGTTCTAAAAGACCCATTGGAAATTCATTTGCTTGAAAAACCCAAAGTTATATTATAATAGGTTCTGTTTATATTACCTGTTGGTGGCAGGAAAAATGGTCATGCTATTGTTTGATGAATAATATCATTTGCAACCATGAAAATACTTAACACATCTTTTTGTGCAAGGAAGTACAGAAGATAAAGGATCCTAACAGAAGCTGGAACACTATAGAGATAGAAGGGTAACCATGATTAACAATATTTCATTGCTTGCTTCACAATAGTTGAGAGGATTTGGAAAACATTCCTAACACAAAGAAATGACAAAGGTCTGAGGTGATGCCTATACCAGTTACTCTGATATCACTATTACATATTGTATAATATGTATTGGAATATCATGCTCTAACCCATAAATATGTTCAATTATTATGTATCAGTGAAAAATTTTTAAAAATAAACAATTTAGGTCTTGAAAATAAAGATGGCTGCAAAACTAAAGAGCTGGAGACATACATAACACCATGCACACTCTAAGCAGAGAAATGTCACAGCCAGTAACTATCTAGAGGGATCTTCAGTAGTTTTGTAGGGAGCTTGGGGTGGGCACAAAAATCGGTGGCATCTGAGATGGGGCCTTGAAGAAAAGGATGCATTTCTGCAAAGTGTCAGTGGTAAGCAGATGTGGGGAAGGGTTGTAGTTGCATAAAACTGAAACTTGATGCTATAGATTGAGGTGAATCACAGAAAACTCCTTTATTTTTCATGTCTTTTAATGCCTCTGATTGAATCACATGAAGGCAGGTTATGTAAGGAAGAGACAAATACTATGCTAATCAACAAAATTATCTCCAAGCATCTTTGTTTTCCTCTACTTTTAGAGAAAACTTTTATTACCAAGTGCTTGTAGTTCCTTTGAACCTTCAAATTCTAGACCTACCCTTTCCAATAGGGAAGCCAGTACAAGTATGGCTAATCCAAACTGAGGTGTGCTACAGATGTATAGCACAGACTGGAGTTTGAAGAGTAAAAATAACTTGTAAATAATTTTTATACTGATTCCATGTTGAAATGATATTTTGAATATTTTTAAATATAATCAAAATTAATTTTAATGTGACTACTGGAAAATTAAAAAAATGACTTGTATGGCTTGCATTCTATTTTTATTGGATGGTGTTATTCTAAAGGTACCTATTTTTTTTTAAAAGTACTTAAAGTCTTGTCATGCATTCTAGGGTTACCTGAGGCTTAACTAGCTACATGTCAGGAATGTACTTGGTCATTCAGATGTGACTGAGGCCTGTAGCCATGGCAAGGTAATGAGCATCCTTCTGAGCTTCTGATTTTTCATCTGCATAGTGAAGACATTGGATCAGATATTCTCCATGGCCCCTTTCAATTTTAAAATTCTATGATTCTAGTTTGGAGTTGAAGCTGAGAGCCAACAATTACTAGCTTTTTCTGAGCTTCATCAAAGGATCTCTCCTATTCCCTTTACCAGGTATCAGAGAAAGTCAGGATATTTTCTTTTCTCTCTGGAGTAATAAATTCTGGAGTGGAAAGACTTCAGAGAGTTCTGGTAGATTAAGATGACCCCCACCCTCCCCTTTCATCGTGTGCCTCTTGGTGCCATCTGGGTTTGTGTGAGTATGCACCTGAGTGAGGTGGCTAAGGCAGCTGGTAAAATGATTCTAGTCCCAGCTTGAAGAAGGCTCAGTTCTTTACTTCATGGCCATCAAGTCTACTTTTAAATACTCCAAGTGTGGTGATTTCACAACTTTCTTTAGGCACTAACTCGTTCCATAAAAACTGAGAATCTGAGTGTCTTTCCTTTTGAATCTACCGATAGAACAAATCAGTCATTTTCCTTTTCCTGATGACTTTTAAATGTCCTTCTTTTAGCAGTTCTACATACTGCTTAACTGTGAGATCATCCAACCATTAAATAAATATACTAGATGCTGGACTAGCTTCTGGGACATGGAGATTTCAGACTTCGTTTTTATTTTAAGGGGTAGGATAAATATGGGTCTTGGTGGGTATTCAGTCTGTTATGGGTACAGTTAGGAAAAGGAGATGTTACTATGAGCAAATGTGGACAATGAACATTTATGGATAATTGTTTTTAATATTTCAAAGTGAGGCAAGGTTTCAGTTAAAAAATAATAAGTCAAATAACACATGTCCTATAAATATAGGTTGATATAATTCCATTTAATGGAATTTCAGCATCTGGTTGGAAGTTTGCTTCCATTCTCAGGATACTGCATTGCAGTATTTTGCAATTAAATTTATTTTTCTTTTGGAATAAGCACAGTGTGTTACATTTTTTAAAAATTAACAATATGGAAAGGGGGTATTAAAATGTAAATTGAACTGGTTCAAAAAATAGGGACACTTAGGAGGGGGACTATATGGCTATGACTCCTGAGTCCATTTTATTGCAAATGCTTGACTCTAAGAAATCCTTAGTAAAATCTTGACTTTTCTCTTGGAGTGCAGGGGAGAAAATGTAGATAAAGGTATTTTTTTGCTAAGCAATATTTCTTCGTTTTTGATTTGAGGTTTGTAGAAATCCTAAAGTAACGGTACTAACTGGCTCAGATTGAAATCTCAGATAACTGCATTGATTATGAGCACAGAAATAATGATAATATCTAACATTTATATACAGTGGGAAATGGTGGTTTTGTTTATTTGTGAACATATCAATTTATCTCTTGAGTGAACAGAAGATATTTTAAAGTATCATTAACTAATGCACCAATTAGAAGATATTTTATTAATAAGATTATTTTTATTATGTAGAATGTAGTCAGCTTTGTAATAAAATGACAGTGATGTGCACTTTGAAAAAGGAAAACTAAACTTTTATTAATTGTATTTAATACTGGAAAGCTTAGGTTTTCATACAATAAGGACAGGATACATATGGAAGATCTCCCTGTAAATAGTTAGGAATACAGTATTCTTTGCTTATTGATGATTACTCAGTCAACCACAGTCTGAAAATATTAAATGGAACATTTCAGAAGTAAACAATTCATAAGTTTAAAATTATGTACCATTCTGAGCAGTGTTATGTAATCTATCACCATCTCACTAGGTCCATAACTCATCCTCTATCCAGCATATAACCATGCTGAATGCGCGTTGCCTACTTGTTAGTCACTTGGTAACTGTCTCGGCTTTCAGGTCAATTGTTGTGGTATGAAGTGCATATTTTCAAGTAGCCCTTATTTTATGTAATAGTGGCCCCAAAGTTGCAAGAGTAATGATGTTAGCAGTTCAAATATGTCAAAGAGAAGCTGTGAAATGATTCCTTTAAGAGAGAAGGTGAAAGTTCTTGACTTAATAAGGGAAAAAATATCATAGACTGAGGTTAAGAGCTACAGTAAGTTATTGTTAATCCCTTACTGTAGCTTAAGCTTTATCATAGACATTATGTCTATGAGAAAACAGTATAAATAGGGGTGAGGACTGTCTATGGTTTCAGGCATCCACTAGGGTCTTGGAATGTATTCATACGAGGGAAGACTGTATCTAAAATATTTACCACAAATCAATAGCACTTCTTAAATAAAGATAATAGTAAACGAGACAATTTTATAGCAATTTAAGTCTTTTCCTAATACACAAGTGTACAAATGAGAAGAAAACAGATAGGAACATCTCTGAAGGTACTTGTTAACATGCAGGTCTTTTCATGTGATCATACATATTGGTAATTTCTGAAGGTGCAGAGAGATGCATAGAACAGCAATGGTGGCAGCAACACATGGAAGTATTGGATTTAATGATAACAGGAGCATCATGCCAATTATTGTCTGGAAAATAGCTTTCCATTAAGCAATAATGAGTTCTGAGTCTCTTTCTCTTTGATTTTCTCTCCTCTCCCCCTATGCTACCCAAGTACTATATATTTATGTAATTAAAATGTAAAAACAATTCCATGTCACTCCTTGATGTGACTAAGTTGGAAATCACTAACCTGGAATTTGTGCTGGTGCCTGATGACTAGAAGTGCCCCAGATGGCCTGTAGGGATTGTGTATGAGCACACAAATAATTTAGCTGCTGCTTACTTGGTTGTTGACAGCTCCAACAGCTGCCCATTGTCCTGCTGTAAGTAGAATTAGTTTCATTCATTACCATGCTTGTAAAATGGAAAAAGCTCATTATAAACTATAACTTTAAAATATTATCTATTTATCACTTTCTTAATTCATTTACATACTCAGTCATTCATCGATAGGTGTTCACTGATGCCTACTGCGTACAGGATATGGAGTAGGAGGGATGCAGTGTGAACATGGTGGGGGAAGGTCCTGAGCCAACATATGAGATAGACAATAAGTAAACTCACAAACAGATGTGCCAGTAGCAGATGACAGTAAGCCACAAGAAAGGCACATGCAGGGAGAAGGGAGGGAAGATGTGTGTGGGGGGTGTTTAGGTGTAAGATCTAATCAGGGTAAATATTTCTAAGAATGTCATAATTGAGGTGAGACCTGAAAGAATAAATGAATGAAACTTTTACCATGAAAATGATTTCACATAGTAAGTAGTGTGTCTAGTGGACTCAGAACTGAGGCAGTTTTGCTTTGCATGATACCATTTGTATGGAACATGAACCAATCAGTTAGCAAAGACACTAGCTGGGCCCAAAAGTGAAGCCTTGGAGAGCCTCCTGATAGGTCAGTAGTAAGCCCTTAATTGCCGGGTGTTGTTGGAGGCCTCAAGAAAGGGTCTGTGGCAAGGGCTGGGGATGTGGCTCAAGCGGTAGCGCGCTCGCCTGGCATGCGTGCGGCCCGGGTTTGATCCTCAGCACCACATACCAACAAAGATGTTATGTCCGCCGAGAACTAAAAAATAAATATTAAAAAAAAGAAAGGGTCTGTGGCAAGTACACCTGCACTCAGGTCGGGGGCCATAGCCATTGATATATTGTTGTGGTGTGGAAAGACTTTCAGTTTTTATGCAAATAGTGTGGCATTTGTAACAGCTGAATATCAGCAGTGCTCATTTCTAATTTTGTGGCTAAGGTATTTGACCAACAGCAGTTATAGACTATGGTTCAAATTCTAGCCACTTCACATAGTTTAGTAGGGAAAAGTTCTAGTTTTCAAAGGAGGCAACCAGAAGATTTTATATCTGGGTCACATTTTGAAAGATTATGGAATTATTAAACTGGATGTATTCCTCCCTAGAAGGTAGCCAACTGAACTCCCTGTGTGTTTTATAGGCGGCATCACTGTCCACACCTCCCTACCAAGATTTATGATCAGACACAGAAACCATGTCTTCTCTCCGAATATACCGAGAACTACCCTGTCTACCACTCTTACGTGCCCAGAGAGTCCTTCAAGCCCCGGAAGGAGTACCAGAAGGGGTCCATACCGATGGAAGGCCTGAGCACATCAAGGTGAGGGCAAGTCATGGTGGTGTGTGAATGTACAGCACTAATGCAGTAATGTACGGTACTGATGTGTATGTTCAGGTACTAATGTACAGCATGAGTGCACTAATGTACAATATTAACATAGAATATAGATGCTGTTATATTAATGTAGTATATCTCTGAAAGAAAATGTTGCATTTATTAGACTATGTAGTTGTTCCTAAACCCACTTTTAAAGAGAGAGAATTCTATAGAGCAGGGAGGAAGAGCATGAGGAAAAGACTAACATTATACAGAGACGAGTGGTGGGAGGGAAAGGGAGAGAGAAGGGAAACTGTATGGAAATGGAAGGAGACCCTCATTGTTACACATAATTATTTATAAGAGATGGTGAGGGGAAAGGGGAAAAAAAACAAGGGAGAGCATTGAACAACAGCTGATGGGGTAGAGAGGGAAGATGGGAGGGAAGGGGAGGGGGGATAGTAGGGGATAGGAAAGATAGCAGAATACAATAGTCACTAATATGGCATTATGGAAAAATGTGGATGTGTAACCGATGTGATTCTGCAACTTGTATTTGGGGTAAAAATGGGAGTTCATAACCCACTTGAATCAAATGTGTGAAAGATGTTATGTCATGAGTTATGTAATGTTTTGAACAACCAATAAAAAAGAGAGAGAATTCTTGCTTACTGAGGGGGTGGGGGTCAAGGGAAAGGCCAAAATGGTCTATATAATAAAGGAGGGAAGTTAAGTCAAGTAGTAAAGGGAGGGAAAGACAGGGGAGGTTGATGCAGAAAAACAAGTTTTGGGTTTCTTGAGAGGTTTCAGGTCAGTTTGGATGATGGTGGTGGTGGAAGTGAATTGATAATAGAGAAAGCATGGCCATTTTTTTCAACTATGCTGTAGATTTTGAATTGGGGTCTCCTTGAATGTTCAAGAAATATGAACAAAGAATATATTTCTTTTAAAAATACTCCTGATTTGCTCTAGTTGACTTTCAAGTTAAGATTGGATGGATCTGGGTCTGTTCAGAAGTAGAACCACATGGTGTTCAGAAGTAGAACCACAGTGTGTAGGTGTTGCAGAGGTGTCTGTATTGAGGTAGGGTCGGGGAAATGCTCAGTCTGAGCATCCTTCTACATGTTCTAAGATTCTAGCTGAGTCTTCCATTGACAATTTGACTAGTGACTGTAAGGTCAGGCAGTGGCAGAGACCAAAAGGAGGAAGATTAAAAAGGCTGCTAAACCAGTCTATATTGAGATTCCACTCCTGGGTCTAACTCTGTCAGACCCACAGAGCCAGATAAGAAGAGGGTCTGAGAAGAAACTGTGCAGGGGGCTCGACTGGACTGAAATTTTATAAAAGGGACGGCTTGGGATAGGAAAAGGGGTTTTTAGAGTCCTTTGTCCCATTGGGGTTGGTCAGGGGAGCTGGCTAATATCCAGGATTGGCCAGGAGACACTGCTGATTGACAGGCAGTTCAGTAGGTGCCTGATTGGTATTTCTTTCGTGTGCCTGGACTGCTTGATGCTTTGTTCCTAAGTCACCTTCATCAACCTAACAGTGACCTCCAGGTGGTGAGGTTCTGTAAGGTGGGGTTCTGTAAGGTGGGGACATCTTTGAGTACAGGGTTTCTCAGTTGCTGTAGATTCATCTAGAGGTGTGACTTGAGGATTGATGTCTTCTGTGCCTTCCTATTCCTTATCCCTAAAGGGCAGACTTGCTATGGTATGGAGACAATCATGTGTTAAAAGTTCCAGCACAGTGCTTGTATGTTACAGGTGCTGAGGATCTGGTGACTTCTTTTCCTTTTGTTCTCCCTTTGCCTCCTAACTTTGTGTTCTTCTAGTGCAGATTCCAGATGGCCCAGGTGAAACAACAACTTTTCCTAAGAATAGGACTAGAAATATCTTCCACTGAGATTTTGAGTTGGAGGCATTCTTATGTACTAAAAAATGTATTCTTCTAGATCTATAGAAAGTCCATGTCTGGATCAGGGGATTGAGGACCCATAAGGGGAGAACTGAAAACAAGGGATTTTTGAGCCTAGTGGCAACCGTTGGATAGGAGCAGCATGATAACGGGAGGTAGCTAAGGCCTTGTCTGAGGCTTGACCTAGATTAGGTCAACGTTAAGTATATATATTAAATAATTTGGTTTAAGCACAATGTTTCTGGGTCCTGATAAATGGAAAGAATAGCCTTTTCAAACTATATTTTACTAAGCAATATGAATCTTACAGTTTGGGCTTCATTTTTCCAAGAAAACAACTAAAGATTTTTGAAGACCATATCAAGAGAGATGAGCCGTTCCTGAGCATTGTTGTTTTTCATTTTAAGAACCGTGGGCATCACATGGTTATCTCAATAGATGCAGAAAAGGCACTTGACAAAATACAGCACCTTTTCATGTTCAAAACACTAGAAAAACTAGTGAAAGTAGGAACATATCTGAACATTGTAAAAGCTATCTATGCTAAACCCAAGGCCAACATGGTTCTAAAGGGAGAAAAATTGAAACATTCTCTGGAAAAAACTGGAACAAGACAGGATGCCCTCTTTCACCACTTCTACTCAACAAAGTCCTGGAAACTCTAGCCAGAGTTGGACAGAAGAAAGAAATGAAAGGGATACAAGTAGAAAAAGAGGAACTCAAACTATCCCTATATGCTAACAACATGATTCTATATCTAGAAGACCCCAAAAAACTCCACCAGAAAAATTCCAGAACTCATAAATGAGTTCAGCAAAGGAACAGGATATAAAATACCCCCAAATAAACTGCATTCCTATATATCCCATAAATACCCATAAATAAACTGCATTCCTATATATCAGTGATGAATTAACTGAAAGAGAAATTAGGAAAACCATCCCATTCACAATAGCCTCCAAGAAAATAAAATATTTGGGAATCAATACAACAAAAGAGGTGAAATACCTCTATAATGAAGACAACATTAAAGAAAGAAATTGAAGAATGTAGAAGATAGAAAAATCTCCCATATTCTTGGATAGGCAGAATTAATATTGTCAAAATGACCATACCAATACCCACTGGTTATTGGTGACAAGTTCTGCTTCCTCACATGTTGAAGTTTGAACATTAGAGAAACATGCTAAGGCAAGCATATAAAGCAGTGTTTATTCAAAAAGGGGTAACATAGACTTCTCCCAGGAGGGAGAAGGGGACCATAGCTGGTATCCTGGTATCCCAAGAAGCGAAGTGTTCTGCCCTTTTTACATGCCCTAGGCTTCCTTTGTTCTCCTGCCCTCTTCCCCTTATCTTTCTCCCTCCTGCATACATGACTAGGCCCAGGAATGCTGGTGGGATGGTCAAAAGGTGAGAAACTGCTAGACTGAAGGGGGAAGGGCAGGATGGTGCAGCCCAAGACACCTTAGTTAACAGATTTATAGCTCCCTATAGGTGGGGCAATTCCTGGGACAGGTTACCTTAGCAACAGGTTGGAGCAGGGTGAGGTTCTTGATAAGGGTGGAGAAAAGGCTCTAAGAAATAAACATTTCAATCCCTTAGGGCACAGTCTCCAACTTTCTGGACTCACTCAAAATTGGCCTCCTTGATCTGACCTAACCTGACTTGATTTACCTATCTATACTGACTGCCTAGCTAATTCTGGCTTCAATACTACCAAAAACACGATCCAGATTTAATGCAATTTCTGTTAAGTTTCCAGTGATGTTCTTCATAGAACTAGAAAAAGCAATGATAAAATTTATCGGGAAAAATAATAGGCCCAGAATAGCTAAAGCAATCTTCAGCAAGAAAAGTGAAGCAGGAGGCATCCCAATACCAGACCTTAGATTATACTACAGAGCTATATGGTATTGGCACCAACAGATATCAAGATCAGTGGTACAGAAGAGAAGACATGGAAAGAAATCTACATAAACACAGTTATCTCATACTAGACAGAGGTGCCATAAACATACATTAGAGAAAAGATAGCCTCTTCGCAAATGGTGCTGGGAAAACTGGAAATCTATATGTAATAAAATGAAATTAGACCCCAGTCTCTCATCCTGCACAAAACTGAACTCTAAGTGGATTAAGGACCAGAGACCCTCTGCCTAATACAAGGAAAAGTAGGCCCAAATCTCCATCGTGTCAGCTTAGGAACTGAATTCTTCAAGATTCCTAAAATGCAAGAAGTAAAATCAAGAATCAATAAATTGGATTGTATCAAACTAAAAAACTTCTTCACAGCAAATAAGAACATGAAGAGAGAGCCTACAGAATGTAAGAAAATCTTTGCCTCCTACACCTCAGATATAACATTAATTTCCAGGATATATAAAGAACTAAAAAACTTAACAAAAAAAACAAATATCAATGAATGTGCAAAGGAACAGAGCAGATACTTCATAGAAGAAGAAATATGAATGATCAACAAATATATGAAAAAATGATCAATATCACTAGCAATTAGAAAAATGCAAATTAAAACCACACTGAAATTTCATCTCACTCCTGTCAGAATAGCAGTTATCAAGAATACAAGTAACAATAAATGTTAAGGAGGATGTAGGGAAAAAGGTACTTTCATATAGTGCTTATAGGACTGCAAATTGGTGCAATCACTCTGGAAAGTAGTACAGAGATTCTTCAGAAAACTCGGAATGGAACCACCATTTGACCCAGTTTCTCCGCATATACCCAAAGGACAAAATCAGCATACTCTAGTGATGCGGTCACATCAATGTTCATAGCTGCTCAATTCACCACAATCTATGGAAACAACATAGATGCCTGCCCTTCAATAATAGATAGATAAAGAAAATGTGATATATATAAACAATGGAATATTACTCATCCTTAAAGAAGAATGAAAATGGATAGAACTGGAGCTCTTATGCTAAGTGAAATAAGCCAATCCCAAAAAACCAAAGGCTGAATATTCTCCGTGATGTGCAGATGCTGAGTCACAATAAGGGTGTGTGTGTGGGGGGAGTTGAGGTTCACTGGTTTGGACAGAGGGGAATTGGGGAAGGGAGAGGGTTGGGAATGGGAAAGATAGTAGAATGAATCAGACATAACTTTTCTATATTCATATATAAATCCACACCCAGTGTAATTCCACATCATGTACAACCACAAGAATGGGAAGTCATACTCCAGGTATGTATGATATGTCAAAATACATTCTACTGTCATGAATAAAAAGAACAAATACTAAAAGAACCATGGGCAACTCTAGGGAAGAGTCCTAGACACATGGGAAAGACCCCAATTGGTAGAAAGGGATCAAAGTAGTGTTGAGGGATGACTTGTCAACATCATCCTCTGCTATGTGCAACTGTTCTCATCTTTTTATATACAATTAGCAGGAAGTGGAGAGCTCCTTGTGGGATGTAAAGTTATAAGCTTCATATGTTGTGGTATTAGGGATCTATTTCCTGTCCTAAAAGTATAAAGGTGCTTTGAGCTTTGGAGGTTGGGAGATGCTTTTTGTTTGTGGCCTACGGCTTAGGATAACAAAGACAAGCCCTCACTCTGGGGCAGAACCCCTGCTCTGTGGCCTAGATCTGAGGCCCCCAGATGTATCCCACAAACCTCCCTTCTGATGGTGCTTTGCAAAACAAAACTTAGCCTCTGACCTGTCCTAAATTATTCCTACCTTGTGTCACTTACAATAATAAACACATTATCCAGAAGGCCCCTTTGCTCCTGCCAGAGTCAGAGTAACAATAAATATAACTTACATTAAGATGCAGCTAGAGGGAAGGGGGGAAGTTACTGAAAGAATTTCTAAAATGTGTTATTAATGATCATAAATGCTTTAAAAAAAAGCGGTAGAATCAAGCTTACCCATGGCGAGGACAAAGAGCAGACATGGGTCTCTCCTCTATTTCCTTCAAAAAGAGAAGCCATGACGAAAGGATCCAAGGGCATCTCTTCTCTCCCTAGCACCTTCATTTCACCAACACTGTGCCTGCCATGCTGGGCACTAATTTTCCTGAACTGAGAATAATACTGTGCTCCTTCCAGGAAATGTAGGGAAGCTGTTATCTGCGTGTTCCACCAGAGGCTTCTGGGGGAAGGAATAGGTCAGCCCTGTGCCTACATATCCCTGGATCTGCACAGATTGTCACCCTTTGCCCTTAGGACCCCTGTTTCCATAGCATCTCACCTACCTCCCTATCTAAAGGCTGAGTCTGCTAAGTTTCTGAGGCTGGACACAGGGTTCCCACCTGCTGAATGATAAAGTCATGTGGCCCAGGGCTTGGCTGGGTTGGTGATTAAGCCCAGACACAAAAAACACCTGGTTTCTGGAAAGGTTATCATCCCAGCATGAGGCACAATTGCAGCTGCACACAACTCTCACTGACTGTAAATCTTGGGGATTTACAGCAGGTGCCATAAGGGGAATGCTTGAGATTTCCAGCCCTTCTTACTATGAACGTTTCTTGAAGCCCTTGGTTATTCTCTTGCATAGTAGGATTTACCTTTAGTTCAAATAGCTCTCAGATCAATTTATGAACAAGAGGTTTGCACTTCAAGCTCCATTTCCCCGTAGGCATGTCATTATGTAAAACACTTGGGCCCCCCTCTTGGGACATTATTTCTGTGAACTAAATCTGCTCCCTAAAGATGGGGAAAAAAGAATAATCTCAAAAAAGAGGTAAGTCGTCAGTGGTATTAGGTTTTTATTCTAAAAGGGAGGACCATGGGTAGAAGGGGCAACAGAATTGGGTTTGACTGGATGGGTTTGGCCAATAGGCAGAGGATAGGGAGTTGGCAGCATAGATTCTTTCATTTATCAATAAGATTTCTTAATAAACTAGAAGAGAGGGAAGCACCAAAAGAGGGTGTTTGGTATCCTTTCCAAAAATCATGAAAGAAGCAAGAAAGTTGGTAGTAGGCTTGAGTCTTTTCCCAACTTACTGGATTTTATACATCTTCTGATCAAGGGCAGTCTATTTCCTTATTCAGAGCTATTCCACTGGGAATATACTTATTCCCCTTGATAAGGTTGGGCCTGAGAATGGATGAACACAAAAGAGCAGGTAAGCTCTCAGCCCTGGACTTGCCTGGGCAATTTTAGAGCCTTTGAATTGTCTTTGATGATATGCATCCTGGATTAAAGTTGTGAACCAATGTTGTGGAGATTCCTTTTTCTTTTTCATTTTTACATTCCTCTGAAGAGCATTTTTGTTTGTTTGCTTGCTTGTTTATCAGGAAGGTAATACTTGATTGGACTTTTGAAGTAAGAATTTCATGTTTTGGGTGGCAGCTCAAATAGCAGTTCCATCCTCTGTGAACTAAACTTGCTCCCTAAAGATAAAAGTCCTGAGCATGGTTGTTTAAAGTCTGCCCTGTGCAAGTGGAATCCATGTTAAGAGGAGTCCCTCCTCTTGCCAAGGCAAACCTCCTACATGCTTACCCTGAATCCCCTCCCTCTAAGGATTCTCTTCTGAGGACCATCTCAGACGTGAGATCAGGCAGAGATTTGGACATAGTTGTATGCAGAATTTTGGCTTCCTGTCCTTGGTTTTTTCCTTTTCAGGATTTCTTCCTTATGTCCTATAATTCATGGTTGCTTCCAATTTGGTTTTCTTGTTCTTCAGTCAATAGAGAGAATAAAGAAACACTGGCCTTTTAGCTGCCTGACTTGGCACAGACTGGAGCCTGCCTTCAGGCTGGGAGCTTTGAATCATAAGCAGTTAATGGAAACTTAACCAGTGAAGATTCGTCCAGAGCCAATTCCTTTTCTCACCTGTTGGCTCTCCTCCAGAATCTGCCTATTTTGATCATTCTTTAGTGCTTTCAGATAGTTGAAGATTTTTTTCCTCCAGAGTTTATGTGAAGTGGTGACAGATGTTAGCTTCTGACTTAGTAGTAGCATTGGAGGAGTTGAGGGTAGAGGAGAAGAAAGGCACTTTGAATCCTGGAGGGCACATATTGGAATCCCATCTGTTTCAGTGAAGATGAGAAAGTCTCAGTGTGTCCAGGATCAGGATTAGAGCCAAGATTTGAGAGAGTGATTCAGCCAAGGGATTTTTCTCAGTGGTCTAGAAAGGGCTCCCCAACTTGCCTGGGTACCATATTGGCTTCCTTAGAAGGGAGCCTTTTGACCGCTGGGAAGTTTAGAAATCACATGTGGAAATAATGAAATAAATCAACGGACAAAGAGGTAAACCCTCTAGAGGAGAAAAAGACAAACCATGAGGAGTGTGAAGTCCAGAAAGGGAGTATTACAAAGATCAGAGGATAGGTAACTCCAAGAGGGCACGGTGGGAAAAGGATGAGAAATAGTGATGGACCTGGAAACAAGGTGGTACTTGATGGCTTTGGTGGGTGTGGGGAGGAGCACCAGATGGACAGGGCATGAGAGGATTTGGGGAAGGCATGTAGACCACCCATGGACAACACTTTCAGGAAGAGAGGAAGGGGAAGAGGAGAAGACTGGAAGATTATAATAGAGTCCAGTGAGGGTTATGTCATATTTTCTTTAAGATCGAAGAGACTGGAACAGGTTTGAATATGGACAGAAAAGAGATGAGTCAGGGAAAGAAGTGAATACATAGGATGCAGGAGATGGTCCTCAAAAGAGAATCCTTAGAGGGAGGGGATTCCAGGTAAGGGTGTAGGAGATTTGCCTTGGCAAATGGAATCCTCTTAACATGGATTCCATTTTAATATGATGGATTCCTTGGGCACTATAACAAATTCTGAAATTTGTATGAACATTAAAAATAGTTTTCTTTTTTTTTTTTTTTAAAAAGTGTTGCATGACCTATTTGTCATGGTGAAAATCTCCATTTCCCACTTCGAGACTCGTGACCTTAGGTAGCTGTTATGCTATTTCCTCTTTTGTCAGAGTCTTGTCAAACACCTTTCTTTAGCTTTGCCAAATGAGTTGAAGTCAAGTTGTTATGACTTCCTCAGCAGGGCCACTTTAACCTTTGCTTAACTCTGAGGTTAACTCTTGGCCTTCCATACTCTATAACTTTTATAGCTACTTACCTCAAAGAAACTCAGGTCTTTAAGCATTTTTTCCCCTAGGTTCATAGTCACAGTGGGCACACGCACTGGGGAGTATACCACAGAAAGAAAGGGAAGATTTGGTGTTCTCTTGTTGGGTGGGGGCTACTAAATTTGAGCAATTTCTGGGAAGAATAAAGATTTTCTTTTACATGAACTGTGAGATTATACGTGATTGGGGGACAGGCATTTATGTTGTGGCTAATGATATGTTTCAGTGAATGTTCTCAACATAAAGACATAACGAGGGAACACATAAATTCTGAGTAGACTCACTTATAAGCCACAATAACTGTTTTGGGGTAAGATCTAAGTGAATCAAAGTTTAGATTTAAAAAATTGTTCTCTCTTCGGAAGTGGATAACTTCTCCCCTCAACACCCATAACTGTTTGTCTTAGTTATAGCTGATCAGTGGGTTCAACCATAGGTACACATTTACAAAGGGACTTGAATTTTGTACTGAAGTAGACTGACAATTTCTTTCCCTAAATGTGGTGAGCAAGGATTTTACTGCATCTGCTTTTGCCTTTGAGAAGCCAGCTTTGGGATAGTCTGCGGGCTGGGGAGCTCATTTGATAGCATTCATTGGCTCTTTTCCTGAGGAAGCCCAGGAGCTAGGAGCAGTGAGTGTGCTTTAATTGTCAGAGAGCCTGGCACTCTTGAGTTAAGGTTCTTGAGGTATCTTGAGAAGAGGCAGTTGCTTCATTGGTAGGAATAACAGCAGAAGAAGATGCCATGGCCTTGAGCTTGGGGCTTAGCTGTGGCAGGACCCTGCCTGGAGAAAGCATTCCAGGGTTGTCTTGGTCAGCAGGGCTCTGCACTGCATCCTGGGCCTCTGGCTTTGTTCTTGCCTTTGGTATCTCCTGATATGCTTTGGAAGTGAAGATGTCCGTGGGCTTGAGTAACCATGATTGAGCATGGGTTTATGATGGTTTAGGGACATATGGTTTCAGGTTGCCTTGAAACCCCACTGCCTCCTTTATGAGAGCTCAACTTTCCTTGGGGACATTCCCTTCAAAACATAAAATTTTGCACAAAAAGTTAACTTTCCAGTTAATTGGTTTTTGGTCTTTTCTATCTATTTCTGCAGCCTAAATAAAGCCTTACCCTCCTAATTTCCTGCTGCCATTGATTCAGCACTGAACAGACTCTAGGGTGAGGTACTTGTTCACAAGAATGTTAGAAGTATGGAGCTGACCCTTGGCTTCTCATTCTCATTTAGCGGATTCCTTCCATAAGCCCACATATACACAGTCAGCTCCAGAGGCTCCGGTCACTCAGCCTCCCATTGATATTTGCCAATAGCAAACCCCTGGGAAGGCAGCCCAGGCTGCAGGCCCTGTACCTGCCACTAAGATATATTTTAAGATCTACCCTGAGAGTAGTATGCTTCAGCTCAACTGAAGCATCTCCCATTTCCCCCTTTGGACCCCTGGAGAGACTAATTCTCCTGCTTCCTAACTCCCTCCTCCTATCAATCCAAGCATTCTCAGGACCTGGTTTGGGTTTATTGACAACCCTGTGTATAATTCATGCAAGACAGGTTACAGCAGAGCGTGTTACCTTTGCTAGTCAAGCATGGCTTAGTAATGCTGCTCCAGATTTTGGCCGGGAAGTAGGTTTTATTGGTGTTTGGGCCTAATGTTTTCCTGTCCGGAAACCTTCCCCTTCCCTTGGTGGGGCTGTTCTGGCAAGCACCATCAGGGAAAAATCTACCTTCCCCTTGTCCAGTTGGATGAATGGGTTCCAGGGAAAAGCAGTCTGTTGTATAAAACAGAAGCCCCTGGAGGGGGCAGGGACATTAGTATTGAGAAGCAGGAAGTTGATACTATTTTGGTGGGCAGCACAAACCCAAGCTGAGATGGGTGTTTCCAGGGTGGCTCCTGGTGGTGGTGTAGGTGGCACCAGGGTCTTTTATAAACTGTGTAATGCTTTGGGAAGGAACTGTTTTTCATTTAGTTAAAACCATCCTGCTTTTTTATCCTACTGTTTTCTTACCCTCTGAATCATAAGGGCACCAGATAGCAAAGAAACAAAAGATGTAAGGTCTCTGATTCTTGTACTTTTTCCCTTTCTGCATTTTCTATAAGGTCAAGTAGAGGAAGGAGATAAATTTTGGCAGGAGGAGCTATTGGGATCACAGAGATAAAGGTGGGAGCACCTCAAAAATAGGAGTTAGCCCTACAGTGAAGGGGGTCCATGGAAGGCAGGTGGAGGGAGCAGGCGCTGAGGGGCTCTTTCAAAAGTTTCTGGGCATAGAGTGCAGTGTGGGTAGGTAGGGTACAGTAGGGATAGGAGAGGGTGAGCAGTAAGGTTGGGGACAGGTCCAGCACAGCTTATAAAACCTTCTAGAAAGTTGGGTGTTATCTGGAAGATTTTTTTTTTTTAAGCAAGGGAATCTGTAGGTACTGTGGGGATTGAAGTAGAGGCAGCTAGAATGAAGAAGGAAGCTGTCACATGATTAAAGTGAGAACCATTCCAGATCTGAACCAAGAAGGAAAGAAAATCTGAGAAGGTGGAGGAGAATTTTCCTGTCCAATAGTAGATTCTGGGGCTATGAGGGGAGGGGGTCAAGGATAACATTCAGGAGCCTGGCTTGGGTGAGAAGGGATTGGAGGTGCCTCTCTTCAAAGTGGGGGATTGAGGAGAAGTTGCTTGGACAGAGTAGGAAAATACTTCTCAGAAGATGTTTCTAGAGGTGGGTTAAATGGAGGAAACAGCCTTATACCAAGGCAACGATGACAATGACCTTTACTCATTTTCCTTCCAGGAGAGATTATGGGCCTCACAAAATGGCACCAGTGAAAATCTACAAGCCTGAACCATTCATCCCAAGTGGAGAGAATATGGATTTACTCACAACTTATAAACAAGATTATAACCCCTACCCTCTCTGTCGAGTGGACCCCATCAAACCTCGGGACAGCAAATATCCATGTGGTGACAAGATGGAATGTCTGCCTACTTATAAAGGTGGGGGAGTGATGGAGGAGCATGGTGGGGAAGGGTAGGCTGAGATATTGTGTGCAGGGTGGGAAACATGATCTATCTACAGTCCTCTTAGAGCAAGGATCACCAAACAACTTCCTGTGGATCAAATCTGGCCAACGGCCTGATTTTGTGTATCTGGAGAGTTAAAAATGATTTTAAGGTTTTTAAATGATTGGGAAAATATAAGAAGCTTATTATTATTCAGGAAGTAGGAAAATTGTCTGACATTCAGAGATCAATGTTCCTAAGTGTATTTTATTGGCACACAGCCATACTCATTCACACATCATCTGTGGCTACTTTTGTGCTGTAGTGGCAAAATTGAGCATTCATGACAGAGACCCTGCAGGCTGCAGGGCTTTATAGAAATTATTTGCTAACCCCTGCCTTAGCTTGTTGTCTGAATCCTACAATGGGGAAGCATTTCAAATTCTACTACTGATTGACCGATGGTTTCATTCATCCACTTAATATTAACATGTAATATACCTACAGAAAAATGTCTGAATCATGATTACATAGACTAGTGAATTTTTAACTGGATAAAAAAAACAGTCCCCAGGGGCTTAGGTTGTGGCTCAGTGGTGGAGTGCTTATCTAGCATGTGTGAGGCACTGGGTTCGATCCTCGGCACCACATAAAAATAAACAAATAAAGGTATAAAGAAAAAAAAATCTGTAACTCAAAACTAATTAAAAAAAAAGCCCCCAGATTAAGAAATGTCACATGACTGCTCCTTCCTTTCAGTTACCTCCCTAACCAGAATGTAACCATTATGCTAGCTTTTAGCATCTTAAATTATTTTTTAATCTTATATTAATGGGATTAGTTCATTTTTTAAAAAACATATTCTTATTTTTAAATTTACACATAATAATTTATGGGGCTTCTGAAAGACATGGTATAATGTTCAAATCAGGGAGCACATAGCTATTTTCTCAAACATATATCGTTTCTTTGTGGTGAAATCATTCAAAATCCTGTTTTCTAGCTTTTTTTGAAATATATAAAAATGTTTTATCAAGTATCTATCACATACCAGGCATGGTCCTAGGAAGCATAATGACCTGCCCTTGACCTCCTTGGCTAGTAGGAGAGACGATATGTGGAGACTTGTGTGTTGTGCGAGAGTGTAGCAAGTCACCCACACTGTTACAAAGACTGAAACCAGGGAACAGAGGCCAGGTTTGTAATCAGTAACTTTCATATATATGAGGTACAGTGTCGCCCTGACAAGGCATTCTAAACATGAAATGTTTGTGGACCTCTAAAGGACTGTGATAATGTTGCTTTTATGTGGTCAAGATGAGCATTTAAGCTGGTAGGAGTGAGGAGGCTGGGGGAGTGTAAGAATCTTCCTAAAGGAGTCCTAAATCTCATCCAACAGGACCCCACGTGTAGTTGATTTCTCTGCTTCTTCCATGAGCTGAGTTTCGGGGCTAGACTGTCATGAACCTCTTTGACAACCTGACTGTCCCCATACTTTTTTTTTTTTTTGGTACCAGGGATTGAATTCGGGCACTTGACCACTGAGCTACATCCCCATCTCTGTTTTGCATTTTTTTAAATTTAGAGACAGGGTCTTTTGGAGTTGCTTAGTGCTTTGCTTTTGCTGAGGCTGGCTTTGAACTCGGGATCTTCTTGTCTGTCTCCTGAGTGCTGGGATTATAGGTGAGTGCCACTGCACCCAGCTCTCATACTATCTCTAATGCCTTCCTCCACCTTTTGTCATGCTGCATTCTGCATGTTATCATAGACTGAAATTACCCTATCTCTAAAGCCTCTGTGCATCCCAATAGCCTGTCCTGACCAGTTGTTTTATTCACTTTCACTGGGACAGAACTTGGCTTTTCTGGGACCTCTAGTCTGTTGATGGCTCAACCTTTCTCTCTCACCATAAGCCCCTGTTGGGTCTGTCGCTCCTTGTGTAGTGACATCTTTTAGCTGGTGGCTGAAATGGACAGTCTTAGAGGCCTTTTCAGACTTCTTCCAACATGGCAGCTACATGTGTGACAGGTGCCCTGCACTCCTTTGTCTTGTAACTCATTGTACAGTCTTGTTTTAAGTAACATGTGTCTCCTTAGCCAGACTGTAAGCACTAACGAGGCAGGGATCTCTCTTTTGCTTTCTTGGTGAATTATCCCCTCACAGTAGATGCCATAGTAGGTGCTTTATAAAGGAGTTAATACAGCTAGGCACGTGGTGGTGTGCCTCTTGCCTCTACAGGGTATGTCATTCTCCTTTTTTATTCAGAGCTTACAGGAAGACAGAAATGGAACACCACTGAGTAGGTGGGATGGAGGGATGAAACTGGAGCAAGTGCTTCCCTCCAGAGGGGAAGGGGTGAGGGATGCTGATAGGGCAGGTCTGAATACAAACTCTCCTGTATGCCCTCTTTATGGGTTCCCATGGTTTGTTAGTCTTGGAGTATGTTATGGTTTAGATGTGAGGTGACCCCAAGAGCTCAGGTGTGAGACAATGCAAGAAGGTCTAGAGAAGAAATGATTGGGTTATGAGAGCTTTAACCCAGTCAGTGGATTAATCCCCTCATGGGATTGACTAAGTGGTAATTGTGGCTGAGGAGGTAGGTCACTGGGAACATGCCCTTGGGGTATATATTTTGTGAGTGGAGTCACTCTTTCTGCTTCCTGATCCTTCTGTGAGCCACTTTCCTCTGCCATACTCTTCCACCATGATGTTCAGCCTCACCTCAAACCCAGAGGAAAGGACCCAGCTGTCTATGGACTGAGGCCTCTGAAACTGTGATCCCCCACATAAACTTTTCCTCCTCTTCAATTGTTCTGGTCAGGTATTTTAGTCACAGTAATGACAAGGCTGACTAAAATAGTGTAGCTATAGGCTTGTCAGAGACCTGCCTGCTCAGTTCAGTTCTGTCTCCTCCACCTGGCCTTAGGTAGCAGGGAGAGGTCTGGGAACAAGAACGACTCCTTGCTTGCTATAGGAGTTAGCAAGAACAGGGTAGGTGTAATGGCGTCACTCAAGTCTTCTGTTACTCACGTTACTCCTTCTCAGCAAACTACTCAGCCCTCAAAATAAACCCCCCACACACTCTCACAGAATCAACCCTCACTCATGCTTTAATCTCTTCTGTCTCTAGCTTTCCCATGTTCCTCCCTGTTTCTATGATATTACATCTCAATCTGCTCTCTGAAAACCAGAGAAAAGTATTCCGCTGCTGGAACCAAATCATGGATGACATTTCCTTACTGCTAAAGTAAAAATTGAGAAAATACAATTTTCTTTGTTTCTCTTAAACTTTTGATAACCTATTAATTGCTTGCTTACTTCAACAGAGTAAAAAAAACAGTAACAGTCCAAAGTAGTCTGCTCAGGAGCAGGCATGCATAGATGGGCAAGGTTTTTGTTCTGGGTTCGTAGGAACTTGAGTTTGGATTTCATAGACTTCCTCTAAAATTTGGATTTTAAAACAGATCCGTATATAGCTAAAGGAAACATATTTGTAGTTAGATTTGACTCATGGGTGCTAGTTTGCAACCTATATGTCTTAATGGCTTGTTTTAAATAAGACTATGTTAGTCTGTTTGCACTGTTATAACAATAAATCTGAAACTGGTAACTTATAAATCATAAGAGTTTTACCTCTCACAATTCTAGAAGCTGGGAAGTTCAAGATTAAGATCAGTAGGTTAAGGCCTGGTCTCTGCTTCCATGATGGCATCTTATTGCTGTGTTAGCACATGGTAAATGGTGAAAGGGAAAAAAAAAGGGCTTACACCAATTCCCTCTAACCTTGTTATAAGGTACTAATCCACTCACAAGGAAGAGCTCTCATGACTTATTCATTTCCCCAAAGGCTCCACTTCTTAATACTACAATGGGGATGTGCCAAGGTCTGGGCTTGGCACCAGAATCACGAGCCACCACACACCTTTGTAGGTTCAAACAGCAATTCTTTATTCCCGCTCTCACACCGCCTCCACACAGGACCAGGGGCAAACACGTTCTGCCGTCTCCTGCACAATTCACCTACTCCACGAGGCTATCTCCAAATCCCATTTTAATCTCACGAGAACTCAACAAGCAGCAGGAACACCCTAATCCCAGCAATAATCTTCAACCTCTAACTTCCCTAAAACCCATTGTCTTAAACTGGCAACGCCTTAAACTCAAGGAGCCGGTTACTTCCTCAAACCTGATCAGCTCTAAACCCGGATCTGCCTTGGTCCTTGAGCAAGGTCACCTTATTAAAGCATGCATGCAATGTCCCATCGAATGTCCTCTAAGCAGCATGGGGTACGCTTGGCAAGGAAATTTCGATGCGTCATTCCTACTTGGTAATGGCCCTCAGCATCAAGTTTCAAAACATGAATTTTGGTGAACATTTAGAGCATAGCAAATAGTTTCATTAATTTGATTGGTTCATTTGCTCCATTACTGCCCTATGATATCATGGCTTCCAAAACTAGGTCTTAAATGCCCAGTATCTGTCTTCCCAGCACTTAGAACAGGGAATGGAGTTCAAAGGTTTATAAATAAAGGAGTAAATGGTTCTGAACCACTGTTTGCACAGGCTCTAAGTGACAGTGTGTGGCAATAGATACACCCATATTCTTACCCATCCAATTACCTGATAGGTCGCGGCCAGAGGCAGGATGAGTTTGGGGAAGTACATGACCTTATATTGCTCTTGGGTCAGTCCTGAAGCACTTTATGTATGTATGAGGGGCCTTACTCCTGCCTTAGCGTTTGGTGATCGCCCCTTGGATGACTTATTTCTTGTGTAAATTTGCTGCCTTAGTAAGTCCCATAACAACCTTAATGTTTTATGGCCATATATCGATTCTCTTTCCAAAGGAAGGAGGGAAAAACCAAAGACCAAGGTCATTAAATATGTATATTTCAATGGGTGCTATCTATATTTTGTCTATATGTTCTGTTTACATTAGTAAGCAGAAAAATATTCAAGCTTTTCCGTTTCTATTTATGACCAGCACCTTTTCTGGGGTCCAGAAAACCACCAATAAAATATGCTTCAGCAGCATTTGGTTGTAATTTGTGACATTTCCAAAACACTGTGCAATTGGAAAGATTGAGAGTGTAATTACTGATGCTCAGCTTTAGGTTTAGCTAAGTTTTTTTAAAGACACATTATTGCATGGAATCCCTTTTAAAGAGGTTCCTGCCAATTACCAACACGACACTCTGGCCCCAAAGGGCTTTCCTGGCATGTGAATAGTTTGTCATGTGGAATTCAGAGGTTTTTCAGGGCCTTGTGGAGGGTTTTTTTTTTCTTTTTTTTTCTGATGTGTATAATAAATGCTGGGTGGAGGAAGTTAGGCTGAATAATAATGTGGTTTAAACTATATTATTGGGTATCAGGAATCACATGAAGCAACTTTGAGCTTAGGAACTTGTTTTCTTAACACCTCATCCATCACAGAAGAAGGCCAGCAAAGCCCTGTCCCACTTACCCCTGAGGCACTGTGCAGGTATCTACAGGTAGATGCCCCATTTCATTGAGGCTTGAAGTCTGGTGTGGAACATGTGGTTTATATTCAGCAAGATGGTTCACTGTGAGGTCCCCTAATGCTTTCAAGATGCTGATAGAGCCATTAATGGCTTTTGGAGAAAGATTAGATTTTCAATTAAAATGAAGTCAATTTTGAATAAATAGTTGGTAGTATTATACTGGCCTAAAGTAAACTTAAGAATGTGCCCGGGGGTGGGAATGTCAGGAGTTTTGGAATGGTGGAGTAAGAAGCTTGGCAAATCCTCTCCTCCAAAAAACAATGATAAAATTAGGCAAAGTGGTAAAAAAGCAAGACTCTGGAAATCAACCAAAGTTATATGACAAAAAGAGGGTACTTATTTAAGAGGAACTATTGTACTTTGGTTATGAGCAGTGGGCAACTGTGAATGTTGTCCTGGAGCTGCTTCTATCCTCCCACCTTCCTCCTCCCATTGCGTGTTGAGGGCAGTCCTGCCTAGGCAGGCTAGGCTGTGACAAATAATAGCTCTGCTGCCAGTGAGGTCTAAATTGACTTGGAATAGTGCACACCAAAAGGTTTTGATAAAAAAAAATAGTAGTGATCTCAATGGGAAAATATCAGAGAAGACAAATTCTGCAAGTCTTCTGAGGTTTGCAGTACTAATTGTGGCAAGAAACAGATAAACAGACAAGCTAGAAATATATCAGGGAAATCCAGATAATGAGGTAAACACAGTGGGCCTTGATAAACTTACACATACTCCTAGTGGTGTGAAAGGCTGTGTATAGGGGCAAGGCTGTGAGCAGGTTCCAGAGAGATCAACCTCTGTACTAGGCTTGTGCAGAGGAGACACAAGAAATTTCAGCAGAAAACAGAAGCCATTTCAGACATATAAGATGTCTGGTCTTTGACTATGTTCTCTACCCACACATAGATACATTGGCAAATGGTGGAAGCTTTACTGGTTTGAGGTGCTTAATTATAACTTTTGATTAATCATTGGCTGATTGCTAAACTATTCTGATACAGGGTGAAGCCAGATTATAAAATAAAAAGAATTGAAAAATGAGCAAAAATATCAGTAACCACAAACTTCAGGGAGAAGATAAGACTATAAAATTAGTGCACATATTTCCCTAAACATAAACAAAAACAGCTCTAAAGGAGGGGTTAGAATTAAGAGTTGCTGCAGCATTTTATGTAAGTCATTAACAAAAAGTTAGGCAACGTGAACAGAAAGAAGAAAGTCCAATCCATGCATAAGGGAAAGAAAGCTGTCAATAGAAATGATCTCTGAGGGAACCCAGATGTTGGACCTGGAAGACAAATATTGAACAAATTTATTCAAAGAACGGCAGAAAGCCATATTAAAAGAAATGAAGAAAGTATGACAACAATTACTCATCAAATAGATAATATCAATAAAAGGAAGTAATAACTAATGAATATCTGGAATTGAACAATAACCAAAACAAAAAATCATTATAGGAGCTCAACAGCAGATTTGAACTGGCAGAAGAAAGAATCAGTATAAATGAAGATAGATCAACATAAATGATCCAATCTGAAGAACAGAGAATAAGAAAAGTGAATAGGAAATCAGAGACTTGTGGGCTACCATCAAGTCTACCAGCATACTCATAATAGGAGTCCCAAATGGAGAAGAAAAGGGCATAAAAATGTTTGAAGGATTAGTTGCCGAAATTCCTCAATAAAAATGAAAAAAATATTTATCTCTACATCCAAGACACATTATCCAAATAGAATCAACAGAGGTACATACTCACATTAGAGTTAAACTGTTGAAAGACAAAGATTTGGAAAATAGTGAAGAGAAATACCTCATCCTGTACAGGGTAAGGACATCAAGAGTCACAGATTCTCTTCAAAAAGAAAATGGAAGACTGAACAGAGTTGGTTGACTTATTTGAAGTACTAAAAGAAGATAGGTCATGAATTTTATATCCAATGTATACTATGTTTCAAAAATGAGGCAAAACAAAGATACCTTCAGAAAAAAAAAAGCTGATTTCCCTTATGAGAGATACTGAGGGAAATCCTCGGGTTGAAAGGAAATGATACAGATAGTAAAATAAATCTACACAAAGAAAGTTGCTTGGAAATGTAACTAGGTAAATGTTTACTTTTAATTTAAAAAAGCAATTATAGAGCAAACTAAAGCTGTGGGGTTTATTTTAGGAATTCAAGATTGATATAACATCAGATAATCAATCAATGTAATATATCATATTAATAAAGTAACAGACAAAAGCCAGATGGTTGATAGAAAACATTTGGCAAGGTCTCATATCCATAAAAGCTCTCAAAAAGCTAGGAATAGAAGAGAACTTCCTTAGCCTGATAAAGAGCATTAACAAGATATTCTTTTTATTTTTTTAATTCTTTTTGGTTGACAGAGTATATTTTGACATATTTATGCAAACATAGAGTATGTCTTATTCTAATTAGGATCCCAGTCTTGTGGTTGTACATGATATGGAGATTCACTGTGATGTATTTATGTACATAGGAGTGTTAAGTCAAATTAATTCCATTGTCCCCCGCCCCCCATTCCTGTTCCCCTACTTCTCCTCCCATTCTCCCCACCTCACCCAACCCATGGACCTCCATTCCTCTCCTCTCACCCATTTTTGTGTGTTTGCATTCACATATTAAGAGAACATTTGACCTTTGGTTTTTTTGGGATTCGCTTAGCATGATAGTCTCCAGATTCATCCATTTTCTGGCAAATGTCATTAAGTTATTCTTTTTTCTATGGCTGAGTAATATTCCATTATATATATATGGAACAATTTCTTTGTTCATTCATCTGTTGAAGGGTACCTACGTTGATTCCATAGCTTAGCTATTGTGAATTGAACTGTTATAAACATTAATGTGGCTTTATAAGGTAGTATGTTGATTTTAGGTCTTTTGGGTATATACCAAGAAATAGGATGACTAGATCAAATGGTGGTTCCATTCCAAATTTTCTAATGAATCTCTATACTACTTTCCAGGATGGCTGCACCAATTTGCAGTCCCACCAACCATGTATGAGTATACCCTTTCCCCATATCCTTGCCAACATTTATTATTACTTGTATATTTTAGTTGTAGTTGGACATTTGTTTATTTTTATGTGGTGTTGAGGATTGAACTCAGTGCCTCCCATATGCTAGACAAGCACTCTACCCCTGAGCCACAATCCCAGCCCTGTTACTTGTATTCTTGATTGTTACTATTCTAACTGGAGTGAGACGAAATCTCAGTATAATTTTAATTTGCATTTCTAATTGCTAGGATGTTGAACACTTTTTCACTTTTTTTTTTTTTACCATTTGTATTTCTACTGTGAAGTGTCTGTTCAGTTACTTAGCCTGTTTATTTATTGACCAGCTATTGCACTCCTCAGTTTATATCCAAAGGACTTAAAATCAGCATACTACAGTGACACAGTCACATCAATGTTCATAGCAACTTGATTCACAGTAGCTAAACTATGGAACCAACCTAGATGCCCTTCAACAGATGAATGGATAAAGAAAATGTGGTATATATACATAATGGAATATTACTCAGCCTTAGAGAAAAGTGAAATTATGGCATATGTAGGTAAATGGTTGGAGCTGGAGAATATCATGCTAAGTGAAATAAATTAATCCCAGAAAACCAAAGGCTGATTGTTTTCTCTGATATGTGTATATTAATTCATAATAAAGGGGATGGCTAGGGAAGAATACAAGTACTTTGGATCAGGCAGAGGAGAGTGAAGTGGGGGTGTGGAGGTAGGATGTTTTGTAGAATGAATTAGACGTTATTACCCTATGTACATGTATGATTATGTGACCAATGTGATTCTACATCATGTACAACCAGAAGAATGAGAAGTTATACTCCATGTATGTATTATGTGTCAAAATGTATTGTACTGTCATGTATAACAAATTAGAACAAATAAAATGTGAAAAAAGATAAGTAAAAAAAAATCAGTGCAAGATTTGTACTATGAAAATTACCAGAGTGCAGAGAAAAATAAAATCTAAGTAAGGGGTGAGATATTCTGTGTTCATGGAATGGGAGGATTCAATATTGTTCAAATGGAGTTTCTTCAAAATCAATCTATAGATTCAAAGCAATCCCTATCAAAATACCAGGAGCCTCTTTTTATAAAAAAGAAATTGGCAAGGTAATTCTATACTTTATATATAAAATTTAAATAAATGCTTTTGGAAAATAAAATGAAGTTGAAGAACTTATTCTTCCCAATTTTAAAGCTTTACTATAAAGCTGCAGTAATTAAGACAATGTGATACTGACATAAAGACAGGTGTAAATGACAATATGATTGGGTTGAGAATACACAAATAAACCCTCAGATTTATTGTCATTTTTTCTCAACGATGACTGGGCATTTCAGTATGGAAGAGGATAGTCTTTTTTGATAAAAATGATGAGACAGTCAGAGATCCACATGCAAAAAGATAAACTTTAGACCTTTATATCATGCCATACTCAAAAATTAAAGGGTCAAGGGCTAGGATTTTGCTTAGTGGTGCTGTACTTGTCTAGCATACACCATGCCCAGGGGTCCATCCCCACTACTGGGGGATGGGGAGGAAACAGAAGGACCAAAGACCTACATGTAACAGTTAAAACAGAAAATTTCTAATATCTTGGGTTAGGGAAAGGTTTCTTAGATGGTATATTTTATGTTATGCAAATTATTCTCAATAAAGTTGTTGAAAATATACCTGTGGACTTCACTAACATTAACTGTATACATCCAATGCGCCTGGGTAGCTGCATTTGTCCTAAACCTTTGTAAAGCTGTAAGAGGATTCCCTGTGGATTCAGAGGGCTCACCAGGTTCACAAGGGCTACCTCAGGCCTGGTAATTTATGAGCAAAATGGGGCAATGCAGGCTATGGCTGTGAGCCAAATATTATGAAAAGAAAGGCAGCAGGAGTGGAGGTGGTTGAATTGAGTGCTTACTGTTGGATTTTTCTCACCTGGACTTTTAGTCCTGGAGCAGCCCTGAAGGTCTATGTGATAAAGTCAATTTAGAATCCCCTGCAGAGATGCCCGAGGACAGTGTCTGCTTCTCAAGATTGTGTGGCCATTTCTCACTGGATTTTCTTTGGGTCCAGACCTCCTTCATTTTGGCCATTACAGCCCCACAACAGAGGTTTTTCTTGAGATGGATGTCTCCCAGTTCAGCTGGCTAATCTTTCTCATTAAAAACAAACAAACAAACAAACAAGCAAAAAAAAAAAACATTTTGAAGTTCTCCTGCAAACCTTCCCTGATTATTAGTTTCTTAATCTTTACCTAGAAATATGGTGCCCTTAACTTGATATAGGCTGTCAGAAGAGCATGAGTTTGGAGTCAAGTGTATGGCTTAAATTCTGTTTTTTTTTTTTTTTGGTTTTTGTTGTGTAATAATTGTACAGAATAGTGACTGTCATTGTGACATATTTGTATATGCATATAGTAATAATTTGATCAATTTCATTCCCCAGTACCTTCCCTTTCCCTCCTCTCCTCTCCCTCTCCTGGTTCTCCTCTTCTACTTTACTGATCTCTCTGCTATTTACATGAGAATTCCTCCTTTCTCTGCTTTTCCTGGCTCTAGCTACCACATATGAAAGAAATCATATGACCTTTGATTTTATGAGTTTGGCTTATTTTGCTTACCATGACGCTCCCATTTGTATCCATTTTTCTGCAAATGACACAATTTCATTCTTTATGGCTGAATAAATCTCCATGTGTACATATCTCATATTTTCTTCATCCATTTACCTTTTGTTGAACACCTAAATTGATTTCAAGGCTTGGCTATTGTGAATTGTGCTGCTACAAACATCGGCATGTGTGTATCTTTGTAGTATGCTAATATTAATCCTTTTGGACAGATAACAAGGAGTGGTAGGGCTGGATCACATGGTGGTTCCATTCCTGGTCTTTTAAAAAAAATTTTTGATTGTGAATGGACCTTTATTTATTTCAATGAGGTGCTGAGTTCCTCACACATGCTAAGCAAGTGCTCTACCCCTGAGCCACAACCCCAGCGCCCCATTCCAAGTCTTTTGAGGAACCTCCATACTTATAATTCCATAATGGCTGTACTGATTTACATTCCCAGCAACAGTGCATGAGAGTTCCCTTCTCCCCGAACCTTCACCAGCATTTATTGTTATATATTCTTAGTGGAGTGAGATGACCTAACTCTCAGTATATTTTTGATTTGCATTTCCTTAATGCCAGAGAGGTTTGACGATTTTTAAAATTCCAATTTTTAACTCATTAGCCATGTGACTTTTTGGCAAGTTTCTCAGCTTCTCTGAGCTTTGCTTTTGGAAATCTGCAAAGTGGAGACAATCATACTCAGTATAAAGGGTTATTGTGAAGACGAAACAAAATCACATTTGGAAAGGCTGGAGCACACTGGACTGGCTCATAGTCAGTGTTCTTTGTTAAATCAGGTTGGAGTGGGTCAGACCATGGGTTCTGGATCTGGATTTGAATCTGTGATTTTAAATTTCTAGCTAAGTGAACTGGGACAAATTCTTTAATTCCTCTGTGCCTCAATTTCTGCATCTATAAAATAGATATTTTGTTAGTGCCCATTTATTAGGGATGTTATGAAGACTTTCTATTTTTTGCAGTACTGGGGACTGAACCCAGGGCTTCATGCTTGCTAGTCAAGTGCTTAATCAAGTGCTCTACCACTGAGCTATCTCTCCAGCTCTGACTGTCTTGTCTGAGAAAACACCTCATTGGAAATGGGCTTATCACTTTGAGGCCTTTTAGACTACATGTAAGTTGGGGGACCTGATTTATTTTTAATTACCTCTTCTGCTTTAATTTCAGCTGATTATTTACCTTGGAACCAACCAAGACGGGAGCTACTTCGTCCAGAACACAAACACTGGCTGGAATCCACCAAATTTGACAGCAGAACAACACACCAGGATGACTACTCCATGAAGGGCCTCGTGACCACCAGGAGCTGTAAACCCCCAGCCATGCCCAACCTTTGTAATATCCCCCTGGAGGACCTGACCAACTACAAGATGAGCTATGTGGCACACCCTGTGGAGAAGCGCTTTGTGCACGAGGCAGAGAAGTTTAGACCCTGTGAAATCCCCTTCGAGAGCATCACCACACACAAAGAGTCCTACCGAGGCCTACTAGGGGAGCCTGCCAAGAGCTCGAAGCCTCCAGCCAGGCTACCTGGGACAGACACACCATTCTTGAACACCACCGAGTTTCGAGATAAGTACCAAGCTTGGCCGACGCCCCAGTTATTCTCCAAAGCTCCAGTTGCTTATGTCCCTCCTGAAGAGAAGATGGATCTTCTGACAACAGTACAAGCCCATTACACATACCCTAAGGGTGCCCCTGCTCAGTCCTGCCGACCGGTGCTCCCCATCAAGAAGAGCTTCCGTTTCGAAGGCTCTACTACCACCAAGGACGACTATAAGCAGTGGGACAGCAAACGCACAGAGATGGCCAAGCCCATCCCCCACCTGGGCTTTCCCACAGAGCCCTTGGACTGTCTGACCACCTTTCGGGCCCACTATGTGCCCCATCCACCTATCAGTACCAAAAGCTGTAAGCCCCCTTGGTCTGGCCCTCGAGCAAATATTCCTTTGGAGGGCCAGACCACCTATTCCATCAGCTTCACTCCCAAGGAAATGTGCAAGTGCCCAGCTGCATACCCTGAGCCCCCTGGTTACATCTTTGAGGAGGTGGATGCTCTGGGGCACAGGTTGTATAGGCCGGTTTCTAGGCCAGTCTCTCAGAGGAGCAGCTTGCTTTCTGGAGGTGATGCAGAAAACCCTAACCAGATGGATTTGGCAGTGTCAGCCTGATTCTGAAAAATTTTTATTTAGAAATTGCACAAATACTTTTAAAAGCAAACTATTGAGAATTATTCCTTGGACAAAAACCAAATTCCCCAAAATAGGGGTGGGGAAAGAAAGAAAAACAGAACAAAAACCAACTTCATTACCAATTCCAGGACACTTGAATAAATTGAGAATCACTGACTCAAGGAAAATGACATTTAATCACTAACTATCCTCTCTTAATGCTCCCTCTACCATCTCCCCCGCCACCCGCTCAGGTCCCTTACCTTGTACTCATGGAATCAAAGGTGGTCTCAGGTTTTTCTCTGACTCCAGATGCAGTTTATTATTTTAATCATTGTATGAATTGACATAATGATCAATCCTTGTCAAGTCTGAAGTGTCAAAGAATAAATTTTATTTTGGGGGGACTGTACCTGTAGATCATGTGTTCACCCTCATGGGTTGTCCATGCAGAGAACAGTCTGTATTCCTTGGGATCTTTGGGGAGATTTTGCACTACACTACCTGAGATTTCTTAGGACTGGTGGGGGTTCCATAGGCCTGGTCTGTTGCTTTGTTTTGAGTCCTCTCTGCCCAGGGTTGCTTCACAGGCATCTTTCTACCTCTTTCCTGCCTGATATATGAGCAAGAATAGTGCTATCTGATGGGTTGCAGATCTGGTCTCTTTAGTCATGGATATAGAGGGAGTCACAGGATCTGTGTTCATGGACCTTCCAAACCTCTTCCCATCCCCAAACCAATGCAGGTTTTGATTCCAGGGGCAGGAGGAAAAACAAGAGCCCTGGGCAATCAGGCAGGTGGGAACTCGTCCCTGGGCTATGAACAGAAGCTGTGGGCTCTTCTAGATGCTTAGAGCCTGGAACATATTGCCCCAACCTGTGCTTCTTTCTGGGAATTCCAAGCCTGCTTATTCTGAAATGACAGCTGTGGTTAGATCTGTGACAAAGCTTAACATAGTGATGACCAGGTCTTGACTTGGAGATTTCCCTCTCCAGTCCCAGGTTTTCCCAAATTTGATTTCAAGGCCAAGTAATTTGGATTTTTGTCGAGCAGAATTGAGGAAGGAAATTGCTCAAGGGGACTCCTTGCCAGGGTCAGATGGACTTATGGGTTGGGATGAGGCTCACACAACACAGAGGGACACAGACCAACACCTGGCACACTTAACCTCTCTTGAATTCGTAGAATCCTAAAATTATGGTACTAGGGAACTTGGGAACAGTGTGGAGAAGGTGAGATTTCAGCCAAACTTTAGAGACTTGGGTTTCCTCTCAGGGTCTGGTTTTTGATTGGGGAACCTGGGGCTCTGTCCATAGCGCCCTCTTACATGGCCTAGGCTATACAAGTCCCCACTTCTTGCATCTTCACTATGAGCTTAGTTTGCATTCCTGGGTTGAGATCTACATAATTTAACCCTAACCCTTGGTTATATGGGATCTAGATACCTGTACTTATGGGACAGGGAGGCCGGGAGGCTCAGAGTGGTCAAACACCTTCTCTAAGGCCATAGAACTCAGAGTGGCAGACCCAACATCGGAATCCAAGTCTTCTGACTCCATCATATCTGCTTTCTGATGGTGCAGACACCTGCCATCTTCTATCTCTCAGATAGCTTCTGGCTCCACAAACCATGCCAAACCATGCAGCCAAGCTTACCAGAGTCTACTAAGCAGATGGAGAACACCAATGAAGGTAGGTTTTGGTATTTTTTATAATTTTTTTTTAATCAGAAATATTAGGCTTGATTTGGAAAGCCTAATAGTGCCAAAATCTTTTGCAAATGCAATAATCTTTATGTGCCAGCTCCTCCACCCTTTGTGATGATTACTTCCCTAGAGAGAACAATTTTAAATTGTTGTTTTATCTGTTTTTGCTAATACTTTCCTTCATGTTCCTAAAAAATTATGCATATATGGCTACTTGCTGATTCATCAATTTTAGACATGGTCTGCTTTGATAGATTAGGATTTTTAATTCTTGTTCACTCTCCTTCATTCTCTTCCTTCTCAGTATAGGTATGTATCAGTGTTTGGTAAAATCAATAATAATAAGCTTTTCTAATATTTCTGTTAGGGAAGAAGCTAAAGGGTGGGATTGACTTGGCTAAGACATGCAGAGCCCTGTTGGAAAGAAGGATTTCCTGTGAGCCCTGTCTTTGTGATATTTTGGGGAAGACTTGATGGTCACCTCCATGGTGACTGTAGGTGGGATGAGCCACCCAGGGCATTCTTGCCTTGCCTCCTTCCCTTGGCATTAAAAACTAAACCTCCTTTTTTTTTTTTGCTTCTGAATTAAAATATCCTTAATATTAGGAAAGTGTTTGATTCAAGTAAAAAATTCAGAAAACATTCAAAGAAGAATATAAATAGCTATTATGGGGACTACTGCAACATAGTACTAAAGGCATACATGGTCTCTGGAGTCCAGCGACCTGGGATTGCCTCTTGTCCTTGACTGAGTCACATTGTTTAACATGTGGAAATATGGATAATGGCAATATTTGTCACACAGTTTTGTTGTTTGGATTGATAGATTATACATGGATCAGTTAATCTTGGCTCATGGTTAACGCTCACAAAGTGCAGGTTGGGGTGAAGATTGTTGAGTTCTGACTGGTGGAATCTCTTAGGATTTCTTTGGTTAGTATACACAAGTATTCAGGTAAGGTGTCCTGCTCAGATTTTTTATTCTGTACATTTTACAAAGTGAAATACTAACTTTTTCCCATATTGCTAAGATACTTTTTAGTTGTTTTGAGTTAGAGCTTCTAACTGCTCTCCTTGGAAATTTGGTTTTAGAAGGAGGGAAAAAAGAGCTGAGCAGATGGTTTTTCCTTCCTGCTTTGATCAGAGCAGCTTCTTCTTAATTTGTGTGTCCATGTTGAGTTTGTTGGAAAAAGATTCTGCTATTAAAGCATGTGTGTGTGTGTGTGTGTGTGTGTGTGTGTGTGTGTATGTGTGCGTGTGAGCACAATGTTATAATACCTTATAGAATCCTCTTTAAATCCTGGTGATAGAAGGCTTTAAACACATTGTTTTCTCTTACAACTATGTCCATACTTATTTTTACTACATATTTTTCACTTGTGAGCATGAAGTGGGAGCTCGTTCACTTATGTAACCTAGGATTCCTGAAGCATAGGTATGATAAATAAAAACATTATTAGTGATCAAAGATAGAAAAGGTTTATGACCGTGAAGAAAATATTCACTAGTACAGAATTCAGGAGGTTCCTGGGGGTGATGTTCTGGGGAGGAAAATTGGGCAGAGCTTTCAGAGCTGAAAGATGGCCAACTCTGTCAGAGGAAAGCAGTCTCCAAGTGAGGCTGAGTGGCAGGAGATGGTGGACTTTACTGGTGCGGAAGCCTTGGGATGGCTGGAAGTGGTCTGCTGGTTTAGGGGATGTGGTATCTGCTGGGGTGTGAGATCCCTCATGGGATGGTGATGTCTGCTTACTGCAGGCTGTGGACAGGTCTGCCACCAGGTGAGCAGGCTAAGAAGTTAGAGCAGAGTTTATTCTGTGGCTCAGAGTACAGTGGGCCCACCTCCAGGTTGAAGATCCTAGCATTTTGCTCTCAGTCTTAGGGGATCAAGAACTTGTTCTCCAACTCCTCTCCTAATTAAACTTTATGATAGCACTCAGAATAGCTTCAAGAACTCTCCATTCTATTGCTTTTGTATCATTTTCTCTTTTTGAAGATAAGCTTTCTTTAATAGTCTGGCTTCATGCTTTTGGGCCAACCAGTAATGGGAGGCAGGGGAAGATGTACCCATTGCTAGTGATTCCCTTGTATATTCCACCATTTGTCACTTCACCCTCCTTGATGCTTAGAATTTCAAATCTTAAGTCCCTGTTGGGTTCTGTCTTGAAGACCTGCTGCCTCTCAGCTCCTACTCTCTTGCCACCTGTCTCTTCTATATGGCTGGCTTCTTCTATAAGTGCCAGTCAGTCCTCCATCATCAAATTGTTTGAAGTCTCTTGTTCATTGAGCACTCTCCCCATATTTTCTCCATTGAAGCATTTTATAATCTCATTATTTCTTTAGTTTAATATGCATGTAGGGTGGGAAGGGGATAAGTGCAGGTTGGCATATCCCACCTGCACCTGCATGGAACCAAGTGAAGCAGTTTCATCAAAGTTTTTCCAATGCACAGCGTAACTGGAGGATGACTTTGTCGCCTGGCAGAGCAGATGGGCAAACCCGGACAGTGTAGAATCAGTACTAAGGAGTGTTTGGAGGTGAAGGGAGTTTGGTGAGAGTCACTAACATTTGAACCCCAGGGCCTTTCCTTAGTTCTACGCAGCCAGCTTTAGACAGTGCTGCCTTGTATTGCCATCCTTAGTCTTACTGTCGCCTTCTCGGTCCCTGTTAGATACTGTTAGGGACTCAGGGGCAGCTTCAGCTGAGCAGGGGCCACAGCCCAGTTCTGACATCAGGACATCAAGGCAGTGCTGGGTGAGCCTGCTTTATGGGTGGGGCAGGCAGTCCCTGTGGCTTTGGGCTTTTCTTTCATGTAGTGCCCTCTAAGTATCTCTTTGTTATAGTTTTATTGTTTCAAGATTTTTTTACAATAGAATACACAGTAAGAATAACTATCACCAAACCTACACTTCTCCTGCTCAGGCAGGAGTAGAGCTAATGACTCCAGAGCAATGATTTCCAAAGTGACACATCTTGGAGACAACTGAGGGATCCATTTCCTCTAAAAGTGCTTTTCAGCTGTGTACTTGTCAAGAGGAAGCAGGAGGGGCAGGTGGGGGCATGTATAGTCCTAATTACAGATTAATGGGCCCCCTGGACCCTCCGGCCATCACCCAAGCCCACATCTGGTCAGCAGGCCTCTAAGTGGGAAGACAGAGGCCCTGCTGAGCCTAAATTCTGGGGCAGGGGCTAGGCAGGGATGTTTACTTTGGCAGAGCAGACCCAGAGTTTGCACATGGCTGTCCAAGCAGGTGCCTGGCTTCTCCCCACTGTGGGAGTGCATTGGGAGACCAGGAGCCTATGAACTTTCCAGAACATTTGTTGTATATTCTGGAAAAGGCATTAGGGCAATATGAGGCTGGGCTCCTTTTTACACCATCTACTGGGCCACAGGTGCCTCTGGTGCTTCTGGATCTTTAGACACAGACATGAGAAGCCCTGATGTCTTTTCCTTGCCACATCTCAAAGTGTGGCTGCAAAGCCTCTTTGATGCTAATTGAGAGCATTCAGAAGGTTTCCACTCATCCAGCTGAGTCTAGCACTGGTTTTTGTGAATCTTTCCTGCCCATACCAGCCTGCCAGCCTGTGCCCCTGCCTACCTACCTGCTCAGGGTCAAGGCTTCACTCTCAAGGACAAGGGGGAGAATGTTTACCTCCCTGTAGTCCCAAAACTCCATCCATTACATTATAAGATCATAAAACAGGGAAGCTCACAAATACCCTCAAACAGGCAAACTGCAACTTGAGAGTTACAGGTAGACAAAATGCCCGAAAAATGACTGAAATTTGACTTCAGTGCCAATGGATGACTTATAAACTTAAAGCTGAAAATTTTTGGACTATGAGTTCTATTTTTCTTTTTTTTAAACCCTTTTCATTTTATAGTTTCTAAGCAGAGTCCAGTGCTTACTATCAAGCTGGAGTGGTTCATTTGTTGGCTAAGTAATATAGTAGTACTTCCCATATTTGAAGGTCAGGTATTTGGAAACTTTAGCTATACAAAACTAAGGCAGGAACCTGGAAATAATTGGCCTTGAAGGTGCCAAGATCACCATGGACATGAATTTCATGAACAGAAACAGTGCACACCACCTATCCTGGCTTGAGTGCTGGGCATATTGGACCTGCCTCCACTTTTTTTTTTTTAAATACACAATTCCAATTAGTTTCTCTTCTCTGGTTTGTGCCCACAGAATAGTATGAGGGGCTATTGCTAGAAGAAGATACATTTAGAATGAAAGAAGTGACAGCTGATAGCTTGGCAATGAGACAAGAAACTAAAACTACTTTAAAAGACCAAACTCAAAAATACAGCCATTCAGGAATTATGACCCCAATATAATAAAGAAATGTCTCTCTATATATGTATACACACACACACACACACACACACACACACACACACACACACGCACACACGCACACACACATTTTATTAAGTCTGGAAAATATACTATGGTTTGTGCTTATGACCCTAGTTTAGTAAAAATAAAAATTATACACAAGAATTTTTAAGGACTTGAAAAATGCATCAACAGTTTTGGATAAATGAATTCCCATTTGTCCCATTTACTCAGAATAATAAGTGACTGCACTTATTTCACTATTTTAATATTTAGTTTGAACCTATAGGTAATGTGTATTAGGCTTTTCTAAGGTGTTTTCTGTGGAATACAAGTCCTATGATAGGGCCTTCCAAAATAAGTTCATTAGATATCTAAGTTTGGGAAATGCTTTATATTATATCCTCTGATTCAGATTCATAATGCATGTTAATATTTCAAAGTCTCTATGAAGCCCTACAGTAAAGAAACCTTATTTAATGTTGTGAAACTCAGTGTAAACCAGCATTCTCACAATTACAGGTTCTCAAGTAAAAGGTATAATTTACTGGCTCTGGCATTGGAACATTGCCAGACATTATCTCTTGGATATCATTGGACGCAAGGGCTTCAATGATGTGATGAGGTCCTAGTCACCATCTTTTGGCTCTTCTTTCTCTGTATTGCTTTGTAAGGTAGGTGCTTTCCATATAGTGGTTTCTAGTGATTCTAAGCTTATAGCATTCCCTTAGCTAGCAACCTTGAGTGGGGAGAAAAAGATTTCCCATTTTCAGTGGCTTCAGTAAAAATTCCTGAATTGTTTTTTTGCTGGCTTGTGTCTCATGTAGATCCCTGAGTTGATCATTGTGGCAATAGAAAATACTTATTGCTCAGGCCTCAGCTGAGGTCCACCCCTAGATTTAATCTTGTGTATATGTGGTCAACCCATGTGAATGGCATGAAAATCAGGAGGGCTGGAGGGGGGGTGGTTCTCCAAAAGAAAACACACGTTTAGCTTCCAGGGAAAGGAAGAATGAATGCTGAGCAGGCAGAAACAGCATTTTAAAACTGAGACAGTAGAGCCTTTTTATTGTTTAAAACCTGTTGGAATACACTTTGAGAATTACTGCCAAGTACTCATCATAAATTTTTTAAAATAAGTTTGGAATATAGTAAAATACACAAACTGTGCAAACGTGGTTTGGTCTATCTTTGATGACTCAGAGACCTCACTGGATCCTGCCTCAAGGTCACCTCTGAGTGTTAACATACCCTGATCATTGACTGTTGAGATTGTGTAGCTTCTTGATGAATGGGAGGTTATGGTACAGCTAGAGGGCAGGATGCATGGGGCCTGGGAAAGTTCATGTATGATGGACAACGGACTCTGGTATCTCCTGTGTAGAGCCCTTTAGAGAGCTGAATGAAGTCCCAGCACATTTCAGTTAATCTACATGACCCACTTCTATTGTTGGTATCCCTGTCCCCCTCCTCAGGACAGGGAGGCAGTTGAGGCTCAGAGAGGTTAAACAACGAAGCAGATTCCTAATAGGGTTGCTCAGGAGGTTAGAGGAAATGAAGTCTGTAAAATAAACCTTGTGGACAATAAAGAGGTTTTTGAATGGCACCATGGAAGAAGGTCAGTACTAGAGAGATGCAAAAGGCTATTCACATTGAGAGAAAAGAACAAGTTCTGGGATGCAGTTGGCAGGTGTATTGACTCAAGTAAACATGCAGAGAGAACTCTGGGTACAGCAGTGGTGTGTGAGTCCACTGTACCTAGTACAGGTTAGTTTACAAACCCATTCCACAATCCCTTCTGGACACACACACATACTGTTTTAGTCAGCTTTCTACACTGCTGTGACTAAGTGCTCTGACCAGCACAACTGTAGAGGAGGAAAGTTTTATTTAGGGCTCATGGTTTCAGAGGTCTTAGTCCATAGAAGGCCAACTCCATTCCTCTGGACTCAAGGTGATGCTGGACATCATGGTGGGAGAGTGGGGCAGGGGGAAGCAGTTCACATTATGATCAGGAAGCAGAGGGGGGGGGGCTCCATTTGCCAGATACCAATATATACCCCAAAGCCACACCCCACCACTTCAGTTACCACTTAGTAAATCCCTATCAGGGGATTAATTCACTGATTGGTTAAGACTCTCACAACCCAATCATTTCTCCTCTGAACATTTTTTAAAAAAAAATATTTATTTTTTTAGTTGTAGTTGGACATAATACCTTTATTTTGTTTACTCATTTTTATGTGGTGCTGAGAATTAAACCCAGGGTCTTGCAAGTGCTAGGCGAGCACTCTATGATGAGCCACGGCCCCAGCCCTGAACCTTCTTGTATTATCTCACACGTGAACTTTTGGGGGACACCTCACATCCAAACCATAACACACTCATGCACACAAATACTGAGCTGATGAGATTGCAGTAGGTCTCCTTTACACACCACTTGTTTACTTCAAAGTCTAACACGCAAAAGGTCATGGTGACATCTAGGAGCTGAAAGTTATTTAAAAGGCTCTTTTGAATTTTTAAGCTCTTGGTTGAAAACCATTAATTACTTTAGACTGGATTCTTTTTACTGTAGAAAATGCTCCCTTGAGATTTACAGAAAAGGTCTTTTCATCTGGTGAGTTAGTAATACACAGTTGCACCAACTGTTCGTTTCATTATAAAATCCTGCCCAGTGGTATTTAGGGAGGTCTTGTCTTCTGGGGTAACAAGCTTCTGGAGACTCCCTGATTATTTCACCTTTGCTTTCAGTGGGCTCAAGAGGCCCCAACTTGAGGCTATCATGGTGCCCTTTTCTGGCTGTGCAAGTTGTCTTTTGGGGTCTGGTTCGACTGCACTCCTCAGCACACTCTTGCCCTGGGAATGCCTCCCAGGTGGTCCCCAGGTGCTCTCCAGCTTCTTCTGGCATCCATTTTCTGCTTGTCAGGTGAGCTCCCTGCATGATGGGCAGTGACTCAGAAACCCTGCTGTCTGCCTGCTCCTCTGACACATACCTACTCTCCTCCACAGCCCCACATGGCTGTCTTAGCTCTGGTCATCAGGATGACAGGACGCACTGTCAAGCACTGACCACACATCTGCCTCTTTCTTTCCTTCGTCCATCCATCCACATGTATATAAATACATACATTTATTCATTTGTTCCTTCAGAAAAAATGTATTTTGGGTGTCAGGCTCTATTCTTTGTGCTTTGGAATTATATCAGTAAAACAACCAAACCAAACCAAACCAAAAACAGCACAGATGTAGATATTGCCCTTGTGAAGCTCATAGTCTAGTGGGGGAGATAGACATTCATTTATAATAAATAGCATGACAAACAGTGAACAGTTATATAGAGTGAAATAATGAACACATATTAAAACCAAAAAAGTATATGATATGTCAGAAGGCAATAAGGGCAGGAGGGATGTAATTGAGATGAACTGGCTCTGGAGCGTAGGAAGGACAGATGGTAGTTAATGTAAGTTGAAATGTGGTCAGCAAGGATCACTGAGAAAGGAGGATCATAAGCAGGAAGCCAAGAGGAGACCAGGGAACAGCTAGAGCAAAGGCCTTGTGGTGGGCATATTTCTGAGTAGGTATGTTCAGAGAACAGTAAGGAGGTCAGTTAAAGCGAGTAGATACAAAGCTTGGAACTGGGAAGTGCCAAGAACAGATTTCAGTGAAAATCTTGCTGTAGTTCCCTGACTGCTTGGGGAGGCCATTTCTGGGTGGAAGCAGCGCCCTGTAGGTTTTCTGCCTGGAGGGCCGAGCAGGGTCATCCTTGGGAAGTAGAAGTGGGGGTCGTGGAAAGAGTTGATTCTGGGTATGTTTCAAAGGTAGACCAGATGCAGTTGCTGATTGGATGTGGGGTGAAAATGAGAGGGAATCAAGTGTGAAATCTGGAATTTTGGGCTGGAGTGACTGAAAGGACGGAGTTGCCAGCTGTTGAGACTGGGGAGGGCTGGGGAGGACATCTGGCTGCTGAGTGGCTTGCCTGCTGCTTTTGCAGAACCAGGCATGGCGCTTCTACCTCCTGCTGTGGTCCTCCATAAGGAGTGACTGCAGCAGCCTATGATTTCTGGAATCCTCTCCTGGTTCTGTTTCCTCTTTCTCCCCCCAGTCCTGAGAGAGAAAGGGCTTTTTCTGAAGTCAAGGTTACCAGGTACCAGGGTTGGACAAGCAGGTGTGATTGTGCTGGGTGCTTTGAAGGAGAAGGAGGGCAGAAGTTAGCTACGAGGGCAGGGATGGCTTCTCTGAGGTTGTGACTGTCAGATGAAATTGACCCACCTCTCCTTTGGAGGGAAGGGATACTATGTCCTCATATGGTGGAAGGGCAAAGAGAGACTGAACTCCTTCCATCAAGCTCCTCTGTGGGAGACCTAAGCCCATCCATGAAGGGAGGTACCCTCACTATCATCTCTTTTTTTTTTTTGGTACTGGGGATTGAACTGAGGGGTACTATACCACTGAACCACAGTCCCCAGCTCTATTTTGTATTTTATTTAGAGACAGGGTCTCACTGAGCTATTTAGCATCTTGCTTTTGCTGAGGCTGGCTTTGAACTCGTGATCCTCCTGTCTCAGCCTCCTGAGCTGCTGAGATTACAGGTGTGCACCACTGCACCTGGATTCTCACTATCACCTCTTGATTCCACCCCATTGGTTGAACCTGTGATGGAGAGAGACCCATTCAAGCCATGGAAGCTGGAATCTTAGGTTATTTGTGCAAGGACAGAGGTGCTGTGTACTCTTCCCAGTCCTCCAGCACTGCACATCTCACCTGTGTGTAAGTAAAGAGCTTTGTGTAACTAATAAACCCTCTTGTGCAGATTTGGATAATGGTATCTGAGATGCTTGCTATGCCATTTCTGGAATGTAGATTCATGATTAGGTATACTAAATGTTAGCTAATTAGGATGTAAATTCAAGTTAATTTCACATGTATACATCAGTTAATAGAGAAGTATAGTAAGTAACGCAATATAACAATAATTCTAGCTGCTGCATGGAGAGTGGATTGGTGGAGACCAGAGTAAATTTAAGGAGAGTAGTCAGAAGAACTTTGCAAAAAGCTCCAGAGAGGGAATTAGGACTAAAGGGAGAAATTGTTAGGTACTGACTATAGAAGGAACCAAATGAGGAGGAAGAGCTGGAGAGTCCCAGAACTAGACTTCACAATTGCAGTAGAACATACTGGACTCCCAAGCTCCCCAAATACAGGTACTAGGTTCTCAGGACCCAGAGTTGGTGCTTAGCAAGAGTGTGTCTAACTCTGAGGGAAAGGAAAAGTTTGTGATTGGGGAAAAAAAACAAACCAGGAAACAGAAGATGAACAGGGATAGTGGCCCACTTGGCAGGGAGGAGGCAGGCAAGGATCACTAAAACCAGATGAGAACTTGAGTTGTTTTTCATCCCAGACAGACTCATACACAAAAGCAAACCTTAAAGTGCAAGGGCAGATTCTAATCATGGGACTCTGCTCATAGGTGGGTACCTCGGTCTCTCTACTCTTGGAGAAGCCTGGGTGGGCTGAAGAAATTCAGCACAGGAATCCATGGAGCTGGCAACTCTCTTCTGCACTGGCTTTGTGACATGCTGACCTCTAGCCATGGGGCAGAACTACATGGGCGATTGAACAGTTTTGTCCTTCTCATTGTTATTTTAAAAATGATGATGGGGGTGAAGGAGAAGAAAACCAAGGCCAGGACACACTTCATCAGCTCACTTCTGACCTTGACCATTAAACATTTTTTTTGGAATTGTTTACCCGGTAATGGAGTTGTTCAGTTTGTCCACTAACCTATATGGAATTTGTAACGAGGTCACTTGACCAAAGTCCCAGTGGAGAAGGCAGATTCCCCACGCATGCTTTCTGGTCTGAATGCTGACCGTGCAATCTCTCAGGCCCTAAGCATTCTGCTTAAACAAATATTATTTACGTTCGGCAGGAGAACCATTCCCCTCTGTCTGCTTTCTCTTCACTCACATAAAACTGCACATTTAACTTCTGTTTACATATGTATAAACTATATCTTTAGGAGCAGCCTGGGAAATGTTTGGTTGAAGTTGGATTTTGCCCTTTGAAAATACAGAGGTGAGTGACATCTGTATATTGTGTTATCAGAGGCGTGACACATATGGTTGATTGGGACCAGGTGCTTCATAGAAGCCATCTGAGTGAAGTTATAAATGTCTAGTTTACAAGTAAAGTGACAGCCCAATTCTTATTAGCAAAGGCTTGATTATCAATATTTGTCTTCCAATTCAGGGGTAGGAACAAGACAGTTGAATGTCTCGGGGTGCTGGATAAGCAGCTGAGGCTTAGTGAGAGATACTTGTCTCTGATAAGCATATACACATTTGACCTATAAAAGCATCATCTCTGAATGGGATGGCTGGGTGGGAGGGAGAAATTTTGGGTTAAACTTGGAGAATTAGTAGAATTTTATCATGTATTCAAGTTCTTTAGTGTTACTTCAAGGTTTATATCATATATTTTCCAAATCAGCAGTGTGTGACATGGGTAGATGAACTTCTTGCCATAACTCACGTTCAATGTGTACCAAGGCTCTACCCTTTACTTCATAGCTGCTTCTCTGAACAAAATGAGGGGCAGAGAAAGACAAAACCCAAGGGCTTTGAGTTTCATTTTGCTTCCTGATTAGTTCAGGCTTCCTTGGGTTAATTCACCTGACAGGTTATTTTCTTAGGACTATTTCCCAAGAACTCCATGTCTTTGTCTACCCCTTCATTTTCTTTGCCCTTTGTGGATGACTTTGACTACTTCTGGGAGCCTCACAGTTTGTTTATGGAGGTATAACTTGTCTCTTGTTGGCTGAGAACCATTAACAAAATTGGATTATTTCCTTTGGGTTTATTTGCAGGATGAAGTAAGGGAATAGTAGTGTATTGTTTATGAGAAACTCTACTTCTTGGCAAGTGAGACGCCTTTGATTTTAGTTTTTACTTGTATATTTTCTCATGAATGTGTACTTAGCCACTTTTTATACTAACTCAAAGGAAATGGCAATTGCATTTATGTTTGGGTATGTTGAATTGAGATGAGGAAGTGGAGGCCACTATGAGAGGGATCTCTGTATGTATCTCTGATGTAATATATTGTATAAGAGGACATTTGTCCTGGGAAGCTTTCCTGGAGGTTTGCTGGTATTTTCGTGAGTCTTTGAGTTGACTACATGGACTATGTTTTTCCAAGATACAGAGCTTGATTCATTAACATCTCTGTTATTGATGCTATTGTATAGTATAGTGCTTTAAAAGAATGACTGGTTTACTTCTCATCCCAAAATGGAAACATAAGAGAGACCATCTTTAAAAGATTACAACAGGAAATAGCATGAATTAGCTAACATTGTGTAACCCTGCCCTTCATCTCCTATCACTGTCAGGGTATTTTGGATGATGATGATAGTAATGAACATTTGATGCGTAGTTTGATGATATGCCTGCACCCTTACATTTTCTCAACGTGAATGAATATTTTTTCTCACGATAACCCTACCTATGAAGTATTCTACTTGTACAGATAAGGAAGTTGAGGCATGAATGGTCTTTGTTGACTGTTCTGGTCCTAATGGTCTTACAGATTTCCTGGATTCATCTTATTTAGAGCCTGGAAACTTCTGAGGGTAATCAGGGACTCTAATTACACCCTGCCTCCCCTGCCGTGGGCTGGGGTTGTGGCTTAGTGGTAGAGCATTTGCCTAGCACATGTGAGGGACTGAGTTTGATCCTCAGCACCACATAGAAATAAATAAAAATAAAGGTATTGTGTCCGTCTGCACTAAACAAAACAAAACAAAATACCCCCAGGACTGGCCTGTGGCTAAAATTCTAAACATTTATACTGTGGCATCTTGCTTGGTAGGAATCTTTTTTCCCCTCCCTGTGGAGCTCTATGATTTGGGCTGGAAAAATTTCCATATGTTCCCACAACTTGAGCCATCTTGAGTTTTTGCTCTGGCATTTCTGGGTTCTCTCCCTGGCCCTGGGACCATGGTAGGACATTATTTGGTCACTGCATATGTTTATGGTTCTAGTATTAGATTTTCTTTAAAGCAAAATGTAAAATTTCTTAGAAAATGACCAGAATTTCAGGAAGAGCTTTTGGGTATGTTTTCACACAATTCAGTGGGCATGTGAAGTGTTGAGTAAATATCTGGAAAACAGGCCAGAGCTTGGCTTTCAGGGTTGGGTGCTCTGGAGTGTCTCCAGCAGTTCCTGTGTGGACATCACCTGGGCTGGGGACATGCTGTCCTTTTACTGAGCCTGTTTGTAAAGAACTCTCTAAAGGTGCTTTGGGTTTTTCTGCACTTCCTACAGCAGCTATATTTCTATATTTAAAATGATATTAAAATAGAGAGCTAGGAGTCCTATAAATCAAAGAAATTAATTTTAGGACAGAGAGAAAGCAACAAGTCCTGTAATGTCCAGCTCTCATCATCTACCAACCTGAAATCAGTGGGGGAAGGATGGTGTGTGTTCTGAGGTGGCGATGGCACCCTCCCAGAGGGATGGGAGACAGCACAGTGGGGAAGAGCAAGGCTTTGGCTACAGTCACACTGCCTGGGCGTGAATCTTGGTCCCACCAGATGGGTGACTTGAGCTTTTCTGGGCATTTATTTACCTCTGTGAACATGGGGATACTCATAGGGTTGATGTGAAGATTAAATGTAGTACTCTATAAAGGTTAGCCTCGATTAACAGTCTATATTCACAGTTTCATGATGCAGATGCTTGACACCGCGCACACCCTGATGATAGGAAGTCTGACCTGAGGAGAGGGTACTTCCACACCTAAGTCATCTGTCCCAGGATACCACATATGGCTGTAAATGAGATGACAGGCTCAGCCTGGATGTGTGCCTGTATACCAGTGCAGCGCCTCTGGGTTCATTTAGAGAGTTGGTCCTTCCAGATATAGGCCCTGAGCTTCCCATGCAAAGCTGAAAACTGCAATCCTTCTATTTTAGCCAGACGTGCATAACTGGCTGGGAACCACCAAACTGACAGGGACTTTTCTTCCTCCCCAGTATAAAACATGATGGGAAGGCTGAGCTTAACAGAGACTCGGACAACAAGATTTAAATAAATAAGCTGTATTATCTGTACAAAAAAAATATAAATACAGTTTTGTGTTTTAGAGGAGGAAGTGCCTCCTTCCACATTATCCAGCAGCCCTAATAATCTGCGGTACTGCTGAGTCACGATTCACAGAACAAACATTACATGTACATTCATCTCATGCAAGGAGCACACTCTTCCCACCCCACACCTAGGCTCTCCGTCTCGCTCTGAAACCCATTTCCAACTCCTCACCTTGACATGTGGTGGAGCTGGAAGACAGCTGTTTTTTTTTTTTTTTAAAGGAAATGTAAATATTGGCTGCCAATTTTCAATACCTGTTGAACTAGATGTAATCAACCACGTGAGTCCTATGGAAGAAGTCTTTACCATTCTATAAAACACTCCTGTGACACAAATGAATCACCTGTTGCCCCAGCATCCCATGTTAGCTTTTACAGAGTATTCTGTACAAAGTGAATAATGGATCCAGAGTTAAACACCAGCTTCTATTAAAAAGAAGGAAAAATACAATGATCACCACTGAATTTACAGGAACACAGCTGTAGGAAGTTAATAACAAAAAAAAAAAATCTCCCAATATTTTTTTTTCTGGATGACAATGTACAATTATTAATATTGCACTTTTTTATACAAGAAATCCTAATAAATATTCACAAAAGATATACATAGAAAACATTCTCTTTTATTTTAAATAAACATTACATTGATCTTTAGTAACATGATTTCTTAGAGCCTATGTTTGTGGTGAGGAATTAAAAGACCCACCCTAATTGTCCACAGCTCACCTAGAGAGGACAGAGATTAACATTGTCTTCCTCCCAAATTTTACTTTACAGGCTGGATGGGAAATGCAGCCCTGATGTCAGTGGTGGCCCTGGGGTGAGTGGCATCCCACGAGTGTGTGAGGGGTGGCTTATCTGAGGCTGCCCAGCCTACTAAACTGGGGCCCTTCAGCGGGAGAAGGAAGGAAAAAAAAAAAATCACTCGCCCAAAGCTGTTCTGCTGAATGAGCAATTGGCTGAATAGTCCTAAAGTGTGTTTGCTGCCGGACTTGGCTGTGGCCAGCTCAGCACAGCTAATAGGTGTTGCTGCAGTGCATGAGCTGCCCCAGCTGGTGAGTGTTAATTGCCTTGGGTTTAGAGTGTTCACCATGTGGGGAGGGTGGGTTGAAAAGCCTTTCAGGACCTTCTTGGAGTCTAGAGCTATCCTTGGGCTTTGCCACAGCTCTTCATCCCCCCAACCCAACCTGCCACATAAATACTATGTATAGCAGCTCTTGTGCTCTGTCAGGCAACCACAGCCCCTGGAGTTGGCTGCTGGATTAGGCAGAGTGTACCCCAGTCACCTGCAAACCCACTGTCCCACCCTGTTCCCTGGTCAGCTCAGGAAGGAAATGGTTGCCACAGCCTGATACTCACTCTCTGGCAAATGGATGTATGAATTGACTTTTACAAAGGGACCCCAATCCTTGGCCCTTAGGTAGAGTAGCAAAGACCGTTTAGGCAGAAAACCCGGCCTACTCCTGCTCAGAATATGCCCCAGGCCCACAGCAGTTAGTAGTTCAAGGCTGGGGGCTCTTGATTTCAAAGAAGAGATGCTGGGCAGACTTACTGCCCAGCCAGGTGTTGACCTCTGGCCGGCTTTGTTGCAGCTGCATAGGTGGACAGTTCACTCAGGTAGTGTGGGGAGCGGGCAGCACTCTCCCTACCTCCCCCTGTGAGGGACAGGTCTCCTCCCATGCAGCAAGGGCACTCTGAGTGAAGCAGAGCTCTGCTCATCCTTGTGCACCTTCACTGAACCTGCCAAGTGCTCTGGAGTTCAGAGCCTGTGACATGAGCAGACACAGGCTTCTGTTCATGCTCTCCTTTCCCTTCCTGGGTCAGTTCCTGCATCACTGAGTTTTCTAGGCCGACTGTGATTGTCTCCTTTACTACTACCTATCCCTGTGTTGGAGTTCTCTATGGGAGGAGAAGAGCCAGTTCTGGTTGGCTTCTGCCTCAGATGGTCCTTATCACCACTGAGGGGTTGGGGGTGGGTAGAGGAGGAGACAAAGGATCAACACCACATCAATAATGCTGGTTGTCTGATGTTTGCACCAATTCTTTATCAACCCTGTGGCTCCCTGCTGTTTCCAGGGGCCCTGGCTTTCTCTTTCTAGGCCTCTCTGAGGACCAGGTTGGGAGGGAGTCGGCCCTGTAAGGGAGTGGCTGCTGTCTGCCTGGCCTGCTCTGCAACCTCCTTTTGACATCTGTCCTTTTCTTTTCCCAACGTTCTGTCCTCCAGCTAACTGAAAGAGAAAACATGCTGAGGTCCTCAGGGGGGAGGGCAGAGGTGGGAGTGAGGGGAGGGAGGGGGAAATAAATAAATAAAACAAAGCTTAAGTTCTGTCCCAGGTGGTTGCGTGAGTCCTTTGTGTGGCCAGGGAGAGTTCTTCCCCGTGCCCTGTCTTCACGCTTTGCCACAAGTTCCGCAGCAGCGGGATTTGAACTGGCTGAGTTGGCAGAGCTTCAGCTGCTTCACCTTCTCGCAGTACCTGGTGGTGTCTCTGCACTCCACTGGGAAAGGAGGGGGTGGGGAGGGGACAGAAAGGAGATGTGAAACAGAGGCTAACTGGCATTTGGCTGCTGAGGTCTGCTGTGGCCACTGCGCTCCATCCCTCTGGGTGTCTCTCACTCTGGTAGAGCTCAGCTACTTGCCTCCCAGGCTGCCAACAGCAGGGCCAGCCACCAGCCTGCAGTCCTCTGGCTGAATGATGGGATCCATTCCTGGGCCCTCTTTGCCTTTCATAGTTGCCTCTACTTCCTGTCTCTTCCCTCCTTTTGGGACTACCTCACTTCCTTGCTTGCTTTTCCCCATGGGCTTTTGGTATTTTAGTGAGTGACTCTCCTCCCTGAGATGGTTCCCAGAAGGACTGAGTTCTGCCCCACGTGGAAGGAGATGCAGGTGAGGCTCTGGCTGGAAACCTTTATCCTCAAGGCACTGGGACCTTACTTTCTCTGTTAAGTTTGTTTTCTTGTATTCTCTGCCTAAGATTCTTGTTCTTTCTACCCACCAGGCCTTAAACACAACTCCATGGTGTTCCAGCTCAGTACTGGTGCAGATTATTGTTTTTAATCACTGGTGCCGATTTGACCTGGGAAGCCAGTCTGAGCTAGTTGCATTCCACTCTGGTACTCTCTGCACACGGTGAGAGAATGACACCAACGTGGGTCAGCACTTCACCAAAGATCATGCATCCCCAGTGCACCATAAGGAAAGGGTTGTGTGTTCACAGGGGATCCGCCTTAGTGTTGTGAATCCATTGTTTAGTGAAGGTCAGTTGGGGGGAAAACTGAATTCAGCCACATTTGTTTATTTCTTTTTCCTTTTTTTTTTGGTCCTTGTCAGGAAATGTCTCCAATTTGGGTTTTGGATTCAGAAGAAGAAAAAAAGAATAAGATTCCTACCCAGTTGGAACACAAATGCTGATGCTGGGTTGAGGAGATTCCAGACTTGTGAGGAGAGGGAGTGAAATGAGTGTCAAATGCCAAGGGTCTGGGCTCTGCTCAGTTTCGGTGGATGCCCAGGATGGGAGAGGAGGGAGATGATCAGCAGGTTCTTGTTCCATGGGAAGCAAAACAACGATGGGAGGGGAGCCAGTGGCTGAGTGGGAAGCACTCTGTGCTGCTTCAATGTTAACAATGCTTTCTCTAGCAGCCGGGCTCCTGACTGCCATTGTCTGGTCGTCCCCTCTGGGCATCAGCCGGTCTGCAGGTGAGCTAGAGGCCAATTTTACCCAGCAGTTGGCCAACAATACTTGGCCATCTCTGGACCAGGATGAAGATGGTGGTAGCCCCTGGGGCACACGCTGCCATTTTTGTGGCTAGGAAATGTATACACACTTCTTTACACACCCACACACCTGCCTGTAAATGCTCAACTCTGGCTCCAGCTCACAATCCTTGGGGTACCTGATCCAGTGCCCTATGTTCAGGCTCAGTCCTAGGGATTGCCCTCTGCACCCGATGCCCTGTGGGGAAATTGCAGAAAGGTCTTTGGGATTGGAACATACTGTTTTCACATGGAGTGATGTTGCAGCGTTGCCAGTTGGCGGGCCGGGGCCCCCAGGAGCACAGGTGCTCAGGCACAGCCTTGTTGGTGCGGGCATGCACACACTCCACCCGCCGGGACTGGAAGCCATAGTTGCCACAGGTTGCCGTGCACAGGGTCCACAGGCTCACCCTCCAGTGTACGCTGCAGGCATCTGACCAGCAGTTCTGGGTGCTCACAGGCCTACAGGAAGAGGGTGGCAGGATTAAGATCTGTCTCTATGGGGCCAAATGTGAAAATAATGTTCCCAAACCAGGAAGGTCATCCAACTCCTTAAGAACTTCCATTATCACCAGACCTAGGTTCTGATCTCTATTTTGTTACTGAATGGCCACAAAAGTCTTCTTTCCCTGAGTGGTCTTCCATCTGCTCTTCTCTACAATGTCTGTGTCTGTACATGACCCAAGAAGGAGCTCTATGCCATGTGGAGGCTGGTAGAGGGAGAACTTGGACCTGGCCTCAGGGGCTGGAGTCTTATGAGAGGTGATAAGCTCTCTTCTCAGGGGACATCTACAAAGAGATGTAAGAGGGATTGGGGGCTGGATAGGAATGAAAAGTTGGTATCCAGAATATGGCACCTCATCTCAGCCTCACTTCTAGAGAGGGGTCAACAAGAATGAGGAGCTGGTGGAGCCCTGGAGGTCCAGTAGCCCCCAGGTAGACCTTGCTTCTTTGCCTGCCTTGGGATTAGGGCAACACCCCCCATCTCTGAGAAACACACTCCTGCATGCTTCATCCTATTGAGAGGAAAGCCCAGACTGGCTGCTTTAGTAAGCATAATATGGCCCATCGATTTCTGAGTGGGGGGCAGTGGCCTGGGTGATAGAAAGGAGCAGACAGGGCATCTGACCCTTGGCACTGTGGGAGGTTGGAGAAGAAACATCCTTTCATCACTTGTTTCTGTGCTACTGACACAGGGGCTGAGAGAGGAGGCCCAGGGCTTCCTCTTACCTGGGAAGGGCACTGCACTGCTCTGATGGTAGGGTGATGCCATCCCGCGTCTGACAGAAGACTTGTCTGTGTTGCACAGCTAGGCGAGGCCCGATGCAAGGCCCATTGCACTGGAAAGCAGAAAAAGGAATACATATCATGTCAGCGAAGTGCTCAATGTTCAGGCCCCAGGGGATGCAGGATTGTTTTGCAAGGTCTTTTGGGAGGTCGTCAGATCATTCATCTTCTCCCTCTCTGGACCAACTAAAAGATATTCACTGGCTTGTTTTCTTTTATGTCACAGTGGGACAGTTAGCTATGCTATGGGCATTTTGCAAGCAAAGGCCAGAGGAAGTGTGGAGCCAGTCCGAGAAGGCCAACCCACTTCCAGATCAACCAAATGAAAATGCACTTGGCATTATGTGCTAGGAATGTACTTAGAGCTGAAGACATCTAAACAAGCCCCTGTCCCCTTCTGTGTGGAAAATAAGTTGGCTTATTGTTTTCTTGCTAAATTCATCCAAGTAACCATGTCCACCATTTCTTTCCTTTCCTTGGCCTTGTTTTCTGCAGGTCAAACCCAGGACACTGAACACAGACAGACTGAGGTATGTACAGTCCCTCCTTATATTCTCCTGCCATGTGCTTGCCAAGCTTTCCCCAGAGTTGGCAGAACCTAGCCCTAATGCAACAAATGCCTCCAAGAACTGTCTATAAAATGCAAAAGCAGCAGGCCTGAGCCAACAAATGGCATGTTAGCACAAGGGGTACACACATCCCTGGAAGGTCACTTTTTATTTTTTAAAAAAGTTTATGGAGAGCTTTATTAATAGATGCCTATTTAAAAATAAGACCTTCTGCTATAAAGGGAGAAAGGAGGTAGAAAACCAATGCACAGAAAAGATAATGAGACGAGATGCATTTCCTGTCACATTTCATGATGTCCAGGAACACCTGGAGAGGACTCCTCCAGGATATTGATGTCCTAAGCATTAGTTTTTTATTGGTTCATTATACATAATAATGGGATTGTTACATATTTGTACATACACATAACATAATTTGGTACATTTCATTTCATCTCCCCTTGCCCTCCTCTCCTCTATCCTCCTTCCTCCACTTCACCAGTCTTCCTTCTATTTTAATGAGAATGGGAGGTCATTTTGGAACAAAGAATCTTAATCTGGGAGTCTTTAGATCCCTAGGGATCCAAAGGGATATGAACTCTCAACTCTTATGTTAAAATTTTCTAGCAAGATGTCTCTTCCTATTTTCATTAGATGCTCAGAGAAATCCAGGACCACTGAAGGACAGGGACTTAAGGTAAAAGCATCCCTCCTGGGCTGACACCTCTGTCCAGGCCAGGGATTGCTCTTCCTGGCTCTGAAGGGCTCAGTTTGACAAGGTCGTTCACGGAGACATGGGTGTTGGAGGAAATGTAAAGAACACCCCTTGATACCAATGATTCAGAATTAATTTTTGTTTTATGATAAAATAAACATTACAAAATTTATTGTTTTAACCATGTTAAAAAATAACTTCTCACTATGAAGGACAGTGTGCATGGAGAAATATGAGTGAAGCAAAGAAGCTCTCGGTGAGCTCTGACACAGTGAACGGAGCCAGCCGCGTGGCAGAGCCACACCTTCAGAAGGGATCTTTGCTTGCTTCAGTGCTCTACTGTCAATCTTTACATTCGCTGTAGTCTGTGGAGAAAGGGCCCTGCAGTTTCATGTTGCACTGAACCCTAAAAATTATGTGGCCAGTCCAGGACACAGGTGAAGAAAGTGAACACCGTAAGCAACTCAGAAGCCCCCAGAGGTCTTCTCCCTTCCCCCTTTCCTCCTCTCCAAATGTACCCACTGTCAAGGCTGAACCTTTAACACAGTCAATTTTATGCTTGATTTTGAAATTTACATAAAGGAATCATATTTCATTCCTACTTTTGCTTCTGGCTTCTTTTTCTCATGAAGCATCAGGTATGTAACTGAAGTACATTCATTTTCATTGATAACCAACATTTTGTTTTATGAATATACCATAATGTTCTACCTACTTTTGATTAATCGTCGACCCTTTTTTTTAAATACAGAGTCTACTTTGTCAGATATTAGTATAGACACCCCCAACTCTCCTTTGGTTAGAATTTATAGAATTTACATGAACTTTTATATAAATTCTTTCATTTCCATTAATTTTTCCCTTAGATCTAAATAGAGTCTCTTGTGGACAACAGAGTTGGATCATGCTCTGAATGTACTAAAACTTATTTCTTATTATGTTCTTTACCACCTTCTCACAGTTTGATTAGGGTTCCCCAGGTTTCTGTTTTGTGCCTTTTCTTTAGATCATGCTTCAAGGTGATACCACCCATGACATCTAGTTATCACTTGATACTGATGACTTTCAATACACTCTGGTCAGCACAGCTCTAAGTTCCATATTCATATACCCAACTGTCTAAGGAATATCTCTATTGGAATATTTTATAAACATACTACACATTTATCACACCCATCTTCATTTTCCTGTATTCCTAATTGTTCCAACAGAAATCCGAGGATCATCTTTGCTTCCTCTCTCTGACAGCCAGTGGCTCACTGAAACCATATGAATCACACTGTCATAGTATCTCCTGTCCATTTCCACTGACCAAAGCATACATTCTGATCACCATAATTTCTTACCTACATTAGGTTTCTCTTTCTCTATTCTTGTTACTTTTCAATTAGGTAACTAAATTGCTGACAGGGTAATCTATTAAGAGTTCTGAGCTTGCAACTCTTGTTTAAAATCTTTCTACTGGGGGAGGAAGACAAGCTGGCAACAGAGATGTGCCCAGCACTTGCCTCTTTCTCCACAAAGATGGACCAAAGTAACAGGCGTACAGGTACATTTTGAAGTGAGTGACCATAGAGAACAATGGAAATCATCAAGAGAGACTAGACTTGTAAGATTCAGAGGCCTGGGACAACAGCTTAGTAAAGAAACAAATTACTCTGGCATCTGTCACACTCCAACTCCTGGACCCTTATCTCTCAACCTGCACAAAAAAATAAATTCAAGATAGATCAAAGACCTAGGAATTATGCCAGAAACCATGCAACTCCTACAATATATAGTCATACAGTCAACACTTCAACTTTTAGGTACAGGATGACTTTCTCAATAGGACGCCTAAAGCTCAGGAAATAATGCTAAGAGTTAATAAACAGGATAACATTAAATTAAAAAGCTTCTAAACAGCAAAGGAAACAATTATTAGTGTGAAGAGAGAACCTACAGAATGGGTGAAAATCTTTGCTAACTACTCTTCTGGTAGAGGATTAATATTCAGAATATATAATATTTAAAGAATCCCAAAAACTTTACACCAAAAAAATGAAATAACCCAATTAAGAAATGGCAAATATACTTTTCAAAACAAAAAATACAAATGGCCAACAAATATATGAAAAGAAAATGTTCAGCGTCATTGATAATTAGGGAAAGCAAATCAAAACTAAACTGAGATTTTATCTCATACCAGTCAGAATGGCAGCCATCAAGAATACAAATAATAAATGCTGGAGAGGATGTGGAGAAAAACACTTTTACACTGTTGGTTGGATTGCAAATTAGTACAACCAGTATGGAAATCAGTACCGAGGTCTCTCAAAAGATTAGATTACACCTCCACATGACTCAGTGAGACCACTTCTTGGTATTTGTCCTAAAGAATTAAAGTTACCACACTACAGTGATACATGCATACCCATGTTTATAACAGCACAATTCACAATAGCCAAATTATGGAATCAGCCTAGGTGTCCATCAACAGATATATGGATAAAGAAAATGTGATATATATATATATATATATATATATACACACATACACACACACACAATGGAGGATTTTTTCATCCATAAAGAAAAATAATGTCATTTGCAAGAAAATGGGTGGAAGAAGAGACCATTATGTTAAGCAAAATAAGTCATATTCAAAAGGTCAAGAGTCATGTTTTCTCTCATATGTGGAAGCTTGAGAGCAAAAAGGACAAGAAAGGTGTGTGTGTGTGTGTGTGTGTGTGTGTGTGTGTATGTGTGTGTGTGTGTGTGAATCCCAAAATCAAAGGGAGATCAGTAGAGGAAAAGGACTAAGGGGAGGGAGTGCGACGTGCTGGAGAAAGATTGGCCAAATGATAGTTAATTTGTGTGCATGTATGAATATGTAACAACAAATCCCATCATTATGTACAATTATGATGCACCAATAAAATGTGGAAAAAATTAAGCATCCCAGACTCTACCCCAGGCCTATCATATTTAGAATTTGCATATTTAACAAGATCCCCAGGTGATTCATGTTGATTCTCTATATATACTGGCCTAGGGACTTTAGAAAAAAGGAGTGAAGAGTTTGAGGGGAAAATAATGTAGAAAAGACTTATGTGTTTTTCTCTCTGTTGGGAAGAGGAATCACTGAGAATGATCAAATGTCCCCTTGAGTGACCTTGATGTCAATGCAGAAACATTTCCCATGTGTCCCCAGATCTGTTCCCAATCCCAGCTTCACAAACTGCTAGTAAGCCTTGAGGACCTGGCAGCAGAGCTGTGTTGTGTGAGAGCTGTCAGAAGTGGGCTTTTCAAGATAAGAGAAATACCTTCCCAGCACCCCCTTACTCTAGCATAGAAGCAAGGTGGAGCTCATGTTGCTCTGAATATGAAGCACATATAGGCCAGCCTCTGGAAATAAAGGGCTGGACAGGTGTGTTGGCCGGTGGGCAGTAGGCTAAGCATTAACCCCCTGGCTTACCTGAGATACAAATGGCTAAGAGATACAAATTTACTCTGTGGCTAGGAATGTTTGATCTTTATATTAGAGACTGACACAGCATGTTAATGTCATAGGACGTTGCAAGTGATTGTTTTCCAAAGATTACACCTAAGGCTGGCAGTAGAGGAACATGAATAAACCAATTCCAACAAGTTTCAAGTTTATTAATTGTCTAAAAACATTGTTACATTGGTCCTACAGTAAAGTCTGTGATTTGGAGAGTGTCCCACCTGGCTAGCCATGAAACTATGCCTCAAAGTCAGAATACTCCCTTTGCTAATGAGTGCCAGTCCAGACAAATCTGAACATCAGCCCTGGCCGGCAGCTCTTACATGTCTGCTAAGCCTCTAGAAGGGTTTGAACATAGACTTCTGGAGAAATGGTATATATTATTTCCCTTAAGCACCTCCACCCCTGATTTTTCTTTGGTGCCAATAACACTGTAAAATAGTAGAGTACAAGCTGAGTAGGATAACTATTCTATGCTTAATAGGCCTTATCCACCTGGACAGGGAAAAACCTGCCTCTCTAATGTATACTGGAGTTCTTGACTGATGCTCAGTCCCACCTGGCCCAGAAACACTGAGAGTACAGGAACCCTGTCCCCCTGGATTCCTACTGCCATGGTGCAATGTCCACCGTTGCTTAGGATGGTTCCCCAACCCCCTGGGAATCTTCAGTTTGTGTCAATCTCCTTTTAAAAATCACCAACATAAAATTCTCACTCCAAATGGGTAGAACCATCATGGACCCTCCACTGCACCTAGAGAAAACTCCATCACTGAGCTCCTGGGGTCAAATAAGCCCCCATTGCTGCTGTCCATTGAGCTTACCTGGGACTGAAGTCACTTCTAGGCAGAGAATTGTGAAAGGAGTTGATTGTTTTATGGTGACCGAGCTAGGCTTCAAGTCTTCCTGACTCAGGACAATGGTTCTCTACCCTGTTTGTATATCAGCATCACCTGAGGAGTTTCTAAGAATCACCTAAGCTTGATCACACCCCAGAGGAATGGACCTGGGCTCGTTGAGAGTTATGATCTTGACATTGGTGGTTAAAAAGGTTGCTTATAACTATGTGACCAGTGGAGAACCCTGGCCAAGAGCAGTCCGCAGAGGGGACACTGGCACAACAGGTGGGAAAAGGTGGCTTGAGAGTGTGCGAGTCTGAAGAAGGTGTCTGAGGGTTCCAAGAACAGAAAGGCCTCAGGGTGGAGGAAGGAAACGTGTGCCCGGTCAAGCAGTGTGTTAAGGTTAGAGTGTGTTAAGGTTAGAGAAGGATCCAGGTGCCTTGGGTGTTAGGAATGATACAGAGTGGGATTAGGGACAGCGGGGATGTCATAGAGGAGGTGGCAGTGGTGGCATTTACTTCCCACTGTGGCAGGGATTACACCTTGAGGATGACCTTTCAAATAAAAGCCGGTGTGGCCCTCACCTGGCCCCAGTTAGAGAAGGCCCACTCCACACACAGCTGTTGGTTACAGGCCTGGGTGTCCACAGGCCGTTTGGCTAGCTGGGTACACATGTCGTTAGACACGGGAGTAGAGATCCCAGAGGCTTTCAGCTTCTGACAGGTAACTCTGCGTGTCTGGATGCCTCCGCCACAGCTCCGGGTACAGGCAGACCAGGAAGTCACCATCCACCTGGGGAGAGGAAGAAGCATCAGAGGAGCCCCAAAGGTGAGGCCTGGGGAAGGAACCTTGTGCCCGTTGCCTCACAGATGTTAATTAGGGGGCCTCTTCACAGTAATTACTTGGAAAAATGACCTTCCATAAGATATCCAAGTCAAATCCCTGGAAACTGTGTTATCTTATTTGGATAAGATAAATATATGGCTGACATAATTAAGAACTCTGAGATTATCTGGGTAGGCCTTAGATGCCACCACAAATGTTCTTCTAAGAGAAAGACAGAGGAGGTTATACACAGGGAAGAGGAGAAGGCAGTATGACCATGAAAGTGGTGTGACCACAGAGGTAGGAGGTGGAGTCCTGCAGCCACAAACAAGGAAGGCACCAGGGGACAGGGGTGGGGCAGGAAACAGTTCAACCATAGAGCCTTCAAGGGAGTATGGCTCTGCTGACACCTTGATTTTTTTGGCTGCTGGCCTTCAAATCAGTGAGAGAATCAGTTTTAGTTGCTTTAAGCTACTGTTTGTGGTAATTTGTTACAGTGGCTTCAGGACAATGATACCTTGGGTCACTGACCAGAAATGTGCATTTGGAAAGAGTATTTAGAGTCAGTTGCCTTAGCTGCCCAAAAGGCTGGGAGATAGTCCTCTAGCTACTTACACCGTACTGTGGTTTTGGTACTTCCTAGTCTCTGAGTGGGAACAGTTTCCTGGGGAAGTCAGAGCCAAACCTATTACCTCTTGACCCAGGAGGTATGGGTCTCACTTAAGTGAAAGTTTTGTCTGGTAACATCTATACTTTCTATCTTACCTTAACCCATATCCCATTTAATTTGTTTAATCTTTCAGAAATGAAGAAAATTGCTTTCTGTGGCAATTTTCCATTATCACGATGCTCCATGAGTCTTATGTATCTTAAAGGATTGCACATGTGTTAGAATTATTTGTTTTCAGAATGTTTAGGCTCCTGCTACGATTTGAGTCCTTAGAAGTGAGACTTACCAAGACTATGACAAATGGGCTTTTCTCATAAAGCCAAACTATAATCTGGGGACACTCTGAATTTGATCCATATACAAATATGAAGGGGGTGCTTTTTGAATGTATCCTTGGATAGTTCTCAGAGAAGGGGAAAGGGACAGTTTGTGAAAATGAGGAAAGGTGTGGTGTTGTTCAGCCACTTCAGGCAATCTGGGGAGGAAAAACCAAAAACCCAAACCCCTCTTATTGCCTGATTGCAAGGGCTGGGGGCTTATCTAACATGAAATGGTGAAAATAGCTACTTGGGTCAAAGGAGGATTTCCTAGTCCTATTTAGAAAGATGGTCAGGGCAACACTTGTTTGTGTGCAAAGAAGGATGCTAATGTGCCCAAATAGCCTGGCAGGAAAACCAGTGGAGGGTGAACCTATGGCACTTCCTAGCCAAGTGACACCACATCTGTCTTTCAGGAGAGGCATGTAGTGGGAAGGGGAACAAATTCCTCCTGAGTCTGGATCTGTGACTTATTTAGTTTTGTGGCAATTTCCCTGCTCCTCTGCCCTGGAGAGGGATGACTGCATGCAGAATTTCCAGCCCACAGGAGCAGAGCCACTTAGGAAGCAGGCATGAGGTGTTTTAAAACTCCTGGGGGCATTGAAACCAAAGAAGAAATAGCCATTATTATTTCATTTGCAGAAGTAAATTAGGCTGATTGACTCTGACCATCACCAAATCAAATCAAAAAGTTCCTGGCACGTCCAAGATCTCTTCTTCATTTCACACAGCTTGGCAAGGGCAGCCTTCCAGCCCCCCTAGATCCCTGGTGAATGTCAGGCCTGTATTTCAATCAACTTTTATTTCTAAATATACATTTCAGCGATTTTTTCGGGAGCTGGGGTGGGGGTTTTGAGAAAGGAGAGGTATGGGCTATGTTACCCATTCAGGAAGGGTATAAAAGGACATTAATCATTCCTGTGGAAACCTTCCCGTCAGCAAGTCAAACTGCTGATATTAATGAGTGTGTTTCATATTTCATGGAGTCTCTCCTGGTTTCAGCTGCTCCTTATGACTCAGCTGGCAAAACACAAAGTGGTTCCCTGAGCAGTGTAGGAAAGTCCTACAGATAGGTCGTAAACGGGCATTTTAGGGCCAAGCTAAGTCCCCCTAGGCTCCGAGCACCATGCTGGTGCCAACTCCGAGCCCAGACATCATACCTTTAGCTAGTTTCTTAAGACTAGGGGCTGGGTGCTCAGTGGGACTCACAGCTTCTTGAAGCATGAAGAAGATGTTGTAAGAGGCAGAGATTCTTTGTTATCCTGGGGTCTATAAGGGGCCCAAGTACAGAGAATATAAATCCAAAGTTAAGGCAAGTATAGAAAATGGAGATTTATTCCAACTTTAGGGAGATGCAACTATTTGTAGAAAAGAGAGAGCACTGATTGCACAGGTATTTAAAGTCACACAAAAAGAGGGTTTGGGTAGAGCCTAGTAATCCCTGTCCCCTCAGTTTGACAATGAAAGATATTTCTTTCTCTTATAAAAAGCCCAGAGAGTCAGTGTATCACTGCAGGATGGGAGATATCTCTGACCAGGGCCTGGGGAACATATATATTCTGCTCCCTGAACAGATCAGAGCCTCTTAGGCCTTTGCAAATCCCAGGTAGTTATTTGCTGGTGGGCGGGAGAGGCCATGAGCAGAGCTGAGAGAGGGGGCTCATTCTGAGGATACTGTCAGCAAGGCAGAGAGGCCTGGAAAACCCACACCTAAAGGAAGGAATGGCTCCCTGGATTGCTTTTCTCCCTGCAAAGTGCTAGACGAGGGCTGACCGTCAACTTGGTTGTAAGTTAGGGCCCACCCTGGGAATGGGAGGCCACACTCACCGGGAAGGGCAGTCTCTCCGGTTGCAGGCAATGGGCTGCACAGCAGGGCGGGCCTTCCCCGCACAGTGAGCAGGATCTACTTCCGTGTTATTCAGTAGACACCTCAGGCGGGGCTGCTGAACACCCCTGTTGCCACAAGATGCTGAACAGGTCACCAGTCTGTCCACGGACCACCAGTAATCTGTCATAAGAGGAGGATCAGAGGTGAAGAGAGCAGAACATCACTGCCCTCACTCCATTTCTTCTGAGCAGGGCCAGGGGAAGGTGGAAGGAGGCTGGGGGTTGGCATGTAGGCAGAGGGAGAAGTTCTTATAAATGAGGCTCTGCTTCTGTGTGGGCACCATTCCCAACCTATTAGGCAAGCCCCAGGGTCTTGAGAAACCTCAGGTGATTCCTCCAAAAAATGACTACCATAACTCTCACGTGATCATGTTACTGTGAGGGTTGGATATGAAGAAAGTAAAGGGCCAGGCTCAGTGCCGGACACACAGAGAGGACTTACTCAACAGCCACAGCCCTTACTGTTTTTAAAATACTGACTAAAGTACTCTTACTGGTTTATGAGAAAGGGACTTTATTTTTCTACAGAGATATATAAATATATCAGAGATAATCATTTTTAAAAGTAGAGATTCGAGCTGGATTTTGTAAATTTTTTTTTTGATTTTTAGTTTTGTAAATGTTATTAAAAAACAGCCTCTTTAGAGAGTTCTCATTTACATGAGACAATGATGTCAGTGAAAAAGCCTATTTCTCTGGTTTTTCTATTTGATGGTCTGGGACTCACTGGTAGGAAAGCTATTAAAAATACATGTGGGCTGGTAAACTCTGAGTGCTTATTTGCAAGTTCTCATTGCAGATAGGCCCTGGATTCTGTTTTTTTAGCAGAGAATAATTGGCTGGCAAGAAAATGGAACATTTGTTTTCCTCTCTGGAAAGCAAAATGGCAGGGGAGAATTTTTAAGAGGAAAACCTATGTGCTCAGAAAAATCTTACTTCTCTTTCCTCCCTCCTTTTGTGCCATGTTGGCACAAAACTGACACTTCCCACAGAATCCTCCATTTTGGAATAAATGCAGTAGCATTTGACTTTCCTTAAGCATATCACATAAGGTCACAGGTAGAACTAGCCTAGGGAAAACTCAAAAGCCTTCCATAGTTTCTATAAAAAGGCTGGTTTGGGCTCTCTTCCCACCATTTGGCTCATTCACAACTCTTCTGGTGCAGTGAATGCCAGGCCCCACCCAGGGGCTTTCTGACCTGCCTGTATTCCTGGAAAGCTCACAGACTGTTCCTTGCCAGGGTCAAAGGAATGGTGCCTGGAGAGTCCTCAGCATGTGACTGCAGCCCACCACTCTCCAGAAGGTGCAGCTGGCAGGACACCATCCCCTCCCCCAGCAGGAGACAATGACCATAGTGTTCCAATCAAGAGGTATTTTTTTTTTTTTAACCCAATCAACAAGGAACACGAAATTTTAAGTAGGCTACTCTGTGGGGTGTGTGTGTGTGTGTGTGTGTGTGTGTGTGTGTGTGTGTGTGTGTTCTTTTCTAGTTAAACTAGTAATTAGAAAATAGAATTAACTTTGATAAATAGTTGTGTTTTCTTGGTCTTAAGCAACAGTAATATTTGATCAGAAGGACGGCTTTAGGGAGGCACCGATGCTGATGTGACCAGGTTCTCCTGTGATGGGACCTGGTGGCTCTTCTGAAGGGCTATGTTGGCAGAAGTACGGTTTCATTGCACTGAAACGGGATTCAGCTTTGGTTTTCATGGCCTAGGTACCATGGGAGTTCAGAAATCACTTTATTCCCGGAGAATCTTGTTCCCAGGTGGGCTTTCTTTTTGACACCCTAAAGCCTGATGGGTTCTTACCTTGGATGACCAAAGACGCCTTCTGCATCAGCATCCCTGCCTCATTCTGCGCGAGGCAGCTGAATTCCCCCTGAGAACCACCACTGAGATTTGCAACCTGAAGGATCTGTCCAGATGCCAGGATGTGATGTGTCAGTCCTGTGGTGGTGGCAATTGGTTGACCACCATGGAACCAGGTGATATTGGGGGTGGGATAGCCTTTGATGGGGCAGCCTAGAGGAAGAGATGAGAGGAGAAATAAGCCATTGGCAAAGCCTGAAAAAGATACTTTGCTGGAGAGTTGTTTCGTGTCTTTATGACTCAAGAAGGCATACACATACTGTGGCTTTACCCCTAGCACTTATCTTATGTTAGTCATTCCTAACAAACAGGAGATATTTTTATTATGTGGGCTTCTGGAATAGTGATTCTTATTCATTAAATTTTACAAAAATTCTTAGATCTGTTTATGCCCCTGTACTAATTGGTAAGAAAAAATGATAAAATTAGCATTCATTATTGCATGGTTTTTCAAATTAGCTTCTATGCTGATTTTATTAAGAAATTGCTTCTTCAAATGTTATACATTGGAAAATAACATACTACATGGTAACTAACAGTTAAGAATCAAGCATAAATTGGTAAAAGTCTAACATCTGCCTTCATTTTACTCTTTATATGATTTTTGAAGTAAAAAATCTTCACCTGAGACTAGGAAAATTATTTTAAACATTGATCTAATTTCTTCATGAACTTTTTTTTGATAACTTTTATCCTCAATTGAATATATACAATATTACAGTTATCTACTCATTAAACATATTTTGATACATTAAAATTCCAAAATATTAAGCTGAGACATTGGGTCTACCTAAGCCTTTGTATCCCAGAATTGGAAAGATAAACAGATGGCTACTATGAGAGAAAACACATTTCATCTAAATTTGGAATACTTGCCAAATTCACTGTTGGGGCCCCAGTGACTTAGCTCCCATAGAATATTTATTGGAAGTTTAAAATATGAGAAATCATTAAAAATAAAGATACTGTGGAGGTCTTTCCTCAGTTTGGTTAGGAAAAAATGTCTATTTTCTACTTATTGCTCTTGGGACAGTTAAGATAGTTAAGACTACCAAGAAGATCCCAGCTAATGTAGGATTTTTAAAAAAGCACACTAAAGCCTCTCTGAAACTTTTCAGGGTGAAGCTCAGCTTTTCAGAAAGTTTTAGAAAAGAAACCTAATTTTGTTACTTTCATTTTCAGTTATACTAATTCATAATTCTCAAGGAGAATTCTAGGTTTTGATAGGGCCCTATGCCTTCAGTTTTCAAATTTGTAAACAAGAACATGTGATGATCTTTGAGGTACATTTAGGTTCCAATGAAATGATCTTTAAAGTGCTTTTAAGTCCCAAGATTTCCCAACATCATATCAGACATCATCCCCACCTCTCTTCTTCCCTTCCCAATATAGTCAAGTGATAGGAGCCAAGTAGACCTTTTTAATCCAATCACTTGGATCAATGCATAGTGCAATAGAGCTATCCACTGAGGGGCTCCTGGAAGAGATGTTATACATGGAGGTTACGTAGGATGAAGAGAGGTAGAGATTACAGATTAAACATCACATGGTGTTCTTCCTTATGTTCAAGTCTGCCTTTGCATCTGGATTTTACCTTTTCATAAGAACCTCAGTCAAATTGAATTAGGGCCTACATTACTAACCTCATTTTAACTTGATCATCTGCAAAGACACAAGTCCAAATAAGGGCCTTTCACAGCTGCTGGGCGTTAGGATTTCATGTTTTGTGAGAGCACAACTTAACTCTGAGGACTATCCTAAGAAAAGTACAACAGTCTAGGCAATATGATGAAACAAAGGATAAAGTTCAAAGACACTAAGGCAGCTGGAAATTCTTGAGCAGAATTATGAAAATGGGGGTGCTAGATAGAAGCCCTAGAAATCTGCATAAATTCCTCTTGAGTCTTTGTTCAACTTAAGACGTATAAGCACAGGGTTAAATTCTACAAGGCTGAGCTAAGAGCAACCAGGGAACTGTGAGCTTAACATTTTCCAGAACCCAAATAAGGCTGGAAAGGCTTCAAGTTCTGATAAGCTAGAGTGGGTCATTCTTGTTGATAATTTGGGGCATTCACTGGAGAACTCAGAAAAGTCCTAGAGTAAAGGCTATTCTAGATCCACCCTAACTAATCTTAAGAAGGTCAAATTGAACTTTAAATAAGTGATTAACAGAAGAAAACCCAATAATCTCTAGAGGAAGATAAAAAAAAAAACCCAGACACTTATGATGTAAAATCTATAGCTGAATATTCCTTGACTAGTCATGAAGTAAGAAAATGTCACCTCTAACCAGGACTCCACCCCCCAAAAATTGGTCAATGGAAACAGATCCTGAAATTACAGGGATAATGAGTTATAAACAAGGGTATTATAAGAGGGTATTACAATATTTTAAGTATTTAAAGGAAAACATGCATACATGGAGAAAAAAGTGGAAGTTATAAATGAACTTCTACAAATAATATATACACATCTATATGTATATATAAATAGAATTTTTTTGTGGTGCTAGGGCCTCATGCATGCTAGGTAAGCACTCTTCTTTCGACTACATCCCTAGCCCTAACATATTTTTTTTTTTTGAAATGAAAAGTTCACTGAATAGGATTAGTTCAAGATTAAACATTATAGAAAAGGATCTGTGAAACTGAAGATGTGGTAATAGGAATGAACCAAAGTGAAGAAAAAGAGATAAGAGACCAAAAGAGATTTTTAAATTGTCAAAGGTATGTTAGATAAGAATATGGTTACATGGATGTTAAAATTTTTCACTTAGGGTTATATATTTCAGTGGATATAAAATTTACCTAAAAGAACAATGGAGAAGGGAGAGAGCAGAGAGTGTGGTTCCATCTTGCTATTTGAAAAAATATTTTCCAAATATTTTATAATCTATGAAACTTAAAATTCCTTGCTGGCTCACTTTCATTCATTCAGCTCTACTGAAGTCAGAGATCACTTTTATTTGAACTTCATCACTCTTTATTTAAATAGCTTTAATTTGGTTGCTTTCTAGGCAGGCACTGCCTGACCCCTGAAGTTTACATACATAGCTGCTTGGAGTAGAGGTTTTCCCACCTTCCCTTGCTGTAAGGGGTGAAGCATGTGGTTATATTCAGGGGAATTGAAGGAAAAATGATGTGTACACCTTATGAAGCATATCTTTAAAAGAAAAGAACTTGTTCTTCTGCGTTCTCCAGCCTTCTTTCTGTACAGCCAGCCATCTTGGCATGGGAGGGGAAGGACAACACCAAGGGATGTCAGAGCCATAGAGTTTGAAGAAATTCCACCCTGACCCTAACCAATATAATATGTTGTCAGCTTAAGTTTGGAACATATTCCTCTAATCATGACTTGGAGCAGTGCTATGGTTTGGATATGAGGTGTCCCCTGAAAAGCTCATGTGGCAAGGCAGCAATGTTCAAAGGTGAAATGATTAGATTATGAGAACTGTAACCTAATCAGTGGATTAATCCACTTGAGGGATCAATAATTTGAATAGACTATTGACTGCTAATCATAGCTAGGTGGGGTGTGACTGGAGGAAGTAGGTCATGGGGAGCATGCCCCTGGGGACTGTATCTTGTCCTTCTACCATGATGTTCTGTCTCCGCAGGCCCAGAGCAGCAGAGTCAGATGAACATGGACTAAGACCTCTGAAACTGTCAGCCCCCAATAAACCTTTTCTCCTCTAAGTTGTTCTTGTTGATTACAACAACAAAAAGCTAATTCAAGCAGAAATACACTTCTGCCTTACGTTCCTGTTATTTGATGTCTTTATTACAATTGCCAATATACTAACTACAACAATCCTAAAATACCTTCTCAGTCCTGAGGCCATGTCTATCTGCTGTGTAGCTCACAGTATTCAGATCAGGATAGTGACCAAAGAGAATGTACTTATATGGATGATCAGGCATCTTAGGTTGAAATGCTGTAGGGAAGTCTACTTTTAGTCCACTTTTATATCTTTCAAAAGGAAATTAACAACCAAGATAAACAACATACAACTAAAGTCAATGAACAAGATTGCTGATTGTCTGGCTTCTCCATTGCTGATCTGTCTTTCCGGGCTTTTAACTGACCACATAGGTTATTCTTAAAAACTTCCTTTGTACTCAAAATTGGTGGCTTCTTAGTGCACATGGACTGCAGGCCCCTGAGCTTTTATGTACATATTTATGTGTGTGTCTTTGTGTGTATACTGTGGTCTCTGAGGTTGCGAGCAGCAATAGTCAAAATAAGGAATCTAACATGAATTCCCACTGTGTATGTTCCCAGTGAATAATTATCCATGTTTCACTGTTAATGAGAAAACCTGGCTTGTAACAGGGTTCCTTACTGTCACGAACATTTCTCATTTGTTAAAGTAAAAGAAGTATCAATCATTTTTTGAAGCTAAGCAATCTCTCTGTGTGCCATTTACAAGGCCATCCAAAAACTGTGTGCTAATGTATTCCACACCTCCTAAGAGGCCAAATAATAAACCACTCCCGGCCCTGCTTTTGCTTTGGTGAGGAAGTTAACAGTGTTTAATGGAGGGGCTAGCAGCTCTTTCTTCTGATTTCCTCCCAGCCACACGAGTGCCAACCATTTCCATCCTCCAAACCTCAAGGCCTTCCCCAGGAAATGGACAATCTGCAGGAGTGACAGTGTTCGCTCCTTGGGCCTCAGCTAGTAAAGGTTTCGCGTTGGTGAGGTGGCTGAGGAGGAAGCGGGCTTGGGAAGGCTGCCTAGCTAATGAGCGTTCTGGCAGCAGAGAGCCTCCCTCCATCAACCCTTCTTAACCAGTGAAAGAAAATATTGCCTTTAGGCCTCCATTCCTAGGCCCTCTGTGGTTCTAAATTGAGCCAAAGCCAGGTGTGATTCACATATGTGAGGCTTTTTTTTTTTTTCCTTTTCTCCCTAGATTCATTTACTTTTTTTTTTTTTTTTTTTTTTTAACACATTGACTGGAGAATGAGAAAAGTTTAGAATGGAGGAGAGGTACCCACTGAGAAAAATCAAATTATATAAGAAGTTTCCTCCTCTTTTTATTTGTGATTGATTTATCTTAAAGGTAGGCAAAAACAACTCTGCTTGTGGCTCTCACATCCCAAGAGACTGATACAAAACAGGGGAGAGGAAGCAGAGCTTTCACACTGAAGAAAGGATGAGTCCAAGACCAAGCAAGGAATTCCACATTATTGCTTGCCCGGAACATTGTTTGCCCTTGCAGAGCCAATGGCCCCAGCAAGGACAAGCCATCAGTCCAGCTGTACCCTGTAACATGCCACCGTTGAAGTCTCTGCTTCCATTGACCTCACTGACTTTCTTTACTCTTGCCTCAGATTTTACACTGGTTTCTGTAATTAAAATAACCTGACTCAGGGAAACAGTGTGAGTCTGACAGGCGACAGAAACATGAGGGTAGGAAATTGGATACTTGGCCTCCAGCTTCTTTGCACCCTCACAGAAGGTGCTGGATAACTTGAAAGGAGCAAGGACAGAGCAGTCTTTGAGGCACCTGTCTCAAAAGAAGCTCTGAACTCATGAGAATCACTACTCAGTTTTTATTTTTTTTTTTAAATTTAAAGAGCGGAAAATCACCAGGATATTTTGCATGCAGCTTGATTTGTGGGTTTTTCTGTAGGACAGATCAAGTCCACTCTGGCATTCATTAGCTGTCCATCACTTGTGTGAGTCACACCTCCACAGTTGATTTTCCTAAGTTCTTAGCCTTCCTGAGCAGAAGTAAGGTTTCTGAGTGCATATCCTCTCCTTTCTCCCTACTTTCTGACCAAATAGCTGAACAAAGGCAGCTAAATTTTGGTCAATCAATGATACCTGTAAATGGACTGAAAAAGATTCACAAGAAAGAAAGGTTTGAAAAATGGGGAAGATATAACCCAGAGAAGGAGAAGAAAAAAGTAGTACTCGGGGAATTTTCACTTATTTAACTGCTATCTAAAGGAAAAGAAAGCTGTGGCAGATTAGGACACGCTGTGTAAAAATATTAAAGACGTGGCATGATTACTTCATGAGCTGGCTCCAGGCCTGTCAGCATTTTCATTATAATCCTGTATTTTTCACGGAGTTAAAACTTTCTATAAAAATGATGTGTGCTGGGATGAAACTTGGCTCTTGGTGTAGTCAGTCTGGGAGTCCGTTCCTTAATTTAATTTTATAAAACTGGAAAACACTCAGTCCTTTAAAATTTATGAAGGGCTCTCCGTTGTGCTAGTGGTCTAAGGGGGTGCATGGGGCTCTCTCTGAGGCCACGGGGTGACTGTGGAAAGAAGGGATACTGCTTCAGTGCAGTCTTTGGTGCCTGGTCCTTTCAGGTTTGGTGTCCCCTGGGGCAACAGAGATGGTCTTTAAAGAGGCTTAGAATGAGCGGGAGCTGGCACCAGGTAGGAGGCTGAGAGAAATGATTAATTTATATTGGAAAAACTCAGTTCCTTACTCCCCATTTGTCAGCTGGACCCCAGAAGGCTGTGGAAGAAGACAAGCAACTTTAATTTTTACTCCGATTTCTGGGACCTCCCAATAAGCTGGTCAAATAACCAGGCCAAGACTATTCCCATGTACATTTGCCCAAAGAAAACTAACTTTAAAACATTCCAGGAAAAATGGAACTATACAAGCCCATTTTCCATTCCCCAAATGTCTTTTTACCCCTAGGGCAAGCTTTGGGTTTCCATTGGCAGGGGGTATAGTAATGTCTCCCATGTTCCTGGGAATCTGGTGGAAGAACTTGATATATTTCTCAGCATGAAAAGTAGCTCCATCCAGATTTATGACTTGATTAAGGCCTTACCGTCTCCAAAATGATTTAGTTACTACTTATTGAATGCTCTGACCCACACCTTAGGACCTGGTTATTTGCAGGTAAGGAGGGTAAAATACCCACATCTGATACATGCACATGTAGCCCTGGCTATGGAAATACGATAGCATTGTCTAAGGTAGAGTTTGGTGGCATTGAACAACATGCTTGTCTCAGGGTTGACTGAGCCACTCTGGGAGGGGGAGAAAGGAGGCAGGCTCTAGGAAAGTGGTCCAGTTTTAAAAATGCACAGTAAAAGTTGCTTGGGATTTAACTTATCACAAGTGGATAATGCAGAGTTCCCATGTGTCCTTCTCTGCCAGTAGGATCTTGGCATAAAGAACACCTTTTAAAAACACATCAGCATTTTAAAAAGTTTCAACTTTCTGGGTTTATAAATCCCTGATTGACTTTACTCTCAGGTTGCTGGCAGGTGCTACCTATCCTGCAGGAGGGGAGACTAGAATGGCCCGGGAGGCATTTCTGCAAGCTCCCTGGACTGAGGAAGGACTTTCAATCCATCCACTGATGAGATGACCTTTAAATGAACCCCAGAATATGAATTGTACTTGAGCCATACCATCCTTCTGAGAAGGGCCCCAAGTCAGATCGCCCCTCTCTGTGCATATTTATATCATATCCATTGAGTCTAGATTCAATAAGGAATAAGACTGATGTTTTCTATTTGGTCTGAAATGAATGATTATTTAAAGACTCCAATAGGTGCTCTCTGTAATATTCAAGGTGCTACTCCTTTGAGAAGAAAACTGCAGTTTCAGGGTAAAAGCCCTGGACTCTGTGCATATTCTTCCCTAGAGGAACATATCTGTTCTCACTCCCCCTCTAGAGCCAATGGGGAGGCAAACTAGAAAGTATCCTGATTAGGTGGGGAAAAAAAACAAGCCAGCAGTAGCTCAGAGCCAACATGCCTTCATGAACTCAGGCAAAGTTTGGTTCTATTTATGGGTGAGAGCCATTGCAAAAGAAATGAAAACCCACATGCACAAAGAAAGAGAATTCACTCTCAGCTCTGTATACAACCCATTTCAGTTCTCTTCTGCTGAACCAAAGCCACAGAACAGCAGCAGAGATGAAGAATGGCTAATATTCATAGCAGGTATCCTGAGAGGCCTCATTGGGGCACGGCCCAGGGTTCAGCGGCAAGTCACAGGAAGGAGCAACTGCTGACGAGGAATTCCAGAGTGAGCCGTAGGGGTGGAGCTGCTGGGGCAACATGAAGACCTTTCCTGAATTTATTATTCCCACATAAGTCTCCTGGGTCTTGAGGCTCCAGAAACTTCTCAACAAAGTGAAGAAAATAATAAACACTGAGAGTGAGGTGAATAAGGGAGAGAATTTTGCAGGCTCACTGGAGTAGGGCTGAGAGCCATGAGGAGGCTCATGAAGAGCAAGGGCAGGGGTGGTCTGTGGTGCATGTGTAAGGATGCTCCTGGCTGATTCTGCTGGGGCAATAATACATCTGGCAGGGGATGTCTGGCTTTTTGTAGCCAAGCCCATAGAGCGTGCGGTTTTCTAAGTACCCATAAATAGAGATGTCTTCTGAAGGGGAGGTCAGACACCCACAGCCTAGACTGGGAGGCCATGGTTACAATAGGACATGCATCTAAAGAGCAGACAGTAGCTGTCCAAATGCCTGATCTTTGTTCTGCCATCTACATTTCTATTGCTGATTTGTTTTTGGCTCCTAATTCCCTTCGGGTGTAGTTCCCAGATGTGCCTTGGAGTATTTAGTGGACTCCTTCAAAGTTTAAGGGAGATGTAACAGGGTTCAAATCCCTGGGACCAATTGTGATCTTTGAAAAACGGCACTTGGATTTAGAGATCCTAAAAGCAAGACAGCCTCCCCAGGCAATCTGGGATTTGGGCCTTCTAGGCCTACATGAGGGAATGCATATGCTGTTCATCCAAGTTTGTTTTTTGGGGGATTCCCCATTCCCCATAGCACTCCTCATTAGGAAGGTTGAGAGTCTAGAGCAAAAGATGCATTTTGAAAGATGGACATGTACCTGACCTCTGGCACCTGACCTTTTTGTAACTGATGGAAGTGAGAACTCATGTTCCCAATGAGCTTCTCAAAGGCATTCCAAAGATGGCAGAGAAATGGAAGCCCAGAGGTCCAGGCTTGGGCAGAGCAAGGATGCTCACTTGGGGGAAGGGTTATGCTTGTTTTTCAGTAACCTTATTTGGTTCCTATACTCCACTTTAATATGTGGAACTAGCATTTTATTAGAGTTTTGTTTTTAGATCTTTCTAAAGACTAAAGCTGGGAAATACTGGAAAAATAAGATTTTTCCCCCTTAAAATGCATTTTTTGATTATGGTGTGTGGGGAGCAGGGATTCAATCCCCTGTAAGAAGGAAACATTTATAAGATCCTCACATATTAATATCTGACTCTGTCAAAAAATATATTAAAACTCAGTACTAGAAAGATTTTGTCAATGTTGGTAAAAGCCTAAAGCAGGAATTAGTGAATTTTTTTGGGGGTGAATGGCTAGAAAGTAAATATTTTAGTCTTCATGGGCCATTTGGTCTTTGTCACAACTACTAACCTCTGCCAAAGTAACCTGAAAGCAGCCACAGACAAAATGTAAATGAATGGCATTGGTGAGCCGGTGCCCAAATAAAACTTTATATATAAAGAGGTGATAGTCTAGACTTTGCCCCAGGCCCAACCTCTGATTGTGTGTATGAGGTCATCAGGGTTGTTGTATACAGAGAACAAATGGTACAGTAAAACCACTAAATACCTGGGCAAGATACATTTCTACCTCCAAAGAGAACAGTCATTTTAACAAGAGAAGAAAGTTCAATCCTTCCTTTCCTAGTTGAAAGACTCAACTTGCTGCTCTAAAAAATATCAATGCATGTTCCTTATAGATTTAAAGTTCATAAAAACATAAAAATCAACCTTCCCCAGATTGTACTGCTCAGAGATACTCAGAGATAACTGCTGTGTTGTTTGTTCCAATCAGACAAATGCACACAAGTCACTAGTTATATTAGTAAATTTTACTAGATATATTAGTAAATCTTGGGCAGTCTTCTCATTGATGGATATAGATCTACACCATCCTTTTAAATTGTTGCTTAGGAGTCTATATGTGAATGTATCAGAATCTTTTATGTAATCACCTCTCTATAGATAATTACATTATTTCTGATTTTTCATTAATGTAGACTGTGCTGTGGTAAATTTCTTAGTACATGTATCTCTGAGTCCAAACAGCTCCTTGGGTAACATTACTAAAGTGGCATTTTTGGGTCAATAAGTATCATTTAAAAATACTAGTGTGTATTGCCAAATTGCCCTCTAGAGGTATTATACTCTTTGGGTCTTGGGCAACAAAGCATATTAGCATATATTATCAAATTCTTGTATACTATGATTGGCAGGCAGAAGGCTGTCCCCCTCCCCCAGTAGAAATCTACATACTAATCCCTGAAAGCTGTGAATATGCTACCTTACATAGCAAAAGGGACATTGCAAACATGATGAAGACAGGATCCTGAGATGGAGGATTATCATAGATTATTCATGTTGGCTCCCTGTAACTGAAAGGGTCCTCATAATAGGGGCCCTTTCTAGATGATAGAATTGGAGACAGATGTGGAGGTGCTCTGCTCTCATCCTTGAGTGGAGGGAGAGCTACAGCCAAGGAGTAGAGAAGGCTTTTTTGCATTTTCTTAGCAAATGCAAGGGAATGAATCTCCCCTAGAGCCTTCAGAGGGAGCACAGCTTGTCCAATGTGACATTAGCCCAGCAAAACCTGTTTTGTGATTTAGACCTCCAGAACATAAAAAGAATACATCTGTATTGCTTTAAGTCACCAAATTTGTGGGAATTTGTTATGGCAACAATCAGAAATCAATACAGATTTTATAAACGCTTATCATCTTTACTAATTTTCTACACAGCAAATAGTATCTCATTTTAATGTGCTTTTCTTTGATTACAGTAAGATTGAATCTGTTTTCAACCTTTTGTACATAGTAAATAGTTAATATTTCTGGTCACAGATCTCTTTGAGAATCTGAGAAAGTTCTGGATTCTTTCATCAGATAAAAGCATATCTGCAGGTGCCTATACAGTCCCCCAAAGCTCACAGAACCCAGGTTAAGAACTCTGGAGCTAGACAGCAGGAGTAGAAAGGGTTCTAGTAATAACTTCTCTTATTCAAAGTCATAAACCTAAAACATGAGAGTATTTCCCAGTTGGCACCAGGTAAGACCCCATGAACAAGAGCCTGGCTTAGCCACAGTAATCAGAGAGCACCTTGCAGCTCCTTCCAGATACAGGGAGCCCAACACAGGGTGTTGCCCAGCACCCACTCTTCTTGCTCTCTACCTATTTTACCCTCCAACTTCTAACACTGGAAGCAATGTGGTTTCTGTTTAGAAAGTCCTCACCAAAAGTTTCGCATCCATTTCCCTTCCCTTCTTAAACAATTCAGTCTAGCTTGCTGGGTAACACTAAAGGTGGCAATGTTCACAAGGAGGAAGCGGAGCCAGAGTCGGGTAGAACATATCAGGCCCTCAGGAAAAAAAAAGTTCTGCAAAGATCACTTAACCAAGTCTTTGTTTTACTTCACATTTCCACAATTTAACTTTTTATGATGCCTTTTTTCTCTGCAGTTGTACCGTTTTAGGAATGATGTCAGTGTGCTTAGCAGAAACTCTTCATCAAAATCTCGAGGTGCTCTGAATATCCCTGAGAACTGATAAGCCAGTCTCTGAACCGTGGCATTGAGCAAGGATCCGAGAGGGCAGGAAAGTTCATTAAGGTGGAGAAGAACAGGATTATAAGGAAAGGAATTAGTGGGGACATACAGTCTCTTTACCGTGCATGTAGGAATGCCACGGTCATTTTCTTCTGGGCCTAAATTCTCTGGGCTCAGGAAGCTGGCAGGACAACAGACACATGGGCTTGAACTGGTTTATCTCTCTTGATACCACTTCAAAGAGGCACACATTATGCACAATGGTCCCTGCCAGGTTCCAGGAGGGCCATGAATGGATTTTTGGTCTTATCTCCTTGGCAACAAAATGTACAGGGAGCTCATTATTTCTGAGTAGCACTGCCAACAGAGAAATGAAGAATTCCATAATCATAATGGATTTTCACATGAAAAGATCCTTGATAGAATGATGCTTGTAGAGTTAAACTTGTCTTTCTACATTCCTTTCAGAGATAAGGTATTAAAGGCGAGGAATGAAAGAGTTTGAACCTCTTAAGTAGATATAGACAATTACTAGTTCATATTTCACAAATAAGAGAACAGAACAATTATAATTATCATCACTCTGTGCCTTTGGCCTAACCTACCTCTGGCCTGATCTACTTTTTAAGATGCGTTTTGACAGGCTAGAGTGGGTGGGGAACAGCAAAGAATTAGAAAAAAATCTTTTACTGTATAGCTTTTCAGAGAATGAAAGTCCTTTTCTGTTTTCATGAAGGTTACCCACAACCCTCATGTAGCGATGGGCTGGCAAAATGTCTCTCCCAGAATAAAACATGAAAAAAAAAAAAAGCCATTGTAGTATATTTCTTGCTGGGGTTTCATGATGCCAAAATGTGATTCTGGCTCATTCTCTCTGGTCTTCTTTCTACCAGCGCATGGTGGGTGTTTCCCGAGCCTCCAGCTCTGCTTCTGAGGCTCTGTGGAGCAGGAGATTCCACCTGTAAACTCTGAGGGTCAAGATATCATAGAGTTCTTGGCCCAGGGTAGATGTGTGAGAGATATTTGTGAAGATGATCTAGATCTCCAATCTCAATTTTATTCATTTATCTTTGAGTAGTGAATACACAAATACATATACTTTGTTCAAAATTTGAAAAATACCAAAAGGGAATGTTGTGAAAATTCTTTCTCATACCACTTTTCCCTCAACTACCTGGTTCTTCTTCTTACAGGCAAAACAGTGTTATCAGTCTCCTATGTATCAGGAAGGCATTTTTGGGAGGAGAAAAAATTGGTGTCAACATATAATCAGAGATATGAAAAATTGTGCTATATATGTGTAATAAGTATTGTAATGCATTCCGTTGTCATTTATTTAAAAAAATCAATAAAAAGATATTTTGTTGCCAAGGAGATAAGACCAAAAGTATTTAAACTTATGCCCCAAGGAAAACCACACCTTCCTTTTTTAAAAAAATTTTACTTTCAAGGGCAAATCACAATTAAATAATTGGGCTGCCTTTTAACTTTGGGGGTCTTATGGTCTAAGAAAGCTTCTGGATCCCCAGGTTAGAATATCAATGACAATATCCATGGACAACAAGGAGAGGAGGTTAAGCTGTGTGTATGGTGGGCATGATTTCAAAATTCTTGTTCAGAAGACAAAAAGCAGAAGCTGTGTAGTGCTTCTTTTGCTTCATAAAAGGTAGAAGAAACTACAGCTAATCATGGCAGGAGATGAAATTCACTAGGTTTCTATAATTAGGCAAACTCAATGTTCTCAAATTTAAACAAAACATGGCAAGATATAGCACCTGTAAAAGTGGAAGACAGCACACCCCTGGCAATGGTAACAGGTAACTGACTGGAGACAATATCTTGCTAAGTTTTGATTATTTGTACACACAAAAGAAGTAAATCCAGGCATTTGGAATCTATAGAGCAAGTGTTGGACTTAGAACAGGAACTTGTTCCTTTGCTCCATGTTCACCCCATTCTCTCAAGGAGGGTGTCTAATTCCCAATTAGGTCCCTTTCTTGGTCTGTCTAAACCCCACATGTTCTTCCTAGTGCTGCGTAGTCCCATTTCCCCAGGAAATATACTCAGATGCTTCAAGGTCCCTGAATTTTATGAGCAACACTCTCCAGGATGGTCATCATGCCTCCGTCCCAAGGATCCTTAAAAAGGTAGCATAACCTGTATTCTAGTGTGTCGCAAAGAACAAGTAGGGAATCTCGTCTTAGCTAGAAGGGATGGATTCATAAGTGGTCCAGAATTTCCCTGACAGTTTTGCCTTTTTCTTAGAGACCTAGAATAGCCATTCTTTCTTCTAGCTCTAGCAATAAGGCAGTTACTGAGTTTTAGAGAGTGCTTTAGAGTTTACTAAATGTTCTGTGTGCTTAATCTTATTGGATTCTCGAATTAGTCCTGAGAGGCAGGTTACCATCCCATTTTATTAATGAGAAAGGAAGACTCATAGAGTTTGACCACAGAACTGTGCCAAAGTTCATGCTCATTTCACCTTTTCATTCAGTAGAGGACAAAAAAAAAAATCACTTTTCTTGATTAATTTATCCAAGACAGGTTGACACTGTCAAAGGGAACTTATCTAGAAAATAAGTTAAATAACAAATAATTTTTAAAAAAGAATAGCATGAAATGGATAAGTTAATGAAAAGGCAGACTGACTTAGACCTGAATCTACCCATCTTCTTTATCCCTGATTTCAGGACCTGGCCCCCAAGTATAATAATAGTTTCCTCTACTTCAACAAGAGAAGGGCTAGGGCAAGAGCATGTGCTGCCAGAATAATAGTGATTCACATTAATTGACATGCACTGTGTGCAAAGGTACCATTCGAACAGTTTTAATATAGTATCATATTTATTACTTTTAAAAACCCTGGAGTTAATGCTGTCATTACTTCCATTTTGTCTTGAAAGTAGACAGAATTTGCACAACTTGCCCAAGGTCATGCAACTGTTAGGAAGTGGCAGAGCCAGGCATGCTGGCACCAGAGCCTGCTCCTGATCATGAGGCAAGGAAAGACCTAAGACATGTGTAATGGATCCCAACAGATAGCACAGGGGTTAGGTGGATAGATGAGAAAAGAGGAGAGAACTGAACTTTGGTCTTTAATTACACAGCTATGGTAGTGGTAGATGGCAGAAACTGTAGGAAGTAGGGTCTAGTCGGAGGAGGTAGGTAAGTGGGGGTGTGACCCCAAAGGGTCTATCTTGTCCCCAATCCCTTCCTCACATGTTCTCATTCTCTGCTTCCTGGCTGCCATAAAGTGTCTATTCAGTACACTCTTTATTTCCCTTCCTACCTTACTTACACTGATTTCTCACCATTCCTTCTCTGTTGATCTTTTCCCTCTAAAAAAGAAATTCCTTGATGTCTGGGCAACACATGTGTAAGTACATTTCTGTTCTTACCCAGAACCTGCCATAGAATGAACCGTCCAATCAGGCTCCGCTTTCTTAAATGCCTTCTTAATGAGTAATTTATATGTGTAGTGACAGTCAAGGTATGATCCTATAGATGATAAAGAAGAACTTGTGGTAGATCACAGTGAAGAGGAGAATGGACTTCCTAGATTCTGGATCAGAAAGTAAGAGATACAGGCGAAAATTAACATAGATTAGCATTGTTATGGTTGGGATTTGGAATGTCCTCCAAAGGCTTTGTTGAAGACTTGGTTCCCAATGCAGGAATGGTCAGAGGTGGAGCTCTTAGGAAGTGACTGGATCACGAGGGCCTTCACCATAGCAATGAATTAATTCACTGATGGGTTTGATGTCCACAGTGGTAGGTGGCAGAAACTGTAGGCAGTGGGGTCTAGTTGGAAAAAGTAGTTAACTGGGGGTGTGCCCCCAAAGGGGATATCTTGACCCCAACCCCTTCCTCATGTGTTCTCATTTTCTGTTTCCTGACTGCCATAAAGTGAGCCTACTTTCTTTTGCTTTGTCTTTCCACCATGAAGTTCTGCCTTGCCTCAGGCCCAAAGCAATGAAGCCAGCTGACCATGGACCTAAATGTCTGAGACTGTGAGGCCAAAGAAATCTTTCCTCTTCCTTTAAATGGTTAATGTCAGATATTTCGGTCACAGCAATGAAAAGCTATCACAAGCATCCACTTAATATTAAGCACAAGTTAGTCACCCTGCATGTGGCCTCTCATTGAACCCTCACCATAATAAATTCTGTGAGAGGGATGTTATTCATAAATGAGGAACCAGACACTGAGGATTTATAGATGGTGTTCTACTTGAGGCACCCTGTCCTCTACTCTCCAAAGTTGCCTGGGAACAGAGGCAAGAGGGTCTGTCTTTCCTTTTGCTGATCACAGAAAGGGCTTGGGTCATAATCCTGCCTTCTCTTCTACCATCTGTCTCTGGGCTCTGGGACCACTGTAAAACTGCCACTCTAGCACCACACAGAAACAAGGGGGCACAGAACAAGAGCAGATATTTCCAAGAGCCATTTCAGGATTGAGGAAGGATTTATTAGAGAAAGTGTAGAGTTCCTCATTTTCCCACCGATGGACTTTCAATACCTGTCTATTTCAGGGACATGAAACTTATTCACGTCATTCCTGTTAGTGGTGGGAGGGAGGGCACATGGGCCTGGGAATTGTGTCCTGGTGCCAGGAAAGGGCAGGGGCAAGTGTGAGTGAGTTTTCTCAAGGTCCCCATTTCCTGACTATCTGGAGTCCTAAAATAAGCCCATGCCTGGAAGCTGGCTATGGCTTGGAACAGTGGTTAGGCAGGGAGATTTACTGCCTTACTCTCTCAGTCCAACTATTTTAAGTGTCACTTATGCTCTGGTGTCTTTTTATATTTATGGATGTACACTCCAGTCCAAAGAACTGCTGTACTTCTTCCTGTGGCTTCCTCATAAATGCCCTCCAAAATACTGATTTAGTTTTATACTGTATGTGCTATAGGCTTCCTGCAGTCCCTATGGGGTGTCTCTGTTCTCCACTTTGGATTTTAATTTCCTTTTTTTTTTTAAGACAAAAGTACATAAACATGTGCCATGAACAACCACAAAATGCTGACCTTTTTTCTTAATAGCAAAGCATATTCTCTTTGTGGGCAAAGCTTTAGGAAATCAAAAGCACTTTCCTTGTGACATAAAACCTCAGCCTCCCAGTATAAATGAGGAAACAGATGCCAACTCGTGTCCCTTTGAAAGGGTCAGAATAAATACCTTCTTCCTTTCCCTCTCCTCATCAAGGATGCTGGTCCTCCCCTCACGGTTGCCTTGCCCTTCCTCTGCATCATTTTCCTTGCCACCTCTGGGCTGGGTCCCCATTGTGGATTAATTTTTACCTAACCTTTGACCATCAGGACTTGCTGTTCCCACTGCTATCTTTGGAGAGGAAGTGGTGATGATCTTAGTCTTCTAAAGAACCATGATGAAAATTGGCTTCCCCAAAAATATAGCTTGAGGAGTCACTGACTGTCACTGTGGACATTTCCTCGTAACTGGATTCAGGAAGTGCGTGCTCCAGCTCATACTGGGAGGATCAGGAAGTGTGCTTTTGTGAGGTGAGGGTGGAGGTGTGTGGGACAGATGATAAAGCTGCAATTTCAGTAGAAATAAGAGATGGAAATAACCCGAAAGGACTCCTAAGCCAAGGTCCTGCTACCAACTCCTATTTAAAAAAAACTTGAGAATAATTATGTAGCCTCTTCTTTCCCAGGACCTAGAATCTAGCTGGGAGATGTGACACAGATAAGATTATCTCCAATAACTCAAGGAGGGCTAAGTTAAGTGTCACTCTGATCTAGAGCAGGGTTTGACCAACTATGGCCCGAGGACCTGATTCTCCAAATGAAGTTTCATTAGAACACAACCACATGCATTTACTTACTGTCTGTAATTGGCAGAATTGAGTGGCTGCAACAGAGGCTTTATGGCACAAAATGCCCCAAATATTCCCTCTCTGGTCCTTCAGAGAAAAAGTTTGATCAAGCCTGGTTTAGGGCCAGTACTTCAGGAAGTCAGTGGAGGGTGACCACTCCAGGCTGGAGTACCCCAAGAAAGCTTCATGGACTCCTTGAAAACCTGTAGGATTTAGCTAGGGAGGATGGGGAGAGGACACGATTCTAGGCAAGGAAGTCAAAGAAGGCTGAAGGCCCTGGCAAAGACTAGGGAGAAGTTTGGCATGGAGAGTCAGGAATGGGATGATGGGTGGATGTAGAGGGCAGGTCTGAAGCAACGGCTTTGAAAGCCAAGCCAAAATATTTTAAATGATAAGGCATACCACTTTTCCATTCCATATGATTAGTAGGAGATGGAGAAGTGACTTTTAAAGTCCACTCAAACCTTGTGAATCAATTTCTAAACGTGCCGAAGTTTAGCTCCATACCCAGGGATTTTGATTAATTGGTCTCAATTGGAATTTTTTTTTTTAAAAAAACTTCCCAGGTGGCTCTATTATCCAATTGGGATCCTGTTGCTAGCTGAAAGAAATGGCCAGACACGTGCCTGCAGAAGCTCAGGGCCAGGTAGACATAGCAGGTGCCCAACACATGTGAGTCAAATTAAATCAGCAATATTGGCTTGTACCAGAGCCAGCCTGATAAGCCTCTGTTTTACTAGAGTCAGCTATATAGCATTCGGTTGGCCACATGGTTTCCAATAAAAGAAATCACTTCTGCCTGCCTTTGGCTAATCCTGGAAAAGCTCATGATGCTCAATGCAATATTGAGTCTGTTTATATATTTGGGCATTTATAGATTTCTCTCTCACTATTGTTTTAATGTGACCGTTTACAAGGCCTTACACAATTTGCCCTCTGCCTTGTTACCTCTGTCGTCTCCCCACCCCCAATGCTCCCTTGTCCTCTTTCTGGGACTTCACTACAACCACACTGGCCTCTTTGTGGTTCCTGAGACACACTAGTCCTATCCTACCTGTACCTAGGATGCTCTTCACTTCTCTTCCTGCAGACACATCCAAGTGAGCTCTCAATAACTCTCTTTGCATCTTTGATCAAGGATTATGTCTCAGGGAGTTCTCCCCTGACCATCTAATTTTAGTTTACAATCTCCTTCCACAGACATCATGCATCTCTCTTATCTTCTTTATTGTTCTTCATAGCATTTACTACCTTCTAACATGGGATCCTGTTTTCTTCTTTGTTTATTTTCTATTTCTCCTACTGTGATTAGGTTCTAAAAAAAGGGAGATTTTTGACTGCTTTATTCCTTGCTGTTTTCAATGGTGTGCAGAACAGTGCTGTCCAGACCTCCGTAAGGAGTGTCAGTCAGTACTTGGAAGGCTTTGACTTGTTCTTTGAGATTGAGCTTGAGCAACTCCTCTGTTAAACCCTCTGTATTTCTCCCTTCACCAAAGGCAGCTCCCCTTCCTCCTCTGCAACTCTCTCTGGAGCTTTTCTCACACTTATTGACTTTTCTGATTCTTCTGCTACTTCTGAACACCAGTCTGGGGAGGGTCTCAAAACCTAGCATGGAGGAGAAGCTGAGCAGGGGTGTGTCAGGGAGTGAGCTGGAATTTAGCAGCAGAAGCTGTGGATGGATGATTCATTGCCTCATAACTCCCCTTCCTGCAGGTGCATACCTGAGCAGCTCTCCGATTCCTATGACACTTGGCTTGAGCAATGTGCGATGTGTCATAGTCACCTAGGTGGTCCATGAGAAAAGCCTAAAAAATGTGGATGCTTTTGAGAATCTGTTGGTTCTGAGGTTAATAATATTTTCCCTCTCATGTGAACTGTGTACCAAGTCCTGTCGATGTTACTTCTGATGTATCCCTGAATCCATCCACTTCTTTCCATTTTCTCCCCCACTCTCCTCTCAGCCATGGTTATCTCTGACCTGGAATACTGTGACAACTTCCCAAACAATGTGCTCCATCTAGTGTCTTCCCCTACAAACCAGCCAGAGTAAGCTTTTGAAAACACAAAACAGACAATGTCTTTCTCCTGCCTTTAAAACATTCAAACACTTATGAGATGCAGACTGCCAGCAATTTGTTCCCAGGTCCCTCTTCAGCCTCACCTAAAGTTAGTGCCCCTCGGTTCTCTCTGAATGGTCCTCCCTTGTATATGTTTTCCTGCTGCAGAACCCCTGAGGCTTCCTCCACCTGGAGTGCTTCTAACTTCTTTCATCTGGTTTACTTCTACTCATTTTCCAATCTTGCTCAGACAATAGGCTCTGTCCTGTCACATGCCCTCAGAGCACCTAGCTAGAAAGTTCTTCCCTTTTCTATCATCTCACAGACAACCCACTATAATCAAACTACACAAGAAAAAGTTCATTCATTAGTTTTGTTCTTTACTGTATCTTCAGTATCAAGAATGGTGCCTGGTGCACGGTAAATAAATGCTCCGTGCACTTTTCTTGAATGAATGAGGGCTGGGTTTGTGTTTCTTATTAACTGGGTATCCCTGACCCTAGTACAGTGACTGGCACATAGTAAATAAATATTTGTTGAACACATAAATGGACTGATCCTTTAGATATTGCCTTGTCAGGCCCTTCATTAGGAATTCTAACACAGAATATTAATATTAGTTGAACTGTTTGATAATATACTCAGCGGTCTATGTGTGAACACTGGTAGCTCCACCTTTAGACTCCAGACCTGAGTCTTGTATTTTCCAGCCCCAGTTCCCTCACCAGTGTGACATTATCTGTAGGAATATCCTACCTTAACTTCAGTGTTTTTAACCTTTTAGCATGAGATTTGGATCTACAAGAGATTATTGCTCTTAGCAGAGACAGATAGCTTCTGTAGTTCTCGGCAGAGAAATGAACAGAGAAGAAACTGTGCAAGAGTCCAGAACAGAAACAGCACTGCCTGAGCGCAGTGTGAGCCTTGGCCTCAATGCCTGGTCTCATGAGCTGGGAAAACCTTTGGGAAGTGGATCAGCTATACCGAGGTGAGGCCCTGCATTTGATGGGCCGGCTGCCCTGGGAAGCATGCAGTGTAGCCAAGAGGCTGTCTTGTGCGTCTGTGCTAGGCACCATAGCTTCTTTCAAGGAAATGTTTTTTTTTTTTACTCTGAAAATTCAGGTTTGAATGACTACTTGACTCTCCCTGCTCTTGGTTAATCACACAGCATGAGAAAAGGTTGGTGCCATTTGGCTCTGGGGCTTGGTGACATATCTCCAAGCAGCGATGTGTGCCTGCACTGGGGAGTGGGAACTTGCTCACTCACTGCTATGATATAGATGTAAGGTACCCCCCAAAAGCTCATGCGTGAGACAATGCAAGAACATTCAGAGGTGAAATGAATGGGTTATGAGAGCTGTAACCTAACCAGTGGATTACCTGGGTGGGTAACTCTAGGCTGATAGGGGGTGGCTGGAGGAGGTGGGTCACAGGGCATGCCTTTGGAGTATGGTTTCCCTGGTGAGAAGCTTTCTCTGCTTCCTGATCGCCATGTCTCCAGCTGCTTTCCTTCAACATGCCCTTCTGCCATGGTGTTCTGCCTCACTCAGGCCTAGAACAATGAAGTCACCCTTCTATGGATTGAGATCTCTGAAATAGTGACTGCCAAATAAACTTTTCCTTCTCCAAAATTGTTCTTGCTACGTCTTCTGGTCACAGCAACAACAACAAAAATGAACTAAAACACTGATAAAGGAGAGTGTGTCATGAAAGAGAGGGCGCAGCCCAACTCTATGTGGATATTCTACAGGAGATTCTTACTTAGATTTAAGATTTAAATAAGATATGCTGAAAACAGTACTGAATTGCCCTCCTTCCCTCCCTCCCTTCCTCCCTCCCTCCCTTCCTTCCTTCCTTCCTTTTTAAATTTTTTTGGTACTGAGGATTGAATCCAGGGGTACTTAACCACTGAAACATATCCCCAGCCCTTTTTGTATTTTATTTAGAGTCAGGGTCTCACTGAGTTACTTAGGGTCTTGCTAAGTTGCTTAGGCTGGCTTTGAACTCACAATCCTCCTGCCTCATCCTCCTGAATGGCTGGGCTTACAGGTGTGTGCCACCATTCCTAGCTGAATTGCTTTTTTTTAAAGCCATATATAATTATGTATTTTGTTGCTGCAGTCACTTGAGGCCATTTAATTCTAATAAAAATTTAGGGCCTTTAGCATTTAGCCTTTCTTTATTTCCTGATCTTCCTGAGGATAATCTCTACTCTTTTCTCTACTCTTGCAGGTTTTTTTTTTTTTTTGGTCTTTCCCGGTCTTTGACCTCATGGAGACTGCCTAACAGTGATACAGTGGAAAGAATATGACCCTTGGAAACAGGATGTGTGATCACTACTGTAATGCCTCAGCATCCTTTCTAAAAATAAGGTGGAGTGATTATATCATGGGTTGGCAAACATTTTTCTGTGTAGGGCCAGAAAGAAAATGTATTAGGCTTGTGGTCATAGAATCTGTGGCAAATACTTAGCTCTATCCTTGGTGTGCAAGCAACCGTAGACAAGACATAAGTGACTGAATAGGTGTGGTTGTGTTAGCAAAACCATTTGTTTATTAAAAACAAGTGGTTTTTGTAAATCTACATAGGATCCCCCTTGACTATTCAGCTGAATTCAGATCAATGTATGCATTTAAAACTACCTGAGGCAGGGTAAAAAAAATTACCCTAGAGAATTCATGGTAGGTCACCTAGTATGGGAAAAGGTTGTATTGGCTGAATGTCACCAGTGCCCATTACTCATACAGTGTAGGATACAGTTTCTGTTGCCACCATCCACACTGGAAAACTTCATGATTCCTAGAACATTGAGTAGAATGTGGTTTTGGTGTAAAGTCACAAATATATAAATGAATAGAGACAAATTGATATTCTACAAAGGGAACTCATTGGAGGAAGGATAATCCTTTCAACAATGGTCATACAGAAGTTGACTATCCACATGCTTATAAACAAACTTCAAAATATACTTCTCACTGAATAAAAAAATAACTCAAACTAAATCATAGACTTGATTATAAAACCCAAAACTACAAAACTTCTAGAAGAAAGTATGGAAGAAAATTTTTGAGACCTTAGGTTAGGCAAAGATTCCTTAAATACAACAAAAGAATAATCAACAACAGAAAAAAAATAACCAGAACTTCACCAAAATAAAAATCTCTACCTTTGAAATACACTGTTAAGAGAATGAAAAGACAGTCATTGACTGGGGCAAAATATCTGAAAATCGGGCATCTGATAAAAGACTGGTGTTCAAAATATACAATGAACCCTTAAAATTCAATAATAGGCAAACAACCTAATTTAAAAGAAACCAGGATATAATAAATTAGAATAAAAAAATTAAAATAAATAAATAAATAAAAGAAACCAGGCAGAATACTATGAAACAGACATTTCACTCAAGAAAATAAGGTGGTAAAGAAGCACATGAAGGGGCTGGGGATGTGGCTCAAGCGGTATCGCGCTCGCCTGGTATGCATGCAGCCCGGGTTCGATCCTCAGTGCCACATACAAACAAACATGTTTTGTCCGCCGAAAACTAAAAAAATAAATACTAAAAAAATTTCTCTCTCTCTCTCTCTCTCTCTCTCTCTCTCTTAAAAAAAAGAAGCACATGAAAAGATGTTCAACAGTATTAGGAAAATATAACTTAAAACCATGATAAATCATACATGGAGTAGAAAGTCTAAGACTAAAAAGACCAACTAGAGCAAGCTGTGGCGAAGATGTGGACAATCTAGAATTTCATATACTGGTGGTGGCAATGCCAAGTAATGTAACCACATTGTAAGACAGTATGGCTGTTTATTAAAATGTTGATCATACACCTGTCATGTTATTCCTATGTGTTTAATCAAGAGAAATGAAATGTGTTTAATCAAGTGAAGATTAGCATGTGAACTTTTATAGCAGCTTTATCTGTAGTAACTAGAAGGTAGAAGTAACCATTCTGTTTCTCAACTGGTGAATGATTAAAAAAACCATAGTAGTTCTATAAAATGGAACATTAGTCAACAATAAAATGAAATGTTCCATTGATATATTTTACAATATAGATGAAGTCTCAAAATAATTATCCTGACTGAAAAAAGTCACATTCCCAATAGTCTTGTTCCTTTCTAGAAACACTCTAGAAAATGCAATCTACTCTATACTGATAGGAAGCAGATGAATGGTTGGCTGGGTGAAAGTGGTAGGGTGAGAGTGTCAGGGACCAATTATGAAGGGGTCTGAGGTAACTTTTGGGGAGAATAAATATACTCATTATGTTGATTGTGGTGATGATTTAACAAGTATGTACCAATTTCAAAACAAAACTTTAGACTTTAAATATGTCCTATTTATTTAATGTCAAATATCAAATTGTCAGATGTATGTTAAACATGTAAATATGTATTTGTATCTTATAAATCAACAAAAAGATAAAAATCTATTAAAAATGAACAAAAGGTCTAAATGAGCAATTCATAAATGAATATATATGATTATTAAACATAAAAACTCAAATCATTAAAAATCACAAAAATACTACAGAAATACAGAAGATAATTAGAAATTATTTTGAAAACTTGTGCTCCAATAAAATAGAGAATATCAAAGGCATTGACAAATTTCCAGAGTTATATAATTTGCCCAAACTGAATCAGGATGATATATACAATTTAAACAGATCAATTTCAAGCAATGAAATAGAAGATGCCATCAGAAGCCTACCAGCCAAGAAAAGCCCAGACCAGATGGATATACAGCTGAGTTCTACAAGACCTATAAAGAAGAACTAATACCTATACTCTTTAAATTATTTTGTGAAATATAAAAGAGGGAGCACTTCCAAAATCATTATGTGAAACCAATATCACTCTGATTCCAAAACCAGGCAAAAACACATCAAAGAAAGAAAACTTCAGACCAATATCTCAAATGAACATAGATGCAAAAATTCTCAATAAAATTCTGGCAAATTGAGTACAAAAACATACCAAAAAGGTAGTGCACCAAAATCAAGAGGGGTTCATCCCAGGAATGCAAGGTTGGTTCAACATACAGAAATCAATAAATGTAATTCATCATATCAATAGACTTAAAGATAAAAATCATATTATCATCTCAATAGATGCAGAAAAAGCATTTGACAAAGTACAGTACCCATTCATGTTCAAAACATTAGAAAAACTAGGGATAGGAACATATCTCAACATCATAAAAGCTATATATGCTAAGCCCCAGGCCAACGTCTTTCTAAATGGAGAAAAGTTGAAAGCATTCCATCTAAAAACTGGGATAAGACAGGGATGCCCTCTTTCACCACTTCTATTTAACACACTTCTTGAAACACTGGCCAGAGCAATTAGACAGACAAAAGAAATTAAAGGGACATGTATAGGTAAAGAAGAACTCAAATCAGCATTATTCGCTGACGATATGATTGTATACTTAGAAAACCAAAAAAATTCCACCAGAAAACTTATAGAACTAGTAAAAAAATTCAGCAAAATAGCAGGATACAAAATCAACACTCATAAATCAAAGGTATTTCTATATATCAGTGACAAATCCTCTGAAAGGGAAATGAGGAAAACTACCCTATTTACAATAGCCTCAAAAAAAGAAAAAAAAGAAAAGACTTGGATATCAACTAAACAAAAGAAGTAAAAGACCTGTACAATGAAAAATGTAGAACACTAAAGAAAGAAATTAAGGAGGACCTTAGAAGATGGAAAGATCTCACTTATTCTTGACAGAATTAATATTGTCAAAATGATCATACTACCAAAAGCACTACATAGATTTAATACAATTCCAATCAAAATCCCAATGATATTCCTCATCAAAATAGAAAAGGCAGTCATGAAATTCATCTGGAAAAATAAGAGACCCAGAATAGCTAAAGCAATCCTTAGCAAGAAGAGTGAAGCAGGTACCATCACTATACCAGACCTTAAACTATACTATAGAGCAATAGTAATAAAACCAGCATGGTATTGACACCAAAATAGACTGGTAGACCAATGGTACAGAATAGAAGACACAGAGACTAACCACATAATTAAAGTTTTCTTATATTAGACAAAGGCACCAAAACCAAACATTGGAGAAAAAATAGCCTCTTCAACAAATGGTGCTGGGAAAACTGGAAATCCATATGCAACAAAATGAAATTAAACCCCTATCTCTCACCATGCACAAAACTCAACTCAATATGGACCAAGACCTTGGAATTAAAACAGAGACACTATACCTATTAGAAGAAAAAGTAGGCCCAAATCTCCATCATATCATCTCCCCAACTTCCTTAATAAGACTCCTATAGTGCAAGAATTAAAATTAAGAATCAATAAATGAGATGGATTCAAACTCAAAAGCTTCTTTTCAGCAAAAGAAACAATCAGTGAAGTGAATAGAGAGCCTCCAGAATGGGAACCAATTTTTAGTACTTGCTTATCAGATCGAGCACTAATCTCTAGGGTATATAAAGAACTCAAAAAATTAAACACCAAAAAATCCCAAATAGCCCAATCAATAGTTGTGCCAAGGAACTGAACAGACACCTCTCAAAAGAAGATATACAATCAATCAACAAATATATGAAAAAATGTCCAACATTCCTAGCAATTAGAGAAATGCAAATCAAAACTACTCTAAAATTTCATCTCACTCCAGTCAGAATGGCAGCTATTAAGAATACAAACAACAATAAGTGTTGGCAAGGATGTGGGGAAAAAGGTACATTCATACACTGCTGGAGGAACTGCAAGTTGGTGCAGCCAATCTGGAAAGCAGTATGGAGATTCTTTGGAAAACTGGGAGAGGAACCACCATTTGATCCAGCTATCCCACTCCTTGGTATATACCCAGAGGACTTAAAAACAGCATACTACAGGGACACAGCCACATCAATGTTTATAGCAGCACAATTCACAATAGCTAAACTGTAAAACCAACCTAGATGCCCTTCAGTAGATGAATGGATAAAAAAATGTGGCATATGTACACAATGGAATATTACACAGCAATAAAAGAGAATAAAATCATGGCATTTGCAGGTAAATGGATGGCATCGGAGAAGATAATGCTAAGTGAAGTTAGCCAATCCCCCCAAAACAAATGCCCAATGTTTTCTCTGACATAAGGAGGCTGATTCACAGTTGGGTTGGGAGGGGGAGCATGGGAAGATTAGATGAACTCTAGATAGGGCAAAGGGGAAGGAGGTGAAGGGAGTGGGCAAGGGGATTCAAAAAGATGGTAGAATGAGATGGACATCATTACCTTAAGTACATGTATGAAGACATGAATAGTATATACAAAAAATATATGAAATATGTGCTCTACGAGTGTAATATGAATTGTAAAGCATTAAAGCATTCTGCTGTCATATATAATAAATTAGAATTAAAAAAAGAAATAAAAATAAAAATGTTTTTGTAACATTTTTCTATTATATTTTATACTATTGTGAATTCACCAGTTAAAATGCTACATGTAAAGACTCTTGGCCATATTTAGAGTTGATAATGTTTGGAGGAATGAGATCTCTCATACAGTTCTGGGGAGCATATAAGTGGATAAAACTTTATTGGAGCAGGGTATAGTGGCAAATGCCTGTAATCCTAGTAACTTGAAAGGCTGAGGTAGGAGGATCGCAAGTTCAAAGCCAGTCTCAGCAACTTAGTAAGGTCCTAAGCAACTTATCAAGAATCTGTCTCAAAGTGAAAAATAAAAAAGGTAGGGAATATGGCTCAGTGGTAAAGTACCCCTGGGTTCACTCCCCAGAACCAAAACAAACAAACCAACAGAAAAACTTTGTTGGATGGTAATTTGACAACACACAACAAAACCCAAAATCATGCAAAGCATTTGACACAGTAATCCTGCTTCTGGGGATTGATCTTGAGTAAACAAGAATCACATCCGGACTTAGAAATAAGAATTTTTACCATATCTATTTTTAAAATACTAACAAAAGATTGCAAACAACCTAAAAATCCAATTCTAGAAAACTGGTTGAATAAAACATGATATCTCCTGCCAATGCAGCCATTAAATGTGAAACCGTAGAAAAACATTAAGAGACATGGAAAATTTTGCTATATTTCTGTAAGTGAAAAAATGTACAAGCAGTATAGAGAGTACATTTCATTTTAGGTAAAAAAATATAAAATGTATATATTAATGTCTAGGAAGAAGGGATTTACACTGCTTCTCTCAGGGTTAGTTAATTATAGATAATTTTCATTTTCTTCTTTTCACTTGTATTTTTTAATTGTTGTACAATGAAGATGTATTGCTCTTATAATAAAAACTCTAATAATAAAGTCATTTAAAAAATCGATGCTAATACCCTATAAATGAATACTATAAGAAATAACAGACTTAGACCTTGGTAGCCAAAACCAATATTTAACTGAAGACTGAAAAAAGGTTCAGGAGCTTCAGGGAGGCCTGAGATGCTGCGCTTGTAAAAATGGAGCCCTGGGCAGTGTTGGTTTAGGCCTTGACCACCAAAGCTGGTGGCATGGGCCTTGCTCTCCAGAGCAGCTGACAGTTTTGACCTCTGTTTGGGGGCGGGGGGCGAAGGGGAAGATCACTGTAAATAAGACCAAAAAAAAAAAAAGCACCTCTCTTGCCTAGGAGAATGGATCCAGGGATCCAGTGAGGGTTGGTCCACTCTGTGCGGCTAAGGCCCCGCTGGGCATCTTCCACTTAAGCCTCATTTCCATTTTATGGTTATGGAGTCTGAGGCCCAGAAGGGTGCATGCCTGTGTTGCTTAGTCAAAAGACTTAAAGGGGAATCAAAGCCAGCATGTCTGATAATTGAAGTAGCCATGTCTTGAATCAATTCACCCAGTGGAATCTAAATACTCAAGTCTCAGTGAAGAAGAGTTAGCTCTGAGACTGGGCTTTAAAGACCCCCAAATCTCCTTTCTCCCCTTCCTTCCATGAAACAGGAATCAAAGTTCATGAGTTGCCATCTCTGTGCCACAGAACCACGCAGTGTTATAGAACCACGAATCTGTTACAGCTGGCTACCCTAGCACATGGGAGAAACACCTACACCTGAATTTCACCACTCATTGGCCTCAACAGAGTGAGCAAATGACTTTCATCCTGTATATGAACTGCCACTGGGCTCGGTGGGAATGTTAAAATGAATCCCAAGGCTCTACTTGACTGAGAAAAGAAAAGCATCATAATTAGAGATGCCTAAGCTGTGGGAGAGTGATTGACAGTATCTTTGCCACATATTTTCACTTTGGTCTAGAATACCTGTTACCCTCAACGTTGGATTTCTTCATTCAATCTCCCCTACTATTGATTATTCCTATGGAAAGTCAGATGCATTCTTGCACATTAGTTTCACTACATTGTTTTCTTATTTAAAAACCATCTCAACATCTGTCCCTATTTCCCACGGTAGTAAATCTACTTCTTTAGCCTACCAATCAAGGCCCTCCATAATCTGATGCCGCTTAGCTTATTGTTTCTGTTTCTTAGCAACCCTGCATAAAAACCACCTCTTGGGTCTCTATGACCTATTTCTTAGAGCACACACTCTGGTCTGAAAGGGTTACCTTTAGGAGCCAGGGATGGTAGCCTGACCCACTGGGAATGACTGTGAAGCCAGACTTAAAGATAGGTAGTTAGTGTAGTTAGGCAAATCTCGTCTAATATAGGGTCAGAGAAAATGGAGTCGAATCTAATAAAGAAAATGGAATCCCCTTTGAGTCTGGGAAAGCAGAAACTGCACCTGGGAGATTTAAATATTAGTGTCCCCAAGGCCCTGGCCCATCCTAAAGAACTGTTAAAGAAGCAACACCCAGAAGGTGGGGAAGTGCTAGTCAATTCAGCCTAGGCCTCTTCCTGCCTGGATCACTCCTCTCCAACCCCATCAGCCCACCTGTTTCCCACCTTTTGCCCACCTTTTGGCCTTCCCACCTGCACCCCCTATCACATGCAACATAAAGGACTGGAATGTAGAATGAAAAAGAAAACCTTAAATATATAAGGGATGGGATTTCCTCATCCCATGGATTCCCCCTTTTGGATCCCCTTTGTCCTCCAGGAGAAGTCTGTTCTACCTGCTATCCTTCAATAAAGCCTCTTACTTTCTATTCTACACTTGCGTGGGCATGCTTCTCTGTTATACTCCAGCATTCAGGGAAGCAGGACTTGTCAAGGTAACCAGCATTATCAACTGGACTAGCAGATCAGAATGAGTCACTATCTGGGAGCTCAAGGAAGGGGAGAGGGCATGAGGACTGCTGAGTCGACCAATCCAGCTGAGGTTTGCTGGTATTGATGGTGTAGTTTCTATCCCCATTTAACTGCCTGTCCTCAGCCTTAAAGCAGTGCAGCACCACGGCTGATTCTGAACAAATATTGGTAGGTATTTTGCATGCACATTTTCATCTCAGGATGCATGGTATCTTTTTTTTTTTTTTTTAAACCATGAATGACATTTCATTTTCTTTCTGCCAATTTCAATCTCATTCATCCTTAAGTGCTCAGTTCCAAAACACCACAGAAACTCTGGTCTGTCTCAAATGACCTCCTTCTCTAAGTCCTGATATTTGACATCACTCCCCTAGTTTGCCTCCATGATTCCATGCAGATCTCTCTGTTTCTGTGATAGTGTTGATGCAACACTGTCATTCACTGCTAAGAATCCCATTTTTCCCAGGCAGTTACATTCAGGGACTTTATGGGTACTGACTCACTGTCTCATTCAGATAGAGCAGTCTGGATATGGACTATGATATTAAGGTGCCTTTTAACTGTTAAATTTAAATACCAGTCTTAGGTAACAAAGCACCATAAACTAGTAGTGGAATGCAGGAGCATAAAGCACAATAAATTCTTATTGCCCATGGATAAAATGAGACAAAATATTATTCCAGAATAAAGGAAAAAGAAAGTAAAACTATCAAGGAAAAATATGAGCAGGTTAACTTTTCCAGCATGTTGAATGGCACCTGAGTGACCCAAAAGAGTTATTCAACTTGAAACTAAACAGTTGCTGGTGACTGGGTTGCGATGAATAGTTATAATTTTTTATAGGGAGGAGTCAGTACTCATTACTAAAAAGAAATTCATAATGCACACCCTTACTTTGGAATAAGTTTGTCATTTATAAGCCAAAGAAACTATGCAATCTGAAACTTCTATGAATTTTGATTGTTGTGATATGGAAAAACTCAAGGCCAAGCTTTTCTAAGTTATGGGAAACAGAAAATGGCTACTTGTTAACTGTATTTGGGTCTTATTTTTTTCTCTGCATCAGAAACAGAGAAATCAAAAGTCTTTTCCATATACTGATAAGCTATGAGGACTGTGCTAATTTCAGATGATAATGAAAAATTAAAGGTACTCTCTTTGTGCTCTAATTCTCAACTCATGAGGTCCTTCTTTGGGCAGGTTGATAAGTTATCACCAATAAAACCAGAAAACCATTTGACTTTGTTATTTGTTAGTTCGTGGGTAGAAGAGTAGAGAAACTTTAAACTTTGAGCCAAGGGAACAATTCTAGTTACAATTATCAACATTTGAGGCCACAGAGAGTTAGTGTGAAGATTTCCCACACTTTGCAGGCTTTGTTGTTACTGTTTACTGTTTTTTAAAAGTCGTTAAAAGCTTTTCTTTCTTTTTTTTTTTTAATCCCCATCTTAAGCAGTGTTATGTTTTGGGTTCATAGCACAATCAAGAGGAATGCACAGGGCTTTCCCATATTCTCCCTGCCCCTAACATTCACAGACTCATGTTCCCCCACACTTTTTTGGAGAAAAGAAGTCCTTTCTCCACCTTGATTATTTCCAGAGGTCATGAGTGAAGGTTCCTTTGGCATTTCCATGCTTCTGGTGAGAGGACTGAGATGCTTTTGCACAATTCTCTGCTACCAGAGGACACCTGTCCTGTAGGCAACAATTTGGTGAAGATTCCCGATGCTAAAAGCCAGGGAGGTTTTGCCTTGAGGAATCCATCTGGGCTGATGTCAGACTGTGTTATAGAAGGCTGGCCCAAACAGAATCATGGGCTGTAGAAGGGTGCTGACATTGCAGCTTTGTCCTTGAAAGCTGATGATAGCTCTGTTTAGGTAGGAGGAAGCCATGGGGGTACTGGAGAATGGGAGAAGAGACAAAGGAACAGTCCTTTACTGCTGTACCTTTCTCAGAGTTCACTGAGTCAGCCTCATCAAGAGGATCTGAGCTGTGGCATCAGCCCAAGTTAACTCAGAAAGGAACCATAATGGAATCTAGACAAGCTGTAGGGTCCAGACTGAGAACGGCACTCACCTCATATGAAACCTCAGCCAAGTTTCCACTGGTGAGTCTGGATTCTGTAGGCAATTTAGTGATTTCCTGTTGGCCACCCCCCACTGCTGCCTCCTCCCACCTGCAAGTAGTCACCCATCCATAAATCCTGTCCAGCCCTGGATTTTTGCCCAATGTTTCAGAGGGCTGGACTCACCAAGGAGAGCGGAATTCCCAGGATCCAGGACCAGCTGTGTTCCCAGAGGAGATGTCAGCACTGAAGGCAGGTTCGGTCCAGTGGCTGAGAGCAAGGCCTTGATATCTTCCAACTGTGTGGGGACGTGGGGGGGATCTGTAAGAAGACAGATGGTTGAAGCATACAGGCTGTATTAAGGGACAGAGAGAGGTGGCAGGCGTGTGTGTTGTGTGTGTGTGTGTGTGTGTGTGTGTGTGTGTGTGTGTGTAAGGCAGAAACTACTATTATTATAATTATCATTTTTTTTGAAGTTCTGGGGTTCAAACCCAGGGTCTTGTGCATGTTAGGCAGCCACTCTACCACTGAACCACATCCCCAGCCCCAGGCATTACTAATATTGACTCTTAAAATCACTTTTACCTAGGAAGAGATCTACTTATCAAGGCAAATCTGAATTTCAAACTTAATATTTGATGCCTAAAACAATGAGATAATAAAAACCAGGCACATTACCTTCAGGGGTTCCTTACTTTTTATCACATCACCATTGGTTCCGTATAACTTTGCAGATAAATTAAACCATATTATAAAGAAACATTTTTAAAAAGATAACTTTGGCATTCGCTATATGCCAAGTTGTGAGATAATAGTTTTCATCCCATTTTTCATTTAATTCTCATAACATCCTTTAGAGTGAGGCACTTTGTTATTGTCCCCTCACACAGAAATATGCCACAGGCGTTTCTTATTTGAAAGAACACTATGAAACACAAAAACACTATGAGTGGCTTTTTCTATGAAGAAAAATATCCAGTTGTGAAGTTAATTTGAGATCTTGATTTTATGCCCACGTGGAACCCAAATAAATAGGATAGGAGGAGGTTTGCACTGGATGCCTTGTCATTCAAAATCTTAAGTGGAGTTAGGGCTAAAGTCATCAGAAATCACAGATGACCTGAGCTAAAAGTGACAGAAATAGGAGACACAGTAGCTTATCATTTCCACTGGACAAATAAAAAGGCAAGCACTTATTGAACCTAGTGGTGGAATAATCCAGATTCTGCTGGAAAAGCAGCAAAATCCTTTTGCCCTTCTCCCTGTGTCTCTTGAAGCACTGCTGTGCCACTTCCATGGCCAGTGGCCACTCTTTTCTTCAGAGCACTTGGTGGGGTAGAATGAGAAGCACAAGAATTGCTCTTGCAATTGATGGTCATTTCAACAGGAATGAGTGAGGTCCATACCATGTGTTAGGCACTTGTCTGAGATGGTAAATAAATAAGATTTACATTTTATTCCATGATGGTGTCCGAGTCTACTTCAGAAACATCCCTCTGTCTTGCTGCCTTTGACTGCCAAAGACCATCATACGGAGAAAACAATCGTGAACCTGAGATTATTTATCCCTATATGAAATAGAACTCTGAAAACCCCTTGTCATTAGGTAGAGGTAAAACACCGTGCTTGGATTCAGGAATCCTCAGTTTGAGATATGGCTCTGTCATTCACTAACTTGGGAAGTCACTGAATCCTGCTGACCCAATAAAAGTGTGTACCTTTCCAAGCTCTTTTTCCACTCTGGAATACCATGATTTTTGGAACTAATGCTATCAATTTACTCGAAGCTAGTCTTTTTTCTTCCCTTCATCCTTAATAGTCACTCTTGAAACTAAAGAAATCTTTGCTTATTTAGTAAAAGCAAAAAGGAGAGTTTACGTTCTATCTGCAAAAATAATCTAATCTCCTTGGGTCAAACGTCAGCCCCTCCTGATGGCTTCTACGGTATTTCTTTTTTGGTTCATGTTCATTTTATCTTTCCAGGGAGATGAAATGCTTCAGGGGCAGAGCCCATCTCTTGCATTTCTCCTAAAACTCTACCAGAGTCGAGCATACATGGACATAGAGGTAGCACTCTGAATATTCATCCAATGAATTAATTTATTCACCTAGATGAATAAATGCAAATTGGTACAGCCAATGTGGAAAGCAGTATGGAGATTCATTTATTCATCTAGACTCTGTCTCATTATTTTACATACTTTATGTAATAGATTAAGTCACAGAAATTGCCATCAGCTTTATACATAATACCCCCTTTAAAAAATTAAGCCATATTTTTGTTGATTAAAAGTTATGTCTTCTGTGTTTCTAATATACCTATAAAAACTGACAATCTTTTACTAAGAAACGAAGACCTGGATCAGGAAAAGTCCTTATATTAGAGAAAACATTCAGCATTTGTTTTTTTTGGGATTGGCTAACTTTACTTAGCATTATCTTCTCCAACGCCATCCATTTACCTGCAAATGCTATGATTTTATTCTCTTTTATTGCTGAGTAAAATCCCATTGTGTATATATGCAAATTTTTAAAAATCTATTCATTCACTGAAGGGCATCTAGGTTGGCTCCACAGTTTAGCTATTGTGAATTGTGCTGCTATAAACATTGATGTGGCTGTGTTCCTGTAGTATGCTGTTTTTAAGTCTTTTGGTTATAAACCGAGGAAAGGGATAGCTGGGTCATATGGTGGTTCCATTACCAGATTTCCAAGGAATCTCCATACTGCTTTCCACATAGGCTGCACCAATTTGCAGTCCCACCAGCAATATATGAGTGTACCTTTTCCCCCACATCCTCGCCAACACTTATTATTGTTTATCTTAAGGAGGCTGACTCATAGTGGGGTAGGGAGGGGGAGCATGGGAGGAATAGATGAATTCTAGATAGGGCAGAGGGGTAGGAGGGAAAGGAAGGGGCAGGGGATTAGCAAGGATGGTGGAATGTGATAGGCATCATCATCCAAAGTACATGTATGAAGACACAAATTGGTGTCATCATATTTTATATATACAACCAGAGATATGAAAAATTGTGTTGTATGCATGTAATAAGAATTGTAATGCATTCCACTATCATTTATTTTTTTAAAAAAATAAAAAAAAAAGTCCTGAAGTTAAGAGTTTTCATAGTGAATTTTTCCCCACCATGTTGGATTAAAATGGGGAAGACATTGTGTCCTTCAAACACTATATTCATGGTCACACTGTGTTAGGGTTGGGATGCAACAGGAACCAAGTAGGTGGCTCACAGACCACACACACCTCACTGGCAACACCACAGGAGCAGCCACCATCTTAGACTTTCATCTGTTAGTAGAAACAGCATGGAAAGGTTACTAGGGAGACAAAACCATCAACAAGCACCATAACTCAGTGTGGGGCAATAGTTCCTGGCCTCTAGGCTCCACACTAGCAGCAGAGCTGGCTGAAACCCAGTGCAAAACAAATAACATCCTTCTTTCTCTCAGCCAATTTTCTGTGGCTTCCTATGAAGACTGGAGGTTTATGCAGCCACCAGTGACAAAAACCTCCATCTAGGGTATAAAATCTGAGTGGGCAGGGGATGTAGGACCTGTGCTTTGCTTTATCATCAACTTTGGATACAAAAATAGAAGCCTAATTATTTTCCCCTAAGGAAGTGCATAAGGTATGTTTACGTATGTATGTGTGGCAAATAACTGTTTTTCATATTTTCCCCCTAGAATGACAGCTTTCTTTTGGTGAGTAAACAGGCACAAATACTCCAATAATTTGTTTTTAAAGAGTAAGACCCCCCAAAGCTTTTTCCATCTCTATTTTATTAACCCCCAGACTCAGTAGGAAGAACAGTAGATGGTCCCTAGTCTACAGAACAAAAAAGCAAGATGGCGGAGCTCAGTGCTGAGCAATGGCAGCTGGTGGATGGTGCCCTAGCATTGTTCTTATTTTTAAATACCTATTTTATGCCAGGAACTGTGCTAGATTCTTTAGACAGGGGTTCCTCTGTTTGGGACATGATTGTGGAGCTTATGTGGACTAGATTATAAACTTCCTGGAACTATGTAAAAAATCTTACATGCAAATATTTCTGTGGAGGGAACCAGTTTTCATCTGGTTCTCTAGAAATCTTCAGCATAGGAGTTAAGACTAATTGCTTTACATCTGTTACCTTTTTTGACACTCCTGCTTCCCCTGCAATGTGGGCAGTCCTTGTTTGGTAGGCCTCCATATAGAGACCAGCAACTAAGACCAGCCAGGGGCAGGAGTTTGCTCAAGGCCACACAGTAAGTAAGAGGCAGATCCAGGGTTCAAGCTCATGTTTGCCTGGCCCCTGGTCTGTGTGCTTTCTGCTGGAAAGCCTGAAGGTGGGGAGAAATGAAGACATAATGAATTTGCCTTTCACATCCTTCATGGAATCAGGAAAACAAGGAGATGGAGGATGGGTTGGAGAGTTACCTCCTGGTGTCCACCAAGGCAGTGAGCTTTGAGGTTTTTACCTAGGATCAGGAGCTGGGTGTTCTCGGTCAGCTCTCCATGAACATTAGCTGCTCTGCAGGAGTACAGGCCCTGATCCAAGGAGGACACATTTGTGAGCAGCAAGGAGCCCTCGTGCAGATGGTGAGAGGAGCCCAGTTTGCTTTTATTCCTGAACCAAGTGACTTCAGCTTCAGGCACACCTAAGGGGAAAAAAAAAGAAGAAAAAAAACCCACTCCATTAGCCAAACATATTCAGGTGAATGCAGAGGCGTTTACAGCCTCTTGGCTAGTCCTCCTGCGGCTACTCTGAGGAAGCATCTGCCTGGGCGTCTTCTGTATCTTTTGGCCAAACCAAATAACACCTTGGACCTTTGAGTTGTCTTTTAAATCCTACACTGATGAGGCAGGAAGAGAGAGGCCAATTAAAAGAAGAGGAAACAGGCAGCTAGTAAAGGGCACTTGCTAAAGTATCCAAATTATTTGGAAAAGACTTTTTAAAAATAAAAAACCCCAAATCTATATATTTGTGAAAATAAAGGCTCTACAACTGCATGAGACAACACAATATTAAGAAAAGCCACATATAAGATTATATATATTATGAATTCATTTCTGTAAGTAGAAGCCCCAAACTGGTAACATTAATCTACATTGTGAGTAGTGAGGGTGGTGGTTCCCCTAAGGAAGTGGGATGGGTGCAGAGGGCTTGTGACTGAGAGAGGGGACGTGGGCTGGGCTACTGGAAATGCTTCTTGACCTGGCTGGATGTGCAGGGAGTGTTTACTTGGTATCTTTATGATATGTGTACTTTCCTATATAGATATGTTTAATAAAAAGTTAAAGGCTATAAAACATTAAAATATATGTCTGAACTAGACAACTAAAAGCTGCTAGATCCTTATTAGAGCCGACACTCTGTGAACAAACCATGCTTGCATTTTTGGAAGCTGCTATAGTTTGGATCTTGACTACTCTCCAAAGGGCAATGTATCAAAGGCTTGTCCCCAGAGTGGTCCTATTTAAGAATGTGAGGCTTAGGGGGAGGTCTGTAGTCACTGGAGGGGGACCTCAGTCCTCTCCTCATTCTTTTCTGCTTCCTGGTCAAGAAGTGAATGGGTTTAGCTCTGCCACATGCTCCCACCATGGTGTGCTGCCTTGCCATAGGTCCAAAGCAACAAGGCCAACCGATCATGGACTAGTACTTCCAGAACTGTGAGCTAAAATAATAACTTTTGTCTTCATAAGTTGATTATTGCAGATGCTTTGTTACAGTGACAGGGGGGTGACGAACACAGAAGCCTATATATTTTCAGAATGAGAGAACAGAGCTGGGGCACCAGTGGCACTGCAGGAAATAGTCCAAAGGAGAGGTCTGTCCCCCACCACAACCCATGTCTGTGGTCTATGAGGGCTGGGAGGCTGTGCTGCTGTGGGATGGCTGCCTGTCTCTGGAAGTCAGGCTGTTCTTGGAACAGCCTAAACTCCTTGGGAAGTCTCCCTGTGGTGGATGAGCTGGTACACAGGCCCCTGTTGAAGGTAAGTCCTCCTGGATGGTCCTTGAGGGAGGTTCTGTCGGAGGCTGGGCTCTGAGTGAACAGAGAGACTGAAAGTCTATGGCATCGAATCACAGGTCTCCCAGGAGACGAAAGCTTCATCCCTTACATCACCCAGCTTTCTGATCCAGTTCATGAAGTTTACTCCTAGAACTCTTGGGCAAGTCTCCAGAGCATGTTTAGAATGTCAAATCCTGGAAAATGGGGTCAATGCCAAGAAAAACCCAAAAGGCAGACCTTTAGTCCAGCACTTTCTCTGAGTTGGGCTGGACTTTGCCACTGGGGCAAAGGGCAGTGTTGCCTTCACTGGCCTGATGACTGTTGGGGATACTGAAGTCTTCAAGTAGTTACCTGTGTACCTGTTACCTGTCCTTGAAACTGGCTGGAAGAAGAGAGGCAGGGCTAATGAAAAGGGGTGGAGACTTAGATAGTGCAGGTCATCACCTCAAGGAGAGACACACACTAATTCAGCCTAAATGATGCGATGCTTGGTGCTCATTTGTGTGAGACGGGCATCATCTCTAAAGATGCCTACATGAGGGGCAGAAAAGCTGATTTTTCAATGTAGCACCACTAGGGAGAGCAAGAGCATCATGATGCCTGACCATGCCAGCTTGGACTCTGGACCTTGAGCTCAGATTTTACATTGAAAAAAAAAAAATCCACAGTATTTAGTAGAAAGCCTCTGAAAAGTAGGTCAAAAAGAAAGAGTTCCAGTTATTTCTCTCCTGAAAGCACAGGGGGAAGTGGGGTCCTACATATCATTCATATTCATCTCCCTTCCCTTGAATTTCTTAGGTGTAGCACTTCCTGCTGACATCCTTTTTTGAGGAGGGCTGTGGGCAGCAGGCACACAGTCCCTTAAGACAATTCTAGAGCAAGCAGGCAGAGTAGAGAACCGGATGAAATGAGCCTCCAGTTTTCTCAACACCAGGTGAACTCCTCCCCGCAGGGCAGGAGGGAGGATCTCCACGGGCATCCGCCACAGCTCCCTCTAGGTGTGACATTGAAGCATCCCGAAGGAGACTGAAGGCTGTTCAGTCCTCTTTGGGTTTGAGCCTGGGCCCCTGCAGGGTAGCCAGAGGTTGAGAGATGCAGGGGAGAGAGAAAATGAGAACAAATGAGAAAATGAGAACAAATGAGGGAGGAGGTCGAGGGGAAGGAGCCAGGGAACCCAGGGATGGAGAAGGGCCTGGGAGCTGCTTCTCAGCTTCCTTAGGAACTGACTGTGTGACTTTTCCCTTCTCTGTACTACCCTTTGACTCACGAACCCATAAAATTTGGCTTGAGAGGACAAGACTAAGTATGTTCCTCTTCTGGAGGAAGAGCAAGGATCTTCACGGCAGAAATGAAAATGTTCAGGATACAAAAGGATACAAGGAAGGAGCCTGCAGTTTCTATAAAACTGGAGCCACACAGTGACAGGCATCCCAGGGTCTTCATTAGCAAACCTCTCCCAGATTCACTGGAGCACAGACCTGCATCACGCGTTTGCTAATGGACTGGTGCCGGTGCCACATTTTGGGGGCTTCCTGCCAGGGACTGTGGACCTTAGGCAGAGAATGCCACTTAAAAGACATTTGGAAACATTCGGCTGACATTGTGAGCACAGAATAAAGAAAGAGAAAAAGCAACTGAGGCATCATAGAGCTCATTTCCCTTTTTCTCTTAAGAGCTGATATGATGAGCTGGGGGCAGGGGCCCACTCCTGTCATCCCAGGGACTTGGAAAGAAGAGAAAGAAGGAGGAGAACAAGTTGAGGGCCGCCCTGTCTCCAAATAAAAAGGGCCAGGGATGGAGTTAAAATGCAGAGTGCCCTTGGGTTTAATCCCCAGTATATCCCACCCCCCATGAGAGATGGGGTGGGGGGGGGAGAAGAAAAGGAGGAGGAAGAGGAAAAGAGGGAGGAAAGGTGACAAAGTGACAATGACGTTTTAGGAAACTTCACTATGCCTTGGATGTGCCACAGAATCCCCTGAAAAGGTATTCAATATGCTTGCCTAATATTAATGTTCAGACTCCCTTGAGGTACCAAGTATGCTGAGCTATGGAAAAATAACCTGCACACCGTGGGGAGAAGTAATATCTACTAAACATTTGCTGCAAGCCAAATTATAGACAACAATCCCATGAAGCAGGTACTATATTATTAACTACATTTATAGATGAGAAAACCAGGGCTCAAAGGGATTAAAGTCACGTTAGTTTGGATCTCTGAGTAATTAGACGGGGGCAGAGTCTCTGCCCTCCTATTGCCCATCCAAACCCACAATGGCAGCATGGGTCCAAATGGAGATGCCTTTGAGAATCCCCATCTCAGCAGGTTACAGCACATCCCGCCATGACACCAGACAGCCTCTTTAGAGAATATCTAAACTTCTGTGTTCTTATTTCTGAACTATGACATTCTGAAACACTTTTTGACTTCAAAATTAGTCTTTCTCCTGTCATTGTAATAATAATATTTTTGTTAGGAAGGAGGGTTCCAGAATCCATAAGCATTGGCTTTCTTGGTTTTCTTTTGCTGGAAAACATGGTCAGGTCCTAGAGTTTTTTTTTTTTTTTTCTTTTCTTTTCTTTTTTTAACCCTCACCTAAATTGTAAGGTGACAGTACACTCTATAGAAAAGAAACACCTTTAAAATGGTAGAAAATGTACTCCATCATAAAACAAAGTTCAAAGCTGTAGACTAGTGACTTGGCCTGGCTCCACACTGGATTCCCTGGTATTATTTGTGTCTTAAAAAAAAAAAAAAAAAAAAAAAAAAAAAGGGAAACCAAAAGAACGTGTGTTTGCTTTCTCCCCTTGTGGCATATCTTACCAACAACACAATGTTCTCCCTGTTGCTTGAAAGGATCAATAAATGGATCTCGTCAGAATGGGTTGTAACTGGATACGATTATGAGGATTAGTGCCTTTAATCTCCACTGAGCTGCCAGGAAGTGTGATGCTATAATATCTTTTTTTTTTAAAAAATATCCCCGACAGGATATTCTTGCTAACTGGACCATTTGTTATATTTGGAAAGCTGCTCGTACTATGGCAGCTTGTCAGGATCTTGAGGTGGGGCATCCCAAGGTGTACTTTTACATGGTAAGTTCTAGAAATTTCTTTGATGGGGAGAGGGTGACTTGGTGCAAGAAAAGAGAAAGTAATTCAGATGTCAGCTTTGGCAATTATTTTACAGAACTATGGCAGCCTGGAAAGGTTTTGGCCTTTCACAATTCTGACTGGCAGATGCTAATAGCCATTCACAAACCAGTTTTCTTCTGTTTCCTGAGTACCCAGTATGGATACATTTTCTGGCATCCCATGTAGGAAAGTGAAAAGTAGGAATGAGTGCTACTGCCAGGTGTGGCCCTTGAAAACCTGCCCAGCCATCCTCTACTGTTTCTCCCCTCTCTGATTTACAGGATAGAGATAACCTCCCGGGCTTATGTTCAAGATAACACAGCCCTCTGAATCAGTGACCCTGAATGCACTGTAGGATTCCACAGTCTAACTTCCTCTAACTAATATACCACCTAATAATTGGCTCCTGAACCATTTATGTCTCTACCACTAGTCCTGTTAATCTTATCTCTTAAATCCTTCAAAAGTATCCTTCACTCTCTGGATAAAAACCTAAATGGGACCATAATCTATGAAAGACCTGGCCCTTGCTGGCCTCTACTTCCCAGTCTCATATACTCCTTTTTCTCTCTGCCTTCCAGACTATCAGTCATATTTTTTACACCAGCTATATTTCACTTTTTAAAATGCAGCATTCTCTTTCTGCCTCAGGCCTTTTGTGCATGCTGTTCTGAATGGCAGGAATGCGCTGTCCTCCCTTGATCTTTTGTTTTCTACGTAAGTTCTGAACTCTTATGAAGCAGAGAACAAGGATGAGAATGGTATGATGGGTTGGATCATCCTCAAGAAAAAGCCCCACCATACTCATGGCTTAATGCTTTTTATGCTTGAGGGTTGGAAAGAATTGCTGAAGTGTATTTAACAAGTTGAGAGCACAAGATGTGTGCAGAACAATGTTTAATGAAAAACTGCTAACAAGGCAAAGATACGAGGACATGAGTCAGTCTAGGTAGATTATGCAATATTCTTAGACTATTATATATCCATTAAAATTAGGCTGATGACATAGACAGTGTTAATTATTGTGTGAAAAGGAAATGGATGAAATGTAATGATTAAGTAAATATGCTTCAAAGTCTTCTGTGGTTGAGTCTGGCCAGTGGGACTTTGAATAAGTTATTTTCTTTCCTTTATGACCCTTTATTTTTCTGTTTTCCGCACTACTTCAATATTTCATAAGAAAGCAACAACTGTATATACATATCACATTGTTTTATAATTGTGGATTTATTAACTTTTCTTCTTCCAGTGAGCTACCTGAAAGTTCTACCATTTTCATCCATGTTTCCTTGGATTAAAAATATCCAATGTGACCTGGATCAGATAGTCAATGAAAAACCACCAAGTAAATCTGACATGAAGCCTGTAAGCAGGCCCGTATGGAGTCCCTTCCCTGCCCAAAATCAGGCCTGGCTCGCTCATTCTCAAGCTAGTTCATTGTCAGTTACTGGCAAATGTTGCTGGGGCTTAGAGAATTTTGCCCAGCCGGTTGGGAGGTCCCTAAGCCCCTGGTAGAGAGGATCAAGTATAGAGAGAGGACCACAAAAGCCAATTACAGCAGGAAAGTGAGAGAAGCTCCTTCTGCCATTTATCATTTAATAGAACTGTCAGGGTTGTGACTGGGGACTCAGCTCCAGGAGGATCTCCTTGTCCAGCAAGTTTACTGAGTAACCAAAAGCAGGCTCCTTTCCACCTGCTTTGAACAATTATCTTGTCGAAACAACAGGCAAAATGATAGAAGCACAAAGATTTATTTTTAGTTAATCAGGATCATTTTATCAATAATAATAATAATAAATACTATAATATCATAGTCAGGCAAAAACTGTAAATAACAACTTGGGCTCTGGGTCACCAACTGAGTCTCTGGATAAAATCCAGGGGGTGGGGCCTCAGGTAGAATGCAAGAATGGTCAAAGCTTCTTTTAATGTTCTAGGCTCCCCGAGGAAATACCTCCTCACCTGGGGTCTGATTCTCTCAATCTCCTTCAAATTTCCAGTTCCGTGTTTTGCTCCTTGTTCCTTTCTGATACTTTTACAACCCCAGCAATCAGAAAGAGACACACAAGGTCCCTCATATCTCAGGACAGTGTTCGTCTTGGAGGTGCCTGTCCCAGGGGTCAGGTGGGTACAACGCATACCTGCAGAAGGGCAGCTCATTCATGGGAAGCTCTGTCACTGACTTTGTCTTACTCCCCACCTGGGAATACAAGACCTGCAAGGATCTGGTTCTAGAAGCTTTGCTGAGGAGGCTGAATGCACCGGCCAAGGGAAGCTTTACAAAGCACTAATGCACAGCTACAAAGATAGATGTCTGATTCAGATATGTTAAAGCTCCTAGGACAGTTCAGAGAAAATCAGACCTGGATATTCTTTGGAAACAAAATGTCTCAGAGTAAGATTTTCCTCCTAATTACTATAAAATGGGTTTTCTAGCATTGCAAATTACAATTGGAGGTAGATGATGGGGATGAGATCTAAGATGAAGAAACCCCCAGAGCAGGGCATGTCACTGCTTGACACTCAGTGACAGGATGTAACTGGGGAGCTTGAATTTGGGTATGGGTGGCCAGTGGGGCATAGCCGAGGAGCAGAGTGACAGGGGTACTGGAGCTGCTCCTGGCACAAGAGACTTTCCTGACTACATTCCACTGTGGGATGGACTACTCACAATCTCCACCCTTCTGTCCCCTACTGCTCACTGCCCTGTGACTTCCTGGTCCTGAGTGGCCTCTGCAAGGCTTCTGGAAAGGAATGCCTGCATCACAATTCCTGACACACTGCCGTCTTCAGCGACTCCTACCCACTTCTGATTTGAGTAAGCTCCAGTTTCCTTTTGCTGTGACCTCCTCTCTCTTCTCTCATGCTCATCTGATCTTTACTAAAGAGGCGAGCAAACAGGCATTTCGTCTCTTCAGTAGGTCCTCTCTCACTCTTACCTTGCCCTCTGTCCTATTCTCCTTTCTCAATCCATCAGAGGCCTCCGAGTCACTCTGCCTTTCTCAGGACTCCCTGGCCAAGCATTCATGTTCTCCCGGGCGCTGCCCACCTTGCCTCCACACCACAGCTGCATCTAGGCTCCACCCTGACTAAAGCTTTGTGTGCCTGCACAGCCTGGAGGCTTCCTAAGGGCCAGGGACGGTCTGCTCGGAACCCTTTGCCCTCATCTTCGCACGTTCACATTCTATCAGTATGAAAGAGTAAAAAGCAAAACCAAAACACCTTAAACAATAGGGAAACAAACTGATGAACATGTTACTTAGCCTGATTTAATTACCTTGCACTATAAGCATCAAGTTGTACCCCATAAACATATAAAATATGATATATCTGTTAAAATAATATTAATAAAAACCCCTACAGTCTCTTTTAACTCATCTGTCCCATACAGAATGTTCTTCCCTCCTGTCAACATCCATAGCACTTGGCACTTTCTGAGTAACTGAGGGTCCTGCTTCAGTGTTCCTACCAGCATTGAGTCCCCAGAGCAGGATTTGTGACTAATTCGTCTTTGTACCCTCCAAACCTTCCCCAAGGCACCATTAATTTGAATGATTTAGCACAGGGATGAATTTCTCACCTGCGACTTGGCAATTAATTGTCACATTCGCTCCCTGCACTGTTTTGACGGTGCTTCCTACGTCCACAGTGACTGCAGGCTTCTCTGTGTTGACCACGGTCATTCGCGATGTTTTCACCAGCGGCTTTCCTGAAGATGGGAAAGAGCATGAAGTGTCACTTGACAGCTATGGCTGTGGGGCATTTTGTTGAAACACAGGAAAACCAATGAAAATTGTCTCTGCACAAGATAAATTGTCTACCCACTCACTGACCTGCCTTCCCTGGAGCTCTCAGAAAAAGCAAGGATTGAAGAGTCTGAAGACAGCACGGTACACCAACTGGGATGATTGATGCATTTTAATCATTAAATTAATAAGTGACTCTGGAGGTTACACTTTTAGGGTTTAGTTTTTAAATTTTTTTGAGAAAATTGTCAAGTCACATTTAGTTATAAGAAATAATGCAGGGCTGTGTCCCTGTAGTATGCTGTTTTTAAGTCCTTTGGATATAGACCGAGGAGAGGGACAGCTGGGCCAAAGGGTGGTTCCAATCCCAGATTTCCAAGGAATCTCCATGCTGCTGCTTTCCATATTGGCTGCACCAATTTGCAGTCCCACCAGCAATGTGTGAATGTGCCTTTCTCCCCACATCCTTGCCAACACTTACTATGTTTGTATTCTTAATAGCTGCCATTCTGACTGGAGTAGTTGTGATTTGCATTTCTCTAATTGCTAGAGATGATGAACATTTTTTCATATATTTGTTGATTGATTGTATATCACCTTTTGAGAAGTGTCTGTTCAGTTCCTTGGTCCATTTATTGATTGGGTTTCTTTTTTCTTTATTGGTATTTAGCTTTTTGAGTTCTTTATATACTCTAGAGATTAGTGCTCTATCTGATGTAAGTGTGGTAAAAATTTGCTCCCATTCTGTAGGCTGTCTATTCACATCACTGATTATTTCTTTTGCAGAGAAGCAGATTTTTAGTCTGAATCCATCCCATTTATTAATTCTTGATTTTAATTTTTGTGCTATAGGAGACTTATTAAGGAATTAGGGGTCTAATCTGATGTGATGGAGATTTGGGTCTACTTTTTTTTCTATTAGATGCAGGGTCTCTGGTTTAATTCCTAGGTCCTTGATCCACTTTGGGTTGAGTTTTGTGCATGGTAAGAGATAGGGGTTTGATTTCATTTTATTGCATATGGTTTTCCAAGCACCATCTTTTCTCCAATACATTAATGTTTATTGCAGCACAATTCACAATAGCTAAACTGTGGAACCAACCTAGATATCCTTCAATAGCTGGATGGATAAAGAAAATGGAATATTACTAATATTATTAAAAGAAAACAATGGGATCTTACTCAGCAATAAAGGAGAATAAAATCATGGCACTTGCAGTAAATGGATGGAGTTGGAGAACATAATGCTAAGTGAAGTTAGCCAATCCCAAAAAACCAAATGCTGAATGTTTTCTCTGATATAAGGAGGCTGATTCATAATGGGGTTGGGAGGGGGAGAATGGGAAGATCAGATGAACTCTAGAGAGGGCAAAGGGGAAGGAGGTGAAGGGAGGGGACATGAGGGTAAAAAAGATGGTGGAATGAGATGGACATCATTACCCTAACTACATGTATGAAGACACAAATGCTGTAAACATACTTGATATACAACCAGAGATATGAAAAATTGTGCTGTATATGTGTAATATGAATTGTAATGCATTCTGCTGTCACATATAACAAATTAGAATAAAACATTTAAAGAAATAGAAGAAAAAAAAAAAGAAATAATGCAGAGCAATCAATCCTGTGCCCACTGTCCAGCTTCCCCTAACAGGAACATCTTACAAAACCAGAGTATAATATTATAATATCAATATTGCATCAGTAAGGTTATATTATAGAGTATGTCCATCACTACAAATGATCCCTCTTGATATCTCCAATCCCTCTTTAATTCTTTGGCATACATTAGTAGAGTTTCTATTTCCATAATTTTATCATTTCAAGAGGGTTATGTAAATGAAATCATGTATAATTTATGTATATAACTTATTGTGACTGGATTTTTTTCAGTCAGAAAAGTTCTCTGGAGGTTCACCCAGGTCTAACATGATGTCATGGTTTATGTACCAATGTTTTGTTCCTTTTTATTGCTGAGTCGTAGTCCATGGCATGAACGTACCACAGTTTGTTACCCTTCATTTGCTGAAGGACAGCTGGGTTGTTTCCAGGTTTTGACTGATACTAATAAAGCTGCTTAAATATTTTGGGATAGGTATCTGTGGGAACAGGTCTTTATTTCTCTGGCATAAATGCCTAGGAATTTCTAGGTCAAATGGCAATTACCTGGTTAGTGTTTTTAGAAACTGCTGAATCATTTGCCAGAGAGGCTATACACTTCACCTGCCACAAGCAGTGTGCCTCGGTGGGAAGGAGCATCTTTACCCTCCCTGCCCCCATCCTCTGGGGGTTCCTGTTTCAGTGTGTCTAAGAGGGAGGTTGAGGCTCCCTACTCAGCCTTTGCTGGTATGTGGTGGTGGGTCTCAGTGTTTTCCCTGGTGCTTGGCCAGAGAAGACCAGTATTTTCTAAGCATTTTCTGTCTGGCTATGCTGCCCCTTTCCTGGTCCTTTAGTTGGAAACAGTGAGCTTTTAGTCAGGGCTTTCCAGTACACATTGGCATTTTCTGGTAGTCAGTTTCTTCAGCTCCAAATTTGGGATATCTGAGCCAAAAACAGAGCTCAACAAATTTGCAATTAGTGAGTTGTGTGAGCTGTTCCTTAGTTTCTAGTGTCTCTGACCAATCAGCTTTCTTCTCTCCACTTTACAGACTTCTTAAGTGTGTTCCATATGTAATGATCAGGGGTTTTAGTTGTCATTAATGGGAAGAATAGGGAAAAGTTCAACTAAGCCATCTAGGCCATCTTCCCGGAAGTAGAAATTCTGTGCACATTACATTTTAATGGGCTTTTATCACCTGAGTAGAAAATATAGCACTTCATGCACAGGACCATAAAACACAATGAAAAGATTCATTTACTGAGTACCTTGGGGAAATAAGGGTCCACATGAGATCATTTCATATACCTCAAGCCTAATCTTTTGTAAGTCAAGTGGATTTAATTTTGTTTTAACGATTTTATAGGCAGGACATTCTACAACGGTATCCACTCTTCTCTGCCCTGGTTAAATGTGGAGGAAACCTTAATTTAGAAATGCGCTTTGGAGTCTTACACCTGCTTTTTATACTTTTTGCTGTCTCCTCATGTATACTTCCTTTATTCCTCTTTTGTGGTCATATAACCTCCTGTTAGAAGCTGTCCCTCTTTATCCTCCTCTCCCATTTTTGATTTCCCTGCAGATGTAGGACACCAAGCTCACTGGAACTGTGTTTAAGAAAGGAAACTTGCATAAGAGTGCTCATGGTGGGTGTTCATGGGCTCCCCATGTCTATGGAGCTGTGTGGGGCCTGTTCCCTTAGTCTGCCCATCTTCCGTACATCTGAGATTATGTATGCTGTGAAGCGAGGATGCGTAATTCAGTACTACTATGTTGTGTCTGCATTACAAATAAATGCAGGGCAATTAACAGGAGAAGGCAGATGGAAGAGCACTGAATTTGGCATACTTACCTTCCCTCTCAGCTCTTAGGAAGCTACTCAGCTCTACCTTCAAATCTACATTAACTCTAAGCTGCATCTCTGGGCTATAATTTATGCTGCCATCAGCTCTGGCTGGACAACTGCATAACCTTCCTGGTCTCCTTGCTCCAATTCTTGCCTCACTATAGAATTTTCTTGTGACAGCCAGAGTGATCTTTCTAAAACATGAATCATGTCACATTGCTTTTCTGTCTCAATTTTCCAGTGCTTTCCAGTGCCATAAAATTTTTAGTTCCTTTTTATGATCAACTATCCCTTACACAATAAACCCTGCAACCTGCCCCCCCTATCTCACTGAGACCACACTCCCTGTGAGTCACTGTGCCCCAGCACTCCAGCCGTCCTCCTCTTCTCTAATCCAGCTGCTTGTTTCCCTTGGCTGTTCCCTGTCTCTGACACTCTCCACCTACGGATGTCCACATGGCTGTCTTCTTCTGTCATTCAGATCTCTGTGCAAGTAATAACTCCAGGTAGGACTCTTCCCAATTGCTCCACTTAATGCATACACCCACTTGCTCCCCTTCAGGCACACAGATGTATCTCAATGACAACTTACATTTTGACAAGACTACAGGTACCAGAAATGTCCCTGTGTGTCCACTACACCCCCCTCTTCCACTGTTCCTCATCATGTAACCTCCATAAAAGGAGGGAGATTTCATGATCTTCTTCATTCCTGCCTAGTCCTGGAATATGGTAGGTCCTTAATGAATATCTATTCAATAAAAAAAAAAAAACAAGTATGGTGTGTGATGGGTATTTTCTGGACCCCCCACCCCCATAGCAATGCTGAGGAGAGTCAGTTAAAACATCACTATCTTTTATATAGATGAGGAACGTAGGCTCAGAAAGTCTCCATGGTTTGTCTAAAACCACGGAGCTGGCAAATAATTAGCCTAAACTGGACACCAGATCTTTGACCTAAAGGCCAGTGCTTGCTACAGGGGGTCCCAAATCCTTGTCTGCAGACTGGCTGCCTCTGAATCCCCAGGGCACTTGTTAAAAACATAACCTGTCCTACTCCAACACAGGAGTTGCCTCACTGTGTTGTAAAAACAACTGCACCAATGGGGAAATGAGGTTAGGGACCAGAGTTTTAGACTCACAATTACCAAGTTATTTTTCCTACAGGAATTTTAATAATAAAGGTGGTTTTTATAGCTGCAAGTGTATAGCTATAAAATTCAAATGTCCCTGAATTAAATCCAGCCCTTAATTAATTATGTTGCGCTTTTGCTGAAAAGTAATGGCCTTTTTTTTCCTGTCAGTAGAGGTGTCGTGGTTAGCACAGCCCACTTCTCCTATGTTCCTATGCCCTTCTCATGAGCCATTATTAGGACAAAGCATGAGATTGCTCAGGTATTTACAACCAACAAAACTCTATAATGAAACAAGGCTTCCAGTCAATCTCCTCATGCCTTTCAGAAAAATATTTGTATGTATTTTTCAGTTTCAATCTAGATCTACTACATCTGAACCTCAGGTGGGGGTGGAATCTGTAATCTCTATTTGGCACAAGTTCCTGGGTGATGCCCATACATGGCCTGGTTACTGTTCTGTACATGGGCTCTATCTCAGTTTTATTTAACTGGTTCTTCTGCTTCCTGACAAGGGATTTCTTTTGAGACATCACTAGTTCTCTATTAAAATTCTCCTTCAAGTCAGAACTCTTAATTTAGCATTCAGCTGAAAAAATAAATATCAACATTGGCCCATTTTAGGTCACATGATCACTTGGCCATGGAGAACAGCTGTGTGGGGGCTGCCATGGGACACCAGCACGTATGTGTGTGATTGTCGATATGAACAAGAACTAGTTTAATTACAGAACTTAATTAAGCAGAAAAAAAGTAATAAGATAGAAAAGGAGTGAAATGATAAATGATGTGTTGGTGCTAAGAGAACGCTAAAAAATGGTCTTGGTACCCTGTACCAAAAAGTCATTCAGAGTAGGCAAAACAGAAGAAGTGCTGTGGGAGTGAAGTCACCATGGCAGAGTCCCTGAAGCAAGAGTGCTCCTCAGAGATCCGTGTCACAGACATGCTGCGAGCAGCCATTCAGTTTTAGCAAGTTGGCATAGGGCTACAGATCAAATCTGTGATAATTCATGGAATATTGATAGGGTTGACAGATTATTCCTTCACTTAATCTGTAAAATTACTCATTTTCTAGTTGGATGAGAGCTATCCACAGAAGGAGAATAGGCCAATTTTTACATCTGCATCAATTTAAGAAAAATGTAAAAAATGGAAATAAAGGCAAACATTTCAATTCGTCAGGCCTAGTGTGAGGAATCAACTCCTCTAAGAGAGTCGGGCACAGAAAAAGAAGCATTTTGGGAGAATCCTTTTTGCTCATCTCCTCCAGACCACAGCATACTCCTTGGCTTTTGGACTGAAGTTCTTGCTAGAAGTAAAAACGGGGATTTGGAGCCTCACAGGTGTGCAAGGCCAACCTCTGCATGAAGGGTAAACCTGAGATGTGTGTCAGCATCCACGGATGTAAAGCGTGCCCAGAAAGGACTGTGAACTCATGATCCCATTAGAACGGAGGGATGTGCAAACCGGGCCTGCCCTGCTCCTGAGGAACAAGGCCCTCTGGACACAGGCAGGGACAGATGGGCGGCCCTGGGAGTTAAGGCTCAGAACATATTCCTTTGCATGGGCTGGGCTCCAGCTCAGGCCACTTTCCCTTATGTGTAATTCCGGTACAAATTAAATCCATTGGGAAAAAAATATGAACATATGTGCTTGAAAATCTGTTTGGCCCTGTATAAAGGTGACTGAGAGAGGAGCCAGAAGAGATGGAAGGTTTGTTTCTTTAAGTGAAGCCAAGGGCAGAGAGCATTGTAAGTAACCTTTTTTTTTTTTTTTTCCTCAGTGCTGAGTTCCAGGCCTCCACTAGTAAAAACTGTTTGCAATGACACTCTGCCTTCCTTTTTAAAGTTACATTAGAGACTGGGTTGCTATCAACCAAGGCCTTTTCCTCTTCTTCCTGGCTACACAGCTAGATCATTTCCCAGCCTCTGTGCAGTTAGACAGAAGCACAGGACTGAGTTCTAACAGATTCAATAAGAACAGAAGTGGAGAGCTGCCACTTTTTGGCCCAAACTACAAAAATGCTCTTGTGCAAATCTCTGGTTTAGATTTTTATGTGAGCAAGAAATCAACTCTATTAGCTATCATATATTTATAGGTTTGTTTGTTATAACTGTTGGCAAGTGCTGATTATATTTGTTGACTTACTGAATGAATCAAATGAGTCTTCTTTCAGTCTTCTAACATTATGTGTCACAAATGTCTTTTGAAAATGATTTCCCCATCCTTTGCCATCAAAAGTAAATTACACTTCAAAGATTTCAGGCTCTCGCTGTTCATTTAGAGGCACCTGGGCCAGGAAGTGTGCACGTGTGTTCATTCTCAAGAAGAGAGACTTATTGCAGATGACTTGGAAAATGAGCAATGATAGAAACAAGGACTGCAGGAAAGGTTTGGAGACTGAGAGCTCCAGAAAGTCCAAATGGCAAGTCAGTCGGAGATATGAAACCAAATCTAGTAATGGGTAAAATCTTTCTAAAGTGCTGTTTGGATATGAATTTTGGGTTTTGTGCATCAGGAATGAGCAGCCAAAAATGCACAATGAACTAGTGGTGCCTGCAGTAGATACAGGCATGAGAAGTGATAGCCTGCATGTCAAGAGTCAGGAGTCTGGACTCCATCATTGTATAGAGAGAAGGAACTAGACAGCTTCTATTTCGAAGCATGCTAAGGGTTTCAATATAACTCAAAGAATCAATTTAAACATGATGGATTCTCCCTAGATTGGCATCAGTACCTGAACAATGTCAAAAGCTTGGGAGTCACATGTTGCAGGCCATGTTGGAGGTGTCAAAGAATCCCCATTTCCAGAGAAGCGCTGAACCTACAGATGCTGCCTCTCTGGTGACCCCTGTGAGACCATTCGTGAAGACAGCCATGATGTCCCAGCAGACTCCAATCTCAATTCAAGAGAAAGGTGAAGAAGATAGTGGGGCCTTATAACTAAAATATTGAGTATACAGCAGAATTTTGGCACAGAGCAACAAAGTATTATACTATCTCACATACTTTCAACACCTGAAATTAAGCAAATTATGTTTACTCCAGACTTAACCAATGGATTATTACCAACTTGTAATGAGTGAGTATGTTAAAGTCCTGTCTTAAAAATGCCAGCCTCAGTTTCCACTGAGGCCTTCACAGGTCTTTCGCAAGAATCACTAAAATTAAGCCTCCAATAATTTCCTGAAATGAGAATTCTCAGTTGAAGAATTTAAGACTCATGAGTTAAGGTGAAGGAACCAAGATCAGCTGTTATCAACAACAGCTTATACACCTGCCGTTAATAATCATAGGCACTGCTTATGAATGTCCAATTACCATTCCTTGCTGGCCAGAAATTTTTCAGAATCTTGCTACTTGGCAATTTTAACATGTGTTGCTTTGTCATGGATGATAGTCTGGAACAATGGTCTGATTCACATTGAGTAGCTCAGGACTTAACTCCTTGTTGTCCTGCTACCTTTCTTGGAAAGTCTCTTTCACTTCCATTTTCTGTCTTTGGAGTTAGCATTTGAGTTTTCAGTCAACTCTATTAACTTGGGTCCTCAGAGAACTTCTCCTTTCATCTGTTCTTTTTCCAAGACTTTTTTCCAAAAGCTGTAGTTTTCCTTTGTTATCTAGGCTTCTATTTCCCAAATGATAAACAGAGCCAATTTCCAATGTTAGAATTTCAGGTAAGGGGAGTTTACAGCTGGTTGTGGTGGGTGGTATGGTTGTCCTTTGTATGCAAGAGATTCATAGAACTCTTAGGTCTAAAAGAGACCCCAAGAGTGCAACTATTTAAACTTCTCTGTTTACAATCAGGAAACAGGGTTATAGTTCTGAATCTTCTCCTAAATTTGGTAAAGAGGCCAATACTTTCCCTAGAATCTTATTATTTATTTTAGAATCTTATTTATTACTATAGTAAGTTTCCTTTTTTAGTAATAGTAAAAAATAAATCCATGATAGCCTTCAGAAAGGAATGTAGCCAGTCCATATCTTGATTTCAGCCAGTACCAGTCTTCTGATACACAGAAAAGTAACATAATATATTTATATTATTTTAAGCCTAAGTATGTGGTAATTTGTTATGGTACAATAGAAAACTAATACACAGACCATATACACTGTCTAGGTCACCAAAGTTATCAAGACAATGAAGATATATAAATGACCATGTGAAAAGATGTTCCACATCACTAGCCATTATGGAAATGTAAGTTAGAAGTCACCATGAAAATCACTTCACAATCATGAAGACAGTGGTAACAAAAGCAATAGATAGTAAGAGTTGGTTGAGTGTGGTGACAAATGGATGTGCAACCCTGAATATACTAGAAGCAACTGAATTGTGTTCTCTAAGTAGGGGAGTTGTAAGGTACATACACATTATATTCAGTGAAGCTGTTAAAAAACACTAGAGTGTAGTGATGCTCACGAAGTTATATAAATTTGCTAAATAAATCTTTGGCACACTCACAATGGGCAAATTTTATGATATGCAAATTACATGTTAAAACAGATGGAAAAACAGTTTTAAGGTAGGTTAAAACTGAGCAAAAAGGGTTTGATGGATTTAACATTTTCTTGGTATTGGAGGGTGAACATTGTGACTACTGATTATCTTGCACAAAAAATGAGGAGTTGTTAGAATTTATTTGAAATTCTGTTTAGTTGATGTGTCTTCAGAGTAACTACTGCAGGACCCTTAGGACCTAAAGAAGTGAGTAGGGCTTAGCTTATTCCTGAACATTCCCAGACTGCAGGACTTTTATAGATATGTGAATACCTGGTGTGTGTGTGCGTGTCTCTCTCTCTCTCTCTCTCTCTCTCTCTCTTCTCTGGTGCCTCTGTGTCAGGTTACTCAGGTTTCTGCCACTACCTCTTATAATTATTCAGTTGAAGTAGATGACCCCCCAGGAGAACAAGGCAGCAAGTGTTTGTGTCGTGATTTCTTCTGCGTGTTCTGTGTGGAGTTCTAGACCAGGGCCCCATGCTTAGTACCATCACATGATGCTACAGCCTCTCCTAGGAACCACTAACCAGGGCACACATCCCACTTCCCATCTGAACACACAGCCTCTCTGCATCCCCTTGGATAGATGTAGGAGCTTCTTTTCTGGGAGTGAGAGGGGTTTGCTTGGGCCATTTGTACTCTTTCACATCCTCCAGTCCACTGGGGAGCTGAGTAAGTTTGATTTTCCTGCTCTATTCTTATTGATTTTATGCAAGTTCTCTAAATGCTTGGGGTCATTGGTGGACATTGCACAGTTCTGTACTTGAGGAAAACTTAAGGGCTTTTGGCTACTCAGTTCCATGTCAGATAATGAGGTTTCCTGGATGGTAGCTTCATTCCATCAATGGTGATTACCACCCGGCTCAGAGTGACATCAGGAGCATAATCAAACCTATGTTTCCCTTTGATCGAATGCACTGGAACAAATTTTCTTTTGTCAGCCTTTGTCGCTGGTGCCAAGGCCCTCTCTGAAACTAGCCCTCTATGAAGAAAACCGACCTCTGGTTAATAGAACTGCTGGATGAAAAATTCAGAGATGACAATTTGAAATGAATTACATTATGAAAAGCTTACAATGGTTTCTTTTATTGTAGTTACTAAATCGTGATGAAGAGCGGCAGATAGAAAAAATTTAAAAAAACCAAAACCTTTTTATTTTTATTTTCCCAATGAGGTTTCTCTGATCTCTTTTTTAGTCGCAATATGTGTCAACTATTCAACTCACCACACACACACACACACACACACACACACACACACACACACACATACACAGAAAAATATGCCAGGAAAGGAGAAATCTTTTCTCTTTCCCTTCCTGTGAAAAATTCAGATGAGCTCATCTGTGTTCTCTCCTTTCAATGAAAGATACACTCAGCCCTCATCTTCTTCTCATTTTCCATTGATGATGTCAGGCAGGCCTTACAGTATCTCTTTTGTGATCTTATAAAATCAGTTACGACTGAAAGCATTTCCCTTTTGGCTATGACTTCATCAGTAGTCTACACCTGGAGAGGCCCTTGTCTGCACTGGTAAGTGGAGCTAACCTCTGATCCAGGCTGAAGCAATTTACCAGGAAACTACTGCTTTCCTTCAAAACACTGCCTATGCCATTCAGATTTGGAAGGTTTCTGAGCAACGAACGTGGCGGAGTGCTAAATATGACTGGCTAACGTGGCGCTCCAATCTCTGTATACCTCAGAAACACCTCTTTACCTGGCCAGGTTTAAACCTGGACACAATAATCCATACTCAGAATGTTAGATCTGTGACATATTGGTGACATTCTCATAATTCCTGCCCTACAATCCTTCCCTCCACTGTAGGCCATCTCAGCTATACTCTGAGCAGTAAAACAGGCATTCACTTAAGTAAACTCAGGATAGAGGAAGTGTGTGCCACAGGGTCCACATGGCTGTGCATTTCCTGGGCTGTACAAGGGAGGTAGATAAAGAAACATTGGCCATCTCTTGTAGGGTGTCTCGAATCTGAAACTTAGAATATATCATGGACACCATTTGGAGAGAAGCAAAGGTACTAAAGGGACAATATTTTGCAGGCCCAAATAATGCAGAGCAAGACAGGTTTGATGGAGTTAGTGTGTCTGAAACTAAATATAGTATTTTTGTGTTTAAATAAAATAGTATTTTTGTGTTTAAAGTTAAATTATATAGAAAGGAAGTGCTGGAAGTAAAATGAGACTGAGAGTCATGATGGGCAAACACAATGAGAAAGTTTTTGCTGTGGCCAGTGAGAGTTCATGAGGCCTCTCTCCCTGTGGCCCTTGTGAAATATTCCTCATCATAAGTCAACTCCCTTGCTCTGAATCCAAGTGTGCCAAGCACTTTCCAGATGGCTAAGTCAGCCTCCCTAGTGGCCACTGGGACATGGAGAGAAAGTTGCTCTGAAACATTTGGGTCTCTCCTACTGTACAAAGTCGACTTTGGCTTTATGCATTATCCTAATAATTAATATCCAAAGGATATCAAACACTTGCTACACATCAGGCACAAGTCTAAGCATTTTATGTGAATGAGTACATTCAGTCTCCATAAGATCTCTCTGATTCTGGTACATTTAACAGATGAAGAATCTAAGTTAAGTTTAAAGAAGTTGCTCAGGGTTTTGCAGCTTAGGAAGTGACAGACCCATGATTCAAACCTGGATCCTGAGGCTCCAGAGCTCACAGGCTTAACTGCCATGCTATGCCTGCTCTTGTGAATCATCATTAACAAATATCCCTGAATCTGGTCAGGTGCACTGACGAGGCAGAAGTCCATACTTTCCTTATGAAATCATGGGGACACCTGATTATCTTGAGCCTCCAAAATACTTTTCTTCTTTTTGGCCTATATTTATAATAAAGTCCAGGCAAAAGTTCAGTGATTCCTTTAAAAGAACAGCAGAATTGAGATTGACTATGAGGATCTGACTGCAAGCAAACTAAGTCTATATTTGGAATACATCAGTGTTAAGGTTTAAACTGCAAAATACATGGAAGCAGATTTGGACTAATGTTTCTCACATCTTCAAACTGCTTTTAATGTGTGTTTCATTCTAGAAGAGGTAGGGAAAGAATGGGAAACTACATTTATTATGAATGATGTGACTGGCTAGCACTTTTTCATAGCTACACTCTTCTTTAACCTCACAGCAACCCTGTAAAATTGTATTTTCATTTTTACAGATGAGATTGGAGACACAACAAGGTTATGCACTCTGTTCAAGATCACAAAGCTAATAAGCAGTCTAACTGGTAATCAAATTCAGAAATTTGATTACCAACCCCAAATTTAGTTTATATTTAGGTTCTATCGTGTACACTGAGCAGGATCTTGATGCATATATTTAAAGCAAACTGTAGTGATTTTTAAATGTTGGGTAATCACATGTCCATTGACTGTATTGACTAGTCTGCAAGCATCACAGAACACAGAATTCAGGTTGTATGTATTTCTATACGTCCCACAATACTTGGCAGAGGGTATGCTCAGAACAGTAACTGGTGAGTTACCTCCCACTGTGAGTGTAAACATCGTGCAGGTGTGGAAGATAATCCCTGATAAAGGCGAAAACCTGATCTTAAGGCCTGCATTCTGAGCTTTCCTTTGAGAGGCACCACTGGACAGATTTGCCAGCAGACCTGAACAAATCCCAGCAGCTGAAATCCAGGGACACAGCTCCCTAAGTCTTGGGTGTGTTGTTTATGATCATACCTCATCAGCCAGCTCCTTTCCTCCCCTTCCCTGGTGCCTCTTTGGCCGCTCTGTTTCTCTTCCCTGGCTTTGAACCTGTTGGCAGCTTCAATAGCTCTTCTTCAAAGAGCTGAAGACAAGCCTGATGTTACAATTGCCTTGCTTAATTCCAGACAGGTTCCCATTAATCGTATTAAATTCAGGTGAACAAAGGGTATTTAGTCTATAACAGAGATGAACCATATCTGGATAAATATAAACAAGAGAGTTAATTCTGCAAGGCCATATTTGCCAGCAATTGGAAGGATGTCAGCAGTACCCTTGCTAAGGCAGGTGGGAGGGTGGAGGGTGGATGGCAGAAGAGGTTTAACAAAATTAGTGCTGAGCATCTGGACTCTGTATAAAAGAGGAGAATAAAGATTGCAACTGGAATACATTAGAAGGAAAGCAAATGTTTTATCCACAGAAAAACAGGCATTAATAATATCAGTCTTTAATCCGCCCCAGAGCCCCTTAGCTTGCCTTCTTCACTGTTGACTTTCATCTTCCTCGCAAAGCCGCCTGCTAAAGGTCCCTTCCCAGATCAGCCTTAGGTCATGGGGGCAGAAATACTGTTGCTAAACAGACATGCAAGGGAGTAGCATGTGTGATGGGAGTACAGTGTGACAACATAATCCCAGCACGGACGGATGAGGTCAGTGTAGGGTGATGTTGGCTTTTCTAGCATCTACTGAATCATCTGATGGGAGCAGCAATTGAAAAGAATAAATACAAACACATGCGACACACTGCCACAAGGACTTTATGGCCCAGTTCTAAGAGAAAGGATCCTATTTTGATAGGATCAGTAAGGCAGTGGAGAGAACAATAGGCTGGCTTTAGGGGACCTCTGCTCCCTTCTTGTCCCCACACTAGCTGGGCAGCTGTGTGACCTCAGATTGTCTGGCCTCTGAGAAATGAAGGCATTGGTCCATCTGGTATTTAAAGTCTCTTTCAGTTTCAAAGGCATAGATTTGTCCCATGTAAAGAAATTTTATAAAAGTACATTACTCCGAGACCCCAGCCTTGGGATCACTGTACTGAGCTGCAGTTTTTCTTAGTTCCTGCGTGAAGAATGTTTTGTTTAACCTCTACCGATAAAGACTAAGTGTTGGCAGGTGCATTAGGCCCAGAGGTTGAAGCAAAGCAGAATCAGAGAGAAGGTCTCTGGAACAACATTCCTGCTCTAAGCCATGACCACAGAATTCCAGTAACCTGTAGGTTTCAAAGTCTATTTTGAACAAGGAGAAATGACAGGATCCACAAACAGCATTTAACAATCATAGTTCACACTCCACATTCCCTGACATGCTATACACTTGCACACATCACTATTGCTCATGTTTTTCTTTCTGTCCAGAATGTTTTCTGCTTATCAAAATTCTACCCACCCCAACTCCAGCTGGGAGGAACTGTCTGTCTCTGCACGCCCTTTGGTTGTCAGTTACAGCACCCACTTCACTCCACCTCACATTTCAGTCCTATTATGATTATGGACTAGAAACTCCCTGAGGGTAGGGACTGGGTCACATTTATCTATATGTCCCTGGGCCTGTGTGACATTATTATAGGCACTCACTCAAAGAAGTCTTCTAAACAGACTGAATGGGGATTGCCAGGTTACCTGCTAATGTGACGGCAATGGAGACAGAGTCATATCCTAGGGCATTTGTGGCATTGCAAGTATAGAAACCCACATCAGCTTCCACTGGTGCCAAGATCTGTAAGGAATCATCTGGCTGAAGAAGAATCCTGGAGCAACAGAAAAGAAATGTCAAGTCAGTGGACTCCTTTTTGGTATTCAACATTGGGAAGGCAGGAAGGAAACTTGAGGTATATTTAGAACTCTTTTTTAACTACTAAGACAGACCAATTAGGACATTTGGGAAACTAGGCTGTCTTGCTACTTCAGTTGGTGTGATTTTTATTGCAATCTCAAATCAGGAGATTTTAGATTGCTTTTGCAGGCTGTTAATTACTTTATCTAAATGCTACTAGTTGAAGCAGATGACATGTGCACTGAAAACATATAACCCACAAAACATCAGGGATGAGAGAGTATGGTAGAAAAAGATGGTGCAGAGAGATTTATAGAAGGCTTACTAAGGAGAATACAGAGTTATAAAGGAGAAGTGGGCTTGGTACAGTGGTAGAAAGAAGGCAGTGGTTCAAGATATGGAAAGAGGCTTCTGTTAAGGTTTGGGGGTGGGATCTTGACAAGAGTATATGATGCCCATATTTTAAAGAAATTGTATAACTACCTCTCAGTTCTCAGTAAGTGTATGCATGTGTGTAAATGCATATATGTTTATTTATGTGTCTTTGTATACACATACACACAAACACACAGTCTTTATTAGACTGTAAATACTATGAAGCACAAAACTCAGGTCTTATTTATTGCTTTCATTTCCCATAATACTACAGAGGGCTTTCTGTAAAGAAAGTGTCCAGCAGAATAAAGGGAAAACTTGCCCTTTTGTGTCATGAAGAAACAATTCCAGAACAATTAGTCTAGATCAGATATTATTTTTACCCCCAAAGAATTACAAGAATCAAATTGCAAGTGCCTAAAATAAACTTCAAAACCCTTTGCAATCTCAGTCTACTGATTTTTCTTTTCTAGATATTTTTCCCCCCATTTCTAGGAACTACTTGCTTTATCATGTCAATTAAGTAGATTAGCGACTAACAATGGCTTGAAGCTGATGTCTTGGTGATTTGGTGAGGATGACAATAACTGGAATGTGTATGTTGATGGGGAACCTAGGAGGGTTGGTAAGGATAGGGTTGGGGATCAGTGCTTAGGCCTGGCAGGGCATTAAGTTGACAGAGCATTCACAGAGATGGTTTTGGGGAGATTTCTGGGCTCCTCAATCATTTCCATCTTAATGATTCTTTCCATTTCCCTAGTTTCAAAAAGCTCAAAGAACTGGCTACTCAATACCATGTTAACATCCATCCCTAGGAGGCAAGCAGGCAACAGGGGTTGTTTTTCAAGAAAGAAAGGAAAACAGTTAAATCAGGGGAACTCATAAGACCTCGTGGTGAATTTAAGACTACCAGTCAGATCTCCTGCCCCAGCAACATTCTCCCACTAGACAATTCTTTCCTTTCTTTTCTATTTCTCTTGCTGGGTCTCCTGAGACTCTCTGGCATTTGCAGTTCAGCAGCACCTCTGGTCACCTCTCAATCATCCTGGGGTGGGTAGCCAGACTGGCCCTGAGTCAGGCCTTCTCCATTCTGCTTTTGGCCTTGGGCCTACTGCATGGCTTACTTCTACCTCCTGCCCGAGGAAAGGCAGGCAGCAGGGGAAGCAAGGCTTACATCCAGTCAATCTAGTTGTGTACAGCAGTGCTGGTAAGATGGGGAGGGAAATAGGACATCTGAGCTACAGGGAAGCTTTTGGAGGATTTGTGCTTGATTCAGTACCATTCTAAACCACCATCACGTTACTGGGGACAGTAAGGATTCTGTGGCATTGAGTAAGGGTTGCGACTGAGTGTGGGATGAAAGGAAAGCTGTGCGAGATGGTGATGGAACTCACCCCTGCATTCACTCTCTCATCCATCAAACATGAGCTGTCTTTTCCCCCCAAAGGCAAACACTTACATGTTAGTTTATTTCCAAGAAGCTAATAAGAGAAAGATGACTATACTACACTATTTACTTATCATTGGTAGGTCATGTAATACTTTAGAAAACAGTATCACTCTCTTTTAAAGGAATCTTATCAGATACAACATAATGCAATATCATTCTAAGTCTCTACAGGTGTTCAAGCTGTTTTATATTAAAAAAATAAACTTGACTTTATGATTTAGATCTTTATGATGTTTCAAGAATATGTATGCTTCTATAAAAATTTCCAAATAAGAATAATGAAAGCAGGCATAATCAAATTTCAATTGATTACTCAGGATGATTGAACTTAACAGATCACTATTCAGTTTCAGCACACTGGAAGGCAGGGATTAAAACTAACTAAGTCTCCAAACCCATTAGGATAGATGGCTTTCTTCAAATAGCAACATCTCTCTTTTTTTGGGGGAGGAGGTTATTGAAGACTTAACTCAGGGGTGTTCTACCATCATTGAGCTACATTCCTAGCCCTTTTGAGACCCCATTTCACTAAGTTGCTTACTGATTCACTAAATTGCTAAGGTTGGCCTTGTACGTGCAATCCTCTTGCCTCAGACTCCAGAGTCTCCTGAATTATAGGCATACACCAATGTGCCCAGCTAACATCTCTCTTTTTGATAAAGGATTCTTAAATTGAACACTTTGAGCAGAATACTAGAAGAGAGTTCTTTTGAACTTTATTTTGGTTCTTCTGTGATTTAAGTAATGGTCACTGGCAAATCTCTTTACTTCCTATATTTCAGTTTATTAGTTTCTAAAACCCAGTATATATTTCCCACTGAGCAGAAGGAATTGCTAAAATAAGGCAGGTAGAGAACTTCCACACTGTGCTCTGGTGCTTCCAGTACCTTTTGTTAGAAATGCTGGAATCCTGGATGGTGAATTAAGTTTGAGAAAGGTAGGTGAGGAGCCTGAGGAAGTGGGAGGGGCACATGATACTGGCCCGTCTCCCTTAGTTTTTTTTAGATATCCATATTCATATTATTATTATTATTATTTTCACATAAAATTACTGCCCCTGTCTGAATTCTGGCCGAGGATATACCCCTCTTCCACACTGGGCCTAACCTACTCTTTTTTTGTCCTTTTCTTATGTGGGGTTAGCAGTTTTTGTAACTACCTTAGTTCCTCTAGGCACTGGCACTGCTCGGTAAGTCACAATATTTTCTACCTAGGCCTGAGGCCTGGAAAAGGATTTTTGCAAAGTTGATGAAGAGAAGGAGGTGATCTATCATACTGGCCACAAAACCATGAGAATTTGAACTAGGAATAGTGAAAATGAAAGGCAAGGAATATAAGTCATGAGATTTTTGCATTCATTTTTGCTCTTATTCTCTAAATTGTGTATGCAAAGATAAAGAAGCTATAGTATTGACCTTCATAAAATCTTAATTATTAAGATAAAATACACATGGAACAAATCCTATAAATTTTATTCATAAAACTGAGTTCTCTGCTGGGCAAGGTGGCACACACCTGTAATCCCAGCGGCTTGGGAGGCTGAGGCAGGAGGATCATGAGTTCAAAGCTTTGCTTAGCAAAAGTGAGGTGCTAAGCAACTCAATGAGACCCTGTCTCTAAATAAAATACAAAATAGAGCTGGAGATGGTCCAGTGCCCAAGTTCAAACCCTGGAATCCACCCCCCCCCCAAAAAAAACCCTCCAAACCAAAACTGAGTTCTGTGGCTCAAGTGTACACAGCTCTCTGAAGGGGGAGTTAGAATCAGGATTTGAAATAGGCTTTCTTGCTTTTGACACCCCCCCATCTCCCCAATACCTTTGGGACTACCAGAAAGTTCAACTGTTTAGTCATGCTTTCTTCTTGTAAGCAGAAAGCTGCCCATAAGTGTACCCTGCACATTTGGCCCATTCGGATATTCTGTCCCTTTTGCTAGCAATCTATGAAGGCATACATCCTTTTAGTCTAGGAGAGGATTTGACTCCTAGTGTTGTGACAATATGCCATTAAACTGGAAAATGGGAGGGTGGTGGTTGGAGGCTGCCACTAGGGGGAGGAGTAGTTCTGGAATGTTTCCATGTTGGGCTCTCTAGGAAGCATGGCAAAGAAAAGCAGGGCCTGCTGTGGAGATGGAGGTTTTCTTCAGCCTCTGTATCTAGCCTGGCATCATAGGAGAAAGATTCCTGGAAAAAAAAATTAGTTTCCTTGTATTCCAGGCGTCTACTTTATTAATTTAACTTAATTTGTTAGTAGCTGATTTCTGTCAGCTTGTGTTTAGGTTTCAAATTTGACAGGCCTGTTTTAGAATGTGTAGGCAGAAAAACATTGTGTTGCTTTCCAAGCAAAACCAGAAAAATCTCTCTGGGGTTGTTTTGGAATTTAAGAAATCAGAAGATGAGGGGACATGGAATGGACGTAATTAAGACCTACGCAGCAAATGGTACTGTGGTCAATATTACGTATACTAATACTCCCTGCTTTCCTTCCACACCCGCATCTCACTTCCCTTCTGGTTTACTGGGCTAAAACTAATTGCTTTATTTATTTGCCCATGCTTTTAGCCAGAAAGTAAAGGAGGAGTTTGCTTTTCTGGGTCCTTTACATGTAAGCTTCTTTGTGACAGCATGTCTTTTAAAGCATTCTACAGTTAAGTAAGGACCACTTGAGAGACTACAAAAAATTGTTTTCATTGTATAAATAAAAATCCTTGTCATAGATGGGCATAAGATATGGACAAGATGTTCATGGCCAAGTACAATCTCCTTGAGGTTAAGTCACCTCTATATTTTCAATGTATCATGATAAAGGGATCTTACTTAAAGGAGGCAGCTCTGGGCGTACAAAGTCTTGAGCAATTCTGCAAGCAGGATGGCATCATGATGTCTTTTTGATTCTTCTCTCAAGTGTGAATACCACCGCCTTATACAAGCCCTCTTTTCAAATTGACCTCCTTGACCGACCACAAGAAGCTGCTGTGTGAAGGGAAAAACTTCTAGAGTTGGATTCAAGGGACTTAGACTCCAGTCTGGGGTCCTGTGGTCTTGGGCAAGCCATTCAACTATGTGAGCGTCTAAGTTCCTACTGTAAACTGGAGATAATACTGGCTTCAAAGAGCTTCTGTGAAGAGTATATAGAAGAGCATATAAACTCATTCTTAAAGTTTTGCAAGTAAAAGGGCCCGTTTAAGTATCATACTTAATAAATTGGTGGGTTTTGTTTGTTTGTTTGCTTATTGTTTCTTAATGGTATAGGCCGTGATAACCAAGTAGCTTCCCAGTGATAAAGTCTTCTCATCAATAAAACGAGAACTGTAGCACCTACCTAGGAATTTCCCATCAGAAATACCATCTACTATATGGACCGATATTGTGCCACCTTAGGTATTTTATCCTAACAGGTAAGCATTCTTGAAAACATTTTGGGACCCAACCTGGAACTGGAAGCTGAGCATCATGGGTATGTTCTTCTTAACAGTAGCTTCCACATGTTTTCAAACTTACCTGCTCCACATCCTAGAACACATTTCTTATTCTAGTCAAGATGACCTCTTTGACTCTCCTTGTCAGTAGCTTTGGACAAAAAGGCAGGTTGTCTGTCTACCCTTCCAAAACATCACCATCCCTTAAGAACTAACTCAAGCTCTATCTCTGTATGCCACCACAATCCACAAAATTCCATCCCTTTCCTGATTTTCCAGTTGTTCTAAGCCACTCTACAAAGCCATTTCCAAATATAGCGTCTCATTTTCTCAGAGAATAAATGATTACCTCAAAGGTGGGGACTCTCTCATTTCTTTTATAGTTCTGTCTTCAGTATTCAGTATGATGCTGGCCTGCTAAGTACTTAATCAGTACTTGTTTAGTTACCTTCAAAGCAATGGGGCTGAAGTGACCATGTTTATAATATAGCACATAATGGAGAGTGAACCAGATCTCAAATTCAAGAGCCATACTAACTGGGCTCTACCCAGGTCTACCACTTAGTAGCTTTGATGCCTTGGGCCAGTAATTATTAAATTTCCCAGTGACAAAGTCTTCTCATCTATAAAATGAGAACTGTAGCACCTACCTAGGGATGTTGTGAAGATTCCGTGAGTTAATGTATTTAAAGCACATAGGAAAATGCAGGCTGCTGATGGGTAGGGTATTATTTTGTTATTGCAGCTGTTGTTGACTTTGCCATCATCATTAGTATTCATTCTTTGTGCTGGAGCCTACATATTCTGGCTGTGGTGAGGAGCTGTTTAGCATAGGTGAATGATTGAGAAATGTAGGGATTTCAAGGAAAAAGCATAGACCAGGGATACAGGGAAGGAGCAAAGGGTTTTCTGTTTGAGAAACCTGAACATGGGAAAGAGCTGTGGAGAACAAAGGCCACAGGGCACATTGGATTGCTAACTGCCTTAATTCCATTCTTGATTCAGGAATGTCTGAATAAGGTCAACTAGTTATTCCGTAACTGTTTTAACACTATTAACTAAATTCTGAAATTTTAGACACTAAAAAAGTAGCCAGAATCCCGCAATTTCAGAAAAGTATATAAATAACAAGAGTAAAAGAATGAGAGTTGGAAAACAGTGAACTCATAAGCAAATAAGCAAATTTAAAGCAATCTGAGTAAGGACCGTTGGCTCTAAACTTCTACTTATAGGAAGAGATGTTTTTTCCTTATCCTGAATTGAAAAATTTCCTTTCCTGCTTAGGGATTCCCTAGATTAGGATAAAACCTACCACAAAGGGGGAATGGGAACCAATATTTATTAGATAAGTATATATGCTTTATATCATTTTATTCTCACTATCAAGTTACTAGATTGATATTATTTTTCCATTTCAGAGAGGAGGCTCATAAAGTAATTTGTGTAGCTGGTGCATGAGTGGAATCGGGAATGGGGAATGACCTTTGACCTTTTCTTAAACTGACCACATCCCAGCATCCACTGAGGCATCACAATAGGAAGACATGTGGTTTGGCCTCATTTTTGGTGGGAGGTAATTTGTGCCAAGGTATGTAGTTATTCAAGGAAATGGACAATCACTGAAGTCTGGATTTTACATAGTTTGAAGCATGAGGTAAAAGGAATGCTGTGAGAAGACCTCCTCTATGAGCAAGAATATTTTTTTTTTTTATGAAACCAAAAATTATAGTAGCCCAGAGGCTTGCAAGGAAGTTTTATTTTGTACGGATACTTTGGGGAACTGATTTGAGGTTCATGAAGAGTTTCATATCACTATTTGGCTAGGGCAATTTTTTTTTAACCTTTGCTATTTTTAATGTACTTGCCAACTAAAGAGTTATTTAATGCTGGAAGCTTCACTATTGCTTAGATGGAAGTATAGAAAATATTTTTGGAATGGGAAAGGCCACCTGACCACACATTCTTAACCCTGTCCTCATGCTTTTTGCCAACATTTTTAGCTTCTTTCTTTTTAGAAATTCATGAAATCTTGAATTTGCTAACGTGTGTAGTTTTTTTCTGCCTGCTGGTATTTCATTTCAAACTCCTAACCTCTGCATGAAATGACTGTGGCTGGATTTCCTATTAACTTAGAATAGGGGAACTTCAAACTCCAGCTGTCTCCTGCTTTTGTAAATAAAGTTTTATTGGAACTCCACCATACAAGTTAAGTACTGTCTATGGTTGCTCTCACACTATGAAGGCAGAATTACGATGCCCTACAAATCCAAAAATGTTTACTATTTGGCCCTTTTTAAGAAAAAAGTAGTAAAAAAATGGTAAACATGTGGATGTCTGACCTCGACATGAAAGAATCTTCACTTCGTTTGTCCCAGTAATTTCTTTATTTATACAAAACGAATGAAGACAACAAAAAACAACAAAAAATAAATAATCCTCCCTAAAACTTAACTACTTTATCTGCCATTTGCTAAGACCACCCTTCTAGAAGAATAAGCCCATTGCTAGTGGGATCTTTGCAGATCTTCAAACCTTCAGGGATTAGACAGCTCTGACTTAGAGCCTTACTCTTACTGTTGGTTGTCATGAATTGTCTAGTGTTCTCTGATGCTCCTACCTGCCTGATGCCCAGTGGTCATTTCTGTGACCTTTGCATTGAGTTCCATTACTTTCCTTTTACTGAGTTTATATATTTATTGAGATGGTCCCTATTTTCCTGCCTTGCTATTCTTACACTTTTCAACTGGGAAAAACATTTGTCATCTCCATTTCCTTTAGTTCTGGAAAGGAAACAAGCCAAACCAAATTGAAACTGGTTTATTTTTCCTTCCCTATCTTCCCTGCCTCCAGTTTTTATATTATCTGCAAACTTGGAAACTGCATTTCATGGGCTTATGACTTTTACATATAGCATTATTCACAACTGTGGTTCTCAAATTGACCCTGGAGGAATTTCCCTTCTGATTCTCTCTTCCAATCTGAGAAGTTTCCATCTGTGGACACTTTGTGTTGCCCAAGTTAATGCTTTCCAAATAGTTCTTGATTCATCTCCTATTCAACACCACTTTGGAATACTGTCCAAAGCTTTCTGGCAAGTGTAAGCCTTCAGAGGCTACAGATTTCTCTTTCTTGCTGGATCAGAAATGATAGCAAGAAAATATCAGTAGGATGTGTGCATCCTCTCCTGATGCCTGGATTTAGCTAATGATCTTGCATCATATTGTTTCCCTTGAATACGTTTCTACCCCAACTCTTTAAACAACTGCCCAATGATCCTTGCAATAATAGCAAAGCTTCTTTCTTTGTGATGTCCTGGAAGATGGTGTGATACAATGGCCCTATGTCTAGCTGATAATGATTATGGATGCTGACAAATGAGTATCCATTATGACACTATTTCTGTTCTCCTCTACTATGATGTGGATAAGTGGTCCCCAAAGGCCCATGTGTTAAAGGTTTGGTCATCAGCCTATGACACTATTGGGAGGTGGCAGAACCCTTAAGAAGTGGGGTCTAGTGAGAGGAAGTTATGTCATTGGGGTGTACTTTTGAAGGGGATATTGGAACCCCTTTCTCTCCCTACTTCCCAGCTGCCATGAGATGAGCAACTTCCTCTGCTATGTGGTCCTACCATGATATACTGTGCTGCCACAGGCCCAAAGCAACAGCAACAAATGATCATAGAACAAAATCTTCAAAAGTGCGAGCCAGAATAAACCCTTGTGGTTTTTAAGTTCATCATCTTAGGGATCTTGTCACAGTGATGGAAAGCAGACTAATACACCCACATCCTTGCTATTCTGAAGGGAAAAATAAAACTTAGTGCCTGGCTTTGTTAGTATCATTTAACTAGCAAGAAAACCAAGGTTCTGAGAGATTCAGGTGGACTCTAATAGGAAGTGGCAGAACTAGGACCTGTGCCTAAATTGCTCTGATTCAGTTTTACTATTTTCTACTGCTATGGGCTTCTGTGTTAACTGATATAGCATCAGGTGTGCCTCCAGGTGAAGAAAGCAGGAGGAAATAAGGTGGAAACACCTAGACTCAAAAGAGGAAGCAAACAGGAATAGGCAGAAACTCCTTGGCATTAGCCCTTTCTCCATTCCATGTAAGTAGAACATCATTCATGAGTTATATCCTATCCTTAAGGAGAAATAAATATTTTTTCAAATTATCTAGTTTCATATTGTTATTATTTTTTTATGTTCACCTGCATTCCTTTTGAAAACTCCCACAACCTTAAGGAAAGTCCTGTGTAAATGCTTTATGACGTGATCAGCTGTACTGTGGTTATTATGTGACTGTCAGCTCAGTGTTGACCTGATAGTGTTAAATAGTGAGCAAGGATTACCCTGCCAGTGTGATGGTGTCAGCAATATTTATATCTTTCTTAGAGGAAAAGATCAATCTCATCCCAATTTGGTAATACAACCTAGGGTGACAGTTTTGGAGAATCTGACTTTTCTTTTCTATAGTCAGCATTGTCCTTAAAGGTATTTTTTTTCTAGAGTTGGGTTCTGATAAAAATATTGAATGTGTTTGTCCACATTATGTAAGCCTCCTGGTATCAGATGGGGGAAGGGTTATTTACCATATTTTTTTAGCTAAAGGTGTGGTATATGTTGTATCTAAATGCAAATTGGAGATAGCTTTTACTTGAATCTTAACTGAAAAAGTGGTGACAAGTTTTATATTTATCCAAAGTAACTGAAAATCAAGGAGTAACTTAGCTTCAACCTGCTTATATAAGTCTTAGTCTCTAAACACACAATGCATAGATCATTAACCGTAAACACACACAGATAGATGTGACCACTGCAAGGTTTACTGAGTGCTCAGTATGCCTTACAATATGAGTATTTATAGCTGGTTGGGTATATATTAAGGTAGAGATGCCTATAGAAGAAAAGGCTGTCCCTAAAACAAATATGCAGAAATGAAAATGAGAGCCTCATAAGTTGGAAGTTACCTGGCTGGAATATTGAACGTTAATTTTATGCTAGGTTTACTTGACACCAATGATTTTGTTATAAAACAATGGCAAGTCCATGTATTCCACTAAATGAACAGTAAAAAAGGAATACTTCCTAGAATCAGAATGCTTTGGGTTCAAATTCTAGCTCTACATTCATTGAGTGAAAACTTGAGCAAGTTAATCTAACATCACTGTGCCTCAATTTCAACATCTATAAAATTGGGATAGTAACCTTAAAAGCTTATTGTAAGAATATATGCACACCTGAAACTCAATATTAGTGCTCAATAAATGTTAGCTATACTGATGATGACCATGAAGATTTCTCCATGGGTCTGGCTGTGATAGAAATATGGTCTGGATGCCATAAGGTATTTACTCTTTGTACTTATTCACCGTATAGCAATGCTTTTCAAAATGTACAACTTTGTTTGCTAGAATCTGGGTTCCCTGAAACTTCTGTAGTGGAGAACACATAGGCAAGGCAGAAATGCTCATTAAAAGTGTGTATCACTCTGGAACTCTGACATGGTTGCAAGTCTGCAAAGCGGTGCAGACCACAGCCTCCCAGAAATTAGGAAACCTTTTTCCTAAATGCTGGCATTCATCTATCCATTTCTTTGTTTATTCATTCTTTAGTTTTTTATCTGTTGAGTGTCTGTTTTTAGAATTCTGAAGAAAATATGATTAAGACATATTCTTAAACATCTGCCTTGGAAGGAGACTGACATAATCCAGAGGGTAATTTAAAAAAACCAAACAGCTAATTCAAATCAGTGGAAGGGAGTGTAGGGTAGGGTGCTATGTGGGTACTAGAGGGATCATCAGGACCCTTGGGTTCCAAGGGGGTAGGCTCCTTGTGAGGAAGAAGATAATTAGCCAGACAAAGTGGGTTGGATGATCCCAGGCAAATTCATAAACAGCAAGTAATGGGGCATTGCTGGAGAGCAGGGATCAATGTCATAGGTGGAGGATATGGTAAGAGATGAAGCCAGAGAGATAGGCACAGGTTAGAAGATAAAAGGCCTTATATGTCACATAAAGGCATTTGGACCTATGTTCAGGTGATGGCAAGTCATTAAAGAGGTTTAGGCTTGGGGACAGTAGGAACAGGTTTGCTGGAAAGGTGTTCTGCAGTAGCATGGTGAATGGTCTAGAACACAGAGCAGTAAAGGGACAGAGAGTAAACACATTAGGCTTCACAGAGGACCATTGCTGTCCTTGTTCTACATTCCAACTTTTGTTTTTAGTAGTCCCTTTAAAAACACAAAAGCTATTCTTTTAATAACTCTTTATATAACCCAGGTCCAAATTCCAGCTCTACCACTTATTAAGCGTGAGACCTTGAGCAAGTGAACTTAATAGCTCTGTGCTCAATTTCATTGGCTCTTTTAATAATCTTTAAAAAGCCATTGTTCATAACCCTTTAAAAGATGTTAAAGCCACTGGCTGTAATTTGCCATCCTTTGCTCTAAAGAAGGCAGCCCTGTAGCTATGAAGTTGTTGCAATTAGAGTTGACAAAGACAAACCTGAGCAGAGGTAGCCAGATAAGAGGGAAGTAGAGGGTGAGAGGGCTTCTGAGGAGCCAGAGAGTCCAGATTGGGAGATGAAGAACAAAGAAAAATATTCTGGCATGAATGGACAGGGCTATTCCTTATTGAGATAGGGATTCAGGAGTTTAGTTTTAGATGTAATGAGCTGACCTATTTGTGAAGCACCTGGACATGGTAGCATATTTGAATCAAAAGAGAAATTAGGTCTGGTGCTAAATATGTGGGAATCACTAGCATAAAGGGGAACACAGGAGCTACTAACATCACTACTACATGTTGAGTGAGACTCTAGATAAGAGGTCTCCTCTGAAGAGTGGTTGTAGAAAGGAGAAAGAACAGCCAGAGGAGTAGGAAGAAAACCAAGTTCATGTGGTTTTCAAAGTGTCAAAAGAAGTGTTTTTAAGAAGAGGTGCTTAAGTTGGTGCAGAATGCTTATCCAATCAGATAAGCGATGTTTTGACAGAGACAAGTTTCTTCTTTGGTCAGAAAGAAGAAACTTCTGATCAAAGAGGAAACTTGTTGGGGAGGGAAGAACCTTTTCGGAGAGAAGTGTATGCTATATGCAGCCTTAGAACATGATTGGGGCAAGGAGAAGCCAATTTTGTAATAAACTGAGTGGAAATATTAAAACATCCATGATCAATAAACTTGAGGAGTTAAACATAGAAAATAGAATTCTACATGTAAACTATCTTGGGGGTTCAAGTTGCTACTCCAGGGCTGTACTATTAATGCTTTCAAACCATGAAGGTAGCTTCAAGTGTACAAGGCCCATGGCGTGAATCTAGCACATTCTCTTCTCGGGGACTTTGCAGTGAGCAACATGGTAATAGCTGTCAATTACAGATCCACATAACTGGGAGAATTCAGCAATGACAGCAAAGAGAAAATGAGGCCACATTCTCTTGTTTTCAAAACCAGGTGGCATCCGAGGGAAGTGGCATATGCCTGTAATCCCAGCCGCTTGGGAGGCTAAGGCAGGAAGATTGCAAGTTCAAAGCCAGCCTCAGCAAAAGTGAGGCGCTCAGCAATTCAGTTGATATATAAAATACAAAATAGTGGCTCATTGTCAAGTGCCCCTGAGTTCAATCCCTGGTACCAAACAAAACAAAACAAAAAAAAAAAAAGAAGAAGAAAGAAAGAAAGAAAACCAAAAAAACGAACCAAACAGAAAAACCTAGGTGGCACAGGCCTTTGAAGAAAACTGCTAACTCAAGCTGATGGCTGTGCTGAGAAGTCCAGTTCTGCTTCTTTTTCTCAAGTGGCCATACAGTCATCTCAACCTTCAACCAGTCCAGGACTTTTCCAGAAAACTGGTAGCAATTTTGGAATCTAACTTCTCCTCGCTCTGCTTCTTTTATACCCCAGCCTCTTGCATTTTCACAGTCCTGTCTCTCTTCAATTCAAGGACCTGAGTGAATGAAATATTGGGAGGGAAGGCAAGAGGACAGGAGAGTGTGGAAAGGAGAGCTCCCCCGACCCCGTTCCCCCCCCCCCATTTCCAAGGGTCATTTCAGCAGTGAGACTTGTCTACCTCCACCAAGTCTTTTAACAAGATTAAAATCTAGCATGTAGTTCTACTTTGGGATTCACCATCTTCTCTTTTCTCTTTCAGTGCTTCCTAGAGGTGGTCCTGGGAGCTCTGGCTATGGAGCTGTAGAGGAACCTGTTTAAATGTAAATGTAAATTATGGGTTTCTACTACAGAAAGATATTCTGGGGCCAGGGGAGAGTCTGCATACTAACAGGTTCCTGGTAATTATTATGTGCACTGAATTTGGGAACCCTCCTTCTGTCCAGTTATTTAAAGTCCAGAAGTTTAAAGAAAAGTACTCTGCCTGTTGGAGTTTCATGCAGAGCACTTCAAGTGTTTTTTGTTTTCTGGAGAGCAGTGCTCTTATTTCTCATCTCACTTCCTTATACTTATCACTGTATTATCCAGAAAATATTTATGGCATTGAAGGGAATAATGCCCTGGAGCCCTCCACAGCCTCCCAGGTTCTACTCATGCTCCTCTGCAATCCCCCTGCCTAACATCCTCCAGAATTTTCCCTTGGAACTCAGACTAAAACCCCAACTCCTTCTCTGGGACTCTGGTTAGCCTCAAGCCTCATCCCATCCCACATTCCAGCCAGATGACCTTCTTTTAAGGCTCCTTCAACACACAAACTCTTTTCCCTGTAGGGTTTTTCCTCGTCCAGGCAGGCTCTTCTTCCTGACATCACATTCTGGAAACTGGTCATCATTCAGAACTTGATTTACATGTAATCTTCACAGAGTACCTATCTAAAGTGGTCACCAAGTTATACCCTTTCTGTTTTAATTTTCTCCCCACTTATCCCAATCTGGTATTTTCTGGCTTATTTTTCTGTGTTTGTTGTCTTGCTCAATTAACAAATCAATTCATTGACTATTTATGACCTATTTGACTTCCAAGCACTGGGGATACAGCAATGAAGAAAGTCTCTGTCCTTGTGGACAGGCAATCAGCAAGTAAATTATACATTAGATGATGATAAATTCTACTAATAAAGTAGCAGAGTTGAAGGGATAAAGAGTGATGAGGGGTGTGCTTTTTGATAGAATGATTAGGGAAGCTCTCTCTGATGGGTTATTTGAGCAGAACTTGAAATGCATGCCAACTACCAGAAAACCCTCACTCCTGCTTCACTCACCACAGGGTTCCCAGTGAGTTGATGTATAGCTTGCATATAGGAGGAAGATTAATACATACTTATGGAATAAATAATTATGCGTGCCTCTCGCTCAGCACTTCTAATACAGCCTTTGTTTTTTTGGCTTTCTAACTAGATGTTGAATTTCATCAATAAGGAATTAGTCTTCTTTTCCTCTATCCCCAGAATCAAACATAGGGTCTGATATTGGAATGTTTGTGGAATAAAGGAAGAAGAAAGTGGGGATTATGATGAAACAGCCTGTCATAATACACTCAGGGATACTCAGGAAACCACTGCTTGAGAAGTTGACATATGCTTCTGAGCATCATGTGAACTTCATTTCAACTAGTAAATTATACACACACACACACACACACACACACACACACACACACACAGTTGTATCTAAATTGTTAGTGATCCTTTAGTAAAACCAATTTCTTTTAAATGAAGCTTTGGCATATTTCAAAGTTGGAGAAATGGTAGGATTCTCTCAATCACTTGCTTTCTACCTTGAACTGCTCCTGTTAGTTCAGGCTACTTATAGTCTACCTTAATAAAAGTCCTACCGACCCACAGGCAACTGAATCTTACAGATTCACAGAAAGGTAGACTTGAGCACTAAGAAAAAATAAGGCTAACTGAATCATACAATTGGGTATTTTGGCACTTTTCTGTTAGAAATGAATCAGTAGTTCTGAACTGCTACCAGATGCAGTAATGACAAGCAATGACACCCAACACAGAGCAGGTCACCAAGACCCCACAGCAAAGCAGTCCCAGTGGCAGCCCATGCCTCCTACACACTCTCAGCAGATTTTCTCACTCTTTTTTCTCAAACAGAACTTGGGAAAGTATATAGAAATCCAAGCTTCATTCACATTTCTTACCAGCCAGCCACAAGTAAAAATGGAAAAAAATTATAATGCCAAAGATCAGAAAAACAGAAATGTCTTATTTTTCCTAACTGCATGCAACTAATGTACATTGAAATGTGTTTTCAAGGCTAAATCTAGAAAAAGAAATCTTGATGATGTCAAAAATTATTTGTCTCTGGACCCCAGATGCCTTCCCTCTAATGCTACACCAACACCCAATTAATATTCTGGGTGACTGGGGATCCAAGGTGTGCCCTCTGTTGTTTTAGGTTCAACACTTTAGTATCTTTAGCAGCTGGCTGCCATGTTGCTTTTCCCAGAAAGATGCTGCTGCACCTTCTCTACCTTAGGGTTAGGGTTGGACTCTCAGTGCCCATCAAGGTACAAACTAAAAGGCTAAGGCAGTGCTTTCTAAATGCTTCTGGAATTATTGGTGTTCTTGAGATTACTAAGCCAAAAAATTGTTCAGTGATCAAAGGATAAGTTTGGAAACACTGCATTCTCTATTGTCTACTTAGAAAGTCACAACACACACTGGAATGCTTTAAAAAGTTTAAAAAAATGGAAAAAAAATCAAGATAATTTTCAGATGGGGGATAGTTAAATGTATTCAGGAACAATAATCAGTGGTTAAAAAGGTGACAGAGATCTCTACTACTATTATGACGTCTCCTAGACATGTGAAATAAAAACCGAGTCAAATTTCTGAACATGACTAATATCCCATTAAAAAATCCGAATCCTATGTGTGCATATACATTTTTATATAATACAATAAAACACATAAAAATTCTAAAAGGACGTATATCAAATTATTAAGAGTGGTTGCCCTGAGGAATAGGATTGGAGGGATGTGGGAGACTTGCTGTTTTTACTTTATAGATTTGGATATCATTTGATAGCCCTTTTATTACCTTTATAATAAAAATCAAGTGCTATATTAAAAAATAGAAATAAAATGCAGCAGTAAATACATCTGTTTAGCTTTAACTGAGCACTTCTCAAACTCATGTCATCGTTGGACCCTTGGTTTGTGGGATACTCAGAAGCGATTTGTATAGCAAATTCTGAAGTTACTATGCTGAAGACCCTCCCTCATTCCCATCAACATATGGGTTTTAACCTTCTGTGGCTGTTTGTAAATGGGTGGAGGAGGTAGAAGGGACCTTGGAGATTTCCTGGTAGATAGTAACTACTCAGTTATAATAGCAGATGCTTATGGTTATTCTTAAGGTCCTTGCAGATAGTAAAAGAAAAACAAAGTATGTAGAACGTGTGGCACAGGGCTTGGCACACAGGTTGTGCTAAAAATATGTTGTTCTTATTTTTCTACTACCACTGTTGATTTTAACAATACGAATGGCCGTGGCCTAGGAAGACCAGTAAATGGTACGATGCTGTCACCCCAATAAGGACACATCAAAATGGAGACCCCAAGAGATATTACAATAATTAATCACAGGTCCAACTGGGAATAAAAGCTTTCTGGAATAGATAGCCTTGTCTAGTTCAGAGAGAGGACAGGCTTACTCATGGGGAGCAGCAGGTGCTGGCTGCACACTCCCCAGCCTTGTGTGACTACACATGGAGAGTGTGTCCTGGTGTTGAAACTTTTCAGTGGTTCATCTCACAGAGTAGAAACATAATAATGCCTCGGCCTGGAATGTTATCTTTCTGCCAAAAGTTCAAAGTCATCCAGAGAGTATCTCATTCATCTTTGGGATTCTCTGGGGATAGGGGTGAGTAGGCAGTGTTGCTTTTGCCTTATAAAGATAAGAACGTACTGTGTACAGAAATTAAATACCTTGTGTTTGCTCCAACAGTCCATCAGTGCTCAGAGAGGGCCTGAAACCCAGGAGGAGATTCCCAGGCCCTGTGCTCTAGCCCCACCCTTGGAAACACCTCAGAGGATGTGTGAACAGCCTGGTTTGGGCAAGATGTGGTCCCTGGCCTCCCCTCACTTCTTCCCATCCCGTCTTCCACCAAGTAGCTCACCTGTCACTGAACTGAACCTCTTCCCCGTTCCTGGCCCAGCTGATGGTAGGCCTTGGGTTGCCTATGGCCTCACAGTGTAGCAGCACACTCAGTGTCCCGCTGGCCAGCGCCACAGTCTGCCCAAGGTGAGTGACCACCTCGGAGGCGGAGAGCTGCTGGGCAGCCGAGATCTTCCGTAGGATGGTGGGCTTGCGGTGTGGCCGGCGAGAGCCGCCCCCAGCCTCCCCGGAGGAGGTCCTTAGGGAGCTGCTGAAGCCAGACACGTGTTTATGAGGAGGGATGGCCACAGGGGGAAACCTCTGCTCAGAGGGCTTGAGGAGCATGTCCTGGTGCTCAAGGTGGCTACGGAAGATGTCCTGGGCCAGCTGGGCCACCAGGTGCTTGCCGTAGAGGTCGCGCAGCTCCTCGGGCTGCTGGGAGAGGTTCCTGAGGATGTCGTCCAGGCGCTTCTGCTCAGTCACCATGGTGAAGGGCAGGTGCAGAAGGGCCTGCTCGGCATTCGGGTCCTCCTCTGAGGACGTGTTTCTTTCCATGGAGTCCTGCACCTCCCAGGAAGTCAGGAGCTCTCCGGGCCAGCCCCCCTGCTCCAGCAGCCGGGAGACAATGTCGTCGTAGCGGCTCCCTGGGTCAGCAGGGAGGCCCCGCTTCTCAGCCTTGCTGCCGTTGGCGAAGATCCCGTTCTGGTGCTTATGGGTCTGCAGGGCCTCCTTGGGGCTGACCTTCCTCACTGCCAGGGCCTCCTCCTCACTCCGCAGGCTCAGGGGCCGGGCCACAAGCTTATGATTGCCTCCAATGAGCTTAATCACAAACTGCTCCCGGGCGGGTCCTGCAGAGCAGGTGTAGATGCCCGCATCTGAGGGCCTGAGACGATGGATCTTCAGGTAGCCAAAAGGTGCCACTGTGATGTGGGCGGAGCTGATGAGATGCTGGCCATCTTTCTCCCAGGTGATGAGGGGCTTGCGGAACCTGCGCGTGGGGCACCGGAGCACCACGGCCGTCTTCGGAAGCAGATAAGCAAACCCACCCACGACGAAGTGCAGCTTCCTCTGCCGGCGAGTCTGGATGTAAACGTTCCGCGCAGCTGCGATGTGAGGGCTGTGCTTTGTGGATGGCCACCCAGGCCCTGGCATGAGAGGGATGCCAGAGAGACCGAGGAAGAGAAGACAAGGGCAGAGAAGAACCGCAGTGAGATGCAGCCGTGAGAGGGGACAAATGGGACAAAAAGGAAAGAGCTCTTAGGCAGCGATTTCAACGAGGACCACCATTAACAAACACCTCATGGCTTAGCAGAGAAGCTGGCTACCAGCTGTGGACCATCAAGTTACCTCTACCCCTAAACAGAGAACTAACGAGGGGCTGTGGCACCCCAAGCAGCACCCTACTGGGTCTTTCTGGCCTGGAAGCTGAGGTGCAGGGTTCTAGGTGGAACAGAGCCCCCGGGGAAAAGGCAGTTCCTCTCATTAAAAGCATTTGAAAGAAGAAATCAGTATCATAAAAAGAGGCAGAGGATAGAGAAGGGGAATATTTTCTACTAAATGTCTACTTAAGGTCCCGCAAAGTGCCAGCGCCCTAAATTACAGTGAGGAGAGTCCAGAAGCTTTACAACTCTAGGGATTAATATTGAACAGAACAAATCTGCTCAGAGTAGTTTAAAACCCCAGAGTGGATAACATTGGACTTCATTAGGAATATGCTGCCTCTAGCTTCCAGATCTCTGTATGCCAGTGAGTGAACTTTCCCCCCTGCAAACTGCTTTTCCTGGCCACATGTGATTAAGATTCCTTTTCCACCTCCAGCTGAGCTCTCCAGCCTGCAGCCCTCCAAAAGCTCTGCTGCCCAACAATCTGCCACTGGTCTTGGTTTAGGGAAGGCCCCTGCACAGTGGCTGCTACTAAGTGGGGTTCTGTCTCCATCCCAGAGCTCTGACATACTCACTTGCACAGGTTGCCAGCATGCAGGGCCTGATGGAGGAAGAGAAAGGCAGGGGAGGGCACAGGGTGGAATTGACAACTGTGGAGACCCCGGTTTTCAGCACCTTTCGGCAAATGGCACTTCGAGTCTGGGTACCCTCCCCGCAGCTCGTGGAACACTGGTGAGGAAAGAAAGAGGCCAAATGCATAAAAATTCAGGGAACTATAGGCTAATGTTTTTTGTATGGACTCTCAAACTCACCAAAATATGAGAAAAGTGGCTTGGAAAAGCGACAGCCACTGAAAGAGAGAGAAATATTAATTATGAAATAACAATGTGGAATACATGAGATCTTGTAGACACATTCCACGCTAGTATTTTCCACTCTAAAATTTCCTACTGGTATTTTACCTGTTTTTATTTATATGACTTTAGAGGAAAGAGTACAGAGTACCATGTTCAAAGCCCAGCTCAGCATTTTATTAGAAAGCAAGGGATTTAATATCTCTAAGGTGGTTTCTATTTCTTACATTTAATTTAGAAGCCTGTAAATTAAATGAGATAATATATTTAAAAATGCCTTACACAAAATAATGTTAATGTGGATACCCTTCTCCTTCCTTCATAGATAACTAATATTTTGATGCCTACCATCAGACAATTGTTATGAAAAACCTGCTTTGTTTGAAGAAAGTGAAAGACAGTTGCTAGTTTCAAGGAGGGGTCATTCAAATGAAAGGTATGTGTGGGGGTCAAATGTATTGTTAAAAAGAAATAGTATAGTAGGGAAATGCAAATCAAAATGACAATGTCATATCATTTTGTATTCACTAGTATAACCATATTAAAAAAGACAGAAAATGGTAAGTTTTGGCAAGTGGTAGGAAAATGTGAACCCTTTTCATTAGCAAACAAATGAAGTTCTGCTGAGAATGTAAGATGAAACAGCTTCCTACAGCTCCCCAAGAAAGCAGTTTAATAGTTTATTGAAAAGTTCATTTAACGTAGGACCCAGAAATTTTATTCCTAGGTGTCTACCCAAGAGTGGTGAAAATATATATTCACATAAAAACTTATGCAAACGTTCCTGTATTTGTAATGGCTCCAAAGTGAAAACAACCCAATGTCCATCAATTGGTAAATGAATAAACAAAATCTGGTACCTTTATACTATGAAATATTATTCAGTCTTAAAAAAGGAATACAGTTCTTACATGTGCTACATGTAATACATAAATTATATATCAATAAAGTTGTCTATAGGATTAAATAGTAAACTATTTGATAAGAATTCATAATTAGAAAAACAAATGAAGTATTATAAAATTAATGCTAACAATTATCAAATGCTTATGGTCCACTAGGGATGTCCTGACCTAGAACTTGAAGATGGGTGTAACGCAACATGGATAAGCATGGGAGGCAGGGAAATTTCCAGAATAAAGGCAGAAGAATTCAGGGTAGAAGGCCAGGGCAGGCTTAGGGGCAGAACCAAACCTGTTTGAACAGAGGAGCTACCCCAAGAGCATTGAGCAGCTTGACAGGTAGTTTAGGGCCAGACTTTGGAGACTTATTTAATTTTCAGACAGAAGGTTTGGAATTGGTCCACAGGGCAATGGGAAGCCATTGAGGAGGGGAGTGACATGATGAAAGAGGTGTTTTGAGAAGGTGAATCTGGCAACAGTGTGCAGAAAGATGGGAGGCAAGGATGTCAGTGAAGGAGTCGCACACGGACCAGGCTGAGATGATGAAGGCCTGAACTGGGGTCATGGCAGTGTGCCATGTGAACTTGAAAAATGACGGTAAAACCCAACAGAGTTACCTTATATTTTCAAGTTTTATATGCTAGCACACTGAAATGACACTAATCTGTGCAAAGTACTGCGACATAGGCCACTCAGAAAGAAATTTAAGAGGCAAAAGACGGAGAGGAGAATCAAACAGTGCTGCTTTTGTTACTAACAATTGTAGATTACAGATTCCACCCATCACTTATTTTATTGTAAATAAAAGTACTGAATCCAAGGGTCAGGTGGGATGGGGGAAAGGTGGCTGAATGTTTTAAAATCATGGTCATTTTAGTGCTGCCCAAGTAAAAACACGGAAAAATAGTTTGCCTGCAGATCAGAAGATTGCATTATGATTTGGGTCAGTCTAGGGCTTTTTCTAGTTTCAGTCTCCACATCTTTGAAATGGGGAAGCTAAGCCACAGCAGGGCTTAGCTTGCATAACTACAATGGGGAGTGATTCAGGGGATGGGGAGATCCAACCACTGGAAATCTGAAGGTTCCATCTATGCTTCATTTGAAGTGGCTCTCATTCTATCCGTTTTAGAATTTGGACTTCATAGTAACATTTCACTTGTTAAAAGGCTCCTGAGGCTTTAATTTCAAAAGAGATAAATTAGATTACAGGATCTTCCAAGTTCCTTCTCATTCTCAAATGGACTACCCTGACTTTAATTTCTTTTATTTTGGGGGATGGGGACAAGTTCCATAAAAATATGATTTAAAAATATCTAGCAGCTAACTCTTTCAGGAGATTCAAGGGTTTCTTTTAAAGAGAAGGATAGTCTTTTGAGAGGTCTTCCTTTCAAAATAGAATCTGTACGTAATTTTTTTTTTTTTTGAAATGTCTAAAACTTTGGCTTACTTCTGTCTCTGAGGAATTTGATGCAATAACCATGAGATTGAGTCCAGAGAGCTAAGGACAAAACACCCATAGATCATCCAGTTCTCTTTTATCCAAAAGGCATTGTGTGTGTGTGTGTGTGGGGGGGGTATGGAATGAGCATCTCATCTCAGCAAGGGACCACAGAATGGCCCTGGGGATGGCAGAGTGGGCCTTTGTGAGTGCTTCCAGAAGCACATTTCCCAGGCACAACTTGAGAGTAACCCCAGTGATTTGGTGATTGCTTCCCACCATTCCAGGCCCCTTCCCAGTGTTCAGAATTTCTGCTCACCAACCCAGATAGCACAGAACCTAGTTAGACTCTCTGGGTAATTCCTCCTGGTTCTCCAAGCATAATCTTTTCCTCCTCAGAAAACCAGAAAGCCCGTGGGAGACCTGGGCTGTGGCCCTGAGTCCAGTCAATCAATGCTGGTGCTTCCTATAATTTCCTCTCCTGACAATGAGCCCAGCTGGAAGAGAATCATCATCATAATAAGAGGTAACTTTTACTAGGCATGATGTACTTTATATGCATCAGTTAATTTACGCCTCCCACTTGTACGTGGATAATATTATATCTCCAGTTTATAGGCAAGGAAATAAAGACCCAGAAGGTTAATTAGCTCAGGTTATACAACCAGTAATCAGCACTCAGGATTTAAAGCTTGGTTTGCTTGCCTTGAGTCTAACTCCTAAATACCAACAACACCTTTCTAAAGTCCTGCATTATTAAATGGGACCTCACTTCAGTGGTATTCCTTTAGTGCCTAATCATGAGTGTGTCTCTCTCTTAAAACTGCAGACATAAGAGAACTCTTTTTCTGAATTTTCTGGGTACTATATCCTCTAAAGACTATCAAATGCAGGAAGATGAGAGGATAATGATGACACACATGAATCCTTTCCTTGGAATACCACTCATGACAGGTTATTTTCTCATAGACTTAGGAGAGGAATACATTTACAGTACTCCACTGAGAGATGTCCTTGCCTAGAGCCACTTGGCAAATACATCAGGGATCTTTCCTGAGTTGCTGTTTCTATTATATTTTTTTTTCATGCATATGTCATACTCCAAATCAATGTTCCCATGGAAGAATGGTCGCTCAGATGTCCATGTGTGAGCATGGACACATACTTGAGTATATACATGTCCATCTTCTCTACACTTTTAAGTATGCATCCTGCTGAAATCAAATTGTTTCTAAATACAAAAATAAATTATCATTTATTTGTTTTATCATTTATTGTTCTGGGACATCTGGAGTGTGATACTGCCAGAGATAATTTTTCTTTCAAACAGTAAAACCTGTGGTAATGTAGGTTGCTCTCAATTGTGATGTCCTTAGACTCTGAACAGGTTGATACTGTGTGGGGCAAGAATTCTCAGGACCTATGTTAAGTGAGCTGGTATCTTAATTCTCATAGGCAGTTTTCCCCTCTAAAAGCAAATGTCTCTGTGTATTTCAACTATCAGCAGCTCCATATAAAATAGGCCAAGCGTGGAGGAGGCCAATTCAAATGCTTATGGGAGAAAGGAGAAGATCTTGAATCTGTTTTTAAACAATGAGTTTTCTCACTTCCAGCCTACTGATCCTGGTTTTGGTTTAATTTGCTTGTGATCCCGTAATGTTGGGATCTTCACTAGGGAAGACATAGAGCTATTGAGCTGCAGGAGTCAAGGCAACTCAAAGAAGTCACAGGGGCTGAGAACAAATGTGTTGAAACTGCATGTAAATGAATTAATTCATGCTGATGGTAGAACAGGAATTATTTAGAAAAATAGGTGAGTTGGAGGTACATGCTAATGTGGGAGGGGAAGCGGGGAGTGGTGAATACTGAGGCAATTGCTGCCCCAAATGTAGGGCAACAGGGCAACTCAAATTCTCTTGCTGGGAAGTTGTTGAAGCTTAAGAGCCAGGAAACTAACAGTAAAAAGGCAGGATTTCCTTGGCCTTCTTTTCCTAATAAATCATATCCTTTATTGTCCAGTAACTTGGAAGAGAAGAACTAGAGAGGCTTTGCCCTCCCTGAGCAGAGACTAGAAACATCTGGGAGTAGGAGGTGCCGGGAGGTCAGGAGGAGGAGGAGGGAGTAGAGCTCTAGGGAGAAGAACCCCGTGTTCTGGTCTTGTTCCAAGAGGAGCCCATTTACAATCCTCAGCTTCCGAATGTCGGGTAAGGGCTGGCCACATAGCACAGGTCCCTGTAGCCTAGTTAAAAGCTAGTTACATACTATGGTATAAATAGTTACAAAATACTGCCCTGTAGTGTTCAGAGAATTGTTTGGTTCTCTTGTCTTTCCCATGTATGTGTTTGGGGTCACTTTTCCTACTCATGCCTCTTGTTCTCTCCATCTAGGGGACATCATACCTCTGTCCAGTCTGAGAGGAGCCACTCACTGGGGCAGTCCTCTTTCTTGCAGGCTTGCTGGGAAGTCGGTTTGGAGGCCGAACAGAAGGTCTCTGGAAGCTCCAGGAAGCTACCATCAGCCATGCGCTGTTTGCAAAGAACCTCACGTTTCTGAACACCTCCACCACAGGTCCTGGAACACTGGGGAGGGACGAAAGAGAAATTCAATGCAGGAAGGTAGTTTGAACACCAATTGTCACCTGAGCCTTGGCTGAGTAAAGAGTATAAAAATTAAAAACTAAAAATAAATAAATAAAATAAAATTGAAAAACAAACAAACAAACAAACAACAACAACAACAACAACAAAATGACTATGACAAACTAGGCATCAGGCCAAAGGACTTTTTCTCCCTCTCTTTGAAATGAATTTTGTAGCAAAATCTACATACCCTTCACTCTTAATCCCAGGTATTTAGCTTGAGCATCCAGGAATGTCAGGGGCCTTGGAATCTTAGAAAGTTGCTCCTGAACTATGATTTGTAGCTGCTCAAGACAACTGGTTTAAGAGGTTAGTATAACAGAGTGTTCAACATATTTACGACCCCATGAAAATAATTTGTGCTGCTTCCAGGATAAATAAGAGCAAGCTCTCCTGCCATCAGTATCAATTTGCAGAAATTTGCAGGGAGGAGAGTCCTTTCCCTCTGAGTGTGAGCACTCACTCTGCCACACTGGGCAGGCATTGGATTTAGGGGCTGGTTTTCTGAACAACTGCTTATTTTTTTGTTGGATTGGTGATTTCTTAGGGCAGTGGGAGCCAGAGCTGCTGAAATTCAGAATGTAAGAAAAATAGCCTCCTGTCAGTGATTTTTGGGGGACCCCAGTAAAACACATTGTTTACACGTAACTTAATAGTTCTAATCCAGCTGCATGAGGTGGGAGAGGGGACCCCTGAGGCATAGACTGTTGGCCATTTCCAAATATCTATTCCTTCTGTTTCAAGAGCAAAAGAACCCCCATCCTCAGCTGGGTGCGTGGCTTTCAGCATAGGCTATTTTGGGCCAACCTCCCTGGAAGGTAGACATGGCCATTTGACTAAATGCTTGTCCATGGGATACAAACAATTGGCTGTAAGTACCATCAGGGAAGTGTGTGCAAAGAGAGCCTGCAAAGAGAGATCCCTTCCCTCTCTCTTCCTTGCAGGCTGGAGTGTTCACACAGTGTCTGAAATTGCAGTTTTCTTCTTATGATCGGCAAGATGAAAGAAGCCTGGCCTCTGACAGTGACGCTACCACATCAGCCCTGGACTGCCTGTGTTTGTGAGAAAGAAATACTTTCCACCTTACAGAAGCCATTCTTCTCTTGAGTTTTCTACCACTTCCAGTCAGATATAACCCTAGCTATTTAATATATCTACTTATCACTTCTCTGTTTCGGGGCTGATTTAGGGAGCTGGGTGCCATGGTGCATGCTTATAATCCCAGCAGCTTGGGAGGCTGAGACAGGAGGATTGTAAATTCAAAGCTAGCCTCAGCATCTTAGTCAGACCCTGTCTCAAAAAATAAAAAGGGCTGGGGATGTGGATCAGTGATTAAATGCTCCTGAGTTCAATTTCTGGTACCAAAAAAAAAAAAAAAAAATTCTTCAGGAGAGTCTCTTGTCTTTCACTTGCCGCCTATGTTGAGAAATTAGGCCTGGGTTTAAAAAGCCAGAGAGCGTGCACTGAAGTAGTCATCCCTCCTGTTGCAGTGATTGCTAGTGTGAGGTAGGCTGTGTGTGGTCAGCTGTACTTAGAATTGCAATGGGTATTTTTGCCTACCATCAAGGCTCTGGCGGGGACAACAGTGTGCTAGTGTGTAGTCAAAACACTACTGGGGCCCAGATTTCACTCTCTTACTTGGTGGTGTCAACCTTGGATGCATGTTGAAATCACCTGAGGAGACTGGGAAGATGCTGATGTCCAGGCAAAAACCTAAACTTGACAAATCAGAAATTGTGGAAGGTGGGTCTCAAGTACTATGTTTTCAAAAATGACTTCCTAGCTCATTCTTGCCAGATAATTCTATTGTGCAGTCAGAGCTGAGAACCATTTCTCCAAATTAATGATCCTTTACTATCCCCAATGGAATAAAATAACATGGGAAGGAAAATCTAGGACCCAGAAGGGCCTGTTAGGATCAGTGGTTGTTTGGACCCAACCTAAGCCAATATGTCACTTGTTTACAATTGTGAATGGTTTGAGACCACAGAGCTATTGGATAATGACATTTGAAAAGCCATTGGTTTGGTCTAACCTTTTAATTCTAGAGTCTTTCAAATGATCCAGACATATGATGAACAACTTTTTTTTGTATGTATAACTTAAAAAATTCTAAACAAAAACAACCTTATTGAATCTCAAAAGGGAAAAAATGTATTTTTTCTGGTTAAGATCACCTACCTACCATTGAAGGCTAACAAAAAAGGTGAAACCACCCTATGATGTAGATCTTATTTCTACAATAAAACAACAAAGGTTCAGAGAGATGAAGTTGCCCAACTGAGGCTATACAGGGGCTGGAACTGGTTTATTTTCATTCAGTGCAATATTCACTAAGCTCCTACTGAGCACCATGCCCTGAACATAACTGGAGAACAAGCCCAAATTTGGGTTATCTCCCCTATTCTTGTAACAACTCCTCTCTGCTTGCAGAACCAATGGAAGATATTTTTGCCTCTTGCCTAGGCCTGCTGAGAGTGGGCCTTAAACTCTCACCTTACTGGAGGGAGGGTGCTAGCCCAGGATTCAAGTTAGGGACCGACATTCCACAATAGTTATCTACAGTTTGGTGACTGACCCTGGAAACCTGTTTTCCCTAAATCTTTTGATTTCTGAGTCGAAAGGCTATAATTGAACATAGCTCCTAAGCAATGTGTTGAAGCTAGACAATAGAGGGGAATCTATAGAGTACCTATTACTTATCACAGAGCCAAATAGTTCCTTCCAAGGACTTTTCTACTGACTTTTGCCCTTAAGAAGAAAAATCTATACTATTAGACCTTTGGTTTCATTGTGGCTTATTTCAGTGATGACATGGAATTTTCACTTTATTAGAGAAACACATTTAAAAATTTGTATTTCTTATTTAAATGCAATTCAATAAAATATTAAAGAATTTCATATTAACTCAGATTGTACCCATCTTGCTTAGAATAGTACCATCTGTGAATTTAAGTTTCAACAAATATTTAAAGCATTGAATTGAAGTTGGTATTTAGGAGAAATTTAAATTAGTGTGGCTAAGAATTCCATTGACTTAGAATAATCCTTGTTACTATGGATAACTAAAGTTTTAAATTTAGTTTTATAGTCTTTTGCATGATTTCTTAGGTTCAACCTTCTCTTATTTCTGTCAAATTCTATGTTTTAACCAGCCAGTTATGCTGTAATCAGATTAGTTATAACCTTTTATTGTTCGGTCTTTTTCAGAATTCTTTTATAACTAGATAACTAACCATGTGGATTATTGACTCTTAAGGATGTGCCAAACTGAGGGACTGCATTCTTCACAATACTTTCCATTCTGTGAATTACTAAAATTTTTCCACAAACCTAATGTAATTTTTCAAAGCCACAATTGTCAGAAAGAAACAAAGTCCTTGTGGCAAATCAAAAATTTTAGTTGTAGGTTCTCCCCTATGCCTACTCCACATGTCCGCTTAAATGGAAGTAGGCTTGGCTATTTGTATATGTTCAAAGTGGAACTGTGGATACTTTTCCAACCTCACCCCCAAATTGTTCCTCTCTCAGTCTTCCCTAATTATTTTAATGGTGCCATGTCCAGGGTTAGACTTCAGCAGTACCCTTGAGAACCCTCTTCCTCACTACCCTCCCCTAAAACGCAACTCATAAGCAAATGCTGTCAGATTTTCTACAAAACAATAAGCTGTGGCTTTGAAATACATAAGAGGTCAAGATACCATCATCTCCTGTCTGGACTATTGCAAACATTTCTAGCTAGCTTCCCAGTGCTGTGGTCTGAATGTTTGTGACCCCCTCCCCATTCATATATTGAAATCCTACCTCCCAAGATGATAATGTTATGAAGTGGGTGTGGAGGCTTTGGGGAGGTGATTAGGCCATGAGGATGATAAAACCCTCAGGGATAGGATTAGTGCTCTTATAAAGGAAGCCCAGAGAGCTGCCTTATCCCTTCCACTGTGTGAGGTCACAGGTAGAAGGTGCCATTCATGAAACAGGAAGAAGGTCCTTACTACACACAGATATGCAGGAACCCTGATCCTGGAATTCCCAGCCTCCAGAACTATGAGGAATAAATTTCTTTATAAAACACTCACTCTGTCATAGTCTATTTTAGCAATACAAAACAAACTAAGGTAATAATTAACCAAGTATTTCTTTTCAGCTATGTCTTATCACATTCTAGAAAACTCTTTCTTTTTAATTTCTGGGTTTCTAATGTGGTAGTGCGTCATGTACAACCATTCTTGGTTCATTTAACATTTAATACTTAATGTTCTATTTTATGAGTCTTTTTCTCATTGATATGCTTAACAATCATAAATAAACAAGCATCTGGAGTGATTTAATAATCTATTGAATGCTTTTTCCCTCCCTAATATTATATTTATTCACATTTTAGAATCTTGACTAAGAACTTTTTGTGTTGATGGTGTGCAGTTTTGCTTTTCTATTTCCCTGTATACTCATCATTCTGGGTTGGTTGTTTTGCAGTTGCTTCTGTCCAGCCCCTGTCACTTATCAATTTGCAGGTCTTGTGACTGCATGCTAGGGTTCCATGGTGATAATGAGGATCTTGCAGCCCTAGCTGGGAGATGAACTGGTAAAGCTCCTGATGATAAGCTAAGGCACATCGTTATTCTGCAGTTCAGAATATACATCAGGCTTGGAAGTGAGCCACAGCAGGTTTTTAATTTTCTTTCCAACATTCTTTCAAAATAGAATACTTTCAATTTAGACATAAAAGCATGCAGGGAGTCTTCCTAGCAACTTATTTTGGGACCACATTTAGTACACTGTAATCATATTTGTTACTACCCATATTTTGGACACACAAAAAGAAAAATTCTTCAATCAAAGCATGAATCAGATCACATAATTCCCTCATTTAAAACCCTCCAATGGTTTCCCCTTGCAATTAAAATTAAAATCCAAACTTGTCTAACCTGGTCTTGCAAAGTCCTGGGTGTTTTCTGGTCCTGACCCTGAAGGAACTTTCAGACTGTTGAAGTCAAATCCTTCCAACTTCATTCACTCATTCCACATAAACTGATTAAATACCAATCATAGAACAAGCCTGGTTCTAGGTAGGTGATGATCTTCTTTCTACCTGGACCATTCTTTTCTTAGATCAGCATGTGGCTAAGGCTTTCTACTCATTCAGGTTTAATTCCATTCTCACCTGCATGGAGAGTTCATCTCTAACCTTCCCAATCAGATCAGTGAAGGCAGTCTCTATTCTATTACTTCAGTTTATTTTAAAAATAGTGATTTTAAATACTACTTGTTCTTTCAGAAATTACCACCCACTATCTTATCAAAGTATATGAAGAAAGGGATTATGCTTCTTTTATTGTTCATATTAAAAGCATTTGAAGTGTGCATTCAAAACTCCATCACTCATTTTCTTCTTTCCATATCTTTTTTTTAATTAATAATTTGCTTGTTTCATCATAAAGAAGTGGTCAGGGTGTAAGTGAAATGGTAGAGTAACATTTTATAATGGATTCTGGATGTATGTAGTATTTTGATGTGATCAACAAGTATTTACACAGTTGAAAATGTAGTATATTTTTGAGAGAAGTAATGATTTTTTCATAAAACCATTATCCTCTAAGCCTCAAAATTCCATCTTTTCTTTTTCATTTGACAAAAATTCACAAATTCCCCACAAACCTTACTGAGTTCAACATCCATAAAGAACATGCTAAGTTTGTAACTTGTTGTTCAAAATTTTAGATACTTCACTATTGATGTTGGATTTGCAGGAGTACAGATTGCTTTAATGTTTGGTGGCTGAAGAATTCTTTTTCTAAATATTTTATGAAGCATATGGGCTTCTGTTCAGTATGAATTAAATGTTCTGAAAATAACTAAGTAGTTGAATAAAGAAAAAGGTAGGTTAATTTTCTTTCTTTCAAACAGAGGAAATAGGTGATGAAAATAATCTGTGATATTTCAAAAAATGGAGATGTAATAAAATTGTACTGGGTTGTCACTTTGCTCCTGATGATAAGCTAAGGCACCTGATTTAAGGGACAGACCTCAAATAATTATATAGTAATCTATAACAGCCTGATGATAAACAGGTATAATGAAAAATTTAAAAATCATCTTGTTTTAAAGTTTGACTTGCACAAATAGCTTATGGGAGATTCTCAATGCCTAGAATATAAAGTCCAGACTCCTGAGAATATCCTTCAGGGCCCACATGCCCTAACCAGCAATGAATTTTCTGGAACATTCCTTGAGGTTCTACCACATGCCAGTGCTTTAGCTATAATAGACAAATTTCCCTTCCCTGAACATGCAGATACTTTCTCTGCTCAGGCCTTACACCATGTTGTCCACCCTGTGAGCAATGCCCCTCAGCTGTGGCTCATCCTGAAACTCTCAAGACATTCTTGAAGGCCAAGTTCACAGGCCACTCCTTAGCAAAACTTCTCTATCCCCCTGCATCTTGGCAAATGGATCGTCTCCACCCTACTCTGACCCCTGCCTGGAAGGGTACTATATTTCTTCTGAAAGGACTCGTTGCATGTCTGATAATTTCCTCTGCCTCCCTACGTGCACACAGGATTAGGAGCCTTTTGAGGAAAGGGGATTTATTCATCTTTATACTCCCCAGTGCCTAGTGCAGTGTCTGGCAAAGAACGTGCACTTCATAAATGTTTGCTGAATTGATGATTGGATGAACGAAAGAGCCCCAAATCCAGATGTTTCAAAGATGTAAAACAAACATCCAGCTGATCATCCATCTTTTATGAGGCTGTTTTATCGTTAGTCAGAAGCTGCTTCTCCGGACGTCAGCAGTGGATCTGAGCCAGTGGCAGTAAGTGCTCCGCTGACTCTTCAAGTATGGGGGACAGCCCTCTAGCTAAGGGAATACTGGCAGGAATCTTGCTCTTAAACACTTGTCTTGTCTATGCTCAAAAATCTTCCCCAGTGTGTTTACATGGATGAAAAATTGGTTTTTGTCAATCTTCAAAAATGGTGGAAGATAAAAATTTCAAATTAGTAAAGGCTCCAAATTCTGTGACAACTTCCAAATTAATAAAGGCTCCAAATTATGTGATAACTTTGTAAACATGCTGAGATTACCTAGTGATGCTGATGGTCAGAGGCAGAACTCAGAGAAGAAAATGTTTCAAAAGGAGCAATAGCAAGAGAAAGTTAAAAAAATTAGAGAAAAAACATTTGCCTTATGAATCATCATTGAAATAATATTCTGATATGAAGAGGTAAATCTCTGGAAAGGGGTATTATTTTAAAAATATGCAATAAAAGTAAATATCAAAATAGTATTTATATTGCATATACTAACTGCCACATGTGTTTCATGATACAAGGTCATGGGTTCATTATTTTTATAAGAAAAGTAAGAAATGTGCAATAAGAAAAACACTTAAAAGTTATGTTCCTATACAGAAATACAATGACTCAAGTGACCTATATTTTTAAAGATTTTTCCCATAATCAGCATATTAATAAATTCTGCCTGTATTGATGCTTTTGGTTTCATCTCAGTTGTTTAATTTACTGAGAGCTGAGTTCATTTCCTTAGAATTTCAAATCATATTATTGAATCCAACACAAAGTGCAACTTATTTTCTGTTTCTAAGGTCAACTTTCCTGGTTTAACATAACTTCTTCAGTTTATAGTTTCTAATTCATTTCACTCATTTCTTCATTCACTCATTCATTCATTCAGCAAACAGTTATTGAATACCTGCTAAGTGCCAGGCACTGTATTAAGTGTCTTGAAATTAGGATGAATACAATGGTTACTAAACTTCAGGTATCTGCAGTCCAGTGAGGGAGAAATACTTTCTGCAAAATGTGACCAGTTTTACAAAAAGGGAGAGTGCCACCAAATCTTTATGGAAAAGTTGGGGCAGCTCAATAGAGGAGGTATCAGTGAGTGATTGGGCAGGGGCAGAGTTGTGTGTGCACACATGAAAGAACATGAGTGTTCACATTACTCAGCTGTCCTGAGAAGAGAATGTTCATGAGGAAGAAAGGTCAGGAAACTAGCCTGAGACATCAAAACAGGGCCAGATGGTAAAAGGTCTTTGAACACAATCTTAAAATCATTAGGTATCAAAAACAGTTTTAAAGCAGGGATAACATGATTCAATTTGTAGGAAATGACTTAGACAGTATAGGCAAAGAAAGAATATTGCCCTGTGAGGCATTAACAGGTGTGCCATGGAGAAAGGGAATTTTGGTTAGATACATCTAGATAACACTACATACCATACCCTTTGTTGGAGGTTCTCAACAAATATTAGTATTTTTATGGCTCAGGAAAGGGCCTGAAGTAAAGAACTGCCATCTCACATTGGAAACTCTGAATGAGAGTTACACAAGACAACACTGGAGATGCAGCCAGAGGCTGTGTATAACAGTTGGTACTTGATGGTAAGGACTTGGACAGCACTGCAGGAGGAGGTTTAGAAAGGAAGAGAGCACAAGGGGGTGGTTATAGGAGCTGGAACCGAGAGGATATGGGTATTGACTATGACAGATACTTGAGGCTGAGAAAGGCTCCATTTCTAGGGAACAGGCTAGATAGAAGTGACAACCTGCCATAAAGATCAATGCAGGGAGACCAGGTCTGCTGGGGAAGGTCACGGGCTCGTGTGTACCAAGCTTGGTGTCAGACTTTTAGAGATGGAGGCATTTTGGCAACAGAGGAGATTGGAGGCCCCAAGGCAGGTGGAGACAGTATTTGGTATATAACAAACTAAATTAGGGCTTAGAGAAAAAAAAAAAACGAGGACTTGATCTCACGAAACAAAATTATTAAAATAAAGATGATATTTTCACACCAACCTGTCTGTGAATTAGATTTACCTCATTCAACTACTGTTGATTAAGCTTTCTTAACCCCAGAAGTACGAGGCCTGCATGATGCACCTTCTGGTTAATACTTCTATTATGTTGTAAAGTACAGATCCACTAAAATTCAGAGCAATTATGATAAGACTCTTTCTGCTAATAAACTTTAAAAAACTTCTCCACACGTGAAGTTTGACCTTTGATCTCTGTTTTGCTTTATTTACTGTTGATTCTAAAGATAGAATCAAGTGTTAATTTTCTTATGAAATATATTTTTGAAAATAAGTCCTGGCAGAGGAGGGAGGGTTCCGGGTTGACTTTGAGAGGCAGAGGGGAGGAAAAACTGCAGGTGGGCAGGGAGCAGTGTGGGCAGAGGAATGCACAACCATCCTAATAGGATTTTCTTCTCTTGAGACACAACATTTCAAATAAATACGGCCTCTAAGTTAGAGTTACATAGATTTATACTTTAGTTACTGGGATTAAAAAAAAACTCAGATGACTATCATGTCACTTTCTAACAGAATTCAGCCCTCTAATCCAAACCAAGATAGTTCTCTCTCTCTCTCTCTCTCTCTCTCTCTCTCTCTCTCTCTCTCTCTCTCTCTCTCTCTGTGTTTTAATCTAGAACATGAAAATTTTATTTTTCAAGCATTTATAGTTATCATTCATTTTTTTCCCTTCATATTGCTGGACGAAATTCCTCTCTTGTATTGCCTTTTTACACAGTTAAACTTATGCAGTTTGAACTGTGACTCTGATGAAAAAAGGTTTATGGGGAAAGGCAATTTAATCATGTTTTTCAGCTGGTGGAGGGGGCTAGGAGCTGTGGAGATTGCTCCTGTCTCAGCACAGATGTGTGCAATGTGTATGTACAGTTGGGAGGACACAATCCTGAACATAAAACATACACAGTATAGAGAAATATTAAATCATGCTTCAGACTGAGGGCATTCATTTCAGTTTAACCCTTCAGCATATTTCTCCTTTTTTTTTCTTATTCCATTTTAAAAGTTAATTTTTAGAATTAAACATAAGGAATACTGCTGCAGATGCCATAGACAGTGGTGGGGGAGGGGTAGCGGAGGGCAGGTTTTCAGTCTCCAAGACCTTGTGCTGGTAAGGACCATGTGCTTAGCCCACATTAAAGATGGCTGAATAATGACCCCAAAGACATCTACATCTTGATCCCTAGTACCTGTGAACATGTTGCCTGAACATAATGAAAGGGACTTTGCTGATACAATTAAGAGTCTGGGGATAGAGAGATGATCCTGGTGAGCCATGTGGTCACTATGGTCCTGATAAGAGGCAGGAGAGGATATGACGACAGAGTCAGTGGCTTGGGTGATAGGCTTTGAAGACAGAGGAATGGACTGCACAGGAGCCAAAAAGCATGTGGCCTCTACCAGATGGAAAAGGAAATGTAAGAGATCCTCCCTGGAGTCGGCTGATCTCTTGATTTTAGCCCAGTGAGTCTGATTTCTGACTTCTGCCTTTCAGAGCTACATGAGATTAAATTCCTGTTGTAAGCCACTAAATTTGTGGTAATTTGCTACCCTGTCCATAGAAAGCTAACACACAGATTATCTGCCCTGGATATTGGCATCAAATATTGAGTTTTATGTAAACTGCAAATTATTAGGCTATTATGTTTTCAAATTTCCTTGCATTTTAATACTTCAGAGTAAATATAAAGCTGAGCAAGAAGGGGTTTTGAAGCATTCAGAGGCCCCCTTTTCCACTGCCAGCTATGTGAGTTGGGACAACCCTTCCCTCAAACCTTGTTTCCTCTCAAGGAGGCTGCAAGGAATAAGACAGAAAATGTAAGAGCCGCAGAACGAGTTCTACTATGTGAAGCTGGAATTCACGTTGACCTTACAGTGCTCCAGGCTCCTCATGTGCAACGTGGAGATAATATTAGTCACCATCACATAGGAGAGTGAGGATTAAGTGAGTCAAGGATGTCAGGAGCCCAGAGTTGCATTGCAGGTGATGCACTGTATGTGTTGCTTTTATTAAAAAAAAGAAAGAAAAAATAACTTGCTAAGATGTTGCAAATGATCAATAAATGAGCCTGGCATACCTGGCATGTGCCTTTTCCACAGCATCTTCTAGGTCTAGTCTAAATGCACTGGGTGTTATGTGTCCCACTGAGACTTGGTATCTGCCTTCATTGACCTTGTGATCTAATTCAGAAGCCACAAGAAAGTCCCTGTCCAGGTCATGAGCAGGACTGACTTTGAACACTCTGTAGTTTCAGTGTGGGGGGATGGTAGAGTTACAGGAGTCCTGCCAGAGGAGAGAGGGCTTCTGATGGACTCTGAGAGGCAGAGGGGAGGGAAACTGCAGGTGGGTGGGGAGCAGAGCAGGTAAAGGAATGCAAGATGGGGCCACAGCTGGGCATGTGGCACGGGCAGATGTTCAGTAGTGAAGACCTCAGACTTTCACATAGTGGCTTTATGATATGGCTACAGAGAATCCTTGAGAAAAATCCTAGCAGAAGGCAGTCGTGATCACACTGTTTCAGATTAATCTGTGAAATATATAGCAGTGAACTTTTAATCATGCTGTGGTAATTCTCCAGTGTGTTACAAGGGTGTGGTGTCTCAGAGTTCATTTATAGCCAACACCAAAGATGAAGAGGAGGAAGGGGAAGAGGGGAAGGATGAGTTTAATAATCTAGAAAAAATGGCAGAAGAATAAAATGTGAAAAATATAAGTATTCAGAAGCCAACCAAATAGAAACAAGATACTAGAGCTAGATAGGCAAATATTAAATGAGTTCTTCATACAAGATCAGAGATCAAAACCAAGAGATAAATTATTGAGTAAGAGGTAAAAATGAAATTAAATGGTCCTCTAACAACCAAGCTGGAATTTGATTTCTGCTTTATTTCTGCTTGTTTGTTTCTAAGACAAAATTTTAATATAAGTACTTGGACTTAATGCTTGGTCCTTGGCAGACCTGCAGAATATAGAAATATTGGCTATTCACCATCTGTCAGGCAAGTGCTCAACAAAGAACAAAGGAGATTGTGTTCCTATCTAGCAGGGGACAATTCATGTAATTTGTCCTTTTTATCCAGGAAAAGAAACATACACAAGAAATTTGTGGTGACCCTGTGTTCAAACAGCAAGGAGGAAGAGGTGTCCACGCCAACAGACTAATGCCCATCAGATTGCCTTTTTTTAAGTGAAGGATTCGAACCCATCTCCTTTTCTTTCATCTGAACAAAGGCTGGGGGCTGGTTGAAGGATGAGATGCATCAGCAACATCCTCTGGCAGATCTATATAGCTAAATGGGAAAGAGAATGCGCACGCACACCAGTTTCCTTATCCCACCTGGGACTGCTGAAGAATCAGTGGTCTAACCAGGCAAATGGGCATCAGCAGCTGGTATCCTAACTAGTGGTGTCCTAAGCCACATCCAATCAGCTCTGGGGCTTAAAGTTACTCCTCTTTTCAGCACACATGATTTCCTTTCTTTTTAGTAGAGATTGAGAATGACTAATTTTGCCCAAAAAAGCTTACCTAAAGGAGTAGGATTCTAGAAAATAAGAAGAATAGCCTATGGTTTACTCCAGGCTTAGAGAGTCTGACCTGGAGGACAAAGCCAGAAATTCAGGGCCCATGGGAAGGTACACTTGATCTCCTCATTCATTTTGTCTCATAATAAACATTTTAGCTACAATCTACTCTGTACCTGATGACAGGACATGATACTGGTAAATACATGGACTTTCTGACAGTGGAAACTGATTTGAACTGATCTTCACCTTTTCCTAGGGTTAGTGGCACAGTTTAAGGTCATCAGTTTACTCTAATTAGAGACAGCTCAGCATAAATGCACTAGAAGCCAGGAACCTGGGTTCTGGTCCAGGCGGCATGATCTTGAGCAATGCTACCCCTAGGCCATGGTTACATCATCCATAGAACAAGAGTGCTCATATATGACCCTCAAGGCCCCTTTCAGCCATACAACAATGGGGTTTGGTATTATGGAAAGTACCCCATAAAACAAGAGTGATGGCCACCCCTAAATTTGCTAGCAGTGTGAACCCCAGTTTCCTCAAACCTAAAATAAGGATAATAAAGCCTAATTTTCCCTGGAGAGTTGTGAGAATTAACTTCAAGTAGATGTAAAATAATATATATATATATATTTCTTAGTAAAGTCCTGGTACATGGTGTTCAAGATATAGTACATTCTCTTTACTTCCACAAACCATCACACAGTGGTATAGAATTTATGAACTTAGCCATAATACTTTTAAGCTTGAAAAGAAAATATATAGTCAGAGTCTGTTTCTAGCTATTTTGTAGTCATCCCTCAGTACATTCAAGGAATTGGTTCCATGATCCTCCTCTGATTTGGTTCCAGTTCTCCATGAAAAATGGCATAGTATTTGCATGTAACCTATGTACATCCTTCTGCATACTTTAAATCATCTCAAGATTACAAATAATGCCTAACTTAATGTAAACGCTATGTAAATAGTTGTTATACTGTATCGTTTAGGGGGTAATGACAAGGAAAAAAAAGTCTATACATGTTTAGCTCAAAGGCAACCATGCAGACTTAACCAGATTGTACATAATGTGCCATTGCTTAAACCTACAGATGTGGACAATCTGGATATGAAGGGCTGACTGTATTTTAGTGCTTTGCTCACTTGCTCCTTGGAGTACTTAACTAAACCACAGCCCCAAGATGGACAGGGAGAAGAAAGGAAGGAAGGGCCTGGAGGATATCTGGCTGCCTGGGAGTGGCAGCCCCTTTCTCAGCAGTGAGGCAAACCTTTGTAAGTGGCCAGCCTCTCTCTTCAGGTGGTGACCATATAACTTATCACCCAAACTAGGACACTACTGAATGTTTAAAACTATCTCAAACAAGGAAGTACGTCCCTGCCACCTTTCAGGCTTACTTTTTGTGACCTTTCTTGTCACTTTAAAGCTAAGTCTGATGTCCAGATGATGAACGAGCACATTGCAAAATAAGATATGCAAGTGATCAGTTTAAAATCCTTTCGTGTTCTTCAAAGGCAAAAAAGAAGGTAATTTAACAAACTGGAGAAATATACATTGATTTTTAGATAGATGGCTACTATAATAAAATAGTTGGGTTTTTATTATTATAATGTAAAATTTTGATGCAACATCAACAGACATTTTTGTAAAGGGAGGGAGAGTAAATATTTTAGGTTTTGTGAGCCATATGATCTCTGATTCAACCACACAATATGCCCTTATAGTGCAAAAGCAGCCACAGATACTAAGTAAAAGAATGGGAGTGGCTATGTTTGAGTAAAACTTTACTTACAAAAAGGGCTGCAGGGTAGGCCTTAGCTTGTGGGCTGGAATTTGCCTATTCTTGTTTTAAAACAATGGTTCCCAGATTAATAGAATTCACAGGAACAGGAAAATGAAGATAGATATCTGAAATTGACTTTGGATTTCTAACTTACTTTGCTAGGTAATGAAGTTAAAAAAAATCATTATCTCATGGCCAAATTTCTTAGAATTTTTAAACAGCAAAAGTAGAAAGGGCCTGGATTCGGAAACAATTTAGCTTTATGAAAAACCCACCATATTATCTATATTTTAGAAATTTTCCCTTAGCTTGATTCCAACTCTGTCATGAATACACTCAGATTAACAGATGGATCATTTGAGTTGCTTTTAGAGATCAGTGGGGTGTGGTATAGTAGAAAGAACATGGTGTTCATAATTAACAGCTTTAGATTTGAATAAGGTTAAAGAAGTACTAAGAAGGAAGGGATGAGCGGCACTTGAACATTCCCTTAGTGGAACAAGAATTCTTTGCCATGAATAGCTATTGCAAACATACACTCCAATATTCAGGAACCTGAGAACTCACCGGTTGCCACTGTGCAGGGTACCATGCTGGGGGGCAATTGAAGCGGTTGCAAGCTTGCACCGTGCTGGGTTTAGGATGGCGACACAGATCATCAGCCAGGATTACCATTTCATTCAATTCTCTGGAAAGCAGGTGAGAGCAGAAGACATCTCTGGTCTGCAGGCCTACACCACAGGTGAGACTACATGGACTCCACTTGCCAATTTCCCACCTGAGAAAAAAAAATCAGAGAGGACCAAGACTGCCTTAGTTCCCATGCAGAGATCATTTCCCATGAACTCAAGGGTTATTAATTGATTAAAAATCTCCAACTGGGAATGTGGGAAGTTCTAGGCAAAGATTGGCTAGGAATTCTATCCTGTGCCTAGAACACGTCCTTCCTCTTTATACTCTAGAATTCACTTAGAGTAAAGCAAAGAGGGTGGCAAAGTAGAACATTCAATATTTACCTACAAAATCTCCATGTCTACTTTGATGGGACACACAAGCTTTGTGAAAATTAAGGTGCTATGTGACAAATAAGTTATGTACATAAAAAGTTTGGCTACCACATATTGAATGGTGGGTCTAGGAAAAGATTTTCTGCTAATTTTTCTAACCCCCATTTTCAGTGAGACTGAAAAAAAAAATTGTGCTTGTTATTCTTTGGCTTCAAAGTGAAAGGTCATTGGCTCCAACTTTCTTCAAACTTCCATCACAGTCCAGAAACATCTCTGTCTTATGTATAAATATCATCACTGCCTGGGACTGGATAATGTAACAGAAATGGAGGCTGCTAAATAGATCAGTCTTCCTGAAGGGAAGTAAGTGGAGTGAGCGGCTCATTATCTGGACATAGAAGTCAAACACACAGATGAGTTGAGTGCATGAATTGGCCAGTTCTAAATGGCTGAGTCTTGAGAAGTACATTTATAGTGAGCTAAGGGCCTATAAAAACAGCCCACTGCACCTCCCCATTGTTGCAGCCTCCAAAATGCGAATGATAAGTACAAAGCTCAGTTGCTTGGGCTCCAAGTCAGAGCGTTCTCTAATGATCAGTTTTAGAAGGTTCTGTTTACGGTAGGAGGCACAAAGATTCTACAAACGGGAGTTCGCCAAGAAAAGCATGGCAGTAGATCCCTGAGTAGCTAGTCTGCCTAGCTTTCATAGCCAGCTCAGAAAATTGGTTTAACAATCTTTGGCCTTAATGATTTTTCATCAGACTGTAAAAGTAAGTGTCTACTCTCATCTTTTCCTGCTATTCTAATAGGTACCTACTGTCCTATTCCTATGTGCACTACTCCTTTCATCTACACTGTTTATACCTGTAATGAACTACATCCATTTATGCCCCAGAGTTTTCTAGCTCCATCTTTATGTAAGCTGTATTCCTAGTTTGGAATACCTTTTGTCTTTCCCTTATCCCTCAAAATTTCTACCATTTCTACATATTCAAATTTCACTCATATTTAAAAGATGGCATTCACACTTGCTCTAGACACTGGTGATTTTCTTAGTTGCATTATAGTTGTCCTGTCTGTCCAGGGTTCTGCTACAGAACAGACCTTCTGAGGTCAGGCCTGTGTCTGAGTCAGTTTTGGAACACTCACAGTGTCCATCATGCTACCTTGTAGATGATTAATGTAGAAGGTTAATAAATTCTTGACAAATGAGCAAATAGAAGGGGTCTTCCATCCCACAGGGCATGTAAACACATTAGCTTATTCAGTTTTCTCCAGAGACATAGGATCCATTGATTTCACTCATTTTATAATTGAGGGAATCTGAGAATCCAAAATGCTGAATTCTTAAGATGCCCAAATGCCTATCATTTATAAATAGTAAAGCCAGGATTTGAACTTGGATACATCTGACTCCAAAGCCTGTGTTCTTCCTATTGTACCATGCTGTCTCCTGGAAGTACCTTAAAAATTCTCCTATAATCATTACAAAATTTTAAATGATTAGAAGAAGAAAGGCTGGGTGGAATATAGTTCTTTTTGATCCTTATGTGAATTTATATAAATTTCTCTTATTTTTAACCCCCCAGGCGAATTATTTTCAAGTTATAAATTTTGTGGTGCAAGAAGGGTTTTTAGATTTGTCCAAACATAAAAGGATGTGGGGAAAAAGAAACACTCATACATTTCTGGTGGGACTGCAAGTCAGTGCAACCACTGTGGAAAGCAGTATGGAGATACCTCAGAAAACTTGAAATGGATCCACCATTGATCCAGCCACCCCACTCCTGGGTTTATAACCAAAAGACTTAAAATCTACATATTACAGTGACACAGCCACATCAATATTTATAGAAATTCAATTAACAATAGCTAACCTATGGAACCAACCTAGATGCCCTTCAACAGATGAATGGGTAAAGAAAATGTGGCACATATACACAATGGAATATTACTCAGCCTTAAAGAAGAATGAAATTATGGCATTTGCAGGTAAATAGATGGAGCTAGAGAATATCATGCTAAGTGAAATAAACCTATCCCCCAAAACCCAAAGCCTAATGTCTTCTCTGATAAGTATATACTGATCCATAGTGGGGGGTGGGTCGGGAAGAATAAAGGAATTTGGTTTGTGTAGAGGAGAGTGAGGGGGAAAAGTGGGGTTGTCAGGATGGGAAGGTCAGTAGAATAAAACAGACATTATTACTCTGTATACATGTAGGATAGATACAGTAGTGAAATGACTCTGTACCATGTAATAACCAGAGAAGTAAAAAGTTGTGCTCCATTTGTGTGTAACATGTCAAAAGGCATTCTACTGTAAAATAAGTAAATAAATAAGATTTGTCCAAATATCATGTCCTGCTCCTTCCTTCTAAAGGTTGAGTCTTGAGCATGGGCTGGACATAGAGGCTCTCCCTTCCAATGACTCTAATGAGGCAGAAGTGATGCTCTGAGACTTCCAAGGCTAGACCATAAAGGATATAGTTCCCCATGATGCTCTCTCTAATGGCTTATTCATGGTGGGGGGAAGCTAGCCATCATGTCAGGAGGACACTGAGATGATCTTAAGGAGAGTCCACCTGTAGAAGAATGGTACCACTGTCAGCCCAACTTGCCACTCATGTGCATAAGGTACCTTAATAGCACATCCTCCATACCAGGCTAGTCTTTGGATGACTGTAGCCTCAGGAAAGGCCTTGTGCCCAAACTGTCTATGGTTCTTCCAGATACCTTACTCAATAAATTGTGGGAAAGGGTAGATGTTCATTGTTGTTATAAGCCACTAGGTTTGGAGGGAAATTTGTTATGCAGCAATAGATAATTAATACAAGTAGGCACCCCTCTCCAATGTATATATATTCATCCAAAGACATATAAGAATATTCATAGAAGCACTACTCATAACCACCCAGATGAGGAAAAACAAATGCTCATTAACCAATGAATGAATAAAAAATTATGATATGTTCATACAAAACTATATAAAACAATAAGAATAAACCATAGCAATAAGCAACACTGTGGATGAATCTTATAAACACGAAACGGAGTGAACAAAGCCACAAACACAAAAATTGATATGTTTCATTTCAATTATATAAGCTCAAAAACCAAAACCAATCCGTGGTGTTAGAAGTCAGGCTGGTGGTTACCCTTGGCAGGTAGGAGCTAGAAGAGGGGTACGGTGAGGAGGGCTTTCCCGGATGTTGTCTAGATCTGGGTACTGGTCTGGGTCCAGTTCATGAAAAACCACTAAGTCTTACGCGTAATATTTGTACATTTTTTTGTTTGCTGTGTTTCAAAAAGGGGTTTTCCCCCCAACTTTAAGTGAAATCCTAAAACATGGGAGTCAAACAGAGTCCAACAACCACCCCGATGCTGATGACTGCTCTGTGTGTGTCTCAGAGGGCAGCTGCTGCATGGTTAGTGCTGACCCCAGGTTCACCTGTGCCAGGGCACAGGTTTTTATGCTCACTCCCTGGGCCCCTGCCCCCACTTCTGTTGTAAACCCAGTTACCAGGACCTTGAAGCAGAGGCATTTTGACAGCTATTAGGCCAGTTAAACACTGCACAGAGAAACTCACAAAGCAGACCTCTCTGCCTTACCCTGATAAAAGCACATTTTACATTCCCAGGGAAGGAGGTCAGCAGAAACCATCTGCACATTAAGCACGTTTGCTGATTCTGGGTCAAAAATATTTTAATCAACTTAGGCCAAAAAAGGGGAAAGCAGGGACTTTTCCCTGCTTCTGTCCTGCATAGAAGCTGCCCTCATGGGCTGTGGATCTTGCATTTTGGACTTGATTTTGGCTTCCAGAACTGGGAGACAATAAATTTCCATCCTGTTAAGCCACTGAGCCTGTGATACTTTGTTACAGTAGCCCTAGGAAACTAAATCACTTTAACCTCAGCACTTCACACAGTGTCTGGAACACAGAAGATGTGCAGTTAGTTACTGTGTGGTCATTTAAGTGGAGTTGAATTTTCAGTGAACTGTGTGTACCTTTGGATGAGTCACTTGGCTGGTCAGCATCTCAGCAGTGTCCTTTACACAACTGCTTGCTTCCAGTTTCAAAGTCTCCAAAGCTCTGAACACCATAAATTTTTCTTCAGTGTGGTACAAACTCTTTTTTGTGACAAAACTGAGCCTAAATTGACATGCTTTGATAGGCTGCATCCCACTTTGGGTAAATATTTATACATTTTTTACTGCAGTAATTTTAGCCTGTTGGAGTATGGCATTTTCCTCCAGAAACTGCTAGGGATATTATACAATTTATGTCTTAGTCATCCAAAGTCTTTCTAAAATACAAAAAAATTGTGAATTCTGAAACACATCTGCCTCCGTGGTTTTGGCTGGAGGCCCGCCGCCACGCATGAGGAGGGTGGTGGGAGCTGATGGGTAGGGTTCTTGCCCTTCTAGGCTTTAGGTGTTTCAATCATGGTTGGGCTTTTAGCCAGAATGTTACACAAACTCTAGTTTCCCCCACATTTTTTTTCTATACTTTTTCTTTCCTCGGAGCCCTTCTTCATATTACTGTCCCCTTTGTCAAACCCTTTTTGCAGGAGAGGTTCTGAGTTGGTGCTCTGTACTGCCAGACTTGCCCACTTCCAGAACAATCGATCAACTCCTGACCCAGGGCATGCAGGAGCCGGGCGACCCTCCTCCTCAGTGATTGGAATTAGCCTTCCTACCTCTGCCCAGCCAGAGGTGTTCTTGAGTTGACCTTCACTGTAACTGGACTTGAGACATTAGACTTGGCTTCCTGATTCTCACTTTATTTCCCTGACAGCAATGGAGATCTGCCCAATGTCTAGCCAACTGGACTGGTCCTATCGTTCTATCTCCATCTGGCCAGTCACTGGTCATGGGTGGGCAGAGAACCTTTAGCCATAAGTCAGAAGCCAGAGCCATCTACCTGACCTCACACATGATCACCAACAGCAACAGTCATACTAACACTTACACAGCATTTTCCACGAACCAGATTGTACTAGCTGCTTTATGTGCATTATTTCCTTTTAATTCTCTTCCCAGCCCCATGAGATAGGTATGATTATCATCTGGATTTAACAATAAGGAGTTGAGGCCTGGAGAGGTCAAATCATGGCCCCGAAATGCTTGCTGCAGGCAGATGTCAATGTCATCTACATCATACCCAAGTCTACCCTGACTTGGGCACGGGACGCTGAAAATGGAGCTGCTCCTCATCATAGAGGCCAGCACAGTGGATGTGTAAGCTTCACTCTGCATCATCCCACCTTCTTTTGCTGAGGTTCCCATAGGACCCGGGAGTAAGGCCACCCAAGATGTGGAGAGGGGAAATACTGGGGAATGATACTGGCCAAATTATATTGTTATTTCATGTGTGTGTGAATATGTAACAACAAATTCCACCCTTGTGTACAACTTTATTGCCCCAGTTAAAAAAAAATGGGAAAAAAATAACTGATTTACAATTTGTATCAATCTTCTGAAGAAGTTTCTCAGCTTTACAGGTACACTAACAGAAGCTCTGAAGCCTTAAGTAAATTGCCCAAGCTCATGCAGAAAGTAAACAAGAGAGCCAGGATTCAAACTCAGGCAGCTTGGCTCCTGCATGCTTAACCATCACACTGTCTCTTAAGACCAGGATGACTGAGTGGTTAAGGCTGGACACCCCAGTGTGCTGAGCTTCAGAAAGTTATAAATGACAACATTGACAGATCTATTTCTTAATGACAGAAACAAAACCATGGACACTACCCAGGGTCATGCATACACTTGCAGTCATGATTTCGATGAAGCAACAATGCTCCTTGGCAGTGAAATGGGCAAAGGCAGTGTGTGGTCCTCCCAAAAGAGATGTTTGCTTTTAAAGGTGGCCATCAGAGTTAATGTGGGCAATCAAGGGCCCACTGTGGTTGGCCATTTTTAGCAGCTTGTATTAGTATTAGCTACACAAAAGGAAGGCTTTTTGCATTCTTTTGCATAGGGCTCATTATGTGAGTTGCTTGGTTTCTTTGCCTTAGCCTTTCAGAAAAGGTAATGACCTTTGCCTCCCAGCAACTGATTATAGCTGGTATAAAGGCACATAATTTCTAATGGCAGACTCTCCCCACTCCAAGCTATTATGCCCTAAAAACCTTCTCTTACCTTGGCTTTTGCAAGAAATTCCCCTCCCCCAAATTTAGTAATTTAAAGTGCACTTTTTCTTTGGAAGAGAAACACCATTGTAAACTTTAGTTTTTTGTTAGAAGTATTTCTTAAATTTGTATGTAATACTTCAATTTGACATTTCTCCATACCATTTCTATCCTGTGATTAAAAAAAAAAAGTCCCTGAAGATATTTCTTTCTTTTAGAATGCCTCTGAGGTCAGGAGGTGGAGGACAATGCAACAGAAATAAATAGGACACCACTGATATGGCCGAGTCTAGAAAGCCTAAGGTAGGGCAAAGAGACACAGCCTAGGACGCATCCCACTTTCAGTTTTTCATCTTTCTTACCAGTGTCTTCCAGTTTATCTCCACATCTCCCAATATCCAATCTATTCCTAGCTCACAGCTACAAATGTCAGTCCTAGTGCAAATATGATCATTTTACTTGCTGTGATTCAAACCTCCTTTGGCGTCAGAGCTGAGTTTCAGTAGGGAAAGGAGCCAGTATGTGCAAAATTCAGCTTTGGTCCAGCAGGAGAGGGAGCCCTATAATTCTGGAGCTGAGCTTTCAAACTGGCTTTTTTCCCTCCTTCCTCCTCCTTCCTTCTTCCCCTTTGTGGGGGATGAACTTTAGCATGCAGTTTGGTTGGGAGTGGCTAATTGGCATGTGATAGGCTTCAGCATTGGGCCAGGGTAGCTGGGAGTCAAACATTCAGGGAGAACTGAACAAATACATAGATATCTAGAAAATAATGTGAGCCAGGTTTCTTACTGTCAGTGAGGGGAATTACAAATATGAAAAGCAGGAAGACTAGAGTAACCCTGTACAATTGGATTGGTGTTGAACTCATGTTTTTAAATACATAGACAAGGTCATATCAACAGCTATAAATGATGTAAACATAATATTTCTATCTATATAGTACTTCGAAGGTCTCTCCACTGAAAGGCCTAGAAGCAATGGCATCCTAGAAGAATTAAATATATCACATGTCCAGATCCTGGAATCCATTTAGTAGAGAATTTAGTTCTCTACTCAAAGCAACCAGTTCCTATAGAAATGGCTGACACCAGGTCAGGTTCTGCGGGAAGGAAAAATGGACCTGGAACATCTTGTTAGACCAGAAAACTGGGAAGTACTCAAAGAATGATGAGTTCTATGTCAAAAGGACAGTGGGGGGCCTGGTTGAGAAGGACTCCTATTGGCTATGTCTGGAATGATTGAATAGTAATAAATTTTAACCCTTTGAGTAAAACAGAAACTCATAAATAAATAAATAAATAAATAAATAAATAAATTCAAGCAAGTGTCACTGCAATGGAAAGCCTATTAATAATCTAGAAGGAACAGAAGAATTTGGAAAGTTACCATTCGGTAGCCATCATGATAATTAACTCAGGTAAGAATAGTCGATGGGTATTAAATGTGGTAGGTGAAAAGCCAACGAGGAATAGATATTTACTTAGGATCAGATTCTTTCCTTACTGTGGTCTGCATGTGTCTCCCTGAACTGACGTGTGGGGAAACTTGATCTCCATGGCAGCAGTGTTCAGAGGTGCAGCCTTTGAGGTGCTCAGGTCATAAGAATGGACTGATGCCGTGTAAAAAGGGCTTGATGAAGGGAATCCATTCCCCTTTTGCTCTTCAGCCTGCTGTCAAGTGAGGACACAGCATTCCAAGGAGCACCCTGGAAGAAGACAGCAGCCATCCCCAGACGCCAGGGGCAGAATCTTGAACTTCTTAGCTTCCAGAAGTTTAAGAAAATATTTCCATTCTTTATAAATTACTCAAAGACTCTTATTATTCTGTAAGAGCGGCACAAATGGACTAAGATATTCTCCATAAAATACTTGTTCCTTACTATTAATAGGTGTGAGATGCTTATTAATTTTACAGTCAAGAAACCTGGCAGACATAATTTTAATCAAGCAATGGGTTAACATCACCAGTCATGGGACATAACGACCACTGTCTTTCTCCTGACATTATGCTGTTATGGTTTGGAGATGAGGTATTACCCTAGAGCTCCCATGTTTATTCAGGAATATTCAGAAGTGAAATGATTAGAGTATGAGAGCTGTAACCTGATCAGTCCAGCCTAGTTTGAGTGGACTGACTGGGAGGTAACTATAGTCAGATGGGGGATGGGTGGAGAAGGTGGATCACTGGGGGTGTCTCTTCCCTGCAGCCCCTCGCCCTCCCCTTCTCTGGTTCCTGAACCTGCCATGAGCTAAGAAGCTTTCCTTCACACGGACCCTTCAGCTGTGATGTTCTCCATCACCTCTAGCCCAAAGTGATGGAACTAGCTGAGCATGGACTGAACCTCTTCAACCGTGAGCTCCAATAAACTTTCCCTTTTCTGTTATTCTTCTCAAGTATTTTTGTCACTGCAATGAAAAGCTGACTAACTCAAATGCACGAAGAAGAAAATAGGATACGTGTGGATTACTTATGTCAAAAATTCAAAATCATGGGCTGGGATTGTGGCTCAGCGGTAGAGCGCTTGCCTCGCACATGCGAGACCCTGGGTTCGATCCTCAGCACCACAAAAATAAATAAGTGAAATAAAGGTATTGCATCCAACTACAACTAAAAAATAAATATTAAAATAAAATTCAAAATCATGAGGAAATGTCAAGCAAATCCAAATGGAGGGAGATTTTTACAAAGTAACTGGCCTGTACTCTTCAAAAATATTGGAGGATATAAAAGTTAAGAAAAAACTGAGGAACTGTCCCAGATTAGAGGAGTCCAAAAAGAAATGACAACCAATGCAACCTGTTATGATTCTATATTGAATCTTGAACCTATAAAGGACATGATGGGACAAATAGCAAAAATTTGAATGGTGTCTATGGGTTAGATAGTGATATATTGAATCAATGTCATTTCTTGACTTTGATGGTTATATTGTGGTTATGTAGGACTGTATTCTTGTATTTAGGAAAAATATGCTGAATTGTTAAGATGCAATGGAGTATCATCCAAAGTTATTCTCAAATGGTTTGAAATGATTAAAAAATAGGAAAATGAGATGCAGGGCACAGAAAACACTATATATCAGTTTTGCAACGTAAAAAAACTAATTATTTAAAAAATTATCAAGGTTATAAAAATATATCAGTTTCGCTTCTTGTCACCCATATTTCAACTCCTTGGCTGTCCTGTAAGGTGCCTCACAAACTTAAAATGTCATTCTAGTTTAGTTTCAGGTTGCTGCTCTTCTCAGCTGTGCATCCTCTTCTGCGCTCTCTCAGTAGAGTCCAGTCTTCTCTGTTGGATTCTGAACATCCCCTCCAGTCTGAATACTTCTCTGATCTCCCTTCCCACAAAGCAGACCTTTTCCTCCACAGCTCACTACCATCTGTTTCCTCTTTAAAGCGGCTACTTCTTCTGCCCTCAGGCTCATCCCCATTCTGCTGTAGGCATTTGTTTCTGGGCCTGTCTCCCTCCCTAAACTAAGCTCCACAGGGCAATAAGGACCCTTATCTATCTCAATATCTCCAGCAACTACTACTACTCATGGTATATTGCAGATGCTCAGCAGGGTATGATGGCGTAACATAGACCATGGTTCTGGGATCAGAGTGTTCATGAATGAATTGCACCCTGCCACTCTGGTTGAACAGTCTTGGGAAAGTTACTTAACAATCTACTCTGAAATAATAGCAATACCTACTTTGTAGTGTTGTTAGGAAGTTTAAGTGAGAACTTCTATGTTATGGGCTAAACAGTGCCTGGCACAGATAAAAGGCTCCATAAATATGAGCTCACATGAATTACTGTTACTGAGTGCTCAGTAAATACCTGTGCAGTGCAGGAATAATTATTGGGAGGACAGGGACTAAATGAGAGAGTGAGAAGACTTCCTGGAGTGTCAGAAGCCTGAATGTAACTTATTTAGCATTCACTGCCCAAAGTGGGAACAGTACTCACCATGGTCAAGAAGCTTTCAGCAAAGAGGGGAGAACTGACAGAAACCCAGGAGACATAGTGAAAGTGTTAGGTAATAGCAATGAGCTAATCACTGCACTATTTGGCTCAACCACAGGGAATGCAGGAGGTCAGCAGACACGCAGTGTGGTACTCATTACCACTGAATCTGTGTGACCCATCTGCTTCCCGAAGCCCCTTGGCCTAGGTTGTCTCATCTAGTCCTCCTAACTCTGAGGTAAGAAAGCTGGTGTGTCATCCCTGCTGTGTGGATAGGCAAGCTGAAGCTGTTTCCCCAAAGTAGGATGAGAACTCAGTTACTCCTTCTGTGCTCCTCAGTCACTAAGGGCCAGTGGATTGAATGATGAAGGGTTCTAGAGAGGAGACCTCAGAGAAGATGACAAGAAAAGCCACCACATAGCTAAAGCAACAGATCTGTTCCCTGGCCACTTACGACCGCTGTATTTTAGGGAACTCCAAATAAAAAATAAATAAAATTTAAAAAGATTTTAGGCAGTAGGGACTGAAAGATGTGTTTAAAGGCCCCCCCCCCAAAAAAAAAGAAAAAGAAAAAGGAAAATCAACCAAAAGCATGTATGATAAATAACACCAGGAGAAACAGGACTGCCTATATGAAACAGCAAGGAAATAGGAGATAGAGTCGTGCTTCTCTTGGAAGTGATCCTGCTTGGCATGAGGTTTTTGGCTCCACAAAAATAATTATAGCCAAGATTACCAAACACCTGAGGTGGCAAGGCACTCATTTCCACTTGTGAACAGCATGGTGCATGTGAATGTTTCACTCAGGCCAATTCACCTCACCTTCTGAATTGTTGCTAAAAATAAAATAAACCATTACCAACATCTCTTATCAAGTTTTCTTTGCTATTTTTTTAAGTTAATGATCTCTCTTAACAAAAAAGTGATACTTGTAGCAAGATACACTGTCTCTTATCATTATTAGCATGCCATTTGTCTCTAAACCTACTTTCTTCTTGGAGAATGTCAAAGGGCAGAATAGTATTGATATGGATTGGATCTAAAGATGTCTCCCACAGAGCTCATGTGTTTCAATATTCAGAGTTGAAACAATTAGATTATGAGAGATGTAACCACAGTGGTAGATTAATCCATTTGATGGACTAATAATTTGAATGGACTACTGGGTGGACAGGTGGGACATACTAGTGTCAGAGGTCACTGTATCAGTCCATGGCTCCTTTCTTTCACTCTTTTTGCTTCCTGGCTGCCATGAGCTGTTATAATTATTGGCTGTTAAATCCAGATATGAGTTTCCTGATAAACAGGTTAGTAGGGTAGATTATATAAAAATTTACTTTTATTACTTTTTATTTCCTCCATCATGCCCTTTAGCCATGAAGTTCTGTCTTACCTAGGTCCAGAGCAATGGCATCAGCCAACCATGGACCAAGATCTCTGAAACCATGAACCCAAATGAACTTTTCCTCCTCTAAGTTGTCCTTGTCAAGCATTTTGATCATAGCAATGCAATGCTGACTAACACAAACGTCAAGAAGAGTGCCAATCACACAAAGTGACTTCAGTCTTCTCCACACACTTCTGTGTCTGAAAATACCCATGTGCTTGTTCAACTACATATAGCTTCCCTCCCTCAAAGATTCAGTGAAATCTTCCGTGCTCTGGTTTCCAAGCTCTGATCACTGACTTCTAGGTGAAGGTCAATTAAAAGGAGGTAGAATTTCTTACTATTCATCCATAAAAAAAAATGAAAGACTGTCATTTGCAGTAATGTGGGTGAGTCTTGTGGACATTATGTTAAGTTAAATAAGTTGATTTTACAGAGATGAAGAGTATAAGAGTAGATTCCAGACACTGGGAAGATTGTGGGGGAAGGAGGGATGGAGAAAAGATGGTTAATGGTCACAGGGTCACAGTTGGTTAGGAGGAATAACTTTAAAGGTTCTATAGCACAATAGGATAACTATGATTTATAACAATCAAATGCATATTTCAAAATAGCAAGTTAGGATTTTGGATGTTCTCAATACAAAGAAATGATAAATGTTTGAGGTGATAGAAATGCCAACTATCTTTGTCTAATCATTGCACACTGCACACATGTATTGAAATATGCTAAATCCCACAAATGTGTACAAGTATTATGTGCCAATTAAAAATTTAAAAATAATAATTCCTATTAGCTGTTATAATTCAGATGAGTTTCCTGATAAACAGGTTAGTAGGGTAGATTATTTAAAAATTTACTTTTATTACTTTTATTCTTAGGAGTTTAACATTTCAGCTGGCTTGCCTAGAATTCTAGAAATTTCTTATTAAAACTAGTACTTGGGTTATAGTCAAAAATCACAGAACAAGTTTTTTGAATCATAAACATAGTGTCATCTGTTGTTTTTTTCTTCTCAAACAACATTTTTTATTCCATTTTTATTTCAGTTTTTCTCATTTTATCTTAATTGATCAATATCTTCACATTGAAGGTCTTCTGTTAATTGAGCCCCCCCTTCCTTTTCCAGAATTACCTCCCTCAAATAGAGAGAGCTTCTGCTGGGCTCAATGGCTTCTTGGCTTCCTAATACATCATTTTCTTTTCACATCTGTGAATTTTCTTCCAACATTTTTTGCATAAATGTTCTCCCTGCTCCTACTGGAACATCTGATTCAAGCCATTCCTATTCAGGAAGTTTCCCTCACTGTCCAGCTCACATCAATTGCACCCTCTCTGCAGTCCTGTTGGATTTGCTGTTCTTGTGCTCTTGTTTATATTCTATAACACTTACAACATAGCAGTTCTGAGTCAAGTGCTAGAGCTTCTTATCTACAATTCTGTTTGCTTAAATATTTTTCTCTAGTTATCCCATGGAGACTATATGGATTTTCAGATTTGAGATCAAGTATTTTAGGGTTAAGGAAATCCATTGATATTCATCAACTCAGGACATCAACACTCTATCTAGATATTGATTAATAGTTGGCATTGTTTACTAAAACCCTGCAAGCCTAAATATTTCCTCCTGTGAAGGGTTGAATTTTGTAATCTCCCCTCCCGCAACACACACACACACACACAAAAAAAAAAAAAAAAAAAAAAAAAAAAACCAACAAGCTGAAGTCCTAATTCCAGAACATTAGAATGTGATCTTAGTTAGAAATAAGGCCTTTACAACAATTATTTAAAATGAAGCTGGCACGGTGGAAAACAACTATAAAGTGGCTTGGGAGGCTGAGGCAGGAGAATCATAGGTTCAAAGCCAGCCTCACCAACTTTGCTAGGCTGTAAGCAACCTAGTGATATCCTGTTTCTAAATAAGAAATAAAAAGGACTGGGGATATGGCTCAGTGGTTAAGTGCCCTTGGATTCAACCCCCAGTACCCCCCCCCAAAATAAATAAATAAATAAATAAAATGAGGTTATTAATGGATCCTAATCTAATATGAATGAGGTCCTTAGGAAAAGAGTAAATTCCGACCATGATACAGAGATGCACAGAGGGAAGAAGGCCATGCAAAGGAAAATTAGAGGGATGCAAGTCAACAAATACCAAAGTCTGCTGGCACCATCAGAATTGAGAAAGAGGCAAGGAAATACCCTCCCCTGTAGGGCTCAGGCGCAGCACAGCCTTTTCCCATACCTTGATTTCAAACTTATAGACCTGGAATAATATTTTTCTTTATTTTTTAAATTGTAAATCACACAGTTGCTGATACTTTGCTAATAACCCTGGCAAACGAATATTCCCTTGAGTCAGTTCTCATGAGCAGTTTTTAACCTCTCCATTTACCCTGTAAACAGAAACCTTTCTGGAAATTTGTGAGTTTTTTCTACAAGTGGATTGTGTGGTAAGTTCAGTCCTTTATGTTAGGAGCCACAGATTTTATTCTATAATCTTCTACAAGATTTACCTCCTCTTTCTTTTCATCATAGGTGTTTTGCAGTCATGCAGGACCTTACCTTTTCTTGCCCACATCTATTTGGCCATTCACATACATATGTGTGCTTGTATCTATTGGTTCATTTGTTGAAAATCTAGTAGTATGTGTGCTAAATATAATGAGGACTTGGGCACAGGCTCTAAAAAATATTCTTGAGTCTTATGGGTTTTCAGAGATAATAAAACACAGCAATGAGTGCTTTCCATTTACTTATGCATTTAACTAGCATTTGGTGAGCCAATATTGAGTGAGAGGACAGAGTAGTAAATGAAACAGGCATATACCTATATCCTGGGGACTCACAGTCTATAAGTCAAATAAGTACAAGATATTAGAGAAGCACAAAAAGTACAGATTGGGAGTCCATAGGGAAGAAGGGAAAGGTAGAGTCACTAAAGGCTTCCTGAGGTCTGTGATATCTGGAGTGAGTCTTGAAGGGTGAAGAAGAGGTAGTGAGGCCCAGGTAGAAGCAGAGTGCTCCAGGCAGAATGAGGTGTGCGGAAGCACCAGGCATTTTTGGACTGACTTTTTTATTTTTTATTTTCATGCTCAGTGCTGGAAAGAATATTAAGTAGAAAACATAGCAGATCTTGGAAAATTCCAATTCTCACTCAACTGTTTGCCTTGATGTAATTATGTGGGTATGTAAGGGAGACTGGAAGCAGAGGCACTTTGGGCAGACAAACCCCTAATGACAAAGGTGGCTTAAAGTTTGCACTTCAAACCCCTGAATGGAATATGCTCAAGTAGCCAAAGACAAAGATGGCCAACACGCTACTTTCCTGTCTGTCCTGAGTTGTCAGCTTAGTGAGAATGCCAACGGGACCATGGCACAGGGTGACATGACGCTTCAACGAGGCCCTTCAACCTGTTTGATCAGAACATAAATCCAATTCCTTATAGAGGAAAAGCAAAAGATCAATTTTCCCTGGAGAGATCTCCCTGCCTCTGTTCTAAGAGTTTGATATGTGAGGAGATAGAACAGAAAGCAGCTCGCTATTGATGCAGAGTAATTAATTCCATCAGTGCTGGGACACACACACACACACACACACACACACACACACACGGATGTTGGACTTGATCACATATATAGAGAAGTATATGTACACACACAGACATACACATATACAGAAACACAGATGTTAGACACATACAAATACAGACGTTGACATAGCTACACAGAGATTTAGGGAAACAGACACACACTGATTGAGACATGCACACACACTGATGTTAGACACTGACACACATGTACTTAGAGACATAGACACAGACACACACAAATCTCTACAGATCATGATGCCTCTGTTCCCACAGGTGTTCTGCTTACATGTGTGGGAACAGCAGCCCATGCTCTTTCTAGCCTGGAAGGATGTTTATGTGGGAGTTGAGAGAGAGAGGACTTTCTCAAATGCTTTTTTACCTGACCATGCAAATATGACCTAAGATTATTTTTCAAGTTAGGTACAAAGACCTCTAAGTAGAATGTGCTTTACTCTTTGATATTTTGTTATTTTAGGACAAGTTAAAGGATTATTATTAGGCTAATGTCTGAATAAGTTGAAAACTTCATGTCAGGATTTATATTAGCTTATTCAATCTCTCATTTGTTTTTGATTTTCCTTGATGCTCATTTATTGCTAGGATTTCTATCCATGGAATACTATTTTTAAACATACTTGGATTTGATAGATCCCTAATCCCTAAGTCATGTTAACTAAACATGGGGCATAAGAGCATAATGTCAAAGACCCAAACTGGCCCCAAACTTTGGATTACAACATTCTATGCTTAGAATCAGCTTCCATTTGTGTTTTATAATCCTGCTCAAGTTACCCTCTCCAAATGTCAACTTGCTTATTAAATGGGAGCAGTAACAACAGTAACAACAATGGCTTCCAGTATTACTGGGTGCTTGCTATTTGTAGATACTGCTGTAAGAACCTCACATGTACTAATTCACTTAGTCTTCATGGCAACCATAAGATACAGGTACTATTATTGTCTCATTTTACCTATGGAGCAATTGAAGTAACTTGACCAAGGCCTCACAGTGAGTCAGTGAGGGGTCCAGAAGCTGAGCTAAGTGGTCTGCCTCTTCAGTTCTGACCTGTGTCCTCTGCTGCTAGTCTCCACCTTGTGCAGGGGTGGGAGCAAAGCACCTTGTGGTAGCCACCAGCAGCATTATTGCTGTTATAATATTATTCTTAGGCATAAGAGAACAATAGAAAAATGAGTCTTTGGGATTTCTTTTTTGTTTGTTTTTAGAATCAGTGCTATCACTATACCCAGGTTAATGTAACCACCTTCCTGTTTGATTTTGCTTGCTTTCTGCACTTAAAAATTGAACAGTTGACAGTATTCAGCCCAACATTCCTCAGGCTAGAGAGTTTTCTATCTGCCCTTTGATCCTTAGAGCATATTATCCACTTTTCCAGTTAGGAATCCAACAACTGAATTCTGAATAAGAACATATGGCTTATGGAAAACATTGGAGAGTGTTTTTACCCCATGTTATGTGGAGGACAACTGAATTCTTAATTCTTGATGCTTATTCATTTATATTAAATGACTAGAAAAATCTCCAAACTCTATGAATACAATTATTTTCTTTCTTTTTCTCTTTTATTTTCCATTTGATGTCTTACCTTCTACTTTTCCTTTTCACATAGTAAGGATTTGTCCATGTTGATGCATATGCACATCTTTGGAAATCATGAATGATTTGTACCTGAGGTAACTGGTATCATCTTACAGTGATAATATGCAATACCAAATTCACTTCCATGGTGTTAAAAAATAATATGGAAAGAGAAAGAATAAAAATTTCTTGCAGAAGTCTAGTAAGAAATTCCTTTCCTTTCCTAGTGAAAAACCCTTGTGTCTACCTGTGACTATCTGGGTCCCCTATTCTGTCCCCTGAGTCTGACTCTTGGTGCATTTTTGGCAACTGGAGCAGGCTTACATAGAGCCTATTCTTATATAATCAGGCACTCATGTAATAAGTGCTTTCCATGTACTCATTAACCTGTATGGAACCCTTAGGAGACAGGTACCATTACATCCTCTGTTGAGAGCCACAGCTAAAGGGGCCCCAGCAAACTTTCAGACTGCCAGCTGACGATTGGCTCACAGTGGCCCCAGCAACATCTAGCTGATTGGCTCCTCTGCAGTGATGCTCATTGGGCTGTTTCCCTGCCCTTTCAGACCACGGAGCTGCTCATTGGGGGACTTTTTTGGCTCCGCCCACACGACCCAGCCAATCGGCCTCAAGAGCAGGAGGATTGTGGGAGGTAGAGAGGCTTGTGGTGGTGAGAGAGGCTTGTGGTGGTGAGAGAGGCTTGTGGGAAGCAGGTGGTGGCAGTTGGGCTCTGAGGGTTTTTCCTGAGGAGCTGTTTTGTTTGGTGTGTGTGGTTCTAAAAATAAAGTTAGTTTCTTTTGACAAGTGGCTCCTGATTGTGCCCAGCTAGACTGCGGCAATCCTCATCTTGCTGATAAGGAAATGAGGACAGAGTGGGGTTTAAGGACTTGCTCAAGAACACAGTCTGTAAGTGGATGAGCCAGGATTTGAACTCAAAAAGTCTTGGGACTACCTTTTGATTTATATTATTTTTTGGACTTTCTGTCTATGATAAAAACAGAGCTCACAGTTAGGAAACATTGTCCTTCAGGCTTTTAGTTTGAACCCTGCTAGCGTGTGACTTCTAGGGCAAGTCACTTAATACCTTTGGCCTCTTTCCTCACAGATAAAAAAAAATGAGAATATTAGACCAAACTATGATCTGTGATTCTATAAATTCAGTCACCAAAGGAGACTTGTTTGTCAAATTTTTAGATTCTAAATAAATTTATCAGCCAAAACCCGCCACTCTCTGGCTCCTTAGAAAATAAAAAATAAAGCCTGGGGCTGGGGTTGTGGCTCAGTGGTAGAACACGCACCTTGCGCGTGTGGGGCACTGGGTTCAATCCTCAGCACCACATAAAAATAAAAAAAAGGTTTTGTGTCCATCTACAACTAAAAAATATTTAAAAAAATAAAGCCTTATGCCTTTTAGTATTGACAGTATTAACAGTGCTGCTGCAGTCTACTGGAAAGGGAGGTAAATTTTATGTTTACTGAGTCAATCTCTCAGTCACCAGAAATCAATGCATCCAGTTTATAGTAATTACTGGAACCAAGGCTGGGTTTCCAATGTTGCTTGAGGATTGTGGACTCACTGGTAATGTGACTTGATCCATCAATATGATCTGGTATGGGCTTTGGAGCAAAAAAACAGCTTTATATTGGCTTTTCACTGAGAAAGTACTTTCTAAATAAATGAGCACATTCTGTATTCATAATATTCATCCATTATAGACACTAGTCTCTTCACAAAGGAAGGTTTGGGGGCTCCTCAAATGGGTTAGGGGGTGGCAAACAAGCAATTATGGATCTGCCCCATAAATGTTGGGGTAGGCTTCATCTAGAGTTTACCTATCACAGAGGCATAATGGAAAGGGAATTTTACACATTTGAGGAAGAAAAAAAAGGGCCAAGATATTATCACCAAGAATATCAGACTTCAACATACTATTTTTCTTTATGTCAAGAGATAGGAATACAATCCAGCCAACACTTTCTCTGTCTGCCTAACATACAGCTGCAGCGAAGCCACGTGTGGTTAAAAGCAGGCCACATTTTCACCAGCCTTGCTCTGCAGAACTACCTTCCTGGAGGAGTTAAGTTACACAAGGGTGAGCTGGAAAGCAGCACTTACTCTTTCCTAGATCAAGGGAGGGTCAACCCAGCCCACATGTGGTTTCAGTCACTTTGCCATGGGTCAGTTCTATCTTCAACCTCCATTAAATTAAAGATAAAGTGCATGACAGTGCCCATTTTCACATGAAGTGTTTCTAGGTGTGCTTGAGATGTGACTTCAGACCTGTGGAAGTGCCTTAGCAGGTGACAAAGGAAGAAAGAAGGGACAAATGAAGGCTTTCCTGGCCCCCAAACCATCCCCCCAATTGCAAACAAATAACTGGCCTATCCCCATAAAAACCTGCAAAGTTGAACTTGACAGTGGGGCCCAGCTTGTGAAGATCTGGCTGTGTATCAGCCTCTCCCCCATATTAGAATTCTGGCATAGTTTTTCTCCCCAAAAGAGCATTGATAAACGGTATCTGTCTAGTTGCCGTGAATTTTACATCCATAAACACAGTGTTCATAACGGTTTCCTTCTGTGATTTTCCATAGCTTGATGAAGCTTAAATTGTGTAAGCTTTGGGCTTTGCTTTCTTCAATTTTGCTGGCTTGCTCACTCAAAGAAGGAGTTGAGGCAGGAAAAGTGTGATAGATGGCCATGAATGCATGTGTGCACAGGAGGGGGGATGTGGTATATATTGCCCACGGAGATGACTTTTTAAATTCCAGAAAATTTCTCTTGTAAGTACATCTATTACACAAGCTTCATTTGCTATCATTAAGAACTTTCATGTAATTTCTCGAAGACTATTTTGGGCATATTCAGGAATGATCTACAGAATCCTCCCACATACACTTAAGACACTAATAAAGGAGCACAATCCATGTAAGCTTTTTACTAAGGCCAGGGCATAAATTTCCTGGCACTTTTTTTCCCCTTAAACTTCAAAACAATTTGAATGTCAGTTCCTGAACTGAGATTTCTCTGCAACATTGCTGTCTCTCTGTTAAGCGAATCTTTCAATGACATCTGCAGAATAAGCAAGCATTAGGAAGACTGATCAGAGATAGCAGGGTCCTAAAAACCAACCCTCTAAATATCTTATGTGGCAAGGGATAAAGGGATCATATCATAGAAGAAATAAGGAGAGAGTAATAATTCAGTATCTTGTATTTACATAACATTGAATTTCACAGAACTTGGAGAACTTTGCCAAAGTCTTCAATCTTAAGAGTTCACAGCAGAGGAAGATGGCAAAGTACTGGGCTTGCACCAGCCAAGTGGCCTTTTGTCTTCCATGGTTTTCCATCATTGCTCAAAGATGCAACACAAACATGATGCTTTATCTTCTAGGTCTCCCTTATATCTCTCAAACCATCAGAGCCAAGGCAACAAAATATCTTGGAGGGTACATTGAGGTTACAGAGAAATGATCAGTGTTGTTCAGAGGGACAAATATCCAGTGAAAATTCTAATAAGTTAATTTGATCTATTTTTACCTGCTGGAATAATTGTTACTGTGTTATATGGTTATAGACAAAAATATATGTACTCCCTGGTCAATGAGAGTAACTTGAGGACTTACACAGAGGAATCAAGCATTTTTAGGTTCACCTGGGAGACTGAAAAGGGATAACTTCTTATAGTGTTGTCATTCATATCGCTATTATGGCTGTTATGACTTGTACTTTAATGATCTATTGGTATATGGACCTCCAAATAAGCTATTAGGGCCGATCCATTGTTTTTTCAGAGCCTACAACATTGCAAGAACGTTTTTTGAACTAAGTTGGATTTTCCATTAACCAGCTGAAGATGCACACTCTTCCAAAGACTAGAGCTAAAAGAAGGAGACAATCAGAGACCAGACATTCTTAGTTTAATCTGGGCACCCCCTTTGCTCTGTAACAGAGACTGTCCATCTTTCCTCAAGAAAAGTGACAGGAACCACAATTTTCTAAAGTGCACAAAAATTACCCACATTCTCCAACCAGGAGTAACTTCTTACAGAGGTATATAAGAGATCCTACCAACCCTGAAACTAATACTTATTAGTATTTACCTAGTATGTGCTAGGTACTGAGCTAAGCTTACACATCCTCACAACAAATTAAAGCATTAAAGAGAAAAAAAATCAAGCTCTGAAATTTTAAACAACCTGCCCCAGCCAAAGAGCTAATAAATTATACAAACTGTATTTTAACCCTGATTTGTGTGAGTCCCAAGTCCGTGCTATTATGATTAGAATGAAAGGCTGGGGACCTGATACACCTTTTTGTGAATTCGCTCAGATAGTTTTGTCTTCCTAATTCTTAGTTGAACTGAGCTAAATGAACGTGGAACAGGAAGGGGAATAAGGGTTGAAAGAAACAGGAAGATAGTACAAGACAGAGAAGGGACAGCTAGGAATTTGGGTAGTAAGAAGGCAGGGTGGTTGAGAATAAGCCTTGGGGACACAGGGAGGTAACAGGAAAGTCAGAAAAGAGAAGGGCACAGAAGAGGAGGCAGGGGCCAGTTTGCATTGCAGGGCAGGGTCAGGGTGGGGAAGAGTGTTGGTCATTTATAACTTAAACAGATGAGCATAAACCAGGCCAGTAGTTTTTGGTAGAGGCAGAGAAAAGATCCAAAGCCCTAATACAGCCTCCAGTGTCGTCCAGATCCATAAGCCCAGACTCCATCTTTCTGGATGATTTAATATTTCTTTATAAGAAATGTGGGGTTTTTTTGGAAGTGAATTCTTCATCTAATGACTCAGTGTTGGGATTTAAGGTATCCATTTAGGTTTACTCAGTCCCTCTTTTAGCATGCTTCATTTCCCAGCCCTGAGAAGTATGTACTCTAATGAATTTTTCACTCTGTCCTTTAAGTGTTAGTTTTCACCAAAAGTCATGTTCTACTCTTGGTAACAGAGTATGAGAAAAAGATTCTTTGCTGGAGATGAAGAAAGAAGACCTTGCTAACTTGTTTGTGATCTTTACGAGGCTATAAGCTAGGAGGGGACTAGGATTGGTTCTTTGCACTATGTTAATTCCTGTGCCCAGAGCAAAGTGCCAAGAAAATGGGAGGTGAGAGATGGAGTGATGGATAGATCTATAAACATCATTGATAAAGGGAGGAACGGAACCCCAAGCTCTTAATAACTGCTTTGGAATTAAGCATACTTTGTGTAAATTTGGACCCACCACCAGCGATCTCTCTAAAGATTTAACTTGCTTAGCTGTAAAGTTAGGATAGGAATAGTATCATCTTTATAAAACCATAGGGAAGAATGCCTGGCATATTGTAATCTCCAAATAAATGCCGGTATTATGGAAACCATATTTTGCTCAAAGGTTTTCAGGGACATGGAGGCAAGATGCTCCATCTTTTTTTTTTTTTTTTTAAACTTCCTCCCTTTCCTCTTCTTTCTCATAAGTATTTGGAGAGAAAACTGGCAAGGGATAACAGACTTTATATACATTTTCTGATTTCTTTTGATTTATTACAGGCTTTTCTAACCACCTGAACAAGTTACTCAATTTTAGATACATACCTCACTTGCCCAAGGATCTTTCTTCCTTCAGTCAGGTCACACAGGGTATTAACGTTTTAAGGAATATTTGGGTATTCGCTCCTTTGCCCTCATTTAATCATCTCATTATAGTACATAAAAATATATATATATATTTTTGGGTCAGGTGTCAAAGTCCAGTGGAATGTCCTCCAAAGCCCTGTCCTCCATGAGGACCAGCTGACTGTTTCCTGTTCTAACACTGCCTAAGACATCTGGCCGAAAGCTGGCTTGTAGCTAGGTTCTATCCTTAGCTTCCCTTCACTGTGTTCTCACATGAGCTGGTTAAGACAGTTAGGAACAAACTGCAATGCATATAAAATAAACATCAGGGTCTTATATGGCTTCCTGAATAGGAATCTAAGAGAGCTGGCAGATCCCCATTTCTTTAAGCATTTACCATATGAGGTAGGGACCAGATGAGTGCTTTACAAATGTGATCATCCTTACAAAACACCCTCTGTGGATGGGATAATCATCTTTATTTTACAGATAAGTATAACAGAGTCTTAAAGAGGTGTAAGTAGCCAGTCCAAGGACACAAAGGAAATAAGAATCCCTACATCTGTCTGACCTCCAAACCCCATGACTTTCTCCTTATTTCAAGCAGCCTCCCTCTTCCTGATGGGGAATAGAGAGCTTTGATATTGCTCTGTCTCTTGGTTCTGGTTCTCTTGAAGTTTCCCCATTCTCAAGGGTTGCCAAGATTCCTCCGATTAGGAAAATACGTTGTCTAACAAAGAAAAAGTCATGCTGAGATGACAAATGCTACCTCTCCCAGAGGCAGGTGCATCAGCAAAGCAATTCATGGCCTCTGTATTTAACACCCTCACTGATGCTGGAACAAGTAATCAAGCTATAAGTAATCTGGGCAGAGGATGCTACCAGGCTCTCTGACTCACATGGCTAGCTTCCTTTGGCAGCCAAAAAGGTATCTGTGTCCACACACTCAGGGACAAGAGTCAATAACCTGAAGGTACAGAGAATGTGTTCCAGCATGCAGTCCATGTGTTTGGCTAGGTCTCAAGGACTGTAACTACCCAAGTAGAAATCAAAGCCCTGTGAGAAAGCAATGAGCAGTTAGTGCTGGGGACCTGTGCCAACCCAGTGACAATCATCCATGCCTTAGGTTTCCTTGTGTCATCAACACAAACACCCAAATCCACAGTAGTCCCAGGTGAAGACAACTAACCAAATGAGTAAAGAGAGTGGGTATTAAAGATAGGAAGGAAGTAAGAATACAGATTCTCTATGGGGAAGGAAGGGGTTGTCTGGGCTCTGCTTCATGATGGATCTCTCTTGAACTGCAGCAGATAACCCAAGAACTGCCCAACCTAGCACCAGTGCCATGATAGGAATAATATTTTCAGAGGGTGAACTTCTCATGAACTGTACTCCCCAGATGACTGGGCAAAAATCAGGAATTTCTCTTTTCATTCCCTCCTTTCTGTGTTCTTTAGCATCTCTTTCTCAAGTCTTTTTCCTATTTCTTTTTTTTCCCCCAATTAAAGTAACATAGCAGAGCATGTTTCCAACCCTAAGGCCAGAGGAAAAGCTCTTCAACTCAAATTGTGCATGAGGCCTTTGACTTAAGATTTCCTAAGATGGCATTGTGTATGCTTAGGCAACAATAATAATCCTTTCAAAGCTTCGGCCAAATCCTTGCCTGCCCTTGTATTGTTACTTGAGGACTTTAGAGATACTAGATTGTAGGGAAAGGCAAACATTTCAAAAAGTAGAAAAGATTTATTTTGGGAGACTCCACTCCATATCTGTTGATTGATTTGTAAGCTGTTGAGTTTTGAACTGTAAAGCTCCAATGTTTCATCACCATCTCCACAGGAAAAAGCTGTCTGGTGGTGGTGCTTCATCCCCAGGGAGCTTATGAGCAAAGGGATTGATGACTTGTACAGATACATCAGCTCTTATTGCAGTGAGGACTGCAGGAAGGTGCTTAGTTTAATAGCTGTCTTGAAAAAGGCAGCATATAAGACACTCAAGATTTAAGAAAGTTGTATGGGCAAGGGGCTGCTTCTCAGTAGCATGGAGTATGCTTAGTATGCATGAGGCCCTGGGTTCAATCCCCCTCCAAACACTCCCCAACAAGCAAAAACAATGGCCATAACCAAAATACAAAGCCTGGGTCACTCTGGCTTTCCCTGAGCACAATGTAGAAAAGGCCAATAGAAACGCACAATGTAGAAGAGCACAATGTAGGTTTTGTTCATTATTATATACCCAGCACAATGCCTGGCACGAAAGAGGCATTCAATAAATATTTGTTCAGTAGAGACTGAATAAAGAGAAATTGTTTATCTTGAAGTGCATCATAAAATTTTAAATAGTGGGATGTAGAATATTTCATATCCTCTTCACATGAACAAGCACCATTAAGGGCTTATAAAAATATTTACCATTTTGATGTTTAACCATCCTTGCTATCTGAATGCTTTTACCTAAGTGTTTCTTATGCAAAATTAAGTCCTTTTCCTGTAGATTTTTTCATAGTTGTTTAATTTATAGTTAAAGTCAGTTTCTGTTTTATGATGAATAGAAAGGCTCTGCATTTCTTTTAGTCAACTTTTGCATTGCTGTGACCTAAAGACCTGATAAGAACTAGCTAGAGGAGGAAAAGTTTATTTTGGCTTATGGTTTAGTCCATGGTTGGCTGACTCCATAGCTCTGGGCCTGAGGTGGGGCAGGACATCATGAGAAAAGAGTATGGCAGAGGAAAACAGCTCAGAACATGGCTCCAAGAAGTGTGTGAGAGTGTGTGTGTGTGTGTGTGTGTGTGTGTGTGTGTGTATAAGCATGAGCTCTCTCTGCTCATTAGGGACAAAATATAAACCCCAAGGGTATACCCCCAGTGATCTACTTCCAGTGATCTATTTCCTTCAGTTATACCCTACTTGCCTATAGTTACTACAGAGTCAATCTATTTAAGTGACTTAATCCCTTCATTATGTTACAGCTCTCATAATGTAATCACTTCACCTCAGAATATTTTTGCATTGTTTCACACATGAACTTTTGGGAGACACTTCATATCTAAACAAAAACAGCATGTTAAATTTGACTTAAGGCATTTTTCTAATAGAGTTCACCTTTTATTTCTTTATCTAAAAGCTTTGATTCTGTGGGTAACACTCATTTTCAAAGAATCACAAACATTAGAGCTGGGAGGGGTCAGGCAGCTGCGCATCTCATGACTCCCTTTGTGCTGTCCTTACCCACAGCTCTAGCCTCCTGTCAGGTGAGTAGCCTGAGTCAACAAATGCTGGGTTGACAGAGGAAGCAAACAAAATGCTCACATCCCTTGCATGAGAGGTCACTTGTTTTTCAAGGAACAGATCACCAAGCACTCGTTGTGTTACATGAGAAAAAAAAATGCCTATAAATAATAAAAGCGAGCCAACATGATCACTTAAGCTGTCCTGAATGAGTGACCAGCATCATCTTTCTCCAAATAAATGTGGCCTTTTCATACCCCTGCTTATCCTCCTTCGGTGGTTCCCCACTGCCTGAGGGAAATACAGTCCAAGCAACATAATTTAGCACCCTTTGCTCTTTGGAACCTGGTCTCTGCCCATCCTCTGCCATTGGCTTCCATCTCCTGACCTTTTCTCTACGTTCATGTTTTCTCTCCTGCCTAACCCGTCTCCTTCTTTTTTCTTCACTTGCATGATCCTAGGGACACCTTACCCTTCAGCATAGGTATCCCCTATTCCAAGAAGCTGCTTATCAGCCTCAAGCCTTCTCAGACCCCTATGCATACAAGTTACTGTTTTGAAATCTGTCCTTAACCGTAACTCCTTTAAGACAGGATTTTGTCTTCTTGTTATTTCTGAAGACCAAATTCAAGCAGACTGCTGGACATGATGCCCTTTCATTTTCATTTTTTTGTTTACTCAATTAAAATTAAAAACACTCTGCCTTAATTTTTTTTTGCAGAAGATTGACTCTTGTCAATGCTCTGTATAGGAACTTTTATTTTGTGATCTAAGAGGTCTCTCAATTATATAGATGTTAAGAAACTAGAAAAGTTTCCTTCTCAGAACTTAACTGAATGGATTTTCCCAAAGCTGATGTTCCTATCTTTAGAATGAAACATACAGGCTCTCAGGTGACCTGTTGGTAAGGTAGATCCAATCCCTTGATTTTTACCCTACATTTAAGCAAAAACTTATCTAAGCATGCAAAGTAATTTAGTCCTGAGGGAAATGCACATGTGACTTTTACCCTTGTTGATGCCAAAATGCTACTGGGACAGCTCTGATCCCTGAGTTCATACATTGATGGAGGGGAAACAACACAGGATCCCACTGGCCCAGTAAGTCCCAATGTTTAAGAAGCAGCTTCTTCTTTTGTAACAGACATATCAGAGGAAGAAAAGAGAAAGAACATATGACAGATCTGGGTTTATCAAGGAAGAAGATGTCAGTAGCAGTAACTCTCCATAGGTGCCTGAATATGGCGTCCAAATCTGGACTCAATTTTTGTGGATGCTAGTGAGGCTTGGTGTGCTTTTGCTTTAAGCGCTTAAAAGTTAGTATGGATAGTGCCAAAAAACAGCATATGGAAACAGGGAGCACAGCAGAAGATAAACCAATCTTCAGAGATCATGCTGAAACAGCAACCCTTAAAACAAGTTGTCAAAGGCGAGGGTGCCCGCAAAGCTTTAAAACCTCCATCAACCAAATGAAAATGTGTTTGTTTTAAAAGGCAACACCTTCTGCTCTGGCTATTTTAAGTTAATATAAAAAAATTGGAAATTGGAAATCGTGTGCTGCTAGTATGTATGGCTTTTGTTAGTGTACAATAAAACGGGCATTCTGAAGAATGCTTTTAAAGAGGAGACTCTGACCTTTAAGAAGTTTTTCTGAACTCTCTTTATTTTTTTCCAAATAGGGATTCTCAGGCTTCTTTTATGATTCTTGCTTGTTGTAAGAACCATCCTAGGTCTGAGCAAAGAGACTGAGATGGGGTGGGGAAGAGGGCAGAAACCAAGCACCGTTCCTGGAATTAGGGGCTTTTCGTCTCTCCTCACTGTTTATCTATTCTGTACCACTCAGCTGTTCTCTGTTGCACAGAAATAAAAGTTTAGTTTAAAAAGTATGTTAGAACAAAGCTGCAGAAATTGCCTGGAATTTCCTTCATTTTCAGCCATCTGGCTCTCATTGCTTACTCTGCTCCCCTCCTCCACATACATTTACCAAATCTTTTCAACACACGCTGGCCAAGCTATCAAATGCTTATAATTAATAACAGCCATGCACTTTTTTTTAAAGGTAGTGCTTTCTGGTTTTCCTTGGGCTGCTCATGTCACTGCTGTTATAAACCAGGGAGATAGTTAGCGAGTGTAATTAATAAAAGTTAGTCAAATAAAAACAACATCAAATTTGGGTCTTAAAAGTCTACAAAAATCATGCTTTCTTTTAAACTAGAAGTGTTTCACACACAAAAAAAAATGAAAGAAAAGGAGAAGACAATGATTGCTTGATTGATGATTATAATGATATTAATGATTATAGTGACTGCTATAATCCTATTTTAAAGATGAGGAAAGTGAGTATCCAAAAAGGTATATATGACGTCTTAAAGGTTAGACAGCTAAAAGTGACAGAGTAGGACTTGATCCTGGGTCTAAATGTATGTTCTATTATTTGTATTTTGAGAATCCCAGAGATGTGAAAAATCTTTAGTGAACAGTATTGAGTTAAAAAAAAAATCAGGTTGCTGGACAATACATGCAATGAGATCTCATTTATAAAAGCCTCATTGATACAGGTACAAAACCTTATGTATTTTTAGATGCTCATGTATGTATTCACAGAAACCCCCCTAAAGTACACGCACCAAGCCATTAGCAGTGGTTACCTCTGGAGAGGAAAGAACTAGAACCTAAAGTATGGAGGTAAAAGAGGAGCATATACCTTGCTTTTTTGATTAATCCTGCTCTACTTGAGTTTTAACCAATCAGTTTCTTTATGTGTTACCTGTATAATTAATAATTAGAATACTTAGATAACTTTTTGATTAGGAACAGGGGATGTCTTCTTTCCCAATGATGGATCTTAAATTGTTTAGGGGTATTTCTTCCCTGAGCCTGTCTAAGGCACCACTGAAAGGCTGGAAAGGTGGTGTGGCTTCTGGACACAAAGTCCTCAGACAGTGGTAAAGGTGCACAGGTGATTTTTTTCCCCTCCTTGTATTGATAACTCCTTGCCATCAACTTTAAAGGAAAATTCTCATTGGTGATTCACAGGCAAAGTGGTCCTAATTTTTTATGGCCAATGTTAGGCAAGGTCGTGAAGATATTACCATCTACCCTTCACCCAGGACCTTTCATCCTTCTTGACAATTACACTCATCTCTGGGTAGTGCCAGCAATTTCCTCAACCTTTAGGGCTCTCCCTTCTGTTGCCTTTATATGCTTGCTTTGGGGATACTTTGCTGTACATGGTTGATAACATAAAAGCTTATAATCCTAAGACAATTTATTTTTTTGGTATTTCAATATTTGATATTTATATGTTTGGCATTTAAAGGCATAAAGGAAAGGAGTCCAAAAATGGTATTTTCAGCATCAAGTGGAAGAGGAGAGAAAAGGGGGATGAATAGGAGATAGAGCGCTGAGGTCTTCCAGCTACTGATAATAATAGGGCCTAAACATTGCAACTTACAAATATGGCCCTAGTCCTTCCTATACACTTATTAAATAAATACTTAATAAACACCTGCTATATGTCAATTCCCAGATGCTTGGGATAGAGAAAGGAGGAACAAGGCATAAAATTGATACCAAAGACTTTCAAATCTAGTCTTTTTCAACAGAAAATCACTACTTAAAAAATTACCCTAAAAATGTAAGCCTTACTCAGGTGCACACACATGCGCACGTCTATACATACTCACAGACTGGAAAAAGTAGAATCCTTCCAGCTTGAGAACACATCCTTCCTGCTGTGCATAACCAGATAGGACGATGTCATTGCCTAAGCCTGGTGAAAGTCAGACATGTGCTTCTGATACAAGCTTTGACCACACAGAGTCAGGAGAAGTCAAGTTTAATTTTAGAAATACAGCTCCAAAAGTCAGATTTCACTCTTCAGAGTCCTTGATACACTCCTTAGGATCAGATAACTCTGGCCATATGCAAGAGGTAAAATGGCTTCTTCACTAGTGCTCAGCAGGACTAATAACTGCCAGGAAGGGTCTTATCTTCACCTAGCACCACTTCAGAGGCAAAAGTCAAGACCTGCAACATTTCTAAATGTCCCCCCCAAAATGCTATTCTTTCTTTTTAAAACACATGGATATCAACACAGACCAAGAACCTAAAAGATCACATACATAAAGTTAGGACTCATTAGAAGACACACCAATTTGCAGAGGAAACACTGAACCATGTGGAACAAGAATTGTGATTCAAAGATCTAAATCATTCCCCACTGGATGGAAGGTGCATGGAATAAATGGTGCGCTATTAGGCCTCTATCAAACACATTTCCCTTTTTGCATAAATCTTGCACCAAGGAGAGTAGAAAGACAGATTTTTTTCCCCTGATATTAGACTAAAATATTCCATAGGAGAGGTGCCTATATATTTTTCACTTTTAAGATGAAAATCAACTTTGGCTCTCAGGTGGGAAATGAAGAGAATGAGTCCTATCTGATTGCTCTACTTTGCCCACCTTAATGTTTTAATTAGCATCATTCTACAGATACTTGCCTGTGTACAGTAACCCAAGAAATCTGTGGCCATTGAGAGGTCTTACCATAGCTGGGTGATAGGAAATCAAAGATTATTTAGAACATAATCCTGCTAACCCAACAATGGTCCTTGAGTCAATAAGAAGCTCACAGAGTGAATTAGACTTATCAATCACAGTCAGTACTTTGAGGATGGGAAATAACACTTTCTGTTATATTCCTTTTATTGAACAAGGAAGGAGCAGGTGAGTGGTCACAAACCCCAGGAGTTTTCAACTAGTCCTTGGCACCAACTCCTTGGCAACATCTCAGCTCATCACAGCATTTGGATGTTACCACAGCACTGGAATGAGGTTAGAAAAGACCCTTCTTGTTTTTTAAGTGATGATAAATAAGGACAGAAATGATAGCCATTATCAGCACAATGAAGCAGGAGTAGTGATCTGATACTTCTGCTTACAGAAAATTGAAGAATCATGGGATCCTTGAGCAGGACATGGTGACCTCAGATCATCTTTACAACATAAATGTGGAAAGAGAGAGCACCACACAGCTAGTTGGTGACAGAAGAAGGTGATAAGCCAGGCCTCCTGACCTCCTAGCCAACGGCCTTGCAGGCTGTCCATGTTGGATCTACTCCACTGTATTCAAATAGAAAAGTCTGCACCCTTCGCTCAAGCACTTGAATCTTGGGCTCACTAAACTAGGAGCTATTAGGTTAGGAGAGATTTGGGACCACATGAGGGCGGTGATAGAAAAGGAGATTACTTAGGATTCCATGTACTGGATCTGAGCTTTGCTTGGTCAAGCCCTGACTCTGTTTCACTGGTTGCTGTTCTTATGGTGGGGAAGGGGATCCTGCTCAAAGAAGTGGCTGCTTTCTGGTTGCCATGGACAGTGTGGCATGAGTGGCTCTCTACACTTTTGTATTTGAAGGGGAAAGCCCAGGACCACCATTCTGATGAAAAATTGAACAATTCTGATGATGCGCAGAAGTGTCACTATGGGAGTGTGTCCCCATATGATTGATAAAGGCCTGTGATCTGTCTCTTTGAAGTCACAAAGAAAGGCCTCTAGCTGGATGAGAAATAAGACAAGAAGCATACAGGCTTAACCAGCAAACTGTTGTTAAAGCCTGAAAGCAAATTCTGCTTCTCATGATATACCTTGCAGAAGGAGGAGAAACGTCACTCAGAAATAGCATTCCTTTCATATCTAGGCTATGAGCTCATCCAGGCACATTCTTCATTCCATCAGCGGATTTGAAAGTCTGGCTTTGGTTCTTTAAATGTCTCCAAAGCAGAATCATAGAGGATAGTTGCTCAAAAAGAAGTATCTAAAAGGCAAATTTCTCCAGACACCATAAAATTGTGTGGACTGAAGCAGTGATTGGATTGATTAACTAAGACTCAAAGTTGGGCAATAATGAGACCCAGGCAGGGCCAAACAATGAAATGCTCTAATTGATTTTACGCATGTGGAATGAACACACACACCCCAGAGCGTGCTGTAATGAATCTGCATGCTGTGGGCCTACAGATTTCACAGTGGGTCAATTATACCACCCAGATGCTTCAGTTCCTTAGACCCTACAAGTCACAAGTCAATTCATTACTATGGTAAGAGGGCTTAGGACACAGGCTAAAAGGCGACAGAATCTATGAAGTCTGTGGTCAGTTCACTTTGCCTTTAGGGGAAAGCAACAATGTGGCACGTGCACATACCAGCCATGCCATAAGGCTCGCTTCAGTGCATGAAGCCTTCTGGACTCTGTGCATGACCATTGATTGGGCTGGAATTCCAAAGCCCTGGTTTCAATTAAATTTAAGTGGATTTGACTGAAAGTTTGAACTGATGCTAATTGGTTTTCAAAACATTGGGTAACAATAAGGGTTCTGGTCTTGCCCATGGAAAGATGCACCCAGTTCTGCACACACTCCTGGCTGGCAGGGCCGGCAACATGTCCCTTACCTTGCTGGGCAAGGATCCAAATTGCAGGATTTCAGGAGCTGTGGGGGCCGGCGGCTGGTCACGCACAGGTTCTCATCGGCAAGCTCCCGAGTCTGTTTGTTCAGGCAGCTCACCACAGCCTCCTGGACACCTGTGTACAGATCACACTGTTAGGCCATAGTGCAGAGGGTGTGTGTGTGGGGGGTGATGAAGTGTAGACAGGCAGGTGGTGGGAGGTCTCTGTGATCAGTAGGACTCTCGCTCCATGTGAGAGGCAACAGTTAAAAGCCCAGGCCTGCCAATCTTGTCAACCATTACTCTGTCCAGGGCTGAGAATGTAGCTGAGTGGTAGAGCATTTGCCTAGCATGCAAAAGGCCCCAGGTTCAATCTCCTGCAAAACACAACCATGAGTGCATGCATGCACACACATATAAACACTCATGTATGCATGCATGTGCGCACGTGCGCGCACGCGCGTACACACACACACACACACACACACACACACACAAGCATCAGTTGATCTGAAAGGAGGAACTCATGAGCTTGTGGCCACTATAAGTATGCCCCTTGAGAAGGGCAATTCCTCCCAAAGACAGGCTGCTATCAACACTGTTGAAGTGCTTAAAAATATGCCACCAATCTATGCAACCACCATGCTGAAATGTCATCATTTCATGCAGAAAGAGCACAGGGTAAAAGAAACCCAAATCTAACAAAAAAACTGCAAAGTTCTTCACACATTCAATCAACAGGAGATTGTTGTATTGGAAGGGAAGCCAAAGGCCACAGCTTAATATCTAACTTTCTATAAACTGCTGTGCTCTTAGGGTCTTGTATCTAGGACATCAGCCTCTACTGATTTCCTTTTGATTTTGGCTCATTTCTGTAGGGAACTAGGCAACTTTGGAAGCTAGAACAAGAAGAATAAGAAGTATAATAATGACAGGCATGGTAAACAATCTTTCCATTCATACCTGAGCACCTGAATTGGCAATAGTGAAATAGGACTTTGAGTAATTACCAGCACAAGTCTTTCAAAGTGTTCTGCCAGATCCCTTATGGAGATTTTCATAAAGCATGGAAACACTTAAATAATTCATGGATTGATGGAATATTTCATTCTGCTACCTGAAGTCATAATAACAATAGTTAACATCTACAGAGTGCCCATTAATAGGCAGGTACCACAGCTGAGGGCTTGGCACACAACTCTTTCAACAATTCCACAAGATAGGTATTATTTTTATACCCACTTTACAGAAATGGAAACTGAGGTTTAGAAGGGTAAAAGATGTGTCTAATGTTATACAGTTGCTAAATGTTGAAGTGGAGGTTGATTGCGCCCTTAGCATTGCCTGAGAGCATTATCATTTAAAAATACTAAGAGGCTGTCATATCTGTTTCCCTAGAGATCTTCAGAAATAACCTAGACATGTGTCTGGAATCATTTCAGCAGAGTTCAGTTTAAGAGACAAGACATTCTTGCTAATTTGCTATCATCCATACACAATTATATATATAAAGATACCTACATCTAAAGATTATCCATCTATAGTTAGACATTTGTATATATGGTTTTAACATAGTCTCACTATCCATGTAGTTATTTATGTACATACTTGATCTCTTTTTATCTTCTGCATTTCTTTATTCAGTGGTAGCAAACATAACACAAGTTGTCCCAATGCTTGTTAGCTCTATCACTGTCCTTCCCCTTTCACGCCCTAGGTTTCCCAAGCCATTCTCATCCCACTCAACAGGATAATGCTTCCTAAATTGATGTTAAATTGATCTAGGTTACTCAGCAACACCATCTTTTAAAAACTGGCATTCTAAAGCCAGGATCCAAATCAACTTACTTTCTTTTTTCTAAGTCTGATAAATCAAACATGTTTTTGGTCTCAATCATAGGATTTTTCTGTGGCCATTATGGGATCTTGGCATTTTCTTTCTTCTAAGTTTTTATCGCTTCAAAATTTAATTGGATCCTGGTTTGATGCCTACCACCCACCTCAAAAAAATTTAATTTGCCTATGGGATGGCCTGTTCAAGGTGGAGAATTTGAGATTCGCACTAGATATTCAAATTACTCCACCATATTCTGTAATACTGACAGTATGATGATTTCTGTGACTGAACCATTTGGAATTCATGGTATGATGATGCAGCAAACAGCTCCCAAGAAACTGTTGATATCATCACTGATTTCTCACTGGATCCATTTGGCATCAAGGTCATGATGACCAGCCACTGAATATAGCTTACTATTCCATACAGAATCTAGAGCTGTGGTTATGCTAAAAATGGAGTTTTCCATTCATTTGCTTACTTAGTAGTGTTTAAGAAATTTGAAATGCTGCTCTAAAATAAGATATAGTTTGATTTTTTTTCAGCCATGGCAGGAAGGGACCATGGGGCTTGTCACGTACCTGCTATTGGAATGAAGTGTGTGAGGGATGGGCTGTTTCCATCCACTTGATGGACTCTTTAGCTATAGAATTTAGGTTCTTCTAAGACTGCAAGGGATGGGGGTAAGAGCTAAGTTTCTAAAAGGGCATTAGTAATCTCCTCTCTTCGCTATGTAAAACACAAACCTACATTATTGCCAACCATTAATCATAGTTCCAGATAAAGATCACCATGGGGTGGCTAAGTGCTGAGATTAGGAAGCATTCCAGAGTTACTAAATTCTAATCCAAGGTATTATAAAACAATATACTAGGCCCCTGCCACACTGTGCTTTAAATCTCTTGCCACGGGCCAGCTGTCTCTGCATTCTTAGGTGGGGCCTGAGGTGTGGGGAAACCCACGACAGAAGTTCTGTCATAATTAAGGAGTATCTGGGACCAGTTTTTTGTTTTAAAATCAATACATAGTAAATTTTTGTAGGATGAAAAAATATGACGGGTAAAGAGCAGGGTATTCTAAGCAAGCAGACTGTTAAGGCAAATGGGAACTTTGAGGACAGGAGCCTGGAGTAAAGGAGCTGCCCTGGAAAGAGGAGCTCACCTTTGGGTTCACCCATTACCTGGCATAGGAGACACAGGCAAGGATGGGAGAGGTTAATTCACTAAGTTTGTGTTCTTTCCAGAAGGGTTAACATATGCCTTGCAACGGAAACTTTTAACTGAACAGAGAACCCATGTGTAAGTACAGTTCCTTACAACTCTGGGCTTTCCTTCCTTTCTTCTTTTCTCTCCTTTTCTTCCACTTTTTTTTTTATTGGTGTGTTATAGTTGTACATGATGGTGGGATTTGTTGTTACATATTTGTACATGCACACCACCTGGGTTTTCCTTTTCTTGACAAGCAAAAGGAAAAAGGAGCCACAGGTACAAGTCTTCACCTTCCACTTTTGCTAAAGTCAGTTTCAAGTTTTCCCCCAGCTAGATTTAAATTTGAGTTTCATCATCTAGGAGTTCAACTCAGCTGCTCAGTTTCAAAACTGCTGTCCTTGACCACACTTATCAATTCACTTGTGGGAAATTAAAATATAAAAAATGAGATAATAGTAGGACAGATTTGAGCAGGTTAGGCTCACTTTCAGTTTTCCAGAAAATGGGATTTTCTGTGTTTATATCCCCAGAACTGCATAATTGTTACATGATATTTGATATTTGATGACAGCTTGGCAAACACATTACTAACTAGTTCCTTCCGGTTACTACTTCTTCTAGGTGAAAGGTGACTTTTGTGTCTAGCCAATTTCATCTCTTTGAGATTACAGAAACAATACGATTAGCCTGACTGGCTCTACAACCCAAAAGTGATTTAATATCTATTTGTTAATCCTATACAGGGTTGATTTCAGCAAAAATGATTTAAGACTATATTTAATCTTGTGGGTTATATTTTGGTGAAAGATCAAAATTGATAATACAATAAAAACTTACTGCCAAACAATGACTTGAAAATACATGATCCATATATTGAACTAATTTGTTAATGCATATGGGCATAGTATAAGACCATATAACCAAAGTATATTTTCACCACTTTGGAATTTTCAACTCTTAACATTTCAGGTGTAAATATATTACCTTGGCACAGTGATATAACTGTAGGTAAGTGTGATCAATTGATGACAGTTAAAGACCTAAGGAATTTTAGTAACTTTACCCTTCCTTAGATGTAAAGGACATATAATTTTTGTTATACAAAGACACTCAGATCCTACAGGTAGAGATCAATTGTGTATCCAACATTTGAATCTTATTTCTAAATCAAATTCTTCTGAAAGCACTTAAAATTAATACATTCCACTCTGGACTTTCAGTTTTAAACCCCTGGTTGGTCAGTAGAATGGATTGACTCTTAAAGATAAAGGCATCCGGTTATTTATATATTCCATTACTGCATCTATTTTTTCCACCTGCTCATAAAGTTCCAGGCTTGACTTGTAACCGAGAGCCATAACGGAGAGACCATAAATACTTTTTTTTTCCCAAAGCACATTTGTTTTTTTACTAGAAATAATGATCATTCAATTCAGGTGATCTTGGAAATTGGAGCTAAAAACACAACCATCTGAACTCTGAGTCATTGCTCAGCGTAGAAAGGAACAACTGCAGCCATTCCTTTGGGCCAGGGCCACAGCTCTTCTCCCTGACTCTCAGCTCTGCTGGGGCTCACAGATCACCAAAGCTTATAAAACACACTACTCTCTCATTAGGCATAGAAGAAAAAATGTCCTGAAAATGAGTGGAAGGACGGCACGTGAAAACAGTCAGATCAGCTGAGTTCCGAGAAACTGTCTCCCAGAATTATTTGGAAGAATTTAGGTTTTAAGATACCAGGGATTTCCATTAAATCACTCTATAATTCCAGGGTTGGAAAATGGAAGATCAGAAACAAACAAGAACTTCAGGGTCAGAACTACTAAAAGTTTAAAAAGACCTGCTGGATTAAATAGATTCTTTGCTGGTACTTATTCCATTATTCATTCCTTTAGAAGAGTTTCTCAAATGTCATGGTTTAGAAAACAGTTTTGGGAAATAATTTGCATACTTTATTTCACCAGCAAAGGAAGAAATTTGCTGGGAATGTGGAACCTCAACATGTCCAAAGGGGTTACTGATGACAGCAAGAGGGATATGACAGGACATCAGTGGCACTTCCTAACCTATCAAAAATCTCTCTTGGGAGTAGGTGTGAGACAGTGAGTGATAATATGAATTTAAGGCATTTTCTACAGTGGTGAGAAAGATCATGATCTTAAAGAACTGATTTTCTGTCACAATCCTGTTTATAACACCTGAAACAAAAAATTACTAAAGAGATACGCTAATCAGTTTGGTTTAATATTTACAATGTATTGTAATATTATAATGTATACATACATTGAAACACCTAGGTACCCATAGATGAGTGGTTAATTAAGTAATTTTAAAAAATCACTATGTAAGCTACTTGTATGTCACCATAGAGTATACCCAAGAGAACCAGATGAATGTACTTGGAAATGATGGCCATTAGTTGAATAATATTTATAATAAGAAAGCTTTAGGAATTCTCTACATGCTTGAAGTGTGGTAGCATGTAAAGATTGTAGACAGAGAGCAGCAGCTTTGGCCTAGTCCCAGCTCTGTCACTCACTAGCTGTGAGGTCTTGAACAAGTCACTTGGCTCTTTTGCATATCATTGCACAATGGAGTGGGGTTTGGCTTTGATCACTAAAATCTTTTCCAGCTCCAGGTATGCACTGTGCTGGATAATCTTTACACTGCCTTTCCCTTTCTTTGGAAAACCAGCTGAGTAAATTGTAAGGACCCTAACCTGTTCTTGAGAACAGCAGAGTGTGGTGGTGTACTTTGGGTATTAATTCACACCGCACGCACACACGCGCACACACACACACACACACACACACACACACACACACGGAAGCAAGAGCTCAGATAAACAAGTCAATGTTGAGTACAAAACATCAGAATGACAACTGAAAGCAAAGGCGTGAGTTGTTGGCCACTCACAGCTGACAGCCTGGGGCCACTCAGCAGACACAGAAATCAAATCTATTGGTTCGATTTACACTTGCTTTACCTTTAGAATGGCTGCCTCCCTTTCTGCCCCTGCTTATCATTCTTGATATAGAGGCAATCACATGACACAGTTGAATGCAGGGAGAGAAGAGACAGAAAAAAGATGTGTGTGTGTGTGGGGGGGGGGGGTTCTAAGCCAGGGGCTCTCTCCTTACCTCCTCCACACGACTCGGAGCACTTGGTGAACCCTTCATACTCCCAGTCATACAGCTCATCCAGATCCTGCAGGCCACCCAAGAGTCCATCTGTGGAGTCCAGGTTAAACTCAGGAATTTCCCCATTGCACGGTCCTGCATAACAGGCACGCTGGGATGCTGGCTTGGGCCCTTCGCACTCATCCACCGGCAGGTCAGCCACAGACTGAGAGAAAGACAGGAGCACTTGGCACTTGACTACTCGCACCTGGGTCCCCATACCACAAGTGACTGTGCAGGCTGACCAGGCCTCTGGGATGAACCTGCAGTCGACAAGCAAACAAGAGGACAGGATAAGAAGTGCGAGGCAGTAGAGAGCTGGGTTTGTGAGGGGATGCATGGCACCTGCTTCTGCTGCCCAGAGCTGGCTCAGGATGTGCCCAGGGCTCCTCCACCCTGTCCTGTGATGGGAGCTTCAGTTTAGTTCATGAGCTCATTGGCTACTGATTCTGGATTGCTTGCTTCATGTCATGTGAACTCCCAGCTGCAAGACATTCCTGCCACAGACCACCTGCTTACTGCTCTGCACCCACAGTGGTAGCTCTTCAGAGCAGGGAATTGGTGATTCCTTTCCTCGCTCTAAATCCCAACACTTGTGCCTCTTGCATGATACTGGCTATTCTTAAAGCAGACTAGTACTGATACTAAAAACTATTACAGAATAAGCCCTGGGAGATATTTAAGGAAGATTTTTTTTTTAAGCCTGGATCTCATATTCTGTAACTTTCTTTGCTTTTTACTCAATGTGCTTCTTAAGATTTATTTATATTTATAAAAAAGAGGTTTGTTTTTTTTGTAAGTTTCCAAGAATGGTTCAGTCTTCTTCCTCACACATTCTTTGAATTAGTCTGAACTCCAATTCTTTTTATATCATAGTGAAAAGCCATGCTACAAATTAAATCCACAGGCATGTGTCAGTAAATGAGAGGTTCTGCATTCATATCAGTTTGTTCAACTCAACGTCTTCCTCCCTCCACCTTGAAAGAAGCTACAACCAGGAAGAATTTGGTTTTTCTCTGAGTTTCTCCAGAATGTAGGAAAATATCCAAATTAAAAAAAAAAAAAGTTTTTCCTCCCCATTAATCAACCATGGCCATAACTGTAATGACCTTGAGAGGGGCCTACGGGGGGGAAAAACCCCAGAGGGAATCGCTAACTTTTCCAAAAAGTTAGTAAAATAATCGGAGGAAAAAAACTTTGGAATTTTTTTTCCCCCCTGATTCTAATGCTTTTGCTCAGGGAGTCATGCTGGGAAGGCATGCAAACCTGGCTTCTTAACCTTGACTTTGGCCGAAAAGAAAAGACTGATAAGACAGTTACGGCATTAAATCCTAACAAGTGCAAATGGTTTATATCTAGTTCAGGAAAATTGAACTTCAAACAGCAAACCGGTGCAACTTTTCATACTGGAAAGGATATAACAAAGATGTTTGCTGGCCTAAGCCTGGGCTTTATGTGCATCAGAGGTGGTCTGGCTGGGAGATCCAGCCTTTCCTAAAGTATACATGCTGCCCTGAGGCCCAGCAAGAGACCTTTCAGGAAGGACTTGACCCCAGCTACCTTTGAAGAGGAATCCACTAGGAGAGAACAAAGGTTATCATGGCCTGTCAGAAGGGTGGGTGAGGATGGGATGGCCACCCAGAACTGTTCCTAAGAAATTGTCATCACAATTTCACCTCCCCCTTCTGTTTTTGACTTCTATATCTTCTGGTATGTAGAGAACTTGGGGCAGGGAAATAGTACCCTAAAAGACTAAAAGGTCTTTTCTCCTTAAGTAATGCTACCTGTAGGAGCTTGTTGAAAATATAAAATCAAAATCTGAAAACCATTTTAAATCTTTTATTTGCAGGGGTTGGGGTTGTGCTCAGGGTAGAGTGCATGTGTGAGGCTCTGGGTTCAATCCTCAGCACCACATAAAAATAAATAAATAAAATAAAGGTATTGTGTCTATCTGCCAAAACAACAACAACAACAAAAACCTCTTATTGCACATTCAGTCTGAATATGCCTGATTTCCTGGAACAAGAAATACACAAATACATGAGCACTAAATTTTATAACACTGGTGTAGACACGAAGGTCCACATTTAGCTATTCCATACATAAGACGAGTAACTTGCCTGACAACTTTAATGACAGTGTATGGAATAGTGCTTCTTTAATAATGTAGTACCAACTTTTGTTTTCATATAGAAAAGAACTGCACCTTATTAATTTTTCCAACAATAAAAAATATTGTTTTATTACTTTTAATAGCCCTCTTCAATGACCAATAGAACAAGGGTCAGCGAACATTTCCTGTAAAGAGCCATACAAAAAATAACTTCGATTATTTTGGCCATGCAGTTTCCATTGCAAGGACTGTTGCATGAAAGAATCACACAAGTGAGTAGGGGTTAACTTCCAATAAAGCTTTACTTATAAGAATGGGGCAGGCAGGAGGGATGATGGAAGGGTCTGGATCAAGTCTGTGGGTTGTAGTTTCCCTGCTACAGAATAGAACATTTGGTAGGGATGCCACACACATTGAGATTCATAGGTAATCCCCAAACTTGTTTTAGGTCTTAGGGTTCATCTCTTTATATATATATAAGTTTATAAAATTATAAGTAATTAACTTTATTTGTTTGTGCTTTATGTTCCAAAGTAAGTCCCAGATTAAATCTAGAACCCAGATGAAATCTAAAATGCATATTGATGTGCAAACTGCACCCTCAGCTCCCCTTGTCTACAATATGAATGCTTTTGCATTTGCTCTCTTTCCATAACCAGGATGATACACTAAAAGCACACAAAGTAGAAAAAAACCTGCTACTGAAGTCTCATGCACTTCTTGTAGTAGATGAAATATTAATTTTAAAGCAACGCATTTAAGACATATATCTTATATACTCCACATGTACATACATATGTGTGTGTATATAAAATATATACATGCCTGTGTGTGTATCTATGTGTGTGTGTGCAGTTTGACTTTGTGGACATTTAGGGTTAAAGCAAAAAAACAATAAACATCTGCTTTATGTTTCCCAAATGAGAGTCTTATCAAATGTAAAACAGCTTCACTGGCATTTTGCCCAACCCACTATCTGTAGGTCTTTGTCAGGTTCACACCAATTAAAAACAATTTGGTTTTTAAGTGGTGCTGTCTTTTGGCAGTCATCTTAATTTCTCTAGTGCGTACACTGTATGATATAATATATTCTCTCTTGTTGAAGGCAGGAGATTATATTTCAAAAGAAAAATATCTGATAGTGCAAATGGCTAAATGAATAATAACTGCTTTTCTTATAAAGCTTTCCCCCATGTCCCTAGGTCTCCCAACTCTCTATTTACTATCTTGAGTTTTCTGCCCACAAGTGGGAGGGAGCAAGGTCAGTGAGAGGGCAGGCAAGTTAGAAGGCTTAAATGTAACTTTCAGAAGTCTCATCTTGAATAGCACTTGCTGGGCTAGAACCTTTAATGTGGATCATATAAAATGGAATGCAATCATTTTTGTTTTGTTTTCTTAAATCAGTATATTAATCATTTTGATGTAAAAATATACAATAAGAAGACTCTTATTACTGAAGTTCAATTTGGGTAATTTAAAAGTTCTTTCTGCTAGCAGTTTTACTGCCAGATGAATAAAAACTGGTCAAGTGAGTTCTTTAAAAAATGGGTAGAAGCATTAGAAGGGATGATACGATTTTGACATTTAGTTTTCCCATCTCTAGGAAGTTAACAAAAAAAGACACACCTGGCAAATGAATAATCTATGTTTTTATCTGGTCATCTATTTGCAAGCTTAATTATTCATTCCATAAACAAAAAGCTTATGATTTACTTAGTCATTACCATAGTCCCATTTATGAAACAGAAAACAGTAACAATCAAATTCACTTATAAAATTCCTAAGTGGTTTATTAGTGGCTATTATGGAATCAGAAGCATTCAATGAAATGATACAAATCAATTACTTTGTTTAAAAAATGCTAAATAATTGTGACTCAGTGGTAGAGTGCTTGCCTGGCATGTGTGAGGCCCTGAGTTCAATCCTCAGCACTGCATATAAAAAATAAATAAATAAAAGATCCATTGACAATTAGAAAAAATGTTTTAAAACATGCTAAATAGAAACAAGGTACTCTTGGTTAATTAGTCTCAAGTCACCACAGATAATAGCAAGAGCGGGAGGCTCCTTGATACATGGTCTGTAATTAACAATTAACTTTCCTCTTTTCTCTCATTACTTTCCTCCCTTTTGCTTTTCCATATATCTGTTTGAAAAAAAAATTGGGGGCAGGATTTTTATACAAAATCAGAATAGCTTAGCAGGTGTGTTATTTTGATGCATGACAGTCTCAGTCTCATGCTCTAGTTTCAAAATGGAAATTAAGATTTGCAGGGAATCAGATTAGAAATACTGGACTTTGGTAATTTTCAGTCTTATTAAATTTTTGAACCTGTGAGTCTAGAGTGGTTGATGATTTCTTTTTACTTTTGGTGTATGTTTATGTATGAAAGTGGGGGGCATGATAGTACAGTGAGGAAAGAGGAGGAATAAATTGTGAAAAACTTTAAAATGGACCCAAAAGATTACTGGCTATCCTGTTCAGTGCATCCTTCTGGTTATCTTAGCCTTTCATTGATTTTGGGCTATTTTTATCATTTACAGTTGTAGAACACTGATAATACAAATGATTCATGCTCGTAAAAATGTGGATTAAGTCTGTTTACCTGGAACACAGTTGATTGTCACTCTGCAGATAGACCCATTTTGCATCTATTTCAAAATTCATTTTAGCATTCCTATTTACCTAAATATACATGATCTTAAAAAATTTCCTTTGAATTGGTTTTAACATCTTACTGTTTCCTTCATTAGTCAATGAATCACAGTAGTCTCTCTTATTCTAGGTTTCATTTTCCACAGTTTCAGTTAGCCATAGTCAACTATGGTCCAACAATATTACATAGAATGTTCTGAAATAAATAATTTATAAATTTTAAACAACTTTTTATTAGAGCATATTAGTATAATTTTTCTATTTCATTATGAAGTTATTGTTGTGACTCTGACCACAATTTATAAATTAAGCTTTATCACATAGGGATGTAAGTATAGAAAAAAAATGTATGTGTATATGTATATATATATATATATATATATATATATATATATATATATATATGTAGGATTCAGTATGATACTTTTAGACATTCACTGGGGATCTTAGAATGTATCCTTGTGGATAAGGCGGGACTACTAAAAGTAAGAATTTTGACAAATGTTCATTTAATATTTGCATGAGAATTATGGGTTTTCCCCTTTTGAAAATTTTTTTAACTAGGGGTCACAGAGGAAATTAGAAAATATGATATTATATAAATAATTCTATGATGAATTGAGCAAAAAATCTTTTACACAAATTATCATTTGGGGTTAAAAAAGTTATGATCTTTGTTGACAATAATATGTTGTTCCATAGTGCCTTATTTTACTTTTAAGCCAATCTTATTTTTTCTTAACTTTTAAAGTCTGAACAGTTGGTTCTTCTGATTCTGGGCAATTGCTGAAACTATAACAGAGCAAAATCTTTGGGATGGGGCAGTTACTTTAACTCAAGTGGGGCAGATTAGCATTTGAAGAGGCATTGGGATACCTAGGAAAACAGTGCTGCTGCAGGAGAAAAGAAACTTGAAAAGGGAAGGGAAATTCTTCTGGCTACCTCTACCTTCACTTGCTTCCCACTTGCATGTGCAATCAGAAGATCTCAGAACATTTTCATTCTTTAATATCTGTCAATGAAATTAAAAGGGAAAACTTCAAAAAATCTTTCAGAATAAGTAAACAAAAAAACCTTTGGAATGCTACAAAGGGAAAGCAACTCTTCAACTGAATCACTTTAGAAATTTTCAAAATTACTTGTAAAATCCATAATTCTAAGGCAACTTTAAAAATCATTATTTAAAAGTACAGCTGGAGCATTAAGGTTTTAGGACAATATCTCCCCAAAATATCATTCTACATCCCCTTAGGACTATTTCTGAATCATTCTACATAAATGACAATCTAACTTATTATGAAAGGTCTTCAGCTGAGGATACTTGATCTGAATGTGGAATTATGCAATATTTCTCAATTGCTATTTGCACCTCTCTGGAGCTGCAAATAATTTATACTAGTTATGCAACTCATTGAGGTCTCCAAGCAAAATTCTTTATAGGTGTCCAGGACACCACTCCACAAAAACCTCAGAGAGCGCCACTTCTTTTCATAGATTCCTTAAATGCTTAAGCACCATGCCTAGTCTGTGAGGATCTTTGCCACTGCAAAGTAACCCAGTAATACAACCAAGAACAGAATGACCCTAGAAATTAAAATAGCAAATGACAATTTTGATAAAGTCACCAATACAACTATTTGAAAAGAAAAAAACAAAAATCAGTGACTGCCTTTGTCTAATGCCACTATGCAGTAATATCTTGAGGGAAGGAAAGAATTAAAAAATGCATAGGATGGTATTGGGAGAGCTATATTTAGAGGCATTCTCCACATAGCAGACTTCATTTTCTCATGATAATGATGACATTCATTTTGGGTTCTTTGAGACAGCTGGCCTCTCTGTAAGAATGCCTCAATGTCCCTCTTGCAGAAAATGCTTAATGCTAGAAGTAGGAGAAGAAAAGCTGACTGTATCAAAGAGCACATCTTCCTTTCAAAGAGACTTTACACTACAAGCAATGTTGAGGGGGATAAGTTTGGTGAAAGTTGCAATGAGACCAGAGATGACTGAACTTTCTCAAGTCCTGGAAGCGTAGATATTTGAGTACTTTGTTAAAGTCATCTTACAGTTTCTGCCTGTCTTCCTCTGATCTGGTTCAGACAAGATAGGAGGGGCCTGTTAACCGTGAAGAGTCTGCACATTTTTAATAGTAAGAGAAAAGCCAGCAGGAAAATAATAATCTGCTTCTAAGAACATCAGCTTCATATTCTCTGCTATTCCCGGCCAATCAAGTCTACCATGTTCCAGTGGCATTTGACACACTTGATCACAGCTTCCTTCTCAAAAGACTTTCTCCTCCTGAATTACTTAACATCATACTCTTCTTCTCCAGTCAATTCCTTTTCTAGGTCTGTCTTCTGTTCTCAAACTCGAAATATTGCCATGAGCCAGGACTCCGTTTTGCACTGCCTTTCAATGCATTTGTCAAGGATTCTCAGTTTCAAATACCATCAATGTACAAGAAATTTCTAAGTATTTAACCTCAGAACATTTTCCTTTGAAAAATAATAAATACTAATTAGTCTATTTATCAAAAATGTAGTGCTTCTAAGGTGCCCAGAACTATTCTAAGGACTTTACAAATTAAAGTTGTTGAATCCTAATGAGACAAGGGCTGTTATTATCCTCACTTGGTACACAGACCAGGAAGTCGAAGTGCAAGCCACAGGGCTGCTGAGATTTCACACTCTCTACTACGCTTTGCTACCTCTTCTTGCCATTTTCACTTTTATGTTTCAAAGTCATCGTCAACTTAAAATATTCAAAAGAGAACTCTTGATTTACTCCCTCAGCAACCCTGCATCTTCCTATCTTCTCCATCACAGCAAATGTTTCCACTGGCTCAAGTAAAAAATCAAGAGTTACTCCTGAACCCTGGATTTCCCTTACTCCTCACTTCCAATTGATTGCCAAAATTCATCAGTTCTTTCTTGAGAATATATCTTAACCTCATTTACTTCTCTCAATCTCCAATGCCACCACCTATCATTGATATAACAATGATAATAATACCTAACAATTATACTTATTGTTTTATGTATTTCACATGTATTACTCATTTATATATATATATATATATATATATATATATACACACACAGACATATAACATTATATATGTCTATGTAACATTAATCTATGTATGTATATATGTAATAGTGTGGTTATATGGATATATGTGTATATGCATACATATATAACATTGATGGGAGATGGGTACTATTAGACACACTATGAAATAGACAAAAGATATTTCTGGCTGTCTTTTCAATAAATGTCAGCATTGTCTGGCTCTCTTCTAAGGGTGGTCTAATTCTCTGAAGTATGAGGCTAAGATTGTCTTTGGTTAATCTCTTTTGCAACTTCATAGAGAAGGACGTTTCCTTGTAGACAGCTGTTGATGTTACAGATGTTTCTTGTCCATAATGATAGAAATTTTTTCCTGTTTATGTCAATGCAAATGATTCGTCTGTTGGAAAATGTAAACTTTTCTAAATCCAGTTCTCATTTAAACTAGTCTTAGTGTCTTAACTAGTCTAATGAATAATTCATGAGGAAAATAAAATTTTTGACGTGTCCATTTTATATTTGCAAGAGAGTCATGGTTTCTCCTTTTGGAAAACTGTATCTGATGGTATGATCTTAATTTCAATATTTGATAAGATCGAGACCTGTAGATTTCCAAGGTCACACTGCTCAGTAAATGGCAGAGGCACGATCCAAACTGGTGGTGGTTGCTCCTCCATCCACACTCTCCACCCATCCTGGTCCTGTGCCTTGCTTTGCTGTGTCACCTAGTACCACTGAGCCAATGCTATCTTCTGTGCAACCACAATAGCCACTAATCTGTCTTCTTCCTCTGTTACCTTTTGCCAGTCTGTTCTTCATAGTGTAGTCAGGGGGATTTTAAAATGGAAAGCTTTTAATTGTTTCCTGCTGTGCCCAGAAAAAAAAAAGAACCATTCTCCATCTTCATCTTCTACTATTCTTCCCTACTTACTACCTTCCAGCCACAACTATCTTCTTTCACTTCATCAAAAGTGTGTAGTTCTTTCCTGGCTCAATATTTGGGCATATGTGGGTCATTCCCTGCAGGACCCTCTTCCCTGGTCTTGGTTTAGAGTAACTCCCATTCATCCTCAGGCCTCAGCTTGTGTGTCCCTTCTCAGAAAGGACTTTCCCAGTCCCTAGACATATTGGGTTCCTGTTAGACTCTCTGAGAGCACCTCTTCATTTTCTGATAACATTACCAGTCTATGATAATCACTGTGTGATCTCTATGCAATAAGCATCTCACTGTAAAGGCAGAACTTTATATAAGTGCTTGATAAAATTTTTTTTCAATGAATTCTAATTAGGAAACTAAGAATTTCTATGATAAGTGACTTGGTATTGAGCTTGTTCTTGGGCTCCAAATCTGAAACTAATCTAGAAAAAGGGACAATACACTAAAATATGTTAAGAAATCAAATTATACTTCTTTGTTTCAGACACTGGCATGAGGAAACAAAAACCCTTTTTGTTGTTGAAGTTTCTTATGGTCTTTTAAAGCTTTCATACCCAAATTTGGTGGCTATAATAGATATTTATTTACATTTCTTATAGGTATAATTGGGAAGTATGTGCTGGTCTCATTTTATCTTGATGGGTTGTTGGGTATTCAGGTAGTTTGGGGCAAGTTTAAGTTCTGTGCCTATCATAATTTACTAAAATCCCAATAGAAATGCTATTTTATAGAAGAAAGGATTTTTAGACAAATGCTGACCTAAGTAATCTGTACATGATTCCCAGTCAGACATTATCTTATCTTACCACTAGCTACTCAACTGAAAAGCTCTGGAACATTTTGGAGTTGTTTCTAGGTTAAAGGGACTCATGAGTGCTCTCACCTTTTTATCTACTCTTTAAAATTGAACATATACAAAGTTTTTGGAAAAAAGGAAAATAGACTCTTTAATTGCCTCTAGCAGATACAGATGGAGCCAAATGACTCTTCACAAATGAAACATAAGGGGATTTGTTTGACCATCTTTATTTCCCTGTGCTTTTCTAACCTTTCCGAAACAGGACATGATTTGAAAGTCTGCTTTTCCTTGAGGGTAGCCTATTTAAAAGGACATGTCCCAGAAGGACTCAGATGCCATCAGAACTGACATCCTATCAGCACATTTACAGTTCTCCGTTTAATGCCATATTATTTCTAAAATATTTGCATATTTTAAATCCAGATGATTTCCCTAACTTTGATGAAAATCAAAAGTATTATAAACTCAAATACTTTTCATGAATCATTTCTTCTTCATACAGAGTGAAATTAGTTTATCTTACAATTTTGTAAAGGTTTCATTCCCTTAATTCAACAAGTTTGGCAAAGCTTTCCAATGAAAAGTTCAGTTCATTAAAAATGACCTTAATGGACTTAACATATATTGGTGGTGACAAGGTCCATACTTTATTTTGGCACACAAGGATCCCATTAATTTGTCTTTGTCACTCTCTAGGGCTCAGCTGAGCAACAGTTCAGATTTAGCTTTCTGAAAGTGGCTATGGAATGAGCAACAGTGGTAATGGTGGGAGGGGCTGACAAATTTAGAACTTCTTGGATGGTAATACAGGATTTTCTAGTGCCTACATAAAAATGGCTCTGTCTGCTCGCTTGAGTTTATTACTGACTGTGCTGTCTCTGTGCATGCTGGGAGCAATCTATGGGGATTGAATGTATTTAACCCAGAGTTGAAGGAGGTTGCTTTTCCACCTAAGCAGTTTCTGCACTTTCCTCACTCACATTTGCAATTTTCCATAAATCTCTTTTTTATCCAAATAAAGACAACTAATCTTTGTCCCTTAGAATAAACTCTGGGCTAAATTTAAAGTGTGGTGTAATCAAGCTCTTCCAAGGGCTTCAGTAGCCTAGAAGAGAGGTAGTGAGATGGTATTAGCTGAGAACCATTAGCTTAGCTTTGGGTTAAATAGTGTGGTCCTTGCTTGAATGCCATTAGAGACACGATGTGTAAGGTAGAAACTGGTAGATACATACAATATCTGTCTCAGCTTCTCACATTAAGTATTATTCATTTTAACTGCCTTAAAGACTCCCTGGAAGATAATGATGCTAGAAAAGCCTAATCATAACAGTCATTTGTGTAGCACTAGCTGCAGACCAGGGGCTTCACTATATTAACTCAATTCTCACAGTAACTATGGGAAGTAGAGACTATTATTATGTTCATTTCACAAATGAGGATATTGAGGCCTGTGAAGTAAAGTGACTTGCTAATGGGGACCTGGATTCACACACAGTGGTCTGTCACTGGAGCTCACACTAAACCACTGTGCACACAGCTGTTCTGCATGGAGGGATGATCAATAAGTTGAGTTTTTACTTTGATCCTGGCAGGGCTATATCCTCGTTGGGAGTGTACAAATCATAGTCTCTCTCTTTGCCAACTTACATAGTTGGCAGCTTGATGTATCTAAAAAAAAAGCACTTTAGGAAATAATGTGTGGTTTCTGTAGCTGTTTTCAACATATAGGTAGGGATCACGGAGAAACAAATAGTGGTATAAAATATCTGATTATTTATTATGTAGGAAGATCCAATAATCTTTCCTTACATAACTAGTTTTGGAGTCAAAGCCAGTTTCAAATAAACCCTGTCATCTGCTAAATACTAGTTCACATCATCATGTCCCCCTCAAACTCATTCAGTATGTGTATTCCACTCTTCTTTCACTTATTCTTTTATTTGTTCATTGCCACATACTAGCTTAACTATTCTATATTTTGTCTCAGAGATAGATGCAATTCCAAAATATGGTGGTAGAGAACTTGGGAATTCAATTAGTCTCTTATACTCCATTTAAAATCAACAATATTCTCACGCTGTGCATGCCCTAGAGTCAGATGGCATTTCTGAAAACAACTAGCTCCATTTGCTCCATCTGCAAATGATCAATACTCAAGATTTAGGTCACCATCCTGTTGTTTCAATGGTAAGAAAGCACTAAAGATTTCTTTGAGGGCAAAGAGTACTGTGTTACTTTGGTAATACCTGCCACAGCATCATAACACTGAATAGGTGATTTATCAGTGAATTTATGTCTAAAAAAATTAGTAGGTCCAGTGCCTCTCCAAACATCTACAGTACATAATTAGCCAGAGAATTTATACTAAATGCTCTGTTTGCTGTTTCAGAGAATATAAAGAATGAGAATGATTTTTATAGATGGGGGAGGAGGCTAGGAAGTCAGGAACTGGAAGTGAGAGGCCAAGACTCTTGAGGATAAGGGCTGATTCTGTCTGGCCAGCAGGAGGCCTTCATTCTACTCTGTGACAATTCTTGAACTTGAATGCATTTGTGATTTTTTTGTCTTATAGTTCCTATGCTCAAATCTGTTGCTGCTGGAACATCTTTTTTGTGGGTTTAATGATCTGAAAACACAATTTAAATTTCTTGATCATAGATGGCTCTCCATTCTGAAGACATGTTTCTATGCATATATGAGATATTCCTTGTTATTTTCCATTTTGAGACTCATGGACAGAATGTTATTCGGATAACTTATATTAAGAATATAAACAGCAACACTATCTGGATTCATTACTGATGTTTGATCCCCTTCATGTTCTTTGGGGGAAATACAAATGTATGTAGCACAGTTAATATTTCTAGCCATTTAAAAAATATGAATTCATATTCTTAATCACTGAGTTAAGCCATCCACAATCTCAAATAATTTACAAGGTATAAATATGAACTTATGTAAACAATATAATTAAATATTGTACATTTAAATACTATTTTCAACAAGGAAAACAGAGCACTTAGTGACTTTAAGATCACTATGATGACTCTCATTTGTCCTTCTCTCTGTATCTAAATCCTAGTGGATTCTATTCACAGAGATACATGACAGAAACTTCCCTTTGCTTCTCATTGCATCAGCCCATTGCTAACCTGATGCCATCTGGCATCCAGATATTACTGCTGCCTTTTGCCTGCTTTGATTTTCTCCTTCTTCCTTCTTTTTTTCTTCTTTTCTCCTTCTTCTTCCTGGCTTATACCAAGAGTTATGGCAATACATTTAAGGCCTGAGTATTATGTTGAAGTTCCCAAATGACTTCTTTTTTTTTTTTATTGTTGGTCGTTCAAAACATTACACAGTTCTTAATACATCATCTTTCACAGTTTGATTCAAGTGGGTTATGAACCTCCCAACTTTACCCCGTATACAGATTGCTGTATCACATCAGTTACCCTTCCATTGATTGACATATTGCTTTTCTAGTGTCTGATGTATTCTGCTGTCAGTCCTATTCTCTACTATCCCCCCTCCCCTCCCCTCCCCTCCCCTCCCCCTTTCTCTCTCTACCCCTTCTACTGTAAATCATTTCTTCCATTTGTATTATCTTGTCTTACCCTTCCTTTCCTCTTATATATCATTCTCACTCCCTTTCCCTCCCACCTCTCATCCCTGTTTAATGTAAATCTTCTTCTCAAGCTCTTCGTCCTTACCCTGTCCTTGTTTACTCCCCTTATATCAAAGGGGTCATTTGGTATTTGTTTTTTAACGATTGACTAGCTTCACTTAGCATAATCTGCTCTAATGCCATCCATTTCCCTCCAAATTCTATGATTTTGTCGTTCCTTAGTGCAGACTTCTTAACCACACAAATCTGTTGACTGAAAACCAAAATTGCTCAAAATGCAAGATCAAGGCACAAGGACTACTCAATCTTACCTTTGAGAGGATGGCATCTATAAATAAGGCCATCTATCTGGTGAATGCCAGCTATTTGATGAGGGGATTTCTGGTTAAAATGGCTGTGTCGGCTACATAGTACCCAAGAGGACTGCTATATGCTATTGCTTATTCTGAACTATTGAAGAACTCCAGCAACTGAAATATATCTGGAAAGAACCTGACTTCCTTGGTGCCCAGTTAGTCCTCACTTCCTCTAACTTCTTTATCTACTAACTGGAAAGAGAAAGGCAGAGTACCTGAAGTGTCCAGGTATTACCTTTTTCCTAGGACTGTCTCTCTTACCAAATTATCCTCCATGGCATCTGGTGGTGTGTTAGTGGCTTGAAGGAGTTAGGAAATGAGTAATTTCCTTCCTATCCTATATCAGATAGGCTTCTTAAGAATACCAGCTGAATGGCTTCCTGTTCAATAAATTTTCTTTAAATGCCCTAGAGATCACTGTTTTATCATTTTTCCTCAAGAAATTAACTTTTCAAAGAGGTCATTAAGTATTTACTGGCCTCAAAGTGGCAGTGATGTTTGTGTCTCAACCATGTCTCAACCAAGACTGAAAATAAAGGCAGAAAAAATAAGAGATGAGAACTCTGTCAATGATTCTTTTAGCTTCTGACTAATGAATATAAATGTATTACTACACTATGCTTTTGACCCACCATGAAATAAAAGTAATCTTTGAAGGGTTAAAAGTTATTCCCATATATTTTTCAGTTGAAAGAACCAGATGGGCTCAATCTGACATAGAAGTGATGTGTCCTAAATCTACCAACATTCTCATAGACTAGGCTATAGGCAATTTCAGAGGCAGTTCGAATTGTAAGAAGAGAAATCCATTAGCATTTCCCCTATTTCCCTTTCCTAGGGCTAAGAGCATTGTTATTACCTTCAGAAAAATATGAAGCCTGTCTCTGAATCACAATTCCTTCTGTGTTAACTGGACAGCAAGGATTTCTATGGATTCCCCAGTGGACAATTGCTAAAACAATTTATTATATTTTATTTATTTACAAGATTGCCTGTGTTTGACGAGCTTCATGGCTAAACGCCTTTCCCTGGCTGTTTCAGTTTGGGGTTTGGATCTTGTTGCATTGTCCTGTTCAATGGGAGACATAGCAATTAAAAGAAAAAAATCTTGCTTAATGATTCTTGCTGCTGGTTTGGGGAAAACTTGATAAAAGGCTGTGCCCAAATCAGACAAACCAAGGCCACCAGTGAAAAACCAGTTCAGAAGTTATAACTTCCACAAGTGAGTAGGGATTCATTTTTACATACCAAGAAAATATATTCATCAAAATGTTCCTATCTTTGTATCACCTGCATCAGATACATCAGAAGTAAGTCATTATGTTGTTGAATTAACAAGAAATGTCTTAAGGTATTTCTGAATTGAAGCTGCAACTTCCTATGATAAATCTAAAAGCATTTTACACCAGGTGACCCAACCCACATGATTATTTCAGTGATTCTAGGAGACCAATATCTGTATTCTTATATTCTGTATGGTGTTTAGCTTAGTGGAACACAATGTCAGTGTATTCTTCTTTTCTGTAAAGTTTCAGTTATTTCTTGGCAATTCTGTTTTAGTCCTTTATCATAGTTTTCTTCTAAACATATCTTAGAGAGGTTTCTTTCCAACATATTTTTGGCTAGAGTGCTAACCAATCTTTTTCTTATATTTTGGGGTTACTAAAAGTATCTAACACTCCATAAGGGTATCTCCATATGCTAAAGACTTAAACATAGTGATTTTCCTGTGTTATTTAATGAGACAGGCTGTTGATAATATTTTCACTTTCCATATGGGCAAATAAATGATATTTGATGCTTTTCTACAGAACTCTTCAATGTTTCTGGAGCTAATGCAAGAAATAATAGTTCTGGATCACTATTCCTGCTTCAGTGTAGCAGTTCAGAAATGACAGCCACAGCTTCTAAACATTACCATTTAATTTAAGCAATGTGAGTCTCTTCGGTGGTGGGGTGGGGGGTGAGAGGAATGACCTGCTGACAGTATATCATTTTTTTCATTATACTTTGGAGAGTAATTTAAGGCTACTACATACATCTAGAGACTGGTCCATGTGGTATTAAAAAAGAAGGAATTAAGACCATACAAAATTATGTTTTTAAAATTCAGAATCAATTAAAAATGTAACACTTAGGATCTTTCTTGGGGTTCAGTGCACTAAACATGTAAAAACTATTAAAATGTGGAAACCATATACCTTTCACTACATCATTCTACAGCTGGTATTTATTTCATTTTGGTATAGAAATAATTGTTGTTCTGAGCATAACTGTATATAGCTCCTTTATGCTGAACTAGCTCTCCAACTACAATCTACTTCAATTCAGATCAATCATACCATAATGGCAGTTCTATTACACCAAGAGTAAAGTTAAATGGTCTAATACATGGCTATAGTTCAATAGATAAAACTATGTGTTTAACTACTTTAGTGATTTTATTAAGACTAAAGTTAAACATAAATCATCTTAATCAGAGCACCAGTGGAAAACACTCATTACAAAAAATGGGTGACCAAGGTCTACAGAATGCTTCTGCTGAAGTATTAAACTCCAGTTACAGCATTCAACTGAGATGTGTATACTAATGTTAAAGGAGTATAATTATAGATGCAAGATGTTTCCATTTATTTTCAGCTTTGTTCTATTATTTAACATGGGTCAGAATGCAATGTTATAGATAAGATCATGTTTTAGACCAAATGCCAAATTATAATGCACAAGAGAGCAGATAGTTTAAGAAAAATAATACATGTTTGGTTTTAAACATATTGAACCAAAGAATACATATAAGGAGTAATCAGCTCCAAATACACAGCATCTTTCTGTGTCTTAAATAGGATCTTAGTGGATGAAGGAGTTAATGCCCTTCTAAAATGAGCTACTCCCAGGAAAAAGAAGGTCTGTCAAACTAGGAAAAGGCAGGAGCAAGAAAAGTAAATGTGCAGCTTTCATATATTCATTGAAATATTGTACTATGTGATCTTTAACCACTGTACTTCCTCCAAAGTTCTTCCCTGGTTAGCTGCTTTTCTCAAAGAATAGAAGTTGTTGCTGTAGTAACTTTATAGAACAGAAATAATTTGTTTTGCTTAGCTGTTCTTTTAAAGAAAAAAATGTATTACTTAATAAATGCACTGTTTTTTTTTCTGTGAAATCAAGTGATTTAATACATTTTATTTTAAAATGAACTTCAATTATTGAACAAATCTGTATTTTGAAATTCTTGTTGAATCTCTTGCTGTTTTGGGTGAGATTTATTTTGTGATCTGGACAAAACACATCAGGCTTAGATTCAAACAAGATAAATCTAAGAAAATCATAAATTTTATTTGATGATATAGATTACAGTGTTCATTTATCTCTCTAGTAAATTTAAACTATGGGTTGATTTGAAAAACATTTCCTGTAGAAAATGTGGTACTATGAACTCTTGAAGGGTGGGTAACAGTTCTTATGTTCCCATTGACTAACAGAGAACCCTGTACTTACATTAAATGAATTAATCTAGAAAATCTTCAACCTGAGAAATTGCTTTGGTCATAGTTGAAATTGGCCAATAAAATATATTCCCTTTTCTGTAAAAATAAGGCAGCAGACATGCCTATTGGTGTTTTCTAGTGAAATCAATATATAATTTATCAGTCCATCAACTAACTTGCTTTTCTTTCTTCTTCCTTATCTCTTCTTCTGATGCTACAGGCAAATCTGTGCCTGATGGCCTTATTAAACATCCTGCTTTGATAAGACTGAGCAGCTATGGGACTATGAACAAGTCAGGCAAAGATCAGGGTCTAAGGAAGCTATAAAACTCTCCTTGCCCTCATCTATATTTCATGAGTGAGAAAGGGTGAGCCCTTTCTTTTTTGGAGTGGCTATACTGCAAAGCTGGGAAATAAAGATAAGGGGACTGAAATGCTGCCCAGACTTGCATATCTAATTATGTTGCATCATCAGATGCAAATGACTGGGCTTCCTCACTTTTGGCTTCTTGCCAAGAGAAGAGAGCTCAGATTTTGGAGACAAAGACAAACAATTCACTGCATTTTTCTACTTCTGGCCAAACTGAACAGTACTTAGGTTCAGACAGGGTAGATAAAGAAAATTCTAAATTGCATTTGAATACAAAGTTTTGATCAATGCTTTGAAAATGAAAAATCTCTGATTTTTCAAAAGTGAAACTTCACTTCACCTTTGAGAAGACAATGACACTTGGGTCAGCACCCACGAGAGCCACAGACAGTGAAACACTGCTTTCTTTTAACCCATAAGCTTCAAAAGAAGAACTATTTGTGCTTAAGAACTTACGAGGGCTCTTCTGACACAGCAGCTCCCTCTTCTAGCTCTTGAGCTTGCTTGTACCACGGTAGCTTGGCCTCTACTGGAAGTTTCTCTGAGAATTGAGTGCATGCACATAAAAGAGAAGCAGTCAGAACCAATCTGGGATTTCAGGGAAGTTCCTTGTTCTCATCAGTTTTTAGTTGTGTGCTATACCTCAAAACTTACTATGTTGATAACTGCAACTAATGCTTTTAGGTGAATTGCTGTTTCTCATAATGGTTATATCAAGAAAAATGAAATTGGATTTTCAAAATATTAGTGATTTTAATCTCTGTGTACATGGTTCCCCTTTAGTACATTAAATAGCAAAGGAAAGTCCTTTTATTATGAAAGTCACAGCTTTAGTAACACTAGTTCAATATGCATATCAGGAATCATCAAAGCATTGTTTCATACCTTTAAAAATAAACACAAAACACAACAAACTGTATTGTGGTATTTTCATTAAAATATTTTGTTTCCTTTTTGCCTTTTGGCTATGTGTTATCTATGCCAATTATCAAAAGCTAACAATCTTGGCTTCTGTGAAATTCACAAAACATTGCTTTAGTTAACTGACTTGTCCAATACCACACCAAGGGCTCCCTGACAATTGGACTACATGCAACTTTGAGCCCATAACCTGTAATTCGACTTGTTTCACCTGTTTATGTAATTTTGGCCAAACAACTCAGAACAAGCTTCCTAACTACTTCCTGGGGGAAAAGGTGGAGGGAAACAAAGAAGTAGGGAGGTTCTAACTGCTCCTATAGAAGTAACTGCCAAGATTCCCAACCTGACATATTCATTAAGGTCATTTATGGGCATATTTGCCTTTATAGTATGAGCCAGTCAAGCTTTATCACCATTTTATACCATATAATTGTAAAGATGAAAGAAATATGTCCATATATGCACTCACCATAGAATTATATGGTATTTTAACAATATGTAGAGAGCCAGATTCACTGGTTAGTTGTGAAAAATCTAGATTTTTTTTTCCCTGATCGTTAACCACAAACTACTTTTCTTTTTCTGAAGTAACTTGCTAAAGACAAGACTAGTAAATAATTGATTATTTGGGGTAGGTAGCATCGCTACTTGTCTTCTACATACATCTATTGCTTTGAGTCGGGAAATAAAGTAAGAAACAAAAATTGCCAAAGTCAAAAGGATTTGCTAATACATGAAATCCAGCAACACGGAACCTGTATGTATATCACTTTACAACTCCCCCATCTATCCCAATTAACTGGCTTGATCAATTAAGCTATCTCTGACAGTGCAAACATCCTGCCTTTCAATGACCAAGGGTTCACTCTGGAACTAAGAGTGAGCTTGAAATATTTTACTGTTCACTTGACTTGAGTCCTGTCAGTTCACCTAGGGCCATTTCTCTAGTATCTGAGGACACTAATTATGGTCAAAAGTTGAAGGTAACATTTGGAGAGCATTTACTCTATGTCAGGCACCAAGCTGAGCATCCTAGGTACATTATATCTCATTTATTCTCACATGGTCTCTAAGTGAGAGTGAGAGAAATTAAAACCTTCCCAATTTTACAGATGGAGAAATTGAGGCTCAGAGACAGATGTAATTATTAAAAGTAATCAGGATTTCTACTATGTGTTTGGCTTTTGGTTTCCTTTTACATCATTGATTTTAGATTTCATGATGCTATGCATTCACATCAAAGGTATTATAAAGAGCTAGAATATGGCTGATTTTCACAGACATTCAGTGGCTTAAGAAATAAATTTAAAAAGGAATAGAAAAACATACTTCAACATTATAAAATTAACATTCAAAATTATAAGAGTTTTATAGTGAAGAATCCTTTACATGTAAATGGTGTGTAACTTTAGATTTCCCTGCTTCATTAACAGACTAGTAACAAAACTAGCACAAAAATCAGATTAGTATTCATGTTAAGCTGAAGGCCCAGTATGACTATAAGACAGTTTGCTCACTAAGAAGAACTTTTCTAAAATTTATTTCTTTAATAAATTGAATTCTGATATATGTCAAATTTTCACTGAAAATATGCTTCTGGAATTAAGTTTCATTTCAATGTTTAAATTTCCAATATAAAAGCAACATTTTCTGTTTCATCAGTTTGAAGTATGAGACTTCCCAAGGTATTTTGTACACAACTAGATTCCCTCCTTTGCTCTTAACAGCAAGAAATGTGGACAGTAAATTACACATATCTCTCTGTACAATCTGATCTCCTTTTATGCAGACATATCTGATATTTTTTGGCAACAGTCTTCAAACAACTTTATGACTTGGGAGATAATTGTATAAACAAATTGCTCTATGTAGTACTTAATAAAATTTAAAATCAAAACAATTTGAAAGGTTTAAAAAAGCACATTTAGTAAAGTTAAAAAAAATCATTGTTAACAATACAATGGGATACTTAAAGGAGTTTAAAATGGCATCTGAATACATACAACAATTAGACCAGTAAAGAGCAGGTTACCTTTGGGCTTGTAGCAGGGAGTGGGTATGATGCATTCCTCTTTTATGTGGGGCTTTGTTTTGGGGCTGCAACCTCCTGTGTGCATTCCTCGGTGGTCGATGCAGAGGACCACACGGTACCTGAGACCCTGGCCACATGTCACTGTGCACTGCAAAGAGAATGCAAGAGAGAAGAGACTCATAGGCAAAGCCTTGTTTCCTTTTCTTCCCTTTGCACCTAAGGCTTTTTATATGAGGACTCCTTATAGGAAGATTCCCGGAGGATTTAGACCACTTTTACCAGTCATGGGATCTTTTTTCTGTTTGGCTAATTGAGAGGAAGCTGGCTGAAAATTAAATCACTTTTTATTTCTTAGGTTTGGTTTCATCTGTCAGTAATCCTGAGGCACTCAGTGTGGGCAAAGTCTCAAATCAAGCACCAAAAAGGAGAAAAGAAACTAGAATACAGTATTCTCAAGTTAAATTGCCAACATTGCTTTTTATTTAGCAAATGACTGCAATGTCCAAAAATATGGGAAATGCTAGCTCCCATGTGGATATTAAACATTTTTAAACTGCCATCATGGCTAATTTAAATTGCAGTATGGCCAATCTAATTGATAATGTTGAGATGAAAAAAAAATGTTTACAGGAACAGATTCAGTGGCCAGATGTAGATTGCACCCCCAAAGGTTCTGCATGTCTAGCTGCATGTCTAGACACTGGAAGACATCACAGCTTTAACCTGCTCCCACAAAGCCATGAGGCTGAATAAAGAGTTCTGTTCATTTCTATGGATAAGGGCCCAATGATTTACTTCCACATCTATCTCCTATGCCATTTCCCTTTTCTATGAGCAGTTAGGAAACCCAGAATAACATTTGAGGCTTAATTATTGCAGGTTTCCTAATGTCTATAATTTTCTGGTTTTCATAGTCCACTTTGTACTCCTTATTGTGCCGTTTTCACTTTATCCACCCTCCAATGAATATTAGACACAGTTTAATTTAATCCACTAGCCTCTTTTGGGATATAAATAGAGTATAATAAATAAAGTTTAAAATCAAAACTCTAGTCTACTGAGCTCTATCATCAGAGAAGCTTTCACAGATTTTAGGATCAGTCATTCAGCCTCAATGAATCTTGAATGGCACTGGTTTCCCCAACAGAGGGGACTAGAGGAGGCTTCTGTGAAGTAGCTCAAAGAAAAAAAAAAAGACATTAAAAATCAATTTGCTTTCGGTTATGCTGAATTGACAACATGTCTACTCCAGAAGCTAAGCTTGTGGGCTTCTAGACACCTCAAGAGAGAAGGGTAGAGCCGCACGGGGTTCCCAGTGGGGCATGATGGCGAGAGGGAAGAGTGGACTTACTCTCCTAATGAACAAAGAAAGAGGGCACAGTTACCGGAGACCACTCCTGTGCCAGCCATTTAGGGCAGTCAAAAATGTTGCAGGGCTGCACGATGGGCATCTTAGGGGTGTACATGCATTTCCACTCTTCCACTGAAGTCACATGCCCCTGGATGTCCTCCTCCACACAGGAAACTGCCCGGCTCTGGATGCCCCCCCCACACGAGGAGGAGCAGGCGGTCCACGGGGTGGCCTCCCACCTACAGAAGCAAGGGGAGTCATCAGGGCAGACATGCACATTGCCAAAGCTCCTCAGTGACCTGTCACACCAACCCTATTCCCTGGGCCTAGGATGGTGAGATTCTCAGAGGCTATGGTCCAGAGAACCAAAGACACCTACTGCCTACAATTTGAGGAATAGGAAATAAGGATTCAAAGTTGGCAAAAGTGCTCCGTAAACCGTGAAGCTTTACACATATGTAAGAAATTACTGTTTAGGGAGCTGATTCCAGGATATCTGTGCTGACTATAACCTACTCAAGAGATGAAGTTCAGTCCTCAGTCCTTCTTCCCATAACTTCAAGATTTTATACATACATATATGTATTATTCATATCTTATACATATTTAAGCTTATTTATTTTTTTTTTACCAAATCTCATAAAGTACATATGTCAAGAATAAGATGGATAACAAGTTCATACCAGTAGTTTGCTCCTGGGAAAAATGCTTTTATTATATTTTACTTATTTATTTTGTGGTACTGGGGATTGAACCCAGGGGGGCTCTACCACTGAGTTACATCCTCAGCTCTTTTTATTTATTACTTTGAGACAGCTGTTTCTAAATTGCAGAGACTGGCCTCTAACTTGTAATACTCTTGTCTCAGACTCCTGAGTAGCTGGGATCATAGGTACTGTGGCTAGCTAAAATAATTTTATTTTCAAGATGATGTTTTATTACTTTACTTCTGGGTACTTTTGACAGGAGAAACTCATAAAAGATCAACATAAGCAAAAGCTCCTTCCTTCTTGCTTCTGTATGTGTCAGTTTGGGGACGAAGATTCTGTACAATTTCAATGGTCAAATTGAGTCATTATCAAGCTGAGGAGGAAACTGTTCATGCAAACATCATCTACTTATTCCTTCATTGTTGGGGGATACTGGCAGTTAGAGTTCCTCAGGTAAAGAACTCCTAGAACAGTGTCGAAGTTTGGTTCAAAGGTTTATGGTGTCTAAGAAATAGTTAACTCAGGTAGAAAATAACAACATTACCAATAACTTTTAAGGGAATTCCATTGATTTTTCAGAGCTCTACACAGTTCTGAAGTATGGGAACCAGAGGCAGAGAGATCTCTTTACTTAATTCTTTTCTCTTCTCCTGTAGATTTACAGAACGTGGGATTTCTTACAACAGAAGCATTGGAATTGAATGAGCTTTTCTTTCTCTTATGTGTATTCTGCTTGTTGATGACGATTGCTATGGATCTTTAAAATTTCTCTTAAAAGATATGAGAGATAATTTTAATGAGAGAGAAACAAAATGTCACCCAATTGTTCTACTTGAATAACTAAATTTGTTCCATGGAAAGCTTTAATTATTCTGTAAGTAAGGTTTAATGTAGGTTGTGAACTTGATTTCTCTTCTGAAGGAGCCAGAATGATGTGTTTTTCTCAGTTAAGAGGGTTTTCCACTACCTTTACTCTGTGCTGTTCAAGTTGAGGCAATCATTGTCATCTCCACTGCCAATAGTCAAGATATGCTGCCAAATACAATATTTTCCTATGTGTTTTTACCCAGGAGACACAAAAGAAGTGTCATTATGGGAAACTGAGGCCCTTTGTTTAACTCTTGGGAGACTTTTTAAAATATGCCCTTTAAGAGAGGGAATAAAACAGCTCTGCAGAAAGTTTATCATTCCAAAGTGTAAGACCAGTTCTCATTGTCTCCATGTAAATCCCTGAAAGGCCTCCATTTGGTGGTGGATAGCAGGCCTGTCAGACTGAAGTCAGGCTGACTATGTAAGTAAGTAAGTATTCATAATGGATTTGATCTGACAATTCAGAATGTGCTTTTTAATATATATTTAATGTCTTAGGATGTTAAGATGCCATAAAAGAGCACATTTTCTAATTGGTACTCTAAAATCCCTAAATTTGATCCTTCTAAAGGGAGAGTGATTAATTTCCATCTTACACTTGGACCTGATCATGGTATAACTTCACAAATAGAAATAAGTATCCTTTTCAATGTCAGTGAACCCAAAAAGAGAAATGAGGCTAATATTATTTTAAGAATTAATAGTATGGTTTCGGCATACAAATATAGTTCTATATGTAAAACATTATCATATGCATCCTTGCATAATAATAGGGTTATATGGAATTCTAAAGCAAAATATGTTTGGGTATTTTAAAATATAATAAAAGCTGAGAAGGCATTAGTCAGGAGCTCTTAGAACAGTGACCAGGGTAAGCACTTGGAATAAAAGAAGACATATCCAAGAATCATTTCCTGGGATCTTGTCCTGGAAGAATGTTAAATGAGTTTGTACATCTTGTATTTTAACTCCATCAGCCTTTAATTCTTTTAAAAACACAATGTGTTTAGTTTAAGAAATTCTCAAAATTAAAACTTACATGAGCAGTAGAATATGTCAATTATGAATCAAGATAATTTATCAGAATACATTTTTGTGTTCAGATACATATAAAGCCAAAAACTGAAAGCAGGAAATAACAATCTAAAAATTCATAATGTTTTATATCTACACTTGTGGTCTTAAACCCACTTAAATACTTTAAATTACTAAAGCCTTCTGCCTTAATTAGTGGGTAGCTGCTATTTGAGAACCGGTTTTGAGACTTAAGTATTTTTATGAAATGAAAACACATTTGTAGAAATAGCTTCCAATTACTAGTACTTTGCCAGGAAACAGAATTTCTAACTTCAGAACTAGATCAGTAACAGGAGTTCAAGGGGTAAGAAATAGTCTGTTTATTTTATTTGCTAATTGTCCTTTCCCACTGTGATACATGGACCTGCCAAATGTGTGCATAGGACATGGTACAAACCAACATGAAGAATCATTTCTATGTACCACTGGCCTTAAGGCATTTTTGGGAAAGGACAGTTCTATAAGAGATCAACTCTAACCTAAGAGAGGCATTAGTTATGCCAGAGAAATATAAATAAGAGAGACCATAGAAGATATGACAGAAATCTAAAAACTGCCATTACAGGAAAAACAAAAACTTGATGTTGCTCATTTTTGACAGCCAACTTTGCCTTTATTTTAAAATGTATGACTTTCACACAAACAGATGCATGTGTCCTATAAATGCTTGTTTTACAGATATGAAAATTGTCATCAAAGGAAATCTTGGTTCAATTAAATTAATCTTTGGATATTTTCATTAAATTATCAAGGAGAAGAAGAATTCTGGATCAAATCAGCAAAATGATAATCAAAGAGCATTTTAAAGTCATTCATTATCTTTATTAATATAGTCAAAGGAAAGTGTGAGAAAACTAACTAATGAGGTAGCCATTTAGTAGAAGGACTGAGCAACAATAACTGTATCTAGAATAAATCAAATCCCACATTCCTAGATGCTAGTGTTAGGATGGTAAAGTGAGTCTCTTGCCAGTCGCTGAAGTATGTTAGTAGACACTGGATGACAACTTGCCCTTGTGTATATGTATTATATAAATATCTATGTGTGTGTAGATATGTGTGGATACATATGCATTAAATGGACATGAATGAGGATTTATACAAATTGTTCTGAACAATAAGGTTAAGAAAAACTGCCCTTTGTGATTAATTATAATTTATTTTAAATAGAAAGAGGACATTTAAAGCTACTATGCAGAAAAATACCACATCTTTAATTCTATATTGGTGGTATGGTGATAATATTTTCAGCAGTGTTTCTTTCATAGTTAGCAACAGTGCTTTAATAACTAGAGTCCTACTGCAGAGGAGACATAGTAAAGGCAAAGCAAGTGAGAGAAAGCATAACATTAACCCACATGATGTAGGTAATCAGAGTGAATTACTGTGCCCATTCCAAGGTAATATGATTTATCCTATCTTAAAATGGGTTTTGAATGACAAGGTTACAGTCTGAGGAGGCCAGTGTTACTCAAAAGCAGAGCTCAGGAAGGACTGCAAAATATACCATCTACCATCTTATTTTTTATAGAAAAACACAGAATCTCTCTCTAGATTGTCTATATATACAAATATATAAAAGCATCAGAAGACTGATTTGCTAATTCTAACATCAGGATGATTGATTTACGTACCGAGGAAGGGGATGGTAGAGGTCATAAGGCATGATCTGCTTGTATCCGTCACTGTTAGGAACAATAATGCCAACCCTCTGAGTAGAAGGTACACACAATAAATAAACACTAAATGATTACATTATACAATTTTTATACAAATGCAAAACAACATTAATAAATCAATCGTCTCTGAAAAAACAACACTAAAACAGTTCAATATCTTTGTGCTAGCATATGCTTTTGGATGGGGCAAATTCTTTAAAAGGATACCGTTTACTAAATTAGTTCTCTGATCCAAGCAGGAAATACCACTGGAAAGGGTGGTGGCAAGAAAAGTTGGCACCTCATCATTAACTATGACACAATAAGCTTGTAAATGTTCTTTAATCCCCCAAATTATACGTCCTATGAGGTCATTATTATTATCATCATCATTATTAATGGTACTTCCAGATGCTCAGCAAGCAATTAAAGTTACTGTCTCACTTCTGATGAAAGAGAAAGTAACTGAAGCATGAGAGTATGTACCTCAGAATTGACAACACTGCAGCATGTATGAGCAAATAAGTTTCTTCTCTTGGCAGATGTAAAGATTTTCCTAATACCTGGGAAATAGCCACTGGGATATTTCATAAAAAGAAGAGAGGAATTATTAAACATAGTAGGTTTAATTATCAGCAAAAGCAAATTCACTACATAAAAAAAAAGCTATGAAAACTTTTCATACATATGAAAGGTTTTTTTTTGGCGGGGGGTGGAGTCTATAAAGTGTTATATAGTATTTTATGGTGGTGGTTATGGTGGTTGTGATAATTGTTAGTACATACCTAGTGCCTTGGAAACCTGTGAGGTTTAGAGACAGAATAGAGGCTAAAGGAGCCAAAAGAAATGACAGTATATTCTATGAGGTTAAAGGATGTGCATGAAATTACCAGGCTGTATAGAAGTCATTAGTACTATTAGATATTGTAAAAATCCAATGGACACAGAGACGAGTATTATTAGAGATTTTAAAAATCCAGTTCAATTAAAGCCTCCAGTTGGTAAAACTAGGTCCTGGCTGAGGCCCGGTCTCCTAGCTTGTGGAGAATTTGTGACTTGTGGAATTTGGATAAGAGGGTTAGTGCAACAAAGCCTCTCTCAAGAGTAGGAGATGAAAAGAGCTCAAAACAGACACAGAGCATGGTAGAGCATAAACAGGAGATGCTTCTTTCTCAATTGAAAAATGCCAGCAAGGTGCTCTTGTGAGCTACTGAAGTAACTCATGCATTCTGTCTGTATCCCCGGGATGGATGATGGAGATCTATCTATCTGTCTACCTACCTACTACCTATCTATCTCTATCTATTGTCATCTTCAATATTAGAATGAACTGCTGCAGATCTCTGACAATTGATTTATCAGATGATGATATTTAAAACAGAGACAGTAATGTTGAAGGAGACAAGTTGAATTGAAGGAAGAAAGGGAATGGGGGGATTCATTGAATTCACACATATACACATATGTATTTCAGATATTCAACATAAATGTTTATACTTCTATTTAAATAAATTAAGTCTTTTATTCTGACCCCATCCTCTGATACCGGATGCTATAGTAGGCCCTTTTCATATGGCTGGCAAACCTAAGTGTTTGAGTACAAAGAATGGGCTGGGCATGCTGTGGATCAGAAGGATAAAAACTATCACTGACTGGAAATCATGAAAGGTAAGGAGGGAAGAAAGAGGGACACAGAGGCTGCACAGACTAGAACTCAAGGAGATACATGAGAGAAAATGAATTCACTTGAAAGAAAATAGAAAGCAAAGTTGCGAAGCAGACATCTATTCCCAAGAAAGAAAATCACTAGAGCACTAGTTCATATACTTTATTTGACATGGCTAAATTTTATGTATTTATTTTTATGACTAATAATGTACTCTTTCTTAAAAAATTTTTTAGTTGTCAAGAGGCCTTTGTTTTATTTATTTATATGTGGTGCTGAGAATCAATCCCAGAGCTTCACACATGCTAGGCAAGTGCTCTGCCACTGAGCCAATCCCAGCCCCAGTAATGTACTCTTTTGTACAATGAAATGTGTGTGTGTGTGTGTGTGTGTGTGTGTGCGCGCGCGCGCGTGCACGTGCACATGCATGCATGTATGTATGTTTATTACCCTTACATAGCAATGTTCATGAAACAGGATGCCACCTTTGGGCATGCTCAAAATCCCATGGAGCTCTAATACAAGCATGAAATGAATACCACATTAAACTTTTGTTTCTGTTTTTAGAGTTAAACATCCCATTCTTTTCTTCCTTCTTTGATAGACAAGAAATTGGATGAAAGCCTAATCCTGCCTTTTGTTAGAATCATGTGATCGCTTTCTAATAATGCTACATATAGTAATTAAGGGAGTTTTCTTTCTAAAAAAGACTATATTTTAAAGAACACCAACTTATCAAGGTTCTTAGAAGAACCTTGGACAGATGTTGCTATCTAAAGGCAGTCAATCAAGGAATAAATCAAATTGACTTTGAAGTTTTATTTTGCCTGACCCTAGTATCTTTATTCATGCCTATATCAATTTTTAAATGCACAAGTACATACCATTACCTTCTCTCCTGAAAAAATTTATGGCTATAATTTGTCATCTTCAATATTAAAATGAACGGCTACAGGACTCTGTCAATTGATTTATCAGCTGATGATGTTTAAAATGGAGACAGTAACATTGAAGGAGACAAGTTGAACAGAAGGAAGGAAGGGAATAAATGGAAGAGTTCACTGAATTCAAGATGTTGGGCTTTGCTTTGGACTGATTTAGAAATTATGTTTTTGTTTGAAAAAGGAACTTTCAACCTGGATTCAGCAAAACTGTAGCTATATTTGTCTTTCTATGGCATGGGTCATGGTGAAGACTCATAAAATGACTCCATGGCACCTGTGAAAACAGAAAGATATCAAAACAATGGTGCTCTGTCCAGTTCTACTAATGCATATTTGTGTGCATGGGCTCTGCTCTCTCCTGGGGCTGGTGCCACGGTCCTGGCCTTTCACTACACTGTCACAGAACGGGAGGCAATCTTAACTTCCTCCAGTTTACCTTCAAGACACTTTGTTTTTTTTTTCCTTGGGCAAAGTGAATATCACAAAAAAAGATAAAATATCGATTTAGGGACTTGAAGAAATTCTCTATTTTTAGGTTTTGATTGTGTGTGTGTGTGTGTGTGTTTGTATGCTGGCATCCAGACATGTGTCAGAATGTGTGAGGAATGGTGAAATAGGCAAATGATCTTTAAGAATTTTTATAAAAGGAAGATATAAGAAGTAGTTGGCTTGTGGGTAGGCCTTCTGGGTTCCCAGGCCTTAACTACCTGACCACTCATGGGCTTGTGCACCAAGCACTGGCCTGACTCCATCTAAAACTTCCAGCCTTAGGGACTATATTCGTAAGAAGGGAAGGCCATCATTCTGGAGGAATGTGATACATCTCAGTTCATCTTCTCCAAGTACATGTCCCACCAAATTTTCAGATGACAGGTAAATGCTTTAATGGTATTAGAGGTTTATAAAATGCAATATCATGTGGCACATAAACAAAATTTTCAAAACATTTTTAATGATGTGGGAAATGCTCAGAAGTAATGGCAACTGAAAGAACTTGAATACAAAATAAAGTGTAAAATACCACCCACCATATTAGAAAATATGTGTGTTCATATATCATATAATCATTTTAATAAATGATTTTGTATATGTATGCATCATGTGTGTACACACGTATACACATATGTACATGTGTGTGTGTGTGACTCCTGCACATAGAGTGGAAAAACACCTCACAACAGTCGTGTGTTCCTGGTGGTTGGATTATGGGTAATTTTTGCTTGTTTTTTTTTATGTTTTTCTGTTTCCCAAGTTTTTGAGTACTGTAAATAACTTTAATGATCTCAGCAATTGGAATATTCAATATGATAAAATTCAACTTAAAAAAGATGAAAGGAACATCTGGACTTGTGAGGTCATCACCTCAACTTTCACATGTCACTTAAAGATTATTGAGTCTGCACAGAAACGATCCAAGAAGCTCCTTTAGAACAATATCCCTGACTTTAAAAATGAAGCCAAGATTAGCTCACTGTACTCATTTGTGGAATTTATATATTGTGACAAATCTTCTCTCTTTGAGAAAAATCCTAATGTAACTAACCACATGGACACCTACTTTATGCATGGGGGGGGGCTTTTTATCAGGAAATGAATCATAAGGAGACCCCTTTCAGAGGCAGCAAGTGCTTGTGTCTTCCCCTGAGCTGCATCCCTCACTCCTGACTTCCTGACCTCCTCATGTGCTTTAGGCTTTTTGAGATCAGTGTGTCCCGGAAAATTCATTATCTTCCTCTGCAAACTATGTCCTCTTCCTGCCATCACTGTTCTATTCAGGGCACTGCCACTCTCCCATCACCCCACACACTCTGGGACACCTTTGCTGCTTTTCTTTCCCTACAAGTGCCCAGTTCTTTAGTCACTCTGGCACAGCAAGGTTCACCAAGTGCATTTTTCTGACAGCTGTCCCCTTTCACACCAGCCTCCTGACATCTCTCTATCTGTAGGAGTTGACTTCTCTTTTCCAGCCGACTCACTGCTGTCTTACTGAATTTTATTTCCCAACTCAAAAGCCTTCAGTGGCTCCGTAAGGCCCAGTAAAATTTCTTAGTCAAATGCTATCTTTTCTAAAATCTTGCCTTATTCCCTCTCAACATCTAGCCAGAAATTCCCTCTCCCTCTTTCAAATATCCATAACACTAAATCTGCTTATCACTCTTAACTATTAACTTCAATCTATGCATAAGTCTTTTGTTCTTTTAATGCCATAGTACAGAATTCATAACTCTGACAGCGCTGTGCACATAGGCAAGAAGCAAGCATTCATCGAAGGATACTGTGTCGTTGGTGAGTAGATGCAAAGGCAGGCAATATGGCTATCACCCAGAATGAAAACTAAGACAAAACAAAGAATTCAAATAAGGTTCAAACATAGGCTGATGTTAGGCAGAGAAAGGAGAAAGTCCTGCCAATCGTGCTTCAGCCTTCTCACCTAACTCTGAATCTTCCCACTGGGGATGTCCCTGGAGTAAAACCATGAAAGCTTTATTAAAACATCTTCCCTTTCTTCTTCCTGTGACTTTCAGATATTATGCTGCTGTGTTAACTGTGTAACTCAGCTTCCCATGGGTAGGGCAGGGGCCATCTTCTAGTTGATTCACCTTTGCCTTTGCCATGGCACCAAGCACAAAGCCTGGCACAACACAGGATAGGTAGTACATTAAAAAAAAAGAATAAAATTATGGGTGAAAGAGGGGATTTTGGCAGAGACAAGAGTGTTTCACTTTCTCTAGGTGACTCCAGGGCATAGAAACCAACTTCTTCCTAAGCAACATTTCAGAATGGTATGGGGAGTATGACAAGGGACAAAAGCACTCTTCTTTTTATGAGCATAAAGGATCATGGCACAAAGAGGGAAGGATACTTGAGAAGCTGGGAGATGTAAGGTCAGTACTCTGTTCCTTTCCATGTAACCTTGAGGACCTTACTTGTGGACTTTTGCTCACGTCTGAACATTTCCTCTGATCTTCTGCAAAATCCAAGTGTTGGATGAAGTCAGAAGTTTTAAGGTGATGTAAGAACACTTGTCTGGAAACTCCTATTGGACTCCATCTTACCTTTCCTTTTTTTAGTGGCTCTGAGGGGAGAACTCAAGAGTTCTATGGCCTATAGCTCAAAACCGACTGAACTGAAATAATAATCTCAGAATCCCTCCTCCTCTAACACTTGGCAACAACTCATCCTGAAACAGAATAAGTATCTCTAATATTTATACTGGTATTTGCAATCCAGTAAATGAGAAAAGGTTTTATAAACAGTTTCCAATTTTTTCAACCTGGTAACAGTCAAGTAACATTCATTTACCTGGACTGCACTGAACCTGGACCCGAAGGAGTCTGCTTCATTGTCAAGTTCTTTAAACATTTTCTTAGACACAAATTTATTTTCTACTAGAAAACTAAACCGTTGTTGGGTGTGGTGGCACATACCTATAATCCAAGCTGAGGTAGGAAGATCACAAGTTCAAAGCCAGCCTCAGCAACTTAGCAAGGCTCTAAGCAACTTACTGAGAGCTTGTCTCAAAATAAAAAACTGAAAAATGGTCTAGGGATAATGTTTAATGGTTAAGCACCCTGGGTTCAGTCCCTGGTACAAATAAACAAACAAATGAAAAACAAACAAAAAAATCTCCTAGAGAGTATTATTTTGAGCAAGTCATTAAAAATTGTCCTCACCTCTCCATTTCTGGAGTTCAACATTCTTGGTATTAATGAATGCAATCTCTGAGTTGTTTAAATGGTTGGGACTAATATTTCTTTGGATTTTGTTTACCTCTTCCTGTACTAAATAATCTGGACATTGTTTGATATGAGTAAACACCAGCATTTGTTTTGATATGAAAGAAGTTTGCTTAACCTGGATATGAAGTCAATTCAAACAGCCACACTTCATATTGAAAAAAGTTTGCATTTCTGCCCTGGCTGTGGGAGTCTATATTGCCATTGAACCCAAACTCACAGGTTGCTGAAGGCATTGTGCAGAATAATGGTGTCTGTGGGATATGAAGGCATATGTGCTATACTGGGGGTCAGGTTCCCTGTATTCATTTGGGGACTGGGAGCACTTAGGTCCACTTCCCAGTTTGCTTTTGCTCACCCCAAATTGGGACAGGTCACTTAACCTCTCTGAGTTTCAGTTTTTTTCATCTGTAAGACAGATGACAATCTCTGGTTTGTTAACTTTTTTGGATTGTAAAACTAACAGGAGATAATGGATGTGAATCACCTTATAAACTTCAGTAGGAGTGACACTATGCGAGTCATTTTACCAGTTTTGAGCCTCAATTTAGTAATGATAGCTGAGATTTACTGAGGGATTGACACCTTGGTAAGATCTTTATATGCATTATTTCACTGAATCCTTACTCTTTGATAGAAACATTATATTCATTTTACATAGAGCAAAAATTAGGCCTAGAGACATTAAGCAGACATTAACTTAGCTAGTTAATTCACATAACTAAAAACTGATAGAACAAAGTTAAAAATGAGGATGATGACAATACCTATTCTATGCACTCACAAGCTAATTACAAGAATCACACAAATAATTACACTTTTTAAGACTTCAAAATGTAATATAAGAAGTGATCTTTCTCCCAGTGATGAGCTGGCTTATTAGAAAAATTGAATTGCCTTCATAACTGACTTATTGTTGATTATCAGTAAGTGTGGAAAGGATATGCTCATGCATTCTAAAAAGCACCGGAACTCTGCTTCATTTATCTTGTTATAAATAATGCATGAAATGGAAATAAGATTTCATGGTGGTTTTTCTTATTGCTTTCTCAGCAGCTGCTCAGAACAGTAGGTTTAAATGAGACTCACCAGAAGGAAGGAAGGTGATACTTTTCTAAGTCATTTATCTACCGTAATAAAATTAGATATTACATGACCTCCACGAGGAAATCATTTTATTGCACATTAATTCTTAAATAAGTCAACCATTTTCTCATTCTTACATTGAAGTTCTCCTTTTTGGAGACATACATGGAGTAGATCCCGTGGGAATTAAATGGCAATGCCTCACAACTTATTAAGTGAGGTTATCAAACACTTGTGAACTGAGACTTTAGGTTGCTAATAATCCTAATTTCTCCTGATTTCACTTTAAAATCTCATTTACTTTCAAGATGATATTTTCCTGGGAATTTTGTCTCTTGTTACAACTACACTTCTGGACTCAGAGAATTCCAGAATTCCATCTTTTCCTTTCATGGGTGAGAAAGCTGATTTCTGGAGAGTTTAGGAGTTTCTCTGAGGTAACATCAACATCATCATAGCCATGATTTTAGTCATAATAGCTCCAACAACCAACATTTATTGAGTGCTTATCATGTGTCAGGCACTCCACTAAGCTCTTTAAATGTGTTATGCCATGACAACTTTATGAGGTAAGTACTGCTATTATCCTCACTTCAGAGGATGAAAACACTGAGGCTTAGTGAGAATATGTAATTTGCCAAAGGCGGCTACTCAACTAGTAAGTGACAGAGCCAGGATCTTAAGCCAGCCTCTTTTATTCCAGTGCTCCCACTCCTGACTACCTGGCTATATTGCTGTTGACTGGTTGGTCATCAAGTTAGCACGAGGATTCAGGTTTTTACATGCCTACTACATGAAACACCTCTCTCGATGCAGAATATTTCTTTGTAGTTACATTGGTATTCAATTCTGATACTTGTTTTTTTTTTTTTTTTGCAATTTGGTACCTAGCCAGAAATAATTTATGCAATTTACTATCAAACTAAATAGAACTGCAGTCCCCTCCTGCAATTCACTTGAACTCACCAGAACTGCCACTAGAGTATACAAGTTTGGACATTTGCTTAGGACTATTGGTCCAAATTCTTTGAGGGAAGGGCAAATCTGGATGCAGCTCCTAGGAGCAGATATGTTTGCTAGCGATTGTGACTATGGTAATGTGATGAGTGACAGCTTTTCGACTTGTCAAAGCCTTGCCAATTTAAGCCCCCTTCGTAACTGCCTTGGCAGGAAAATTAAAGGTCTGTGCCAAACAAATCTGCAAAGGTGGTTCTCTGATCTTCTCCGGGAGTCCTGAATATCGCCCCCTTCCCCCAACAGCTTTAACAGTCCTACCCATTTCATAGACTATGATATGTAAAGCCAGATGTTGCAAGTTCCGCATCTGAAGCTGCTCTGAAAACATAAGGTGCTTATTAGTTGAATTAAACTGACGCCTTTTTAGTTGATGCTGAACCATAGTCATACACTTTGAGGCTTTCTGGCTACATGATTGACTTGACCTTTCACCCAAAAGATAAAAATGGCACAGATTGCTGCACATTTTTTTTTTAATAAAAGCTTCTCTTGGTGTAACATAGAAGCCATGATTATAACATGGTAGGTGTATGAGAGGAGTTCACATTAGTTCCCTTAGTTACATGGGAAAGGACCCACTAACATAGTGTTAAAAGTACAAAACAGAAAACTAAATATGCAGCAGATTCCTGATAAACCGGGAGCATATGTCTCTGGACTTCTGGGAATCCCCAAGTCTGGACCACTTCTTGAACATATGATAAGAATGCATAGAGAGTATGACAGCCTTAGTGATGTCATAGCTTTGGGTTGCCAATGAAAAAGTATTAGTAATTTTAGCTAAAAGTCATTAAATCTTTATACTTCATTTTCTCTTTACTTCCCTTATAAGCCTCAAGTATTGGCTCCCTTTTCAAGACTACTTTTGGCTAGGAAACTAAGTATTTTTATCACTTCATAAAAATAAGTGCATAAATGTCACCAGCAAAGAGCCACAAAGTCCCCTTGGGATGAACTCCTGGGCAGCTAGCTAAGCTCAGTGTTGGTCTCACAGGGCAGCTGACTCAAATCCCTGCCTCAGAAAAAGGTCAAGTTATGACACGTCATGGCCATTCCAGCTTACCTTTCAAAGAGTGGAAACATTAATCAAAATCTTGGGATTCAGGTGTCTATTATGTGGAGTATGAGCTAGAGATAAGACTGGAAAGAAACAGCAAAAGAATAACATGGCTATTTATGATTATTAGTGAGTTCTATTGTTTTTATTATAGCCTTTTAACTCATCAGTGTTTCCAAGTTAGCATTGAGAATCAGAAAAAAATCCAGGAAAACATGATAAGAACAGGCCAGATGTCAATCATCTCTTTCACCTCAAGAATCACTGGATGGACTAAATTATAACCATGGCAGCTGTTGGATGTCATGGGTAAGTGTAAGAAAGGGAATAATTAGGGTAGAGAAAGGAACAACAAAAACAAAAACAAAAACCCAAGATGGAAAAGCAAAGAAAAAAGGAGGAGAATGAGAACCCAAACCAAACCTGACAAATGGTAAGATGGAAAGATGGAGAGATGCCTCTATTTATTCTAGAGATTCTTCATGCCAACGTGATCTGTGCCTATCTCAGATCTCTATGACTTAGGACAATTCCCAGTTGTTCATATATTTAAGAGATTTGTGAACTTCCTAAAACTAAAATATTGATTGATACTTAACAAACTTAATGAATATTCAGTTTGAAGTTAGAAGGGGCCATGGACACAAGAACAAGCAGTTATTTAAAAAACATTTTGGCATTCTGTTATTGAAAGGCTTTATGTTATGCACAAGACCACAGTATGGAAACCTGATACCAATGGTATGTACTAATAAAATTTGATAAATGATTTAAGATACAACTTTTACTTATTATAAAGCAAAATAATGAGAACTATGAAGCTATTTTGGTAAACACAAAAAGTGAAATCAGGGATATGCTACTGATGTTCATGAACAGTTTATTTCTGCTTTCTTTTAGTTTTAGAAGTATATAATAAGAAGATTATTATTATCACCACAGAGAAGTGGTTGCTAACAGTAACAGTTTTTACAGCTCCTTTTGCAATCTTAGAATATGTAATTTTGTAATAAAACAGAAATAATGGAAGAACTTAATGAGAACAAAAAGAATTTACTTTGCTAGAATATTTTTCCAATTGCTATTAAAGTTTTTTTTTTTTTTACAATTTAACAGCTTAAATCAGTGAAAATCAGTTGTTCAGTATGTTTGAATTTATCTTTTTTGAGTTATTGTTTTAAAATACATAAAATGAAACTTAATGAAGCAACAGAACAGGTTCTGTGGGCAGTGTTTGAAAAACCAAGAGTTGAATGTATCAAACAACTCTTTCCCTTTCACTCCCAACTTATGAGTAAGAAAACTGAAGTCCAGAAGGGTAAAGTGATGTAAAACTAAAGTTGTAAACTTAATTATTTAGTGTTATCTTTGCTGTTCATAATACTTCTTGGTCTTGAAAGAGAATAAGCTTGGCTCTCTGAATAGTATTTTCCTTCTAACTACTAGAAGAGACCAAAAATCTCAGTATACACAGAAAATGAGCAAATATCTCAATAATAAAATTCTCATAAGGTTGCAAAATATGTAGCTTTGTACTAAGAATGTCTATGCTTTTTCTTTTGAGAGTTTCTAATTTTGGACACAAAAATGTTGGTTTTAATGTCATTGTGTCATCCTTGATTTTACCAACAGACAGTTGAGCCTGTAGTTAGCAATCAGTTCTTTGTTGGTTTAATTCTCTCCATCCAGAGCAGACCTATTAAAGAGTCTCTTCTATCTACTTTTTCCCAGACCCTTCCTTCACTTCAGGTATGCAAAAGAGATCCATTAATTCCATAGCAATTCTTAAAGTACCTCAACCCCAGGGTAGTATATTTCCATTTCCCAAAGCAGTTTTTCCTTCAGCCTCTCCCACTGGTAAGTCTTAATTTTTACAGCTTTGTCTAATTACTTCTTCAGTAAAAAAGCAGCTTCCTGACATTTGCCTATGACTTACTTTTTCATTTTCCTTTTCTCACTTTTCTTTCTACTACTTCTTTTTAAGTAGCCACCTGTCCCAACATTTATACATGTGCTGTATTAGATGTTTTAAAATAACAAAAGGAAAAGCATAAATTGTACATGCAGACGTCTTCCAATGTACCCTTTTGCTTTTGGTTAATAAGAAATGGGCCAAAAATGTTCATCCCACAGAGAAGAGTGGGTAAAAATCAGATGCCAGAAAGAATGAGTGCATTTTTTTCTGGTCATAAAGATTTCTCTTCAAATTCTTAACAAAATGCTTTTAAATCACAATTTTCTTCTGTGGTCATTTCTTCACTGAAGTTTTTTACCTAGTGGGGAAAACTTTATATAATAGTAGAGAATTAATTCTTCATTTCTCCTAGAAATATACATATAAATTTTAATGAAAAATGTTGATAAGACTTCCAATGTCTGTCTATGGCTGAGTTGGCCTGTCTAAATTGAGATAAATATGCTTTTTACAAACTAGTCTTCCTATTATAGGTATGGATAAAATTTTTTAATAGGACAATTTTTACATAGCTTCAATTGCATGGGTTATAATTATCATAGCTAAAAATATATCAAATGCTTGACTATTTCCAAAATAAAGAAATCAAAGCAATTTTAACACCTTATTTAGTTTTATATCATATTCAACTTTTAATATAGAATATTCTGGTGTAATATGAAACTAAATTAAACTTCACCTAAATTATAAAATATTTATCCTTTCTGTTTCTTTAACAAGTTCACTTTTATGAGGCAGATAATACAGTTCCTACAAGTTAATTAGTAATAGCAATTTCATATCACCTAGAGAATTCAGAATTCATGAGCATAAGGTAGAAAGATGATAAGAACATAACCTTTAAAAAGTTAACAGCAGAAAACAAAACCACATTACTTACAGCCCCCAAATAGAGTGATTTGCATTGACATTGCTCATGTACTAGTGACTATTCAAAGTTTTCTTTGTATGCATTATAATTAGTAAACTTTGATTTAAAAATTTACATTGCAGTGTTTCTCTGGAAATCCAAGGAGTTTGGATAAGGATATTTTACCTTTTGGTCTTCTAGATAACTTTCATAGGGAAGAATTTTCTATGTCCTCTCTAATTAATCAAGCATGAATGAACTATTACTAAAGAGACTCCCTAGAAAGAGTTGCAGGTGTTAAGGCAAATGTACCATCATGACAAGTTTCTTGACCTGACTTTCCATGATTACTCATCATTTGAGATGTTTCATTGGCCAGGCTAAATCTTGATCCAGAAAATAATCTGAAGGCCAATTGGGGTTTCCAAAAAAGCAAACAATGATGTGTGAAAGTGTTAAGTGTTTAAATACTTAAAGCTTCTAATTAAAAAGACTTTTAAAAAAATATGACCTTGGAAATATGTTCTGCTTTCCATTTAGCAAAGGCTGAATTTGTTCAAAGGTAGCAGAACTCTTCTAAGGCTGGTTCTGATTCTAATTAATCAGTGTGGACCACCTACCTACAGGTGAGAAGGAGCCAGCTATGACCCTGAAACATGGTCTGTAATGATCATGTCCCTGATCAGGGACAGAGAGAAAACAGAAAGATCCTGACAGCATTGTGCCAGCACATTGGTTAAGAACATCAAATTGTTCATTGGCCTGGATCTTGTCTGAGGAACAAGGAATTGGAATGAAAAGAAGTCAGAAGAGAAGATCGACTTGGAAGAGTGCTTCACCTACTACCTTACAAAAGGAAAAGTCCACAGACCCTGAGATGACTTCACACAGCAACAGGAGCAAGAGCACAGGGACTAATGACACAAAACTAGAAAGGGACACTGGATAGCAGCACTGGTCATTTTATTTTTGATTTAAAACTTCATTTGAATTTGAGAAGCTTAATTGGGATCTGATTTATGTTTATGATAAATAAACTAGTAAATGTGACTGACCTGGCTGGACAAGGATCCAAGTTACACTCCTGAAGCTTGGGTTTGGGTTTGATGTTCTCTGGGTAATAGTGGCAGTACTGATCCGCAACCACTCGGTTGCTCCGGAGATCATAACACTCAGCCGATGTCAGCTGGTAACCTGCAAGGATCAAACCAACCGGGCAAATTTAAAGGCACATACCAAGGCAATATATTGCTTTATGTGTTTTGGCCATCTCACATTAGTGGAAATTATTCTCCAATGCCCCAGTCATTTCCAGGAAAAAAGACAAATAATTGGAAAGCTCATTAATTTTTGTAGCCCTTTAATACTTTTTCTTTCTTCAAGTAATCCACTCAATATAATAATTAAATTATATTACAGAGCTTGAATTACATGAGGGCATAGTCAGATTATAAGGCTCTATAAAAAGAGAAGAACTATTCCTTTTATTTCTTTTGTATAATAAAAAAATTAAACATAGACTTTTATATCCAAAAAACACCATTGGTATTTATTTACCAATCTTATGCAAGGATGTCTAACTTCCCCCCTAGTACCTATAACACCAGAAAAAATAAACTCTTACATAAATAAATAAAATATATCTCAACATCTCCTGCCCCTTGGACCATGGGGTTCAATGGAGCATAGCATAGGGTCAGATTCTGCCAGGTGCCAGGGAACACAATTTTTGCCTAAATTCAACCTGAATGGGTTGAGCTGAGTAAGTGGACAATTAAGATCCCTACAATAGCCACCATTAACCTGTTTCTTTACAGAACTACAAAAAAAAAAAAAAAAGACAATCAAATGAAAATTCTCTCCCTGTTTAATTTTTGCCTTCTCCAAAATCTGTTGCCATTTCTCTTTAAATTAAGTCTCTAGCCCTTATTTCTTAGTCTCTATCTGCACTGTTTAGAGAAGCCGCTTTTTAAATAACATTTTATTGGTACATTATAATTATATATAGCTATGGAAATCATTGTGGAGAAGCCTCTTTTTAAAAGTTGCTGAGTAATAGTTTTATTATCATGTGTTATCTTTTCTACCTGCCATGTAATGTCCTGGGCATCTCTCATGGGTGACGATCAAGACTTAGATTCCTGGGGTGAAAAATAAATGTATACAGACTTAAAAAAATATTCGTATCATTCTAACCCTAATCAACCCTTCAAGTATATCCTCCCTGGTCAGTAGTTGAATCCTGTTATTGCTAAACATGTATCAGGAAGCAATATTTATATTGTTAAGGGACTTGCAAAAGATTTTAGGAAATCAGAAGGAGACTTTTAAGCCAGATTTCCTGGCTTGAGGCAGTGTTCTCAGACCACCCACAAAAATTAATTGTTCATTAAGGACCTAAAAAAAGACCTTTTAAAATTCTATTGGAAAGATGAAAAGCATGGAAAGTAATGAAAGCAATGGGTAAGAACACATGTTCCACCACACTTTTTGTTTTATGAGAAAAATCAAGTAGCAAAATGATATTTTAGATGAGTAAACATACTCTTAGTCTTCAAATCCATTGTACTCCAAAGCAGCTAATTTTATGACAAGGTAAACACATTATAATTTATATACCTGGCAATTTATGCTCAAGGGCAGAATTTATCATGCAGCAAATGTGGGGACAAACAATAAAATTATAAATCTGAGATTATGATTTTCAAAACCATAAATTGCCAACCTAAACCCAATGCTTTGAAGATATTATAGTGCATATGAAGTGAAAAGTTAGAATGAAAATGAAATCATTTAGCAGAATGGTCAGATGACTATGTTTTCTGGAGTTTCACAAGTTATCTTGGAATAGAAATTCTTTACATTGGGCAAAATGAACAACCAGCTGAATCTGGAGTGAGAAGTAGAGAACTTAGAGATCATTTCTTTTGTAATTTTCAAACTGGCCTGTGAAATAAGAGAAATGCAGATCTCCACAGCCTGCACAGCTTCACTGAGAGAAGTTCTCCTTTTATCTGGGCTTCCTGAGTAAGATTTCCTTTGAACAAAGCATTTGATATTTGAAAACATTTGAAAACACTTAGAGTTCTGTTTCTTCACTTAAATGTGGGCAAAACTAGGACAAACCGATTGGGTATATCTGAATCTAACACTGATTGCCTTATTTTATACTGAGCTATTGTCAAGGTTATTGAAATTATACCCTCACAGCAGGGTATATGAGAACCTGGTGTAGTGTGCAAATAATTGAATTGCTCTTTCTCATAAAGCATGGTATTTGTTTAGAAAGAAAAAAAAATTATTTCCTTAGATTGCTTTCTTTGAAACTCTTTTCTATGGCAATTATTAATAAATATATCAAAATAATGGCTTCCCAAGAAGCATCAAAGCAATTGACAGATTATTTTTAAACAAAGCAATTTTCTATTCAGGATAGATAGAGCAACCACAAAAGCTATCCAATTGAAGTGCTTAAAATGTTGAGTCAGTAGTTATTTAACAATTGAATATAGGCACTTGATGGCATTTTGACTTACTACTTTTAAGCTAAAATCCAACACTGCTCTGTAGAACAATATTTCTAGTGGTTTGTTCACATGGTATGTATGGAGACAGTTAAAGGTGAACTACCTCATATATTCTTACTGTCTCAAAAAAATTGAATTATTGTTTGTCTCTATTTTGTAGTATCATCCTTTTATCTCTTACCTAACTAATTTAGTAATGCTTATGTTGATAAACTATTTAAAGTCAGTCATTTGAAGCTAGGGTGGAATGTATTTGATATGCTAATTTTCAAAGATATATATATATATCCATATATATATTATATATATGGAAAACTTAAAAAGATAATCTATAAAAGTTGGCAGTTAATCCAAAATATTCACATATTGCTTGTTGCCTTTCAGAAAAGAGTTTGGTAATATATGCCAATAGGCCCCAAATTTCTGAAACTCCTTTATCTAGTGTCCTTACTGTTGAGCACTTATCCCAAGGAAATCATCTAAAAGAAGAAAAATACTTAAGAATGAAGTTATTCATTATGTTACAATAGTAGGAAGATTTAAATGACCTAATTGATTTATTATAGGGAAATGACAACATAAATTACTATAAAATAATGCAGAGCAAATATTATATAGTCAGGTAAAGTATAAAGAACAGAAAATGGGAGAGAAAAACAAACAAAACAAAACATTTTCCTATAACACAAAATACCATTCATGATTCAGTTGTGATAGAGTGGAGACAGCAATTCACTTCCTGAGTTTTCAGAAGAGATGCATTTTAATTAATATATAAAGTCATGGCATTCCTTTTAATGCATGGGGTAGAGCCAAACAAAGACTGACCTTAAGTCAGCAATATTTTTGTTCTAGTAATAGACTATTTCCTTTAATCAAGTCACCTTGACAAACGCTCTTCACTTGATCCCTGAATAAATGACGTCTACTCAACCAAAAGTGCCTTAGGACAACACTGCTGCCAAATTATTGTGGGTTTTCCATGAAATCAAGGAAGGAAGTGGGGACTGCTCCCTTTCATGGGTATCTGCAGAAGGAGATGTGTGTGTGGCATCTGCACTGAGGTCTGCCCTACAGGAGGGCTTCAGGATTTGTCTCCATTGAGAAGAAGGGATTGGGTCCACCCAACAGTCCATCTCTTCCATGCAGAAGTTATTCCACTCTTACAATAGTCAGCAGCTGCTCTCAGAAGCCCATAGTTTCTAGGTTAAATCAACACCATTACCTCCTCCACAGGTTGCTGAGCAGGGGAAGAAATCTGTCTCCCTCCACCGGTGGATGATAGGCTGGTAGAAGATGAACTGGACCGTGCTATCTGTGGGCCCTGAGTCACGGATCTGCAGGAGACAACAGGAAAGTTGAAGAGCTAGCGTGCCAGGGTGGTGCTTCCTGGATCCCAGAACAACTTTGGATGAGGAGGGACTGAAGGTCTTGGGCTATGTGAGGAACTGCCTTGGGACAGAAGTGGCAGTGGTAACTTGGCTTATCTTATCACACAACCAGCAAATGGCCCTTGCTTAGGTCACCACTGTCCTTACCTTCTCAGTTCTGTTGCCATAAAAATAAAGGATGGTAACGGTAACATCTCAATTTGTGATTCTGCCACATGTTATCTCAAGCCAGCATTTCCATTCCATATATATATATATATATCTCAAGTAAAATTATCTGCATTTTAAAACATAGGCTGGGGAATAAACAATTTGCCCTAAGAAAATTATAAATGCCAGACACTGCCCCAAATGAAAGATAATGTCTGTGGTTAAGAAAAAAAAAAAACAAAAACCTCAAGAACTAATTCAGACACATTTAGGAGGCTTCTTATCAATTTGGTGACTTATATATTTAAATGTACAAAGCTACCAGCTGGAAACTTGCTAAAATGCAAATTCCTGGGCCCAAGCCCAGATAACCAGGCAATTCAAATGTAGTTTAAGAACCAAACTTTAAAAACCCCAATTTATATTATAAAAACAATTACTCTCAAATAAGATGGGTGCTAATGGAAATCACAACTCCTTATTTTAAAAGGGGGAATGTGAGACAAGAATTCTTTAACGACTCTTAAAAGTATAAGGTTGAGAAAACATTCTCAAACTGAAAGAGAAGGAAAAAGTACCTAACATGAACAATTAATCTCATGAAGACAGAGTGACGCGCCCTACGATATTTAGACTGTTGGACAAGACTTGGACTATTTATTGTACTAAAGGGAGTTCCACGGACAATTGAGAGGATCACTCTTTACTCCCGCTACATTATAAATAAAGAAGTATCAAGTGCAGCTGAATCACATGGCCTGTCTTTGTTAAGCGTTTCTGAGCTTTCTCAGTGTTCCAACTCCTTTTATGTAGGGTAAACTGATGGATCTTGCCCTTGGGTTATTTTGAAGATAGCCCACTTCTCTGCTACTGATCTTGACATGTGGACTAAACACCTAGGATGTAAGAGAAATAGGAATACTGAAGAAACAGGGCCAAGAAAAATTGGTAAGTGCCAAAGTCTAGGTCAGCTTTTAGAGTTTGGATGGGAATATGGAAATATTCCTCAGAATGCCTAGGACTGCTAGTGAGGAAAAAAAAAAAAAAGAGGGAAGAAAACCTACTGATCATCTCATAGAATACTGCAGCTGATTCATGGAGCACTCTAATTAGAATAGACAGTGATCCAATTCCCTTCTTTAAAACGAAAACAGCGGACCTAGAAAAGGGTATCTTAGGGATACAGAATTGTAGAATTAATAACATTCTTTAGAAAATTTTTCTTTTTCAGCTCACAAAAACCCTTAGCTCTCTTGACATGTGTGGTTATCATACTTAGAAAGCTACTGCAGCCTCTTGGAAAAAAAATGAAAATATCAGAAAATTCATTTAAACCCAGAGACACTATTCCCTGCTATGAGTCCCTTTCACAATGCTAGAAACTGAGTCCTAAGAATGTATGTGGGGGTGGGGTGGGCATCACATCTCTTTATAGCCAAAGCCAGGAGGATGGAACATCACCACGTTTGGAGAAGCCTCATTCTGGGACCAGTGATTGCCTTTTGGTCTGGTTAAAAGGCAAAAAGGTGGAGCAAGTAATTTTTTTGGCTCCCTAGAGGTTACCAATAGAAGCCTAAGAGGAAAAAAGGGATGAGGAGGAGTGTTGGTGTTACTGGGAGGGCTAGCAAACACCATGCTGAAGGAAAGAAAATAAGCTGGTTGGGAAGAATATTGCTCTTAGTAAGTTCTGTAAAAAGAACCATAAATTCTGAGGCTGTATGCTTACATTTGAAGAGATTAGAAATGAAAAAGGATCTCTTTATTTATTAGAAATGTAAAAGGATCTCTTTATTTATTTTGAGGATTGAACCCAGAGGCCATCTACCACTGAGCTGCAACTCTAGTCCTTTATATCTTCAGGTAAGGTCTAGTTAAGTCATGGAGGCTGGCCTTGAATTTGTGATCTCCTGCCTCAGCCTCCCAAGTTGCTGGAATTATGGGTGTGCACGACCTGGCTTGGATTGGGACCTCTTTATTTTAAATAGATAAAAGCAGTCAGGAGGTGTCTGGATCGCTGGCCACATAATCTTGCTTGATTTTGGCCACATGGATAACATTCCTGGTTTCCCCTTCTCTATAATCACATTCTTTCTGTAATAATAACAGTAACAAGCAGTACTTACTATATGCCTACCACATGTGAGGTATATTTTATTTACATTAAATCTAACCTTAAAACTGTATTATATTATTTTCCATATTTAAGTTGAAATGGGAAAAATTAGGCTCAGACAGTTTCAGTGACTTATTGAAGGCCACACAGCTATGGAATAGAAAGATGGTTCTACACAGCTCTAAAGCTGCCAATCTTTTCGTAGTTTCATGCAGTCTCCACAGTGGTATTGTGATGATACATATACATTTATCTTTAGTTGTATTCTTGCATCTGTCTTCATAGTATTTTCTTAATTTTTCATTTTAAAGTAGAAACAAATCCTTAAAATAACAAAAGTGAGGCCAATCTGATGTCTAACTCTGACGGCCAAATGTTATTCATGTCAATGGGCTTGCCATGCTCCTTTCCTCTGGTTTTCTTAATTCTGGCCTGTTTGGCCCCTTGTTATCATTAGTCCTGCACCTTCATAAACTCTGAATCCTCAATCATCATGTGCTAATTCTCAAGAGTATGCTGAAAGCTTCAGTTTGACACCTTAGAATGTTGGTGTAAGGAGCCGAACACATCTGGCATATGTAATTTTGACCTCCCTCTGCTAATAAGAATAAAGAAGTTCTGAACCAAGCTTTTCTCATAATTACAATGTCTCAGTGTTTCTACTGCAATGTAATGACATCTCACCTAAAAGCAGATGAGAAGACTAAAACTGGCCCCCGTCCACAGCAATTGATTGCATTGTCAAGGGAGAGCTGGGAGACAGTGGGAATGCGTGTGTGTGGCCCGGTTCAATCAAAGGAACCAAGGAGAAATAAACACATGAGGACATTAGCAGGTACACAATGGCTTTCCCAGATAAAGGTCAGCAAAAGCATTTTTCTTCTCTGTTGAGTAAAGGGCAATTTGTGAGCTTCTGGTTACCCAACTAAATTGCTTTCTCTCACTGATATTGTAGACATTTCTGCCCCAGGGAGGCAGGTGGCAGGGCTGCCCCTAATCCACCATGGCTGTAGTTCAGTCGCTGCTCTGATGAGAGCAGGCGGGCAAAGGGAAGCATAGGGGACCCACCTCAGTGCTGACTTGGTGACAGTGCTCTCAGGGCCACCGATGGTCTAGTCTAGTCAAGTCTGTTTTAGTCTACTGTAAAGGGCTTGTAAAAATGCCAGTTATTACTGGGATGAAGTATAGATTCTATCAACCTACTGTTTGGAATACCTGATCATTTTAGCAGTTGGACATACTAAGGTTAGAGATTATTAGATAAAAATGATATAAAAGTTGTGAGTATTCAATTTCCCCTTTGTGCTTTTTTTAGAGAGTTTTCTAGTCCTCCTAGCACTCTAGACCTCAGTTAAAAATATACTGCAGTTCAGCCCATAGGCCTACAGCTTAAGAGAGGTGTTGGTTATGGCTGAAGCTGCCCAGGACCCTGGGCAATAACATAGTGGACCAGAGATGTCTCTTTGGGAACAACAGATGTGCCGTTTGTAAGGAACTAAGAAGGTGGAAAAGATGGGCCAGGAAGGAAATGCTGAGAAACAGAGCAGACCAGATCCTGGAAAGACTATCCTAGTGCTCAGATGGAGGAAGCACAGGAGCAGAGCAAGCCAGCCAGCAGGACTGCAGAGGGGTCTGCACTCTCAGCAGGAAAAAAACAAGTACTCCGCCGCTCTCTGGCTCTGTATCTCAAAGCTGGCTGTGAAACCTAGAAAGAAACCTAGGGTCCTGGAATCTCAGTTCTAAACTCTTGGAACCTATCAGCAAAAAGGGGAATCCTGAATGGAGGAATCGCTACATGTAAAAGTTGTGTAGGAAAATGAATCACTACTTACCTTTACTTCTTTGCTTTCCTACCACTGATTTCAACTTTTACTCTCAAGAACCCTCGCTTTAGGACAATTATTTTTTCCCTTTAGGAGCACAGGTTAAATGGTATGAGGAGACCATCTGGAACAGGCTGGATAGCAGGGCAAAACCAATCAGGGCTTAAAATTTTGCCAAAGCTTAGCCTCCACTGGAGGAAAAAAATTTGTTATTACAATATTACTCAAGATTCACAGGCTGCCCATTTCTAAGAATTCTTTCTAGTCACCTTAAAGCATAGTGAATATCTGAATATCTGTAGCTTTTACCACCTGCCCTTTTTACTTCAGCACTCAATTATATACATTATTATTTCAAACTTCTCTATTCAGTGTTTTACTTCCCAAATGACATTGTAAACTAAGAGAGGGAAGATATCATATATGACAGTCAATCAGCCCTAAGTATCAAAGTTCTTTCACAAGAAGGATGGACACAGACACACACACACACACACACACACACACACACACAGAGAGAGAGAGAGAGAGAGAGAGAGAGAGAGAGAGAGAGAGAAATTCCATAAACTTACTGGCAAAGTGAACTTTGAACTCTCATTACTTTGCTGATGTTACTTCTTTCAAGGCTTCTCCTCATAATTCTCCTAATAATAATAAAAAGACCTTTTGGAGCTGGGCACAGTGGCACACACCTGTAATCCCAGTGACACGGCAGGCTGAGGCAGGAGGATCGTGAGTTCAAAGTCAGCCCCAAACTTAGCAAGGCCCTAAGCAACTTAAAAAGACCCTGTCTCAAAATAAAAAATAAAAAAGGCCTGTGGATGTGATTCAGTGGTTAAGTGCCCTGGGTTCAATCCCTGGTATTAAAAAAAAAATTGGGGTTATGCTAAAGGCTGTTCAAAACAAAATCTGAGAGCATTATCTCTGCCTAATACTTGAACTGACACAAATGGAAACCATGAGCTTTTTATTCCCTTAGAATACTAAAAAGGCTCATTTTCTAGTCCTATAACCACAGAAATGATAACTTTGTGAATTAACACATTTGTTAATTAAGTAGACTTAACCATTCCACAATGTACATATCTTCAAAACATCATGTTTCACATGATGAAAACCTACCAATGATATCTGCTAATTTATAAAACACACAGAGAGACATACAAAACGCTTTTTTGGGGAAAGTTGAGATGATGCAAATATTCCTAACTAAATCCTCCAGCTATAAAAATGTAATGCATTTTTTTTTAAATTGTTCTCTTCAGGAAATAACTGTTCTCCAGCATCCAGTACGTGAATTGTAGATTGATGGTCTTAACTCTGCATGTGCTTATTGTTTTCTCTTTGGCTGTATACCTCTACTACATGAGTAACTCAGATTCTCTTCACTTTCTATCTAATCTGGTTTCCTTTTTTTGTCTTTTTTTTCTATTTATTTATTTTTAGTAGTATGTTTTAATTATACAGATAATACGTTTCCTTGTGGCATATCATACAGCATGTAACACACTTTGATCATATTCTAATCTGGTTTTCTGACTCAGTTTTTCAAGTGGGCAAAACCAGAACACATACAAAATTATCTTGGCTGTTTTCACAAGTAGAGCTACGTTGGAGGTTCTAATGAAGGAAGGACTTCTGACTGAGAAAGACCCTCTCCTACCAGGAAAAATCATTATCTTTCATTGAATTTGCAGCTTCAGAAAAGATGCACAGAGCATGGGGAAAAAAAGGAAGGGAATACTAGGTCAGCCGGTCAGCCAGTCATCCAGCCAACAGCCAGATCACCCTATGATTAATGTATTGATAGATGTCACAACCAATCGTCTTTCATTTCCATTTACATTAAAATGGTTATATCTGCCAAATGGTTCCTGAGAAAGCTGGTTGTAAATAGATGAATCTTTGGTCATCTTCAGAGAAGTCTCTTTCTGCTATTGTGTAGAGAGGATATTGTGATTGATTTGACTGGAGGTTAAAGTATTTCAAAAAGACAGGAAGGAAGTAATTTGATTCTATCTACTTTTATACATATTATCTCACTTAATCCATAACAAGGGCTCTATTGGAAGGAAGCAGTATTATATTACCATCTTATAAATGAGTAAACAGGCTCAAGAAAGTAAACCAACATGCTCAAGGTCAGACACTCGGTAAGCAGCAGGATATATTAAATTCTAGAGTGCTTATCTACTCTACCACACTACACTGGTATTGCCAAAACTGTTTGCTCAGTCAATGTATCAAGTTTAAATTTTTGGAAGAAATGCTCCCATAGGAAGCAAGATGAGAAAGATTTAAAGGTGGTTGGAAAAGGAGATCCTAAAACATTCTTTTGGAACTGATAGCAATAAGTAACAATTCCTTTGTTGTGAGAAAATCTCCCTTTTATGCCAAAAAAAAGTCATTTCCTTTAAAAAAATCATAAATGGTATTTTGGCAATAAAGTTCCATGAAGAGATTGACAAATGGCCCTTTGTAATTCCTGGGAATCTTATTTAAAAAGAGGATACAACTTAATATAATACATAATGCATCCACTAAAAACACTAGGCAAATTAATAAATTAATCCAGTCAAGTTGAAGGATACAAATTTGACATACAAAAATCAATTGTATTTCTATACACTAAAAACAAACTATTCAAAAAACAAATAAAAATTTCCCTTTTATAATAGTTACTAAAAAAAAAGCTAGGAATAAATTTAACCAAGGAGTTGAATTGTGTATACACTGAAAACCAAAACACCAAAGAAAGAAATTGAGCAAGAGAGAAATAAATGAAACAATATCCCATGTTTATGGATTGAAAGAATTAATATCATTAAAATGTCCATACTACTTAAAGTGATCTTCAATCTAATTTCTGTCCAATGATATTTTTACAGAAATAAAAGGAAAAAGTGTTGGCAAGAATAGAGAGAAGAAAGAACACTTGTACTATTTGCTATTTAACCCTGAATGGCCAAAGCAGTCTTAATCCAAAATCAACAATGGAGACATAACTCTATCTTCAAAATCTACTACAAACCTATGGTAATCATGCCAGCATGGGATTTGCATAAAGACAGAACAAAGATACAGAATAGAGAATTCAGAAATTCATCTAGGCCTTATAGTCAATTGATATTTGATAAAGTTGCCAAGAACACACACTGGGGAAAGGAGAGTCTCTTTAATAAATGGTGTCTGGACAACTGGATATCTGTAGGCAGAAGAATGAAATTCGACCCTTATCTCATACTCTTCACAAAAATCAACTCACACCATACACAAAAGTTAGGACCTAAAATGTATGTCCTGAAACTATAAAAATACTAGAAGAAAACATTGAGAAATGCTTTACAACCTTGATCTGAACAATGATTTTTTGGATATGACCCCCAAAGCAAAGGCAAAAAAGCAAAAACATAAAACATGGGATTACCTCAAATGAAAAAGTTTTTATACTGCAAAAGAAACAATCAATATCTGGATGCTGTAGTGTACACCTGTAATCCCAGTGGCTCAGGTGGCTGAGGCAGGAGGATAGTGAGTTCAAAGCCAGCCTCAGCAAAAGTGAGGTGCTAAGCAACTGAGACCCTGTCTCTAAATAAAATATAAAATAGAGCTGGGGATATGGCTCAGTTGTCAAGTGCCTCGGAGGTCAATCCCTGGTCCCCCCCACAAAAAAAGAAACAATCACAAAAACCAGGCACAGTGGTGCACACCTAAATCCCAGTGACTCAGGAGACCTGGGACCCTTTATGAAAAAAATAAAAAAATAAAAAGGGCTAGGATGTGGTTCAGTGGCTAAATACCCCTGGGTTCAATCTCTGTACCAAAAAAATAAAATAAATAAAATAAAAATTGACAAGTGGTTTGAATATATACTTCTCAAAAGAAGATGAGTAAATGGCCAACAGGTATATGAAAAAATTCTCAATATCATGAGTTCATCAGGGAAATGCAATCAAAACTGCTATGAGTGTCATCTCAAGTCTTTTAGAATGGTTGCTATTATAGAAGAGACAAAAGATAAGTGTCAGCAGCAATGTATAGAAAAGAGAACTCTCATACTGTTGGTGAGGATGTAAAGTGGTCTAACTATTTAAAAACAATATGGGGGTTCCTCAAAAAAATTAAAAGTAGAACTATCATATGCTTCAACAATCCCACTCCTGGATATACATCTAAAGGAAAATGAAATCAGCTAATTGAAGAAACATCTGCATGCCCATGTTTATTACAGCATCATTTACACTGGCAGATATGTGATTCATCTAAGTGTCTATCAATAGATTAATAGATAAAGAAAATACATATACACATGGAATGCTGCTGATTATAGAGAAGAGATTCTTTCTAATGAAATTTAGTAATGTGGAATTGGCTTAAGAATTAGATACACTGCCTTTTAAATTTATAAAGGGTATCTGATTAATAAAAAATATATAATGCAGAAGAGACTAAATTTTGAATTACATTAAAAGCCAAATTACATACTATTATATAATTTTTAATAATGAATTGTGGAAAATTATAAATCAAAGGCTAATCAAAGGCTAATTTTCATGAGGAAAATTGGAGAAGAAAAAGTTATTTCATGACAAATCATTGGAAAAAGGTATTTTTCTTCTATATTTTCTGAAATTATCTGGCTCTTTTCCAAACATGTAAATTCACTTTAATTTTATATAATTTATCTTAAAATAAGGTTACATTTATTTGATTCCTGATGTTTTCTAGTGAACTCTTAAGAGAAAATAATAAAATACTGAAGCAACATAGAATACTGAAAAGAGTTCTGGGCTGGAAGAAAAGAGATGTGATCCAGTTCTGGTTTACCATGGGTGTAAATTTAGGTGTCATTTAACTTCCCCAAAGCTAAGTTTTCTGGTGGGTAAAACTGATGTCAGCATCTGCTCTTCTCAAACAATTGCTTTGTGCAAAATTTCTTATCCACCCAGCACTTGCTCGAGCTCACTGGTCTCTTCTTATGGAGATATGAATACAAATACAGAAACCCAATGCAAATAGAAATTTGGGATGAAGTTCTGGAATACTTCTGGAAGAAGAAATCAAAGAACAAACAGGAGTTACTGAAGAGAATGCAAGAAAAAAAGGAGAGCATTCCAGGCAGAGAACACTGTGCTTTAGAAAGCCACTGAGCCTGTGAGAAGGAATGTGGGAGGGCATGAAGTCATTCACTGGCTGAAACAGGGCAACATTAAAGGTGAGGCTGCAAAAGTAGGCAGAATCCAGATACTAGATAGTACCCATAGGTACTATGCTATGCATTTTTGCATTTTAACTTCAGAGCAGTGAGTAGTGGTGAGGAACTATGAAAGATTATGAAAAGTGGAATTATGACTTCAAAAACTCATTCTGAAGGCAACATACATGATGGATCAGAGGCTGGAAAACTACTCAGAGTCCATGGTATTAGCTCAGGTGAGAAAATGGGAAGGCCTAACTATGTAAGACAGAGACAGCAAGGATGGAGAAGAAAAAAAAAAATCCTGAGAAGTGGAATAGAGGCAAACCAGGCAAAGTTTAGTGATTGGTTTAAGAGAAGGCAATATCAGAGCAAAGGTTTCTGACTTGCCTGGATAGATGATGCACTTCTTATCTAAAAGAGCTAGATAAGTTCAATTTTAAATATGTTGAGCTCATTGGGCCTATAGGGTATCCAAGTAGTGATGCACAGAAGACAACTAGATAGATGAAATGTATTTGAAAGTGCTATGAACTATTTAAAAAGGTATAATATTATTTGAGTTCAATTCTAGATGAACCCTTGCAAGGCCATTGGGGAAATTACTATGGTATAAATGATCTATTCAACATACTCTAAGGACTTCCAAGAGTAAAGACATATCTCATTTCTTTTCTGAATTTGCTTACTTAACAGAAATTATTTAATTCCTACAATATAATTCCTGTTGTGAGCTATCTCTAATGGTTTGTAGCTTCTTGTCCATGTCCATGTGGTTGGCATCTGGACTAGATTAAAAAGAGCTACCATGCATTTAGGCACAGAGGACAGAATTCTGCAACCCTTCTTCCATTCCAGCCTCACTGCCTATCACATTTTCCTATATGCATTTTTACTTTCAGCTGCCATGGGGTCATCAAGTCTTAGCTTAAATCAAATGTCCTCTGGCTCCAAGTCCCATGATGAAAAAAAATTTATGGAGTCCTGGACACATTACAAGTTTTACAGCTTTACAGCTGAAATCCTTCAGGTCCTCCTGACCTACTGAAGCAAAAAATATGTTTTATTTTATTGTGATTCCCAAACGTTCTCCCAGTGTGTGCATTTTTCCAACAGAATGTGTATGTTGCTTCCAGCAATGTGTTTTATATTACCTTGAAGAGTAGGGAAGCTCTGATAGAAGGAAACAAGTTAGTCTTATTGCCAGGAAAAGAGAAAACAGAACTTGCCATTGCAAGCATGATTAGTGGACCAAACCTATGTCTGGGATAATCTGTTTGTATTTTACTTTTACTGAGGATACTGTATGAGGCAATGACTCTATCCTAATTGTTTAGAAAGTTTATATCCCCCGACCAATGATACCCTGGATTCTTAGGTGGGGTCATTTTAAATCAATAACATATATTTATATATATATTGTTGATATATATCAATATATATATACATATATATATATAACAATATATATAAATATATGTTTATAAATACATACATACACACATATACATAGTGACATATACACACATATATGCGTGAGTGTATGTGTATGTATATTGTGTATGTATGTATATATGTATGTGCATGTATATACAAATAAAGGTATTCCTAAAAATAATATATTCTTATTAAGTCTAAGATGTAGCCTGCTCAATAACTTTGAATTAAATATTTCCTGGATAATAAATTGCCTTTTCAAATATATATCAAAACTTAATGTGTAATCTCTCTTTGGGAGATAGTAAGTACCATCAGTTTGGATGTAGCTTGAAAATAAGATACCTAAGTGGGCTCACCTTGACGATGAAATCTGCTGTCAGTGGTCCAGCCATTCTCAGAATCTCTTTGTCTGGAAATTTCTGGAAGTCCACAGTAGAATTGTCCACGAGAAATGTGCCTGTAGAGCTGAGGCTGTTTTCACCTTTAGCCCCTTGGAGGGTTTTGGTTTCCAAATCTGTGTAATCAGACACATGAAGAGGAGAGAGAGATGTTCCCGGGGCTACCACAGACCACATGTAAACACAGTTCATGTAACAAAGTTTTGAGCTATGGAAATTGTGATAGAAATAAAATATAGAGGCATTTCTGGATCACATAGGAATTTATGCTACAAATAAAATTATTTTAAAACTCATTAGCCAAGCATTCAAGGCTCCTGTCACAAAAAAAGTTTGATTTGCCCAGATGACCTCCTGTGGAAATACCAATCTACAGCAACCCTTTTTCTTTGATTAAACCGTCTCCCATACACATCTTAGTGATTTCTGTTTGGATGGCCCTCAGCTTGGGCTATCCTTCACTTTTCTTTTTTGTCCTATGAGATCCCAGGTGCATCTCAGAGTTGCCTCAGCATCCATGAGGCTTTATATTTAGGCATTAACTTGAGTTTTTAAATTTTTTTTTCTGGTTGCTAATTCATATATGCTATTGCTCAAGGTGAAGAAACTATAGTGACCAGGTGCAGTGGCACACACCTGTAATCCCAGCAGCTCTGGAGGCTGAGGCAGGAGGATCATAAGTTCAAAGCCAGCTTTCGCAATTTAGTGAGACCCCAAGCAACTTAGCAAGACCCTGTGTCAAAAATTTAAATAAATAAATAAATAAAAAGGGCTGGGGATGTGTTTCAGTCGTTAAGCAGGTTCAATCCCTGGTACCAAAAACCAAAACTGTAGTGGCTTAAAGACAGGGGCTATTCTTTTTCACCTTTTATCTTTAAAAAAAATCAATTTTGATAACTAATTCAATGTTATACACATGTGTAGTATTTTATAAGTACTTGATACAAAAAGAAAACTTGCTTCCTGCAGCATTTAAATCTGAATTTTGCCAATGATAGAGTCTATGAAACATCATTTGTTGCAGGAAATCAGAGCATGCTGGGATGATATTGCTTATGATGTGTATGCCAGAGAAGACTATGTTCTCCTGTGACTGACAGGGGATCTATAGAAATTGTCTGGGAGACGAAGAAAAAATAGGATTAAGTCTAAGGGTTTCTAAAACTTGCACAAAACCTTTGGTCTTGGCAGTGCCTGTTCATCAGAAAGACAGAAGGCTTGTGTGGTGCTCCAGGCTTCCTACCACAGCTTCAGTTAGAAGGGCTCTATTATTATCTGTTTAATGATTGGGGTTGTGTGTTAAAAACAATTTTAAGGTCTCCGGAGGTACTCAAGCACCTAAAGTCTTTGGTACTTTCTTATTTGAGACTCAAGACTACCTCAAGTTCTCTACTCTAAGGAATAGGAAAGATGGAAAATGTTGGTATTCAACTAAATGCACAGTGACCGTCTGATGAAGTCTGTGGAGCCCTTCTCATGGGATAGGTCAGGCTTTACCATTCTGCCCCAGGATGGAGAGAACCCCACAGGACACAGGGCCCCACAGGAGGACCTCAAGGGGACGCTGGATTCGGGAATCATATTTATCATCAAAAGAGGAAAGCCGCAGTGCTGAATCTCCTTCCTCCAGCCTTTATTCCTCAAGCTGCCTTACGTGCAGTTGCAGAAATAGCTCCAGAACATGAATTAACATAGTTTTGGAAAAATCCTGGAGGTCTAGGCCTGGATCTGAACATCTGATTCAATTTTATGAAGAGGTCTCCCAGCTGTTGTTCTCGATGTACTTTTGATTAAAGATGAGCTGGGGCTGGACAAGATCACCTAGTCTTCTTCTGATCTAGCACTCAATATTTAAGTTAGTCCCATATTGAACCAGCTTCTGGGAATAAAGGGCAAAAGGGCTGCAGGAGAAACAGGGAATCACTTCCACATTCATTCTGCTGAAATACATGCCAAATGCAAAACAACAACAGCAACAAAACAAAACAAAACAAAACACCAGCTACATTTGCCAACAGTATGCATGTTGGGTGGAAAAAAAAACAGACCACATATTGCTTTTCAGCATTTATGAATACTATTTCAGTCTTTACCTATCACATCTGCAAATCAATTAAACCAAATAAGGACAATTCTTCAATTTCTTGGTGATTATGCAATCAGGAAACTTGGGAGACTAATATATTTATAAAAATTAATTTTTCTTTTAAATCTTTTTCTGCAATGAGGAGTCATTCCCCCACTTAATAGTAATCTCAGACTGAATATTTTATTTCTGTCTCTGTTACTGCTGACAAAAATACTCTTTCTGAGTGGGGTTGTTACACCATCAGTTAGCTCTGTCCAGTTCTCAAGGGGAAAAACAAATCATTTGATCAGTAATACTATACATGCATATATTAACTTTGTCATGTGAAAAGGGGAAAAACAAATGTGTCATGTGTCATGTGTCAAGGGGAAAAACAAATCATTTGATCAGTAATACTATACATGCATATATTAACTTTTTCATCTTAACTTTTATAAGATTGTTCAGAAATAGAAAATAATTTGGATCAATATAAGGTGACCTATCAGTGCTTTTTCATTTTGCCTAAACTGTACCTCACTTATTCTTTTGTTTCACAGGACCCTTCATATCCTATCTTTTTGATGAAAAATATTTATTTTTATTTTTGAAGACTAGAGTATGCTATATTAACTTTCACAGGTTCTGATTCTCTTCCTCTTGTTGATCTTTCTAGCATGATTTCATTATAATCTAATTACTAAAAAAATAATACTTGCTATTTAAATTGGTTTCATAGACGTGTGGGAGAGGAGAAGGAGAGAAGATAAGGGATGTCTTTGTGGGAATCCAGGAACAATTAGATTAGAGATTAGAGGGCTCAAGGGACCAAGTGAGGTGAAAGCCTTCAAATGAAATCAAATTTCTTAGAAAATGTTAGCATAATCTCTTCCACCTTCACCTTTATTTATAGCCTATAAGTTTCTGCTTGTAATTTACAGATGTACATCTAAAACGAACTAAGCAGTAATAAAAAAAATAATCTGACTGTGCATTGCTGCCCTGGCATGACTAGAGATCAATTTTTGCACAAACTTTGGAGGGCTAAAGCTATCACTTGATCCTTGGGTTTCTAATTACCTTCTAATCCTGAATTCTAATATATAAGGGCCCTGGTTTAATACATAGGAGATTTCAGTTTGTTTGATAGTTTTGTGTTTATCTGGATTGAGTAAGCAATGGAATATGAGATTGGGGGGGAAATGAAGGAGAGAAAGGAAGGGTTGGAAAGAGGAAGAAGAAAGGAGTGGTGAGATTTAAAAAAAAAAGATTGAGATGGATTAAAGAGAAAGAAGAGCATAAGCATGTGCCTAACCCCCACGAACATCTCATCAGGACCATCTATTTGCATTTTTCAGGATGACTGTGGCTATCAGTAATTACCATAGAGGTTTCTGCCATCTCATCAGGCAGCCAAAAGAGAGACAAAATATCATATTCTGAAAGAGTGGAGAGATTTGTACTCTTGTGTTTTAATACTTTCTGGAACAAAAATAAATAATAATGGCAAAACCTCCCAATCCCCAAAGGAAAACATTGGGTTTACTTACACAAGTGATCAGGTCCTTTTAGGACAAGGCGAATGTGTCTACTTCCGTAGGGAATGGCAACCACGGTGTCATCCACTAGAGAGAAACACAGCAAAATTTTTAAAGCACATAATTTGACACAAGACTATTAATTGTCTCTTGTACAAAGGCAGTGACTTAACATAACTTTTAAAAAACTGACAGTTTGTTTTTGTGTTTGAAAAGGGAAATACAGTGTTTGGGTATTAAAATGTCTACCTTCTTCAAAATAAAATATGCCAAAGAAGCCAGTCACTGGTTAACATAGTGGGGATTTGGCCTTATAAAGAAAATGTGAGTTTTGGTATGTTGACATTTTGATTTGAATATTTTCCTTTTTGATTTTGAAATCTGGCCTTGAACCATCAAGTTTCCCTGGATTACAGCATTTGTGTTGGATTTTAAAATATAAAGGAATTCTAATGTTTGAAGGATGAATTTATGAATGTATCACATTAGAATCTGGACTTCTCACTGGCAGTGTTCTGGGATGAGTAGGAAAGATAAAAGGAGGTGATAATATGATTATGTGCTTTAAACCCTTCAAGGACAGAAGTTATGCCTCTAGTTGTTCTACCTAGTTCTTCATATTGTAAGAACTCCATATATGGTGGTTAGCATTTTTTGATATATAACCCCCTCTCTTTTGAAATATATTTTTATAGTTGGCTGAATCCTAGATCATTTTATAGTAGATTAATTATTAGACTCTTTACCAATTGAGCCCAAATTATTATTAGAAGAGATCTTTTTAAAGACTAGAGGAACATTACAAGCTCCCCAATTATACCCCAATAATATATATTTATATATATGGCAATAATATATATTTACATAGCACTGCAGAATTGCACTTTCACTTAAATTATGCTGTTTACTTTCACCCACAACTTTGATGTAGCCAGAGATAATTCTAGGATGAAAAAGGCAGCCTCTGAGAAGCATAATGAAGTCCAAGGTCAAATGGATTGAAAGGTCCTTCAAAGGACAAGACAGACCCATTTTCAGGAACTCACCAGCACTTCAGAAGCTCTGTTGATTCTTGGTTCCTACAAATCTTTCCAATATTAGACATTATCACCCTCTCATGGGAATAATTTAGTTTAAATAAAAGAATCCCCAAAGTTACTCAGTTCCTCTAAACCTTAACATAATCATCTTAGTTTGGGGAAAACTTAAATAGTGAATCTTAGAATTTATCTAACTTTCCTGGTCCTTGGTGTCCTTGTTTATAAAACAAAGAATGCAACAATTACTTTATAATATTGTCACGAAAAGATATAAAGATGGATAGAGCTACATAGATGAAATGTCTGGAATACACTAGGTACACTAGATATTCTGTACATTTTAGTTTCTTCCCTCTCTTGCAAATCTATTTCAAAATAGGGACTGAAAGACTTTTAGAGTGTTTTTAAATACTCCAAGGCCCCTAGCACATGACCCACCGACTGAAGAAGGAGAATCAGATCTTAATTCCTGCCCTGAAGAGGTTACACTTATGAGTTCTCTGCAATATTGAATATTCTACTCACACTACACCCTTATAGCTGTTTTTAATGTCATGCATTGTTGAAGAAAAGGCTGAATTCCACAGAGCTAAGATTTTGTGGTATATAAAAACAAAAAAATGTAAGGGGGAATATAGACAAGGAACTCAAAAATATTCAGGCTGGCCCACAGAGCCTTCTATGCCTTGCATAAAGACCTGAATTTTTAAGTTTGCAAAAGAAATTCAAAGCAGTGAAAACAATGGGATTTCTAGAAATAGAAAGTCTTTGTTTATCCACAGGTCAAATAAAGTGCAAGTAAAAGGGAAGCTGTCTGTTTGGCCTGCAATGCTCACTGGCAGGCTTCTGACCCCCACACAACTCAGGCGGCCTCACTCTTGCTTTGCTGAGAAGGAACACATTCACACACTGAGGCATTGACCCTGGGCTTTTGGCTGTTGTGGTAACATTTGTATGATCCAGGAAGATGATGGGGTTAGGAACCTAGAAGTTTCTGTAGGGGGTGAGGAAGAGGGTAGGATGAAGAAAATAGACCAGAAAAAATCAGAATATCTTCTGTTGCCCTCTGCACTTGTCTAGTCAAAGAGAAAAATGGAGTAACTCAGGCTGGTGCAAACTTGAGCCAGTGGCAGTATGCAGCACAGAGGCAGGAAGACTCCCGGTCTATTCTTCTACTGAGAAAAAGTCTGATGGGCTCCTGGAAGGTCACTAGAAAATTAATAAATTCATTACTTTATTCTACAGATAGTTTTAAATTGTCTCTTAGTGTCATGCTCCAACTTAGGAACTAGGGACTCAAAGAAGACAAATCATCATCATCACCATCATCATCATCATCTCATCATCATCATCATCCACAAAACAAACAACAACAACAACAAAAACCAAACCAAACCAAAACAAAAAACCATCAGCCCACAAGGTCCCTGAAAAAGGAATCTAAGGAAAAACGTGGGAAAATCCTGTGTACTGATCATGGAAATTCCAAAAGCTCATTATTTGGTTTCTTAAGGAGTCCTGAACCTATTTCACTCTATTTAACCCAGAGTAAACCCAATAGGTTAATCTAGAGAATCTTTCTTATATATTAGCTGTTAATATCAGCTAATATATCTTTGAACATAGTTTAAAAAATGATGCTCTTAATTTAAGAAAAGCAAAATAGGGAAGAAAGTTAAATTTTTCATTTTTTTGTACGCTGACAAAAAACCTGCTCTTTTTGAGTTGTACTTATATTAAAATTGTCATATTTGCTGATAAATTCTTGGTAATTTGGGACAGTTTGGGGGATTCTTCTACTTGGCTTCTACTATAGTGTTGTACACCAAAAAGTGTTTAAGAGATCCGAGACTATTTGGGAGCCTGAGGCAGGAGGATGGCAAATTTGAGGCCAGCTTGAGGAACTTAGTGAGACCCTATCTAAAAATAAAACATAAAAATGCCTGGGGATGTAGCTCAGTGATAGAGAGAGAGATACCAGAATGGAAGTGCAATCTGGTGTCTTGTAACACACCTGCCTCCTGTGTGATTAATGTAGCAGTGTGGCTGGTGAGGTAGGTGGCCACATCTCTATTACAGTGCCCTTCATTCCTCTGATTACCCTTTCCTACAAAGGCGTGATTTTTTTTTTTTTTTTAGAGAGAGAGAGAAAATTTTAATATTTATTTATTATTTTTTAGTTCTCGGCAGACACAACATCTTTGTTGGTATGTGGTGCTGAGGATCGAACCTGGGCCGCACGCATGCCAGGCGACCGCGCTACCGCTTGAGCCACATCCCCAGCCCCCAAGGCGCGATGTTTCATGACCAGGTACACCTGCCAAATATCTCCTGGCTTTTCTGGCAGAACCATGGTGCCAGTCTATTAGATGTATTTTTTAAAATATGTCAATAATATTCAAAGACTAGCTTCAGAGATTAGATAACCTCTTTCTCAGTTAAATGGACAAGCTTTCTATGGGAATCACAAATTCTGTCATTTCACATATATGAATTGTAAATGTCCTTTCTCATGAAAATGATTACCAAGAATTTTACCTAAGATTTCCTCTAAAAAAACTATATTGACATGTATATTCTATACTTTTTTACATAGAACATTTTATATTAGTTTAAAAATTTTTCAATATGTGAATGTTCTGTGAGATTTATTGATGTATCAGAGAAAGGTGATAATGCTAAAATTTTTGAAAAGACAGGCCTTCCTATTCTGATATCTGAGTTTATCTTATTTTTAGATGTTAATAAATTCGTGTTTTTAAAGAATCTCCCCTCTCAACGTTGGGGCTAATCCTTAATTTCATTTTTTTAAATGAAAGGGCCATTGTTGCTAATACAATTGGCTACATAAAAATTTTTCTGCTGTAACTGAGAGGTTTTAATGATATATTTTAAATCTACATGCCAATTTTACTATCCCTGAAATATATCCAGTAGTCAGGTATAGTGGCACACACCTCTAACCAGCTACTTGGGAGTCTGAGGCTGTCCAGCTAGCTTGAACAACTTAGTGAAACCCTGCCTCAAAATAAAAATAAAAAGGTGTGCCTGTGTGGCTCAGTGGCAGAGTACCCCTGGGGTTCAATCCCTGGTACTACAAATATATATACACGTGTGTGTGTGTGTGTGTGTGTGTGTGTGTGTGTGTTTATTTATCAGTAATTGCATAACAGAGGATGTATGGGATAATGTATGCTGCACAGACCAAACAAGATGTTCTCTGCTTCCCTAACTGGAAAATTTCATCCTTTCAGATTCCTAGGCCAAAATCTTTTGTTCATCTTTATATTTAATAAGTTAGAAAATCCTATTGTCAAACTACCCCATTTCATTGATTCTGAGACGAACAACATTTCCTATTTTAACAAATATAAAATGAGAGTATCTCTCACACTGTAGTACCTTAAATTTCCTCTGACCCAGAGAGGAACTGGTCAGAGCTACCTGCCTACAGAGGCGCTAACATCAGAACATCTAGTATCAAACTTGTGAAATGGAGCAGCTCAGAAGAAATGTCAAAAACAACAGTAGAACACACTCATTTAGCTCTCAGGAATCAAATGATTGTGGTGGTTGCAGGGAGGTGAAGCATCAGAAGAGCTTAACCTTTTCATAGAGGGGGTCAAAAGGTGTTTAGAGCGACATAATTTCAAAGACAAGAGCAAAGCACCAGGACAGTCTGCCTCTGTGAAGTAACCAGGGCCAGATTTACCATTCTGCCCGAAACAACCAAAAAATCATGACAAAAATTATATGAAACCAAGGTTTTTAAGACACTGGACATCAGGCGAAAAGGGCAGAAATTCCTGAGATTCAGGGAATAAATGAGCTAAGTTCTAATATTGCCCTAGATTATTGCCTTGCAAGAACTTCCTGGCTGTGGCTTTGGAAATGGAAGTTCTATAGTAGAGGTTGGTAGATTCCATGACTTGAGACAAAACTAAAAGTCCAAGGAATCAAAGCATTAGAATTTATGGAATGAAGTACCAGACAGGAGAAAGTTTACAAGAGAGAACTAAGAGCTAAGATGGTCTCCTTGGTGTATCCAGCAGCACACTGATCAAACCATGGATGTGAGGCAACTGCTTTAGGCTGGTAAAAGAACTATAAGGAAGATGACATGGTGCTCACACAGGCCTGAGACTAGCACCTCATCCCACCAGCCAGACCTAAAAACTTCATAAGTCATGGAATGTACAGTGTCTAGAAGGAACTTATCTCAGTGGAAAGGCATAATTAAGTCTAGGTCAAAGATGGCTTTGGTTCCACCTACCAAATTTTAAGACCCTAAACGATCAAGTTCAAGTTAACTACTCCCAGAACAAAGTTCAAGACTATTTTTAGAAATACAAAAATATCTAGTACCCCCCAAAATAAAATTCACAATGATTGGCATCTAGTCAAAAATTACCAGGCATATAAAACAACAAACAAATATATATATATATATTTTCCATTATTCCATATTAAAGTGAAAAGCTAAACAATCAAAACACAGAATTGGACATTAAAATAATCATTATAACTATATTCCATATATTTAACAAGTTAAGTACCAAAAAGGAAATCTAGGTCCACAAGATTTCACCAGTAAATGTTACCGAGCATTTGAAGAAGAAATAACATCATTTCCATACAATCTTATCCAGAACATAGGAGATGAGGGATCATTTTCCAGCTAATTAGATGAGAGCAGTATTATACTAAAACCAAACAAAACAGTACCCCCCCCCCCCCCGCAAAAAAAATACTAAGGGCCAGGATTGTGGCTCAGTGGTAGAGTGCTTGCCTAGCATGTGTCAGGCACTGGGTTCAATCCTCAGCACCACATACAAATAAATAAATTAAATAAAGGTATTGTGTCCAACTACAACTAAAAAATTTTAAAAAATACTACAGGGCAGTATATCTCATGAACATAGATATGAAAAATCCTCACAAAATGTTGGCAAATGAAGCCAGATCTATATATAGAACAGCAATGACTAAAAAGAGTTTATCCCAAGACTCATTTTTCCCAGTTTATCACTATGACCAAATGGGGTTTATCCCAGGAATGGAAGGTTGGTTCTTCATTTTAAAACTAATTTATGCACTGCATCAAAATAAAAGATAAATTAAAAAGAAAACTGCATTATCATCACTTGAGGCAGAGAGAAAATTTGATAAAATTTAACATCATGATAATAACTCAGTAAACTAGGAAAAGAAGGGAACTTCCTCAATGTGCTGAAGAATATTTACAAAAACTTATAACCAACATCATATTCACTGGTGAGAAATGAAATGCTTTCCTCTTAAGATTAAATCAAGATGCCCATTCTTACTACTCCTGTTCACTATTGTATTGCATGCCCTAGCCAGTACAATAAGGCCAGAAAAAAGGAAATAAATAACTTACAAATTGAAAAAGTAGAAGCAAAATGGTCCTTATTTGTGAAAAACATTATTGTTTAAGTAGAAAATTCCAGAAACCTACTAAATATCTCTTAGAATGATTATGTGAGTTTAGTGAGTTTGCAAAATACATAGCTCACACACAAAAATCAATCATGTTTTTATAGACTAGCAATATACAATCAGAATGAAAGTAAAGAATATAACAACATTTGCAACAGCTAAAAGAAAGTACAAGAAGTATAAGTCTAACTAAAGTATACAGGATCTGTATGCTGAAAAGTAGTAAGGGCTAGTGAAGGAAATCAAAGACAACCTACATAAATAGAGAGACAAGAAGTCCTCAGAAATTGGGTGACTTAACATAATAAAGAAGTCAATTATTCCCCTTCCTGCCAAATAAATCTGTAGAATCTTAGTCAAAATTCTGGAGAGATTTTTTTTGTGGCTATGGACAAGCAGACTTTAAAATTTATATGGAAAGGCAAAGAAGCAGAATGGAATACCAAAAATGAGTTCAAAAGAAAAGTTTCAGGAATTATACTACCTCATTTGAAGGTATAGTCAGCAATACAATGTGGCACTGATGAAGAGATAGATACATATACCAAAATAGAGAGTCTAGAAATAGATGTATAGAAATGGTCAGTGGAATTTTAGATAAATATTTAAAGGTAATTCAGGGGAGGAAAGGATGCCTTTTCAACAAATGGTGCTGGAAGAATTGGGTCTCTCTCTCTCTCTCTCACATACATACATACATACACACACACACACACACAACACACAGACACACACATGCACATAATCAACCTAGATGTAAACCTTATATCATACATAAAAATAACTGAAAATAGGGCGTAGATCTAAAGGTAAAAATGTTAAGGTATGCAACTTTTAGAAGAAAACAGGAGAAATCTTTGTGACCTCAGGTTAGGCAAGGAGTTCTTGGACATGACATTAAAAGCATAATCCATGATAGAAAAACATTGATAGCTTGGTCTTTATCTAAATGAAAAAAATTTATTCTGTAAAAGATAATGTTAAGTAATTTGGGGATAAAAAGCTACAGACTGAGAGAATATTTTAAATCACATACAGAACAAAGAATTTATATCTAGAATATATAAATAATTCTCAAAACTCCACAGTACAACCTATTTTAAAACAAAACAGCTTATTTTTTGAGGGAGCAAAAGGCTTAGCATGGTGGTGTACACCTGTAATCTCAGCTACTTGGGAGGCTGAGGCAGGAGAATCCAAAGTTTGAAGCCAGCCTGGGCACCTTAGTGAGATCCTGTCTCAAAATAGAATGAAAGGGACTGGGGACATAGCTCCTTGGTAGAGCACTCTTGGGTTCAATCTCCAGTACCAAAACAAACAAAACCCAAAATACTTGAATTGACACTATACCCAAGAGTAAATAAGCACATGTATTCTAGGTTGAATAATATGTCTTCCACCGAAGATGACCATCAATTAATGAGCATGCTATGTCACATGGCAAGAGTATATTAAAGTTGCTGATGGAATTAAGATTTCTTATCAGCTGATTTTGAAACAAAATGATTGTCCTGCATTATCTGAGTGGATTTAATGGAATCAAAAACCATTCTCACTATAGAAGAGGGAAGCAGAAGAAGTGATTAGAGTCAGAGAGAAACCTTTAGATGCTATGTTGCTGGCTTTAAAATACCTTGGTGCATATGGTCTTTAGAAGATGGAAAATCAATACAGAAGAAAATGGATTCTCCCTCAGTGCTTCCAGAAGGAACACAGGCCTGCTAACAGCTTGATTTTAGCACAATGAAACCCCTTTTGAACTTCTGACCTTCAAAGAACTACAAAATAATAAATTTGTGCTGCATTAAGTCATTAAGTTGTGCTATGCAGCAATTGTAAACTAGTAAAACATGAAAGATATTCAATATCATTAGTCTTCAGGAAAATGCAAATTAAAACAGTGGTGAGATGCCACTACATAATAATTACAATGGCTAAAAATGAAAAATACCAATAATACCAAGTGATGGCAAGAATGCAGAACATGTGAAATTCTCATGCACTGCTGATGGAAATGAAAAATAGTAAGCCGCTCTGGAAAAAAAGTGTGGCAATTTCTTAAAATGTGAAATATACACCTACCATATGATCCAGCCATCCTACTCCTAGGAATTTATCCTACAGAAATCAAAGTGTATGTCCATACGTGAATGTTCATAAGAATTTTATTTACAAAAGCCTCAATGTGGAAACAACTCAGCTGCCCATCAACAAATGGGTAAAAAAATGTGGTATGTCTATATGATGAAATTATCACTCAGCAATAAAATAAAATGAAGTATTGGTACTGCAATATTAATGAATCTCAAAATAATGCTGAATAAAAGAAACCAGACAGAGCAAGTATGTATGTATAAATCAAATTATATGAAAGTCCAGAAATGCAATCTGATCTGTAATGACAAAAGAGCATCTGTGGTTACCTGGGGGAAGGTTCAGGAAGAAACAGGAAGGATTACAAGAGGCACAAAAAAAATTTTGGATGGTGGATATGTTTATAACCTTGGTCATGGTGATGGTTGCGCAGTGTGTGCACTGTACACTTTAAATATGCTATTCATTAAGTGCCAATTAATAGCTCAATAAATTGTTTTTTAAAGGACCAGTATCAAAAGATTTGAATTGTTTTGTGTATTCTTTTCAAAATGCTCTAACACAAGAGCTCCTGATGTTGTACAAAGTCAAAAGTGATTAAAAAGAGTTGTTTGAGAAAAAGCCTTAGTTTAGTTTTACTTCTCAATTTATTTCAGTTGTATGTATAAGGGTAGCAGATGATTAAAAATATTTCTAAATTTAAAATAGATCTTTTAAAAACTATGAAGTAAAAACCCTAAGTGATCTGAAAGCATTGTGTCATAGTTTCTTAGTTTCAATGGCTGTTTTTTCTCCACCTATAGCACCTAAAATAATGGTGCATCTTGCAATCAGTGATGTCTTAGATTCAAAGAAATACACTATATCCAGAATTGGACCACTTTTATTCCCTTCCACAGTTACTGGTCCAAGCCGTCATCATCAGTGACCTGACCTACTATAGTAGCTCCCCATCTGTTTCCCTACTTCCACTACAGTCTACTTTCAGCATGGGTGGCGTGATCCCTTAAAAAAATAAATCAAGGGAAGTCAGTTTTCTGTTCAAAATCCTACATGACTTTTCCTCTCATTCAGACTAAGACCCGAAGTCCTTACATGACTCTGCAATGCCCAGGCCATTCTAACCCCACCTCATGACCTTCCTGCCTTCATAATTTCCTCTAGAGTTTTTGAAACTCACTTTCCCTGTAGTCACCATCAGCTTCTTTGTTCTTTGTAAAATATGTCACAAATGTACGTGCTACAGGAACTTTGCATTTGCTTTTTCTCTTCCCCATGACTTACATTATGCTCTCCTCATCCTCCATCAAATACTTGTTCATATGCTTTCTTATCAATGAGTCATTTCCTTAGTAATCTATTAAAATTGCAACTCCACTCCAACACTCCTGGCTGGCAGCCCATCCCCATCTCATGTGCTTCTCCCTGCTTTACTTTTTCTATATAGTTCCTAACACCTTATGATATATATGCATTTTATGTATGTTTCACTGATCTGCCCCTGAAACTAGTATATGCACAAAAGGATTTTTGTCTTTTCTGTGTTTCCAGCACCTAGAACAGTTCCCAAGCACATAGCAGATGCCCAGTAAGTACTTGCTGTTGACCAAATGAATATATATCTTTGGGTGGCTAATGGTTATAGCTTGAAGCATCTAGGAACAAGGTGGAAATTTATTTACTGCTTTATGCTGTCTTTAAAAATCATATGTATTTTGTACCTATAGGGATTTATATGTATTTGTTTTATTATTAATAATTTGCCAGAGTTATAGTCCAGGAATATGTTTACCCATAGCCATTATAAATCACTATGAGTCACAGTCTGAGTAGCACATCTTTGAGTATTAGAGACTCATTTTATCTGGATATAAATTAGTTTGTCTGGCCTCTGCCACTCAAGAAAGGGAGAGAGAGAGAGAGAGAGAGAGAGAGAGAGAGAGAGAGAGAGAGAGAGAGTGAGTGTGTTAGTTTTAGGATTCCAGGTGTTTCAAAATACAGAGAGATGAGAGGTCTACAAAGTTGTAGACAAAGTACTTTCTAAGTATATTTGGAAAAGACATAATATGATACAAGTTAATAAAACTCATGGGAAAATGAACATTTACAATTTAAGAATAAAAAGCAAGGTAATGTTAACTAATTGATTATTTTTTTTTCTTTAATTAGGCTGGGCGAGTCTAGAAGTAACCAGGAAAAAATGTAAAGATAGTCTTGTACTTTTAAAAAGAGGGAAGAGCCTTGATTTTTCTTTATTTCCATGGTCTGTATTTGTAATAGTCAATTATAATGTCTTTTCCTACAAAAATGGTTTCTTTTTTATTCACTAGTAAATGGCAGCCATTTGATAAGTTCCTCTGATTTTTCTTTTTCCTTCTGGCACGTTCGACCTTAGTCTTTCTCCACTCTTCTGTTTTTTCTTTGTTCCCCTGAGTCTTGATAACATACAGGGGAAAAAAAAAGAAACCTTGGATATAAATTTAGAAAGAAAATGAGTTCAATGTGGGGAATCCAAATGCTAAGAGTTCGAAAAGAGCATGTGGCTGGCTTATGGCTCCTTTTGGCAGAACTTGAGGAGAGACCTGGCAGAACTCCTCCAGACCCTCAGGGGTGGAGCACAGCTCACCTGGCCACACTCTGGGTCCTGCAGAGCAGTCTAATCTTCCCTGCCTGTGGGCTGCCTCGCAGTCTGTAAATATAGGGTAGAAGTTTCTTCTGGGGTGGAGAAAACATAAGTGAGGCAGTTTGGTCAGCATCTGCTATAGATTGTGGTGAGGTGTATTGCATATGCTGGACTTTATTGATATAAATCATTTTGTCATGAGGCATCATGAGTGCTCAGGTAAACGAATCAATTGCATTTTGTCATTATGTATAATCATCGGCTTGTGTGTTATATAATTTACCCACTGTTGGTCTTGAATAGAGCACTTTTCATTGAGGTATTTGTTTGCAGACCTGAACTTGACATATGGCTCCCAATTTGTTTCATTTTTTTTTTTCCTTAAGAGTTTCTTCACCTTTGTTACACCTTTGTGATTCAAGGCCCAGTGGTCATGAGTCACTCCCTAACAGGAGGACAAGAAGAATGTCTATTGGATCAGTGTCCTGGCTCCTCCGTGAAAATGAAAGGTGGGGGGCATGAGAATACAGAAGGATCCCCACCAGGAACACATGCTGTCAGAAGTCACCAGACAGGAGTTATTACACATACGTGGCATCCGCCTTTGTGCCCGTGGTTATTCCTAGATAATGGGCACCGACTCAATTATGTGACAAATAGAAAGATTTTAATTTTTCCAGTATTCCTTAAAGAATTCTGTAAGAGGCAAGAGTCGTCTCCTCCTCCTCCTCCTCCTCTTCTTTTTAGTTGTCAATGGCCCTTTTATTTTATTTATTTATTTATATGAGATGCTATGAATTGACCCCAGTGCCTCACACATGCTAGGCAAGCACTCTACCATTGAGTTACAATTATAGCCCAAGAGTTGCCCTTTCAATGTAATGGTTCCCTTAAATATCCAACCATAGCTTCAGAGATGAATCTAAGAATCACGCCTCTATTCATTCCTGGTTTCTATCTTCAAATTTCTTTAATTTTTCATCTTATAAAAGTTACAACACATGACCAAAGAAAAATCTCACCTGGTTGTACTGTATTAATGTCTAAGTTACCTCATCCTCAGTTTAGCCTGACAGTCTTTTTAAAAATTTTTAATTTTTACAGAATTATATTTTTCTTTCTTTTTTTTTTTTCATGGCTTCTGGGAAGCTAGAATGTGGAGAGTTCCTGAAGCTAGTGCCTCTGTTTTTGTTGTTTTTTTTTCCCCCTGTGTTGAAGGTCCTAGGTCTGTCTTCCTGCTCCTTCTTCCCCAGACCCACCCTTCTGGCAAGTCGCCTTATAACCTCTCTGAATAGCTCTTCAGTGCACCTCAGAACAATTGCATTTATCTTCCTTCTTGACCTCCAAGTCCATATAAAGCCACAAACTCACCTTAAGCCAATTGTTTTTCTCCAACAAATTGACAAGTCAGGAGAACAAAACCATACGGAGCAAAGATACTCATTTTCATTTCCTGAGTCAGGGGAGACAGGTGGAAAGAGATCCTGACTCACAGATCAATTGAGATTCTGGATAAAGGTAATATCTGGAGAAAACAGGCCAAGCAAGGACAAAATACAACTAAATGTGTTATGTCCTTGAGTATCAGAGTGGTCTTAACTGGATCTTTATAGCTCTGTGACTTTAAGAAAGTCACATAATCTAGTGAGCTTCAGTCATCTTATCCACCTCATGGAAATTAATACTACCTTGCTCTTGTGATTGCTAAAAAGATTAAGTGAGATGATCAGCTAAAATTCTCGGCACATGCATATATATAGTAAGCACATATTTGCTGGTGTACAGAATTTGGGACATAAAGATCAATAAAGGGCTTTACATAATCACCACCAATATTAATCCTGAAAGGCCCCTTAGTAAATAAAAATCATGTGATTTGACAGCAACAGCTGGTTTCTGGCTTCCCACTCTCTCCTCTATATCCCAGGCAGGAGCTTGAATATAGTCCATCCTCTTATTGGGCAGCAGAATCCATGTTTGCTCAGACAGCATCTCTAGACACATGTCCAGTTCCCTCCTGCTGAGCCTCAGAAGGAAAGAGTTCCTTCTTGGCATTGCAACCAGTGACCTGACTTGACCTGACCCATTTAAACTGATCCACAAAGTGGGGATATGAAGCTTTCCTCAGCATTTTCAAATTCTTCTCTGCTTTGGTGGAGGTGTTATTTCCCGGGTTGCTCAGGGAACCAGAGCCGAGCCAGGGAAGGATAACAAGTTAACAAGTCCAAAGATTGCCCCATCTCTGTAGTGTCTTACATTTAGTTGCAGAGAGCTGGGATTTATACTGCCCTCGGACCAGCCGGCAGGTGGACCCATCTCCATTGCAGACCCCACAGTTATCCTCCTTGGCGGTGCTTCCCAGCTGGTGGTCACAGCCAACGATCTAACAAGAGAGAAAGAGGTGTAATTCAACCGGGCTTCTCCCAATGCTGGGATCCACAAGGCTATTTTCCACCAAATTACCCTCCCCCAGAGACCCCAAAACATACTTCCTGTGAAAGGGACTGAGATGACACAGTTTGAACCAAGCTAAGAAGAAATAAAAAATAACATGGGTAAAGATATCTTTACCGTTCAAATATACATATAGGAAGAAGGTAGAAGGGAGAGAATGGGAAAAGGAAAGGATAGGGAAAGAGTAAGGGAGAGAAGAACTATTGCTATGACAGAATATTAATTTAAAAATATTTCCCAGTGTCAAAAGGCCCACTCATACATTGCTGGTAGGACTGAAAATTGGTGCAGCCAATATGGAAAGCAATATGGAGATTCCTTGGAAAGTTGGGAATGGAACCACCATTTGACCCAACTATCCCACACCTCTGTCTAAACTCAAAGGACTTAAAAACAGCATACTATAGGGACACAGCCACATCAATGTTTATAGCAGCACAATTCACAATAGCTAAACTGTGGAACCGACCTAGATGCCCTTCAATAGATGAATAGATAAAGAAAATGTGGTGTATATACACAGTGGAATATTACTCATCAATAAAAGAGAATAATATTATGGCATTTGCAGGTAAATGAATGGAGCTGGAGAATATAATTCTAGGTAAAATTAGCCAATCCCCCCGCCCAAAGAAAAACAAATGATTTTTCTGATTTAAGGATGCTAATTCATAATATGCTGCAGGGAGGTAGGATGGGAGGATTAAATGAACTCTAGATAGGGCAAAGGGGAAAGGGGAGGGAGTGGTAGGGAGGGATTAGAAGAGCAGAAAAGACAGTGAAATGAGATGGTCATCATTACCCTAAGTACATGTATGAAGACAAAGAATGTGACTGAACTTTGTGTACAACCAGAGATATGAAAAATTGTGCTCTATATGTGCAATATGAATTATAATGCATTCTGTTGTCATATATAACAAACTAAAATTTTAAAAATCAAAAAAATATTTCCCAGTGTCAATAATTACGATTTGTCAAACTGATAAAATATTCAGTCATGAGGTAAGCAGCAGGGAGCACTTTACAAATAATCTGCAGGTTCTCTATGTCCCTTAGAATATGAGCTACATAAGGGTAGGGGTTGTATGTTGGGCTTATTGACACATTCCAAGCAATTGGAAGAATGTTTAGTAGACTATGAGTTAATAAAGTATTGATGAATGAAGTGAATATACTTTCTTTTCTAGCTAGCACTTCAGCTAAGAAAAAAAGAGACAGAACCAGCTATCAGACATGAGGTCCATAAATTTATATGGAGGAAACTGGAGGGTTGGAATGGAGGGTGGCAGAGCCTGTTCTTTGCCTGGGCCTCTCCTGTACCAAACACAATACAGATATGTCATTGATTCCCACAATGATTATATATGATATCCCCACCTTGTACTTGAGGCTATTAATCTTTCCCAAGGTCACTTGGCTAGTAAGAAGCCAAGTTCTGAAGTCTTCTAATAAAATATTTATGCTTACTCCAAATTAGACTTGATAAGTCACAAGTCTTTACAACGTAAGTGGGAAAACTTATTTTTTTGGCTATAGTTGATGTTTGTAATATTTCTTTTTTTCCATATTATTTTTATTTGTTCTAATTAGTTACACGTGACAGTACAATGATCTTGACATATCATACATATAATTTCTCATTTTTCTGAGTGTACAGGTTGCAGAATCACATTGGTCATGCAGTCACATATATACATACAGCAATAATAATGTCTATTTTATTCTGCTGTCCTTCCTATACCCCCTCCCCCTCCCCTCCCCTCCCCTCCCATCACTTCTCTCTACCCAATCTAATGAGACACACTTCTTTTTTTTCCCTTTTTCCTCACATCGTCATACATGTATTCTGTATAACGATGAGGGTCTCCTTCCATCTTCCGTGCAATTCCCCTTTTCCCTCCCTTTCCCTCCCACCTCTCTTCCTTATTTAGTGATAATCTTCTTCTCATGCTCTTCCTCCCTACCTCATTTTGAATCACCACCTTTATATCAGAGAAGACATTCGGCATTTGTTTTTAGAGATTGGCTAACTTCACTTAGCATAATCTGCTCTAATGCCATCCATTTCCCTGCAAATCCATTACCTTGTTATTTTTTAGTGCTGAGTAATATTCCATTGTGTATATATGCCACATTTTTTTTTATCCATTCATCTATTGAAGGGCATCTTTATTCTTTTCTTTCTAATGTTTGATTTTTAAAACCATCAAATCCAGCCAGGAGTAGTGGTGCATGGCTATAATTTTACCTATTTAGGAGGTCAAGGCAGGAGGATTGTAAGATCAAGTCTAGCTATGGAAACTTAGTAAGACCCTGTCTCAAAATAAAAAATAAAAAAAGGTCTGGGGATATAGCTCAGTGGTAGAGCACCTCTGTGTTCAATCCCCAGTACTACCACCAAAAAAAAAAAAAAAGAAATGAAATAAAATAAAGAATCAATTTCAAATTATACCAGGTTTTATATGTTATAGTTCTAGTTTGAGCTAACATTTGGACTCATTCTATTCCAAACTGTTTAAATTATGAGAACTGGAGTGATATCTGAAGGGGTGTATCTCCAAAAAGTTTTTGCAATTCATCCTTCTTTAGTAAACCTGGTCCTTCCTTAAGGCTTGATTTTCCTTTCATACCTTTAATTCGTAATTATAAACATATCGTTAAGCCAACATTTAAAAAATAATTATTTAGCACTGTGTTATATATGGAATCTATTTTTAAAATATAGTAATGCATATGTTTTTTTCATTTGAAAACCCAAACATGTCTTAAATAGATGACAAAGCAACAATGCCTTCAATAATTGCAATTTTTTTAAAGCAGAGATATTAGGACAATATCATGCTGAATACTAAAGTGGGGAACAAAGACAGATTGGCTCCATCCTGTGGGTTCACTGTGGTCACCTCAATCTACTCAGAGGCTGCAAGGAGGTCATATCACAATTCAACCAGGTTTCATCCATGTAAAGCCAAGAACATTCTGGCTTTGACCTTTGGTATGTTTCTATGTAACTATAGAAAAATTATTCTAAAAATTCTTATCTGTAGATGGCCCCACACATGAACTGACATATGATACATTTGATTCTCTATTCATTTGTATTCTGAGTGTAGTGTGAAATGTGATTGTACAGTCTCTATTTTTTTAAGTCATTTAACCATTTAAGTAACATTTATTGAAGACCTGCTATGGGCCAGGCACTGTACTGGAAGCAAAATTCAATGGTGAATTTAAGCACATATGGGCCCATCCTCCTGAGACGTACAGAAGAGAGGCAGTGAGAGAGGCAGCTATTACTCAAATATCACACACAATAAAAGTAAAACAAGAATGATGAGAAAAGCTATAAAACACAGGCACATGGTACACTGAGAGGATAAAATATGGAGAATTTATTTGGTTAGAGAGACCAAAGAGGAATTGACGGAGGAAGAGATTTTTGGAGCTGAGAAGCGAATGAGGAGTCAAGAGTTACCAGCTGGAGGGAGGTGTTGCTGTGAGGTTTGCCATATCTTTTAGGAATGCCTAGATCCTAGCTAATTAGAGAGGAAGCAAAAACCAAAGTTGGCAAAAATAAAAGAATGTCACAAGACTAAAATCACTGGATTGCCTTGGCGGGTGGACTCCTTTCAAGAAGCACGGCCGTCCTAATTTAGTCAGCAAAGGAGTACTGACCCTCGTGTTCTGGTGGCTCAAAACTGAAGAGAGATGGGTTTAATCTTACAAGATCCCTAACTATGTGGGAGGACAAGCTGGGCAGTGGGCATGGGAATATATATTCCCAGTCTTCTCAAACCTAACGGGATTTACTCCTTAAGTTATAGGAATTTCAGGTTTCTCGAAAGATTTAAGTTTCTCTGGAAAATTTTGTTTGCAGACTCTGATGTCTCTAACAGAGCCAAAGGAGATAATCATGAAAATCCCTCTCTAATCCTAAAGATTTCTTATGGTTCCAAATCCATTTTAAGAAATGAACAATTCAGCTTCATGGATCCAAAGTAACAGTCATATTAGGAATAGCTAAATATGAGGTGACATACTTTAAGGCTAACTTGGCCAGACCCCTGACTTAGCGCTCTCAGTGTGGGTTTATGGACCCCAGGATGTGGTCCATAAATGGGCGTGCGTTGTTTAACTTTGGTGTTTAAAAGACAAACATCTCCCTGACACGATTATGTTTGTTCTTTTCTCTGTATCAATTTCTCTTTAAGATGCCAAAATATTCTAACTCAATTATTTTTCAAATGTGGAAGACTTTATCATCAGATAAAATGTTCTTGTTTGGTCCAAGTGAAAAATTGTTTGCAATTATACCAGGGTAATCATTTTCGACATATTTTAATCTGTTGATCTTGAGTAACTTAGATTAATTAAAAATTAAACTGTTATTTTAAGACCAATTATTACTAACAGAGAAAAATAACTAGGAATGCATAAATGGGCAGAATTGGCAGATATAATGCCAGATTCCCTCGGTGCCTTTGCACATGCTGTTACTTCTGTCAAGAATCCCCTTGACCGATTCTTTATTTGGAAAAATTCTATTTATCTTTCAAACCCTAAATTAAGTGTCTCTTTCTCCAAAAAGTCTTTTTCCAGAGTCCAGAGCTAACTGGGCTTTATTGCTCTATGCTTCCTTAGCCTTTTGGTCGTATCTCCGTGTAGCAGAGATTACTGGTCACCACTCAATACCTACCTTCTCCCACTTTTCTCTGTAGCAGGACTCCAGTTTTACTTGAGATGGCAATATATCCAGTTAAAAGAATTGGCTCCATTACCAAGTTGTAATTGGTGAAATAAAAGTGAACGTGTTATGTATTCTGGGAAGGATACTTAAAAGAAACTAACAGCTGGGGAGAGCCCCCTTCTGCTACTACCTTCTTACATTCCTGTTGGCTCCAGTATACGTTTGGAAAAACAAGACAAGCTTGAGAATGGGAGCACTGATGGGGGAAGAGAGAGAGAGAGAAAGAGAGAGGCAGGGAGGGAAGGAGGAAGGGAGGAGGGGAGAGAGAGAGAGAGAGAAAGAGGAAGAGAGAGAGCTCTGTTCCTAAACCACATTCGGTCTATTAGTTTGGACTTTCTTTGATATATACCCAATTCAAATTGTCATATAATTGATATTGAGTTTAACCAACATGTTTGTCTTTACACCAGAAAATGAGTTAATTGAGAGCATGTGTTTTACTAAACTTTATATCTCTGCTGCTTAACACAATATTTGACATTTGAGATACATAATGAATACTGGCAAATCAATGAAACACAAACATCAAGCATATGAGTTGTCTAACATTTCCAGTGTAGGTAATAGATAGGCAAATATAGGGTGTAGTCACTGATGGCACACCTGTATGCAACGTGACGACTATTGGCCAAATCTAAACCTCCATCTTGATGTATGAACAAGAATTACTGTAAAGGGCTAATATTTTTTCGAGACCATTTGCTAAGTGCACCTATGTTCATCGTTAGCAAAATGTCATGAAAGGCAATTTTCAGGTCTCTGAATCCCCAGACCCACCCATTCTGGACAAAACATTATGTGAGATAATGATCACTCATGACTTTGGCAACTACATGGAATCTTTTTGTAAAGGGTGAAAACTATTTTGACCTCATGCAGCTTATTAGTATTCTGTTACTAGATGTCAGCTGGATACAAGATCTAACCCTATCCTCATCCAAAATGATTGTAGAGTTTTGCTTATTTTATAATTTTTTAAAAAAATCTCAGCTGCTATAAAAAGTGAGAAGCTCCAACAATAATTTAGATAAAGACAAAATCTTACCCTGTGACTTTCCAAGATTAATATTTTTGTTGTTCAGATACCACTAGAGGATCATGAAATTTTGCTTTTCTATCTTAAACATATGTATTCTGTGCCCTGTCTTATATACAGGTAAGCATACATGTATACAAACATGTAGTCCTTTGTCTTATTTTTGAGAAGAATATGTACATTTAACAATGTTGATTTTTCTTCATTATTCAGGATTTACCAAGGGTAATGGAGAATCTTCCCTAAACAAAAATTAGGACCACAGCATCCAACCCAGGCCTTGGGCCTGTAGTGGATGTTGACAGGAAGTTCTTCCTTCACATTATAGACCCTATGGCAAGTGAACAGGCAGAACATAAGATGGAATTCTTGAGACACCAAAACGTGTATATATATAAAAAAAATCTTCACTAGTAGTTATGTGAAAAATATCAACACACTAATAATCTGGAGAATGTAAGTAAACATAATCCATAAGCAGATATCAGACCCTGGACTAACATTCTTAGATGGGTTCGTACTGGCCTCATTTCAAATGGTTTCCCATAAAGACCTCAGCTTCTAGCATCAAATACTAAGTCAGTGATGTCAAGATTTTCTGGATCCAACACCATGAGGTAAGATACTTTTAAACCTCTCTATTTTCAGCACTGGGAAAGACAAATATGGAAAACTAAACTCTACAAATCTGGCCACAGCTGCTCTTATAATTATTTAATTCAGACAAAACTTTGTGGGTGACAGTGTGTACTTATACACGTTATACCTCATTTTTAAATAAATGAATAAGGCTAACAGTACGCATCTAACCTTATTCTTCAAAGATTTAGAGATTAGTTTGTTCATGCCTAACCTTTCCATAAAGATTTATAGCATATACATTTGATATCATAAAATTTAAAAAAAAATGTATAAATGGGTCAAAAGGAAATCAAGGATAAGATAGATAAAGATAATACCAGACACGAGAACCACATGCAACATACACCACAAGTTTCTATTAATTTGTAAGAGGTGGGGAGGGGGTGTCACATATCTGTATTTGAGTTTCTTAAAATAGAGGAAAACATGAGTACTTGTAAGAATTGAAAAAAAAGGGCATCTATTGAATCTTTCCAAAAATTTATAGGTTATATGTTCCTTGTAGCAGATATAATAAATATCAGTGGAATGCCTGAATCAAAAACTGGCTCAGGAGAACCATAATTACTCAAACTACCCAAATCCTAGATATTTATTTTCTGTGAGTCTTCTGAAAGACATTCCCATATAAAAAAGTTCCAATGTGAGCAAATAAAAACAAGTTTTAAAGACATGGCTCCTAATAACCTCTGATTAAGCCTAATGCTCAGAGAACATTCAGTCAAAGCAAATTTTAAGAATCCAAAACAAATCAGCCAGGTGCAAAGCACTGTGACAGTCTGGCCTAGTCCTTAAGGGTAGACCTTAGTGCACTCTGGGTGAGGCTGGCAAAAACACGGCACATGTGCAGCTATTTCTCCTGCCAAGACCCACAGCAGACATTGCTAATCAACTGTAGCATTTTTGGCCACTGAGCTTTTATGTGGCCCCAGATCCTTTATGCTATTGTACTCTAGAAGCCAAATCCAATAGACTATGGTTGTCATATGAGGAGACTAAACCAATTTACTACTCCAGAGTTAGGGAAATGAATTGGCTGCCTCCCTTTCAGACAATTCTCCACAAATATTATTTCTCACAAGATGTGAATGATTTCAAGTACCGATGGTAACACTGAAGTTCAGAGAAAGCTTCCCCAAGGCCAAATGGTGGTAAGTAACAACACCAAAATTTCATATTGTAGGGTGTCTATTAACCACAAAAAGGCATACTACATAATATTGGTATGACAATGGAGTGGTGATAACCAGGTTGAACATTTTTATCAAGATCACCAACTAAACTTCTCTCTCTCTCTCTCTCTCTCTCTCTCTCTCTCTCTCTCTCTCTCTCTCTCTCTCATAATTTAATTCATGTGTCTAAATTTCCTTCTCCTTTATACACATGTTTGACTTACAAATAATGTTTCCAATATGAGAAAGTAGGATTCCCCAGTCATTCACAAAGGTGCTAACAGTGGTCCATGAGCTATGTTTACTCTTTCCAAAAGCCTCATGGAAATATATTTACCTGCAATAAAACCACATAAGGTCACCAAAACATCAACCATCTCATTATACAAATAAGCTGAATCCTGATCTTTGTTGCATTTATATTTTAATTGCTCAGGTCTTTAAGTCATAAAATAGGAAAACAAATTATTACTTAATAATGCCACATTTTGAGTAGATGGAAACTTCCAAAACACAAATTCCACGGGGGAAAAAATAACAAAGACAGCTTTGTGTCAAAAAGTTGAGAACCGCTCATGAAGCCCTTTGTTTGTTGTTCCCATACCCTTGGGAAAAGCAACACATGAGGCTGTTGATTATACTCAAATTAAATAAAATCAACTGAGTATAAGGCATTGTGCTGGCTGTTATGGTGCTGTGGGGAATACATACTGGTTGTAGGCATGGTCACCACCTAGGTGAATGGGATTCATCAGCTTATTTCTCAGAACAGGTAGAGTCAAAAAGGAGTAAGATCATGAAGACTAAAGGTCAAAGCAGCATAGAGGAGCAGAAAGACAGACAGAAAGCCAACCAGTGCTTGTCAAACACTTACTATATTTAGGTACACTGTGCATCTTCTCACTTAATTTTTATAATAGCCCTGAAAACTAGCTAAAATCACATCTGTTTAAAAAAAAATAAAATTAAGACTCCAAAATTTTTTGAAAGACTTGCCCTAGATCTCATTACTAGGACATGGTATTGCCAGAGTTGAAATTCAGGCAGAATAGCATCAGGCCCTCCATGAGTGGTCCCTCTAGTTCATGTCATATTGCATTGCTCTTGGGGGTTCGAATCAGATGAAGGGACAGGAAGGGAGATGCATATGTTTCTGTCAGTCACATCTTGTTGCCAAAAGTGACACCTGACAGTAGCTTGAAGGGCTGATATTGGGCATCAAGAACAATGTGGGTTATCTGCAGTCAGTAGCTTTGAAAGTGAAAACAGGGATTTTCTTCTTCTTTTTTTTTTTAAGGGATTAATTCAGTAAATTTCAAAACAAGTAGTTGGTTTTGTTCTGTATAGCTACCTGCTGCCAAAGGGAAATAGTGATAAATAGGCTATTGGCCTATTCAGAATGAGAAGTAGCTTTCCTTCTAACATACAAAATTTTTTAAATTACTTTTTTGTTTTAATTAGTTATACATGACAGTAGAATGCATTTATGCATTTTGATATATTGTACATAGATGGGATATAATTTCTCATTTTTCTGAGTGTACTTGTTATAAAATCATGTTGGTCAGTCACATATATACACAAAGTCATAATGTCTGTTTCATTCTACTATCTTTCCTATCCCCACATCCCCTCCCCTCCCTTCTCTTCACTTCCCTCTACCTAATCTAAGGTAACTCTATTCTTCTCTAGTGCTCCCCGTACATCTGCATATTAGAGAAAACATTTAGTCTTTGTTTTTTTTTATGAGATGGGCTTATTTTACTTAGCATGATATTCTCTAACTCTATCCATTTACTGTCAAATTTCATTCTTCTTTAAAGCGAGTAATATTCCATTAAGCATATATACCACAATTTCTTTATCCATTCTATCTATTGAAGGATACCTAGGTTGGTTTAGCTATTCTGAATTGAGCTGCTATACCAAATTTATGTTAAGACATTAACTGCCTTTCTACGAGATAAAGATTTTCCCAAAGAAAATCTTTGTCAGTCTATCTATGTCAGTCTCTCTGGAGTTTGTGAATCTCTGTGAAGGCTGTCTGTTTCCTAGTGTAGTACCCATGAGGTGCTCCATCATTTAACTGAGTCACCTCTCCAACCTCAGCTCTCTCCGGCTCACTGTTCTTCAAATGCATCAAGCATGTTCTCATCTTAGGACAACCATGGTTGTTGCTTATGATTGGAGCTAGAACTGTTTACCCAGACATTTTTCTACAAAAGCTGTCCTGACTCTTTAAAGTCTTTGCTTAAGAAAATATCTACCTCCTCAGTAAGTCCTATTTCAACCATTCCATTGAAAGCTATTTCCCTTTCCAGTCCCAAGTACTCTTACCTTGTCCACTTTTTCTTTTTCTTTTACAGAACTTATTTAATAATACAATATAAACATGCACACATCTTAAGCTTATTGATTTCGATTTCTTACTATAACATAATGCCATAAGGTCAGGGATATGTCTTGTTTACTCTCTGCCTAGAACTATGCCTGACATACAGCAAGCAACTAGTTAATATTTGTTGAATGAATTAACGCAGTCTTTAAGCAATGCTATGGGTAACAGAGATATATTTTGAATTCAAAGAATATTCCTTTTGGTTCCAACCTACAACATAACAACTATCATTATTTAAACTTTATTTCACTGTTATGGTTTAGATATGAGGTGTCTCCCAAGCTCATGTGTGAGACAATGCAAGAATGAGGCGAAGTGATTTGATTATGAGATTTGTAATCTAATTAATGTATAAATCCACATGAGTGGATTAACTAGGTGATCGCTGTAGGCAGTTGGGGTATAGCTGGAGGAAGTCGATTGCTGGGGGACTTTGGAGTTTACATTTTGTCCCTGGTGACCAGAGCTTGCTCTTGCTGCTTCCTGGTTGCCATGTTCTGAGCTGCTTTTCTCCACCTTGCCCTTCTGCCATGAGGTTCTCCCTCACCTCAGGCCAGAGCTATGCAGTAGGCTAATCTTGGACTGAACCTCTGAAATGGTAAGCCCAAATAAGCTTTTCCTCCTGTATGTTGTTCTTGTGATATCTTTTACAGGGGTGAAAAAGCTAACTAAAACAGGTTCCAAAACTGGGAGGGGTGGGGCGATAGGCATCACGTGAAGGCACTGTAATCTGAGAGTTTAATTTTTTCTTGTTACTTTTCCTGCTCTGTCTCAGTCTACTGTCCACTATTCCATAATTGGCTTAGTGTGTAAATGCTCCTTTTTTCCAAGTGGGTCTCTCTTTGACCTTTTTCCCATGGGCCATTGTATTCTGGGCTTTATGCTCTAGCTCTGACAACTCTGGATCTAGAGATCCACTTCATGCTTGCTCCTTTAAGCACTTGATTCTTGGCTCTTCCCAGTGGACTTCGTTTGGGGCAACCTCTGGCCTGACTGTCTCCATTATCCTATGTGATGTAGCCCTTTGGCTCATCATCTGGCCGGCCCAGTGTCAACTCTTCCTACCTCCACTAAATGGAAAGGACTTCAACAACTTCTGTGATTACATTCTAGAGGAGGACCTGATTTCTTAGGAATGAGATTTTGCCTGGTGCTGCTATATTATAGGATCCTAGCTATCCTGTTTATAATAAGCTTTTTGTTAACGGGCTCACTGTGCAGTTCTAGAGAAAAGTGGGTGATCTCCACTGGCCCTGGTGTGCTTAACTTTTCATATTACAAAGAAAATGGTATAAAAAGGAGAAGTCAATGGTAGGGGCCTGAGACAAAAGGAGAAAGGGTAATAAATTAATTAGATTGCACACATTTTAAGGAATTTTTCTTGTACTGCCTTTGTGAAGGTCAGGAATCAAAATCATCTGATGCCTGGATAAACACACAGAGAAGGAAAAAGAGAATGAGAAAATCTTATTTCCAATCTGTACTGAAGCTTTCAGGTGCTCTCCCAGTCTGATTTAGTTTTCTCCTTTTCTATTTATTTAAGGGTCCAGGCCAAATTCTTGTGTAAATTTATTGGTAAACACATCTGGAATTATTTTTTTGCATATTGTTTTTAGTTAAATGTGTTTATCTAGTAGTTCTCAGCAGAAATCCTAAGAATTAGTATAGACATTCATCCATACAGATACTAGAATTCACTCTCAGCAGATGGTCAGGGGACTTTTCTCGAACAGGCTGTCTTCTTGCTCCCCTGCTTCCAAAATTAGGGTGTCTGGAGAATGCGAAACAAAATTATACAAAGGCCTGACCTCTGGCCTTGCTTCTGTCTCTCAGACTGTGAAGTACCCAAGAGGGAACGTGTTGAATTTGGCCTCACTTCACATGGCATTAACTGTAATTCTTTGTGAATTGTGGTGACATCATGGTATACTTTGACATCACCGCTCAGACTCCCTTCTGCTGCTGGGCATACAGTACGTAGTTTTTGTTCAAACACAGAGTTCTTTGTTGAGGCGAAAGGATAGCAGCTGGTCTTCTGCCTGGTACAAATGTGGATCTTACTGGAACGTGTCTGTTCAGTAAATTACCACAAAGCAACCATTCTGCTATGAGGGCTGGGACTCACTCACACACACCTCTGAGAAACTGGGTGGAAATTTAAATCTAAGGAGTTCAGAATCCTAAAGATAGGCCATCATTGAGCAAAATTCTACCCATAATAAAACTCTAATTTACATGTTTGGATATATTATCTGAAGTCAATATTCCCAAAGCAGTAGTATGTTGACTGTATTTGTGTGCAAAGGCAAAGATAAAAAAAGAAGAAGAAAGAGAGAGAGAGATTGTATCCCAAACAATTATCTTATAATAATTATTCTGGTATCTCAGTTCACCAATTTGGGAGGGAATGTGCTATCCCTTAGTCTCAAGTCTACTTCTAGTTACTTCTATCCCAATATATTATTTTATACTAATTTGAAGCTTCTTGGACAATGGTATCAGTATTCTGCTTCAAAGTCTGTCCAAGATGCTCCGCCCTCCCTCCACTGATACATTTACATGGTTTTCCTTGCTGGATTCTCTACTGCCATTTTTGTCTAGTGTCTAGCCACATTGTATCTCTTTAGGGTCAAGCCTGAAGAAAATTGATCAAATGCAGAGTTTAAGCAAAAACATCATTTGCAAAATAACTTTAAACTTCCATCTGCACTGCTAAAATGCACGCACCAGGCAGCAAATTTTCAAATCAGCTTGAGAAGCCAAAGGTGGTTGAGAGTGTCCCCTAAGGAATAAGCTATAGAACAAAATATTTGAATGGGACAGTAAGCTTCTTTGATTAAGAAAAAAAATGTTTGTTTGTTTCACTATGTCACAGAACAAAATAGAGCCATGACATGACCCTCAGTTCTACCATAAACCTTATGGTGACTCAGGCATTTCCCCGCCCCCCCCGCCAGCCCCAGAGGTATAACATTTATTACGAACAAGACCACATACATCTCAGTGTTTTGTTAACATATTCACTTTACTAGCCCTTCTTCCCTGGGATATCATTACTTCTACCAAGAATCTATGTGCTGCAATAGTCCTAAAAAACTATGTGTTGTATAGTCCTAAAAAAATTGATTTTGTATAGCCCATTTTGACTATGGGGCAGAATGACATTGTGGGGGCAACAAATAACTCGACGTGGATGTGATGCTTACAACCACTTGCTTGAAGGTATCATACACTCTCCATATGAGATTTAGTTTCCTCATGAATTATAAGAAAGTCATTTGTTTTATATACTTGCAAGGATTTGATGTAATAACATAAAAAAGAGCCAGTACACTGCTAGAACAAAAAAGATCTGATCATATATCCTGAAACTTCTGGGATAATTCTAGCTACAAATCTTTTATTTCATAGTACCCATAGTTATCAAATCATGCATGCTGATTATCTTGGGGGGATACATAGTCATTGTATAAATGGAGGTATTTGCTCAGCATCTCTGTGAGGTGTACCTGAAGCTGTCATGTTGCCTTTGTAATCTGAGCCCCTCTAGACTAGTTGTCCTATAGCTCTAGATACAGGGTCAAGTTAGCAAAAGCTCAGGTACATTTCAGCTACTCTGGATTTGACAACAGATGTGAAGTAAGATCATGACTCTGATCCTATAGAAGAAATGTACTCTACCTTAGAATTCAGAATGGATGGAGTCTCATAGTAGAATTTTTTTTAAAAAATTTCCCTCTATCCAGCTAAAGTAGCCAATGAAAGAGTAGGCAAGAGCTTGGCTGTTGGTTTGGGAGATGACATCTAAGATTTTTTATTTTTTATCATATGTTTTATTGATACATTATAATCGGACTGCTAAAAAATTTTAAGATTAAGATAAAATTGAAAAATGAATAACTTCTTTGGAACTGCTGGGCAGCAGCAAATCATCTCTTTGAGGTCCAATTGAAAGAGAAAGGAATGTTTGGGACTGAAAGTGTCTTTCCTTATTAGCTCCCCAATTCCAGGACTGCTGAAGAATTCATTCCAGGACCATTTTCAAATATGTCTAAGCAAGTAACAACAGTAAATGTATTTATTTACACAAAATAGAGATGTCTCAAACTCACTCTTTTAAATTCTGAGCTCCTGGCAAAGTCATATTTTCAGAGACTGGGACAAAAGCTTAGAGTCTTATTTCCTCCACTGGATTGGCCAATGAGATGTGTTGCGATAACAGCTGACTCTAATGAAAGAAAACAGGTTCTTCAGGGGTCCATTGTGGTGTAGGGAATATTCAAAATGCATTTAATAGGAAAGAAATTGTGAATTAGGCAAGTGCAAGTTAAAAATGAGTGACAATTTTTTAAAAGATACAGTAGCACTTCTAAAGCTGAGAATTTCATTTGTTCATTAATTCATAACAAATCAATAACAGGAGTCACAAATCCTAACAGAAAAATGGACTGGCTGGTTCCATAGGCTTCGCAGTCCCAGAACTAAATAAAAAGTTCACTGCCAGATGTGGTGACGGGATTGGGCCGGACAAAGGCTGACATTTACTAATTTGGTCACCCGTGCACAATCTAGGCTTGTGGATTCTGGATAATTCATTCTGTTTTGCTGAATCACTGCAGTATTATGATAATGGCAAAATGAAATGTTTCTTTTTTCATATTAGACAAAAGCAAATTCATCAAAGGTCCAAAGAGAAAAAGAAATGACTGCATACATTTTTCCCATTCAGAAAGATAAAGAAAATACCACTAACCACCTACTCAAATACACTGAAATGAATTCTCATTCTTTCTTATTGTGGCTCTAATTTAAATTCAGCTGAAACTCTAAATTTAAAATCTGACAGAATGCGGCACCCAGACCATGTCTAAGTTGAGAGTGAAATTAAATTACATAATAACAAGAATGTTTAAATTTAGAAATATTTAAAATTTAAGTTTTTATAATATTTTTGGTAATGCTTTTTACTGAACTTCCCTAAATTTTTTCTTTCTTCATTTAAAACAATTTTTTTTAGATATTGATGGACCTTTATTTTATTCATTTATCTATATGTGATGCTGACAATCAAACCCAGTGCCTCATATATGCCAAGCAAGTGCTCTACTACTGAGCCACAATCCCTGCCCCCTCCAAATTCTTTCTTAACACATGGAGCTTACATATATACTATTTTCTAATTCCTCTAAATGTTTTCAAATTGTCATTTTTTGGACCCCAACTTATTGCTTCAAAGAAGAGAAGAATTTTAAATATGTAAGATTCATATAGTAAACACATTTGGCTATACTGTAACATCTTATATTTTTTCTGCATGTACTATGTATAAAATATGTAATTTGAGATAATCATACTATGTTGCAAAAATAGGTAGTATATTCTTTTCGATTTATGTGACTCCAAATAGAAATGTCCTCAAATTCTATAAGACTGGGTCTATGAAATGCCACAATTGATAGAAAAAATTAATTAATCATTAATTTTAAGATTTTTTAAAAAGTGTTATTATTTTACATAGATTCTTGGCATTGTGTTGATGAATCCTCAAGCCATTTTTCAATATTGAAATTCTATAGTTGGAAGTCAAACTGTTTTCTATAGGTGCAGGCATGTTATAAGAACCACTCAATGAAATACATGTCAAAGAGTAGGTAAAAACATTTGTTAATATCAGTTATGAGAATTTTTATTAACGTGGTATTCCTAGAACATTTGAGTATTAAGTTTTTGGATGATTTACAATTTCAATTTTTTTATTCTTTCCAATCAGTTTGTAAAGAGCAATCTGTATATGGATGGCTCATTATTTGCTTGTTTTTCTTTCTCCCTAAGATAAAAGTAGTTGCTTGACTTGACAATGGGTGTTGTTTCTTGATAAAGTACATGAAGTGCCCTCTTTTGTGGCTTGTGGACGGCAGCTGTATCTGAGTTGATAGAAAGGTAGAAAATAAACAGTGGCACCCAAATTTATTTTGAAGAATCGGAAACTATTCCAGGAAACATAGACTATGCAATGAACAATCTTCCCTTATCCAACCTGGTGACAAGAGGCAACAACAAATGAACTGCAAAGGGACAGGAAGCCCAGTTTTCTGAGGCATCTTCTATAGGTCAGGCGCAGTGAGGTGTTTTACTGAGTCTTAAGGCCTGTACAACAAATCCTTCAACTATAGATATGACAAAATCAATCAACTTCCTAAGCTACCTTCCTAGAAAATGTCACAACTGGGATTCCAGCCTCTTCGATACAGCCTTTCGGCAACATCTTCGCAGCCTGATCCACCAGAGGCTTCTGAGACCAACAGTGTGCACACTCTAGCTCTTTGGCATGTGGATCTCTGCAGGGCTTAGTCAGCTGCTGCTTAAAGAAATGATTTTGAGGGAATGGTTTTGGCATTCTGTTTAAAAACCTAGCCTACTAGCCTATCTTTAACATCTCAATAATGTTGACTTAGTTTATCTCTCATCACAATCTAAGGCATTCTGGAAAAGAATGCTGTTCGTTTTTTTTTTCTTCTTAGATATTGATGGACCTTTATTTTATTCATTTTTTTCTATGCGGTGTTGAGAATCGAACCCAGTCCCTCACACTGCCAGGCAAGTGCTCTACCACTGAGCTACAACCCCAGCCCAAGAAGCTCCACTTAAAGGAGAGTTTCTCAGAAGACCAAAACTACCAAAAAGATTCCAAAGCTTCTTTTATTTTTAATAATACGAAAATAATGCCCCTGCAAACTTATTTTCGATGCTTACCTAAAGCTTGGCTTTCACATTGACTTATCCTACCTGAAACAGAGGGAGAAATCTCCCCAGCAGAAGGGGGTCTGGCTGAGGAAGGAGAAGGGAGGAACCATGGACCAGAGAATGGAAACTAATTGAACTGAGCCCAGATGTGGCTCACATCTGGGCGGCCTACCCCTGCAGAGACCTTCTTGCCAAACCCTTCCAAAACCCAGGGATCATGGCCCCAATGTGAACTTTTGATTTGTACCATACAGTGTCAGGAAGGAGAAGAAAATCCAGAAAACGCACTGTCGATTCCAGAGCATGCTGGCTGGAACAGAGGGTTCACACGAAGAGTACCCACCTCTGTTATCACCTTCACCTTGGTCAAGGCCCAAGGACTGAGGCAAGGAGCTTGCATCCCAACATCCATCCACCTTCCCCTCTGCTCTGACCCCCCCCCCCCTTCAGGCAAAGGTAAATTACAAGCACATGGAAACCACTTGAGCTGAGTATTTTAACACCAGGTTCTATTGGGGAAACTCACAAGATTCCACAAAAGCAGGAAAATTGGCAGTGTTAGCTTCCAAAGCATTCACGATTACAGTAGCAGGAGTCATGCAAGTACAAAATGAGCCAGGAAGAGTTATGTGAGAAGCTCATCCCACATGTACTCCTCTAGGCCGGAGTCTGTCTCCAGTGTGTTCCACCATCTAATAGTTACAAGTAGCTCCAATCCCTCACAGTTGAAGGCAAGCTCCAGAGTAAAGGTAAAATTTAAAAATTGGTCAAAGGATTGAATCAAAGCAATGTATCCTTTTGTTCTAATTTTTCAATGTGAAGCACGGAATCTGTCATTGAGTACAAACATATTTCTGCTTTAAAATACATACACCATCAAGGTGGCCTTTTTGGGCCAAGTGCTTAGCTGACAGTTCCAAAGTGATTAGAACTTTGTTTTAGACATACTACTTTCTCAACTATATTGCCAGCCATTGAGTCTAATTAGGTACTAAGGGGGGAAAGCCTCCTTTCTGTAAGTAGTCATTTAAATTGCAGATGTGACTTCAGCTGGCCAAACCTGCACTTGCAATCATAAATCATCATCTGCATGGATAAGTAGGCTGCCATTCTCTGAAACACCTCATTGGTATGCAAAGAGGCACTGTTACACTTTTATTTCTTCCTTGCAGACAGGCATCTCACAAATTTCATGGTTATTTTCTGAGTTTGGAAGCAGAAGTTGAGATGGGGGAAGTGGAAAAGAATAGAGAGGAGAGGAGTTCCAAGCTCAAAAATTTGTAAATCTGTCTGGAAATGAGGAAGAAGTCTCAATATCATGATCTCCATCACAAAAGACAAGTTGTTTGCTTCACACCCTTTATGGGAATGGTATTGTACTAGCTGTTAAAGGGTAAAAGACTCACAAGTCACTTCTGTGCTTTAGAGGACTTTGTAAGCCAGAAGTATGGGCGTGAGAGTAGGAGGCAGAGATGGTGGGAAACAGTATGGAAATTCCTCAAAATGTTAAACATAGAATGCCCAGTGGTTTCACAATTCTACTTCCGTGGATCATCCTAAAATAACTGAAAGCAAGGCCTTAAATAGATATTTGTATGCCCATGTTCATGGGAGCATTAATCACAGTAGCTAAAAGAAAAAAAATTCCCAAATGTCCATCCACAGATGAATAGATAAACAAAAATCCATATACATACAATGTAATATTATTCAACTATAAATAACAACATTTTGGCATATGCTACAGCATGGATGAACTTTGAAGATATTATACTAAGTGAAATAAACAGGGCACAAAAGATCTATGAATTTGGCTACTCTACATTGTATTAAGTATGTAGAGTAGCCAAATTCATAGACCCAGAAAATAGAATGGGGGATATCAGGAGCTGGAAGAAAGGAGGAGTGCAGTTAGTATTTAATGGGTATGAAGTTTCAGTCTGGAAGATGAAAAAGATGTATGGCTCATCATTATCCATCTAGAGATGGATAATGATGAGCCATACAAAATGTGAATGCACTTAATGACATTGAGCTATATTCTTAGTGTGGGTAAAATGGCAAATTTTATATTATGTATGTCTTACCGCAATAAAAAAGAGGAGGAGACACAAAAGCAATAGGCATACAAATAATTAACAAAAGGAATACATAGACCATAGATGGAACCATGTAATTAACGACACACATAAAAGTAAACATATGCTACCATGTTCGTTTGTTCTTGTGGAGCTCTATAGTGATGTTTTTACTCTGGTCCTATGGGTTCCTTCCATTTAGATATGGACAAAGCTCCATGTGTTTGCACTTTCTGTTCTTTCACTGAGCAAGATTTATAGGGATACAAATATATTACATGGTATGTAATATGTTACAGCATAGCATAGCATAGCATAGCACAGTATAATGTAGTGTATGGCACATAGCTTTGGAGCCAGATAGATGTAAATGTGAATCTAAGTTCTGTTAGTTACTGGTTACATGGTTCTGTCCATATTACTTCTTCTCTCTATGCCTTGACTTCTTTATCTATAAAACTGTACCCATCATACCTTATGAGGTTTCATTGAAAGGACTTAAAGCTCTTGGAGTTTAATAATGGGAGAAGTAATCAAAAAGACCTAGGATTACTATTAATTATAATATAACAACAACAAATGAAACTATGGGAGTTGAAAAAATGAAAAAGAAAAGAACAAGATGATAATATGTGTTTCTAAAAATTGTCCTTTGATATTCTTCAACAATCAAAAGTTGAGTTCTCATTTTACATAAAGGTATTATTAGTCATTATGCAGGTGACCTAATTTGCCATTTCAGAAGATGCCTACTGATTTAAGACAAAGAGGAAAAATGGAACTTTTCAGAGGATTGGTATAAAAATTCGGAGAAAAATTCATAATAGACACATCAATTATGTCCCCAACCAGCCTTCCTGTCCTGCCACTTCTCAACGTCTGACCAACTTATCTTCATGTGTCATGCACCACTCCCCACAACCCTCACAAAGAAGGAAAGTCTCAATAGACTTGATCTAACAACAGATTATCTCTAGAACATACTCCTTTATCAGTGTGGACAACTGAGAATACCTATGTCTGGCATACTTGTTTAAGTAGGAGAATAAAAGGGTCTTATGTATTAGATTTGGGGTACAGATGGGGCTAATTTCTCATCAACTTGGGAACATCGATAGAGGAGGTGAGATGTGAACTGTGAATTAAAGAATGGCAGGAATACTTTGGAACAATAAAGGCAGGCTGCCAAGTAACCCCCAAATCGGAACCAGACTAAACGCCTGGTCTGGAGCTTGAATCCAGGTGGATCCTAATTTCAGTGCTGGTACTGTGCTAGACACATTCCTCTAGGCTGCACACAAGAAACTTCTTTCTTAGAGCCCCACAAAAATCTTGCTGGAATCCATTAAGTGATTGTTTGAACCCTGGTGAACTTTTGGCTGAAGAAGAGAGGAAGCTCATGTTTGCAGCAGAAGGTTCATCTTGTCCTAGTACAAAAATGATTTTTAGCATGAACCAAGACAGAGGTTTTCCATGGTCTGTCTATCGGCATTAACTTCTAAGCATTTTCACCCTGTCACATTTACCCACCGAAGCAGGGAAGATGTAAGTCACTGCCAGGGAGCAGAAGACTCAAGGTACAACTGGTCTCACAGCAGTAGGCGGCAGCCAGATCATATCCATTTACAAAGAAGGAAGACATTTCCTATGCAGGAGCCTGTGCAGCATTACCCTGTTTCCATTGCTAACAACCATGAAAACGGTAGAACTTTCATGTGATGTGCACAACTACTGTGTTATACTTATTTCCTGTTACAGAAAAAGGGATGGGGTATTTCTCAGATTTAATCTCTAAACAACAAAATTTTGGATCTTTAAAAGTTCTAAGAACCTTCTGTCAAATAATTTTACTATATTTCAGAAGATATAAATTCTTCTCTCCATGTATATACACAGAGACATAGATTATAAACTACACCCTCAATAAAACCTACCTTTATATAGACCAAAGCCCTTATAGAGTTATAAATATACAAGAAAAATGTGCCATGCATCTCCAAGAAATCCCCAATGGCTGTAAATGTTAGTTGTTCCATCCCATGGCCGTGGCTAACCAATTTGATAACAGGACATCTAGACTAGACCAGAAAGAGATAGACAGACAGACAGAAGAACAAATGGACAGACTATGGGTGGAGCCCAGTTACCTTCTTCCAGGTCTATGAACACCTCAGGGCTGTCCTGCTCATGTTCCCTAAGGCCAGGTTTTTGTTTTTTTAATCTATCACACAGTAAATATTTTTCTAAATAGTTGATGTTCCTGTCACTGATTCCTGTTCTTTCAATAATCCATCCTTTTAAGACCAGCGTAAGCAGAACAAAATGTCTGTTGCTTGTAACCTAAAGAGTTCTAAAATAGAACAAATACATTTTGCTAGGAGGGGCATTTATTTTCCTACACTGGAGGTGAATGTATGGAAGGTAACTTTGTTAATGAGTTCCCAACGTTTTGAAAACAAGAGAGAGATTAAACCAAGAATTAGTTTAAGGTTTTGAGAAATCAGAAAGTAAAAAGAAATAGAAGGGAAAAAATGAAAACAAAACTGCCAAGGGCAATCAATAGCAAATCTATAATGTTCTGGAGTTGAAAAGCAGTAGGGTTTAAAAATGAAACAAGACAGGAATCAAGGGGGGAAAGACAATGTAAATAAGACACATCATTACAAGAATAAGGTCAGTTTCCTTTTTGAAATAACCATGTTTTAAGGGCAGAATTAAATTTTCAAATCTTAATATTTGAGTATTGTTCCTTATCCTATACTTGCTCTTTTTAAAGCCTTTCATGTACCTTCACATTGACTTAGAAGAACAAATTTTCTTAATGTTCCTTTCACCCAGGAGAATGGTCAGATGCTTTAGTACCTGAAGCTATTCCTCCGCTGCAGGGTGATATCAAAGCAAAGGGAACTCCCCCCTGACAACCAAGTTTCTCCTTGCTCCTCTTCCTGACAGTATTTGGAAAAAACTTGTACCCAGTAGGACCCCCAATTCTTGGTATCCGGCCAGAAATTCTTAGAGGCATAAGATTCAGGCAGGGTTATGTGGGAGGGAGCTGTGGTGCTGAGGGGTAGTATGATAAATTAAAAAGTACAGGCTTTTGGGGTCAGATGGATCTATATTCAAATCCTGCCTCAGTTTCAAGGATAGAGCTGAGCAAGCTAATTAACCCTTTTGGTTGTTGATGAGGTTCCTGTTTAAGTTTAAATGGTATGTAAAGTACGCCACATGGTGTCTGGCATGGTTAGTACTCATACGTGAGGAGCGCTACTTTAGAATTCTAATCATTACTGTAGTGGGTCTTCTTTATGCATTAACTATAAATCTTCCTGCTCAACCACTGATGACTTACCTTAAAACTGACACCCCCCTCCTTCATCTTTCTCTCTCTTCCCTTCCCTAACCATGGAAAGAAAGCAAGATTAGTGTTCATTGCCCACAAGAATAAAGAAGCTCTGGATCTGGAAATTGGAACAACAGCTCTCTCAAGGATACAAGTTGAACATTAATTTTATTTACTGATAATGATACTGGAAAAACAGTCCTTGTATCCCTCCTTTTTAAAGTCCTCTGTTTCCCAGGCAGTTGGAATCACAGGCTTAGAGGCCTTAGTCTGCTGCCTTTCTCATTTGCAAGCAAATCAATAAAACTTCTTTTTCTTTTTTCTCAACATCCTCTCCTTGTTATTGAATTGGCAATGGGGACAAGGACAAGGTATCATTGCCAAGAAAATGATGCTAGTTCTTCTGCCTTCCCTTTAGAAATAACTAACTTGCATTTCCTTTGGGGAAGCATCAGAATGAAAATACTGCAGGTCAGGTTATGCCATGGGTGAAGGAAGTTCCCAGGGGTGAGCACATTGCAAGGCAGCTACAACTCTTACCTCTTGATAGATGGTTTGATGTGTAGACCAAATGTTCAGATCTGAGTATTGTTTTGTTTTGGGTACCAGGGTTTGAACTCAGGGGGCACTCAATCACTGAGCTACCCTCAGCCCTATTTTATATTTTATTTAGAGACAGAGTCTCACTGAGTTGCTTAGTGCCTTGCTTTTGCTGAGCCTGGCTTTGAACTCACAATCTCCTGTCTCAGCCTCCCGAGCGGCTGGGATTACAGATGTGTGCCAACATTCTTGGCAAAGGTTTTTAAAGATATATTTTAACATTTGTTTGAAAATATTACACTCAAATACTTCTAACTAGTTCAAAACTTTATAAAACCTCACTATGCATGTCAATGGGCTCTATTTGGCTGAAGGGCTGCTAGTTTGTGACTTCTATTTTAACAGCATTAAAATCATCCAGGGATGAAAGTAAAATACCTATATTTTGAATTATTAACTAGGGGAATTCTATGAAAAAATGGGAGGGTTACCCTAAATAATCTTGTCAAAATCATACAACCAACTCTTTGCCTATGAAAGAATGTTTTAAATGAGCAGAAGAACATTTATCTAAATTAAAAAAAAAACAAAACAATTTGTGCATGAGAAGACTGAGAAGTCTCAGTGGTCTTCCAACCTGGCAGGACTCAACCTCTTGGCAATGCACACATATGCCTGTCCCAAGGCTCTTTCTTTCTTTCTTTCTTACTTTTTTTTAAAGACAGTTACCCACAAGACCTATACTTTACCACTGAGTGGGATTTTGCCTTCTTAATTAGCCAGATTACATCCTTTACTTCTGGTAAGTAAATCCTTATTACCACTATTAAAAAAAAAAGAAGGAAAAAATAAATAAAAAGCTTTTATCCTTAGTTCACATCACATGAAAATGTAGAGTAGAAATGACTGCAGACAGGATATGAGTTGCTCAATAAAAGACTGTTGCATTGATGGATGAACAAATTAATAAAACCCATTAATCAACACTAAAGCTGACTTTTCAGGGGTTAAGAAGAGGCAGAAATGCTCCCCCACCATTAAATTATTGGAAGCAGAAAGGGAGACAACAATCAAGTACAGTTGAAAACCTGAGAAAACAAAACACGGGGACAATGCCTTCATTTTCATGTGACGTTAGCCCCTTCTTCCCAAGCTTCCCTCCCCACTGTATCTCTTCCTTTTCCCTGAAATGTCTGTTTCTTCCTTTAGACCAACTGTGATTCTGCTGTCCAAGAAACTAAACTCGTTTAGTGGAAGCACAATATATACAATATTATACTTAGTTTACTTAAGTTCAATAAGAAACTCAAAGAACACTTGAGACCAGCCAGCCACCAGTCCCTGGCCACTTGGAAATGGGTTCAGCCTGCAGGTGCACTAAGTTTGCACTTGGCATTTCTGTGGGAATGGAAATGGTGAGCACTATGTTTTTAGACTATTGCATTGCTATCAAGCTTTTCCACTAGAATTTTCTTTTATAATGCAACTATTTTTAAATGAATGGAATGTTCCTGTGATAATTTGGCCACAAGAGAGGGAAATTCATTCAGGGACTGAAAGGCACTTAGCAATGGCAAAAAAGACCAATGAAAATGAATAAATGATCCAAATCAAAAGAAAATGTTTTAAACCTTGTGTTTAAATATTCTTAAAAACATGTATACAAAAATACATTTTTACTTAGTGTACATTAAAGAACCCTGGACTTAGAGCCAGAAAACCAGGTTTTAAGTCTTCCTGGCTTTGTTTTGTCACTTGCTAATTGGGAGGCCTAGGGGGAGTCACATTCCTGCTTCAAAGTTCCATGTCTTGATCAATAAAATGAAGGGACTCTGCTGGTGATTTCCCTAAGATCCCTTTTGAGCCACTGTTCATGATTAGCTTTGCAGAGAGGTTCAAAATATCTCCCAAGGCCTCTAAATTTGTCTTGGCTTCCTTGTTCTATTAACCACAGAGATAATTTCTGACCATTCTCTCTAGATTTCTCAGATTCTTAAGTGTTTTCTTGGATCACAAGTAGTCAGCCTACAGTAAAAACACTTTGTTCTGTCTTGACTTGGGCTCCTCAGGGCATTCCAACCAGAGAGGCACTGGAGAGGACAGGTGGGGATTATTACACTAATTTTAGGTGCTTGGGTGGATTTTCTTGACTCTGGCAAAGAGCACTTTTTAGGATTGTTCCAGCAGAACCTCTGGCAACCACAAATATGTGTGGGTAAAATAATGTTCATGGCTCAAAATCTGGATGGTACCTGATGTTTAAGTTTTATTAAGGATTTTGATAGCTGGATGCAATGGTACACACCTATAATACCATGGCCTCAGGAGGCTGAGGCAGGAGGATAGGAAATTTGAGGTTAGCCTGGAAAACTTAGCAAGACCTTGTCTCAAAATAAAGGAATGGGGATTTTGCTCAGTAGTAGAGCTACATCTCCAGTATGCAAAAAATTTTAAAAAAAATTTAAAAAAATTTTTAAAAATCATCCCTTTATCTCACTCGATATTTCCTTGGTAATGTAACAACCAATGTATAATTATTAGTTAATTGCCTTTCATGGTTAATTTTTATTTCGATTTTAATTTTTAACATTTTCAAAGAAGTATCATAAGACACCCAATCTCATTTAGTCTTTCTCAATTCTATTTTGTCTATTTTTAATTGAATTACTTTTTTTTTGTTAATGCCAAGGATAAACTGTCAATGTTTCAAATTTCTCACATACTTAAGATTTGCACTTCAAATTTCTGGGAAGACTAGCATTTTACAGCCAAAAACTTGATAATGACATTAAATTACAGAGAGAGTTGAACTAATTAAAATAAAAATGATGGAATAACATCAAGTTTAATCATGGAACATCCTTCAGGAACAAACGATTTCCAGATCCATTTTCTTACATACAGTGGGGAAAGAAACTATATCAGAAATACTGATTGTTATTCATGGCCTTTGGAAGACTTGCATTTTGTACATTTATTCTCAGGAAGAATCTAAACATATTAAGCAAATGAGCAGTTATTGTGGTGGAGAAGGGTCTCGGTAGCTCTGGGCTATCTCCTAAGCCATGGTAAATAGGGAGTAAATGGCAGGAGCCCCCAAATTCAAAATTATTTCTAGCCCCGTTGATAGCAAAAACATTAAGCTCACATAAACAGACTTTGTTTCACAGCCAGAAGGAAATGAGAACAAGGCCCAAATATATTAAAAAGATTAAAAAAGACATTTAAAATGAATAATTTCTGTGATGACTTAGGAAAAGCTTGGTCATCAAGGGACAAAAATAGCCAACTGAGAGATTTATTGACTTGTTGATCCATGTATGCATGCAATAGTCATATTGAGCAAGACAATATAAAGAAACCAAAGATGAGTTGGCTGCACTCTTTGCCAATGAGAAAGTTTCAATATAACTGGCTAGATGGCCATGAATTTATTTTAAGATAAAAGAGATAGGAGAAAAACAAGTGCCAAGTGGAGAGATGAATATTAGCTCCTCAGGGAGTTTCACTGAAGGACTTGAGAGTCTGAGGAAGAGAATTACCTTAGAGCAGGTCAGTAAACTGAATTGTGCTCTTCTTACAGTTCCCATAGGGTCCGGTGCTTAGAGTTACATTCCTAGTGTTTTAGCATAACATCATGACTAGATGCTCAGTAAATATTTTTTGAATAAATTAATTAATAGTATTTAATCTCTAAAATTTATCTTTCCCCTCTATAAAACTGTAACAATATCATTCCATGTAGGTTTGTCTGAGGATTAAAGTAAAAAATATAAATAAAGTGCTTATATAGCAAAGTGCCTGGCACATATGTGCTCAGCAAATATCAGTTCTTATCAACAGTAGATGTTGTTATCTCTATTTTTACAAATAAGAAAACTGAGGCTTAGGGCTGGGGCTGTAGCTCAGTGACAGAATGCTTTCCTAGCATGTGTGAGGCACTGGGTTCGATTCTTAGCACCACATAAAAATAAACAAGTAAAGGCATTCTGTTTATCTACAACTACAAAAAATTTTAAAAAAGAAAACTGAAGCTTAAAGGACATTATGAATTAGTCCTTGATCACAGACAGTAAATTCAGAATGTAGACCTCAAACTCACATCTGGTTGAATCTCAGACTTAAGCCCATACCACATACTGCTAATTATGAGTTGGAGCCTTATTACTATAAGATTACAAGATCCTTACAGATGGGATATCATGGCACTTACTTTTATATCCCCTATTCAACATAATTCGGGCCCACACAGCAGACCTATTTTAGAAATTAATTAAACCTGCTCCGGCCTCAAATATCTTATGAGTAATATACAAAATTAAAGTGCAAGATTTCAAATTCCTTTCACTTTCAAAACTGTCTCTCAGAAATCACTCAGTGAACGGAGTTAATTAATTTACAATATAGCTAAATGGATATGCTGCTTTGTTAAGAGTTCACTACCCTAGAGAAAAGACTTCTCAAATTCAAACCCAGTTTCTTAGAAAAAAAAAAAGTTTTCTAAAACCCACTGCAAGGGAGAGGAAGATTAGAAGTTCATTGGACTAGACAAAGAGGAATAAAGGGAAGGGAAGGGAGATGGGAATAGAAAAGACAGTAGAATGAGTGGGACATATCTTTCCTATCCTTATATATGAATACACAACCAATGTAACTCTACATCATATACAATCACAATAATGGGACCCTAATTGGAACAAGTTATATTTATTATATGTACACATACTATGTCAAAATACACTCTACTGTCATGTATATCCAGAAAGAATAATTTTTTTAAAAAAGGTATTCAACTTGTGGCCTGATATTACTGTCTATTCATTCAGCATACACTCTTTAAAAAAAATGTTTTAGTTGTAGAGGAATACAATACCTTTATTTTATTATTTATTTTTATATGGTGCTGATGATCGAACCCAGTGCCTCACAGATGCCGGGCAAGTGCTCTACCTCTGAGCCACAACCCCAGCCCCTCAGCATACACTCTTTTAATATCTGCTTTGTGTCAATTTCCAAATCAATATTAATACACAGAACAGTATCAGAGAAATGAATTTTTGGAGCAAGGATGAATGAAAGGGGATACCTGATAGACTAATATGGATTAGTAGTCTCATTTAACTCCAAAGAGTGAGACCAAGTCATTTTCACAGCTAACAGTCTTTAGATTTAGTCCACAGATTTGAGTTACTATACTACATTTTAAAAATGCGCTTCTTGAATATAATTCATATATCATAAAATCCACCCATTAAAAGTATATTTCAATATAAAATTTCATAAAATTTTGAAACCATCACCAAAATTTATTTGGAATATTTTTATCAGCTCCCAAAAGAAAACCTTACGCATTAGCAGTCACTCTCTATTACCTTCTAACTCCTAGCCCTGGACAATCATTAATTTACTTTTTGTTTCCATAGATTTATCTATTCTGAACATTTTTTTATAAATGGAGTGATAGACCATGTGATTGGTATTATTCGAATGTGTATTCCCAAATTCACATGTTGGAAAACTTAATCCCCCAATTCATATATTGTTGGTATTTGGCGGTAGGGTCTTTGGGAGGTAATTGGAATTAGATGAAGTCATGAGGGTGGCTTCCCATGATGGTATTAGTGACTTCATAAGTAAAAAAGAGAATCCTGAGCTAGCATGTTTATTCTGTCTTGTCATGTGATGGATGCCCTCTGCCATGTTATGATGCCGCAAGATGGCCCTCACCAGAAGCTGGGTAGATGCCAACATCATGCTCTTGGGCTTCCTGTCATCCAGAACCACAAGCTAAATAAACCTCTATTCTTATGAATTACCCAATCTCAGACATTTAGTTACAGCAACAAAAACAGACCAAGACAGTGGCCTTTTGTTACTAGCTTCTTTCACTTAGCATGTTTGAAGTTTCATCACTATACTTGAAGAAACGTCGTGTACTTCATTCCTTTTTATGGAGAAATAATATTCCTTTGTTGTCCAAGCCACATTTTATTTGTCCATTCATCAGTTGATAGATATTTGGGTTGTCTCCACTTTATTTTTTTGCTATTATGACTATTGCTGTTATAAATATTTGAGTACAAGTTTTTTTTTTAACATGATTTCATTCTCTTGGGTATCTAAGAGTACCATTTCTGGGTCATAGGGTAACTATATGCAACCTTTTATGGAACTATCAGACTGCTTCCCAAAGCAGCTGTATCAGTCTGCACCACATTTTTCAAGTCATTCACACTGCCCCCACCAAAGTCTATTTGGGGTGAAAGTTGCATTAATTCTCATGAAATCCTCTAAGTAATAAGATGACTCTCCAAATGTAGAAATAGTAAATGAGGGGGAAATCTGAAAATTTTCCTTTAGCTGTCATTGCTACAGAAAGTTAAGGGTATAATGGGGAGGGGTTGAGTCCTTTTCATTGTTATTCATACCCTAGTACGTAGCCTGGTGACAAATACTAAGACCCAAGTATTTTTTTTAAATGAATAAAAAGTCACTATGTAGTAAATGATTAACTTAAAGAATGATCTGGCCTTTGCTCTCGGCCCTTGAGAGGTAATCTCTAAGCCTTTGTCATATTGTGATCAATAAGAATGTCTTTGTCAGGGCCTTTGACCATGTCAAATAGTCTTATTCTAACAAAGTGATTTGTGGTGAGTTTTGGGCCAAATGCCACCAGTGTGACCTCTGGATGTGCTAGAGACTAAGGTCAATCATGTAGGTGATCCGCTATGTCTATGTGTCCAAACATCAATAAAAACTCTGGACACCAATACTTGGGTGAGTGTCCCTGATTGGCAATACCCCATGCATATTGTCACACATTGTAACTGGGATAAGTATTATGCAACAGCTGTCCTAGGAGAGGACAACTGGGAGCAGAACTCTCCTAGTTCCTGGCCTAAGCACCTCTTTCTTGGAGTGTGATCAATATCTTTTGATTGATTAATATGAATATAATATAAGAGCTTACCATGAATTTCATCAATCTTTGGAATTATCAAACCTCAAGAAGGTTTTAGGTACCCTAAAAATTGAAGTTTGTATCAGAAGTGAGAGTGGTCTAAGAAACTACCAAGCTTGTAGTTGGTACTGTTGTCAATTCTTAAAGGTGATTAGATAATATTGAGTATATTCAGTGTTTCTAAAAACAAGTGGCTCAAATAACTGTAAATGAAAGAAAGCATTGTGTGATGAACCAAGAAAGTTGTTAGATCTTGGTAAGAGCATTAATTAAAATGAATATATTATTCTTGAACCATTTTTCCCTACCTAAGATATAGACTCATACTTCTGTTAGCAAAGAGATATGCTTACTGATACTATGCTTTATATTATCTTTTCCTGGAGAAAAGAGTGTCATATAAACAGAAGTAATAGGATTTTATTGTAGCTTTGCCTCTTTCTAGTTTTAAGACCTTCTATGAGCCTCCGTGTCCTCATTTATAAAATGGAAGTAAAGATATACAGAATTGGCCCCAGAACTCCAAGGTTTTATGTGTGAATATCCTCTATGAACTATACAGCATTAAAAATTATAAAGTTTGAAATATTTTTAGAAACTAGATTGCTCTGCTTTGCTTACTTTATTGAATCTTTTTTGAAAACAAAATGAATGATTTTGTTTTTTCTCAGCTTATGCTACATTTGAAAGAAAAATTAAATAGATATCTTTTTAAAAGTTAAAAAAAAGTTTCTCTTTGGAAGCCATAGAAATTCTCCCACTTCGCAAACTGAATATGAAGTGTGAAGAAATTTGTGATACAACAGAGGAATTATTTTCATGAATAGTGCTGATATCTGAATATACAAAAGACATCTGAGGAGACAGGAAGGAATTTTATGTGATGAATGAGTCTCTATGGAATGCCACTTTGTATATCCATTAGTTATTCAAATAGAGAAGATCCTCTAGGATCTTCAAAACATTCTACACCATTTGAACTTTAGTTTTTCATAAAAGAAACAAACATTTAAGTTGACCTGTTACCTAACTGTACATGGTCATAGGAAAGACTAACCCAACACACTTTTAATCAAACATAATTAGACCAGTGATTATATAAATTAGTGGAAACAAATTTTTCAATTAAGAAGACAGAGTTAAGAAGGAAGAATAAAGAATATAAATTTACTGAATATCATACAGCAGATGTTATACTATATATACATTATGTTCTCATTCATTTCTATAAATCAATATCTGGTCTCTCTCCTGTGCTCTACATCCCAATGAACAGTAGCAACATACTTTGCACAAAGTAGAAACCTTGGCATCATCTTCAACTCTGAATTCTTTCTCTTTTCTGTATTTCCCAATCACCAAGTCTCTGGATTTTTCCTCCTGATCTGTTCTCAAAATCATTCCCTTTCCCTTTATCATACTACCAATTTTTCTTCCATCCAATCCACTGCCCTCATTGCAGATAGGGTACCCTTCCTAAAACATACATCTTACCTTATCTTTTGTCTGTTTAATTATTTCAATGGTACCATTTGGCTCCCAATGCAACAAAACTCTAGTCTTCCTCATATAAGTTATATTCATAATATAATATAAATTACATATGCTTCTATGATATCCACCCTGACAACCTCATTAACCCTCCATCTTTACCTTCTTCCTTTACCTTCTGCAATTCTAGGCACTGGTTTTGGTCTTTTCAGTCATCTCTTTCTCTGAGCATTCTCTGAACCCACGTCTCAGTAAAAGATCTCTCCCTATTTACCTCAATCTATACTTCTCTCACTGTGGCTCCTACATAGTATTCAAATACAGATATATTTGTATATATGTACATGGGGTGTGTGTGTGTGTGTGTGTGTGTGTGTGTGTGTTTTACTGGGATTGAACCCAGGGACACTTAACCCACTGAACCACATCCTTATCCCTTTTATTTTATTATTTTTAAAAATTTTGAAACAGGGTCTTACTGAGTTGCTTAGGGCCTCAATAAGTTGCTGTGACTGGCTTTGAACCTGCAATCCTTCTGCCTCAGGCATGCATCACTGTGCCTAGTTATATGTAAATATTATTATTATACACAAATAAATAGGGATATATGCCATTATAGGTTGGTTTGTGTCCCTGTAAAGATATGTTGAAATATCAGCCACTGTTATCTATGAATCTGACCTTACTTGCAAATAGGACCCTTATAGATGTAATCAAATTGAGATAAGGTTATATTTGATTTGGATAGGTCCTAGTCCAACATCATTTATGTTTATATAAAAAGAGGAAAAAGACATTAGGAAGAGAAGTCCATGTAGAGACACAAAGATATACAGACATGGAGAGAAGAGGCCAGGTGAAAATCGGGGCAGAGATTGGAGTTATACTGTCATAAGTCAAACAAAAACAGATAAGGGGATGGGGAAGATCACCCTTCTTCCACCTTTCTGTTCTATATAGTCCCAGCTGATCGGACAAGTGAGGGCAGATATCCTCCACTCAGGGGTACAGGAAGGTAGAAGAGGCAAGGTAGGATCCTCATTTACAGGCTTTAGAGGGAACATGGCTCTGTCAAGATCTTGATTTTTAATTTCTAGCCACCATATCTGTGAGAGAATAAATTCATGCTGTTTCAAGTCACCAGTATGTGGCATTTTTACAGCAGCTCGAAGAAACTAATATAGGTTTGTTATCAAAAATGAGGTGCTGGGCTGGGGATTGTGGCTCAGTGGTAGAGCACTTGCCTTGCAAGCTGGGGACACTGGGTTTGATCCTCAGCACCACATAAATAAACAAAACAAAGGTATTGTGTCCTACACCTAAAAAAACAAAAATAAGGTGCTAGGGCTGGGCTTGTAGCTAAGTGGTAGAGCACTTGCCTAGCTCATGTGAGACAATGGGTTCTATGCTCAGCACCACATAAATAAATAAATAAATAAAATAAAGGTATTATGTCCATCAACAACTAAATCTCAATCTCTCTCTCTCTCTCTCTCTCTCTCTCTCTCTCTCTCTATATATATATATATATATATATATATATATATATATATAAAGAAGGTGCTACTAAAACAAATATCTAAAGATATGAAAGTAGCTTTAGAGCTGGCTAATAGGTAGAAAATGGAAGAATTTGAAGTGCTTCATAGAAAAAAAATTTAATTGGAGAGACTATTGGTATAAATCCAGATGTTGTTTGACTCTGTGCTGCTGTATAACAAAATACCTAAGATTGAGTGATTTATAAATAACAGAAATTTATTTCCTCACAGTCCAAGATCAAAGCACTAGAATCTGGTGAGGACCTTTTTACCACGCTATTTTATGGCAGAATGTGGGAGAATGGGGCTGAGGGAGAGAGGGGGAGAGAGAGAGACTGAGACAGACATAGGGGTTGGGGAAGACACCCTTTTTCCACCTTTTCTGTTCCATATAGCCCCAGCTGATCAGACAAAGTGAGAGCAGACGTCCTCCACTCTGTCCACCAACTCACATAAGAATCTCTGAAAATTCCCTCACATACTCATCCAAAAGCAATGCTTCACCAAACATTTGGGCATCCCTTAATTTAGTCAAGTTGACACATAAAATTAACCATCACAGATATTAAAGACAATTTTGGTGAGACCTTAGAAGGAAATCATGAATCATGTTATTGGACATTAGAGGAGAGGTGGTCCCTTTTTGTAAAATGACAAAAAGAAAGAATTTGGCTACATATATATTCCACCATTGAGTGGAAAATAGAATGTATAGCAATAAACTTGGATATTTACCTGAATAGATTTCCAAGCAAAATGTAGAAGGCACAGCCTGATTCCTCCTTGTTATAGTAAAATGTGTAGGAAATGTATGGCAAGTGTATAGGAAGGAGATAAATTGAGGAATGAACGGTAAGCAAAATTAAAAAAATCCCAACACTAAATCGTTTCAAAAATATTCAACTTAATCCAAATAGTGTGCTCTGGCTTTTTTTTTTTTTTTTTGCTAAGAAAATGACTTATGTGACTCATGGATCCCAATCAACCATCTATCTCAGCAGGAGACATGAATAGAGATAATTATTCAGGAAAGATCTGTAGAGGACTCTTTTGTCTAATAACTTGGACCCTGGTGAATAGCTTGATAGACTGACATGATATCTGAGGCTTTTATACAAGAGAAAGCTTCCAGCTTGGATTAAATGGATAGAGACAGGACAAAAAATGAAAGGAGAATGACTCTGAGGGCAGACGCATGGAGGTAGAGGCCTGGGCTTCCTTTCAGGCTGAGAGGGTAGAGCTGCCTTCCTGGCAGGCACAGGGGACAGAGTATCCAGCCACGAGAATTATTCTCAGGCCTTAATATCCAACGGAATGTGCCTGACTAGGTTTGTGGTATACTTGGGACCTAGGATCTCCTTTTCCTTCCTATTTCTCCCTTCTGGAATGTTTCCTATGCCTGTCTCATCAGTGTATTCTGGAAGCTGAGAGCTTGTTTTCTAGTTTCACAGGTCCACAGATGGGGAGGAATGGTGTACCAAGAGGACCACACCCAAGTCTTACCAGTAACTAGTTCAGATGATGAAACTTTGAACTTTTGGAGTTGATGATATTTAGATGGTATTTTGGGACTAGAGTTGATGCTGGAATGAATTAAGAACTTGCAGGGTGTGTGTGTTAGGGTCAGGTGAATATTTTGCATTTGAGAAGGACATGAATTTTGGGGACAAAAGGGCAGATTATGAGTTGAATTTTGTCCTTCCTCCCCCCAAAAGATAGGATAAAGTCTAAAACTCTTGATACTTCTGAGTATGATATTATTTGGAAATAGAGTCTTATAGATGTAATGATGCTTTACAGATGTAATAAAGCTTCATATGTCTCCTAAATTGGGTCCTAATCCAGTTCCATCTGTTGAACTTAAAGGAGAAGGGGAAGACACATAGCCAAGAAGCCCACACAGTCAGGGACTGAAGTCAAGGAAGCCAAGGAACTCCATGGATCAGGGGCTAGGAAGAGACAAGCAGAGATTCCCCCCAGAACTCAGAGGATGTATGGCTGGTGATACTTGGATTTTGGACTTTGTCAGAACTGTGAGAGAACAAATTTCTGTTGTCTTAAGTCACCCAGGAAAGAAAGCTACCAAGTAAAGAAATTTGGGCTTTATTTGACCTTGAAGTTAAAGCAATGCCCTCCTTGAAATGATTTGAGCAGATGAAAAAAAAAAAAAAAAACCCAAAAGAAGTCAAGAAGTCAAATCTACACTTTAGAAAGAGAATCCCATTTACAGTGAGGAAAATATAGTACAGCAACTATAGTATACTTTCCTGTATATATGTCATATCTCCTCTTGGAGTTTAAATTCTGTGGCAGCAGGGACTATGTTTTATTTTTTCTGTCCCTTTGTGTATTTCCAATATATAGGATACCATTAATTCCTAAGTAAAAATTGGTTAAATGGATAAATAAAAACCCAGGTGATTGAACTTTTCATGATAAGCTTCCAAACATACCATCCCTGAAGGAAAAGAGCTTATTCAACTTTGAATCCTCAATACAAAATATATAGCAGATTGCTAAAAGACAAAAAAAAATCAAAATTCAGAAAGTAAGTGAATTCACTGAGTAGTTACTTTTATCTTTAATGTATCATGTAGAGGGGAGAAAAAGAGACTATGCATGAAATATTTTAAACAGCACAATGCTTCCACGTGGAATGAGATTATGAAACACAGAAGAAAAACCAGCCAACTCCTTGTTTCTGACATCATCACCTCTGGAATAACTGGTGGACATTTGATACTAGTGACTCAGGTCACAGACAGAAATGGAGAAATAATCATGCCATTCCATTCATTTCAAACTACTCACCACAGGAATTATTAAAAATGGAAAAGAACTTCTTTGTTGAGAGTATGGTTCATTTTAATGTTGCCAGAGTAAAGTATAGACATCAAAACTCCTTGACCTCAGTTATTGCTTATTTCTTTACTGCATTATCCATTTAAGAACAATATTATATAAGGCATTACTTAAAAGGAGTTCTCTTTTCCTCTTTTGAAATGCTTTATTTTCTGAAATAGCAATAAGCAATATTATAAATATGCTGATTCATTATGAAAAGGCTCGTTTATAATCACACTTTTGCTTTTGATACACATATATTAGGTATCAACTGATGGATTCCATTAATTATGAAAATAAAACATACTTTTTCTTTATTTGTTTTGAAAATAACCCCAACATAATTTTTAAAGGCAGCACATGTTCTATCTGTAAATTTATGCCACTCTTTTTTAAAAAAATATTTATAACAGAAACCAGCTTTGTGCTTTACAACAAATATAAATGGGGTGATTTGTATAATGAAAATAAATGAATAACAGCAGTACTAATAGAGCTGATCCTATTTGTGATGGCTCATTAACTTCATACAGGATGCAATTTACTGCCTTGGATCAGGAGTTGATAATGTTACAATCTGGAGCTATTAGCTAAAAATGGTTGCAATAGGAAGTTAATAGGTTTGTTCATTCATTGGGAAGTCAGTATCCCTTTTTATATGCATCCCCATACTAAGCTACACACTCAGAAAGGGCACAAGGAGAAAAAAGACAAGGACAAGACATAACTTGAGTACTATTAAAATGAATAGTTAGCTGGGCACAGTGGTGCATGTCTGTAATTCCAGTAGCTTGGGAGGCTGAGGCTTGAGGATCTTGAGTTCAAAGTAAGCTTCAGCAAAAGCAAAGCACCAACAACTCAATGAGACCCTGTCTTTAAGTAAAATACAAATCAGAGCTGGAGATGTGGTTCAGTAGTTGAGTGCCCCTGCCCCTGAGTTCAATCCCTGGTACCAAAAAAAAAAAAAAAAAAAAAAAAAAAAGAAAAGAAAAGAAAGAAAGAAAGAAAAAAGAATACATGAATAGCTAATATCTAAGAAGCTCATTTTAAGTACTTTCAATGTATTTGAGTGCTTAATTATCACAGCAATCTATCAGGTACTTATGATTTCTCTCCTTATTGTGTAAGTGAGAGAATGAGGTTTAAAAATTTGCTCCAATACACCAATGAGTGATGGAGTTTTTTTTCCAATTCAGGGGGCATAATTTTAGTACCTGTCTCCTTAATTATTTATACTATGACAACTGCTTCTTATTTCTTTTTTTAAAAATTTTATTTTTTTAATTTGTTTTAATTAGTTACACATGACAATACAATAATCTTGACATATCATACATTTGAATCAGATGGATATAATTTCTCATTTTTCAGAGTGTACAGGTTATAGAATACCCACAGCAATAATAATGTCTATTTTATTCTGCTGTCCTTCCTTTCCCCATTCCCCTCCCCTCCCCTCCCCTCCCATCCCCTCCCATCACTTCTCTCTATCAATCTAATGTGACACACTTCTTTTTTTCCCCTCACATCATCATACATGTATTCTGACTTATCTCCAACTTCATCAAGTTTAGAATGATAAGCAAGTAAAAATCCCAGTGTTTCTCAGTGTAAAATGTAAGGTGAGAAGAGACACCAACACAATGAGCCCATGGATGATTGCTAGATTGTAAGAGGAAGAGAGGTAAAGGGGAGACAGTGGTTTGAAAAGGTATAATCACTAAACCTAGTGTTTTCAAGTTATTAATGACATAATTAAACATGGACAAAATCTTAACCTATGGGATATGCTGAAGAAAAAAAGTTGGGAGCATATTTTTAAAATGTTGGTAAATATTGCCACTCCCTGACTTCTAGTCTGCCATTGGCTGGCCGGGCACTCCTGGGAAAATCACACAACTGAGTGCAGCCATATTTCTCAGGCTGGGCTAGAAGATCCCAAAGGCAGTGCTTTCCAAAACCTGTCTGTAAAGCACTGTTGGGGACAACATGTGTGTCCTGGAGAAACAGGAAAGTACAGGGTAGTAACTTTCTCATAAGGCAAACTATATTCAATTCAAAGGAGTGTCCTTTAGTCTGAAATTAGGGTCTTATTACTTTCTTGTTATTAACCATTTAACATTTCAATTGTAAAATAATGACAGTGAAATAGATAGCAAATGATCTCTTTCCATTTGTGTGTGTGCTGTTGGGGGGAGGTTCTGGGGGCCAAGCCTAGGACTTTGTGCATACTAGGCAAGTGTCCTACTACTGAACTATACTTCTGCTCCATATTTTTTTTTATTGTCCTTACCTAACCTGTTAAAAAGTTGGCTATTTTATCTTAATTATAAACTTTTTTTGAAATGTTTTTTGAAATGTATGATAGACTACACAAGGAATCACTATTCTATTTTCAAACTCAAAATTTTCAGAATCTTCTACATTTCCACAGCTCTTTATAGTTTGTTAAACATTTTCACATTAATTATATCACTTGGAGCTCTATGATCTGTGAAACAATCTCGTGTTCCACAGATTTTAAAAATACAGAGTTTAAGGTGATTAGGTAACTTCACCAAGATTATATGGTTTGTTTAAGAGCCAGATTCCATCTCATGTTTTTTGACTTTGAATCCTATCTACTTTCCATCTAAAAGTAGTTCATGAATTGGATCTTACAATAGAATCATAGTATTTGCTTGTTTGTTTTTTGGTGGTGCTAGGGATTGAATCCAGCACCATGAATTCATGTCATGAATTCATGACAAGTACTCTACCAACTGAGATATATCCCCAGCCCCTACTATAAGTGTTTTAATGTACACAGAACTAATAGGTTTGAATTTCTGGAGGATGGGGCCTAATCTGGGTGATTCTGGTCTATAGGCAAACTTGGGTACCACTATCAAATGGTACTTGCCTCTGTCTACCTGGACTCACAAGAAAGAATGGGGGGTTTAGAGATAGAATTGGATATCCCTGGGCAAGTCACATGATCACCTGAGCCTCAATTTCTGCATCTGTGTAATAAGAACTATGATATCTAACATGCAGATTGTAAATATTTTGAAAAACAATATGTAGTACCTAAATCTGTTAGTCACTCAAAAAAGGAAGCCATCATCATTACTATTGCTACTATGGAAATACTACCTAGAATGCTGCTCTATTACTACTAATTATTATTACTACTATTTATAAATAGCAATATTATAAATAGCAATGATTGTAGAATTTTCCTTAAACAAATTTATAGCAAATACAGGTTAACAATTTACTTGTGATGGTCTCAATTTTTTCCTTTGTGAAATATCTACATCTGTTAATTTCTGGGGTATCTTTGGCTCTAAGAAGCCTGGGACTACATGGTTCTATTGAAGAGTTGAAGAAGGAAGTTTTGAGGAAGTAGCTTTAGAAGATTATTAAATAAATATACTTGAAATAAATTCGTACTTACAAATGACAACTCGATAGCTATGCTGTCATTTTCTGTCAAGGCAAGACTATGTCTAAATCCAAATATTTGCTTCTTTACAGTTTATAATTTGTATGTATCTGGGATTAAAAGTATTTGAAATAGCTTACAACAAATTACAAAAAGACAACAATAAAGCTAGAGGAAAAAGCTAATAATCATTAATAAATGGGGCAGAAAAAGAAGATAAAGGATAATGGAGTACCCTCTGACCCTAGTTATAATCAAACTGAAAGCTTCAAGTTTAGACTCAGTTCCTTTCTATTCTTGTTGTCACTGCCCTGGGTCAGGCTGTAGCCTCACCTAGACTGCTACAAGCATCTCTGTTTTAATGGGTCTCCTTGCCCCTTCCTAATTCTGGGTTCATATAATTTTGGCTATAGCCTTCTTTGTAAAGAGCCCTGGTTGTATCTTTATACCATTAATACTCTTCCTTGGCCTTCCACTGTTTACCATAGTCCTTCTACCACTTAATCCTCCATGATCATCTCCCAAACTACCACACTTAGTGTGGTCTCTAGCCAAATTGAATTACTTCTTAGTGTTCAAATGCAGCTTGAGTTTTTCCATCACCTTACCATTCTATTGCATCTTACAAGATAAGTAAATGAAGAAAATAAATATCCAGGGATAATTTCTATGTATAAGTCACAATTCTTTTTGATTATAGTATAATATACATTTGCGCCCAAATCTAACCAGTTACTACATTAAGAATCTAAGTTAAAGAGGCATCTTTATATGTAATCCAAAGTCTAGCACTATCGCCTCATATTTACTGTATATAAAATTTTTTCTTTAGCTGCTGAGAAAGGATTGTCTTTCAGTTGCCAAGGCACACAAGGCCAGCTGGCAGGAGTAGTCCAGGAAAAAAAAAAAAAAAAAAAAAAACATGCCACATTGAGTTCCCATGCAACAGAAACAAATGAAACCTAATTTGCTGATCTGTCTTGTTTATTTTGGTTCATTCGACAATGTAATATAACAGAAACAACACTGAACTGGGTATTAGAAGACCCAAAATTTAGTCCTGTTTCTGCCATTGACCAACCATATAACTTTCAGAATATCATGCAAATTTCTCGTCCTTGCTTTTTTTTCACTTACAAAATGAAAATCTTCCTTGCTTTACTCAAAGAGTCCATACACATAGTAATATTATTCTTTTATTTGCCATTCCCTAAAATGTAGCCTTTTTCTATGTGCTTTACAATTCTATCCTGTGGTGAAGCCTTTGCAGATGCCATAAGTCCATGTTAATCTCACTGAGGGTCCTAGAGGAGGATTCCTATAAATAATCACAGATAATTCTACAAATATTTGTAAAATATCACAAATGGTATTATTCAAATATATTTTAAGGGGTTGACTAGACGATCTCTGAAGCCCTTGCTAGTTTAAAAGTAGTAAATTTCTATATTCAAATTTACACTTGAAATTCAACTATTTTGTATATAAAGAAAACTTCAGATATGTGTACATCATCTCTATTCTCATATCTTGGAAATTTTTGGACAGACCAATTTCCCTGTCTCCCAATTTTAACCCTTACAAAGTCTTAGTATACCTGTTCCCTTCTTATATATGTAACAACTTGCCTGACATTTCATATTTCTTGTAGTAATTTGTACTAGTTTTTTGTTTTACATCAGAATATGGATTTAAGTTTTAAGTAAACATAAGAATTTACAGGCTGGGGTTGTGGGTCAGCAGTAGAGCGCTCACCTAGCACATGCAGGGCTTTGGGTTCAATCCTCAGCACCACATTAAAATAAAATAGATTTGTGTCCCAACTTCAACAAAAACAAAATATATTTTTTTAAAAAGAATGTAAAACGAATTACTAAAACATATTTTTATTTTTATGTTTTTCTTATATTGCTAGTTGTAATATTACAGATTCTGAAAAGAAATTTTTAATTAATATCATCTAAGGAAAGGTAAATATTCTTTAAAATGTCTACTTTGTTAAAATATAAAAGTATATGAGCACACAGAAAAATTGCTTGCTCCAAAAACTAGATGTGTCATCATAATCTAAAAGGTGGGCCTTAAAATAGAGATGGTGAGTACATGCAAACTTACTAACCCTTTGCCACCTCACTCTCTAGTCAGAGTGGAGACTGATAAATTGACACCAGGAAACAGAACTCTTTGATATCCTGGGACTTTTTTATTATTTTTTTTTTCAGTTGTAGATGGTAATTTATTTATTTATATGTGGTGCTGAGTATCAAACCCAGTGCCACACACATTCAAGGCAAATGTTCTACCACTGAGCTATAACCCCAGTCCTTCTTGATATCCTGTTTTAAAGAGTAACCTGGCTGAAATTCAACCTAGCTGACACTGCCATTCCTTTCCCTACAGTTTGGATTTTTAATGTAATCGGAGTTACAGTGAAGAAGCTACAGGTCCTCCTACACTTTGAGTTTTTAGAGGCAGTCTCACCTGAGCTATTCTGCAGATCTAGGTAAATCAAAGACGATGCTTCTGAATACACACACACACACACACACACACACACACACACACACACAACTTTGGGGATAACCAAGCTGAGGTAATTTCAAAGTCTAGTACATAAATGATACAAGATAATCTGCCATATTCAAGTGACACTCAGGAAAGAAAGAAAAACCCCCTCTAGTCTACTTTTCCTTAATACAAAATACAACACTTGAACTTTTAGATAAATTAAACCTCTATATTCTGAAGAGAGATTTATAAACTCTAGAGAGTAATATTAAATGATTCAGATAGTGGTACCATGCAAGAACAAAGTCACCAGAACCCTTCATACAAATTAAATGGAAAGAATTCAGCCCTTACCTGGCATAAACCACTGATGCACATATCCAGTGATTCGGTATAGCAACGAGTTCCATCTAACACCTTCGGTGCTAGTTCAACAACCAGGGTTGTTCCCTTGGCTTGACACTTTAGTGAACAGGGGTTGTCGGGGTCATTAGACACAGGAAGCCATTCATAAAACTGGCCATGGTGCTTGACATCATTATGAGCAGAGCATTGCTGAGCTCGGAAATCACCTGCTTCGGGTGGGCAGTCCTGGAGAAGAAGAGGAGGGGAGCAAAAAGTTAAGGGGATGGCCCCAAATAGAAAACCAGAACAGCTACGTGGTTTGTGGAAGTTGTAGAAAACAAAGTAAAAGCCTTGTCATTACACAGGGACCCTCCCATATCAGGTCATGTGATTATTTGACCCTCAAAGTAAAGAAAGCTGAGAAAACAATCTCCTGGAAATAAATTTTCTAATTAAAGTTAAATGAGAGAGTAACCAGTTTGAGATAGTTATTTTGGTTGATATTTGTTGGGAAAGTAACCATCTTGAAATGCATTTTCTGACAAATGTCCACTGGTCCATGAATACTTCCACATGAATAGCATTTCCTTGTATCTTAAGTGGAACATGGAATTAGCTGAAAGCATCCTTTGTCTCCTTTGGTCCAGACACTGGAAGCTAGAATGATTCGTTATTGTAATGACTAGCAGAAAAAATTTACGATAATTTCATTCAAAAAAATTGGGGGTATTGTTTGGCATTTTTTTCTAGAATTAAAGCTACATAGTATCTAGAATGAATCTTGGGGAACCCAAGAGAGATGGTCATTTATACATGGGTGTGTGGCAGCAATACCGTGGGTCTCCCTGACTTGTGTTGCCCATGCTCAGAGCAGAGTTAATAATACTAATCAGCTCTCAAGGTCACTGTGAGAGGCTCATGAGTTTATTCTGGCCAATTACTGGCTTGTGGAAGCTACCTAGTAAATGGTAGCAAGTCCTGTGATTATTTAATGAAGTCACAGGAAAGAGTTGGAGAATTAAGAGATTCTCTCAATTTAAATTTTAAAAGGTATTGACAGAGATCAATGGAAAATAAGACTCTCCTATATTTCAGAGAGGGTAATTGAAAATCTGAAACCATGAATAACAATGGCTATTATTTAATAAATGATAAAACACAGTGAAAGCAGATAAGATTTTGCCTTAAAAAGGCAAATACTGTGTCTTCTTTGGAAAGGTTTTTTGACACGTCTATTTCATTCTATATGTCTCAGAATGATTCTTACTGTAAAGATTTTAGACTATCCAGGCACAGAGAGGCTTCTTAGATAACTTGTTGTTCTAAAGGATTTGCATCTGGCCTTTCATAGTTCTCAGTTACTACATTATCATTTTTGAGAGTTCTTAAGAGAACTCTCTTTTTCTGTAAATCTCTTTACATTCCTATAAGCATTCAGAGAACAACATCGTTCTTTATTTTATAAAATGGAATTTTTTACTCTTCCCAAACTTATCAAGTAATACATAAGGCTCTGATATTCTGGGGAGCATAAATTCTTTCTAGGCAAGAATAGATAGGAGATAAACAATTAGATACTTATTTAGGATGAACATGAAATCGCTCAAAATACAACATAAAACCTCAAAGACATTTTACTGTTAGTGTTGTATGTGTTCTCAGGGTGAATAAAACATAGTTGTAAAGGAAAAGAACAATTTAAACAACAAAGGTGTAGATACATAGGTACTCAATAGGCTTAAGTGATTTTAAATATTAGCTGAAAAAATTTCATTCAAATTCATTGCTTATTAATTTCTTAAATGATAGTTAAATTTTCTAAAGACCCAGAAACAAATAAATAGTACATGTACACATATTATACAAGATATTTACTTGTTTATTGTGAAAAATCAAACAAAAAAACAAAATCCTCAAAACTAAGCTATGAATCACAAAACAGGGAAATTGTACCAAACCATGACAGACAGCACAAAATAAATTTAGTTTTTGATACCAGCTCATTTCAGACCATATGTCCCGACATAAGAACACAAACTTGAATTAACATGAACTCTTTGTGAATTCATGTTCCAAAAAAACCCCAAACAAACAAAAAATTACAACTTGCTTATTTAAATTCTACCAATATCTGCTTAGATTTCACTTATTAACTTCTCCCTAAAACAACCCTATTAAATAACCACAGCTCCAAACTATGAACATATACTTCCCTAAATCCCCCCATTTAAGACAATAACAGAGTCCAAAATGTTGTCTACCTTTTGCTGAGAAGGATTAATAAACCTAGCTTTACCCAGTTCACAAGTTTCCCTGGTTGGTCAGTGCATGGGAACTTCCACACTTAAACTGATAATTTACTTAATAATGTTTAAATCAAGTGTTTTCTTGTGCATAATACCTGTCATCCTAGGAAGAAATACTGAAGTGAACTCATAAACATTGAAGAAATTGTTTGAAATAGTCCCAAATCCCTTTCATAATTACCTTTGCTTCTTTTTTTTCTATAAATACAAGTGAACCAGCTAGAAAGGAATTCCAGGGTCAGGCTGAATCACTTTTGCCTTAAAGTAAGAAGGGTAAAATATAATTAGGTGATGTCTTAGTATGAGCTACAGGTAATTTTCTGCATTTTTACAATTCCAAGAAAGGAGTATGGACTGCATTTTTTTAATTGATGTTACTACCTCATCTTATTACAGACAAAATCCTTTGAGTTCCTCCTATTCAACAAAAGGTGTCAATTCATCCCACTTTCCTAAAACAAGATTCAAAAGCAGTCAAAGGTAAAACTATTTTAAAAAAGTAAAAATATTAAGATCTTTATTCTCTTTTCTGTGACCAAATCAGTAAATATATTTAGACATATAGAGAATAAGCTTGCAGAGAGATGTTCCTGTTTGCAATTCACTTGCTCATAATGTTAAGAAGAATACCTATTATAGTTTTATGATTTTTCATAAATAGAAAATCTCTCTGAGAATAATAATGCTCAAGAACACTATTACTCACTTTTATCACTACTGTGTCTCCTTCTGCTCATATATTTTTGGAGTGGGATATATAGTTTGCTAAATTTTAAATGCACTTGAAACCTGGAGTTCAGAGTTAAAACCTGAACCTGAACCTTTATAATGAGTTTATTTATACTCTGCAAAATGCAACTTCCTGTTTTAAGGAAAGGACTTAAGAGGACTTATAAAACAGGTTCAGAAAGCTTCTTGGACATCAAATAGCTCTTACAAAATAACATTTTGATGATTTAAGTGTAAATGAATCAGAAACATATGAATTAAATTTCCCTTGAAATACACGTGCTTAAAAATTAAGGGAAGAAGGATTTGGCAAAACATTCTTTGTTTGAGTCCAAAACTTCTCAAGTATAGTTCAAGACATTTATTGAATCCCTAATAATCTAAGATCTTCCGGGTGTAGGAAAGGAAATACAAGAAAAGTCACTGTAGCCTCTAGTCCCACAAATATCCTAATAAATATAACAACAATAACAACAGGATATCTCTTATTTGTATAGAAACTTACCTTCTACAAAGTTTTTAGATTTTAATTATAATTTGGTCTATTAAACCAGCATACTCCCTGAGCCTTTTAAAAGTCAGGTCTACAAACAAATGTCCTAATTACTTTGAACTTTGCTTTATATCACAAGTCACAGTTCTGCCCAGGAAGAATGGCTGTCCTTCATGTATAATAAATACAGAAGATACCGAATATATACAATGTGGGGTTTCTGTTCTTATCTAATGTTAATAGTGGGAATACTAAGTTTTCAATGGAGATAGTTAAAACAAATAAATTATGATTTATATATTTTTATGTGGAACTTGGTGCACAGGCAGTAATGATGAAGACAAAGCTACTGAAAACATGTGCTACCTCTCACCTTGAACCAGGCAAAAACAGGGTGCAGGAAAGGGGAACTGGACTAAAGACTCTAGGTTCCAGCCTCTCACACATCTCCAGAAAGATTCAAAGGAGAAATGGAGCAAGAGAAAGCAATCAAAGGCATTTCCTTACACTGTCACACGCCTGTGGCTTGACAGCTCTCATCAGGTCACTAGGCTAGAACTTCCTTACTCGGTGGAGATATATTTTCTTTGTAATAGATGATCCCATGAATCGCTATTCAGCCATTTAATATAACAGCTTTTCTCTCCAATTTTTAAGTACTTAATCCTAACTGTGTCTGAGCTTTCTTCTTTAAAAACACAAAAATAAAGCCTGACCTTTTATTTGCTCCCATTATAATTCATACAGTCAGTGGAGTTCTGCCATGTATGAATCTAATTCAAAACATTTTCTGGTTAATCAGCTAGCCAGTGGGAAAGATAAGATGGATCCCAGATGTCCCCTGATGATGATAGGTAGATCAGATTACACCGTGGGACAAAGGAGGGTCAGCCTTCTCAGAACTTACTCACTGGGCAAGATGTAAAAGATTATGTCTCAGCAGCTAAGGTGGCAGCCTATGAAAGGCCTTTAAATGGCTCTGAAAAAATATACAGACTATGTATTCAGGGTCAGGAGAAACAGTATTTGAAAAAATTTTTCATTTTTTAAAGAACATATTTTTCTTTCAGAGGGACATCCTTCTGCTTTATCTCTGTCCTTAAATATTCTGCAATTGAAGTATTCTATTAATTTTTCTGCTTCATTTAACTTCTTTTATGAGTGTCATTGTATAAGTATCATATTCTGATTCTATACTTTTATTTATAGAGTTAATATTAATAACTAATAGGATCAAGAAAACACTGAAAATTATATTCAGATGACCAAACATATGCAATGTAGTCACTAGAAAAAAAAAAAAAACTATCTTATCTCTGCATTTCCCCCTGATAGAATCATTCTACTAAACCCAATACCACTGTATATACTGTACTAATCACTCACCCTCCATAAAAGTTACTGTGAAAGAAAACAAATTAGAATTGCTTAATAAAGTCTATACACTATCCTGCAATAATGCTAGATCACTACTTTGTGATAAAACATACAGATATTTATCAGCTGTTTCATGACACTAGAAAAATCTCATTGGTTCTTAAGTTTTAACCTTCGAATATTAGGAATCCTCAAATTAATGAAACAGGAAAAGTTTACCATAAAAAGTTCTACAATAAGTGGATATAGGCTCTGGAACAATTCCCTCTAAAATTCTTGGTCTCTTAGAATACTTAAATAGATGTTGAGCTGCCTCTTTACTGTGTTTTATTACTTTTATTTACTGTTTCTTACCTTGAAAGTTAAGACAAACCCACTGAATAGTAAGTTAGCATTGACACAATCCAATCTACTAAGATATTAGAAACATAACGAAGATTTTTACTTCTACTTCCTGCCCAAACCTCCTTTCCTGTATTTTAGACTCCTACATACAACCGTTTATTTGCCATCTGTCTGTCTAAGGCATCACATACTCACCCAGACCTCTGTTTCTCCCACCAAATCTGATCCCCCTGAAGCCTGCCCCATCCCAGTCTCTGACAATTCCATTGTTTTCAGGCCCCCAAAACTTAGAGCAGTGGTTCCAAAGTTTAAGTGTGTATCAAAATCTCCTGGAGGGCTTCTTAAACCCAAGCTGGTAGAGCCCTCCAGAGATTCTCATTCAGTGGACTAGGAGTGCTGTTCCCTGGTAAGTCACCAGGCAATGCCAATGATGCTGATTGGTATCCACACATTGGGTACCCTGCCTTCCAGAAGTGTTGATTCTATTTCCAAAAGTACAGAACCTGACTTATAACGGATCTCCCTTCTACCCTCACTCTTCTGGAGAATTCTGTCAACACAGTAACCAGAATAATCTTATTAAAGCAGATCTTGTCACCTTTCTGATATAACTCATGTGGGCGACTCCACAATTAGATTTACCTTCTGTCACAGGTAAAGATCTGGCTTCCGCTTTGCCTCGGGCCTACCACTTTCTGCTGTCCTTACTCACTTGGTGGCCATTACACTGGATTCCCTGCTCCTCCTGGGCACATGCATTATCTCTCTCCTCTAGAATTCATTTTGCCCAGATTCTGAGCAGCTAATTAACTCACCTCATCAAATCTTGGCTCAAATACCACCTTCTCAATGAGTCCTATTCTGATCTATGTGATATTGCAACCCACTCCCACTACTCATTCCTCTTTATTCTGCTCAGCCCTGTCCTCCATAAAACGAAAATACCTTCAAGTAGACCATTAAATTTGCTTATTTATTATGCTTGTTTTTTAGTTTTTGTTGATGTTGTTTATTTAGAGACAGGGTCTCACTGAGTTGCTTAGGGCCTTGTTAAGTTGCTGAGGCTGGTTTTGAACTCGTAATTCTTGTTTTTTGTTTTTGTTTTTTAATTGTCAGTCTCCTTCCACTAAAACATAATCTGAGGAGGGCAAGGGAATTCAACTTTGGCTATTATATGTCAGGTACTCAAATATTTGTTGAAATAATATGACTAACGCTTTGAATAAATGAAATAGAGGTTCTACTTTTTTGTTGTGTAAACTATAATTCTGTTTTCTTAAATCTCGCAGGAGTTTAAATCTTGATAGTTTTCTAATTTATGGAATGTCTAATTCTTTCTTTATTTAAAAAAAAATAAAGCTACAAGAATACTTACATATTTAAGATACTAGGAAAATTTGGTAGGGAATTTTGCCTAGTTTCTGAATAGGCAGTTTGATATTTCCTCCCCCATGTAAACAAATTTAACTGGGCAATATTAAGAAACATAAAGTATGCTGAAATCATTTATTACTCAAAAAATGGCCAGACATTTTTAAGTTTTATTAAACACTTAATGTTATATACATACACTATAAAGTGCTAATGTTAAGGTAACAAGCTTTATCCCCCCAATTTTGGCCACCTGCTTATACTAACATCAACATCATCATCAAAAGCATTTATTTGTGCAAGACTGCTCACTGCTATGTAAAACGAAATTAAACAGACATAGTCCCTGCCCTGTCTAGACAGTCTGTATGGATACAATTCTATTATATTTCAAGAGCTAATATTTAAATCTCTAATACATCCCTATGAGTGCAAAGAACAGAAAATGTGATGGAGTTTGGAGGGTGGTGCCATGGTAGATAAAGACTCCTTTTTCCTTTTTTGAAAAGACCCACAGGCCTTTTACAAAGCCAATATTAAATGGCTCGGTGCACCATGCTTTCATAAATATTATAGTTTAAAATTTCCTGTTTTTGTTCCTTTTTTTCCCCTGGTGCGAAAAGTTTACAGATTTTGTTTTCATCATCCAATCCCCTACTTCCCAACTCTCAGTACTTCGGGGGAGTAGCATATTCAAGGGAAATGAGTGTCTGTGAAAATGAATCATTAACCATCTTCATGCCTCAGTATGAATCAAGTTCATGCTCAATAAAATATCCTTACAATTTTGTGATCCTGTAAAATAATATAGAACTCTAATTTATTCAAGCTTTGGATATGCCCTACTGTGCGCCTACTTTACTGAGTGCTGGTTACAGGTATATTCAACAGCTTTAAACTGTTGTAATGTGATCATTCAGGTCCAGACATTAGAGGTACAAAATGTATGATATAATAAATCAGAAACCCCACCCTACTTGCTCCATTATAGCTTATTATCTGAAAACAAATGCTTTGCCTGGCGAGTTTTTAATGTCTCCAGGCATCGGGGAGCTGATCTAAGTCAAAATATTGAAAACATTTAGTTTTAAAAGTTCACTTTTTTTTTCCTTTGGGTAGTTTTTATTTCAGAGCTTTTATTTTTTCTCCTTTGAACAATGCAGACTTTTGGAATTTAATTCCCTAGAGGTATTTGTAAGACTGGTTATAGTTTGTCATGTTAGACTCTTAAATTCTCTCAATTTCGAAAATATTCATTCCTTGAGGCTTTTTATTATTTTTAGTTCCTTTCTTTGAATTTGCTCCAGTTTAGCAATATCTTTCCTTAAATCAGCATTTCTGACTTTTTCCTATTTTTTATTACAGTCTAAAATAAGTGTTCTCCCCTCAGCATTAACATATTTGAAGGGATAATTTGGAGTCCTTTTGTTATGTGGCATACTATTTCATTTTATAAGTACACACAATTATACAGTGTTGGGTTCTCAGACTGCATGGAACAAGATATTTGCAGTGGAGAGTCCCAGGAAGGGAAGGTTCAGTGAGACAAGTTAGCATATAAATACTGTCACTGGTACTCAGGTGCATTACAAAACAAGTTCTTTATGTTTCTATATACAAGTGGGAAAGGACAGGCTTGAGAGATTATGAAAGAGTTCAAATATGGAAACTGAAGAACATGTAGTTCTTCTGTCAGTCACTTCAAACCTAAAATAGAAAAAGGCATGGTCTAGCCCAATCCAGATAAATGCTGAAAAGCCATTAGCTAGTGTCTATTTTAATTTTTTAAAAATGTAGCATTGTTGACTTTATAAGGATCAAATAAAAAGATTTCTTTGGAGTAAAAAACAAAGATAAATGCTGTGTTGGACAATTTGGAGATGACTCCAGAATTCTCTCATCACTTTCTCTCCTGCTCAATTTTTAAAGAGCCACCTGATGTGACCTGCAGGCTTCTTTTTGGCTCTCCCTGAATCTTGACAATGCAGTCTATTTTCCTGGAATTGTATATACAATGCTTCTTTTTGGAGGCATGTAAGAACACCTGAATAACTTGTAAAACCTCTGTGCACACCATTGGTAACATTTTTGTAGCATAATTTATATTAATCTGGGTCAATTTCTTTTTTCTTTCTTTCTTTCTTTTTTTTTTTTTTTTTGGTAACAGGGCTCTTAACTACTGAGCAACATCCCCAGCCCTTTTTATTTTTATTTTTGTTTTGAGACTGGGTCTTGCCAAGTTACTGAGGCTGGTTTTGTAATTGCAATTCTCCTGTCTCAGTCCCCTGAGCTGCTGGGATTACAGGCGTGTGCCACCATGCCTAGCTAACCTGGGTCAATTTCTGCAAAACCATTTAAATCACTATCACTTCTACATCAGTTCACTGAAGAATGATACTAGGATTGGAGGCTCTTCATCACTAGGAGAAGGCCTTAATCTATGGAGAAAGACATCTATTCTTCAATCAATGGAATAAAACAGGGTGACCCTCTCATCCAAATTCCTCTCTAGGTAGTACACTAATCTTGAACATCAACACAAGTTCTGCTGGCAAGAGTCAGGTGCTCTTTTTGTGGTAACTTTCTAAAGAGAGGGAGCAATGTGTTCTCAGACTGTTATAGGACATCAGTGAAGACTAACTGGGTCTTTCCTTACTGTCTTTGGAAAAAAGAAAATAAGTGGGATTACAAATGACAAAGAGTTTAATGATCTGCTCTCTCTTCCTTTCCTGGTCTCCTTCCAACTTCTAGGTCAGAATTCCTACTGCACACACCCAGTCTTATGGTTAATACTGCATAAAAATAATCCTGTAAAAGAAGAATCCTCAAGTTCTGAAAGCTTCATCTTGGTATGATAATAATAACTTTCTAAACTAAATGTTAGAAGCCATGCCTTGCTGCCTCTAGAACTACTTAATTTTGTTGTTTAAATATAAGCTTAATTAAAGTGACTTATACTATGTCTTAACATATGAGTCTAATCAAACAATATCATGTGCCAAATTTACTGGGTTATAAGTTTAATGGATGACAACATTCAACTTTGTTCATATGTGCTCATACTTCTTAGTTTGTTGATCTTGGAGCATGGACCTATTTTAAGAAACTAAAAAGAATTAGAGAAATATATTTTATGACCTCTAAAACCCAATGATTTTAGGTTGTCCTTTGAAGCTTAAAGTATGGCTTCTTAGCACCACCAGCCTCATCCTGAAGAACATTATGCTCCAAAGTTAATTTTCCTTTCCTTTTCCTATAAAAGTTCCATTTGCTTGAGTAGTCTGCACTTAGGTAAAGCAGACTGATTAAACATATCTAGAGTAAGGTTTGTGTGATTAATAATGCTTTCCACTTAATCACTCAATAACTTAATAATTTGCATATGTTCAAAACCCTCAGAGACTCTTACCAAATTCTATCATAAAGAGTCAGTGATCATCCTTACCTTCATATGATGCCTAAAATTTAAAAGAGCAAATAAGATGCTGAGACCAATAAAAGCCAAGCTTGATTTTAATGACAGAATTATAGACAAAGTGGCAGACAACTCAAATTTGGAGGATTATCTTTAGACAGAGGCATTTCCCCTTCCTATTTTGTCTCCCTTTAAGGTAGAATCTGTACAAGGTAGCAAAGGAAAAGGAATGTAAAAACTATTCTCATCCTGCAAGTCACCAGTATTGCTGCTTTCAGATCCTGAGACTTTAGTGCCTCTGTTCATTTTTATCCTTTCTATATTGTGTCCAATGCAACAAATATTTCAGGGAGTTTCTGTGAGTAGCTGACCTAGTTTTGCCCATTTTCTAACCTCACTTCTTCAATTTTCTCACCACCTGGCCCACACTTTATGTAGAAATATTTGCCTTTCCCTCAATGCTCTCCTTTTCTGACTGAATTATCTAATATGGCTTTTCTTATTCACCTGACTCCTTCAATGCTCTAATGTCACTACTTGGTTTTCTCTGACAATTCCCTATTTGCAGAACATGTGAAAAAGTTTTTGGAATAAACTAACACCCTGGGCATACCTTCTTGGACTTATTATGTTTTGAAACCATTAAAACATGAAAAATTGCGTCATATCCTAAGCCTGACATGAAATGGATACTAAATAACATCTGTCAAAGAATGGATTAAGGGACTTGCATTTGTGACAATTCATAAGACAAGATACTCTGAGGAAACCTCCAACTACAGAAAACCAAAAAGTACTAGATTTCAGTAAAAAAAAAAAAATCAAAATTTTAAAAATTGTTAGGTACACAAATCTAGAGATGAAGTGCAGATTCTACTGTAGAATTGTAGAATTCTGTAGAATTCTACAGTAGAATCTGCTAGCTCCTGGAGGTTCAGAATTTTCCATTTTAATAGCAAGAACAGGGAAGAGGGGGTGAAGTCTATCGTCTTGTTGTGGAACAGGACTGAGATATTCTTATAATGTGAAGACTCTAAGGCAAAGTCTTTAGAAAGAATAAATAAAGTAGGAAAAGAAAAAACACTCATCTCCTCAAAAAGTCCCAATTATGGAGACAGGAAAAAGACTGGTGGTTGACAGGGGTTAAGGGAAAGATGTGGATGAACAGGCAGAGCACAGAGGATTTTTAGGGAAGTGAAACTCTTTTGTATGATACTATAATGGTGACTTCATATGATTATTATTTTTTCTAAACTCACAGAATATAAAACATAAGAGTGAACCCTAATATAAAATCTGCATTTGTGGTAATAATGATGTGTCAATGTAGGTTCATCGATGATAACAATTTTACCACTCAGGAAAGGGATAATGCTAGTGAGGAAAGCTGTGCATGCGGTAGACAAGGGGTATGTGGAAACTTTTTGCCTTTTTTTTGTTCAATTTTGTTGCTCTAAAATATAATTTCTTAATAAAATAAGATAAAATGGGAACTAGGGTTATAGTTCAGTGGTAGATCATCTACCTGCCTAGTATGCAGGAAGTCCCCTGTATCATGGGTAAAAAGAAAACAAATAAAAAAGGATAACGCAAGCAAGCAAGCAAGCAAACATAAACCAAACTGGATCCACACAGAGAAAAATGCAGCACATAGAAACAAAAATTCAAAAAATATGAACAAAAAAAGACATTGATTATATAAAGGAAATAATTTTGTAGAATTTTTTAGAAATAGTTAAAAACACAAATCTTCAGAGTCAGAATACTAATGAGAATCAAATAAGAAAAGACACTAAATACAGATATTAGTGTATACAAAATACAAAACATAAAAAGCCAAGAGCAATTACTTCCAGTGAACCTTCATTAAAAGAATTTCTTAAAAATATACTCTAGGCAGAGAGAAAATGATTCTTAAAGATCTATGATCTAAAAACAAAAATGGGGTCAAAGAAAATGGAATATTTTCAAGTATATACATATCTACATTAAACATTGACTATAAAATGTGTCTAATCTATGTCATTAATAAAGATGAACTGCTGGCTAAATAAAATGTTCACTGTATAAAATATCTAAAGCATCTAACCCATGGGTTTAATAAAAATAGAGCTAAAACACTTGATAACAATAGCACATAAAGGCAGTAATCAGAGTTAAAATGTCATAAGAGAAGTGAATTATTTGATAGGCAGGTATAGATAACTACCTAACTTTAATTTTTAAGGTATAAATTAGAATTCAGGGTAGCCATTAAGAGAACAGAAATAGATATATAACTTTTCAACCAGAAGAGAAACAATTGCAATAAGAACAAAAAAGACTGTCATTAGTTCAAAGAAAGCAAAAAAGAAAAATAATTAGAAAACAGACTAGAGAACACAGAATAAGGTGGTGGAAATAAATCCGACTTTATCAGTAATCATACTGTGTGCAAATAGACTGGAGAAAGCAAAGATCATCAGATTACAAGTAAAAATAATATGTTTACATTGGATACTCATTAGCCTAAAGCTAGAGAAAGATCAAAAGTGAAATAGAAAGAGGCAAACATAGCCAAATGAAAGGTGTATTAGCTATATTTATGTTAGACAAAATAGACATTAAGGCAAAAATTATTAATACTGAGAAAGACAGTCACTAAATTATGAAAAAAGGTTAACTTCTCCAGGAAGATAAAATGAGATTTACTGTTTATCTAAGACTGGTCCAAAACTAGTCCAAATAGACCACAGGAGAAATTAGCAAATTAATAAAGCAGATTAAAAAAATCATCCTTCCAAGTAAATTTAAAAAAATCAGGGAATAAGTAGGATTTCTAAACCACATTTGAAATGCTCTATGTGCATATGTACAAGATCCCACACCTCCAGCATAGAATAAATGTTCTCTAAGAACACCTGGATGTGAAACCAAACTTCAAACTTCTTAGCAAACTTCAAACAGAATTAAAAGACAACTTGTAAAAATCACAGTGCAAGATGGGTGCAGCAGCGCATGCCTATAATCCCAGAAGCTTGGGAGGCTGAGGGAGGAGGATCATGAGTTCAAAGCCAGCCTCAGCAACTTAGCAAGGCTCTAAACAACTCAGCAAGACTCAGCAGTAAATAAATAAATTTTATATAAATAAAATATAAAAAGGGATAAAGATGTGGCTCAGTGGTTAAGTGCTCCTGGGTTAAATCTCTGGTACCAGGAAAAAAAGATTGCAATGCAATTGTTAGAGATTAACAGAGAAATATTAAAACCCCTACATATTTAGAATTTAGCAAACAGACTTGTAAATAACTTATGATTTGAAGAACATATAGAAATTGAAAAATAGCTAGGTCTGAATAATAATAAAAATTCTCCTTATCACGTAGTGGGATGCAACCAAAACAGTTTTTAGTTGAATATTAAAACACTAAACATCAAACCTAAGAAACTGGAAAAAGTCGCCTGGGGGTATAGCTCAGTTGGTAGAGCTCTTGCCTAGTATACATGGAGCCCTGGGTCTGATCTCTAGCTCTGCAAAATAAACAAAACAGAAAAGAAAAAGAACAAGAAATCGCAAAAACTAAAGTAAGTTTAAAGAAAGTAGACAAAAGAAAACAATATAAATATCAAATAAACCAAAAATATAGAAGTTACAGCCTCAACAAAGGCAAAAGTTGTTACTTGAAAAGACTAATAAAATAATCAAACTTGTGACAAACTTCAATAAATGATAACGTTAACAAACAAGAAATCAAAAACACTATTGGGGATGAAAAAGGAGAGACAAATGCAAATACAGTCAGTAAAAGAGACAGTAATCCAAAGTATGCCCTATTTTAAGCCAATTGATTTGAAATCAGTCTTAGACATGAGAAAAAATAAAACTATTAAAGACAGAGAAATAACAAAAGTAAATGCTTATATAGAATTTACTATGCAGACAGTATTCTACATGCTCATACATGTCAATTCACATCATCCTTACAACCTGATACGCCTCTTTATAGAAGAATAAACTGAGGCACCGTGAGGTTAGATAACTGTATACAGTAAATCAGAGCTGAGGTTGAACCTAGAAGTTTGGTTCCAAAGTTCATTCTCCTGACTACTACACCATTCTATGCTTCTGAGAGCCTTCAAAGAAATTCGACCAGTAATTAAAAATCTCCCCATAAAGAAAATACCTTACTTTTGAATTTACAAGCAAGGTTGAACAGACAACCCTAACCTAAAACAAATGCTTCCAGAGGTCCAAAAAAGAGGGAACACTTCCCAATTCATTCTATCAAAACCAGATTAGGACTGTATAAGAAAGCAAATAACTCATAAATGTAAATGAAATGTTCTAAACAAAATATTAGGAAACAAAATCACAAGTATGTAAGCAATAAAATATATTATGAGCAAGTTGGGTATATTCCAGGAATGCACCCACAAGATTGGACAAAAATTAAAAAGTCTTATGCTATCAAGCATTGGCAAGTATATGGAGCAAAGAGGACATGCAGAATTCTGGGGGTGTAAGCTGAAGCGCTCTCTTCAGAAAACTTCTGCACTATTGTGTTAGGCTTGAACAAGTCGTCTTGTTTTGTATTTTTGTTGTTGTTGTTCACCATCATTTTCTTTGCTTCTATTAAATTGGTAAGTTTTTTAAAAAATTTTTCTAGTATTTCTTCAGCCAGTTTAGAAGCAAGAGATTATATTTCTATTCTTTTAATGTATACTTTAAAATGTTAAATATTCTTCTCTACTTAAATTCTTTTAAAGTCTAAATTTTATTTTTCTTTCCTCCTCCCAAATAAACAGTGTTGAATACCCAAATATTACATAAAAACAAAATTATGGTTAACAGTAGATTTATTATTAGTTTTCTAATGCTGAAATAACAAATGATAAACTTAGGCACTCAAAACAACACACACATTATTTCACAATTCTATAGGGTAGAAGTCTAGGGAGAGCATAGCTCAATAGTTGTCTGCTTAGAGTTTCCCAAGGCTCACATCTAGGTGCTGGAAAGGCCAAGTTACATTGGCTCTGGAGATAAATCCTCTCCCACATTCATTTAGTTTGTTGACTAAATTAGTTCTCTGGGGTTGTAGGACAGATATCCCTTTTTTTTTTTTTTTTTACTGCTGGTCATTTGGGAGGGGCCATTATTAGCTCCCAGAAGCCTCTCTGTGATTCTTTCCTTTGTCCCCTCTGTCTCAGAGCCAGAGATAGTGCATGAAAATGCTTTCTTGGTGCTTAGAATTTCTGATTTGTTTTGCTCACAATTTTTATGCCTCCAGTTGAAGGGATGTTCTCTACTTTTAAGGTTTCATGTGCTTAGATTAAACCCATGTGGATGATTTGGAACATTCTTCCTGTCTTAAGTCTATAACCTTAATTATATCAGCAACTTCCCCTTTACCATGTAACATAATATACATCCCCACATTCCAGAGACTAGGGCATAGATATATTTGGAGGACTATCTGCTTGCCACCCCTGACCACAGCTATCAGGATAGGTTAGGTGTTTCTGAAAATGCAGATAATCTCCCAAATCTCTTTGGTTTAACACAGCAAAGATTTCGTTTTTCCTTGTCATCTATAGGGTAACTTGGTGGTACAGCAGGAAGAGGGCGTACCATCTGATAGAACACTGCTTCTCAAACTTGAATGTACATACAAGTCACCGGGGGTCTTGTTAAACTCTGGATTCCAATTCTGCACACCTAGAATGGAACCCAAGATTCTCTTATTTCTCACAGAAATCAAGCTGATATATGGCTGCTGCTAGACCTCAAATGTCCCTTGAAAAGCAAGCTTTTAGGACATATAGGCCTCTTGGTCACTAGGGCAAGGAAAAGACCTGGGAGATGGTCACACTAGCCCTGGATTGTTTCATTCTGAAAGTAACATACATCACTGCAACTCAGATTTCTGTGGCCAGTGTAGCTTATGTGGTCACACCTAACTTCAGGGGGCTGGAAAAGTTCAGTGCCCCAGACATTCAGTAGGACAAGAGGATCAGAAGTGTTGGTGAGGAGCAGCAATGCACATGCACACACACTCTCACACCCCTTTTGGGTTTATCACCATTTTCTTCTGTATCTACCTTTCCTATGGTCCTCCTTTTCCTTCCTCAAGCATCCTGTAGCAGTTACTTTAGCAAAGGCCTGTGGGTACTAAACTCTCATCTTTGTATACCAGGATGTGTTTGATAGTGGAAGGTACAAAATTCTACACTGACAGTAATGCTTTTGGTACTTTGAAGACATTAACTCATTATCTTTAGACCAATATAACTGAGAAGCTTCACCTTTAGCCTCATTTTCATTCTCTTGTGACTGTCTTTTCTCTGGTATCTTTTAATTTCTCTCTTATTCTTTTTTTTTAAATATGATATTCTTTTTTTATTGGTTGTTCACAACATTACAAAGCTCTTGACATATCATATTTCATACATTAGATTGAAGTGGGTTATGAACTCCCAATTTTACCCCAAATGCAGATTGTAGAATCACGTCGTTCTCTCTTATTCTTAACATTGGACTATCTTTTTTTTTTTTTAAGAGAGAGAGAGAGAGAGAGAGAGAGAGAGAGAGAGAGAGAGAGAATTTTTTAATATTTATTTTCCATTTCTCGGCGGACACAACATCTTTGTTGGTATGTGGTGCTGAGGATCGAACCCGGGCAGCACGCATGCCAGGCGAGCGCGCTATCGCTTGAGCCACATCCCCAGCCCTGGACTATCTTAATACAGCTCCGGGAATCTATTTTTATTTTTCCTGTTAGTCATGTGATGAGATTAGGCGATTTTAGTCTGAGGAATCTTATCTCCCTTTTTTCCTGGAATATTATAAATACCATTCCCTCCATCTTCTTGGGAAATTTCTATTAGATGTATATTGGAACTTTTCCTTCACTCTCTTTATCTTTTAAGGGCTCTTTCATATTATATATTCCAGAATTTTGTATAAAGTTTCTAATTGCTATTTTCAAATTGTCTATAATTCTCTCCTGTTTCTGGTCTGGAATTGATCTTATCTATGGAGATTTTTTATTTCAGTTACTACATTTTTTCATGAAAAATTTCTAGGAGAAAGAAAATTTCTTTTCTTTATCCATCTATTCATTGCTTATATTCTGCCTCCCTCAATTTATTCCTTATATTTCATATTTGCTGCTCAGTCAGTTCTCAGTATTTGTGGTGGTTTTATTTGTTACAGTTGCCATGAACATAAATCAGTAAGTCCTAAATCATTGCTCCTAGAAGAATTCTAACTCCTTAAAATCTTGACAACATTTTAGTCAACTTATCAATTGATAACCTTGCTTGATGTGTATTTCTATTTAAAGACACCTTACTTAAAAGAGCGTGTTGATTCACTGACATTGAAGTCAGGTCTGATAGCACTGTAATTCACTTCTGAAGGAAAATTGCCTAACACATTTTTTTTTTTTCTCTGTAAGGCTCGTAATAGCTCAGAAACTCTAGACAACACATCAGCACTGTGCTTGGGGACCATTTTAAACAGAAAGTACCCAAAAGAACAAAAATAGATGTGGAAATTCTGACACTAAACAAATTACAAAAGGACACCTTTTTTTTTTTTTTTTTTTTTTAACATTATGAGGGATGAAACAAGAAGGCTGAGTTGAGCGCCACCGTCTTCCACCCAGCTGGAACATGCATGTTGGCTACTCAGGTTTTTCTGTGCCCTTCCCTTGTCCGTGAATGATCATAAACGTGCTGCAAGTATGATTTGGGGGTTACAAATAAATGTTAGAGTGTAAACAAATTCACAATTACCAGAATTCATGAATAAATCAGTTTTAATATCTTTGTCAAACTGTTTCACACAATTTTTTTCTGGAGTAAGTATGAATTCTCTTGACTTTCTTGGTATTATATTTCTTTCATGTGTTTTGGAATTTTTGTTTCCATGCTCAGTTTTAGTGGGAAGATTTCGTTGTTGTTGTTGTTGTCTTCTCATCCATTTCTGCCCTTACCTGTTCTAATGGTTTTATGATTATCTCCATGTGTTCACACAGCCCCAAATCTAGAATCAGATACGACTCTGGAACTTGGGGTTTTAATCCATAATGAAGAAACAGCAAGTGGGGTCCCAGAACTGAAGTGTGGCTTGGTGGACTTTTGGTTCACGGTGTGATAGATATTCACATCCACCAAACAGCCTTTTTTAGACCCACAATTGCAGATAATGCTCTGACCCTAAGCAACAGGTTACTCATCCCCTACCATTACCTAATTCTTCAGTTTTTCTTCTCAACAGAGAGTCTGTCTACACTTCTGATACTGAATTCTCTACCTGGTTCATGTTCTGCTCTTTGTCATCCTACCAGGATGGAACTACTGCCAATCTTTGCATATTTCCAATCCTAGAGCCCCAAAGTTGTGATATCGGCACTGTTCATCTTGCATTCATGCTCCATTTTTGGTCCATGGACATTTTTATCTTGCTTTGGAACCTGGCTAGGCGATTGATTTTATCATTTTATATTTTATCTAAGATTGCTGCTTGTTTAGAAAAGGCAGGATTAATAGGCTGCAAGTCCTCTGAGTTTTCCCTTTCTGTTTTTCTTTTATGGCTTATCTTATTCTGCATTGGATTATAACTCTATTTTTGTTTATCTTCTCTTCCTTATTCCAATTTCAAAACATTTGAGAGTAGAAAATCCTACTATAAACTTTAAATTTTCATTTATTCCCAGGGCAATGCCTTGTACAGAGTCTTCAATTCAATTCAGTTCAGTTCAGTCAAACAGGATTATGAAAGCACACACCAGTTTATTGTAAGAAACACTTTCCTGTCTATTATAATTGTACAAAAATATATAAGATAGAGGATTTCTTCCCTAGAAAAAAAATCATGCAGAAACTAGAAGATTTCTTAGTTGTTGCAGAACTATTCCTCCCTCCTCCAGAAATCTTACACAGGATGCCAATAAGTAAAGCAGGGACAATCAGAGCTTTCTGGATGAAACTGGGGTGGAGTGCTAGAAACCTGGATGCTTGGCCTTCATGACCCAGGTGTGACATCATGGCAGCTGCCAGGAGAGCAGTTTAAAAGCATTTTTCAAACTATAGTTCTATGACAATTCAGAAGTTTATTTAAATTATTTTCACTGTCTATAACAATTCAAAGTAATTTCTAGCACCATTTTAAAGAAAGAAAATGAAATATTAAAAAGCTGTAAATTGATACTTTATGAAATACGCTGATTGATATATCATTAAAAAACTTCTATCAGGGGAAGGAAGGAGGTTTTTGTTTGTTTTAATAATTATACTGCTTAGGGAAAGGAGGCAGGAGTCTGACACATGGTAGGCTATAAATGTTCAAGAGTTATAAAGCTCATTTACTCAGTGAAAATTCAAAGGAAAAGGAACCAAAAATAAAATTAAAAAAAAAAATGCTTCTTTAACCTGTGTACTGACTCTCTTTCACTGGAAACCCAGTGGAAATTTGAACTCAGCACTTTCCAAGAACCATGATGGCTACTGCTCATAGCAAGATCCTCAAGAAAAATACAGCCAAACCTCCATGATAACCTCTTGAAATTTCACAAATCCTCTGAAAAGGAAGGGAATTCTTAAGCACAAAGCAAAACACACGAAGGACAAGATTCCTAGAATCACAGTACAATACAAAAGCTAGTTAGCTCACTAAATGGCCCTGGCTCAGAGCAGTCAGCAAAGAGGTCTGCAAGTGACCTCTCTGAGGAAAAATTCCAAGTGTTTCTATCCTCTGAGTTTCAACACATTTTGGTGTAATCAGAAGAATTGGTGCTGCTTATCATCCCTAGGCTCATGGAAGCCAGGCTGAGCAGAGGCAGGTATTTGCCTGTTAGCAACCTGTGTATGGCAGCTCGTTTGGTTTCATTCCATAGGGCGCTCTGCCAAGGGATGATCTGCAGTAGTAATTTCTTTCTAAATCACTGTCAAAACCCTGCTTCAAGCATCTTTCTGGTTCACTAGAGGCCCGCATAAGTCTTACGAAATTCAGAAATCAGAACTTGGGAAAGTAGATTCTAAGGAGTAGAGACTTAAAATAAATTTATATCCCCTTGACAGGCACACAGGCTCAAAGGGGAGAAAATTGGCTGATTTTTATCAGAGATTCTTGTATTGCTTTTTTCTGCAGTATTTAATTTGCACATTGGTAATTATTAGCCGTTCACATATTTCTACTCTTGAGTTAGAATTGCTACAGTAAACTCATTTGAATATCTCTTCATTAAAAGCATATGCTATAAAAACGCTTGTGCCTTCACCTTTTTCTGTCTCAGTTTTGTTATTTGCTGAATGGGAATGTAGATCACTTATATATACTCTTATATTATGGGCTTTGACATTTACAAATTTGGCAGGACCACCTCTTTTTTTTTTTTTTTTAGTTCTGTTATTTTTCTCTTAAAATTTCCAATTTCTTTATCTATAAAATTGGGGTTGTACTAGTTTTTCAAGGAGGTCATGAGAATTCAATGAGTTAGGAGGTGAAAAGTCATTAGGCAATATGGCTGCAAATGGCAAATTAGTAGTGTACTCAAAGTACATTACTAATTCCTCTCTCGTTCTAATATCCTATGAGTCTATAACTTTGCCAGGAGCCCTTTGATGGACATGCTAGGTCTTTATCACTTTCAGTAAGGAGGACTGTGGTGTAGAGAGACTCTGTGCACAAGGTCAGGAAGCTAGCTGGGAGATGGGGCTCAATATCAGCTTTTCTCAATTTATCCCATCTCCCTAGAAAATGACAGACACGCCCTTCAATTCTATTCAATAGTTGAAAGTTTAACTGATAAATGATTTCTCGTTTTCTTCAAAAATCCATCAAGGCAATTTGGCATCATGAAGAGATATATGCATTAAGGGTCTAGCTCAATGTTCACTTTAGAGTGTCTCAATATGGCGAGGGACGATCGCAATATCATTCTAGGCTGACCACATAGGCCTTCCTGTTCATACTAACAGCCTTAGGAAAAGAGCCTTGGGAAAGAAGACGCTTGACATTAGCCATGAATCCACATGAAAACAACATAGTTGTTGTGTCAGGCTCTTTGATTTCTTGTCAGCCAGCATCACCTGATCGAGCTGGAGGATATGACTCTTTGGTCCAGGAAAGACAACTCCTGTCACTCAAAGACCATTTTCAACTATCATCAATACTCCCTCTGAAGGTCTCTATGGGATGAGGCTGGATTAGAACCAACCAACCATCATCAATTTAGGGGGAAATATATCAGAAGGCTGCCATCAAGCAGAAGCCAGTCATGTCAATATATTTTCTTTTTATCTTTCCCAATAATTTGGAGCTACATATTACATATGACAATGTCACGGACAAGAAAGAAATTGTTTTTGGATGGGAATTTAGATCTTCTGGAAGAATGTGTTTAATATATGAACTAATGTTGATGCTGATGGGATACGCTGATTGCTTCACCTATCCCTGTTTCTATAAAGCTGCTACTTACTTATCTTTGTCAAGGTAACAGGGACGAAAAAAACCCACAATTATTGAGTATCTGTCGTGTATTTCCATTATTGCCCTTTCTGCAAAGGAGTAGTCTAAAATGAGCATTGCTATGATTTCCACTTTATGATTGAGGAAACTGAGGCTACAAAAAGTTAAAGAGCTTGCTCAAACCACAGGGTTAGTATGTAGCAGAGCTCCCGAGCCTGTGTTCTTTCCACTGAATTGTGCTCATACCAGACCCCTCCTGGGAGAGTGAAGGGTTGAGGCAAAGGATAAGAAATTGAGAACACATTAAGGAGAAAGGAAAAGTCGGGGAAATTAGGAAGATTTCAATAAAGACATGTCAGGAAAAGCATTAAGAAGGCAAGAAATGTGGACAGCAGTCAGGAGAAAGCTGAGGGGAGAAGAAAAGCAGAAGGCCTGGCCTACTGGGGTGAGTTGGGGGGGCACCCAATAAACTTGGCTAGCTGCCTGACCAAGCACTGCAGAGAGATCTATAGCCACCAGGTCCACCAAATGGAGGAATCTGTGAATCATTAAAAAATGTTTATTTCTTTATGCCACAAATGATAAAACAGTTAGTCATAAAATATGAGGTTTTTTTCCCAGAGTAATTGCTGTGAATATTTTCAACCATTATTCTAAATGCTCAGTGTTTCACGAGTGAAAAAGAAATGATGTGTTTTGAACCACATCAGCCTCCAGTTGTCTACATAGCATGCTGTGTGTGTGTGTGTGTGTGTGTGCGTTCAGAGATTAATGTATTTGCAAGATACTCAAAGCTTACTTAGTACTGATGCTATCCTAGGTTGGACAGGACCTCCGTCCTCATAGAAAATAAAAGTCATTCAGTATTTTTTCCTGAAAAAAAAATTGTTCTCTTTTGTTAGCTAGCGTCTTCATAAATAGTAATAATAATAATAGTAATAATAATAATACAACCTGTGTGTCAAATACACAAAATTAGCATGTTTTTGAAAAATTTTTTTCCTAAAGAAGATTTTTTTTTTCTTCTAAGTACAGAAATTCTTCCCAATACCAAAAAGAAGAAACACTCAAGGACCACCATCCTGTGGCTAGTTTAGTTTCCATTCTACATTTGTCCTAGCTTTGTTCTAAATTAGACTTCTTATGGTAAATACCGATTGTTTCCCTGATTGTTTCTTAGACTCTACCGCAATTCCAAACAAGTATTTATCTGGCCAAGAAGAGTCAACTTGTATAGGTCAAAGACGGAATACCAGCCTAAGAACTGGGCCTGGTGTAGAAAGTCTTTTTTTTTTTCTATAGTTTCTCCAAAGGAAGGGGCACTAGAAATCTGCAGATCAGCTAGAGATGAGGTCCCATGCTCTTGTTGTAGAATACCTGGAACTTGTCATTTGGCAAAGCTCTCATAAGTCCCTCCCGATGTCATGGAGTAAGGTTAATTTTCAGAATTTCAAAGCACTCTAATTTCCACTTTTTGAAAACAATGTAGTCTACCAGAAAGAATATTTTGTCACAAGAGGGAAGGAAGTTGAAGAAAGGTAGTATCTTAGTTTGCTAGGGCTTCCTTTGCACAGTTCCATAGCCTGGGCAGGGGTGTTGTTAAATAACAGAAATACATTTTTATACAATTCTTGAGCTAGAAGTCCAAGATCAAGATGTTGGCACAGTTGGTTTCTTCTGAGGCCTCTCCCTGCCTGGGGAATGGCTCCCCCACCCCCACATGCCTTCATGTGGTCTCCTTTGAGCGCAGGGGTCTGCATCCTGATCTCTTTTTCTGATGACACTATCAGTCTTGTTGTATTAGAACCCAAAATAAAGACCTTGTTTTAGCTTAATTACCTTTGTAAAGCCAAACCCAGTCACATTTTGAGGGGGTTATGACTTCACAAATAATCGGGAGGACACAATTCAAACCATAACAGGTAATAAGGAAGAGTAGCATCAACATCACCAAATCCCACACAGTGCTGAGTAGATGTTTCTAGAATTTTCTCTTGTACTCCTCATAAAAACTTTTGAGATAGGATTTTTTCGGTGTATCAAAAAAAATCACTAAGTAACTTTTAATATACTTTATCCCAATCTAGTTTTCTCTTTTACATATTATTTTTTAAATTATACTACTAACACAGGAATATGTACTCACTGTAAAAAACTGAAAACACTATAATGGCATATAGAATAAAAAAATGAAAGTCCTCTCATTCATTTAGTCCCTTCTAGCTCTGTATTAGGTAATCACTGTGACCAGCATGATATATGTCCTTCAATACCTTGAGACCATGTCACACACTTCAGAACAGAGATTTCTAAAGTCGAGATCATTACAGACATTACTGCAAAACTTTCCTTTTTTACATTCAACAAGATAAATCAGAAAACTCAATAGAGAGACCTCATTCTTTTAAATGGTTGTATAGTATTCTATGGTATCAACAAACCACAATTTCTTTAACTAGCACACTTCCATTTGTTTCTAATTTTTAAACTACCATAAGTACTGCATTCATATTCTTTGTACATAGGAAATGTATTTTTACAGGTAAGAAGTTAATAAACTTAGTCCAAAGCATATAACCAGCAAGTGGCAGCCCCTGCACTCAGGAAATGCTATGATTTTTCTGTTACACATCCTGCTTTCAATTAAAAAAGTAAGTATGTCCTTTAAATCACTCTACCCCTTCTCCCACCCATATATCTTGATGGCCTCTCAGAGACTGCACAGATGCAAAAATACATATGGAATCTAAAGGATAAAAGAGTTTGGTCCTAATTTTATTCTATCAGAATACAAACAAAGCAGAAGACATGTCCTAGTGACTTTAACATGAGAGCAATCTCTTGGTTAAAATTACAGTATAAGGAAGATTCCTGTTTTTTGAGATGGATAGAAAAATAAAGAGTGAAGCCGGGCTGAATCTGGTGAGAAGCACATTTCTTTGGTCCAGAGCTTAAGAGAGTGAGTCAGCAGCAAGGGGGACCAGCCAGGATGGTAGGGTGCCCTTGGAAGCCCCTTCTAGTAAGCAGAGGATTCTGAATAATTATTAGGAAGAAACCAAAGTTCTTTTACTCAGAATTTCTTCCTATTTAAGAGACTTCCGACTTGCGGTTAAGAAATCCCTCATTGCCTTTTATGTATTTTGTCTTGAGATTGGCTGCTTTGGGTGTGGGAGAAAAGAAGTGCATAGAAGGGGTAGTTAGAGGCACCAACTTTTCTGTCAGCCTTCTGTTTTTCCAAACAAAGTCCATCACCCTGAGGGAGGGGCTAGGAATGCCTGTATAAAATACATTCAGGGTGAGCTCAGACTCTTCAGTTCAGATAAATATCTTACTTCTTTCCCCATAATAGACCTTGTAGTGCACCTCAGAAGGAGACATGTCAATTGGGTTATTTGTTTTCTTATTGTTTAATTTTTTGAGTTCTTTGTAAACTCTGGATATTAGGGCTCTATCTGAAGTGTGAGGAGTAAAAATTTGTTCCCATGATGTAGGCTCCCTATTTACCTCTCTTATTGTTTCTCTTGCTGAGAAAAAACTTTTCAGTTTAAGTAAGTCCCATTTATTGATTCTTGTTATTAAGTCTTGTGCTATGGGTGTCCTGTTAAGGAATTTGGAGCCAGACCCCACAATATGTAGATCGGAGCCAACTTTTTCTTCTATCAGTCGCAGAGTCTCTGATTTGATATCTAGCTCCTTGATCCACTTTGAGTTAACTTTTGTGCATGGTGAGAGGAGGGGATTCAAATTCATTTTGTTGCAAATGGATTTCCAGTTTTCCCAGCACCATTTGTTGAAGATGCTATCCTTCCTCCATTGCATGCTTTTAGCTCCTTTATCAAATATAAGATAGTTGTAACTTTGTGGATTAGTCTCTGTGTCCTCTATTCTGTACCATTGGTCCACCCGCCTGTTTTGGTACCAGTACCATGCTGTCTTTGTTACTATTGCTCTGTAGTATAGTTTGAAGTCTGGTATTGCTATACCGCCTGATTCACACTTCCTGCTTAGAATTGCTTTTGCTATTCTGGGTCTTTTATTTTTCCATATGAATTTCATGGTTGCTTTATCTATTTCTACAAGAAATGCCGTTGGGATTTTGATTGGGATTGCATTAAACCTATAGAGAACTTTTGGTAATATCGCCATTTTGATGATGTTAGTTCTGCCTATCCATGAACAGGGTATATTTTTCCATCTTCTAAGATCTTCTTCTACTTCTCTCTTTAGGGTTTTGTAGTTTTCATTGTATAGATCTTTCACCTCTTTTGTTAGGTTGATTCCCAAGTATTTTATTTTTTTTTTTGAGGATATTGTGAATGGAGTGTTTTTCCTCATTTCCATTTCAGATGTTTTGTAGCTGATATACAGAAATGCCTTTGATTTATGCGTGTTAATTTTATATCCTGCCACTTTGCTGAATTCATTTATTAGTTCTAATAGTTTTTTTGTAGACCCTTTTGGTTCTTCTAGGTATAGAATCATGTCATCAGCAAATAGTGATAATTTAAGTTCTTCTTTTCCTATTTTTATGCCTTTAATTTCTTTCATCTGTCTAATTGCTCTGGCCAGTGTTTCTAGAACTATATTGAATAGAAGTGGTGATAGAGGGCATCCCTGTCTTGTTCCAGATTTTAGGGGGAATGCCCCCAATTTTTCTCCATTGAGAAAGAGGAGGACATACAATCAATCAACAAATACATGAAAAAATGCTCACCTTCTCTAGCAGTCAGAGAAATGCAAATCAAAACTACCCTAAGATACCATCTCACTCCAGTAAGATTGGCAGCCATTATGAACTCAAACAACAACAAGTGCTGGCGAGGATGTGGGGAAAAGGGTACTCTTGTACATTGCTGGTGGGACTGCAAACTAGTGCAGCCAATTTGGAAAGCAGTATGGAGATTCCTGGGAAAGCTGGGAATGGAACCACCATTTGACCCAGCTATTGCCCTTCTCGGACTATTCCCTGAAGACCTTAAAAGAGCTTACTACAGGGATACTGCCACATCGATGTTCATAGCGGCACAATTCACAATTGCTAGACTGTGGAACCAACCTAGATGCCCTTCAATAGATGAATGGACAAAAAAAAATGTGTCATTTATACACCATGGAATATTACGCAGCACTAAAAATGACAAAATCATGGATTTTGCAGGGAAATGGATGGCACTAGAGCAGATTATGCTTAGTGAAGCTAGCCAATCCCTAAAAAACAAATACCAAATGTCTTCTTTGATATAATGAGAACAACCAAGATCAGAGCAGGGAGGAAGAGCAGGAAGGAAAGATCAACATTAAACAGATACACTAGGTGGGAGGGAAAGGGAGAGAAAAGGGAAATTGCATGGTAATGGAGGGAGACGCTCATTGTTATACAAAATCACACATAAGAGGTTGCGAGGGGAATGGGTAAATAAACAAGGAGAGAAATGAATTACAGTAGATGGGGTAGAGAGAGAAGATGGGAGGGGAGGGGAGGGGGGATAGTAGAGGCTAGGAAAGGTAGCAGAATACAAAAGTTACTAATAGGGCATTATGTAAAAATGTGGATGTGTAACAGATGTGATTCTGCAATCTGTATTTGGGGTAAAATTGGGAGTTCATAACCCACTTGAATCTAATGTATGAAACATGATATGTCAAGAGCTTTGTAATGTTTTGAACAACCAATAAAAAAAAAAAAAAGAAGGAGACATGTCAGGACCTAAAACAAGCTGGGCTCCTTTATGCCTCACCCTTCACACATGCTAGCTAGGCTTGATGCCATCTCAGAATTTCCTTACCACCTCATGCCTGGCAATCTCCCTTTGTCACTCTCTAGACATTTTCCTGCTTTATTGTTAAGTAAATTCCATTCCCCCTTCTCAAAACAGTCTTTCTCTCATAGTCTGGAAAAAAATCCATCTCATTTCTGAAGACTCAGCTCAATGTCATCTTATGTAGGCTGTCATTCATTCATTAGATGTGTTGAATGCCTGGGACATATCAGATCAGTCTTCAGTTCCCAAACTTTGATCATGGCACCATTAATGCTTATTCATCTTGTTTTTGTTGTTGTTGTTGTTGTTTTGGTTTTTTGTTGTTGTTTCTTTCTTTCTTTCTTTCTTTCTTTCTTTCTTTCTTTCTTTCTTTCTTTCTTTCTTTCTTTCTTTTTGTTAATGGAAGCTCTATGCAAAACAACAACAACAACAACAATAATAAAAACCTACCAGTTCCATTATTAAGTAGGTGAGGTTCCCTATGGAGTCAACCTATGTGCCCTTCAACAGATGAATGGATAAAGAAAATGTGGTATATATGCACAATGAAGTATTACTTGGCCATAAAGAAGAACAACTTTGTGGCATTTGCTGATAGATGGATGGAACTTGAGATTATCATGATAAGTGAAATAAGCCAGTCCCCCAAAGTCACAGGTTGAGTATTTTCTCTGATAAACAGAAGCTAATCCAAAATGGGGGGGGGGTGGTTAAAAAATAATAGAAGAAAGATCAATTGAGTAGAAAAAGGGGAATGAAGGGAAGGGAGGAAGGATGGGATAGGAAAAGACAGTGGAATAAATCTGACCTAACATTCCTATGTATATTATGAATACCTCCACCGGACACTAATTTAAAAAAAATAACTGTAAGTAAACAGCAGAAAGATCAGTAGAATAGAAGGAAGGGAAAAGGGAGAGAGAGGAGGAGAGGAAAGGAAAAATAATAATGAGGACTAAATTAGAACTAATTATGTTCCATGCTTTTATAATTATATCAAAATGAATACTATTGTCACTTATAGCTAAAAAGAACCAATAAAAAAAGGAAAAAAAGGATCTAAAAAGCAAAAAAAAAAAGGATGAAAACAAGTAGGTAGGTCTATACAATAAGTATTTATTGTATAGCCCTAACAACTTAGTATCCTTTTGAAAAAAAACCACACACATAAACTTGGAAGAAAAACAATAACTAATCTCACTCCTAAACAGCCAGCCTTGCTTGCTAATGGGAAGTGTGCGCTGTTGGGCACTACATAACTTCTCAAAGCCGAAAATCAGATTGGACAATGCTCGGTTTCCCATCCCACACTGCTTAGCTCACAGTTGTTGCTTTTTATCAAACTCACCTTTGCTAATATGAAACATCATAAAAAAGAATACAGCGTGGTCTAGTGATTCATGCAGCCTCCACAAGATGTCAAGCATTGCTGCGTTTTCTTTGAATATTTAAAGTATCCCAACGTAGCCTTGTGTGTTTGCTGTGTTACCTGGGTCATGGCCTCACAGTTTCAGAAGCGCAGTGTCACACTCTGAATGCTAGGCACCGGGTGTACAATGGGCACAGATATGGTCCTGCTGTGACTTCCCAGCACTTGAGCTTACGTCAGAGCTGTCAGTGTGTATCATACTTCATTTGTTTGCATTTGTCTTTTCTACCATGTTGCCTGACCTTGGACCCTCCTGGAGGAATGCTCATCTTGCTCATTGTGCATCAGGGAAGTTCTAACATAGAACACTATATTTTGGGACAGAGTGCTGTCAGAACACTGGCAAGCATCATTTCCTTGCTCCTTTGACAAGGAGTTATTCCCCTGTTGGTGCAAGGTCAGCCTGTGTGGCAGTTTCTGGATTCTTGGTATCTGGACTTCTGTAAGATGATATGTTAAATATCACCTCTGGCCTATCGTGACTGTTATATGTAAATTGGCACATCCCCACTATAAAAGCTATTTTTGCTGTGCAATAAAGCAGATGCAGTTCTCTGAAACCGTCTCTGGAATGGTTTCTCCATGACCTCAGGCTCCCCACAGTCGTGGCTGGAAGGGCCCCTCAGCATACTGGCACCCAACGCGGGGCAGCTGGTAATAAGCCTGAAGAAAGGCTGATAGGTTTTATTATTCAAACCACCATAAATGGTGGGAGCTGTTGGCTGCTTTTCGAGAGAAGTGGGCTGTGTTTTGGCTTTCGATGTTGAAATCTTTGCAGGTTGAGTGGTGGCCAAAAGCTTTGTTTTCATCTCGGGGCTTGGTGGGGTAGTGATGTCATTTCCGGTCACACAGCAGCCTTTCTTTCTTCTGGCCTGGCTATTCCTGAGGTCTCTGAAGAAAGTTCAGAAGGCTGACTGCTGAATGGTTTCCTCTCCTCTGATTTCTCTAACATAGAATCTGGCCGGTTGTCCTTTTGGCCTGTGGCTGTGACTGGTTCTGGCAAAATCATGAAAGTAGGTGCACTACTAGACTCTGGTTTCCTCACAACAGGGAGCCTGCCATTATACGGACAGCAGCAACTCCTAACATCTCTACTGCAAAAGGAGAGCTGGGCACTCAATTAATGTCAGTAAACAAACGATTCAATAAGAGAATAAATAAATGAACGAGCAACCAAAGAGACCTGCAAAGTAACATCCAGGCTCATTCTCAGCCACTAGAACAAAGACTAGATTAGGAGAAAGGTAACCTCCTTCCCATTTTGGAGTACCTCTTGGATCTAGAAAGGGCCCAGTATGCAGGCTAAGTTACTGAAAACCACAATTGTTGTTATCTAACACAGCATCTGTGTAGACTACTGGGCTATGTCATTGTTCTGGATGTTGTGCCACCCTTTATTCAGGTTATGACCGAGAGAGACCTGTAGCGGAGTTACCATTCCTTCCACATGTTACTATTTGACCCCTGACAGAGACCAGCAAATATAGCCCGACTTCATGTTGTCTAAAGGCCCTATGAGAAAAATGGACATATGAGCCAAATGGGAGTTGACCTTATGTCTACCGTTAATAACCATGTGAACAAACTCTGTGAACGCCATGAATTTTCCGTCTCCAAGACAAGAATTACTGGTCAAGATGGATGGTCAAGGTGTGCAGCAAAGATGAGAACTTTGCGGCTGCTGCTGTCCACACTGGCTTTCCTCACTCTACTCCAGATTTTAGCTGGTCACTCACTAATATGGATATCTTAACTGATCTGTATTCAGATCCAAAATCCAGTATAACCCACAGAAGCTTTTCAAAAAATTTATGATTTTAGAGCTGGAAGGGAACATTGAAGTTATTCAGTTCAACCCTCCTACTGTTTGGGGGTAAACTGAGGCCCAAAGACAGTTACAAACTTGCCAGGATCCTTCTGTTCTCTGTGGCCCTAGTAGGGGTTGCCTCTGTTTCCTGTGATGCTGCACATAAGATGCTCCAAAGCAGTGATGTTGGAGACCATCAAAGTCAATTGTATCAAGTTGTGGATGAGGCAAAGTGGCCTAGGAAAAGACAATCCATCTCTAAAATATATCCCAAATCTGCCACCAGTGCCACTCTAGTCCAAGCTGCCTTTAGCTCACCTGCACTAATGCCTTAGTCTTTCTTCTCAGTGGCATTTACATTTCCCATTCACTCTTCAGAGTTGCAGTTAAACCTCTCTTTAAACCGTAAGTCCAGTTCTATTCTTCCCTGCTCAAAATGTTCCAGTAGCTCCACTTTGTACTTAAAATATAATCTAAACACTTTGTAACTTCCTGCCTGATTTAGCTCCTGTCCACTTTCACTTTTTTTTTCTTAGCTTCCAATACTCTACCTTTTACTCTGTCGATTCTAGATTCACTGGTTTTCTTCTTTCTTTCTTTTTTTTTTTATTGGTTGTTCAAAACATTACAAAGCTCATGACATATCATCTTTCATACATTTGACTCAAGTGGGTTATGAACTCCCATTTTTACCCCAAATACAAATTGGTTTTCTTCTTTCTTTGAACACAGAACACAAGCTCTTTGAGACCTCAGAGTCTGTGCTTCTATCTAGATTGCTCTTCTATGGATATCCATATGGCTAGTTTCCCCTCCTACAATCAATTGTCACTGCCTAAGTGACATCCAATTCTGAAGTAGCCACCAATTCCTTAATATTCTGCATAGCTCTGATCAGCACTCAATATTTTTTCCTGTAAATAATTTGTTTGCATGTTTGCATTATCTTTTCCTTCATTAGAACAAAAGCTTCAGAAATGTCTTATTTACCAAAGTATTTGAGACAGAAAACAATTCTCTTGCTCAATAACTACGTTTTAAGAACAGTATTTATTTATCTATTTATCTATCTACCTACCTATTTATTTATTTATTTGTACTAGGGATTGAACCCAAGGGTAACTTGCCACTGAGAAACATTCCCAGCCTTTTTTTTTTTTTTAATTTTTTGAGACAGGGTCTTATTAAATTGCACAGGGCCTCTCTAAGTTGTTGAAGCTGGTCTTGAGTCTGTGATCCTCCTGCCTTAGCCTCCAGAGTCACTATGGGACTCCAGGTGTGCACAACTGTGCCTAGTTGATACAATCTTAATAAAGACTCTAAGAACACCAACAGCTATCATAAGTCCCTTGGCCTATTATGTTGCAAATTATGGTCACAGTGTCTCCTAAATGCCAACTCACATGAAAGCTTAAACACAGTGAAGAAAAAAGTATATAAGCAATAAAAACAGTTCTCTAGATACTTTTGAAGTCAATTTAGAACGTAAATTAAGTTCCTAGGGCTCAATTTTGAGGTTTAGTTTGAGTAAACATGAATATGTGACCTATGGGAACCTTTTTGAGGGCCTCCTGGAATTGCTCTGTTGTATGAAATTTGAGACCTAAATGACCAGCTTGATTGGTTTGCTAGTTACATCTGTTGTTTTTCCTACTAGTGTCCTTCCTTCCAAAATGGTCTTCCTTTCCAAAGACAGAAGACCTTGCTACTTACTTAGAAAAAAATGGGGAACTGTAAAATGAAAATGATTTGATGAACTATGTCTTTAGGAATGAAAATAGCCTACTTGATCCAGAAGAACCAAGACTATAAGAACTATGCAAATATTATGGGAACTCTGACTTTCTTTTATTGATACACTCTATCTGCAGAGAGACTGGCAGCAAATGCTTAAAAGGTCTGTGGGCTGAAACAAAAACAAACAAACAAAAAATATAAAAGAAAAATTAGATGTTTTCTCTTCTTCAGATTGTCTTGGGGAATAAGAACCTAAAGAAATGTACTACAAAAGCAGTTCTATTAAAAAAAAAATAAGATTTTGAATCTTTGGAGGAAAAGTGGTTCAGAAGTGTCCCAGGAAGCTATCCAGGGTTTGAAGAGTGACCCTGGGAACTTAGCTAGAAGACTTTCAAGTTTTTCCGAATCAAGCATCTAAGGGGGAATATTTAACTGAACTATTTGGAACTTCTTGGTTTGAAAAATTGGAATGTGATTATGAAAAGATCCTTTCTTAGGAGATTTTTTTGTTTATTTTTTTGGCACCATTGCTTCTGTCAGGGCCAAAAAAACCAGGGGGGGAAAGTCTCCAAACTAAGTGAAAACTCTAGATTCATATATATATATATATATATATATATATATATATATATATATATATATATAATTAAATGTGTTGGGTTGATTCTACAAGCTGTAAGGGTTTGGCTTGGGTAATGCTGGAGGTCATAAGTAATATTAGGTCAGAGTCTTAGTCTGGATCTGTGCTTGAAAATGCTCATAATAACAGCGAGGAAGTTCTGGGCAGTTTCTGAAGAGTTCCGAGGCTGGGGCAGCAGAGTTCTGCTCATGATGCCTTAGGTATTCATTTAATATAGGATGGTTCAGATCTTTCCTCTAAAAGCTGCAAAGATAAGGACTGGAAGTTCAGCAGTCTCTGCAATATCATGGATAGCATGGTGTCTTTTTAAAACATTGATATTTAAGATATCATTATGAAAAGGCTAGTAAAGAAATCCAATGAGCTAAAGAATATTTATTTTCACAGCATTTCTAAGATGGACTTTGTCAACATCAATTTTAAAAAAATTTTAAAAATATATCAATTTCATTTTTAAATGAGTCAACAGTACAATGAGATGTGTTTGGGAGGGAGGGTGGAGAAAACCGTGACTCACACAAGTTGTATTATCTGGTATCAAGAATCCTAAACAGAAATAGAGAAATGAACTAGGCAAAATGTTCTGCTGAACAATTACACTTACTCCCAATGACTGTACCTTCTGGTCCCCTGTACCCTCCCAAGTTAGGCATTCAAAAATACATATAGGACTTTTTTGTTAATTTTAGTCTTTCTTGTCTCATCTGTATTCTGGCATTTGGTCACTTCCAATGTGCATTTTATTTATCTCAGTGTTTCTTAGTATTTCTGCCAAGTCTTAAAACCCTGCCATCCATGCTATTTGTGAGATCAGTCATCCTAACCTCAGCCCAGCCACTTTGCTGCCCAGTAGTTCTTCCATTTTGCTTTTCCTAGCCTCTGCCCAGGTTCCTCAGCAATCATTCCAGATGTTTGTGCTCACTTTCTGATGTTCAGTTTGTTTCTGTAACCTTTACCTTTATCAAGATCACTCCTCTTATCACCCACTGCCTCCTCTGGGACCTGTGGCATGGTGTTGAGGGGACCCTTTCCTCTCACATCGTCAGGTCCTCTCTCTATATTAACTCACATCACAGGGGCCTCATATTTTAAACAAGCAAACAAAAAACTCAAGTCAGTGACCCTTCTGTGATTCTGTAAGCGAAGTATCCCTGTTAACCACTTTATATAAATAGTACTGTCAGCTGAATGTCCTCTCCAAAAATCATGCTGAAATTTAATTGCCATTGTCACAGTACGAAGGTGGGAACTCTGAGAGGTGAGAGGTTCTGGCTCTGCTCTCAAGAATGGATTAATGCTGTTAATGGGAGTAGGTAAGTGATTGCAGTGGTGGGTCCTGGCAAAATGGATGAGTTTGACCCAATTTTTATGCCTCAGCCATACTCTGCCCTTTGCCATTTTATGACGCAGCACAGAGGTCTCCTCCTGACACTGGCATCAAGACAAATAGCTTAGAGTGATCCACCCCATTCCTCATTAACACCCCTCCTTACTCCCTTTGATCTTGCTTTGGTTGCTAATACAGTATAGAAGTTGCTGACCCATTTGTCTTTTTGTTTCAGTCTTCAACCTCAAGGCCCTATTTTTCCTACTGAGTATCTTTTAGGAACTCTCAACTTGGTTTTCTACCTCTCTTACATGTGTTTTGTGGCTTAACTCACTCCACATTCTTCTTCTATCTGAATGCAGATATTCAAGAAAGGCCCAATGTTCCTTTCTCTGGTCATTCCATACTCTCTGCCTAACAAGCTGCTTCCAAATTTTCAAACTTTATGCTTCTAATTTTGTGTTTTTTATGGCTTCAGCCCTGTCCTCTTTCCCTGATCAAAATCCCTAGTGCCTACTTAAATTTACTGTTTACAACTCAAGCCTACAATTCAAACTCAGTAGTGTCCCTAAATCAAGTTTATTATTTTTTCCTCTCCAAAAACTTCTCCCAACTCTATGATTTCTGATGTGGCATTCACCACCCTTCTAGAAGCCTGAATCCTTATTTTCCATTCAGCAAATATCCACTGTGTGCTTAATAAATGTTAGGCAACAGCTCCAGGCCCTGATTATAAAGAAGCAAACAAGATGAATGAGGCTCTTCCCTTTGTAGAATTTGTGTTCTAGAGTGGGGAGGTAGGCAGCAAAATCATCAAATTTTGGTAGAGAGAAATGCTGTAAAGAAAGTAACAAGTGAATGTCTATTCTGAAGAATGGGGTTGGGCAGCAGGACAACATTAGACAAAGAGGTCGAGGATGACAGTCTGAGAGGAAGACTTTGAGCTGGGACTGGAATACCAAAAAGGCCAACATGAAAATATGGAGGAAAGGGCTTCTTGAACAAAGGGATTAGGGAGTACCAGAGCCCCAGATGGGTACATGCCTGTTTCCTTTATTCCCACTTCACCCCATCACTCTAACTGCAAATGCTCCTCAAGTTGTGCAACGTGATCTTCATTTTGATCCCTCTTGAACTCATTTCCTCCTGGGTGAAGCCCTTGTTACTCCTTGTTCCCCTTCCACTCTCTGTTCTAGTGCAACCCTTGTGTCACTACAGAATTAACCTTTGGAAACTGAAACTTGGCATCATACTCTCCCTCCCAAACCCCTAGTGACTCTCACTATTTGCTGAGCTAATACAAAACTTGGAAGTCTGACATTCAAATCTTTTCATGATGTAACCTTAAGATATCTTTCAGTTCTTTTCTTGTATTATGCTGTGCACAATCTGCTGAAATTAGTGTGCAGAACACACCTTACACATTCCTGCCTCCAAGGGGACTGGTGTGTCTGTCCCTTCCCTTTGGTCTATTATGCCCTCACATCCAAGATGGCCAATCATAACCCTGCAAGCCCTACCTACCTCAGGTCATCTTCCCATGTAAGAACCTTTAGAATTCTCTTCAGAATGAAGTTGATTCAAGATCAAGTTTTGTATCAACCTTATTCCTCCCTCCCAGCATTTTTCATGTATTTTCCCTGGATTGAGGTCATGTGCACATCTATTTTTGCTCTACACCCCTTACTATGTTGCAGATGTTTTAAGACAATGACCACATGTTACTTATCCTTGTGCTAGTGCATTGCCTCACACATAGTTGGCATTGAATAATATTTGTTGAACAAATGAATGAGTTTGTCAAATCTGAATTTGATTAACTAATATTTATTTCGTGATGTTTCCCTTTTATCATTGCTCTTACGGGTTTCTCATGAGACCTTTTGTGAAAAGGCAGAAAGCAGAGAGGAAATGCAGAGTCCTTGTTTTGAAACAGTCTAGTTGGTTTCAATCTGGTCAAATGATTAAGTTTATATTGAGAAACACTAAACATGACTGAGTAATCTGTATAGTATGAGATAAATAATTCTTAGTGAAATATTAATTGATTGATTTTCTGCTCAGGATACATAAAACGTCTTTTTATTTTTATTTTTTGGTACTGGAGATTGAACTCAGAGGTGCTTAACCACCGAGCCACATCCCAGCCTTTTTCATTTTTGAGATGGGGTCTCACTAAAGTTAAGTAGGGCTCACTAAATTGCTGAGGCTGGCTTTGAACTTGCGATCCTACTGCCTCAGCCTCCTGAGCTGCTGGGATTATAGGTCTGTACCACAGTGCTTGGCGATAAAACTTCTTAACATTATTCAGTGAGTAAAAAAGTACATGATTGCAATCAAAGAGCCTCAGACTCACCACGTTACTGCATGTCCTATAACGAATATTTCTTCCTTCACAGCTCCTAGTCATAAAAAGAAAAGAGAAATCTCATTACTACCTATGAAAGGATCAAAGCTTGAACCATTTTGTAAAAGTCAATTTCCTCTTAATACTAGTGGAAGGGTCTTTTCTTCTAAGTAGCTTCATAGAGATGTTGCCATTAAATACTAAATGGAGCCGATCTAAGGAAGATGTATCTATAAATTGATTTCTCTAGAAGGGCTGAAATTAAGCATTTATCTTGCTTCAATATTTTTCAAACTAAGTACTTAGTATAAATTTAACCAAATAAATATTAGGGTAAGGTTTTCTAAAAAATATTTATATTACATTAATCCTTAATTATTTCTAATATAAAACTGAAGAGACATTTTGGTAAAAACCTTAGAACTTGAATATGATAAAAAGTGAACTTGGTATTCAACATGTCTTCTAAGGATAGAAAAAGATATAATTCTTAAACAGTTATTTTTATTTCTAAAATGCACCCTCATTATAGTAATTTTGGAATAGATTACCAAAATGAAAAAAAAAAAGTTCCCTGTAATGGTCTCATCTAAAGATAATTACTATGATTGATATTTCTTTCCAATGCAGAGGAAATCACATCAATTATACAATTTTGTAACTTAATTTTGTCCCACTTAAATTTTTTTAGAAGTATTTTCCACACTATATTGAGAGCTACATAATATTCCATCAAATGGTATAACACAATTTGTAAATCATTATTCTACTAACTGTCCTTTAATTAATTTTTGTAGGGTTTGATAAAAGAGAGTGTAATAAGCCACCCCTAAGCATATGTCTTATCCAAGTTTCTGACTATGTCTTTAAAATTAATAAATTTCTAGAAGGGGAATTACTGAACTAGAGGGAATGAATTTTTGCAAGGCTCTTGAAAACTATTGCCAAATTGCATTCCATAAAGGTTGTACCATTACATACTCCCACCAGAAATACATGGGAGTTCCCATTTTACTGAATTCTTGTGAACAAAAACAATCAATATTTGGTAAAACATCCAGTAATGACAATTCATGAACAGCAGTATTCTGCTCTTTTCAAACTAGGTCACAAGTAAAACTATACTATGGGACTCTGAATGACCACATGAATAGCTAATAGTTAAGGAAGACCAGGTATAATTTAAATTTGTTATGTGCATTATTTTATTTAATATCAAAAATCTTGAGAGGGAAGATACTGTTGTTAATACATTTTACAGATTAAAAAAAAACACTGATGCTTAGAGAGGTTATGTATCTTTCCCAAATCGAACAACTGCTAAGTTGTACAGATGAGATTTGAAACTAGGCCATCTGGCCTCAGAGCTAACACTCATAATCACAAAGCTTTAATGCCTAATTTATTATTTTGTTCAGCAAACATCCATAGAGCTGCTGTTATGTGCCGGGCAAAGAACTTACTTAGGGGAGTACAAAGAATAATGAATATCACTTGGTTTCTGCTATTAAGAAAATCAATTATATAATTATAATTCAGCATAAAAATGCTATCTAGTAATTGTGCTAGGTCTTGAGAATGTTAACAGAAGGAAAATGTTATCTGAAAACACAATTATATGAAGGCTATCTTAGGTCTAAAGACTTTAATTAGATTGACTATATTAATGAAGGCATTCGACTCACAGGAAAAAGGAGAATTGACCAAGATGTGTAGTTGTCAGTACCCAGGCCCAAGATACCCTAGACAAAGGGTCAATGAATTTCAAGTCTTTCATGCCCCATTGGAAAGGTGGTTGTTGTTATCTTGATGGCTTAGGGGAACCCTAGCTGATGCCAACAAATGCTCAGTTCATATGAAGAATGTTTCCCATGATGAAGCCATATTGACCAAACTGCCAGCCAAGAATGATCTGGATTTTCATGACTTCTGAGAGGTACAGAGCACTAGCCACATTGACAAGAATATTGTGGTACACATGATAGATTCTTCCATTCCTTGTTGTGCTTAAATAAACTGGCACCTCAGTTTGAAACATTACTTTCATGGGTCAAGTCATTGTGAGAACATCCCCAAAAGAAAGATCTATTCTTGGTGTTATTGTTTAAAATAATATCAAGCTCCTGATTCTGAAAACATGAGAGTTAGGCTAGGGATGATGGTAAATTTACAAGATAATGAATTTTGCAACTGGGGTTCCTTTGGTAGCTTGTCATATAGACATTGGTATTTCTTGCATATGATAGGCTTTTCAATTTTACAATGCTGGTGCATATGTAACACCGTATAGTAGGTAAGAGTACTCACTTTGAAACCAGACATCTCTTTATGGACTCATGACCTCAAATTCTATACCCCAGTTTTTTTCATCTGCAAAATGGGCTAATATTACTTATATCACAGGAATATTATGAGGATTTAGTCAATAACCATAAATCATTATAGACAGTGACCAAGTCATAGTAAGCATTATGAAAGCATGTGATATATTAATTAATATGTAATAAAAATGATAGATATTGAAAAGAGGTTAAATATATATAGAAAAAGTTGTAAGAAAGGCAGAGCAGCATGAAAAGATTTGGTATGTTTGCAAATTTTCAAATAGATCTGTGTTTTTGGAATTTGGAGTTCATGTGGTAAATTGCAATAAAGAGAATATCATTTCAATTTTGAATTTTATAATAAGCAAAGAGGAATCACTTACTGAAGGTTTTAAAACAGAAAAATTACAACTATGACTTCTTGATTTTAAAAGATGATATTTATCACTGAGAATGAACCTATTTTTTTCTACCCTTTAAAAAAAATCTTCTTTTCCTAAACTCATATCTATGAAATGAATAATAGAATTAATTCTGAATTAGAAATTTGAAGACTAGGGCTATAGATTTTGTTCCTGTACTTGCATAAGCCTTTTGCCATCTTATGCTCTTAACTTCGTAGTTCTCAAATGGATCCAGTAACATTATTGCATAACTTTTTGAACACCAACTGAGATAATACACAGAAGCTCTGTTCTCATGCCAAAGGATTATAATAGAGATACCACTTACAAAATGGAAAAAAAAGAAAATAGAAAAATGCCTTTTCAATAATTTAAATGAGCTTTTCCCCAGATATTTTAAACCATAAATACCTATACAGGTTTTACAAACATCCTTGGAGACAGGAGATACAGCATACAATGTCAAAGACTGACTTAAATACTTCTTAATCAGGAAAAACAAAATAAAAACAAACAAACAAAAAAGAAAGCAAGAAAAAAAAGTGCTTGCCATATTTTCCAAAGAAATATTCTGTGATGGTTTAGCAACTAATACTGATTTATAAATAATTTATATCTCTGAACTGTCTTCCCTTTACTATATCCTATTAATATTTAATTGAGAGCTTATTTAATTTGACTGAAATATAACATTAAAAATGTTAGTTCTTAAGTTTGGCTCCTACTCAATATTGAAAACCATTATCCAATTTTGATTACTAACAGAATATTAGCCTCTACCATATTTTAGTGCCTGCTCTTGATCTCTAATCCACTGTTATTACATTAAGTCTAATTAAATCTAACTCTAAAAAATTTACAATAATTCTGCAAAATTTTAACAATTCTGTTTAACAAATAAGAAAACTGAGCCTTAAAGTTACATAAACAGAAAACACCAGGGATTTTAAATCCTGGTTTGACCAACTTGAAAGTAGGTAAAACAGTAAGTAAAGGAACAAGATGTGTTCCAGACGTGTAGTAAGTTAACTGGAGACTGGAAATCTGGGAAGCTGAGCAGGGAGGGGCCTGGGACTTAACTGCATTTTATTGATACTATATCAATTTATCAACTGCTTCTTAATTCTGGTAAATCCACTTCCAGTAAAGCAAACCTAGACACGCACTGGAATATCTCCAAGAGAAACACTCATCAGTAAGATGCAATGTGAAAGAATTTCAGTGCAGAGAAGCTCATTTTAAAAATTCAAACATATTAAACTTGAATATAAATTTTATATCAGTAGCAAAGTGACTATTCCACTGCAAAGATTTTACTTTCTGCCAACTGTGAATTTCTTTACTCAAGGTATTTATCTGGGCACAAAGCCTTATCTGTGTATCTGAAAATCAAGTAGTACAAAATCTCTCTCTCTCTCTCTCTCTCTCTTTTTTTTTTTTTTAAGTTTGCTAATATAAAACAGCTGAGTGGGTTCCTGCACATTTAATCAAATTTTTAAAAGTTCACCTCTGGAGAAGAAAACAAACATCAGAAACTTTAGTCCAAAATGATTTCTGAGAAAAATTACAGAGCACTGATAACACAGAATAGAAGTCACTGCCTTCTCCCAGTGTCAACTACATGACACAGGACGGTGTTCAGTGAGTCAAGGACTGTACCAGTTATGGCCTGCTTCGAGTATGCAAAAGCACCACATAAATATTAGAATATATCCCAATCCAAATCTGTCCAGAAATTTCCTTGTTTATTTCAATACTTCACTCTTAGCTACTTATTAATTTGGACTTAATTTCTTCTCTCAGACAATGATTATCTCAATCGAAATCATTATTTGTGAATTATTCAGGCTTTAGACAAATTTACCAGAATTTAGTTAAAATGAGATTATTGTAGACTTAAGGTGTATTTTGTCTCTCATTAACAAATAACAAAACTCTCCAGATTCCTTTAACTCTTAAAGTCCTCATGCTATCTTATTTTTGATTATCATAATTTAACAACCTTAAGAAGAGATGAATTGCCATTGAAAATCAAAACTCTCTTTTGCAAATTGCTTTAGCCATTTGTTGATCTCTTTTCTTTCTTGCCTGCTTATATAATTCTTTATTAAGAGAAAGGAGTGTATTTGGTTTCTCTCTCTCTCTTTTCTTTTTTTTTTTTTTAATGTTTTTTTTTTTAACTTGGATATAGACCTTTATTTATTTATTTATATGTGGTGCTGAGAATCAAACCCAGTGCCTCACACATGCCAGGCAAGTGTGCTACTGCTGAGCCCCAGCCCCAGCCTGATTTCTCTCTTTTTTAATCTTAAAATTCTTCTCATTTCCTCTCTGAGCAAATGGATCCTTCTGGTGACATTATTAGACTTGTACCTGGTGTCATTAAATCTGGTAACTGTGTACTTGAAACTTCAAAGTCCTTAAGCATAACCGAACTTGTTTTAGCCTCATGAAACCCAGACTTTATCTGACTTCCCAAACCCAAGAAAGCTGCTATAGAAGAGCAAGTAACATTATTTTGCTAAACACCAACCTTAGGTAATTATGGCCCTTAGGTAAAGAATTTCAAAATAGGCCTGGGCCCATCTGCTTACATATCTCTTTCAGTTATCCAAAAGGAAACTATGAGCTCTTTTTTAGGAGAACAGACAAAGCCAGAGGGACCCTGGGGCACTTAGACTGTTGGAGGTGAGTGACCATGGATTAGACAAGACCAGCAGATTCACAATCACAGCGAGGATTGATTTCACATGATACTGTGGCACTATTGTCCTTCACTTGGAATGAGCATTTCAGTACTCACTTGGAGCTATAGGTACAGCGTGAGGTTGTCCCAGAGGAGCCAGTCCAAACACTTCTCCATTTGGGGGCTTTTTACAAAGACTTCAAGAGGAAGTGCAAATTCTCAGAACACCTGAGAGGACCAAAGGCAAGGGCACCCCAGCTTCTTTTCTTTTGCTGTTGATACATTATTGCAAGAGGTTCTTTCAAGAAAAAAAAACTTGATACTAGTCAATTCAGCTGCTACAAAGGAAGCCATGTGACCCTTTGGACCCTGTGTATAAAGTTATCCTCAGATGCTCACTATCCTCATCTATGGCTGGAACTTGAAGCTCGACACCTGGGGATACAGCTGTAGTCTGTGTGACAGATGGGTAGCTGTGGCCTTGCCTGGTGTGAAAAGAAAGGGAGTTCAATGACATGTCATCTTGGGGCTTCTACAAGTCTACTTTTTAATCTTTCCCTTTGCTCTGGTTCACTCTCAAGCTTAAAAGGTCATTCCATGTGCTTTATATGGCACTCCATGTTTAAAATAGTCAAGAGTTAATTCTGATTTATCGTGTCTTAAAATAAAACCAACCTTGTTCACATGGAAACATTATTTGGGGGAAGCTTGAGCCCAACAATAGGAATAAATTCTGCACTATATCTTCAAAAAATCTCTACAGACAACCATGTTTATATTGTATTTTTCTTATATAGCATGTTTCTAAATAACTGGAAATGCCCTAGTATGTACCTCTAGTGAGTACTACTAATATTAATAGATTTTAATTTGTTTTTAACAGACATTAAATTAATGTATATTTTGTCTGAATAATGATTTTGAGCCTACCTCCCTCCACTTTGCCGTGTACTTTTAGACAACTGCCTACCTCAAATAATAGCAAATTTGCTTACAAAATTTTCTATAATAAGCAATATACAATGTGGTGATATCTACTTATGAAAAACTGATCTTAAACAGTTAAAGAAGTATCTTTGAACTTCTTTGTAGGTACACTTAATTCTTTTTTCTCATTTGTGTTTAAAGCTCCTTTATCAAACAAAATCACTAACATTCTGGGAAAATAATGCATCCCTAAAACAAAGCCTGCAGAGGAAAAGTAGCTTTAAAACAAGAGATAGAGGTCCCTGGTGCTCTGGGACTTTCAAAAGCACACAGAAAAAAAATACCTCTTTCCATGTGATACATATACACGATGGAATATTATTCAGTCATAAAGAAGAATGAAATTAAGACATCTGCCAGTAAATGGATGGAACTAGAAACTATCATGCTAAGTAAATAAGCCAATCCCTAAAAAACTAAAGGCTGAATGTTCTCTCTGGGATGCCAATTCGCAATAGGCAGGGATGGGGTGGGAGGTGAGGGGGTAGAGGTTCACTAGACTGGGCGGGGGAAGGGGGGAAGGGAGGAAGGGAGAGGGGCTGGGAATGGAAAGACAGAATGAATCGGACATAACTTTCCTATGTTCATATATGAATACACAAACAGTGTAACTCCATATGGTGTACAACCAAAAGAACGGGAATTATACTCTATGTATGTACAATGTGTCAAAATACAGTCTACTATCATGTATAACTAAAAAAGAACAAATAATTTTAAAAAGATTTTTAAAAAATACTTCTTTTCCTTAATCATTTGGTTGAAAGGTCCCTGAGTCCCATGCAGGATCTCTATGTTTCCCGCTGCTTTTTCGGCATGTGATACATCACAAGCCTCAAACAGATTAGGGATAAGGGAGAGATTTATTATTTTTTTTTCTGAACAGATAGATACACAAGCCAAACTATTATGACAAGCTGATAAATGTGGCTTTTGCGAAAGCTTTTCTGCTGTAATAATACAACTAACAACAAGGAGGCGTGCTGCCAGCCTTCATGGGTCAGGAGGCGAGTTGGCTGGGAACAGACACAGCCTGCCAGAGGCTCCAATGTGGCCTAATGAGCCAAAAGAAGAGTCAGCCTTAACATCGACTCAGGAATGGTGGAGGCCCAGATTAAAAAATAATGCCATAAATTGTGGACTAGACTTAAAAGTGCTTCTTCGGCATAGATAACATGTTTTGTGACCTCAGTTTTATATTTCAACACTTCTGCTCTATAATAATCTCTCATTATAAAAATGTACTGAATGCACTGCCAACTTGGAGACCCTGGCTTTTGTATAGAGAGTTACTAAAACCTAATGTGGAAACTAAATTTGATATCAATGGAAATTATGTAGATTGGGGGAAAATATTCTAAGGCAACATCCCCTCTTGTTGCTTGATCTCCTTTCAACCAGAAGGAATTCAGAAAGGTTCTCTGGACTTTTCACAGATTTTTTTTTTTTTTCAATACTAGAGATTGAACTCAGGGCCTTGCACATGCAAGATGAGTGCTCCACCACTGAGCTACATCTCTAGCTCTTTTTATTTTATTTTGAGATAGGGTCTGTCCAGACTGCCCTCCAACTTGCAATTCTTCTGCCTCCACCTCCTGAGTAGCTGGGTTATAAACGTGTATTCCTACACCTGTCTTAGACTTTTGCTTGATTGTTAAGCAATAGTTAGAAGGTTTTAGAGCTGTTAAACTAAATTTTAGATCATATAGGAATTTTATACACTGAATTTGGAGTTTGTTCTGTGAGTTTCAGGCTGGTTTATTTGCTATTCTGAATGTTTGGTATGTTCCAAATTACAACTAGAAAAATCACACTGATTTTTTTTTTTCCAAACAAGTATGATTTTATATATCTCTACCTCTTTTTCAAAGACGGACATGTTACAACAAAGCATCAAGTATTCACAAATATGGGTTAGGGTTATGAAAATGAGCAGAATGCTTATGTAATCAAAATAAGAAAAAAGCATGAAGCACAACATCATAAACCATAATGATCATGCTTGGCTTCTAACGAAGGAGAAACTGCTCTGAGAATATGGCCCTGACCATCTAGTGAAACAATATACAATAAGCACTCCCACCATGAGAAGGAGCCCCTGGGCAGCACTTCCTGGTTAACAAGCCTTTATATAATGCTTTCTGATTTACAGTCACTTAACATATTTATTGAGCATCCAGTCTAAACCAGTATGAAGTAAGGCGTTGTGAAAGATATAACTATGATGACATCTCTTGACTCTTACAGAGCTATAATTCTTTGGAAACAATCCACATTAATCAGAGAATATACAACAGTTTAACAGCTAGTCAACAACAGATAGGTATGGTGTGGACACTGAATACAGAAGGGATTTGAAAGAGAGAGAGAGGTGAATGAGAGGGAATAACTTACAAAGGAGATTCTTAGGTAGGATGTTCTATATGGGCTGCAGGGGTCCCAAGAATGTGAATAGAAAAAGGAGAATTAGAGAATTAGAGAACCAGTCCTCCCTCTCTACTCCTGCTGCCAAAACTATTATATACATATGCTTTTCAGTAAATTCATCCCAACATGGACTAAGTATGTGCAAGGTGGGAAGGTACCAAAAAATAATTTAATTAATTAAAAGCAAGATACCACCTGTCACCACAGCACTGATAGCCCAGTGAGAGCAGTGTTGGGACAGCCAGATCATGCAAAGATGACTCAAGTGGTGTGAACAGGATACCTTACAAAGGTAGCCCTGGGAACCTGAGGCTGGCTTTAATTAACATTCAGGAATTTGATTGGTGCACATGGGCAGGGAGGGGCATTGTAGGTAGTGGCTCATCAGGACCAGAGACACAGAGGCAGCAGAGTCCAGCATTTTCCAGGACTATGACAGAGTTCTACAGTCACCCAGGTCTCCTTTCACTTTCAGGAAACCTTATTCTGTCTGTCGATCTGCTTTTCTCCCCTGAAGTCTGTGTTGGATCTTTGAGCCGCAGTGCCTAGCAAGGGCCGGAGCACATTGTTAGCACTCAAGAGAACAGGAAGGGAGGGAAGGAGACACTGAAGGAAGGAACAAAGAAATGATGGTGAAAGGAAGAGGGAAGGACTAAAGCAGAAGGAAATGCTGTCAAGATAATTTCAGGCCATGAAGAACTTTCAGCCTCATATTTGGACCCCAAAACCTGATTAAAGTCTTCCTACAATAAGTTAAAGAGGAAAAGTTTAAAATGAAACTAAATAGCTACCAAAGGAGGGGAAAAAAAAAAAAAACACTCTTGGCTCTTAGCTAGGGATATGTTTATTTTCATGTATTTACTCTAGTTGTGTTTGTCACTGTAATGCATTTGCTCCCTTGGAAAGACGGCTGGGGTGGGGGCTGGGCGATTGCAGCCTTTGGCTTGAGATCCAGAAGCAGGAAGGACGTGCACTTTATAATACATACACACAAGCCATAAGGTTTGCAAATGATCTTATATTTGCTCAGTAGCCAAAAGAGGCAAAGAATGAGAATAAAAACAAATGTGTTTTAGCAATATCAAGTCCAACTCTTCCATCTTCCCCAGGAGGAAAATGTATATTATAAAACACTAGGGCTCTAACAACCTCACCCGACACAACCCTTGAGTTGGAAATGTATGAGTTATCTTGGCTAGAGACAAAAGTTCTCTCATCCTTCCATATCACCCAGATGTCCATTGCAAAATGGGGTTCTGGAGAATCACAGCATTTCTCTTTAAAACCATGTATATTAGGAGCAACTTCTGTTCCTTTTCTTATCTAGCAGCCAAATGGGCTTTAACTATGTATCTGGATGAGAAAGTGCCTCTTTTCAGGGTCACACATTTCACTTTTAGTTGAAGGGCATTTGGGATATTCATTCAACAAATATTTATTAAATTCTTACTCTGTTCTAGGCACTGCCCCCTGGACTTCATAGATGAGCAAATTAAATCCCAGAGAAATTAAAATCCAGCCCAATGTCATACAACTGGAAAACAGTGGGGCCAAGATTCAAAATTAGTAGTTCCATAAAAAATAAAAGGGATAATCTATAAAGTAGGATAAAAAATTATCTCAGAGGCAATGATACTGGTTGTTAGTTCTGCTGCCCACAGCATGACTCTCTCTCTTACTAGGACAGGATCCTTTCCTGACCTGAAGCCCTATCCCCAGCCCAGAGATGGAGCCTAGTTCTGCAGCTATTTGATGTTGGCAGTTATGTCATTATGGCTTTTGCTAATGATGGTGCATGAATCGATGTCACCTAGTGTTCTACAGCTTCCTCAATGCCCACAGTTCTGATATCCCTCTTTTTGCTCTTAATATTCAGTGTCTATCTCTGTGTCTACCTGTGCTTCTCTCTCTGATTAATGTTAAGCAAAACAATTAGATCTTCTATTTCCTACAAATAAGGCCCAAACAAAGGCAATGATAGAATTTGGTAGCATTAGGAAGGCTTTCTTTTTTTAGCTGACAGGGAGAGAAGGTCCATTGGAATGGATGCTGAATGGAAGATGAAAAGTTAAACTCAACTCTATGGATTGGAAGGTTTAAGGATTTGGAAACATTAATCTGGTCAATCATTACCAACTTGGAAACTGAGATCATTTTTATAGGCTTAGTTGACAATGGAATGAAAGGAAATCTCAGAAAGTGCTTAATACATTAGCTTCACTGGGCAAGGCTGAGAGTGATTCATACTGCTCACCTGTATAACTGCTCAGAAAAGTTATCCCTGTGGCTCACAGTAGAACCTGGTGCAACCATCGGTTTTATACCTTGAATGCTGGTACCCAGACCATCCCTCCCACATAGCAGACAGGGTCACTTCATAGAAAGCTGAATGAAGAATTTTGACATGTTTCTTTATCAGAAAATTCCTTCTATTCTTCATTATCTGACTCTAAATTCCCAGGGAGCTAGAGACAAACCTCATCTTTTCACAATGATCCCCATCAATAGAATAGCACTTCTAACCCTGGATGGAAATTAAAAATCATTTAAAGAATTTTTATAATATTTCTAATGGCAAGGATCCACCCCCACATTTATGTATCTGCATGTTTTTATTTTATATTTAAATTTACCAGCTGATCCTGAAGGGCAGGTAAGGTTAAGAACTACCTCCTTAACAGAAAGAGGAATAAAATCACACGATCATGTTAATAGATACAGAAAAAAATTCAACACCTTTCATGATTAAAAAAAAAAAATTGGAATAGAAAGAAATTTCCTTAGGAAAATAAACACCATATTTGAAAAGCCCACAGATAATATCTTACTCAGTGTTTTTTTCTCTAAGATCAAGAACAAGGAAAGGATGCCCATTCTTGGCACTTCTGTTCAACATAGTAATGGAACTCCTAGCAGGACAATCAGACAAAAAAGAAAAAAGTAAAATCATCTCCGTTTGAAGATAGCATATATTACATTGTAGAAATCTCTAAAAATACAACAAAAACCTATTAAAACTAATAAAAACTTTGATCAAATTATAGGAAACAAAATCAACATAAAAATCAGTTATGTCCCTATACATTAACAATGAAGTAAACAGAAAGGTATCTGGGAGAATAGTACCATTTACAATAGCATCAATAAAATAAAATACATAAATAAACTGAAATAATTAGATGAAAGACTTTTTTCACTGGAAATGACAAAACATTGATGAAAGAAAATAAAGATGAAACAAATAAGTGAAAAAATATTCTATGTGCACAGAGTGGAAGACTTAATATTGTTAAGATGTCCATACTCTACCAAATGATCTATAGATCCAATGCATTTTCTCTCAAAATCCCAGTGGAAGTTTTTTGCAGAAATTCGAAAAACTAATCCTAAAATCCATATGGAACCACCAAGTCCCCTGGAGAGTCAAAGTAATCTTGAGAAGGAAGAACAAAGCTAGAGGCACCATACTTCCTGATTTCAAATATTTGACAAAGCTACAGTAATTATAACAGTATGGTAATAGCATAAAGACAGATGTAGACTAATGGAACAGAATAGAACATCTAGAAGTAAACTCACACAGTTGTCAACTAATCTTTGACACTGTGTGCCAAGGATACACAATGGGGAAAGAACAGTCTCTTCACCAAATGCTGTTGGTAAAACTGGACATTCACATGCAAAAGAATAAAATTGCACTCTTATCTTTCACCATGTACAAAAATCAATTCAAAATGTATTAAAGAAATAAACCTAAAGCCTGAAACTATAGAAAAAAACATAGGAAAAACATAGGAGAAAGGCTCCATGACATTGGTTTTGGCAATGATTTCTCAGATATGACACTAAAAACCACAGACTACAAGAACAAAAATAGATAGGTGGTACTATATCAAATGAAAAAGAAGGATCTTTTTCATTTGATATAGTACCACCACAAAGGAAATAACAAAGGGAGTGAAAAGACAATCTACAGAATGGGAGAAAATATTTGCAAACCACATATATAACAAGGGGTAATATCCAAAACATATAAGAAACTCCTTCATCTTAGCAGCAAAACCCAACCCAATTTAAATATGGTTATGGTTTCTGAATAGACATTTATCAAAAGAAGACATACAAATGGACAACAGGTAGATGCAAAGATATTCAACATCACTAGTCATCAGGGAAATGCAATCAAAGCACTATGAGGTATCATCTCATACCTGTTAGGATGGCTGTTATTGAAAAGAGAAAAGATCTGTGTTGGTGAGGATGCAGAGAAGAGGGAACCCTTGCACACTATTGGTGGGAATAAAAAACAGTGCAGACAATGTGGAGAACAATTGGAGGTCCCTCATCAAAGTATTAAAGATAGAAATATTAGCTGATCTGGCAATCCTGCTTCTGGGTTCTTACCCATAAGAATTGAAATCAGAATCTCAAAAATAAATCGGAATAACATGAATACCATGTTCATTGCAGCATTATCCATAAGAGTTAAGATGTGCATACAACCTAAAAATGTCCACTGATGGGTGAGTGGATTAAGAAAATGTGATAAATTCATACAACACAATATTAGTCTGCTTTTAAAAACAAGGAAATCCCATTGTATGCAACAATACCGAGGAATTTTGAGGACACTGTGTTATAAAATATGCCAGTCACAAAGCATAAATATTGCATGATTTCACTTACATAAGGTATCTAGAATAGTCAAAAACATAGAAACAGAGTGGGGAAAGGTTGCTGGGGCTAAGGAGCAGGCAAACAGGGAGTTGCTGTCCAATGAATACAGTCTTAGATACGCAACCTGAATCAGTTCTAGACATTTGCTGAACAATGTTGTCAGTATACTTAACAATACTTAAAGATGAATTGAGTGTAAATCTCATGTTAAATTCTTAGTACAATTTTTAAAAAAAGAGGAGATATCATAGCAAAAAGAAAGTGAGAGGAAATTGGCTCTATGATTTCTCCCAGCTCAATCTAGGTCCAAATATGGAAAATTTTCTCAATTCTGTAAAGGCACAGTTACTTTCACCAATTTTGGTTCTGTGGCATAAAAATTAGGTTCCTGGGGCTGGGGTCATGGCTCAGTGGTGGAGCGCTTGCCTAGCATGCATAAGGCACTGGGTTTGATCCCCGGCACCCCATAAAAATAGAAATAAATAAAATAAAGGTATTGTGCCCACATACAACTAAAAAAAAATTTTAAAAAATAGGTTCTGATCTTTCTTCAATATTTTATATTTTTCTTCTTCTCCTTGAAGTACAGATTAAAGAAATGCATATGCCTTTCAATACTGCATAGATAGTTTAAAGGCAAATTAATCAAGCAAGCATTTGAATGTTTGCTCTGTGCTGAATGCTGTAAACACAAAAGAAGAGAAATTTTATGGCTTAATTGGGAAAATAAGGATTCCCCTGATTGATGTATAAAATGATGCTATCAAAACAGAAGTAAATATAAGAATATCAATACATAACCCCAATTCTATAGATATATTATTTTCAAAACTTGAGGGAAAATCTCTTATTTCTCAAAATATCTTGCATCTACAATCAGTAGAAACTCAGTGGCAGATTAATAATTTGGTAAATTCCAAATAATTTCACACTTTTGCCCCTTGGCATTGATATTCTTAGTTAGACTTACCAACTTGTCTAATACATATTAGCAGTACAAGAAATATTTATTGAATGAATTAATTAAAATTGAGAAAAAACTTTAGAAAAGCTTTTGAACAAACCAAATAAAGAATTTTTAAGTGCCCAGAAAAAAAATTAGAGTTACAAATTCTCAAAATAGCAAGTAAAGGTTACAGACACAAAACACATTTCCAATTATGTTTTATTATTACAAACTGGTTTATCAGATAAACAAGACTACAAATTAGTCCTAAATGTTCAGTCATTGGCTTTAGTTCATTGTCCTTCTGAAAGGAGATGGGACCTTGGAACAATAACACCCTGCTAATAAGATATATGGCCTGGAATATTAGAAGTCCTAGTAATACATTTAAACTAGGCTTTGACCCAAAAAGTAAAATAAAGGCAACCTCAAACTCTTAAACATATGTCTCAAAATGAGCATTCTCCTCTAACACAATGAAAAGACCACCTCATATAAATGACACAAGTAGTCAGGTCTATGCCAAACTTGTATATCTTTCTTTTAAACAAAAACTCAAACATTTCCAAGGAAAATAAGGCTGATAATATACAAAACTAGATGGTTAAAAAAAAAAAAAGATAAATCTTCCTTTGGTGCTCACTTGAGCTAAAAGTTTTAAAATTTTAAAAAATATCTTGTGAACCTTAATTTGCTGTTATGAGAGAGATGAGATACCTTATAAAGAAGAAAAATATGTGCTTAAGAAGACAAATCTCACCATTGACAATTTTGGCATTTATTATTCTACGACGTAGAGATCAGTTACTAACTTCTATATGACTAAAAGTATCAATATTTACATAGAAGAAAAAATATGTGTTATAATTAAAAAATATGAGAAGTTAGCATACTTTCCCTCACACAATTATTATGAAATAAGGAGTTTAGAATGATCTTCCCCATTCCTGTGGAATAACACTCCTTGGAGCTATTTATTTTATTTTATTTTTCTGTGCTTATATTGATACCATTCTGGCAGCCACAGCTCTTGGGAATAATTCCATAATCTTACTGGTTTTAGGTTCTCCCCACGCTGTGATGATTTTTAATCTCTTATTCATCTGATTATTCATCTCAAATTTTCAATTCAAAATTTATTAACTTTTCAAAAATGCTGTCATTCTTTGCAAGTGGACTTTTATTTTTCCTGTTTGGAAACATATGAAGAAGCCAAGCCCACTAATAGAATATTCATATGCTTAATTAATCTATAGTAGATTAATTATATAGATTAATCAACTAAATTAATTTGGCATATGAGAAAGCAAAAAGACATTTAAATCTTTCTTAGGCAGCAGCGCACAAAGGTTAACACTGTCCTTAAGAGCATATAGCTATCAGACTCATTGCCATCTCAAATGAGCTGCAGTTGCCCTCTTGACCTTGGTCTTGGCCTCTACCTACTGCAGTTGTACAGACCATGTTACTCTCAGTATGAAGTGCTTATGCATCTGGAACTCCTTATAGGCAAAGCTAAATTAGCCAGCTGAAGACAAACCTAGAGTTCTCATAGATAGCTCTTTGACATCAAATTTAAAAGAAAAGGATAGACAAATGAGTGTTCTCTAAGTATTATTTCAAAATAGTGGGAATGGTGAAGAACTAGAGAGAGAAGCAGCAGCTAGTCAAGTTGGTCCATTGTTTAATTCTCTTGGAATAAAATAAAGGACCATATCAAGTGCAAGTAGGTATAGTCTCTTTTGTAATTAACATAAAACAAAAGAATGATCTGTTATTTGGTGATGTAAGATTAGCAACAGCTGCATTATCTGAGTTAGTGAATGAAACTGAATATATTCTTAAAGAAATCAGTGAAGTTGGTTGTTGCTTAAACCTGGGTTGCAGACAAAGGCAATTATCAATACTCTTATGATAAAAGTTGGGGAATCACACATTGTCTTCTTTTTGTAAGCCTCCAAAAAAAGGATGGGGGAGAAGAATCCATCAGAGAACACAATTAAATCTGTTATGTAAGATCAGGGCAATCTAGCTCCCTTTATAGTACTAGCATATTGGGAATAGAATAATTATTATTGATAGACTTAAAAAATCAGACTGGAGGGTCTGAGGCTATAGCTCAGTGGCAGAGTGCTTGCCTAGCATGTATGAAGCACTGGGTTCGATCCTTAGCACCACATAAAAATAAGTAAATAAAATCAAGGCATGCTGTCCATCCTCAAGTACAAAAAAAAAAAAAAAGAAAGAAAGAAAGAAAAAGAAAAGGAAAAAAAAGAAATCATATGGGAGAGTGACCTAAGAGATCATATGACCAGGACTGGAAAATTGACCTGGCAGGTTAATTTGCAGATGGATGGGATTTAGTTGGACTGAATTTGAATGCTTACTATTAGACTACCATGCACATTGTAATTAATTGCTGAGCCTCTAGGGATACATATATTCATAACCTCTGATCATTCCCAAAGGTGTAAGGTAAATGAATTAAATTCAGATGTCTAAATCTGGAATGGAGAGATAAGAGAGAACACATTATTTTCATTAAGCCCATTTAAAAATGAATAAGAAAACAATAGAAGATCATTCAAGCAAACTATAATAATCATTTCAATTCTTTACTTTCCCTGTGTCTCCTAGTTTTTCACGTAACATGTTTGCTTTCCCATTCACTGATTGACCAGTGGCTTAGTTTAGCCAATAGAATATCCACAAACAAGCTTGGAATGGGCATTGGGAATTGCTCTCTCTTGCACCTCTTCTATCACCAGCAGAACTGGCCTAGGCTAACTTGTGGAGGATGAGGAACAAATGGAGCAGAACCCAGTTTCCCATGTTGGCTCAGGTGAAGTCTGTCCAGATCAGTGGCAGTAAGTGGATATGTGATTGAGCCCATCCAAGATCACAGAACCATCTAGCCAAGCAATGTGAGGTTTAGGAGTTGTTATGCAACAGTCTTGGGCTACTAGATAAATGGTATAGCAATTAAGAGCTTCCATTAGCACTAAGGATCTAGGAAAAATAAGACTGTAAAATCGATGGTACTGGTTACTGGGAAAGAAATTAGAAAACTTTTGTATCAAATTGGTTTTAAGTCTTGAAGCTGAACACAGACCTCAGAACATATCTATTTCTAAAGTACAAGAGTCAAATATGTTCTAAATCCAATAGAGGGATAGATCTAGGGCCATATTTAAGCAATGTTTTAATTACAGTTAAGTATTAACAAGAAAATACTAGAATGTTTTTCATTTTGTTTTACACGCATACTTATTTTTCATCTTTCTCACTGCTTAGAATTATATATTTTAAGGAAAATTAAATTTTGTAATAAAATAATGTAACTGAAAAGTTTGATGCTAGCTCTCTCCACAAACTGACTTCTGAAAGCTTAACTTTTTTTGGAACATGAGGCTGGAACCCCAGGAATTGCTGTTATAGTGGAAGAAGATTGTGACTGCCAGAAAAATACCAAGAAAACAAATAGCTTCTTAGGGGCTTGACAACTTAGGAGATGATGAAGATTATTACATTTCCTCCTAAGACCATGAGTAGAAGCATTTAAACTAATTAGGCTGAAGACTAGAATTCATGCCAAATGAATATTTGATTATCTATAGGTACCAAATGAGACTTGTTCCACATGTTCATTTCACATAAACAAAGAAAATACAGAGGTGAAAATTCTATTTACAAAACCTGTGAATTGATATGAAATATCAGACAGAGAGAGAGAGAGAGAGAGAGAGAGAGAGAGAGAGAGAGAGAGAAAACGTGCGTACATGAGCGCGCACGCCAAGGAAACACACAAACATTTGGGAATCTCTGATTTCAAATATAAAAATTCCACAGCAAAGAAAACTGAATTTTTATTGTGTAGGGCTGTTTCTGGGTGAGTGGGCCTGACCAGTGTTCACAGAGAGCCCCTATAAGAGTGAGTTCTCTGCAACAGCAGGTTTCAGACATTTAAAAAAATGATACATTTTTCTTTTATTTCTTTTTTTTTTCTTTTTTTTGGGGGAGTACTGGGGATTGAACTCAGGGGCACTCAACCATTGAACCACAATCCCCAGCCCTATTTTATATTTTTTATTTACAGACAGGGTCTTACTGAGTTGCTTAGCACCTCAAGGTTGCCAAGGCTGGCTTTGGCCTCTTGATCCTCCCATCTCAGTCTCCCAAGCTGCTGGGATTACAAGTGTGAGCCACTGTGCTGAGAAAAAATGATACATATTTTCTATCATGGCCCAACACTCACACATACACACGCACACATGTGCACAGTGTATATATTTGTATGTATATATGCATGCCTCATTTTGAAAATACAACACACACAAGCTTCTTGAATTATAGCTGAAACTATCCAAGTTGTCTAAGGATAGCACATTTTGTTGCTAAATTATCAAGTGCATTCTAAAAATAAGAATATACTACATAAGAGCCAAGTTATTCTAAAAGTCAGCATTGCAACATCTCTGAACATTTAATTGCACAACATACTTACATAGTATTATCACAAGGGCATTTATGTAATCACTGTAAATCTTTTAATTGTCTTGGAGATGCAGATTTTCTAGAATTGCTACAGAGGCAATAACTCAGTCTTGGTTTTGCTCATTTTAAAACCTGTAGCTGTGAGATTTGTCATTAGGGTATAATGAACTAATGAAGTCTTATCTTGGAATGATGTTTGCAGAAAGCCCAGTATAATCATGGACTGAATGGCTGAGTCAACCTATATGTCATTGTTCTAAAGAATATTGAAATCAGCACAGCTCAGCCTAAACCTATCAACATAAACCCTACTGAGCAATGGCATTGAAATATGCAATAAAGCACATACAAACAGTCCCTTCATGATTAAAAAAAAGAAATTCTTCTCTGGAGATTGCTCCAGAGTTTAATGATGGTAACAAGTTGTAATTTGCTAAAGAATGACTAGAATTCTTTTAAGAGTATGAAAGTATCCATGTGTGTAATGTATTGGTCCACATTAAGTACCAGCTGTCTGGAAATAAAGACACACATTAATAGTTCTTTATATTCTTGCTAAATTTGGAAATGTCATCTATTTGGCAGATTTTTTCTTCTTCAAAATCTTAAAGAATGGGAATTCCACTCTTTTCTTTTTATTTCTTGTGCAGTTTAGTATGAGTTTACTGAATACATTTTCTCATATTTAAAAATAAAATGAGACATATCCTCTATGTGTATATAATTTAAGAATTTAAATTCTACTTGCTCAATACATTATAATATATTTGGAATACATTATGAACATAGGAAGCTGATATCTTCTATGGTATTTTCATAAAATCCTAACAACTAGAGCTTAATTTACTAGGTGGCAAAATTTGTTATTTCTGATTCTCACATAGCATCAATATTTTATTATTTGTGGAATGATAGAATTTTACTTGTGATTTTTAGCTTAATTCTTTTTTATTTATTAATTTTTGAGAGAGAGAGAGAGAGAAAGAGAGAGAGAGAGAGAGAGAGAGAGAGAGAGAGAGAGAGAGAGAGAATTTTTTTAACATTTATTTTTAAGTTTTCGGCGGACACAACATCTTTGTTGGTATGTGGTGCTGAGGACCGAACCCGAACCGCCTGCATGCCAGGCGAGTGCGCTACCGCTTGAGCCACGTGCCCAGCCCTAGATAAATTCTTAAACTGATTTTTGATGTCTCAGTGAAAGATTCTAACACAACGTATTATTCATATTACTGAGACAATATGAAACTTTTTGCACATTTCTTAGTAGTTCTGTGACACACGTTTTGACTCATTCCTACAGAATATTCATGGATGCTAATTTGAGAAAACTAGACAGCAGAAACATTCCAAATTTGAACACTTGTATGATTATTATCAGTTACATTATCTCATGTAGCATTACATATTGCAGATTTAGGAAGTTTTTATGCTCAGGATTAAGAAAACAAATGAGTCATAGGGAAGAATTATCTAACCTCTCTTTATCAATTCAAAAGCCTAGTTGATATGAAGCTGGTATCAAAAAAGACAAAACAAACTTTTCAGTGGAGACAATCCAACAGACCTAATACCAGAACTGATCTGGTATCTTGCAGGATAAGTCTTTTGGTCGCATTTCTCAAGGTACATTTACAATGCGAACTGTTTGGAACCAAAATGATTTCTAGCTCTCAACAGGTTCATTGAAGAACCATCTATTAAGCTTCTAATATCTGTTAGACTCTGCAGACCCTGTGCAGAGAAACAGAAAAGAGGAAAACTCAGACCCTGATCTGAAGAAATTCCCATTGTTATTAAAATCAGTTGACATCTTCCTGAACTGCTTTCTGCTGTTTGTGTATAGAAAGTCTAGGAGAATCAGCAGATGCATTTTTTCTTCTGTTTCATGTTTTTATAACAGTGATTTTGATCAAGCCTCCTTCTTGCTGCCTTTAACACTTTTCACTGTCAAATAAAGTATTGCATTAAAAAAAATATTACCATGGCACTTTGTATTTTATAGTTTGGAAACAAACCTAGTCATAGACCACACTGCTCAAGAAGCAGTTTCAAATTATTATTACTGTTAGCAAAACATTTCCATTCTAAGGCTCAGGCCTTTTCCTTTCAACTTAGAAGCCAGTAGTATGTCCAGCCGTCTTCTTTCTGCCTTTGTCTTCATGCTGTAATTTCTACTGACATTGCTGTTTTCCCTCCATTCGTTGAACTGATTAACTTCTGGTAGAACATTTATAAAACTAAACCAATATATCATTCATTTGCAAAGTACCAGGTAATAACGTACATTCAGTTTGTTAATAATGCCAATATTAATGCTACCATTGTCACCTTGATTGTTAAAAGGATGAAAAAAAAATACAGTACATTATGGAGCTAATGATTCTAGAACCATTTCAAATAATAAGTGTTCCTTCCAATTCTAACAGGAAAACCACAAGATTTCCTTGGCAAATGAGATAAACTGCATATTGCTCATCACAGAAGAGTGTATAGATACTCAGCTGGAGAGGAACATAAGAAAGAATCTCAAATTTAATTCTTTGCACTTCCTTTCATTCATCTAGACTTGTGAGCAACAAAAACGCTCTGTGTCATCCCGACCACAAAAATGTGCCTTCAATGGACTACCCCTGGTTCTCACCGAGCCCTTAGTGGGTAAAGGACTTACTTGCTGCTGAGGCAGCGTCTCAGGGAGTAGGAGGCCCCTCCACCACAGGTGCGTGAGCACTCACTCCACGGGCCCCAGGCGTCCCATAGGCCATCGCGGTCCTCCTCGGAGCGTGCTGCCCTGGAGCTCTGCCAGAAATGAGAGGATGGTCAGCATCTTGTCCGCATGGAACCCAGAAACACGCATCCTGAAATGTGGGTGGCTGCATGTCTGTAGTAGTGGCCATACTGGAAGTAAAAACCAGTATCCAATTTTTTTTTTCTTAGTACCTGGGATTGAGCCTCAGGGTCACTTAACCACTGAGCCACATCCCCAGCCGCCCCCCTCCCACTTTATTTTTTGGTATTTTATTTAGAGACAGGGTCTCACTGAGTTGCTTAGGGCCTCGCTAAGTTGCAGAGGCTGACTTTGAACTCCTGATCCTCCTGCCTCAGCCTCCCGAGGCATAGGCTACTGTGCCCAGCTCTGTATCCCATTCTTAACAATTTAATAATGTGTCTATGTTTGAGGGGAGGAATATTCAAATATCCTGGGCTATAAAAGAAGAGGACAAGAGATTGCACTAAGGAAGCAAATGAAAAAGAAAGCCATAAATTGCAATCTGGGCTAAAGGAAGATTGATTACACTGAAGTCACAATTTTGCCCTGGGTGCATGCATTTATTCTTTCTCTCTTTGTAAGAAGCATCTGCTCTACAGGTATTCCTGCTTTGAGAAGCTTGACATGTGCATACCTGCACTGCTTTCCAAAATCTAACCATATGTTCTTCAAGACTCTTTTTATGAAGCAATTTATTCTTTTCAGATTGTTAAATGGAATGATCATATGAGATAATTTTAAAATTGCAGGGACTGCTTGTTATTTACAGGCTTCCTAGAAAAATCTGCATCTGCTGTAAGGATAATTATTATTATACACAGGTCTCAATGTTGCACTTAATATTTCTCATAGAGATGAGAAAATGATAGCATTTGTGCTACAGCTAATTAGAACAAGTTCTGGAGCTAGAAACTCAGTTTGGGTATGGATTCTGTTTTTTATTATGTGTCCTTGAACCAAGTAACTTACCAACACCCTTTGCCTCAATTTTACTTTTGATAAAATGGGGATGATATTATAAGCATGCCAGTACATGTACCCAGACCCTATGTAGGAGAACTAGCTAAATGAACTTAGCCCCCAACTAGTCCCAGAGTAAGGGATTGATTTTTTATTTTGCAGTAATGGACTGCTTTATAAGATAGTTTATATAGGGCTGAGTTGTTAATTGACTTCTCCTTGGATATTTAAGACCTATACAAATAAAATCAGAAACTTGGCTTACAATTTTGTATAAATGGTTTTCTAACTGATACTTGGTTCATTTAGATTCCTAAATCATTTGAAGGGGAGGTGGGAAAATACGAACCAAGGAGCAACTCAGCCTGGGGTGGGCCAGGGGTTATATGGGCTCCAGAGCCTCCTAGTTGCCTAAACTTGGGTACCTACAAAACCTCTTTATTCTTGTTTTCTTATAAAATAGGGACAATAAAGGCAGCTATAATGCTGAATCCTTGTGAAGATTAAAAGTGTTAATATACAATAAGCAAATAAGGTGGAAGCAACCCAAATATTCATGAATAGATGAATGCATAAACAGAATATAGCATATATATTCAATGGACTATTACTAAGTCTTTAAAGAGGAAGGAGATGCTGGATTGCTGGATATAGATTCACATACCTGTGATCCCAGCAGTGTGGGAGACTGAGGCAGGAGGATTGAAAGTTCAAGTCAGCTTTAGCAATTTAGTGAGGCCCTAAGCCTAAGGTAAAGGCCCTAAGTGAAAAAGGGCTGGGGATGTGGTTCAGAGGTTGAGCACTCCTGGATTTACTCTAAGTACCAAAAAAGGAGGAGGAGGAGGAAGTGGAGGAGGAGGAGGAGCAGGAGCAGCAGCAGCAGCAGCAGCAGCAGGAGTAGAGATTCTGGCCCATGCTACATCAGGAATGGACCTTGAAGACATTATGCTAAGGGAAGTAAGCCAGAAAGCCAGACATATCAGTCACATACTATGTGATTCCCCTCATATGAGGTGGCTAGAGTGGCCACATTCATAGACTAAGAAAATAGAATGATGCTCACCAGGGGCTGGGGGACAAGGCATGATGAGTTGCTGTTTAATGGGTACAGAGTTTCAATATGGGAAGATGAAAAAGTTCTGGAGATGGATGGTGGGTGGTGAGGTGGTAGAACAATGTAAATGCTCTTAATGCCACTAACTGTATACTTCAAAATGGGTAAGAGAGTAAATTTTGTTAAGTGTATTTTATTACTTTTATGTATATAAGTACATACATTTTGAAAAACACTGCATACACATGAGTTGCTATTATTATTCAACATTATTTGATGATATTAACATCATTTGTAAACATACATGTGCTCTCTCTGGAAGGTTACAGGGATGTATACTGGTAAGGCATGTGGATTTCTTCTGTTGAATGTACCAGAGTCACTACAGTCTTTTTTTTTTTTTTTGGTACCCAGGATTGGGATTAAACTCAGGAGCACTCGACCACTGAGCCACATCCCCGTCCCTACTTTGTATTTCATTTAGAGACAGGGTCTCACTGGGTTGCTTAAAGCCTCACTTTTGCTGAGGCTGGCTTTGAACTCAGGATCCTACTCTCTCAGCCTCCCATGCGCCAGACATGCGCCACCGCACCTGGCTAAATCACTGCACTCTTAGGGTATCATCTCGTTGAAATCCCGACTTTTCTACCATGTTACCTTGCAGCCACCTGTGGTATTACATCTCCAGGGGCCTGTGAGTTGCCAGCAATATTGGGTTACTATAAAATGTGGCATATACCTGGTAACCCCAAAGTCTATCCTTTCTATAGGAATTATTTATTGAGCTCCAAAGCCTGAAATTTAGGATTAATAAAACCAATCTGTAATCATTATAATGCAAAGTACCCTGGTTTTTAGAAGTTAACTAGTGAGAGAGAAAGTCCTATGCCATTGAAGTATATGTACTTAAGTCTCTTCTTCTGAAGCCCATTAAAGTCACTCCTCAGATTTGCAAAAGTTTACTGTACATCTCCTGATACCCTTTGTGTTTTCTCTGTGTGACTAGAAGATGGAACTGTTGACAGAGGCTCAGTATTTTCCTGATGAAGTTACTATTTGTGTGACAAACATATATTGGTATAATGCCATTCTCCTTGTTTATCCAAATTCAAAACGACTGAGATGAAACCAGTATCACAAAAGCTAGGGTTTGTGCAGTAATGGAAGTGTGATGAGTGAATACAAACTTTGATGCTATTCAATTAAAACCATACCAAAAAATCCTACATGGAGCATTTATACATGAACTGTATTTCCCTGTAAAATAGGAATACAAGGATGCCAAAGCCTTAGAGAAGTTTCCCCTGGCTGTTCTCCGGGTAAGATCTTTAGGAAATGATGTACGGTTGTGATTTTGTTTTTCTACAAAAATGAATTGTCTCAAACTCTGTGCTAAAGTTGCTTGGTATTTTTCATGTTTTGTCTAAAGAGCACTAAAAGCCTCTACGGTGACATTTTGCTGACTAAATATCTTACAAATTACAAATTCAGCACAATTAGTAAGTGCCCACTTTGCTTTGAAAGAGATCTCACATGATTCTGGAAACAAGCATGGGCCTCCTTCTCAAAGGGGAACAAATTCCAAGTTTTCTTTTAGCTAGTGGAATAAACATAATTCATTTCAACTGAATCCATGTTTAATGTTAGAGAAAGTGATTTTCCTCTTCTTTAACTGTGCCAGACTTTTACATCTAAAACCAGAAACAACATTTTCACAATGTCTTTCAGTTCGTTTAAAAACTATCAGTATTTGCTTATTTCAGTCTATAAGATGATCTTCAATGTAAACAACTTTTGTGTCTGGTCTGGGTAGAATTCATGTTTATTTCTCTCTTTCTTTTGAATATGCAGTCTATTTGACTTTATTGAAGCATTTTTCAAGTGTAAATTTTGAATGGTATCTATTTTGGGAAACTGAGGCTTGAGGGAAAAAAGGAATAGAAAATGGGCTACCTAAAAGCAATGTTGATTGCTTCTGAAACCCAAATTCTAAGCTTTTCTATATAACCAAGACAATATTTCTCAATCTGATTTTTATCACATGAGTGGAATATTTTAATTTAAATGCCTCAAAAAGAAAATTATAGGTGCTGTTAAACACAGCAATTAAGAGAGTACATTTCCACAGCAATGTTATGTGAGATGATGGTCTTGAGTTCTTTGTGTAAGCCAGTGTTTCACCAGTAAGAGATCTATCAAAACAAGTCAAAAGCACATCTGATAATAAATTTGAGGAAAAACCCTTTTCTTAGTATAGCATTTATTTTACTTTATAGTTATTGGATGGGTGAAAATGAACAATGGGCATCTTTTGAGCTAGCATTTGAGAAACTGGCAAACACTGAGAGAAGAAAGGCCTAGATCTTGAGTCTATGAAAATGATGTCTTGAGTTATTCAACTTAGAGAAACATCATAGTCATTTCTAGATCTTTGGTGCCACGTATTGATCTTTAAATGTAGTTTTTGATGAAGATTCTTAAATCAATGCTTTCTTGTTGAAAAACTCAACACCCAATGCTACAAATACCCTTGAACCATTCCTCCAGGCTAGTCAGGAGGGACTAAACTTCTATAAATGCCAATTGCATGGAATACAGATTTGGTTACAGTTTTTTACATACCTCCTACATATCTTAGAAGAGATTCCCTACCTCCCTTGACCTAAGAATGGGCTCACTTTCTCACCATTGCTTACTTATCTAAACATGGTTTTCATCTGATAGTTTTGCGGATGATTTCAGAACCAGTTGCACCAACAAAGTCTCAGGTGGAAGATCCAAGGCTGAGAGCTACAGTAGTTAAATGCTTTGAGCAACCACATGAAGTAGTATTTTCTCTGCTTTTCCCTGTCCAATAGACACTTAACCTTGGAATGACCTCTAATGTACCACTTTATCCAGAAACCTCTTTCACTGGAACCTGGACAGGTTATCAAAGACTTATGGGATTGGAGGATAAAGCACAAATTAGCAATAAAAGTCTCTAGAGTTATATTTGCTCAGAGGTATACATACACAGAGTACTTGGAAAATATTTTTTCCAAATGTTATAACAAGAGGTCAAGCTATACAGAACTAAATGAAAATAAAAGTAGGTGTTGAGGAAATGGCTGGTTGATAGGTATTTGTAAAATTGAAGTCATATAACAGATGAAGTTATATTATAATAAAAGTGTTTTTCAGAAATCAACAGATCCTCAAAAAGCAACAAAATAGGTTACAGGATGAAGCATGGAGTGGTGCTTGCAATTGTAAGATCAGCAAGAAAGTACCTGAACCCCTGGTTTTCTTCTTCTCCCAAATAGCAATCAGTTTAAGTCATCTGGGGCTATGCATGTGGCTATACAAAATGGATATCACACACCTCAAATTAAAAAGAGGGGGCAACCCCTCCAATGATGAGAGAACCATTTTTCCTGTGGTGTGTCCATGCAAAGTAGAGAGACCCATACACAGAAACCTCATGCCCAGGTACATATGAAGCTTTGGAAACAAATCTGCAGATTCCATTTTTAGCTTTCCTATATACATCAGGTCTCTATAAATCTTATCTAATCCTTGGCTTTTTTAACAACTTGGAATACTGGTTCTGCTGCCAACTAAACATGGTAGGAGTGGTGATTCCCTGCTCCTTAAAGCCTACAGACATTAAGCAGTAACTGGGCTCTTGTAAAAGTCCATTAGCTTTTGATGTACTTTCTTAAAGGGCATGGTGTATGGATACTGAGGCGTGCGCCTTCCCAGATGATATTTGCTGCTAGTTTTGCTTAGGAAATTTGGATCATCTGGTTCTTATCACAGCTGCACTGTTGGGGGATATGATGAACTGCCAGTGACACAGTGCACAGTCTTTCAGAGGCCACTGCATGAAGCCTGTCCCTTGCTACTGAAGAGGGAAGTCAATTCTGTAATAGGGTGTAAAAGCTATACAGGCCAAAGGGACTTTTGTACCCATCTTCTGTTTTCCTTCAGTGTGTCTATGTGCACACCCAAGCACCCCCTTTGCACATTTCTGAAAGGGCATCTAGGCATGGAGGGTTAGTAGAGGTGGGGGAAAGCTGGAATTTATTAAATCCCTATGTGCAGGCAGTATGCCAGGGTTTACACAAATTATCGTATTTAATCCTCATGATAAGCCATTCAGGTGGGAATCCCCCCCACCCCCCCGCATTTTACAGGTAAGAAAACTAAGGTAGAATAACTTGCATCATGGTTCAGGAGAAAAGAGTGCAGGATCTGGAGTCAACTAGACTTGATTAATTATACGCAAGTAAACTTGACTTAGGCTTGTTGCCAAATCTCTCTGAGCCAGAGTTTCTTCATTTGCAAAATGGGAACACTGATACTTCTCTTGGTAGGAGGACTGTGAAGATGAATGGAGAGAATGAAGTCAAAGTACCTAGTGTGATTCTGGCATATTCTAAGTACTTTATCTCCATCCTCATGCTGCAAATACACAAACCTCCCCCAACCTGAAGTCCTACAGTTAGTATGTAGTAAAGCCAGGTTTTATAGCCATACCTAACCATCTTTTATGCTGTTCTCCCTTGAAGTTTTGACTTTCCTTTCCCATTTGAACAGTATTTATCAGTGTACAGATTCATTATTAAATGACAAAAACTAATGCTGTAACTTTATAAAAATTTAAAAAATTATTGTGTCCTCACTGTTTTTCCAGAGCCCTTGAATAACAACTTGGAGACAAAATTAAGACAGCTCTGTTACTTTTTAGGAAATAAAAACCTGACTCTGCTCAATGTCAAGTGCTTCAGTAAGATTTTTATTTCAGAACTATGGTAACTTGATTTTTTTTGTATTCTATCCAAGGACAAGGCTAGATTACTGCTCTCTAGCTGAGAAACCTCTGGGCATTTTGGAAAGCTCTACCAGAACACAATTTCACAGCCAGTTGAATTAAAATCCGTAATTGCTGATATGAACAAAGATTAGTATTCAGGAAATCTATGACTGGCCACAAAATATTTTGGATCAGCTTAGCTCAAGGGAAGTCGTAGATTAAAATATTCTATCACTGTTTCTATTACTTTCAAAACATGAACTTAATAAATAGAAACACTTTGCTTTGCCATAATACTCATAGAATATTAGTAGAAGTTGTATTAGGCATTTTTTTATGATAAAAATTTCAAATTCTAGTTTGGGCTTCATACACACACATATATTTTTATATATGTGTGTGTATGAATATATATACGGTCTGGAGGACTTAAAGAGATTTTTACTAGGCCTGGTCAGTCTGGTTTTCTTTTTCCACTGTAACATTTGCTTTATAATAACAACAATAACTGCCTAAACGCTGAATCTAGACATGGCTCAACTGTAAATAGAAAGCTAAAATTAGTAATTTCATTTCTTTTACAAAAGAAAAGAAGTCAGTAAGAGAACTGTACCCTATGGTCTTTTCAAAAACTCATTATTCCCATGCTTACAATGACAGTCATCACCTTCATGGCCCTTGCCCAATGGGGCTATTTTGACAATTTTGTACTGGTTGGCCTCAGGTGTGCAGCGTTAGCTATTTTACCTGGAGTTCTAAAACTGAAGCTTTTCTCCCTGGCCACGGCTGCTGCTGCTGTTGTTTCTTCCTTATACTTAAAAAGGAAAAAGAAATCTCCAGTGGAAAATAATATGTAGGCCCAACACCAAGAAAAACAGTGAAGAGTCACCTCCCAGGGCTTCCACACCCCTCCACTCCCCAAAAGAGGCATATTTGAAACTCCTCCTCCAACAAAATTCCTTCTCTGCTCTTTTTGTGAATTCCTGACTTCCTGGTGAGCCAGTGAGAAGTTTCAGTTTCCATTTCCATCTAATCTAACTCGAGCTCTGTCCAAACTGTGAGTCCAATCAGCCACAGATCTTTTCTGCAGCATTGGCAAATTTTGCTGAAATGAATTTACAAAACATCTGTAGAACGAAGGAAACATCTGAGGCTCTGGAAAGCACATGTTGGGGTTTGGAATCATGGAGAAAGAATTTCTGGTGAAGAAGAAAAAAAAATCTCATTTTGTGATTCGTTGAGGGACTGCAAAGTTAATAAATTAATATGGCTTAGGGTTTGATGGCTTAAAAGTCCAAATTATAATTGATGCTAGAAAAGCTGGAAGAAATGAGTCACTAGGTTCCTGTCACTATCAGGCAAGTCAGCTTTGGGTTTTAGCAGAACTTTTCCAACTCTGCTTTAGTTGACCATTGTGCCATCAGAGTCAAGGAAAAAAAAAAATTGATGAAATGGTTCTCAATAAAATTCCGTGGGACTCTGAATGTAATTTAGGTTCTATTCTGATGCTCATGATTGCTTACTTTCTCAAATACCTCTAAGCTATTGTGGGATGAATGTTTGGAACTGAAATCTAAAACGTTCTCACTTTATCAGTGTTATTTTTCTTCTTTTCTACATTCTTGCTTCTGCTTTTGTCCCCATTAGATTTTCTTCACTCAGAAAACACAGAATGATAAGTTCTTAATACTGCAACAATTCTGCTTAACCTGCAATTCTGCAATTCCTTGATGTTCTATTCATGCATTACCAATTTGCAACTAATTAGTATAAAATACTTTAAAACAAGACTTTGTGGCTCCACAGTATTACATCTCCCCTTTTTTGTTTGTTTGTTTGTTTGTTAATTACTGGGGATTAAACTCCAGGTTTTGCACATGCTAGGCAAGTGCTCTACCACTGAGCCAAACCCCAAGCCCAGAAATATCATTCTGCATAACAATTATCTTCCAAATTAGACCTTAAGCTCTTTGACAGCAGGTGTTATGCTTTTTATTTTGTAGCTACGTACATTTATAATTGAAATAATGATCATGAATGCCACTTTGAGGAAAATAGATTTTGACAAATATTTAGTAGATAAGGAAATGTTTTGTAAGTATGCTTTGTTTTAAATCTGATTACTTATTTGCTACTTGTCTCTCAAAAATGTACATAGAAAAAAATGTACATAGCAAAGGGAGAGGCAGAGGCAAAAATGCACAAGAAATATCTAGTTATTTAAAATTTCCAACTGGTTTCAAGTTTAGTGACTGTTTTCTACTCTATCCCAATTAAAACCTCTCTGACACCACAGGATGAATCCCATCAAAATTTCTGCACCTGTAACTCAGATGAGTTTTAGATTTTAGATTTTAAATTTGTTTTAGAAAGCAGCAATTGTTTCAATTGCCATATTTTTGTATTTCTAATAGATAACATTTTCTTCTACTTCTAACCCAAAGCTGTTACTTAGTAGCAATTTTGATTTTGCCAGTTTGGGCAGTGAATTAGTCTGAGGGTCTCCTTAATAGGTCCTGGCAACACTTTCTTATCACTAATGTAAAGTAAACCAGTCCAGGAGCCCAGAGATCTAGAAGATGCTCAAGACCCAGGAAGACCAGAGATGGCAATCACCCAGTTGCTTGCTGCTTTGAAATGGTTGCTTCCCATGGGTTGCAACAGCTCCCGATTAGTTTCTGTGTCTATCAGCCACAGCACTCACTAATCCATAGCCCTCTGCAACTTGGCTTTTAGAGAGACCTGATTCTTTTGCATGAATATGAAGTTCTAATCCTACATATTTGTTATCATGTTTGCTCACTTCCAGACTGGTACAGCAATATTTTTTAGAGGATTTATAATTTAGTGAGAAGCTAAATATCAACGAGATATTTGTTCAACATCCTCTATATTTAGTCAGAGAGCAAATCTTTATCAATTCCATTTCAGAAATTCCTCTTTCTTCCATTCTCACCCCATCCAAACTCACTCTTACAGCCTGAATTCTGGGTGTCCTATTAACGCCCACTATTTTGTAATAGACTCCCTATCTGATTTTTCCACTGCCAGCCAGCCTCTCCTCCCACCAGCCTGTTCTCCACAGTGCTGCCCCTTATCTTTCTAAACACAGCTGAACTGTTCACTCCTTGTTAAGAGACATTCTGTGGCTCCCCTGTCTATAGCTGGTGGAATCTAGTAATGGATTTCAGGTGGGCTGCAAAGGCTCAGAAAGTTATGCAACATCTTGGGCATGTGTGCATTATTATTATACTTCTGGAAAGAGGATTCATAGCTTTCGTCAGGTTTTTCAAGAAAGGCAAAAAAATCATTGGTTATAGGATAAAGTCCAAATTGTTAGAGTGGCAGACAAGACACTTTGTAACCCGAGTCCTAAATCAATGTTCTAGATTCATTCCTGCTGCTTCTGATCATACTTGCCCTGTGCACTGCAGGAACAGACCACAGCTTCCTGGTCACACCAGGTCCTGTGAGGATCTCTAGTATTCTATTTGTGATCTTGCTATTGCCTAGATTCCCTCCTCTTCATCTTCTGTACATTTTTTAAAAATTGTCTTCAACTTGTGTGCTCCTGCTCCTGCTTTAAGATGCAGTTGACACGCCCTCTTTTAGTGAAACTGTGTCTCTAATCTCCAGGTAGAATCAGCTATGGCTTCTCCTGTGTGTTTTGAACACATGGCTGGTTTAGCATTCCTTAGTCACTGCACTATACTTATTTACTAACACACCTAGCTCCAGAAAGGCACTGTGTGTTTCTTAAGGGCACAACAAAGATAAATGTGCCTTTGTACCCCTGGTGCCTTGTAGAACGATATGTAATCAGATTCAGTGAATATTCATTGAATGAATAATGAATGCAAGGCAGGCTAGGACAAGTTGCATTGAGTACCTAATTCATAATGGATGTCAGTTTCTGCTCTTGTTCGTGAGCACTTAGGTTCTTTAAGACCGAAGGGGAAACTATATGCAGAAGCTTCAGATAGCAAAGGAACAAGACAAAAATAAATCTGACCCATCAGGGGGAGGTGATCGCATTTCTGCTTATTCACATTTCTTTTTATGCCAACTCTAAATTTATCCAAAATGTTTAAAGTTGAAAGATGCTTAACCTGCCACATCTTGCCTTAATCTAGTCTAATCCAAGTCCTAGATGCCTGTCTGCCAAAGCACCCTGAGTAAACAATCATCAGTCCTTAGGGCAGCAATTGGGCAGCCTGCTTTTTAGAGTTGAGTGTACTGGGTTTAGGAGGGGCAGTTCAGAATGGGAATGACCCTGGTTGGGTGAGACAGTTCTGACTTAATTAAAGGCACAGGCCACTACTAAGAAGAGAATGAAGAATGCTCATTAAATTGCATTTTAATGAATGCAAAAATGACTGCAGTGTAGATAGTAGAAGTTGAGCAGAATTAAATCTGAAAAATAGAAGTAAATTTTGATATGAGTTTTAAAGTAATAGTTATGGACTGAGAACAACAGATTCCATGAAAGAAAAAAATCTAAAAATTCAAATAGTAAAGCTTTGATGTTAAAGGAAATTCAGAGAAGCAAAATATGAACATGAATCTCTAGAAGATAGGAAACTAAGTCAGCTTTATACCCAGACACAAGATCTGACACAGACATGGGTGTTCAGTGGATGTTTAATACTTAACTCTGTGTGTGTGTGTGTGTGTGTGTGTGTGTGTGTGTGTGAGCATTTTGAATTTTAAAATGTTTCAGACAGAGAGTGTACATGGATAATGTTGATGGCAAAAACTTTTAAACAAGGAACACAGGTTGGGCAACAGGATTTGGTGCTTGTGGTATTTTTGTTTTACCTGGGCTTTGCCATTATTATATGTTAGCAACTTAGTTATCTATGCCTCAGTTTACTCAATCCATAAGAAGGAAATTTGGCCAGATAATTTCTAAGAAACCTCTAAACTTAATAATACCTTGGATTGTAAATTAAACTATTGAAGCTCATTTCCAAATCAGAATTTGTGTGAGTGTGGGGGGGGAGGGGGGTGATACCAGGAATAATCTACACTGAACTATGTCCCCAGCCCTTTATTTATTGAATTTAATTTAATTAATTTATGTTTGAGATAGGGTCTCACTAAATTGCTCAGACTAGCCTCCTGCCTCAGCCTCCCAGGTCACTCTGATTTCAGGCAAGCACCACTGCACCTGGCTTCCAATCAGTTTTCTAATTTTGTAAACTGTACATGAATATTTGTTTGGTTTAACTCACAGTTACTATAAAGATTTTTTTTTAAAGAATGAAAGTGTTAATAGTTGAAAGAGTATCGAGCGGTACATTTGCTAAAAGAAGTTTAAGTAGAGGTGGTCCTCTGATTTCAGCCCTAGAAATAAAACAGTTAAAAAGTAAATCTTGAAATAGAGAATCTCTAATGGGGACTCCCTTCCTTTATTTATGCACTTTCCTACACCCAGAACCTATTGCAATACCTAAAATAACTTCTGAATAATAAAAGAAATGCTAATTATTCTCTGTGCTTTTTATTAATGTGTACTATTTCTTTGAAAACAAATAAGTACTTGTAACCAAAAGTTTACCAAATGATGAACTAAATGTAAGCTTTGTTTGAAGGTTTTAAGTTTCTATATTGACTTAATTCCCATTCTAGTTTTAGCACACAATGTCTTCTCAGGATGTTTCTTTGTAATGGATCTCTCAACAATTTCCATGACATAATTTCTTTTGTACCAGAACAGAAACTTTAAATTTACAGATATATTTCCCCACATATTTCATATATTGTTCTGAATCAGTAGCCATTGAGAGTTAGATACTATTGCCTCAATATAGCTTAGCTTTTATTGTAACTACAGCAATCAGGCTTTGCATTCTCTAGCTATAAAACCATTTATTTTACAAACATATCAGCCTACAATTTTTTTCTTTAATCTTTTGCACAGTAGATTGTAGTATAAGTCCCTACTTTTATATTATTGCCAGAAAGATTTTGGCTCTCTAAAAGGATGTGTCTTTCCAGGCCCATTATGATTTGTCCTCATTATCTCTAAACAGTACAGAACTACTTAAACTAAGATGGGAAAAATAATGATGATAGGGGCAAGTATACCAGTCATCTCTTCCTGTTTTTCCAATGACATCCAACAGAAGTACTCATGTTTTTGTGCTGGCTTAATTCCATGTACTGTTAGCATCTTAAAAATCATAACTGAATCATAACTGAAAAAAATCATTAAGTATTGTATATATGGAAAGTAACATAATATTCTATCATCTTTAAATTAAATGACAATGTCAAGGAGTCCTACGTCAAACCATTTATTAAATGTTTGTTAGCATATGAAACATAATACGATATTTGTGATTCTTGTGTGTCCTGACTTATTGTTCAAAAAAGTAGAAGTAAATACTTTGAGAATTTATAAAGCTTAATTTTTGCTTTCAACCATGTGAGAATTTTATATCTGACATATATCTATAGAATAGAATACACAGAGACAACCCACATAGCTATAGTCACTGATTCTTGATAAAAGTGTGAAAAACATAAATTGGAGAAAAAAATAGCCTCTTTCAAAAAATGCCATAGAAGAATGAATGAATCTTGATTACTATGTTTTCCTCTGTTCAAAAGTCAATTCAAAATAGATCAAAGACCTAAGTATAAGACCAGAAACTTTGAAACTGATACAAGAAAAAAATAGAGGAAACACTTCAACATATAGGTACAGGCAAAGACTCTCTGAATAGGAACCCTATAGCTCAGAAAATAAGAGCAAAAATCAATAAATGGGATGGCATCAAATTAAAAAGCTTCTGTTTTTCCTAAAAGGAAACAATTAACAGTGTGAAGAAACCTACCAATGGGAGAAAATCTTTACTAGCTACTCTTCCTGTAGAAGATTAATATCCAGAATATATAAAGAACTAAAACAAAACAAAAAACAAATGATTTGTCCTCAATCAATCAATAAATGGGCAAATAAACTGGAAAGACACTTCTCAAGAGAAGTACAAATGGCCAACAATTAATCTGAAAAAATTTTCAACATTTTTAGTTATCAGAGAAATGAAAATTGAAATTACACTGAGATTTCATCTCACTCCAGATAGAATGGCAATTATCAATAACACAAATAACAGCAAGGATGCTGAGAAAAAGGAACTCTTACACACTGTTGGTGGGAATGTAAATTGGTACAGCCACTATGTAAATCAATGTGGAGGGTCCTCAAAAAGCTAAACATAACTACCATATGATCCAGCTATAACACTTTTTGGTGTTTATTCAAAAGAATCAAAGTCTACATAGAGATATGTGCATTCCCATGTTTATCGCAGCATAATTCACAATAGCCAAGTTATGAAATTAGTCTAGGTATTTGTCAACAGATGAGTGGATAAAGAAAATGTGGCTTACATACACAATGGAGTTTAATTCAGCCATAGAGAACAAAATTATGCCATTTGCAGGAAAATGGATGGAACTGGAGACCATAATCTTGAGTGAAATAAGTCAGACTCAGAAAAGCATCATGTTTTCTCTCATATGTGAAAGCAAGAGAAAAACACAGGGGGAAAAACCAGGGAATGGGGGACACTAGGAGTCCATTAGAGTAGAGGAAGGGGACCAGGAGGTGACAAGGAGAGGAGGGAGGAGAGAAATTGATCAAATTATGTTTTTATGTATATATGAATATGCCACACTGAAACCCACCATTCTGTATAAATAATATATACCAATTTATAAACATATTTTTATATACTTCTGTATATATAAATAAGAGTTAAAAAAGAATTTTGAGTCTGTCATCTTTCTGTTTTCAACAAGAATTATTTTTCCTTCAGCATCATTCAATATTACTTAATGGAGGAATAATATTTATGTGCATTGCATTAACCGTGCTAAGCAATATGGAACGTTAGTAGATTCATGTCTAAAGCAGCGTTATGGTCCCTAAAATGCCCCAGGAATATATTAAAATGGATCTTGGCCACAGACAATACCAAGATTGCAGAGGCGCACCCCAGGCATCTTTTTTAAAGCCTGTTTTGTAATAAGCAGAGTAAGCGAAGGTGCTAAATCATGGTTTACTACCCCATTTGCCTCATAGTCTCCCTGTCTCTGGTGCTGGGCCTCAGAAATCAATTTCACACATGGCTGCTATCAGCGTTCTTAGAGCTATTAAGACGAAAGCACTTTCTCCTCTTTTTATTAAAACCAAGCTCACTTTTATCTCCTAGCTCCCGCTCTGCTTTCCTGCCTCTCCTTTCCACCCTGTGGGGGGTGAGCGGTCAGCTGTCTTCCTTTCACTTCTGAGCTTCTTGAAAGGCTAATCCACATCCCCTGAACCCACTTCCTTGACACCCCCAAATTCCTGAACGCTTTGCAATCACCGGGCTTCTGCTCACTATTTGACTGACGTGGCTCCTCTGAAACTCATCCAGATCCTGTAACTGACCACATCCTATGACCTTTCCTCATATCTTGATGCAGGATATATTCCCCTGGCTTCTTTGGCAGTGAGAACTTGCCTTTCCCACCTCCTACCCTTTTTTACTCATTCTGACTAGTCAATGCTGGAATCCCTTGGGGTTCTTTCCCTGAGCCCCTGTTCTCTTCTCTCTACATTCCTGTTGACCTTATCCACTTTCTCTCACTTGCGCTTACTTTTCTTTATCTCTTTCAATCTTCAGGATACTATTTCCAGTCACCTGAATGCCATGTTAGAACTTTAAACTTGACATTTCTAAAACCAAACTCAATGTCTGGGGCTCAAACCCATTAGGAGTCCTTCTCCCCACCCAGTTATAAACATAAAAACATTGCTAAAATCAGTTCCCTTCGCTCAAGTCTCCTTGCTCTACCCTGCCCCACCCCATACATCCACCTGTCCACTCTCACATGTGCAGAAAAACAATTAAAAAATAAAAATGGAAAAAAAAAATTCTTGTACTGTATATTCTGTTTCTGTAATGTACCTCCTTTCTCTTGCCTCTTTTCCATTTCTCCTGCTAGTGCCCTAATGCAGAATCTTCTTCCTGTTGTCATGGACATGATACATAACTGGTCTCCCAGCCCTGGCCAGGTCAGTTTCTCTGCAGCATGGCTCTCTGTGTGCAAAACAGCTGCAGATAAGCCTGGAATGGTGGGCTGGGGTAGGGCCTTGAGCTTGGGCTTCGGGATTGGTCCTTGAGTAGACTGACAGCTGGAGCCAATGAAGGGTTTTGAACTGGGCGTGATATGATTGAGGTTTTACAGTTTTCAAAGTACTTCCACATATTCATTTGATCCTCATAATACTCCTATGAGGCACGGCAGGTTTATGGGCATTTTAGAAAAAGAAGGGGAAATGGAGAGTTGCTGTAAAAAGGATAAGCGAGAAATCCATCCTACAACCACTTTCCCAACAGATAAGTCGAAACTCAGAATCTCTCCATGTTCTAATTAAGTAAGGGGGATATGGAAGGTTAAGGGTAAGCCATCCAGACAGGAATTAAATTTAGCTGTCTGAAGAAAGCAGTAGGAAGTGAGACCAAACACTTAACCTGAAAAAGGAAATCTAGAAAAAGGAAAATAAAGGTTAGAAGATTAGAAAGTGAAAAACACTGGATACCTTCAGTATCTGATTTATTTTATTCCTTCAAATCATTCACAGAAAAGTTCTAATTTCTATGTTGTACCACATGATTTAGTATGTCCATGGTTCCCATTTTCAGATAAAATGTTTACATATTCAAGTGGACTATAGTGTAATGTAATGTAGATTATACTATGGATTATATTACATCGTACTAAGGGAAGAGTTTTGGAGCTCTTTGTGCACACTGTCACATGACAGGATAATCACCTTCACATTATGCATCTTATTTCTCCCTCTCTCTCACATATACATATTTACAATTTACAAAGTGCATCCTATTAACTACATGAGTTATTAGAATTGGAACATTATCCCTATTCTAGGGGAAAGGGCCCCTAGTTTTGAGGATAATTTAGGAAGAGATGATCAGGCATCATTTGAGACAAATTCCTGCACAGTGAAGGATTTTAGAACTAGAGTAGTGGTTAGCAACTCTGTACACATTCAAATGACCTGGGAACTTGAGAAAAGTTGTCAATGTCTGTTTCCCTACTCAGATGAATTGTACCTGAACCTCTTGGGAAGGGTAGGGAAGTTGGTGGCTCCCTAACATTTTTAGTATTGAGTTCTCATGGTAATTTTGATGCAGAGGATGGTTGAGAACCCTGAACGAGTAAATTCATAGAATTTATGATCCTTTTGAGCTGACCTTCATCTTTATTCTGCTTATACTTCCTGGTTTCAGTGGGCTCAAGAGGCTCCCTCCCTAATTAAAAAGGATTCTCAGCTTTTTGTCTCAGTCCTTTCTTTGAGATTACATGGAAGATGTAGTTGCTAGGCGAAATCGTCAGCTCTCTTAAATCCAAGAAAAGATAAGAGATTGGTTTCTGGAAATGAGGTAGAGAAATTTCAGCCTTTTAAAGTAGGAAGTAATAATAATTGCTGATGTTAATTGTCACTTGCTATTGTACTAAGTAGGTTGCTTGAATCATTTTAACAAACCTCACAACAATCCCGAAGGTAGACAAAATTGTTGACACCTATTTAACAGGCAAGGAAGTTGGGGCACAGAAAATTATAGAAATATTATGCTGGTAGAGCCAAAATACGAAACCAGGTAGTCGAGATCAAGATACATTGCTCGGAACCACTACTCAGAACCACTACTTTAGTGGATCCTAGGTGTAGATCAGAATCACCTGGAAAGCTAATACAATAGGCCTAGGCTTCCTGAAATAGGAGTGGCCTGGGTCTTTGAATTTTAACCAGTGCCCAGTTGATTCTGACACTTGGAAAATATCAGGAATGATTTCAAAACCAGAGGCACACATAGACTAAGAAAGGAGATCCACTGCAGGGGGCTTTGACCTTGACAGGGGACAGAACAGAACTAAAGTAAGCTCAAAGTACAAACTTTCTCCAGTGCTTCAGATCAGGAGAGGCTGATAAAGGCAGGAAGCATTTGCATCACAGGGTGGTGAATGGGAGGGAGAGATCCAGAATCACATTTCTGCATCTGAATCTTAAGCTGAGCTTTGCTCCCATCTGCTAGATATTGGAAATACCCTGATACCATATTCCATCAAATCTAAGATGCCATAGTTTGAGTGCCATTATAAGTTCTTTTTTAGAAATACCACCTACTAAACTATAACCTGCTATCAATTATAAGATGCATCCAAGTTTTAAAGTCAAAAAGAAAAAAAAAACTATCTTAGGATCGATGAAATACAGTACAAGCTGTGAACTCTCATGAACTTGGTTCTAAAATTGTGGAAATCACTCAGCACGTTGGGGAGGCTCCTGCCAGAAGAGGCCAAAAACATAGTTCAAACAACATGGAAAATAATCTGTACTGCATATTTTAATATGATTTGTTTGCTATAACAATTGAATACACACAGTCAAAAACTAGAGCAATTCACACCACCTTTTAGATTTTAACACTCTATTTTTCTTATCAATATAGTAGGTTGTGGTATAGCTTATCTAACATAAACAGCACAGCACTTGGCACATGGGAGAAGACTGAAAAATCACATTTTTTTCCCCTTTGCTAAGTATTAAGAGATTTTTATGTTTCTCTAGTTAATTTTTAGGGAGAAGGAAAGTCAAAGTGGTAGATGTCCAAAATTATTAAGAAAGAAGGACCATATGACTTAAATATTTGTTTGATGCTGTTCCAACATGAATCTGTTATGAGGTGAGGCCAACCTATAATCAGGTTCATTCTAATGCTGCATGAAGAGCCATATGCAAATGGAGACTATTTATTCATAAAGAGGAAATTATATATACCGAGGATTCTATTGGCTGGTGAAAAATATGACCCCTTAGCAACTGGGTTTGTGAAGAATTTATATGACATTTAACTTACACTTAAAAAAAAATACTTGTGAATTTGCTTTTTTTGGTCAAATTATGTTTTTTATATAAAATGATTTGGCAATCTTAGACATCTGAAATTTTAAATTAGTCATTTTATACTAAAATAGCTTGATTTTTTTTTCCTAAAGCCCACAATGAATATTTAATCTGGGCAGATACATGTAGACCCTTGATGCTACATCTTTTATGGGAGTTTCAGCTGGTTTCCAAGAGAGTCGCACATGTGGTGCCCATATTAGGCAAGGCAGAGTCTTCAAGAAATAGGGCAAAGGTATTTTCTGATGTCCCAAAGAAAGGTCCATAATTGTGACATGAATCTGAAGAGTTGAATGGGCCACTGTTTGATGAGAGAACAGATAACTGACCACACACTGAAGAATACTGAGGCTTTAGACTCTACTCACCATGTGGAGGTGCAAAAAAATGACTCCATATTTGTGTCACACAAGGGACTTTAAGCTTTTAGAAGACACAGGAAGGCCCCTTCAATATACCATCCATTTATTTTGAAAGGTTCACTGTGACTAAAGAGTTAAGTCTAACAGTGTGCTGATCTCTTCAGAAGGGTTGGGCCTGAATTCATACTCTGCTGAATAAGAGAAAGTCCTTGCTTTTTAGGATATGGATGAATTTGTTTCTCCTGAAGACCTTCCACAATTTGGAAAACATAATCCTGACCCAGATGACAATTTTTAACAAGAATGCTTGAGCAAAACTATTCACTCTCTCTGTAATCACAACAACTTGGGAGGCTGAAGCAGGAGGATCACAATTTCAAGTCTAGCCTCAGCAACTTAGTGAGACCCTGTCTCAAAAAAAAAAAAAAAAGGATGTGTGTGTGAGATGGGGACAGAGTTCAGTGGTAGAGTGTCCTGGGTTCAATCCTAAGTACAAAAGAAGAAAAAGTTTACTCACATCTTCCTTCATTCAGGAAGGCTTTATTGAGCACTTCCTGAGAGTCCAGCTCTGGTTGTCTAAGCATCTATAGAGGGACCTAAAGAGCTCTGTCAGGTAGTTGGAGCTCTGAGAACATCTTAGGCTGCAAGAGGAAAGCAAGGAGAGCCTAAAGGAGGCGTTTCCGTTTGATAACTATACAACCTTAGAGCTGGACTTTCTCCACTCTTTTTCATCACTGCTGCTTCTTAACTTCCTACCAGTTGAGGGACCATAATTTTATAACTTTCAGCCTCCTTTTTCCAGGCCTTTCCACTCCATATGGCCACCACATCTGTCTTTCTAAAATAGGACAACCAGGTTCCTGGACTTTGCCTACCTGGTACCCTTTACCTAGGATGCCCCCTCTTCCCTCACCACTCCTGGATGGAGTTTGGGACACTGCAGAGAGCAAATGCCAGCATCCTTCAGGTTCCTTGCTTCTTTCTTTGTGCTGCTGCAGCCACTCCACTTGGCCTCACTCCGCATTCTTTTTAAACTTTTGTGACTGTGGGCTCCTGGGTCTTGTTCATCTTTGTATGTCAAGGAAACTGACTGGTATAGAATAGATCAGGCCGTGAGAGTTTTCACTGATACATAGAATAAGAGAAAACTAACGACACTGGTGAGTTTTTCATACAGATGTACAATTCTTCTAGAATTATGCTCCTGGAACTTTTGGCTTTTCAAATGACCTTTAAATTTCTTGCATGAATGAAACAGTGGTGGAGTTGGGACAAGAGTGAACTCTGTGTGTGTTTAAATCTGCACCTTGCTGCTGCTAGCTGAGGGACCTTAGACATACTATGTAACTCTTCTTGCCTCAGTTTTCTCATCTGTAAGATGGAGAAGTAATCATAACTACTCCATAGGCTTATGAGAATTAGATAATTTATGGAAAGTGCTTCTTATGTTGAAGCATGCACTCTCTTTAGTATTAACTATTTTTATTTCACTTGCCAAACTATAAATGATAAAAAAATAAGCTCTTTAAACTTTATTCATGGCCAAAGGTAACAGAACACAAAATTTTGGAATTTTGTACCTGTTTTCTTTACTTTCTGCCCACTTGAAAATCATTCCTTGTGTGTTTTTGAAATTTTAATGATCTGTAAAATGCAAAAGTCTGAGATTAGCTTCTTTAAATTACTTACAACTGTAACATGGACATAAACTATTGGATACGTTTCATAAGATCTTGGAGCCTGTAGCCAAAGCAGTGCTATTATGAGAGGTCTCCACCAAGTTGAAGTTAATACACCTCAACCCATTATCATTAGCATTCTGCATGCGGCCCAATTGGCCTTTTGTTCCCTTGAATGAGGGGCTGGTTTAAAGGTTTCCCTGCTTAAGCATAGCTCCAAGATTGAAAAGACAGGTGTTTATGTGTCAAATAAACACAGACACAGAGCAACACACTCATTAAGTGTAGGTTTCAGAATTACTGAAAAAGAGGATTTCAGGGGTAAAAAAGCATAGCTCAAAAAAATGACTTTAAATATAAATCTTTAGAGTCAGAGTTTTTCTAACACATTCTTTCTCGAATCACTATAAATAATGAATTAATGTGTCTATTTCTTTAGGCAGAGACCCCCTTACATCAGCAATAGTTAAATATACAGTTTAAAGAAAATGATATCATGACAGCAATATAAAACCAACGAAAAGTGCTGGCCAATTAATTCCTGTCTTCCCCACCCCGTCCTAAATTCTTGTGATATTATATGTAGGACGAGCCGTCTTTGGAACCATGTCTGTTTTGTTTGACATGGTATACCCAGCACCCAGCGCAGTGCCTGGTATACCACAGGCCCTCAAGGAACATGCTGTTTAACACTGAGGGACAAGAAGGAAGCTGACACTTCTCACAGACCTACAATATGCAAGCTTTCTTATGAATTTATTGTACGTATATATTGCCAAAGTATTCACACTTTTCATTGATGGGGATACAAGAGAAGTTATACCCTATTGCTATGATCAGGTCAAGGAGAGAGAGAGAGAAACTCCACAGATCTTAGTCCCCTCTTCTTGTCAGGTCCCCTTGATGCTCATAAACCAACAATGATCCTTGATTGTTAACTCAGGATTGTTTTCCAGCAGCTTCCTTTGCTCCTTCTGCATGTGGTATTGCAACATTCCAGACCCTCTCAACCAAGGCCTGCTTGATGCTCTTGTTTCCAAGTCCTTAGAGGCCATGCAGTATAGAAAAAGAGAAAAGAACTGAAAAGAAAAAGATCCCAATTCCATGATCTGGATCCTGGTAGGTGTTCCTGTCAAATCTGACTCAAATCTTTTGCAAACATTTATAGTTTAAATTCAATTATCTGCAAAATGAAAGGGCTAGAAGAAGCAATTAGTTCATTTATTCAAACAATAAACTTACATTAAGCACCTTGTGTATGTGAATTTCTGCTTGTTTCTAGGGATACAAAGATTTCCAAGACAAAAGAACACCCAACTTCTGCCTTCCAAAAGACCCTAGTCAATTGACTAGATTCCTTTTAATTCAAAATTGCCCTGGATGTATGGCCTGGCAACCTAAATGCTGTTAAGCTAATTCTGTGACAGTAAATTCAAAGCATGTTTGTTATCTCAGAGCAGCTACAAGCCCTAGATGAAAAGAAAAAGTGTGTGGCATATCAGAGAACTTTATTAGATCTCAATGACCAATGGCTATAAACAGCTGTAATGAAAGAACAGGCAATTTCTGAAAACTTTCCTTCCAAATCTCACTTCAGCACCTGAGCAGTAGGAGTTCTTATTGTTTCTATAACCCTTTTTTCATTTCTGGTTCTATTGATGAAGTACAATATATGAACAATATGTGTGCAGACTTCAAATGGTGACTTGAAATTATAGTCGGCAAGTAGGTTGAGAAATCGGACACCCAGCCATACTTTACTATGAGAACAAAGTGAAGGATATTTATTTTATTGGACAGTTTGAATTTATTATAGATTGCTCACAATTTCCTGTCTCATTTCTTTAGTGCTCTTGGAATTTATGTCAGGATGTCTTAGGTTATCACACTCCTTTGTCCCAACATTGATGCCAATAGACTGAATTGACTTAGAGAAAGTCCCCGGACAAAAATTGAAGGGGAAAATACCCAAAGCTTTAGCTGGAGAATGGCAGAAGCTTTGGAAAAAAATCTGAAAAAGCAATGAAGATGAAAATGGAAACTCTGTGAAAATTAATGTAGTGTAGAATTGGCGAACATACCACTTATTTCTTTAAACAAATAGAAGAAAGAACCCGCTCATGAGGTGCACCCAAATAATTCACAGGTGGTGAAACTATTAGAGCCCTGCAATTTCTTGCCTCAGAAGTGGAATAAATCTACATTATAAATGGCATATGTCTCATACCTGGAACTTTTCCGCTATTCCCTTTCTCTCAACTATCTTCCTTTTGATGCACAAGGTCATTTTAGGTTTATTGTAATTAAATTACTTTATAAGAAATTTAAGTAAAACTCTGATGGGATGGAAGATGCAACCAACTATAATGATTGCACTTACAGAAATAAAATTTCAAAGGCAATTGTTTGTTTATTGCATGGATTTTGAATATTGAAAAGTTAACACAATGTACTAAAAATGTAAGATTGAAGTCTGTCATGATGCCTCTATAATAGTGGGCAGGTGAAAACTCCCTAGGTAATAGTCACACATAATGATTCTCACAATGATAAGAATCTGCTTTGAAGAAAAGCTTTTCTCAATGGAATTAATCTTAACTAAGAGACCATCCCAGTGTGTTTTGTTGTACAATTTGGTATTCTCAACTATAGAAATTGTAAAAGTAATGTTTGAAGTCAAATAGTAACTGATAATATCCATGGAAATAACATTCATAATCTGTGGGAAGCTATATTTTATATTCACAAATAGGAATAGCATAAAACAAATAGCATCTCAGTAGGTAGAGTAGGTTTGTTTATAGGATAAAACAGTTTATGGGACAATTGAAAATAATAATGTCTAGTCCAGAACTGCTACCTACAGTCGCGCGCGCGCGTGTGTGTGTGTGTGTGTGTGTTTTAAATCACAACAAAATGTCTAAAGAACTACCTAGCTCCCCTTTATAAGTACTGTGTCTTAATCTTCCATGGAGCCTTCATCTGTCTCCAGTGGAGCTTTGCTTTGTATTGTGTAGACTGCTAATGATGGACCAATGATTTTCACATGAATAAAACGAATCACTTCGGGGCTGGGGATTTAGCTTAGTTGATAGAGTGCTTCTCACATGTACAAGGCCCTGGATTCAATCCCTAGCACCGCAAACAAAAAACAAAACAAAAAACAAATCACTTGAAATGTTATTGTACTTTTGATTTTACAAAATACTTGCACATTTAATGGTGCCTTTACTTGTCCCATCCCGGTGGGAATTGGATGGAATGGAAATCCTATATGAATGCACAGACAGAAGCAGTAGGGAGTTGTGTCATGGGCCAAGAGCATGGAGCTGGGATCGGTGCTACAGCCCACATGATTACATTTACATTCTTTTTTTCTTTCTTTCTTTCTTTTTGTAGTTGTAGTTGGACAGCATGCCTTGATTTTATTTACTTATTTTTATGTGGTGCTGAGGATCGAACCCAGTGCCTCACTCAGGCTAAGCAAGCGCTCTGCCACTGAGCTATAGCCCCAGCCCCCAGATGGTTACATTCTAAAACCAGAGCTTTTTCATGACACTTGGACACTGCTATGGTCTAGGTGTGATTTGAATGTCCCCTAAGGGTGCATTGTGATTGGAGGCCTGGACCCAAGGTGGGTCTTTAAAAGATGGGGCCTAGTAGGAGGGGCTTAGGCCACTGGGGGTGTGCCCTCAGAAGGGTTGTGGGATGCCAGATTACTCCTAGTTCAAGATACAGTTTTTCTTGCTTCCTGCACCCTCTCACTATTACTCTCCATACACTGAGGTAATGCACCCAAGGAGTGGCCCTCACCACAAAGCCTGGGCTATGCCATTTGGACGTCCAGCCTCCAAAACTGTGAGCTAAATAAACCTCTTATTAAGTTAGCTGCTTCAGGTATTCTATTATCGTGACGAAGAGCTGATAAATAGAGACACCGCCAAGAAAAATATGTCAAAGATAGTCTGAGACCGGTTATATTGAAAAAACGTGTTTTACTTTCTCTGCTGCTGTGGAAACCATTTCTTTGCCTGTCTGATTTTCTCTCTGTCACTTATTCATTCTTTGTTTTGTTCTGATGTTCTGTCTTTGGAGTAGCGATAGTAGAACACCTTAGTTTCTGCTTTTCGGTGTCTTTTTCTCCTGCCTTTGTCTTCTCCTTGTATCTGTGTGGTTCTGGGTCCTTGGTCTGGTTATTTGGTTCTGCTCTGTTCCAGGAGATTCCAACTGGTTTACTATAGCCCTGCTTCTTTTTTGTTTTGCTTTTCCTCATTACTTCTCTACTCACCTGGGGATTCTGTTAGAAAAACTGACCCATTTTCCCACTTTTCCTGCAGTGCCAATAGACATTCAAATACTTTGCACACACCGAGTGCACAGTAAATTGCAAAGTGCAAATATCTGGCTACCATTAGGATGATGTGGCATCTTCCTATTTCTCTGTTTCCATATAATGAACGGAAAGCGGTATTAGTTCTTTTAAGTACTAGCATTCATAGCATGTAAATTAGAAGCCCATGTTTAAGTTTTGAGTATAACACATTTTCACAGATTTCAGTGTTTTCATACAGCAAAGGTTTATTTTCCACTTATGGTTAACATTCATAGTGAAGTCTGTGAGAAGCAATGGTGAGGGGCTGAGCTCCATGTAGCCATTCAGGGCCCTGGGCCTTGCCCTTGGTGTCTCTGCCATTCCTTGGTTTTGAAAGTCTATTCTGGAATCTCTGCATCTGGCAGGCAGGTAAAAAGAGAGTACTTGATGCTTGGAGGATCATGAGGAGAGGTCAGGCAGAAGAGTTCTATGCATATGTCATGCCTAACTATATTCCATTGGCCAGAACTGGGCTCACATAACACCATCCAGTCACAGCAAAGGTTAAGAAATATAATTTATCTTCATGCCCAGTAATAAAAAGAAAAGAGTTTTGATGAGTCCATAACACTGTCTCTGCTAAAATGAGAGTTTATAAATACTTTCAAGTTTTATAAAACTGTAGGTAATGTAAATATCATGTTCTTCTTGAGGACAAGTTTTGTGAAAGGAAAAACACTTGAGAACCTAATGGATAAAAAATATACGAAACATGTATATTGACTCCTTCTAATTGACAACAGTAAAAGGCTCCGTTCACTATGTGGCTATATATGTTTAAGAGAGAGAAAGAGAAACACAAGATATGTCTGCTCTTTTGAATTTATTGGTGCTTTTGACTTGGTCTTATCAAAACTAGAAATAGTGAAAAGCTTCACATTGGAAATGAATGTCTTCATTCCCTTCCTACTTGTGTTTTATCCTTTTCTTGTGCTTTCTTGCTGAGTCATTCTTAGTTATCCATTTATTCATTCATTCAACAACATTTATTGAGATCTAATGGTCAGACATTCTTATAGAAACAGGAGAAACATGTTATTCTTTCTGCTGTTGTCCACAGCTTTATAGTGAGGCTAGAAATGTAAGTGAAGGAAGAGAAATAAAATGACAAGAGAAAAACGCAAGGTAGCACAAAAACTACTTAAAACACCACTTAAACTATTGTCGTCATTACAATTAGTTATTGATACCTTCTGTCACATGATTACTAAGGGCTGATTATCCATGTAACTATACCTTGCTGGAATTTTGTATGAGACTATTCAAACCCAGAAATTAGGGTATTTCTTCTAAGAAATGTTACAATTAGTTATTGAGAAGAGATATATTTCTGTGACCAAATTAGAGAAAATCAATGAATAGAGGAAAAGAGTTGATTTATAAATTCTGAGCTTCTTGGAAGTCAAACACGTGAAAAGCCAGAGGCCACTGTTGGCTACAGGCTAAGAGTATATCTATCAGGGTTATCTTCTTCATGGTCAGAAAACTTTTTACTAACTGCCTTCCACGCTGGGTGCCCCAGCAAAGCAGAACAGTTAGGCTTTATTCTTTGTAAGTTTTAATCTTGAAGTTCGGGAATTGGGGGAGATTTAGTCATTTATATTTGAGCTCATGGAAAGAAGGGGTTGATAGCAACAGCTCACCCCAGTTAGCAGGCAGGCTCCCCGCACAGCTGTGCTGGCCTATTCAATTAGGATCCTTTAGGACTTACATCACCTTTGGTATGCCAGTCCTAAGCCGCTCATGAGCCAGTACTGCCAATCAAGCCAAAATTCAACCACATGGTATGATTTTTATGATGTAGACAGAAAATGACATGAATTTGTCTCATTCTGGTGAAAACACGGTTTGAAGCCAGCCCTCTAGAAGAAGAAAATTAGTAACAAGGGCAAGACTGTAAAACTCGATTTAGAAACATTTTCCTGTGATTATCTCAGCACAGTGAACCAGTAGGTTATTCATGAGAATTCAAGTAATGCTCTCACTCCAGAAAAGACTTGAGTCCCCACACTAGAAGAGGTCACTCCTAGGTCACCCTACTCATGAGACCACAGAAACAGTAGAGGAAGGGAAGGATGAAACTTAGATAATTGAACCCGAGAAAGTGATGTTCCTGGAACTTGAAAGACACACAAATTAAAAGCAGAACTGTCATTTGACTGAGGAAAGTGGTCTAAACAAATGAAGTCTGAAAACATGGAAAAATGTGAAGAGTGAGGGCACCATGTGCTCTCCCTATAAGACCTTTCCTTTCTTCAAAATGTTCACAAGTGTTTCTGCTGCCTGAATATAAAGGCATTCTACTAGGTGCCACAGGAAATGCAGAAATTCACAAGACACTATATTTTCCTGTCAGAGTTTGAAATTATATTTTGATAAAGTCACAAAAAGAAGAAGACCCAAATACCCGGCCAGGTCGCATCTGATATAATTCTTCTGCAAAAACTTGCTAAAATAAACGGAGTTTTACAAAGGAGTAGCTTGTACACTTCACTGATAAAAAAAAAAAATTCCACAAACTCTGACTTTAATTTTGATATTAAGCTGTAAGAATGAACTTTGTGTCACTCCTAATTAGAGCAAGAGCCTACCCCAGGGTGTGTAAGGGCATCCCTTCCTTCTTCCCTAATTCCACTTGGGGCATGAACATGGACTAAGAATCTTATAAAAGCACAAACATATGCATTCCTTTATTCATTCTCTCTCTTAAAAGTCTTCACTGTCCATAGAATCATACAAGGAAAACTTCCCCAGTGTAACAGGCCTCTTCTGTGGTTCACTAGTGACCACTATTGGACATTCTTCCCTCATCTTATATGAAGGGACAGAACTGGTTCACATGAAAATAGTAAGGGAGCCAGGAAGTGGTCCTGAGCAGACTGAAACTAAAAACAGTAGCCCAAGAAAATAACCATGACGATAAATGACAAGAAACTTCACGAAAACATCAAGAAAATCACTCTTAAATAAATGCTGCTGTGCTCCACAGATGGACAAGAAATTCTTTAAGTTTGATTTAAAGACAGCATAGGTGGAGAATAAGAAATGAACAGTTATAGAGAGGTGCTAGTGCACACAGGCGTGCGCACACACACACTCTCTCATTGTTGGAACAGGCCACAATCTGCTGTAAATAAGGGATTTAACATTCATTCCACAAGCTAATGGAGCTTCTCGCCATCCAAGATAGATTCACTTAGATAATAGTGGAAGACAGTGCCAGAGGAATTGAAGGGAACGGGCTATTGTGTTTGACTAGTTTCCATGTATAAATTAGTACAGAGAAGAAAAAGAAATTCAACAGCAAAACACATGTACTTTATTATAATTCCTAGTGTTACTCTTGCAACTCTCACAATAGCAGGCAAAAGAGCTTAAAAAACCACTGAAAAGAAACAAAAAGCAAATGCAAATTTGATTAAATGCCTTTCTGACAAGAAGTGATTTGACTTCAAGTGTAGATGGACACATATGTCAATGGCCGGTCATGGTTTTTGCCACATTTCTTTTGAGCTAAACAATTGAGACAAAGGAGAGAGAATGAAAAGGGGGAACAGGGTGGAGAAGATTGGGAAAGTCATATTATGTGGCTTAATTTGACCTGAATATCAAAATAAAATCTCTTGTTTGATACTAGTGTCCAACTGTGTCCAGAGTTAAAAAGAAGTCTCCAGCCGGCACACTGCGCATGAAAGTACGATGGTGATCTAAAATAGACACGAAAGGCATTGGGACCTAATTCTCTAGGGAATAGTGTGCTGGGAGGAAAGGATTTTGTCAAAACCGAGGCTCAATACTATTAATGTGTACACGCTGAGGAACTGAGTCATGAGACATATGATTTAACTGTCAATGAAATGAAGGCTATTTTGATGTGGTAACAATTGGACCTGCCATTATACAGAGAGATGTTTTCCAATTAAGTTAAAAAGACATTTAGAAATTGCTTAAATTAATTTAAGAGTAGACAGACTCTTCTGTTATGTAAAAGAATCATAGGAAAAACAGGTCCTCCGATTCAGTATCTTTATCAAGTCCGAAGGTTGAGCTGACAAAGTCACACTTCTAGTTCTAAGTCAACTACAGGTCAGGCTAAAGTTCACTTTCTCTTAAGCCAATAATTAATTTTGGCTGTAAACCTAACAGAGGCAGTTAATGAGCAAGTATAACAAGTATCCACCACACTGTACATCTCTTTAACAGCCAAGATGATGCAAAAAGACTGCCTGTCTCCAACAAAGAGTGCAGACCAAGCCTCATCATTGCTTCCATCATTGCCAGACATTTTTACGACCATAGTGCAAAGCAAACAATTTATGTTCTCCCCATTCTTTGACCTTTGGGTTCAAATATAAGCTGGTTGCCTTATCTGTAGGATGGGTTTGAAAGTACTCTCTTTACATGATTATTGTGAGGGTTCACTGAAATGTTTTTCAAACAACAAGTCTAGTGTTTGCCACCTTTAGACACAACACATGACAGCTCTTATTAATGCTGTTCTTGCTCTGCATAGGATGTATCTAGGCACTCAACAACTACTTCTTGTTTTTTTTTTTTTTCCTGGCATAACTTTTAGATTCTCAATTCATTTAAACACAGGCCTAAAACAAACCTGGGTTTGATTTCATTTCAACTTCATAATGTAATTATTGTAATCCAAACATGTGTTAAGTCCTTCTGAAATAAGCAAACACTCCTTTTTTCCAAGTAAGTCTAATTATATGCTCAAATACATATATGAATTTAAGATATCAAAGAGGAATATAATGCATTTACCAAATGGGTAGAAAAACAATCTATTCCTGTGTAGGCTAGTATTACTCAAGTATAATGAGATCATACTTCCATATGAAAATATCAAAAAAAAGTAATGTGTACTGGTAATTTGCTTTATGATGCAATTTACTGGGGAAATAACACACACTTTAAAAAAATCACAAAGAAGGAAAGACGAGACAAACTAATGATGTATATAAGTAACACATCCCATATGGAAAAAATGAGACACCTTTTATAAATTGCTTGCTTTACAAGACATAAAGCACACCTAAACATTCTGCTCTTTATATTCTTCAGTACTGCTAAAACTTATAGTCTACTCATGCTTAAACTTTCACTTGCCTTTAAGTTTCTACAAAAAACTGAAAATATATTCCGATTCACAAGGCAGCATTATAATTTTTAGCTATAATGATGCAAATTATTAAGATACAGGAATGCATAAAATATTTAAACACTGTCTGTCTATTCTATCTGATGAATCTTCCTAGACCTTTTCAATTTACCAAATGGCTTGCTTCCTTTCCTCAAAATTATAGTGCAGATCAAATTTGTCAGACTCAAAGCAGAACAAAATATTCCTTCCCCATCAATGAAGCAATACAACCTATATTCTGGTTGCATTTTTACCTTGTTCCCTTCTTGCCTTGTTACCATCTGAGGAAGTTCTGGCATATCATAAATGTGACAAGGAGAGCTACAATCACGTTTGTTTGGAATCAGTGTGTGCAAATTTTGGAATCCAACCTTCAGATGAGGTTTACTAAACTGCCTGCCCAGAACACTCTGGTTTAAAAAAAATGTGCATTGCTATTAATATTTTGAGTGTAGATTGTTTTTGGACAGTAAATGTTCATTTTCTGCCCATAAAACCAAGTATGAGTCACAACGGAACATTTACTTTGAGTCAAAAATGTAGTATGTGCTGATGTTCAAGAACAGAGCATCTTATCACTATTGACTGTAGAAATTAACCGTACAGAAAGTCATCGTTTTTTTTCTTCTTCAAAAGAAGATCTGAGATCAAAGGCTATAATCCTCAGTTCATAGATACTTGAACTAACTTTTATCCACAAATAATGTGCAGTAATTAAGAGCTCTAATCTGGGTTGGCTGCACAGAGGGCTCTCATTCCCTCTTTCACCTGGTTCCCTAGTACATGTGTACAGAGGAAAAATAATCCGTAGAAGGCACTGGAGGGAAGCCCCTCACAGCCTATCCTTCAAAAAATTCCAGGAACAGCACAGTGAGTGAGTTTGATTTCAGGACATCTATTATCCAAATTCCAAACATTTATATAGTCCTCAGCTCACAGATTCTATGCAGTATATCCCAAAGTTTGTGTCTCAGTAACAATATTATGATATACCTGTAACTAATTCCTGTGAGTTTTGTAGACTTTATTCAGCTTGGGAAGTTGGAATTAAAGTTTTGGAAGGAGTTGGGGTACTTTTTCTATCATGTAAATTATTTTACCTGGAGTTTTAAGATGAACACACACACACACACACACACACACACACACACACACACACCACCCCAACAGCACCCAGACTAAATGGCTATAGCAACATATTGAAATGAAAAGGCATTTACCAGGAGCAGGAAAGCCAGAAGGAGGAGCGGTATGCCAGGAGTTGCCCGACGGCAGCATTCCATGCTTGGATCCTTGCCGGAATCTGAATCGGACACTGAATAAGCTGCTAAGTGCTCTTCTGCCTGCTGTCACATCCAGTCCTGGTGCTAACACTCCAGCCCTGCCTATCAGCTTCCATCAGCCCCGCTCACATTTCCTGACCGAGGGGTGGGTGGGTGGATGGGTGGGGGGTAAGCTGAATGGAATCTCTCTCGGAGCAGGCAGCCAGCCAATCAGGCTCCTGCTAATCAGACATGCTGAATAACAAAGCCAGGGGGACAGAGAAAGTGTAACAGTGTGAGTAAAAAAGGGGGAAAAGGACGAAAAAGAAAGGAGAGCGAGCAGCAGAGCAAGAAGAGAAATGCCAGAGGTGCAGAAGTACACAAGACGAAGCAAAGCACTGGGCTTTTCCCTAACCTGGTCAGTTCTCTGTGAGATGTGTTTCTGTTTTCCATTTGCCTGTGCTGATGTCTGCTGCTTTGTAAAGTACAGTAGCTCCCTGTGTCCGTGTATTGTTCCATTCAGGAGAGAAACTTAATCCCTGTCAATATATAACATATGCCATAAAAGGGAGAGAACCATAGTCAAAAACTGACTTAATGTGCCCTTTAAACGTATTCTGGACAACTGCTTTCTTCTTCTTCTTCGTAAGGTTCCTCTTTATTTTTCCCTTTGACTAGAAAAAGGAATACTGTAGAAGTTCATGAAAATTCCTCACTAACCCTAACAGTGGCATAAGTTATTTCGTGTATTAAGGACTTGATGGTGGGGAGACGGGACAAGTTGCTTCTTTGTAAAGTGACAATTTGAAACATCCAAGGTTTACTGATTCTAAAGGCACAATTAGAAATTGAGAACCCCTGGTTTAAAAGAAGCCTTGAACAAAGACTCCAGACTGAGTGGGGCTGAAATTTGGGGTTGAGAAACTGCCTGGTTTTGACACCTTGCCAACTCTCAACTATCTGCTTTCCAGGGGCAGGGAAAGAAAAGATGAATTAAATCCTCAATTAATCCCCAAACCTTTTAACCAAGAGTTACAGTCTTCTCTTCACCTGACTCACATCCTTTTTTCGGAGCTGCTATAGTGCAGAAAAGGAGAAACCTTTGTTGACCACTAGTCCAGGAGGGCCAGAGGGCTGGACAGGTTGACCTCGGAGGTGCAGCCGAGCCCTGGAGGAAGTACTTATGTGCGTCAAAGAGACAAGGCAGCAAAGAGAAGCTCAGCAATCTTCAGAGGCCACTTAATCTACCAACAAGCAAGGTTCAACCCTACTGGAGGAGATTATTAGTTTTAGGAAAGTGTTAAGTGTCAAATAAGGACATACTTCCCCTTATCTGCTAGGGAAATTATTGAGTTTTGAGAGAATGAAATAGCAAACCCAGCCATACATTTTCATCATGTACTACCAGGAGGCTTTTCTTTACAGATCTGATAGACCAGAAATACATGTGGTGGAGGTAGAAGGCAGTTAATGTTCTTTCCTTTCATTATTAAAAAATACTGATGAGAGGTCTGAAACACAAATATGGAAAACCTGATCTAGCCATCACAGACATGTGAATACAGGCAGGTCTGTCAATACACATACCTGCAGTGTTGCTTTGCGAAAAGGTAGAGAAAAGCAGGTTGTTCAACTTCAGCTACTTACTTCATATGGTATATCAATTAACAAGGGAGAAGCTTTAAAACTCCCACTGTTAACCTGTCACAAAAGTCAAGGGCAATCAAGGATTCACCTTTCTCCTCACTACCAAATTTATTGAACTAGGAAAATGATAGTACAGATTCACACACACACACAAAGAGGTCCTATTTTTGAAATAGGCTTTTCCCTTTCAGAAAGATTATTTTTACTAATCTCTCGAAAACTAGCTAATTCTCACAAGCTAAAGGGTATCGACAAGTAGATGTGAAAATACTGGATTGCTATCTGAAATCCTCATCATAGTAAAAAAAATTTTGACCCGAAATGAACTTTTAGTCTGAGACTATGTTATCTGCTCATTTGCGTCAGATGTAAGAGAAGGAATTGTAGCATTAGCATGCTAATGATAAGGCATCTTTTGTAGAGGGGAAAAAATTGGCATCTTGGAAAATAACTGGTAGTCACATATATGTCAAATTCTTCTGCTTTGGAAATCAATACCATCTTCTGAGTTTTGCTGGGCATGCCAATTTATAGCAAGATGGTCCCTTCAATGAGGTCCTCAAATAATATACTATTTTAAAGTCAAGGCCTCCATCATTGGTTGAACAGCTAGAGGAGGCCGACCCCAGTACATGCTTCTGGTCTCTCTGCTCACCACATCATCTTTTCTGTTGGGAGAATCTGGAGGAACTTGCAAAAGCAATTGCAAAGGTCCAGAGTTAACACAGTGCGGGAAAATTCTAAGTTTACTTAAAACTCTAGAAAAAGGAGAAACAAATCAAGTTGGATAAGGGTGATGGGGAATGTTTTTAAGATGAGCTCATTTTGATACTTTCCAAAGTATATGTGATATTGTTAAGGTTTATAATTTTTACATGTACAATCTTGCTTGACATTTTTGACTAGTTGATGCAGTTGGCTATGTGCCAGTGCCTTTTTATATATGTGAAACTGAGGCTCAGCGAAGAGACTTACCTAAGGCCTCACTGGCTAAAACTGGACTTTGTACCAGGGTCTTCTGACTCCAACCACTCTGATCTCATATTCACATATATACATCTATATATTTGTACATACATGCAGATTCAGGTGTTGGCTGTCTGGCCAAAGGGAGGTGTGTTGGAAGGGGCTGGTAACAGCATAGGCAGAGGAGTAGAAGGCAGCCTACCAGGCTTTACAGTGAGTATATATTACCTGATGATGGAAAGTAGCTTATTTTAGCCTACAGCGTCTCTGTCTCCCAAGTTTGTCATTTCTGAGACATTTTTCAGTGCCAAGGGAAAAATAACATAAAACCCTAGGTAATCTAGACCCATACTAACAGCCACCTGGGAAAGGCCCCTTATGGCATGTGAGCAGGGCGTTGGCCCGGTTCCTTTTTTCCTCTTCAGGTATCTAAATTAAAGCCGTCTGCAAGTGTCTGTGGAGCAGCAGCCGCAGCAGCAGCAGAAGCTGCTTGCAGCCATAATCCTGGTTCCCGGCTCCACGCACAATATATTAGGTGAAATGAAAGCAGCAGCAAGAGCTAGTGTCAGGGCTGTCTGAAGCATCATTCCAAATGGTATGGATTTAACAATACTTAATTTAAAAAACACCAGCTTGGACAGCAGCAAGCTGTTAACATTCAGTGTGCTTTATGGCAGGAAAGAGTGAGCTCAACTTTCGGAATTTCTCTCCCTGGGGAGAATGCCTTACAAGTTTTGCTCCAAAGCCACCTGTCTCTTCCTTGAGGTTGAGCCTCTTTGGCCCTTCAGTTATAGGAACTGGTGTAAAGGGGACAGAGAGTCTCCTGGAAAGAGCTCAGGAGCTCTGGAGAGCTGGGGAGGGCCTACCTCTATAGGGAGGTGGCAATGGCAGTAGGTGAGCCTTGCTTTCTTCATGGGGACCTGGTGAAATTCTGTGCTGTCTCTGGCTAATTTTGAAATTCAAATGGAGAGAAATGATGGAAGAGTGAATGAGAAAAAGCACAGGAAGAAGACTGCTGTTCTTAGGGGCAGAATTGGAATTTGAACACAACTGTAACATTCCAGTTCACCAGGATCCTCTCTTTTTATTTCTTTTCTTTTTCTTCTTTTTAGATATATGTGACAGTAGAGTATATTTTGACATATTATACACACATGGCGGATAACTTCTTGTGGTTGTACATGATATGAAATTATACTGATTGTATATTCATATATGAACATAGGAAAGTTATGTCTGACTCATTCTGCCCTTTCCTATTCCCATCCCCTCCTTCCCTTCATTCCCCTTTGTCTCTTAACAGCAAAGCCACCAGAGCACTCATTATAATTCTCAAACTGTCTTTTGCACACAATTAAACGTGATATGTGCAGTAACTCTTTGCCTCAATTTTCTGACCAGGGAACAGGTGTTCCTTAGATAGTTGTTTCATTAAAGTTACTTACTAACAGGTGGGATTTTTGGGAATCTATCAAAGGCTGCTTGGCTTTCCCTAGATCACTATCTTAGGAGCTGGCCAAAAAAATAGCTCTATTTATTGAGAGTTTCCATGTGTCAGGCACTGTTGTAAGTACTTTATATTTATCACTTCATGTAAACCTTCATCAATTCTATAGAGTAGGTAAACCTATTATCTGTATGTAGGTGTTATTTATGGTGGATTAGCAGTCGACATTCATCTCAACCAGGGCCTCCCTGACATGCAGAGGCCAGAAACCCCAATACTACATTTTCAGACTCCCTTGCAGCTAAGGTACTGGATGGGATTTAGATTTGGCTCCTCTGAAGCACTGTTTGGAAAGAGGAAGCGATGCAGAGTCCACACTTTGCTCTCTGCATGTGAAAATCTGTAGAGCAATGTGGTTTGTCTATATCCACACTTTGTGGGTATCAAGAAACCAGAATGAGATGTGCATTTTATTACTTAGATTGGAGAAGATGGGTATGGCTGTTGCAGCCCTTGAACTTCTTTTTGACCCTGGCAATCAGCAGGTAACTTTCTGAGTGGAGAAGAGGCAGGAGTCCCCATGGTGGTCTATCTCTGCCAAGCACCATGGGACTCTTCAGAAAGCTCACTTTACGAGTTTTTTCCTGTGGCAATTCAAATATTCTCTGTGTTTTTTAATACCCTGTAATTTATGGCTTTCTGTTTATATTCGCAAGAGTAGATTCTGTTCTCTGCAACAGAATTCTTATGGATACATCCCCTTTAAGAGAGGGAAACACTGAGGCATTAAAAAAAATTAGACAATCTGTCCAAGATCACATACACAGAGAGGAGAAATATCTAAATATGAGCCCAAGCAATCTGTGCCCAAACCATTAAGCGACCCTGGGTCTGTGGAGCAAAGAGCCACATGAGTTCAGAGTAGGGAAAGGTCACTGATGGTTGGAGAACTCAGAGAGGAGACCCAGATGGAAGAAGTAGAAACTGAAAAATACCTGAGATGTACAGAGGCTTCTAGAAGTGAAAAGAAACCTAGGAAAGGTTTAGCAAGTGTGGAGAATAGCGGAAGCAGAGGGAAGGCCTAGCATGGGGCTACTGCCGGTGCTCACCCTGCCTCACTTACTGCTGTAGGTCACTTGAGGGCCAAAGAGCATGATTTTAAGTTGTTTGCCCCACTGTCACCCTCTTTCCTTACAGTGTCCAGCAACTGATATCACTTATGGCAGGAACTCATCAGCTTTTACAATTTGATCTGATTCATCTGTCACTGCCTGAAGCACCTGGGTCTTCAATTTACATTTCTTCCTATGGCCTCAAATGCTATTTTCCATGCTCCTCATCCTGTAGGTACTTGGCTAAAGTCTGTGACTCCAGGCCACAGCAGAAAAGAATTCTGAAGACTGCTTTGGTATAGTGGAAAGAACTCAAGATTTTACAGCCAGACAGTTCAAATTTTAGTAGTTACAACTTATTACCAAGAGGGCTTTCAGGAAATAAATGGCTAAAACTTTCTGAGCCCAAGGATTATTTTGTGGTGGTTGTTTGTTTGTTTGTTTAAAGTTTTTGAGTCACGGGAGTAATACACCACGGCACTGCTGGGCAGTGGAGTAAGAAGTTTGCACAGTGTCTAGCTCAGAGCCTGATACAAAGAGACCAATATAGCACTCCCTAAGTGGTTGGTACACGAATGCTCGTGGTACTTGTGTCTCAACTTCTCTGTGTTCTTAAAAATCCTAATAAATTCTGGGGAAAATTACTACCATGATTTAGATTCTGATCCTAAAGCCCCCTCCCAAGAAACAAAATAAAACTCATAGCAGAGCCCCAAACTGAATTGGGAGAATAGAATTGTTCACCACCCTGAAACCTGGAGCCTTCGTTCTTCCTTTGTCGACATAGCTGGGGTTATGTTATGGATGTCAGAGGGTTGTTATTGAATTAAATTCAACAAACACTAAGTACCTACTGTGTGTTCAGGACAGATCACTATAGAGAATTTTGACAACAAAGAAACTCTTTCGTAGCCTTTTTTTGACATAAAGAGACTTATCAATGTAATTGCTGAGGCTTGAATTATGGTTGTAATATTCATATACTAAACCCAAGTGTAATATATAAATCCAAGGCCCTTGATTCCTAGTTCTGTGCTATTTCCATGACATCATCCTCCACAGATAAAATAATTATACCAGAGCCAGACAATAAGGTGAAGGGCTGTTAACAGATTTATAGACAATATAGAGAGAGTGGGATTGAAATGCAAAAGCCAAATTCTTCAGCTTGGCATTCAAGGACCTCCCTGATCTGATTCCAATCCCAGGATAATAGAAAGCCATGCACCAGCCCAACTGAAATACCTGATCTCACCCGAATACTCCAGGTACTTGGACTCCTGTGTGTTTGTTCGTCCTGGATATCTCTTCTGCCTGGATGGTCCTTCTTCCTATCATGGCCTACTAATGGCTTTTCTACCTTTTAAGATGCAATTAAAATGTCAGTAACTCCACAGAGCCTTCCTCTGCTTTTTTTTTTTTTTAAGCTTTTAGTCATTTTGTTGCTGGAATCTTTTTATATATTTGGATACATTCTTTAGCTATCCCAGATATGAGCCAGTCTTTTAACAGAAAAAAAGTCTTCTTTGTTGTTTTATTAATATTATTCTTAGATGTTTTTATTGGGTAGACGTTTTAAATTTGTCTGCAAGTTATTGATCATTTTTCTGATTTCTTTTACTGCTTTGGTCTCTAAATGTTCCCCTTCTTGCCGCCCCACCTCCACTGGTGGTAAACATTTTTTTTCTATTTTCTAGTTTGGAATTTTAATATTTACTTGCCTAAATAGCAAGTAGTAATTGCTTCTGTTTTGCACCTCCCCAGACAGATTTGCTTCCACACATGTGTAGGTACTTTTCACATACCACCATTTGTGAGCAGAATCTCAATCTCTCCCTCTCTTTCTCTCTCTCTCTCGTTCTTGCTCTCTCTCTCTCTCTCGCTCTCTCTCTCTCTCTCTCCTTCAACAAGATTATAAATTCTGTGAGGATAACTATTAAGATTATGAAATCTTGGGCTAGGATTGTAGCTCAGTTGGTAGAACACTTGCCTAAAATGCGTGAGGCTCAGTTCCATCCCTGGTGCCACATAAAAATAAAAACAAAATAAAATAAAGGTACTGTGTCCATTTATAACTAAAAAAATCTTTAAAAACAGATTATGAAATCTTGTGCCCACACACAGAATAGAGCACAACATCTCACACAAAAAATTGGCATGAGATAAATTGTTGATGTGTGAATTAATTAACATATGATACATCCACAAAGAAAAGAAAAGCAAGGGGGTAAAAAGCAAACAAAGAATTACAAAAGCAAAGATGATGTCTGAAAACCAAGAAAAATGTAGATTAAGATTGAAATATAACTTGAATTTCAGGAAAGCAATTAAACCATGGAAAAGCAGAAAACTCTTCCTCTGAAATAACATAGATCATCGTGTGATCTTCAATTTAATTCCAGTTACATGTTTGTCATATTTGCTAACACTAACTAGAATAATGATTTTATGTGTAAAAAGATTATGTGATATCACTATTGTAAATACTGTCACATAGGAGTAGCAGAAACTATCAAGTAATCGAATAATGGAAAAAAGCTTGCAAGATTAATTTGCAGTGTAGTTTACCTTTGAAGTTATTTACATTTTTAAGTTGACAAAAATTACATTTATTTATGATATACAACATGATTTGAAACATACATTTATGTGTATATATAAATATTTATATACAAACATATATATATTTACACACATGCATGTATGTATATACATACATTGTGAAATGGCTAAATCAAGCTAGTTAACATATTCATTACCTTACATACTTGTGACTGTTTTGTAGAGAGTTTATTTCTTAAATTTCCAGAAAGGACATGGAGTTTGTAGGGAAAACTGGATATTGCATGGTTCCTATTAGAAACTGTGGTGGGCCTTTCTTTTGAAAAAACTTTCATGAAGGAATGTGAAACTTGGTAAGTATGGCAAAAAAGGGGTGGGGAAATAAGGTAACAATATAGAGAACTGAATACAAGCCAACAGCAAGACATTTACCAGCTATGTAGGTGTCCTGAGGGACAGATACGGGGTGCAGCTGGAAGAAACTTAGGTAAAAGAATCTAGAGATTTATCTCTTACATGTGCATTTCCTGGAAGTTAAAATCCAAAACTTGTTTCCCAGCACAGAAATTAGCAACTATGGAAAGAATAGAGTTCCAAGGACAAAGTGGAGAAACCCTGATCCCAGGATATGAGTGCAGGATGTTAACCCATCCCAGGAGCCAGTAGGAAGCTGCTTGACAGGATGCAGGTCCCAGACTGGAGGTTTCTTGCACTTGAGGAAGGCAGGCAGGCAGGCAAAGGAGGGCCACGTACTTCATGCCTACCTGCTCACCTCTTGAGCATTCCTAAGAGGCCCACCACTGGAAGTATGTTCGGGTGTGCAAATTAAAGTGGCAGCAAGTTCTTAAGCACAACCACGAGTGTGATGATTTTCCACAGTCTCTTTTAAAGAAGGAAGTGCATCCTTGTGCAAAGGGTCCTAGAGGCCTAGCTTTTGGTTTTGGTTACATTGTCTTTCCTTTGTCCCTCCCACCTCACCTCTTCCTTTGTTCCAACTTTTCTATCACTTGGATTAAGATGGAAATGCTCTTGTCTGACATGGAATGGCCTTGTAAGAATGTTTACTGTGATCATTTGCATTTACTTTTGCTCTCAAAAGCTTGGATTTTAAACTCCAGTCTGCATTTTAGGGAAAAATATTCTTTCAAATAAAATATCTGTGGCAGAAATATTAATGGTCTCCCAATATCTGTTCTTTTTTTTTTTTTTTTTGGCTTTGTTAACAAACATACATGGCTACCCACCCGGGAAACATTTCTTCTTGGAAGCTGTGTGTGACCATGAGATATAAGTGGAAGAAGTGGATGAAATTCCAGTAATGTCCATCAAGAAAGGGGCATACCCTGCTTCACTCTTTCCTCCTCTTTGTAACTGGAATAATGATGTGAAGGCTGGAGAAGCCATCTTGGCCAGTTTGGAGATATGTATATATGGAATATGCTTGAGACTTTACAAAATTATATAGCTCAGTAATATAAAAACCTCAACGCCAAATTCCCCAAACACAATGGTCAAATATAAAAAGTATGACTGACTGGCTGGTATCTTTTATTTCTTAAATCATAAGAGCAATGCAATTATCTGAGTTCCCATCTTTCTTTTGGCTACTAGGCAGCTCAGAACAAAATTTGTATTCAATAGACAAATATTTCTTTAGTCTATAGTTTTAAAATCCCCTCACCATTTCTATCTTGAGTTTTATAGTCTGTTTTCCCATATAAATAGTTCAATCTTTTTTGCATTGCAGTTTTACTCCAAACAATCTTACAGTTTCTTTGGAAGATGGTGAAATATAAACATACAAAATAAAACAGTGTAATTATGAAAAGGAAGCTGACCATGATGACCCCTTAAGGAAATGGTGGAATTATAGAGTAATTTCATGGTGATGAAAACATTTTCTTTATACTCATCATGACTAAACTAGTTGTTTTTTCTTCATACTCATGGTAACTAAAATATTTTACCCAGCATGATTTATGATGGCATTCTTACCATACACTGATATAAACATTAATATGTTACTTTATTACTTATATGCAAATATACTATTATATTTAGTCCCAAGGATCTTGGGAAAGGGAATTAGAACTGAACTGCAAATCATTATCACCATCAAAACAAAAAAACAACAGTAAGCTACTTAAACATTTGGCCTCAAAGGTAGTCAGACTTGTTTGTTCATTTCCAACTTTTGGCACAGATATCCATTCATGAAGTAAGGATCTAATAAACATTTAATGAATACATGAATTTACAAAGCATAAGGTCAATTCCTCAAAATTAAACATAGAATCACCATATGATCCGGCAATTCTATTTCTGAGAATAAACCCCAAAGAAATGAAAACAGATGCAAACATATATTTGCACATACATGTTTCACAGCAGCATGAGTCACACTAGCCCAAGATGGAAGCAACCCAAATGTTCATTGATAAATGGGTTGATAGGGAGAGTTTGCATTTACATACAATGGAATATTACTTAGTCTGAAGAAAAAAGCGAAATCTGACCTGTGCTACCACATGGATGTGTTATGGGATGATGGGAAAGTTAAGTCAGGCTGACTCCATTCTGCCCAGACATCTCACCCTGTGCGGGAAGTTGCCCCCTGACTTTCCCAATAAGCCCACTTGCATAGAAGCTGACATCTCCACCCTCACCCACTTGCACACCCTGACCACATCTCTTTAAACTATGGGGCAGACGTTAGATTACTTCCTTATTGGTTCCCCAAAAAAGTGACCAATTCTGAGAACGTGTTTATGACTCTACTTGCCTCTCCCACCCTCCTCCTTTGTGGTTTTTCTGTTTAAATGGCCTCTCCACCTGCATTCATTGTCATGGGCTGCAAAACCCTCTGCTTTCTGCTCCCTTAGCCCTGGCCAGAATAAATCCTTTGTCTTTTCTTCAAAAAGACCCAGAGTTTTTATTTGGAATTTTAGAATTGATGAACTCTGAAGGCAGGTATGATTCTGCTTATTTAAGTTACCCAGAAATAGTCAAATTCATAGAGACAGAAAATAGAATTGTGTTTGCTAGGGAATGAGGGGAGGAGGAATGAGAAACTAAGGGGTAAGAGATTCAGCTGGGGAAGATGAGAAAATTCTGAAGACAAATGGTAGTGATAGTTAAAATGGTAAATTTTATGTTGTACACATGTACTATAATACAACTGTTTTTTGAAGAAGAAGAAAATGAATATAAAAGAAGAATAAAAGGTTTAACCTTTGCAAAAGCAATCCTAGTATCCTAATTAAATCTCCTGATATAAACTCCTAAATCTCGGGCCAAATAAACAGGTCCAATTATTAAATTTCTTATAGTTAAGAAAAATAAGCAACAAGTTCTACCAATGCTATGTCAGCAGTGTTACCCACAGTCAAAGGAAAAGTAGGAATTAGGCAAGTATTTCTTTGGATTAAGTTTTTATGCACGTAGATTGGATTTGGTACTCTAAATGTAAATATGTCTGAGGTTGTGCTCCAGAGTGACTTTGTACTTATGTTTGCTCTCAGAAAGGCCTTTCTGGATCTGACCTTCTAAATTGTCCTTCCCAACATTTACAATTTCAATGCTTTCTTGCACAGGACTAACCATAGCTTATTGTTATATATGTATTTCCATTTGTATTTATATTTGTGTGATAAAATATTCAATGTCTCTCTCCCTCATTAGATTGTAAGCTCCACGAGGGACGGATCCATTTCAGTTTTGTTAATTACTCTATCCTAGTCTCTAGCATAGGGCTTAGCATATGGAAAGAGCTCAGTAAATATTTGTTGAATGAGTAAGTATTTGTTGAAGGTATAAATACATTTTTACAAAGCAGTATTCAAAGATCATCTACATCTATCTTACATATAAATAAAAGTGATACTTTATTATTATTAATATTAGGGTACTGGGGATTGAACTCAGGGACACTTGACCACTGAGCCACATCTCCAGCTCTATTTTGTATTTTATTTAGAGACAGGTTCTCATTGAGTTGCTTAGCACTTCACCTCTGCTGAGGCTGGCTTTGAACTCACAGATCCTCCTGTCTCAGCCTCCCAAACCGCTGGATTACAGATGTGCACCACACCCAGCAAAAGTGATATTTTAAATATATGTATTTGTAATGACATAAGGGCCACAGTGATATATGTGAGGTAGGCATATGTATACTAATTAACTTGATTTAGCAATTCACAATACATGCATATTTAATCGGAATAAAGTCTTTGTTAACCCAACTTTGGTTAAGTTTCACTCTTTCTCTAGTTACAAACGGGTTTTGCCAAATGCTTTGTTTTCACTTATTGAAGATCTCGTGATTAGTCCACTATATTTTAAAAATATACTAAATTTTTTAAATTGATTTTTTTGTGAATTGATTTCTAATGTTAAAACAATCTTGCATTCCTAGGATTAACCTATCTTATGGTGTATTATATATTCAGATATTGCTAGATTTCATTTGCTAATATTTAACTTTTTTTGTAGTTGTAGATGGACAGAATGCCTTTATTTTATTTGTTTACTTTTATGTGGTGCTAAGGATCAAACTCAGTGCTTCACACATGCTAGACAAAGAGCTCTGCCAATGAGTTACAACCCCAGCCCTCATTTGCTAATATTTTGTTAGGAGATTTTTGTATCTGCATGAGGAGTTCTAGTCTGTTTCTTTTTCATGTGGCACTATTTTTCATGTCAGAATCATAATGGTTTCATAAGGTGATTTCTTTAATAAATGTGAGGCTATTCAGAAAAAAAGAAAACATGGTACAATATACATATATATATGTATAATTTTTGATATTTAAAATAAATGTTTACAAATAATAAATAAAAATTCAGAAAACAAAAGTATAAAAATATAAAGACTAAATTTTCTCACTAACTAAAGAGAAAAATAGGCTGCATATGAAATAATCTTATGAACAGCTACATATCTTGATTACCAAAATACATTAAAATAGGGTGTATAATAAAATTTGATACTGATATTTAACAAAATGTATGTATTTATGTGTTACATTTCTTAGTAAGAAATAAGTTTTATTTTGCTTACAGGAGAAAGACCCATCTGAGAATGTCAAAAGTGTTGTCTTGGAGACTTCTTGTGGAAAACCCAGTGAAGGATTTTCATGGGTCTGTTTAAGAAAGAGCTTAACTTTTGCAAAGTATGAGAGCCATGTAAAGAAGCTGGGGGTCACCACGGTACCCCGGTGTAAAACCTACGTGTACACCTAGTAAAATCTGGAAATTGGATTCACTCTGCTTCAGATTTCATTTTCTCCCCCATTAAATCAGAGTACAACACAGGCATCACACAATCTGCCATAAATAATTCTTCACAACCGTCTGTTTCACTTTTGAGTGCCCTGGACTCTCTCCAGCCATAAAACCTGGATCTACTTTTACCACTAAAGAAGACAGTCCCTCTTGGTTAGGGTTGCAGAAGTTGAAATTGAAAAGGAGCTTGCTGTTCAGGCAGCTACTCTGCACACTGCATCTTCTACAGCAAACAAACAGAGAGCTGGACAAGTCCTTGAAAATCTTGACAAGATTTATAAATAAGATACAGTGTTTATTTATTATTTTAAGAAAACTTTCCATTGTGCTTTCCTTTGTAATGTAATATGATATATATTTTTGCCAAGAATAGGGTGTGGTTGCTCAGCGGCTTAGCTGATCATGAAATGTCATGCTTAAGGCTTGAGTCAGAACATCAAAACAATGCAATGCTGGAAAGAGAGTGCCAACAGTTTTCCCACCACTTCTGCTAGATTCAATCCTATTCAAGTTGGGAACATGAGTCGGTTTTCTCATTACTATGTCCTGAGTGAATACTATGTGACTGAGATAGTATTCTTGGTAATTTTCATTTTGCACTTGTTTGCCTCCTCATTCTGAGGATGTCATTCTTTCTTCCTTCCCTGTTTCTTTGTCAATTATTGGTTAAAACTAAATGGGAAGAACTATACTTAGGGGATTACTCTCCAATACACCTAGGAATGTTGCTCTCAACTTTTAAATAATCTAATGAATTCAAATTCTTAGTCACTGGATTCCTTAGTCCTACTGGAGATCTGGGAATTGATATTTATAAAATTTAGCATAGTTTAATACTTTCCCAAAGAATCCCATTAAGCCAGACAGGCTTAGTTAACTAACTTGATTAATGACGACGGGCCCCTTTTATGGGTACGTTCCCTGAGTGCAGGAACTTAGCGTTCTCTGCTCACTTCTGTAGCCCCAGCATCTAGAACAGTGCTTGACTGTTCTAAGATATTTAGTAAATATTTATTGAATTAATGAATAAAATAAGAAATGAGGTAAGGTCTCAAGAGGAACAAATAACTAGAAATGAAAAAGTTGAGTCCATGCCAATAAACTAGGACCCAGAGTGGTACATCAAATGTGCCCAGTAAAATACCAAGAAAGTCTGACCAATGAAATACAAAGGACGTATTGTTTATGATGTATTATTTCCTGGATAACATAATTTTTAATCTAAAAATTGTATAATTCATTATAAGTTGCTTGAGAACAGATATCACAGTCTCAATTAATATTTGTTGAATGTCTGAATAATGGAAAAAATCCAAGCACACAGGACAACTATCTTAAGCAGATGTGTAAGGAATGAGCCCAGAGTTTCTACAACTCAGTCATTAGACAACTTTTAAAAACAGAAGTAAGTTACCAACTTTCCCCCTTTTCATCTTGAAGGCTAGAAAACTTATTTTTATCAGATTCTGTTTGTTTAAAATATATCTGCTTGTGGCTGCAAATGCTGTCACTGTTGATAAGGGAACAAGACTTATACTCTGCACTCCTTCAGTACATGATTTTGTCATAAAATCAAAGGGCTGCACTAGATTTCTGACGTCCTTTCTAGCTCTAAAATTTTATGACTCTGGCTTTAAAAAAAATTATCCATGGGGAAGTAGACCTTTGTAAGTCACTCAGATTTTTCATTGTCATTGGACAGAAACACCTCACTGAGTCAGCATTTTCTGGCCCAAATCTTGTTCGTCATATGTAAAGCCTTAATAAAGCTGTTTTCTTTTAAGAATGCTCTAGAAATCTTGTGAAATAAGCCAAGGAGAAGCTATCATGAGCCATGACTGAGTCTGAATTTGACACCCCAAAAAAGAAAGATACTTCACATTATGGAAGGTCAGGGCGAAAGTAGCCACAGTGCTCTGATCTCACATTCATTCCTCCAAGAAATGATGAAATCCTTATTTTTCAACTGTGAGTAGTGATCCACTAAGAGATCATGAAATCAACTTAGTATGTTACAATCAGCATTAGAGATGAAATGAAAAAAACAGTTCAGGGTAGGACAGAAAGCACTGGGCATAGCTCTCATTTAGTAAGGGTGTTATTGTTCAGTGAAACTTAATTCAGTGGGTTATGTGTGTGTGTTTTTTCATGGAGGCATATCCATATGGGGTTACCCTGTATTCTTATAGACACATTGAAAAAAAAAATGGAAAACTATTGGTTTCAATGAAAATTGCTTTCCAAAGTTCCTTCAAACTCCAATTACTTTTTACAAAATCCTGAAGATCCCATGGGCATTCTCTACAATGGCAGACAAGGAGGAGGGTAGGAATGGAAAAGCTCATTCTTCAAATGAAAGAAGCATTGTATGGACCCAATGATTCTGAATGCCAGAAACTGGAATCACTGACCCCAACCTCTTCCATCTAATAGATTTGATTGGAGACACAGGCACATTTTCTATTCTGTCCCTGGTGGAAGGTAGATGTCAACTATACCTAAAGGTGATTGTGCCTGAGCTAAGACAGAAGAGAGGCTAGCTGAGAGATTTTCCAAAACTTTTTATTGAAGTACAATGTGCATACGGTAAAGTATAACCAGGAATTTTTTTCTCTATTCTAAAGGGAAAGGAAAGGCACTATAGTTTTCTCCAGCTCCTCTTTCTTTAGCATCCTGCATGTGTCTAAGGAATTTCTCAGCATCTGTACTGGCTTCTTGAGGACAGGAAAGGATGTTCTAGAAATAGAAATACTTTGCAGAGAAATTCTCTTCTTAGTGTATATATATATATTCTATGTAAGTTTTTTATGTCTATGAAACTTTTTCTGTAACTAGATTTATTTTAATTTATGTCTCATGATTTCCCTTGTATTTATCAAAACAGGTTTTGGTGTTTTTAAAAGGAAAACCTCAGTATTAGCTCAATAACTTGGAAGTTCACACCATTCTAGCAATATTAAGTGATGATGTGCATAAAGTGCATGGTAAAAATAGAGGGTTTTTATACAGCCATGGAATTTAAAGATTTTGAAGAATGAGGTGACAAAATGGTAAGTTGTAGAAGAAATAGTTTCTTTCAAAAATATATACACACACACACACATACACACACACACACATACACACACACACACACACACACACACAAAGTATACTTTTACAGGGACTGCAGGAATAAATTAGACAGGCAGAAAAGACCCCTGATTTTGTTTATTCTCATATGTTTGAATCAGTGAAAGAACATTTGGCCCTGAAGGAGGACAGTAGACAAAATACCACTTCATGTTTGCCTAGCATCTTATGAATTACTTAGAAGACTTTGAGACCTGCACATTGTAGTCAGGAAAGAATGAAAAAAAAAAAACTATAAACAGGTAATTTCATATAATGGTAAGTTCTATGATAAAGAGAAAGCCAGAGTAACCTCATGGAGGAATTGGAGAGCAAAGAAGAGTGAGGTTGTTTGAGAGCCAAGGTCTTAATGAATAAAGAGTTATCCAGAGTTTCTAGTGTAATTAAGCCATATAGGAACGAGACTAGGATTTAGCCCTTATTTTGAAATATCCTAACTTAAAAAAAAATGAAATAGAAATGTGTTAACTGTGAAAACAAAAGGAAGGAAATCTATATCATTAAAATATTCTCACAGAAGTTTATTTTAAATAGCTCCATCATGCACTAAGGGAAGGTCCTCTACTTACTCTCATTCAGGTTGCAAATAAAAGCCCTGGAACTATGGAAATGGTACCCCTGGATAGTTCAGCTCACAACATTGGCAGCCTAGTTAAGAGGTTTTATGTATTGCAAAAGGAAAATTCAGTAGGCCAAGCAATCAAGAGTACCCCTGATGAAATATGCAGCCACATGTTGGCTTGGGATTTCCACCATGGCAGGAGAAGGGTGCATGGGGCGGCACTCAGGCTGGTGGGTTATGCAAAGCTTGTTAAGCACGAACACCACTTATATAAACCCTTTCTTGAGTTTGAGGAGTAATTATAGCCCCACTAACCTCAGAGGAGTATGGAAAACTTGAAGACTATTCAGAGGAAGTCAATGAAGATGATTAAGAATTGAATAATGGGGCCTCTGAGAAAAGGTATAGCCAAACTGGAATTACTTAGCTGGGATTATTTATCTTGGTGAGGACACATCCAAGGTGTGGCTTAATATGGCCTTCAAGAATATGAAAGGTAATTGTGACTAACTGTTCTTTATGACCTCAACAAAAAGAACAAGTTGAAATGGAAGGGCTTTTGGTTAGAGATAAGAATACTGATTATAAAGCATCCAAAATACAGTGAATTACCTAGCAAGCATTTTGTGTCTTCCTCATCAAACTTTAATCAGTGGCTATTAACCTAAGATCCTTGAACCCCTTCCACATAGAATTGGTACGTCTTGCCAGGTCAATTCAGATTTGGTGGGTACTTTTGTACCCTTGTATATATATTTTTTTTCTAGGAAGAGAATTGACAATTTTATTGGATAAAAATGTTGAAAAAAGCACTGCCTATAAAAATGGATTATATTCTTATATGTTTGAATCAGTGAAAGAACATTTGACCTGAAGGAGGACAATAGACAAAATACCACTTCATGTTTGCCTAGCATCTTATGAGTTACTTAGAAGACTTTGAGACCTGCACATATTGCTGCTATAAAGATTGCGTGTGTGTGTGTGTGTGTGTGTGTGAGAGAGAGAGAGAGAGAGAGAGAGAGAGAGAGAGAGAGAGAGAAGGAGTTGAATGCTATATTTTAAAAATCACATTTAAGTGAAAAATGCATTTATGCATATATTTAGGAATACTTGTCATAAAACTAGGGGTAGGTGGTACTCCTCTGGAATAGTACCAGCTTAAAAAACATTTGCAACACATGAGCAAATGGGAGAAAGGTATTCTGTGGAATATTTAAAACATATGTTTTTTGTTTGTATTTCTTCCAAATGTTTGAGAAAGTGAACAACTTGTACCTGTATACAATCATGACTATGAATGCACTATTCTGTTTTAACAAAAAATGTATTTATAAGCAAGCAGTAAAATGCTGAAAGAAATCATAATGTTAATAAGTAGGAGGCTATCAGGTTCCATATTAAATTTCTTGTACTTAATGCTTACTTTGCAATGAATAGTAATTTTAACCTGATGGATTAAACAGTTTTCAATAAATATAAATTTAGGAGATCCACAGGAAATGATATAATAAAAATCATTATCGATTAGGCATGTAGATAATATTCACCCTCCACAAATTGTGCAAAGTTGGGAGAAACTGCAGTATTAGTGAAACAGGTGAAACATAAAATTCTATTTTGTTCTCACCTCAATATTTGAAGCCTAAGGAGTTCATGTGTATCTTTGGTAAAGGTGGTTGGTTTTGCATATGCTTGCAATCATTTTTCTTCTTTGTTAATCAGTAATGATTTCATTTTTATGTAAAATAATTATTGTATAAGATAGAATGAAATCTCAAATTGTCTTTAATACTGGCTCCTTTATTAAAAAGAAAGGGGGAAAAACCAAACTAATATAAAAATTGAGAACCAGAAATAGTGAGAGATAAGGTGAAATATTCGAACTCTGTTCTCAAGAATCTTGATTTCACAGCCCAAAGTGCAAGCCTCCATTGCCAGAATACTAACTGAGAAGGACAGGTGTATGCTAGGACATATTTACGACATCTTTCATCAAGTCACTAGTCTCCATTGTTTTCAGACCTGAAGAAGAATTGCATGCAAGTTTAGATAGTGTAAATTAGTTGCACAGCTATATTTTTTAAGATTTTTATTTCTAGGGTAGCCAGATAAACACACAAGAGCTGTTTAAGTCATACACACTGAAGCTAATTCTTATGTTAAATGGCATTAACTTTTCTGAAATTGCTCAAATAATAACTTCAGCAACATAATTCTCTTTTCTACCAATTCACATGGTCATAATTATGCAAGCACATAGAAAGAACCTCATAAAGACAGATAAAGCTGTATCTCATTTTAACAAGTATGAAGTCATGAAAATCACAGACACAAAATCATTTCTAAAGTGATGATCAGCTAAGTAAAAAATAATAAAGTTGGTTATCGTATATGGCTCTCCTATCATAAAAATAAATACTTTGATGTGGTTTCCACATTGAGATATGCATTAGGGTACCTAATATTTTTCCAAGGTAGCTGTAAACAAGATCTTTTTAAGGGGAAGATTTTCCATATTCTCGACTTCCATATATACTTTTTCCTAAAACTGAACTGCAAGAGAAAGCACATGCAATTATGTGTTTTGATGGCTTTCTATTCCAGTTCTGCTTTGTAAAGCATAGTTGTTTGATTTTTCAGAAGTCTCTGAACCTACCTTGGCATATGACCCGAGGGCAAAAAACTCAGGACACCAAATAAAAGAATGATTCAAGTATCCACTTCAGTGAAGCCTCTTGTAATTAAAGCCCCCATAAACCCATCTGACGGTTCTTGTCTTTTCCTGTTTCATACCATTTTTTTTTGTAATAATAAAACATGGCTTTTAAGAGCAGGGTATTTTTGTCTATTTAAGGATATCTGAATCCAGATGTACTTTGGGAAAGTGGACAATAGACAATTTTCATTGAACTGTATTTTCTTTTCTACTCTCCCAATTGCACATTGTCAAAAACATGAATCATTTCTGAGGAAATCTAGTGAGAACAGAGCCCAGAGATTTTGATGAGTTTGGTGAAGGTCATCAGCATATTCTATCTAGATCACAGAAAGTTCTTTGTGGTATGTACGTATTACTAGAGTTTGGATCCTGAGTGTCTCCTGAAGCCCATGTGCTGAAGGCTTGGTCCCCAGCCTGTGGTACTGTTGGGAGTTGGTAGAACATTTAGGAGATTGGGCCTAGTTGAGGTCAATGGGGGCATGAAGGGGCTTCCCTGTCTTTCTTTTTGCTTCTTAGTCACATGAATAGTCCTTCTCCACCATGTGTTCCCACCATGATGTTCTGCCTCACTGTAGGTCTAAGCAACAGGGTCAAGGAACTGAAACCTTTGAAACTGTGAGTCAATATAAACCTTCCCCTCTTCTGAGTTGATCATCTCAGGTAATTTTCACAGTGATGGAAAGCTAATCAGCATGTGTATATGTATATAAGTATAAACGTATAAATATATGCTTGCATCTGTCTTCCTAGAATTAAAAAAGAAAGTGTTAACATACCATTTTTCAATTGAAAACTGAGGTTGGATTTTTTCCTGATTTGTTGCTAAAGCTATATGACAAATATTTTTCCCTTAATTGAGTGAGTTAAAGCTGAAGCTACAAAATATACATTTTTAATGTTGGATTTATTGAGATATAATGGAGTAGAGTGAAATCCACCTGTAGCAGGCTTGGAATTCTTTGAGTTTTGGTAGATACATGCAATCATGGAACCACCTAAACAATCAAGATACAGAATATTTCCATCACGCCATGAAGTTTCTTTGTGTCCCTTTGTTAATTCTCTCCACATTAAATCACTAAATATTCATACAACTGTATGGACAGTCCACAGTTGATTGTCCATTTAATGGTTAATAGACATGTAGGTTGCTTCTAGTTTTTGATAGTTATGAATACAGCTATTGTAAACATTCCTGTTCATATATTTGCATTGAGATATATTTTCAATTCCTCTTATATAAATACTTAGGAATGGGGTTGCTGGGTTATATGGCAAGTGTATATTTAACTTAACATAAGCAACTACTAAGCTCTTTTCCAAAGTGGCTGTCTCATTTTGTATTCTCACCATAGTGGAGGAGAGCCCCAGTTTTCCTGCATCTTTGCCAGCCATAGGTACTGTCAGTTTTTAAAATGTCAGCCATACTGCTAGGTACGTAATAGCGTGTATCATTGCAAGTTTTGATATGTATTTTATGAATCACTCATAAGTTTGAAAATCATTTTGTGTGCTAATTTTCCCCCTTATCTATTCTTTGTTTAGATCTTTTATCCAGTTTTTATTGAGTTATTTGTTTTGTTATTACTGAGTTGTGTTTTTACACATTCTGGATGTAGGTACTTATAAAGTTTTATAATAACATATTTAAAACATGGGATTTATAATAATGCTTTTTAACAGTGTATCATATTGCAAAAATATGTCAAATTAACTGTTTATATTTTTCTAATTATTATTGAATATATTAAACAAGGTGTCTTTAAGAGGAAAAGCAGCAGATATAATTAAGTCATTTGATAAGCCTTGGTGAAGACTTATACTATATGTTCCAGAAACTGAAAAGGTAAATGGCTCTAGTGATGGTATTACAAATCATTTTATAAGCCAAACTACTCATAATCCTTTATTTTTAAATTATATAATCAAGTTGTTGACTGATAAACTGTTAAATATAATTTTGATGTTTAAGTGACTTCTGGCATATAACTCAAAAGAAGTTCAAAGACTTGAGTTACATTATTACACAATTCCTCCTTGAAACCAATATTTCATTCTTTTTATCAGTGCTCTTCAGCACTCACATGAATAAATGCAAAAGTTGAAATAGAGCTTACAAGCAACTATGTCTCATTATGGCAATAAGTAATGTTATCCTCTTTAATGATAGATGGGCTACCTGGAGAAAAAAGGAAAGTCCTTATGTATTTTATTTAGAGAAGCATTCTCAATAAAGTATGTTACTTATTAAAATTCACACTACTTGATACTAATAATATTGCTTGATACTATTAACAATTGAAATAATATCATTATCCGGAAGAATTCTTTTTTTAAATCTTAGAGACTTGTAATCATAGAAAAAAATTAAAATTATATGTATACATATTTGTATTTACATAATATATATGATTGGGTGATCATACTTTTTTATTTGTAGAAAGAAAAAAACTTTCAATTGTATAATAAATTACATTATAATAATATACAACCAAAGAGAAAAGAGAATGAAATTAATATGCAGTGTATATATTTAAATGGATAATCATGAGTATCTAATTGGTATGGTATCCAGAATCCAATTGAAACACCTAGAATTGCTAAGATTTATAATTCTCTAGATCTTCCATCTTTTGTAGCTTTATTGACTTACAATGACCAATTTTAAACATTGACCTAAAAAATGTGCCTATAATAGATAATTTTTCTAAATTCTTTTAAAGATCTGAAAGTAAAAATTTTGAAAGGTGGGTCGTGACCTTTAGAATTCTTTCCCTTTTCTCCCTAGCAGTTGTGACATTTGGCCCTGATCTCATTGTTCCAGTTTTCAAGCTTCTCAGTTTGTGATTACAATAGCAATAATTTTCCCTTGACACCAAGTGCCTGACTAGCTCATCCAGTGTCCTGTGTCCTTCCCACTCTCGCTGCCTGGCAGCAGACCTTTGGCTGTCCTTGCCAAAGTTCTTTCTCCAAGGCCCCTCTTGACATTATTCCTGAGCACCATAAAAGAACAAAACACACAAGTGATTCTTAACTGGGTAAAAAATTTATAAAAGCATTCATTATTGAGGCTTGGGATTTTGTTTATTAATTGATTTTTGTCCTCTCATGTTTTCTGGTCAGACAATTAAGTGATAGAGAGAAAGTGCACAAATTGCTTGTTTTGGTGGGGTCCTGAAAAGTGTTTTCCAAGGTTTGGACTGAAACTGGCAAGCCAAACTGAACTGCTCTCGTCCCACAAATGCACAACTGTGTGGATTTGACAGCTGCAACTTTTATAGATCCAAGTTTGGGCTCTTCTGCATTTGGAGAGTTCCTATTATCAGGTCCCCAAGGAGCACCCAGAGAAGGGAGGCAAATTCACTGGGCAGAGAGACTTTATCAGACTCTCTGGAAAGATTGAAGAAAGAATGAACACAAGGGGACACTTGGAAGGGGTCTAGCAAAGAAAGGCAAATCCATTCCTATATCCTCCTAAGCCTCCAAACCCACACTTAAAATTGTGAGGGATTTTTGTTTTGCATCCAGTGAATCCAACAGCCCAATTCCCTACTGATGATCCTCAAGAAAATGTCATTGCTTTTCTTTCCCTTGGTAGCTCTCCCTCCCTGCCCCCCCCACTTCTTTTAAATACCAAACTGAGGTCTTAGGAGTAGGCCTCCCTCCCTCCTCCCCTCAGGTTTGGCATTCACTTTCCCCATTATTTCAGTGAGTAATGACACCAAGGGCATGCCGCCAATCCTACCGGCACTTTACACTTTCCCCTTTTTACAAAATAAAAATGCACCAAACCAAACACACTGCAACATTGGGCTTTAGGGATCACGACCAATTTCCAAGCTTGCTTTGCTCTGCAATAGAACTCTGGCTGTCATTCCACATTTGACTTTTTTTTTTTTTTCACAGAGCCCTTGAGCAAACTTTATTTACAATGTACACTGATTTTCATTACTACATAATACAGAAAATATTTGCTTCATTATGAAGCCAATTGAATATTTATTTTGATTTTTGTTACTTGTGGTAAACAGAATTCAAAACACTCTCTACTGCCCTCGTTCCAAACTAGTCAAAAACTATGTAAACAATCAGCCTAGGGATTGTGTGGTCCAGATCTTGTGATCCCCTCACCTCCCCTTCTAGCAAAAGGAGCTTGGTTTAAAAGAGGGTGTGTGGTGGCGGTGGTGTTGGGGGAGGGTGGCAGAGTGAGAAAATAAGGGAGAAAAAAAAAAAACGAAGAGAGGGTAAGAGAAGGGAGGAAGCTCGTTCAAGTCAATTTGAACTTTTAAAGCAATTTTCATCCTCAGGATAAAAATTCAGTCTCTACTTCAGTCTCTACTGGTGCTTGTCTTTTAGAGAGACACCTCAAAATCAATTCTTTTCAAGGTACATTTGAAACCAAACCATCTCTAGATAAGATGCCAGGTAGAACTAATTTTGCTCTAAGACAAACACTATCAGCCCAAAGTTCAAAAGGATCATTTTCAGGAGATATAACTAAGAGCTGTGTTAAGCAAAATGTGTTTGCAACCAAATGCATATTATCTATATGAAGATATATGCCACTGGATTTACTGATGCAATCTAGTTCAGGAACCAACCCTGCCCTATGTACCTCCATTGCCTTTAAGATTGTCCAGATTTGGATCCACTGGGTCTTCTGTATGTGCAATTTCAGCATATTCACATCCCAATAAACATGTCAGCCCAAACTCTCCATGCCAGTATCCTTACTCATTGACTTTTTATGATGACCACTTTTTATAATTTGGTAGACTTCTGACTGATTTAAAATCCTGCCTGTAAAATCCATACCTGCTTATTTTTGCATTTTAAAGAAAGAAAAATAAATCCAGAGTAGCAGAACAGTTTTAGTTCATCCCTTTAAATGCTTAGAGAAAACCATGCACACATGCCAGCACAAATGCAGACAATATTTATGTCAACATTTTCCTCCTTGGACATACCTTCCCACTGAGAATTTGGGAGTGAGATTTAGTTTCCATCTTAGACTTCAGCCCACATGTAGAGTTTCTGCAACTCTAATCCCGAAAGATCATTGTGAGTTGCTTTTTTCCTTTCTCTACTCTATAGGACATTTATTAAAACTTTTGCCTTCCTGCTGGAGGCAATCACACAGTTGGGATAATATGAGTGTTGTGCAATAGAGGAAAAAAAATACTAGGTTCTAGGATCAGATCTGGAATCAAACCCTAGCTCTGTCACTTCCTGTCTGTGTGATCTTAAGTGAGTTACTAACCTTTGAAGCACAGTTTCTTATATAAAATGGGGGTGGGGGGTGGAAGTAACATAATAAGGTTACAGTAAGAATTAAATGCAGCTCTTTATTTTTCTTAGTATGAATGCAGTTTTTTTTCAAATTTTATTTTCTGCATACATGAAAATAAAAGTCAATTCAAATTGTTTTATAACAATTCATTTCATGCAAAAAACTTCAAAATGTCTACAATTAGGTAGGAAGTCAAATGCTTTCAGTGTTTTCAATAGGAGTCTTGGTTAATATTTTCTTCTTTGTTATACATTTATTAATTCATTGTTTATCATAATGATTTTTGTCTTTAGTTTCTCCATCAAGAAAATGGAATGACAGAACTTTGAAACCTTAGAATAAAGCTAATGCCAAAGACCACTATTAACTTCTCATTTTTTAAAAAAATAATGGGATATGGAGGAACTCTTTTAAATGTACTGTGGTCAAAAGATACACCACAAGGATATAATTTTTATATTTAAGTGAACTATGAAAATTTCATCTTAATAAGTCTAACGTTCAATTTATTTTTGTGAATTAAATAAGGAAAGTCATTATTATCAATGATATTATTTTTTTTTTCCTGAGCATAAAACATACTTTATGTTTAATGGTAGTAACAGATTGTTCAGTTCTGGAACCAAACTTTGTACCTTTGGAGACCACCATGGAGCTAGTAAAAAGAGAATCTGGTTATCACTCCCAGAACAATTCCAAAGAATATCAATTATTTTGAGAAAGAATTGTCCCCACCAAGGAAAATGGGTAGAAACACTTATTCTGTTAAAGAATATCAGTGTTTAAGAACTTGAGCTTTGGAGTTCAACTCACTGGGTTTGAATACTGAATCTATGATGTTCTATTTGATCTTAGGCAAGTTACAGAAACTCTGTGAACTTCAGTTTCTTCACATGTGAAATGAGGTTTCCCATACTGTCCTCCATAATGAATCATTGTGAGAAACTAAATAAGATATGTCAAGGATGTAGAGAGGTGCCTGGCATAAAAAGGAAGCATTCTATAGCTTCGCTAGAGCTGATATTATTAGTCCTTTTATAAATGTCATGAACTCTTTTTCTTTTTTTTCTTAGAAGGAAAGACATTGAATATGGCATTTTTGCACTTGAACAAAAATTTTAAGGCTGTTTTCCTATCCTCCTGTCTATGTACCATCAATCTGGTCTTCCTTTGTGCTACCATTACTACCTACCTCTAGTCTCCTTTTACCAATTATTTAAGATAAGCCAAAAGACATCATCTTGTCCACAAGAAGTGAATATTCTTACAACAGAGAAAAGGCATGCACAGATAAAATACCAAGGATTTGGTTGTGGCCAGTCCTTGAGGCTTGCATCTTTGTCATTTATGGCCAAAATTCAAAATGATGAACACTGCTAGAATTTACATGTACACAATACACATTTCTTTCTTTGGTTCACATGTAAGACAGTGTTGGAAGAATAAATATTTTGGAATCAGGAAGACCTAAGTTCAATCCATCTCCACCATTTAGTAACTGCACGAACTTGTGCAAGTTCATAAGTCCCTGTGAACTCTAATTTCCTCATCAATAAAAGGGAAATATTACCCAGTAGCTCAAAAGATCAATGTGAAGATTAAATAAAATGATATTTATAAAGGTCCTGGCACAGTGCCTAACCCTTAGGAGGTCTCAGTAATTTTTCTTTTCTCATTCACTACAGAAACTAAAGATTCTAAGAATTCTCTAAAACCATGAAGCCATTCTCATATATACTTGATGCCATGGTAAACCCCTACAAGCTGTGTTCAGTCCTCTTATCCTCCAAGTAAAATGGTTTTGACACACACAGACATCGACACCATTTCTATAGAAGATGCTAAAAGCACAATTGTTCTTATGCAAATTTGAAAATAATCTACATCTCTCCTTAGTATGCAAAATGACTTCCCTTTCATAACTACTGATTTATACTTCACAATTTCATCAATAATGAAAAAAGACTTTACTATTTTATACTTTAGATCCATTTCTGTTTATGGCATACACAGAGAATATATTTAAATGCATGCTATCAATATTTTATAATCCATGTACAGAGAACCTTCTAGCTTTTCTCTGATAAGATAGAAAATTTTTCCCCTCTAACAATATATGGCTATAAGTAATGCACACCAAATTCTTGAATTGGGCCACAAGTATTCAGCAGATCCCTCCATACTCTTATTGGGAAACCAAAATTCAGTACACACCTAGGCTGAAAAAGGATTACAAAGTAACCAGACCTTTGATTCACCCCAAACTGATTTATGAAGTTGTTTTCTATCCTATAATCTCTAACGTCATCTTCTTACAAACACTCCTCCCACTCTACCTTCCAACTTTGAACAAGTTCTATCCCTATAACCTCCATGGCTTATTATGGAGCAAAAGATAAAACCCTGGGAAGAATACCTCACTGGCTTTGCCTTTTAATCCTCCTCTGGCTAACTGAGAAGTTTCAGCTTTCTCTTGCAGATAATTCTTTAACGTTTATATAAGCACTGGTATTCATTACACACTAAAGGAGAAAGACAAAAAGTAATGTATCCTCAGCTAGATAATAAAAAGTTGTCAGCTCATCAGTGACTTCCTATGATGTCATCAGCAAGAGGAAAGCTAGAACAGTTAAGCTCCACGAACCCAAGATGAAATTACAACTTCAGTATTGACCCAGTTATGTGGCCCAGTGTGTGGAGCAGAGCTGACTTTAATATATGTTTCCTTATCCCAATAAAATACATCAAAGGCCAGATTTTCAAAGCCTTGCATGACTGGCCATTTGGAAAGAGGTATATCCAGGCCCCCAAAGCCTTCATTTTAAGCAGATGGCAATGGCAATGGCAAGGCTAGAAATTGCAAGCAAGGGCTTGTAAAGATAGTTTAATACCAGCCCTGACTAGGGAGGGGCTGGCATGGAGAGAGCCAGAACCATCATTCAATTCCATAAAACCAGGTACTATGTGGCCTGGCTGCAGGTAGCAGAAGGTGGAGTTTAAACTCAGTTCTATTTGCTTTTCCTCGGTCCTGCTCTCCCCTAAATGGCAGCACCAACCAAAAACTTGCATGACACTAGGGGGCGCTCTCCTTACTGCCCAGTTGATAGGAGATGGCCAAGCCACCTGTCAGTGGCTCCAGCCTGTCAAAAAGTGTGAAAAGAGTAATGTGCCAGGGTCTCTTCCTTTTATCACAGCAGATGGAGGTAAGTTGTTAAATTCATTTTGAAATCGTGGAGGTAAGCTTCTGTTTTAAGTCTTTTAAAACAAATATCCAGCACATTTAAGAGATTTGATAAATATTTTAAAAATAGGCCCAAATTGAGAACCCAGGACTTTTTTCTCTTTCTCTTGGGAGAAAGCAAAACATATATTCTGCTGATTTCTGTAGTCATTTGAAAAACATGGTGCCTGGCAACTTTGAACTTTAACAATTTTCTTTGAAAATCTGCATGGAAGATATGGCTTAAACCATTAGATGTTCATATTATTCTCCTTAATAAACACTGGGCAATTTTTCAGAGAATGGCAGATTTTTTTTTTCTCTCTATGATATTTTCCCCACGTTTTGGAAATCTTACCACAAGAAGAAGTTTGGAGTCCGCTATTAGATAAAAATACACATTTATTGTACATCTTAAGCTACTTTGAGGTGTAACAACATTCCCTTTCAAGTTTAAACCAAACTCTTTGATACAATGGTTATTTTAAAATAGGATCCTAGCTTGTGTCTTCAGAACATATTTTGAGTTCCATCTATCAATTATATTAAAGGAGGGACAACTTTTAACATTCAAGGCCATAACGAAAAGCTGTCTGTTTTTCTCCAACAGCCAAACTTTATTCATCACTAGTATGCATGTTAGCATAATATCGTTGTCATCTGGCTATTCTAAAGCATCCATTTACTGAATTTAGTCTTCTATTTGGAATCAAAATCTATCACTATATTTTCTGGATTTTAGATACTTGTATACTTGTGCAGCATCAAAACTTAGTTAAAAATTGAACTGAAGACCTTTTGTTCCAGGTAACATAGCTCAAAACTTTATGTTCAACAGTTTGGAGAAAATGTGTTTCAAAATGTTATCCCCCCCTGGCTGAGATCGTTATGTCTGCCCCTCCTGGGACACACACATTTAACGTTTTGTCTTCTTCACATCTCCTGTTATAGAAAGAGCATGGATTCCTTTTACCAACTCAGCAGGACTTTGAAGAGGCATCATGCCATTCTTCATCTTCTGACATTACACATGAGGCTTTCACTTTGTTTGTATTTTCTGTAGTGAATTCTTTTCCTTTCCGAGCCAGTCCACGGTGAATTTCCCAGATCTTCCTTTCTATCCCCAACAGAAAGAAAGCACTAGAGCTGACATCCTGCCTTATTTTAAAACTGATTAGAAGTTAAGACATGTATAGCATCTTTGTGACCGAGAATTAATATTTACCAGCTTGCACAAATCTCCCACGAGTCTGGATTTCCCCACAGAGATTCAGTTAATAGAAGAATGAATGGAATTGGAATTTCCTTTTCTTTTTTAAAAAATTGAGATATAATTCACATACTATAAAATTCATTCTTTTAAAGCATAGGATTCAGTGGTTTTGGTTATATTTATAAGATTGTGCAACCATGATCATCCTAATTCCAGCACATTCTGATCATCCTAGAAAGAAGCCCTGTATATGTTCATAGTCACTCCCCATTCTTCTCTGCCCCTGCTGCCCCCAAGCCGTGGACACCTAATAATCTACTTTTCCTCCCTATGGATTGACTTATTCTAGATATTAAATATAGAATCTTATGTCCTTTTTTTTTTTTTTTTGGTCTGGCCTCTTTCACTCAGCCTATTTTCAGAGTTCATCTGTATTGTAGCATAATCAGTACTTTGTTCCTATTTATGGCTAAACAATATTCTTAAATTTTCTTTTCTAATTGCCCATCATAAATTATTGCTCTTCTTGGGTAAGTAGCAAATGTGGTTCTTTTGAATGGTCACAAGGGAAACATAAAACTATATGCTAAAATATTTTAAGTAAAGAAATTCCTAGTAGTCTGATATTTAAAAACAAAGCAAAGATCTTTTTTTAAAAAAATTTTCTCCTCTTCTGCTTTCTCACTCCTCAATGATGACCATTAGAAAAAGTAAATGATTTAATGGTATTTGCAGGGAAATTGATGGCATTAGAGAAGATCATGCTACGTGAAGTTAGCCAATCCCCCCCAAAAAATGCTGACTATCTTCTCTAATATAAGGGGGGTGATTCGAAATGGGGTTGGGAGGGAGAGCAAGGGAGAAAGATTACCTCTAGATAGAGAATAGGGTGGGAGAGAAAGGGAGGGAGACGGGGAATAACATGGATGGTGAAAGGAGACCCTCATCATTATACAAAATACATGTATGAAGATGTGAATTTGGTGTCAACATTCCTTATATACAATCAGAGATATGATAAATTGTGGTATAAAGGTGTATCAAAAATTGTAATACAAAAATAAATAAATAGAATTATAATGCAAAAAAAGTACATGTAGAAAGGCATGAATTGGCATGAACATACTTTATATACATAGATATGAAAAATTGTGCTCTATATATGTAATAAGAATTGTAATGCATTCCATTGCTGTCGTGTATTTTTTAAAAATAAAATCAATAAAAGATAAAAAAATAAGAAAAAATAAAATCACAAAAAAAGAAAAAGTAAATGATTTAAATATCTCTTCAAGGTAGTATGAATAATGTTAAATTTTGGAAAGTTTGAGGGAATCCAATTTTTTAAGAAGAGTAAGAAGCATTTGATTTCAAATTAAATAAATACATTTGATACTATCTACTACTTACTAAATAAAGTGGTGCTTTTATTTACTTAAAATTTTAATCTAAAATTCTTTTCAAAGAATTAGAAAAAGTAAATGATTTAATGGCATTTGCAGGGAAATTGATGGCATTAGAGTAGTTAGCCTGTTAGGATAACTACTGTCTCCTAAATACCGTGGTGTCTAGGGCAGGCTTGTTGAATGAATATATTGATGGGCAGATGGATAACGATTCAAAATCAAACTATATCTTTCAGTAAAACAAAGTAATTTGTAGTGTTGACTAGGAATATATCCTGTCATGGTTTGAAACATTTATTTCAAACAAAATGTGAAGCTAAAGTGAATCTAGGAAAAAAGATACTGCTGACAACTCCTGTATGCCTTCTGGAACATGGGCTCAAATATACTTCAAGGTCAGTTATAGAAATTATATATGGTAGAACATATCTACTGCTTTATCGTATCATAAAAGTAATAATCTGTGCATGTTTAGCTATATGTTCTTTGATGAGAGAAGGAAATGCAAGCCAATGGTTTGAAAAGGTAATGAGTGCCAGGCATTTGGGAATATGCAAAGTGTTAAGTGCTGATAGTATAGAAAGAACATGATTTGTTCCTTGCCCTCTCTCGGGGAGGAAGAGTCCTGCTATATTGTGTTCCTCCACTGCAGAATGGTATATCCAGTTGGTAGAACCATCTTAGAATCACAGCAGATGGTCTGGTTGGTATACAATTTCCCAGGCCTTGCTGTAGACAAGGTGCACTAACACACCTGCACTTAGCCACCTGTGAAGGGCTGCAGTACTGTGCCCTGTACCCATGTACCCCACCTTCTTCCTCTCACTATGAGGCCATGAACCTCTTGATGGCACTGCCAGCTTTGTACATTTGATTTTTCCTTTATTACTCAGCAGTCTCAATCCATTCTTATCTCCCCTTTTAGTAAGCTACTTTTTCTTTTCTTTTTTTTAAGGTAAATCCTATATTCATAGTAGTATTTATTAGGAATTTAACACACTTTTAAAACCATGCCAATGTTTTCAGAGGTTTGCTGTTATTTTTGTGGGTGTTCTCTTCATGCGTTTGCATGGATGTTGAGGGATCTGCCTCCATCTGATTTTCTCATGAGTCCTGCTTGTTTCAGTGCGTGTTTCCCAGGATGCAAGGTTTTCCAGAAATGCATATTGTACTGTGGCAGAACAGCCTGGATATGAAACACCATAATAATGCAAGGAAGGTTACCTGAGAATACTATTAAAAAAAAAAACAAACTCTAATCATGATCTGCAGTGGTTAGTTAGCGCATGCTAGAGTAAAAACACCTGAAGAATATTGCTTGGGGAATGTTTAAAATGAAATAGAAATCACAAATTACTGGATAATATGAAGTAGTATAGTAATGACTAAGAACCAAAGCTCAGACCTCATGAGGGGATCAAAGGACTCACTACTTTCTGATTATATGACCCTGGACACACAAATTATCCTCCCTAGGTTTCCACTGTGTTGTTCGTCAAATGACTGTGAAGATGAGATGGGATAATAACAAAGTACCTAGCACATTGCATTCATTCAGTAAGTGTCTGGGAGCCAAGCCCTGCTTTATAGTCTTAGTGTAAGTCTTCAGTTTTTAAAAAGATAGCTATTGTGACAGCATTTCTTATCTACTTACATCCACCATGTATTTCTAAACACTGAATACTCTCCAGAAGGAATAACAATGAGCAGATTCAGTGGTGAGAGTGTTAGCTATTTCACTGCCTTGCAGGAATCTACTAAAGGAAAACAAAGGTAAAGGCACCAGGGATGATTTGTTTCTGGACCATTTTGCTCCAGGGATGTGGAATTTGTGAATACAGGTCATGCAAGTCATGACCTAGTGAAGAGGACACGGACACTGTGTTTTTATAAATGTTTTTAGGATGCAACATCCAGGGAATTTCCAAAGGGATTTTGCATGGAGCCACTGGAAAAAGAGAAAGACCCTGCTAACCACTCATCCAGTGCCACAGGGTGTGTGTGCACATACGTGTGTGGGGCACAAAGGCTCTGCTGGGATCTGAGCCGTTTGAGTGGTGTGAATCACAGTTGCACATGCCTGGTGCCACGGACCATGCATTTGGTGAAATGCACATTTGATGCCATGAGCTGAGAGCGCCGGTGCGTTCAGAGCGCTGGGCTGGGGCAGTAGCGGGGGCAGTGGCGGGGAGGACTGCCTGGCGTGTGCAGACTCTGCGCCGGCTGTCTGTTTAGGTAAGCTGAGCGCAGGGTCCTTGCTCGCTGCCGAGGAGCTGGCGCCGGGTACCGGACTTGCAGCCAACAACAGCAAAGGGTGGCGGGGAGGAGGAAGCCTGCGGTGCTGCAGCCCCCTCTAGGGTAACATTCAAGAGCTCAAGAAGAAAGCGAATGCAAGAGGGCAGTGCGGAAGGGACACGCTTGAAACCCGAGCAAGGGGATGGAGCCGGAGAGAGAGGTGGAAGCCAGCCACAGTTCCAAAATACTGCCTTCAGGTCCTGCTGACACCAAAGCACAAACATCCCTTGCCACCCAACGGGCTGGGAGGCTCAGTCCAGCCATCCGTGGGGCTGGCTGTCCTGGCGGTGTTGGTCCTCACAAAAGATCAAAAGGCGAGCTCCCTACTCTGAAGGCAAAATGTAGTTGCACTTTTCAGAGGGGCTCTGTTTTCACCAGCAATTATTTTTCAAAAATAACAAGTTTGGGTGATACTCCCTTGCCCTCTATTTCTCCTATTATCTCTCATTTGTTCCATTCTCCACCTCTCTCTCTTCTTTCTCCTTCTGTGATTAAGACCAGAAATGTGCCATGAATGCTTTCTTGTCAAATAAAGCCAATGAAGGGAATTTATATTCTATTCCATGTTATCTTGCCTGAAGTGGAAAATAAATAAAACACAGCACACCATCAACAAGCACACGGTGGCAGGAGTCCCCCTGCCCCTGACTGACTTGGGGGTGACCTTGTTCCTCTCCTGGCCATCCCAGCAGGCAGGGGGATTAGCAGGCAGGGATGTATAAGTGTCTGGGGAATGGCATTCGCCTGGTCTTGGCACTGAGAATGTATCAGTGTTAACAGCTGGGTGCGTAAGTCATGCTCAGTAAGGATTTAGTGGCAACATTCAGTCTCAGATTAGCCCAGCTAGCAGGCAGGGGCGGTGCTGTCTTTTTGCCAAGGCTGGGCAGCTCAAAAGGTCATATGATCTTCTGGGATTAATATTGCTGTTTAATGAAATGCCTTGTTTATCACTGCTCAGGGTCAAGGGCTCCGTATCTCACTGAGAAGAAGTTGCTTCCAAATATAATGTGATCGAGTGGTGTGGGTTGCCTTCCTATACTATCAAAAGTTGTTTCTGTAAGTCAATCACTAGAAAGTCAGCTAGTTAGGAGCAACGATTCAAAGAGAATTCAGAGTGGGAGGGACAGGACAAGGAGGCAGATCAGGAAAGAACTTCCCTGACTTCCCGAGGAGTTCACACTTGACCCTGTAGCCAAGAGAAGGCAGTTAAGGATTTTAAGCATTGTACAAAATGGTCTGTCATGACTAGAAGAACTTTGGGAGAGAAAGTGCATGGAAAAATGAGTCTTGAACCATTAGAAATGGAGAGAAGGGGTTAGATGCATGGGAGAAAAATGCTATAAAATTTCTCTCCATTTCTAGCAGCATTAGAAATGGAGAGAAGGGGTTAGATGCATGGGATAAAAATGCTATAAAATTGATACGACATGGTGACTATCTGAATATGGGATACGAGGAGAAGAAGAACAAGTTGGTGTCCGGCTTCAGCATCTTCTCTGTGTAGCCACTGCTGCTGCCATTAAAAAAGCTGGGAGTAGACTTGCAAGAGGACTAGAGTAGAAGTAATGAATTCAGATTTGATGTGCAAAGTGTAGAGTCATTGCCCCTCCATGGGAAGTACTCTCAGTCACAGGAAACTGCCTTGTTCAAGATAGCAACCCTTCCAGACAGTCTATGATTGGCAGATGCCTATGCACAATGGCCCAACCCTCTGGCTTCAATTTGGGACAAATTTGAAGGGTTATTCTAGCTCCAGAGCTTCCCTTCAGGCTCCTTACAACCTCTCTGTGGGTCTGTAGTCTTCCTCTTCCCTTACTTCCTTGTGGGTCTGTCTCCCAAGGATGTCCCCCAACAAACTTTTAGCAAACAACTTTTCATCTCAGAGTCTACTTCAAGGAACACTGTACAGGATAACACAGAGGAAAAGGATTCCATGAGGATGACTGAGAAAAAAAAAAAAAAGATGTGGCTCTGGAAATGAAAGAGGGATATTCCAAGTAGAGAGAGGAGTCCACAGTACCAAGTAGCCCAGAGTGGTAAAGTGACACAGGGGATGAAAAGCAACTGCTGAGTAACGAAGGGGTGTTCATGGGTGACCTTGGCAGGAGCTGTTTAGTGGATCCATGGGGTAGAAGACAGTGAGACTTCATTACAATGAGTAAGGGGAAGTGGAGAGTCCATGTAAACTACAGTTAAGAAGCCTCTGATGCTCTGGAGAGAAACAAAGTAGTGCAAGTTAAAGGAAGATGCAGGATCAAGGGCCCCTTGAACAGAAAAGAACCAAGTGAGGCCAAACAGTCAAGGGCAATAAAAGGGATGATGGTACTGGGGAAAGAGCAGATCATGAAAGGAAAGCTTGAGGAGGTAGGGTGGGAAGCCATCCAGGGCCTGACACTAGCTGCAGAGAGGTGTTACAGGGGATGAAGAAGTGAGAGGCCAGACACAATTTCCCTAATCTGGTCCCAGATCCCCTTTCTTAACACTGAAGGTCCTGTGAGATTTTCTTCAATATGAATTTCTGCCTTTATTTCCCACTAATCTATTTCATGCATATAATCTTCAAACCAATCTTCCAAGATGCCCCCAGTTCTAGTACTGCTAGACCCTGGTCTTGCCATTTATTTGACCCGTCCTCCTGGCTTTATACAGGGTTATCTGTTTCAGCATGTTTACTTGTTCTTTAAAATAAAAGGTAAGATGTTATCTAACTCTGTTCTGCTTTGCTTTCTGTTCTGGCTTCACAGACCTCTTCAAAGGTCAATTTCAAGTCACATTCTGCCCAGGATACCCTGTCAGAACCTTTACTGGGACTTCAATTCTCTTAGTTAACCCAGAAGCTCAGACTTCCACCTGAAACCCCAGGCATGATCCCTGTCTCATGGATTCCTAGCCTAGTAGTGGACTCATATACCAAAGAATTATATATAAGAAAAATTTCAACTTTGGTCATGAACTTGAGATACATAGGCTTCAATATTGAATGGAGTAATGACAGCAGACTGGGGAGGGTATGAGATGAGGTGGGAAAGATAGGTAGAATGGGCCAAGTGGGTCATGATAAGGAGTGTAAAATCCATTTCAGCATTTCAATCAAAGTGGAAATGTCACCAATCAACTGTAGTTCTCAAATATCACTGTCTTCAGGGTGGAGTGTGGAATTCCCGAATCTACAGTAACTGCCTGGACACTCCATCATATCTGCTTCATGGTCTCTAAAATCTTTGTGGTTAATGAACATTTTCTATTTTCTCCTCTTCTTCCAATTTTCTGTTTTTATCTGCCCCATCCTCCTGTTCTAGGAGAATGTTGGCTGTACCAAGACCAGGAATCTATTATGTTCTTTACTGTGGGGGATCTAGAACAGCTCTTGGCACAAAGTAGGTGTCCATACAAATTTGCCAAAACTGAATTTTAATTTCTGTTCTGGAGATGGAGACAGAAAAAAGATGTGCATGGGGGCTTCTGGAACTGTCTTTCCATGACAGTAGGATTTCAAAGCCTTTGTCAAAAGCTTTTATGATACTGAATTATCTCAAAAGAGAGGATTTTGAAAACTTTAAAGAGCCTCTCAGAATCTTGAGGAACTAAGAGCAAGGTTAAATGTAAACTTGGCCCCTTCCCTGATTACCCCTTTCTGCCCTGCTAGAGGTGTGATCCATCAACTACCTTTCCTCCATTGGAAAAGCTGCACAAAGGTTCAGCGTTTTCCTGCCAGACAACTTGTTATCATAACCCACCTGTGTGAAACACTAAAATTTATAGGTCCTAACAGCTCCTTGGATTGGTGGAAAGATATGAGAATTGCAATTAACATTCCCCTAAACAGCAAAGCACTATGTAGACATAGTCTATGTTGAATCCAGTGGAAATTCCATGTTCTGTATGTCAGGACATATGCACGTTACGGTCTAGGTCTGCTAGAGTTTTATGAGTCATTTTGTTGAAATGTGTGGAACTATTTGAAAGTTCTCCTACTCTACTGTTAAGTGTGTAGTTTAGATTCTAGCCAGTATTCAGGCTTAATTAGTTTTGTGTGAATAAACTGAGTTTTCTGCTCAGATCTCTGGGATTAATATAAAACTGGTTATAAAATCATGGCTTCCTTTTCAAATTGTGCCTTTAATTCGACCTTTCTGAATAGTTGCCCAGTTGGTTCTGAGGTGTATCACCATTTTTAAATATATCCAGATCAGGTCTCTTAAAAGCGATTTGGCTTCCCCAATTTAAGCTCATCAGAGAAGTTCAAGATTGTATTTTTTTTTAAGAATGGCAGTATTAAAAAAAAAAGAATGGCAGTATTAAATGCAATGGATCCTTTGCAGTCCTTGAGAAAGTCCAATAATTTATATCATAATTCATAAATAAAATTCCCTAGTCCAAGCTAGAGAGAATATGGAATAATTCTGCTAAGTATCATTTCAAAAAGGGATTTGTCCTTTTAGGGGAAAGAAAAACATCAATACCATTTTGGTTATTATGGGCCTTCTATAGAATCTGCATGAAGATAAATTTATGGTCATTATCATTGTACACAACCTTTGAGTGGTAAAGTTCTACCAGCCACGTTTCTTATTTTATTTTATTTTTAATCAGCGTGGCAAAGAGCTGCAAAGCCTCCTTATCTGTCCTCATTTTGCATGACTGTTGCTGCTTTACCCTTCTGTTAAAAACAAAATAAATGTGAAATTCTGTTTGTTTAAAAAATGTAGCCAAAATCATTTCAGAAATTTAAAATAGTGCCCACATTAGATGAGAATTATGAAAATGTTCTCTCCTGAATCCTGTTATCTACTAGGTCATGTGTCATATTTTGAGTACATACAAAGAGAAACCTCCTGTTTTCTAAATTTTCCAACATCAGGTTTCAAAAAGCTAAGCCCAAATCAAAAACAAAGTAGTTAGGGACACTTACTACTATCTTCAGACACCAAACCCCACAACTAAAGGTACTATGTAACTCATAGAAGAGCTTGATAAAAATACTGTGAATTTTGAGCTCTATCAGAGACATGAAATTAGGCACTCTTGCCTGTACTGTTGCAGCAATTTCACACAGATCCATTGTCAGCTTCTTCATCTGCTTTGAAATAACAGAATGAACTCAGTGGGCTCATGAGAAGACCTGCTTTGGAATTAGAATTGGACTTGAAAATAAAATAGCAGCTACTTCCAGATACAGAATTATTATGTTTGAGTGTCTTCTGTGAGCATATAGAAAAATAAAGTAAACATGATTAGCATCAGGCATGGCTTTATTTAGAACAAATGATATTAGATAGCAAATCAATAGATAAAACACAATAATAATCCCTAATATTTGTGTGGTCAGAGATCAAATTCATATACACTATCACATTTACTCTGCACAATGTATGAATGTCAGAGCAGATATAATAATTGGTGTTTAAAAATAAAATGGAAACAAAGACTTTGAAAGAGATTATTTAAGGTTCTCAGCAAGTATGTATTAGAATCTGGGTATAGGTACCCCTCAACAGATGAATGGATAAAGAAAATGTGATACATACATACAATGGAACATCACTCAGCCATAAAGAAGAATAAAATATAGCATTTGTTGGTGAATGGATAGAACTGGAGACTATTACGCTAAGTGAAATAAGCCAATCCTCCCCCAAAAACAAAGGCCAAAGGTTCTTTCTGATATGTAGATGCTAACCTATAATAAGGGTGGGGAAGGGAAGAATAGAAGTTCATTGGATTGGACAAAGGGGAATGAATGGAAGGGAGGGGGATGAGAATAGAAAAGACAGTAGAATGAATCAGATATAACTTTCCTATGTTCATATATGAACACACCACCAGTGAAACTCCACATCACGTACAACTGCAAGAATAGGATAATATGTCAAAATATACTCTACTATTATGTATATCTAAAAAGAACAACAACAACCGAATTTTGACCTATTGGTTCAATCTAGTTGTTCATTTCTACTTTATGACTATGCTTGATTTTAGCAAAGCTTTGATAACATTTCATTATTTTTCTATGGGCAAAATTGAATAATGTAAGTAAGCTATATGAGACTGTACTTGATGCATACACAGGTGAAATAATGTACACTTAAGTCAACAAACAGTTACTGAACATTTACTATGTGATGGGATCTCTAAGTTCACAAAACTATTAAATCAATGCCAATATAAAGTGAAATGTGAAAGACCCCATACTTGGTCTGGTCAGCATTTTCATCAACAATTTGATTAGAAACATGGACAATACTTTTTATGTCATTTACAGTTAGTACTCAACTGAGAAGGATAGCCAAAAAAGAAAAAAAGAAAAAAATTCCTGATGAACTCATCAAAGACAATCAGCTGACCTCTTTAAAGAGATATGCCAAATCTATCACCAATTTGCAACATGGAAGAACAGTGTTAGGAGAAAATGCTATGGATTTTCAGTTTTCTATAAACATAGAAGTCAGAAGTGCTATTTGCTGGTGAAAAAAAAGGCAATTTTATGCTAAATGAATAAAAAATACCCCAGCTTATGTAGACAATAGTTGTGCTGTGTTTGCTCCTGTTAGCACACATGTTAGCACTATATCCAGACTTGAGAATCACATTTTTATGAGGATCTTGGTTAATCAGCAATTCATTAAGCACTGGTCAAGGGAAGGAAAGCTGGAAGAGCTGGAGCTACTGATATAAAGCTGAGAACTTTGGGGCAGCTGAGAGATTTTTTTTCATCAAACTTGAAGAAGGCAAAGATTTATGCTTTAGGCTCAAGATAACAGAAACAGAATCAATGGGTAGCCATTAAGGAAAGGTATATTTGGGCTCTGTAATAAGGAGGATGTTACAACATTTGGAGTTGTCTTTAGGGTATGGATGTCTCAAAAATTTCTGATTCCCATCCTTGGAAATGTTTAAGCAGAGAGATTGGGTGACTGTCTTCCAAGGAATGAGACACAGAGGACTCTGGTTTTGAGTGGCAGTTTGCACTAAAGACCTTCAGTGTGTCTTCCAACTCTAAGATTTGGAGTTTCTGGTATAGCATCCTATAGATAAAGTCTTAGCCCCACTGCATTTTCTTCCAAATCTCTGGAGTCTGGGTCTTTAAACATCACAGAGGCTGTTCATAATTGTCTCTGAATGGATATGTACAAGCTTAGTCCAAAAGAGACTTGTGAATAATGAGCCACACTGATACACTTTTAGCTTCTTCCAGCAATGGGATATTTAATGGGATTTGTCTCTGACAGTGCCAGACTCTTGAAAGTCATTTAAAAGTACTCCTTTCTGTTTGCATTCTGGACTTAAAAATTCACTCTCTCAACATGTACAAACATATCTGAGGCACTTCTGAACTTGGGTTGGTCCCCTAGGTCTATCTTGAGTGAAATCTACGCTTTTGATATTCATCAGTAGGTAACTGAGAACCGGCAGCTCAGTTTGGCACACAAGTAGTGTGTTCTGCTAGTGGAGAGCATGTTACATTTGTTCTACATATCTGGCCCCTATAGTCACTTTGTCATTCATTGATCAGTGCATGCATCTTGACACCATTTCCCTACCATTTTTGTGGGGGATCTAATATATATATATAAAACATCAAATGACGGATTCAGCCTGCTGTTTGATGTCTGTATACATACGTCATGGCTTAATCACTATGCGTCTAACCATTTTAATCTACTTTCTGCCTCAATTAAAAGCACATGTAGGGCTGGGGTTGTGGCTCAGAGGTAGAGCGCTTGCCTATCACGTGCAGGGCCCTGGGTTCGATCCTCAGCACCACATATAAAGAAAATAAAGGTATCATGTCTAACTACAACTAAAAAATTTTTTAAAAAGGACATGTAAGTATTGGTTAGTAGTGTCAGCAGCATCCACTTCTTGCACCTTATACTCACTCTCATTAAGTAAACACTTAACAATCCCCTTGAGATGAAAAATTTGCATCCCAGTTCAAGGGGTATATGCCAAGGGCAAGGGGTTTTCTGGGGACTAGGGCGGTTGAAAGAGAATGCATTGGCCTTTTCTCACTATCTGTGGTATAGAAGAATTTATAGAGCTTCTTTTATTTCTGTGATGCTTGTGGGTCAGAGAAGCAGTATAGTGGTCATTTTGGAATGAAATCCCAGGACGAAGTTACCTGAATTGTGCTTAGATGCATAAAATATGTGCCTACAGCATGCTTTAGTTTTCTACACAGAACATTTTCAAGGTCTGTGTAACACATACCTGGAGGAAAGTTAGAACCCGATCAGTTCATAAGAAAGTTTACTGAGACATTCACCCAGTTTACCCAGTTTGGCAACCTCTAATCTCAGCAATGCCAAAAAAAAAAAAAAAAAAAAAGAAAGAAAAGAAAAAGAAATGCTGAACTTGGCATTAGAAGGATAATTCAAGCAAACACTCCTAGAAACCACTGAGGTTCACAGAAAAATAATGCTATTGGTAAAGGCTTGCAATACATGATTATGATACACTAAAATCCTGCTGTGCAAAGTGTTGTCTACAGACCAACAACAGCGGCACATCACCTGGTACTTATTAGGAATGAGGCCTGAGATTCTGCATTCCTGTTTCAAATTTTCTTCCATTAGATCAGTGAAGAATTATAATAAAATTTCTTTTCATGAAAAAATCTTGAGTGCTTAAAAAAAAACGGAAATAAAACTTTTAGACCACCTCTCAAAGGGGAATGATGAATCCGTAAGTAAATTACTTATGCCTAATAAATGAAATTAATGATGTTCAGCATTTTAAATTAATGTTATTCTTCTTTCCAGGTTCCAGAGAACCTTGAAAGAATTGTTCTGGATAATTCAACTTTAATTCAACGTTAATTTAATTAGCAACTGGAAAAGCAGTAGAGTCAAAGATTTGCTTAAAGAAACAACAACAACAATATTCCCTATGTAACCTTAGAGATTTTCTGCTGACACGTTAGACATATTAGACACATTGGGATCCTAAACAGAAATCCAAAGTAGTTTTAGGGTACATCATGAGAAGCTTCTCTCTCTCTCTCTCTCTCTCTCTCTCTCTCTCTCTCTCTCTCTTTTGTTAACCATAAAGAACTACTTTGCAATCACAGTAAGTTTTTGTAAAAGTATGGGGTGAAAGCTGTAAAAGTTATGAAGTCATATTTAGATTGACTAAGAGGTTATGATTTCCAAGTAAAGAGAGTAATGTTTCCAAAAATAGTACAGCTGATCTAGTGGCAAAGAATTTGTCATGAAATACAAAATTTATAGATGCAAATACGTATATGTGTATGTATGTGTATTCCTATACATAAACTCTAAAAATGCTATGAACTAATGAAAATAGAAATTGGTGGTGGGGCTTGTAATAATGCTATAATTCAGACACACACCATTAAAAAACTCATTGATAAATCATTGGAACTTATAGTTGACTTTTGATTTATTTTTACACTGACTGTAGTTGTGACTCCAGGGAGATGTTTATACACCGACAATTTTGGTGAGGAGCAGCAATAGCTAATCTGCTCAGTTTTTGAACTTGGAGAGTTATGCTTTGAATTAAAGAAGATTTATGAAGGGATCAATGGCCTTTTATGGATTACACACTAAAGATCAGAATGAGTAAGAAAGAAGGCATTCAAAAGAACTGAGCCTTTTTATTTATGCACATTAAAGAAATATACAGCTAAAATGGTCAAAAATCATGTATATTGTCTCATTTTTATATATAGCACAATTTACCTTTCCCTATTTACATTTTGCTATTTGAGTGTTTCCAGTTATGATATGTCCCAATTGAATATGTATAATTTCTCCTCCTCCTTCTTCTCTACTTACTCCCCCACTCCATCCCTTCTTCTTTGCAAATAAGAGAATCCTTACAACCATCAGAGACCATATAGCCTATCTCCTATATTGTCTTTAATGCCAAGTCTAGTGCCAGGTACGTAATAGATTTTACAAAAGCTGATAGAACTTTAGGAAAATTATATAATGATCTAAAATTGCTTTACCATGCTTGGATGACTGGAAGATGTTTAAAACAAAAGGTAGCCCTCAAAAAATAACCGTGTGTGTGTGTGTGTGTGTGTGTGTGTGTGTGTAAGGGGGTGCAGGATGGGTGGAGAAGGAGGGTGGCAAACTGCCTGACAGCTCTAGTGGAGCAGAACTTTGCAGACATGAGACATCAAAGACCTGAACGAGGCACGGAAAAGGAAGAGGCGCTCTACTATGTTCTAAGTGCAAACCAAATCCATTTGAACACAGTCATGGGAAAGGAGTGGAGGCTGAGCATTTCATCATCTCTAAATTCATTCTGAATGGCAGAACAAGCTTAGCCCCTATTTAATATAGAAAGCCAACCCTTAGCCACAATCCTTAAGTAAAACTTTTTACCTAATTGAAAGGTTTTGGAAAATGTAACCTGGAGGGCTTTGCACTCAACCTCTTGAAACTTCCAGCCTCAAAGCAGGTCTGGGAGCCTGCCTGAGCACGAACATCTCTTGAGATCTTAAGAGAGCAAGAGAAGAATGTAGGCAGAGTCAGCTAGCTATGCTAGTGTAAGTTCAATTGCAGTAAAAGAAGCAGATTTGTTAGACAACAGGCACAAAATGGTTGCGGTCTTTAAAAATAATACTTCTTTTTTGCAATACACTACGATATTGCATTTTATAATTTAATATTTATTTGTAGGAACTTTTATAATTTGCTTTAAGTCACATTCCTAACATTTTACTATGAAATAGCTGGATTATCTATTTTTTAGCCCATCAAGTTGCTCTCTGCCAAAAATAAAGGGATCACACTGTTTTGGTTAGATTTTTCACTGCTGTGATCAAAAGATTGGACAGGAACAATACAGAGGAGGAAAAATTTATTTGGGGGCTCATGGTTTCAGAGATCTTGCCTGAAGTAAGGCAGGGCATCATAGTGGAAAGCTGTGGTGGAGGAAGGTGACTCAGGAAATGGCAAGGAGGAAACAGAGAGGGAACTCTGCTCACCAGAAACAAAATATATACTTCAAATGCATGCCTCTGCCATGACCTACCTCCTCCAGCCACACCTGATCTTCTTACAGTTGCCACCCAGTTAATCCATTCAAGAGCATTAATGCACTGATTAGGTTAAGGCTTTCCTAACTCAATCAGTTCACCTCTGAAATTCTTGCATCATCTCATACATAAGTTTTGGGGGGGACACCTTATATCTAACCATGACACATCCCTAGAATGATACATAGAAGCATCTATAGAAAGTGATTGTGATTCTGAGTATCTTTATTCAACAACTTAAGTAATACAAATTTAAACTGGAATTCTTACTAACCAAAGCTAATTACCATATCTATTTTGAAGTAATTAAGAAATGTGGGTTTTAGTTAGATATATTTAATTCCAAGTGGTTTTTTTTTTCACTTTGTTTTAAAATCTTAAATGACTAAACTGGTAGGTGGAAGAAAAAGCCCTTTGGGAACAATAATCCTGGAAGCATCAAAATAGCTTTTCCACTTAAAGTCCTTCAAGAGAGAGTAGTGATTTCAGAGCAAGGTGCATTCGTCAAGTGATAAAAATGCTTCCAAGATACTATGATTCTCCAAGCCCAGTAATACAACATTTTATAATGTTGATCTGATTCTCTAAGGAATAGGCTTCATTAGAAAAAATAAAGTGGTAAGCTGTTCCCTATTCTTTATTTGGTAATTTGACCGGGGCTACTTATTTTGAATTACCAGCACAGAGATTTTAGAAGGTGTGTAGACTCTGAATTCAGGCTTGGGTTTGAACCCAACTAGCCAAGGGAACTTGAGCAATTGAAAAACCCTGGGGCCTCAGTTTTCTCACAGGAGACTGTGTGGTTTTGTGATTGGGTGCAGGACCTCCTTGGCTCACACTATGTACCTGCAGTAACAACTCTGTGACCCTTGGCAAGTTACTACCCTCTCATCATTTGAGATTTCACAAGGAGAAAAACGTGTTTATGAAGATTAGAAAAACTCTTATCTGAAGCAAGCAATGAACTAATAGTAGCTATTATTAGTAGATAACTTCAAAATTATAGTTTCCACAAGGAAGTCAAAAGGCTGAGTTCCAAGGTAGGAAGAAATATTGAGTTTTTATACCACTTTGATACTTCATCATCATCTTTTCTTATGCTTAGGGAATTATTTACCAATTTAACACAAGGGAAGTTGAACATGCAGGTGTTCTTTTAGGGAAGGGGAATAACTTAAATATAAAATGAAGAGTTGCTCTTTAAATAGCTGTCTTCCAACAAATAACCCAATCAACAAATGGGCCAAGGACCTGAACAGACACTTCTCAGAGGAGGACATACAATCAATCAACAAGTACATGAAAAAATGCTCACCAACTCTAGCAGTCAGAGAAATGCAAATCAAAACCACCCTAAGATACCATCTCACTCCAGTAAGATTGGCAGCCATTATGAAGTCAAACAACAACAAATGCTGGAGAGGATGTGGGGAAAAGGGTACTCTTGTACATTGCTGGTGGGACTGCAAATTGGTGAGGCCAATTTGGAAAGCAGTATGGAGATTCCTGGGAAAGCTGGGAATGGAACCACCATTTGACCCAGCTATTGCCCTTCTCGGACTATTCCCTGAAGACCTTAAGAAAGCGTACTACAGGGATACTGCCACATCGATGTTCACAGCAGCACAATTCACAATAGCTAGACTGTGGAACCAACCCAGATGCCCTTCAATGGATGAATGGATTTAAAAAATGTGGCATTTATACACCATGGAGTATTACGCAGCACTAAAAAATGACAAAATCATGGAATTTGCAGGGAAATGGATGGCACTAGAACAGATTATGCTTAGTGAAGCTAGCCAATACCTAAAAAACAAATACCAAATGTCTTCTTTGATATAATGAGAGCAACTAAGAATAGAGCAGGGAGGAAGAGCAGGAAGAAAATATTAACATTAAACAGAGACACGAGGTGGGAGGGAAAGGGAGAGAAAAGGGGAATTGTATGGAAATGGAAAGAGACCCTCATTGCTATAAAAAACTACATATAAGAGGTTGTGAGGGGAATTGGAAAAAAAAAAAAACAAGGAGAGAAACGAATTACAGTAGATGGGATAGAAAGAGAAGGGGGGAGGGGGGATAGTAGAGGATAGGAAAGGTAGCAGAATACAACAGTTACTAGTATGGCATTATGTAAAAATGTGTATGTGTAACCGATGTGATTCTGCAATCTGTGTTTGGGGTAAAAATGGGAGTTCATAACTCACTGGAAACTAATGTTTGAAATATGATATGTCAAGACCCTTGTAATGTTTTGAACTACCAATAAAAAAAAGATTTTTTAAATTAAAAAAAATAAATAAATAGCTGTCTTCTCCTGCAGCCCCCAACTCTCTTGGGTCATGAAGATTTCCTGAATGTTTCATAGTTGGCCAGTGGACTGTCCTCTTAGCAAAGATAATCCCTCCCATCTCTGAGTTTTTATTTTTAAACAAGTACTTCCATGAATTACACTGCTTCATCTGATCTCCTTATCATTCTGGGAACTTCAAAGGTCAGTACCCCTCCACCAAATATGGGTGTCTGTCACCACAACTTTGACAGAATAAGGAGAACATATGAGGAGATAAATATAACCATCCCATGCTGAAGCTTGAGATAACTCAAAGGACTAAGAACATTCTGGGGAATTTTTCTTTGATGGTCTAATCTTTCAGAAATAAAACCTTTGCCCCTTGCTTCTCTTTTTTCTTAGAATCTATCAAATTTTCTTTCTTAAACTTATAGAAAATTATTGCTAAGAAACTAACAATTTTACTCAACCACATCTCAGGCATTTGAAGTTCTCCTGAGTATTTTAGCGGTGTTTGAGGGTTAATGAATTTTTGGCTCTTAGCTAATGGTATATGTTGGGGAGTGGGGGGTGTCAGGCAAAGAGAATTATTTTTAAATTTTTTTTCGTTTTAATTAGTTATACATGGCTATAGAATGCATTTATGCACTTTGATATATCGTACATAGATGAAATATAATTTCTCATTTTTCTGAGTGTACATGTTGCAGAATCATATTGGTCATTTAGCCACATATATACATACAGTAATAATGTTTGTTTCATTCTACTGTCTTTCCTATCCCCACATCCCTTCCCGTCTCCTCTCCTCCCCTCCCATCACTTCCCTCTACCTAATCTAAGGTAATGCTATTCTTCCCTAGTGCCTCCTGCCTTATTGTGAATTAGCATCTGCATATTAGAGAAAACATTTGGCCTTTAGTTTTATGGGATTGGCTTATTTTGCTAGCACGATATTCTCCAACTCCAACAATTTACTGGCAAATGACATAATTTTACTCTTCTTTAAAACTGAGTAATAGTCCATTGAGTACATATATACCACATTTCCTTTATCCATTCATCTATTGAGAGTCACCTAGTTTGGTTCCATAGTCTATCTATTGTGGATTGCGCTGCTATAAACATTGATGTGGTTGTGTCACTATAGTAGGCTGATTTTAAGTCCTTTGGGTATAAATCAAGGAGTGGGATAGCTGGGTCAAATGGTGGTTCCATTCCCAATTTTCTGAGGAATCTCCACACTGCTTTCTAAGTTGTTTGCACCAATTTGCAGTCCCACCAGCAATGTATGAGTGTCCCTTTTTCCCCACATCCTCGCCAACATTTATTGCCTGTATTTTTGATGATTGCCATTCTGACAGGAGTGGGATGAAATCTTAGAGTAGTTTTGGTTTGCATTTCTCTAATTGCTAGAGATGTTGAACACTTTTTCATATATTTGTTGATCGATTGTATTTCTTCTTCTGTGAAGTGCCTGTTCAGTTCCTTAGCCCATTTATTGATTGGGTTATTTGTTTTTTGTTTTTTTTTTTTGGTGTTAAATTTTTTGAGTTCTTTATATATCATAGAGATTAATGCTTTATTGGAGGTGCATGTGGTAAGGATTTCCTCCCAATCTGTAGGCTCTCTCCTCATATTATTGTTTCCTTTGCTGAGAAGAATTTGAGTCCATTCCATTTATTGATTTTTGATTTTCCTTCTTGTGCTTTAGGAGTCTTGTTAAGGAAGTCAGATCCTAGGCCAACGTGGTAAAGATTTGGGCCTATTTTTTTCTCTTCTATTAGGCACAGGGTCTCTGTTTTAGTGCCTAAGTCTCTGATCCATTTTGAGTTGATTTTTGTTCAGGCTAAGTGATAGAAGTTTAATTTCATTTTGCTTCATATGGATTTCCAGTTTTGCCAGCACCATTTGTTGAATAGATTATCTTTTCTCCAGTGAATGTTTTTGGAACCCTTGTCTAGTATGAGATAACCATATTTATGTGGGTTTATCTTTATGCCCTCTATTCTGTACCATTGGTCTAAGTCTAGAAAGAGAACTCTTAGGGTAGCAAACTTGATTAAGGAATGGCATTGATTAAGATTGTATTATGAAATTTTATACCCATCTTGCACAGGTTGCTCTACCTTCTGGACTGTTGTGACTCCAATCATTTTGCATGGAGAGACAGAGAGAGAGAGAGAGAGAGAGAGAGAGAGAGAGAGAGAGAGAGAGAGACAGACAGACACATACTCTATAGCAAAACTTCAAACCAGATATTAATTCTACATTTAAGCAGGATCCTTACTCTTAGATTCTTTAGTAATATTTCTAAACATTCTAAATGTTATCACTCACTCCTTTAATAGTTCAGCCTTGTTTTCTCCCAACTAATACCCAAATCATGGTGGTCATCCCAATAATTTTTTAAAGGATATTTGAAAAAGAATTCATCTGAAGACCAAAAACCTTCAAAATTCCAAAGCACAATCTTTTTAATGATGAGATATCAAGGACTACAGTGGTGAGAAAGAGTATGTGGGTCAGAAAGGGGTGGTTTTAGAATACTTCTCACAAAACCTTAAGATGGTACTTGAAAATAAGGCCCACCCTGAGAATAAATGAGATTGGGTAGGTGTGTTTGAAAGGCTCAATGCAAATCAGCACCTCTTCCTAGATTGTGGGTGGGTGGAAAGGTCTTGGTTCTGTGTAATAAACAAGGCAGTGTGAGTAGGGCTTTCCTTCCCTTGTGTACATTTGGTGTGTTGATTTTCTCATTTTCCAATATGGAGGTTCATGGTTCAATATTATAAAATGCCACAATTTCTATGTAGATTTTCCTGCAGAGTTACCATTCTTATTTCACTTTAATTGTGTTTATTAAGTTATGTCATGATTTATGGTAATGTATACTCATTATGGCCCTACTAAGCAGTGAGTACTCTCACAGAGACTGTGCAGGATTCATCTTCCCAGCTAAGCAAAGCATTTAGTCCAGAGTGTCCACTGAATGTGTCACTGGGAACTGCATGGATTTTTTTTTGTAGCATAAGTTCAACAGGGCAATTGTTTTCCAGCCCCACTGGCTTATGCTTTGATTGGTTAAGAAGGGCATCAGAGACTTGGAAATGCAAGAAACCTTAACATCTAGCTTCTTATTTATCCCTTCACCATTAGGTCAGGCCATATCTCAAACATCCCAGACAGAGGGATATTGATCATATTTTAGAAGACATTCATAGATACCACTGAACTAATAATTTCTTTGAGTTTAAATTTAGCCTATCTTTGAATAAGTAACTCAAATGTTCTCATGTGGGGTTACATTTTTGCTCTTCACTCAGAAACATTATTAACATACCAAAACCCTATCCATTAATGCTTGTGGGATAAAAGCATGAAGGATAAATGCCATTAAAGGATAAGTATATCTTAATCTCAGACTGGAAAGCTGAAGATATGATATGAAGGGTTGAAGATGTGTATACATTTAAAATCTTCAAATTCTTTTAAAAGGTCATGGAACTCATCAGATTTTGTCTATCCATTGCAAATAGGATGTAAATTTCTTACCCATTTTACAAGTAGATTTGGCTTTAACATCCAATCTTCTATAATGTAGCTCAGGAAAATGTGGCCTTTTCTTTCCTTGAACTCTACAAGCACATTCTCTGCATCTCCTCAGGCACAATGTCATCTTTACTCTGTGTGAGATGTGTTTCTTAAACTTGCCTCTCGGGCCTATATTGTTCTCAAGGAAGTGTTTCCCTCCAAGTTCCTTGCCTCCAACAGGTTCTCAGTAAAGGTCTATTTAATGAATAATGTGTTCATGTAAGCTATTCTCTCTCAAGAAATATCAAAGAAACAGAGATGGAATGAGTACAGATTTACCTATATGATTGTTAATGGACATGAGAACATGGTTCTAAGAGGGGAATCAATTGAACTAGGGACTCCAGTTCTTTGTTGGCATCTCTTAAAATGATCATTTCCTATCCAGGTGACCTATACCTTATAACAAGTTTAAAGCCCACTTTCCTAGGTTCTGGTTAATTTATGATTTTTTTCCATTATTATCTAAAGCATATACAGAAAGAAAAATCTAGTTTAAATTGTCCAGAAAGTAATTTCTTTCTCCAAAGCAATAAACTATTTTTAGGCTCAGAGCCAGGTTAGTTCCTACACATGTAATCCCTTGGGGCCTTTAGGTCACTAGCAAAAGGCCGTGGAAAATTTAATTAAAGAGATTTCCAGGAAGGGGAAAGAAATTAAAGAAATTGGCCAACACAACATGAGGGAGTTTTCACATCCTATACAAAGGTCTTACACACAGGGCTCACAAAGCCTGGAAGGCAAGTGGGATCTTCCATAAGCTTCAATAATTAACACTGTTTAATAACTCAGTGCTATTGTCAACCATGAGAAGAACATTGGTGGGCAAGATATTGTATTTAGTTGCTCAACAGCATTTAGTATTTTCTGTTCTTTGTAAGATGCTGTCCTGGGTGTTAAGAATGCAGAAAGAAGCAAGAAAAAGTATTTATCCACAAGGAGCTTATTTTTAGGGGTGGGATGATAGACAAAAAAGCAACCAGTTATCAAATAATGGGATAAAAGCCAGAAAGAGGAAATATCAGGCACTTAGGAGCAGAGAAGAAGAAAGACCCACATCCTTTGCTGAACAGCCAGGAAGTTTCCTAGAGAATGCCTCATTTGGTAATGAATGGTGAGCTTTTCATGAGAACCAGCAAAAGCATTTTGGGTGCTGAGGGCAAGATGGGAAATGGGACAGAAAAATGAGGGGGCCTGCTCATGACTGGAGTAGCAGGAGACAGGACATTTGTGGGTGAGAAGTGAGGATCAGGAAGGCAGGGGCCTGATCATGGTGTATATTATTAAAAGAAAGAGATGAGGAAGAGACCCTATTAAATCCACAGGGAGAATGTATCTGAATGCCACACAAACACAGTTTAACCTTGTCCAAAGAGGACTCAATGCCTATGTCCTGATTCAGACAAACAGGATTTAGAGATGTATGAAGATCTCATAGGAGGGACTAGAGAATCAAATCAGAAAGTCAGAGGCCTCTTTGGATGTGACTAGAGATTTTAGGAACTTCACCCAAACTTGGAAATTTGCAAACATCTGAAATACGCTTTCCATGTAGAAGGTTGCTTGATGTTTAAGATATTATTCAGCAGGCAGGTCATACTACACACCTTTAACTAAAGAAAATCACCAGGGAGATTTTATAGGAGAGAAAGGAGAGATGAAATGGAGATGAGCTGGTTGCAGTTAGAAGTTGCCAATTTTATTACATGTTTAATAGATAAAGGCAGTATAACATGTAAAGAACTACCATTATTTTAGTTAGTTCTGTATCACAATGGTATCACCAGTTTCAGCAGCACACCACTAAATAAGATTATTTTGCTAATATAGGTTCTGATGAAAGAAATATCTTGCAAAACTTTTTTTTTTCTTTTTCTTTTTTGAAATAGAATCTCATTATATTGTCCAGGTTGGCTCAAAATCCTGAGCTCAAGTGATCTTCCTGCCTTAGCCTGCTGTGTATCTGGGACTACGGGCACAAACCACTATGCTTGGCTAACACATTCTTAATACTTGACCGTTTATAAAGATCTACTTCCAAAGAAAAGTAATATACCATTGGTAAATATAGTATTTCATTTGGGTAACTTTGTAATAACTACTATTTATTGAATACCATTTTATTAAAGACTTCATTTGCAATATTGTAAAGTTCTCACAAGTTGTTATGATTCTACTCTTACAGGTAAGGAAACCAGCTCATCCATGGTAATCAGTACTTATAATATTAAATGTGCCTAAAGAAAACAGCTAAAGCCACATTTTCCACCCAGCCTAGCTTGAAGGCAGTTGGGAATTGGGAGAACAGTGATTAAAAAAAGACATTACAGTGATGTGTGACCTCCCTGGCTGTATCGTCTACTCTATTTGCAATGCCTCTTCCCTCTGCTGAGGTCTAAGTCTGGGTCTGACCTCTTCTTGAGCCTCTGATTAGCCTCCTGTTCTCCATTCCTCCTCCCATGATCTAAGCAGATATTGATGATTATGATAATCCAGCACATTTTCTCAGAGAACTTAAACATAGCTGCAATCTCACTAACACAGAGCTCTGGGCAGCCATTAACAATCAGTTTTAGTTAGCATTTGAGATGAGAGTTGCTTTTTCTGCATCTAGTCCATTTTAAGGAACACTTTTGAGGATTTTATTCCTCCATAAACTAATCAAACTGTGACTTCCATGGCATCAGGGTGGTCCAGAACATCCTGCCTGGCAAGCCCTCTCCCACACCCAGGTTCACTGCTGATTTGCTGTGTTATTGCTCCGCAGTGCCTCCCTTGTCACTCACAAAGGTATGAGCAAAAGGATAAAGCCATCAGGTCAGCTAAACTCAGGGTTATAGATTTACTGCCTTTCTTACCTAGGGTGGAGGAGAGACTGGAGTAGTATGCAGGAGGCCTCTAGCACTATACAGGGGTTCCTTGCCAGCCCCATCTGCTTCTACTTCCTGGTGCTGATCCCTGGTCTACAGTAGTTCTGGTCATAGTACAAGTCCTTATCACCACATAGGGGTAATTGTACTAAATTCTCTCCTGTTTATTTGCAGTGTCATAGGGTAGGCAGTCAACATTTACTAAGTGAACAAATGGATAGCAATACAGTTAGATGATAAGCCTTGAAATACCCATTCTGAAAGCAAGTTCCTTGCCCCCAAATGAATAGTTTCCTAGCAAGGAGTTCAAATTTTATCACTTAAAAGTTAACTCTCTTGGGGCTGGGGATGTGGCTTAAGCAGCAATGCACTTGCCTGGCATGCGCGGGGCACTGGGTTCGATTCTCAGCACCACATAAAAATAAAATAAAGATGTTGTATCCACCAAAAATTAAATATTAAAAAATTATCTCTCTCTCTCTCTCTCTCTCTCTCTCTCTCTCTTTAAAAAAATTTAACTCTCAAAATCTCGATACAATTATTTCTTGATTATCCATCTGCTGTTCTTCCTCAGTTCTCAGATCCAATGAGTATAGTTTATGTTCAACACACATTTTTTAAAATGATGTCAAATAGATGAGATTATACAGTATGTAAATTTTTGAGACTGGTTTCTTTTAGTCAGTATAATGCCTTTGAGATCTATCTAAGTCATTGCATGTTATCAGTAATTCGTTTTTAATTCCTTAGTAGATTCCTTGCCACAGATTTATCATAGTTTGTTTATCTGTTGAATGGTATCTTGGTGAGTTTAGGAGCAATTATGAAAAGAGCTTCTAAATAAATATCCATTTACAATTTTGTGTAAATATGAATTTTTATTTCTGAAAAAACCCAGCAGAACTTTGAGGAAAAAAATTAATTTTGATTAAGTCAATTTAGTAGCCTTTGCTTTATGGATTGTGCTTTTGACATCAAATCTAAGAACTCTTTGCTTAATTGTAAGTCTCAGAGAGAGTTCCTCCTAATTTCCTTTAAAAGCTTTCTAGTTTATATTTTGCACTTTAGATAAATGATCTTTTTGAGTTAAATTTTGTATAAGGTATAGGTATAGGTTGAGGGTTTTGTTGCACTCTTTTAAAAAATTTATTATTATTATTTTTAAAATAAACGACGGAAGAATGCATTACAATTCTTATTACATGTATACAGCACAATTTTTCATATCTCTGGTTGTATATAAAGTATGTTGACACCAATTCGTGTCTTCATACATGTACTTTGGATAATGATATCTATTACATTCCACCATCCTTGCTAATCCCCTGCCCACTCCCTTTCCCTCCCACCCCTTTGCCCTATCTAGAATTCATCTATTCCTTTGTTGCACTCTTTATTTGTTTTTTTTTTTTTTTGGATTAAACATCTAATTAAAAAAAACAGGGCTTATTGAAAAGGCTATTCTTTATTTAACTATTTTGCAACTCTGTCAAAAATCAGTTACTCGTATTTGTATGGATTTATTTCTAGGTACTTTACAGAACATTACAGTCTGTAATATTCCCTCTATTATTCTGACATGGCAATTTGACTCTTCTTTTTCTGTATTGATCTTGCTGGATGTTTGCTCAGCTTTTTACTCTGTTCCATTGATGGATACATTTCTCTCTTTGTTCATACTATACTGTTTTGAATTCTATAGCTTTACAAGAAGCCTTAAAACTGAGTAATGTTATTCCTCCATACTTTTTTTTTCAAAACTATTTTAATTTGTTTGTCTTTCCACATACATTTAGAATCAACTTATCTCTTATATAAGATATCTTCAACTTATACAAAGATATCTTCTTGGATTGTGATTATAATAGCATAAACTCTATAGATCCGTTTGAGAATTAGCATCTTTACTAAGTAGTCCAGTACATGAATTTCTATGCCTTTCCATTAATTTAGCTCATCTTTGATTTTATTCGTTAATTTTTAAAGATTTTATCCTATACACATTTTGATATATTCCCTTCATTTTAACCCTATTTCTAAACTAGAACAGGTTTTTAATTTCAATTTCAAAATATACATGGTTACTTCATAAAGATACTATTACATTTTTTATGTGACTGTCATCTATCCTGTGACCTTGATAAAATCACTTAAACATCCAAGTGTTCTTTCTTTCCTCATTCCTTCCTTTTTCTTTCCTTCCCTCCTTTTTTTCTTTATTTTCCTTCCTTCCTTTCTTGCTTCCTCTGGATTATCTACACAGACAATCATAACTATGTATTCTGCAAACAGGAATAGTTTTTTCCTTTCCAATCTGTATGATTTTCATTTCTTTTTCCTACTTTATTGCATTGGTTAGAAACTCCAGTTTAAGTTTATATTTGAGTGGTAAGAATGAACATCTTTACTGTCTTCCCAATGCTAGGAAGAAAGCATTTACTCTTTATGCTAAGGGATTTTCTGTAGTTTATTAAGTAGAAGTTGTTTCTTTTTATTCCTAGTTTGCTGAGAGATTTTATCATGAGTAATATTAAATTTTGTTAAATGCTTTTTCTGCATCAATTGATAACATTTTTCTTCTTTAAACAGTTAAGGTGGTGAGTTGCATTGACTGATTTTAAAAAACAAATAATCCCAGCATTTTCAGAACAAACTACACTTGGTTGGATTATATATTATTCTTTTTTCTATATTGCTCATAGTGATTTGATAACGTTTGCTAAGAATTTTTGTGTTCTGCAGTATTTTTTAAAAAAATTTTATCTTACTGTCTTTTTCTGGTTTTTGTATCAGGTTCACTCTGACTTCAGAAAATGATTTGGGGAAATCTATCTCCTTTTCTAGCTATTGGATGAAACTGTGTAGAATTGATGTTATTTCTTCTTTAAATGATTGATGGAAAATTCCAGTAAAACCATCTGGGCCTGGAAATTGCTTTTTTGGCAGGACTACTACAAATTCAATTCCTTTAATAATTACAGAACTACTCAGGTTATCTATTTTATCTTGGGTAAATTTTGATTGTGGTTTTCTCGAATTTAGTCCATTTCATCTATGTTGTTGAATTTAGACAAGGGGTTTTTAGTGTTCCCTTATCCTTTTAATTCGGGCACAGTCTGTAATATTCCCACTATTATTCTGACATGCAATTTAACTCTTCTTTTTCCTGTATTGATCTTGCTGGATGTTTGTCCATTTTATTGTTTTTTTCTCCTCAAAGAACTACTTTTCATTTTTATTAATAATCTCTATTGTTTATCTGTTTTCAATTTAAATTAATTTCTGTTCTGATCTTTATTATTTCCTTTCTTTTTCTGACTTTAGGTCTCATTTAGCCTTAATTTTCTAAAGCTGAGTTCATTATTTTGTGGCCGTGTGTGTGTGTGTGTGTGTGTGTGTGTGCGCTCGCACACACGTGCGCTCTAAATTCCCTCTGCTAAGTAATGTTCTAGTGTGATTTCACAAATTTTAATATGCTGTGTGTTCTTTTTCATTCAGTTCAAAATACTTCATAATTTCTCTTTATTTTTCCCTTTGAGTCATGGCTTATTTAGCAATGGTTATTTCATTTCCAAATATTTTGGGTAGTTTACAGATATCTTTTTGTTATTCATCTCTCATTTAATTCTAATTAGAAAACATACTTTGTTGACTTGGACAGTTTTTACCTTTATTAAAATTGCTTTATGACTCAGAATATAGTCTCTCGTGGTAATTTTAATTTATACTTCAAAAGAATGTGTCTTCTAACAGAGTGTTCTATAAATATCCAGAACATTCTATGTATTGATTTAGTTAGTTGACTATGCTACTTAAGTCTTTCAGACCTTCCTTGCTAATTTTCGAGTGATTATTTTTTGGCAGAGAGGTATTTAAATCTCTGTTTTGTTTTGTCTATTTCTCTTACAGTTTCATCCAGTTTTTTTTTTTTTTTTCTTTTAGGCACTGGGAATTGAATCCAGGGCCTTGTAGGAAAGCACTCTACCACTGAGCTATAATACTTCCTGTATTTTGAAGCTCTCTTTCGAGTACATGCTTTAATGGGCTTTTTATGACTTCTTTATCATTTAAACATGACATTCTTTATTCTTGGGTAATATTCTTTGCTATAAAGTCCGTGTTGTCCTATATTAATAATCCACTGCAGCTTTCTTTTGATTAACATTGGCATGGTATAACTTTCTATTCTCTTACTTTGAACCTATGTGTATCTTTTTATTTAAAGTATACTTCTATAGGCAGCATATAGTTGGGTAATGCTTTATTTATCCAATTTGATAATCTTGGCCTTCTAATTAGGTATGTAAACTTTATATTTAACATAATTGTGGCTATGTTTAAACCTATAGTCTTGCTACGTGTTTTATTTATGCTATTCATTCTTAGTTAACCTTTCCTTCTTTTTCTGCTCCCTTTTTGAAAATTTTTTCATAATTCTACTTCATCTCTTTTGTTAGTCTATCATCTATATTCTGTGATTATTTTAGGGTTGCTTTAGGGTTTACAGTATACATCTTAAACTACTCACAGTGTGTTTCAAGAGAAAGGGTACTAGCTCTTATGGGTAACTATTTAACTGTGCTATAACCACCACATTGTACTATTTTTGTTTAAATAGTCAATTATCTTCTATGGGAATTAAAGTAATCAAATATTTTTATTAACCCATGTAAATAGTATTTCTAATGCTCTTCATTGGGTAGTTTCCTATTTCTACTTGATATAATATTTAATCCGCTTGAAGAATTTCCTTTACTATTTCTTGTAGTATGAGTCTGTTAATAATGAATTCTTTTTGCTTTTGTATGTCTGAAAAAGTTTTTATTTCATCTGCATACATGAAAAATGTTCTTCTGGGTAGATAGAGTACTAGATTGACTTTTTTCCCCAAATACTTTAAGAATACCACTCCATTATCTTCTTGTATACCTTGATTCCAATGAGAATGTCATTTTCTGTAGCGACATTTAAGATTTTCTGTTACAGGCTTTGAGCCATTGACTATGATGTAACTTGGTGTATCCTCCTTTATTTGTCAGTGTTTATACAGTTTTTGAGAATTTTGACCTGGGCATTTGTATATTTCTTTTCTCTCTTTTTTTAACCTCAAATTTGGAAAACTTCTATTAATTCTTCAAGTAGTATTTCCTCTCTACTCTCCCATCTTCAGGAACTCAAATTTCATGCATATTCAACCACTTGGATTTTGTGTCACAGTTAACTGAAATTCTGTTTTTAAAATTTTTAATTGTTTTTTTTGTATTTACTTTTGTATCTTTCCACTTGAATATCTTTTAGTTGAATACTATGTTCTTCTGCAATAATTAATCTGTTTCTAATCCCATTTAGGAAATTATCTTGGATATTATAGTTTTTATGCTTAGAAGCTTGATTTGGTTCTTTTCTTTGTATTTTTCATGCTCTGTTTTACTTTTTGAACACATGAAATACAATTATAAAACTGCTTTAATGTCTTTGTATGCTAATTCTAATATCTATGACAATTCTGGCATGATTTTGATTGATAAATTTTGCTCTTTTTATGGATTATATTTTTCTCTTTGCATGGCTTTTAATTTTTGATTGGATGCCAGATATTGTGAATTTTACCTTTGGGTACTGGAAATTTTTATATTTATTTAAATATTTTGAAGTTTTGCTCTAGGTTGCATTTAAATTACTTGGAAATGGTTTAACCTTTCTGGGTCTTGTTTTGAGGATTTCTTAGGCAAAACCAGAATCCATGTTTAGATGAGGGCTAATTATTCTCCATTACGGAGGCAAGCTTCTCCTAGCTCTCTACTCAAAGGTCAACAAATTGTGAAGCTTCCCAGTATGGCTTGTGGGAGCAGGCACTGTTCCCCATTATTCAATGCTGGGTATTGTTTCTCTATAATCCTTTTAGGAAAATTTTCTGACCATGGGCATTTTTGGGGTTTCGGCATGCATACAGTGATTGGTACTCTGCTGGATACTCAAAGGGAATCTTCTGCAGGTTTCTGTTCTTTCTCTGTGTAGTTTTCTCCTTGTCAGCACTTTGTTGTGTGAGCTCTGTCTTGGTCTTCCCAATTAGGAGCTCTGTTTAGCTTGGGGGAACTTGCCAAACTCAGGACAGTTTTCTGCCCCCTGCACCACAGCCTGGAAACTTTCCCAAGGAGGTAAGCTGGCACAATCTCAGGGCTTGTCTAATTGGTTTACCATCCTGAAATCACTGCCCTTCACTGCCTAGTATCCAGTGTCTTGTAAACTATTGTTTTATTTTTTTCTGTTCTTTTTTTTTTTTTTGGTTGCTTCAAGCATGAGAGTAAATTGTTCTCTTTTATTTCATCTTGGCCAGAAGTGCAAGCCTTCATTTCTTTTTAAAACTGCTTAATATTACATAACTAATTTTACATTGGAATATAATTAAGAAATTTTTCATTTTGTTAAAAGGTCATGTTTCCATTGTAGTTAACTCTTTGGAATCAATCAATAGAGAGAGCATTCTGTATATTCTGGATGTTGACAAATGCATTAATCAGCATATTTCACATGACATCACAGATTTATTTTCTTTGTGGCATAAACCTCTTTTGAGGAATTAGAATTTAAAATTAATGAAGTGACAGAATTCTGTAAGAGCTTTAAGGACTTTATTACACTCATATTCGAATGGTCAACTGCAAAGAAAATATCTTTGTAAAACCAATTAAAAAATACCAACCATACCTACTATTTCACTGCCCTGGATCACTTGGTAACTTTTTTGTTTTTTTTTGACTCTCAATGCAATGATCCACAAATTCAGATTCTCTAATTTTCCAGAAGATTTAGCAGTTTAGATAGCATTATGCTTTTTCCCCTCTTCTGAGTATCTAAGAAACAGAAAATTTAGCCAGGATATCATACTGTGGCCAATCTTTTATTTTAAAGCTCTGTTGGAAATCCCATAAACATGCCTTGAATAATTCTGCCGTGATGGAAAGCAAGAAAAATGGGATGGGAAGTTGTGTGAGGAAAGAGACTTTGCAACCAAGACTTTGAAGCCACAGCAATTTAATAAAAAAGAATGGAGAGTTAAGGCTCTAGGATAATTGACCTTTTTCTTCCACTTTTCCCTCACTTAAAAACAAAACAAAACAAAAACCAAGCATCAATATATCGCACCAGATGGGCTAAGATAACTCTTTTCCAGTAGAAAAATACCTAAAAATGCTGGGGGAAGCATCAAAGCTATTACTTTTGTTTAAATCATAGCTGAGCTGGTGGCAAAATAATTTTAGGAAATATGGAATATAAACATGTTTCATAAAGAAAACATTATCCTGAGAAGTTTTATAAAGTAAATAAATGAAGAGTTCAGGAATAGGTAATTCCACACACATTATTTTAAGAACATAAAAAGAGAGGAAACACTCATTTTCTGTGAGGCCACTAAATTCTTTAGGACAAGACTATATGCATATATCCAATTTCAATCTTGAACTTAAATGCAAAAATCATATACAAAATATTATCAAACTATGCCCAAATCAATGTAACAATGCTTCCATTATCCTAGGATGTCTTGTTGCAGAAAGAAAGGAAACTTTTGAAGATGAATAAAATTATGTTTAAAAAAAAGAGAGCAAAGCAACAACAATAAAAAAAAAAAACACAGGAAAAACTGTAGAGGGATTCCTACAGGTTCAATATGGGATAATCTGAGAGTCAAAAAGAATACTCCTATTGGAGCGAAACACATAAAGAACATGAAAATCCATTTATTCCATACTGACACCGGAAATATAAATACAAAAACAAAAACAAAATCACCTCATTAGCTACCACTGGCAATTGACAGGACAAAACCTCGTAGTCTGAACACTTATAAATAAGGAAGAAATGAAGAACTTACCCTATCTTCCCTGTATGAGCTGTATATCATTGTATCTACTAGGTTGGTGAGAAAGAGTTCTATGAAACAGAATTTATTAACACATACAAAATTGATGATAGAGTCAGAAAATCACCATTTTGCAACCTGTAATGAAAGAATACATGTGTGCAATAATCATGGGTGGATGCTAACACCATTAGGAAAGGGACTTTACAATGGAGGAGTTAGGCTGACCCCACCTGAGTTCACTGATCAATCTTAACATCACTAAGTATAGGACCATCAGATATTTCCTACCTCATAATGTGATGCACTAAGAACTACACAGAAATACCTATGATGTATTCTTGCCTGAAAATTGAACCTACATTCAATAATGATTTTAGAGCTGCAGTTGAGCTACCAGGAAAAGTAAAGACTGGAAAATGAAGTTAAATGATACCATGAAGAAGCATTCGGCCAAATCCAGAATGAACTAATGACCCAGTTTCCCTTACAAGTCAATTGTCATGAAGAAAAGGAAGTTTGTGGGTATGTGTATGTGTGTGTGGGGGGAGTATACACGAGACTGCTATCGAATAAAGGAGACTTAAGAAACATAACCATGTTAATGCAATTAGCAACAAATGAATCTCATTTAGATTATGATTTAGAAGGAAAAAATGATGTAAAAAGACACCTGTGTAACTCCCTTGGAAAAAAAAGTGAATATAAAATATATATTAGGTGGGGTGGTAGCACATGCCTATAATCCCAGTGGCTCGGAGAGTGGAGGCAAGAGGATCAAAAGTTCAAAGACAGCCTCAGCAACTCAGCAAGGCCTTAAGCAATTTAGCAAGAAAAAATTAAGCAATTTAAAAAAAAATTCTGGAAATGTGGCTCAGTGGTTAAGTGCCCCTGGGTTCAATCTCTGTAGCCAAAAAATTAAAAATAAAGTAAAATAGATATTAGATTATATTAAGAAATTTCCATTTATTCTTTTGGGTATAATAATGTAATCTAAAAATTCCTACCAGTTAATGATGCATGTTATAATATTTTTGGGGGAAATGACCTGATGTCTGAGATTTGCTTTTAAATATACCATTCTAAAAAACAAATTGGAAGGAGAGGAGGAATAGATGGAGCCAGAATAATAAACTGTCAATAATTTTTAAGGTGATAATAACTTTATACATACATGCATACACACACATACAAATATATGCTGTAGCTTCTATTTTGAAAACCCACAAATTAACTGTTATGCATATTAAAACTTGAACCATTTAGTACACATAGTAGTAAGAATTCTGGAAAAAGATGTTATGATTGGTTCTACTACAGAAAAATTGTAACCAAAAGTTTAAATCCTGCATCATAAATATCTTTCTGTTTCATTAACAATCTGTACCTTAATTTTTAATGATTATATAACACACAAATGATTACTTTATATTTTATACACAATGTTCCTGTTTCATGGATTGCACAGTCAATAAGGGCCCTTATAGTTCTAACTTCCTATCATCTTAATAAATTAAAAGATCAGTTCTCATATGGGGAAACTAAAAAACTTGATCTCATAGAAGTTGAGAACCATAGCTATCAGAGGCTGGGGAGAGTAGGAGGGAAAAGAAATGGAACGAGGTTGGTCGGTGGGTAAAATGTTACAGTTAGGAACAAGAAGTTCTTGCATTCTATTGTACAGTAGGGTGAATACACTTAACAATGTTGCATTTTATCTCTGAAAATACCTAAAATAAAGGATTTTTAATGTATTCATCATAAAGAATGATAATAGTTTAAGATGGTAGATAGGCTAATTATTCTAATGTGATTATTATACAATAAATTAGAAATATTGTATCCCATAAATATGTACATTATATGTCAATCCAAAAATGACAATAAAAATGTATACTTTACGTGTATCATAGTAAACATGTAGAACTCCTTTAAAATTTTTTCTACCTCTCATTTAAACTTACGATATGTGATCCTATTTGTATTTTATATCCAATTTTCATAATTACTTCTAAGTTCCATCATGGCAGAACCTGTGTATTATGATTCCTTGCTTCCTCTATGCCTCGCTAATTGCCTGATGCTAGTCTAGACCCCATTAAATACCTATTGAAATAAAGTGAGAAAGCTTTGTGGATGGCAATATGAATAGTTGTGATATTAAAAATTTGAAAGATGGAAATGAGATTCCTTACATAAACAAGGGAAAAACTGAAAATAATTTTGTTTCCATAATTGTTTTTATATTTCCCTTGGTGTCCATTGAACTATAAGCTTTAGAATGGCAGGGACCACAATTCTGTTGAACACAATGCGGGGAGCTAATTCAGTGACTGACACATGTAGGTGCTCAATATACTTCTTCTTAAATGAAAGGCTGTATCTCTCCCAGCTTTAGCTTAAAGAAAATGGCCCATGTTTCTGGAATTTAGTTTTAGATCTACTCTATGATAAGTTCACTCTCTTCTTAATCTGTGAAACCAACAAGAAGTCCTTTGGAGGGACTCAAAATTCTCTAAACACTATATTTGTTATATGTGAAAATATAAAACATGTTCCAGTCTTTTCTACTCGAATTTAAACACTCCTTACAATAGTTCTGCATTCTTTAGTCATAGCCTTTTGTGGTTTCATCTTTTCATAGCCAAGCCTACTGAAGGTAAGAATCATCCTTCCCTGAGACTTCTTATTCTTCTCATACATGATCCAGTATTTTTCTCCACTGTCAATCAAACACAAACAAATATTTACTTGTTTTCACTTTCTGACTTCCCAGTTTACACTTCGAAACATTGGAACTTCTACTTCCATCTCTTACTTGATACTTATTAAATCATCAAGACCTCCAGGTTTTTAAATCCAGTAAAAATATTTCAGGCTTTTTCCTGTTTGATCTCTCAGTTATAATTGTCACCATCGCCACTCTTTTCTTGGAACTGTCTCCTATTAATTTCAAAAACATTGCTCTCCCTGGTTTTCCATTGACTTCTCTGACAGCTACTTCTCATTCTTCTTCATGGGTGTCTCCTTTTTCTTCCCCATCATCTCTCTGAATCAATCTTTACCCCTTTTTTTTTAGTATGTTCCCTTATGCTTTTGTGTCTGCACACATTCTCTTTCTTCTCTCTGGATCAATTCCCACTGCTTGATTATTTGGCAAAATTTCACTCATCCTTCAGTTTAGCTCAAATGTCTATGTTCTCTGTGAAGCTTTTATGACAACCCCAGGCAGGGTTGAGTGCTTTCCTCAGCATTCCCTGCTCTTCATATGTACTTTAATTATAAGAGTTATTTCATTGTTTAACTTTAAATATGCCTTCTCCTCTTTGGCAAAGAGCCTAAAGATGGATTTTGATTTCTCTTTATAGTCCCAGTATGTAGACAATACTTGGTTCCTAGTAGAAACTTGATAAACATGGTTTTTTTTGATAAATAAATAATTTTTTATTATAAAACTTCTTTTCTCATCCATTCTTAAATTCAATCCCCTCAGTCTTCTTGCTGTGGGTGGTATGAATATTGGTAGTGTTTCTCAAAATACATGTGTTAAAAGGCTTGATACTCAGTGTAGTGCTATTGAGAGGTGCAAGGTGAGGCTTCTCTTTATGGATATGCCTCTGAAGGGACAGTGAGACCCCAACCAGTCCTTTAGCTTTCCAATTCCTGAAAGATGATGCAAGTGGTTGTTCTGCTGTGTACACCACATGTGGCCAAAAGGTGCCCTCAAAAGGGGTTCAAAAGGATGAGGTTGCCTAAGCTTGGACTCTAGAACCATGAGCTAAATGAATCTTTTCTTCTTAATTGCCTTGGGAATTTTATTATAGTAATGTGAACCTGATTAATATATTACCTGGGGAGAAGATCATATTATTGTGACCCATATTTTACAAATGAGGAAAACCAAATCTTTTCCATGAGCATACATATATTAAATGAGGGATATTAAATGAGGGATCAAGAACACATATAGATATCTCTATATCTCTAAGGTTCTGGACACTGTAGTTGAGCAAAATACAATTGAGTAGAATATAATAGATATCAAATAATAACAACTTTTGCTTATTTGAATCGATTAAAGGCTACTAACAAAAACAGGAGTTTCTCATTGAAGAAAGATAAGTTCATCACATTAATAATCCATATAATTTTTACTTTTTTGGACATGTTCTTTGAATAGGATATTCTTCACCAAAGGCTGAATGATTTGTGCCTTCTATCACACATTCATAACTAGAACACGGGATTGCTCTGTAGACACAAACCTTCATAAATTGGTGAATGGAAGATGTGTTTAGAAGAACTAACTAAAGCATGATTGAATGATTTTCAAACTGCATGTTTGCCAATTTGATAATAGATAGATAATTTGTTAAAAACTAAATATTCTGAACAAAAGCTGAGGAACCCAATGCAAAGATATGTATGATAAATTAGTTGAGTAATTTCTCTGTAACTTTCTCTGCTTATGACCCTTCAGAGAAGGCAAAAACATTTTCCAAAAGTAGTTGTTTTTCAAAAAGGAATAAAGCCAAACCACACTATTCAGGGCCATGAAATTGTCAGGCAAGGAATAATCCCAGATTGCATTAATTGACAGTAGTGGTATTTTGTTCTCTACTTTTAAAATAGTCTCTTGTGTCTAAACAAAATACACTATTGTGTACAATCTTGGTCACTGCTAGAAGTGACCTTTACAGTAGTATGGCACTAGCATTAAATTCATTTAAGCCATATATAACTCTTTTTAAAAATATTCTTTCATGTTTCCCAAGTCTTCCCCTTTCTTCTCTCCAAAGGGAAAATGTACTGAAACACAAGTGTGGCATGCTTTTACCCCTCATCTGAAAAGGATACTCTCCTCCCAACTCAACTGTTGCTTGGCCTGACTGGAATTTACAATCCCAGCACACAGGGTGGTCCAAGGCCAAAGCTGCAAAGATGATTCTGTGATTTAAACTGTAGATATGCATAGAGGTTTAGAAAAGTGACCCTGCCACTTGCTGCCTGATGCTTCTTTGTGGTCACTACTGTCCTACATTTTGACCCTTGCATGGACCTTCAGATTTGGAGATAACTTGGTACCTATTATCTATGTAAAAGAAGGAAACAGCTGTGTTGAGGTAGGTGCCAAAGGGTAGTAAACAGGAGATATTTGCTATAGCTGGCATGATTGTTAAGTTACATGAGTTACATGATCCTTTGCTCTCATAGGGGGTTTTAATCAATTTTTTCATCACTGTGGACCAAAAGACCTGACAAGAACAACACAGAGGAGGAAATGTTTATTTGGGACATAGTTTCAGAGATCTCAGTACATAAAAGGCTGACTTCATAGCTCTAGGTCCAAGGTCAGACAGATCATCATGGCAGAAGTGTGTGTCAGAGAATAGCAAAGAAATGGCTGAGAACATGGCAAGCAGGAAGCAGAGAAAACTCTGCTCATCGGGGGACAAATTATAAACCCCAAAGATATGCCCTCAATGACCTACCTGCTCCAGCCACACCCTACTTGCCTATAGTTACTGCCTAGTTAATTCATATTAATGGATTAATTCATTGATTAGGTTAAGGTTCTCATAATCCAATTATTCCAAGTCTGAAAACTCTAGCATTGTCTCACAACTACACATAACTACACATCCAGCATTTGGGACATGTGGCATTATAATGTTCTTTCCAAAGGGCTTCTGTAGTGCTGCCTCTAGGGCCTTACTGGTTGCAAACATTATGACATCTCTTGGTTTGTTTTTTCTTGTTTCCTACAACTTTCCTTAGTGGACATCCCATGGTATCAACATCCCTTAATCTAGGGCATATCCACTGCAGCTTCACCTTCCTTCTATATCTTTACACATCATCCTCTAGGGATAGCCTACAGAGGCTCTGACACTGCCACACTTTGCCTAGCCTTTTAGGCCTTCCTTTGGAAATCTTGGTGGAAGCCTCCAAGACCTCCTAACTCCAACATCCCACATTTCTACAGATTCAGAACTGCATTGTTGATGCCAAAGTCTTCCACCATCTTGAGCAGTAGCCAAGACTCTTGGAATCATGGCTGAAGTCACCTCTGAGTGCCTAGGCAGTTGAGTGTAGTTATATAGCTTTCCAGGAGTCCCTGTACAAAGAGGGTGCCTCTATGGTCTCTTCTCAAAAGGAATTTTTACTTTTACACCTTTGAGCTTAAGTTGGGTGGAATCTTGACAACAGAAGAGTTGCCCTCAATCCATCTTTCCTACTGTCTCTTTTCAAAGCACTTACCATCTATTTAGGGGCTATAATATCTTTAACAACTACATCTTCCTTAGCCCCAGTTTTACTTGCATTTTTCTAGCTAAACTGCAAATTTTTCAAATGTTTCTGCCTTGATTTCTGCTCCTGATTATAACAGCAAACTTGGCTAAAACTTCCAGCAATATCGCTGCCATGGCCTGAATGATGTGTTGCCTGGAAATTTTCTCTATCAGATTAATTAGTCCATCTCCTTTAAATTGAGTTTCACAGAAAGTCTCAGGACATGAAAAACTAATGTAGATAACGTCTATGCCAAAAAGTAATATGAATGCTGTTTGGTCCAATTTCCAATAGTCCTCCTCCTCTTAAACCACATGAGCCCAGTCTTTATTGTCCACATCCTATCAGCATTCAGATCTATGAGTTTCATCAGAATCTTCCATTAAGCTCCACTTACAACATTCTGAAGCTTTTCCAGCTTGCATCTCTAAGTTTTTCAAAATTCCTCCTCCACAAACCAGCTCCAATGCTTCCAGACCACAGTCAGGTTAGTCACGGCAAATGACCCTAAATCTCAGTAGCAATTTCTGTTTTAGTCACCTTTCATCACTGTTTTCAAAGTCCTGACAAGAACAACATAGAGGAGAAAAGCCCATTTGGTGCACAGTTTCAGAGGTCTCAGTCCATAAATGGCCAATTTTATAACTCTGGGCGTGAGGTGAGACAGAACATCATGGAAGAAGGATGTGGTGAAGGAAGGCAGCTCAGATATGGCAAGCAGGAAGCAAAGACAGCTTTGCTCACCAGGGACAAAGTATAAACCACAAAGGCACATTGCCAGGGACCTATCTCCTTTAACTATATCCTACCTGCCTACAGTGACTGCCCAGTTAATCCACATCATCAACTTTTTTTGCATTGTCTCCCACATAGCTTCTGAGGGATACTCAAACCATAACAGGGGGAAAATGATTTTTGCTTTCTGTTACTTTTTGAATGTAGCTGGAACTGTAGAAAAGCTGCAGCTATGCACTACACCCTTAACCCTTAACTAATGAGGTTGGAGAGAACAAACATGTGGGGGCACTTAGGGAGGTCTAGCTCTGGAAATAAGAATGAATATAAGGGAAATTCAAATTGAGAAAGGTATGAAGGGAAAAGAAGAAAGAGATAAATCAAAGAAGATAAGGAGGGGTGTATGGAGCAAGGAAAACAATCTGGAAAAGGGAGACATGGACAAAAGGGTAAGCATTGATTTTCCATTTCGTGAGCCAGGATTGCTGAGAACACCTCATGTCTCCAGCTCCTGTAATGGGAATTTATGCAATGGTGGCATCTAGAAATCTAGTGGAATTTCACTGATGAGTTTTAGTGGAAATATTGTTTATTCTGACACTTGGCATAAGGTCAGGGACCTGACAAAAGAGGTGATGAGAGAGGAGAAAAATTGATTAAGATACTCAGACTATTTGTTGAAAGATGCTTAGGTGGATTGAGAGAACTGTGGCTGGAAAGGAAGTCCTGAGCAAATTCATCATTTGGCCATTGAGAAAGAGATTTAGATCAAGAGGGCATCACTTTAGAGGCTGATATGAACCTAGTGACAAAACCTTCATGTGATTTAGAATTGTGCTCCTTTAGGTACAAAGGAGCTCACAAAATGTTAATCCTGCATTCTTTGAGCTATGGGACAATGAGGTCATAAATATTAATAAAATCCCTCACAACCATTTTCTGTCATAATTACATTGTACTGGTTGGAAGCACAAGAGGAAAAAGGTGTGAAGTGTTAAAGAGTTAATCATGCAAATTAAGAGATAAATTGAAGATTAAGTAAAAAGATAAAATGTTTTTGTAAAATGATGAAGTTTTTTTTAAAAGCATAAGCTCCTTTCAGAAAATTGACATAAGTTGATTAGAGACAGAGAAGCTAGAATGTGATGGAGCAGAACAGAATTCATAGGAGAGGTTCCAATGAGAAAAAAAAGACATCATATAAAATCTCACCCTTATAAAAATTATGGCATTATTTTATTGTAAGTCATAAAATGATGGAACAGGAGGCCATAACCTCGTTATTACTATTATCTTTTCCTGTGGAGCTACACTTGAGAAATTCCTTGGAAGTTTATTTTGCATGAAAGGCTCATATGTTAATACCATCATACTTTCTCTCCTGTAAAATGCCCTCAAAGTTAATAAGGTAGAAAAGCACAATATTGGTTAAAATATTTTTGAGCGTCATAATAAATGTCCTTAAACTTAGATGAAGAAAGAAAAATTTCAAAAGGAACTAGAAAGAAAGAACTAAAAGAAATTTTGTGCCAGTTAAACTGAAAAACGGAAATCTGACATGGAGGAAACAGTATAGTAAGGAGAGACAAACAGCCACAGAGCTCTATGTCCAATTAACCGATGTCATTAAGAATGTCAAGGTTAGGGGCTGGGTTGTAGTTCAGTGGTAGAGCACTTGCCTAGCACATGTGAGGCACTTGGTTCAATCCTCAGCACCACATAAAAATAAATAAATGAAATGAATGTATTTAAAAAAGAATGCCAAAGTGATTAATTAATTCATTTGTTTATTCATCACTCAGCCAATAAAGACTTTTAAGTGACAGTATTCCATGTGTTAGGCTTTGTGTTGGGTGCCACTTAGAGAAATCAGGCTAGGTCTGTTGCCTTGAGGAGCACCTCAAAGTTTGATAGAGAAGAATAAGGAAAAGATTTTTATCAAGAAAATGTGAGACATCAACAGAAGTTAGGCTGAGTTCAACAGAATTGGCTTTGGATTCTATTAAATCAGCCTAGAACTAAATCATACCCTTGCAATTTACTAGCAGTGTCCTCTTGGGCAAAGTAATGTCACAAAACACTGGGAAAATTAAAGAAATCAACCTCATAAGATTTTGCAAGGATTGAGTAAAATAATTGAGTCTAGCATCTAGCAAATATCTAATTAATACTAACAATAATCTGATGCTGATTATTGCCCAGTGGTAATCATAGTATAGGTAGCTATAGGGTATGTTCTGAGAATTCCTATTTCAGACTGCTTGTTGGGATTGAAAGAGATGGCACCCAATTAATGACAAGAGCGTGCTGGAGGAGATACAAAGGTCTGGAGTTAAGAGACTTGTCTAATGTACTGAAAGGTGTTAAGAATGGTAGAAGAAAATAGTAAGAAAGGACTGATGGGTATTGCTAAAAATATTGGGCATCATATTGAAAGCTCTAATGAGTTATTAAAGAAATTCTATCAAAGGAATGACAAGAAGAGATTAGTGATTTAGAAAGATGATTTGTTAGTCATTTAGAATTATTTAGAACAGAAATGAGGAGGGCAAAATGGGTGGAAGAGTGACCAGTTCGAGAGTCGATGAACTGATAATGGTGATACTAATGATAGTGGAGAGGGACAGATGGATTCAAGAGATATTCAGACTTTGAACTGATAAATATCACTGACTAACTAAACAAGAAGAAAAAGCCCAAGTCAAGCTTTGTGTATTGGGAAGCAGGCATGGAAAAAGAGGGGTGGTATTCACTGGAAATATTAATAAGGCTGCAAAAGTAGATCTGGAATAAGTATAACCCTAGACTAATGAATCTTGGATCATTTCATGGAAAACTCAGAGCAGGAAGATCTGGGTGGAAGCAGAAATTTTAGAGATGGCCCCTAGAATGAGAAGATAGATGTTCATATATCACTAGATAACTTTTCTCTTAGATATAAACAACTCTGCAAGATGAGAAATCTCACATGATACAAGCAAACTGAGTATATACTTACACTAGTAAGGCCAGTCATGGATCCTGTGTGCCCCTATGCCTCATTGGGTGAAAGTGATACTCTCATAGCTTTCATTAAGTGGGAGTCCCTTAGAAGCCCAGCTGAGGTCAGGGGAGCAGGTTCTTCTTCTGGGACACATTCTCCTACAATGGCACATTTATAACCATTTTAAAGGTAATATATCAACATGACAGTTACTAATATTCTGATGAAAAGGATTCATTGTGACAGAAAGACTGAGGAACACAGTAGTCAAGACGTAGTATTACCATAAATGTAACGTCTCCACCATTAATAAGGGTGGCAGATTCCTCTATCCCAGGTGTCCTTGTTCCTTGACTTACATTCCTGATGTTAGGACCTGGTGTTGCCTTGGAGAAATTCCATTTAAATCATGTGATGCTGTCTCCAACTGCCCGATACCCTGCTGATAGGTGACTGATCCAGGCCTTCGTACTTACTTAAACCAAGAGCAACACTTCTAGAGGGGAAAGGAATAAGGTGGGACAGAGTAAGATGAAAGATACAGTAAAAAAATCCTTGGGATGTAGAAATGATTCCATGGGAGCTAGCAGAGACTGTTAGTAACCAGAAGTTAAGCAACAGAGAGTAGATATGGTGTAAAAGCAAAAGCCTAAATCAACTGGAGAAAGAAGTTGAAACCCAGAGATGAGCTAATAAAGTTTTAGCTTTCTGACTCGTCAACCCTATGAGTATCTCCCAAGTTGCTACTCCTCAACCCTAGCAATGTGTTCACAGAATATGAGTTTTATAAAAACGATTATTTATTCATTGAAGAAATAAAATATTTATATCACAATTAGTTAAATCTTCCATTTCCCTCTGTTTCAGTTTCTCCTTTGTTCTATTTTATCCCTGGTCAAGTTCCACTGTAGTGATCATGAGCATTGTTTGACATCCAGTTAAGGAAGGTTAAAATTGGAGTAGATTTAGTTTGGATCTGGTGAGGTATATTTATGTTCTTCACAGTTAATTCAGGGTATAGTTCAGTAATTCCTAGCTGTTCTGAGTTTCTAGAAATTCTCCAACTACCCACTATATTGATTCATACAACATAATGATAACAATGTATAGGGCCAGAGATCTTACTGGGATTTACCCTGATATAAGGGGCACTAAATACCAGAAGTATGTGGAAAATTAACAGAAGGAAGGTTTGGAATGTATACAACCAGATACTAGACTGGAAAATTTTTCCATTCATTAGGCATATAAAAATTTTAAAGCTGAAGATTTGGTTTTCACTGACACCAAGTCAAGATGGAAACTTGCTACTGTTAGAAGCATATTCTATATACAATTACAAACACATCATACATTTTAATGCTAAGTACAAAATAAAATTTATTTGAATTCCTGTAAGGAACAAACTTATAGCAGTACTACAAAAAGCAATTATTCTGTAAGAGCATGTCATAAAAGACCTTTTTTTTCTTTTTGGTACCAGGGATTAAACTCAAGCGTGCTTTACCACTGAGCTACATCCCAGCAATTTTTATTTTTAATTTTGAAATAGGATCTCATTAAGTTGCTTAGGGCTTCACTAAGTTGCTGAGGCTGACCTTGAACATGTAATCCTCCTACCTCAGCCTCTCATGTCACTGGGATTACAGGCTTCACGCAGCTCATGAAATATCATGATAAAGGCTTTCTAAATTTCACAATAATCCTAAAAATTTGTATGACATTACCAACACTGAGTACTGAAGTTAAAAGATACATCCAAAAGTACTAATAAAATTGTTTTGATTAACAATACTGGAGAAAAGATTAAATTCCAATTCTATGCTTGCTTTAAAATATATTACCAACTTGTTGAAATATCACAGGGTGATCCATGAATATATAACCCACATACTTAGAACAAATTTTATAGAGGCAGTCAACACTAATTTTAAGAAAGTTGCTTTTGTGCTATAACTTAAAGGCTCTGAAAAGAGGGAGGTACTGGGGATAAATTTAAGGCAGAGTGGAAGACACCATCTTGCACCCAACAGTTAAAAATCACATTTTATTTCAAAGTACAATTCTTATCAACTATCACTATTTATAGGGCTGTAGTGTATATAATTATTTTTTGTCATTGTTATTGCAGTTATTGATGCATAAACAGAGTTACATACTAAATAAGGGAGTTTATTGTAAGAACTCTGTGGGCTCGAACCCAAACTAGGAAATTTATTATCAGGAGCTCAGGCAAACTTACAAAACCTTGGTTTCCCTGTCTTGGAGTAAGCCAGTTCTGTGGCAAGGGGTCACTCAAATTTTCTTTTTCTTTTTTCTTTTTTTATATAAACTTTGATCATTAACTACATCATTTCTAAAAGCTATCCTATAGAATATTAAATATGAGGTCAACTGTTGTAAGTGGTTGAAACTAGAGACAGTTAAAGTCTCCTTCAGTATTTAAGCTTATGAATTGCCTCAGGGCAAAAGCTGCACTGCTTTCTTCAACTCTTGTTCCGCAAACCTGTCTGCTTTCCGGCATCCCAGAATGTACCAGATGCATCTCTGTAACTCCAGGAAGGAACACTCTATCTAGCACAAAAGTTATCCAACAGGGAATGTTTGCTGAACTGAATTTTCTCACCCTGACACTTCTCCAAAAACAATTTATCTTCAGTTTCTAGCCCTGGAGATGGCTTATCATTTTATCATTTTACATTGTACCATTTGCTTTATCACTTGATTTCACTCTGTGGTGTCTAACACAATATATAATGAACATATAATGAACCCTCATTAAGATTTGTTGGATGAACAAATGATCGATGAACTTTCTGTAGATAAAGGGGATTTGGTTTCTTTATCTTCCTCTACACCAGATTAGATCACACCCCTACCTTAAGAAGCCCATCAATAGCCTCCTAGTAAAACAGCCTTTTAGGTATCACCAGTTCTGACTATGCCTGAACCTCTAATCATTGCTAATGGACGTGAAAATTAAAAATCAGGACACAGATCATGGTAAAATGGCTGTGAAAAGTTAAATAGATCTCAGAACATTTAATATTTAAATGTGTACTATGACTTTTTTAAGAGGGTTAACAGACTATGCAGAATTTTCCAAATTTAATTAATATTAATCACTGGAATGATTGTCTAAAGAGGAAAAAAACCTGATATAGAGCAAAGAAGAGAAAAGCCTGCATACATATACTATATAATGAGCACACAAGTTTTCAGGTCATTCTTAGTGTGAAGAAAAACACTTTGAGTTATTTTAACTTGATATGATCTCATACTTATTTTATCATAATGAAAACATTATTTTTTTCTGACACTTTATGGAGGACATATGGGTCAGTAGCAAAGTAATTCAACCGCACATATGTTACATGAAGCATCAGGGTATGCATTGAGGATCTACCATTTAATGTGAATGAGCAGTCTGATTCCACTTAATTTGAGAAATTTAGTAAGATGATAGTCTATTGTGAATCTGATGGAGGGTGTTGAAAACCAATACCATAAAGCCAGCTGTTAGATTGAATATATTTTCAGTGTCATTTTACATTTGCAATTGCATCTTGATGTACACTGCCCCAAGCAAGACAATACTGCATTGCTCCAGGGGTCTTTAAAATGTACACACCTCATTATGGACATTAGCCTCTAAAACGTTCCATCTTTATGGAGGCTGGAAGAAAGCATCAAGTTGAATCCAGAGAGGTTTATTCAGTGATGAATGACCTTAAGACATCTGGAAATCCAGTTTGGAGGAGGACAATGGGTTATAGATGCTTACCCAAACCTTTTGGAAGTTAAGAAAATATAGGCAAACGCTAAACTCTGAACTATTTAAATCAATGTATTTCATTAAACTTTTTTTCTTCACATATTTCAGCATCTGAAATTGAGATATATCTTATAATCCAATGGCACTTCGCAATTACTTTCATAAATTCAGACTAAAAAGCTGTATTTTTACTGGGGTTTGGTTCAAATTATTAGAGGAGAATTTTTTCCTCTTCCTCTACTCCTGCCAATGTTGAGAAATGGCAAATTTCCTTGCTATTCCTTTGTACACAGTGGTTTTGCTTGTTCGCTTCATTTACTTGTACACAAAGGTTTAGCCCTATTAAGTGCAAGTCTATTATTAGAATCATCATTCTGAGCTTTTTTTTTTTTCTGTTTGGAGAACACATATTATAATGAGGCATCTATCATCAAGACCTCGTGGATCTCATGGCATCATGGGCTAAAGAAATCTGGTACACATAAAATTCAGTGAATTTGCTCCTTTCTCCTCTTGGAAAGGGCAACACCAAGATGCAAAATTTCCTTCTGGGATGATAATATCATATTGGGAAGGAAGCAAGGCACTTTCAACACAGCCTATGTTCATAACTTAATTTCTCAGACTATTGGGAAATCATTTCAAGACCACCACCTGTGGACAAGGGTAAAAGAGGAGGGAAAGAGAAGAAATAAAAAGTTGGATAAGAAATCCAAATAAACCTAAACTTAGTGATAATGTCTAATTTATGCATTTGGGTTGAAAAATAACAGATCTCAGGATCACTGTGAATGTCTTGGCATGGAAAACAAAAATTATCAGGGATTCTGCTAGAAAGTCAACAAACCTGATCAGTGTTAAAATACAAATAGGTACAACACACATCAGGAATGTGCTGAGTTCTGATGCTTATAATTTAAAAGTGACAAAATGAACTTTTAAAGACTCTTTTTTAGAGCCTTTGAAAAGTTTGAGTGATTTAACCTGATGACTAAGAGTGTTAGGGCACAGCAAGGGTCTATGTTGTGCAAGGGACAGAGTTTTTTTAAGCACACAAAGACTGATACACTGCTGATATCAAGCAATGTTAATATCATGCTAAAATCTGCAGCTCAAGAGTCTTAGGTTTTATGGATTAATTGGAAACTTCCTCTGAATTAAATAAGAATCTAATTTTGTATTGAATTAGTCCTGGAGGAATATCCAACCATTCCAGGATTCCATCCCCAACAGCACAACAACAACAACAGCAACAACAAAAACCTGAATGCTGCAGTCAGACTTCTGACTACTTCCATACTCAGCTAAATGTCTGCAGCCTTGGGGGCCCTCTGGCTTAGCATCAGCTGTAACTCTGGAAGGGCAGAAACACCTCAGAAGCAGGCTGACAGTTTAATGAAAAGGACCGGAGTGCTCTCCAGGCAGCAGGAAGGAAGATCCTCTGTGCCCATCAAAGTCCTCCTTGGAGCCAAGGGCCAGCCTCAAGAATTCCCAGCCATGGTGGTCTAATTCAAATGCTGAGCAGCCTCAAAAATATTCTTCTAGAAAAATCCCAGACTGAAAGAGAGTAAATAACTTCAGGGACATCTGGAGAGCAGAAGACAGCATACTCGAATCTTGTATTTCCTCTTTGATCACCTATACAGAGAAACGGCACACTTGTAAATTTTAGTTTAGCTTCTAGCATATCAGTCATCCAACAGGCATCTGTGCCACAGACCCTAGGAAACTTAAATGTGTCCACTTTAACCAACTGAAATCAAGACTAGTTAAAAAATGCTCTCCACCATTGTTCAGCTACAGTGCACAGGCTCAGAGCTCTTTGCCCACTTGTTGAGAAGCACAGGTCTGAACTGACCCAGGATGTGCTTTGGTCTAGGGCTGCTTCAAGAGGCATCAGAACTGATTTGGCCACTGACTTTGTAACCATCTAGTCATTTAGTTTGTCAAATAAATGCACTGTCAGGAAGTGGGTCAACCTGAATTCCTTAAAATGCAAAAAAAAAAAAAAAAAAAAAAAAAAAAAAGTGCAGATCCCAAAGTCTTCTTTTAGAGAATAGGTGTCCTCAACCACTCTGTCTCTAAATGATCTCATTCCTCAATGGATGAGATTTCTGAATAAAGCATGAGAATTTAATTCTACCCTGAATGTTGTATGCTTAGGTCAAGATCTTGCCTAGCAACAACCACTACTCATGTTTTTCATTTATCTCTAGCAGGAAAAAAGAAAAAAAAAGAAAAAAAGGATTTGAAGCCACAAGTGGTCACTTGCCTCACTTCTGAAAAACCTGAGTAAATTCCATCTGTCTTCCTGTGAGGAGTGTTTTGAAATGCAGTTTACAAATCTTAGTGTTGCTTTTCCATGACATAATGCGGGAAAGCTGAAATAACACTCACATGCCTAGAAACGGCTTAAGTACAAAACGGGAGTAAAGAGGGGCACTCTGAATTCTCTGACAGATCTGTCCTGAAAAATGCACTATTTACCAAGCTGGGATATCAAACCTCAGAGTAAGTGATAGACAATGACTTAGAAACAAGATTTCCAAGAGTCTTTGTGAGTTACCCCCTCTGACCAATGCTGACTCCCTAACTCTTTATGAAACAACTAAAGACAACAGACACGGCTCTGCAGCCTTTCAGCTTTTCCCACAGCCCTATTTATAACTGAGTATAATGAGAAGTTTTTTTCTTGGCAAAAAAGCTGATTAAGTGTTCCATTTAATAGTGTAATGCAAAGAATGCTTTCTTTTGCTTCAGTTCTGCTGTTCTCTTACTGTCCTATGCTATTTAAAACGGGGATTTTGTTAACTATTTTCTGGATTGATATGCTTTTATGGTGAATGCAATCTCAAGATACAGAATGAATAACTGAATTCAGAGTGAATTTCCAATCAATTTTTTTTTATCTACACTTAAGGCCGTTATTTTAGTTCATTGCCTATCATTTGGTAATATAAAAATGGACTTTCTGTGATAAATTTAAAGCAGAATAGTTCATTTATTCTGTCTCTTTCCTCTTTCTCACAGAACAGATCCCTTCAGTTACATCTCTATTCTTTTTTTTCTTTTTCCCACATTTCTAATGTCAGGAATATTGCATTCATTCAACAAACAACCTCTGAAAAGTAATAAGGGAATTTCTGGGGTATCAGACTAAACAAATTATGCTATTGATAGATTTTGCCATTGGAATTGGGGATCTTAACTCCTTTACAAAGCACATAGGTTTTAAAAGCTTTTATTCATTTTACCATTCAATTTCGGATTTAAGATGATGTGATCCCCAGCTGATTTATATTGTTCAACAGTCCATTCAGTAGATTTGCATCTTTTCCTTCTAATTTTTAAGTTTCTTGTCCAATTTATACTTTTAAAGCTGAAGCAGTTGTCTCTATACAGCTCGGCTACTCCCGCGTGTAATCCTCCTTTTATACCAGGCTACATTTTCCACCCAAACAGGACAGCCACTAATAAAAGGCTTTATTATTTTCCATGTTCATCATCTGCAATGCCTTTAGCTGGAACAAAGAAACAAAGCAGAAATCGGATTCACATTGACTTACACATGAGAATACCTGTTTACTAACCAGGAGTCATAGGCAGAGTGGCTTCAGACTCCATTTATTTCACAGATTAACAATGTCCCCAAGGGATTTGCCTCTTTTCCAGGTCTACATTGTTGACTATTGGTTTCCTTCCAAGCCCAGTTCTTTTCAAGGTTGTATATGACTGCCAGGAATACTGGGACGTTTCACAAGGGAGGGAGGCTACCCTTCTGTGTTTCTCTCTTACAAGAAATGGCCATTTTCAGAAGCCCCTAGCAAGCTTCTCCTCACATCTCCTCCACCCCTGTTGGCTCAGCTCCTCCCACTTCCTATCAGACACCAGCAAAGGGGTGTTATGATGTTAGAAGTCAACCTCAATGCTTGCCACACTTTCTTACCTGATATTTTACTAATTTAGATGAATGTATGATACAGGGGGAATAGGACCAAGACGATTAGCTTGGGGCATTCATGATACCAGTTTGCCCATAACTGAGGGTTTCCCAGGACATGAGACTTTTCATGCTAAAACTTGATGAATCTTGAGCAAACTGGGATAGTTTGCTATTACTCTAGGTGCCCTTTACTTCCACCCCAGAACCAAGCTTCCATGTGCTCTCCTGAATAAGTAGAAGAAGTAATCCATTCTCAGGCAATTAAGTGAAATGCAATAGCACTTTTTAATGTCCAAATTAAAATTCTAATAAAAAATTTAAAAAGCATGCTATGTATGTGTCAACCGTAATAATAATTTTATCATATCTGTATATTGTAGGCTCCTAGACTTTGTCAGTTGGGGTGAACTTTAGAGGTCCCTTATTTAATCTCCTGCTCATTCATTCATTCATTCATTCACTTCACAGAATGGAATACTCAAAGCAGAAGCCCTTTCTAAAAGTAGACTATAAGTACTCTAAGAGGGAAGTTATGTGTCCCCTGAACATAGCAGTATGTCTGGAATATGACACATGATCAGTAAGTATTGTCCTGAACTGAGCAGTCAAATGTAGAAAAAGGTAAAGCATCCTCTCATCTTAGAAGCCACCTAAAACAGCCCTGGAGTAGCCTAAGATTGGCAGAGACAAAGGCCTGGTTTTCACCTGAGAAAGGAAAGGAGGGACCAGAGGGTAGGTAGGTGAAGAAAAGGAAAAAAGGCTGATATTTCCTACTCTGGCTCATAATTAAAGGAGTATTTTTTCCCTTAAAATGTTATCTTAACAGGTACCAGGAATGGAAGCCTAGGATGCCAAGGCCAGTGATTGAAGTTTCAAAACTGGCAGATAACAGATGAAGACAAGGGCTGCCATCAGGGGGAAAAAAAATGTCAGGAAACCAAGGAAAGTGGAATAAGGAGGGTGTTTGCAGGGCGGGCCAGGCCAAGGCACAGTATAGGGTTAAGGAAAGCAAACTTTATTTGAGAGCAGGCCAGAAGGTGCCACTGTGTTCAGGACAAGCTCTGAACCACCGAAGACTTATTAAACAACCTGTCACCCTGTTCTTTTTTCTAGTACCACAAAACCAGGGTAGTGAATGGCCCCTTATTAAAAATATTACTAGGAGCAACATGTTGACAACATTATATAGTTTAAATGTTTTTACACACATTACATCATTTTGGTCTTTATAACAAACTGTGAGGTAGTGGCATTGATATTGCTAATTATATTTGTAACAAGTAAAGAAACTTAACACAGACGATTTAAATGACTTGTCCAAAGCCAATCTAGAACTTGAACCCAAATCATCTGAGTCTTGGTCACTGTCTTTTCTGCTGATCCACAGACACTTTCTAATTAAAAGATATTTTAAGAACAAAAAAAAAATTAGTTTTTAAGACAAAAATGTGCTCCCAAACATTGATTTTGGAAAAGGCATGAAGTATTAATCATGAGAATAATTCTTGTGCCAATGCATATGATGACCAGAGAAGCTCACATTTCAATTCTTTATATCTGACTTTTTAATAAGGTTTTCTGGCACGAAATTTCCAAATATTCTTCATACAAAGTTGACTCTTTTTTTTTTTTTTTTTTGAAACTTGAGTAACATCCTTTTAGTATTTATGTTTGGGTAGGATTAAAATTTTTTTAAGAAAACATTTCTACTCTTCCTAAAGGAAAACAGAGTTGGCATTTTAAACTTCTCTCATGAAGAAACTGTGCCCTTTGCTAGGGATCATCAGGCCAAAATTTCTACTAAACCTGGAATGATGAAAATTTTCTGTAGCTAATCCCAGCAGGCACACAATAAAATTCTTCCTATTTGTCTTCAGAGTTTCCTCTACTAGGTTTCATTAATCATAATAGTGTTATTTGAAAGAAAGAAGTATCTCATTAGAACTATTTTGTTCATCTAAGTGTAAATGAAATGTTAACAATGAATTATGCAAAAATAATGAGCTAGAATAATTTCTCTTGGGAGTTAAGAAAACTACTTTCAGGATGTCTGTCTAAAACACTGACCAATTATGCTTTGTAACCTCTTGCCTGGTACTTATAATTTTAATTACAGAATTCCAGTTATTTATTCTAAATAAACATAATTTTACAAAGTTTGTCCAACTCTCTTAGCGAGGATGTAATTCCCACTAAAGATTTTTAAAATCTGAAAAGGCAAAGGAAATAAGATTTAAAACATCAGAGTTTCGACAGGGAAAAGGTATAAAAATGACTCAGGTCAGGTATCAAAAGTGCCCCCTATATTTCAGGTCAGACAAAATAAATGAGTTCCTCACCTCCAGGCACAAGGCATGGTTTTTGCTGTTATTAAATAGCAATGGTGTGAATCGACAAGAGACCCAACTCACTCATGACTTCCAGGATGAAGGGCTCATGTAGATCGTTCATCTTACAGCCAAAGCAATCATTTCCGTTAGATGACCCCATCACCCAGTCTATAGCTACCACCATAAACAAATTAACACCTCCGGTATCTCAGCCTACACCCTTATCCAGCCCTGTTTATCTTGGAGCTCTCCCTTGGACAGCCTTGCTTACATTAGTAAAAGTTCAAGCTCTGTGGGTGCTCCATTGTGAGTGGCTGGAGGTTTTATATATTTATCTGTGTGCCACAGTGGGCCCTGAGTTGTGTCCTGAACATAGGCCCTCTGGTTATTATCTTCCTTGAGCCCCTGGGGAGGATTTCTCCTGAGGTATTCCTGCTAGGAGTTTGTCAACACTCCCCAGAGGATTCCAATTAGTTCTGGTGCAGCTAATTGTTCCAGCATGTGGTCCACACTCTGCCACTCCAGATGTTTACCACTGGTAATGCATCTCATGTTTATCATCCCACTGGACATAAACAAGGGGCCACTGCCAGCAAATTTCGATCAATTTAGAACTCAGTACCAGTACCACAGACCATCTTTGTCTGTCTATGATGCCACTTGTCTGCCCTGAAAACATTGTGCATCTCATTGCAAAACTTACTGTGCCTTCAGGTTGAGATAACCAACCCCTCTGTTTCAGTGATTCATCATTATTCAGGAGAAAAACAATTTCCTGGTCCCTGTACCAGAAATGGTATGTTTGTCCTGACCATTTTTTTTTTCTTCTTAATCTCATGGATACTATGAATCATGTAACTATCTCTTGTCTCTCCATTTTTTTTTTTTTTTTTTGGATTAGCTGTTAGTCTAGAGTTAAATTTACTTTCCTTTTCTAACAAATATACAGAACCTCATGACAGATATTTTGCAAATGCTGGCTTAAATTAAATATTTTGTTTCTGATTTTTAATAGCTCAAACTTTGTATTGTACTTATTTATATATTTTTTTAATTGTAGTTATTCTTTTGTATTCTCTTTTTTGGAAAATGCAGGTTGAACACAGAACATCAGAGCTATGACCATGAAGATACAATTTTTGCCTCTCTGTGGCGAGTCCTCAGCCAATGTCTCTAAAGATAGGCTCTAAAAAATGACCTAACATAAGATTGTAATTTCAATTATTTTTCTGTATATGGCATTTAACTTTGAATAATAATATGGTGGTCATTTGTGTCTTTATTTGTATTCACCAAAAATTAACTTTTGTGTTAAAAAACTAATATGCTAATAAGAAGAACATGTGACCTGAAATATTTTTTCTCTCTTTGGTTATGAGGTTTTATCTTCACATATTACAAGGCAACTCCCCATCCTTAGGGTCTATGATGCAGGTGTAGCTGTAAGAGTTATGGAATTCAATTCCCAATAAGAACTACAATGCAACTGGCTCACCCAAGTCTGGATGAAAGTATTTCAACAATTAGGATGTAGAATAGCCATTTTGAGATGAGAAAATGAGAAATGGGATGAGAATATCCCTTATATTTCTCAGTATACTTTATACAACTCTGGAAATACTTGAGATTCAGCACTGATTTTAAAATTGGTGACTAGACTTAACTTGGGTTATGTACATTAACCACTTTATGTTTTCAAGAAGATAAAAAGCAGTTTTTATAGGAATTTATTGACATGACCAATATGTAGCCCTGAAGAGGTCTTTATACTTCAATAATTAATAAAAATTTAAATAGAAAGTCAATTTCTGTTCAATTAAAAAAGAAAAAAGACATAGACATGGGGATGACTGAAATAAAAAGAAAGCAGAAGTTTTTGTATCATTTGCAAAAAGATGGAAATATTGATTAATTTTAAATTTATTGAAGCCAAATAAAAATGTTAGAATTTAATGGTATTCAACAAAAAATTGAAATAAAATATTTAACTTTCAAAGTAATAAGAGTAGTGAATATACTGGAAAAGAAGAGACTATAAAGGAAGCAAAAGAAAAAAGCAAAAAAGCAAAAGTCTCAAATATAAAGGACAAATTAAGAATGTAAGACTGTAGCTCAGTTAGTAGAGTGCTTGCCTAGCATGCACAAGGTCCTGGTTAACTAAAAAAAAAAAAAAAGTAAAGATAGCTACAAATAATTATTAAAGAGAAATGTAAACAGACTAAACTTGTTTTTAAATAGACACTACCATATTAGATATAAATAATAAAATTCCAAAATCTATTTATAAAAAACAATGTATACAGGGACTGGGGTTGTGGCTCAGCAGTAGAGCTAGCACCTAGTGCATGTGAGGTGCTGGATTCGAGCCTCAGCACCACATATGAATAAATAAAAAAATAAAGGTATTGTGTCTACCTACAACTAAAAATATATTTTTTAAAAAATAATGTGTTCAACTCACGGACACAGAAAGGTTGAAATATAGGGATGAAAAACTGAATAGCTGGAAAATATTATCCACAATAAAACAGGTTTAATTATGTTAAATGCCAGACAAAATGGGCTGAAGCAAAAATTTTAATAGGAAGAAAAATTTTAATAAGGAAGAAAATTATATGAAAAAGGTACAAATTCTGTATCAGAAAGATATAGCAATTCTGAATGTGTATGTTACTACATCCCCAAAATACATAAGCAAAATTTTCCGAATTTATAGAAGTCAATAATTTTAGAGGAGTTTTTTAAAAAACCATGTCATTAATTAATATATCAAACAGATAAAAATTTAGAACAAAGAGAATGCAAACAACCATCATGTCCCTGAAACCAACTTCCAGATTTTGAAAAGAATTTTCAAATTTACACTGAAGAATTACAAAAAGTAAATTCTGTGACCCTGAAATAAGGCTCAAAGAAAATCTAAAGAATTAATATTATATAGGTGATGTTCATTGAATATACAGCAATATAATTCAAAATCGAGAATGGAAAGAGATAATAACTTTATTTGCAGTGAATACAACCAACAACATAGGAAACAACCCAAATGCTTACTAATGGTAGAACTGTTAAGTCATTAATGCATATTCATATATTAGAGTATTATACTACGTTGAAACTAAATGGACTAAGAGTATGTGTCAATATGAATAAATTTCAACAATATAATTTTAACACCAAAAAGTAAGTTTTGTAATGTTAGGTATTAAGGAAATAAAAATTTTAAAGGTAATGTAATACCATACATGACCTACAGATAACTATAAATTTAGTAATGGTTTTGAATTGTGTGTGGGAATGATGAATACCAACTTCAGGATCATGATATGGCTGGTGAGGAAGGGAGGGACTGAAATATAGAAATGCTACACAGGAGGCTCCATCGGCATTTTTACTATTTATGTTTTATAAATATATTTTCAACAAGTGTGACGAAATATTAAGAATGGAGAAACTTGGCAATGGGCATTAAGACGTGTGACCTTACATTTATTTTATTTATTTATATTATATGTTTTCTATACATTTTTTAAGTTTAAAATATTTCACACAATAAAATAATTTTTACGTTGATGTCTATCCTTCATGTTTTTCTTTTAATATTATATTCTAAATTTAAAATATTTAATGTTCTATATAAATATATGAAATAGGGTCCCAGTGTATATATTGATTTTTAAAGTTATTTCTCCATTTAACAATATTTCCTGAAACTTCTCTTCCACATCAATAAATATATTTCTACCACTTCATTTATGAGACATCTGATACATACTAACAAATTGCTCTTTTGGACACTTTCTTGATTTTTGTTAATGGATGCATAGAAAATTAAGCCAAGGAAGAAATTTGGGGCTTACAAGAAAGGAAGATGACTATTAAAAATATTGATTTACAGAAATAATAATACTCAAGAGTGAGTGAGAATGATTGCTGAGAAGAAATTCAAAAGAGAAAAAAAAAAATCCCTTGGAGTTGGTCTAAAGGATACTAAAATGTTGAAAATGGAAATAGAAAAGGACATACAATGACCCGCAGGCAGAATACACAATTCCAAGTAAAGTGATTACTTCTACAAAATGAAGGAAACTGTATCAGATTATTAGCTAAGTATATAAGTAACAAAGGTAATTTTAGATACAGTGAGGCGAAATTATGGAAAGAGTCCAGGTTAAAAAAAAATGGAAACTAGATAAGATTATTAGCTAAGTATATAAGTAACAAAGGTAATTTTAGATACAGCGAGGTGAAATCATGGAAAGAGTCCAGGTTAAAAAAGAGAAAGAAGAAGAACAAAGAAAGAAAAAAGAAAGGAGAGGCCCCTTATTAAACAAGTAAACTCAAGATTCTCAGAAAGAAGATAAATATTTTTAAATTTTGCATAAAGAAATCGGATAGCAAATCTGCGGAGGAGACACTCATCTTGGAACAGGGAAATAGTTCTCCGTCCTAGTGTCCCAGTGTCCTTAATGCGATATAGTCCCTAATTATGCTGGTTCCAGTAATTATCTCACCACTAACCATTGTGGTTAAGAAATCAGGGGGCTAAAAAGCTGAACCATATCAAATCGAAGGTTCAACACTCAGCTATTTGTCATTTTGCTGCCTTTATTTTGAAATGGCAGAACTAGTGATCATTTTCCATGAACCAACAGTGTTATTTTCAACTTTTTAAAAAATAGCATTTCTGGGGCACTCTTTATCAAATAACTGTGTTAGTGAATCCTAAAAGAAAATATTCCTATAACAAAGAAGAAAGCAGTTAGAACTAAAATAATATTTTTGTTCATTTTTTAAAAAGAACAGTTATTAACAGATATTATACAATTAATGGTTCAGGGATGCTTGTTTTATTATATTTATTTTACCTCACTGACATATATATGCTACCATAAAATTACCATTATCATTTTAGCTTCGAATAGAGAAGATGTAGATGGGGGAAAGCAACTTGAGAAACAAGAGTGAATAACTGACATTCTCACATCATTTAAAACAAATCCTGCCACCAACTGCCTGTAACTCCCTTCCTGTACCACATGTTATTAGTTTGGGACTATAATGTGACAGGCATAGAGTAAAATGTCAGGCAAATACTACTGGAGTGGGGAAAACCACAATTTATCATATAGTAATAATTTAAAATGAATTTTAGGCTTTGTAAAAAGAGGGATAAAATTTTAAATATAGATAATTATTATTTTCATAGGTGAGATTAAAATTTAATATCCATTTTACTGCTAACATTACTAAATGCTTTGGGGACTCTTGTTGGAAACGGTGTTGTAAAAGGGAGGGCTTGGAAACTTTGGTTCTTCATTATCACATATTCTTCACACTAAAAGTAAATAAACATGCAGCATATTTTGTAAAATAAAAATTCACTATTGCTAATGTATTGTTCAAAATCAATTTCAAGGAGCAAAAGAGGAATTTTTTTTAAAAAGAGAGAGTGAGAGAGGAGAGAGAGAGAGAGAGAATTTTTAATATTTATATATTAGTTCTCGGTGAACACAATATCTTTGTTGGTATGTGGTGCTGAGGATCGAACCCGGGCCGCATGCATGCCAGGTGAGCGCGCTACCCCTTGAGCCACATCCCCAGCCCAAGAGGAAATATTTTAAAGCCACAGAAAAGCAAATTCCTCATTAGTTTTCATGGAGACACTTTTCATTTCACCATTAGCATGAGTAACATCGTCCCATCCTTGTCCTCAATTGGTGACTAGGAATTGGCAACACCAGATCTTGGAGGCTAAGAATCTGGATAGATGGTTAAACAAGAGGACGGGCGAAATGTCCAAGAAATGCAGGCAAAAGGTCAATTATGAGAAGGATTTAGGTAGAAAAATTGGTGGATCATGTTGGGTAAAAGAGAAAAATACCATAAGCTCTCCATCGTAGCATCATTTAAATGTCTCTGCCCATTCAAACTTTGCCTGTAACCTGTCCCCATGTGCCCAGGAGGGCAGGAAGGCAGGAGTCTGACTCTACAGGAGGAGTTCAATGAATGGTTCTACTGAGCAGGAAAAAAGATTGGGAAATGAAAGTCCAGAGCATAGTTTAGATTTGCACGGAGATGGTTCTCTCCAAGACATTTACAAGGCATGTAGGAAGAGAAAGGGAAGGAGAAAGGACAGGAAAGAGTAACTGGATCCAGAAAATATGTCACTGGAATCAAGAGAACGCAATAAACATAACAAGAAGAAGAGAACATTTTCAGAGGAAAGAAGTGGTTAAGAGTGACAGACGGAGGGAGCAGAAATGTCAAGGAAAGAGAACTCTAGGAAAAATAATCCTATTGAGTTTGACCAGGAGTCAAGCACGGTTCAGTGAATGGCAAGCAGGCTCATGAGGTTACAGGAGATGAAGGAAGGAGACACATGTTAGAGTCTGGGGAACAATTCATTCTCCATTGATGTGAGGGCATTTATGGATTTAGAACTCTTCACCTAAGAATTCCTGGCTAGCTGTGAAACAGAGGAGGGCTTTGAAGAAGGCAGGAGCTAACATTTGTTGCAGATCATCGACCATGCCCTGGCATCAAGAATTTGCTACTTGCTACTCAAAGTGTGGTCCACCTAGCAATGAGCTGAGGAAGAAGCACAATCTGAGAGCCTGTGAGAACTGCAGAACCCAGGCATGAACCACGGTTCCTGAATCAGAGTCTGCCTTTAACCAGACCCAAGGTGATTCAAACACACAGTGAAGTTTGAGGGGCACTGTTTTCAATTTTCATGGATAGATATTGAGAAGTATAGGAATGTAACTCTACTTTTCCAGACCTGCACTCGGCCTCCTTAGAAGCCCTCAAGACTCCTCTGGTGACAACAGAAACTTCTTTATATTTTTCACCTCCAGGCAGAGCAGTCCCTTTCAGTTTCAAGCAGTCTTGCTGGGACAACTTTTTGATTAAATCAGCATCCAACTGTACTCAAAGGGGACAGTAACAGATCTGTCATTTCAGAAATCTCATGTCTGTTACTTGTTGCTCAGTGACAAATAACTTCAAATGCTGTGGCTGAAAAAATTATCACTTTTTAACAAAATATGTTTTTTTAACAATTCTTGGATCTGCTGGGCAGTTCTGATCTGAGCAGGCGTGGCTGATTTCTATGGTCAGCTGATCTTTCCATAATCAGAAATAATCTTCCTCTATTTGGGGCCTGCCTTTTGCAAATGACATTCATTCTAGGGTGTCTTCATCTCTATAACACCCTTTCCACTTTGCATAGCCCAAAGTAGTATCTAAAGAAAGCTACTATATAGGATAAAAACATTTTTCATGTTTAAGAATATCCCACTACATTTGTATATAAATTTTGTTAATATCCTCTACCCCCACAAAACCCCACGACTCTATAATTTAGGATTAATAGATGAGGACAGTCAGTCTTAGCATGTTTAAGTAATTCCCCTAAAGACAGTATGTACCTCATTTAAGGAAATGTCTAAGGACATTGCTTAACGTTCTGTCTCAAAACAGTCCTCTGTCACCATTCATATGCTCCTTTAGAATATTTGCCATCATTTAATTGGCATTGGACAGCCTTTTGGAATTCCATTGTGTAAGGACAGCCATCCTTGCAGAACTGTGTTATAATGAGCATTGTTAATCATGATTCGAACATTGTTAGTGGGGATCTCTTTGCAGTAGGTGTTCGGGAGGGCTGAGAGGTAATTTCAAGGAAACCACAAGAAATACCTGGTGATCTTGTTTGTAATGCAGCCTTACACATATTCAGGTCATATCCTGAAGCCTTGGTCTCCTTCCTGCCACTAACATATCCCTAAACAGGTTCTATATTTTATGGCTCCTTTGTTTCTTTGGAGATACTGACATCTCTGTCCTCTCTCTACCATAAGAAACCTTGTGTCTGTAGAGATTCTCCAAAACAAACATGCCTCTCACTCTTCCTAATCTCAAGCACTTCTCACTATTGGGGGAAAAAAAAAACAAGATTGAAAGGAAAAATGACTAAATTAGACATGCATTTTGGAGTTCCCTCTCCTTCTCGGATTCTGGCAAAATTAAACAATTCTGAATTGGAAAGTCCCTGAAGATATGACTGTGACATGTGGCAGTTTGCTTGGTAACTGGTAATACAAGAATTGCTAGAGTCCACAGCAGGAAGATATGTTCTTCTCCACCTTCCTAAGTATTTCATGCACCTTTGACCTTGAGCCACTGTTTTGTGTTTGCTAATCTAGAAAGCACATCCTTATTCATGCAAGTGTGTTTAGTTTTTAAAGGTGGTCATTTTAAAAGGCACTTTGCTACCTGTCACCTGTCAAAATTCTCTATCAGCAGGTTATGAAACTCTATAATCACCATACAAGTCCTGTTTCTCAGCCTTGTGTGCCAGGAGTCTCTGGAAAAGCAGAAGTACTTAGAAAGTAGTCAAGATGAAGTATAGGGAAAATATTTCATTGAGCTGTCTAGAAACAGTATTTAGTATGTTATAGAAGGAAAACAGGAAACATTCAAATCATTACACTTTAGCTGAAAGGTAAAACACTGATGATTTTTCTTTAATCATTTATTTTATTGATTGACTGCAGTAGCAGGGATTGAACCCAGGACTTCACACAAGCTGGACAAATACTCTTCCACTGAGCTACATGCCCAACCCCTGTGACTATCTTTAATAAGTTACTTACTAATTATGGAGAAATACGTAACCAGGGGAATCAAAATCCAATTATCCCTCCTCTATTTCAAATAAGATTTCAGTGATATAAGGTTTTTAAAATGGGCTCAGATTTCTTTTCCTTGTTCCTTACAAAGTCAATGAGATCATGGTTCTCCATCAACTGTATATGCCAGATTTCTGTACCTCTTTCATTAAAGGGAATATCTCATTCTCTGTGAAAGAGAAGAAATTGTTTTCTTCTTTCTGCTTTATTTTCTCCAAGTCACCCAGCAATGTGGGATCATATCATATTGAGAAATAGCATAAAGGTGGTGCCAAGATGTCCTATGTTTAAATAAGTCCTTACTCTGTGTAGGCATGAGATCTAGGGAAGAACCTCAACTTTTCCAACTCTCTGCTATATAATTCATAAAATAGGATTAACAACACCTGCATCAAAGCGTTTCCCCAAAACCTAAAGATTAAATATCCAAATAATACCTGGCACAAAATAGCTACTCAATAAATGGTAGCTGTCATTGATACTATTAACATACTTTTTTAAAAAGACAAGAAGACCTCTTATTTTTCACAGCAGGAACAAAATTAATCTTCAAACTTGAGGGAAAAGGAGAATGGAAAAATCAAATAACAATCTCTTGATGAGCTGAAATTCTGTCTCTATTATGTTTGAATTAGAACCACTTATATGAACAAAGTCTAATTGAGTTAGGTCAAGGGGTAGACTGAGGGTCAAGTTCTAAAATGAGTTTATCCACTTCAAGCTCAAGGAGTATTTCATTATTTAAGTCAAACATAAGAACATTATCTTTTCTCCCCAGGTTATTTCCACCCACTCAAGTGCATTCCCTTTGCATGATTTCAGCCAGGAAGAGAACTGGATGATCTAGAGAAAACAAGGGAAGACCCAGTGAATTTTTGAATATTCTTGCACACCGTGGGGGACAAAGGAGTTGGGCTGGACGAGCCACGTGCTGCCCACATGGGCTTTTCTTCAAGTCCTATTAGAGTTCAGTGGCTGTTTCCAGATAAGGGTTCTTTCAAGGGTGGAGGGAAAGATCAATTCCTCTCCCTCTGCTTTGTCACAGCTCCTGAGGCATTGGGATTGGTCTGCAGCTGGTATTCACCTGGAGGACTGGAGTAAATGAGGAAAGGAGGATGGAGAGAAATGGAGGTGAATTCAGCCTTAATGAGAAAAACATGAGAACTCTTAAAAAACAACAAAAAAAAGAAGCTCTGGTGTATAAAATGTGAACCCTCCAGATTGACTGAGTCATTGGGAAGTTTATTCATAAAAATGTGCACTTTCTTCCTTCCCCAATCTTTCCATTAAACTGCTCTTTGCCTCATGTGTGGGGTAGCAACATTTTATATTCTTTTCCCAGATGGGATGACCAGAAAAGTAGAATCAACAAGTAAAAATTATTTATAACTTAAAAATAACTACTAAGGTTGTTGGTGGAAGAAGAGAGAGAAGGAATATAAATTTAAAATTGCTTTACAATATTCATTCTATATATATATATATATATATATTTCTTAATTTTATCATTTCCCCATCTCCTTAATACTTATTATTTCTACCTTTATTCCATATCTTTTGTTTTCCTTCTCATTTCTTCTGTATCCTCTGTTTCATTAATTGTGCATTTATTCTAAAACTTCCAATTTCTCATTAGCTAATTTCTTCTAATGCAGTATCTTTTGCAATCCTCCTTTCCCTATACTCATGCTTCTGAATCTGTGTTTGTTTGTTTGTTGTTGTTGTTGTTTTTAGTACTGAAGATTGAACCCAAGGGCATTTTATCCCTGGGCTCCATTCTCAGCCACCTCCTTCCCCGACTCTTTTTTAAAAAAAAATTTTTTGAGGCAGTTCTTGCTAAGTTGCCTAGCTAGGCTGGCCTCACACTTTCGATCCCCCTGCATCAGCCTCCAAGCTGCTGGAATTACAGATGTCTTTCTGAATTCGTATTCAACAAACTTAAGTGAAAGAGAGTGTAGGGAACGAATAAGCATAGGAGGGGTGATTGAAATAAGTAATGAGAAATCTTGAAACAGTTAAATAGGTGAAGAAACAAAACACAGAAGGCAAATAAGGCAGCAAAGATAAAGAATGAGAAAGTAGGAAAGGGGTGAACATTTCATGCTTTAACAGCCCCTAGGTACTCCCCAAATCCAGCCATCTCATTCAGTATGTGCGTTATTTCTTCATGCCCATGGAATTGGGAAACAGGAAAGAGACTTTAATGAAAGCCCTTAATCCCCGATGGGATAATGTAGTAGAGAAAATGGCCTGAGAATGCCCAGGGGGAATAGTGCTGCTTTCCTAATTTCCTCACTCATTTACACCTCCTGGTAGTGATGGAGCCTTTTCTTTTGTTCCATGAAAGAGTTAATGTCTTCATCCCATGTTTATCATTTTTATATTTTCTTATCCTCTCATCTCTGATAAAGTCAATTTCCCTCTTCCCCTTCCTGGACTTTCCAGACAATGAGATCCTTTTGCATCCCATGGGCTTTATTTCCTTCACTACGCATGGCTGTTCTTCATCCCCATTGTCAAAAGACAAAATTACAACAAGCAAGTTATAGGTCTAATTGGCTTTTATTTGCAATTCATTTCACAAACAAGAATGAGATCTCCCGCTGGGCCATGGCAGAACAGTGGGTTTTATGAGGTGGGAACCAGAAAGCAGCTACAGAAAGAAGTTGATTGATTAATATCTGTTTAGTGGTGTTAAAAAATATGTCTTTATTTTGATGACTCAGGTAGACTGGAATCTCATAATTTCAAGAAAAATTGGTCTGTTTTGGGATCCAAGTGCTTCATGAAAGTTTCTGTTTGCTTGTGTAGCACTTAGCAGAAGTGACTCCATTTTGGATTGGGCTGTCTGTTGGTTCCTACGGCAGGAACTCAGACCAAACAGTGGCCTCCTGTAACTTTTAATACATTTTTGGTTCACAACATTTTGTTTAAGCCTCTTACCTCAGTGATCACCCTCCTTACTTGCAGAAGATTACAATACCCCTATCTTTACAGAAAAAACTAGAGGTCCTGGTCAGGAGCTTCCTCAAGTTCCTAACCCTTCATCAGCCATCCCACAGTTTGCTTCTCCTGGGTCTCACAAGATGAAGTGTCCTGAGTCCAAAGCTATTTCCTTTACTTGGACTCTTGGATCCCACCCTTTCTAAGGATGTTGCTCCTTAATTATGACCTGATCCCATTAGCATTTGTGACTAAAAAAATTATGAATATGGGACTAATCAGAGGATGATCAGAGAGGAAGAGGAAGCAAAGGACTTAAAGGAAAAAAGATGGAATTGTGAATTTTAAAATATCTAGAAGAGAGAATTTATTCTGAATGTTTCATTGAAAAGAAATAATAAATGGCGCGCATAATCCCAGCTATTAGGGAGACTAAGCTGGGAGGATTGCAAATTCAAGGCCAGTCTCAGCAACTTACTGAGACTGTGTCTCAAAATAAAGGCTGGAGATGTAGCTCAGTGGCAGCATGCCCCTGGTTTTGATTCTCAGCAACACACACACACACACACACACAAAAAAAAAAAACCAATTATGTTTAAGGGAATGGATATACTAATTATTCTGATTGGATTATTACACAGTGTATACATGTCCCCTATAAATGCGTGCCTTGAAAATTTGTTCAATTATTGTGTCAATAAAACTTTAAAAAAGAATTAAAATTAAAGAACTAGAGTGGAAGGATGGGAAATTAGAAGAAAGGAAAACGAGGTTGGAAAGCCTAAAGTGAAGAGGATAAGAGGGGAGGGGGTTGCTCTGGAGAGAATGTGGTATGAGAAATGGGAAACTACCAGGGAATAATCTGGACCTGCTTTAGTATCATATAAGTAATGTCAATAAGGATGCATTTTTTACTATTTAGATGTGCTCCTTTAATGTGACACCAAAGAAGAAAACTGTTGATGTGAGAGTTGTAGCTTCCACAAAGTTGTGCTTACACTAAAAACAAAAAATAAAATAAAATGTATAAAGCTCCTTCAATCCTATATCTTCTCTGGTTATCAAACTAAAATTCTTGAAAGATTTTCTTTATTCAAGTCTCTATTTGCTCACCCTTATTATACTTTTGAAAAATGATTCAAAATTGCTACCATTTATTGAGTGTTCACTGTGTGCCCGACGCCTGAGCTTCACACACACTATTTCCTTTACCACTCAAATAACAATCCTTGCATTTTAATTTGGTTGAAGACTTATTTCCTAGTCCAAAGTAGAACTAAAATAAGATCCCTTCTTTAGTTGAGTGGCTTTGCATGAATATGGTAGAGACAGCAGATGAAAGGAAACAAAAGCAATCTTTCCTGCCTTCTCTCCACTCTTTCAATTCAGATGTCAAAGAGAGGGAAGGAAAGAGGTGCCTTCCTAAGGGGGAGTATGGTCATGCTTTCATCACTGGGGGCTCTTGAAGGCTGAGCACCAAAACACTGTCAGGGTCCCCTAGCAGTCTCCAGGGTGCTGAGAAATGTCTTATCCACCCCATCTCAGGGCACAGAGATGGACCTGTAGCTAGGGTGTCCATGAACACCAGGCCTTTCCAAATGTACTCCTAATAGACCACCACATACCTATAATTCAAACATAGTATTGTCCCACCTCAAACTCTTGCCTAGAGAATTTATAGTTAAAAACTCCAATGTCCACTCTGGATTTAATGAATATGAACAATCAATTGATGTTTTTACAAAGTCATTTCTTAATAAAATGGAGACCTAAAAATCTGGATGAAGATAGTAATTATCCTATCAGAAAAGGTATAGAGAAATAAACTTTAATATTTACTGAGTGCCTAATGTGGATAGGCACTATTCCATGTGCTTGACATGCTGAATCATGTTGTTCTCACAATAACCTTAACACATGGCACAATTATAATTATTATTCTAATTTTCCAGATCAGAAACTCATTGAGCAATGAAATAATATTTTTCAAGCTCACATTGCAAATAAATGATATAGGAGGATATTGAAATCCTTATAATGCAATAGCAAAGCCCATGGTCTTAATCACTGTCTCTTTTTAATCTGTCTATAGTTTACTTTTATAAAATTGAAGAAAAGTCTATCATACTCTTTGCGAGGATTTTGAGAACTCATTTTCACAAACATTATCCATATTCTTACAACAAAATGAAACTTCTACAAAAATGTTTGATAAGCCACAAGTATAAAATAAATCATAAGTAAATGCATTTTTATTTTAAATAAATATTTGTAAAACATACTTAAAATGGTATATAACATATCATTAACCAATGGTAAAAGTGCTGTTGATTCTCAGAAAAAAATTTAGCATTAAACTTTTCTGTCCATTACATATACATTTGCTGTATTGAAGTCAATAGCTATTGGCTATTCTGTTTCTTCCTCTTCAATACCTCTTAAATTGATCCCCTCTGTCCATATCCTAATCCACTGATTTCAGGCATGATCCCCCAATCTACCCCCAACTATGTTTCTAGAACATTCTTATAACTCCTGCCATTTTATTTCAGTCTGACATTGTAGATGTTTGTTTTCATCTCTTTCCTATTAGAATATAATGACCTTAATAAATGTTTAAATGAATGAATTCTTATAAACTCTATGATTCATAAGAAAATTCTTAAAATTCTGTTTTGGACCATATGCAGTGAGAAATAAGGAAAGAACAAAGAATATGTATTATTAACTACACTGGAAATTTTTACAAAATATCATTTCTACAGAAGAAAAGGGAAGAGTCATACTAAATATGTTGTACAGTTAGTATATTAAGGTTGATAATGTATAATGAATCAGAGATTACCTTGTATTTGCCAGCACAAATTAGACATAAAATGATTTAACTATGTACTTTTATATTTTGTCTCCTTGAATAAGGTAAAGCAATAAAACCATAATATTTAGTTGATCACCGATCAGTTATTAAAATAGCTTATAACTAATTTTCACTAGATTGGGTAATAATCTAGTGAAAATTAAACACTGCTTCTTCCTTCTAAAATGATGACCTTAGGAAAAATGAGCTAGTGATGGTATTATGACACAGAGCTACCATAGTAGGGCACTGGAGAGGAATAACACAAGAAGTCTCCTTTCTGGTCAGGTGGTAAGTCAACTATGGTTGGCACATTCTTTCTGTGTAGTTGAGGGGTGTCTGGTGACTCAGGCTGATTCCTTCACTTTCCTTGGACACAAGCATCGAGGAGTATCCAAAATCTGTAAATTATGGTCTCATTGTCAGTTTCATCCATCTAAAGGAGATAATTCCCAAAAGAGATGAATAACCTTGTAAGGCGTAATGGAAAAATGGAGAGGGGTCATTTATAGGTGGTTGGTACCATTGGTAACACTTTCTTCTTTAACCAAAATGAATTGGATGTATAGGCAAGTTTTTTTTTATTTTGTTTTTTGTGTAAGCCTTCTTTTACTAAAAGAATATTTGTTATTTATTTTTTAACTTATGCATAAAAGCATATATATATATATAGATTAAATTATACATATTAACAGGTTATCACCATGTGATGTGTTCGTATACATACACATTGAATAATGTTTAAATCAGGTTAAACATACCTATCTCTGCAAATGTCTTATAATTTTTTTTTCATGATAAAAACATTCGAAATGTTTTTATCTTCTTCTAGATTTTTTGAAATGTATAATCCATAACTGCCATCCATGATCATCCTGTTGTGCAATACCACACCAGAATTTCTTATTCCTATTTTACTGGGTCATGAAGGTGGACTAGGCTGAATATAACTCCATTTATTTGTTCAATGGATTCCTTTTGAGGAATAAATGTCTTATATATGTGCAATAGGAATATGCTTTTTAAAATCTGTCAATTACAGTCCCTTATTGTAAGCCAGTGTTTCTCTTCCAGAATCATATCTTTCACTATTGCTCTAAGGAGGGACCAAGATAAATGCTATTACAAAGAGGATAAGGCAATTACAAAGGGCAGTGGTTTCAAACTTGGGTTGCATATTAGGTTCAAGTGGAGAATTTTTGAAACTCCTGATGCTCAGGCTGTACTCAAGTCCAATTAACAAAGAGTCTCCTTGGGTGGGCCTGGTCATCTATGATTTTTAAAATTCCACAAGTGATTTCAAGTTGTAGCCAAGGTTGAGAAGTACTGACCAAAGTCAAGTTCACATCAGAAGAGAAGGAATGGGAAAATTCCAAAATGGAATAGAAAGCTCCTCAGATGGAAAGTAACTAGCCCAATTTCTTGTCTTTAAAAACTGCTCAACATAGGTTGGTTGCTATTGTCCCTTTAGGACCTGGAGCTCAGGACAGAGGCCAGGGATATAGGTAGAGAGATGTGTATGTCATTGCCATATCCACCCCCTACTATTCCTAGAATCCTGGTGAAAAGCCTGATGGAGAATGTCATAGGCTACAGGAGAAGCAAAGGAAGAGGGGGTTTGCCCTATTTGTAACTTGGGACTCTCAAAGGGGACTGACTACCTTGTGGTGTTTCCCTCACTCTAGACCAGGGCATTTGAACCAGAGGAAGATCTTTGGTGTGGTATTGCCAAGCTGCTGAAATTGGCAAGGGTGCTGAATTTAGATCTCCAAATTCTCTCTTGGTTCTAGGAGAGCCCCTATTGGCAATGCTAAGGTGGATAATTAAAGATACCATTGAGGACCAGCATCTTGCAAATTTCTGACCTCTTGCAAACTCCAAAGGCAGAGCAAAACCACCCTGTACTCAGATGGCATCTTGGGAAGAAAAAAGGGAAAGAATATCTGAAAGGACTGTTAACAAATCGAAAGATGACTGGACTAACATAAAGGAAATAAAAGCTCCACTATTGTCTAACTGAATAGGAGGCTTATGAATAAGATAAAATAATTTAATAAGATGATAACACATTTTTTGTATATTTATACTAGGTAAAATTTCACATAACCCCCAAAGAAAAATAGGAAGCTCTTTGGATAGTTTTCAGTCAACAATAAATTTTCAATAAATGTCAGCAGTGACAGTTAATTCAGAGGGCATTTTGTGACATAAGAATTAATGATCAAAATTTTGGAGACTGGGAATCTTTACTAAAAGTAATTGAATACTAAAATTGAATGGGAAGAAAATCTAGAAATAATCTAACATGATCCTATAATTTTAGAAATTACAGCAGCAAGTTCCAGAAGATAAAGGATTCCCTGCCCACCAGCCCCACTCTCACTTTGAGAGTTATACCACACCCAGGACAGGATCTGACTTCTGTGTCCCCTAGCCAAGCATTGTGAAAAAGTGAGTAGGTGAGAGAGTTCCATAGTTTGCTGTTTTGTCCCATTTTAGTGTTATTTTTATAATGGTTATGATTTCATTATGATTGTTCTGATTTCAATCTGGAATCAGGAAGTGGCTATGTGTACAGAAAGCACATATTTTAGAGAGCACCACATGTAACCAAACCCTTCAATACTGTATTATATCTACAATAGATGGGAGTAAGCCTTCAGTTAAAAGCCAAACCAAAAGACCTTGATGATAGAGCTTAGTGAGGATATATTTTTATAGTGTTGGTGAACACACATTCAATATAGGAAAATGGGACTTGTGAAATTAGAGATTTGGTTGAGCGCGCTAGTGGACTAGGGGCGTGAAGACCATAGTTCAAGTCCATTTTCAAGACCTTGGGCCAATTTGTATTCCTCTCTCTCTCCCTTAGTTTTTTTTCTCATCTAAAAAAATGTAGGTGTTCCTGTTCTTCTTATAAGAAGAATTCAAGTCATGACATGCTGTTTACCCTACTCAGTATTAGTGTCCCATGCCTCTTGTCTCCCCACTCCAAAGCTAACGATGATATTTGGTGATCTTACTGCTACTACTACTAGTACTACTAGTCTTAAGAGTACCATTTCTAAGTCAGTTCCCAGGCTATCTTATTATAAATTTCCTCTTTTTAAGTGCTGGTTAGAAAACAGGTCTTATTTGGCTACTCCCCTAAGTTCCCACATTTGGCTAAATTAGTCACCAGAGAAATGCAGCTAAAGGATTTCCTCTAACTTTTGAGGTGCTTTGTTGTCCAAGGTTATTCTTGCATTGTGTAAAAATTCCTGTTGTCAATAAGTATAGATAATTTTGCCTATTTTAGAAGTACCTGGAACCTCATGCCTATTGTGGTGCCTTAGTGGTAAGAACGCATCGTACGTGCTCACGGATCTAATATCAGAGCTGAGCCCAGAGCCCTTGTGGGAGAGAAGCAGCTTTATTTATATAATATATCTACCCTGTGAGTTCTGGGTTTCATCAAAACCGCATCTGGCTCCAAAGAGAGATTCTAAACTAGAATAAGCTTTGCCTCCTCACATCCTAATACCCACATTTATTTGTGATTGTGAAATACATTTTCCAAAATTCAAGACATCATAAAAAAAAAGTTGATAAATTTTATAGTGGCCTGTATTTCATGATTCTAAAACCCTGTTTAATATAACTTTATTATCATTTTGTGTTTAACAATATATGTTCAAAGAATTACATAAACCTATCACAATAATAAAACTATTATGCTTAGCAAACATATATTTATAAAGCAAATAAAAATACCCAGTAAACCTAAGAGTAACAACTCAGATAATATCAGATTCCAACTAAAAAGAAAAACCTCCCTTTTGAGCTTAGTGTGTTTTTAAGGTTTGGCAATATATGCAGCTTGCAATGTGATATACATTTCAGATGCACTCCACCCTTATTAAAATACTGGCTGAAGGAGTCAGACATTTGGTGCATAATCAGAAAGTATTATTCTAATGATGGGAATGCATGATAGCTATGCTGAGTTTTATATCAGAAAGATCTTTAAAAAAGGTCAGAGTAGATAACACATATACACATATATGGCTCAAAATACAAAGCGTCAGAACCTGAATAAAAATTGTATGAGTGCTGCAAAACTAAGGACCTCGTTCTAATGGAGCCATGTGATGCTTAAATAAGAATTAATTTTCTAAATCTAGATATGTTGTCACCCAAGTATAGCAAATAATGAATTGGACATGAGGCTTACTAAGAATTCCTATAAAAAGCTTTTACACCCTTAAGCAATGACTTTCAAGACAGCATTTTGAAACAATCAGAGCAATATAAATAAAACTGGTTCTGTAGTTTGAATCTAACCCATTTATTGATTCTTAATATTAATTCTTGCACTACAGGAGTCTTATTAAGGAAGTTGGGACCTAATCTGACATGATGGAGATTTAGGCCTACTTTTTCTTTTAATAGACACAGTGTCTCTGGTTTAATTCTAGGTCCTTGATCCACTTTGAGTTAAGTTTTGTACATGGTGAGAAATAGGGATTTAATTTCATTTTGTTGCATATGGATTTCTAGTTTTACCAGCACCATTTGTTGAAGAGGCTATCTTTTCTCCAATGTATGTTTTTGATGCCTTTGTCTAATATAAGATAACTTTAATTATGTGGGTTAGTCTCTGTGTCCTCTGATAGTACCATTGGTCTACAAGTCTATTTTGGTGCCAACACCATGCTGTTTTGTTACTATTGCTCTGTAGTATAGTTTAAGGTCTAGTATAGTGATGCGATCTGCTTCACTCTTCTTGCTTATGATTGCTTTAGTGATTCTGGGTCTTTTATTTTTCCAGATGAATTTCTAATCATCTTTTCTATTTCTATGAGGAATGTCATTGGATTTTGATTGGCATTGCATTGATTCTGTATAGTGCTTTTGATAGTATGGTCATTTTGACAATATTAATTCTGCCTATCCAAGAACAAGGGAGATTTTTCCATCTTCTAAGGTCTTTCAATTTCTTTCTTCAGCATTCTGTAGTTTTCATTGTAGAGGTCTTTCACCTCTTTTGTTAAGTTGATTCCCAAGAATTTTTTATTTTATTTTTGAGGCTATGTAAATGGGATAGTTTTCCTCATTTCCTTTTATGAGGATTCGTCACTGATATGCAGAAATGCCTTTGATTTATGGGTGTTGGTTTTCTATCCTACTACTCTGCTGAATTCATTTACTCGTTCTAGAAGTTTTCTGGTGGAATTTCTTTCATCTGCCTAATTGCTCTGGCCACTGTTTCAAGGACTATGTTAAATAGAAGTAGTGGAAAGAGGGAATCCCTGTCTTGTTCCAGTTTTTAGAGGGAATGATTTCAATTTTTCTCCATTTGGAATGATATTGTCCTGGGGCTTAGCATGGATAGATTTTATGATATTGAGATATGTTCCTGTTATCCCTAGTTTTTCTAGTGTTTTGAACAGGAAGGTTGCTTTATTTTGTTGAATGCTTTTACTCCATCTATTGAGATGATCATATGATTCTTATCTTTAAGTCTACTGATGTGATGAATTACACTTACTGATTTCTGTATGTTGAAACTCACTTGATCATGGTGTCCTATGTTTTTGTATTTAATTTGCCAGAATTTTATTGAGAATTTTTGCATCTATGTTCGTTAGAAATATTGTTTTGAAGTTTTTTTCTTTGATGTGTCTTTGCCTGGTTTTGGAATCAGGGTGATATTGGCCTCATAGAATGAGTTTGGAAGTGCTCCGTCTTTTTCTATTTCCTGAAAAAATCTTGAAGAGTATTGGTATTCTTCTTTAAAGATCTTATAAAACTTGATTGTGTATCCATCCAGTCCTGGGCTTTTATTTGTTGGTAGGTTTCTGATGGTGTCTTCTATTTCATCACTTGAAATTGATCTGTTTAAATTGTGTATATCATCCTGATTCAATTTGAACAAATCATATGAGTCTAGAAATTTGTCGATGCCTTCAATATTTTCTATTTTATTGGAGTAAAAGTTTTCAAACTAAAAAGCTTCTTAGAAAATAAATCAGTGAGGTGAATAGAAGGCTTACAATTTGAGAACAATTTTTTACCACATGCATGTCAAATACTGTACTAATCTCTAGGATATATAAAGAAATAAAAAAACCCAATCAATAAATGGGCAAAGGACCTGAACAGACACTTCTCAGAAGAGGATAGACAATCAATTAACAAGTATATGAAAAAATGCTCATAATTTCTAGCAATCAGAGAAATGCAAATCAAAACTACTCTAAGAGTTCATCTCACTCCAGTCAGAATGGCAACTATTAAGAATACAAACAATAAGTATTGGTGAGAATGTGGGGGAAAAGGCACACTCATACACTGCTGGTGGGATTGAAAATTGGTGGCAGCCAATATAGAGAGCAATATGGAGAATCCTTGGAAAGCTGGGAATGGAACCACCATTTGACCCAGCTATCCCACTCATCCATCTATACCCAAAAGACTAAATAACAGCATACTAGAGGGATACAGCCACATCAATGTTTATAGCAGCACAATTCCCAATAGGTAAACTTCAGTAGATGAATGCATTAAGAAAATGTGGTATATATACACGATTGAATATTATTCAGCATTAAAAGAGAATAAAATCATGGCATTCGCAAGTAAATGGATGGAGTTGGAGAATATAATGCTAAGTGAAGTTAATCAATCCCCCAAAACCAAATGCCTAATGTTTTTTCTCATTTAAGGATGCTGATTCATAATGTGGTTGGGGGGGGCATGGGATGATTAGATGAACTTTAGATAGGGTATAGGGGAAAAGGGGAGGGAGTGGAAGGGAGGGGAATAAGGATAGTAAAGACAGTGGAATGAGACGGACATCATTACCTTAAATACATGTATGAAGACACGAATGGTGTGACTCTACTTTGTGTATAGCCAGATATGAAAAATTGTGCAGTTTGAACTGTCAGTGAAATGCTATGCTTTTTGTGCTTTCCTTAATAAAATCCTGGACCAAGCTGTAGGACCTTAAGGTCTTAGGTAGTACCTGATGTCTACAATTTTACTCCATCTGCACTAAATAAATGTTACTGAAATGATCACTGTGTGGGATTATACGCAGGTCTTTAATAAAATCAAATCCAGAATAAAGGGGCCTAGCCCCACCACAAAAGGCAACATGTGAAACAATTATGATTTGCCAGTTCCAAATAATATACTTCTTTTAAAAAAAGAAGGCAACATGTGAGCATAAACAATCCATATAAACTTTGTAGGCAGATGGCTCTGCCCTCCAATTCTGTCTCTGCTACTAGAGTTGTGTGAAACTGGACTGATTGATTCCTTCACCTGTTTGAGTCTGATATCCTCTTGCAAAACCATGAAATAGAACCTGTATAAACAAAACAGGCAGAAAAGTAGACACACAGCCAGACACATTGTACCTGTACAACAAGTATGAGTTTCATTGCTCTTTGCCCTGGCTATGATCTACAAGGACATACTCTTATATCAGCAGTCAGTCTGGGTGCAGAAGGCCCTTCCCAACCACTCCCCACTGGGACATCTCTGTAGGACAGCAGTGTGCAGTAACCTGTGCTCATACAAGTAAGTGATGTCCACAAGGTTTCTTATTATGAAAAAGGAATATTTGTGATGCATTTAGAAAGACCACCTCATCTTTACACATGGAAGATAGCTCTTCATACTGAGGAGTGTCTGCCTGCCTGCCCACCTACTTATCCATCTAACTATCCATCACCTGAATGGGAAACCTGGCTCTGACACTAAACAAGGAACTCTGTTTTTATGAATGTCATTCACTCTCTTGGTGCCTCAGTTTCCACCTCTGTTCAAAATAAGAACAATAATAGTATACAGTTTAAGGCGTAATTTTAAGAATTAAGAGTTACTTAATAATGTGATTAGAACAACAGTACTGGTACCTTGTAGCTGTTCATTAAGTTATTTGTATTTTTGTTGTTGTTGGGTTTTTGTTTGTTTGTTTTGTTTTTGTTTTTGTAACAGGAATTGAACTCAGGGGCACTCAACCACTGAGCCACATCCATGACCCTATTTATTTAGACATAGGGTCTCACTGAGTTGCTTAGTGCCTTGCTTTTGCTGAGGCTGTCTTTGAATTCATGATCCTCCTGCCTCAGCCTCCTGAGCCACTGAGATTACAGGCATGTGCCACTGTGTCTGGCTAAATTATTGGTATTATTAATGTTTTAAAATATTATTAAAGATTAAGAAACAGACTAGAGAATTATGGCTTCCCCTGTTTCACAGCTAGTTAATGGCAACCCATGAGCTTGAAATCAAGCAGGTTTCTGCATGCCAAGTTTCAGTTCTTTCCATTATATCAGGCAATCTCCCCAAAAAGAAAAACACAACTCATGTTCTGTTATCTGAAAGATTCCCTTCCCAAAATACTTTAACTCCAATAACTGAATTATTATGCTCTATCGTAAGTGAAAAAGCTTGAACTGTGCAACTGTGCATATTCCTGGGGAATCTAATCTCAGACCTGTCTCAAAATCTTATATTTACATGTGTTTTATTCCAAGTATTATTATTATTTGGCTATTGCCTTTGACTGTGGAACACTGGTAGAAATCTTTAAATGAACATAATGCTTTGGTAGATGGAGAATTACATATTTCTGAGGTAGAATGCACAGAGGTCTAAAGAGAAAGAAGTAAAAGAGCAAAGGCTCTTCCTGAGATTTTCCAAATTTAGTATTTGGTGAATTGGGGGATGAGGCAGTATATTTGCCTATACATGAATGAGACAAAAAAAAGAATAAGAGTTAGTGATTTATTTTCATATTTTTCCTACTCTAAGTGGTTGGTGGTTAAAGAGACATCACCCATTTAATAACAAGGTTTTTTGAGGAAATATTATACCATGATTAACATACATGCTGATTACAAAATGCACAAACCTTAAGTGTTAAAATATAAAAACTCCTGTCTCAGAAAGGAGAAAATAGTTACAAGGTGATACTTAGAAATGTACATACGAATGAGGATTATTGTACACAGGACCAAAGAGGAGAGAGGACAGAAATTAAATTTAAATGGGGGGGCACCTGAAGAAATGAGAAGCTTGGTGCCAACTTGAGTCATGGGTACATCAACAAGCTGAGAGGCTCAAATTCTGTTATGAAAATTTTATGCAAACATATAAACTACAAATGCAAAAAGAAAGTCTGGGTGACTCATACAATTTTAAACTCCCTTGTTTCTTGGTTGCAAAGAAACTTCTCTATGGTATCCAAAAATAAATAAAAAGTAGATTATATCATTATTACTATCTCTCAAAAACTCCATATTCAAAGCACATAGGAATAATTTACATAATCTTCCCACATTTTCTTTCTCTCAAAATTTTTCCTTTCTTCTCTAAGAACCCCAAACTCTGCCCTCTAATTCAGCCTAATCTAAACCATCACTCTTATTCCTCTGCCTCTTTCTTCTCATTCCTACTTTTACTTTCTTATTTTTGCAAAATCATCATATTATCCAAATAATGTCTACAATACAATACAAATGAACACCTGTGTACCTTCACTGGGCTTCATATTTTCCTCTAATTCTATTTTCCTCTGCAATCTGTGAGTTGCATTATATTGAATTTCGTGTCAATAAATAGTTGTTTTTTTACATATAGTTTTAATACATACAAATGCATCTCTGAACAATGTGAGTTTTAGAACTTGATATTAATGAAATATAATTAATAAAAACTTTCTATGACTTCCCTCTTTTTCCTCTGTTTCTGAGATAAAACCATGTTGATAAGCTTTGAATATCTCATTGAATAAATGTACCACAACTTACTTACCTAGTTTACTGCTGATAGAAACTGAGGTTGTTTACAGTTTAGAGTTATTAAGAAAAGTGCTATATGAATATTATTCTATACATCTCCAGGATGCATATGTCATTGCCTATGAAGGGCACAATATTTGGGTCATAGAATATGCACATGTTATTCTGTATCTAATAATTCTAATATCTGCACTGAGGGTTTATTTATGTATTTATTTTTTGCTGATTATATTTTATGAGGGCTTACATGGATTTACTGAGTCTTGATTGTGACTCAAGTCCCTGGGAGTTTTATCTCTGAGAATTATTTAAGATCAGAGATTAAATTGTACTGTATGAGAAAGGACTGGGATTTCTACCACCTCTGGGGCATTAACGATGTCCATTCACTTTAGCCTAAATTGTCATCTGAGCTTTTATTTGGAGCCCATGTCTGTGTTTATTACGAGGTGTCTTAGAATTATTCAGAGTCAAAGTGAAGACAAGAGTAAGATGTCCCTCTGCCATGTGGTTTTCTCAAGGAGAGGGCTGCTATTTGGAAGGGTAGGGAGCTCCCAGCTTTCAGAGTCTCCATTCTGACCTCTTGCTCTTCTCTGGCTCGTAGGCTTTGTCTCTTCCCCTAGTCAACACATGGCTATCAGAGCTTTGCAGAAGGCTGCTGCCCATGGATTCATGCTTTCACTCATTTTTGACCTCTTTCATTTCCTCTTTCAATTCAGCTTAGACATGCATTAAAAATATGATCTTAATATTTTAGTCAACATCTTCAGGCATTCTCTACCTCAGGCATTTAGACCATATTGCTGGAAATTGTGTTCCTCTTTCTTCTTCCAATCCTAATTCTTTTCTCCTCTGTCGATAGTTTTTAGAGGCCACCTCTGCATCCTCTTTATCTTGCTTTTCACTTCCTTCACCTATTCCTTCTTTAATTTTTATCTCTCATCTGTTCTTGAACCAAAGCTGCTAGGTATTACTCAAGGGCATCTAACATGTTAGAAAAGAGGAGTTGTCAGCTCTGATTCTCTCCTTCCTCAAGCACTAAGTAGGAATCTATGTGTCAATTTACCAATCTGGATTCCCATAAGCACCATTGCAAGACTTTAAAGGTCATCCATATTGTCTGCAGTTATGTGCCAAGTTCTATGGTAAGTGGTTAATAAGCATTCCTTCCTTAAATGTGAAGCATTGCCTATTCCTATTTTAAGAACAAGTAAACCAAACCGCAAAAAGTTAGGTCATTTAATTGAAGGTTGCACAATTTAGGAGAGGGAAAGTAAAACTGAATATTCATCTGACTTCTAAACCTAGGTTCTACCCTTGCTCCCAGGCTGCCTCCCCAAGAATTAATTATATCCTGTATATGTTGGTCAGCTTATAATAGGCAAATAAGAAATTGGATTGCACACACAACTGAGTTTATGATTGTTTACTTAGAAGAGAACTCAGAAGAATCTCGTGAGCTGTAGCCAACACTTTGAGGCAGGAAGCCTGATGCATGAGTAAGTGGGAGTGGTATGTTCTCTCAGTACCTCAGCTTCATAGAAAAGTACCAACTTTCCTGGGAAGGAGATGGCTGGGACTCTGAGACAACCACATTGGGATGTTCTTGGTCTCATTACCAACTCTTTGTTGCCAGTATTACTTGTGCCTATGAGGCTAAAGAGAGGAAACTCTACTATCATTGATACCAAGTGGCTAGCTTGAGACCTTTGTTAGGTAGAAAGGTAAGAATTGAAATGTCAACATTAGGCTTATTTGGTTTATTTTCCTTTGGTTACTTGGCTTTTTTTTCTTCCATTTTAGCTTTATTATAACAATCAGCACTTTGTTAGTTTCCATGATTTAAGTTTCAATTATTGACAATGCAATAACTAGGGCAATTTCAGGTTATGTATAACTACCAAGAAACTCCAGTATCAGCATTTTGGTTAACTTAATTTCTAATACACAATTCACTTGGGGAAGCAAATGCTGATTTATCAGCTAGAACTACTCCCAGGGGGGCTTTACCTTTCTTCTTCCATCCAGTCATGATGACATTGAATGGCCTTTCTCCCTGATTCTAAATTTTGATGATACTTAGGGATCTAATCATTTAGTCTTTAGTGAATTGCCGGTAAAATGTCAACTCCTTAAGAATTAGAGCACAAAGCAAAGAACATTTTGCTGTTCAGTACACTTCTCTCCAAATAATTAAATCAAGTTGACTATATGAAATGTGAGAGGAGTGGACCCTGGGTAAAAAGTTAATTGTTAAATTTTTCATTTCCTGAGTTGGCTTATGTTCAATCGAGCAATTATTGTGCGTTACTGCAATACTAGAAATATTTGTAATTTCTAAAGATTCATAATATATTTGTTCTAACATATTAGGCACCTCATCAGATCTGAATTTTTCTTTTCCCCCCCAACTACTTCTAAACTGATTTTGTATCCTTCTGTATGTTCCACAGTTAGCTGAGTAAAAAATGTTCATATGCTTCGACTCATCTGTATCAGCTATTATCTGGGAAAGACTCTTCAGCCCATCCGTGTTGAAACTGTCACCTTCTGTTTGAATGAGGTTTCTTAGAACAAGGAATTTCAAATGGTAAGCACAGTTGATGTCCAGAACCCACATTTTCCCAGATTCATTGTGTCTGACAATCCTTCTACCCCATCCATTTCCAGATGTAACACAACCTTGACCTAACAGAACCGCTCCCCCCAGGCACAACAAGTCTTTTATGTTTCCCTTCCATCCCAAACAGAGGGCCTCTCCTAAGCAGGGATTGGAAATTGTGCCAAATTGCACATAATTGTGCATGATGAATTTGTAATACAGGCTAAAACTTGCTGGGAACTCAGCTGAGACCACCAAATTCATTTAGTTGGGTTTGGTTGGAGGCCAATCCTTTATTCACTAACCTACAAAGTCTCTGGAGCTTTTATTTGCTCACAAAAATATCTGAATCCAGCACTAGAATCTTTCTCTGCACGAAAACTAAATTGGTTTGATGTTGCTTCTCATAGTTGTGCTCCTTGAAGTACTCCAGGGGATTAAAAGTTGGAAAAGAGAAGTGGTTTTGGAGCATAGCACAAACAACTCTAGATGCTGAAAAATTAAATTTCCCCTATTATTTGCTTTAAGGAGCAACACATCGTTAAGTTCAAAGTCATAAATGGAAGAACTTACAATCCCCTCCCATCAAATCCTGCAACCACAGACATTTATCAAAAAACAACTTCCAATTTCAAAAAGAATCATAAACATTAGATATAATGATCAGTAAAAAAGCTGTTGGTGAAAATTGGAGTATATCAAGTGAAGCACACTAAGAGGAAATTCACCAACATTTTAATAGCAGTTATTTTGGGAGTAGAATGATTATAGATGATTTCTCTGTTCTTTTCTCTATTTTCCAAATTTTCTATAATGTGACTTTAATACTCTTTATAACAGAAAAATACACTTATTGGAAAAGAACCCTAGATATTTTGCAGATGGTTTCGTTTCTTCTCATGCCATTCACATACTGCTGTAAAATGTAAACCTGTCGACAGTCGGACTAGCGTGGGCACCCACATTTAGGGGAAAAACAATACCATCTTGTATTTTGTAAAACTCCTGCATTCCACAGGGCTCCAAACACATTTAACAATCTTCATTTCATGATTCCAACATCATTTTTTTCTGAGATATGTTTCTTAACCAATTGTTAACTCCTGGGATTTCCTCTTATTGAGATTTACTTATACTTATTTGATGATATAAAATGCTCAATAGGGGAAGTTTACAAATAGATTTTGTTTTCCATTTTCCTAAGGGAAAATTAAAGGGTCAGGATTATGCCCAAGATCTACTATCCACAGAACAAATAGGAAGGGATAGCTCTCTCCTGCCACTCATATTTGTGTGTTGATTGGTGGGCATTGGTATGATTTCCCATGTTAGATGTTGGAATTTTCAAGACATATTCATAAAGTGCAGTGACTGGTATTTTGTATAATACTTTGTTGCCTTTCCTATAATGCAGATTATTTAGAGTCCCTGTTCCCATACCCTGAATTAAATAGTAATGCTCTCCCCTCCAGTCACTGGGAAAGCAAAAAAAAATCTTTCCATTAATTTATGGTTGGCTCTCTTTGGTCATTATTAACATAGGGTACCTCACTTATTTACCCCAAAGAGTGAAATGATATCAATGCTGCTGGCTCAATCTTCCAGAAAAGGGAACTGAAGTTCAGTGAGTTTAAAAATCTTACTCAAAACCTTATACTTATCAAATGACAGAATCAGAGCTGGAACTTACATTTCTGACTTCCTACAACCCAGTGCACTGAAACCATGACAGGGCTGTTGAAACTAGTTTCTTACTCCTTCAACATATTTTTGTGTAGCTCCTAAGTCACAGGTTTTCAAATTACTATTGCTTCCGTTTTGCTTCCATTTCAGTTCAACTCAGTCTGGAGTCAAAGCAAATGACAGATGAGCAGAAAGAGGCAGCTGCCAGGGGATCAGAGATGTAGAGTGTATCTTAGGAAAGCTACGCCATCACTGGAGCCTTTTGTGATAGGTAGGATCCTAGGAAGCAACCACTGGCTTTCCCTCTGTGAACAACCGCACTACTACAAGTTACTTCATCTTGAGCACTAATCAAGTGCTAAATACTTTGTTAGATGTTTTAATCTGTAATCCTCACAATAATTTTGGAGGATTGACATCATCATCATCATCATCATGATCATTATTGCAATAGAGCTGAAGAAACCGAGGCTTAAAGAGATAAAGTGACTTTTTCAAAGTTGTTTAATAACACTTCAGCCCAGATGCATCCAGTGTCAAAGCAGAATTTGTGAGGGGGACATTGACCCTCTGGAATAGGGACTATGGTCTGATGGATATTTTAAGAAGGAACACCCAACACCCCATAGAAAGGTTTAAAATAGTGTGAATCATGATGAAAAATATTCACATTCAAGATGGCTAATGGCTCACAAAAGATGAAACAAGAACTGAAAGCACAATTTTTGTGCACATGAAAGTTAAACTTGTAGTCCCTTCCCTTAAAAAGCTATGAACACTGGCAAGGACCCTGATCCATATAACTCCCTGGTTAGTAAGAAGCCACAATTAGTAACCATTCTTTGTGTCAAGAATTTTCCTTACTCTTTGTCCTCCTGTAATGTGGCACTATTTCAGGGAAGAGAAGTACATTGTGAATCTGGATGTCACTGGTGAATGATTTAACTGTGTGATTTTACCTCGAAGATGATGGGTGCCAAATGTTCTTAAGACAGCATCAGATTCGGGGTGCAAAGGAATGGAGAAGATTGAGGCTGAAGAATCGAAAAGGGCCTAGAGGGAGGGAAGGAGGATAATGTTCACACAAAATCTCCCAATAAGTCAGCCCAGGACCAATTCTAACTTCATACTAGAAAATTACTCCAACTCAGTGTGTGCACACCCATGTGTTTGCATGTATGTTATATAGTTAAATATAGTTATTAGAAAAATGAAATTGTGATGAGTCCATCTTTACCTAAATTTACTAGTTAAGAGCCTGGCAATACATCTGCTTGAAGTATGGACTCTGAGAAGCAGAGGGTGTACGTGGGGGGCTCCAACTGTTTGAAGTCATAGAAATTTAATACATCCCTATGACTCAAATGTCTGCTTTAGGCAATTACAATAATCCCTACTAGTCAGTGTGATATTGGGAAACAAATTCTTAGTTGTCCTAATTGAAAACATATGTTCATACAAAAACTTGTATACAGAGGTTCATAGCAACAATATTCATAAGAGCCAAGATATATAAACAACCCAAATATCCATTAAATAATGAATGGAAGAACAAGCATGGTATATGCAGATGATGGAATATTATTTAGACCTAAAAAGTAATATAGTACATTCCATTCTATGATGAAAACTTAAATTTAAACTTAAATTTAAATTTAAAAGGCACAAAAGGCCACATGTTGCATTATTACATTTATAAGAAAAGTCCAGAATAGACAAGGTCATAGATTAGTCATTTCTATGAGATAGAGAGAGAGAGAGGAGGAATTGGGACTAATGTTTTAATGTGCATAGGGTTTCTTTTTGGAGTGACAGAAACATTATGGAATTTGTGGCTGCACCACATTATGAGTATACTAAAATCACTGAATTTCACACTTTAAAACAGAGTTTTATATGAATTTTATTCTTATTAAAATGCAAAAACAAAAAAAAATCTTCATGGTCCTAATTTTCCCATCAAAGGAACAAAGAACAGAAAAACAACTGAATCAAATGACCATTTCCTGCAAGTTGTATCCTCCAGCATTTGGGAAAAAAAAGTTGTGTGGTTAACTAACATTCATTAAGCTCTTCCTCAGGCCAGGCACTAGAATGAACCTAATATATTTCACATTTAATTCTCACCCAATTCTAAGTATGTGTTGGTATTCACACTGAAGAAGACTTGGTCAAAGTCACAGGTTCAGTCAGTGGCACAGCCAAGGTTTGAACCATTTAGGTCAACTTTAGTCCAAAGCTCAGTGCTCTTGCTCATTATGCAAAATGGCCTCCCCAGAAAACAAGGTGAGGCAGAGCTTTTGATGGGGCAACAAGGAATACAATTTTTTCTTCTTTGAAGTCTAATCTATTGCGGGGCTATTCAGAGAATTTGCCAGGGTGGGGAGGCCTCAGAGTCTGAAATGATAGGAGCATCATTCTACTAGAACAATAGATTTAGAGATGGAGGGTGCATGGCTGTGAATGAAAAGCCTCTTCATTTTCGTGTTTTCCTATTCTAGGTCATGGAAAAACAAATCAAATACATATTCTACATTATAGCTGGCAATAATTATATTATTGAACTTTTGGCATTATATTTGACTACACTTAAAAACAAATACATAACTAAGGGATAAAATTCAGATGAAGAGGAACTAGATTTAGATTTTGAAATGTTATCATGGAAACATGAAATAGTAAAAACAGAAACAAAGCAATAAATGAAATCAACAAAAGAACAAACAAAGAATACTTCAACAATGTCACAGGAATGTTAACAGTAAATCTCTGGTTGCAAAATACCCATGTAGAACCCTAGGAAGCATTTGGGCATAACTAAAAACCCTAACATTGAACTCTTTGCCCTCTGGGAATCCATAGGGCAGGGGAGATCAATCCTTTTTGCTTTAAAATTTTCTGTTGAAATAAAATGAATATGTTAATAATGCTACTACCAAAGGGATTACCAATTATTGAACCTTAATGTATTTTTAATTAAAACTCTTTTTTAAAATTAAAACTCTTAATCAAAACTTTCAGTTTCTTCAACAGGATTCTTCTGATTTAATAGAAAAAATCAGTACTTAGCTTGGCATGGTCCTATGTACATTTTTTAATCAAGGGCCTCCAAAGGAGGTTTGTGATTAGAGCATACACTCTCGGGTCCTGTCTTTGAAAAAACGTTCTCTTATACATTTCAGACACCCAATAACTTTTTGCAAATTCAGAGAGAAAATGTCCCTGCATGGCTGCCATGTGTGTAGGCTTGAGAGATGGGAGGCAATGACAAATTTGAGGCCTCTCAGCTTTGATAGCGTTGTTTAATATGCATTCAAAGAGCTCTATGTAAATAGTACTAAGAAATTGTTACAGGATCCAACCAAGACACGTTATTCTAGGAGAGGTGGATTTTTTTTTTTTTAACTCACAGTAGAGCTCAGCACAGATGTCTGCAATGTGCATAGTATGTAAAAACTTATGTGCTTTTCAGAACAAAAATTGATAGGTCACAGATCATTCATTTTCTCTGAGGCTAATTAGAAACTTGTACTAAACTCTTTATTCATTTAGATCCACTCTTGTTACCTCATCTCTCTGACCACAGTTTTTTCCTTTCTTCCTAACCCTGAGATGTGTCAACTTTATCATTTTACCACCTCTGGAAAGTAGTACAAGCTGAGTACAGAAGATTTTTTTTTTTTTTAAGGAATTGAGTAGGTGAATTCTTTGGGTGGAGATAATAGCATTTTTATTAGTAGTAGTATTATTTTAATTTTGGGTACCCAGGGTGGAACCCATGGAACCCATGACCACTAAGCAATATTCTCAGTTAATTTTTACTTGAAGACAGGGTTTCACTAAGTTTCTTAGGTCCTCACTAAGTTGTTGAGACTAACCTTGAACTTGAAATCTTCTGGCCTCAGCCACCCAAGTCTCTGGGATTACAGGCATCCACCACCATGCACAGAATTTTAAAATAAATGCCAGCATTTTAAAAATAAGAAGCGTTACTTGATGTGTTTAAGGAAAGGGAAAGAAACTAAGACTGATTCAAACGACCCTTTTAAAGTCTGGTGCTAAAGAGTATGCTGAAGATGGAAACTAACATTGATGGAATAAGTTCAGGAACATGTCTCTTTTTTAATTATTATTTGTTCTAATCAGTTAGACATGACAGCAAAATACTCTTTGATTCATTGTACACAAATGGTGCCAAATTTTTCACTTCTCTGGTTGTACCCAAAGTAGGGTCACCAATCATACATGTACCTAGGGTAATGATGATCATTTCATTCTCTCATCTTTCCTACCCCATGGCTTCCCACTTTGCTGCATCAAAAGAGGAACATGTCTTTTTGAGGGGAATATTCACAGAGTGGTCTATAACAGAATGAAGATTTAGATACTATGTATTTCTTATCAGTGTCTCTCTTTGACTCAACCCTCAAATTAAACCCCACAACTTCAAAATAGCTACAGAAATATCACACACTCTTATTTATATTTAAAAAAGCATTGCATAATTTCATTTTATTCCCTTTCTATTGGTTCTTTTTAGTTATATATCACATTGGGATTCATTTGACATAATTATAAAAGCATGAAATGTAATTTGTTCCAATTCAGTCCCCAGTACTTCCCCCTTTCCCTCCTCCCCTCCCTCCCCGATTCCTTTCCCTCTCCTCTACTGGTCTTTCTATTTACTTACAGCTTTTTAAAAATTTTAGGAATTCTTCTTGTTATGGAATGACACTTGAGATGGAAGAAGGTACCACCTTCCATTTAGGAGCCAGTTTAATGTTCCGCTGGTAGGTCTAAAATATAACTATCAGGACATGCTGTCATTTGATTAGCCCACTTCAGACTTTTAATAAAATTTTAAAAATAATATACTTTATATTATACCTTTGATCATTGAAGAGTCAGTTCTAGAAGTTCCAAGTAACTGGAAATTTGTTCATTTTTATGGCATTACCTAAGAAAGGTGGCATCGTGGTACAAGGAGAGACATAATCCCAGAGAAGGGAAAAAGCAGGATGCAGAGATCTGTTCTATGAGGGTCACTCAGGCCCAGACTCTAAACCAGAGGTCTCCATTCTCATCTTTTGGGGTTTCCTGAACCCAGCATGAAGGAGGATGGGCAATACCAAAATGCTTTGTCCCATTCCCCCATCCACTTATCTATTTATCACCCACCATGCCACGTGAGGCACAGACCATTCTCTCACCTTCTCAACTCCTGTGTTGTTTCTTCTCTGCCCTGCATCATTATGTCTTCCATATTCTTTCTCAGAAAATAATAATGAAATAGTGAATGTTATGTTACTTCAGTAATCTCGATGTGCTATGAGAAATGGATTCTTCTTTAAAAGACAATGAGACATCCAGGATAATAGCAAAGTTCCTGAACTGTCACTCCATAGGAAGATATCACTTATGGAGTGTGGAGTTAGCAGTTGTTAAAGAACCTGTCTAGTAACTTAACTGAATGCATGAAAAACAACCAGAGATATGGAAAAAGGTAATATTAGTTCCCCCTTATCCATGGGAGATTTTTTTTTAAGATACTCAGTAGACATTGGAAGCTGTGGATAGTGCCAAGTCCTATGGATAATATGTTATTTCCTATACAAGGAAAACTGTGATTAAGTTTGATCCATAAATTAGGAGATTAGCAACAATAAGAAAATAAAATAATTGCAACTTATAAGTTCTTTAAAAACATAATAAGTTCTTTAAAAACATAGGAATTGTTTAGTTCTAGAATTTTTCAGTTAATATTTTTGAACCACAATTTATTGTGAGTAACTGAAACCACAGAATGAAAAATCATGTAGAAGGGAAGATTACTGCAGGTATGGTAATCTTTATTTCTACTATAAAAAACTCTAAAAGTATATTAATAGATAATAACTCAATTATGGTATATCCACATAAGAGAACATTATATGGCTACTTTAAAAGGCGATATAAATATGTATTTATATGAGATAGATGTATATAATGTAGTATGAAGGAAAACTGTAAAATTTGATTCTGTTTCAGTAAAAATTATAAATATCTATCTATATATATATAGAGAAAAAAATCTGGAAATTCACTAAAAATCAACAATTTCCATTTTTGTGAGGCTAGATTATAACTTTTAGTTTTTCTTTATATTTGATTACATTTTCTTAATTTTTCTGTAGTATGCATGTATTAATTTTATAAACAGGAGAAATAGTAAGGGTATTTTCATTTTAAAAGAAAAGGACATTGGATTTTATACACCTACGCACTCAGCCACACAAAGATGGCAACCACTGATTTATACCTTGTAAACTGTGAAAATTAAAAAAAATATGATTATGACTTTTCATTGCCCCCTGGTGGAACAATACAGTAATTTTATGGCCATCCTTACTAGCTAGATATTGCCTATGAACTATTTGAATCAAAAGTGATAACTTTATTACCAAGAACACACTTGTTCATATTCATCCTAAACTGAATTTTGGTAGATTAGGTCAGAAAAATCACCTTGTCCTCAATAACAAAATTATGGATGTCCGTGTTCTTATTTTAAAAGTATGTAAGTAAAAGCTATTGATCTAGTTCTTCTGGGGTAAATTCATCAGAATAGGCTGTGTTAAACCTCAAAGCTTACTTCAGTTTTGGTCATTGAAAAGAAAGAACACTTGAATCCAGGTTGAAGGTTGAATTTACTTCATTTTAAATTAGATAAGAAAAAGTAAATACTTGGATCTATGTCTGGTACATAGTAAATAATATATAATATTAACCATATTATTTCTCCTTTTTTTTTTTACCCCAATAATAAGAAGCTGCAAAGAGCTGTAATCCCAGTGGCCTGGGGAGGCTGAGACAGGATGACCACTTGGAGTGAGGCATCACAACAGGGAACTGAGAATGTGGACTGATTTTTTTAGAAATGCCTATGGACACATCATGCTTACCCACAAGTCTATGCCTCTACCAGGTAAGGAATTTCTACCTTGTCATGGTTTATTTCTAACTTTATTAAGGACTGGTGGTGGACTTAGTTATAGCCTACCAAACATATATATGTGTATATATATATATATATATATATATATATATATATATTTGTTTATGTGTGTTAAATATCCCTAAGAAGATTCTTAAGAAACAAAATACATAACTGAGATTGCATACTGCCAGAGAAGTTGGATAATTGGGGAAAAGAGGAAAGCTAACTTATTTCTTCCTGTTTTTCCTTTTGTAACTTTCATTTTGGTTCCCTATGTATTTGTTACCTAATCAAATATAAAAACTTTTGAGGGACTTACAGGAAATAAAACTGTTTTAATATAGAGTATGTTTTTAGAGACGGCTAGGAAACAAATCAACATATTACCCAAGTACAAAGGCACATGAACATGTATAAATAAAATTAACCTTAGTATGTGGAATATAAAGGAAACTTAAAATGCAAGCCCTGACCTAAACTAATTGGCAGTCTAAAGAGAAGACATACATGGTGACTAGGGCTGTACTAGGAATCTGTGTCCACACACATGAGGAATCACCTGACTTTACAGGCATTTTTGGATACTGATCTGTGAGACGGGTAGAAGGAAGATTTGGAACAACATCCTTCTAGAAAGGGTGCTCATATAGCATTTCCAAATCTTATAGTATCTACCTCTTGATCCACTTTTCCCCAAATAGTAAAATCTGCAATTCCATAGAATCTATTGTGCTTTTTTTCTTCTTCCAAAGCTTTCATCCAATACTAAGAGATTGCTCTTTAGCATTGTGTTAAGCCAATTTCTTGTTGCTATGACCAAAATACCTGACAAGAACATCATACAGGAGGAAAAGTTCATTTGGCTCACAATTTCAGAGGGTCAGTCTATGGCTGGCCAGTTCCATCACTCTGGGCCCAAGACGAGGCAGAACATCATGGCAGAAGGGTGTGGTGGAGAAAAGTTGCTCAGTTCATGGAAGCCAGGAAGGAGAAAGGAAGATGCACCCTTCCAGGGTATCCCTTAATGACCCACCTTCTGCAGCATGCTCCACCTGCCTACTGCTATCACCTAGTTAGTCCATTCAAACTAGTAGGTACCAAAATAGGTTAGAGCTCTCATAATCTAATCATTGCACCTAAGAATATTCCTGCATTAAGGGGAGATACCTCATATCCCAATCATAACAAGTATTAATGTTTATAATATGTGATTTGATTTCCATTCAAAGATACACTAAAGATAATAAGACAGAAACTATAACTATGTAAAAAAGAGAGAGAAATGCATATTTTGAACTAGATATTTTAAAAAGTTAAACTCTATCTTGTGCATCGATACGAAGAAATCCCACCTATTATTTTTCATAGCTCTAAAAGAAGCTATGAACACCCATGATGATATTGAATAACTAGAATATGACTGATATTTGAAACCATTCTCTGTGACTCTTCACTACCAAGTGAAATATAAAAGCTTATACAAATTTATTTCTTTAGATAAAAGATCTCATTTTTTTTTTTTTTTTGGTGACAAACTTTATACCACAATGGATACTTAAAAGAGTCTGGTTTCAGAAAGACTAGCATACATATTTTCACAGGGCAATAAATACAGTAAATATTTCTAATTAGATTTGACTGAGTCACAGGTTAAGAGGTTCTTATCCAGCATATCCAATGAGTGTCCAGAAGAAGAAAGAGCAGACAAGGTTACATTTAAGCTTTTGGAGAGGCTTGACCTTTATTTTAGTCAAAGAGTTCTTTCCTGTTTTGGTATAAGCATACTAAATATTTATAATTATGCTTTTAAGGAATACTATGCTATTATATGTCAATATCCCCTAGCCCCTCCTGCAGTTGGGAACACATACTGTGAAGTATAACTTCTCTCACCGCATCCCCCAATACTCTCAGAATTAAATGTCAACGATTAAAAAAAAGTCCTTATTTATGCATTCCTCATCTGGTCAAAGATGTGACTAATCACACCTTACAAGTGAATCATTAAAACGTTGAGAAAACCATCACCATGCAGCTTAAACACCTTTGGCAAATTGTTTTTAAAAAATGAGGTTTGGACCACACACAGAACTTTTTTTTTTCTTTCCTGGCCTTTCATCTTAATAGTTATTTTTCTCTCTTCCCAAGGAACCTGACCTGCTTTAAATCTTTCCCTGCCAGATGATGTAGTGTCTTGCATCACCTTATTAATCTAGATGCAAGGCATTTGTTTCAAACCAGAAAATCCTTGTTTAGGCTGACCACTTAATACTAAATGTCTCTTTACAATTTTAGTCATTTCAAAACAATAAAGTTACAAACAGAATAATATGTCCCATCCAGTTTATGTGAGACACAGTTTTTCCTCCATCACTAAAAGTCACACAAAGAAATTTAATTTCATCTATACATCATATAATGTGATGCTTTGCCAATCCTCCTCAGACGAAATTCTATCGAGTTCTTGCCACCTTTTCTTCTAATAGAAAAATCTGAAAATATCATAGTCTGAATTTTACCTTGAGACTAGTAAAATTTTCTTGCCAATTCCATAAAAGAGTGAGGTGGAAAACTGTTCTTTCCAGTTCACTCCTGTCTCTAATAATGTAAGGTCTCTGTCTGGCCAAAGTCAAAACATACACCCTCTTCAGGTGAAGGAAAGTGGAAATTCCAGAATTTGCCATTTTGTTATGATGGTTTCCAGTGTGAGATAATTAACGCCAAAACAAACTGCCCAGAACGCGTTTTATTCCTGCAAATCCAGATGTGGATCAAGAATACCCCCCAACTTTCCGTTCTGGCAACTGTCTTATATTTCTAGACTTAAATTCCTGAGTTTTCGAAGAAGAAAGTTTTATTCTTTCTCCTCTTTCTTCTCAATGCAGATGATTCACCTTCACATTTATTTTGAACTTGGGGTGCAGGTTGTGGGGATAAGAGGGAAGGACTGGCCTTATGTTCCCAGGAGGATTTTTGAACTACATTTCCATTTTTTTCCATTTGGGCCAAATTCCTCAAAGTATATAACTTTTTTGTTTTTTCCTTCTCCCTGCCCCCCACAGCAACAGCAGCCGCTCCTTCTCATACACTCAGACCTCTTTGGGGCGTAGAAAAGAATAAAGCCATTGTTCAGAGGTGCACAGCCCAGCACAAGTCTGGTTCACAGCCGTGGCATGAACAGCATTTTGTGGTTCTTACACACCTGGGGACCAGGTGGGGATGTATCAAAACAAACTAGGGCGGAGAGTGTGTGACGGGCCATTTGCAGCACTAGTTAAACCTCTTTTCAAATCTGCTCCCCTCCTCCAGCTCTTTGGGGGTATTTTTTCTGGTTGTGCTGGGTCCACCTTATGCTGGCTAACACTTCCATTATGCTTTTTTGCCCTCAGGTCTAAGCTCAAAAAAAGTTTAAAAGTTCCTCTCAAACTAAATTTGAGCCCAGTGTATTTCTGAAAGATAAATTCTCTGAGGACTTGATGGTACAGAAATGTCCTCCGTTAAAACAACCTGTGACAGGATCATGGTTCATAGCCCTGTGTCTAGGGTTTGTCTTAAGCATGGTCATCCATGAATACCTGAATTTTACTTTGAATATATCCCAACTTGGTAGAATCAAGTACATGACTTACTAGGTTTAATTCTCTAAAGCTGGTAGAGGATTCAGGGAAACTAGCAGGGGCCCTCTTAAATGCCATACAATTCCATGTATTCTTGATTAAATTCTCCTAATAGTACTTTGAGGTTCACCTTAGTCATTTAACAAAATAGGTAAACAAGGCCCAGCAAGGGTAAGGACACAGGTTCTGCCATCCAGAAAAATGCAGATGCAGGATCTGAATAGAGAACTTCCAGTGCCTAAATCAACAGCTTTCCTTATGAGTAACAGCTACATATGTTCTTTGGGAAGTCATTTACATGAAAACATAAAGTCATGACAAGAAAAGCATGGCTGTTTACTGTTCTTTGTGATGTGACCTTGGTGTTTTTCAGGGTCACCTATGGAGGTAATCGTGATAGCCCTTCATGTAAGTCTCGTTTACTTTGGACAATTATTAGAGTATGGTCAGTGTGCTAGTTTAGAGAGCTGACTCCAGAGACTGTGTTCAAACTATGTCTCTGCCACTAGTAAAGACATGATTTGGGGCATAGTGCTGAAATGAAGTGTGCTTATCTTTCCTCAATTGTAAAAAAATGGTATAATAAAAGCACTTACCTAGCAAGGTCAATATGCTGATTAGATAATAAAATTAAACAGAATGAATGGCAATATATGCTCGATAAATTGTTGTTATCATGTATCTACCCATCTATAAACTGGTATATTTTGTATCACTATAAAAGAATAATAATTAAATTTAAAGTAGCCTTATATATTTATACAGAGTATGTTTAATGGAAAGAAAGCAAAGATCTGGGTTCTCAAGTTGGCTTTGATTTTACAACTCATGGGACACGGATTCTGGGTGAAACATCTAACAACTCTGTTTCAGCTCCTTAGTTGATCTTGATACTGCTTCTATATATTTAAAAAAACATGCAATTTAATGTGTCCATGACATATAGTATGTGCTATGTAGCAAATATCACATATTACATTATTTGCTCACTTAAATGTCATAAAACATTCTCATTTTATGGATGATGGTAGTGAGATTTAGAGAAATTAAGCAATTTGCTCAACATCATAACCTGTTTAGATAAAGTGATGAACATTGTGTTTGGGCCTGACTGATTCAGTGTTCTGGCCCTTAACATTGTGGCTCCTTGTCTGTTCAGCTAGGCACCCATTAAGAAAATCAGTAGCAACCCTCTCTGTTTTAATCATCTAGGTAAAAGTAAAACCCATTATAGGGAGAAAATACTAAGTCAGCTCTCTATGAGCAGCAATGGTTATTTTCACTCCTAAGAAGATTAATACATGTGAGAAGCCAAATTTAAATCTACAATTGGCCAGAGATTAAACTAATACAACTCTGTTTTGGAAGGAAGCTTTTAAAAGGCCAGAACTCAACTCTTCAAGTTAACGGGATTCGAGCTTTCAATGCTTTCCTTTCTCCTTCCCTTTAACTAAATTCAACTTTGTATTTTTCATCTTGTTTTTGGAGTCTTTCCAGGTCACCTCTGTTAAGAAACACAAGGCCCTTGGCACCAAACTTTTGGGAATGTGCCCACATCGGCCTCTAAATGTCTGCCTGCCTACCTTTGATGCTGCATTCAACACCCAGCTTAAAACAAAGCAGCGCTGGAAACAAAAGCTGCTCAGAGCACAAAGAGCCCAGCTCACCAGTCAGTGGCCCCTCTGATAAAGAGCATGAGCAAGAGGCCTGAAAACCCTCAACTAGTTCAGATCGGGGCCAACCAATTTTCATTTCAGGGAAAAAAAAAAAAGGCATTGCTACCTTATAGAGGAAGAAAGGAATCAGTGATGATGACAGCTATGCCGATTCATTATTTTTTAAATGATTCTGAAACATTCTAACTATGTTGGTGTCATGCAGATCCTTCCCAGAACTAAAGAGGTTTTGTTCCTCTGTGTATAGATACTTTTATTTATGATAAGGTTTTCATTTGGACATGATACTCTAATTTAAAATATGGAATTCTTCTTTGCCTTAGTTTCTGAGAATTGAATATGTCATTCATCATCTTGGTGGTCCTAGTAAAATGCCCTGGAATTCTCATCCCAGGTTTCAATAGTTACGTATCTATCCATATGGTAACAATATCACCACAACCAAATTCTTGCTACCAAAGGAATCAAATAGTTCAACTTCAGCCCCGCACTCAGGAATATTTTCTTGTCTCTAAGAAGTAAATTTCAAAATCTAAATTACCAGGAGAGAATAAATGTGATATAAGCTAAAGTAATTTGATCTGCTGAAGGTAACCTATTGCTCTAGAAGAGAAGAGTAACTACTCCAAGTGGGAGAGACCAATGAGACTAGGGCACATTTCTGTTTCAAACATGAAAACCCCTTTGCAGATCTTGGAAGAACTGGGTCAAAAAACTCACTGAGGCTGTAAAGCAGGCTGCAGCAAGAGCTTTATGTATTTGCTTCTGAATGAAAGCTTTCTTTTTCTAAGAACCAAAGAGAGAGTTCTGAGATGCTAGGGCCTTCCATGTTCTAATGGCTCATCTCTAGTCAAGTGCACTGTCAACTTTAGGTTGAATCCTTCAAAGAGCAGAGTGTGGAGGTAAAGACCCAGGGAGAAATCAGGAAACTGAGGTTCTTTCTCTGTTGTCTCATTAATTAGCTGATGACTTAAACAAACCAGTCTAACTTTTCTGGGCTTCATTTTCCTCATTCAAAAAGGAAAGGATCCAACTACACAAAATCTAAGGCCATTTACACTTCTAAAGTTTCTACTTTAGAACTAGACCCAGCAAGATTTTCTCTAGGTAGGCACAGTGGCTCACACCTGTAATCCCAGCAGCTCAGGAGGCTGAGACAGAAAGATCCCAAGTTCAAAGCCAGCCTCAGCAACTTAGTGAGGCCCTAGGTATCTTGGTGAAACCCCATCTCAAAAAAAAAAAAAAAAGATTTTCTCTATACTCCTATGGCAATGAGTACAGTAGTTATCATTTACTAAATGCTTTTCTGCTCCAGACACTGCTAGAATTTTTCTTATGTAATGTCTATACTCTTCCATGACCCTCCATGAGGTATATGTGACTCTCCTTTTACAGACAGGAAAACTCATACTTACATGAGTCATTCAGCTAGTTGGTGGAAAACCTAGGATGCAAGCTCAGACTGACTAATTCCAAAAGCTCAAGGTCATTTGTTATTAAACAAAGTTCACTAGCCCTGCTTTTAGGGAGGTATTGCTGATGACTGATAGTGCTGATGCTGGCCACACTGGGACCCTAAAGAGCTGGCGATATGCAGTGTTCAGGAATATGAATAACCAAAAGTGAGGGCACACTCATCTCTAAAGTAGGGGGAAATACAAGGGTTACCTCTTAATTGAAAGAGTTCATAGTCATAAAGCACTTACACTGGTATATGACACAGATCAATCTCTATTGATGTGTTTATAAAAATTAACACAGATGAATAGAACTTGCGAGAAGCAAAAGGCAAATGGATGTTTAGACCAAAGGCCCAGAAGGAAGGTACAGATTGAAGGAGGTTAAAAGTAGGAAGATCTAGGAACAGGGCAGGACATGAGAGCAATGGAGGGAGCGTGAGAGGGTCAGGCTGGTCTAGAGTTCCTGACTTTTTTATCTGCAGTACTTAGGTGGGGCCTCTTTGTTCTTTTCCTCTTCAGGTCTTTGCATTTTATGGATGCTAAGGGACCAAGGTAGCTCAGCTCAGGGTTCTGTGTAGGAGCAATGGCATCTGAGATGTGCAATCAAGTAGTAGCCACTAAGGTAGCAGCTCCTCTCATTACCTGTCTTGTGCATACACCTGACAAAGACCCAGACCCAGTAGGTAACTGAAACTCAGGGTGAAGCTAAAGATGAGGAAAGTATACCACTGTCTCTGGATGATCAGAACAAACCTCCAGGGACAGGAGATGGAGCTCTGAATCACCTGGCTCCTATCCCTATGTCTGTCAGAAGCCATGACTATGCCTTTGAGCTTTGTGGAGGCATATCCACCATTCCTTTAAAAGCGGGCTCCAGAGGAGAATTCTGCTTAAACAGCTCCATCAGGATGATTACAGAGCTTCCAAGCTTCCCTGCTGAGCTTTCTTCTGACTCCCTATGTTCTGAACTCAGATCAGTTCTTGCACATTAGTGTTCAATTATGTGGTACGCTCAGACATGGCACCTGCTACTATTGTTGGCTCCACCCCTAACTCCCTGTTGCTTGTTTTCCAGCCTTGTAGATCCACTTAGTCTTTCTCAGGGTCTTCCCTGCTACCCCTATCTCAACCTTAATGGCCAGCTCTGGGGTTCAACAACTTCCAATTCCTTGTCACCCTAAGAGCACTGCTTGGTCCCCTGCATGTTAAGATGCCAAATTTTGTGCTATCACCACCATGAACAATGCCTATTTGTGAATATCACATATGCATCATGCACTTAAAAGTTTCCAAGTTTAGGGCTGGGGTTGTGGCTCAGCAGTAGAGTGCTTGCCTAGCACTTTCGAGGCCCTGGGTTCGATCCTTAGCACCACATAAAAATAAATAAATAAAATAAAGGTGATATTGTGGCCAACTAAAAAATAAATATTTTTTTTAAAAGTTTCCAAGTTTAAAAGGCACATACAGACTTGGTCAGAAGAGGCTATTAGAAATAATCTAAATGTGACAAAACAGCAAGAGTCAGGAAAAGTTGGAATATTCCTTAAAGAACCTGAAGAATTTTACGAGAAGGATTTAGAGAATAACTTAAAAAAATCATTAGAGCCTAACAAATTTTAGTTGAACAAAAAAATCTTAGTATTTGAGTGAATAAATACTAAAATACCTAAAAACCCTAAATATTAAAAACCCTAAATTTGGGTGATTAAGATATTTCCCACTCTCAGGACTAGGGAAGTGGGTTCTAGGTTGCAAAGATGATGTTTTAATACTTGGTATTAGAAATGAAGAAATAAAATCAGATTTCAGCAAGAGACATTCTACAAGACCACAGGAGATATTTCCACACAGGGAGCCATGAACTATTTCCCAGAAGAACAAACATGCCTATCACAGTCATAAGAGGTAAAGCTGTTTTAGTAATAGATTAAATTTGGAGTACATGCTACAGAGTCAAAGACTAAATAGATGGAAGTTTTGCAAGAATAAATGTACAGGGCTCCCAGGCAAAATGAAATGCATCACAGTTTATTACATCTTTAAGACAAATTCTGAAAAGCTTATGGGACTCAGATGGTGCTTCCTAGTCACTACTGTATAAAGCTCTGAAATAAGTTTTCATCTCCTCATTCTTAAACTGTTTATAGACATGTGAGAAGGTAAAAATCCAGGGGAGGGTTTCGAATTAAGAATGATTTTAGTTCAGATGCACTGACTACCAATGACACAAATATATTCTCTGGGAGTAATCAATCAGGATTATATATTCTCTTGGTTTACCAAGGAAGGTTGATTTTAAGCCAAGCTGGCTCCTGCTGGACTAGTGCTTGTAATTGATACTCACTTCATTGATCACTGCTGGGGTTCAGATCAAGGAGCAGGAAACCTCATTTTAAGATATTAGCATGTGAAGGAAGGAAGGAAGAAGAAACAGGGAGAAGGAAAGCAAAGAAGTAAAGGTTCAGGATCAGATTTGAAAAGTCAAAGGACGACAAAGAATTTAGATGGGCAACGCTTTCCCAAAAGAGAACCCAAATCCCTGAGACCTACAAAAACAATCACCCAATTGATATACATATCACAGAAGGAAAAAAAAATTGAAAGACAAAAATGTGCAACCTAGTGAGAATTACACTTTTTTCCATTAAACTAAAAGTATACTTCGCCATCTGAGTGCCCACAGCCTAGCTGTAGGAAATATTGATATACCAGGGCTTCCTGGCAGAGAGCTTCAGATAGGTCAGAAATTTGGGAAAGAATCTTCCTTGGATCCACTTCCTTTTAAACTCAGGATGTGAGGGAAGAAATTCTCAGTTGATACTGAATATAGCACTGAAGGTAGAAAATATTCAAGTGAATCTATCCCTTTTTTCAACCTCTATTTCAGTCCTTGACTTTTTCTGTGTCAAGGCTTGAGGAAATTTTAAGTATTTTAACTTAAATCAAATGAAGATTTTTTTTAAAAAAAGTACACAACTTTTCAAAGGTCTCAGCTTCTCCAAATAGGCCAAATTGGAAAGAGGGATGCCAAGCAGGGCTAAGCCATGTTTGCCACCTCCTCACCTCATGGAATATCTCACTAAGTTATCCATGGTCATATGTGCTAAGGTCAAAAGGTAAAAAGGTAAATGCACAAAATTTAATTTACGTATAATTAAGTAATTAAAAAAAGTGATGACTTTAAAAAAAACACATAAATATCTAAGATAAATGCAACTGAAAAGAGCTACAAAATACATTGGACTCTCAGCCCTACCACTTTCTTTGCCATTTCCATGTCACTGATGGTTACTACCATTTGAGCTGATGTTTGTAATGGCATCTGACACTAAACAACACCAAAGCTATAAGATATAAAGGAAATGATCTATACACTGTCTTAACAGTTATGAGAAATGCTCAAAGCAGGAACAGGAAAACAATTCTTCATTTTCCTAAGTCCTTAATGAACTTGTAATTTTATTGATTCTGTGTACTGGGGACTACCAGCCCTATGAACAGATAAAGGGGGAAAAAAACTTACTTAAAGATGAAGAAAATGGAACTGGGCTTGAGGAAACAAGGGAGAAAGAATGGCAGAATGAAATATTGTTGTATTAATTATATGGTTACTTAATATTATCTTCCACACTAAAGAGTTCAGTACAGAGAAAACATAGAATCATAGAGTTTATTATGTCCAATAAATATCGACCAAACAACAATTACATCAACCAAGAGTAAACTTTTTAAAGAGATACCCTTATTACATTTCATTTTTTTTTAAATTTCAACATAATACTTTGCTTTTTATACACACTTGGTCCAGCTTTCTCATCCTCTCTCTCTCCTTCCTCCATTCTATGAACAGTGGGAAATATTTATCCATAAGGTCTATTGAACAACAGAATAACACTATGCAAACCCATAATATTTGGGGTTATAGTGTTAAGCGATACATTTCAGATTTAACTGACTTGATTTCTAAAGTAATGAACGAAAATGTAAAGTGTTATTCAGTTTACATAATTTAATTATTTATTAAGTATTATAAATTATTCCTGTTCACACACAACATAAGCAAAAACTCAGACAAAAGAAATAGCATGTAACTTTCAAGGACAGAAAACTTTTCTTTATGTCTAGACCATGGAATTGACAGAGGAATCCTGAGAATAAAAGTGGGGAGAAGAGCAGGGCACAGCTTAGGAAGAGTTTTGCAAATTATATAGGGAATTGGGTTTAAACTACAGGAAAATCTGGAGCTGCTAAAGTATTTTACATGGGGTCTAGAATTACCAATTTCATATTTCAGACAGATCATCCTGGCTACAATTTTGGAACAAGTCCTAAGTACAGCAGACTGGCTTGGAGACCGTAGTAGTATGCCACTGATGATGAGGGTCTTGTCTTGGGCAATGACAGCAGTGTTCTAAAGAACAAACTGGAAACAGACTGAAAAGATAAGTAAGTAGACTTGAGAGAGCTTGTTGATTACTTGGGTTATAGGAACCACAGGAAGAGGAAGAGAGTTCAAAATGTAAGAGAAGATTGTGAGTTCAGCTCGGGATATGCTGAGTCTAGAGTCTACATAGAACTGAGAGAGAGTGGATATATGTTTAGATTTGTAATTCAGGTTAAGTACCTGGGTTAAAGTCATAGATTCAGGAAATAATAAGTACATAGATGAAATCCTTGAGAATATTGACTCAGGGAAATTATATAGTGGGGAGAGTAAATAGTCTAGGACATAATCTAGGAAACTCAGGCATTTTAGAAATGGGAAAAAGAAAAGGTACCTAAAAACAAGGTGAGAAAGGAAGAATAGAGTCAAAGAATTGGTGATTTTGGAAAGTCTAAACCTTCTCATTTGCTTGTTGGTCTACCAAGGTCACTACAGACATCAAGGAGGAAAGGATCAACAATGTGGAGAGGAGATGAGAAACACCAGTGCTGACTCCTGCTCTGGACTTACCAACAGGAGGGTCATGCTGGTCTTGCTGAGAGGATTTAAGCACTGTGGGAGGTGGGAAATCCAGTTTGCAAAGGGATGCTGACTGATAGGAAGTAGGGGAGTCACATCAGTAAGTGAGCATAACCCTGAAGACATTTGGATATGGAAGAAAGAGAAAGAGCACAGAATAGAAGATGTGAAATAGAGAAAGGATGGATTTTTTTAAAAAACTAGCAATAGGAGCATCCTGAACACATTTAAACACTGGTTGCACCATGCATCCATAGTCTAAGTGATCTATAAGGCATCTGGATTTCCTCCTTGGTCCTTACAATCCTGAAGAATCTTTCATCCTGCTTCCTCCATCTTCACCCCATCCCCCAAACCAGGCCAGGCTTGCCCACCCACATACTGTCAGGGCTCCTTCACATAGCCCAGGTGGAGTCCAGAATTCCCATTTCAATGGGAAATCATTTGGCCAATTTCCAAAGTTCAATGATATATCTAGCCCTCTTACCACTCTTTGTCATTATGTCTCCACATGTCTGTTCTTGAAGATATAGTTACAGCAGATCACCTAGAGGAAGATTATTTTTTCTGTGAACTATAACATTAGTGATTATCAACATGCTAAAATCTGTTTGTTATATACATTCAGCTTATAAAGACTCTAAATGTTGGCTCATAGTATAATGGTTAAGAAGAAAGCAAACTATGCCTCTCTGGGAGTAAATCCTGATTTTGTCACTTACTAATGGTGTGACCATGGGTTGTCAATACGATCTTACCACGACTCAGTTTTGTCATCTGTAAAACGAGGATACTAATAGGAGAGAAACAATGAGGGCAATAACTACTGCATTTGCTCATATGACGAGCTAATAAAACTGAAGGATTTGGAATAGTGTTTGGCACACAAATTTATATAAGTTGTTATCATTATAATATCATTAATAGGGCTCTTCTGCTCCACCATGACCCCAGTGAACGGATATCTTTACAAATACAGTCTGATACTTAAGAAAAGGCAAAGATATATATCTAAAATCTAGTCCAACATTTGCATTAACTTGTGTGCATAGTCATATCACTTGACCCACCTATAAAAATAGATCTTGGGCTACATTCAAAATTAAAAATTTTACAAAGTAAAAATCTGCATATTGTCTATGGAATTTGATTTAAGCCACATGGATCTACTTTTATATATTTAGCCCTGAATGCACAGTTGTACTGTTTTTCTTTCATAGTTCTAGAGCATTTCTATTATACTTTCTTTTTGGAGAACTGAAATATCTAAGTATTTTCCTTGAATCATCTCGAGTATTCAGACCATTTTGTCTACTTCAACTTAGTTCTATTCATGTGTACAAAGCTTCTAATTCTTATTTTGGTAGAAAATTAGTACCTGTGGTTAAAAAAGAACTGAAACTCTGACATTTCCCTAAAAGCAAAATGTTTAAATGTCATGCATGATCCTTACAAGCTACTTAAATTTTGTTATAGAAATAAACTTTACTTAAGGCAACTGTACTTACTTCTAAGGTTCAGCTATGTGTAATAAATTAGGCATTTCACTAGAATTTATTTAACTCTATGGTTTCAGATTTTGGAGTAAAGTATAGGGTTTTATTAAATTCCAATTGAAACTATGTACAATGTATTAAAATCTGAACCTGCTAACACATCTTCACACATCTTCGTATGAGACTATGCCCTAAAGAGACTTGTTTCAGAGCCCTTTCCATTAATGCTAGGTTAAATAGTCTTGCCCATAAGACTACAGAATAAACTTCGTCCTTTAAAAAATCAGGGACCAGAATGGTATCTTGTGGAAATATTTCTGTAACCTCTCAACTTCAGTTAGCAAAGTTTCAAATCTTCAACTGTCCTGTTGTGCTATGAAAGTCTAGAGATCCTAAAAATAATTATTTTTTCAAAAAATATGGCAACTTCCAAATACTTTCAAATCTGAACAGACTAATATACAACTGGCTCTCCATTTCCACAGTCTCCACATTTACTCACTCATTCAATAAACCACAGAAAACAATGTTTTTTAGAAGTGTCTATTGTGGACATGTAGATTTTTTGATTATTATTCATGAAATAGTATGGTATAACTGTAAAGAATTTACATTGTAATATGTATTATAAGTAATCTAGAGATGATTTAAAGTAAATGGGAAGATTGCATAAATTATTTGCAAATTCTATGACATTTTATATGTACTTGAGCATCTGGGATTTTGACCATGGAGGTCTTGATCCTATCTTCCATGGATACCAAAGGATGACTGTATTTTTAATTCCTCTTCACATAGTATGGCACAGTTTATATTTCATTTTTGAAGACTTACTTTTAGAACACCTGGTTGTAAAGTGAGAAAATGTTTAGGTTATTTAATGGGGAGAGTGAATAGTAACACTGTCTTGAAATGAGGCTTCCAGAGTGTGGACTACATATAAGTATCTAGAATCTTTTCTCTTTACTCAGTTATTATGGGGTTTTCTGTCCTCAGAAAATTGGTTTTAAAAACTGTTATAGTTTGGATCTGAAATGTCCTCCAGTCTCAAGGGAAGTGATTGGATCATGAGAGCTCTGACCTTATTAGTGGATTAATCCATTATGGATTACTAGGATGGACATAACTGGAGGAAGTAGGTCACTGTGAGCATGCCATGCAAATGTTTGTCTCCTCCAAGACAGACAGACAGACAGACACACACTCTCTCCTTTTTAATTTTCATGTGCTGGGCAGCTTTCCTCTTCCTTGCCCTTCCACCATGATGTTTTGTCTTAGACCTAGCCAACAATGGACTGAAGACTCTAAAACCATGAAACAAAATAAAGCCTTTATCCTTTGTTTATTCTGGCATTTTGGTGATGGTGACAAAACCCTGATTAACACAATAACCAAATCCACAAAACACCTCTGTATAGATTACCCTATAAGATTAGAATGATTGTTTTCGCAGTTTGGAACCAATCAATGTTAAGAGGTTGGTTATTGGTAAATATAGAAACAGGGATAAATGAGTTGAATAGTTGCTTAGATCATATTCATTCTGCTATAGTAGCCTGTCTTAATGCAACAAGTTGAAGGATATATTTAATGCAAAGAACAATATGTAAATATGTTGCCTCTTTTCTACTAGAACTGGAGCTCCTCCCCAAGAGAGGAGGGAGATATCTTTAGCCAAGATCTGTTATCACTCCTCTGATTTTCACTGTCATTACGGAGATACCAACATACTTTCAGCATGTATTTTAACCTTAAGATTACCAAGAGGTCTAAATTATTAACACAGTTACTGTTATAGGCATTAGGATCTCTCTTGCTTAAAAGAATAATAGAAAATATTCCAAATAAAGCACCGGAGAAGAGTACAATTAGAAAATTACCCAAATAAGAACTACTTTCTCTCAAGAATTAAATACCAGGAAAAATCTGTCTCCTTTGATTATAGTCATTCTTTACATTTTTTTTGTATAATGGAAACAATAGCTTTAAATAAAAGGAGAGAGAAATGTTTACTCTATTTTATTTCTGTTTTCCCAAGTTTCAGTTTTGTGACCTAAATTGATAACAGATTCTTCTTGTAGAAGATGATTCTGCCTGCCATAAATTTGGAAAGAAATGGTAGAAATTAGATGAACTGGTTTATTTAGAAAATTATTTTTAAGTGCATTAAATGTTTAAAAAGCAAACAAACAAAATATTGACTGGAAAATCACCACTATTAGAACTGAGAACTTCATATTTGTAATCCAGCCAACAATGTAGGATATAACTTCAGAAGGAAAGTGAAAACAGAAGTACTTAAAACAATTCAGAATAGAAATAATTTTTTTGGTAAAAGTTTTTTTTTTGTGGTTCATAAATAGACATATAAAGACTAATCTCCTGTATGTGTGTATGAGCACATGTGTGCATGTGCATGCCACTGCTGTGGAGTTGATAGCTGAAAATCATCTGTCAATGGATCTCCAACAGAAGAATGCATGGAACTTAGGTCAGGAGTGTACAATGTGAATTTGTATTGTGCCTAGAAAATGAGCACATTGACACTCCTGGGACCACAGGCCAATCAGTCAGGTCTACTTCCCTCCCTATCTACATGTTTTACTTCATCAATTGCTCACTAACTCTGTAAGGTGTAGGTGGCATCCATCATTCCCTTTTTAAAGATGATTTGTGAGAATAAGCAAATATGCCCAAGGTTTTACAGGTAGTATGAGGTGTTGATTTGGGTTTGAACCCAGGTTGATTTCATTTCAAAACCTAGGAAATCTCCACTCAGCCATAGTGTCTTCCCTGGATTGGTTGTGAAGCTAGTTGATTCTTAGTTGGAAACTGTAATTCAGGACCTGCCAGACCATCCATCATATCAAAATCAACAGTACCTTGAAAGAGTATCAATGAAATCACCTAAATGAGAACTTTCCTCCGCCTCCCCAAGAATTGAACACCAGGCAAAAATCTGTCTCTTCTTATGGATTGTTATCCTTCCCTTTTCCTTATAATGGAAATTACATGTAACAATAATTCTTTGAGAACTCTCCTGCCTAAATATCGTACTCAGTTACAGCAGCTAGGTTACAGTATTTTTTGTCCCTGTTTCTCTGTCTTTTTTTTTATCTTTTCTCTTACTTTTATTTAACCAAGCTTACTGCATTTATGATATTTGGAAAGCTATCTTATACCATTTTTGCAAAAGTGGTTTGGTATAAATAAATGACAACATTTAAAAAAAATAACACCTGAGAACATTTTTAAAACCTTGGTAACCCTATCTTTTAATGGTTAGATAATTTGTGATGTAAAATTTCTAGCTTTCTGGCCACTCCTGCAAAAGTGGTTACATTCTGAGGTGGGAAAAAGAAAAGAAAATTGGGGGAAAATTGTTCCTACAAGGTGGCAGCTATGGTTGAGTGCTTCATTTACATAATCTTCATTATTCCTCATATGCTTACAGATGATGAAAGAGACTCAGATGTTCACTAAGCTCATGCAGCTCAAAAGTGCTAGTTGGGATTTTACATGTAGGTATGTCTGGTTCCTAAGTGCTCTTTTCATTCTGCCAGCAACATCATGGTACCATGACACCAATCTTGGGTAGTCCATAGGCCGGACATTCTACACTCAGTTAATTATACCTATGGAAATAGCTGTATACTTTCCAATTTTAAATGACTTTATAGCTGTCTATTGTTTGTCCTCAACTAAATCTATTCATGCTATATGGCCAAATTTTAGTAAATATTTTGAAAAACAAAAATTGGACTGGTGCTTTAAAAAAAAGATTACAAGAGAGAGAAAAACTCTAAATATGTGATAGCATGGAGCACACAGAAAAGTTTTTACTGCCACTTAGTTTTGGAAAAATTTGAAGTCAGCATTTCCATTTATATATAACACACTCATCTCTAAATATAAAACCTTGAAACCTTTATAGGAATCCTGCCCTTTTCCCCAGATGTTATGTAAAGTTTATATTTACATCTATGTAAGATACATGGGCTGGACAAGATCCATTGAAGAGTATGAAAGTACAATGAGGAGTGTGCCTTCTGTAGTTATATAATATATTGACTTTGGGCTTATGCTAGAGGAATTGTTCCTTGCCTCCAGCTCCTGAATTTACTACAGCTGCCAAACACTTCCAAAACCTCTCACTCTCAATCCCAGGGCTGGAGAAATTCCACAGCCCGGGGAGATCAAGTTTCGCATCAATATTTTGGTGGGCTCTTTGCCAATGCCTTATCAAGGAAAAATATAATTATAGGCGAGACTGCAGCAGGCTGATTCTATAATGTTCTCCCTCCTGTCTCAGCTGCTAAAATATAATATAATAAAAGTGATATAAGATACTGCATCTGCCCTTTTGGTAATTCTATTTTCATTTTAGTTCCATTGCTGGATTGAGGATGACTCCAAGCCACGCCAAAGCTACTGATGTTCAACTCCTAAAACTTTAGCATCTGACTTAGGAAAGTTACAGCTTAAAATAGAACTCAACAATAGAAAGGAGAACTGGCAATGAATAGGTAATTTGGAGTCTTATTGCAAATGGGGCTTTTGTTTTCTTTCTGGAACTGCTTTAATGAACCGTTCAACTTTGACACTGCAGATAAAGTTAGTATAAGGTCCTCAAGAATTCATTCATTTTCTTTATGGGTCCTTGAAGACTTATTTTCTATAATCAGAGTATGTCAACACCAGGGCATGATCCAGGACCCATTCCCATTGTCCATGCAGATTAGACTGTACCAAGGTCTTACCTATAGCACATCCAAGACAAGAGGCACAATTTGATCTGTGGTATCTTAGAAACCATAACAACATGATGTGGTTATATGATACTTACACAGTTATTATTTTTAAACATAGATCCGAAACAAAGATGTTTTTATAGCACTTTACTGATTATAGACTCAAGACCAAATGTTTTATCGTAGTATCAAAGAGCTTTCTATCATCTTTCCTCACTTTAACGTGCTTCCTCAGCCTCCTCTTTCACTCTTCCCTACAGGTATGCTATTCTCTCTAGTCATGTGACTTCACATATCTCCTGGGCTTTCACACCTTTGCCACCTTGACACCTCTCTTCAATGCACCACTCTTCTTTTCTCCATCTATGAGCACCCTCCACCAAAACCTACACGTGAAGTGTGCCCTGACTGTCCCATCCCCTAAACAGGCTAAATTAATTATGTCACAGTCACCAGACTGTTCATTTGTATTTTTCCTCCCCCAGTTACAAGAGCTCCTTTGGGCAAGATGATGCTTATCCATCTTGGTATGCTGAGCATCTAGGACAGTCCAGGCATGTTGTTGGCCCTTAATAAATACAGTTAATCAGTAATTTTATGATTTTTTTTCTAGAAAAGCCATGCATTTCTTCAAATATGATCTCTAGCGATTAGCTTGTTTAGCGCTGCATCTAAGGTTGTGTTTCTTTACAACTTGGACTTACCTTGTCCATAGGGAGTTTCTAGGTGTTGTATTCAGCAGTGAGAGTTTGGATTCCAGTTTTACCATTTCCAACAGTGTGGAATTGGGATAATATCCCACATGTCTATAAAATGGAAATAATATTTTTTGGGGGAGGAATTTTTTAGGGATAAAACACCTGGCACATACTCAATGTTCAACAAATGAACTGTAGATTCATCCCTGGGATGGTAACATCAGGATGTGGCACCCAGAGTGTAAACAAGACCCTGAGGGAATAGGAAGAAAGACCTTGGTTTTCATTGATGAAATAAGGAAGGTTGCTGATGGAGCATGGAATGCTAATTGGCAAATCACACTCCAGCTTGTGACTGCACAGCAGTGGATACAGGAGTGGTAGAACCATGGGGAGAGGAGGGAGGGGAAGGAGGAGGACTCTTAGGAAATCAAGAGACCTGATACTTGATTTTTGAATAACTAAAGATATTGAACGTAATGTCCAGCATTTATTTAAGACTGTGTCAGAATGTTTACAAACTCTCTCTGGTTTTCCAAAGTACATTGTAAGGCAGGTATGATCAGTCTCAGAGATCAGGAAGTTGAGTTCAGGGAGGTTACAAAACTTGCCCAAGGAGTCACATCACATGGTGATGTCTGAAAACAAGACATTAGTTTCTGAAAAGCCAGGCTTCTTGTACCACATCAGACACCTCCTAAATTCCATGAAACAGACAACTGGTCCAGTTGCCAACATTATTCATCTCTGTTTGCTGGCCAAATAAGAACATTCTATTTCTGGGTTACGCTTGCACATTTAAAAAGGGGGATCTCATCTATATTAAATCTCATTTCATTGTGTGAAAAAGGCAAGGCCAGTTTTTAACCCCATCAGACAGATGAGGAAACAGGACTCAGTAATTAAATGCCTAAGAATAACATATAACATGAACGTAAAAGACACGTGTATATATTGACACCACTAAACTGTAAACTCCAAGAGGTCCTGGCTAGAGCTGATCCAGCTCAGTACTGGCATTCTACTCACTGCCAGCCATGGCAAATAAGAATCACAAACGGGGAAGTTTGTTGAATGAATGCATGCAAACATAAACTAGGAAATGAACATATCAGTAGATGAACAATGTATATTCAGAAGACAGGCTGAAACATTGATTTTTGGCCAGAGCCCTTAGGGCATGTAACTAGATTTCTTGGGGCATGTAACTAGATAGATCAGTGTTGATGGTAAACATATGCTACCACCTAATTGAGGGCTTTGAAGCACTGCCTTCAGTATGAATATTGCTTAGCTTCCTAAGCCATGAAGGAAAAAAACGAAATCCTTAAGTGACAGTTACTTTATAACATGTAAGATAATAAATGCAACAAACATGTAACATTTAAGGGACTCCATCTCTGGGAATTGGTCCTTCCTCTACCCCTAGTAAACTTTCCTCCATTTGTATCTATCAGATTTCTCTTCATATACTTAGGTACAATTGAAGGTATCTTAGTCCATTCAGGTGTTATAACAAAATACCACGACATGGTGGGCTACAAACAACTGAAATTATTTCTCACAGACCTAAAGGCCAGTAAATCCAAGACCAAGGTACTGGCAGTTCAGGACTTGGTCAAGGCTTGCTTCCTGGCTCATGAGTGGCTGTCTTCTCACTGTGTCCTCATGTGGTAGAAGGGTAAAGGAGCTTTTTCTATCCTTTTTTATAGGGCATTAGTCCCACTTAGGAGATCTCTACCCTCATGACCTAATCACCTTCCTAAGACTGCACTCCCAAATGCCATGGTCTTGGGGTTAGGTTGGGGTGCACAGACATTCAGTCTAGGGCAAAGAGGGTTTCTGCTTTTTAAAAAAGCTTTGATAGAGAGCCATCTATGCTAAGATGTTAGCAGTAGCTATAGGAGGAAATAGAGGTGTGACTAAACCTGTTTCATGGGGACCTCTGTGTTGCACATCCTTCTGAGTCAATGACTCTTTCTAGGTTGTTCCAATAATGCTTACTTTAATATTCAGATACTTTTCCAGAAAATTCATAATTATAAAAATTATTTTACATGCATGTGTTCATCTAGCCACCCATTATTGTTGTGTCACTCATTATTTCAGGCACAAAAGATGTGTTCTGATGTAGGGATTAAGATGAGTTTCTGCACCAGACTGCTTATTCTCCTATCCTAGGTCTGCCAAATATGACCTACCTTCCTGGGGATAGGGCTTAAGGTATGTACCCATGCCTGTAATCATGGGGATAATATCTATGTTATCAGGTTATTAGGAGGGTCAAATGAGTTAATACATGGAGAACACTTGAAATTTAACAAGATACCTGGTTTACCATAGGGCTTAATAAACATTGGTTATTGTTAGGTCACAATTTGTATCCTCAGAAGCACAGAGTAGAGAAGGAAAGACAAATGGGAAAATAACTGACTAAAATGGTGTGAAGAGTGATAGTAGCTCTGGTGGTTAAAAATATACACTCACAATAGAAAACAGCTCATGACATTCTCTGAGAGTGCATGTATTCACCACAGCATGAAAACAAGCATGCTGATTTAGTAGCTAACCTGACACTCAGCAAGCTCTTGTACAAATTTTTCCTTGACACTCATTTTTCTTCCCAAGATTTACATCTTCCTCTTACTCACTGATCATCTTTTGCCTTTTTATTGACTTGCAGCCCTATGACAGATGTGTTCCCAAATTCTTCAAGTCTTAAACTGCCACTTTACGTTTTCCCTTGTTTTTATCTTGTCCATACAACTAGATTGAAACAGGGAAAAATATCTTAAATACATTTGAACACAATCTAAAGCCATGCTAAATACACTTGAATGAACGAATGAGAAGCCAACTTGGTAAACGTCAGGAAGCAAGTTATATATTCCTCCTAACATTTCTTCTCTCAGTTGGTTGCTTTTGAGTTATTTGAACTCAAAATGTACCTCTTTTAATCTAATCTTTTAATCTCAGGGTCAGAACCTTTTCTAACTATTCTTAGATTAGCCCAAAGGCACTCATAAGCAACTGATTATAATCCATTTACCTAACATAACAAACAAAGCAAGAACTGGGAATCTGAAGTATAATTGTTGGCCCTCTCTGCAGCTTTGGAAACCCCTTGCTGCCAGTCTACTTTTTTAATATCTGTGTCTATAAAATGGGAGGAAAATGACTGACATATTGTTAGCTTCTATAAATGAGAGGAAAAAAATTGTCAGTAATCTATACCTATAAAATGGAAAGACAATGTCTGATGTACTGCTACCTTCCATAGATAAGGGTTGATTGATTTGCAATTCTTCCAGGGAAGGAACCCAGATTCTCTTGCACTGAGTTGGAAGGTCAGTTTCTAAATCTCCGAAATAGAGAGAAAGTTTGCACACAGAGACTGACTCTAAAATGCGATCATTAATGGGACTCTTCAGTTCATTCTTTTGGAATAGGTCATGCAGGTCAAGAGTAACACAACCATACTGACATCATGCCAAACACCCACCAGTCAAACTCCAGCTATATTTCATTTGATTTTTGTAAAATGTAATACCAGAAGAGCAAAGGTTTGTGCCCAGGCAGTTATTACAGAAACAGGAGTGTCACAGCTCTTTAGCACACAGCTGCATATAACTAAAAATGACCTATCTTGAAACTCAGTAAAAGTGGAGGTTCAGTAATTTGAAAATTTTATCAGCTCTTACCAAGGTTTTTCTCCATTCTACACTGAATAATCGTTCATTGTTTGTTAAGCAGATCTTGAACATATAATTTTGTTAGCTCTTTCTTTTCTTTGTATTAGCCAAAATAGGGCTTTTGAATAAAATATTAACTGGTCTCAATTCTTTGTTCAAGGTTGACTTTTCATTTAAGTCCAACTGCAAGCAACAGGTCATATTTCACTGAAATAATGGCAAGTAGCCCTATATTAGAGACATTCTTACATAAAAGTTCCACATTAGGAAAAATGCATTCTGAGAAATAATCAAATACAGTAGAGAGGTCAAGTATATGGAAAATGGAGCTCTGATCTGCAAAACAGCCTCAATAGGCTGCATTCATTCAGGGAGGGGATGAGTGGAACCACGCAAAGCCAATGTGTGAAAATCCATTACTCAAGAGGAATGTGCTAACACTCTAACATTTCCAAATCAATTTTTGATTAATATATATGATGCCTGATTTATACTAAATGTCAAACATATAATAAAATATATTTTCTTATAGTCAGTAAAATCCATGTCACACTAATACACTGTGACCTGTTTTTTTTCTTAATTGTCTAGAAACCAGTTTCAAATTGCTGCTTCCCCTCAGTTTGTTCTCTCTCTCTCTCTCTCTCTCTCTCTCTCTCTCTCTTATTTTAAGAAGTTATACATAGGAAAAAACATGTCTTCAGTGTATAACCTGATGAGTTTTGATGAAATGTATCCATGTGACCACCAGCATAATACATACAGAACATTTTCATCACTTTTGTTCTGATTTCAATTACTATACACACATTTGCTTACTCCTATATAACGTAGTTGTCTTAGTTCATTTCTGCTGCGATGAAAAATACCATCGGGTGGGTAATTCACAAACACAGAAACTTGCCACTTATAGTAATGAGGCACAGAAGGCCAAGATGAGGGCACTTGCAGATTTAGTGTCTGGGGATGGCTTGCTCTGCTGTTTGGATCACAGTTTTTGCTGTATCATCACACGGCAGAAGGGGCAAACAGACTCCCTCAAGCCTCTTTTATATTATTTTATTTTTTGGTACCAGGGATTGAACCCAGATGCACTTAACCACTGAGCCACATCCTCAGCTCTTTTATGTTTTGTTTTGAGATAGGGTTTCACTAAGTTGCTTAGTGCCTTGCTAAGTTGCTGAGGCTGGCTTTGAACTTGCAATCATATATACTGAACTTACAATCAGCCTCTCAGTTGCTCAGATTGCAGGTGTGTGCCACCATGCCCAGTCCTTAAGCCTCTTTTATAAGGGAATTCATGAGGGTAGCCCTTGTGACCTAATTTATCCAAAGGCTCCCCTCTTAGTATCATCACATTGGAGATCATGTTTCAACATATGAACATTAGAGGGACACAAATATTTAGGCCAAAGCAATAGTATGTATTATTTCATGTCTGACATTTTTTACTGAACATAGTATCTGAGACTCATTCATATTGTTGTAATAAAAATTCTTTAAATTACTTGGTATTATTTCATGATATGAATATATCACATTTTGGTTATTCATTCTCCTGCTGATGGACACTTGGAGTGATTCCAACATTAGGCTGGCTTGAAAAGAACATACTGTTACCAAGAATTATACCTTTTAATTCTTGAAATTGAGACTTATTTTATGACTTAACATATAGTTTTTTTATATATTTTATCTGCACTTAAAAATAATATGTATTCTGAGGTTGTTAGATGTATGCTTCGTAATTGATAATCAGGTCAAGGTGATTGATGGTATGGATCAAATCTTATATAGCCCCAATTATTTTTCCTAGTTGATCTACTACTTACTGGGAGAGCATTTTAAATCTTCAATCATATTTGTAGATTTATCTATTTCTCCTTTTAGTATATCAGTATTTTCTTCATGTATAAGCTATGCAACCTATTTTCATATGCATTAATAATACCCTTATCTTCTTTTTTTTAAGAGAGAGAGAGAGAGAGAGAGAGAGAGAGAATTTTTTAATATTTATTTTTTAGTTCTCGGTGGACAACATCTTTGTTTGTATGTGGTGCTGAGGATCGAACCCGGACCGCACACATGCCGGGCGAGCGGGCTACCGCTTGAGCCACATCCCCAGCTCAACCCTTATCTTCTTATTAACTCTTGTATCATTATGAAATAACATTATTTATCTCTGGTGATACTTCTTGTCCTGAATTCTTTCTTGTGTGCCATTATTATAGTCACACCATAATTCTTTTCTTTTTCTTTTTTTTGGTCTTTTAACACAAATAGAAAATTACCATAAAGATTACTCTATTCCCTACACTTACTAATGTAATCCTTTTTTGTCATTTATTACCATCTTTTTTTATGCTTACTATTTACATAGCATATCTCCTTCCATCATTTTATTTAAGTGTATCTGAATATAGCATAACATTCCACTCTATTAGTCTGGATTTAGTCAGCTGTTTTATTTTAGTCAATTAATTTTAATTATTGATACTGTTGTATTTATGCCTATTATTATGTTATTTGCTATATTTCCCATCTCTTTTTTAAATTATTTTTTTAGATGTTGATAGATTTTTATTTCATTCATTTATTTATATGCACTGCTGACAACTGAACCCAGTGCCTCACATGCTAGGCAAGCACTCTACCACAACCCCAACCCTCCCTTCTCTTTTTAATATTCTTATTCCCATTTCTTGTCTTCTTTTGGATACACACTTCTTTTTGTATTCCATTTTAATTTCACTGATCTTTTTACATAGTTTTAGCAATTACTACATACATGCACTTACATAGCCTATTCAGAATTAAAATATACTACATCATAAGAAGTAAAAGTATTTTGAAATTATATAATTCCATTAACTTCTCCCACTCTTTTTGTTAATGTTTTTTTTATATATTTTCCAGCTACTGATAAACCTCATAATGTGATACTGGAATTTTGCATTAAAAATCAGATATCTTTTAAAGAAATTAAGAAAGCAGTCTTTTGTCTTTTACCTACTTATTTGCCATTTCTGATGCTCTTCATTTCTTCTTTGAGACCTGGATTTATAACTGGTGTCATTTTTCCTTCATCTTGAAAAAAATATTTGGGCTTTTCTTATAGTGTAGGTCTATGGGCTTTAAATTCTCTCCTTTCATTTATTTGAAAGTGTGTTTATTTCACTTTCATTTCTGAAGGATGTTTTTGTTGGATACAGAACTACATGTGGACTTGTTTTTCTTTCAGGGCTTTAAAGATATTGACACATTGTCTCCAGTATCAGTTTTCTAATGCTGCCATAACAAATTACCACAAACTTAGTGGCTTAAAACAACATAAATTTATTATCTCACAGTTCTGTAGGTCAGAAGTTCAGGACCAGTATGGATATGCTGTTCCTTTTCTTAGCAACTCTCAAGACCCGAATCAAGGCCTTGGCCGGGATTCACTCCCTCTGGGGGTTTTAGGGGAGAATCTGCTTCCTTTTTTCATTCAGACAGTTGACAAAATTCAGTCCCTTTCAGTTGTAGGATAAAGGTTTCCGTTTCCTTGCAGGCTACTTGTCAAGTGTAATGCTTAGCTTCTTGAGGCCACTGTATTCCTTGGCTTGTGGCCCCTTCCTCTGCTTTTAAAACCAGCAAGTGTGACTCAAATCCTCTCCCCTCAGGTCTCTTCTGCTCTTCTTATACTTCCAGCTGGAAATGCTTCTTGCTTTTTAAGAACTCATGATTAAATTAACATAACCTAAGACTGAAGATGTGGCTCAGCAGTAGAACACTTGCCTAGAATGTGGGAGGCTCTGGCTTGAAATTGGAGAACTCTTTTTCCTATAGTTTAAAGTAATGAAATAATTAATAATAGGATGATGAAATTAAGATTATTTTATATTTAATCAATCCCAAAGATCAATAGAGTAAGGCCACAAAACATAAATAGTAAATACAAATATAATTGAAAGGGAAATTTCTGGGTGATTTAGTAAAGGTATAAATCCCAGCTCTACTGTTATTAGCTGTATTATCAAGCACACATTGTTTATATTCTCTGATCCTGTTTCTTTGTAAAGTGTTAATAAAGTTAGAGACATATGCACTAAATAAAATTATATCTATAAAGCACTCAGTATATAGGTTGACATATAATATCCTTTATAATTTGTTGGCTGACTCTGAATCACTTCCAAAAATATGGCCTAAACCCAAATTTTTTAATGAAGAAAATTCTCAATACAGGAAAGACAGCCTCTAGAACAAGGTCAAGATCTCTGGGACACTTTCAAATCAATATATTCCTAGGAGATGTGATACATCACTGTTGGGAAGGGGTGGCATCCGTCTCTCTCCTGGTCAGGAACCAGTGGTTCAGATAAATTTAGGAACACGTAACTCTCTGTAAAGTGTTTTGAAAGTAGTGCTACTTGTATAGTTCAATGTATACCCAGATCACCTGACAGTTTGTTCAAACTGGACCTCAGATTTGATACAGTAGGACTGATATGGTGCCCCCAATTTTCTCTTCTAACAAGTTCCCAGGTAATGCTGGGCCAGTAGGGACCACACTTGGAAAACCATTAATCTAAAAATTTGAGGATGATGAAATAGGTGCGCCCATCCATAAAGCAAACTTTGGGGCCGCTGTGTAAAATGTATTGCTAGGTCTGGATCAACTATGATCTGGTCTGGCAATGAGAATGTTCAAGGACATACAGTGAATCACCAATGCAAATTAGCATAAAGTAAAAGATTGTCAACATTTACCAAAACACTAGCTACAGGTTTTTTGTTTTTCTAGTCTTCTGCTTTGCATCTTGAGAAGTGCTTTATCTTCACCATCTCCTCTAAACTTCATAACTATCACAAATGGGGTCTATTTTTCAGAGAAGAAAATGGAGCCTCAGTGGAACTAAATGACATGCCCACTGTCCAGGACTGTTAAGTGGTGCAGCCAGGTCTGCTCTAATATTCACTGTAGTACATGCTGCAGAAAACAAAGCATATCTACTTATTTCTTCAAGAACTGCCTGAATCCTGTTCTCAGGCACTGGTATCAGATAAAATTTAGACTGGGCCTTTCCCCACAGGAAGTTACCTTCTAACAGGGGACTGGTAAGTCCTCAGTGACCACAAAGGGTATGCCAACTATTTTGATGGAATCCTTTTTGCTTTTACAGAGAAGAGACTCATTCAGCCTGGGAGTAGACATATATGAAAAGCTTTCTGAGGAGGTGATCAGAGATCAGGCTGGGTGCTCAAGCAATAAGTCTGGTAAAGATGGGAGTTAATGGCTTCTTAATAGGCCCTCAGTAAAATTTTGCCTATGTAGTAGAAATATCTAGGGGACTTAAAAAAAATACAGATCTCTGGGCTTCACGTGGATCAAATCTTCAGACATTTAAACTGGAGATCAATGTTTTTAAAAAAAGCTCTGCAGGTGATTCTAATGTGCATTCAAAATTGAAAATGACTGATTTAACTGATTGTTGGAATAAGTTGTTTTTAGAAATAATCATCATGTAACTTACTGGGGTGAGTGGAAAGTGTTTCCTTAATATGCCTGACAACAGGAATCACCTGGGCATACTGGAAAAGTAGAATCCGTGGTCTCCATCTTATAAAGATTGTTCAGTATGTCAGGTAAACTTGTGGAATAAGCTGCATGTTTCTCAAATTGTTGTCCAGAGAAACAAGAGCATCAGCACTGCTGGAGAATTTGTTAAAAATGCAAATTTTGGGCCCTCACCCACACCTGCTGAATCAGAAGTTCTGGAGGTATAAACCAGCAATCTGGGTTTCTCTAAGTCCCATGTGATTCTAAAGCAGAACAAAAATTTGAGAACCTCTGGTTAGAGAGCTGTATCCGGTCAAAGTCATGGGGTCAATTTACATAAACCAAGAAGCTTTTAAAAATAATGTTCACTCTGCATAAATTAAGAACCTTCATTATGACTGCAAACTATACTTTTAATCCAGGCCTTTCTTGGGTAAAGGCAGCATGAATGAGTCAGTGCCCCTTGTTAGTACTCCAAAAAACAGATGGGCATGGTTTGGTGGGTGTTGGCCAGAAACAGCACATCATTCATACAAATATCATTAAAAACACTCCATTATAGGCTAAGCTATTAGAGTGACTGCCATAAAAATATCAATCATCCTCGTGGAAAGTTGTACGTGGGGTGTTTTCAAGAAACTGCAAGTCGGTGGGAGAGGTTGGGGTAGGGGCTGACTAGAGTCAATGGGTTTGAACCCAGTTTTCAAACTAAGGGTGAAAAATTGGTTCCCAGATGACACATTTCCAGGCTTTGCACAGAAGCCTTGTGTTGCTCCGGGAATCTTTAAAAGTACCCCAGTGGGAACATCTTGGCATAGCATTTGCTATTCTCCATCTGGCAGCATCAAGTTAAGTCATGTGCATACTCCGATCCACTGGCAGGCAACTGGAATTCAGGTTTGTCCAAGGCCAGTGCACTAGGTCACCCCTATGCAGCCATTTCCTGTAACTCCTGCCCTCTCTATAATTGTTCTCCTCCTTACCTCTTCTTACCAGCCGTGGTGTGGCATTTTAAAATCCTCACAACAGAGGATATGAACATATCAGCCTGGGGATTTCTGCCCGAGCAAATGCCAGTATGAATACTGGTGAGCTTTTACATACAGCATGTGGTTTTCATTTCATCCTCAGGAAGTCGTCAGCAATCCTGCCCTCCAGAGGATACACTGGTCAACACCCCGAGAACCACTTTAGAGATTTAAGTTCAAATTTCTAAGCTTGTCCGTTATACCCCTTCACTTGGGGACTAACCTGTATCCCCAGTCTCAACTTCACCCCTTCCCTTCATTTAAACTCAATGATCTGTCCTTATCTGAACGTCGCACATTTCTCTTATTCTACGAGGATGGAAGTTTTGTGGGAGCTGGCACTTTTTTCCTTGCTGTCTTATCCTTAGCACCTAGAAGAGCAATGTAATAGGAATTTAATTAATATGTAAATCTTGTGCCTTTCTGGGCTGTCCTATCCCTGGATGCACTTTATTCACTTGGCCCATTTGGAAAATATCTTTTCAGCCCGTAAATTGTACCTCTAGACCACTGTAGGCAGAGGGAGTTCTTTGTTACCTCCCTGCAGTGCTATATTGCCTTGTATTTATTGTGAGTTTCTCATTTCAATTCCCCACCCATCTTATGGTGGGTGCTGCCTCATTATCCATATGACACCTTCAGGGCTTGTGGCTCATGCTCAGGAGACACACTTGTTGGGTGACTCACTGAAAAATTCCAACATGGGGTCCCACTCAGATTTCCTCACTCAGAGATGGAGGACACTGAGCATGTGGATCTACACTGAAACAACATGGTGGACATGGGCCACCTCCAATAATAGCAGGCTCTGTGAGAGATACTGCACTTGTTGCCTCATATACATGGAAGTCCTGGATTGGTAAACACTGACAAGTGCCAATTGATTCTACCAGCTTTGAAAGAAGAGAATAATGAAGCCATGTTATTCTGAAAGATTACCCTTTTGAAGTATATATTTTCTCAGAACAAAATAAAACTTTTTTTTCTCTGAAGTTTTTTTCTAAAAGTAATATACAGTAAAGTGTCACTAATTTAAACTCATGTGAAAGTGATATTTAATTAATGCTAATATGAATCCTGGAATATTCTTAAAATCTGTACAAATAAGTGAGATAAGGTTTTTTTGTTTTGTTTTCAGAATCATTAGGAACAATAAGATTGACTATTAGCATACTAAAGACTAGTTTTTAAAAAAAATCCTTGTGTTTCCAGACTTGTCTATATCAACAGCATCAAATGTGTCTGAAACCAGATTGTTTGCTTCCGAATTCAGGTAAACAACCTGCTTGTAATATTTAAAAAAATTTTTTTAAGAAAATCTTTTGTTTCACTAATAGTTCAAGATGAATTTGAGTCTGTATTCATTGGGAGGGATTATTAATTTCAAATTTCAGTTGAGGTTTTCTTTTTGAATATCATATGATAAACAACCCTAGGCAAATTACAAAAGAAATAAACATTTCCAGTGTTCAGGAATTGCAAGGTTTTCTTTTACAAAAAGTAGCCTTTTCAAAACTCTTCTCCATGAGACCCCTGAGGGCCTGTTGGGATAATAGGTCAGGGTAGAAGAAATGGGCCAAGCTCCAGACCCCTTTTTCCCATCATCACTTCAAAGAATCCCAGGTTTATGTTGCTTTGCAAACAAACTGAGTTCCACATGAGAACAAGCTTGGACAAAACGGTAATAGAAAAAAAAAAAATGAAAACCACTGTTTTACAGCAGTGACAGACACAAGGAGGACATTTGGACAGGAAAATAAAAATATTAAACTGATACATAAATAGGCCCAGAAAGATTTACATTCCCCACAGGCCAAGGTTAAATGCATTTTATTGGTGTGGGGCAATGTAACTGTCTGAAAGGGTAGAGAGCTGAGGAAAGGGAGCTGTCACCTCCCTACAGCTCCACCTGAGAAGGCCTCGCAGAGGAAGGAAGAGCTGAGAGACTGTGGGAGAAAAGGAAGACAGCTTAGCAGGGGGCGGGAGAAGACAGCAGGACATTCCACGACCAGGTTGGAATTACAAATGGACTCCATGATTATTAAAAAATAAAGACTTGCTGCTAAACCCATTAATGGCCATAAAAATATCGCTTTTCTCCTCATTAGACAGGACTGTCCTCCATTCTCTTTGTTTTAGCTATTTCACACCCTCATGAATGCTTTCCTTGAGCTCTCTTTTTCTCTCCTGGCCCTAGTCATTCTTCTCTTTCCCTTGGGCTGCTTTGATCCCTCAGCTGGGCGTTCTGGCAACTACAGAGAGGTGCCTGAACATGAAGCCCAGTCACCATCGCTCTGTCCACCTTCATGGCAGCTGAAGAAGCCTCCCATGGCCTTGGGGCCCAGCTGAGCTCAATGAACCACCACTGCCTGTGCTGCAAAAAGGAAGGGCCAAATCTCCCATTCCACTGCGGAGCTTCCCCAAATGAGGAGGCTGTGAGGGGTTCCTTAAGGAGAGAAGGCCCAGTCGTTCCCTGGCTGAGGCAGGAAGGCCTGTGGAGCTCTGTCTACTGGGAGAAGTGAGTTTGGAGAAACATCTCCACGTTAAGCCATCTAACTTAGGGTGGAGAACTTGACAACTCTTTAAAACAAAGTTATCACAACTATATATCTTCAGCCTTTTACTCTGGTACATGAACACTCCTTAATGGTTTCCTGATTCCTTTAAATGTCAAAGCTGGCATTCAGCATCTGTTCCATTATTTTCTTTTAATAAGTGCCGACTGAATAACCAGATAATGCTAGACACTTTTCGTATCCTATCCTTTTTAATCATATAGGGATAATCGATAAATGGTAAAAGGCAAAGGTGCAAGTTTCTGAGTATCTTATGAATTATATTATCCTTTCTAATTACATTTTAAAAAATGAGACAGATGCCTTATTGCCCTGGATTTACCTTCTAAACATATACAACATATACTCAATCACAAGAATGACAACAAAAACGTAAAAATCTCTGACTTTAAAATTAAATTTAAGACTTTAAAATTAAACATTAAATTGCCTTGTTTCAGTGAACATTTTCTCATTACAAGCCTTCCAAATACAGGATTTAAAGGATGCCTATAAATCTAAGACATCGTTAAGTATAGTAAGAAACTTGATACAGAGGTATTAAAAGACAATATGAGCAAATGGTATTAGGCTATTACATATACAGCTAACTCTTATCAGACTCAAGCAAAAAAAAAATTAAACCATGTTAAAATCACAGAGTAAATGTTTATAGTCAACTTGTGATATGCCTAGCACTCTATTGGCACAAGAGCATTATGTGTCTGGGCCCTCAAACACTTTCACAGCTTTGCTGAAGAGACAGACCTAAGCATATGGAAAAAAGAAAGAATTCCTGTATTCAAGGATCTAAATAGGGAACCCATGTAATGAAAGGCTAAATGGTATGGAATATCTCTCAACATTTTCTGCCCCAATATACAATGATCAGGCAGTATCTTCTGACAGCTGGACATTGATGGGGAGGGGTGAAGAGTAGTACAATCTCAACCAGAAAACACTATAATTTGAAAATGCTGCATAGGAGATCTGACGGCCACTACCAGAGCTGAGCTCCCTTTCCATCTCCCTACACTCTATCAGGACTCCTCTCTGGCATGGAAAATTACTGAAAAGACCAAAGTGAAACAGGAACTCAGGAAAGGAAAAGGTCAGTTAATATTAGACCTTTTGACAAGCTTTAATGAAATAGGACTTCAACTGAATCTTACAGATGGTATGGCTTTGACTATTCTGGAAATAAATACAATTTTTTTCTGTAATTTTCTTTGAAATATATCCTAAAGTATCTATGATCAGGTGTCTGAAGTTTAGGAGAATTGCCAATCACACAGAGCAAGATATAAAGAATATGAAGCAGTTAAAAATTGAAATAATTTTTAATTTTATCAAAATAATATATTACACCATTTAAAAGGACAATAAATGCTCAATAATTTGGAGCCAAAGATAACAGATTCTAGCAGTTTTCCTTATTCTCCTACCCGACCCCGTAAGTTAACAACTTTTAATTTTTTAATCAATTTCTTCTGATATTTGCCCTATTTTCTGCCTGATTTAGATAAATTTAGATTTATCAAACTAAATTTATTGGCTTATAATTATATTAAATGAATATTTTTTAGCTTTTTTTCACTTCCATCTCATCATTTGAATAAACTGTATTTCATGAATTCTAAGATATGTCATTTTTATATATTTCAACATTTATGAAATTGAGGCGTGTTTTATAATGAATGTGACATACTTTATTTCTTATTATTGTTTAAAATACTGGTGTATCTTAAAACTAAACATGTCTTTGATGAAATATTCTTTTAGTAAATCCATATTCAGTACTTCATTATTATGACTACATAAATATATATACTCTGTAGCTAAATAGTGACTTGCTTCCATTTTTCTTCTATAACTTTCCCCTTCTACTAAAATAATTGCTCAATAATCTTATTTGCTTAATTTTTTGAACCTACGGCCAATTCTTCTCAAATATCTGTAAACCGCAATAAAATTTTCTACATGGCTCAAAACTAAATCCTAGTTTAATTTTTTTGTAAATTTCCCTCTGAAGCCTGGCACATTTCTGCTCTACCCTGGGCTAGAAGCTCTGCTCAGATGTCATCCTGGGACGTGACTTCCCTTTGCCTTTCTCCCATATTGGGTCTTCTGCTCACTGTGTTCTATGCCTATTTGCTGTTTTTTGTAACATGTACCCACAGATATCTTCCATGGAAGTCATTTCCACTTAGAATTTTGAAAGAATTCTGAGGGGTTTTGCTTTACAGGGTGATTTTGGAGAACAGATGGTTAAATAATCATAAGAGACTTGTTCAGTGACTACACACAGTAAATAATACACACACACACACACACACACACACACACACACACACACATCACGACTCTTCAGTCAAATATTTTGAGCTGCATTCCCTGGGCCAGATATTGTGCTTCTGGGTCAGAATTCTGTCTCTTATACCCCAGGTTTCTGCTACTGAATTCAAAGAATTCAAAGCAGCTCCTCTGTCTTTTTATTGGGATAAAAACTTTTTGTTTGTTTGGTTTTTTTTGGTCATTTGATCATCTGACTTTGCTTTCTGGTGTCTCAGTTAAAGAAGAAGAGACTGTTTCTCTACACTGCTCAAGGGCTATGTCTTTATTTTTCATACGGCACCAGTCCTTGACACTTTTGGTACTTGGTCCTTCCTTTCCTGCATGTCATTACCACTTTCCATGCCCTTATCTTAACTGGAGTCTCCTGGGAGTTTACTTCTCAATCTAGTCACCACCTTCATTCTAGTTATTAATTTTCTGTATTCATTCTGCTGGGAATATATCCCAGCACGGAGAATTTGTGCCCGATTGTAGCAGACTCCAATTGAGAAACAATGGGTTAGCAGAATGGAGACTAATTCAAACCTGCAGGTCTGTTTTTATGATGCTACTTTATCATCCCATGTTAAAGAAAAAGGTAAAATAGGAAGTGGAACTGAATGATAAATGCTGCCAATAAAACAATAGCATCAAGTCCCCTGCTCCAAAAGGATACCAAATGACCCCCAAAAGGCTTTTACTGAGGTTCAAAGAGTTCTTATTTCTGAAATACTAGGTACAATATTTTTAACTGAGTAAATAGAGCCCAAGAGATAGTAAGTCATTTAAACACTTCTCTCCCTTCCCCTTCAGTTAAGAGGAGCCAACTTAATATATTTTTCTTCCAATTGAGCCCAAGGGACACTATTCACTACTGGGGGGCTATAAAAGGTATTTGGGAGTCTAACCAACAGCAAAAGACAGATGGCAGGTTCTGCAGCAATCACAAGTTCATCTGAGGGATGCATATTAAACTCATGCCCTTTTATAGAGCCTTTTGACACACATCCCTTTTGAATTTGACCCCTTTAATTTTCGTGTGGCAACTTGCAGCTCATGATGCCTTGGGGCTAGTTATAAGAAGTTCACGTCTGAGATTACACATCTGATATTTATAAAAACACAAATACTCCAGAACTTTCTCCAGGCAGGAAATGACAAATCTTTGGTAAGCTATTTTCAGGGCTTAAGAAAAAAAAGAAAAAGTTGGTGATGAACTAACCATTGAGAGTAGGATGATGTTGCCTTACTGCATATTGAAACCAGTCCCTTCTAACAAAAATGCCAAAAGTCATTATCTATACAATTTAATACTGTGCAGTAAGTCCCTGGCAATCCCCAGTAATCTGCAGCATTACACAGCACTGTGCTAAAGGGGACGTGAGATAATATGGGCTGATTTAATTAGACTTGGGGTTGCCGGAAAATTGTGACTCTCAAAAGTCCAACTTTGTTATTTCCCAATGAATTCCAGTTGGAAAATATGATCTCAGGTGATAACATTTCCTCAGCTTTTATGCATCTCCTTTTATTGCATCAGATGGGCCTGGTAGATGTGGTGGTGGTGGCCAGTGGCAGCTTTGGCATATTTTCTTTTAAAAACAACTTCAGCATTTGCTAGAATGCATTGTTCAAGGCTCTGAGATACAGAGCCCCCCAAAGCAGTATGCCCCCTTAGCAATAAAGGTGCAGGTTCTTCATCACATTTACCTCTAGTATCAATGGAGGAACAAAAGAGCTGATTGTGATTTCTCAGTCCAGGAGGGCCTATTATAGAATGTTCCGTCTTAGTTCTGTGAATGATGCAGAACCAGCCATTTCAGCAATGAATTTTAAGTTTATAAAATACATGACTAAGAAACTTAACTCACTGTCCTGCTACCTTTTTAAAAATGTTTATATTAAAATTTTTTTGTATACAGGAAAGTTAAAAGAAGGATATAACATTATGATTTTACCTTAGAAATATACATGCCATGTTTATTAACGTGTGTATGCATCCATAGGCTAATATAGATATGCAAATATTATTAATTTTTGCAGAACCATTCAAGTTTCCTGCATCATTAGGGTTAACTTCCAAATTATTTCCTGTGAATTTTCCTATATCACCATATTACCATTATCACAACTAAGGAAAATAAAAATAATTCCTTAATATCACATTCTTTCTAGTTAAACTTTTTTAAATTGTTGTCAAAATGCCTATTTGTTTTACAATAGCTCATTTATTTGAAACGGTTCTAATCAAGGTTTGCATATTGCATTAATTGTTTTGTTTCTATACTCCTTTAGTGAAAAACAATCCCCAACAGTCATTTTATTTGTTTGCATTTTAAATATCTTGACTTTCTCAGATCAGACCAGCTGTCTTATAGACTGTTTAACATTTTTAATTTTCCTGTTTCTTGAAATATCATTTAACTTATTCCTTTATGTCCTGAAATTTCTGTCTATTAGATATAAAGGCCATATGCAAGGTAAACAGTTTTGGCCAGGAGACTTCACCAATTATACCTTTCATGTTATATTGCATCATTATCAGGAGACACATAATACCAGCTTGGCCCACTATTTGTGGAGCTGTTTAGTCAATTAAGGTGGTAAGTGACAAATCTCTCCATGGTGAGGTACATTTTCTCCTTTTTGTAATACATTTTAAAAAACAGATGTTCCTTAAAATATTATGTGTAAGTCATCATAGACTCATCTAGCACAGAGATTTTTAACCTTAGATCCATAAGTGTGCTTGGAGTATGTACATGAACTCTTTAAAATTGTTTGCAAAATGTTGTATGCAACACTCTTGAGGAAGACAAAATTCATACAATTTTCAAAAGAGATGAAGGCACAAAAGTGATTAAGGAAAATTTTTGCAGGTGAAAGTATTTCTCCATGAATACCATTTTAATGCCATCGATTTTTCCCTCTCTTTACTTGGGCTCTTTGGTGGCTCCTGCACTGTAACCTCTCAAGAAAGCTGATGATTTACCGACCAGTGCCCTCATTGCCACATTATTGAACCCATCACTTTGGGAAGGAAAAGCTTTGTGAGAATTCATACCATCACCCCGATATATAATGCAGCACACAGATTGATGCTTCATAAAGACATCAGTGAGACTTCATTGAGACAACAGTATGACACACACTCACAGAAGCAAAAGGAAATGGGGAGAACAAGAGCATAAGAGGAGGGGAGAGGGAGAGATCCAAGGACTGTGATTTAAGTTCATGTTTGGTACTGATAAGAGGATGGGAGAAACAGCACAGAAGGGGTCAAGGGAAAAAGAAGACAGAAGGGAAGATAATGAAGGTGTTGAAGCCTGTCTGATATAAGCAAGTGAGAGGAAGCATGTCAGCCTTGCTCCTTCTCTTACAACCTATGGAGAGTCCCATAAAACACTTGTTTAATCAGCCTCCTCCCACCATCAGTCTTCCACTGGGTCTTATTTATCATGTGACTTAATTCTGTAAAGTCCTGCAGAATAAAGAAGTTGGGGATATGAGGGACACAGGTGCAGAGCTCAGTTTGGACCCCTGTGGATCCTGCTGACTCTTCCTGGGAGGTTTTCTTAGAAAGGTCTCCAACAAGCCTTTCAGCCTTTTCTCTTCCCAAGAAGCCCCAGATGGACCCTGCCTTCCAATATCACCATGATTAGATTAGGAAGCAGAGTCATCACTAGATTATGTGATGATTTGAGCAAATTTGGGGGAATAAAAGGCAAATCCTTCGGGGCAGATGGATTAGCCAAAGGTAACCAGCCCTGGGCAGACATCGTTCCAGTGGCTCCCAGCGTGGTCACAGAGGACGGATGAGAGTTGACGCTCTTCATCCCTGTGGCTGAGCATCACTGCTGTTATTTCAGCACAGCAAACAAAGGAATACCGTCACCACATGCAGGAAAAACAATTCAATGAAGAACTTCCCTTTCCTTCTGTTTCTAATATTAGCGGAAACCTGAAGGATCTAAGTTCATAAACATACTCCTGGCTAAGCATCCCACTCCACTAATAAAGTAGATTCTTTTTGAACTTTAAAAAGACCAGTCCACATTATCCTGGGATTCAGATGATTTTTGGCGTGAAATTTCAGGTTGGCAATTATAGGTATTTCATTCATATTGGTTCATTTATCCCCAATAATGCCTCTGTGTTTTATAATGAAAAAATCAGCACAGGATCTTTCTCTGTAAGCCTGTGCAGCTGGATGACAATTTAGATTCATGGTTCTGAGTCTGGTAAGTGATTTTTCTTATTAGCTTCAAGGAAATATTTCCCCCCGTTATTTTGAGTTTAGTACAGTTTAATGTGGCTATTACAATATATCACGTCCTCCTGCACTCTACCTCCAAACCCATTTTTGGCTGATTAGAAGCATCATACTCCTTATTTAGTACTTGCAAATCCTTTGGTTGTATAGTCTATATAAGTAATGCATACGGGAGATAAAACATCTTGATAATAATTAAACAGAAGTTCCTTTTCCTTTCTGTAGAAGCCAGAGGCCCCCCCCCTTATAATCCTGGAGAGTGGAAGTAAGACAAAATAGCACATGAGGTTCTCAGTATCTTATTTTCCTTATGATTACTCATTTGCTCACTCTGGCATAGTCTGAGAAAAGCAGAGGTCAGTGTAGTTCATCTTCTTTGCCACACAGCTCTTTGGGCACATATTGTTACTCTCCTATATCTGGGCACCAAGAGCCTCCTGATCACCAATGGCCTCCACTGCATTGGCCTGGCCCAGGTTATCTCTTTTCAGGATGATGGCTGCCTGTCTTGCCAATCAGCATGAGATTTCAAGTTCAATAGTCTCTGGTTCTTCTTAAATATATAAGACTTCTCTGGGGTTAGCACGGTAGGGTTTCTTGACTAGGAGTCAGCAAACTACTCCTGGGAACCAAATCAAGTCAGTAGTTTATTTTCTAAATGAAGTTTCATTGGAACACAGCCATCCCCTGTTTGTTTACATATCGTCTGTGGCTACTTTCACATTAGTGTTGAACAGTTGGACTGTAAAACCTGAAAATACTATCTGGTCCTTTACAGAAAGTTTCTGACCCTGTTCTAAACAACAGCTATTCCTCCCTTCCCTTTTGGTGTATATAATACTAATCATCTGGCATTTTGTTACTTACAGTTCTTCCAACTTCACTGGTATATCCTCGTTCCTAAAACACATGGGCACCACCTGCCATATCCGAACTCAAAGGCATGATTCCAATGGTGGAAATTAACCATCCTCAAAGGCTGCTGTGATAATATGATTATAATAACCTGCCTGGCTCCTGAACATGAGTGCTGTGAATTTACTGCTATGACTGCAATCTTATCCCATTTCTGGATGCCATTAATGTCTACCCAGAATAAGAAGCCACTGACTAGTTATTTACTGTCCTCAAGTTTTTGAAGAATGAGAAAGTGGGAAAAAATGACTCTGGTCAGAGAGACCTGGATACTATTCAAAGCTTTATACTTTTCTGGTTGTGTGACCTATGGCTAGTTATTAACCCCATTCCTAAAGAAAGCACCCTACAGTAATATCGAATTTCCTTAACTATAACAAAATGCCTGAGGAAATTGATTTATAAGGACAAAAGGTCTGTTTTTGGTTCATGGGTTTAGAGATACTGGTCCATGATCTAGTGGACCCATTGCTTTTAGGCCTCTGGTGAGGATGCTGAATTGCTGTGGTAGAGATGTGGTACAACAAACTACTATCCTCATGACCAGGAAGGAAAGAGGAAGAGGAAGGGGATGAGGTCCCATGATCCCATTTGCTGACGTATACCCAATAACCTAAGGCTTTCTGACTACACCTTACCTTCCACCAGCACCGTGTAGTTGATTGAGCCTTTAACATATGGACCTTTGGGAGACATTTAGCACCCAAATTATAGCAGCCTTAAAGTTGTGCTTGTTTTTGTCATGTGTTTTCTTAAAGACTTAACACCTATCTCATAATATGCTACTTCGTAAACCCGATTCCCAATCATTTGGTCAGTTATGACATGTTAAAGAAGGATGTGAGGAAGGAAGAGATGACTTTCTTTACAGAGATGCTGAGAGAAAAAATGAGATTAGATGGGAGACAATGGCTAGCATTCTCTTCTTTTTCCAACTGGTTCTACTCAAATCTTGATGCTTCCAATTCCTTCACAACCAGCCTGACATCTCTAAGACCAGGAATCTGTGTGCTTTCCTATTCAGAAACTGCTATTCACTTATTCCACGCAGTTTAGGATGTGGACTTTGAGTTTTTAAACTGGAGGGTTGCTTGAAGTTTCCTTTTGGACAATTATCACCGAGATCCTGATCTTTTCTTAGATTTATATTCATTTACCCAAATGACTAGCTCCTGTCTTCCATAATAGTTGAGTGTTTGACACTGATCCAATCCAGGTTGGTCCACTGGTGACAGACCAAGTTCAGCCAAGTCTCAACATTATTGTTCTATTCACTTTAGTTTCCCTGGACCACCACCTACTTCATACAGTTCTTACTACCTTATGCTTGTGATGCTTGAAATATGGATGCTGAGCTTTTGTATGAACACTATTGGCTATAAAGAGTAAAGGCACATTTCCTATGTAAATGGGCTTTTACCTGAAAGGCAGCCTCACTTTTAGTATGTAGGCTATACTACAGAATTTAAGAAGATTCTCTTAAAGATGGATGTGCATAGGTATGTCTTTGTGTCAGAGGATAAGGAGAGGTTGTCTTTTGGTTTTGATTGTAGAGGTGACAAGAATACAGTCGTCTTATTGTCAGTGTTGATTATAAAGTCAGACAAAAGAGTCCGTGTAAAGTGCTTATGAAATGGTTCAATTTCCTTGGGACAAGATGTTTCAAGGCAGCAAGATGAGAAGCAAAGTGCATAGGATCCACACTCACTACATTTTTTTTTCAGCAGCTCGAATGGTGTCTGGCTTACATAGTGCTTAGTACATATTTATTGAGCAAATGAATGAATGACAGAACCAGAGTCTATATTTTGTAAGCTGTTTTCTGTTCCCTAAGGAACCATGTGATGTTGTTGAGGGGCTCTTGGCCTGGTCAGGTATATGCAAATAGTTTTAATTTTCCAATAACTACTTCCAATGTGCATTGAGTTTTATCTAGTTATTAGGATTTAGTGTCACTCATTTTAGAACTTGAGTCTCCTCTATAATTCTGAGCTCTCTTCCTATACCCTTCCTTGCTTCCTCTGCAGCCCCAGCTAGATGACTTATGGTAAAATTTGATCTTTCATCCAATTCATAAATCAGTTCCAACATGAGCCCTTTCCACTCTGTGGTAGAGTAGGATGCCTGCAGTGATTTGTTCTTTTGTTGAGTTTCACTATTTCTAGGCATGGCATCAGATGACATAGGTTTGAGCTCTATGGTTGGTTTCTGAACCTAGTGCTTCTGTAGGGTTCATATATTGGTTTTTTGGAAGACGCTATTGAGAACTTTTGCTTTAAAGCCTTCATACGAGAGACATCTCAGGTCTGACCTTTTCCTTACCCTAAACCAAGCTTCCACTAGGGCTCCTGGCTTTAAGTGAACAAGTGGGGAAGGGATTCTTGCAAGATGATACAGCCCCAGACATTTTCTTTCTTCCTTCCTCCGTCCGTCCGTCCGTCCATCTGTCTGTCTGTCTGTCTGTCTGCCTCTCTCTCTCTTTGAATTAAACCCAGGGTCTTGTGCATGCAAGGCAAGCATTCTACCAACTGAGCTATATCTCCAGTACCCCTAGACATTTTCTTTGATATCCATACAATCTATGGTGAACTCACATATCCCCACCATATCAAAATGGTAGTAATACCAGCCTTCTCCAAGCTGTACCTCACAACTTTGTCATCTTGCTCCTGCCACTTTCTCCACCCCTCTGTATACCAGCAAAAAAAAAATCCTGCTCTCAGGCAGAATGACTTTTATGAAAATGACCAACTCTAACTCTGACATGATGGGAGTGGTAATTGTGCTGTATAGGCAGCCCTAATATTATTTTTTCTCCAAGAAGCAACAATTAGAGTACATGTTTCATTTTCATTTTCATTTGTTTTCTTAGATAAATGTCTTATCACATAATTTACCTCCCAACTAAGCCATTTTTTTAAATTTTTTAAATTTTAATTTGTTATATATGACAGCGAAATGTATTACAATTCATATTACACATATATTACACAATTTTTCGTATCTCTGGTTGTACACAAAGTAGAGTCACACCATTCATATATTCATATATGTACTTAGGGTAATGATGTCCATCTTATTCCATTATCTTTCCTATCCCCATGCCCCCTCCCTTACTCTTCCTTCCCTTTCCACTTCGCCCTATCTAGAGTTAATCTAATCTTCTCCCATGCCCCCCCAACCCCATTATGAATCAAGATCCTTAAATGAGAGAAAACATTAGGCATTTGGGTTTTGGGCATTGGTTAACTTCAATTAGGATTATATTCTCCAACTGCATCCATCTACATGCAAATACCATAATTTTATTTCTTTTAATGTGGAATAATATTTCATTGTGTTTATATCCCAAAGTTTATTTATCCATTTATCTATTGAAGGACATCTACGTTGGCTTCACAGTTTACCTATAGGGAATTGTGCTGCTATAAACATTGATGTATCTGTGTCCCTGTAGTATGCTGTTTTTAAGTTCTTTGGGTATAGATGGAGGAGTGGGATAGCTGGGTAAAATGGTGGTTCCATTCCCAGTTTTCCAAGGAATCTCCATACTGCTTTCCATATCATCTGCAACAATTTGCAGTCCCACCAGCAATGCATGAGTGTGCCTTTCCCCTGACATCCTTGCTAACACTTATTGTTGTTTGTATGCATAATACCTGCAATTCTAACTGGAGAGAGATGAAATCTTAAGTAGTTTTGATTTGCATTTCTCTAATTGTTAGAGATATTGAACGTTTTTTCATGTATTTATTGATTATACATCATCTTCTGAGAAGTATCTGTTCAGTTTCTTGGCCCATTTATTAATTGGGTTATTTGTTTTTTGGTGCTAAGATTTTTGAGTTCTTTATATATCCTAGAGATTAGTGCTCTATCTGATGTGCATGTGGTAAAAATTTGCTTCCAAAATATAGGCTCTCTATTCACCTCACTGTTTCTTTTGCTGAGAAGAAGCTTTTTAGTTTGAATCCATCGCATTAATTGATTCTTGATTTTAATTCTTGCACTACAGTAGTCTTATTAATGAAATTGGGGCCTAATCCCACATGATGGAGATTTGGGTCTAATTTATCTTCTAATAGGCACAGTGTCTCTAGTTTAATTCCTAGGTCCTTGATCCACTTTCAATTGAGTTTTGTACATGGTGAGAGATAGGGGTTTCATTTCATTTTGTTGCAAATGGATTTCCAATTTTCCCAAAACCATTTGTTGAAGAGGCTATCTTTTTTCCAATGCATATTTTTGAGCCTTTGTCTAAGATAACTGCTACATCCTCTATTCTGTACCATTGATCTATCAGTCTCTTTTGGTGCCAATACCATGCTGTTTTTGTTACTATTGCTCTGTAGTAGTTTAAGGTCTGGTATAGTAAGCCACCAGCTTCACTCTTCTTGCTTAGGATTGCTTTAGCTATTCTGGGTCTCTTATTTTTCCAGATGAATTTCATGACTGCCTTTTCTATTTCTATGAGGAATGTCACTGGGATTTTGATTGGAATTGCATTAAATCTATATAGTGCTTTTGGTAATATGGTCATTTCTACAATATTAATTCTAGAGAGACCTAATATTTAAAAGGGGCTTGGTGACTCTTTGATATGTGGATGCTAACTCACAATAAAGACAAGGGGTTAGGGAAGATTAGAACTACTTTGGATTAGACAAAAGAGAATGAAAAGATGGGAGGGGAAATGGGAATAGAAAGACAGTAGAATGAATTGAACTTTACTATCATATTTGCTTATATGATTACACAACCAATATAATTCTACATCATGTATAACTAGAAGAATGTGAAATTATGCTCCATATATGCATAATATGTCAAAATACACTCTACTATCATGTATAACTATTAAGAACAAATAAAAAGTATAATAAATTAAAAATAAAAATAAAAAGAGGCTTGGGGAGCCCAAGTTGAATTACCCCTTGTATTAAAGGATATGTGTCCTATTCTTGGGCATCCTCTGACATTCCCAGATTCCCAGCCAGTCTAGTCATTTTGGTCCTAGAAGACACAAGCACATTCACAGCAAGAAATTGTCTAACTATGTTGAGAGCCACAGCCGAAGGGGCCCCAGCAAACTTCCAGCTGCCAGCAAACTTCCAGCTGCCAGCTGATGATTGACTCACAGCGGCCCCAGCAACTTCTAGCTGCCAACTGATTGGCTCCTCTGCGGTGATGCTCATTGGGCTGTTTCCCTGCCCTTTCAGACCACGGAGTTGCTCATTGGGGGACTTTTTTGGCTCCGCCCACACGACCCAGCCAATTGGCCTCAAGAGCAGGAGGAGTGGGGGAGGTTGAGAGGCTTGTGGGAAGCCGGTGGTGGCAGTTGGGCTCTGAAGGTTTTTCCTGAGGAGCTGTTTTGTTTGGCGTGTGTGGTTCTAAAAATAAAGTTCGTTTCTTTTGACAAGTGGCTCCTGAATTGTGCCCAGCCAGACTGCGGCATAACTAGAACCTGCTCTGAAGAATTTGTGAACTTCCTTCTCAGCACAGAGTCATCTCCATTTGCTGTATTAGCCTTCCAGAGCAAAAGAAAGGCAAAAACAAAACATCTCAATAAATATTTCTCATTAGCTGGGTACTTTTGCAATTATTTCCATGTTGATTTCCCTTGATTTATAAACTGGAAACTCCAGCCAGTCTTGAGAAATCAAAGGAAATGAATCTAAAACTTTAGAGGAACACTTGGTGCATCTCTAAGTTGCAGCTGTGGAAACAAAATGAAAGAAACAATGGAAAGAAAAAACTTAGGGGTACAAAAGGAGGCCATGATGTCAATATTTCCTCCCTGACATCATCTGCACCCAGACTTGAGAAGGTTAGGATTTTGAGGCAACCTTGACTCTAGCTAACTGCAGTGTGAGTCCTGGCTGTAAGGTCATCCTTCCTGTTAATAAAACACAGGCTTCTTGAGGAATGTCTGTTTTCAACAGCAACTTCAGATGCCACTCTGATACTCTGATTCCTATGCTTGGTTGAACTCTGCATCATTACTATCTCTATTATTTCTCTTGTTCTTGGGTTTTGACAAGTTCTGGTGGTTAATTTTACCTGTCAACTTGACAGGGCCACAGGATGCTCAAATATTTAGTTAATAATTATTCCTGGTGTGTCTGTGAGGGTGCTTCTGGAAAAGAGTAACATTTGAATCAGTAGCTTGAGTAAAGCAGATGCCCTCCCCAATGTGGGTGGACCTCCTCCAATTCATTAAAGGTCTGAAATGAACCAAAGAACAAAGTAAGAGAGAACATTCTCATTCATTTATTCATATCCTCTCCCCCTCTCTCTCCCGCCTCCCTCTTCCACTGCCACCCCATGAGGAAAAGTCACAGTCAATCTATAGCAGAATATAACAGGACATAGGAAGCACATCTCACGTTTGTTAGTGTAAGACACTGAGAGTTGTGGCTAACTGTAAACACATCACAGTCTTTTCTATCCTTACTCATACAGTATTTCATCCAGTTTGTCACTTAACTTGTTTTTAATTGAACCACAGAGAATAAATATTGTTTTATTTACATTGCAGGTTGAAGGAACATCCCATTATTATTTCAAAGAGAGTGAAAAATGTCAGTATTTTACAACATACTCACAGAATCTATGAATTACTCAAGTGAATTAATTACATTTCTTTTAGAAGTAAATGAGTGTCATCTTAAGGTTTGGAAATGAAAATAAATTTGCTCTCTTAAATGGAAATTTTTTATGTGGGAAGAGACCTGGCTGAACACATCATCCTCATAGCTATTTAGATAACTCTAGAAAACATTATGAACATAGATTCAGAATGACCTGTTATTTTCTAGATGATTTGGGATACTGCATTGATCATATTGATCATATTATCAAACCACAAATTGTCATACAAATGCAAACCGTCTATCGTCATTATCTTTGGATGCACGTTTTAATTTCTGCAGAGCTATGAAGATGTCTTTTGCTCTGTCTTTGCTTCTTCTCACCCTCTAATTTGTAAATAGGAGCCAGCTAACCAGTGAAGAACCATTTTAAACAAACATAGATGGGAACCAATAGAAAGTGTGTTACCATCAAGTATATTCAAACAAAATTAAAATAAGTTAACACATATTCCCTGAGTCTATTAATATATTTTATGAATTCAAATCAACATCCTGCTTTCATAAACTATGTTCTTAGATTGAGTGCAGAATTATGACTGTATTTATGGTTTTAGGTATATAGATGATGTTAAATAATCTCCCTCCAAATTTCACAAGTACATTGAATATATTTGCTTCAACACGATTAACTACAAAGAGAGAGTAAGTACTGCCCTCCAAAACAGGAATTATAAATGCTTTTAAATTTAAGCAGGACTTTGAATTGAAAGCAAAACAAATGCAATGAAAATCAATGGAAAGTCATTTGCATGGGGCAAGGGGGATTGGAGAAATGGGGGTCTCACTACTTACTCAGCCTCCAGACTCCCAATTCCAGGTTATCACCTAGAGACACAGACCTCAGGATGGTACCCTCAGGCCCATACTTCAGAGAAGCCGGCACAGATTCATACTGTGATAAAAACAAGATCCACTTGTAATTTTCTTTTGAGAGACTCACTTTATCTTTAAGTGAAACCAGAGCAAAGTGTCCACATAGCTGAAAGTGAAGGGATGGAAAAAAAAATATTCCATGCAAATAACAACAAAAAGAGAACAGGGAGGCTATACCTACATCTAATAAAATATATTTTAAGTAGAAAATGTCACAAGAGACAATGAAGTGCATTAAATAATGGTAAAGGGGCAAATTTATCAATAGGATGCAATCATAAATATATATGCACTTATTTATGGGCGCACCTAAATATATAAATCAAATATAATAGATCTAAAGGGAGAACTAGACAGTAACAGAATTTTAATAGGGACTTCAATATCCTATTTTCAACAATGGTAATGGCATCCAGACAGAAAAGCAATATGAAAAAGGTGAACTCGAACCACCCTCCAGATCCAACAGACCTAACATATATAGAACATTCCATCCAACAGCAGCAGCGTACATGTTTCTTTCAAGTGCACACAGGATACTATCCAGGATGGATCATATATTAAACCACAAAATAAGTCTGGATAAATTTAAGAACACTGCAATAACGTCAACTTTCTTTTCTGGTCACAATAGTATGAAACCAGAAATCAAAAACAGGAGAAATATTGAAAAATTCACAAATATATAGAAATTAAACAAAATATTCTTGAAGAGCCAGTGAATCAAATATGAAATTAAAAGGGAAATTTTAAAATTTTAAGACAAGTGAAAACACACAAAACCTAAGGTATGCAATGCCACAAAAATGTTCTGAGAGGAAAGTTTATGTCAACAAGTACCTATTTGAAAAAAAAGACGAATACAATTTTAAACACGCAAACAAATGGTACCACTTGAGGAATTAGAAGACAAAACAACTAAGTTTCAAGCTAGAGGAAGGAAATATCAAAGATCAAAGTAGAAATAAATGAAATAGAGACTAGAAGAAAAAAGAAAAAAAGAAAGATGAATGAAGCTAAGTAAGATCAACCTTTTTTTAAGATTATCAAAACGGACAAGTCTTTAGCTAGATTAAATAAAATAAAAAATGGTCTAGGAGATGTTAAAATTGCTATCACAGAAATACAAAGGATCATAAGAGACTATGAACAATCATATGTCAACAATTAGATAACCTAGAAAAAAATGGATGTTCATAGACATACACCTACCAATACTGAACCATGAAGAAATAGAAAATCTAAACAAATGGATAAGGAGTAAGGAGGCTGAATCAGCATGGAAAGCCTCCAGCAACAACAAAAAATCCAGAATCAGTGAATTTTACTTCATCAGTGAAATATACTAAACACTTAGGGAAGAATTAACACCAGTCTTCCCAAACTCTTTCAAAAAGTTGAAGAGAAGGTAACACTTCCAAAGTCATTTCACAGGTCAGCATTACCCTGATATTAAAACCTGGCAAGGACACTACAAGAAAAGAAAATTACAGGCCAAGATGCCTGATGAACACAGATGCAAAATCCTCAACAAAATACTTGCTTACTGATTTAAACAGCCCATTAAAAGGATGGTACATTATGATCAAGGAGAGGCTATCACTGGGCTGCATGGTAAGGGGGACTTGAACATATGCAAATCAATAAATGTGATATACCTCATTAACAAAATGAATATTAAAAATCATGATTATCTTAATAGATGCAGAAAAACAAATGACAACATTCATCATCCTTTTATGATAAAACTCGAAAAAAAAAAACTAGATATAGAAGAAATGAACCTCAACATGGTAGAGGCCATATAGGACAAGTCCATAGTGAAGATCCTATTTAATACTGAAAAGCTTTCATTTAAGAACAGGAACAAGACAAAACTGCCCACACTCACTGCTTCTATTCAACATAGCATTGGAAGCCCTAGCCAGAACAGTTAGATAAGAAAAAAAAAATGGGGGGGGGATCTAAATTAGAAAAGAAATAAATTTGTTTCTGTTTGAAGATACCATGGTCTTAAGTATAGAAAAACCTAAATATTTCACTACAAAACTGTTGAACTAATAAGCAAATTCAGTAAAGCTTTAGGATAAAAAAAATCAAGATAAATCATAGCATTTCTATACAATAACAACAAATGATCCAAAAAGAGAAATCTAGAAAGCAATCATATTAAAATAGACTCAAAAAAGTAAAATACCTAGGAATAAGTTTAAGGAGGTGAAAGCCCTGCACGATGAAAACAATAAAACACTGATTAACAAAATTGAAGTAGATACAAATAGATGGAAAGATATTCTGTGTTCATATATTTGAAGAATTAATGCCTGTGAAGATGTTCATAATACCCAAAGATATCTTGAGACTCAGTGTAATCCCTCTGAGAATTTCAATGCAAAACAGTAAATGATAACAACAACCTTCTCCCCCAAATAACCTGATTTAAAAAGTAGGCAAAAGACCTATGTAGACATTTTTTAAAAGAAGGTATACAAATGCCCAAAAGGTATATGAGAAGATATTTAACATTACTAATTATCAGGAAAAAGCAAGATTAAACAACAATGTGTTATCACCCCATACCTCTTAGGATGGTTATTACCAAAAACATAAGATATTAAGTGTTGCAAGGTTGTGGAGAAAAGGGAACCTATCTACCCTTTGGGTAGGAATGTAAATTAGCACTACTTCTATAGAAAACATTATGAAGGTTCCTCTAAAACTAAAATGTGGAACTACTGTACAATCCAGCAATTTCACTTCTGTGTATATATCCAGAGGAAATGAAATCTGTACACTGAAGAGACATCTGCACTTCTATAGACACCAAAGCATTATGCCCAGTGGCTAAGATACAGAAACCACCTAAGTGTCCATCAGTGGATGAATGTATGAGGAAATGTGGTATGTATACATGTAGGGGCAGTTACTATCTAGCCTTCAAAACAAAGAAATTCTGTCTTGGACAGCATGGATAAGCCTAGAAGACATTATACTGCATCGAGAAAATCAGGGCACATGAAAACAAATACCACATAATCTCACACATGTATAGAATCTAAAAGCAGAGAGCAGAATGGTGATTACCACAGGTTGAGGGGAGAAGAGAATAGGAGATAGTGGTCAAAGAGTGCAACGTTTCTATTAGACAAGATGAAAAATTCTGGAGATCTCCCACAAAGGATGGTGACATAGTTAATAACATGATATTATGTTTGAAAAATTATTAAAAGACTCTCATTGTAAAAAAAAATAAGCATGTGAGGTGATGGGTGTGTTCTTAAGTTTGATATAATCCTTTCAAAACATACATACAATTGTCCTTTGATATCTCAAAAGGATTAGTTTGAGGACACTGTCAGATATGCCGAAACCTAAGGATCTTCAAGTTTCTTTTGTAAAACGGTATAGTGTTTGCATATAACCTCCTGTATACTTTAAAACACCTGTATATGACTTGTAATACCTAATACAATATAAATACTCTGTAAATAGTTTTTATACTACATCATTTAGCAAATAATAATAAAAAAGGTCTGTACACATTTCAGTACAAACACAATTGTCCTTTAAAAAATTTTTATGCTTGGTTGGTTGAATCTGTGGACACAGAAGCCACAGATATGAAGGGTTTTCTGCATGTCAAAACATCACATGTACATTGTAAATATCTTGTTATTATTTAGATATTAGGTATCCTCCGATAGCTCATGTGTAAGACAATACAAGAATATTCTTAGGTGATATGATTGGGTTTATAAGGGCCTTAAACTAATCAGTATTGGTCCATTGATAGGGAGTAACTGGATGATAATTCTAGGCAGGTAGAGTGTGGCTGGAGGAGGTGGATCCCTGGGGCATGCCTTTGGAGTATGTATTTTGTCTCTGATTAATCAAATGATTCTCTCTCTCTGCTTCCTGGTGCCATGTCCTAAGCTTCTTTCCTCTGCCACACTCTCCCACCATGATGATATACCTCACCTCTGGCCCAGAACAATGGAGCTGGCCCTCTATGGACTGAGGCCTCTAAAACTGTGATCCCCGGAATAAACTTCTGTCCTTTTCTAACATTGTTTGGTCTTTTGGTCATAGTGGTGAAAAAGTTAATTAAAATAGAAACATAGGTATAATTTGTATTTGTCAGTTATACCTTAATAAGGCAAGCATTTTAAAGTGATTTTCCTCTGTGAATTCACAAAACAGAGTGAAGGGGTATAATCTACCTAATTTACTATAAAGCTACTGTCATTAAGACAATGTGGTTTTGAAATAAGAATATATACGAATTAGACATAACTTTCCTATGTTCTTATATGAGTACACCATCAGTGAAACTCTATATATCAAGTACAACCCCGAGAATGGGATCCTAATTAGAATAAGTTGTAATCCATGTATGTATGATATGTCATAATACACTCAACTGTCATGTACATTTAAAAATAACAAATATAAAATATACATGTAGATCAATTGAAGAGAAATGAAGGTCAAGAAACATACCAATTCTTGATTTAATAATTAAAAAGTTTTTGAGGAGGGTGGCAATGTAACTTAATGTTGATAGGATAATCTTTTCAAGTAGTGAGGCTAGAGAAACTGTACACTCATATGAGGAAGAAAAATGAACTTCAACCCTCACACCATAATAAATACCAACTTGAAATAGATCCAAGTCCCAAATCAGTACAAGTTCATGCATGTGGTATTGTCTTTATATACCTTGCTTATTTCACTGAGGCATAATGTCTTTTAGGCTTATTCATGCTAAGGCAGGGTTTCTTTCTTTTTAACAACTAATAACATAGAAATTTTAGAAGAAACAGAAAAAAATCTTAAAGACCGTGGCTTAGGTAAAGCTATTTTAAGGTACATTAGTAAATGAACCATAAAAGAAAAAAAATGTATATATTGTGTCAACAAAAGAGATTGTTGATCAAAAAATATTTTAAAAATATGATCAGGGGGCCAAGGTTGTAGCTCAGTGATAGAACATGTGCCCAGCATGTGCAAGGCTATGGGTTTGATCCTCAGCATTAAAAATGAAAGAGAGAGAGAGAGAGACAGACACAAGTCACACATGGGGAGAAAACATTTGCTAAACATGTATCTGGCAAAGAACTATTTTTCAAAATATAAGATGGAATTTAGAAACTTAATAAAAAGGCAAACACATAAGAAAAAAAGGAAGCTATATCTTAAAAAAAAAACCCACCAAAGAAAATGTACAAATAGCAAGTAAGAATAATGAGGAATAACTAAAAGAAAAACTTTGGTTAACATGTGAAGAAGAAATTGAGCTCTCCTACATTGTTGGTGGAAATGCAAAATGGTGCATCCTCTTTGGAAAACAGTTTGGCAATTTCATAGAAAGTTAATGTGAACTTATATCATAAGGTGCAAAAATCCCCCTCGTAGGCAATTAGAATGGAAGATACATCTATATAAAGACATGTACACAAGCATTTGTAGCAGTTATATTCATACTAGATTCAACCAGAAGTAGCCATAAATATCTATGACCCATTAATGGATCAATGTACTTCCATACAATTTGAATAATGATTCAAAATATCTTTTTACTCAGCAGTAAAATGGAAGGGACTACTAATACATGCCAGAACACGGAGGACCCTCAAAACCATCATGCCATGTGAAACAAGTTAGAAATAAATGCAAGAAATTATATACTGTTTCATTTCAATTACAGAAAACTCTAGAAAGGGCAGATCTATAGTGACAAACACCAGATCAGTAGTTGCCTATGTCTGGGTTAGGGTCAGAGGTGGGAAGTGACTGTCAGATGGAACAAGAGAACTTTTTATAGTGATGAATCTATTCTGAAACTTGATTGTGATTGCTGGTAGTTAAATGACTATACACATTGCCCAAAAAACCCATAAAATGTACATTTTAAATGGAATGATTTTAATATATGCAAATTATATAGCAATAAAACTTGAAAATAAATGGATATGAAAGTATGTAGAAATGCTAAGGAATAGCTTTTACATAAATAGTTATAAAGTTAAATAAATAGAAAAACTGATTAAGATCCCTCTCACCATCATTTAATTCCTTTTAACTTCATTATTTGAGGCAGTGACTGAGAGGCCTTTTGAAATTAGTTCTTACTCTGTCTCTAAATACTCCCAACTGTGTAGTATGGTTCCTTCATATAAAATACCAAATACAAATTCTGCCCAGATGGACAAAAGATGTATTGTCTTCAAACCACTGGCTTGGCTCTCTTATACTTAACTTTTACTTCAGATATCCAAGCTTAAAAGCAACCAGATGAAGTTTTATGGAATTTTGTAAAGAGAGGGAGAAAGAGAAGACAACGATGAAGAAGAAATAATGAAAACAACTTTTGCTCAGGGGAGGAAATTTTCTGTGCCAACTTTTAGTTCAGAATGATCTTTTTCTGGCCAAATTCCAAATTCCTCAAAGTACAGGCTTATAATGGAAGTGTTGACACAATCTGAAATGTAGCACTGTACACAGGATGATATAATAAATGGTGGTTAAATTTCCTTGCTATCTTTCATGATAGACTCCTTCCTTTGCAACAATTCACTTCATTCTAGTTTGTTTTGTTTTTGCAATGTTGTTTAGAATGGCTGGAAATCACATCTTTTCAATACTGTCTTTGTGTACTTATTATATAATAAAAATTAACCTTGGTGCTGAAATTTTTCAGACTGTTTGCTCTATACATTGGCAGAATAAATCCTTTTTTTTTCATTTATCAAGTACAGACCTTTTTTTTTTCATTTTACCTACTTCTGTTGTGTATTAAATAACTCAGACATTACAGAATTCTTTTTAAACTACTAGCTTTCCATGAGGATATGATCAATTTCTGTAATTGCAAAGAATCTAGATGAAAAACTTACTTATTTGGGGGAAAGAAATATTAGCTCAGTCTCCATATGTGTGCTTTTTAACTCTATATTTTATGCTTTATTAAAAGTTGGACAACTTAAAAATGCTGCATTATTACCGTATGCTGATCAAAATCTTAATGGGTAAGAGGAAAGAGTATTTTGTATTAAGAATATTTTTTATAAATGCCTCAAATAAACCATGTTTAGAGATAAGAATAATGATTCAAAATATCTTCTCATAACAAACCTAAGGTGATTGGATTGAATAATGTGGAATAGAATTCAGAATTCTTGCTTTTACAAGAACTGTTTCTCTCCCATAGTTTCATCTACTACACACCCTTCAAATTACCTAAACCTACATATTAAATGATCCTTTCAAATTATAATTTGTTTACATGCACACAGAGAGCATGACTTACAGTTTTTCATGAAACACACCTCAGAATTTCCTGAATTTAGTGCATGTAAAAATCTCCAAGGGTCTGTCCACTTAGTTGACTATGATTAAGATCTGGTGGGATAAATGTAGACATTTGATACCCAACAGTGGAGGACTGAGGACTGGTCATTCAGAATTAGGTAACTGGATGTGGAGCCTTTATATTCCATCTTGTCTACTGAAATCTACCTCATATCCAAGGAACTGAATGGGCACTGTGAGTAGACTGATTTTGGTTCCAACTTTTAGGTGAAATCAATGTTTAAAACTTGCCATCCTAATATTTCCCCAGTTGACACTTTCACCAGTAGAATAAGAATTATGCCAATAAATAAATTATTTGGAAATATATTCTCAAATGTGGAAGATCACAGTAACCAGGAGGCCTGCATAATCAAAATTACTAGAGATACCCATACTGCTCCTGACCAATTTTCCATTTTTCTCCTTACAAATAAAAGTCTTAATTCTTATGAGTAAAGAGAAAATTCAGAAGTTGCTATATCCCAGAATACTACTAAAAGTGTTCTAATATGAATGTCAATATTACAGTGAGGTATAACAAGTGTTGTAACTTCCCACCCCCCACCCACAATCCTCTTCCTATAGGCAAAAGAAGAAGTATGTATCTTTCTAGTATCCTACTACCACATATTTTTAAAATTCTTGTTTGTCTTTCCCTCCATTACTTTTTCAACTTAGAGAAATGATGCATTTAATCACTAAAGACAGAATGATTAGATGACTACCCTCACTAGGCAGCAGATGAAGCGAACAAAGATTAGTATAGGTTTTACTTGGTATGAGCATAAAGAAAGAAATGACCTCTTCAATGGTAAGTGAACACTGTATGAAGGAGAGTGGAATCATGTGGAAAAATGGGTAGGAGATGACAGGGAGAGTGAAGAGAGATGAGTATCTAGAATGGGCTAACTGGTTTCTAAGGAAACCGTTTCCTGTGAAGGGGGAAGAGGAACGGATCAGCATTAGGGGAAGCTTCTTTGTCTAAAAACCCCCTGCAATTTGAGAGTGACTCTCAAAACCTGCCTTGTATCCTGAACTTTTCAAATAAATATAGAAGGGGAACAAATATAACAGATGACAATGATCTTTGTTTGGACATTTTTGTTTACCTCTTGTATTTGTTAAAAGTGATGCTGACTTCTAAAACAGACAAGCCCTCCAATGCCAAGGATTTAACACAATAGACATTTATTTCTTGCTTATGATACAAACTAAAGTGGATTCATCCAGTTTGGTAGCCTTCCACCCTCCCTATCCAACGTGGTCATTCTGAAACTCAACGCTCCTTCCATGCTGTAGCCCCGTTCCCTTCGTAATGAGTCTCCCTCATTCAGAACAACAAGGAAAGATGTGAAAATGCAGCATCTTCTACCTCTTCATCTGCCAATTCATCACTTCTCAAAACGACTTGGATTACTTCCAATCTATTTCTAGAAAATGTGGTCCCTGACTGGGAAGCTACCTCCCCCATGACAACTCAACATAAGACTACAGTGATCAGTCATCTATCCTTTCCACCCCTCTATAAATATATAAATGTTAGACCATTATGTCTAAATTATCTTTCACTTTTAGATAAAAGTTCCAATAAGGCAAGAGGTTGACTAGATTCTGATATAAATGTTAATGAGGCTTTAAAAGGAATCATTCACTCTTAGATTAATACTCATATTCCTTAATGGCATTCATTCTATTCAGTTATCAACTTGTAAAGATTTTATGAAAGATTAATCTTTCCATTGAGGGTTTTCTGGCTCTACGGAAACATACTAAGATACTTGTGGATACAGATCTTAAAATCCCAGCTGAACTGTCCCATTTAGTAATCTGCTGTGGTTTGAATGTTTGTGCCCTGCCCCAAAATTCATGTGTTAAAACCATAACCAGGGGCTGGGGCTGTAGCTCAGTGGTAGAGCGCCTGCCTTGCACATGAGTTCGATCCTCAACACCACATAAAAATAAATAAAGATATTGTGTCCATCTGAATATGAGAAAAACAAAACCATAACCAACAAGGGACAGAATTAAAAGGTGAGACCTTTTGGGAGATGATTCAATCATGAGGTCTAAGATGTCATGAATGGAAGTTTCTCCTTATCAAAGAGATCCTGGAGACCTAGCTAGTCCCTTCCATATGTGAGGACACAGGTGTGCATCAGGAAATGGACCTATCCAGATTCCAGCCTCCAGTCTCCAGAAACGTAAGAAATATTTCTGTTATTAAGAGTAACTAGTCTATGGTATTTTGTTATGGCAGCACAAATGGTTGAAGACCAAGTCCATGTAGCCTCTGTGGGAAGGAATCTTATACAAATGACACCAGATCATAGCCCTGCACAAGGTTGCTGCTTCAAAGTCGTGGTCCAAGAGATTTCTCTGTGCAGAGCTAACAGCACATACATGTGAAATCAGGGTAAATCTAAACAAGCAGTTGGGATGCACAAATGAAAAAAATAAAGGATGAAGAGGAAACAAACTCTCAGCGGAGTTTCCCAGTTTGGTTTGTGGTAGCTCTCACATTTGTTTCAAGTTCTGGGAAAGGTTTAGTGTTTGGCTTTGAACATCACCCAAACAAAACTTCAAGGGGCTTGTCCATACTCTTTTCCACGGAAAAGGTCCTTTCTGGTTCACCACGTTTCCAAGTAGATCAGTTGTAAAATGAAAGGAGACATTTTTGCAAAACCAACTAGTGACCAAGATGATTATGCTCTAATTGTTTCTGTATTTTGCATGAAAACTATTGCCAAATTTGTCAATAGAGAGACCACAGTTATCTGTCCTCAGGAAACCATTATATATCCTTCCTCTGGTACTTTTTACTGGTATCCAATTGTCAGGTATTTTTATTTGACGTTTTAGGTATTTTCATAGAATTCAAGTTCCAAGTTAATTTATAGGACCTATAGAAGTCTTAAGATATCAATGAAAAGGAACTCTGCAGTATTATTCCTTCATTTGGTACATATTTATTGAGTATTTATGGCATAGAGACTGTATACCAATGTCTGAGAGTGCTATAGAGTGAATTGTATCTTCCTTCTTCAAGGATTTTACAGTATAGCTAGAAAGAGATCTGTATATAAATTTAAAGCAAGAGACTCTTAATTTTACTGAGCATATTACATTACTTAAATTTATAGAATATTGCTCAGTAAAAACATGGATTATTTATCATTATTGTTAAATGTTGACCAAAAAAAATTAGCACGTATCTTTTTTTCCTCTACTATAGCTATGTGATAATAAAGACAAGCTGCAAAATATACAGTGCTTTATGTAGAATCTTAGAACCATAAGACATGTAATTTTGTAAGTGGACAATTTTTTCACTATAGGGTCCTTTGAGACTTTAGGTGCCACTGAAAGTTTAGCTAAGTGAGATATACATGTTCACTGGAGTTTGGTATACAATTCTATATCTTGTGAAGAAAAAGAACCTAAGAAAGTACCCATTGAGCTATGACCTAATTGCTTTGTTTTCTAGTTTAAAGAATAAACAAATGCTTTTAGCAGCACAAGAACTACTCTGTGCAATTTAGAAAGAACCTATTACAACAACTTTTCTTCTTTGAAAATATACATGGAGAATGAGCCAGTCTGTCAGTTGCAAAGGTATTTGATGATTTAGAGAGGATTGTACTGCCCTTCTCTCTTTTTCTCTGGCCAACCCACACTCCTGGAAGAAAGGATGAACATATTCCCCAGAGCCTGGAGAAGTGAATAGAGGCATTGTGTGCCCAAGGATAGGAATGCTTCACACGTGTATCATAGTTTTCTTGTCAAGGTCCTCTCCTCCTTCTTTCCCTAAATATTTTTGAATGACTAATATCTTACCAAATGTCATGAAAGAGGAATTCTGAAATCTCATCATATGTATTTTTGTGGCACTACTGTGATTTTGTAATTTAAAACCAATTTACTAAATCAAAATAGAAGGAGACTAGCAGGAAGTGGGGAAGTCTGTGATCTGGGGACTAATGCACAGAAAAAAGGGGCTATTCTGCTCACATGTTATACTGTTGTAGTCAATAAAAGTACCAAGGTCTCAATTGCAAACTGTTTTGAAAATAGGTGTAGGAAACAAATCAAATAAAGATTTCTAAATAAAGTCTCCAAAAGCAGTTAGTAAATTGTATTTCAAATGTTGAGTACAATATTCAGGTTCCAAAACCTATGCTAAAAAGGCAGCTAGTTATACCAATAGGTTTCTATTTTCCTAATTTTTAATAATTGTATATATCTTTCCTAATTAAATGAATTTTACTTCTCAGCACAAGACACAAATTTTTAAATTTTGTACATTTATTTTACAAAATGCAACTTGGAAATTGCTTTGTCTAATGTTTAAAAGACAAAATTTGCTCCAGAATATACTTTGAGAGAGATGAGTGAGATTATGTGAATTAGGATTCGAAGTAAAAAGGTTTTTAAGAAATCTTTCAAAGAGAAATGCATATATCAAAAATTTTATAAGACAATATCTTGGTTTTGGGGCTCAGTGTCTTTACTTTTCTGAAACTAAGGGTTTTTTTTTTCTTTTTTTAAAGGAGAGCAAATAGTTTTTTAGCAAAAAGATTGAGAAAAATGAAAGTACTTAAAATTCATAACTTAATTTCTCACAATTTTTCTAAATGAAAGGAAAAATGTTAAACAGATTTGTTTTTAAATTATTTCAGAATTGAGTTTTTTATATCTAAAGCATTTATAGATTGAATTTTGTCTATCCTTTCTGTATTTTCATAGACTGTCTGCCTCTTAACCTACTAAGAACTCTAGTGGAACTTAATACAATGGCAAGCTCATTTCTGTAAGCCATGCACTGAAGCATGGTAATGCACAAATTTTACATTTCCTGCCATTTGTCCTCTCTTCTGGTGGCAAGGAGAAAAAAAAAGAACGTGTTTCTGATAAATTTCTGAGTATGAAGTAATCTGAATTCAATTTGGATATTCACAAGACTCAGGTCTTGTATTTACCAGCTCTCTCACCTGTAAGAACTATAAAAGATAAAAGCTCTCAATGTCACCCTTTAAATACCATCTGGAACTGAGCTTGGCTGATGCCTATACTATGAGGTAAGAAATCACTGCATGACTGACTATATTGCTTCTGAAAATGGTCCCCAAATGACACTGCACCTAACTTGGCCTTGTCCAGACATGTATTCAAAATATCACTAATTCATTTCAGGAAAGAGCATCATAAACTGAGGGCAGCAAGGCCTTGCATGGTAGGCTCATGCTACCAAAGTGCTCCACATAGAGGTCAGTTCAAATGTAGTAGTCAGATGCCATGGCCTGGGATCTTACTGCACTTGAGCAAACTCATCCCTGCCATGTACATTGTCTGCAGGTGAGGAGGTGATGAGATTAGAAGCAATGCATTTGCAATGGCAAGGACCCAGGAGTAGTTATCTCAAGGATCCTAGGCTTGAAGTATGATGGTAATCTGTCAAGAACCTCAATCAGCTGTATTTCAACTATCTAGGAAAGATTTTTAAGGGGTAGGAAACCATTGATATGAGGCATAGAAATGGAAAAATTTCAAAGAGTCAGAAGTTAGTCATGTTTAATCAGTCATGGCCCACAGGGTTAATCACTATGGCCCCTGAAGTGAGAGCAACATTGTGGTGATGGAGACTATGCAAGCCAAGGGTAATTCCTTATAGGTACCTAGATTCCTTTGTTCTAGCTTCAAATATTTGTGAAAACTAGGCAAATAAAGCAACAACAACAACAACAACAAAAAAAAAACCCTACTGATTCTGGTTTTAGCTTTGCCAGAACTCATCTATAGAAAGGGTGCCTGACACTCATGTGATCGTTCACACCATACCAGAAACTCACAAAGTATCATTTTTAGGTAGGAGTAGATGTCCATTTTGAGAAAGGATTTAAAAGGCACACAAGATCATGAAATTCTTCAGCCCAGTGGGAAACATAAGGTCTGAGACTATAGTCATCTGGATCATTCTGATCTGCCATGGTGGTTAGAAACAATCCCATAAAGATATAATTAATGACCCAAAGCCTTTTCTCATTGTAATTCTTACCTGGAATTAACACAATAGTAACAACCAGTTTACTGTCACCTTCTCCTCTTCCACCTCCTCTTTCAGGAGCACTTTTAGACAACTAAAATTTGTTCTTTTTCCTAGTGGCCAACCTTGATTTGGTTCAAATAAACTTTTTGTTCTCACATTCAGTATGACTCAACTTGCCTTTTAGGCTGGCAATTTTCATATCCATACTTAAATCAGTTTGGTTTTTCAGTCTCATTTGGTTCTCTAGGTTGAATAATTCTTGATTGCCCAACACTGCTGTGTTTTTGGACTGAGGGCCAGATTCTGGTCCACTGTGCTTTGCTAGGGTGATAGTCTCCTAGACAAGACCCATCCCCTTCTACAGTATTCTTTCCACCAAACCACAGTTGACCTAGGTGAAAAAGATATGTGAGTAAAGAAATTCAAATGAGAAAAAAATCTTTCATAAGCCAAAGGCAAGACACAAGGATCTGTTTACAGATAGCAGTGGCTCCTGTATCCTTATAAATAATGCTTCTGAGATATCAGTGCCTAAAAATAACAATAATGCTGTGAGCCAAAATGTTCTTTTTCAATGTAAAAGTTTTTTAATTAATAAATTACATTTTAAAAATTATTTTTTAATTTATTTCATTTTTACTTAAAAAATATTACCCTAAAAAGAATTGAGCCTCCCATGTCCTTGCTGGCAGCAGTTAGGTATGACTCTCACAGAATAGGTCTTTGTTTCAGGTGACGGCTATGATATATCAGGCAAGATAACTGGACCTATGTTCTATCTGAAAGTTTATAATAATAAATTGCAGATTAATTCTATTTCCCCATAACTTCTTTTCTCCCAATATTTAAGTGTCTTCCTATTTTTAAAAATTATATATCATGTATGCAAAAAGATTCCATTTCAGATTATTTTAAAAGGTATTTTGGCAAAAATTTCTCAGTGTTCCTAAAAATATAACAGCATTTTATTTTCAACTGTAAAAAAAATAAATAGCAAAAAAAAAATCTTATCTTAGACTTAAAATGTTCACAAATCATGTTTACAGAGTAATCATTAAGGCAAATATTCATTCATTCATTCATTCAATAAACACTTGCTTAGAAACTATTAGTGCTAAAGAACAAAATAGAACAAAGTCCCTGGCCTCATATAGTAGGGGAGAGAAAGACAATGGAAATCTCTTTTATTGCATAAGTAAAATAAACAGTATGCTAGTAACAAGAACTGTAGAGAAGAGATAAATCAGGAAGGCAGATGGGAAGCATTGGTGGGTAGGAAGGGGCAGCCTGCAATTCAGATGAGATGATCAGGGCTGGTATTTCTGTAGTAAATACCTGAGTGAACTGAGGGAGCAAGATGTGCAGAAACCTGCAGCAGAGCATCCAGGAGGAAGGAACAGAAAGGGAAAAGGTACATTCAAGGGACAGGAGGAGGTCAGTATGTCTGGAGATTAGTTCAGTGTTTCTTAAACTGACTTCTCTAAGCCTTTGAATTCTAAAGTGACCTTGGCAGCACTTTTACTAAGACTATTAGAAAATACTGTTTCTATGGCTATTATTAACATCAGAATTTGCTATAGGTCCAAACACTGCCAAATGCTCTACTACATTTAACCCTTATAATGACTTTGTAAGTTATCATCATTAAAACAGACCATTGTTATAGCCATTGAACAGAGAAACAAAGTTTGGCAAGGTAAAGTCACTTGTCCAAGGTCATTCAGTGATGAAGCCAGGCATGAAGTCTAGGTAGCCTACATACTTAAGAAAAGGAGAAAGATGACAGAAAAAGAGAGAGGGGAGAGGGGGGTGATGGGAAGAGGAGACCAAGAGGTGTTTCAGCTATTTCCGTTATTTTTATGGGAAGCCCAGTTTTAGTATGGATGTTCATTAATCATCAGGAGATAATCTGTAACAAACTTTCTCATTAAATCGGAGGTGGAAAGTTCCCATGGGATCCAGGTGTCTAATGTCATCTGACTCACTTCTGTTGGGATAGAAATGGGGACCCTCTTGGTTCAACCTCCTCAGGGTCTGGTAAGGGGCCTTCTGAAGCAATGTTCCTGACTTTCCTCCATGTCCCATCTGTGGACCTCCCTTGTTACCCTGATAAGTACTTCTTCTGAATTCAGCACTCCACAGCTGAGAGCTCTCCCAAACGGCACCAAAGAATTTAGATATTGGGCAGAAATAGTATATGGTATATTATCGGATGATTTAAGACTCTGGAAACAAGGTTTGACAATGAATTAGAGTCTAAAGAGAGTGGAGGTTAGGGATTAATCAGTTAAGAGAAATCTCAGTAAGAAACATTGAGTGTCTGAAATGTAGATAGGGGAGCCCAAATCAAGAAATATGAAGTCAGTGGAAAGATAAAATCAATACAATTGTGAAGATCAAACTGAGTAGGCAATGAAGGGGGAGAAGTTGAAAATCACTGAAAATTCTAGCGAATCCGGAACTTGGTATTTGATACAGAGCAGACAAAGGAAGTCAGGGTAGGTGGTAGGTGACTGAAGTGTTCTCTTTAAAGAGGCTGCATTTGAAACACACACACACACACAGAGACTAGTCTAGTGAAAATGTCCAGTAGGTAACTGTCTTAATCCACTTGGGTTTCCCTGACAAATGCCACAGAGTGGGTGGCTTAAGCAACCCAGGTATTCATCTTCTCACAGTTCTGAAAGCTGGAACTCTGGGGTCAAGGTTGCAGCAAATTTGGTTTCTGGTAAGGGCCCCCTTCCTGGCTTGTAGGTGCCTGACACTTAATCCTGGCTTGTGATGCTCACCTGGCCTTTTTTTTTTATTAGGAAACCAATCCTATCAGGTCAGGGCTCACCCTGTGACCTCATTTCACCTTAGCTACTTCCTTAGAGACTCTCTTTCTGAATACAGCTGAAGCCAGATTTAAAGTTAGGTAGTCAGTGTAGTTAGGTAAATAGGGTCTAATGTTGAGTAAGATCTAAAATGGAGGCCATGTTGAGAATGAATTGGGGGGGGGGTAGTTGAACAACTCTGGAATGTTAATGAAGTCCAGGAAAAGCCCAAGGCCCAGAACCCATCCCAAAGAAGTGTTAATGAACAGCCCCCAGCAAACCTGAAGATTCCGACTCAGAAGTCCTTCCTGCCCAGATTACTTCTTTGGCCCACCTGTGTCCCACCCTTGGGGCCTTCCCACCTACATGCCATCACTGAAAGAAACTATAAAATGGAGAGACAACCACACTTCCATGGATTCCATCTCTTGGGTCCCCTTCTTCCTCCGGGAGAAGTCTTTTCTTCTGTCTTTTAATAAAGCCTCTACTTTCCACTCAGACCTTGCCTCGGCGTGCTTCTCTGGTGTTATACTTCAACATTGGGGAAGCAAGGACTCGTCACCGGTCAACAGCAGTAACACAGCCACATCCAGAAGGTTAGGGTTTTAACATATAAATCTGTGGTGGGACACCAAGATTCAGTACATAATAGTAACTGGATATTGGGTTTGGGAATTTTAAGTCCAGATTGGAATGTGGGGGCATCAACATATAAATGGGAGCTGAAACAATGGTGCTGATGAGATGCTGAACACTGGAGAGACAGTAGGGCTGAGGGGTTCCCCAATGCCAGGTGACACCAATATTGAGGAAGTGCCTGGAGGAAGCAGCAGGAGGAAGGGGATTAGATTAAGGGGGGGGGGGATGAGAACAGAAAGAAAAAAAATAAGGAAAAAGGTACCCTATGAAATTCCAGGGAAGGGTGATTGGAGTTAGAATAATGTTAAGCCTCTTCCTTTGAGAGGTTTGTACCCTGAGAATTAGTCATTTAAAAAATTTGACATTAATGGATCATTAGTCATCCGTGTCCCTTTCAGCCTGACATAGGCTGTCACTCCATTATGGTCTCTTTACTGAGCCTTCTTGTGTGCCCACCACTGTGCTAGGGGCTGTGGTGAAAACATTATTAGTATATGCCTTCAGCGATCATAACAGTAAGACAACTACTTTACTGTTGTCAGAAAATGCTGCTACAAGTCCTGCGCATATTTGTTGAGTACTTGTATTTAGTTTTCCCTGGTTTAACCATCTTCAGGCAGCCTGATTCATCAATCAGATGTTTTACATCTGATGTTGATATGACTATTTCTAGTTTCATATTTTGCTATTCAACTACTCAAATGATGTGCTCTTTCAGGGCGAGACAGGTGTGCGCATTCTGAAAGTATTCTCTCTGTGATCACCTGGACACTTCATATGGGCTCTTGCTTTCCTACTTGCATAAAGCAATAAAAAAAAAGCGTCTCTTTTGCACACACAAGCATCAATGAGAAGCTTGTGTGTGTGTGTGTGTGTGTGTGTGTGTGTGCATGTGTGTCTTTCCCTTCTCCTATTTGAAATTATTTTTGATAGACTCATTACTTGTGAGTCAATGTACTTATAGCTGTCACATAAGAATCTCTTGCTTATACCAAATCATATCTCCCTGCCCTGGTTCTTGGAATTCTCTGCTAACTTTGCCCAGGAAGCTCCTGTATTTCATCACATAAATCTCATCCTCAAAAGGAGAAGAGATTCACTAGCAGCCTATCTAGTGAATGTATCTGTAGAATATGCTTCCTTTGACCAACATACTATTGTATACTAAAATAAAAATTAGTTTCCAACTTTTAAATATTGGAATGTTTTACACAAAAACTTATATTTTCATTTTCTCTTAAGAAAAAACAGATGACCTGACCAAATTGGGCCTGCATTCCTGCCTGACCAGCATTGGTTGAAGTTGTGGGCACTGCATTTTGTATAAAGACCATGGGTGCCCTAGTTTGCCAGTCTCTGTAACACCTAACATATGGCCCACTACTCCCTTATACTCTTATTAAGTTACTTATTAGGCTCTTAAGGGATTTGGATTTGTGACCCTCAATCTAGAAAGAGGCATATAAAGGGAAATGTACAGATTACTTGCCCACATCAGTCACATAACATTTAAGGCATATTCTCACCTTTTATAATCTGGATATGTTTAAAATCCCCATTTATATTTTATTTGCAAATTTCAAGGCTGGTGGGGAAATCCATAGTTTTTCAGAAGAAGAATTCCATAGGTTTGATGGTAGAAACTCGTTGACCCATGTTTTTTTCAGGTAGACTTCATGTGTGCCCATCATTGGCAAGCTGTTTTATCATCACCCTCTGAAGAGTATATTTTCTGGGCTCTAAGGTTCCATTTTGTATTTTATTTAGGGTCTTTTTAGGAAACACATACACTTGAGGGCCAGCTACATTGTTCTCTTTTTGCTTTTGGTAAACATGAGTTCTGTTAGGTCTGCAGTGCAGACCCACAGTGGCTACACCAGGGGCAGTTATTCAAAGTATGGCTACAGACTGATAAATGGCAGGCTTGAGTCTACAGCACTGTTAACCCAGCACCTTTAACTGAAAAAGTTTGGAATATGTTCCTGCTCCCCAAGTCTCCCCAGAACCAAATATTTACTTGAAAAACACATGTGCAGAATTGTAGAGTAAATAGAGACAGGGTGATATGTCCATGGTTGAAAGGTCTGAGACTTAGAATTCACATGTTTTGTTCCTAGATGTGTCTCAAGCTTCCTGAGGGATTTCAGGAAAATCACTTAACTTCTCCAATTCAGCTGTGGAATGGAAATGTTATTATTTATCCGCTTTCTATTGTGCAATCATATACTACCTTTGCAAAGCCTTAGATATTGCATGATGCAGAGGGATCCCCGTGCTATTCTAAGGATCTTAAAATGCACCAAGCAAAATGAAGCACAAAAGCCCTGCCTTGAGCAACCCAAGATCCATTTTTCCTAGAGAAATTTGAGATGAGGGATGATCTTGGTCCTGTGGCCATATAAATGGGCTTCTCTCCATTCCTGTGTTACTGGACAGGCCACCACTGTTCTCTCACTTTCTATTCTAGTCAAACATTGGGTATCTCTATCTTCTCCCCCTCCTTTTCCCCCCTTTAATAGAAAACACATTCTTTTTCCTTCGGACACAAAAAGAAGAAGAAAAGGAAAAAAAAAGAGAGAGAGAGAAAGAGAGAGAGAGAGATTTAAGTAGAACAGCAGAATATCTACCTACATACAACTTACTAAATATATAGAGCTGAAAATAGCCAGAGCTGAGAGAAAGGAAAAAAAGAAGAGTGTTTTAACAGTAAAGTAAAACCACAACTAATGACTTCAGGAGACAGGAGCTAGGTGGACAAGCAAAGCATTACAGTTTTAAATATATGGGATTTGGCTTTACCTCCCCAGTAAGTGGCCTGGCACCAATTCAAATAGGCTGGTCTGGCACGCTAGTGCCTCTGAGAGGGACCACACTGGCGGATGGAAAAGACCACAAAAGCCACAGAGAAAGTGCAGGCTTCCAAAGGCAACAAGGAGGCAACCAGACTGGCAGCAAAAACAATGCCAAGGCTCCTGCATCAGCAGGGAGGGGCCAGCCTTGCCAAGTTGGACTTTCTCCCTCCATGTGTTGGAATGGCCAACAGTGAGCCTGATTGGTGGGAGGATGGTCTCAGAGAGCAGGCACCATCGAGGATGCCATAACCCGCTGGCCCAGGGGCTGATGACAGGTAGACAATGCCACAAAGGATGAGGAGAGAGCCTGCTCCCTTCTGGGTGCCATACTGCCGAAAGCTGAGAAAGTCATGTTTGTGGAATATTTCTGTGTACTAAAAAGAAGGCAATAATCTTTATGGGCTTCCGGCTCTGGAAAATATTTTGCTATACCAATGGTTGTTTCTCATGCCATTGAAGACTGCCAAATGATTTGGTACGTGAAACATTCTTGCTTTGCACTGCCTGAAAGTAAGGAATCTACTTCAGAGAGCAGAAGACACAGCAGGGGGCTTTCATTGGCCTGCCGCCATTTTTAGCATCTCTGGTGGTGTCTCCACAATGCCAACACTGCTAACTGGAAAGCTGAAATGGAATTAGAGCACTTTCCAAGGCTACACAGTACATAATGGTGTGACTATTTTGCCCTGAATTGGGCTGGTGCCTTTGATGGTCTACCTGCCAGCCTCAGTTTTCTCAATGTTAAAATGAGGATAAGAACTAATTTCCAAGACTTCCAGAGAGGAATAGTATCAGCAAATTATTCTCAATTCCTTGAATGAGTTAAAAATGCCAAGTCATTGTCAAAAATATCATACTCTCTGGGTGACAAGAAAACAACTTTAGTCATGAATTTTTATATAAGCGTATTGTTCTCCTTGCCTCTTCGTCTGACACCAGTATGTATGACAATCAGAACAACTGCAACATACATAGTATCTCATTTTATTTTATGAAATCATGTAGGTTAGGTGCTATTAGATCCATTTCGCACATCTGAGGGTCAGAAAGGGCCTTGTGGCAGAAACCAAGTGAGTCAAAGGCGGTATCATGGGGCATGATTTGGGCATTGGGAATGAGGGTGGACTGTTCTCACTCATAGGCTTGTAAGCTGCATTATGTTAGTGCATTGAGCTTGAGATGCTGGATAAGGAATTTTAAAAGGGATGGGTAGTAGGCAGTTTGGCTCTATGAACCTTGTATTCCTAAGCATGGTTAGGGCTGGGGTTGTGACTTTGGTAGGCAGATGAAAGGTATTTTAAATGTGAGCATATGAGACTAACCAGGAAATGAATGTAGAGAGAAGGAAATAGCATGTAATATTGAGCCAGGAGAAACATGCAGAAGCCAATAATCAAGACCCAGAATGAAAACAAGAAATCTTAATGGAAGCCAAGGACAGAGACTATTTCAAGAAGGAGATCATCAATTGTGTTGAATGATCCTGGCAGTTCTGAAAAGGTAAGGACCAACAGCTGTTCAGTGGACTTGGTGAGATGAAGGTCAATGATGAGTTGGGTTACAGTCATTTTGTTTGACAATCAGGAAAGAAGTCAGATTAGGGTAAGGACTGAATAAACGTTAAGGGCATGAAGGTAGCAAATGAAGATGTCTGATTATGAAGGGGAGGAGAAAGATAAGAGACACCTGGGGTGGGGGTGGATGACCCAGATGGATTTGTAGGTTTTGCTGGTTTATTGGAAAGAGTCATCCAAACACACTGAAGTGCTTTTCAAAGAATCCAAGAGCCAGGGAAAGACTGTATGTGGCAGAGGATTCTGATGGCCCTGGTGTCATGAACGTGGGGATCCAGGCCACACAGGACTGTTTTTGTCTTCACTCGCAGAACTTCTTCCTTTAAAACAGAATGGCAAGTGGCAAGGATGGGTCAAGGAAGGAAAAGTAGAGAATACCAACAGCTGCAGAAAGGAAGGCTTATTTGTCAGTGGTCTCCCTGCTTTGCCCAGCTTGCTTCTCTTGTATCACCACCTGGCTCAGGACCCACCTGCTTCTTGTATTCATCTGTTGGCTCCAGCTTGTGTTCTTCCTCACTCAGATAATTCCTCACTTACCTCTTTTGCAGAGCATGCTATCTTGCCTTTTCCTTTATTTTTTTCACAGTTACACATCTTGTTTGAGAAAGGAAATCCTTGCCCTTTTTATTGTTATAAATATAGAAAACAAAATTTACCGTTTTAACTATTTTTAAGTATACAGTTCAGCTGTACTAAGTACATTCATTCAAAATGTGTGCATTGCCAAGATCCACTTCCAGAAATTTAGAGAGAAGGAAATAGCATCATCCCAAACATGTACTATAAACATGGGTATACAAGTGGCTGTGTGAATCCCCGATTTCAATTCTTTTGAATATATACGCCGAATGAGAACACTTAGATCACATGTATAGGGACTCAGCTTGACATGACTACAGTCATTTGGATTGTTCCTGCTACTCTACTAGGTGGCCATAGCAGGCATCCCCAGCTCTAAAGAACAAACAAAGTTGTTAGGGTAATCAATAGAATGTGTTATGCTGGCCTCTAGTACCTGGACTGTTTCTTAATTGATGTTGGATATATTAACAGATTTTGAGAAAGACCAGATGCATTCTGGTGGGTTGTGGACCATCTTGTCTATGTTAGCATATGAACCCCTTCCTCTTGCCTGGGGTGCTGGGATTCTCTCATCTTTCTGGTACACAAGACTTACACCTGTCTCCAAGTTCCTAATACATTACTCTTTGTGCAATCCTGGACCTATCTACCTTTTTCTTCAGTCTCAAAGCATTTTCCACCTTTGTCAGCTGGTTCTCATACTATGGGACCTCGTTTTTACAAAACAATATTGGTAATTCTGTGCTTATCTTTTTGAGAATCTACTAACATGTTTTCCATAGTGAGGCACCATTTTACATTCCCACCAACAATGCATGAAGGTTCCAATTTCTCCCTGTCCTCACCAATACACTATTTTTTTTATATTGATGCTGTTATAATTACTATTACTATTTTGGAAGATAGCCATTCTGGTGGGTGTGAAACAATATCTCATTGGTGTTTATGTGCATTTCCCTAATGACTAGTGATTTCTTGCATGCACTTACTGGCTATTTTTATATCTTCTTTGTAGAAAGGTCTATTGAAATCAATTGCTTGTTTTTAAAATGAGGCCTTTTTTGTTTTGTTTTTTGCTTTTGTGGAACTCCATGCCTTTATGTTACCTTTCTTTTAATCTCCTGCAGTCTATAGCAAGGAACTCTTGATAAATGAATTATTCTGTTTGTTTTTCTAAGACATTGTTAAGTTTCAAATATTCAGAAAAGCTGAAACCATTATATAATGGATATCACTATGACACCTTACTTTTTTTCATTGATTTTATTGTATTTAACTTATTTATTGTATTTAACTATCCATCATGTAGCCAACCTTCTATCTGTCCGTGAATCAAGCATGTTTTGTGCAAACATTCAAAATAAGATGCAAATACCAGGAAGTGATTTTATTTTATTTTTTAATGAACAAAAAGTACAGGCTCATGAAATGTGTAAGTGAGGTTGAGGCAGGGTATAGCCATCTCAGGCACTCTGCTAGCAGATAAAGCCCAAGAGCGGAAGAGGGGTCGAAGTCAGTGGGGGTTTAGATCTTTTACTTTGAACATGCTTTAATGAAATTTCTTGGGAGAATGAATCAAAGAAAACATTCCCAGGGAATAGGCTGTGCTGACAGGGGGATGTCACCATCCCAGCACCCCGGCTGTATATTACTACTGTTGCTGGGCAACACTGCTGGCTCATCTGGCCCACATGGAAGCAATGAATCCTGGGGCTAGAAGGACAACCGCCTGAGGCTAGTCACTTCCAGAATTAGCTCTTAAGCCTCCCTGTCTCTCTCCTTCTACAGTGTGGACTCCCTGTCTTTCCCACTGGACCATTGACTCCTTTGAAGGCAGGGACCATGTTCTATTAATTTCTATACTCATCTCTTTTCATATCACCACCCAACACCAAGAATATTGTGTTAACAGAGAAGGTTCACAACCACTGCAAGCCTTTAAATAATAACAATATCCTCCAACTTTGGGGCCCATTAGATCTTCCACTCTGCATCCTCTACTACATCCATGTTCTATGTAAAGAACTCTGGAAATCCTGTCTAGAGATCCAGAGTCCCAGTTGCTCCTCAATACAACCAACCCGTTACTGTGTACAACCTTCCATCTTCACTAAACACCTCATGCCTAGTTAAACCTCCTTGCCCACACAATGCCCTTTGCCCCCTTGCTCTAGCACATGCATGCACTCAGGCACACAGACACACACACACACAACACACACACACACACATAAAGGTGACTTTGAGGTCATCTCTAAGGTATCATGGAAACTGGGGATGGGAACCTTCCATTTAAAGGTTCAGAATGTAAACTTACTCAGAGAAGCATAGGATCACTCAGGAGATTTTAAGAAATGAAATCTCATGATAAAAGCAAGAGAAATAATATGTTTTTGTTGGAAGGACATTTTAAAATAAGGAACAAGGAAGAGAGCCAAAGAAAATGTTTATGATCCAGACGTGAAAAATCAAAAACAGGGCCCTTTGATGGGGCAGAAGTCAGTGGCATCTAAAAAACAAGACCACAAGCAGATTTAGAAACAGATTATAATCTCCGCTTCTCAGTTAGGTAGTCAAAAAGACTCCAGGGGCCTTCTGACAGACAGGGTAGATGGACGGCTAACCAAGGGTCTTCTGAAGATCAGGAAAGAGGCAGCAGGGGAGGGAGTCGTCAGAGAGTGGGATTTCGACAGAACCATGAACTGCATCCAAATAAATAAGATTTAATAACAGCATATGAAAAGACAAAGTGCTCATTTTCACCTGTCTCTGGATTTGCAAACACAGATATTTCCTTTAGAGAGGAAACCACTGTATTTATGATTGGTTCATATTTCACACCTTTATTCATACATATCCTGTAATGTAAAAGGCCTATTTCTTATTACATAGGAAATGCTAAATGCACTGGGGATTCACAGAAATGCTCAAAGCTTTTCTAGGAGTAGAAGTTAACATAAGTAGTTGGTCACAGGAGTACAGCCTAAAAAACAAAGCCTTCTTTCTGACTCTGCAGAAATTAAGTACTGACATGTGAAACCTGCTGAGAGTTTCATCTGTTTTTACTCTCAAAGACTCATTCTTTTTTTTTTTTTCTAAGTATGTGCATACGCACAGCACATCATGCTTTTTAAGTTCAGAGATGCTAAGTGAACTCTGACATCCCTTCTGGAGGGCTAAGAATGTAGCAGTGCCCCCTGGTGCTCGCTGGGTCCAGTTGCAGCCCACAAATGTGCAAATAGGACCCTACAGTATTCCTACCTAGACTGACAGAACACAAAACAACAAAAGCCTGGATTTGTTGATGTTATTATGCTGAACAAAATTTCAACCAGTATAAAGTTTTGTTAAAAGGAAAACTGAGTACAAGTTGGCTAACTGAACTCTCAAATATTTTAACAATATGTATTATTGCAGTAAAGATCTATGCAACATCATTTGAAAAACACGAAGGTTACACTTTGAATGCAGAAACGACACACACCTATAGATTATCAGATGCAGGTGAGTTGGCTTTAAAACTCCGGGTCCTTGATGTCAGGATACCGGGAGCCGTTTAATTTACTTCTTGCTGTAGACAATATTGTAAAGTTAGCTTTTTATGTATGGGATTTAAATTTTCAAAGAATAAATTAGAAAAAAAAGATCAGATTTCCCCTTCTTGCTATAAGGTGACAAACACTATATATACCAAGTGAGTTTTATTTTAATGATTGTAAAATGCTGCTCTCACAGTTCCCTTCTTCCTGCACTTTTCTTCTTATTGTAAAGTCTATTAACCAGGGCTGACGATGGTTCCAAATACGGCTGTTTAAGATAATAGTAAAAAAAACAGGTGATTACCTCTAAGTGTTAGCCAATCAAAGACTGATGGCTAACACTGCCCATTAAGAATGCATAGAGATTATTTCATAACAATTCAATGAGTTAGGCATTATTATCTTCTTCAGCTTCCTGGGGGCAGGGATCTAGTGTGCGCCCACACAGCTACAAGGTGCCTCAGGAGAGATTCAAACCTATAGAGAGTCTAAAACTCCAGAGCTCACACTTAATCATTTTGGGAATATTCTGCCTTCCAATCAAGTGATACCATACATAGAGTGCTTTGGAAGGTTATCGATGGGTCATATGGCATATAAATTTGTTGTCAGGGACTCAAGATGAAAATGGTAATATATTTGAAAAGTAGTGTCTCAACTCCTCTCCAGAAAAATGGGGAGCCACCATGCACTCCTGGGGCTTGTCTCATTTTACCACCTTATAACAACAGCTCAGTCCTTTCCCTAAGAGTCTGCTTGAAGGGGAAATTCTGGTGGAACTGTTATTTCCAAGGAGATTTCTGAAAATTTGGGAGATGCTCTAAACAAGTAGCATTTAAAAAAAAAAATGTAAAGTCGGATTAAAATGAAAATCCTACAAAGTAGTTCTGACTGGAAACAAGGGCCAATAGAATACATGTTGAGAAGATTAGAGGACTAACTACAGGCGAGATGGACAGCCTATGGAATTGGGCATTTTCTTCCGATTCTGCCCACAGAGTAACAAGAAATATAAAACCAAGATCACTCATAATACACTTGGGGATTGTTTTGTGTTCTGTAAGCCACTTGTGCTCTTGGGACTTAGGAAGTAATCAATGATAGTTCTTTACAATGATGGGGAAAGTGAAAGTCTCTGTTGGACTTTAAGAAATACAAGCTTAGCTTTTTATACTTCCTTGATAGAACTAGACAGTTTATTTTATATTCTTAGTGTTATTTTTATTACTAAACTCATACATAGTCTTTTTACCAGTAAAAACATCAAAAGATGGATAAAGGAGAAGTGAGTCTCCTACTGCCAGTCTCTTTGATTCTCTCTCTCTGGTGTTCCATTGTGAATGAAGAGTCCCTGTTTACCCTTCCACTGCTCTTTCTACACCCATATAGATTTACACAGAGAGAGAGACAGACAGACATAGGTGAGATTTCAGGTTTTGATTTTTTTTTTAAGAAAATAAGATGGTACTGTAAATAATTTTCCTGAATCTTTGTTTTCTCACTTATCACTGCATCATGGACACCTCTCCAAGTTGACAAGCATAAATATAACATGCTTTTTATAAAGCTGCATGCAATCTTTCATAGCATGGGTATGTCATATTCAACTATTTCCCTAATGGAGGGAAAATATCTTTTTTTCTAGTTTACAGCACTGGAAAACAGTGAAGCAATAAATTTACCTGTAACAAACATCTTTGCCTCCTGGTACTTTCTTCCAAAGAGTCTCCAAAGTTGAATAATTTGGTTGAAGCGAATGTATTCTTTAAATTGTGTTATATATTACAAGATGACTAATGTCCAACCAAAGTGTAATATTCTTATGAGGAATGAATACTTTAAAACTTTTAATATGATGATTTTAAAATATCTCATTTTAAGATTAATTTGCATTTCTCCTAAGAGAAGTAAATGAGGTTGTGCATGTTCATGTCTAAAGGCCATTTGGATTCCACTTCCACATTCTTTGCCCATTTTTCTACTGGGTTATGGCTTTTAAAAAATAATAAAGAAACTCTCTTAATATTAGGAACATTAACCCTTTGTCTTTCATATGTAAGTCAGCTTTACCCTCAAGGTTTCATTTTTTTCTTTTTTCTTTTTAAAATCTCTTTTACCATCCAATTTAAAATGTTACACAGTTGAATGTATTTGTTTTTTCTGTTAGCCCCTTGGTTTTCTGTCTTGCTGTTATTTCATATTTTATATTTATACCTTTAATTGATCTGGAATTCATTTTGTAATATGTATGGGCATTAAGCTTTGTTTTCTCCTATGTGGGAGAGTCATTATGTCAGCAATGCTATCCAATTGTATTTAGCCAAACCAAACTTTCCCCACTGGATTGAAATGCCATCTTGGTCAGATGTTAATTCCTCACATATGTTTGCATCTATTTCTGGACTTTCACTATGTTGCACTAATATCTCTGCCTGTGCCTTTGCCAGTTCTGTTCTGTTTGGTTTCCAGTAGCTTTATAGAAAACTTGATATCCTCTCAGTCAAGTTTCTTCATGCTATTCTTTCCCTATCATTTTCTTGGCTCTTTTTATTCCCTTTCCTCTTATGTGAACCTTGAATTCATTTTGTCCAGCCCTTCCTACAAAGAAAACAAACATCCAGTTGATATTCTAGTATAAAATGAACTCAAAAATAATTTTAAAATAATTTTCAAGTTATTAGGATTGGGAGTAATAATCCTAATAATTTATTTTGTAAGCCACTTCTATTTTGGGGTTCTCCCTGGCCATACAGGAACATGTCCTTTGTCAATAGTCTGTGCTATCTGTCTTCAAGATTATAAGATTTGTTTTCATTGTCCTTGGAGTTGAGAAAGTCATGGGGGAATGTCAAAATGTGTTTCTTCTTTGGGGCCTTGATAAACCATTCTTGTTAGAGTCAAGATATTCTTCAGTTCAGGAAAATTTATTTCTGTTATTAATATTTTTCTCCTTTCCATTCCCCGTTTTTGGTTCAAGGACTTCTATCAGTACAAGATATATGTCCTAGATTCTGCAAGTCTCTTACCTGGTTCCTCATGACTTTGGTTTGTTTATGCTTTCCCTCCATTTGGGGTATTTCTTCATCTTGATTATTTACATTATGACTCTAGTTCTCTTTAGTAATTGCTCTCCTGGCTATATATTGATTTTTAATGATAAACCTTTTAGTTTTGAATTTGAATTGAATTTTGAATTGAATTGAATGCTGGTGCTGTAATTACATCTTCCGCAATTTTTCAATTTTTCTTCTATTCCATTGTTTGTAAAGTTCTTTCCTGTCTCTTCCATTCATTCTACTTCATTGAAACTGCTCTAAGATGGTCACGGGGTTCTGTCTCAAGATTACTTTTTTTTTTTTCTCTAGTGAGTTGTCACTGTTCGCTTCTTCACCATGCACACAGTTCAGGTTTGTAAAGACTCTTGAGAAGTGGCAAACAAGCCCGTGATGGAAGACTAGTGGCTTCTCCCCTTGCTATCTACCACTGAATCAGTTCACGGGCTGTTAGCCCACTGGAGTGTATGGATGACGACCTTTCACCAGGGACAAGAAGCCCTCTCCACTGAAGAAGACATGCACTACTTCTGATGTCCATAGGAGACATCTCCCAGGGCCACTGGTATCCAAAGCATAGATTCAGTCCTTTCCAGGTCCTAGGGGCCACTCTGTAGGACAGGACCCTCTTTAGAGGACAGATTTTTCAGGCTTTCAATGCTCAGTAGGTAGTATCTAAGGCTGGGGCTTTGCTTTGTCTTGGGAAAGGACAATTTTTTCCCGTACTTAAGTTCTTTGACCACCATGGCAAACACATCCTCTACCTATTTAGTGCCTGCTGAACCCGAGAGAACTATAGCTCTGTATGGTACACTTCAGACATCTCTCCTCTAAGGGAGTCAAACACACATTCAACCACGGTCAAATTTCAACAGATCAAATGCTGCTACTTCTTAGACAGTTATCTTCTAGCTTTAGAGAATCTCAGTGGTAACTATGAGGAGTTAGAAAGCTCAGTGAAATAAGTACAGAATGGTTAGAGAGCAGGCTTGTATGTCTAAACCAGAATGAGAACAGGATTCTGCAGAGAGTAGTGAGCAAGAACTTTAACATAGGCTAAACAGGTAACAATTTTCTGTGTCATGAATAAATCAAATTACATACAAAGGGATAGGAGATTTAATAGTAAGAATTTAATGTAAAAAATGTGGTTATGTCATTTTATGTGTATAAAATAGGTTATTAAAGAACCTCATAATACAGAATTTCATCAGGAAATACATGGGGAATTCCAAAGAAGTCAGAGACCACCCCCTCAGAGAATCCCGTCCCTGTCTGGGAATCACATCCTAGTCAATAACTGAACCCAAGCCAAAGTCTCTACCCTGGACTATTCCTTCCAAAACTAGTTCAGTTCAACAGTTTCCGAGGCATGCATTTTGGTTTTGGCTTTTGGTCGAGAGTAACATGAGGAGCCTTGAGACCTCTGTGTCCTTAGGGTTTTCAAGAAATGTAACATTTGATTACTCTTGATGCTCAGTGCCTTAGCAATACTACGCAAGAATTTCCATGAAATATAAAATTTTCGAACTAGGTATGAACCAATAACAGGAGGCCAGTGTAACCTAATTTTTTTCTTGATGAATTGACCTAATAAAAAAGACCCTAAAGTAAATAAAGCAAAAGCTAGATTTATTAAATCTGGGGATGGGAACATTGGTGTTTGAAATGTCCCTCTCTCTCTTATTCTATGGGCTTGAAAGATTTTGTATTACATTCAGGAGTTACACAGATGTGACAATTCTCTGTAGATAGTATGTTGAGAAGTGAACCATTAAAATGCATTGTAAGCAGGGCTGGGTTGTGGCTCAGTGGTAGAGCACTCGCCTCGCATGTGCAAGACCCTGGGTTCGATCGTCAGCACCACATAAAAATATATGAATAAAATAAATGTATTGTATCCAACTACAACTAAAAAATAAATATTTAAAGAAATGCATTGTAAGCAATGAATTTCCCCTTGACAAGTCTAGAACGTGCACGGTGACTTGTGCAAATGGGAATATTTTTATAATGTGCTACCTATACTCCATCATTTCTATTTCTTACTAACAAATCACAGGATTAATGATGCAACTGCTCAGGTGGCTTGTTTATTCTGGGTCAGAAGGTGAAATGGGAGAGGAGGCAGATGAACATCTCTGCCACAGGGGTCTCTGCAGGGATCAAGAGCTCTGGCTCTTATAGCACCCAGGGTGCCTCTCAGTAAGCTAGTATCTCTCAATCCATACTGAAATACATCCAAAAACTGATGGTATACGTTTTCAGACTGTGTAGAATGTACATGAAAGTGAAACCTTCACACTTCACAACTTTTCCTTGCTATGTCACATAGTACTTGTTTTCTTTGTTCAGATGCCCGGGATTAGTTAACCATGTCAGAAAAAAAAAAAATACATACACACATATACACCACACATTCTTCACTATTCCTATAAGTTTTTCAATGAGAAAAGTGGAGAGTGAGAGAACATGAAATCTCTTTGTAGTGACAAAACACAAGCTAAACAGGGGTTATAAGACCCCCTCATGGAGGATGTGTTTGCAGCAGCTCAGAAACTTGACAGAATGCTGAGAGAGTCCAAACCCTGGAGTACCTCCAAAATTTGATTGTGTTTTTTATTTTTTTTTTTTTGTTGTTGTTGTTTCAATATTACTGCTGTGTTTCCTCGCCTTTGGGTTTCTTTGGTTAAAGAGTTTGTCACTCACTGCTTCTTTACACTAAAGGTGGCCACTGTCAAGTACTTAGTCTAGCACGCCATGTTCAGGCTCAGTATTCTGATTTAAAAGATAGAATAGTCTTAGCAACAGCCCCTGGAGAGCCTGCTGGACTGATTGAACAGGACTTGGTTTTACTGGTCCCAGTGCACATCCAGGAATAGCAAGGGTGGGAAACCAGGGTTTTGACATAGTATATCATCCACAGTCCTGCTCTTCAGCTCTGCCTGATGCTATTTTCAGAAGGGGAGATGGGTACATGTCAGCCACCCCTCTTCAGCAGTTGCATTGGCATCCCGAGTGAGCAGCAAGAGTGCTCAGATTTTTGTTTCTTTTGAAAGAATCTAGCATCACTCAAATTTTGTAAATCAATTAAACTCAGGCTTCAAGAAGGGAGATATTTCCTGGTAACCAAAATATATTCAGCTGGCATACAAATGATAAAATTTTAAATGATCCACATACAAGAAAATTAGCTTTGGATTCTCATCCCTTGTCATGGAAAAGGAAAATAAAATGATCACCTAGGCTGACAGATTGACTAACCCTTCTGTAGGATATACTCCACCAGCTTCCCAACTTCACATAAAATCCAGGTCTCTCACCATGCATAGGCACAGGCCCTCCCAGGTTCAGATTTACCTGTTTTTTCCCATCCCACCCCAGCCCTGCACCTGCTTGCTCACTCTGGCCACCCAGACCACCCTGGTCTCTGATCCATGTCCGTATCCTCCTCCCCTCACTTTCTCCATGCCTTTGCTCAGATGTCACTTAGACTACCACATTTTTATTTTTGATTTTTAGTTGTAGTTGGACACAATACCTTTATTTATTTATTTTTATGTGGTGCTGAGAATCAAATACAGGGCCTTGCACGTGCTAGGTTGAGTGCTCTATTGCTGAGCGACAACCCCAGCCCTGGACCATGACATTTAAGCCAGCATTTTTCCCTTTACTATCTGAAATTTACTTGTTCAATTTTCATTTTAGTATTTCCTGCCAGATTCATAGTAGACATTTATTTATTCCTCTGTCGCTGTTCTCAAGGTAAACTCCACCAGAGATGGAACTTTTGTGACCAGTTCTGTGACCCAAATGCCTAAAATGCTAACTCTCAGTATATATTTGTTGACCAAATAGGCAAAAATAGTTGGAAAAAAGAATAAGTGTATATATGATGTTCTGTTCTCCTTTCTTCAAAATGTATATAATTATGTTAATGACTATGTCCTGCTTTTCAATAAAGCAGTTTTATAAATTTTATAAGTCTCATAGGTGGATAAACACTCAATTAGAAATCTTATAGCTGCCATTACTAGTCACTAGGACTATCAGAACATAGAACAGTTGCTTCTGTGTTACTTGTGAGTGAAATGCTGTGTAAATCATGCCTCCAAAATTCTCCATTGTCAGATGTATTAATATGGTAGTTCTTAATCAGATTTGTCAAAGAGACAAATGAGAAAACTGTTAAGTCTAATTAAATCTAGCAGATTCTGTAGCCAGAGAAATGCAAGCACAACAAAATTCTATAGAAAAATTGTGGGTTCACGAGACTTCCTAAAGCCCAACCCCTCCAGAATCCTATCACCTCACTTTGAAAAGGGTTACATACATATTGTCTTGCAGTTATCCATTAGAAGGTCTTGTACTCACAACCATATATTTGTTTTATTGGGTCTTCTGAATCCCCCTTCCCTCATTGAACATACTTGTTTAATTTTAGTGTGGTGGTAGGTGGTGGGGGTTGTGCTTGTTTGCTTTCCTCCTAGAATTCACATATTAAAATATATGGAACAATTATGCAAAGACTTTGGTTTTCATCTAGGTCATGTCACTTTGCAGCTGTCAGGTTTATAAAAGCAACTTATGGCTGAGGATATAGCTCAGTTGGTAGAGTGCTTGCCTTGCATGCACAAAGCCTTGGGTTCAATCCCCAGGACCACACACATAAAAATAAATAAATAAGTAAATAAATAAATAAATAAATGCAACTTAGTTTCTGATTCATTTCTTTTACTTAAAAGGAAGTATAGGTGAAGTCTTTCTGGTATTACCTGCCTGACATAGGTAAGTACTCAACAAATGATAACTACTGTTATTATTCTTAATTAGATACCATTTTTACTTATACCTGTTATTCTCATCTTCCTCTTATTTGGGTTCTCTTAGATCAGACTAATATATAAATGATTTTAAAATTCATCTTTAGTTTTACCATATTAATACAACTTGGCCTTTAAGTGTTCCCTTTTTTTGTGTGTGAGTTTTCTAAAAATGGAACTAATTCAGAATTTATTACAGTTCACACAGAATGAAAGATTAAATCACTGTTGGATTACATGCAGAAATTAACCCAATTATTCTTCAAAATGGCAATATATTTGCTGCATAATATCAGTATCATCAGGCAAGAGCAGAAATTACATTACTGTAAATGTACACCAGATGGCTCTGGGGTGACATGGTTATTTAAAAAAATAAAAATCTTGATTGTATATAGTTTCCCCAAGGGCAGAATCTGTGTCTAATCTGTGTTTGTAATTTATCCACAGCAACCAATAAAGGGGCACAAGTGCAAAATTTATTTTCATTTATGATAACAGCAACAATTTGCCATTTTTTTCAGAACAATTGTCTGTGCTAGTTTGCCTGAAAGACTTGAAGATTTTGATAAAAACAAAACAAAAAAAAGATGATATTTGGATTTTTCAGGTGGGAATTAAATGATTTTGAGGGCAAGAAGGAAATGAAATTTTGCACAAAGGATTTGATTTAAAGATTGAAAATGTGAAATGGTAAACTCTTCTGCTGTTCAAACTGTGGTCTGAGTAAAACTTCAGACCAGGTTCTTTTGCTCTTTGTTAATTCTGCTCTTTCACTGAAAAGAGAAAGAGAGAGAGAGTAAGAGAGGGGGGGGAGAGGGAGAGAGGGAGAGGGAGAGGGAGGGAGGGAGGGAGGGAGGGAGGGAGGGAGAGAGAGAAAGAGAGAGAGAGAGAGAGAATGAATGAAGGCTGCACACCCATTTTATGGCAGATGTTCTTCTGGGTCCTAGGGACTCAGTGAAGAACAAAACAGACATGATTTGTCCCCATGGTGACACCATTGTTCATTCCACTGCCCAAGAGAGGGTAGGAAGAAGATAAGAGTATTAGGAAAAGTTAAGGTCTTATTTATTTTAAAGAATTTTCCTCAACAAGATTTCTTTTGCAAATCTGACTTATATATAAATATATCTCCAATAAGATAAGTAACTTCAGCAAATAGATAAATCTTTCAAGATTCAACAAACCAACTAAACAGTTGACCAAGTTCTCTTGTAAATATTCTTTGTTCCAAGTCCCCCCCACCCGCTTGCAAAGTCCTTAAAATGATCCTTTTCTGAATTTCTTAAAATTTCTTTCATCTAGAGCTAAGGGCAGGTGTTGCAGCACTCAGAGTCGGGTACTTTGGAACAAGCACTTGGGATTTATTTTGTTTTCTTGGCTTTCAAAATTCATATGAGCTATTCAGGTGGTCACTGTAACACTTAGAGAATCCCAGTTGATCACAATGGATAATCTTTTCTGAGGTATTGCTGACTTTGGTTTGCTAATATTTCAGTAAGGATTTTTGCATTAATGTTCATCATTATACAACTGCCCAGGCTGAGTCCGTGGATGCCCTCTGCTGGCTTCTCCACCCTGGCTTCTCAATCAATGCACCCGAGAGCTGCTCAATTACATACTCAGTCATTTTTTTTCTCATCCACATAATTTCAATTTTAAATTCAGTATTTAATTAATCTAAATGCCTTCGATTGGACTTTGTCAAATGCTTTTTCTGTGTCAATTGAGAAGGCTATGTGGTTTTTATCTTTGGATGAATCCCACTGAATCATAATGTATAATCTTTTTGATGTTATTGTTGACTTTGGTCTTCTAATATGTTATTCAGGATTTGGGGAAATTATTATTCATCAGAGAAACTGGTCTGTAATCGTCTATTCTTGGGATGCCTGGCTTAGGTATCAAGCTGATGCTAGCCTCATGATGAGCATTTGAAAGTATGCTCTGGAGCTCTATTTTTAGAAGGGTTTAACAAGTATTGGTATTAATTCTTTGAATGTTTGGTAAAATTCCATCTGTGAAGCCGTCTGGTTCTGAGACTTTCTTTATAGGGAGGTCTTGGCTACTTCTTCAGACTCTTTGTTATTGGTCTGTTCAGGATATTTATTTCTGACTCAATTTTGGTTAATTTGTATTTTTTGTGGGTATTTATTGATTTCCTTTATTTAATACAATTGTTTTGGTTTATAATTATTCACAATAGTTCTTATGATCATTTATCTATCTGAGGTGTCCATTGTAACTTCTTCTCTTTAGTCTTTTTTTCTTCTGAGATTAGCTAAAGGTGTGCCAATTTTGTTTATATGTACCTTATTAAAGCATGTCATATACCTTAAAAATACACAATTTTATGTAACAATAATGAGAGAAGGAATGCATTTTGACATTTTTTTTAGGTTATTGAAGACTTTAGAAGGGCTTATTATTAAATTGAAAGGAAGTTTTTACTGTAAAGGGCAAGATTAATGATAATTAAGGGAGCAAGACTCATGACACTTAATGAAATGTGATTAAAGGCACAGGTGGGTGAAAGTAAGAAGGGTTTGAAGAGGGAGCTTTTGAGGCAGTAATGAAGAAAGAGAAGGATAGAGACATAGGAATATCAGTAACTTAGCATAGGTAAATAATTAGTTACCAGTGACTATATGAGTGGGAATCTCAGACTCTAGTCCAGGCCCATCTGGGTACATGACCCCGAATCCTAAGGTACCTGAAATTTATCTTCCTTCGTGAAATTTGGCAAAGAGAAAAGATTGGGAAAAACGTGTGCTGAATAATGAATGAATGAGCAAATCACTATGGATACAATTACGATTGTGTGTTACTTTAGATGCTTAATGGATAAAGTGTATATTGGCCACTGGAAATATCACTCTTCTGATGATCTCACTCTGCCAACACCAAATGCCGGCCAATCTGTCCAGCTCAAGGCCTCTGTCCTAGTCAGGCAATCCAGTATAAAACTTGAAAAAAAAAAAAAAACTTGAACGGATACATGTCCACTGGTCAATCATGCTCCTGACAATACCTGACAACTGAATCAAGAGACTGTCTGTCAAGAACCAGCATGCATGATTGGGGGCCCAAAGCAAGGGGAGATGGCAGCCTATTTTATTTAACTTTTTAAACAATGCATATGATATTGAAGTACTGCCTACAAAATTAAATCATCATTTAGAGTGGAAAAAAAGACTTAGTATTCTTCAGTATGTCTACAGTCTATCTTTCACCACTGTGCTTACTTTGCCAACTTATCTTAATTCTACCCATATTTTTAGCCAACAAACTCTTATACAGCTCCCACATTAGGAGGGGTGAAAACGAAAACTTAATGACTTAGAAAGTGTTTTCAACACTGCTTAATTAAAATGCTATTAGAATAAATTTTGCTTCAATTCGCCTCTGAACATATTCTATTTACAAAATGTATTGGAATAAAACACTCTTCTCTCACAGTAAAAACAGCAAAACTCATAGCATATGTAAGAGAAATTATTTACAGCACTTTTATGGGTGAAAACAGACAAGTCTACATCATCCCTATTCTGATCCTTCACAGCTCACTCTGAATTTGATATCATGACGTATTTATCTCTTTTCATCTTGCTTCCCTTCTGCACCATTCCCAAACATAATCTCAACTCATATAGAAAGTGAATTGGTTTACATATTTCCATTCTAGTGTCTGATGTATTCTGCTGTCTATCCTATTCTCTGTGGAAGTGTAACTGATGTGATACAGCAATCTGTATACGGGGTAAAAATGGGAGTTCATAACCCACTTGAATCAAACTGTGAAATATGATATATTAAGAACTATGTAATGTTTTGAATGACCAACAATAAAAAAAGAAATATAAAAAATAAATTAATTAATTAAAAAAAAAGAAAGTGAATTGGAAGAATCACTAATGCCTTACTATAAACTACTTTAATGATGCCCACTAGTATTATTGCATTTTAATGAATGCTTAAAGGACAAAAATTCTGGAAATGCCTCTCATATCTAGGATGAGTAGGTAATAGAATAAAGAGGGTTCTTCTGGTAATCTTAAAATCTTACTATTAGGATCAACACTTACTATGTTAGGATTTAAGGTGGACTTCACCAACACCCTTGGTAAATATAAAACAGAACAAAACAAAACTTGGTACTTTTTACCAACTTATGACTGAGACCTTCTAAATGTTCCCCTAAATTTAATCAAAATATACACTTATATCTCCTTTATTCTAGAACATTGAGGTTTACTCCTAACTGAAGTTAGGAATCTCTACTGGGAATCTTAAAAGTGCATTGTGTTAAGGTTTCAATGAGTTAAAAGCAAACACTCTAAAAAGAAAAAAACAAAGATGTTCCTTCATTATTTCATACTACTTAACCATTTCACTACCGCAGGGAGGGATCATAACTCTGTCCTAGTACTAGCTTTTCAACAGAAAGTTCTAGTCCTGGCAATCTGAAGACAGTTATTAAGGAGGTTTTGACTCCCCACTCCACCCCCATCCCCATTTATATTAATTAAAGTATTATGTCACTGGTTTCTTTTACTTCTTTCCTCTTTCTAGAATTTTAGAGAAGGAATAGGAAAGAAAACTATCAATTTTTGGTACCTATCACACATCAAACACAGTGCTGACCTATCTTATCCACTATTCTTAACAACCCCATGCCTGCCCCACTCAGGAGTGAGAAGCATACTCAGACTAATGGTTAGAGTACAGAGAAGAGGCTCATGTCCAGTTACCTCCAGGAATGTCTGCAGTCTCAGGAGGGAGGGGCTAGGACCTTGGCAACTCCTCTTCCTCTCAAAGGTACTGAGCTATCAATGAGACATTCATTTGCCACAAACAGTACAAAATGGCATCGCTGTTAGCATAATGACAGCATCCTACTTCTTTTTTCTTCTCTATTTCTATTTCACAGTTTCAAAATCACTTGTGAGAATCTTGAACATAGCAGAGAAATTTCCACACCATCCTAAGATTCATTCCTTAAAGATCTTCTACAGAAAACAGTGAGATAGTTATTCGCATGGAGGGCAACCAACATCTGTTAGGCCTCTGACGTTAAATCGGAATTTTAGATGAAAATATTCAGAGAAATATTTAGCACTCATATGAAGTAGTTCTCCCAGGAAGGTAGTTGAAGTTCCTCCTTCTGGCCACTAGAGGGAGGTATATTGTGAGCAATGGCTGAATCCCTGCATTTTAACTATTAAGCTGTATGCCTGGCCCAGTACAAGAAAAGTTCAAAGGATGCATGGCGGAAAAAAAATCATAAATTTTAGCAAAACAATTGTGTTTAATTTTGATTTTCCTTAACCAAAGTATGTACCAAATAGCTTCATACTTAAGGAAAAGCAAAGGATGCATCAAATACAGTGTTTATAATAAAAAAAAATTACAAAAAAACCCCAGTGTATCATTAAGTGCAGATGCTCTATGTAAAATGGAATTTAACAGCTGACTGGAGTTAAAAAAAATCTTTCCATATCAGCAAAAAAGATTCAGCTGATTACTTAGGCTTTTCCAAATACTCATGTTTCATTTATATAACATAGAAGTAAATAAAATATTTTTATCTCAGAGGCAGTCTACACTAGGTTTCTATATAAGAAGACACTGTAAGTTTATTAGATTGAGATAATGAGTTTTCTTGAGAAGCTCAAGGTGTTTTAGTCACAACATTTACATAAAGAACACCAAACACTTCTCAAAATACCAATAGCAACTCAAGTCAATAATAGAGCAAGAAACATGAGAACAGTGAGAAAATAAGAACAAAAATGTTGATGTAGATCTAAAGGTACCAATGTGAAATAAATAATTCATTCTGCACACAGTGCCCCTAGTCATCTATGAACACTACTGTCACCTTGTCATTCCTGAGCCAGTAAACAGATATGCCTGACCAGATCACTCACTTGAGTATGTGGTGATACAGGACAAATGGTGTTATTCTAGGGATGTAAGCAGGCAGGTGGCCCATCTCCCACACTGGAGGGCCCGTGGTCTATCATGTGAGACACAACATGTAACACATGACATCTTTTTGGAAATTGGTGGGATATAAAATCAAAGAACATAATGTGACATTTATTTGTTATCTGGATCTGCTTTCACTTGGCGACACAAAAATGTTACTACATATTTATTAGGCAGTTTAAAAATGTGTAGGTCAAGAGTCAGGCTCTGAAAGAAGGATTATCTATGTCAGGATTTCGCCTTTCACATTAAAGTAAAATATGAAAATTTTAGCCACATGTGATTATTTCAGTAATTTTAGACACAGATAAATCTGGAACTTTTCTGAACCAGATCCTTTATGTCTCCTTAAGATAACGCATTTATTACATTATGGGAAACCGAATAACACTGGAATGTCAACAACATTGATTATTTGCATTGCATTGCATTTTGCATTTTCCAAAATAATTTATATGAATGAGATGTATTTTTTATAGTTTCCTGAAATTATATCAAAGCTTTAATTTAATTTCCATGCTTCTGAAATAAAGTAACTTAATAGATCTAATCATGCCTGTATGAATAGGTATTGAATTTAATAGACAGCCTTGTGGCTTCTTATCTCCTTTAGAAACCTAAAAATAACAACTGGCTAGAATTTTTCCTCAACTTTGATGAAAAGTGCAAGCATACAAGAAAGGGGAGCAGGTCCGTGTACTGCTTGTGATGAGATGGTATTTGATGTGAACAGCATGAGCCTGTTCATCCAGACATGTTCAGCTGGGTCCTGGAACCTGCAATGCACAGACAAGCTAGACACAACAGCACGTCAGTATCAAAGTCAAAACATGCTGACAGATTCTAGGTGAGGTTGCTGATTATTTAGCGCTTAAATTAAAAGGCAACAATCATTACAGGAGCTTAAAAATCATTTCCATCAGAATCTGAAGAGATGAAAATGAAAGACTCTGGCCTTCTATTCCAAGAGTAATAACCAGGCAAAAGTACCATACCCTACCTCCTGCCCCCGCCCATGAATGTAGTGTTTCCTTTGTTTCCAGCAATGTGGCTACGAACAATAAATGCTAAAAGAAACAGAGAGCTGAAAGCTAAAGATTTCCCCAAAGAGCGAGCCAGATTCTTATATGGAGGATGGCAAAGACATCAGGGCCTTTGGCATGGCCCTTCTACAGTGTCCAGGGGCTCTGCTGAGATCGATGTTGGAGGCAAAGTGAAGGGTCAGGACTACCCTGGGAAATGGGCACAGAGTCACACTGCCTGCAGTCAGGGACATAGCTTCTCTCAGCCTGCAGGAGTTTTTCCCTGCTCATATAAAATGGAGAATGTTTGTACCACACACGGGGCTATTTCAAGATATCCCTTTGCTCAATGCCTGGTATTAATTCCATTTTCTGTTAATTATTAGAGCTAACACGTGTATAGGTACAACACAGCAGCTCCAGAAACAGGTGAAAAATGTCAAATACAATTAAAATATGCTCCATAGAGAAAGTGGGGGTAGTAACTTTACAGTGAAAAAAAATCTAAATACTACTACCACAGCCAGTGATCAAGGTTAACTTCATCAACAAGACATGCTGATAGCAGGTTGGCTTGATATGTTGAGAAGGGTCCTTCTCTTCTGTGGTCTTCCACCTAAGAACCCATAACACTATCTAGTCATGATAAAAACATTATAGTAGCCCAAATGGCAGACACTCCACAAGGCACCCAGCTAGTGCTCCTAAAAACTGCTAAGGTCACAAAACAAGGGAAGTCTGAGAATCTGTCATAGGCAAGAGGAGCCCAAGGAGACATAATAGTTAATACTAATGTTATGTCTTAGATGTAATGCTGAACCAGAAAAGATATTAGAGGAAAACTCGTGAAATCTAATAATGTTTAGAATTTAACTAATAGCCAGGAACCAATGTTAGTTCCTTAGCTGTGACAAATGTACTGTAGAGATGTAAGGTATTAATCATAAGAGAATCTATTTTAAAATAGTCTTCATGGAAAATTTGGTACTCAACCTCCTATGGCAACAGAATTGACACATTTAATGGAGGACTGGACAGGCAATGAGATGGGGCACAAATCTGGTTCTAAATCATCCATAGGCAGACATTTTAAAACTTGCTGTAGTCAATGAATAACATATTACTGTATTCTTAAATACTCCTTAAAGATGGTTATTTGAATACTCATATAGCCATATCTGGCTCAATTAAATATCAATCAAATAAGAACAATTGTCAGTCTTGGTGGACACCAAGAATATTTTTTGGAGCAATGCAAACTGGAATTGAAGTCTCAGTCCTGACTCTTGCACTCTTACCATTTAGAACAAGTCACTCTGTAACACTGTGAATTTCAGAGTCTTTTTCTATTAAACAGGTGTACTTATCTCCCGAGGTTCACGGCAGTCCCCAAGAACATCTGAGCAGAATCCAGAGCAGCAGATGCTCAAGAAATGTCAGTTTCCTTCCTTTCTAGTACTTCTATTTTCAGCCACTGCTGTCGGACTGCCTCATTGACTTCTCTGTCTGGATGTCTCCCAGATATTGCAAATGTAACATATTTCAAACTAAATGTCGATCCCTCATAGACTCCTTCCCTGCCAGCACATTTTCTCCTAGATCTTCTCGATTTAGTAAATAGCAGCTCCCTGCCTACAGCCACCCTGTAACTCATGCCCTGAACGTGAGTCTTCCTTGATTCCTTCCTTTTTCTCATCCTCACCCTCCACAGCCAATCCTTCTGCAAGTCCTGGCCCTTTGACTCATGAGATGGTCCTTAAATGTGCCCACTTGTCTCCATCTGCCAACCTGTTCCAACTGCTCTTCCCTCAGATGCTCATGTAGGCGGCCCCCTTTATAGGTCTTCTTACATCCACTTTTGTCTCCCACGATCAATCAATGTCCCCCATGGTGCCCAGAGAGCCCAAGGATTAGGGTGTGTCACTCCCACTCTGTAAAGACTTCAAGGACTGCTCATAATACGATATTAATAAAGCCAAATCCCTGCACCATGGCATGGCATGTCATTTTTGCTTTCCTAGCCACCCCAGTGACACACAAATATTTCTTGATTTCCAACACAGAATTTATTTCTGTAGAGGGGTAAGTACACATGTGGTCCCTCTGTCTGCAGTACTAGTCCCCTAGGACTGCCCAGAGCTGGCTACTTCTCAACCTGTACTTCTCTCATCATCCCTTTTACTAAGGTGTTTCAGGGCTGTTTTTCTCTCATTGCCTCTTGAACAGTTGATATGGTTTGGACATGAAGTGTCACTCAAAGACTCATATTGGGTGAGTTGAAGGCTTGGTCCCCAATGTAGCAATGTCCAGAGGTGGGGCTTTTGAGATGTGATTGGATCGTGAGGGCTCTGACCACATCAGTGGATTGGTACGTCCATAGTTGAATGGACTACAGGGAGATGGTTGATAACTGTAATCAGAAGAGGGATAGTTAGACAAAGTGGGTCACTTGGGGTTGTCCTTGGGGATTATATCCTGTCCTTGGTCCCTTCTTCTCTTTCTGCTTCCTGATTGCCATGAGGTGAGCAGCTTTCCTCCTCCATACCATTTGGCCATGTTATCCTGCCTCACGTTAGGTCCGAAGCAATAGACTTGTCAAATGGATTAGAACCTCTCAAACTGCGAGCCAAAATATGTCTTTCCTCCTCTAAGTTGTTCTTGTCAGATATTTTAGTCTGAACAATGAAAAGCTGGCGAACATAGCAGTTTTCCCATTTTATAATTATTTATCTCTTTATTTGCTGTCCATCTTACCTCACAATTTTGCAAGCTCCTGCAAGGAAGAGGCGAGTCTTTCTCTTTCACAGATTTAGAAAGATCTTTCTGTAGATTTAGAAAGATCTTTCTCTAGTCTAGCTTGGATGCTCCTAAAATCTCCAGAAGGAATGAAGATGTATTCTATTTATAAAATATATCAATATGCTGAAAAATGGAAGCAGGTTTTTTTTTTCTGTAACCAAAATAACTATAAATATAAATCACTACTGTACACTTGAGCAGGATGCTATTTTTCTAAATAAAGATGCCAGGAAACATTAGGATAATAATGCCACTGCTGTCATGTATATTCAGAAAGATAGACAGGTTTGGCGACCCAAATGTTGTATTTGTCAGAATGATTCAGAGTAGAAATAGAAGGAATACAAATAAGCCAAGCTCCAGAGGTTATCTGTAGTTAGAGGCCTAACTACAGATATTCATTCTACCCAATTCATTCATTCATTCAATTAAAAACAAAAGACTTTTAAACTACATCCTAGGCACTTTATGAACATAATTTTGTTGGGATGGTAGGGGTGAAAGCACATTTGGAATAATATTATGAAGAAAGGAAAGAGTAGAAAGGAAAACAGCAAGTATAAAACATATTTGAAAGGTTTTGTAACAAAGGTACAGAGAAGTGAGATGGCAGATCACATTGGCAATGACATTTCCAAGTCATTCTCCTAAAGAAGCAAGAGCCAAATGCCTGGAGACTGCAAAAGGAGACAACCAGGGAGGTTTAGCTGGCCTGAGGTGCTGGGAAGTCAGCGTGATAAAGTTCTGTCAAGGAGGCATAAAGAAGGAAGTGGTACATTAAGTAAATTGCTAAACAAAATTGATAAGTGGTGTCTGGTTATCGAATAGAAAAATACCCCCAAAGGAAAAGAATGCGAGACACAAATATGCCTTTCAGATTAGCAAATTTCAGCCTTTCAACTCTCATTTAATATAAAATATTCTTAGTTACTTGCATGAGAATAGATATAAGTATAATATCTGGTGGCTAAAAATTTATAAGACAAAAAGCTACTATGTTTACTAATCTTCCTTCCATCATTCTGCTCTCTAGTGCAGAATTCTGTGGAACTTCTAGTGTCCCCCATGCAGGTCAGGCATCATATTACATCCAGAAAAAGTGCAAGTGCACCCTTAAAGAGTTACAAGTATTTTATTTGAATTTGATTCATCATAACACTATTTGGAAAAGATAGTGCATATAGATTTTACATACTCTACTGTCTTTCCAATTTACAGATAACACTTGCTATCCATATGGCACCAAGAACCTCTCTCACAATATCTCCTAAGTAGGCTTTAGGAAGGTAGATTTCATGGAGTATCGTTTTTCTCCAATCTCTTTTATATGTTCCATAATATTTACTGAGAACTCATTACAAGCCAGCACATCATCTGTCTCTGTTTTCTATTTTGGATGCTACATTCCACCCATGCAAGGGCATTTCCCCAAGTATGACATTATCTCTTGGCTTCTAGACCTTTATTCACATTGCTCCTCAGCCAGGGGGCCTTTCCCCCACTCTCCTCCCACCAATCTTCCCTCAATCATTCTGGTCTCTAGTACAGAATTCTCTGGAATTTCTAGTGTCCCCCATGCAGGTCAGGCATCATATTACATCAAGAAAAAGTGCAAGTGCACCCTTAAAGAGTTACAAGTATTTTAAATTGAAAGCATATAGCAGGTGTGGAAATAATGAGCACCAGGCAGATGTGAGAAGAGTCTGAACAGCATCTGCAAAGACGTCCTCAGCTCTGGGCTAATATCTTCGCATCACTTTGACTCTCCACAATGGCCCCTTTGCTTGTCCACATTACCCAGGAAATGATGAGTTACTTTAGGGTGGGAAACTCTGTACTCCTCACAGTGCTTCCCTAGGGAAAATCACCAGGAATATTTACTGAATGGATTGAAAAATACATCAAAATAGTTTTTCCGTGCTGAGGACTGAACCCAGGGCTTGTGTGTGCTAGGAAAGCACTCCACCACTGAGCCACATCCCACCTTGATATTTCTTAAGTCTAGGTGGTTTTTTTTTTTTTAATGTCCTAGATTCCTTAAATAAGATAAAGGTCAGAAAGTGAGATGCGATTCTTTCAACAACAATCTTTCATAGAAGTCCTTCCTTATGTGGGTCTAAAATCTATCTCCTTCTAGATTTATTTCCTGGCATGTAGGGGAGCCAGGGAGTTCAAAACAAATATAAAGTCAGTGTGGTATCTTAGTTCTTAAGGTATTTAAAGACTACAATTGTGTCCTTTGGCCTTTTCATTCCCACCATTATGTCTCCAATTCATCCTTCAATAGTACTTCACATAGATAGATGCTCTGTCTGCATGTTATATTGCTCTTTTCTCTTAAATCATAACCAGCTGATCTGCAGTATTCTTAAACTGACACACCCAAAAGGAATTCAGTGCTCTAAACTCCAGGGATAGTCTGATTAATCCACTTCCACCTAAAATGATACTGGGATTATTTATGGGCAGCTATACAATCTACAAAGTAAATGTACTTCATGGCATTGAAACTCCAATTATAAATTCCATTTTCTGTTAAAAGAAGAATATTAGCGTAGAAGGAGTAGACTTTATTTTTGTATGAGAAAACAGTTCCAAGAATAATGAATGCCTTGACCAGGTATCTTGATATATAGAGAAGGTGGTTATTAATCAGTGAAAGGGTCAGACTTCATCTTTCCTCTTCCTTAATGACCAATGGTTCTGCCTCTTCTATGCCCAGGTGCCCATAACCAGCTGCTGCGGTTTGGATAAGTATCCCTGAAAGGTCCTTGTGTTAAAGGTTTGATTGTCAGATTGTGGTTGTCTGTGGTCGTCTGTGGTAAAACCTTCAAGACATGTGGCCTAGTAGAAGGAAGTTAGGTCATTGGGGTGTGCTCTCAAAGGGGATTTGGGACCCTAGCTTTTTACCTTTTAGCTGCTATCAGTTTCTTCTGCCACATGCTCCTACCATAAAGTATTGCTTTACCACAGGCCCAAAATCAATAGGGACAAGCTTTTGGTGAAACTGTGAGTCAAAATAAACTTTTCCTCCTTATAAGCTATTTATTTCAGGTATTTTGTCACAGTGAGAGAAAGCTGATTGACACCCTGCCCTTTCTAATTTGGGATCTAAACCACACGGGAACCATCATTGAACAGTAAGATCTGGAAGACTTTCCTTTTACTTTCATCAGACAACAAATTCTGAGGCCAGCACCTTCTCTCTAAGGAAGAGGGGTCTTGATCTCCTACACTGACATCGTGAATTTTTTTTTTTTTTTACATATAAACATTGTTACACAGCCTATAGTATTTAGGTGGAATATGGCTATTTGATTTCTACTTCAATCATATTATTGGCTGATTAGTCACTTATAAGATGGGTGGGAGGGTTCTAACTCCTTGCATAATATGCTTCCATGGAAAAGTACACTCTTGGGTTCCAAACAACTGATCTTAGTATTCTTATAGTAACTTAATAAACATGAGCACTTTCTATATGACCAGACTGTGATTCAAAAATAAAGGAAGGCAATTATCTTAAAGACCTACCAACCATGCTTTCTCCTTTGTTCTGAAACAAGTATGATTCATTATAATACATGCCATACAAGGTACTAGGGGAGTCGAGGAGATGAAGTGGTCAGGCCACCTGGGGTGCTAGAGAAGGTTTCACAGAAACTGTCAAGCTAAGTAAGTCCTGAGCATTTTAGGCAGAACAACACACACGTCTGATGTACAGGCGTATTTGCTGATCATCCAGGGGACAGATGGCCATCTTACATATGGTGGAGACTAGAAATAGGTGAAGTTTGGGATTAAAGTAACTTGGAACACAACTTGTTTCTAGGGTAATGACCATCTGCACATTAATGAGTATACTTCCCTTCAGTGAGTTTACAATCTACAGGCAACACCCTAAATGTACCTCTACTGTAGCATTATCATATGACAGTCTAATAATTGCTCTCTTTCTGCTCCTTCTAACATAAGAATCCACCATGGGTAAGGTGTCTTTTTCCTCTTTGATTCTAAAACTTCTGTATAGAGCCTAACACATGGTAGGTATTAATACACAATTGCCAGATTTAAAGGTGGATGACATAGCAGATATAAGTGACTTAGGATGAATATAAAACAGATGAGGAATCAGAGAAGACTTGAGGGAAAATAGTCTTTTATGCTTCTGAAGCAGTTTTATTAGAAAAAAAGCAAGAGGGTTAAGTCTGATCTAACCCCCGGGTACAGTGATGAAAGCTAGAAAGCGGGGAATGTGCACAGTGAGCAATGAGCAATCTAACTGGGCTAGAATTTAATGTATGCAAATAGGAATACACAATTACTGATCCTAAGCACTTTTTCATTTGTAGCCTTCCTCCTCCACTAGAAAATATTATTATACCCTACACTGTGTTGGTATGAAGCCAAATATGTTCAGTTTGAATTTATAAAGACTATGCATTATTATTCTTTTCTTCTGATAGTAAAATAAATTAAAATTAAAATATTTTTATGAACACCTAGAAGTAAATGGGGTCCCAGGAACTGTGTTATCAAACAGAGTGGATAAATTTGTCCTTATGGCCAAATTAAGTAAGTCTGGAAGGATAAGTTAAGGCTGAACTGGAAAAGCCTCAGAGGGACACACAAAGGTCAAAAGTGACCAAGTAATCTGGTAAGTATGGAGTGACATGATCAGAGCCATGAGAAGAAAGGATAGAAGTGACATTACAGGTTGAATATCCTTTATCTAAAGACTGAACCAGAAGTGCCTTGAAGTTTTTCAAATTTTGGAATATTTACATAGACAATGAGATATCCTTTTTTTTTTTGGTTCTAGATATTAATCTCAGTCACATCTCCAACTCTTTTTATTTTGAGACTGAGTCTCGCTAAGTCACTTAGGGCCTTGCTTAGTTGTTAAGGCTGGCTTTGAACTTCAGATCATCCTGCTTCAGCCTCCTGTGCTGCTAGAATTACAGGTGTGTGCCACTGAGCCTGGCACAATGATATATCTTAAGGACGGGAGTCACATCTAAACATGAAATTCACTTATGTTTCATATACACCACACACACAGACTGAAAGTAATTTCATTTAATATTTTCACTGCACCTGTACCTGTCTTTTGACTGTGGCCCATCACATGATGGCAGGTGTGGAATTTCCTACAGGTAGCATCATGTTGGTTGGTGCTCAAAATATTTCAGATTTTATGGCATTTTGAATTTTGGGTTTGGGGACTAGGAATGTTCAACCTGCACCTGGAAATTGGAAGATGGTTCTAGAAACAGAAGGACTAGCTAGGTTATGACTGCAACCATCCAGTAAAGATGTAAAAAGTCTCTCATCTGGAAGAGAGTATGAAGTTGATGAATAGAAGAGTTAGGAAGAAAATAGAATCTGCCCAAACTGACATCAGACTGGAAGGGAGAAGGTCAGAAGTAACTATCATTTCAAACCTGGGTGACCAGAAAAACATCAAGGCCAGGAGAAAAAGGGAAGAGGAAGAGTGGATGCAGTGGAGACAGTCTGCTGTGATGATGGTCATAAATGCATTTCCAAGCCCTAAAACACAGTTAACTTAGGTTGTCTTAAGAATTACCCTTTTTATCTGCTACTATTTTGACCTCTCTTTAAAAAGGCAGGCACCACTAAAGAAAAAAACTAAATATATGCCCACCAGAGGAGAAACTTTCCCCTAACATAAATTTCCCTGTGAAGCCAGAACCCACCTATCTGGTGCTGCAAATAATTACAGAGGTAAGAAGAGATAAGGAAGATTAATTAGACATAAACAGAAGTGAAATATATCCCTTTAATTCACAAAGACTTTTGTTATTTTAATATATACCTCAGGCAAGAATAAAAAACGAAAAGTTGCTAGGGATTTTAATTGAACTATGCAAAATAACAATCATTTCATAAATAATTATATTTAATTTTAACTGTCCAGAAACAACATTCAATTTTCCTTTTCTGTTTTAATTATTCTCAGCATTATTTAAAGTGCTTCTGAATGAAACAATACTTCTGTCAACCTAATTTACGGAAACTCTGTAATTAGAATTACTGAGCATCATCAAAATAGATCATAGTTCACCATTTTTAATATTTTAGAGAAATGTGATTGTATTGCTTTCAAATAATTCAAACTATGCTAATAAGGTATTGCCTAGTAGAATGTTTTTAACAAAGATATGCTAATGAATAAATACATACTTTTTAGAAACATTAAGTTTAAAAATACCTACTTACATAATTTATTTCCATTGTAGAAATAATTATTAGGACAAGGTACATTTTTGTTTAACATGATGATATAAATTACAACCTCATGGGAATCTCCACAAGTGAGGTTTTACCTCATATCTACGTTTCTTCTAAATTATTTTAATAATCTGAACCACAAACTGTCCTTTGTTTTTCAAACAAGTCTAGAGCAATTTAGTGTCTTCTTTTTTCAGGAAGATATTCAATAGGCCTCATCCACCATCTGGACCATGCTGGAAGCAAGACAAAATTAAAAAATTAAAAAAATTTAAAAACCAAAAAACCTGAAAAGCTTGTGCAATGTCAAAATGTCATAATGCCCTTGGAAATAACCTTGCTTCAGAGTCTACTAAGACTTTTACCAGGTTTACCTTTAACAAACTTAATTATCAGGTGTCCTATCTCAGCAATTTTGATGCAGCAAGTGATTCATTTATAAGAACAATTTTATACACTTTAAATAAATAGTAAACTTAGAAAAAGCTTTGTGCATGAAGATGTTCAGAATAAACTATTTCCAAGAGTAAAATACTGGGAAAAAATTGACCTCTGAAAATGGAAGATAAATTACAAAATAAAAAAAAATGATAGTATACTATACACTTGTTAAAAAATTATGTGGTAATGTCCTTAGGTTATATCATACATAACTAAATGAAAAAAAATAGGATATAGATCATCAGTGTGGTAAAATCTTAACTATATCTAATGTTCAGAGATAAGAATGTGGCCATGCCTGCACTTTACTACTAACTATTGGGAATGGTTTATTACAAGAAAATTCATATGCAAATGAGGGAATGGTTAAAGAAATGGCTACTGTGGCCAAGCTAGCACTTTAGGGGATCCATAAGCTATTTAATTGACTTTGGACTTAGACTTTAAAGTTGATACTGATATGGGTTAAGATATAGGTTTTGGTGCTTTTGGGATAGAATGCATGTATTTTGTGAGAATTTGGGGGACCAGGAACAGAATGCTGTAATTTGAATGATTTTGTCCTCTTCAAAATCCACATTGGGGATTTAATATCTAATACAATGATATTAGGAGATAGAGCCTTTTCAAAAGTGTTCAAGGTAAATGCTATAGATTAATGATATTATAAAAGGACTTGATGGAGGTAGTTTGCTGCCTTATTTTTTTGTTGTTTCTTTGTTTTTGTTTTTTTTTGGTTCTTCCAGCTTATTCTGCCTCTTTGGAGGCTATAGCATTCAAGGACCCATCTTGGTCAGACATTGAACTTGGCAGTACCTTGATATTGGACTCCCCAGTTTCCAATTAAATTTCTGTTCTCTATAAATTTTCCAGTCCATGATATTTTATTACAGTAGCACAAACAGACTAAGGCAGTACCCAAATGGCCAGAGACAGGAAAAAATCCTGACTTAAGAGGAGAGGGTATGTTCTGGCCTCTGGTTTAGTTCTAGAAGAATAAGAAAAATAATAAAAATATCACCATAAATTTTTAATCATTCTGATTTGGAACCTGGATTTATAATAGCTTTTTGTTTTAAAAAAAATAATGCAAAAGAGTTCTAGGTTCAGAATGCTCTCAGATGACTAGTAGAAGCAAACCACAATCTCTATGTAAAAACACACTTTAAACTTGGGCCTCAAAAATTTCCAGATAATTTCAAAAGAAAAGGAACTCACAATTAAAAGCCATCTCTGGACTCATGAGGAAACAAGCCACCATTAGTGTGAAGCAGCAGAAACACTACAGAATTAAAGCCAGATATACTACATAGCTAGTTTTCAGATATAAAATACGAAACGGGCATGCTACTATATTTAAAAACATAATAAAATTGCCTACAGTATGAAGTAAGAAGATATGATCAGAATTGATAAAAATATTTGAAAAATAAGCAAACTGAACTTCTGGGATGAAAAGTATAGCAATTATATTTAAAATGCAGGTTATAGATTGAAGAACCAATTAGACTTCAGAGGCCAGAATTAATAAACTGGAATATAGATAAATACATATAAAATGAAATGCAGATAAGTGAACAAAAAGATAGTGAAGAAATAAAGAAAAGAAAATGAAAGTTCTGACCTATGTATTTACAGTTCTTAGAGAAGATAATAGAGGTACTGGGTGAAAAGCAGGCTTTGAGATACATCATTGGAAATTGATGAAAGACACCAATCCTTAAGTTTAGAAAGTCCAAAAATAAATCTCAGAGAGGATTAAGAAAAATGAAACCTATAATGTAGATATATCACGATGAAACTATAAAGGAACAATAACAAAGGGAATATTTAAATAGACAGAGGGAAAAGAACAATTATCTATAAAGGAACTGCAGTTAAAGTTATTTCAACAGCTACAATATGAAATCAATACAATGTAACAATGTCTCCAGAGCACAAACAATAACCGTTAATGGAACAGTGGAAAAACACTTTTCAAGAATTAGGATTAAACCCAGTGCAGTACTGCATACCTAATCCCAGTGGCTCAAGAGGCTGAGGCAGAAGGATGGTAAGTTCAATTAGGGCTGGGGATATGGTTCAGTGGTTGAGTGCCCCTGAGTTCAATCCCTAGTACCAAAAAAAAAAAAAAAAAAAAAAAAAGGAAAAAGGAAAAAGAAAAATGAAAGAATTAGGCTACATCAAAGATCTTTGTGGAAAAACTAGTATGAAAATATTTTTTCCCATACATCCCCAATAAATTAACTTCTAAATTATTTATTGCAACAAGAAGAAAAATTATCCTTGAATTTAAGTTTAAGGAGAAACTAATAACAAGAAATAACGATGAGTACTTGAATACATTGAAACTAATGCAGCTGAGAGTACACAATATAAATAATTACTAATTCATGGGATAAAAATAAAATCAAGGTAGGAATAAAATCTTATACAAAAATAGCAAACAAATTGGAGAGGGCTGTTGGAGTTAAAACAGTTCAAATGCTCTTGTGTTTTAATCAGCTTTTTCGATGCTGTGACTAAAGGATCTGACCAGAACAATCGTAAGGAGAAAAAGTATATTTGAGGACTCACAGTCTCAGAGGTCTTAGTCCATAGAAGGCCAGCTCCATTCTTGGGGTTCGAGATGAGGCTGAACTACATGGCGGAGTGTGTGGCAGAGGGAACCACATAACCTTGATATCACGGTTATCAAGAATCAGAGAGAGGCTCCAGCTTCAAATACAAAATATATACCCCACAGGCATGTCCCCAATTAATCATTTCCTCTAGCCACACCCGATCTGCCTCTAGTTACCGCCCAGTTAATCCCATCAGGGATTGATTCGCTAATTGGGTTAAAACTCTCACAATCCAGTCATTCATTTCTCCTCTGAACCTTCTTGCATTTTTTTACAAGTGAGCTTTTGGGGGACACATCACATCCAAACCATAAAACTTAAGATACTAACTTTAAATGTTAAGATACTAACTTTAGATATTGCAATTTGATTGATAGATAGATAACTACAAAGTAGATAAAAGCTATAAATTCCAAACTATTAAAGAAACAGAATGAAACATATAAAATAAAATAAATGTGCCCAAAGGCTGAAAAAATTAAGGTAACAGAAATAAATAGAATTATGAGAAATATAAGTGAATAAAATAATAAGAATCATATAAGTGAACTAATTAATAAAAATTGATCAGACTAGATTAAGAGCAAAACTAAAATTAGTCACATGCTATATGCAAGAGATATATTTAAAATACAAGGAACAAATCACTAAAAGTTAAAAGATAGACTAATTTAACAACAAACCCAAAGAAATCAAAGATAGCAGCTATTTTAAATTGAAATAAAATAGAATTCAAGACAAAATATTACTATAAGTGGTGTTTAAGTGCTTGTATGATTTTTTAAAGTTGTAGATGGACACAATACCCTTATTTTATTTGTTTTTAGTTTTATGTGGTGCCAGGGATTGAACCCAGTGCCTCACACATGCTAGGCAAGCACTCTATCACTGAGCCACAACCCCATCCCACTTGTATGAATTTTAAGAGCCAAGAAGACACAAACCTAAATGTGTACACACTTATGAATGTAGCCTAAACTATAAAAATGCATAAAATTGCAAATTTAATACCATGAGAAATTTAAACATGTCTGACAAATTTATAAATTGAGCATACAAAAAATAAAACCACAAAGATATAGAAATGGAAATATCTCCAACAATAAAATAGTGCCAACATAAAGAACTTATATAGAAGACTTACTTCAGCAACAACTGGAAAATAGACATCATTGACCCTAGTACTTGACCAATAACAGAAATGTAACTTTAGTGTGTTTGGAAATTTACAAACACTCTTCTAACCAAGAAAAAGTTATAATGGAAGTTATACAACATTTAAAACAGAATGATAAAAATACTACATATCAAAATAAGCAGAATAAAGCAAAGTAATTGTTAAAGAGAAATATACATATTCACTCTTGCGTTAAAAAGGTAGGATAAGGTAGAAAAAAATATACACAGGCATTCAACTTTCCATAATATAGAGATAAAAAAGAATGATAATTGGGTTAAAATACACGAAGATTAATGTTTCAACATATGCCTAGTAGGAATTCTATGATAAGAGAATAGGAAGAATGGGGGAATGAATAGTATTTAAATATATAATTAGTGAGAATTCTCCAGAATTAGAGAAAGTAATCTAATCCTCATATCTGAGAAACACAGTGACTCTCAAAACTAAATAAATTTATACCTGGTCACACTGCTGTATATAGTAAGTGCAAAAATTGTGTCCAATATGGTGGGGTTTAAAAACAAAGGAGGGAGTGGGAAAAAGACTAAAGGAAAATAGAAGAGAATTATGAAATACTTGTCATCTTGAAAGAAAAAATAGGAGGGCATGCAGGATTATCACATGAGGGCGTGAGTGGCACCTCCCTGCTTCGTACAGGAATCTGTCCTGTAAGGGCTGGCTAGTCCTGGCTCCCTTCCTTTGGCTTCAGGGCTTACCTGTCAAAAGGAGCTTGATGCTGTCGCCAACCTTCTAAACTGGCTGGTGTTGGCTTCTCTCACGCCTATGCTAAATTCTTCTCCTGTTAATACTCTTATACACACTTCTTTTAGAGGCATCCAATGCAAGTGTAAAAGAATTAGTCATGATAAAACTGCTTGATCAACAGCTATAATTGGCAGAATTTCTCCTTCCAGCTCTATCTGCAAATTGCTGAAAATGAAATACTATAGCTTTGTACCTCATGCTCTATTCTAATCTCAGATTAAAGACAACCTCTTTTTCTAAAACAGGACACACCTGGGAATGAAGGTTGTGTAAGCATTCCTGAAATGGAACAACAAAAGTTGGGTCTCATTTTTTTTTTTTTTTACTTAGTACAAGACTAGCGTTTATTGTTATTATTAGATGTAGTTGTATTGAGGATCCCTTTAGGACAGAGATATATCTTAGTTCAAATAATCAACAGATTGTGTGTGGGGAAATGTATTTAAATATAAAATAGGGTAGTTTCTCAGGAGCACTAGTGTAATTAAAGGATTCATCACAGCATTTTATCACAGAATCTTTCCTAGTATTTATGAAGGTTTGAGACCCTAACTCCATTCTCATGATTGACTCTGTTTGGGAAGAAGAGGACCCATAACCCTGAATATTTAGTGAAATGACATGCTGTATCTCTCTCATTCTTGCTGCCTCTATCCAACATGGAAGACAGGGGATCAGAGCCCCCTGTGGGAACAACAGGAGCTGGTTCTCCTGACTTGGGGTCACTCCCAGAGACTCTGCCTGGAGGTCAGTCCTAACATCTGCAAGAGCAGGGAACAGGAATACACAGGAGCTCTCACATCACAAATCTAAATAGCTAAAAGGTCACAAGTCAAGCTAATAAAGCATTAAATAAACTATTCTACCTTCTCACTTTGATAAATATACCACCATTACAACAAAATTGAAAAAGGTATAAAGATACAGGTTTTTTTAATGATTGATAACCAACAAGACATCAAAGATAATTATTATAATATATACATGGGGGTTCTTTTGGTAGGTTAGCAATGTTTAGAGGAGTCATAAATTAAGATGGCACATAACTCAACAGTGTTATAGGTTTGCTGCATGGAATCTAATTTTCTTTGCCTTCAGTTTTATAAAGTAATTGTGTTATTATATTAAAGATTTTCACATAAATTTTCTTGTATTGACAGTGAGGCTAAATTAAATCATCTTTCTTGAGCCATTATAGTTCTTAGATTTTTTTCATTAATTTCAATCTTGATAAATTTTTGTTGAAGTTGTCAATAACATTCTTAAATAGAATTCAGAAATGATTGTTTTGTATATTATTTTATGTTCTAACACAGTTGTGGAACCACATATGATAAATTAGCATTCTTTTAGAACACATAACAATATTTCAACTTCATCATTCAATCCACCATCTGATATACAATTTCTACTATCTCTTAAGGTAATGTCTAGATTCCTAAAGTGTTTAAGTTTTCTTCTTTTAGATTTGCAATGCTGAGTTTTAAAGAAAACCAAGCCATCATAATGTCGATCAATTTGTTAAAATCGTCTTTCTAATATAACAGGGATGGGAGGTAGAAAATGATGTCTATACAAATTAGTCTCCAGATTACGTGTCCATAAATCTCTCACTTAATAGTGTTCACTGACATTTATTGAAATGTCATTTTTGTTATGTTGCTTCCCAATTTCCTTCTGTTTGGTAAAAATATTTTCCCTAAAATGAAAAGGTATCCTTATGCTTTCATGACAGCTCACTATTTTAAGTTCCTCATCAGATGAAGTAACTATTGTATTTTGAGTTTCCATGAAATAAAACTTTCGAAAACTTAATAGCAGATAATAATTCACATCAAACAACCATAAATAGCACAAATTCAAACTTAGTGTCTGTAAAGACTATTATTCACTCTTTGTGAGTCATTTGTTTTATGACATAACTGTTCTGGTACAACTTTCCAAATTTAATCTAAATATTTTAATAGCATTTATTGGGCATTGCCATTAAGTGTCTGAATGCAGCTTAAAATTCAATTTTGAAGTATTTCAACAAGATGCTCCATAATTGAACACATATTTGAACCTAGAAATCCATTATCTCTTAATTATTCCAAAGACTGCCATTGCTATGAGCATATCAGAATTATACCTGCTAATAACAAATGCTCTAAATAATTTCAAATAAGCTACTTTAGAATAAATTATGTTTGACTTTTAAATATATTTTATGATAACATAACTCTTCTTATTTTTTTCATTTTTTAAAAAAAGAAACATTTATAAATTTTGTGTTAATTGATGGACAGATTAGGGAAAGATGGTTGTTAGAAAGTAAATATGGGTGATAACTTGACTATGAAAAATTAGCCTATGGATCACTAAGAGCTGACTTTGATTCTTACAATTGAAATAAGAGAAGTACATGAATTACAATTTTAGATTGACTTATGTGAGTTTTAGTACTTTAAAAGTCTTTCAGGTACAACTTTCTCTAGCTTTGGTGTTCCCATTATGCTACCTTGAAATTCTCCAAAGTCCCTTATAGAGAGATATTGTGAAAATAGTTTTGCTCATGAGAATTTCAAAAAAGTGGACAAAAAGTGGACTCATTTTCTAGTTACAGTTATTAAGTAGCAGAAAATAAAAAGGTATCCTTATGCTTTCATGTCAGCTCACTAGATTCAGTAATTCCAGACTCAACCTCCTTTTCAGTTTAGTTTCTCCAAAAGCAAAAAGCCTTGTTTCTTGTAGAGTTCTGAGGGAAAATAACACTAGAGGGCGCTGGCAGTTTGCAACTAGGTTCTTCACTAGGTGCACCAAGTGTTTTTTCTGAAGGATGTGAACCCCTATTCACTGCTTCAACTGAGGGAGATCATGACACTGTAAATGTATTTTGCCTGAACTCCAAAGGAAAGAGAACCCAAATCTTACTGGCTCTAGTCTATCATTCTACAGGTGAAAAAGATATTAAACAGTGTCCAAGGAAAACAAAGAGACAGGAGCAAAACCTGTAACTCATAGTTTCTTTCTTTCAAGTCATGCAGATGAGGGGATTTGTGGTGTGGTGAGTGGGTGAGTGAGAATTTCTGCCAAAATATCAAATGGCCAAGAACTGCATTATTTAAAGTCAGACTGAGTTAATGTTTTAAACGACAATCAGCATAAATGTAAAAGATTCCATTATAAATTATGGATCAAATTACAGTAACTCACATATAGAATCATGAGCTGAAAAAAGACAAAATTAAAATATGCCTTTCAGATGTCATTCTTCCCCAAATCTTTGTAGTAGTATGACTGATGTGAAAATTTTCTCTCTTGCTTTTTCCTTTTCTTTTGGATGTTGAAGTGTCTCAATAGGTCTCAGCACTGTCTGACTAAGGTTCATCCACACTAAAAAGTCAAATACGCTCTATCACCAGAAGTTGTCCTGCCTTTGGATGGAAAACATCTCACATTCTAACTACAATATTATAGGATCATGTATAGATTTGAAAAATGATTAATACCAAATTTGCTTTTGTAATTATGTATGCAGTTGCAAAGTCTCCATTGCACAGGGTGATTCCAAGGACAGCTACTAAAATTCTACTAAGAGATGGCCAATCCAGTAGTCTCTAGGACCAACAGTCCTAGAATGAATGTAGCTGTTCGATAAAAATGATAGGCAAAATGTTTTGTTTTGTTGTCTAATGCAAGTCAATCATAAATAGGTTTGCCAAACACAACCCATGTTAAGGCTTTTCAAAGTTTAATATCATAGGCACACTTGGAATTTAGTTATGTCACACAAGAAACATTGGTCCAGGGGGTAAAACTGTGGTCTTATTGCATAGAACTGATGTCATAAAGGCAGAGGGTAAAAATTGTTCTTAATAATATGTTTCTTTGTTCTTGCCCAATCCTTATTTCTTGCCCAATATCAGACTATGTATCTTTCATGCATGTACTCTTTCAACAATATCATCAGTTATTCTGTTAGAAGTTGGTGACATAAAAACTAAAGACTAAAGCAGGACCTCTCAGCAGTAGACAAAGAACTAGTTCATTTCTATCATTTAGATCACATGTATTATTGTAAAAAATGAACGAGAAAAGAACAAAGGCAAAATTGTGGAACGTTTTAAACATTTATGCAAGTGAATGCTTTTAATGCAAAAACAATTCAATATGATAGTGCTATTTGTAGTATTGTTATAGAATATATGAAAAAAATTAATTCACAGCACCTTGTAGGCCGGCCACATGGCCTAGTAAAAGATATAGATCGGCAGTTATTAGACAAACATCTTTTGGTTCTCTAGGTGTATTCTGAGACTAAATATTTAGGTTCATAGTAAATGAGTATTTCATTTGAGGCCATCTGAGAAAGTTACAAAATGATTCTCATCCTACCCTACCCTCCTATGATAGGGGATAGATTTGATTCCTGCCTTCAGAAATCTTAATTCTTAAAAGTAAGTCAACTTGTTCATAGACATTTAGAGTACAAGATTCATGCAGCTCTGAGGAACATATTTTTACAAGGAGGTAGAACCATCATCATCATTGGTGAAGGAGATCCAAGTCTTGATGGGAAAGATTTCTAAGCTGAAGTTGAAGGATAGATGGACAGCTGTCCAGTGTAATGGCAGAGAGGATGCAGGAGAATGGGAGGACATGTGAAACTGTACAGGAATCTAAATAAATGTGGAATAGTGGAGGATTGGAAATCCCATAGGAGGGACTTTTCAGCATCATGGTTGTATTTTCGGTCTCCTGGTATAGAATTGTTCAGAGTACATGAAATCCAGGCTGGAAATTTATAGAAAACGTATCAGGTCCAGGGCTGGTTGCTTTCAAACTCTTCATCATTCCAATATTTATATGACTCCCTGGTTTCTTCATCTGTAGTTAGGTCCTCAGGGGAATGTAGTACACGTAGAAAGAAATGTAATTATAGAGTTCCAAGACCAAGCATCAGGTGCTATCTCTGACATGCATCAGCTCTTTGACTTTGCTTTCAATAGAACATCTCTGACTGACAGTTCTCTCATTGGCCTTTGGGGAGAAAATAATGTCTAGCCCAATTACCCACACGATTAATGGAGAATGTGAAGATAATGCATTGGGAAGTGCTTCATGAACTATAAAATACTGTGCAAATGCAAGTCTTCTAATTTCTCGAACATATCAATATTCCTCCAACCACGAAGCCTTTGAATGTGCTATTCATTCAAACCAAAACCACCTTCTCTCCTGGGCCAGATGTAAGTCTTTGTCTCCAGATTAAGATGTCCTTGACCCAATACTTTCTTTCTAGCATTTGGGAGAACAGAGAATGGTTGAAAACTCAAAATATGTGTGTCAATGCATACCCCTTATTCAGATTGGGTTCCAGATTTTTTTCAGTGGCCTACATCTTCTCCAAGTGGCCTTATTTCCTCTTTCAGCCATTTTTCATAATTCCTAGTGGAGTTGTGGTTTCTGTCCTTGCATAAGATTTTCATTCCTGGGCCTCTAAGTCCAAATCAAAACATTCTTCTCACAGAAACACTGTCAGGGAAACAGGTGGAGTAAGAATGCACAATTTGTTCTTGATTTCACAGTTTAACTGGATTGTTGAGATCTGGCCTAGGAATGTAAAAACCATTTCCAACATTGCTGCTTTGGGGATAGATGTTCAAAGTTTTCACTATCTGATTTCCAAAGGAACATTTGAATTCATACTATCAAGGTGAAAAGTTTTATAAAGGAAGTGATAAACACAAAATTACACAGAAGATTTTTTTTAGGGTCAGATACTGAAGGCATGGTGAAACTCTATGATAAAGAAGAATTTTAAAGGGATTCCTGCATTTTTTGGAAGCAAAGGCACATCAGATGTCCACTCAGGTACTCTCCCACAAATATCAATTTGGCTGGAGGGTGGGGATGTGGTCTATCAGCAGGAGAGTCTTAATGCCTTAACAAGAGCAGAGTTTGAGGCAGGTTTACAGAGGAAGATTTTATATTGTAGACATTCTCTAAGAGAGAAGTTGAAGCTAAACAAATACACCCTTTGTTTTAGAATTGGTTTTCCATTTTTTAAGGTGACTACCCATTTGCCTAAGCAAACAATGTAATGAGCCTTGTAGCCAGAATTTTTTGAATGAAATAGGGAAAAAAATGGACTATAAAGAAAAGATTGATGAATATCACACATATTAAGAGAATTGTTATATGAAAAATATATTTCAGTTTATGTGTATGTGGCAGGAACTATGTATTTCTTACTGTTTAGATGGTCATGGTCACAATATTTAAAAAAAAAACAACAAAACTCGAAGTGAACTGAAAAAAAGAAAAGAAAAGAAAAAAAGCCATGGAATTGAAGAGCTGAACACATTTTAAGAATAAAAAGGAGAGTGTCGATCTAATTTATTTTTTCAAAGAACCAACTTTTAGTTTTGTCAATTTTTTCAACTGTTTCTTTTATTTTGATTTCATTGATTTTAGCTCTGATTTTAATTATTTCTTGCCTTCTACTGCATTTTCTGTTGTTTTTCTCTTCTTTTCCTAGGGCTTTGAGATGAAGTGTGAGATCATTTATTTGTTGTTTTTTTCTTTCTTTTTTTTTTTTTTTTGAGGACGTACTATACCCAAAAGACCTAAAAAGAGCATACTACAGGGACATAGCCACATTAATATTTATAGCAGCACAATTCACAATAGCTAGACTGTGGAACCAACCTAGATGCCCTTCAATCGATGAATGGATTAAAGAAATGTGGCATTTATACACAATGGAATATTACTCAGCACTAAAAAATAACAAGATCATGGCATTTGCAGGGAAATGGATGGCATTAGAGCAGATTATGCTAAGTGAAGTTAGCTAATCCCTAAAAAATAAATGCCGAATGCCTTCTCTGATATAAGGGGGGTGACTCAAAATAGAGTAGAAAGGAAGAGCATGAGAAGAAGATTACCACTAAATAGGAAAGAGAGGTGGGAAGGAACGGGAGGGAGAAGGGGAATTGCATGGAAGATGGAAGGAGACCCTCATTGTTATACACAATACATGTATGATGATGTGAGGGGGAAGAAAAAAAAAGAGAGAAATGTGTCACAGTAGACTGGGTAGAGAGAGGTGATGGGAGGGGAGGGGAGGGGAGGGGGGATAGGGAGGGCAGCAGAATACAACAGACACTAGTATTGCTGTATGTATAAATGTGGCTGTATAACCAATGTGATCCTGCAATCTGTACACGTGGAAAAATGAGAATTCATACCCCATGTGAATCAAATGTATGATATATCAAAATCATTGTACTGTCATGAGCAACTAATAAAAAAATAAAAAAATATAAAAATTCCTCTTTCCACTGTAAAAAAAAAAGAATAAAAAGGAAATGGTGACTGTGAAAATGACACTGCTTTGGAAAAAAGAGACAAGATGAATGGAGAGGATTCAGGATTTTGCACCATCGTAGAGTATTCTAGACATGTCATCCGGGAACTGGTACAACCTGCACCAGCCTGGGGTGTATTCCTATCTGCCTTTGCCCAGCCCATTCCTGCTTATCCCAAATATGGCTGGAACATCACTTCATAGAATTTCCCTGTAATGATTGCTCATCCTGCTTGCTTCTCACCTTCATTTTACAGTACTTCTACACGTGTACTTGTATATTTATTTGAGTCTTTCTAATGCCTGTCTTTAAGTGGGCCTTAAGCACTATGCAGATAAGCTTCACTTCTGCCATTGCTTGCTGCATAATGTTTGGACAAGTGCTCACCTCATGTATAAGGAACCGTGCAGAATTAAGGTGGGCAGGAAGATTGCTGGGCATCCTGTCCTGTCCAGTGCACCCTTCTGAGTTGTCTGAGCCATTTGTGGCCTTTGAGCTATTTTTTTAGTTGTGGATGGGCCTTTGTTTTATTTGCTTATTTAAATGTGGTGCTGAGAATTGAATGCAGTGCCGCAGACATACAAAGCAAGCACTCTACCACTGAGCTACAACTCCAGCCCCGCCTTTGAGCTATTTTAATGCTCTGTAAATTATAGGAACCTGATGGTAATCCATTGATTCTTATCCACACAAATGCAAGCAAATCTTGGTGAATACTCAATTGATTATTATCCTAGTGATATTGTTTTTTTTTCATATACTAAATTTGCCTTGGCATTTCTGGTTGCCTATAATAAGTCTATGTTCTTCAAAACCAATGGTAATATTTTACGAGTTTGTCTCCTTAGTTCATGGGTTAAATAAAAACTTGGATTTGTATTCATTTTAATATTTATATGGGAATGATGGTTTTGCCTTTTATTAAAAAATAATCATACCCTAATAGGAAAGAATGAAGGAGAAGAGGAGGACATGGAGTATTAGCTGGAAGTACATGGGTGGATGGCTGTGACTTGGTGTGAATGAATATGCTAAGGGAAAAAGAGTCTTGGAGGTGAGCAAAGATAAGCATCAGAAAGCAAGCCTGTGCATGACCTAAACTTGAGATAGCAATGTAGCCCGCTTACAAAGCAGACTGTTTAAAAAAGAGGTGTAAACATAAATATAACACGTGAGCAACAACATGTGCGCCTCTCATGTACTGTGTACTGGCAAGCAGACCCGTGTTAAAGATCCACAGCCTAGGGAAGCGGACACACAAGGAGATGACTCAGAGCGCAGTGCAGTTTCCCATTGTCTACATGCCAGCAGGAGTATGCCCAAGGAGGCTCAACAGTCACCAGCTAGCAAAATGAACCAATTATCCATTACCATATATCACTCAAACAGTACAAAGAGAAAGTAGTAGGGAGAAAAGTCAATGACATCCAGCAAAAGGTCATCAGAAGTATATTTTAAGATACCTTTTAATAAGAAAAAAATAAACCAGCAAAGCTAAAACTTATATTTCTTAAAGATCAGCAACCTATTCATTGGAATGACTAAGATAATTACGTTGAATTCAGGTGATTACTTAGATACGAGAATTAAGTTAATCAGGCCTCCCTATAACTTCCATTTACTAAATCTGTATTTGTCTAATTTTTTTCTTTTTCTTTTTTTTGGGGGGGGGGTACCAGAGATTGAACCCAGGGGTGCTTAACCACTGATCCACATTCCCACATCCCCAACCCATTTTTTTGTTTGCTTTTGTTTTTATTTTGAGACATGGTCTCATAAAATTGCTTAGGGCTTCGCTAAGTGGTTGAGGCAGGCTCTAAACTCACCATCCTCTTGCCTTAGCCTCCTGAGCTGCTTGGCTCATGCACAATATTTAGGCTGCTTGCCTTCTTTGGGTCTAAATATTTATAAAAGTTTTGCAATGAGTGTTCACACAGCTCTGAGTAATAGGTACTGACTTTATAACAAAAAAGCATTATAGCACACATTCCACAGTAACATAAAAATGTATAAGTATGCTATATTCAGCAGAACAATAGTGAAGGCTCTAGTGATGACATAATGTATAATCATAAGCCCAAATGGTTTCTTTCAGTCATGACAATCAAGTCTGTCTTGCAAAATTATTTTGTGCATTTTTATCTCAACGTTTTCTCCAACTCTAAGCAAAACACACAAGAAACATTTTGGAGAGACAAAAAAACTTTGTATAATAATGTCCCTGCAAGCTTATACAATGCAAATTTGAATTTAAAACACACACACACAAACACACACACACACACACACACGATCTTGGCTTAACATATATCTCTAAGTTATAAGCAGTGACAATTTCATTACATAGCACATAATAATTCATAAGACATACCTGAGTACATTCTCTTCATTAAATCTGTAAGATCATTCATTGTTATCATCATTCCATTTTATAGATGAGGAAATCAAGGTTCAAAGTTAGTTTGTGGCCACAGAATTGAAAAGGGGCAAAGTGAGACATACATCCAGGTCTCATGTTCCCAATTTTCACGTTTCAGCCTCCAAATATAACTCATCCGTGTAAAAAATTATTATGGTATTTTTTTCATTATTGCAATGAAAACAATCCAAACTGCCTGTGTTACAGTTCCAACTCCACAAATTGCTAGCCATATGATCCCGAAGTACTTATTTTCTCTATGCCTGGTTTGCTATCTACAATTTGGGGGTCATAATATCTCTGATCTCATAAGATTCTCATAAGAATTAAAATACAAAACACTTAACACTGTCTTGCATACGATAAATAAAAGTCTCTAATTTCAGTTTAGCAAAGCACAACATTCGCCTTGGAGACCCTGTTGTTGCATATCTGATGATCCATGGCTACAGGTACCAGCCTCAGCCTTCAGTAGGATGGAGTTGCCCAACATGGATGCGCTGACTCGCCCCAAGAATCCTGCCCCAGTGGCAGGAGAGCTCCCTCTGTACATTTTGTTAAATATTATTTCCCTAGCTTCTACATACAGACAGAGGATTCATATTCTCTTTTTAAACTGGGAAAATAAGTATATATTATTTTTCAAGAAGTTATACTCTTTTATATATGTATTTATTGTAAACAGCAGGCAGTACAAATTATTCAGCACCTGCTAGGTGTGAGACACTATGCTAAGTATTCTCAGCAGTTTTTTTTTTTTTTTGTACTCTTTACAAAAAGAAAGAAAGAGACAGAGAGAGAGAAACACTAACTGAAGGGTTCATCAGTTTATCCAAGGACACACAACAAGTTGTAAAACCAACATTCAACTGGCTCACAGGTACTGTCTGACTATAAAACTCACACTCATACTGCTGTGCAGTGTTTATTTACCTTGTCTTGTTTTGTTTTTTAATACTGTATATTTATATCTTCCTAGGGCCAAATTGTACAAGATTTATTTATCTTTTTTAAAAACTCTATGTTGTTTCAAAAAGACCTGAGTCTCCTTATACAAATATATAAATCAAATAAAAAATTTTCTAGGAAGATGAAAAACAGAAAAGAGAAAATAGAGATGAGTCCAGATCCAAGATTAACATAAGAATTGCATGCTACAGGGGTGTATAAAATTATAAGCATCAGACAAGGAATTCTATTCCTTACCAGCATGAAAGAGCCTCGCTTCTTATCCTCCATTATTGGAAGACCCATGCAATGTTAAAATTAGGCAGGGCCCCACTATCATGTGTCTTAAGTATAGATTAGTCCTTAATGTACTGAAATGAGTTGTACTGAACTCAGTTCTAATCCCAGTTTGAACACTAAGTAATAATTTGTTGAATTTGAGATTCTGTTGTTTTTTTTCACTTATAAAATAAGTACTTATTTCTCGTAGTTATTGAGAGCATTAAAGGAGATACCATTTTTTAAAATGCATGGACAAATATTGTAAGACTCAATAATAGCCATTGTTATCATGATAATATTCTTGCAATCTTTTTATTTCTTTTCTCATTTCTCCTTTTCCCTCTCTTCCCATATCTTTATTTCTTTTTACTTCATTTCCTGGATGGTCACCTGTAGGATAAATTTCAATTCTGTCTAGGTTAAGAGACATCTAGGTAATTTAGAGATCATCTCTATAGCCAATTTTCTAAAGAAAATTCAAGGATGTGAAATAAGCCAATATGACTTCTGTTTTTAAGATATTCATTCATGAGTGAAGAGTTAAAAGTATATATTTTTAGGGTTTACAAGACTGAGACATGAGAAAGGATAGAGTATCTCAATGAGAGACACTGGTAGACAATTTTGATGTGATAAGATTAATATGGAGACAGATGTCTACAGAGAGTGTTTCAGATGATGAGAGGGACAATATACAATAGTTAAAAAATCTAACACTAAAACACAGTAGGAGCTATGGGAACTTGAAGTTGAAAGAGAACAAAGAGACAGGTTTTTATTGCTAGCTTATTAAAGAAGGAAGGAAGGAAGGAAATTGAGACAGAGAAAGAGGGTAGTACAGGATCTGTGTCCAGAAAAGATACCCAAGGAAACCTAAGTCCCTTGGCTCCATGTCAGTCACCTGCACAGGCCAAAGAAAGGGAATCAAGTTCCTCAAATCAAAGAAGGCAAGGGGTGAGGACAAAGGAAATATCAGCTTCTATGGGACACCTTTCTGGCTTGAGGTTCCAACTTTTGGCTTCTGCAATAAAATAATGATCCATACTTTGATGAACAATAAAGTCACCCAAAACTAATGCTGGCGAGTTTTCACAACAAAATTAAGGGACTTGACTTTTGTGAGGAAGCCATTTGATCCCAAGTCTCACAAAAGTACAATTTCAGAAGAGAAAGCTAGTATTGTAGTTGCTCCAGAAAACGCAAGTGAAGACCCAGGAGAGAATGGCATGAAGTACAGGGAAGCCATGGGCTTCGGAATCAGAGAGACAGGGTCTATGTTTTCCCTGTGGACCTTGACCATGTTTTCTGACTGTCTGTGAATCAGATTTGACATTAGAATTGAGTCTGGCAATGTATATCATCTAAAATAGATGAAAGGTAAGGGATGTGAGAATTTTTTTTTTTGATGCTTATTCAAAACAGAAAGGGAGAATAGAAATCCATCACAATGCTTATTTACTTTAAAACAAAGATAATAAAATATGTTTGTTTTGGAAATACCAATTATGAGAACTATTGCATCATATCCAAAGGAGTTATTGTACATTTTCACTTTCACCTTTCTTAGTTCTGAGTTCAATTAACTTGGTAAACTGTATTTCTAAGAGCATTAAAGCTTCTCTAACAGATGCTAAGTATTTTGATGACTTTTTAATTGTCTTAAAGTAGTAAAATCAATGTTTATATGCCGCCCAGGCAATAATTCTGTCAGATCCCATTAAGAAAATAGGGCTCAGTTTGATCTCTTCCTGGAAGAGAGTCCTGCTAGGGGACAAAGGCATGTGCAGAACTTAAGTTGGTGGCTCAGCTGTGGATCTGGTTCTGCTCTTCTGCAGACTGGGAACCTTGAGAAAGATGATTTTGTTGTAGTAGTACTTGTACCATTTTGCCTATTGTAATGTCCAAATCCACTCAATCATACTCATTACTCTTTATGAAAGCCGTAATACACAGTGGATAAAAATGTACAAAGATGTTCTCACAAGCTTATTCTAGAACAAACAAACAAGTCTGAGCAGATGGAGCTCCTCAAGAATTGTGTGAAAACTGTTTTTGGAGCAATCAGATTGCTAGCTTTGGACAACCTGTTCTTCACCACAGCCAGTAGATTCTCCTGTCTTTTGAATTTCTAGTTGAATTCACATATATATCATGCTGAGTAATATTAGGCTTCCATCAGTTCAGTCTTTAGATATTCATATGGACCTTTCTGGAAGCAGTGTGGCATGATGGTGAGCAGGGAGTTTTCAAAGAATTGTGAGAATCTATTTACTAGAAATAAAAGTTAGAATTCTCAATTTTCTCGCATGTACATTGTTGCTACCACATAAGGTTAAGAAATGCATAAGCAAATTCTAAAGAGCAGTTTCCTCATAGTAGTTACTGAGTAGTATCATTAGTATTATCATGTTTTTTTTTTAAAAAAAAAAAAGAGAGAGAGAGAATTTTAATATTTATTTTTTAGTTTTTGGTGGACACAACATCTTTATTTGTATGTGGTGCTGAGGATCGAACCCGGGCCGCACGCTTGCCAGGCGAGCATGCTACCAATTGAGCCACATCCCCAGCCCATGTGTTTTTATTAAGAGGATCAAAGATGATACTGAGTGCTCAGCTCAAGCTGAGAGCATTTCAGAATCTGCTGGGTACATGTATGGAGCATATGGTGTAATTGAGTAAGTTACACTACTTTTTCCTCTCCACCTTCCCCATCAACTATCTATATCTGTTTATTTCTAACTGGGCAACCCTGGAGGATACTGAGATCCTCTTTCTTTCTCAACTCTAATTCTACATGGGGTTGTGGTGAAGTCTCCTTTCTAACCAGATTTTTCTACTATTAGTATTTGTGTGTAAAGCTCCAACCTGAGCCACATGTGCATTATCTACCTGTGCTCCTATGTATGGCCTGCAGAACTCCATCTCTCCCTGTCTCCAGGCTTGTTTTTCAGGATGATTTGTATTTTCCTTGTCCCTTGTTTTCTATTATTTCATATTTCTAAAACTTACTATACATAAGCCTGTGAGTTGTCTCAAATCCTTTGCAAATATATATGTATGTACACAACCATATAATCAAACATGTTTTATTCTCCTGGGGGCTCAATTCTAGGACTTAGTGAACTTAGGAAGTCCAGTGCCCAATTTTTTTTTCAGCTGAGTATTTGCGTCTAGCCTCTGTGAATGTGTGTGTGTGTGTGTGTGTGTGTATGTGTGTGCGCGCGCGCGCATGCGCGCGCGCGCGCAGCACACTCATGCTCATGCATATGTGTATGTGTGTATACAGCACTGGGGATTGAATGCAGGATCTTATGCATGCTAGATAAGCATTCTACCACTGTACTATACCTGAAACCCAGAGGCTAGGCTTCTTGGTATATTTAATCTTCCAACCTTTTAATATAAGTCAATCTCCTCCACAACAGACTCTGTATTCCTTAGTTACCATTCACAGATTTAATACGCATAACTTTGTCAAATTAAATTGTCCATCTTTCATTCAGCAGGCATTGAGAGTACATCAACACCATGGTGCAACCTAGAAATCATGTCTGGGTAAAAGGATCAGCAAGTAAACACAGTTTCTCTCAGTATCTCTTTAGACGCATCTAGAGTTGAAGTGCAGCTGAATGCATGATGGTGCTAGACTTCAGCAGGGGGCTCCCAGTAGAGTCCACTGCCCTCTTTGTGTAGATCAAAAGTGGTCGTGCCTTGTGGGATTGGACTGCTTTGAGGCTCAAGTCTGAGCTTAGATACCACATGGTCAGGGAAAGGTGACTCCCTGGCTACCTAGAGACATTGATAGCTCTAGAGTCCAGGGAGGCAGCAACTTTGGTTTTTAGGTAATTGGTATCTAGGAACTCTGAAAAGAACTCCTGGGGCCATTTTTCTGACAATCTGCTTTATTGACTTCTCCTATCTATCCATTATTCCATTTAACCCATTCAAAACATATTGTGTCTACTCTTGTGGACAGAGCCTAAAGGCAAACAAAGAAGACATTTTTTTATTCTGGCTTTGAAGGAGCCTCCAGGAGAAAAGTACATATGCAAGTGACTAAGGGAAGAACAGAGCATTATAAGTGCTGGATAGAGGTATCTTCCAGGTGCAGTGGGGGTACAGAGGAGTTGTCATCCATTCTGTGGGGAATCAGGAAAGCTTTAATCTGTCTCTTGAGAGAGGAGAGCATATCTACAGATTGCACATGTACAATGGTTTAGGAGGCAGAATAATATTCGAGTGGGCAGAGAAGTTTAAAGTAATAAAATCCAATGAGGTGAACAATGTGAAAGATAATTAAAATACTACTAAGATCATCATTTGTTGAAGGGCATTACATTAATGTATCCCCATTGCACCTTCAAAGCCAGAATTATGGTTTCTTTGTTTGCCTCATTACATTAACAGAGTTCTGTATGAAATTCCATGTGCTTGTTCACTTGGGTATTTAACCTATTTTATCTTCAAAAGAATTATTTGACATTTTATTGCCTCATATTTTTTCTTTCCAATTGAGGAAACTAAGAAACCTCTTTAAATTTTTCTAGGTCACACAGCTTTAATATGTTAGAAGCAGAATTTTAATTCAGTTCTCTATGACTCTATTTTCATCTTCTTCCTCTACAACACTGTGTTTATCTGGGAATGCATAGATTTTCACATATTTATTCATAAACCACTTTTATTTCACCTGTTGTAATTATTGCAAAACCATTGTATATTACCCAGTAATCACAAAGTGTATATCCTGAGTAATAGAGTGAAAGCAAGCCATACTGAGTAATTTCTTAATAAACTAGTCTATATAGGAAATTTATCAATTTAGCATGATTTTAAAAGAAAAAGTCCACTGCTGATAAATTAAAAACAGTATATGCCAAGTATTTCTAAGAGCTTTACATAATTTTTTTCACAGCAAAACAAGGGCATACACTTTAGTATTTCTAGTTTGCAGATGGAGAAAGTAAGGCTTGGAGGTTTGATAAAATATACAAAGTCATACAGGCCAATAAGCTGCACAGGTAGCATTTAATTGAGGCTTTTTAAAAAGTCCCAACCCCATGCTCTGACTATAACAGAGTGAAAGGGCTTCTTCCTACTAGTTTATTAGTTTTATGTATCAAAATCCCAGGATATTCTCTTAAATTCCTGCTCTTATAAAAGAAGATGAACAGTTTTCAAATCCATTGCTCCTTCTGAGGGTATAATACTGTATAGCAGGGAAGGTGGGGCAAAGAAAAAGTAGAAGAAGAATGTTCTTAAGAGCCTTCCAAAAATATTTGGCAAAATCCAAGTTGACTCTTGTTATTAATGAGGGAATATCAGGAAAATGCATGAAAGCAACTAAAAAATGAATAATGATGAAAGCAGCTTAGCATAACAAAGCACGCTCCCCCTTCATCAGAGATAACCCAACATCATCCAACACAGTAGACATGCTGGAAGGCACATGACTAGAATCATCAAATTTATTGCTCAAGAAGATTCCCAAATGGATACGGGCAAGCATTTCCCTAACAAGGCCAATGTGCTGAATTCATTTCTGGACTAGATTTCACTCTCTTTGGGAAATCAGTTTCTTTCCTCTAACTCCAAAACACTGTTTGATAAGCTGTCCATGCTTTCAGTAAAAAACCTGACATCTTAAGTTATAGTACATCAGGCAACACAGATGAATTTTCAGAGGGACTCAATCAGGAATTTTTCCAGATTGAATATTTCATAGCTTGATAAATTTCCTCAGTGTTGAAAAAGATTAGCAGAAGTGAAGACGAGGACTCAAGCATTGAAGATAGCATAATTTTGTCTCTGATCCATGCAAATAACATGATTCTGAGAATCACCCCCACTTAGTTCTGCAGAGAAAGAAGGGTATATTTAAAGAAAGCACCATGACTGTTAGTTTTAATTAGGTCTTTCATTTAATTTACTGTTTTGTTCTGTTACTTGGACCACATAAAAAAGAAGGAAAAGAGATATCTGCTTATTTTTATGTAAATTAAATCTATTAATTTCCAACTTAAACATAATTCCTTTGGAAACTACCCTGAAGCAGTACTCTACTGACTTACATTTATTTGTTGCAGTGTTTCCATGAAGAGAGAAGCACAGTGGTGAGATATATTTCCTGAGTGAGCAATTACTGTAGCACATCATTCAAAGTCAAAGTGATGCACTCCAGGACTCATGCTTGCAATTCCAAGTTCAGCCACGGTGTAGACCAAGAGAGGTGTGTGGTCTTATCTTCCTTGGTACAGCTGGGTTTGTTTGGGAATGTAATGATTTGTCCAGTTTTTATGTTTCCTATTTAATAATTCTTTTAAAATCGAGCATTATAATCTATCCAACATTACAAGCAGAAAAATCTCTTTATAAAAGTTCTAAAAGAAAATATCAGCAGAGAAGGAAAGCATAATAAAACTGAAACAAAATTCATGCCCTTGATTTGTTGGTTGCTTTCACAAATTCATTTTTAGAATATTCACATAGCACATCACATAGCCTTGAAGTTTACTCAGGTTGTTTTAGTCTGGGCTCCTTTCTCTAAAGAGGATTAATGTTTTGAGGGAAATTTAGTTGAGTGCCATCAAGATTATACAAATTACAACTTTGTAATTTGAAAATACAAATTACAACTTCTCTCCATATAAACAAAGAGTACAAAAAATAACTTCAGTTCAGCCAGGAAGGAATATTACCCAGGTTTTTGGCTACAGTTCTACCTGTGATCTGTTCTAAAATCAAAAGAATAAAAAATAACCTTAAATCAGAAAACCTCTAATCTGGTTGGTATTCAACACTCAATTTGAAAAGCATGATTTTTGTGTATCTAGCATCCAACCCCATAATGCAGTCCTGTGAATGAGGGTATGAGGGGAGACATCTAGTTAGTAACTTGAACTTATATTGATGTGACAAATATAAAGCCCAGTCATTAGTAATGCCAGGCTTTTAAACTTTGGTCTTCTTTTGATACTGGAGTTTGATTCATCTTAAAGACAGAGCCCTTCCTTAAATGCTCAGGATCATGATCATTATAGCATGCCAGGAGAGTCACTCACAGGAAAATTACACTCCCGAGTCACCTGGGGTCTTTCCAAGAAGGTAAAATCAGTGAAATGGCACAGAGGCATTCAAATCTGTCAACTGAAAAGGAATATTTCTCCTTCACTCAAAATTCAGGATGCTCAAAGCTGCAAATCTCCTCAATTAACAATGAAAGTTAAGGCTTAAAAACTGAAATAAAGTCAACAACAAATAAACTGAATGCTCCCAAACTCCAAAGACTCTTATTTGTCTTATTTCCAAAGTCTGTTACTTATAGCTGTCTGTTGTTTCTGAACAAAACAAACAGCCCCCACTTTCTGCGGCTGACAGGGTGGTTGGCTCTTCTGCTCCAGATGACACTGACAGCAGTCCTCTGAGGGCTTGACTGGAAGAGGTGCTTCACCCAAAGGTCAGGGTTGGTGCTGAACATTGGCTTAGAGCCCTGCTGTGTTCTGCTGCCGGAACGCACGTGGCCTGTGTCACCCAGGCTTTTCACAGTAGGGTAAATAGGTTCTGAGAGGGACTGTCCTGAGCGTCAGTCTTCTAAATGACCCAGTTAGGAGCTGCCTGGCCCAAGAAGTCAGGCAGTCTCACTTTTGGCACATTCTAAATGTCAAGGATCAGCTTAGATTTGAGAAGGGGGGACTGTGCAAGAATGTGAATATTAGGGGGTGTGGGTCATTGGTGGTTCATCTGTGCAGACGAGCTGTCTCGATATTCACATAGGTACTTTAAACAAAGCTTGAAACCAAACTCTAGGCAGTGACTCTAACAGGAAAAATACTCAGAACAAGCATGGATCGTGTGTATTTTCGAATTTATTTTCCAAGAACTTATACTTATAGTTTAGCCCTTAGCATATACAATTACCAACAATGACGAAATTTACAAATCTTATGTCATGGACCAAATAACCCTGGGTCTTCAGCATATACTTTTATGTGCTAAAACTCTAAGAAAAAATAAACAACTAAATGAAATATATCTATCAACTCTTAGGAATAATATTAAGCATTGTTTCACGTATTATTAAACTCTTCCAGTACAAAAGACATTACTCATCATTGGAGTTTTGGGCCATGGGATGTATAACTTTTAAATGCGAAGAGCTACTGAAAACCAGATTTCATTCATTGAAAGGAAAACAAAAATGTCAAAATATAAATAACTTTATGATCATCAGTGACTTTTTAAAGATTTTTTTTTAATGGCCCTACATAATTTGTGAAAATGTTAACATTTCTCAATATGGAAGGAAAAAATGCATTGTTCCACCTAGTGGTCATTGAATCATACATGTGAAAGTTTCATTATCTCAATGACATTTGTTTTAATTCTGAAAGGACAGTACAGTGATTTACATAATTCAGGTAGGGAACATGATAATATTCCAGCAGCAAAGCCACATTTTTAAGTGTATTTTCTTCACTCACTCACTCACTCTTTACTGTGAACAGAAAGTCACAGTCCCTCTCTGCCTCTAGCACCTTCACTGGTAAAGAGAAAGAGGAAAACCAAAGCAAAGAATTGCATGAATGCAATAGTCAGGATTGGTAAAAACCATATTGAAGCAATCCTGCAGGAGGCAAGGATAGTGATGGTGCATGTGAAGTGGTAGAGGTGTGGGTACCAACCTAGGACCTGTGGTCCTGGGAGGTTCCTTTGAGGAGAGGATTCTAAGGGTATCAAGAGGCTGGTACATGTGAAGGTAGGAGTAGAAAACATCTCAGGCAGGGGGAGCATATTGGGCAAAGGCACTGAAATGAGAAGGGGCTTAGGATACAAAACTGAGAGAGGAGAGTGAGTGAGCATGGAGAGGGAGGTGTGAGAGGAGGATGGAAAGATGCATGGGACAGGATTCACAGTGCTTGGAGACAGTGCTAAGTATTTAGAAGGCAGGAACTGGAGAAGTGAGCACCAACATCAAGGCTGGGGATCACTGACAAACAGGCCAGGCTAGACGGAGGACACTGACTAATCCTGGAAAGGCCCACAAAGGGAGGGCCAACCTCAGGTTCTCTTCATTTCTGCCTGACCAGAAACCTTTTCCTAAAAAAAGGAATTCTTAAAGGTATCTGATGAGACCAATCTGCTCCATTTGGTTTGATACAATGGCCATGTTTAGGAAGGGTAGCAGAATACAATATACTAGTATGGCCCTATGTATAAATGTGGCTGTATGACCAATGTGATCCTGCAATCTGTACATGTGGAAAAATAAGATTACATACCCCATTTGAGTCAAATGTATGATATGTCAAGATCATTGTAATGTTTTGGGCAACTAATAAAAAAATTTTTTTAAAAAGATCAGCTTCCAGAGTCCCAATTACACAAACTTATTTTACAATGGCATAAAGAATAAATCAACAACACCTTTAAATGTAGACAAACTAATATTATTTCATAAGTTATTCATATTAACAGCTCATCTAATTCTAAGTTAACTCAATTTATCTCACATCAATTGTTTTGGGAAGGGGTGTAAGAAAGGTGAATATAAACCTGGAGAACTCTCTAACTTCATACGTGATATAATTAAACTAAAGCTTGATACAGTAAGTAGATGAATGGCAAAGTCCTTGATATTCGAATTCTGTACTTCTATCCAGAGAATGTTATAGTCAATATCCTAAAATCTACAGTTAGTTAACTGGTGCTACATAGGAAATGGAAAGTGATATATGAATTATTTTTCTTCTAAGGTTCAAAAACATTGTTTTAACTTTTTCTTTTGGGATAATATGAATCAGTTAAAATAATTTTCAAGAAAAAAAAGGAAATGTATGGAGAAAATCATTGTATAGACACTTGCTTAAAAATCTGTTAAACATCTTACCAAATGAACATATGACTTCAATGTTAGCAAAGAAAAGAGAAATAACTTAAAAGGGTAATGAGATAAACAAGTTTTCAAATGCGACATTAATATCTCATGTCTGGTACCAATAAGGCTTATGGCTCATGGCATTGCTTGGCCTACGTTGCCTTATAATGATGGATTTAACTATCAAACAAAGTTCAGCAAGTACCAGCTTTTTTGAGATTATAAGTTCAAAGAAAATACCACGAAAAGACACGTCTCCATGCAAGTGTATCCTTACTTTTTCAGAACCTTTTATTTTCTTTAAATTTTCAACCATGTCCTTGGAAACAACATGAGACTTGAAGTCAGACAACCTGTATCTGTTTGCAGTTCTTTCACTTACAAGCATGTAACTTAGGTCTTTGACCCTAGTACCTTCTCTGTAAAATGGGACAAGGATGACTTATTCTTCAGGTTGTCAGGAGCATAAAATCTAATCAGAAAGAGTAAAAGTGCCTGGTATGCAGTCTGGCACACGGAAGGCCTTCCTGGAGGCAGTTGTGGTCTTCACGGCCAAAGGCAAGGCTACTCACAGGAATAACACTATAAGACGAACCACTATAACACGTGAGTACTGTCTGTTTCCACCATAAAAAGGACCAGACACAGGTGACTGGAGGGTAGAACCACTCCAATGGTGAAGAACTGTAAACTCAAGTGTGTAGACTACATACTTTAAACTTTGATGGACAAGCATGACCACAACTCTTCTTTCTTCCATAAATAAATAATATAAAAAAAACAGCCTGCATTTCTGAGTGCTTACTACATTTCAGGCATTGTGCTAAGTGTTTATATTATTTAACTATCTCAACTTATAGGTATAATAATAAACAAAGACTAACTGATTGCTAATCTCCCATGCATTCTTTTTCAAAATTTTTATTTGTTTTAATTAGTTATACATGACAGTAGAATGCATTTCTGTACTTTGATATATCATACATAGGTGGGATATAATTTCTCATTTTTCTGAGTGTACATGTTGCAGAATCATACTGTTCATTCAGTCACATACATACATACATACAGTAATGATGTCTATTTCATTCTACTATTTTCCCTAACCCCACATCCCCTTCTCTTCCCTCCCATCACTTCCCTCTACCTAATCTAAGGTAATGCTATTCTTCCCTCGTGTCCCCCACCTTATTGTGAATTAGCATCTGCATATTAGAGAAAACATTCGGCCTTTGGTTTTGCGGGATTGGCTTATTTCGCTTAGCATGATATTCTCCAACTCCAACCATTTACTGGCAAATGTCATGCATTCTTAATTTGGATATTATAAAGAAGTTCCAATGCCATTTTTTTGGTGAAACTAATAACTCCTGAGAATATAAACTCTTATGTCCCCACTCCTCAGTGCCAAGTGCTTTCATGAGATGATTCCCCATCTCAGGTAATCACAGGAACTGCAGACTCAAAAGGGAGTCAACCTGGGAGAGCTTGGATGAGAGGGAAGTCTAGGTAGGCAGCACCAATGTGGTGGAGAAGGTATGAATGAGGTGTGTACAGTGCCAGGCTGGAGAGGAACAGGACTAAGATTTTCATCTCTGCAGCAGGAAAACCTGTTCCTGGGATTCTGGTTCCTCTAATAGGATGCTTCCACCTTCATCAGGGAAAGGAGGACATGTCACCATTATTACCAACCCAACTAGGGGGACATGAGATACAGGGGTCAGAAGGAGACAGCAGTACCCTGGGAGAGTGCATGTGTTGCCTTTGTTAAATTTCTGTTCTTTTCATCTTTTATTATAATGACCACTCACTACCCTGCCAACATTCTGAATCCCTTTTCTAGTGGTGACTTTCTGTCTGCCTTTAGATATGTTCAAATTTCTTATTTAAAATATTCATTTCATTCTGCCACTCTTTTTTCTCTCAGGGTCTATTTTGCTTTTTTCTTTGGTCTAAGGTCATCACTTCAGTATCTGAGTTCAAATTAAGGGTCTTCTTCTTCCCACAGACTTCTCTTTTTAGTACCCTAATTTCTTTTTTCCTGTTATATATGCTTCTCTACTTTTCACGAGGTTACATCCCAATAAACCTATTATAAGTTGCAAATATTCTAAGTAAAAAATGCATTCAGTACCTAACTCACTTGACATCACAGTTACAACATAGTACAGTGTATAGCATCCTTGCTCCCCTTGTGATCATGTGGCCAACCTGAAGCTTAATATCTCTGCTGCTACCCAGCCTCATAAGACTATTTTACCACATATTCTTAGTTCAGAAGATCAAAGTTCAAATTCAAAGTGTTTCTAATGAAAGTGTTTCACCTTGTACCATAGTAAATTTGAAAAATATTATATCAAACATTGTAAGTTGGACTCCATCTATAAAGTTTTAATATTTCTCCAGTTGTCCTCCTTGTTACATTTAGCGGTCATGCTTTGCCAACCAAATCCAATAGCTCTTTCTGTTATATTTATGGTCATTGTTATTATCCATAGCAATAAGAACACCTGAATACCATTAAATGTAATATATAAAGTTAAGAGGACTCAGTGACGAATTACAAGATATTTTGCCTCCTCTCACAGAAAAAGATGACAAAATATAAATGCATGCAAACACATTGCATTCTGGGATTGAAATGATAAGAGGCTAGAAGAAGAAGAAAAAAATAGAATAGCATTCCTTCCAAAAAGCCCCCAAGGATTATGGAGGGGAGGAGTGAGAGAGGGGAGTGAAAGATATATATATATATATATATGAGAGAGAGAGAGAGAGAGAGAGAGAGAGAGAGAACACGAGCGCTATATTCCCAAATCCATACAGGAGCTTAGTCTATGGTTGCAAACTGTTGCTATGTGAGTTGCTCAGTGAGGGACTGTTTTAGTCAGCTTTGGCATTGCTGAACTGAAAAATTCTGACAAGGACAACATAGAGGAGGGAAAGTTTATTTTGGCTCATGATTTCAGAGGTTCGGTTCATGGTTGGCCCATCTATTGCTCTGGGCCCTATGTGAGGCAGAACAGCATGGTCCAAGGGTGCAGTGGAGGAAAGCTTCTCAGGACACAGCAACCAGGAACCAGAGAAGGAGCTCTGCTCACCAGGAACAAAATATAAATCAAAAGTCACACTCTCAGTGTCCTACTTCCTCTAACCATATTTTACCTGCCTATAGTTACCACCCAGTTAATCCATATCAGTGGATTAATCCACTGACTAGGTTACACGGTTACACCTCCATGATCTAATCCCCTTGCCTCTGCAAATTCTTACACATTCTCACATATGAGCTTTTGGGGGACACCTCATATCTAAACCATAACAGGCTCTCTATAGACAGACGGGCTGCTCCTTCCTTTCTGATGTGTGTGACTCATTATAATTCTTCTATCTTCCAATATTGCTTCTATTTGTTGTTCCCTCTTCTTTGTAGTTCCTCACATCTGCATTTGGACATTATAGCAGTATCTGAACTTCAATAGGTAAAATAAGAAAAGGAGTCAGGCGGGAGAGAGCCACCATCCAAGGCAGGTAGACTCCCTTAACAGCCCCTTTGCTGGCAAAGGCACCATCACTCCTCCAGTGATGTCTCAGCAGATCGAAGCTCTCCAAGATCTCTCCTTTGTATCTGCACATTCTGTCATCGCGTCTTACTCCTGTTGCCTTTTTTGCCACGGCATTGTTTCTTTGTCATTATTTCTCATTCTAGTCACCATACAGTTAATCTTAACCTTGCAGCAGGCAGAATCATCTTTTCAAAATCATTTAAAATTAATTAAAATAATTTGCTTCTTATATAGACTTGGCAAAGATCATTGTGATCTTTGAGGGTTGAGTATCATCTTGAACATTGTTTGAATCTTCTGGGAGTGAATTAGGAGAGGAACAGGAGATCGGAACAACAGTAGCTTTATTTATTTCTTTGGCCCAACCCAAAAACCTGGTCTGATATGAATCAGTGGCCACATATCCTGCTCTTTGGTTTTATCAGCACATTTTGTCTAAATGTTCTTTATATCCTTGATTTTTTCTGGTGTGATAATTCCCATGTATACTATACAGAAGATTAAAATAAAAATTGTGGAAAGTGAAATATAATCAATAATCAACTTTTGGAGTTTGTGTTTAGTCAAGTACTTGAGGTAAAAGTATCTTGATAATATGCATATTGAAAAAAATAAAATTTATTTGGAATAGGGAAATAAAAATATTAGAAGTAGACCATGATTTTTCTCCTTTATTTAAAACCTCTTATTTTTATCTGTTTTTACATTTTCTTCTCTATCAAATTATTCTTCAAAATGGTACTATAAATGTTTCCTTAGTCTAGTAAAAAATGTAGTACTGAACATTTTCTAAGTGACCCATAAATTACACTAGTAAATGGAATTTAAAATTGTCCTCACCGTGTCACTACCACTTTCCATGGACCAATTCTGGGGAACATTATAATTTCCAAAATTTTCTTTCTTTTCAAGAAAACCCATTTTGAAATTTAAATCATAAAATGGTTCAATAAACTTAACACTCTGCTCCACATTAGACACATTTGGCAAGATGAATTTCTGGGCACCCCTATGATATACTCAAATTGCATTACATTCAAACTGTTTATAATGATAATCCATACAGTCAACTTGATATTATTTCTTTAATTGATCTGAAGAAACTGAAATACAAACAGTTCATGACCAGTTCAGAGAGGAACTCAATTTACAACTCTTTATACTACTTCATATGCTCCAAGCAGTGTCTTCAACACCCAACAAAGTCTGGGGACACGGGGCTCACCAATATACCATTATTAATTATTTAATGGACAGAAGGGAGAAAGGATAGAAGGATAAACTTACTAGAATAAGTCATTGTAAGATTAGAAACATCAGCAACCAACAATCTAAATGTTCATATTATGAAAAATTAAATGAAATTAATTTTAAGTATGAAGACAGCAAGATGAGAAAATGGTCATTAAACATACTATTCACAGGAGAGATCATACCATCAATGTCAAACATGTTGACTATAATGACTATATTTCACTTTTATAATGAAAATAAAAGTTTATTTCATCAGAAGCAGATCTTAATTGCATTCGTCTTTGGACTGACCAGTTATGCAATTTGACTAAAATAACAATAGAGTTTCCATTGCAAGATCCTGAGAATACCTTTTATTACTCTTTTCTTTAAAAGTCTCCCTTCAAATGTTGTATTATTATAAGTTTAAAAAAAATAGAGAATATGGGCATAATAAAATATTTCAAGGAATATAGTGAGACAAGTCTCTGGAATAATAAGCTTCACAAAGCCCCTTTAAGAATCGATGCCAGTTACCATGATTATTTGCAGTCTTCAGTGACATCTTAATAGGCAGGCCTGGAAATTCACGGAAGCTGGGTATCCGGGCTGGCAAGCGTGGATTTTACGCTGGTAATAAGATTCAGTGAAGAAGCCTTCTTGCCAAGGCCAGAGCCTTTTCAAGGAGACTTCCTGGGTTCAGAGTTCTGAGGCTCAGCTAAGATCCCTGTCCTATCCAAGGTAGCTGGCCACTCTTTCTAGGCTGAGGCTGCACCTGCTAGATTTCACATGAGGCCTGTGTGCCCAAGGACTGAGGGAGGGAGGCCTAGTGCAGTTGCTCTCTCTTGCCTGAGATGCTGTCTGGGGCTCTTCTCAGCCTCCAGAGTTGGGGAATGGTCTGGTGAAAACAAGAACAGCGAAGCTCCATGTCACATCAGTGAGAGCTCTGATGACCTATGTTTCTGAGGGTGCAGGGGAGGGAGAAACAAGCACGCAAGCCTGTTTCTGCTTTCCCTCACCCCATCCTCAGGTCAACGACTTCTTGGGGGGCAACCATCCAAGCTGAATATCTAGACCTATTCACAAGCACCCCTGATTGAACCTAGTCCTCAAATAGCACTTTCCAGAAGAAATATATGACCTAAATATTTCTTTTGGAGTCCTCTCTTTTTACCATGTAAAAATGATTATAACAGGATAATTTTCATCTGTTTATTTCTAACATTATCCTAGATTCCATGAGGAGATCTAGAGTATTTTGCCATCTGCAGGTAGGTTAACAAGAAAATGGGAAGGCCCATTTGCCCAGAGGTGTGTTAGATCAAAACTCACTACAATCAGTCCTCCATATCTGTGCTCTTGGCATCCATGGATTCAACCAACCAACTGCAGATCAAATTTATATGTGTGTGTATGTGTGTGTATGTGTGTGTGTGTGTGTGTGTGTGTGTGTATGAAATTTTATCGGTACTGAACATATATGATTTTTGGTCATTATAATCTAACTAGTACAACACCTATTTACAGGGTATTTACAGTCTATTAGGTATTATAAGTAATCTAGAGATGATATGGACTATATAGGAGGATATATGTAGATTATATGCAAATACCAGCCTATGGGACTTGAACATCCAAAGATTTTTGGTATCCACTGGGGTCCTGGAACTTATCCCACCAAGGGATGACTATATTTTGGAATGACAAAGGTGTAGTGCCACCTTATGGTGGGTGGTCAGAATCGGTCTTTCTAGGTTGGGCACAGTGGTGTGCCCCTGTAATCCTAGCAGTTTGGAAGGCTGAGGTAGGAGGATCAAGAGTTCAAAGCCAGCCTGGGCAACTTAGCAAGGCCCTAAGCAACTCAGTGAGACCCTGTCTCTAAATAAAATACAAAAAAGGCTAGGGATGTGGCTCTTTGTTTAAGTGCCCTTGGGTTCAATCCCTGGGACAAAAGAAACAAACAAACAAACAGAAAAACAACAACAAAAAACTGGTCTTCCCAGTCTTGCTATGAAATTTATGAATACTGATAAGAAAGAGTTAAACTTGTTAAATCAAAAAGATTGGCAATAGAGTGGGCAAGGGAAACTGAATAAAGTAAACTTCACACTTAAAAAATTAATATGCAATAAAAATTTTTATAGTCAAACCTCAAATAACAATTGTGATTTTCAGCAGAAACCCCATGATTTATTTACTGTTTTTAAACGGGAGAATCTGTCTCTAGACTCAGTGCCAGAAATTAATGCTTATCTTGTAAATAGCTGAATTCTCTCCCTGTTTGGGAACAATCAATAAAAGCCTGGCTTGAAATCTGGTTGAAATAGCCACTCTAATTAACAAAATAAAGGACATAATTCAGGCACGCATAATAAGAGTTCTCTGTTTAAAGTACAAGAGTGTGCTGGTCACAATGACAGTTCCTAATCTCCCCCACTGAAAAGTGACTTCCAAGGAATAAAGTCAGCTTAGATGGATTTTCCATTTAAATGGTCAAGGATTAAAAGGGGTTGGTTGGACAAGCGTAACTCATTCATATAACATTCCCCTTAAAATACACATACACATCATGATATCCTTATGAAAATAAGCTGTCTTCTTAGTCACTGGGATTTAAAAGTAAGAGCTGACACTAAACCATTTTGATTAATATGTGACATAGTTGGAAGACTATGCTATACTTCATTCCCCTGGATTTTTGAGCTTCTGTGACTATTGTACCACATTATGCAATTGGCAGCACTGGGTCTCCTTAGAGGTTACTTATACAGAAACATACATTTCATTTGAAACCTGACCAGGCTCATTCAGGTTCTACACAGATTCATTATGACAACCTTTAATTGGGCAAGCTGCCAAAATGCAGCTGGTCTAACAGGACGGTTTAAATGCAGCCCACAGACTAATATGCTTATTTGACTTGTTAAGAACGATTTATTGAATAATACATGATAGTGAGAGTATAAAATCTTTCAAAGGGCAGTTCTTTGAGAGTTAAAAAGTCCAAAAAACTAGTTTGCATAAAAGAAAGAAACTTGAACAGCTTTAAAAAAAAATTCATAAATTGTCACAGCTTTGTAATAGAATAGAGGCCATGAGTTATTTGGGGACTTGAAAGAGTTAATTGCTAACAAAAATTCATTTGTATCAGACTTCTACTCTATGCAGTTGCAGGCAGCTATGTATATGGAGACTGAGAAGTACATACATGTTTTAAACCTATCCATAACTTATTTGCCTTATTTATTTATTTAATTTTTCAAAATTGGGAAGTGGGGGAATTAAATCCTTCCTTTTGGAAATAATATAAAAATCTTTTTTTAGATTTTTCAAGACCTGGTGTGATATAAAAACTTGTATTTGGTTGCCAGTTAGCTCAAGAAAAATCTTAGGTAGACACCACATAGTCTATTATATAGAAGAAATTCAGAGCAGTTGGAAAGTTTCCTGTTTTGTGAATTTAAATGACAGAATTTACCAAATGATTCTGCTCTGTAAGTGAATGAAATAAATTTCAATGTGGCTATTCACAGTCATTTCAAGAGCCCTTTTCTCTATGACCTCTATCAGAACAATGTTCTTGAGCCCCTCACCCCCAACCTCAGTTGGAAGGAGTACATAGCTCAGCCAGGCAACTGTGGAGTGGAACTAATTCCTTCCTCTTAACGCCTGTCTCCAATTAGCTGGTGGGAAATAGAAATGATTTACTTAAGAAAACAGCTTTTCCCATTTACTCAAGCCTATTACCATTCTCATCCAAGCATTGCTCGGTCACTAATTGTCTTGGGAAGCAGTATCATGCAGGGGTGAAGAGCGCACAGTGGCTATAGAGGTGACCTATGTGAGTTATTTAACCCTCTCAGGCCTCAGTTTCCTCACTTGTTGAATGGGATCATGTCTGCTTCATACACTTGTTCTGAGTATTAAACAAAAACCTGCAAGGAGCATTTAGTATTGTGCCACCCATAACAGTGTTCAACAAAATCATCTAAAGCATGAGAAAATAGATACGAAAATCATCACAAACAATGAAATCACAAAAGGCAGGTACAAGATACAGTGAGAGCACCAAAGAAGGATAGCCTATGAATCTCCTTTGTATGATGTCCCTGAAGTTTGTCACTGCCAGAATCTGCTTGTTAAAGTTTAGATACTGGGTATCCCCCAAAAGCTCATTTGTTAGATAAGAGTTTTCAGAGGTGAAATGATTGGGTTATGAGAGCCTTACCTTAATCAGTGAGTTGATCCACTGATACGGATTAACAGGGCAGTAACTGTAGGCAGGTAGACTATGGCTAGATGAGGCAGGTCACTGGAGATGTCCCTTTGGGTATATATTTTGTTCCTGGTGAGCAGAGTTCTCGCTCTACTTCCTGTTGCCATGATCTGAACTGTTTTCCTCTGCCATCATGTTCTGCCTCACCTCATGCCCAGAGCTATGCAGTCAATAAATAATCTATGAATTGAGACCTCTGAAACCTTGAGGCAAAATACACATTTCCAGCTCTGCATTGTCCTTGCCAGGTCTTTTAGTCACAGTGACACAAAAATGCTGGCTCAAATAATGCTCAAGTAGCTTTGGCATTATCAATATCACTTTGGCAATACTCACTATCTCATGCAGCAGGCCTCATGATGCCATAAAAATCTTCTAAATGTTGTCTTTCAATGATTTTCCACCCATCTGTCCTCTTTCTTATCTAGTAAAAGTCAACTTTATTATCTACAGTACAGATACTAAAGACAGTTTTTGTGATCCCACATATTTCTCATCGATGGTCACCTGTACAGTTCTTTTTCTCATTTGCCAATGAGAAAGTACCAGTGATGAACCAGATAGAATCCAGTTCCTAATAACTTCTAAATTCTATTGCAGACTGAATGCCAGAGCCAACCAATCCCTCATCACTGCTGGTACCTAGTAGTATGGAGGGAATTTGAGGGATGCTCTGGCATTGTAGGAGAGAGTAATACAATCAATGTGATACTTTTACAGGAGTGTGAGTGCTGGGAGCAGGTGAGGTGGGTGGTGCTGGTGGTAGGTGAGTCAACTATTCGCCCTCCCTGAGCTCTCTTAGGTTTTTTTTTTCCCCCACGATATTTTATTTATTCTTTGTTCCCCTGCACATAACTCTAAGGGGCTTTATCATATATTTTACATGCTTTACAGGCTCCATTAAAACCTCATGTTCTTAAATTTCAGTAACATAAGCAATAGCTATCATGAAAATATATAAGTGGCATTTAAAAAAATAAACTGAAGTGAAGGATAAACACTCAGTATAACTGTACACACTATACTATTATTTCCTTAATAATGACAAAGAAGAAAAAATTATGTCTATAAGCTAGCAAACAAGATTCATGGGCGATATGAGAATAACTTTCATTTTCCTTCTCTCTTTTCTTCTTCACTTTCTTCTCTCCTTCTGTCATTCCTTATTATTGTATATTTATTATACAATTTTAAATTATAAAATTATTACTTGATCCTTATTACAAATAAAGAAAATCCATATGTATGTATATATACATATGTAAAGCATTGCATTCCATCTATTTTCTTGCACCTGAGAAAGCAAATAATCTGGCTTTTTTTTCATGTTTCTTGATATTCATATAAATGTATACACATAATTTTTTTTCTCTTCCTTTTCATTCCACAACAGAGACCATATTACATGTTTAACTATGCAGAATTATTAAGTCATATATTATTATTATATTTAGATAGTGAATTCCTTTAGATCTTTAAATCTTTTAAAGACTGAGTCATTCCCAGTATGAACATAGGGACAGATCGTGGTTAAGCTTTTGTTATTGTGATGCCATTTTATCTTAAGTGGGAGTTATTTAGCTTCAAGGCCCCAGGAAGAAAGATAAAGATCATGTTTTCACTATCTTCTCTGTGGAATGGACTGCACTTGAGAGAAGTATCCAGAAAGATGATGACAAGGCTTCTGATTACTTACAGCTCTGCATCAACAGAGGAAGTTAGTTAGGCCTATGACTGAGCTGGAGTCTCTCTTCAAATGTATCAGTTACCAGGAACTTCATGTGACCGTTGCTGACGAAAAGACATCATGATGACCCAGACACACTTTTGTTCTCCTGAGAGGATAACTTCTGCTTATAGGCAAGTGATATCTTTCCACTGAAATATTTCAGAACTTGATGTAGGATTTAGAATTACAAGTCTTGGGTCTGGGTCTGGTTCCATCAGCAGTGATGGAATATTAGACAATTCCATCCTTCAATAATCAATATTACATAAGCATGTGCTTCTGTGGTCATGCATGGTGCAGTGATAAGCAGAACTTCTGGCATAACTATGATGATCCAATGCTTTATGAACTGTGACACATAAATTTCAAACCCAAATTACATATGGACTCCTCTCAAACAGTTTATTTTACAGATTTCACAAACACCCTAGACAGAGTTTATTGTTTATTGGTTTTTTTAATTATTTTTATCTGCACCATCCCCTCAAAATATATGGCAACAGGGGCTAGGGCTGTAGCTCAGTGGTAGAGCTTTCCTTACAAGTGTCAGGTACTGGATCCAATCCATAGCACCACATACAAATAAATAAATAAAGATATTGTACCAACTACAACCAAAAAAAATTTTTTTTAAATATATGGCAACAAAATTTTCTTACAGATAGTTCTGTTAGAGGGGTTGCTGTACAAATTCTACTGTTATGGCAGGGAATTATATTGTCATTTACCATTGGCAGAATTAAGTTTCAGATAGGTAACATGGTTAGGATCTAGTTGAGCTGCAACTATAAAAAACATGACTTCAAATTCTAGACACAGGATGTTTTTAATATTTATAGACATGACATCTTCCTACTCTGAAATCCACAAGCTATAGAGAATATGATTAAAAAAATTTCAAGCAGGCTTTCGGGAAGACTATATATATAAAATTCAAGTTTTATCCTTTTTAAAAATAAACCCTAGTAGAGTACGATGGTGCACGCCTGTAATCCCAGTGCCTTGGAGTCTGAGGCAGGAAGATCTTAAGTTTAAGGCCAGCTTCAGCAACTTAGTAGCCCTAAGTCAAAATACAAAATAAAAAGGGCTGGAGATGTAGGTCACTGGTAAAGCACACCTGAGTTCAATCCTCAGTACAAAAAGAAAAAAGAAAAACACTAGCACTAGATGATAGCAGATGATACTTGTTTCCCTTACTAGCTATTTCATAGACCCAGGAACCTCTCCCTCCCCCTCTTCCCCTCCCCTCCCCTCCCCCCCCCCTCTCTCTCTCTCTCTCTCTCTCTCTCTCTCTCTCTCTCTCTCTCTCTCTCTCCAGCCCACCACCCTGATCAGCCATCCTTTCTTGTTTCCAATCCCAGAGAAACTGTTCTCTCTACTTGGAAACAAAAACAGGTAGAGTTGTCCACAGACTGCACATAAGTGGCACTTCCCAGCTCAGGCATTTATTTAAAACTTAAAATTCTCACTTCAAATTCTTTAAGCATTCTGACATACCACACTGAGAGAAAGGCACATGCAATTCCTTCACCATAAATATTTACTTATTTAAGATGTCTTTGATTTAATCCTAGGATAAGCATCACATTCTCAAGCCATTCCAAGATTCATGATCAAACACATCCAATGTCACATCAGAGATTGTGAAACCTTCCTTCCAATTGTATCACACAGACCTCTGCCTTCTTGCAGAATGCATTGTACATGATGTGCCCATGCTTATAGACTTAAAGACATAGCTATGAAAACATTTATCATTCAGTTCTCCTTCCAAACATTATACTAGTGTAGAAAGCTACTAGTTCTTATGATAAATTTATTCCGATAGCCATGTCCTCTTCTTGAGCTTATTTATTTATTTATACTGGGGCTTGAGCCAAGAGGGCTCTACCACTGAGCTATGTCTCTGGCCCTTTTTCTTTCTTTCTTTCTTTCTTTCTTTCTTTCTTTCTTTCTTTCTTTCTTTCTTTCTTTCTTTCTTTCTTTCTTTTTTTCATTTTGAAAAAGGGTCTCCTTAAGTTTCCTAGACTGGTCTTGAATTTGTGATCCTCCTTCTTTGGTCTCTCAATTTTCTGGATTCTCTTTTATAACATGTATGAGTCCTTCATGTTTAAGTTGTCTCTTATTACTGAGAGTAATAAGTACCTGATTCAAGTGCAATATATGAGCTCCCATATAACATAAATATATGTGAGCTCAATATTGATGAGCTCACAGTTTCTGTGGGTCAGAGATCTGCTTTGGGCTTTGCTGGCTGCTCTGTGAAACTGAAATCAGTGTTGGTCAAGGCTGTGTTCTTATCTGATGGCTCATCTGGGAAAGAGTGCATCTCTGAGCCTATAGGATACTGGAAGAATTCGTTATTATGTTCATAGGAGTTTTGCTAGCTTTCCTCTTCAAAGTAGGAAGTAGAACACAAATCTTGAGCAGGTCTTATAGCAAGATGGAGTCTTGTGTAACATCATCACAGAAACTAAAGTCTGTCACCAGGGCCACATTCTAATGGTTAGAAGCAAGTCATAGATCATGCCTAAACTCAAAGTGAAGGGATTACAAAACCTCTCTACAAATGCCAGTAGGTAGGGATCCTGGGGGCTTCCTTAAATACTGTGAGCTATTCCAATTAACTAATCCACTTAGTGTCAAATGCAAATTTAGAGTAACAGACCTTAAACAAAACCAAGGAGCTTTTAAAAAAAAATTAGCTATAGATGGACACAATATCTTTGTTTGTTTATTTTTATGTGGTGCTGAGGATGGAACCCAGTGTCCTACAAGTGCCAGCAAGTTCTTTGCCACTGAGCTGCAACTCCAGCCCAACCAAGGAGCTTTTTATGAGGTAACTATAACAACTTTTATGACTCCAAATCTAATTACTTTGCAAATCTTGGCTATGCTCTGGAGAATACGGGTATTCAACATGTGATTTTTAAACATTTGGGTGAGCTCTCAAGCCAAAGTTACTATCTTTCAAGAAACAACATTTGTGCCTCCTAGTTCCATTCTTCTCCAGGTGAGTTGTTAAAATACTAGTCAATTCACTGCCATTCCTACCCTGAAACAGCTTGTGATGAAGTAGACCAAGTCTGCTTCTGGCTAATATTTACTGAAGAATGTTTCACCCAGCATTAAGCCAGGATGAGGCACAGCCTACCATGAAATCCCCAGGATAGAGGTAAAGTAGAAGCAAAAGTCTCCCTTCTTTCTCTCACTCTTAGAAATATTATCCTCTTAAACACCATGCTGTTTAACTGCCTGTGGAATACTTTGATTCTTGTGATTTGAATAAAAATCCTTTGTAAAGTTCCATGTAGAAAATACTTAAACAATTCTAAATAAACTTGAACAAAATTGTTAAGTTCTTTCCTGTACACACCAGTTCAAAACTTGTTTAAATTAGTTTCCTCTTCCAGGCATTAAGAGATCATCTCCTATGTCTCTTTTGGTATCATTAAATATTTGGTGTGCAAAACTACTTTGGACCAAAGTTGCTATCACACTTTAAATTCTTTGGAAGAGTTATTTAGAGAGCAAAAAGTACATGCAGCAAGTGGATGAACTTTGGAATCCATTCAAAAAAAAAAAAAAAGATGCTTGTTATTTCTGTCAACATTTGTTACATTTAGGAATTATTTGTTGGATGATGAAATAATCTCTCCCTCTCTTAGGCAGCTCTGGGAAACAAGGCCACATGGAGAGTTTTTTCTATCACCAACTCCTGTCTGAAAAACAATGTCTTATTTTAAATTGTGACTAAAAGTTTTCCTTGCTAGCCACAATATTAATTCACTTTTGCTATTACAAACTTGTAAAATTTAGTTCTTTGTGAAAATTCAAAATAATAAATAAAAATAGAGGAGTGTAAGAATTTTCCAGGTATAATTGGAATAATGAAATTATCCCTAGTCACCTACCTAGCTTCCTTTTTAAAAAAAAAAAAAAAAACATAATATTATTAGCTGGGCATGGTGGCGCATGCCTATAATCCCAGCAGCTTGAGAGGCAGAGGCAGAAGGATCACAAATTCAAAGCCAGCCTCAGCAAAAAGCAAGGCTGTACCTAAATAAAATACAAAAATAGGGCTATTAATGTGACATTTAGTGGTCAAGTGCCCCTGAGTTCAATGTTCAATCTCTGGTACCCCCCGCCCCAAAAAAAAACAACAAAACCACAACAATATTATTAGATTAGTCCAGAAGACAAAGATGTTAAAATATCAGGTTGAATTCTTAAGGTTCAGGTAAATGATGAAGTATTTGACAGTAGATGTGATTTCACAAACCATTTCTCCCACTGTACCCCTTTTCCAACTACTTCCATGTGATAAGAATGTCTTATTGAAAAACCAGGGAAGTGAAGGAGAACAAAATTAAAAATAGTTACACATGTGTGGAAACTGTATACCTTTCCTGTCCCTCAGAAAGCTTGTAGAAAAAGAGCAGAGTGTATCCTACCTTAAATTTTATGTTTGGGACTCTCAGAAAAAGGCACTACTGACTTTATCTCAGTAGAAGGGGGGACATCAGATTTCAGAGAAAGTCCTCCATGCTGCTGGTGTCCAGAGCAGAAATAGCAGCATGATACACATATCCATAGGCATAAAAGGGCAAAAAACTATACACACACACTCTCTCTCTCTCTCTCTCTCTCTCTCTCTCTCTCTCTCTCTCTCTCTCTCTCTCTCACCTATTTTCCTTTAGCTCTAGAAATGCATCTAAAATATCATCTGTTTTGCAAATGGACTCTGAGAATATCAGTGAAGGATAAAATGGTGTACTGTCTGTCAGACTGGTCATTTTTGACAGGACTTCAACAGATGGACAGGGACTAGAGAGTTCCCACCAGGAACCTGCTACTGGTCGAGAGGCTCCTTGGCAGGTAGGTGGAAACAAGGATCTGGAGCTTTGCCAGCATGGGCAGAAGGTCCAAGTTGCCTTCCCTCTACCCCAAGTTGCTCTTCAGTGACCATGAACCTCTTCCATGACCAAGGACCACTGGGATGAGTCGGCACCTTGAGCAAGAGGACCAGTTAGAGCCAAGTACCTTTCCCGTCTTGGCAGTGGCATTTACAAAAGCCTCCCAGAAAATGGGGGGATATGATCCTGGGCTCAAGTCACAAATTAGGTCTAAAATTACCTGAAAGGAACTAAACTAACTTCATCAGAACAAGAGCCATGGAAGTGGGGAGGGGGGGTCTAAAAAAACAGAAATTAAATTTGATTACAAAGAGGAAACACTTTTTTGTACACCTGAGACATGTATACCCACCAAATCTATATTTAGATATGCAAAATTACAAATGCTGAAATAAAAAGGTTTTTTAAATTTTATTTTTTGTTTGTTCCTTTTAGATGTACATGATGGTAGAATGTAGTTTGACATGTTATACATACATGGAGTATAACTTATTCTAATTAGGATCCCATTCTTGTGGTTGTATAAGATGTGGAGTTGCACTGGTGGTGTGTTCATATATGAGCATAGGAAAGTTATGTCTGATTCATTTTACTATCTTTCCTATTCCCAACCTCCTCTCTTCCCTTCATTCCCCTTTATCTAACCCAATAAACTGCTATTTTCCCCACCGCCCTTATTGTGTGTCAGCATCCACATATCAGACAGAACATTTGGCCTTTGGTTTTTGGGGATTGGCTTATTACTGAAATAAAAAGTTTTGAAAATACTTTTAAAATTGTGTAATAACAGTTCTGTTTCTTTGGAGATAATGCACATTTATCAAACTTGAAAAAGCCAAGAAAAGAGTTTAACTATCTTCTCACTAAAACCATCCTTGTCATATCTCTGTGGAAACCACATGTTCCTATGTGTGATCTTTTTTTTTTTTTTTTTGCAATTATTAGATTTGGACAACTTTTTCCCATGTTTGCCCTAATGTACTGAGTGAGTAAAGAGACAACACAGGATCAAGTATGTCATAAGTATCTACAAACACTTTAATTCCATAAGGAGAAGGCAGCACCCAACCCATCCAAAGAGGAACCTTGAGATTGATGTGAATGTGTTGATTCAAGTTTTAGGAGTATTGACATATCATGCATACCGATTGCATGCAGAAGAGCTCCACATACACACAACATGAAGGAGAATATTTCTACTTTCAGGTAGGACTGCCCGAACTTTGAACTACCTCAAAAAACTGTTTAGACTTATATGCAATGTTCAATTATTTCAATAAGAATACAATAAAGATCAAACTCTAAATGGTCAGAAAAACTGCAAACAACTTCAATGCAGTTTTTTAAAAAGATGCTATGCCTGTCAAAAGCAAGCCATACAACTTACCAGGACCATATGGGATCATCTGAAAGAAAAAAAAATAATGAAAGGAATTTGTCTAATTGCATCACATTAAGGTTGACAAAGGAAGTATGTGCTTTAAATATCTAATTAAAAACAAGCCTATGTGGCAGATCACCATTTCCAGCCATGTGTGTATGTGTGTGTGAATGTGTGTATAGCTTAATTGACGTCATGTCACTAATTAGCCCAGGAGAGCATTTTCGTGTGAAAAGGGAATGATGTAATCTTGGGAGAGAATATGTCCAGACCTTCTGCAAGGAATTACTTGGATGAGTATAATTAAATTTAATTTAAAATATATATATTATAAAATCACAAAATTCATAAAAGATGATGTCCTTTTCCACCAAATTGGAAAAAGCACTTTCATTGTTGTTGGTTAAAATATTTTATTTCTGCCTTTAAAAAATAAAAACAAATCTGTGAGCCATATGTGTCTAGTCATAGATTGGCATCTCATGGCAAATTGAAAAAAAACACTTTTAAAATATTTTCCTAAAGACTCTTTTAGGAAAGTTTTAGGTTCATAGCAAAATTAAGAAGGTACAGCTATTTCCCCTTTATCATCTATCCCTGAACATGCAAATCCTCTCCTTGCAACATCCCTCAATAGGATGACACATTCGGTATGACTGATGAACCTACATTTACACATCACTGTCATCCAGATTCCACAATTCACATCAGGATTCGCTCTTGGTAGTATACATTTGGTGGTCTTGAATGAATCTTTAATGGCATGTATCCATCTTGACCGTATCATATGGAGAAATTTCACTGTGGGACTCTGTGCTCTTGCTATTCAACTTTCCCTTACAATCCCTGGCAACTGCTGATCTTTTCAGTGTTTCCATAATTTTTTTCCTTGTCCAGAATGTCATATAATTGGAATCATATAGAATGGAGAATCTCCAGACAGGCTTCACTCAGCAACATACATTTAAGTTTCCTCTGTGTCTTTTTATGGCTTCATAGCTTATTTTTTTGGGTGCTGAATAATATTCCATTGTATAGATGTACAACAGTTTATTTATCCATTTATTACTGAAGGGCATCTTGGTTGTTCTAGGCTTTGGCAATAATGAATAACACTGGTTATAAACGTTTCCTCTTATAGAAAACAGAACCACTGGGGCATGTTATGAGAGCCTTCTTTCTCTCCCTCCCCCTCCACTTTTGGGGATACAGTCCTTATGCTCTGAGTATTAAGTAAGAGATTTTTGTGTCTTTGTCCTCCTCTAAAAATTTAAATTTTAGAGATTACAGGACTGTTGTTTTTAAATGAGATGTAATTCATTAAATTCATCTGATAAGGTAATATAATTGACAGGGTTTTAGTATATTATATACTACTACCACTATCTAATTGCAGAAGGTTTTCCACATACCCCCAAAATCATAAAGCCACTGGGATTTGAATTTTGTATTCAGCATACATACTTAGGGTATTGAATTCAATTTTTGTTTTGCCCAGCACACCACTGTCATGGAGATAGCTGCTTATTTCGATATCCACTCTCCCTTCTTACTTAAACTAGACTAGATCAGAGTGTGATCCCAGCAGCTTGGGAGAATGAGGCAGGAGGACTGCAAGTTCAAAGGCAGCCTCAGCAACTTAGTGAGGTCCTAAACTCAGTGAGACCTGGTCTCAAAATAAAAAATAAAAATGGGCTGAGATGAGGCTTAGTGGTTAAGTATTGCTGGGTTCAATTCCCTGGTACCAAAAAAAAAAAAAAAAAAAAATCAGGACGAAAGAAAGAAATCGTGGCAGCTTAGGGGAAAGCTATTGTGAGTCAGCCAGTATACACTGCTTGAACCTTCCTTCCTCCTATTGCCGAAAATTAAAGTATAATAGCTGGAGCTCTGGCAAACCACTCTAGATCACAAGGTGTACTCAGGAATGGAAGTCAGAGGATAGGATGATTTTGGATATTGAGCCTGGGTCCCTGAGACACTTGATAATACTGGTCCTGAGATTTTTATCTCTGGAAAATTTCTTCTACATAGGAGATAAACAAATGTCTATGTTTATGCTACTATATGGGAAGATTTCAGGCACATGCAAGTGGACTTAATATTAAATAACCCAACCTTTTATCCATATTCCCATCAATGTCATACATTTTGAATTGCCAAAATGTTAAGGCACTTGAAAAACTATGGCCAATTTCTTCTGCTCTTAAAAATAATTATTATACCAAATTGTTGCTCAGCACGGAACACCAAAGTTTTCAGCAACTTATTTAACTTAGCTTCCCACATGTACTCGCTCATTCATACTTTGGGGCATGTGTAATACATAAAGTTCAACAGTCCCCATAGAAACTTGGAACACTGAGCAGTAATGGTAATTGGTCATACTTTTAAACCAATCTACAAAATTGTACTTTCAAACCAGAGGCAAGAAGCCATCTGAACATTTGTATATCAGCACTCAAATCCATTAAGAGGTAATGGAGTGTGCAAACCAGTAACATTATATGGGGATACAACTGCTGGCTGAAATAAGGTTCACCTGAAATCGTATGCATTCATCAGCTTCTTCAGAACTGCTTCATATAAAATCAAGTTCAAATTCCTTAACAAACCAAAACGAGTCAGGTGCTATTTTTGAAGACTGTCCTATGAAAAGGATGAGGTATTCCAATATAACAATACTTCTACTCTAAGCCCTCTGCCATTACCTTGGTGAACTTACCTAAAAATCAAAACATTCTGACAGAAATTAAAATGCTAATACAATACAGTAAACTCCTATAGAGCAGAGAATGTTTAGTTCCTCTTCATATCCCCTGGTAATAACTAGACTAGGGTGTTAACAGAATGGATGATCAGCAGATGGTCTTTGAGTTGAATCAATAGTCCTCAAGTGAGCATCATTTTAAGCACTTGAGTAACAGATCAACTTTGTGACCTTGCAGAAACTACTTTTCATTTTCATTTCTTATCTGTTAGAAGGGGATAAATCACTCTCCTCCTAGTAGTAATGAATGAGACATGTAAGCTAGGTGTCTAAGGCAGTGTCTGGTAACAAAAGAGGCAGTCAATAAATAACAGATGCTGTCCTTGATATCATTGTTGATATTTTATTGTTGTGTAAATATTAGTACCCTGCTTAAGATCCTGTTCTGTGGACTGGGCAAACACACTATTGTAAAACACAGTCCTTGCTTAGAAGTTTGGCAGGACAGATGTATGAAAAGATAAGCGAAGATTTATATAAAGTAGGAGGGTCTCAGCCCCAGGAGGGATACTGCAGTGAATAAACAGGGCTGGTGGACCAGGACTGCAGAACTGATTCCTAAACTGAGGTTTTGACTGCTGAGGTTTTGACTGAACCTCTAGCCAAGGCTTTCCTATCTTTTTTCACCTCCTCTCCTCTAATCTCTCTACCATGTTCTATCCTCCGAGATCTTAACATCCCTACTTCTTTCTCGAGACTTGGACTTGTGTTCTCCTTTTGGCAGATCATCCCCCTAGATTAAAAGCCTGGTACTGGCCTGCCCTGGGGTCAGGTAGGAGGGAGATTGTGTTAAGAAAGGAAGATCTAGAGAGGAGGGAAGGAGGACATGCTAGACAGAAGAAGTCCTATGAGCATCACTTGGGAGCCAAGAGTGGTCTCAGCAAACTGGAGCCAAGAAGGTCCAAGTGGATATTGTTTATGGTGAGGTTAGAGGAAAGCAGGGACCGGACCGTGGCCTTCTGATGTTGAACTGCATTTGAGGAATGTGACTTTGCAGAAACACATAATTGGCTTTGACATTAAGGGAAGAGTAAAGTGCATATTATTTGTCACCAATGTCATGTTCATAATGGTACATGTGGAATGGATGGGCAGCCAGTGGGTGTTTAGAGCAAACTGGAAGGAAGGTGAGTCTGCCATAGGCAGGAAGGCCTGATTTCAGAAGTACATAACTGGTTCTGACACCAAGATAACTTTTGAGTAGAATCAGAAATGTTCATCAAACAGCAACTCTAAGGAATTTGAAGTTTCCATTTAATATCCAATTTGTAGCCCAGTATCTTAGGGACTGCAAGGTCATCCAGAACATGTTTATTTTAAAGGTCATGAAAACCATATTCAGAAAGTCAACTTTGCTGCTTGGTTGAAGTCTCAAAGCCAGTTGTAAATAAAGCCCAGATTCTAAAATGACACCTCCTTGGGATTTTGGCCCTGACAATGAAACCTTGATATAGAATCCCATGCTTTTAGTTTGGGTAATACAAATTAATAGTAGATACAGGGATTTTCTCTTAGCAAAAATATCATATGTACATCTAAGCAATACAGATCTTTATTCTTCTTTCAGTATTCATTTTCCTCTGTCAACATCAGTTAAAACTGAGCAGAACACAAAGGAAAACTAAAATGTGCCCTCTTCACAACTTTCCATTGAGTAATAATGCTATTATTTTAAAATTTAAATACGATATTATCCTTTCTACTTAGAGGTAACTATTAACAGGGAAAATAGGAGAAAGAATTTTGAGATTAACATTTAGAAATGACATCTATTTGATAATAGTCTAATAAATTATGAACTTTTAGTGTTTTGCTTCAATTTGCCAACTCAATTACAATCTCACTTTAATGGGCTGAATTGCTACTCACTCTGACTGCAGACAGACTGAAAAAAAAAAAAAAAAAAAAAAAGAATCAGGTCTATCCATACTAGAAGACTGAAAAAATAAACTGAACAGCTGTGCTGTCCTGCACTGCATCAAAGGGACATTCGTTTTCTTAAAGTCAGGTGACAGAAATCTGACCCTCCATCACATAATTCCTTTAGGCTACCTGACCAGTGATTCTATTCCACACCTCTTGGTGCAGACCCTGGTGCAAAATGACCTTGTCCAACCACTGCAGCAATCTCCAAGCCCATCCACTGACTAGTCATAAGTGGCCTATTAGAAAGAGGCATTTAAACTCTTCACACAGGTTGCAATTTTTAGCATCACCTTATAAACAACTAACAAACTCCTTTGAAAGATACTTGTCTTTCCATGAACTAAATTAGTCCTTTATATTAAAGACATTTAGTACACAGAAGCAATAAATTATTTTTTGGTGCCCCAAGTGATTTTCTAATTTAAATAGTAGTCCCTAGATCTAGCGTATGCTCATACAGGAAATATTCATATAACTTTTACAAACATATTTAACATTTATTCAGTGTGCTAGTTTCCTGTTTAAGGATAACCACAAACAAGGATGTTCTCAAGAATTTGAAAACTAAAAGAAAAAAAAATTGGAACTCATGCCTAACAAGGACTTTTACTTTTAAATTCAGTTCTTTTTAGTTATATATAACAATATAATTTATTTTGACAGGATTTTATTAATACTAAAGTTTCAGCATTATTGACAAGGTCCTCTATAAGGAGAGCTCACAATGTAAAACATGAAAATGTGCTCAAAGAGGAGTCATAAAATTCACACATTATTGATGCATTTCTAGCTGATGGTAAATTTTTAACGGGATTTTGTTTTATGTTTATGAGGCTGTTTGATCTTAAAAATCTGTTTGCATGAGCATTGGAATTTTTAATGCTTCACATTTTATTGTCTCCAGTGTCTTTTTGATAATTAATCTTGATATCTGTTTGTTGTTTGGAATAAATGACAGAATCCTCACAAGTGGTAGACATCTCATAAACAAGAGATAGGGACTATGCAAGCCATAAGGAAATTAGAACACGATAAAGAAAAAATATTTTTCTTCCTTAAAGGATAATGGTTTTCAGTTAATTCCAAAGGTCAAGTGTAAAAAAATAGTCCCTTTCCTTAAATACTGAGATTCATCATCCTGACATTATTTACTAGATCCGCAGTTCATGAACTGATAAAAGGCCCCATGATCTTGTGCTCTGCTGTCATACTTTTAACGATTCCTTAATTATATCTTAAGACAAAAATGTAAATAGTATATATATTCAATCTTGGGCACTGGGCTTTATCACACTATGTTTCAATGACTTTCCAGTTTCACCACTGCTAATAAAAGCTGTATTTATTTCCTGCTATTTGTCAGACATCATCCTGAAGTTTTTATTATGTATTATAAAATATTCCAATCATAAAAGGTACAATGAATTATAAAGCAAATGTTTATGTAACTACTAGCCATTTCAATAAATATTAACATTTTCCAAAATTAACATTTACCATTTTCTTTTTTTTTTTAATTATTATAAACTTGGTTAAAGTATGCTACACACATTCCCCAATTCAATTCTCCTTCCTCCTTGTCCAGAGGCTAACCAATATTCCAAAGGTGGAGCATACTTTTCCCATTCTGTTTTTACACATGAGCATTTTTACCTAATATCTAGTAAAGATTTATGTGACATTGAAAATAATATAAATGGTATCATATTTTTAAATGGAATCATTTCCCCCTCAATACTATATTTTTTAATTTGCATATATTAGCACATGTTAATCTAGGTATTTGTTTCTATAGCATGTTATTGTATGAATAAACCACCTGTTACTTATCCATTTACCTTCTTATGAATGTGTGATTTTATCAGTTTTACTCTATAATATTCAGGACTTCATTGAGCATTTGTATTTTCCAGTATAAATACCTAAAGTGAAATTGCTAGGACTTAGGCATATATTCAACTTGACTGACTTTGCCAAGTTGCTCCTTCAAGTGATTACCTCCTCACTGACACTGCTCTTTGACACTTCTTCTGATTTTTTTTTTTTGCCAGCCTAACAGTATAAAATGCTAGCTCTATTGTTTTCATGTGCAAATCCCTGATGACTTTTTTAAGGCTGAGTGTCCCTTTAATGCCCATAAGCCAGGCATGTCTCCTAACAATCCATTTTTGTCGACTAGGTTGTCTGTCTCTCTAAAAAAAAAATAATAATAATTCCTGGGAGTTTTTCATATATTATAGATACTACTCATGATGTTATAGATATAAAAATAATATATCCTAGCTTTTGTCTTGTCCTTTTACTGCATCCATGGAGTTTTTAAGGAATACTAAAATTTTAATGACTACACGAGCTTCACTATTTGCCTTTTGAGGTTGGGGCTCTTTGTGTTTTAATTAAGAAAATCTTCCCGAATACAAGGCCATAAATAAATTCTTGTGTATTTTAATCTAATAAGTTTTCAGGTCATGCACTTCACATTAGGTTTTTAATCCATCTGGAGTTTATTTTTGTGTCTGGTGCCCACTTCTTGGTTAATACATCTCTTAACAATTATACATAATGCCACTTCTGCCATGTGTCAAGTTCTCTCCTATGTGCCTGCCTATTCATAGGTTCATCTTTTATAATTTTAAAATATATTTGGTACAGGGAGATCAAACCCAATGTGGTACTCTATCACTGAGCTATACCTCCAGACTTTTAAAATTTTATCTGAGACAGGGTCTCAGTAAGTTGGTTAGACTGGCTTCATGTCTCAACTTCTCAAATAGCTGGGGTTACAGGCATGCACCATTGTGCGTGGCTATTTATAGATTATTTACACATCTAAGTTGTTTTGTTTATCTATGTTCTAATCTATACTTTTTTTTTTTTTTAGATCAGGGATTGAACTCAGGAGCACTCACATCCCAAGCCCGATTTAGTATTTTATTTAGAGTCAGGGTCTCACTGAGTTGTTGAGCATCTCACCATTGATAAGGCTGGCTTTGAACTTGTGATTCTCCTGTCTCAGCTCCCAAGCCACTGGGACTACAGGCATATGCCATCTTTCCCAGTTTAATCTCTACTCTTTTAATACTTATAGCCTGGCAATAAGTCTTAATATTGGTAGAACAGGCCCATTCTTTCTCCAAAAAAGTTCTGCCTATACTGGATATGTGGATTAATTTGTGGGGCAACTGGTATCCTTATATTAAGATTTCCTATTCATAAATACTACATCTCTTTACTTAATGTTTTAATCCTTCAGTAAATATTTGTAAGTTTATTCTGAAAAATTTTGATTAGGTAATGATGTATTTCCAGCATAATTAAATGGAGACGCACACATGGAAACCTGACTGACCACATCATAGAAAAAGCCTGTCATGCATGTGTCACACTTAAGCATTCAGGTTCTCCTGGAGGATACACAGACAACCCACTCGGCCTCTCAAGGAAAGGAGGACTGACTGTCCTTTTGGTAGCTGCCAGCTAATCAGCACTTTGTTATTTCAAACAATAAGAAATGGAAAACAAAATTTGCTCTTTCAAACAATTGTTTTTCTTCCTCTCATTGCAACTCATTTGCCCACATTAGATGAAACTATTGGTTCCACCGGTTTCATTGGCACACAGGTAAAGAAAATGGTCTTAATAAATTGTATATTTTGAGTGATTAGTAATTAGTGACACTCCATTCAGGTTTTGTGCCTCTTTCAACCTAAATTCTAAGAGTTCTGTTCCTGTTATTAGCAATATCTTTCTAAGATTACATTTCTAATTGGTTATTACTATTTAGAAATGGAGCTATTTATTGCTTTCCTCTGGTTGTTCTGAGGAATATGTATAAACTCTTTAGTAAATTGCTTTGTACATATTTGCTCTTCCGCACCTTCTTTCATCCTTCCCACAGAAGTGTAGAAATGATGCCGAATATTAGCTTAACACTAAAAATATCATAAAATATGAAGCTATATAAACTATTTATATAAAGACCATAATGGATTTTTGTAACACATATCATTATTAGACTCATAATACATTAGATAAGTCTTATAAACACAGGTAGATAATTACATTTAAAAACCCCATGGGATGATGTATTTTATATACTCTGCATGCTGCTTTGAATTTTTTCTTGTGAAATCATATACAACTCAATATGTCAAGTATACTATGAAACAATCTAGTGTTTGGGGCACTATATACTTACCCAAGCAGGAATTTTGGTAGTCAACCCAGGGTACACATGTTAGCATGTCATAAAATCATAGACTGGATTGGAAAGCACTTATGCTTTTAAAACATTTGGTCCCTTCACTGCACTTTTATCCTATGAACAAAATCAGTTAAGCAAAAATATGGCTCTTACTAATTAATAAAGACTTTATGAAGTTATAAGCAGCTTTGAGCATGTGTCCATTTGCAATGAAATGATAGTTCTTGATTCCACACTTATGGAAGGGGCAGTTAGATCAAACTTTGATTTTGGAGAAAGGTACTTCTCTCAGGACGTGCTGAATGAATTTAGGTGAAAAAAATGTTGAGAAAGCAACAAGGTGAGATGTTCTTCAGGAACTTAACTGCTCTTGACATATTGCTACCTTCTCTATATTTATTTCCACTAAACATTCCAACATGGGAGCCAGGTTGGAAATATAATGAAGCAAATTAAGCTATTATCTTCAGGTGTTAGCACTTAAATTCTGTTTCCTTTCTATTGTCAGGATGGGGAAAAGATTGGTGAGTGCCTCAAGAACACATGGAAATAGTTTTATTCCATTTTACTTAAGTATGTATGTGTTGAACTAATGTTTCAATCCGCAGAAATATTACTCCATAACCCATTAGCTCTTTGACCTGTGTCCAACCAAGGGAGAAAAATTAATTTCCCTTAAAGCAGAACCATTTTTAATAAATTGAATTTTTTTTGTTTCACTTGGGTTTCAGTGAATTAATGACTCACTGTAAAAAACAAACTATCTTTCCACACAGTGTTTTAAAATGGGTATTTATAAAGCTGTCCCTCCAATATCACCTCACTCCACAAAAGATGTCCCTATCTTATCAGTCATTCAAAGGAACACTCTATCCTCAATTAGTACGAGTATTTAAGTAACTTTTCTACCAACATAAATCAGGGGCTTATATAACCACTTTAGGAATCACAAAGCTAAGGCAAATGACATTTGTACTAGTTTCATCCTGAAGAAAATCCCATTCTGTAATGAATTCATGTCAATTATGATCCTGATGTTGTACTCGGCTGACAACCAAAGCCAGTGTGACCTGCTTCCCCACCATTCCAATAATGAATAGCAGCCTTTGACAAACAGCCTTTCTCTTTTCTGCAAACAATGCAAATCACACACAAGCAGAGTTTCAGAAAATGGTTAGATATAAAGCTGCCTGCTGAGCCTTCTAGACAAACTGCTCAGACTGTTTCTCAAAGTGCAGTGAATAGAATTAGCCCTCAGAAGAAACTATCTAGAAAGCTTTTTTAACACAATGGAAAGTCAATTCAAGCCAAAAGGCCCCAGTTGAAAAGTTGAGGGAGTGTCACTTGAAGGTCAAAAATGACCATTTATTTTGGTCAAAATAAATTAAGCCTTTCGGTGAAAGAGTTCCACAAATAGGATGAGTCAGGCTGTTCTGGTTGTCAACAATTATTTGAATTTTTGAAAGAAAACTTTTCTGAAAGAATTGTTAGTTTAAAAAGGGTATGAGAGAAGAAAAACTAAACTAAAATAAAAATTATTATTCTCTAAAAAGACAATAGTAATAATTTTATCCAAAAGTATGACAAGATGTTTCCTACTTCTGTCCAAATGGGGATAAGTTTGTTACTTCCACAACCTCCCTGAATTCACATGATTTATGATAAAAACTGTGCATTGGCTGGAAAGGACATCATGGCAGATAATCCAAGGTGTTCTTTTATCACCTCTTTGAAAATGGAAATCATTTGTTGCATTTTAACAAGAATACTTTCCATTTAGAAGGATTTTTATGTTGACAAGACCCTCTTCCTGTATATTCTACAAAGGGATTTTCATAGCACTTTCAGTATAAAATCTAAGAACAGGGCAATGGAGAAGAGTCACAGTGAGTTTTCTCCATCAACAAACACTTAATCCAGCTGGGCGCATATCACATGCGAATGCTGGGTCAGCAGCTAGTGAGGTGAAAATCAGCTCTCTGTCTTGTCCCTGAGGGACAGAATTGTTGTACTGGTAGGGGAGGTGAAACAGGGGTACAAATGTCTTTGTGACACTAGGGAGGACTTCCATGAAAGCAGACGTAACTGTACAAATAAATAATGTTGCTCAACCGTTGTTCCTCTTACCCACCTGACTTTGCCAAATAGTTTTTGTGATCCACACCAGAAAGGATTGTTGTTGATCATCCCATTCTGTTAAAGAGCCTCCTCCCTATGCGCTAGAAACTCATAAATAAGGGGCATGAAAAGAATGTCCACTTGCTGGCTATTTTATTCAAGTGGCCACTCACATTTGAACTTTTCCCCTACGACAAACACAGAGATTGTGGTGATTTATCTTTTAATGTCGACTTAGAAGATGAAGTTATACTTTTATAAAGTCTTATATCTTTTTTGGTCAAACAAAGTCCTCAGATAGAGACACACCTCCCACAGAAATTGTTAGAATTTCACAAACTTTTGAGGAGGTTGAATTAGCTTCTGGCATTTAGGCAGCTTTGATCTTTTCTTCTCCCTCCCATTTCTTGTACAACCCTAGATTTGACTACTTGTGTTGGTAGGCAATTTGTCTTTCAGATTAAACATTTCCAACCACAAAATTACATATGATCTTGTGTGACTGAGGACATTCAGAAGCATGCACCATTTTCCTGCAATGGGAATCAATGGAATAATATGTAATAATAATGTCTGTGAAAACCTTCAGCGTTTGCCAATTGACAATAATTGTTTTTGGTGGAACTACCATGACTAATTCTATTATGTTCATAATTAGTTAATATTATCCAACTTCCTTTATGGTATGATAATTTAATAATTAGACTCGCTTCTGATGTTTTCAGGTAACATCTACATGGCACTTGTCAGGACTTTGCATAAACCAAATCCAACATGCGCTAATATATTTCAGATTTTGTACAGCATAAAATAGAACAAAATGAATATTGCAAGATATGGTTCACAAGGAGGAGTAATAAAATTTAGGTGGCAATGTGTATGTCCCACAGTAGATCACAATGAAACATCTGAGCAAACAATGAAAATTTAAAAGGTAGCTTGGCATTCTCAGAACTCAGAATAAAGTACCTATGAACCATATGAAAATTAATTATAATCCCCTTGAGTAACTTTACCTTTGTTCCTGCCCGTGCTGAGACACAAGCTTTTAGGACGTGAATGCTCATCACAAAGAAGGTGTCAATGACAAAAATAATAAGGGTTGGCCTGTCACTGGCCACTGAGAGAACCATTTTACTCAGTGTCTAGAAGAGATGAACATGAGATAAAGATGCAAAATCTCTCTTGGGAGAGGACACCACAGAGGCAGGGTAGAAAAGAGAAATAAAGCCACTTATTGGTTTGCTTTGGAGATATTCTAAGACATTGTTTTTCTGTGATTCTACCATTTTATTGCTGAATAAGGTTGTGGATTATGCACACAGCATCCTCTGATTCCAATATGAGTACTTCTGAGGATAAGGTTCTTACCACAAAGAGCCGCATTTACAATGTTCAGAAGTCATTGATCAAGTTCACACACTGAAGTACCAAATACAAACCACAGTTTGTTTTCCAGGAAGATAGGGGCCAGTATCCTGACACTGACGGTCAACTATACTACTTGTTTTATTTTGACTTTTTTTCTTTTTCTTTTAAACCACCATCAGAGAAACAAACTTTCATAAAATAAATATGACTAACACTTTGAAGTAAAAATAACCCCGAAGAAGTCGGGAATGGAATATGGTGGAATTTCCATTGACCCATAAAACAATCTTGGCTTTACATATAAATCCAGTTTATTCTTTACTCATTTAAATTATTACCATTTCATGTTCAGACTCACTGGCAAAACATCAGTTAGTTTAAAGTCACTCCTCCACATACTGTCCCAAACTTTAACACTTGTGTGAAATATTTAAAACTTGCCAGACCAAGGAAAAGTCAGAAAGTTGCCCCATACAGGCTGTCCGCTGCCCTGTCACTCTGCCTCACCCTCCTCTCATGCATATGAGAAAATTTCATCCAAATTACTTCAGGTTTGCTAAAGCCCACCATCACAACAAGTTAGAATCAGCCAATGAACCTCTGTGTTTCAATGAATAAATAAAAAAGGCACTGTACCGGATCTTCGGTTTTGTGACTATTCAAGAGGTCAGACAGGAAATCTTCATTAAGGCTCTCTCTTCGAATCAGTGTAAATTCCCGCAGGAAAACAGCCCCTTGGCTCTGGTCTCCACATACCTAGAGAGATAAGGTAGCTGAATTAAGCCTTCAGTCAGAGCCTGGAGGGAGAGGGCACTGAGGGATTAATGTCTCGAGTTGTAGTAACCTTCTGGATTCATTTCAAGTCTGATTAGAGCAATCAAAAACAATGCACACAAATATATATTAGTGTGAGAGCCACTAGAATATTCTGGCATGTGGCTCCTCTGACAGATGCCAGGAAAGTCCCCTGCTAAGTTGGCTCTTCTTAACTAGCTGGTGTACATCATTCTGAAACTGGTGATTATCCGTTATCTTTGTGGCCAGGTCTTAGTGTGATTAGGCTCCTACATGCATCCCATTGGGCTGTTCATGCATATGTATCACATAGGCTGTTTGGACTCAGAGGGTTCCATCCTTAGTCCAATAGATCTGAAAGCCAAGGTGGGCCCCATGACCTGTTACATGTCTTCCAAATAAGTAGGAGCTGGCCTGAGCCCAGAACTGACTTCCTGAGTTATTCAAGGGCTTTAGAACCAGATGCACTCACATTAGCTGCTCCGGAAGGAGGTATTGGAGAACTTTTATCTACAGCTTATTCATTCCAGGTTCTTTATACATGTTATCTTGCAACAGCCCCATGAGGTGTCTGTTATCAGCCATACTTTACAAATTAGGAACTAGAGGTACAGGAATTTGCCAAGCCAGTAAGTGTTGAAATCAACATTCAAATACAGGTCTGACTCTAAAACCCTGATGTTTTAACTTGATCCTTTTGTTGCTGGGCTCTCCAGGCCTCCTCTGGTTAGGTGTGAACTGTTAAGTGACTCATTAATTCAAGGAATAAGCAAACCACCCAGGCCTTCTATGACCTCTCTGAGCCTCAGTTTACTCATTCTAAAACAGCCATGATTTCTGACTTCTGGAAGACAGACCATGTGTATACAATGATTATTAGTGCAGTGCAGTTCCCTGCCCATAGTAAGCATTTGGTAAATATAGCCACTGTTATTTTTATCAAAACAACATTCTATTCAAGGAACAAGTAAAAATCCACATTTTTAATTTCCAAGAAGTTTTTAAACGTTGTTTTTTGTTTGTTTTGTACCAAGGAATGAACCAAGGGGCGCTTAACCATCAAGCCACATTCCTAGTCCTTTTCACTTTTTATTTTGAAACAGGGTCTTGCCAAATTTTTAGGGCCTTGCTAAGTCCTAAAGCTGGCTTTAAACTTGCGATACTCCTGCCTCAGCCTCCTGAGGCTTTGGGATTTCAGGCGTGCACCAGCACACTGGGCCCATGTAGTTCTTTTTTTGTTAATATTTATATTTTAGTTTTAGGTGGACACGATATCTTTATTTTACATTTATATGGTACTGAGGATCGAACCCAGTGCCTCATGCATGCTAGGTGAGTACTCTACCACTGAGCCACAACCCCAGCCCCCCCCCATGTAGTTCTTTAACCATTTTTATAACATGTGAGTATCCACCATAGTGTTTTCACTTTTTTAATGTTTATATATTTCAAATTTTATATCTTTTTTAAGGTATTGATAATGTCAATAATAAATAGACAGGTGTTCATATTACTTTATACCTTCTCAAATGTCTGTAGTAGTACTTAATAAATTGATTTTAAACCTTTAAGTCTTTTGGAATGGAGTATAATTTTCCATAATTTGTATGTGATAGCCTCTGTGTTATACAGTAGTGACAATTTCATTGTGGTAGACAGAATCGTGCCCCCAAGACCTTCCCTCCCTGGTGTTATACCTGTGAATATTCTTCTTTACACGGTAAAAGAGACTTTGCAGGTATCATTAAGGTTACTAAGTTGTTGACTTCAAGGGAGGGTTGGTAGCTTGGATTACCCAGGTGGGGTAGTATATAATCACAGGACACCTAACAATAGAGCTTTCTCTGCCTGGGGAAGTATCTGTCAGAGATGTGGTAGAAGAACAAATCAGAGAGATTCAAAGTGTAACAGGGACTTGAGCTGCTATTGCTGGATTGTAGATAGGGGTGCACATGGAATTCATGAGAAGAAAATAATCTCTGCCAACAACCAGTGAGCTTGGAGGAGGACTCCATACCTAGATAAGATGCATCTTTGGGCCAACAACTTGATTTTAGCCAAGTGAGACCAAGAATACAACATGCCTTGACAAATTTCTGATTTAAAAAAAATTGTGAGGTAATATTTTGTTGTTGTTTTAAATCACTAAATTTGTGGCAATTTGTGATGGCAGCACTGAAAACTAATACAATCACTGAGAGGCAGGGTGCAATGAGAGGTGATATTGTTTGCTCTCCTACATTAACTTTGTAAGAACTAACTGATATGATACATGTAAAGATGGAATTTGCAAAAACTCATTCTTGGAAATGGATCCTTCTAGCTAATCTAAATTCCTGCTGTTTAAAATTCATTTTCTCTTAGCTCTTTTCTCATTGGGGTCAATCATTGCTTGAGTCTGTAGTGAAATGCACTTCACAACTTTTCTTGACCATCCAACTTCCTTGCTCTGAAGCTTTCCTGATTCCCCACTTCTTGCCAGGTATACACTCAGGTCAGGTCCTGTTCAGCTCTTCAAGCTCTAGGTGAGGGAGAGCATACCTGTACAACCCTCTGAGAAAGACCAAGAAATGAGTCTAGGTTGCCCTAGTCTGCCAATGAGTAATGTCTTCAAATGAGTAATGTACATTGATGATACTGAATCTCAAAAACTCCAACTCAATTTTGAAGGCCAGAGTTTTCAGAACTAAACAAGAACTAATGAACATAGGAGCATTTTTTTTTTTTTTAGAATACCTTTGTCCCTATGGAAAACTTTTTTTTTCTTTTGTTGAACTAATTAAGGAAATGGACAAAATAACTCCAATATCATCCCCAAAAGGCAGTGAGATGTCAAATATAGAGACTGAATACTCATTACTGCTTGCAATAATATAGGATAACCATGAAGCACTTTGTCCATTCTATTTATATAGTAATTCTCAATCCTAACTGCATGTTTAACAGAGTATCTGCATGTTTCTATCTAAGAATGCTGAAATCTCTTAATTCTCACCAGATGATCATCAAATACTTTTATGCAATACCAATGCAGAAGGTCTTAAACTAAAATTTAATTTAATTCTAAGACTAGATAAGAATATATAAGTAAAATGAATATAAATAATGCCATTTCCCCATGTTTTTGTACATGTTTTCCATTTAATTGCTATACATGTGCATCATTACTAATTAAGCAATTCTAAAAAATTAGTTTACCTAATATCATTAGTTTTGAATATCTATCTACCAACCACAAATAATAATTATTTTCTGTATGTTTCACAAATGCTGTTGGAACAAGGGAGAGATATCAAGATACATTCAAGCCAATTTTTAAAAACTCTTCAAATCTAAAGTATCAATACTTTTATTCCTTCATATTTCCACACATTCATATGTACACACATTTATTCAAAGTCTTGCTAAGAGCTACACTACACCACAGAACATATTTCCTTTTTTCATGGCACAGCCATTCTGACAAGTACATGGAAGTGGCCCAGCTGCTCACCAAAGCTCCCATCTTCTTATCTGTATATGTACCTGGATAGCATTGCCAGGCCTCCTTAGTAGCTAAGATGCCTGAGTCTGAGTTTTCACTGGTAGAAGTTATGTGTGCTACTGATAGGCCTGGCCTATAGAACTCCCCGACACTCCTTTCCCCATGCTCTTTTGGTCTCTGGTCTGTCTAAGATGAAGATGGCCTCAGAGAAATTTCAGTCAATGATGAAAGGCAACAGAGCCTCCATCAAACTTGTTCCCTGAAAGACTGCATGCAGGAAGCCCACTCCATGACCTGGTCACTTAATTAAGACAGTGATTAAGAAGTAAAGGGCTGCTGTGTTTGAACCATCATCCATTTTAGAGACTATTTGTTACTGCGGTTAACCTATCCTAATACAATGAGCAATGGTCAATGAACACAAAAGCCTATGAGTCTACAGACCAAAAGTGATTAATTAACCTAGGAAGGATTATAATAGGTTTTAAAGGGGGGAGGCAAAGGAATAGTGAGAATTTACCAGCTGGACAAGCAGAATGGAGGTGATGAAGGGAAGATTCTTACTCTAGGAAGATGGAACGGCCTGGACAAAGACATGGAAGCATTATTTGGTTTGGTATGTTTTAAGTAGTCTAGCATGGCAGGAATGTGGAGTACACAAGGACAAGTGGTAAGAACTGAGTTTGTACAATGGGCAGGGATTCGATTCTGAATCATGGTCCCTGAAAGATTTATGCAGCCAGAATCTTGCTTGAACTTGCATGTTGGAAGTTGGTAGTAAGTCTAGAGATGAGGTTTTAGGTAAATGCAATTAATCGGATAAGAACTTGTAAAGACCTGAGGGGCTAGGGAAGAAGGAAAGGATTAAAATATTTGGCAACCAACTGAAAGCAGAAGATAATTCTCAGGCCATACCTATATCCTCTGTTTAGATTTGAGTAGCAGAACAGAGTAGATGGTAGCAAATCCAGCAAAATAGAAACTATCAGAGGAACAAGTATGTGGGTTAGATGGTAAGTTTGGTTCCTGAGAAGTGGAGTCTGAAGAGCTTGGGCAGAGAAAGATGAGGGTGATGTACAGGAAAGAGACTGGGATGGAAAGCTGTTCTGTAAGTGCTGGTATCATAGGAAGAGTGGATGAACTTGACACAAATGAGCTTTCCAAGGTAAAGCATGGAGACTTACAAGACATAAGCGCTAAGAACCCTGGGGCACAATGATATTTCACATGTAATGTGGATTTATCTCTACTGCTCATTTATAACAAAATATTAACAAGGAGAACCTAATTTATGTTGACTTTGGTCTCTAGGTTTCCTTCTATCAGTTTTCTCTGAAAATATCTTATATTAACACAACAGACAGCTTATCCCAAAAAAATTAGTTCCTTAAGGAAATCAGGATCCACAAGTGATCATTTCCCAAACCCTGAATTCAACTAAATGTTGAGTGAAACTTGAAAATTTCCAGGATAATTTTTTTTTTTTGGTGAACACAATATCTTTATTTTATTTTACGTGGTGCTGAGGATCGAACCCAGTGCCTCATGCATGCTAGGCAAGCGCTCTACCTCTGAGCCACAACCCCAGCCCTCCAGGATAAACTTTGAATTTGAAAATTCTATTTCTTATGATCAGACCATGTTTCCTGAATTTTTGTTTGGAAAATGTGGCTTCATTTTGATATGTCAGAAATTGCCTTGCAATCAAAAGGTAGTTAGCATATAATAAAAGTGCATCAAAATTGGCACTAATTGGGTTTTATGGTTCAGTGGTGTTAGTTTTATAGATAGAAAAGCAGAAATATAAGTGGAAGAATTGTGTGCACTGCCAGTGACTATTTAGGAAAAGGGACCACAGAAAGTATCTCTGAAAAACTCAAATCTCTGCTGGATTCAAATCCCATTATCCACCCACAGTAATAGAGAAAGGAACATGGAATCTTAACTGAAACATCTTTTTTTTTTTTTTTCCCAATGGGATTTCTAGACTCCTAAGGACTGTTCTCCAGGTGTAGGAAGACTGCTGTAAACTAGAATCTGGACCCCAAGAGGAATTATTTTTCCTATTGCCATCTTGATTTCCTGCTTCAAACAGGGAGCCCTATTTCTGACTGTTGGCACACTAGAGTACCCCTGAGAGAACCCAGGAATGTAGAGATACCAGCTTCCAGAGGAGAATCCTATTAGATCAAGGAAATCATGGAAACAATTGTTTTTTTGTTGTGGTATATATTCTCTTTAATGGGACCGAGCAATCAGTCAATACAGTGTTTGAAAGGGACAAAGGAAAATACTAAAAAAGTAGGGAAAATCTTTCAAATAACTTTCTATTCTCTATGTCATTAAAGAAAAAAAGGGGGTAAAGGTAGTAAAAAATAAAAGTCACCGAACATTTTTTTTTTTTTTTTTGGTGATGAAGGTAGTGTGTTTAACTTGGTCTGCAATAGAGTTTTGCCTTTTCCTTTAAATGTGCTCCCACCTTGACCTGACACGACCTGGCTTTCAGTGGCTCCAGAGTATACTGATTAGGATTATGACTCATCTGCTCACAATTAACATATCTAGTATATGAAAAGATAAAACACCTCCACCTCAGATTTTTGTTTGTAACAAGTTTGCTCTGTGAGCTGCCACTAGAATTTGGAAAGTTATGATACAGAGAAACTGGTTCACATTTGGGAGGCTCTACCATCATTAAAGAAGAGCCATAATTTCTATAACAATTGTGATGTTTATGATGGGAGCTGATTATGGCTGGAACCTCCATTCAGCTATAATTTTCTTATAACTCTGGGAGAGGCTGCCATTTACTTGTACTGGAAGGAAGGGCTGTAGAAATAATTGAAGCTTAAACATACAAACATGCCCTCAAATTATCAGTTTATTGTTCTTCTTTCTTCATGTAGCTTTTCTGTGAAAACTGAAATGTAGCCAAGTTTATATCCCATGGGTAGGATTTAGGTTTCAACATTTCTTACACAGTGTAGCACTGAAAACCACACTGTTAAATTCTTCTTTTTCCTACCAAAAGGATTTTTATAAAGTAGGTTTTATACCCATATTTAGCTTCAAAGTTTACTAAGAATTAAGATAACAAAGCTATAAATTCTCAGTGGATTATAATAACAATTTAAATAACTTAAGCAACTGGTCCCTGTGTTATCTGAATGTACACCTATATTTAAATACCAGTGGATAATGAAATGATTAATGTCGAGAATTTGAGCTCTTGGCACAAGAAGGAGGACACTCAAATATTTACTGGCTAAATAATTAAATAGAAAATTTTTTTGGAGCCAATACAGTCTCTAGTTCCAGTTCTGAGAATTGCTGCTAAGTAATAGGAGGAAACGGTGAGAACTTACATGAACCCAGAGAACCTAAATCAATGCATGTCACCCCATCTTACTTTCCCCTGGTCCTAAAAATCAAAGTGATTCAGAGACCAAGGGAAGAAAGAGAAAATATGACCTCACATGAATGTATAAATAACTTTTGGTTTAAAAGACACTGAGCCAGAGGATTAAAACACTCTAATACTAAGCCAAAAATAAGAACAGGACCTGAAATTTTTAAAGATTAACTACATTTCCCAGATTACAATAATACATATAAAGACTTTTAATTTTATTAAATACCTTGCAAATTTAGTAACAAGTTGAGTTCGATTGGTATAGTAAATACCCCTTGTAGGGAAACATGAGCCCTCAATTTTTGACATGTAATAATCTGTTCCTGGTAGGACTATTCTGATAGGTCCAAATGCCATGAAGAAAAATCAAGTCTGACTTCAGTGGCCCGTTTCCATCAATCCAAATAACCTCATTCTTTGTTGGAATGTTCTAACATGGAGAGATGAGGAAGCAAGTGAATAGTAATTTAATTACAAAGGATAGGAAAAAGTCATGAATAATCTTATTAAAGAAGTTGTAGCTCAGCGGTAGAGTGGTTACCTAGCATGTGCGAGGCACTGGGTTCAATTGTCAGCATCGCATAAAATAAATAAATAAAATAGAAGTATTGTGTCCAATTACAATTAAAAAAAAGAAAGAAAAGAAATTCCCTCATCATAATGGAGAAGGAGAAGTAATTTGGAGGTAATAATTAGCAATACGACAATACTTTGAAATGTCTATGAATTCATAATCACCATCAGAGGAGGCTCAGTTTATCATACGTGCATCAGCAACTCTGTCTGCAGCATACACTCAAACTCACCCAAAGTGCTAGCCCATTTTGCAGTGACCCAGACATTTATAGAGACAGCAGGAAGGCAGAGTCACGAGTAACCTGTCTCAACGTTGCAAGTGTCCACTTAAAAAGCCATGTGCTTATCTTTGAAAATATTTTTGGTTGTTGTGGAGGGTAAAGGTCTTTCAACAGAGACCTGCAATGACAATATTCCTCTCCATGCCAACTGCTATGGCAGGCTTGTCTGGGGGTGTGGGGAGAATGAAGTGAAGTGGCTTCAGGTGTCCCCATCAAATGGCTGCCAACTATGCAAGCTGATTAGCAGTGCTATACTCCCTGAAGGAAAGGCTAAATACGATCCCTGAGAAGATCGGTGGAGGTAGTTAATAAAAGCATTCTCAGAACTGACATTTATATACCTGGTGTTTAGAGCTGAAAAACATTTCAGTATTCTGTTTGTTCTTCTACCAACTTTAATTACCATTTCTAAGGATTGTAAAGATAATTGCTAAAAGGTTAGAGCTGAAAGAAGTGAGATGGAACATGCTGGTCCAAAATGTTCAGCTGGGCCTCATAATTCTTGGTACAGATGTTCCTGCTTAGTTCAGGTCTGATTTAAAGGAATAGCTATAACATGGTTTGAGGCAAGGTGACCAGATGTAGCTGAATTTAAAGATCTGTCCCAGAATGTCAATGAAAAGAAACTCCATTACCCTAGCAAAATAACCTTTATATGGAGAAAAAAAAAAGTTACACTTAAAGAAATACCTACCTTATCTTTACAATAGATATCTACCTTGACAAGATTCTAAAAACAAAACAATAAAAGTCATCAAGAAAAAAAGGACTAATATAATTTTATAGAGAGGTTTACCTTTACAAAGCAAAAGGAAAAGTAGTAAAAAGGGTTCCATCAGAGAATACACATTGTGTATAATGCAGGCTGATCTATAGATAAGCTATGGTATTTCTGTAACTTGTTATAACATGGGCACTGAAAATTAAAGTGCTAGGAATACCTTTAGAGACCATGTTTGTTAAGCTCTGATCTTTGAGGGGGAACATAAGTTGCCTTCCTAATGTAGGGTAGAGGAAGCCGGTGGGTCCCGAGTTATCTCCCCTGACATGAAAGATGACAAAACAGTCAAATAACTCAAGAAAGGCAGCAACTTTCCCAAACATATAGCCAGCTCTTTTCTTCCCTATCTTCTCCAAACATTTAAAAATGTACATAACCTCACTCCTATCAAGAGGGGAATAGGGTGCAGTTGCCAAAGTGATCTAAAGATGCTGCCTCAGAAAACAAGGCCAATAACAGGTGTGATTCAGATCTACGCATTGACAATGACAGAAATGTGATACAGAAAGGGGTGAATCTTTTGTGTTCCCCTCCTAGATGAACGGACACATGATAGTCACATCTAAGGATGAGAAGAAACAGACCTGGTCTTCAAATCATGTTTGTGTCTATGTGTGTTTATGTGTCTGCTTTAATCTTACAAGAAAAATAGAATGCTCATGTGATAGTCCGGAATTAAAAAAAGAGAGTTGTATAGTTGAATGAGAATGTTAAGATGAAGAAAAAATGGAACACAGAAATGTCTGTGGATGCACGCAGTGGTAGAAATTAGCCTGTTTGGATTTTATAGTTTATGTAGATCAACATTATTAGTGCTGCTTTTCTAAAGTGAGTGGTTTCACTAAGAGGAGTTGAAGTCCAGGTGCCACTCATATTCTGAATAAAGCTGAAGATTAATTAAGGAGCCATTTTCTTCACAGATGGCCCCAGAGGGTGTACTCTGAACCTACCTCCTTGTCTGCATTAAGGGCATGTTCCCCCTGGGCTCCTGTGATAACTACGCACAGTGGAGTCATCCATTCCTAAGAGATTCAGAGCTCTTCTGAGGGTGACTTTGGCTCATCATCTTGCCAAAGCTTTCTCAGCACTGCCCTGCAGCCTGGGGCTCTTCCTGTCCAATTCTTTTGTCCTCCCTCTCTCATTTTGTCCTCCCTCTCAGAGGACACTACACACTGCAGTCTGTTGACTCTTCCAGCCTCCTTGGCATCCCCTACCTTTCCCTGAATAAATATCTTAAGATTTATTGATATATAAATTTCTAATCCTGTCTCATCATCCACTTCTGGGAGGACCTAAAAGAACAGCTTCTTTTTCTTCTTTTGGCCTAAGAACTACTAGACTAGACCCAAGTTTTGCATTCACCATCCCTATCTATACCAAAAAGGTGATCAATTTTCATGATGCTATTAGGGCTTCTTTCTCTCTCTACTCTCTCCACATCGAGATTTCTTTTAATTCTTCACAGTATTTTGAAATAATGACCAGAACTGGTAGATGAGAGACATCTCTGATTGTCCCCATGACCCTCTTTTAGACTGATTTCACCTGGCTTCAAGTTTACCATCATGCTAGCATTCCTGTTGATATTAGATTTGAAATACAGGTACACATCAGAAACTCACCGTATCCAATTGACTCAATGGCTTTAACTACGTATGAAAGTGTCAAGGTCATAAGCTAAATCATTTTTGCCGGCAAATCAGCTCCTACTATTTTATAAACTTTAGAAATTTTTCTTACCCCTGGCTAGAAGTATTACCAGCGTGTGCCAGTATTTCAGAGGAAAAAAAATAATTTGATCCCAAGCAGATGTATTCCCCTTTTAAAGAAATGTTTGAAGCACAATTCAATGTACTGAAATAGTAATAGTATTGTAACTCTTTATACGTGAGCAAACTACCACCATCAGCCCCTGACATACCTCATGTTCCAGTCTCCAAAAAATGTAAATACAAAATTAAGATAAATGTATATAAGTATTTAAATTGTATATGCGGCTTAAAGAATTTCAAATATTTACTTAGCATCTCAAGAAAACACCCAAGAATGGGGGAGATTCCTACTTAATGCATAGCAAGCATTCTCAAATGTCCACTCTTTTCTCCACACCCATTTCTGTCATTCTTGATGTACTTCCCAAACATGGTAGCTGGTTCTTCAAAGTGTTTTTAACTTTCAACTTCCAGCTTATTTCTACAGTTTGATTTATATATTTCTTGGGGGCAAACAGTAGTGGAATGCTGAATACATTTGGGAATTATTATTTTGTTGCTCATTTTATCAATGATGTTTGAATCCTAGCTTACTGCTTCCCTACTGTGAGATCTAGGTAAATCACTTAAACTGAGTCTTAGGTCCTTCATATGCAAATAAAGAATAACAATACTTACCTTATAAAATTTGATAATTATGGAAAGTGACTTGTAAGCTCTAAAATGCTATAGAGTTTGGTAGTATCATTAATATCAGGAATATATATATATTATATATATATAATGACCTAGCAGAGCATGTCCACTCAAATTAATTAGTATTCCCATCTTGAGTGCTTCACTTGGCTAGAAAAATATGTAGACATTCCAATGTAAACATAATTGGGGAGGGGTTGTAGGAGACATATGTCATAATCTATTCAGATATGACTCCTGGCACCTCATTTTTAAACAAAAAAGCACAGTACATTATTACTTCTCTAATGGCATGTATTTTCATATCTCTTGTGGTAATTTTGGATGTTGTGTTAACCTTCCCTACTCTGCTATAAGGATAACAAGGTCAGGGATCCTGACCTAGTGATCATTCTGAAACACCAAGAACAATACCATAAATTTAGTATGTGCACTTCTATTTTTTAATACTTTTTTTTAGCTGTAGTTGGACACAATATCTTTATTTTATTTATTTAATGTGGTGCTGTGGATCAAACCTAGGGCCTCGCATGTACTAGGCGAACGCTCTACCAGTAAGCCACAACCCCAGCCCCTGTGCACTTTTATTAGCTAAATTGAATAAAAATAAATTTGGCACATTCAATTTCAGAGAAGTAGAAATCAGTTTCTTATCCTAATATAATAAACCATTCAAACAATCAAATATGGTATCCTGAACACAGAGTTGGCTACTTAGTAAATAATGAAGAGTCTGGTACTGTAGGTATTCTTCCAGGAGCTGTAGAAAGCATTTCAATGAATTCTAAGTCTTTCCATCTCCGAGAATCTGTGAATTAATTATACAGACTCATGGCGATTATTTCCACTGTCACTCCCAACTTCCTTTACAACAGTAGGTATAATATTAGTGGACAGCAATTTGTAGTGACTTCACTGCCCCTACATCATAGTTAGGCAAAGGTCTTTTCATTTTTAGCATCTTTAGAGTGCTTTTTAGTTTTTAGGCATCTGTATAAAATAGCTTCTTTGACTATGTATTGGGATCATAAATGATGGATAATTCAAACATATTCAATCTGTTTACTCATTAAATAAGTGGATTAGACAATGCAGAAACTACCATAATACATTGTCCAGAATCAAGAATCTAAGGTGAATGGTTTTAAGTGTTGCCCATGACCATTGCATTTCCCAATCAGCTTCTTTCCTCATTTTCCTTTGGGACTCCCATTTTTTTATTAGTCTGGTTTCCTTGTATGGAATGTTATTGTCTTTAATTTCACAAGAAACAAATTAAGTCCCTTAGATATGAACACTCTTCAAAATTGCATGCCTCTGTGGCCCTGCTTCTGTTCAACCTGACATGTTTTTCATCCTAAGACAAATATCTTTCATCTATACCCTAACTTTCATTCAGGGATGACTCCAAAGGATCATGTTCCAATATTTTATTATTCTTTCTCCCTCTTATTGTCATTGCTTCCCTCCCATGGTCTCTTTTCCCCTCTGCTGATCCTTTCTTATATGTAAGAGGGGGGGGCGGGGGGAAGGAGGTAGGCTTTTCTTGACTTTCTGCTTTTGTGTCTATTAGCCAACATTTTTCTTCCTTTTATTACTACTTTTCAAGAATGAAGTCTTTACTGCACTTAATGGTTCCACCAGCTTAGAAAACAGTAACTCTGACTTCAGTTTTCATTATGCAACTGAATTTTCCTGGCTCAAGTTGTTAAAACTTTAGGTACCAAATCTAAGAGGCAGTTTTCAGTCTTCATTTGCATGAGTGATTGATGACGCAGTTGCCATTCACTTTTGCTTCAGCCTTTCTTCTCCTTTCTTTTCCATGATACCACACCCATTCAGATCTTCGTCCATCCCCTCCATAGTTTGGTATTCCTCAGCCCATCCTTTAAAGTCTGGCATTCTCTTGTGATCAACACACCAATTGTATTTTATTCTGTTATTCTTGAAAATCTTTTCCTTAACCATGGATTTAGCTGGCATTGATAACAACTTTCAAATATATGTATTTCTATCCCAAACTCCAGACACATGCACCCAATTGCCCACTAAGCATCACTGAACAAATGCTTCACAAGTCCTCAACTGAATAATTCATGTTGAATTAATTATTTTGCTCACCCTTCTAAATGAGATCTTTGTTCTGTAAACTATCCATACTGGCACCATACCCTTCCAGATGGCCCAAGCCAGAAATCTGTTAGTCTTCCTAGAATTTGCTTTTTCTTTTCTCTTTATAGTTAATTAATTGCTAATCCTAGCACAGTGACCTCTGGAATGTTCTTCCTACTTAAATGCTCCATCCCCAAGTTCATTTGGCTCTACCCTAGATGATCAGCCCTCTTTGTGGTAGTTTCTCTCTCACCTTATCCTCTCTTTAAGAATTGCTGCTGTAATGAGCCATCTAAGAAATGGTTCCATTCAGCTCCCTGACATTATTTCAACAATCCACCACATCCTACGTGCAGTGTTCATCAATTTTTCATGCACATGGTGAGTCAAATGGGGGTCTCATTACAACATCAATTCTGATTTAGGTATTGGTTAAGGCCTGAGACAATGCACTTCTAATACATTTCCTGCTGATGTTGATGCTGTGGGTCACATTTTAGTAGCAAGGTTCCATAGGTTATAATCTAACATCCTTTTAAAGGGGTCCAAAGTTTTTCTTGTTGGGCCTCTATTTATCCCTGAAGCCTTTTTTCTATGATTTCTTTCTTTCTGCTTCATACCCGCCACCAATACTGGTTAGCTTGTGGTTGTTCAGAACCACCATGATCATCTGCACCCCATGTCTGTACACTTTCATTTCAGATGACTTGTGTGTTCACCTTAAAGTCTATTGGAAAATGCCTAACTGTATCTCGGCAATTCTATTTCCCTACCAGACCATGAATTCCTGAGAGAAGAATTTGCTTCTTTTACCTCCAAGGTTCTAATTCTAGTACAGTATCCTGGCCAGAGAAGCTAGTATCCGAAGCCTGATACTTGATCTATTCCTCTAAAGCAAAAGCCCCTTAAAAATTCCCAGTGCTCCATAATCACTTTCCAGTGGAGAATATGCCAGCTAATCATCATAAAACAAAAATTTCAGTGAGATAAGTCTTGAAAGTTTCTTTAATTTTAAAGTTTAAACAAAGACTAAAGTGGAACTAGATGTGGAAAAGGCTTATAATGTGTGTGTGTGTTTGTGTGTGTGTATATATATATATATATGCATTCCATATAGAGTTAGATCCTATCTTTATGTGTAATTGATTGAAATTTAGGCAAATTTAACACTAATAAAAATATTTGCATGTTTTTCAAATTGCTTCACCAAACTCTTTTCATTTAAATGTGCCCCTGAGTATATTACTAAATGTGTTAAATGTGTCACCCATTACAAAATGGATAATAATGAAGGATTAGCTAATGAGTCATTTGAAGGTCCTGCTTATTAATTTTTACAGCCTCCTTGCTTGGAACCTAATCATCAACTGTTATCAATACCCTGGGAGATATGAAAAAAACCTATTTATTTATTAAAGGTAAGATTCCTTATCACTTTGTAATTTGCTCATTACTCTTTCCTAGATAGAATCTGTGGATGCTTCCAATGTTTTTGCTCATTCTTCACAGGTGTTAAAGATTTTTAATTATAGTTTTGCAGATTCTCATTTGGCTCAACTTTAATATCTGATCTTGACTTTAAGAGACATTTCTGTTTTACAGTTACCAAATAAATGCCTGTACTTGATTAATCATCTTTTCTTTTGGCTGTCAGTGAAGTGTAGGTGACTGAATGTTAAATAAACATTCTTTTTCAAACTCCAGCAGAAAACAGGATGTTCCATTTGTTTATACTATGTAGATATGAAAAAATGTGACCATTTTCCCTTTCAGTTCCAAAAAGCCCACTCCCTTCACTTACTCTAATTTTTAAACTCTGAAAGTTTATTAGGTTTTTGGTTGTTAAAACATGACTATGTTTCTAAGCTTTGTAAACCTTCTTTACTATGACTACTATGTGGTAAGAGCTGTACTAGGTGCTGTAGAAGGTGAATACAACTTAGAGTTGCCTAACTTAGAGTCTTGTTGTAGAAAGAGAATGCTAAGTAACAGCTTCTAAAATGCCAAAAAGTAGGTAGTACCTGCCCTATAGAGATAAAAGCCCCAGGCTGTACATATGTAGAGAATGGTGGGATACAGTGTCTTGCAAAAGATGTATTCTGAGGACCAGAAACCATCCATGTTCATTTGCTTACTTATGTATACGTCAGGGGAAGCCCAAACAATAGACTGGGACAGTCTCTGGATGATAATTTGTTTGCTTTGGGTTTTTGGAGCAACAGGATGAGTTAGTGAATGAATAGCAACTGATCCTTTATTCTGTGTGCAAAGCTCCATGGAGAGTTCTATTCTTCTTACTCAATGGTTGTGAAAATGTGACTCATAAGAGGTCAAGTATATCCACTTCTTGGGTTCTTTACCAGTGTGAACAGCATCAAAGAAAAGGGGATTCCTCGAAATTGTGTCCATTCTTCGATAATGCAGATAGATTGGCTGTAATTCAGTCCTAAGCAATGATGGGCTAATGGAAACCAACCGTGCCTGATAGTGGCTGAACAATGAGCCATCCCCACCTCCTCACACTTTTACCTACCAGCCTCTTTCTAGTTATAGTTGTTGAACTTGTTTTCCTGATTAATTGAAACACCATGTCATCTCTTTCAAACTGTAACTATCACTTCTGTCCAAACCATTATCTTCATAATTTATATCAAGAATTGGTCTATGTGTTCTACAGTTAGAATCAAACTCTCACAAATCTGTAAGATAACTTAAAAATGATTCTATTTACTGTTGATGGAACTGAGTTTCAGAGAGGTTACATGTTCTGTTCAGTAATAGAACTGAAACTTGAATCTAGGACGCATTTTCTTCGTTGTAGTGTATTTGTATATGGGCATAGCATAATTTGGTAGATTTCAGTCCCCAGTACTTCCCTATGCCCCTACTTCCTCCCTTCTGTTTATGAAATCACCTCCTTAAAAAATCCTAGTTCCCTCCCCCACCCCCCGCCTGGCTTATACATATGAAAGAAAATATTCAACCCTTGACATATTTCACTTAGAATGATGTTCTCCAGTTCCATCAATTTACCAGCAAATAACAACTTGATTTTTCTTTATGGTTCAATAGAAATTCATTGTGTATATAAACTATATTTTCTTTACCCATTCATCTGTTGATGGGCCCTGAGGTTAGTTCTATAACTTGGCTACTGTGACTTGTGTTGCTATAAACATTGGTATCTATCACTATAGTGGGCTAATTTTAGGTTTTTTTTAAAATAAATATCAATGAGGGGGAAAAATAAATTAAGCATAATTTTGATAAAATAAATATTCTTGAGCATCCAAATACATGAAAAAATGTGATAAAGCTGTAAATAATTCATAGATAAGATTCCTTTTATCAAAGATATATAATCTAAGGGTAGTAACCACTGAGAGATATGATACAATGGATTTGCTTTATATTTGTTCTAAAACACCATGAAAGTCTGTACAATAAATTTCATGCTTTAATATGTAAATACATGAATTCGTATTTATATATGAATATATTCTTTTTTATTGGTTGCTCAAAACGTTACAATGCTCTTGACATATCATATTTAATACACTTGATTCAAGTGGATTATGAACTCCCATTTTTACTCTGTATACAGATTGTGGGATCACATTGGTTACACATCCACGTTTTTACATACTGCCATACTAGTGTCTGTTGTATTCTGCTGCCCTTTCTAGCCTCTTCCTATACCCCCTCTCCTCCCCTCCCCTCCCATCTTCTCTCTCTACCCCATCTACTGTAATTCTCTCTTGTTTTTTTTCCCTTTCCCCTCACTTCCTCTTATATGTAATTTTGTATAACAGTGAGGGTCTCCTTCCATTTCCATGTAATTCCCCTTCCCTCTCCCATTCCCTCCCACCTCTCGTCCCTGTTTAATGGTGATCTTCTTCTCATGCTCTTCCTCCCTGCTCTGTTTTGAGTTGCCCTCCTTATATCAAAGAAGACATTCGGCATTTGTTTTTTAGGGATTGGCTAGCTTCACTTCGCATAATCTGCTCTAATGCCATCCATTTCCCTGCAAATGCCATTATGAAGTCAAACAACAACAAGTGCTGTCGAGGATGTGGGGAAAAGGGTACACTTGTACATTGCTGGTGGGACTGCAAATTGGTGCAGCCAATCTGGAAAGCAGTATGGAGATTCCTTGGAAACCTGGGAATGGAACCAGCATTCGACCCAGCTATTCCCCTTCTAGGACTATTCCCCAAAGACCTAAAAAGAGCATACTTTAGAGATACAGCTACATCTATGTTCATAGCAGCACAATTCACAATAGCTAGGCTGTGGAATCAACCTAGATGCCCTTCAATAGATGAATGGATAAAAAAAATGTGGCATTTATACACAATGGAATATTACTCAGCACTAAAAATTATCAAAATCATGAATACATTTTTCCAAAAACATATAGAAACCTATAGAATCTCCTATGCTCTGTGTTCTTTATAAGGGCATACTACCACAGTCACCAAATGTTCTAGAAATATTTCTTGTGCCCACGCCCTGAAGGTAGCATATGCTCAAAAGACATGTTCTGTACTTCAATCTATCCAATATCAGAATTCTTCAGAATAATTTCACCACCCTAAGATGTCCCCTGTGCTTCAACATTCAAAATTTCCCCCTCCCCCAAAATCTCTGGTAAACATCCATCTACTTTCTTTTCTAGACGGTCATAAAAATTGAAATCATATAACATGTTTCCTTCTCAGTTTTCCTGCTTTCACTTGTCAATATGCATTTAAGAATCATCAATATTTCTGCATGACTTGATAGCTCAATCCTTTTAATAGCTGAATAGTATTCCATTTACCTATTGAAGGAAATCTTAGTTCCTTACGGTTTTTGATGATAGTGAATACAGCTGCTATAAACATTAGGCTACAGGAAATGGTGTAGACACAAAATTTCAAATGGTTGGGTAAGCATTTAAGAGTGTGATTGCTGCATTATATGGTAAAACTCTGTTTGGGTTTATAAAAAATTCCCAAAGTCTTTTAAAATTATTGTAGTTCCCACTGCTCTACATCTTCCTCAGCTATTGCTATTGCTGGGCTTTTGAATTTTAGTCATTCTAAAAGATATGTAGTGGTTTTTAATTACTTTTATTAAGTGGTTTAAGGCAAAATCTCTTTGGTTTTAATGTGCATTTCCCTAATGGCAGATTATGTTCAACGTCTTCTCATATGTTTTTTTCCATCTGTACATCCTCTTTGGTGAAATGTTTATTCAGAGCTTTTGCCTAACTGTTTGTTTTCTTATTGCTGAGTTTTAAGAGCTCTTTGTATATTTTAGGAAGTCCTTTATGTATTTTGCAAATATTTTTATGTATTTTGCAAATATTTGGTGCTGTCAGGAGGTCAGAAAGCTACTTTCTAAAGAGGCAAACTTATGATAGAACTATATGTATTTTGAAAATATTTTCTCCCAGAACCTATGGTTTGTATTTTACTTCTTGTAACAGTATCTTCCATAGACTAGAATGTTTCAATTTTAATAAGTCTAGTTTATCAGTTTTCCTTTCGTGGATCATGCTTTTAGTGTTATATCTAAAAACATTGCCAAACACAAGTTCATGTAGTTTTATAGTTTTGCATTTTACATGGAGGTCTATGCTCCACCTTTGAGTCATGCTTGTGAATGGTATAAGGACCATGTGTGGGTTGGTTTTGCTACATATGGATATTGAATTGTTTTAGCACCTTAAGTATGGGATTTTAACATCAGTTTAATGAACAAAACTAACGTGGTGATTAAAATGTTTTTTAGTTTGTAAAGCACTGGGAGTCATTAATGTAAGTCATTAACAAAAGAAGAAATCTAGACTCAGTAGAGGCAGAACTTACCAAATAAGTTAACACATAAACCACTACGTGATTCTCAAAGAGCTGAAAATAGATGGCGGTGTTAACTGTGCACAAAACATAGCACCTATGCAATACTATCCAAGGAGGCTCAACTCTTGTTATGACCACACCTTTATGGCTTCTTCCTTTGACATTTGGAGTCTTCTATTTTCAACAGTCTACTCTTCACAGATAAACACCCCTGAGAGTTGTTTCACCTCTTTTGTTATCAGAATGGTCAGGTTATGTCTCAGTAACAGCACTGTACACCATTAGCTAGACTGAGGCCACTCCATCTCTCCAACTCCAACAGCAGGTCTTCGGCCTCTGTTTGGACACTTCTATCATCTGTAAGTTCGCTTCTTCAGAAAGCAGCCTGCTGACCTCCTGACAGCCCCAAATATTAGGAGCAAAATACCTTCATTGTGCCAAGTCACAGCTCATTTCTTTGTCCTTCACCAGAGTCCTCATGTTTTACAAACACAGAATAACATCTTTGGCCTGGTACCTTGAAGGAATACTGAACTAAGGGAAAGATATTAAAGTACACATCCGAGCTGGGTGACTCTGCCCGAGTTGTTTTAGTCCTATATGTCCTAATTCTCATTGTAGATATAGTTTTTGAAATTTTATTTTGCTTCTAAAACATTAATACCTTTGTAAAAATTAGCTTTAATTCTATTAAAAATGAAGATACATAAAAGAAAGTACCTGAGGATTAAAAAAAAAAATACAGTTGGAAGGATGAAAGAGGCATTGAAATAGGAAAAGGAGGGTCTAGATAGGAAGTGTTGCGAATGCCTAAGTTTAAAAGTCATAAAGAGATGCACGACATTATGATGTGCTAAGTGGCTTCTGTACCTTTACAGAAACAACTCTCTCAAAGTGACTTGTCTTTATAGTCAGTTTTAACTCTGAAAATCAGGAGGGAGTTCTATTCTTCATCTACCATGATGATAATAAGAAACTGCCACAAAAAAACACAGATTCAAATAGGACTGTTTTTCCCGAGGGAATGCTTCACTTGGTTGTTAAATGTTCCCACCAGAAATCTTTCTGAAAGCCTTGAAACATATTTCACCTGCCCCCCTCCCCATTTTCCTAAAGAAACAAAATTAATTGTTCCCTCAATGGCAGTTCCCTCGCTCCTTTTAAAACTTTGTGAAGGAAATGTGGCTTTGTGCAAATTATTTTCATTCCTCTAACATGCATAATGAAAGAGTCTGTTTAATGTATTCATTGAAAGAATTATTTAAGCTCCAGTACAGCCCTTCATTATTGCCGGGATAAAAGGAACAAAAGGTGATTTGCACTTGAGAATTTGCAGCATGAAGTGTCTGTTAAACAAAACCAGCAGCGAACATTGTCTTGAGCAGGCACCAGGCAGGAATGGGGAGCCATCTATAAAGCATGCACACGCCTACACTCGACCCATGGGGTTTTGACAAGGGAGGATGCCAATATGATTCCATCAGACACAGTGACAAAAGCCCAAGATGAAAACACACACACACATACACACACAAAAGCACACAGCATCCCCGAGATTCGCTGCTAAGCAACATTGTCCTGCTCCCCAGCCCCTACCCCCAATTGCCATAAAAATAGAGTGAAATGGAAGTTACAGACTGTGGGAAAGGAAGATATACTCCAGATAGAGAGAAGCTGCAGATCTGCTTTTTAAAACCCTTCAATTAGAGCCAGTTGACTCAAATTCATGTGTAATTGCTAAATGAAGGAGAAAGTGATTGCTCCAGAGGCCCCATGGAGTTCCTCTGAGCATGCCAATCTCCAGAGTCTTAAAATAAATGAAAAGGGTCCTGTGGCTGGAGCCCCACTCCCTTAGATGATTGCCGAGTGGACAGTGGTTAAACCCTTCAATTGCAAGCTTGTTAAACATCAATCAATTTTATTTTGTCCAGGCTCCATGCTGCCCAGTCAAGGATAGACAGAAAGTGCCCCCAAAGATCTTCATCCTTATCATGGCTAATGTTTACTGAGTCCTTACTAGATTCCCAAACCCACACTATTGCTTCCTGTACATTAGCTCATTTAATCTTCACCATACCCGAAGTAAGCATTTCTTACACAATTTTATAGGCTGGAAAAATAATGCTCAGAAAGATTGGGCCAGGATTTGAACTCATGCATATCTCATTTCAAGCTTTGAGATTTTTTAAACACTCTACAGAACATCACACACAACATAGCCTGAGTCGCTTGTTCAGAAGATGACATTTTCCTTTTTGTTTATTGTTGCACTGTAATTATATATAATAGTGAGTTATGATGCCATATTTGTATATGCACATAACAATTTGATCAATCTCATTCCCCAGTACCTTCCCTTCTTCCCTCCCCCAATCCACCTGCTCTACTCGACCGGCCTCTCTTTTATTATTATTTTAGTTAGTTCATTAGAGTTATAGAAATAAATGCAACTCTTTTGTGGTATAGTTGTACACGGACATGGCACAATATGGTAGTTTCATTGCCCAGACCCTCCACTCTCTCTTTCCACTTGATCCCCTTCCTCTACTCTATTTGTCTCCTGAGAAGGTGACTTTCTGATGGGACTCTGTTGTGGGTTTCCGGTTGAAGCCCCTTCTCCCTTTGAGAGAGGCAGGATGGTATGTCAGGGAAGTGCACGATTCTAGAACTTCCTTGTTCCAGACCCAAACTCTACCTCCTTTTAGCTGTGGAGCTTTGGCAAGTTACTTTCTCAGTTGAATCTACTCCATCAGTTGTCATGAGGCTGAAATGGCTGTTAAATGTGAAGCTCTTCGTGGGGCAGTCAGCCAGCAGAAGACACTCACTGGATGTTTCCCAATACTGTCTACCTTACAGGAGTCTCATGAAAAAGGGATACGTCATAACAATGCATAGGAAATCACTCCTCACATCCATGGGTTCACGAGGAAGAGCATAGTATACTACAATGAGCACAGATTTTTATAGAAAAAGTGGGAAAATGTCAGCACAGCTCTTAGTCCCACCATGCCATTGCTTTTGATGATTAGGAGCTGTGCTTGTGGACAGAGCCAATCAATTTGGAGTCAGTCAATCATCTTGCCAATTCTTTTATGTTGTAGTTAAAACATCTGTTAGTCAAGAATCATTTTACAAGAGGTGGGGAAGAGTGCCTGAGAACAAGAGGTTAAGTAACTTGCTCAGAGGTTAAATCAATAGTTAGACTAAACACAACCCATAATTCCCAATTCTCAATCCACTCCTCTTCCCTTTGAGTCATACTCTTCTTTTGACTACATTCTTGGCTGTGTTCAAGAATAGTCATTTACTCTTCAAATCATGGGGAAAATAAAACATCCACATAAAAATATACTCATGGCTTCAGAGAGTCAGGATGAGCCAAAAGCAATTTACACCAGTTTGCTAATTACTTTTTTAAATCATAACCAAGACAAATATCCGTGTTTCTTCACAAACATTGCCAGTTTGGCTTTCTAACATCGTACATGGTTTCCTCCCTTCCCATTGCCCCCAAACAATAACTGTGATTAAGAATTCTTGCCTGTGACCATGCCTGAAGATCCAATCTACTCTGCAGTGTTACATAAAGAACTAGGTAAGGGCAATTAGCTAGGAATGCATCACCAGTGAGCATCTCTAGTCACGGCATGATTGGTTGAGTCAGTCAGCAGAGAGTGGGTCAGAAATCAGCTCTAGCAGTGTATCAGGATGGGCTGGACCATGGAGATCAAAGGAGTGAGAACAGGAGTTAGACACAAGGGATTATTAAAAGAAGAGCCTAGCTTAATTTCCTTGCTCCTAGATCCATTGACTTTTTCTCTCAATTATCAAAGGCAAAAACAGTAAGAAACTTGAAGAAATAGCAATGGGAAAAGGAATACAGGCAATACTTAGCATCAAATGTCCTAATGTAAATTGTGTGTGTGTGGAGCACAGAACCAAAGAAGCAGAAGTCCTCTTTAGATTCCATCCATGACTGAACCATAGAAGAAATTACAGGTGAGGAAAAAGAAGAGCCCAGATACTCTTGGAGCCCATGGTTTTAAAGTTATAGGGACATTTTCAGTGTCCTCCAACATCAAAGGTGAACTGTTACAAAGAAAGAAGCAAGAAAACCCACTGAGTTTATGTCAGAAGGCAAGCCAGGTGGGATAAGACACAGAGTTTCATTTAAACCTGGCCACTGCCCTCATGTCTCAATGAGAAGATGGTTACTTAGAAAGGCTAAGTGCCTCGTCCATGGTTGTACAAGGATTGTGGGGACGTGGGACCTGGCTGATGTTCTGAAAGACTAACTCCTTTCCCTGTAACACTTGTTGGTGATGTCAGTGAGGTCTCTGGTTAATAGGAGATACCACTGGGCAGCCTTTCTAGAGGGATTTGCCAATGATGGCATTTTGAGGAGTGTTTCTCCAGTCCAAGTAGAGGGCTCTCTGCAGGGATCAGGTCACCAACATGGAGGTGGAAAGCCACCCAGAGTCCATGCTGGCTACACCTGTGCAGCTGGGTGCTGAACACCACTGTGCTGGCTGTGGCTGGTTGCCTGGACTGGAGTGATAGTTCTCTCATCTCTCTGAAGGCCTAGTGTTTATTTTAAATGCTTTAAGCTCAGGGTCACTCTCTCCACATCCTGCAAAGACTGGTCTGGTGTTCTGGGGCAGGACAGTGTGTGATGGGGTCCCGAGCTGCCTTCTCGGAGCTACCCTGATCATGTTCCCTGAACCTGATGAGGGATCCAAACCTCCTTCCGCTGCTCTTTCAGACCTCCCTCTTCTCACTAAGCTCAGCATTACTGCTGAGCTGGGGTTCAGAAACCAGTGTTCACTTGTGAGCAGGAATCTTCTCCGACTGGTTCATGATGCCAGCACCTAGTCCAGTGTGTGGCAAAGAACAGTCCATGCAAACTTGTGAATGTCTAAGAAAAAGAGCGTTTTAACTCCACAGTGTTGATTCTCATGGAGTATTTAAGTACATAAGAGGCCATTCTTACTCATTTTCAGAATTCATCATATACTATGTGGACACAAAAATATATAAATGAATGAAATGGTATATAGAATGATGTACCTTTGTGCTCCAAGTAGCTAAGTTTTAGGAAGCTCTTTTAGATTGAGTTAAGAATTCTGGTACCTGTCCCCCCCCCATTAATTGTGGACACACACACAAACACAATTTTTTTCCCTTCTGATGATGTGCAGATAATAGGCAGAGATTGCTGTCCTCTGAAGCCCCTGCATACTAGGTTGGTGCCTGGCTGACATATGGGAATTCAGATTTCAGGAATGTTCCTACCATTCCCAGAACCGATAAAGATTGGCCCACTGTGCCTCCACTGGTTGCACAAACAGTGTGATTTATATAGAACACCTGCTTTCTTCCTTCTGCGAGCCTGATATTTGGGGATGTCTGAGGCAGAAGGTGCCTATGTGACCAACCCCCAAGGAAAATGCTGAGTCTGTTGGACCTCCTGTGTGGATAACCATCCCCACACGTTTTCACATCTTGTTGCTGGAGGAATTCAGCTCACCTGATTCTGTCCATTGGGGAGAGAGGACCCTAGAAGATAGTTCCTGGTTTCCTCTGGGCTTTGTCCCTTGCTCCTCTTCCCTTTGCTGATTTTACTTTGGACCACAGCCACGAGTAGGACTATTTGCTGAGTCCTGTGGATCTCTTCAAATAACTGGATAAACTTAAGGATAGTCTTGGGGCTATCAACACAAAAGGTAAAGAAAAAGATGCTTTCCTAAAATCCCAGAAACTTCCTGCTTCAACTGTATTTCTCTCATACTCTCAGCTACTTTCTATTTTGTATTTTGCCATTTTTGTCCAGCCTCACTGGTCATTCATTTGTTAAGAGGAGGGCTTAATCTGCTCTGCACCGCTCAGTGTAATTACTATACCTCAAATACACCTACTAAATAGTTGATATATGAATGGATGGATGCCATTTAGATGTTCCTCTCAACTCAAAATATGTTCTGTTATTTCACCTATTTGAATGTGAGGTCATTAGCCTCTTCCAAATGTCCAGAACCTAAAAACTCCATGAATTTCCAGAGACAGAGGAAGATGCAAGCTTTGGTGACTTACTGATGATCAAAAAAAAAAAATAAGGAAGAATCAGAGCTTATTTTAGAAAGATTGTAACAAATACTTTTGATTTTTTTTAAATATAAAGCCAAATTTCAAACTTGAGTAGCCCAATAACAGTGAAAAAAATTGTGATGTCATGTCTATACTTTGTCTTGTGAAGTTTGTAAGACTGACATATAATCCACACAGCAGTCACATAGGATAGCTCTACTTCTTATTTTGTACAAAGGTTTTATAATATGCTATGCTATGCATTTGATATCTATTAATTCATGATTTCCTGCTTACCCAAAAGTTGGACAAAACTTTTTTCCTTGGGAGGATTCTCATCCACAAGGATTAAAAATTCTCATATTAATTTTTAAGGGATTAATCAGAATAGGACAGTTAGTAGGAGGTAGAAGACAACAGAATAAAGTTGGCTTTCCCTTTCTTTGACTGGTCTCCTTTACCAACTTGGAGAGCTTTCATCTATCAAATAAAGACACTCTTGATTATGTTTAATCTTCAAACAAGTGATGTCATCAGTTCCAGTTGAAGGTGTAGTAGATATTGTAGAATTAGGCATTTATGTTCCTGTGTGCCTTCTACTGCCTTGGGAGGGAAAGAAGAGAATCTAATACTGATTTGGGAAAAGTTTGTGCATCATTAACACTGAAACTAGGTTAAATTCAGAAACCAGGTTGACAAAATATTGCCCTTTCAGCATTGCCTTTAGAATCATAATATCACGAGTACAAAGTTTGTTGAATCAATGAGTCAGTTGGTCACAACACTATACAATGTTAGAGGAAGAAATATTAAAGAGCACATTATCTACCCTAACTTCTGGGTTAAAGAAATGAAACTTAAGCATATAAGATTTACTCTTACTTCTTATAGCTCCTTAGTTACAGATACCAGAGTAGGATCCATATCTCCAGATCCCCAATCTTCCTTGTGTATGGATGCACGCACACACACACGCACATGCACACACACACACAGCATATTCACGGGGACACAGAAGAGGTGATGGCTATGGAACAATCCTCTTGAGGTAGAGTATTAGATCTAGGTCTTGATGTTTTGACCACTACACACAAGATCTACTTTAAGCTAAATAACCTCCGCAGAATGCTGACATTGCTATAAGAATTGGGACACAGCTACATCAATGTTCATAGCAGCACAATTCACAATAGCTAGGCTATGGAGCCAACCTAGATGCCCTTCAATAGATGAATGGAAAAAAAAATGTGGCATTTATATACAATGGAATATTACTCAGCACTAAAAAAATAACAAGATCATGGCATTTGCAGGGAAATGTATGGCACCAGAGCAGATTATGCTAAGCGAAGTTAGCCAATCCCTAAAAAACAAATGCCAAATGTCTTCTCTAATATAAGGGAGGTGACTCAAAACAGAGTAGGGAGGAAGAGCATGAGAAGAAGATTACCACTAAACAAGGAAGAGAGGTGGGAGGGAATGGGAGGGAGAAGGGAATTGCACGGAAGATGGAAGGAGACCCTCATTGTTACACAAAATACATATACAATGGTGTGAGGGGGAAGGGAAAAAAAGAGAGAGAGAAAAGTGTCACAGTAGATTGGGTAGAGAGAGGTAATGGGAGGGGAGAGGAGGGGTGGATAGGGAGGGCAGCAGAATACAACTGACACTAGGATTGCTGTATGTATACACATGGATGTATAACCAATGTGATCCTGCAATCTGTACATGTGGAAAAATGAGAATTCATACCCTATTTGAGTCAAAAGTATGATATGTCAAGATTGTCTTGAGCAACTAATAAAAAAAATTTTGTACCAAAATAAAATTTTTGACCTCTTCTAGAAACCTGATGTTGAATAAACCAGTAAATTAAAAAAGAGAGTTAATTAATGAGAATACTGTAGAAAAAGCACAACTCCCCTTTTTCTTTTTGTTCTCCAGGACACCTAGAACTAGCTCACTGTCTCTGCAGTGCTTCCTTTCTTCATCTTGGTATGTTTAGATTGACCCAAAATGAGAACACTTTTTTTGAAATCAGTTTTTCATAGTGAAACACCATGGCAAAATCTATGGTTAGTATTAGCAGCCAGACCCTTAGTGGCACACCAGCTGCTTTGGGTACTACCAAGATGGAGGTGGCTAATTGGGTTACAAATTACAAATATTTCATATTGAAAATGCAAAACCCACAAGCTAGAGTCTCTTCATGTTATTATTCCCTAAGTGTAGCATATTCTGCCTTAAAAATCTTAGTTGTAATGATGGAAGGAGACCCTCATCATTATACAAAATATGTGTATGAAGATGTGAATTTGGTGTCAACATACCTTATACACAGAGATATGATAAATTGTGGTATAAAGGTGTATTAAGAATTATAATGCAAAAAATAATAAGAGAGCTCATGTATAATGGCATAATTTGGCGTGAACATACTTTATATACAGAGTTACGAAAAATTGTGCTGTGAATGGATAATTATGATTGTAATGCATTCCGCTATTGTAATGTATGTAAGAAATTTTAAAAAATTATAATGCATTCTGCTGTCATATATAAATAAAAAAATAAATAAAAGGTTGAAAAAATCTTAGCTGCTGGATACATGGGTGATGGAGAAATATCCCCCTAGACATCTTTCTAGATAAACCACTGGTGCTTGTATTCCCGATAATTGCCACTGTGAGGGGAGTGAGTTGAAATCCTGGTGTAGTGTAGTTTTGGTTCGCATTCCTCTAATTGCTAGACATGTTGAAACTTTTTTCATGTTTGTTGATCTATTGTAATTCTTCTTCTGTGAAGTGTTAAGTTTTTTGAGTTCTTTATATATCCTGGAGATTAATGATGCTTCTGAGGTGCATATGTAAAGATTTTCTCCCATTCTGTGGGCTCTCTCTTCATACTGATTGTTTCCTTTGCTGAGAAGAAGCATTTTAGATTGAATCCATCCCATTTATTGATCCTTGTGCTTTAGGAGTCTTATTTAGAAAGTCAGATCCTAAGGCAACATATGAAGAATTTTTTCTCCTATTAGGTACAGAGTATCTGTTCTAATGCCTAAGTCTTTGATCTACTTTGAGTTGAGTTTCATGCAGAGTGAGAGATAGAGATTTAATTTCATTTTGCTATATAAAGATTTCCAGTTTTCCCAGTACCTTGTTAAAGAGGCTATCTTTTCTCCAATGAATGTTTTTTGCACCCTTGTTTAGTATGACATAACAATATTTATGAGGGTTTGTCTCTGTGTCTTCTATTCTGTATCATTGGTCTATGTGTCTGTTTTGGTGCCAGTACCATGCTGTTTTAGTTACTATGGCTCTATATTACAATTTATCAAGAATACAAGCAACAATAAATGTTGGTGAGGATGTGGGGACAAAGGTACATTCATACATTGCTGGTAGGGCTTCAAATTGGTGCAACCAATAGTAGTATGGAGATTCCTTAGAAAACCTAGAATGGAACCACCATTTGACCCAAGCTATCCCACTCCTTAGTTTTACCCAAAGGACCTAAAATCAGCATACTACAGCAACATAGCCGCATCAATGTTTATAGCAGCTCAACTCACAATAGCTAAACTATGGAATGAACCTAGGTGCCCCTCAACAGATGAATGTATTAAAAAATGTGGTATATATACTCAATGTAATATTACTCGGCCTTAAAGAAGAATAAAATTATGGCATTTGCCAGTAAATGGATTGCGCTGGAGAATATCATGCTAAGCGAAGTAAGCCAATCAAAAACACCAAAGGTTGAATGTTTTCTCTGATATGCAGGTGCTAATTTACAATAAGACAGGAGTGGGGGGTGTTTGCTAGGGAAAATAAAGGTACCTTGGATTAGGCAGAAGAGAGTGAAGGAAGGGGAGAGGGTATTGGAATAGGAAGGACAGTAGAATGAATCAGACATTATTACCTTATGTGCATATATGACTATACTCCCAGTATGATTCTACATCATGTACAACCAGAAAAAGAAGTTATGCTCCATTTATCTATGAAGTTTCAAAATGCATTCTACTGTGATGAATAAGTAATGAGAGGGGAAAAAAAAGACCACTGGTGAATGCACATGTATATTTGGTTGAAAAAAAATCTGAACTACAACCTGGTTTTGAGTAAATGCTAAAGCTGTATATAGCTAACAATTACAGATCTCTTTTCAATTTGTAGAGCAATTTGAACACATATCAGCTCATTTCATTGAATGGTCAATTTTCACCATATGCTCACAAGGTAAGCTTTATCATCTGTATCTTGCAGAGGAGAACAGTGCAGCTTAGAAAGTCAGTTATTTGCCTAAGAACATGCAGGGAGCAAGTGACACAGCAGGGCCCTGAACCCCACCCTATGGCATTTCAAAACATAGAACTAAAGGTTTTCATCACTGGGCTTCCTGATTCTTGGCCCAGCTGTCCCCTGGGAGATTCATCCCTCCTGTGATCCTTCTGCCAACAACACTCCCTGTCCAGATTCCCTTGAGGGAGTCTGGGGTCAAAGATGCCGCTCTCTGGAATGTATCTCTTACCACATTCGGAAAAAGTTATTGCTCTCCACCAATGGAATTCTTAGCACCCTAGAAAAAAAGCATTTGAAAGTGAAACTTCTGGTGACTAAAGGGACCTTTAATTATTAAAGTAGATAGTGAAACAAAATACAGAGCTCTACCACTATAGTCATTCCATCATTTCAGGTGGGAATTCTTTATAATTATTTTTTCTTCCACAGGGTTTTATTTTATACATTGTTTTAGCTTTCTCCAAAGTCATTATATAAATCCCAGTGGAAAAATTTATCTATAGCAGAGCCATAAAATGTTTTCTTAAAAATTCCATCACCCACTTTATTACTGGAAGGCAACTACAGAAAGACTTACATGTTAAGAGATTTAAGTTTGACCACTGGGATTAATGGAACCCGGACTTGCAATATTAGTCTATCACAGTTTTTTTTTTTTAAACATGTATTTAAGACCCTAGTGTGTTTTCCAAAGATGAACACTGAAGACTGAAGGCTTTGACCAGTCCCATTTTAGCCTAAGTAAAACTATAAAGAAAGACACTTCTCTTTCTATAAATATTATAATTATTTCAAGAATAAAGTCATTTATATCGTCATTTGTTTTCAAATTTACACTAACGTACTTCCTATTTAAAATGAAAAATAACCTGCCAATAAAATGGAAAAACAAAATCTAGGATCAGCATCTCCATCAAAGGCAGATCTTCCCAGAAACATGTACTACCATCATTGCATGATCCAATCCAGAAATTCCAGTCTTCTCACTGACTCATCCCTCTTTTTTTGCCACCCTCCACTCCCATCCATTCTGTTACCATCTTCTGCTGGTGTTCTCTCAGATGGAAGTATGGCTCCAACCTTCCCTTCCTTCCACCCTCAGCCACCTTCCCTTAGTTCAGGACATGTTCTGTTTCACTTTAGTCTCCTGCATAGTTTTGCTCCACCCAAGCTCACCTCCTTTAAGCCATTCCTACTCTTCACCACAGTGATTGCTTCAATGCAGTCCTTATTGGAGTATCTTGTTTAAAATATGCTTCTCTCTCCTTGCCTTCTCTCTCCTTGGCAATACACACCAGATCAACCACACTGAAATTCCAATGGGCTGGCCAAGGATCGACCTCTTTCCTGCTTCACAACCTTTGACCTCATGGCTTCCTCTGTTTGGAAGGCCATTCCTCCTCTTTTCTCTTTGTAAAGACAATTCAGAGCTCTATGTAAATGTTACTCCTTGTATGAAGTCCTTGCTGACTTCCACAAACAGAGGTTGTCCTTCTTTTTCCTGGGCTATGTCGGTTGACTGATTCTCTTGTCTATGTCAATTAAAGTATTTTCCATTTTCATTCTCATACCTGTTTTCATTCCTTTATCTCCTTATCTCATAGTCCTACTACCTACATAACATAGTTTTCTTTTTTAGAAAATACAGCCTCATCTTACATAAATGCACTTTGCTTATTTTATATTTACTATCTAATCCAGTGGTTTCCAAATGCTGTGTTGATTGCTTGCATTGAAATCATCTGGAAGAAATTATGAAAATTATTCCCAAGGTATACCTCTGCCCTTCTTCATTAGACTGTGCAAGGGTATTCCTTGGCCATATTTATTTTTAATAATCTTCCCAAGTGATTCTGATGTGAAGGCCAGGTTTGAGAACCACTATCTAACTAACTGTGTCTTGTAAATATTCTTCCCACCGTTTTACATATCTGTATTACATGGCTGAAAGGGAGGCAACATGGGGCATTGGTTACAGAGTCAAAGAGTTTAAATCTGGGCTCTGTACACCTAACTACACAATCCTGGGCAAATAAATGAAGTAATCTGTGCCTTGGATTCCTTGTTTTAAATGAGAGAAATGCTATATCTCTCCAGGGCCCATTGAAGACTGAGTGAGGGGTACTCTATTTAAAGCCTTTGCTATAATACCTGTTACGCAGAGGCCACTGCTTCTCTATAAGCTGTGATGATAAAACAGGCCCCTCCTTAGGAAGAGAGTACCTCACATCCACAGTTAGATAACCAGAGAGGAAATCTGAACAAAGCAATATACCATGAATATTTTAATAGGCAAGTACAGTGACCCCTTTCAAATGTATTATATCATCATACTTTGAAATATTCAAAAAATCTTTTAGAAATGTGCTAATGTAGTACAAGGTGTGACCCACCCAGCCTTGCTAGAAACCATCAGGTTTCCTTTTCCTGTTGAGTGGCCAAAGCTTCTCAAGTTGGTAGGTCACAGAGCACTCCTCAAAGGTGTCTTGGTTGGAATTTGTGTGTATATATATGGTTTGATATTTGCAGGTTTTACACACACACACTTGAGCATGTATGTGGTGTGTGTGTGTGTGTGTGTGTGTGTGTGTGTGTGTGTGTAAGAGAGAGAAAGAGATTAATTCTTTATACTATCTCTATTAAATAAAGCACTTTCCCTTTGCATTGTGATACCTATTTGCACACCCTTATCTCATAGCCCTAAAATCTACATAACATAAATATAGTGTTTTTAAGGAATACAGCCTCATCTTACATAAATACACTTTGCTTATTTCTATATTTCCTATCTAATCCAGTGGTTTCCAACTGCTGTTGATTGCCTGCATTGGAATCATCTGAGAGAAATCATGTAACTAATCCCCAAGGCATGTTACAATCACCTTATATAAATGAATCTCTATATTCTTGATGCATTACACAGCTGGATACAGTGACTCTCCATCTTTGGGCTAGTGCATGATGCCCTCTTTCAAACAGAATTCATAGTTATTACTGCTGAAGAAAATTTACATTTTGAGTCTCTGGACCTATAGTCCACAGTAATTACTTTCCTCCTAGTCTATTAACCTTATTAAATGCTGTTTTTGTGTTTATCTTTGACAACTTGATCTCTATGTATACTATGTATGGAACTCTCAGTTATAACAATTCAATTGTGACCTATCTCCCTACTGCAATGTTTTATTTTCTTCACTTAAACAGTGCAGATTGCACATATGGCTTCATACACACAGGCCAGCTTTAAGTCAGATGGTTATGGTTAGCAATTTTGAAATATCTCATTTAACTAGACAATAAACACAGATAGAAAGTGTTACAGGTAAAAACCATGTGCTAGCAACCACAGAGGAAAGAAAGGCCAGAAGAGCATTGTTTCCCCCATAGTCATAACTTTTCTAGAAGAGAAAAGATCAATGCAATTACCTAGATGGAATGTCAGTGCAATTTTGAACTGACACCGCCTCCCTTACAGTTGCAGAAGTTCTGATTGTGACATGGTTAGCCTTCTGGTTGTCCTCAATAAGTCTTCAATAGTGGATGATATCTTTGTCACTGCTGAGAGAAGTATTTATTTCCAGAGCAAATCCTGCCATTCTATTTTCTACTTTTGAAAACTGAAGTATCATCTGAAGGGTGGGTTTCATTTCTCTAGAGAATTTATCTCCCTGTACTTTATAATGGCTTTAGTAAATCTAAGACTGTTTACTTTAAAGGAAAAGCCACCACACCCACTGGCACATTTTGAGTGCATTACATAGAGCAGTACTCCTTCAGAGTCAACTGTGTGCTTAAGTGCAATGTCTAGTATGATGGGAAGAATTTGTAAATGTCAAACATCAGGATGATTACCACTTAACTCTTTTCAACAAATTATATAACTACACTTATATAGGATCGTTACAGACGTGATGGTCTTAGGACGTTTTTCTTGCTGCAAAGTCAGCCTCTGTCTCCATCCCACCATTTATTAATACCCAGAATTGAACCTGAAGCCAAAAGAGGAAAATGGCTATGCTTCCAAGATGTCAGCTTAATGACATTAATAATCAAGTGGTACCAAAGGCATGCACCAACAACAAACTTCCCTCTGTAGAAGTTCAATAAGTAGCAGCACACTGAATACCCTTGTCAGTTCTTGCATTCACAGCATCCACAAATCTTTATAGTAAAGTCTTTCAGTTTATAGTCCAATTTCTTTTCACGAGAGATACTACTTCCATATGTGAGGTTCTTATTAAATGGCAAGAATTGCTTTATGTCAACTTAGTCCTACTCAGATATAGTTTAATGGAGGTTTATTTCAAATAATGACTTACAAATGTGGGTATCTTAAAGAATTATATGTTCCATTTTCATTCCTTAAGATCCAACAATACAGTGTTATTACTGTTCCTCTGTCTTCTCTCCACACTTTTCAACATGCCACCCTTCCCACGTTTCATTAATGGATAAGAAGTAGTCACACATTTATTGAATGAGGTCCAAAGAGACATGATTCTGCACCATGGCTAAGGCTGTGTTCTCAATTTAGTTGCTCCCTTAGTCAGCTTTTGCCTCACTGTGACCAAAATATCCAAACAACAACAACAACTTTGGGTCTCAGGATTTCAGAGATCTCAGTCCATAGATGGCCACTCCACTGTTCTGGGCCCAAAGTGAGGCAGAGCATCATGGCACAAGGATGCAGTGGAGAGAAACTGCTCCGCTCATAGTGAGGTCAGGAAGTAGACAGAGAGAAGGAAAGGGGTCACAGAGAAGATGAACCCTTCCAGGGAACACTGCCAGCAGTTACTTCCTCCAGCCACACTCCACCTGCCTAGAGTTACCCACTCAGTGCCTTCAAACTAGGTTAGGCTGATTAGGTTATAGCTCTCATAATCTAATCGCTTTATCTCTGACTATACCTACATTAACAGCAGCTTTTGGGGAATACACCTCATATCCAAACCACAAGAGCTGCCAATCAGAGCACCTGAGGAGTTGGATTTATTTATTTATTTATTTTAATATAGCTCTTTCTCTCTACCCATAATAATTCCCATGTATGTGCACATTCACACACGTGCATTTAAACTAGATTCACAGGAGAGTCAAATCTACAACCAGGGTTGAAATCCCTGAATTCAGAGTGTGGATTCTGAAGCCAGAGTAACTTGAAAGCTATCAATGGAAGTTCTGCAAGTTACTGATTGTGTGGTCTTGAATAATTTCTGTTACTTCTGGGTATCACCCTAGGCTGACAACATCAAAAGGTAAGGATTAAGGTCTACATGGACATCCGTCATTTTTAAGAGCACTCAGATGATTTTAATGTGTAGCCCAAACTAAAAATCATTAGTCTAATACTTAGTTAAATGTATAAATTGGAGATAAATATGGGGTTCACTGAAACGAGTTAGACCAGACCCCTGGTCCATAGAGCTCAGTGCTGTTGCTAAGACAGGAGATAAGGAGTACTGCTAAGAGCTGGGGTGGGCCCTCACTGCTCATCTCCCTACCTCACTGGGTCAAATGAGGTGTTGGCCTCCTCTGGGTCTGACAGAGTATCTGAACCCTAGCTCCATAAACCTGGGAAAGGAAGCACTTGCTTCATAATCCTGGGCAATGTCCTGAGCCTATCTGAACCTCAGAGAAAAGTAAAATGAACATGTTACAATCACATACCCACACAGAAGTGTGGGGTGGGGGAAGCATTAACCTCACACAGTAAAGACATCAGGCCCCAAATGGTGAGAGTTTGAGTGAAATTTGACTGTGAAGCTTCCAGTGACAGTTTATCAGCATGGAATGAAAAGGAAAAAAGTATATTAGGCAGACAAATCAAATCAAAATAATATATGTGAAAAACTGGAAGTTGGAGGATCCAGAGATAAAGAAGCAAACTAGGGGAGTAGTAACATAATCCAGAGGAGTTAAATGAAGGTCTGGTGAGGATGTGGTGTAACCCATCTGGGCTCTGGTTGCCTTATATGTGTAACCTATTAAATGAAAGGCTCTGGTAGATGATATTAAAGAGCCTATTTAGATCTAACATCCTGATACATGTCAATGGAAAGCAGACAGGAAGGAAGATACTGTTTCATGGGTGGAGTTTCAGTTTGGGATGATGCTGACAGAGTTTTGCAGATGGGTACTGGGGAAGCCTACACACAATGTGAATGCATTTAATGCTGCTAAACGGGACAATTTAAAGGAGTTAAATTTCCTTCCCTGTGGGAGGGAAGGGGAGGAGGTATGGGGTTAGAAATGATGGTGGAATGTGATTGACATCACTATCTAAAGTACATGTATGAAGATTCGAATTGGTGTGAATATACTTTGTATAAAAGTGTGAATATACTTTGTATAAAACCAGAAGAATTTTTTTAAAAAAAAATAGTAAAGAAGTGACTGAAACAAATAATTTTAAATAAAAAAGAATACCAGAATGGCATTGACAGGATATAGAGAAAAAAATGTGATGGCTTTAAAATAAACTGTCAACGCGTTTGCAAATAAAATAAAATAAAGAAGTTAAATGGACCCTGTCTGTAAATAAAAATTAAAAAGGGCTACAGATATAGCTCAGTGGTAAAGTGCTCCTGGGTTCGATCTCCAGTACCACAATAAGCAAATAATTAAACTAATACAAAGGGGTTATACGGTAAATTTTGTATTATGTATATTTTCTCACACATACAGAGTTGACAGGGAAAAATACATACACAGTTTCAAAATTAAAAATATGGCATAATAGATAACTAACAAAGTGTAAATAATGAAGGAAAAGGATTAGCCAGAGAAAACCATGTGGACTCAGGCCTTAATAGCCATGGATAGCACTTTTTAAAAACAGGAGTGAAGAATGGGATCTAGTTTGGAGACAGTTAATATGGTGGACATTTTGCATTTCAGGGCTGAAGGAGATGTAAAGAAAAATGACTGACTTTTCTTTTTGGTACTGGTGATTGAACCCAAGGGTCCTTAACCACTGAACTACAACCCTAGCCCTTTTTATATTTTATATACAGACAGGATCTCACTAAGTTCCTTAGGGCCTCACTAAGTTGCTGAGGCTGGCTTTGAACTTGGGATCCTCCTGCCTCAGCCTCCCAAGCTGCTGGGATTACAGGCATACGCCACTGCACCTGGCATGACTGACTCTTAAAGATGGAAGTGAAGATAAGAGCTTGAGTGACAGAAGCGATTCCACAAATTCAGGAATGATCGCTGGTATTACAAAACGCAGTTGTATACTTGAGTGATTTATTTTCTTCCTGAAGAACTCACTATGATCAACAGGCACCACCTGCTCTTTTATAAAATGAAAAAAACAAAGCCTGGGGATTCAAGGTGGCTCAAACAAGGTCACCCAAAGAGTGAACGAGGCTTCCTGAAACCTAACCTGGTCATCCTTTGACTTCATTGTATCGATTCATCAACTGGATTTGGTAAGAACCAAAAGTCCTGGGGGAAAATGGAGAGAAAAAAGTTGAAATAACAGTTACTCTATAATATGGCCATGAGCCAAGAGAGTTCAGGGAAGCATAAGAAAATCTGAGTGCATTCTTGTCATCTAGGGGAGACTAGCTTTTCCAAGAGAGCACTTTGAGAAAAGTGCCTTTGGAAGTTCAAAGTGAAAGCTTCCTTTCTCCTCGCTCCCACATCCCACCAGACTGACCTTCTCAGACACCTTCACACCGCGGACACACGGCTGCCTCAGGATCCTCTGCACTCACACAACCTTGACTTCCATGCTGTTGTGGCCATGTTCGTGGAGATGAATGAAGCCTTTATTTAAAACAACATTATTTAAAGACAATTTTCCCACAGAAAGATTGGTATAATCTTGGGTTTTGTTCCCAGGGAATCCCCAAATAGCCTACTATGCCATAAAATGTGGGAAGAAAAGTTAAAATAACTTATCGAAACTTAAATAACTTAGTCAAAATAAATAAGGCCGAAAAATACCCAGGGACACTAAGATGTCTGCTTTAGGTAGGTGGTGTCATAGAACACAGGATGTGTGTTCTTTCCAGATGAGTCTTTCCCAAGGGCAGCAGCAGTTGGACTCTGCTCCATTTCTAGGGCAGTTTCTAGTTCTGATTGGTTACTCCTTGGGGACACTGGTTTCTCTGGCTTCTTAGCATGCTCCTGAGGCTTCCAGCCCACCCAAGTTTTAGTTTCTGATGAAACTGAATAAAACCACTCGCCAAGAATGGCAACTACTTTTCAAGAAAGCTCACAGAGGTAGATGAGGGATACTGTCACTGCCAAACCCCAGGTAGACTGCCCCTCTTTCTGCACTGTGTCTGCTCTTGGTCTAAGGCTGTGGCAGGAAAATGGATTGTTCTTTGTAACCTAAGGGAGTTGGAGGAGACAACTGTCTGCTGGAAGAAACATGCTATGTGTCTGGTGGTAATATTGGGTTTTATATCTTATTTAGTAGTTCGTATTTCTAAAATGCCCTGAATACTTTAGTAATGTATTTTCCAGGCCATTCAAAATATTTAATCGGTATATTTTTTTTAAAAATCGCTAGCTTCTTAAGATAAAGACAAATCATGAAATAGAGGAAATTGTGAAATCAGACCTAGGAAAGACTTAACCCTCATTTGACAATAGAATGAATGTTCTGTTCCAGCTGTTGCCAGCCTGGTTCTGCCCAGGAGGGCTGGGCAAGCATGTACACATGGCAGGCCAAGTTCGCATAAGAAATGTCAGCATGACAACTGGTTAATAGGATTAAGGCAATAAAAGCTGCAACATAAGAGAATGCAGTAGCAGAGCTTATTCAAAATTAATTTATACTTTTTCTCCCTGAAATGCTTTCTTTCTCCATTTTAAGAAGTCAGCCTGATCCTTCATAGTTTTGTGCAGGCCAAAAAGCAAGAGCTTTGTGATGGCCATTGTACTTCCTGTTTTCTGGAAGAGGTGGTCCAAGACACACCTGAGAGCCAGAGAGTGTCCCCGGGGAGAAGGAAAAAGAGAAGCTGCAGAATTTACTGTGAGGACAGGAAGTCAGCAGGAGGCCAAATGTTCCACAGGAAGTGGGTTCTGCACTCTGTCTCTGAGCCTGTGCTCTGAGGTGGCATGGGAGTGCCTGCTCTTGAGCTCAGGGGCTCAGATGCTGCATCACCAAGACTTCCAGTCCATGTGACTGCAGGGGCTGGCAATGGGCAACTCAAAAGAGCAAGTGCAGACAAAGACTAGCTCCTGGAAGCAACTCCCTAGGTTAGATTTCCCTTCTTCTCCCTGTTCCTTGAGGACTCCTTGACCTCCAGCTATTTCCTATAGGCTATGAAGCATACAGCTCAAAATACTTATGGTATTTTGTCATCTTGCCTTTCTCACTCTCAGAATTATAGAATCTCAAGGTAGAAAAGGAGATCAATCATCTTCTTTTCTTAAAATAGTAAGAGGCTTTTCTATTTATGGTATGCTTTAATATTTTATCTGATTTTAAATATTATTGAGAATACAAATATAGAAGTTTACAAAACTTATCCATTCTCATGTTCTATTGCTTATGGGCCCACAACTTATCTGTGAATTGACAAAATTAAAAGATACAAACCCACAGAAAATGAACAATATTAATAAGATAATGAGGAAAAGAACTGAGGTGAGATGAGCAGGTCTCCATGAGTGCCTTGATTTCCTTGGAAAAGTATCCAATCCCAGCTCAACACCAATAACTCCTGTTCCCCTTTGGACCCCAATGTGCTCATCTTTAAAAGGAATATAATGCAAAAAGTGCTCATAGATTCTCTCCTAGCTCTATCAGTCTATAATTCTGAACTTCAGATATAACAGGAACTCCTAGGAAGAATATTTATATTCAAAAGAGGCTTTTAAAGATTTCACAGTTCAACACGAGTAAGAATTACATTCAGAGGGAAAGATATATTTAGCAGGTGGGCCTTTTATCTCTTTTAGTCATAATATTATGCTAAGCTGACTAGAGTTTATTCTACAATAGACATCGAAATAAAACAGATTATACCACTGGTAAAATAATATGTTATTAAAATGAGAAATTTCTTCAAATTATTAAGAAAAAGGAAGGATGCATACTTAAATTCTTAGCATATTATGACCTGTTTGGTAAAAGACTTTATAAATGCATGCAAAATACAATTTCTTTCTTTTTCAAATAATTTTTAATTGAGTGTTATTTTAATAAGAACCACAAAAAGCCTTTTATGATTGACTTTCTCCTGCTATTATTTGTAAGGGTTATGTCCTCTAGAATAACTACCTATTTTCTTACTTATTTGCAAGCAACATAGGAAATGGGAAAATGGGAATTGGGAAGGGGATAGAAGAAGAAAAAGGGAGAGATCCTTAATTTCTGTTTCCCAGCTGAGTTTCTGGAATCCTAGTGGATCCCTATTTTATTGGAGGTGATAATCTATGTACCATATCCAATGCCTAACTTCATGTTGTACAGTTTTAGCCTTTTTCCACCAATACTAAAGTCACCCCAAAATACTGTCATTGGTGCTATGTTTATAAATGCAAATTTCCTTATCCTGGCAGTCCACTGGTAGCTTATAAGAAAACAAGAAATACTTTTCTGATTTTTTTTTTAAGATTCACTGGGGTAAAATGATAGTTTAATTGAATTTTCCCCAAATTTCACCTGGATTTGAGACTTTGTGTCCCCAGATGTCTTTCTTCCTAAAACTCTCTAATGACAACTCAAACCACTTGAAAACTTTATGCAATGAGTCATTTGATACACCTAAAGTATACATAAAACTCAGCAACCATTGGGTACCCTATCACCTCTTAAAGAAAAACTTCTAGAATGATCATTTAATTCAGCCCTAACCTATTTGCAAATGCACCATGGAAACAAAGGTCATGGTGGATCCAGTCTTCTCGTGCTTTACTGCCAACACATTGGCTCAGGCACGAGGGAAGCATGAAAGCGTCCCACCATAAGGGGAAAACAAAGCAAAAACAAAGACATGCTGGTTGTCCCAGCTTTAAACAGAATTTTGAGACCATGGCAAGCTTCCTGATGACCACTTTTTATTATCTGTATGCTGCCAAACTGACATCCACCTCTCCTTTCTCCCCACCCAGTCCTGAGGTCACCAGCCTTCTCTGTGCTGACAAGGAAGACTCCTTAAAACAAGGATGACAAAATGTGAAAACTTTCCACATGCAGCATGCCAAGCGTCTAAACGGGAGAGATCACTTTTCAAGCCCACCAAGCTAGAAGAATATTTTTGGCACTGGGAGAAATGTTTGTATTCTTCTTCTCTTAAAGCATGTGCGTGCATATGTTCATGTATGCACATACATATACATGCCTGTGCGTGCAACCCCCCCCCCACATCCACGCACTTCTTGTTTAAAATTCTCTTTAATTTTTTCCCCAATCTGCTCCCACTCCATTCACATACACCCACACCCATTTTACATGACTATTACATCAGAAAATGCTGTCTCAAGGATATAGTACAGTACAATCCATCTGGCAGTCTACACCGTGAATCACAAAGTTTTTCCCCAATGCTGAGAAGGAAAATGGCTTTATCACCTGTTTTCTTCCTGACAGCAAGCAGCAGGCTTCCCCCTGGCTTCCCTAAATAGGCTAAATGCCTCCACGTGCTTTCACAGTAACTCACTCTGCCTGGCAAAATAAAACCCTCACAGCTGTGCCATGTGTCACACACAGTTAACAATGAGTCCCTGGTTGCATGCTCAAGTGCTGTCTTTACATCTCCTAGATGCCTCCCTCCTGGCTGCATCACATCGGCAGACACACAGTCTGAAGATCTCCCTTGTCACTTCTTCCCCACCCAGGTTGGCAGAAAGTGCACTGGTTACGATGATGCATGCCGCTGATGATAAACTGAAGTATCTTGTGCAGGAAACTCCCTGTATCTTCTCACACTACAACTATTTGTTGCAATCTGAGTTTTCAACACACTGTTTTTGGATCCAGAGACGTGAGAATAGACATGTTTTCCAAAGATTTGGAGATAACTAGTTAAAATGCACACAGAGTTGTTTGGATAACTACTTACTTTTAAACGTACCCAAATCGTGAGTTTACCCAGGCTCCTCCTATTTCTATGCTATTGGGATGAACTACTGCTAAGACTTTTAAAGTATTATAATACTGGTTTAAAATGAAATAGATGTTGTCTCCACAAGCTCCAAATAACAGCAGTTGATTTTATTCCCCAAGTGTTCATTGCATGCCTATTATAAATGTGTGGTAGATGAAAAAGTAAGAAGGAGACAGATAAGCAAACAGATGCAGTATAATGCAATGAAGACTATATCAAAGGGGCTCTAGAAGCATAGAGATTTAACCTTAACTGGAAGAGGATGTCCAGGAGGAAGCAATGAGCTAAATCTTAAGGAAACTGGCTACTTTTAGGGAGAATAGTAAGTGATAAGGATTCTGTGATGAAGATAAGAAGAGTTTTGTGAGGGTGCTTGATTAACCTAGATCTAGATCCCACCACCTAGATTAGTCTCTGGGTTGGCAGTTTTCTAAAGGGTTAAACATGGAGTTCATTTAAACATAGAGTTTACTATGGTACAACAATTCTTCTTCTAGGTATATATGCAAAATAACTGACAATCTATGTCCCATCAAAACTTTGCATGAATGTTCACAGCACCATTATTTATAAGGCAAAAAGTAGAAAAAGCCCATATGTCCATAAACTCATGAGTGGACACACAATGTGGATGTCCACACAATGGTATATAATTCAGCCATCAAGAAATGAATGACATATTAAGTCAAGGTATAATGTGAATGAATCCTGGAAACACCATAAGTGAAAGGAACCAGACCCCAAAGGCCATATGTCATTTGATTATTTTTATATGAAATGTTCTTTATAGTGAAATCTATAAATACAGAAAATAGGTGAATGATTGCTAGGGGTATGAAAAGGAGAGCACAGGGGATGACAGCTAACGATGCAGGGCTTCTTTGTGAGGCGATGAAAATATTTGGAAGAGTTTTAAGAGTGGTGAAGACTGCAAACATTGTGCAAGGTCAGTTTGATAGTGGGCAAACAGCTGAAATGGTCACCAATAGACTCACCACAGTTTCAGAATTTGTATAACAGAACAAAAAACATCATTGTGATTTTTTTGAAAGAGCCTTAGGCAATTTTCTCTTGTATATTGTGTGTGATTACCACATATATTCAGCATACATATCATAGAAAAGCTTAATAAGAAATAGGTGATAATATTAATAGTAATTATGACTTTTTTAGTACTTATCAATCAATCGAATTCCAAACACTTTATTTTCCTTTTAGGTTTTGGAATTTCTCAAATGTTCTACCATGAGTTTGCAATGCTTTTATATTTAGATAAATACATTTTAATAATTTGATTATTAAACGACAGGCTGCATAATTGCCTTCATTCCAAAGTTTCTCTTTAAGGTCTGACCTGTAATGAAATAGTGGGTGGATATTTCAGTCCCACAACCAAAAAGGCCAAAACAAATTCATTAATACCACAAAACAAATTAACTTTTTGTCTGTATAATTGTTATGGTGTTTCAATACTGTCCTATAAAAATGAAATCATTTCAAACACATGACTAAATTTTATACACAGGCTTTTTCTTTATGTAGAATTGTCTGTGTTTGTTTTAGGCATGGGGGAAAAAGTTGCTGATGACATTTTACAAATACCAGTTGATGATTTCAAAAGTATTTCTTTTTCCTAGAGCCAACTGTATCCTTTGGAAGTCTCTTACCATCTGCCATCAATAAAAGCAAACCTTATCTTGAAACATGTTTTTTTGGAAATATTCTTGCAGTACTCCACCTATTTTCTTGTGAGGAAATAAAAAACCACTTCGGTTTGACTTCCACGCCTGAAGGCTCATAATATATTTCTGTGTGGAGTCTATAGAAAGGGTTTGGAGAAGGTAGTGGATCAAGAATTTTAGTATCAAATGTTAATTTAACATATGATTTTGTTAGCTCCGTTCCATCATTAATTTTAAGGATATATTAGGTTTTTTGACTGAAAAAGTTTAACATATATTTTATATCAGTGCTTCTCAAAATTAATGTATATATGAATTTCTGAGAATCTAGTTAAAATGTAGATTCTGATTCTTTAAGTTTGAGCAGGACTAATATTCTATATTTCTAGTAAGAGAGAGTATGTGCGTTTCATAATGTCATGCATATACGGAAAATTATAATATTTAAGGAATACATGGTCTTGGATAAAAGTTCAATCATTTTGTTTTTAATTGAGGCTATTCTGTAGTTATAGCCTCATTGATAAGAAAAAGATATAAGTTCTTGTTTAAAAAGTTAAATATGGCTGTGGTAGCCACACCTCCAAGACATCCCCCCAATGATCCCTCTTTTAGGAATCACACCCCTCTCTACACCCCTTTTTATTGTACAAAGGATCATATGGGATCAACAGGACTGAGCAACAATGATGTTATCCCATTTCTGAGATGAAGTTACAGAACATACTACTGGCTTCCATCTTCCCTCTCTTGAACCACTCACTCTGGGCAAAGCCAGCTGCCATGTTGCACAGTCCTATGGAGAGGCCCTCATGGAGAGAACTGGGGCCTCCTGTCATCAAACACATAAACTTGGAAAATGATCCTTCAACCTAGTCAAGTCATCGGATGACTGCATCCCCAGTCCACATCTATAACTTTAGAGAAAGCCTGATCCAGAACCACACAACTATGCTGCTCCCAGATTCTTGACCCTCACAAACTGAGTTCATGAAAGTTTGTTGTTTAAAGCTACTAAGTTTTGGAATAGTTTGCTACATAGCAATAAATAATAAGCACATGGCAAAAAAAAAGACATAAAGAGAGTGATGAATCCATTGAAAATCAGTCTATTCCAATAGCCCATGATATTTTTGTAATGGAAGTTTTGATCTCCTACAGCTAAAAGAACATTGTGTGTAATGGATTAGGATATATCTCATTCAGAGAGCAGTGATGGAAGAGAGTAAGAATGAAGCCAATACCTTCTCACACACATACACCCTGAGCATGACACCTGGCAACTTTATCACGGTCCTTTCTACAAGTACAGCAGCCTGCCGCACTCTTCCAGAAACTCAACAGTTATTAAAGCAGTAGGAAACAGCACTCCACCTTCTCCATAATACATCATGGCATATAGGAAGACAACCTCATGTTAAAGATATTCAGAAAGCAAGACCAATTTGTTCATAAAAACTGCAATGTCTGCTCCAAAATAAGAGCATCGTGATGACAAGAACTGTTAATTATAATAACAGCCACTGCTCTATTCTGTTGCTGCTCTGATCTGTTATATGTCGGTTCATATCATTCTCATGTATTCATGGAGCAGGTTCAGCAATTATTCCCATTTACAAATGAAGAAATTGTAAGTCAAGTAATTTGTTTAAAGTCATGTAGTCAGTATATAACGGGTCCAGTCTGGCTCACAACTATACTGCCCCACATAAATAACAAATGATTGCTATGCTAAAATACTGTTAATGCAAAAGACTAGGACACTGGTTAAGTTCATATGAGATGCTTTGCATTATTTGCTCTCTCAGTTAAGAAATACAGGGGTCCTGGACAACTTGGGAATAGCGCCACCTTCAAATCAACTACAATTTTGAATAAAGGCATATGAATTTAGAGAGGTGCATGAGCAATTGGCTCTACTCTGTGTCAAACTGACAGTGCAGATGACACTGCAGCCTTTAAGTCCCACCTAATCCTAATGGCTGAGCATAGAAGGATAAAATTGTCCCCTCTGCATTTTGTGATTTTAACATTTGGCCATACTGTTTCTATGTTTATCTTTGTTTTCTGCCTCTTGGTTCCAAAGTTTTTCCCCTCTCCCCCATTAAAGGCGATCTCAGACTGAAAGCTGGTTGGCCCACTTCTCTCAGCATACCAAGTGGATCCTGAGTAATGACCAGCACTTTCACTTGGGGATGTTCCTAACAACAGGATTGAGTCCAGCTGCCATGTGTTGCCTAAACTGAACATTCAAACAAGGTAGAAAACACTAGACCTGTGTCCTTGGATACTGGTAGCCTCAAGGACTGTTTATTGCTCAGTGTCTTAAATCAAAATAGAAGGAGACTTCACACTGGGCCCTCCGTTTCCAGTATGCGTCTCCTTAGGCAAGGTTGGAATCCTTTTGCAGCCAGTCTGTTCTTTAATAAGAATCACTGAGTAACCCAGAATTGCTACCTATTTTTTCCACTTCTGAATAGCAAAAATAGCTCTCTTATTTTAATCATGATAGAAGTGATCCTTTTTGACTCTCAAAATAGACAATTTACAAAACTCAAGCAATAGTAAATCCAGCTCTAAAATATATTTCCATTGTGTCTGTACTGAACACAGATTTTTTTTTCTTGACATTATTTCCTAAACAATGCAGTATAATAACTATTTACATAGTATTTACATTGTATAGGTTTTATAAGTAACTTAGAGATGCTTCAAAGTATAAGATATGATGTACATAGGTTACATGACAAATGTTATATGCCACTCTATGTAAGGGACTTGATCATCCTTGTATTTTGTTATCCATGAGAGGTCCTGGAATGAATCCACCCAGAGACTGAGGGATGAATATGAATTCTATCACTGGTTAGGTGATGGGAAAGATAATGTGGAGGACAGCTGGTAGTCCTGATTTAATCAAATGGTAGGATGAGACTCATTAACAAAGTGAGTTCAGGTAAGGCTAACAGGAGGTAGAGGGAATGTACTTGGGGGCTATCAGGAGGAAGAGCTTTTCATTCAGTGTAAAGAGCTGGTGCAAAGAAGCTAAACACAAAATTGTGCCTCCTGCATGAGAAGCAAAAATGAACCAGAGGAGAGGGAAGATGGTGGAGTACGTGAAAGCTGCATTTCAAGCTGTGTGTTGAGTGGGACCAAAGTGTACAGCTCCTCAGCAAGGTGAGTGAATGGAATTTCACTAAAATTTAATATTAGGCATTCACAGTGACTTATGAACTCATAAATTTGGGTACAAGAACAAAGAAGAAAGAAAACATCAAAGCCAATCCGGCAGCCCCACAGGTACCACCTGTAAGGATTCACCACAGGCAGCGGGAGGGGAATCACAGTTTGGGGACAGAGAAACTGAGATCAAAAATGCTGCCCAATCTTGGCAGATCCAGAGGCTGCACAGCATTCAGGTACTTGAAAATGCTCTGTGTCTCATGTAGCCTCGGAGAGCAGAGGCAGGAGCCATCTGGGGTGAGCAGACCACCAAGGTGACTGTGGGACCTGGAAAATTCGGGAAAAACAAAAATACACAGTCACAATATCCCAGAAGACATCTATAAAGCGATCTAGGTTGGGCACCAGGGAACCTGAGTGGAATGGTGCAGAAGAGACTGTGCCCAGGGGGATTCAAATCGGAAGGGCAAAGGGGAGACCAACTCACTCCTTTGTGTCTACAGGCTCACTCAGCAGCTGAAGCAAGCAGGGAGTCCGAAGGGTGACTGGGTGAACACACTCAGGGATTAGACCCACAAAGGCTGTGCTCCAGGGCAGCAATGAATGGAGGAGGCCCCCCTCCCCACCTATTGGATTTCTTGGGCTGCTCCTGAGAACCCCACCCATGTCAGAGATTGGCTACTGTCAAGCCCTAAGGGGTGGGTCAATCTAGTCTCAGCAAAGAAGGCCCCACACTACAAAGCCCCTGAGGCCTGATTAGAGGTCAGGACCACCTGCAGAAAACTTCCCCCACAGAACACTGCAGAAGTGGTACCTTGGAAGTGCACAGATCTTGTCCCATGGACAAAATGCCAACTGACAGTATATCCTACCCCATCCCACCTCATGCTGGTGAGAAGGAAACCCCAGTCTGATATCAAACAGCTTCAATCTTAGGCTGCTCCAACTGGCAGCTCAGAGAGCAACACAGAAACAGTAAGGGGAATCACATCCAATCTGGTCAACTATTTTCACCTCAGTGGAGAGGTTCTTTCAGTTTTCAGTAAGATGTTGGATTTTTATTTTTATCTTTGATTGATGGATTGATTGTACCAGAGGTTGAATTCAGGGACCACAGAGCCACATCCTCAGCCCTATTTTGTATTTTATTTACACACAAGGTTTCAATGAGTTGCTTAGCAACTTGCTTTTGCTGAGGCTGGCTTTGAACTTGCAATCCTCTTACCTCAGCCTCCCCAGCCACTGAGATTACAGGCCACAGTGCCAGCTTGGATAAATTTAAAAAATTTTTAAAAATTCTTTCTGTGTGTGTGTGGGGGGGGGTAGGGACTAGAGGACGCAAACATGTGTGTGAACTGTGGCCGCACTGATTGGTTTAGTGACATATATACATACACTTATTTGTTTCTTTTTCTCTCATTTTTAGCATTTTATTTTTTAAATGTAAGGATTGTCTTGTTTGGGTTTTTTGATTGGTTTTGTTTTGTATTATTTTTATTTATTTCTTGTTTTTCTCTCTCTCATCTTCTCTTGATAATGGTCAAATTCTATTGTTCTCTTTCCCTCTCTCCCAATACCTGCCAATACCTGCTTCTTCTATATTTCCCTTCCTGTATAAACATCACCTGCTACATCTCTTCTGCATTCTATCTGTTCACTTTCTGAAATTTTAAAGTCTTTTCTAACTTATCACATTTTCTTCCCCCCCTAATTAACTGTATTTTTACCATTTTCAGAATTAATTGGTTTATATAACTCTTGTCCCCACTATTAATGCTAATAAAATCATTATTGCTGTTGATGATATAGTTGACACCCACTGATTGCTTTAAAGCCTGATCTAGTTCATAGTTATTGTTTTTGCTGGTTAATAGTTGCTGAACACACAATTCCTCTTCATTGATAGCAATTCATGTTGAAGTTGTCATAGTAAGATCTGGGTATTTAACTCTGTGTATTGTTTGTTGTTTGCAAAAGTTGTTACTATTGTTTATTTTTCCCCATTCTGTGAGGTGCTAGGAATCTACAGGGACAGTAAAAGTTCACAGGTTAGAGATTCTGCTGTGAAACTAAACATTCCCTGACATTTTCCATTTCAAAGAAGGAGGAAACAAAAGTCCCAAACCAACAATAAGGACCCAAGGAGAAACAGAGAGGAAACTCAGGTCCCACCACATGGCATCTACACAGACAACAAAAACAGAAGTCCCAGAATAAATATGATAATCACATACAAAAGGACAAGTGCCAAAAAAGAGGTAGAGGAATCCACCTCAACTGTGCAAGACAAAGACCTGAGAAAACAGGCAGACAAATCTCTCCCCCAAATCCACAGCCCCCCAACAAAGGAACCCACTGATAGTGAGATGAACAAAACCCAGAGAAAGATTATAAAAAGCGGATTATCAAAACATTCAATGAAATAAAAGAAGATCTAAAGGAAGGAATTAAGAGAGCAATTACAGGAAATGAAAACTACTCTAACAAAGAAAAAGAAATGGTGAAAAGAAACCAAGCAGAACTTCTAGATATGAAAAACACAAGATCAACCAAATGAAAAACTCACTTGAAGGCATCACTAACAGATTAGATTTCATAGAAAATAAAACCTCAGCCCTTGAAGACAAAACTTCAGGCATTTAATAAAGGGCATATGATCCTGCATATACAGAAGGCAGAAAAGGGGAAAAAATTATAGAACATGACCAGAATATACAAGAACTCTGGGACAACTTCAAAAGACCAAACAAGAATAAACTAAAAGAATTCATGAGCACCAAGCCAGCATCATCACAAAGAATACTTAAAGATAAACTATATACAGAGTACTAAAAAAAAAAAAATCCCAAAGCTCACAGAGAAGTCCATGGAAAAAATTCCACTAAATGAGAATCAAGACAGAAAAAATATAGCAAAAAAAAAAAAAAAATGGCAGGAAACCACAAACATATCCATACTAACACAGAATGTTAATGGTCTTAATTTTCCTATTACAGACACAAATTAGAATGGATCAATAGATAAGATCCAACCATATACTGTTTCCAAGAGGCTCATCTTATAGGCAAAGATATCCACAGTGTGATGGTAAAAAGATGGCAAAAAAAAAAAAAATATTTCAGTACTCTGGTCCAGGGAAACAATTAGGTATTCTCATATCTTACAAAGCAGATTTCAAGCAAAAATTAATCAGGAGAGTCAAAGAAGGCCACTATATCCTCATAAAGGGAACAATCCAACAAGAAATATAAGATAGTAAACATTTATGCCCCAAATGTCAACGTACCCAATAAATACTTCCTGACATTAAATCCCATATAGACCCCAACAAATAATACCAGTTGATTTCCATATACCCTTTTCACCAATTGACAGATCATCAAAACATAAAAACAATAAAGATACATCCAACCTAAACAACATAAGTCAAATGGTCCTAATGGACATCTACAGAATACTGCACCCCAAAACAGCTGAATTGACCTTCTTCTCAGCTGTGCATGAAACTTTTTCCAAAATTGATAATATTCTAGGCCACAAACCAAACCTTTGAAAACACACAAAAAAATCAATATAATCCCACATATCCTATTAGATAATAGAATTAAGCTAGAAATCAACAGCAAGAAAAACAACAATATAAATACATGGAGATTGAACAATACTCTTTAAAATGAAGACTGGATCAAAGAAGAAATGAGAATAGAAATCAAATTCTTACAAGTGAATGAGAACAGACATACAACATATCAAAACCTCAGGGACATATGAAAGCAGTTATAAGAGAACAATTTATAACATTGAGTGCCTAAATTAAAAACAAAAATTAGAGAACCCAAATAAATAAACTTATGCTCTATCCGAAGGCCTTGGAAAAAGAACACACAAACCAGTAGAAGACAGGAAATAATTAAGATGAGAGCTGAAATCAATGAAATTGAGAATAAGTAAACAATACACAGGATCAATGTAACAAGGAGTTGGTTCTTTGAAAAGATAAATAAGATTGACAAATACTTAGCCAAACTAACCATAAGAAAAAGTGGGAAGATGCAAATCAATAAGATCAGAGATGAATGAAGATATCACCACAGACCCTTCTGAAATCTAAAGGATTACCAGAACCTATTTTGAAAATTTATACTACAATAAGCTGGTAATCTGCAAGAAACTGACAAATTTCTAGATATATATGACCTGCCTAAATTGAATTAGGAACATATAAAAACCCTAAACAAGCCAATATCAAATAATTAAATTAAAACAGCAATTAAGTCTTCCAAAAAAGGAAAGCCCAGGACCTGATGATTCTCAGCTGAGTTCTATCAGACCTTTACAGAATAACTAACACCAGTTTTCCTCAAATTATTCCACAAAATTGAAAGAGATGAAACTATTCCAAATACTTTTCATGAAGCTAGTATAACCCTGATACCAAAACCAGACAAAGATGCATTAAGGAAAGAAAACTACAGACCAATATCCCTGATGAACATAGATGCAAAAAACCTTAATAAAATATTAGCAAACCATATTCAAAAACACATCAAAAAGATATTACACCATGATCTAGTGAGTTTCATTCCAGGAATGCAAGGTTCATTCAATATATGCAAATGAATAAATGTAATTCATCACTTACGCAGAATTAAAGACAAAAATCATATGATCTTTGAATAGATTCAGAAAAGGCCTTTGATAAAACTCAGCACCCATTCATGTAAAAAAAAAAAATTAGAAAAGCTAGGGATCAAAACAACTTACCTCAACATTGTAAAGGGCATTTATCACAACATTATAAGTCAAATGGTCCTAATGGACAGAATACTGCACCCCCAAACAGCTGAATTTACCCAAAGACAACATCATACTAAATGGAGAAAAACTAAAATAATTTCCTCTAAATTCAGGAATGAGACAAGGCTATCTACTCTCATCACTCTTATTCAGTACTGCCTGCAAAATATTAACCCAAGCATCAAACAGGAAAAGAAATCAAACTATCTCTGTTTGCTGATGATTTCATCCTATATCTAAAAGACACCCCCCCCCCAAAGAAAAACCACCAGAAGACTTCTAGAGCTTATAAAAGAGTCTAGCAAGGTAATAGGACACAAGTCAGCACACACAAATTAATAGCTTTCCTATACTCTAACAGTGATTCAGCTGAGGAAGAAATCAAGAAAACTATCTGTTCACAATAAACACACACACACATACACACACACACACACACACACACACACACACACACACACCAAATACTTGGGAATTAATCTAACCAAGGAGGTAAGAGCTCCACAATAAAAATTATATAACACTGAAGAAAGAAATTAAAGAAGACCTTAGAAGATGAAAAGATACCCCATGTTCCTCGATAAGCAGAATTAATATTGTCAAAATGGCCATACTACCAAAAGCAATATAGGTTCAATGCAATTCCCATCAAAATACCAATAGTATTCATCACAGAATTAGAAAAAACAATGCTTAGATTCATTTAAAGAATAAAAGACCCAGGGCTGGGGATGTGGCTCAAGCGGTAGCGCGCTCACCTGGCATGCGTGCGGCCCAGGTTCGATCCTCAGCACCACATACCAACAAAGATGTTGTGTCCGCCGAGAACTAACAAATAAATATTTTAAAAAATTCTCTCTCTCTCTCTCTCTCTCTCTCTCTCTCTCTCTCTCTCTCTCTCTCTCCTCCCCTCTCATTCTCTCTTTAAAAAAAAAAAAAAAAGAATAAGAGACCCAGAATAGTCAAAGAAATACTAAACAAGAAAAGCAAAGCAAGATGCATCACAATACCTAATCTGAAATGGAGCTGTAGTTAAAAAAAAAAAAGCATGATATTGGCATCAAAATATATATGGAGACCAATGAAACAGAAGACACAGAGACAAATCCACATACCTATAGCTATCTAATATTTGGCAAATGTGCCAAAATATATCTTAGAGAAAAGACAACTTTTTTAAAAAAACAAATGGTTCTAGGAAAACAAGATAACTATATGTAGAAAAAGTAAATGAAACCCTTCTCTCTCACCCTGAATGAAACTCAAGTTGAAATGAATCAAAGGCTAGGAATTAGACAAGAAACCTTAAAACTGCTACAAGGAAACATACAGTCAACATGCCATAATATAGGTACTGGTACCACCTTCCTTAATAAGACCCCCAAAGTGCAAGAAATAAAACCAAGAATCAATTAATGGGATGTCTTTGCACAGCAAAGGAAATGATTAAAAGCATGAAGAGAGAAAATACAGAATGGAGGAAAATCTTGGCCAGTTACTCCTTCAATAAGGTATTAATATCCAGAATATATAAAGAATTCAAAAAATTTAACACACACACACAAAAATAACACAATCAATAAATGGGAAAAAGAACTAAACAGAAACTTCTCAAAAGAAGAAACACAAATGGCCAACAAATATAGGAAAAAATGCTCAATATCTCTAGCATTCAGGGAAATACAAACCAAAACTACACTAAAAGTTCATCTCACTCCGGTCAGAATGGCAGTGATCAAGAAAATGAACAATAAATGTTGGCAAGATTGTGGAGGGAAAAAGGTACACTTGTACATTATTGGTGGGGCTGCAGACTAGTACAAAAACTCTGGAAAGTATTAGATTCCATTAAAAAAAAAAACTAGGGATGGAACAACCATATGACCCAGCTATTCCACTCCTGGACTCCTGGATATTTTCCTGAAAGATCTAAAATTGGCATACCATAGCAATATCACCACATCAATGTTTATAACAGCACAATTCACCATAGCTAAATTATGGAATCAATACAGATGCCTGTCAATAGAGAAATGGATTAAGAAATTGTGGTATATGTATATATACATACATACGTGCATACATATACACAATGGAGTCCATTGTGGAGTCCTACTCAGCCATAAAAAAGAATGAAGTTGTGGCATTTGCTGGTAAATGGATAGAAATGGAGAATATCATGCTAAGTAAAATTAACCAAACTCAGAAACTCAAAAGTCACATGTTTTATCTCATATGTGGAAGCTAGAGTAAAATAAAGGAAGGAAGGATAGGAAAACATAAAGAACCAATCAAATACAAAATAATAGGTGGATGAAAAGAAGTCTAGTAGAGGAAGGAGAATGGGAGAGGGAGGGAGGATAGGAGGGAAAGAGGTTTGGGAAAGGCAGGATCATGAACCGAATTAGATTTCCATGCACATATGAGTTTGTTGGGGTTAAACCCAACTACGATGTATAATTAGTAAGCTCTAATTTAAAAAAAAGAATGAGAGTGGCTGGATGAGAGAAGCAGGTGTGAAAGCAGTAGAAGAGAAGGAAATAGTAGTCAAATGATGTCAGGCTTCAGAGACCATTTAAAGAGCTTTAAGCTAAACTCTCAAAGAGAGACCTACTATGGGAGTTGATCACAGTAATGACATTGGCCAACATTTTTTTTTTTTTTTTTGTGGATTCTTTGGCTTCTGTAGAGGGGCAAAAGAATCAGCATAGAGACTCTTACAGAGATCCATGCAAAAGGAGCTTGTTCAAAACAGGTGGGAACGTGAAGGAGAATAAGGACTGATTGGATTCTGAACCCATTCTGAGGATAGAGACAGGATTCATGGCTGAGCTGATGTGGATATGAGAAAAAGGAGAAGAGTCAAAATGACTCTGAGCTGTAGGCCTCAGCAATTTGAAGGATGGGGCTTCCTTGAGGAAAATGGGGAAGAATACAGGTAGGAAGACAGTCATTTTAGACATTTAAATCTGATATCCAGTAGAAGTGTCAGGGATGAAAAGAAGACACGGGTATCCGAGTCGGAGGTTAGAAGTCTAAGCTGGAGATAGAGCATTTTAATACAAATGGCCTATTTCTTTGACTTCTACTAGGTAAAATGCATGGGCCCCTTAATGAGCCACATGACTTGTAGAGGAAATCCTGTTAGCTGGGGGGAAAAAAAGATGGAGAGGCAGAGTCCATGAGAGCACAGTAAGCAGAACATCATTTTCAATGTCAATTAGATAAAACAGACAGGTGCATAAAACATGAACCAAGTAACCAAGGACCTTTATGTCTGAACAGCAAATCTTCAAAATACTCAATATAACAAATGTAATGATTTTGTTCTCAAAAATGTGTCTCAAGAGAAAAATCCTATGTGAAAACTATTTACACATTTCCCCTCACTTGTGAAAAAAAAATGTTCAATATCTCTAGCATTCAGGGAAATGCAAATCAAAACTACACTAAGATTTCACCTTCTCACTCAGAATGTCATTCCTTGAAGACAATTTGTCAAAATCATGTAGTCCACTAATTGTCCATAAATGTCTAAACTACTGCTATTTCTGATCTTTCAATGTGTTCTGGAGTCAAGACTTTAATTTCAGGGTGTAGCACCAACACTACCCCACTATGTTGCATAACCCACGGTATGAGAGTCTTTGCACCTTGGAACAATGCTGGCATGACATGGGATATAACTACCTCCACAACATCAAATAAATCTTTTTAAGGCACAACTTAGTGACACCATCATCAAGCAGAAGCTACCCAATGGAAAAGTCATTCTAAGTATTATTAAATGTAGGTTTATACTCCTGGAAGGAAATGCTATTAGCTTTTGTTTTCCTTTGCAAGGGGGAACATGACTGGTGGCCAAAAGCATGAACTCTGGAGCCAGACACAACTAGGTTTAAAGCCCAGCTTGATATCAGCTGTGTGACCACGAAAAGACTACTGAATCTCTCTGTGCCACACCGTCATTGTCTATAAAATGAACATTACATTCTAGAAGGATTATTGGGAATGTTAAATGTATTACTACTCATGTAGTCATTAGAAAAATGCCTGGACCATTGTAAATCCTATGCCTATATAGTACCTCTATTTGATAAATAAATAAAACGCTGATTTTTCTCTTCTTAAGTACATCTTTTTCTGCTCACTCCTGCCATTTTTGCATGTTTTTCATGTTTTTATAGCTTTTCTGAAACTGCTGGCAGAAGTTAAATATTTTTTGAGTTTTATTCCCATAATTGTAGACTTGTTCCTTTTGAAAGCTCATCTCTGAGGTAGTTTCTGAGGCATGCTGGGTCCCCCTTCTTGCCTTCCTGCCTGCCTTCCAGAGATCGCCTGCAGCATGCCTGGTGGAGTTCCAAGTTCTCCACAGTCGGCCAAGTGAGGTTTAGTGTTATTTTTCATCACCTTGACGTCAGTGAGAAATATCACTAAATTAATACAAAAAAGATGTTCAATAGGATTTCACGAATAACTCAAAGCCCACTGCAAATACAGGATTGTCTGTGATGTTTTGAATTGATGGAAATCTGTCTAGGGATTTCCAGCAATTCATAAACTAATTTCAGCTGACTGATTTCAAGTTTCAGGTTTTTTTTGTTTGTTTTTTTTTTTTTTTAAAAAAAAACCTGGCAAGTTAGAATGAAAGTGGAATCCTTTCCAGGTAAACACCCCGAATTGATTCAATTATCATTGACAACTGACGAATTCGCTGCAGGCATCAGCAAAAGTCCCTCACGGCAAATGTTGACAATGGCGGCTGATGTCCAAATGCTCTCCCCTGCCTTGACATGCGTCAAGGAGGCTGGAGGGCAGAGTTGTCTCCACCTTGTGAGGCCCACCTCCACCAATGGAGTCCCCATATCCCCCTTCTCCTCCACGGCTGCCTCTAGACAGGATTATTCCTGCGTGTGCAAAGGCCATTTCACTCTGTTGCTCCCGGCAGGAGGACTTTCTCCCACAGGCTTATTATGGGCTGCCAATACACATTGGCAGAGGATTTAATATGAATAATCTTCTTTTTTTCTTCTTCTCCTTGATATTTTAAGCTCCAAAGTCTGATTTAACATTCTGATTTCAAGGGCAAAGCATGTGAGCCTCAAAAATAAGAATTTTCAGAAAATCCCTTATGAGGGAGACTCTAATTTTTATATTTGATGTGGTTTTTACTCAGGTACTACCTTCTACCCTCTTCCTTCCCTTTGAGCGTTATTGCTGCTTAAGGCTTGTCCCTTCTGAGGTCAGAGTACAGATTTGCGGCCTGTAGATAGCTTGGCTCGCTTTAAAATTTCTCCACATGAATTGACAGGTCACATTCACTCTCTAGAATCTACTCCTCCAGCTTGTTTAAGCTGTTTAGTTAAATCACTTGGTCCAGAGCTATTTTTCCTGATCCTAGGGAAGTGTTTAACAGTCAACCTCCATCATTTCATGGGAACTGCTGTCAGTAAGATTTTTTCGGTATGAAATCCAGTGAATTTCCTTTGGCCTTCTTGTTATGTGATCTCTCATGGCAGGTGTTTTGTGCAAAGCCCTGTCGTCTTTGTTCCCTGGGAGTCTATGTTATTCCTCATATTTCTCTTATCTCTTTTGGTGCTTCTTATGGTTATTAATCCATCTCAAGCTCCTGCTCCATTCCTTGGAGTTATGACACTTGTCTTTGCTCTGCACCACAGAGCAATCCCAGCATCACTGCTCACTAGCCATATGGGTCTGAGAAAGTTACTTCTCAGTGCCTTTGTTTCCTCATCTATAAGATAAAATAACACTATCAACCTCAAAAGGTTGTCAAGGTAGATACTGAATTCATATTTATCATCTTAGTAGCTACTTAATACTTCATGTAAAGTATACTTAATAGTTAGAGTTAATATTTGTAAGTACTTAGAATGCTGATTATCACTTAATAAATACTATTGAATGTTTAATTTTTCATATTAACCCCATAGTTCAATCATTGCCCTCATGCAGATGATTTTTCCAGAAGCACATTTGAACCCAGATTTCTCTAGAACCTATACATCTACTATAGTTTGGATGTCAAATGTCCCACAAAGGCTTGGTCTCAGAGTGGTGCTATTGGGAAGGGGTGAGACCCTTAGGAGATAAGGCCTAGTGGAAGGTCCTTAGGTCACTGGGACAGGCTCTAAAAGAGGGTTAGGGGACTCCAGTCTCTTCTACTTCCTCTTTTTTGCTTATGTTTTTAGAGTCTGTTGTGGGGAAAGCCCTGGACTACACATTAGAACCCCATGGATTTAGTATCAGTGCAGCCAGTACTGACTAACTGAACTTATAAGTGACTGTCCCCTTCCCATCCTGTTTTCCCTCTGACAAAGATTTATCACTCATTCAACAAAAACATTAAGCTTTTATATGCCAGACCTGTTCTGTGCTCTTGAGATACAGCAGTTAAGAACTGGTACCCCTGGCTTCATAAGGTTTACTCAGGAGGAGGAGGAGGACACTGAGTTGGTAAATTCCCCACAAATCTCTAACAAATGCAATGAGTACTCTGAGCTCTGCTACTGCCCCTGCTTCTGTTATAGCTCATATGGTTGTGCAGCAACTTCTGCTTTTCTGTATGCCTTAGCTCAGGCTTCTCCCAGAAGGAAGGAGACAACAACTGGGGTGCAAGTGGTTTTAAGGGGGATGATCTCAAAAAGTACAGATAAGGAAGAGTGAGATATGAAAGGGAAAAAAATGCAATAAAAGTGTGTTCATGACTGGGCAACTTGATCTCAGTCCCTGAGATCTGAGAAACTGTGTAGGTCATGTTTCTGTAATATCACACCAGAGGATAGGAGAGCTGAAGCACCTAATTATTACTTATGGAGCATGGTCCCTTAGGGACATTAGCTTCACTGCATTTCCATGTTGCTCTTGCATGTGCCCAAGCCTCAAGTGAACTCAGATGGATTGAGGCAAAAATGGCAGGACCTCAATAACATCTACTACACACATAGTCCCCTCTAAGAACTGTAAGAGGTACACATTATCCATCTGACTATCCATACAATTTACCAGAGTTTCTGGGAAATAGTGAACACTAAATCATGTGCTAAATGAATGGGCAAACCTCTGATAAATTGATGTGTTAAAATACACACTTGCAACAGGTTACCTGTTCTGAAACATGGAAGGCTAACAGGGCACAGGTGAGGGTGTGGATGTTGAGAAAGTAGTTTTCTTGTTGAAATGCCAGATACAAAACTCATTGATTAGATGCCCAAAAAAGGTGATTTGTTTCCTCCTCCCTTTTGGCATATTTGGAAGGATACATGGTAGTAGTGGTCACACCGACAGGGTGGATTCCACACTCCACCATCCAATGTATCAGGAAAAGTTGCATGGAAACAGCCAGTGGACGAATTTCCTGAGCATTGACACTTGACAGATGTCCTTATGAAGACCCTCACTCCATATTTTTTTATGCAATGATGCATTTAACTATAAGATCCCCTGAACATACAAGATTGTAGAGAATAAATGTATGTTTGATGCTAGTCAATCCAGAATGGACTCCAGAAAATTCTTGTTCAGATTTTTTAATCAAGCATGAAATTTTAGGAATAAATATTTGTTCACAATGATGGTGACAGGTTTTACACAGTTTGGTTTTTGGCATTAAATGACTTCCCATTTCATAGGCATATAAAATAAGCACATAAAATAGTTAAAAAGGCTTCTTGAACATCAAATAACTCATACTAAACATCCTGATGAGTTAAGTGTAAATAAATGAGAAACACATGGATAAAATTTTCCTTAAATATATAAAGCTTTAGACATTAAGGAAAAAAGACTAACAAAACACATCTGGGGGTTTGCCCATTGCAAAAGTTATTTTTAGTTTGGATATTAAAACAAATTACAATTTAATACATCCAGCTTGAGCATAAACTCTTGATTTATAAAGTAATGCCAGTCATATAATGATTGCAAAGATAGTATAGACAGTTATGAGAAGGCAGCCTTGACTTGGGGTGGAAAAAATTCTTCAATAAAATCATTTAAAAGCAAAAAGGTCAATTTTTGTACTATCATTTTTAGCAAGAGAAGCTCAAGAAAAAACATTTCTACCCTTCACTCTGAGGAATAAACACATGGAAAAAGCATCATTATAGAATTGTTGCTACTTTTTTTTTCACTAAAATCAAATCACAGTTCAGAAGAAGATGAGAGGGGTATTTGCTTCACTCAAGTTTGTTAAACAAAACTGAACAAAAGCTAAATTTTAGAGGTTGGGGTATAGTTCAGTGGTAGAATATATTTTCAGTGTGCATATAACTCTGGATTACATTTATAGCACCCACACACACACAAAAAAACCTAGATTTTAATATTTCCCTAAACCAACTGATAAATATTACAGGAGGGGTGGGTTGTCATGCCAGATTAATTTTTGCTCCTTCTCTATCATCTACAAGTGGACATGGCAAAGATTGATCAATAATAATAACAAAAACAACAACCATAACTGGGCTCTGGGTCCTCATTAAAGACCGTTTGTGAAATCTGGTCACAATTCCTAGAAGCATAAAGTTCCTACTTCTGTGTAGCTCAGAGAGGCTTCCCCTCTGAGCCAAAGTTCCACAGTCACCATCAAAAGGATGGCAGGTGCTATAATTCCATCCCACAGGTATTTCTTCTTCAAAGAGACCGTGAGTGACGGCTTAAATCTGGACCCCTGAAAGCATCTGGCCTGGGATGTCCCAGAGGGGACTTATTGCTTTTTCAATGGGTGGGGCAAAGGAGATAGATGGCTTCCAGGAATGTATTAATCCTGGGCTTCATCTCTTGAACTGAGTATTTTAATCTCAGTCCCAGACCCTTCGGCCTAAATTCTCAGGGACCCTGTACATCTGCCTGGCCCTGCACCCTCCCTCCTCACAGTTCCCCAGTCTTCTCTGGGCCACAGTTCACAAACCCAGTTCCTTCCTGAGGATCCCCTGACTGTCCAGGAATCAACATGAACTGGAGATGACAAAATGCTCATGGGCGAGCCCTGAGATGTCCCAAAACTGAGAACAAGATCCTCCATGGCCAACTTCCTTTTCAGATCCAGATCAGAAACAAACAACAAATAACCATACAAATCACTCAGAGAAATGGAGCCCCTGGGCACCCACGAGGAGAATGCAATTCAAAGAAAACTGAGTTACCGAAAATAGTCTACAGGGAAAGAAGAAAGCAAAGAAGTAATGAATAAACAAAAGGCATCTGGATGCCAGGGCTGCTTGTCATCCTTCAGCTCTGGGCTGAGGAGTTTCACCTCATCTCCTTTACCCATGTTCCACCCTCTGTCTTCTGGATGACTCTACTTTGTTCCTCTCCCAAATTAATTTGCACAGAAGAGTGAAAGATAAAAGTGTTAATGAAAGAAATATGATATCAGTCTATCACTCTATCTCTGTTCTTGAGTTTTACAGGCACAGGCAAGTGGTGTCCGGAGAGTGACTATGAATCATTGGCACGCGGATGTCAGAGGACTGGGGTACCATGCAGTCAACAACTAAGAATTCTGAGCAATGTGGAGTTCATCAGACCTAAGAAGTAAGCTACACAGATTTAGTAAAGGGGACTAACAGATTGTCCAGCATGAACTTAAGATACTTGTTTCATTGTTATTGTCATAAATGTGTTTAATCCAAGGACTCCAAAATCTGAGGAAACAAAAAAGTTTTATTCAAATCCTTTGAATTTTAAAGGCCTGGCCAAAAGACCTCCTGAGTTCAATTTGCTCTCAGGGAAAGGGAAACACTTGAGTCCTAAATTGAAGTTGGATATAGAAGTAGGGAGCATGGTCCTTTGGCCTGGGACATCTGATATTCTTCAGAATGTCCTGACTATCCAAGCCCATGATGCAAGGAAGCTCTGCAGTCAGCTATGCCCTGGGCTGTTGCAAACAGGCTCCAGCTCTGAGGTCTAGGAATAAACACCTGAATATCCCCATGTGATCCCTGGCCCGTCTTCCTGTTCCCTGGTGTCTTTACAATGAGAAAGGAAAAGAAAGAACCCCAAAGATAGTGCAACACAAGGGCATGTACCGACACAAGTGCAAAGAAGGAAGCGGTTTTAATGGGAATTTATTTCCTCCAACAAACTGCAAGATATTTGAGGAACATAGATTAGTCCAAAAAAACTTGCATTCAGCCAAGTTCTAAACTTCTGAAGTTGATAAGTGTCTTTCATGACAGTTACTGTCTCTTAAATCATTTCATAGACTTGATGGAGGGTAGTGACAAGACCAAGGTTTCAGTGATACCTATTAATTCATTATAGTCCCAAACTTTAAATCATTTTATACCACCATCTGGAACAACATAACACCACCATCTCTCCCCACTTTGCACACAAGGATGCTCTCATGGGTAACGGCTGGTGAATTTAAACTACAAAATGTGCTCTGATAATTTTCATATTAACAGTGTAAAGAGTTTCATCTCAAGAGATAATTGCACATTGAGGAGAAAAGAACACAGCTAACCCTCTCATTTAGAGTCTATGACATTATCAGGGGATATTAAAAAGTTCATCCCATGGACTAAGTTCTACTTAGTGTTCAAGTAGATTCTAAGAGTAAAATAAAATGACCTCTAAATACCAACATTTGATATTGAGGATGTAGCCTTTTTAAAAATAAATACATTAGAATAGTATTCCAGAGACTCTCCAAACTTCTCCTATTTACTAAATGCAAACCAATATTTTGTATTTTAACATCCCAAAGCCATAGGATTGTAATTTTCAAATTCCTCACCTTTAAGAGTTAATATAAATACCTTTTGCCCATTCCTTTAAAGTATAAGATTCTTGGGCATTGGGGAATGTAAACACCACAAATTCTTTCTTCAAAAGGGCTTTAATGGGGAGCTGGGGCTGGGGCTCAGCAGTAGTACAATTGCCTAGCATGTGTGAGGCACTGGGTTCGATTCTCAGCACCACATATAAATAAATAAAATAAAGGTTTATCAACAACTGAAAAACAAGAGCTTTAACAGGGGCTGGTTTGTAGCTTAATGGTTGAGCACTTGCCTCACATGCGTGTTGATCCTCAGCACCACATATGAACAAATAAATAAATAAAGGTTCATCAATAACTAATAAAATTTTTTAAAAAGAAAAAAAAGAGCTTAAGCTCTGGAAAGCCTTTTGCGTTAGTCTAATAAAGTCCCACTTTAGGCTTTATGTGAAATCATTACACAGAAAGCCACTCCTCGAATGTTTGAGAGAATTGTTGCAGGTTTCATTTTATTCTATTACCCACCAAAATGGGCTATATAGTTCAGTGAGAAGGAGGTATCCTGGAGGCTCGGCATAGTGGGTGCAAAGGCCAGTCTAGACTTTCTGCTTATTCTACACTGAACCCCTGGAGGTGTAACTTTCTAATGCATACCAGGTTACATACCTGCCTTGCATGCAGTCAACATCACATTCACAATGTTGATTTAATGTGTGGATAAAAGGCAGCACATGAAACACACTCTGGATTTCACAGATCTTTCTGGTCTGAAGCTCAAGGATATTGGTTTTGGGCCTTTTCTTAAATTATTATGTGTATTGTTATTTGTGTTGCTTACATTACTGTTATTTTCTTTTTTGTTTTCAGATATATGTTCCTCTCTTCTCAAGTTCTAGAGTTTGGTTGTAAAAGCTCATATTATTTCCATATCCATCTAGAACTTAGGCTCATTATTACCCAAAGGACTACCATGTTCCACACCACAACAAAATATTGTTCTCATTTAATAGTGTCTCTCACTGTGTATTTCCATCCAGGCATTTCTGTTTTAGCTTCATGAATGTGAAGAAATGATTCTGCACAGGATGAAGAAATAGAACCCTGTGCTAATATAATTAAAATCTGCATTGGGATCCTGAAGTTACCAAATTCATATACATGCTGTCAATGTAAAACCACTGGATTAGAAAACATCTAGCTCACAGATTTTGAAGGAAGATGAAAATTATCATAGACTTATATGTGGATCACATTTATTTATACATCCCATCAGCAATTTAGAAATATCTAATCAGCTTGCTGTACCCTTAGAACAGGCAGGGGATTCTGTAGATATCTGAGAAAGATCAGGTGTAGAATAGCAAAAAAAAAAAAAAAAAAAAAAATAGAAGCAGAGAACAATGAACAAAAAATGAGATATTATTTCCAAAGTGTTTGGAGGTAGTGTATTAAAAAGCCCAACTTTCTGTAATGTACAACCTATTCTATTTATTCAGATTTTTGTAAAATTCCCCCCTTTTAACTTATAATCCTGGCAATATTCAGTCTATTTGATTATGTAGGGATTGGCCACTCAGGCCCTTCTTATCATCTAAACTTAGGCCATTTTTCCTGTTGGCTAGCACTTCATCCAAAAACACAAAATCAAATGTACAATGGTTACTACTGGCTAGTTACTCTGATAATGAATGCTTTGTTGGAAATAACTAAATAAGTGAAGGTGAGGATGACATTTGCAATGTCAAGAAGAGATTATGTAGACTTCATTTTCATTTTTCTATACTCTGTCATTTTGATTATAGGTAATTGTGAATTGGCTGTAATTAAAGCCAGCCAGACAGATCTTAAACACATGCAGTCTTTACAAGATTCAGGAGAGTATGCCCTGCTTATTTGGGCCTTTTCTCCTTAGCACAATAAATGTGTGCTAAGCAGAGTTGAAACTTGTCCTGAAAAAACCCATGGCCTCAGGGTTCCATTGAGAAATAACTGTGTGGGCAAACAAAGCTCTCTCTTTACAGCTTTACAAATGATAGGTTTTCACTTTATAAGATGTTTTCACTGCATTCTTAAAGCATCTGCTGATGCAAAACAGCATGGGCCAGTAATTCCAGTGTAGCATTGTGTCTGAAAACAAGTGTCTATTCATGGGAGGCTCACCCTCTCCCCTAGTTAGCTGCTTTCATTCAGAAGCTGGGAGAACAAGCAAGGACCAGGGGGCTAAAGCGAGATGCTTGCTTTGAGCAGTGTGTTTCCACTTACCCACAAGTGCCTCCCTCTAATCACCACCCTACCTAGTGGTAGCCTGGAAAGCTTTGAACAAGCAGTGCAAGAAGCTCACAGGGAAGAAAGGAGGTGATGAGAGCACCCTAGGATTTCAAAGATAGGAACCATCTGTACAGATAATAAACAAAGAACCTCCTGACAAATATCTTAGAGTAGTCACAGAACAAAGCATCCAACTGCTATAACTAAACCTGTCCTGCAGCTGATCTGTGGGATGAGCATTCCTAATTTTTTAGGATCCTGACATGGTGCAGAGGGCTGGTGGGTTGTTGTTTGTTTGTTTTTTTTCCCCTACCGGATAAGGAGAATTATTTGATTAATTTGTCAGTGTAGCTTTCCCAAAGGGGGGAAAATGATTATGCAGTATGAGATGTCACTAACTTAATAGAATTATGTCTATGTATACATTCTAATGAGGTTGTATCTTTCTACAACATCCTCCCCATGGAAACAGCCTGTGTTCTTTATTGCATTTGGCATTCTGGGTAAGGTCTGCAAAGCACTCTTTGTGAGGCCAGTTTACTTTCCACTTTCTTGTTGCTATGTGATTTATTCATTACAGTAATATTCTTTCAAGTACCTATCATAATTTTCTTTCTAGACCAGAATGCTCAAAAAAATAATAAAATGGTATTTTATAAAATAAGGGGCTTAAAAATACTCTGCTATAAACAAAAAAAAAGATTTTGATTTTGTAATATGGAACTTTAAAATATATGTATTTTATATATAAATATAAATATATATGAATTTTTATATGTAAACATATATATACATACACACACACACACACATATATATATATATATATACACACACTTATATATGTATATACATATTTAAAGGCTGTGAAAACATGAACTAGGTTATTGGGTGGGCAAGGGTCTGAGAAGATCTGGCTTTTCCTTCTCTTTGCAGGCCATTCCTTTAGGATGCTGTCAGACTAAACAAGTAGAGCCAAGTCCTGATTATTCATAGTGATCAGGTCATGGCTAATTAGCACTCACAGATCATAGACTCACAGAAAACTGGAACTAAGAAGGGAACTCAGAGAACACATAGTCCAATTCACTTGTTTTACAGGTGAGAGTACCAAGATTCAGGAGGTTAAGTGTCTTGCACAAATTTGCACACCCAATAGGGGAGTAGAGCTTAGAATAGAATCATGTTTCTTAGCATTTACTTCTCTCTTTTCACTCTCTCCTATGGATTACCTTTAATTTAATTAATTTAAGCATACAGACTTGTTTCCCAAAATAAATGTTTTTAGGGGCATAGTTGCTGAGCAAACTCAAACTAACCCTTTCAAGTTTAATTTGCCTTCCTTTTCTGCTGCTAACCTTTAGTTTGAGGCATCATGTGATAACATAATGATCAGGCCCAAGGAGGGTAAAGAAAACATAGGACGCAGGTGATTTCCAAATGGAATGTTCCAGGTGTGAGTGATTACATTTCAGCTCTTAAAGAGACAGTCAAATACCAATAGTAGGAGTGTGGCCACCTGTATGTTAGAGAAAGCATGGATGGTGACTAGAAATGGGAACATTAGGAAAAGAACCAAAATGGAAATGATGGATTCTTGACTTCATCCCTCTATTTGGGTAAGAAGTTTATTGGTAGAACAGAAAGTTTATAGTAACCAGGAAGAAAAGAAAAAGATGGTTACAGTTCTGGAAATGGTATATCACATATGGATCGCTGGAAAGAAAAACGACCTCAGAATTGGGAAATATGGTCTACAAATCTGTCCAGGTCTGTGTGACCTGGGAGAGTCCCTGAATCCTCCTAGGCCTCAGCTTTTCATAAAATGAAGAAATCAGCAATTAGTTTCCAAAAGCAGACTCTAAACGTTAGCTCCCTTAGGTAGTTTTTTATTTTAAATACATGTGCAGGCACATGTACACACACACACACACACACACACACACACACACACACACACACACCAAGTAAGTCTGAAGAAATCTGGATTTTATAAAATCAAACTGGTACTAGTCCCTCCCAGATGTTAATAAATATGTGTACCTCCAAGGTACAGGGTATGATGTGCCGTGATGCCCCCAGGAATGGACAGATGTCCACAGAATACATACTTAGAAACACTGGCCTAGGAGACATCTAACAGCCCTCTTGGCTCATAAATGAAAAGTGACTCCATGATCAAAGGATCTAATCATTTTATAAAAAAAAAAATGGCTCACATTATGTATAACACTGCTATTTCTACAGCAAGTACTCAAATGCTAATATAAAATTACAATGACAGATACTTTATAGCTGGCAAGTCTAAAATATGCAGTTCTCACACTTTAAAACTGTTGATCAAGAATATAATATTATAATGCCCAATTGCCATACAAATTAATGGATTATATCTACTTTTTAGAAATTCATATACTATTGACCTAATCTTCCTTAGATTATTTCTTAAATTATATCTATTTTTTATTTGTTCTTTTTAGTTATATATGACAGTAGAGTATACATTGATGTATGTATACCAAATGGAGTACAACTATTCTAATTAGTATCCCAGTCTTATGGTTGTACATGATGTGGAGATTCACTGTATTGTATACATGTATGTACATAGGAAAGTTAAGACAGATTCGTTCCACTGTATTTCTATTCCTGCCACCTACTTCTACGTTTTTGACATAAATATCCTACAAAAAGAGTATCATGTCTTGAGGGAACACAGTTATAAGTATCATATCAATGCTGATTTTAAAAAATATATGTAACATATAATGGCCTTTAAAAGTCATATATTGGACAGAAAATTGTCCCTAAAGTCATCAGTTTAGTTATCCCTAAGCATGTAATGATATTTTACAGTGAAAACCAGATGTCTTTAATTTTCAATGAAAAAAATAATAAAAGTGTTTTCCTGACCTTTCACAATCTAATTTGCTACATATCATTAAAGATCTCTTTATCCTGAAAATTTTTGGCATTTCTGCTCTCTACGAAATGGCCCAGAAATACAAAAGAAACTATTTCTCACTGAACAGTCTAATTTTCAAACAACAGACATAGAAATGACACTTGCATATATAAATATGGAATGGAGACTATTAAGAGTCAAGGCATCCATTCAAATTAAGCAAAAATAATCAGTTTTGTCATAATCAAGTTCAAAGTTGCCATAACTGGACTCCACATATAATCATTTCCTAGTTCTGATCATACAATTTTATTGTTTGAAAGCTTTTGAAAGATCTCTTCATCTACACAATTAAATATAAATTCCTCTACCTACCATTCAATGCTTGTACAAGCTATCTAGGCCAATTCCTACAACTTCCTTGTACATGTCACATAGTCTCCCTAGACTGATCTATGTCATATTTTCTGAGCATGCCCAGTGTTTTTTTCCATGGTACTTTTCTTCAAGCCAGTCCCTCCTGTTGGATTATTTGTTATGTTCTTTCCTCATTCTTGACTCCCACATCTCACTGGTCAAAATCTTTTTCATAATTCAAGGCATTGACCAATTTTGACTCTTTCATGGAGCTTTCTGATCCTTCACATAGAAGTGACCACTAAGTAACTGAAGAGACCCTTCCCATTCTGAACACATTTTTGAAGCGTTTACAATCTGCTATGTATATACATCAATGTAAAAGAGAAGATCATGACATGTGCAGAAAAAAATACCATGCCTTTATCTTTGGCACTTGAAAAATAATATCTTCAAAAATAAATGAATTTTTTTTAGACTTTGCATCAAATACAGTACATAACAAACACTTTAAACCATAGAGAGATAAAGGGCTGGGGACAAAAACCATTGAACACAAACTACTTTAAGGAACCTGAACATGTGAGAAGATAGTAAGTTGTACTCATAATTTAGATTTAGAATAGCATGATTTTAAGGAATTTTTTTAGTATATTAAGGAACTGACATTTTTTGAAAATATTAAGTAACACCTTTCCCTAAAAATACTTAATGAACTATGCAAAGAACAATATACTTGCACATATTTTGCCACTAAAGAAAAATTTCTGTTCTTTCCCTAAATACAGTAAGTTTTGCTCAAGTAACTCTGGCCTCTCTGACTACTATCTCTACCTATGCATAGAACTTAACCTTCTCACCATGAAAAAACATCAACACTAGACAAGGAATCCCCATCCTCTGACCTACAGTGAGGAGATGCAGCCTTCTTATGAACCCAACAGCTAAGGGTCAGTTAATTTTTCCTTTCATTTTCTGACCAGCTGGATTCTCAACCATGTCTTCTTTCTGAACTTAGCACATTTGTTTGCTTCTTCCTAAAACAATTGTCCACTTTGTCTTATGTCTGACATCTCTTAGACCTCCATCTTCTGCCTTTATTGTCTCCATCCCACTCACATTCAGAGTGGTTCTCCTTCCTGGTTCACCTGCTAGAGCAAAATGGGAGCTCAAATGGGGTTCAGGTAGCAAATACTTTAATGGGAATGTGCTACATAGAGTAGATGGTTTTCATACTTTTCAAGAAATATAGTCTATATTTAATACATTTATCTATATTTAATTTAGGGTTCATTTTTTTCATGAGAATACTATTGTAGTCTTCAGGAGATAATGCACCTAGGCTAGAGAGGGAGGGAAGGAGAGAGAAAGGGAAGAAAAATAAATCTCACAGGCAATATATGAAACAAAATTAGATAGCAAGGTATTCCCATGAATCCCAAACCTTAAGCAAGTAAATATAAGTCATCAACAATGATAAAAATATTATGCTATCTGTTTATATGGGAGGCCATGGAGAGAACGGATAGGACATTTGAAATTCCTAAGACAAGAATCTAAAAATATCCAACATGTATATCCTGGAAAAAATGGCTAGCCAACTTCAGAACAGAAGCTGAAACTGAAAAGGTTTAGGCCAGTTAAATAAGAGCTGGTGGGACTGCAAATTGGTGCAGCCAATATGGAAAGCAGTATGGAGATTCCTGGGAAAGTTGGGAATGGAACCACCATTTGACCCAACTATTGCCCTTCTCGGACTATTCCCTGAGGACCTTAAAAGAGCATACTACAGGGGTACTGCCACATCGATGTTCATAGCAGCACAATTCACAATAGCTAGACTGTGGAACCAACCCCGATGCCCTTCAATAGATGAATGGATAAAAAAATGTGGCATTTATACACAATGGAGTACTACGCAGCACTAAGAAACGACAAAATCATGAAATTTGCAGGGAAATGGATGGCGTTAGAGCAGATTGTGCTAAGTGAAGCTAGCCAATCACTAAAAAACAAATGCCAAATGTCTTCTTTGATATAATGAGAGCAACTAAGAACAGAGCAGGGAGGAAGAGCAGGAGGAAATGATTAACATTAAACAGAGTCATGAGGTGGGAGGGAAAGGGAGAGAAAAGAAAAATTGCATGGAAATGGAAGGAGACCCTCATTGTTATACAAAATTACATATAAGAGGTTGTGAGGGGAATGGGAAAAAATAAGGAGAGAAATAAATTACAGTAGATGGGGTAGAGAGAGAGGAGGGGAGGGGAGGGGAGGGGGGATAGTAGAGGATAGGAAAGGTAGCAGAATACAACAGTTACTATTATGGCATTATGTAAAAATGTGGATGTGTAACCGATGTGATTCTGCAATCTTTGTAATGTTTTGAACAACCAATAAAAAAATAAAATAAATAAATAAGAGCTAAGTACAAGGAACCCATAGTAGGGAACCAGGCAGGCAGACTTTTATGAATCACTAAAATTAAACAGCCAGAACTCTTCCAGGTCAGAGCTTCACACTGAAAAGAAACTACTGGGAGTGGAATCAAAATTGAGCAAAGAAAAGGAAAACAAAGATAAAGGAAAAAGAAATTCAAGGAAACAAAAAATAAGAGTGTGAAAGAGGAAATTTCAGAAAGTAAGCTTCATTAAATAATTGCAGAAGATAGAGCTCTAGGAACCTACCCTGATGCCAGGATCCTTCTAAAAGTTCAGGGGAAACAATTTTATATCAAAATGAGTGACAAAAATAATGAGATCCATCTTCATGCAAAGTTATTAAAAACAAAAAGGGATACATTTGCCAAATGGTATACCTACAGAAAAAAATAGGGAAACTAACTGTAAAAGCCTGATAGATATATCCACAGAACAGCTAAAATTGTTAAAATTGTTACAATCCATGTTAAAAACAGGCTAAAAGTGTTTAGAAAATGTTAAAATACATTTAAAAATACATCAAGTTTTAAAAATCCAGAAATTGAAAGGGTACACTCAGAAAAGAATTATAAAATAAGAAAAATTTATATTAGAAATGAAACCAAAGTAGAGGGAACAAAAACATGATCCACACTTCTACTAAAGAAGGTTAAAAGGAGACTTTAAAAATTAAAAAGAGAAAGAGTGATTCAAGAAAAAGTGAGAAATATTGAAGACAAAAATCTATTGTGCACCAAAACAAAGGAACAGGGGAAAAAATTAAAAATAATTTTACAAAAACTCTTCTAAAATTTAAAGGGACAAAAGAGAAAGTTTTATATGGAATGAATATGAGAATATCAACCACCCAGTGACAAAAACCAAGATATATTCTAACAAAATTACTGAATTTTATATTAAAAGAAAAAAGTTCATTTGACATCAAAGCAAAAACAGTTAGTGACTTACATGGAAAAGAAAATTTAATTATTACCAGATTTTTTTTTCATAAAAGACAAATTATGCCAGAAGAAAAGGGAAAGACAGACTTAAATACTCAAAGAAAAAAAAATATGAACCTAAAATTTTATATTCAGCAAAAATGACTTCCAATACAAAGGATATACCAGCAAGAACAACAACTACAACAACAAAACCCTGTTACCAATATGCAAGAATTCATGGAATGGACTTCTGCTTGCAGATATGATAGAACAGATTAGTGCTCCAGCCATAAATGATAAAACTCAACAAAATATATAAGGCAACTTTCTTCAAACATTAACAGAAACTCACCAACTGAACCCCAGAATTAGCCTGGATATTTGGATAGGGACATTTCTCAATTTCTGTTGTGCTTTAGTGAGCAAGAGTCTCCACTGAGCACTGTGATCCTGCTGAGATTAGAATTCATGGATCCAAGTTTCAAGGTGAGCTGCTAGAAGTCCTCATGGTGGAGACACCAGAGGGAGGGAGAAGCATAAAGAAGGTATCCAGATTGGGGAACCTGAAAGTTTTCCACCTAGAGTTCTGGGCTAAGGCCTAGGTTATCTATGAGATATACCCTGGAATATATACAAAGATAATATGCTGAGTCTTAAAATGAGTCTTAAAATAATCTTTGATCATAAAAGATTCAAATTAGAAATCAATAAAAGTAAAATGAATATAAAAATTCCAAATGTCTGAAAATTAAAAGATATGTCTACTATGAGTGAAAGAAGAATTCACAAAGGAAATTTCAAACTATTTCAAACTAATGAAAAATATCAAAATTTGAGACACAGCTAAAGCAATGCTTAGGAAAAATACTGCTTTAAATATTTTAGAAAAGAAAGAAGCTTTAAAATTAATAATATACATGCTCATTTTTTAAATTCTACCTTAAAAAGATAGAAAGCAAATTTAAAGAGTAAATGAAAACCAAAGTGAGAAGGAAAAAAAAAATACATAGTAGAAATCAATGTGGCCATGAAATATAGCAAAATAATAGAACACTTGCCTAGCACACTTGAGGCCCTGGATTTGATCCCCAGTGCTATTAAAAATGAATAAATAAATAAAGCCAAAGTATATTATTTGAAAATATTAAATAAAAATCAATGAATCCCAGAAAGATTGATCAAGAAAAAGGAGAGATAAAAGGCAAAATACATAGAAAGGATCAACATGCCTCTGCCTACTAAAGAAATTGAATGCATAATCAAAGAGCTTCCAGAAAATAAAATATTTAAGTACATATGATTTCACTAGTGAGTTTAATTAAGCATTAATGTTTTATATTAATTTTATTCCACAAAACAGAGAAGGAAAATATGTATCCCAACTCTTTTAGAAGTACTGCAAAACCTTCTAACCAATGCTTGTATGTTTATTATACTGAATAAAATGAAATTTATACAACATCTCTCTCATAAACTTAAATGTAAAACTTCTCAAAATTAGCAAACAGAATTAAGCTGTATATAAAACAGAAAATACATCACAACCAAATGGGATTTGTCTCAGGTATGCACAACCAATTAGAGTAATTCACCATATTCTTGAAACATGTCAAGAATATCCTCAATAGTTACAGGAGTAAATGTAATAAAATTCCACAATGATGCCTTAAAAAATTTCTCAATAAGCTGGGAATAGATGAAAACTTCCTTATCCTCATCAATGTACAAGCAAACAAAACAACTCACAACTAATGTCATACTTAAGGAAACACTACTTTCCTCTTAGATCAGCAACAGGAAAATAATATCTTCTCTGACCACTAGTATTCAATATTGTACTCTGCAGATTCTAACCAGTGCAGTAGGGAAAGAAAGAAAGAAATACAAGGCTTATTCATAGGAAAAGAGGTGGTTATCATCATAAATAACAACCGAAGTTTTAACAAAATAAAGTTAATTTGGCAAGATTATGTAATATGAGGTCAATGTTCACCAATTGCATGTCTCTGGACTAGCAACAATATCTGGAAAATATAAAAGACATCACAAGAGGGCTGAGGCTGTGGCTCAGTGGTAGAGTACTTGCCTCTCATGTGAGAGACACTGGGTTCAATTCTCAGCACCACATAAAAATACATAAATTAAATAAAGGTCCATCAACAACTAAAAACATTTTTTAAAAAAGACATCACAAGAATATCAAAAAGGATAAATAATCAAATAAACGTAAAAGAATTATTATCCAAATTTTTTACATTGAAAATACAAAACAATGCTAAGAGAAATTAAAGAAAAATTAAAGATCTAAATTAAAGATATATCATGTTCATGAACTGGAAAAAATGTTAAAAATTGTAAAAATTTCCTTACCCTCTAAATTGCTTGATAATAATTTAAAAATCCCAATTATTATACCAGTTATTATTCCAACAAACTTATGCAAAAAATGACAAACTGGTTCTAAACATCATATGGAAATGCAAAAGACTTACCATAGTCAAAATAATCTTGACAAAGAACAAAATTGGAGGACTTTTACTAATTTACTACAAAGTTATATTAGTCAATTAAGTGTGACAATAAACATACAGATAAATAAAACAAAATAGACTTTCAGAAAACATCCACACTATTTTTTTTTAATCGTTGTGGGGATTGAATTCAAGGGCATGTTACCACTGAGTTACATCCTCAGTCCCCCTTTTTAAATTTTGAGACAGGGTCTAAGTTGCTGAGGCAGCCTTGAACTGAGATCCTCTTTGTCTGTTGAGTAGCTGGATTACAAAAGACCACCACCACACCCAGCTCACATAATTGCTTTTTGACAAAGGCACTAATGTGATTCTATGGGGCAGGGAGGATTGAGTCATCTTTTCAATAAATGTTGCTATAACAACTGGACTCAATCTGGAGCAAAAATAAACCTAGACCTCCACCTTATATAAAAACTCAAAACTCACAGGCCTAAATCTGCAAGCCAAAACTAAAAATTTTGAAAAAAGCATAGAGGAAAATCTTAACCACCTTGTAAGTATGCAAAACTTTCTCAACACACACATACACACACACACACAATAAAATTTTAAAAAATGATAAATTGGACAAATATATTTGATGAGGAGCTCATATCCATAATATGTAAAGAACTCTTAACAACTTGTAATAGGGAGACAGAAATTAAATTTTAAAAATCTGTAAAACACAAATGAAGTCATATGAATGGCACATACTTGTGCAAAAATGCTCAACATCATTAATTGGGCAAATACCAACTAAACCATTATGAGATACCACTACACATTCATTAGATTGAAAATTTAAAAACTATGCATATAAAGTATTAACAAGAATATGGAGCAATTACACATTTTTATATTTCTGGTAAAATTGGAATCACTTTGCAAAATACTCTGAAAGTTAACTTATCATACAGTTACCATATTGCCCCACAATTCTATTCCTAAGTATTTTCCCAGGAAAAATGAAAATATATGGCAAAGTATGATGTACTATTGTGTTCACAGCAGCTTCAAACTAGAACAATACAATATGTAGCAACAGATGGATGGATCTACAAATTGTGACATTTGATTACAATGAAATGCTACACATTCAAAAGGTTACATTGTGCTAGAAAAGCACAGCTAAAAGAGTACATAATACCTGGTTGCATTGTTTAAAACTCAAGAAAAGACAAATCTAATTCAGTGACACAGCAGATTAGGGTTTGCTTTCAGGTCGGGGTGGGTCACTGCCTGGAAAGGTAGACAGGGAAAGTATTTTGATGATAGAAATGCTGTCTGTCTTCAGAGTACATCTGACACACAGGTGGAAACATTTGTCAAAACTCATCACAATGATACTTAAAATGAATGCCTTACAGAGCACATGCTCAGCATGCATGAGGTCCTGGGTTCAACTCCCAGCACCACGAGCACATACACAAACAAAGGTGCCTTTTCCTTTCTGTACATTATACCACAATAAAGTTGATTTAAAATATGCTAAGGTAAAGAAGCTTATATAGAAAAGCAGTGAATGAAATCAGATGGTTATCTGGCGCAGGAATAAGGAGGAATTAACTTGGAAAGTTTCTGGGGTAATTAAAATATTCTAATCTTGATTTGGGCAGAGATGATATGATGTATACGTTTGTCAAAACCTTTTGAATTCTTAATATGTGTATTTTACATAAAGTACACTTCAGAAAAATGCGATCTTTAAAAACCTTAGAACTTCCCTAGCAACATGCTTCACATAACCAAAATGACTTGAGGTGTGCTATGGTACATACAGCAACTAGCTACATGCATCTATTTTAATTTAAATGAATTAAAGTTAAAAGTGTAGATACTCAGTTGCATTAGCCTCTCTTTAAATACTCAACATCCATGTGGGCCAGTGGCTACTACTTTGGGCTGCACAGATACAGAACATTTCCATCACTGCAGAAATTTCTACTGGACAACACTGGTGACGAGAAATGTTAAAAAAAAAAAAAAAGTGGAAGGAGCCGGTGGAGAAACTTAAATATGTATTTATTGTAGAAATAGGTAAAAACAAGAGAGTATATCAAGTAATTACCATATACTCAATTACTGTAATCATAGGTCATCTAATACATAGAGCACATGTGCAAGGTCTTTAATTCTTTGCTGATGTATTGGTGTTGGTAGTACTAGTATTGTTACCGAGACTTTTGTGTGTGTAACAGAGGAAAACATAGTTGAGTGACTGATGAATATTCCAATTCTGTGGAAGGAGAACCAGAAAGAAAGGAAGGAGATATAGTTATAATCTCAAACAAAAAAGGCCATGGAGCTGAATCATGATTTAAAGTATCAGAGTAAGCTCATATTTTCCACGTAGGAGACCTCAAACCCAGCAACAATAGTCACTTCTAGCTCTCAAAATGGGATCTAAAATACCATTTCCCACTAAAAGAAAATGATTTGGGGGGCGGGGGAGAAATGTCTGATTCAAGGACCAGGGCAAAAACATCTGTAAGAGAAACCTGAAATATATTGTCATGGCAGCACTAAGAAAGTCAGGGACTACTACGCTCTCAAATTGATGAGCCTCCTCCTTGACCATTTTTTAAATCCATTAGTTCAAACATGGGTATCTGTCTATGATCTGTTGGCTGCCAACTCCAATTCTGAAGATATGCTCTGAGTCTTGAGTATGTGTATGACTCCTCCAGAGCCCAGTTAAAATCAGACTGTGATTCAGAAGGTCAGATGTAATAATCTGCATTTCCAACCAGCTCTCAGATGTCACTGTGAGCTGTATCCATGAACCACCCTTTTAGTAGCAAGGTCCTAGCTTTGAACATGTGAGCTACATAGGGAGAGAAGAGAGAGGAAAAAGGTTTTTAAAAAATAGGAATGAATTTCTAGGTATTCTTTGTATTTTTGTATTGGTTGTTCACAACATTACAAAGCTCTTGACATATCATATTTCATACATTAGATTGAAGTGGGTTATGAACTCCCAATTTTTAACCCAAATGCAGATTGCAGAATCACATTGGTTACACATCCACATTTTTACATAATGCCCTATTAGTAACTGTTGTATTCTGCTACCTTTCCTATCCCCTACTAGAGAAATGAATTACAGTAGATGGGGTAGAGAGAGAAGATGGGGGGGGGGGATAGTAGGGGATAGGAAAGGTATTCTTTGTATTTTTAAGGGGCAACTCTAGTTCCATTTAGAAACCAAGGGGCATTTGATTTAACCTGATGAGATGAGGCACAGACCTCTTTAAGAAAATCAGAAAGTATTCAGAATCCAGAATCACCACACAGAGACCATATACAAGCTGTCCCACACAACAGTGGGTAGTGATCCAAAGTGAAAGGCATCAAGGGGAAGAAGAATGGAGGAGGGCAGAGCACTGGACTACTAGGTGTTGGAATAACTTTCAGATGCAGCTGGCAGCTACGAGCAGCTCGGAGTGCTTGAAGAATCCACGTTCATTCAGGCCTGACAGGAGCGCCTGCAGGATGGGGTGAAACCACATCCTCAGCACTTGTGTTTAGCGTTGCCCAACTACTGGGCCAGAAAACTGAGAGTCAGGGGCTTCAGGGCATGAAACCCTTGACTCAGTAATCCCTGCCCCCCCCCACCCCGCTTAGGGAGAAAGACCTTTCCAGATTGCTTTCCACCATGACAACAGTATTTAGAGTTTCCTCACAGTGTGGTTATATTAGGCAGAAGATGATTGGCTTATGTATATTACCTTGCTTATGTATGATTGACAGGCACTCCCCACCCAAAATCTATAACAGTTATATGCATTCCAAAAATAAACAGAGCTACTGGAAATAGGCTAGGTCACCACCAGCCAGTTCTCACCAGCTCCCGGAGTCTGAGGTAGCCTAGCAACTAATTGACCATGCCAGTGACATGAACATATGCAACTAGGAACATAACTAAGCAGTTCACAGTGGCAGTGCATATGATGTGTAATCAGGGATGCAGAGACAGTCAGTTAAAGCTGGTTAGTCTCAGCCTGTCACCACTAGAGTTATCACATAAAAGTGATCTACTCTCTCTGGGCTGTTCATTTGATAAATGGAGATAAATTCCTGTAGGAATTGAAAATATGCATAAAATTTTTGTGACAGTGAATGGAATTTTCTGAAATCGACTTTGGGTATATTACCCAATCAAAATTTCCTTCTCAAGGATCCTCCAGTGTCTAACAGAATAAAAGAATGCATCAGGGCTGGGGTTGTGGCTCAGAGATAGAACGCTCACCTCGCACATGTGAGACCCTAGGTTTGATCCTCAGCACCACATAAAAGTAAATAAATAAAATAAAGGTATTGTGTCCAAGTAAAACTAAAAATTAAATACTAAAAAAAGAGAATGTATCAACTCCAAAACCTAGAATTCCACCTGAGATCCTTTTACCATTTCAACTTCCCTGTATGACATATTCTCTCCCCCCTATTGAGCCTCATCTTCATCCAGCCTGATCCTTCTATAGCTTGGTTCATGTATTATCTCCTCCAAGAAGCACTCTCTGATCTTTTCTTCACTGAAAAGTGATTCCTTTTTTTTTTTCCCAAGGCCAAAGCTCAAATACCATGCTTTTCATTAAGTCTTTTAATACTATTCCCAGAGATGGCTAAAGACTTTAGGAGGCCTAGTTCTCAGACTCTAAGGATTTGATTAGATTTTTATAGTTATATTTGTCAACAAAGAACTTTAATAGTAATATTTATATTTTTCTTATATCCTAATAGCCTACTGATATAAGGAACAGAGATTTGGAAAAATGGTAATGAATCTAACATAAACTTCATGAATCTAAAAGAAGAGTTGAAACTGATTAATGTTTAAAACTACTTCCAATGCTGCCTTTTGCATCTTAACTTGAATGCTCCTTTTTAATCTTTAACTACTGGCGGAAAGATAAACAGCATCTATTTTACCTTAAGCTGCAGTGCATCTGAAAGTTTAAATCAGAAGTGTTAGTCACTCTGTTCAGCAACCACAGTACTACCCAAATGAGATAAAAGAAGATAAAATCTAAGGAAAAAAAATGTAAAGAAATTTTTTTAAAAAAATTTATCTTTGAAAAGCATTACAAAATTATTTCTTTACTATCTTTATTCTAAATGGCATCATTACTTCTTTGGCCTCTACCAAGAAAAATTGGTTACAGGAACGTATATTCTGTACTTGTCAGCTGCTACCTATACAGTTCCATTATGAATGGTCATTAGCTGCCAGTCTCTCAGCATTATTACCTTGAGGGCTCCATAAACCCTGTCCCATTGGTCAGTCTTAAAAATGGCACAGCTGCAAAACAATGTCAGTTATGATTCAGCCCTAATTTTCCCTGTCAACAGCCTTGTTCAACTTCCCAGATATTCCTACTTGTTGCCAAGTCCATTTTGTAAACGAAATCTGCCTTTTGAAAATCACCATATGAATATGTCAACAGGTCATGAAATATTTTCATTACAAATCTTAAAGAAAAACTTAGCTCTAAAGAAACAGTTTGGAAAATGTCTATTTCATTAAGTGCAAGTGTGAAATCTTGATGGAAAACATTTATTTTGGCAACTTTCTATTCTGCTGGTGGCCCCAAAGTATCCTGACCAGCCTATCATTGTGGGAGGTGAAACTGGGGGGATTCTGGAGCAAATGAAAAATTCCTTAGCAGGAGCTCTTTGAATCATTAGCATTGGGGAAGAAAGACTGGAAAAATCCAAAGTGTAAATGTCAGGTATAAGAGATTATTCCAAAACTCCCTGTGCCATAAGAGTAATTTCTCAATTATCCATGGTAAGAAAAAAGAACTAGTAAATGGACCAAAAGCAGTAGATAATTTCCCAATTCACTCATGTTTGATTTTGGAACAAATGCGCATGGTACATTCATATTTCCCCTCCTTAAGTCTGCTCCTAAAGCCATTTTCTCTTCCTAGAAAGACTTGCCACCCTCCTCTGCCTGACAAGGTCTATTCATCATTTATGACCCTCTACAAATATGGCCTACCTTTCCTGGGAAGACTTCCTCGCTCTCCCTGGCAGAGATTCTGTGCATTCTGTACTCTCACATCCTTAGATGCCTTCCTTTATTATCGCATGTGTCATGTAAACTGTAATAGTCTCTTTATACATCAGTTTTCCTAACTGTCCTGAGAGATCTCTGGGGTAAAGCCATGTCTAATTCATCTTCTGGTCGCAGAGCCATGCCTCAAGCATAGACAATGCCTGGGAAACATTTTTTAATGATTTCTTTCCCAGGTAATCCCCACTCAACTTGGAGGAAGCATCATGATAATAGCTAAAGATGAATAAAAACATCAAATTGGAATCTGAAACCAACACAGCCCATTTCCAAAGAATTTAATCAGGAGAGGAGTTCAGGAGATTCCTTAAAACTAAAAGCTTGTCTTGAACCTCTATGATTTTCCCTGACTCTCCAACATATGGTATGCACTGCTCTTACAATACCTATTCAGCTGTGTTTGTTATGTATCATTTTAGGCCCAAGTGCTATTTCTTTATTAGATTGATGAAACTATGTCTTACTAACTACAATGCTCCTATATTTTCTTTGAGTACATGTGTTTACCAATTTCTCTTAGCCACATTTTTCTATGAGTTTATCATGGCAATTATCTACATTTGCAAATGAGAAAAATTAAGAATCAAAAAAACTGGATGACTTGAACAAACTGGAATCAGGACCCACATGTCTTTGTTTTTTTTTTTCCTCTGACATCTTAGTGTTCTAAACACTGCACTAGTTTATTCTCCAGAGTACAAGGAAGGTTCTGATCTCACAGAGAGAACGCCTTAATATTAGGGAAGTTAAATGGTACATTCAGAGGTATCAGAGAGGCACAGAGGCAGAGAGAGAATTCAATACTCTTGATAGGATTGTTAGTTCAAACACTCGTTTCCTCGATGTTCCCCTTTTTTTAAAAAAAATATATGAATGATAATTTACTATGATAACACTTCAGAATGACTTTTTCAAAACACAGATAACACTAACAAAAAGATTGATCATATATAAACCTTATAGAGCCAACAGTTTTCAAGGTGAAAACTTAGGTCACAGATACCAAACAAAAAGTACAGTACAGTACAGTGGGGATGATGGTTGATATCCAATTTATATTCAGTAATTTGCTGATTGATATCAGATACACACACATACACATAGTGCTACCTACTTAAGAAGAGATTCTCTCCTACTGGAGAGAAACACTTAATGGCAGTGAGCAAAATCTAGAAGGGCAGGTAAAAAGGGAAAGTGATATGCTGGGGTTTTGTACCCCTAACCTACAAAAGACAAGAAAGAGTCAGGTGGTTAGGAGGAACAGCAAGAAAATATCTTTTACTACAGGGACAGGAAGAAATGCTGAGATAAAGTTGGGAAGGTTTTAAAATGCCAAGCTGGAATGAAGTGGGATTGACTTTTTTTATTGTGGCAAAATAGACATAACATAAAATTTACTATTTATTTATTTATTTATTTTTATGGGAAGCATATGTTTTACAAGGCATTGCCAAACAAATTTCCAAAGTGGTTATAGCACTTTATATTCAACCTCTCGGTATATGAGAGCTCTGGGTCTTGATGCTATTATTATACATTTTACTTTTACATATGGTATAAATCCCACAAAACATTAGTTTTGCTTGTCAATTATTTTTAATTAAGGAACAAAACAACACCAGTCATTTTTGTTTTCTCAAATATTCACCACGTCCAGAACTCTTAATCCTTTTCATAATCCAAGTTGCCATCTAATATCATTTTTCTGTCACTGGAACACCGTTTTTAAGTGTACAGTTCTGTGGTACTTTCTACTTCTGAATTTGATTGCTCTAAGTCCCTCAAATAGGTGGAATCCTGCAATATTCGTCTTTTTGACTAGATTATTTATAATGTCTCCAAGGTTTATTTACATTGTAGCATGAGTCAGAATTTCATTTTAAGGGTAAATAATATTCTACTGTGTTTACGCCACATTTTGCTATCACTGATCATTCAATGGACACATATGTTGGTTGCATTAATCGTTTGGCTATTATGAATAATGCTGCCATTGACCTGGGTCAATATCTGTTCAAATATCTACTTTTGATCTTCTAGACATGTTGCTGGGAGTGGAATTTTTGGATCACATGATAATTCTCTGCTTAATCTCTTCAGGTACCATCATACAATTTTCCAAGGCAGTTGCAAATTTTATATTCCCACCAGCAATGAAAAAGGATCCCAACTTCTCCACATCTTCACCATTTCTTTCATTTTTATTATAGCCATCCTAATGGATGTGCTGCGGTTTAAATATGAGTAGTGTCCCCCAAAAGTCCATGTAGTAAAGACTTGGTCCCCAGGGTAGTGTTATTAAAGATGCTGTGGACTTTATGATTTGGAGCCTTGTGGTAGGTCTTTAGACCATTGCGGGGCATGCCCTGGACCTTCCCTGTTCTCTCTCTCTGCTCCAGTTCTGGGTTGGACTATTTAGCTCCTATATGAGTTCCTACTATCATGTGCTACCTTCTCTTGCCCTTACCAACCTGAATTCCAAGTCTTTGAAATTACAAAACTGTTAGTGGACACCCCTTTTCCCAGCATGCTTTGTTGAAGAGACTATCCTTTTCCCATTGTATATTCTAGGCAGCCTTATCAAAAATCATATGAACATTTATGTGGAGACTTTTTTTCTGGGTTCTCTGTTCTGTTTCATTGATCTATATGTCTAGTTTTATGACAGCATATACTATTTTAATTACTGCATTATTGTCATTATTACAGTAATATCTTTAACACAGTTTAATATCAGAAAGTGTGATGCTTCTAGAGTGCTTTATATAAATTAAAAGCCCCAAAGATACCAGGTATGGATGAATTGTTGTCACTGAATTTCCCCATGTTGGCCAACCATCCTCTATTCCACTCTGAAAACAGACAAGTAATTGACCACAACTTGTAAATTTTGCAACTTCTCATGGCAAAAGACCAAGAATTTTTAGTAGTTGAAATACAACACTGGCACAAATTTCTTTCTGACTTTCAAGTAAAATTAAAAATAGATCTTATTTCTTCTTCTATTTACTGAAAAATCAGAAAATATCATCAAGAAAATTGCTTAAATATCCATTATCCCATCTGTCCCCAAACTCTATTAAATTGCTAAGTAACTTTCTATATCCTATATTCAAACACATCCACTTTAAATTTCTATAATAAAATGCAAATCCAAAACTATAAAACCACAGTGCTCTAGATCTGTGAACATACACATGAAAGTATGTTTCATGAAGAGATCTATTAAAAACTTTGAAAATTTATGAGAATTCAGGCTGACTTATAGAATCTATATCTTTTATATTATCCACCTTCAATGATCCAGAAGAATTCCTCAAAGAAAGCTAGCTAAATATATGGGTATTTCCAATTTATAGTTTATTATTTCTAGAACTATTCATGCACAAAACTTAATTGCTTTAAAATGGAAAGTTTATTTTTATCTATAAAACATCTATTCCTAAATAAATTTTGGTAAAATTTTCCAGCAGATAATACTGATGGATGAAAGTAAGCATGAAAAATTTCTGGATGATGGCATTTTTTTAAAAAAGGAGTGAAGATAAGATCGTGACTTAAATTACAGTGTGTGCTATATGAAGGGAAAAAAGCAAAAAAGAAAAAGTTAATACAATAAACTGGCTATCTAAACCAAGTCAACCAAAGCAAGAATTAAATATCTAATAACAAAAATTAATTCAAATCCATGAGAATTATGATTGGGAAACGGCTTTGCAAAACCCAGAGTTGATTATAGAGTTATGTAATAGGCCAACATTGGCATTTTCTTAAAATTACAAGCAATCAGCAATTGTTAGTCTTCAAAATCTAGGTCCTAAATATGGAAAACATAAAAATGAAAAATATTCACTGTTTTCAAAGCACTTGAAATCAAGTAAAAAAAAAAAGATAAAGTTAATACATATGAAAAATTAAAACACCACTCAGTCACCCCTTATTATGGGTCAGTGCTCAACTTTTTACAGCAATTGTCATAAGCAGCATTTGAGTCAATATTACCATCCTCGGTGTATAAACTTGTTTAAAAGCCTTTAAAGGCATATTAAATTAATTGGACCAAGCAACCCAGTTACTGACTACTTCAGGTTATATTTTAATATTCTGCTGTATCAGAATGTACAATTTATCATCTTCCTGATCAATAATGTTCATTTTATTTTCATGCCAGTAAATAAGAAGGTAGAAAAATAAAGTTATCATAGTCTTGAAATTCAGAGAGGCAGCATTAGGGAGATCTTGACCTAATATTCGAGGAGACTTAAGATTATGTGATGGCTATAGTGAAAATGACTTTGACATTATAAACTACTTCATAACAAGCACAGCAACAGAATTCAAGGCATTGGTCTTTTACTTATTTATTTATTTTTATTTAAGATTATTCTCCTCTTCCTCCAAACTGCAACTGCAATTAGCAGACGCTTGCAGTCTTCACTCCTGTACTCGGTGGGCCAGGCCCTGGCAAGATCCACTTTTCCTTCGGTATGGACTTCATCTGATGCCTGCTTCCTTCTGTGGTGAAAGCAACCTCTGCTGACTCAGCTTTTGTTAGTTGACAAAAAGGCACTTTGAACTCAACGTGCCTAAAAACAGAATTCATTTTCTTCAAAAAATAATGCTTTTCTCGTATTTTCTCTCTCCAGGTCATTGGCAATGCCAGCCACATAGCTTCTCAAGACAAAACCCTTCAGGGCTCTGTAGCTATCACACGTCACACCCAGTCTTACAACATTGGCTCTTGTGGATTCTGCTTTCCAAGTAAGTACATCTGACAGTCTGAACATTTCTTCCCACCTGCATGCTACTACTGCCTTGCTGTGGGCCACTCTCCTTTCTGGCCTGCACTAGACACACGGCTTCCAAAGGGTTGTTCCTATTCCTATCGTTGTTGTTCCAAGTACTGTCAGTTTTCTGAACAGCAGCCAAAGTGAGCCTACCGTAGGCCAATCAGCCTGCGAACAAGCACGTAAGGCTTGTCAAGTATCAGGCATTGAACAAAGTGCTTTATTTACACTAAGTCATCTTGTCATCACAACAGTTCCATAAAGAAGGTAATATTATCATTCCTAATTACACAGGAGGCCACTGAGGCCCAGAATGGTTAAGTATTGTGCCTGAGGTCACTCAGCGGGTAAATGGCAAAGCTGGGATTCAAACCCAGTCAATTTAGTTTCTCTGTTACTTCCTCAGGGGACTCCCAGATGACTGAGTAGAAACAAAGTCTACAAGGTCCTATATAATGTGACCTTCTTTCAATACATCACCTACCAATTTCCTCACTCCACTCCCATCTCACCACCTTGTTCTTTTCCAAACACTCCGGCATGCCCCAGCTCAGTATATTAATACTTGCTGCTTGGTTTTCTCAAACATCAGATCATTAGTAGAGTCTCACCAATCTACCCTAGGTAAAATGACAGCCCTCATCCTCCTCACCTGATCCCCTTTGTGAACTTTATTTTTATCCCTAATACTCACTTATACCTGAACACATGTGTGTGTGTGTGTGTGTGTGTATTTACCTTATGTATGTTTCTGCCTTACCCCCACAGTAATGTAGGTTACACAAATGGTGAGGATTGTCATTTGTTTTGTTCACTTGCTCTCTAGCACTCAGAACAATGGTTAGCACTCAGAGAATGAAAATAAGGCAGGACCGGGAGCCTAAACCATTTATTGTAACAGATCCACTTTCTTCACAGCATCAGAGGTGATTATGATTTGGACACTAGAGAAAACCTAGGGTAATTCCATCACTGCCTCTTGCTCTGACCTCAGACATAGAGCACACCAACCTCACCTGATCCATATAAAAGGAGCAAATCAAGATTAAAAACTTTAGGGTTTATTCTGATAAGGGCTTGGAGAGCACTGTGTGAAGTGGCTTCAGAATCAAGAAAGCTTATTTACAAGAGGGAGTGGGAAGAGAAGAATCCTTTCCTTAGGAATCAGAAGAAAATACTTTTCCATGGTGAATATTTTGCTCATACTCTCTTAATCTTCAGAATACCTTATTTTATCTTTACTGACTACCATTGGAACACTTTGAATACAGAGAATACCCGACCACCATCTTGGTTTAGGTCTACAAAGTTGAGAACTAGGGCTAAAGGCTTTCTAAGGTAGTAAACCTTTTTAAAAGGAATAAATAATCTACTTTTGAGGGCTAGAGCAAGAATGCTGTGGCAAGGGATGAGGGCAACATAAGCTAACATTAATAGCAGGAATAACATTTATAAATTCTGCAGCACTTCCACAAACATTGTTTCAACTGAATGTCTTATGGACAAAGTTATTCAAACAATTTTGAACAGCAGAAACAAAACAGCAAATTGTTCCTCATAAAGAGTCCTAGCTGCACCTAGTTCAGAACTGGAATTCCAGATGACTGAGAGGTCTGTCTTTCACATAACTCTTAAGTGTTCTGAGATTTCCAGAGCTTTGCACAGCAAAGGTTTAATCCTGAAATTACCTGTAGCATTTGAACCAAAGCAAAGGCTAAAAATCAACATCAAAACCAGACATAGATTTTTCTTGGGTGATGTAGTCACAGTCAATCTTATGGACATTTTTATTCAGAAAAGTCTAGTCTCATTGTTACTGAAAGTTTTCCCAACATAATTTCTTCTTCAATGACTTCAATTTGAGATGACTATCTTGAGATATCATCTCAGTGTTACATAGTTCTAACTTTGAAACCTGAAGTCATGCAAGACAAATTTTCTTTGAAGTGCCCAAACCCACTCAAAAATGTGTTCTCAAAACTCACAAGTTTCTCATCCTATCATTTCTTCAAGAACCTAAAAATCTCAAATATTATTTTGAGTAGTCCTCCAAATTAGACACAAAGTTTTCATATTTGGTCCTAAATCCTCAAAATAAAAAAAAAATTACTTTCTCGAGTTTTATGCTCCACATGTTATTGTAATGATACTGCAATAAAGATGTACTTACATTTTCTCCATTTATCCAATCCCCATCCAGTATTTTGCATAATAATGGAGTGTATCTGAATGTAAGTTCCTTGCAGTCAGTTAGGACATATTACTTTCATTTATAGTTGGTCATGTTGGTCTTCTAAGTAAGAGTTTTTCTATTTTCCTTATAATTTTCTCATGTTGTGAGACATTTACAGCCTATTATATACTGAAGTCAAGACATTATTTCTTGGTCTCTTAACCTCTCTACTTCTTTTTTACTTTACCTCTTCCCTTCCAGAGCATCTTCTACAGGTCTCTTTACATTCATCACCAGAGGGATACTGGAGCAGCAAGTCCAACATCTGCCTGAGCCTACAGCATGGACTCATCTAGAGAAAGACTAATAGCACAGGGATTTATGGACAGCTTTGGGGTCATCTGGTTTGGGAATGCTTGAAGAGTGTAAGATAAGCAAAGGATGCTCACATAGTATGTGCCTTGAAGTCTCCTTATAAAGCTAAAAATGGTGACTTTATCTAGGGAAGTGGAAATAAACTAAATGTAAATACCCATCTTAAATTTTCTCTTTCTTCCAGACACATACATGGTTTCATACTCCAAATCCTCTATGTGTAATTTGACAAAATAAAGATATTGCTATAGCCTTATATAATCCTATCTTCTAAAACATGTTAATTCAATTTTCAACATTAGAAACTATTTCAGTTGAAAATAAGTTAATTTGCATTTTGTTTTTGTTAAAAAATTCATCAGAATATATTCCAAAGATTCATACAAGAAAGTAAAAGCAGTTTAACACATTCAAAGCTATCAATTTATAACCTTTATCACATAATAAAAACTCTTCATCAATCACAACTTTGTACTTATACCATAAGTGCATATAAAGAGTTCATCCAGAGTTTATCCATGACAATCATACTCTTCTACTTCCATAGGTATGCAGCTTTCTTTAATTTAAAAGTTGATTGAAATAATGCAGATACCATTTATATATTATTGTATCATAATCTTTAAAAAATTCTCAACTATTAAAATTACATCAAAAACATAAATCAACAAAAATCATAAATTCTATTTTTGTTCTTTGATTTGGAGTCAGTATAAAAAAATGAGAAAACAAGTCATTTTCTCATTTTTAAAATTGTTCCTGATTTCTTCAAGATGAGCTTGACCAAATAATATGCACTTAATCTAGGAGTATCTGAAAAAAGAATTATTCAGATATGCTGATTTTAAGGAGTTCTGCCCAGATCCACCTGTGTACAATTTCCATGAAGTCTTGTTAAATATTAATAGGACTACTGAGTATTCTGGTGTGCAAGGTCAGCCGTAAGATAGTTAACTGTTCTTAAAGTATGGGAATGTTTTATAAAGTGAGAGCAATATAAGGCAGAAAAAAACAATGGAAAAATTATTTGTATCACAAGCCTGACCAAAAAGATAGTCTTTCACACTAAAGAATGACTAAACATGAAACAGCCTTAAAAATTATATTTGTAATTCAGAGCTGAAATGGCTGAAATTGTCAACTCTAAGAGCACATTAACTATCTGCTCAATAATTCTGACACACTAGTCTTCTCAAAGTCTATCTCCAAAGTTTCATGCTGCAGAAATATCTACAAGCTGTATAATATTCAACCCCTACCCACCTTGACGTTTTCTTTTTCCAGAATAGTGATCAGTTCAAGATATCATCTTTATGTGGAAGGTAAACTAGAAATATCTTAAAGTTTAAATCTTGAGGTTATATCACTAGGTAATTCATATTTTAAAAATTGACTCATATACATAAAACAATATTTCAGAACTCCAAAGAATAATGTTTTATGATTGACATTATAATAATAATAATAGGATTTTTAACTCAAAATATAAGTTTAATAAGTCTAGATTCTATATCTAGAGAAAAGAACACACAACTGGAAAGCAGAAAATCTATATTCAGACCTAATTGTTCTGTTTGGGGAAGTCACTTAATGTCTCTGGATCTCAGTTTCCTAATGGTGATAAAGAAGAAATAATAATACAGAGAAGGTCTGTTCTTATAGAATGGCCCTTGGCCTGATTGTGAACATGCTTTGTAAGTTGATCTCTTATTCTAGGGTTTTGGCAGAGTTAAGTTCTTGGTCGAAATAGGATAATTTGCATTGATCTGGCTTCCTGGCTGTTGCTTCTGCTTAGACCCTCACTGACACAGAGTACCTTTATTTGTGCTATTGTGTACCCATTCTCAGAAAAGAAGATATAATCACAATTTGTAGTGTATAAATGGCTTTTAAGGTAATGTTTCAGAGGCATCTTGTAAGTATCTTCCTAGTTCATCCTTTTTCACTTCTATATCATTCCTCCCCCTCATTATTGAACAAAAACAAGAACAAAAAACCCAATGCTCCTCCAAGCCATATACCATCCAAACACTTCACCCTTCACTTTATCTCTCCTTGGTGTTTCTGCCAACCCTATAATCCATACTCCTTGTTCACTGAGGATTTGTGCTCTGGTTTGGTCTCCCCATCTCTTCCCCGCCTAGTCAGCATTTGTGTAGAAGATGGGCACCCATCACTTGGCTTTTCTCTCTTGGATTTCCAATTACCTTTCCTCCATTCCACCTCTGCCATGCTTATCTATAGTTGTGTTTCGATCCTTGTCATCACCAGTAAACAATCCACTGCAGCTACCATTTGCTTTCTGTCTAGCTCACCTGGTCAAGTACCTCCACCACAATTCTTTAACCTCAACATGACCTTCAGTCTACCAACTTCCTCACAACCCATCAGTCCTCTCCTATTGTCGGGTTTTGTTGTTGGTAGTGATGGTTTGTTTTGTTTTATTTTTTTCCACCTCTGATTCTAAAGTCCTTCAAAAAGACATCTCATTTGGGAATAAATCCAACTCTGCTTGAAAAAAACTAGAACTGAATGCCTCCATCATGATACTCCTCAGATATGTACCAAGTTTCACTTAAAAATTATGCAAAGAAGTTGAAAGGATGCTAAACTGGATCTTTTGAGTTGAGATATCAGAACATAATAGAAACGAAATTCCAACATTAAGTGTTAACAAGAAAGCAATTTTTCAAAGAAAAGAGTGAAAGTGATTTTGTCACATTTAGAAACCCCTCATCTGTGAGGATAATAGTAAAAGCTTTAGAACATATTTTGGGAAGAAAATTATTTGTTTGGTAAAGCTACTATAATGCTGAGCGTAGTTCCCCCACTAAAGAAAAGGGTACCTGGTGGTGCTTGCCACCTCAAGTCAGCCCTAGTAAGAACTGTCTATAGGACCACTCAGCTTGAGGACAAGAGAGATAGACTAGTATACTGCTTTGCTATGGAAGCCCAAGAGAGGTGGCTACATGCATCTACCACGCTGCAATTTGTAAAAGCAAAGAAAGGGTGATAGTTTCCTGAGGCCAGACATGGGCCCCACAGAAGAGCACCAGCTTGATGCCTTTTGGCTTGTAGTTGTGAGAACCAAGTGGGACGGAAAAGGATTCCTGCAGAGAGAATATCAGTGGATTGGATTTCTGGAAAACTAGAAGCTGAGAAAGGATTGGTAGTCATAGGAATACAATATATCTAAATCCCAAGAAAGTCTATTTGTGACCTCTATGATTTCACTCTGTCCTCCTTTTCCTCCTGAATTTCTGGCCACTTTTGTCCAGTCTCCTTTGCCACCTCCTTCTCTTCTACTTGACTTTTCTCTGTGGTAGAGTTCAAGGCTCACCTGTGCTATTGTGTCTTTGTTCTCCACTCTCCATTTCTCTCTACATGAAATGTGCCTTTCTGTGTCTTCAGTATATTGTGATTGGATAGGGCTTAGAAGGGGATTCTACAAAAACCCACAAAAGTACTCAAGAAAAAATGATACACCATGTGCCCCCAAATACCCATGTACTTTATAAGTCCCTCTATTAAGCAGAAACCTTCCATATTTCTTTTCTTTCTTGTCTCCCAGGTACCAAACTTGGGTGACCCTGAAAGTCACAGCAAGCAATGCTCTGGCTGGACATGGGACGGGGGTTATCTTTTAACAAAGATTGAAATAAGGACACAAACAAGAACAAGACATTCATATTTCTGAGTCTAGACTCTTGTTCAACCTCCCATCACGGTAAGAACTAGTATTTCCTAAGGGACAAAGGACTGGCCAAAGTTTTTTCCTGTGGCAGAGAGAAAACTCTCCCCAATGCACAGCTAGCTATACAAGGGAAAATGGGAGAAATAATTAAAGCATTCTTCTTATTGTCTTTCATGAGTCATGCTTGTTCTATACTGACTATGTTGGTGTCTCTTGAACTGCATATTCACTAGCCTTGAATTAGCCCCAAAAGCCCTGCTGCTTTCATTCCTCCAATATGCGGGTTTCCTCACCAGTTTCCTCCATTACTTTTACATCTTCTCTCCCAGCTCAAATCTCCTATTTCCATCCCTCCCCACCACCAGAGATGATGAACATACCCCAGAATTCACTGAAACCCCAGAAACTCCCTAACTTCTCACCAGGAAAGTGTTCCATCTTTTCCTGCTACAGTCAATATTGTTTACCTCTAAGGGTTAGTTGGTCTCCATCTTCTCACTATCCTTCAATTAGCCAGTCTCTCCCCATACTCATTCTAGCACCATGGAAACACACATTTGCAAAAATAATCCTGGGCCCCAACTATTTTTCCATTTTTCAGTTTTTCTTCGCAACTAAGTTTCTCACAAATTTAGCATTTACTTCATGTATACAATTCTCCACTCTGACTTCTGACCGGAAATCCTTTCTTTGAAATGTTCAACAAGGTCATCAATTACTTTATCTTATTAAATCTTTCTTTCTTTCTTTCTTTCTTTCTTTCTTTCTTTCTTTCTCTTTCTTTTGTTCTTTCTTTCTTTCGTTCTTTCTTTCAGGGGACACATTATCTCAATGTCACAGTCATTTCTCCAATCCATTTGTGACTTCTGTGATTTCACCCTGTCCTCCTTTTCCTCCTGAATTTCTGGCCACTTCTGCCCAGTCTCCTTTGCCACCTCCTTCTCTTCTACTTGACCTTTCCCTGTGGTAGAGTTCAAGGCTCACCTGTGCCATTGTGTCTTTGTTCTCCACTCTCCATTTCTCTCTACATGAAATGTGCCTTTCTGTGTCTTCGGTGTATTGATAAGTACTACCTGGGAAATTAAGATCATAATATCCAATTGCCCATTTTATACCTGCACTTAGATATTTCATGGGCATGTGAAACTCTACTGGTACAAAATAAACCACTAAATTGGTCCTACTCCTTCTCCCACTTTCTCCCTCATTCTCTTTTCTTCCTTTTTTTCTTCCTTCCTTGCCTCCCTCCCTCCCTTTTTCCCTCCCTCCCTCCTGCCCAGGGATTAAACCCAAGGGTGCTTAACCACTGAGCCACATCTCCAGCCCTTTCAATTTTTTTTATTTTGAGACAGGGTCTCATTAGGTTGCCTACACCCTCACTAAGTTGTCCAGGATGGCTTTAAACCTGCGATGCTCCTGCCTCAGCCTCCCAAGCCTCTGGGATTTCAGGCATGTGCCACCATAGCTGGCCCCTTCATTCTTTCCATCTCAGTCAGTGATACCACAATTTAAAGATTATTTTAAATTTATTTTCTCTCTGGCAGGAACACATTTAAAGGGCTCCTTTCCAAGCACAGGTGCTTCTGGTCTTTTTTAAGACTCAGCTCCCTAATGCTCGGCTCCCAGAGCGGCCCTTCTTCATTGTCCACTGAGACACCATCTTTGCCATGGTGTCCTCATCTCTGTCAGAGCACTTACAAACACTTATGTTCAAACATATGTCTGCTCACTGTCCTTTCCTTCAAGTTTTAATCTCCCTAAATGTAAGGTTTCTTTCAGTGCCCCTTGCCTATGCCCTACACAAAGACTACAGAAGGAACTCAGCAATTCGTGCAGAAGAATGTAATGATCTGGTGACACAGCAACATGACCATGACCTAAATCTCATAAAATGTCCCATGTCTTTTCCAGTTTGGGCAATAATTTTTGTGGGGTTCAGATAGCTACACAAAAGAATGGAACAAAACAAAAGGTTTAACTGCAGGAACAGATCTTTGTTTAGAAGGATTTAAGGAAATCACAACTGTCAAATGCTAACATTGTTCAGGGAACCCACATCATAAATTAATAAAAGAGAACTAATATCCTCTTTCTTGAGTTGGAGATTTGACTTGAGGTGATGTTTAGGTAGTGTGACACATTTAGTTATTCATTACTTTGGTGAGTGTTTATTCATGCAGACATGACATTCCCTCTTTTGGAACTCAGAAGGATTCAACGCTGGCTTGGGACTCTGAGCATTCACTTAATAGCTTGATCCACGAAGCTTGGTCAGCACCCTTCACAGGCATAGCTAGGCCTGCCCTCAACAGGCACTTTCTTATACTAGCTCAAATCTCAGCTTGGAAATGCCACGGAGGCTGGTTCAGCCCCACAAAGCATCTGCCTCCTCCTGGGGTTACAAGCCCTCCCAGGGTGGGCCTGGGCCCAAGGTTGTTACTTTCTTTCCCTAATCCATTTTCTGAGGTTGGCTATGATTTTTCTCTTTTCTTCCTTTTGAAATGAAACTGTTTTTCTCCTTGGAGAAACCAGTGTAGTCAGCTAGGGTACATGCCAAAACTAAATGATTTCGGTGTGCTATAAAGTAATGAAATTGACTTTTATAAAACCTTTAGATTGAAACTGACTTCTTCAAACTACTCACATTAAGCCCATTTTATTACATAGTAATCAAACTATACAGCTTCAAAAGGGTGGGATAGGGTGGAGTAAATCCCAAATCCTAAGTGGCTCCCACTATGGCTTTTGCTTCAAATAAAACTCTTTTGGACATTCACTGTAACCTCAAATTAGGTGCTTGGTTTTTTAAAAAATGCTTACAAATGCATATTACATTTTCATGTTACAGATGCTTTAATAAACTGAATAGCTACTCATTAGAATAAATAAGAAATTACATAAATGTCAATTTTCATAGTAAGAAAATTTGTATCGGGCTCCAAATGGAAGTAGTTTTTTCTTCCTTTTATAAAGGAAGAATTTAGGCAGAGAGAGATAAGGGATAAAAGGAGGGAAGGAGGAAAGTTCATTTCAAATAAGCTTATCCTGCATGGCTGACAATAGCATCCCTCTCTGATGAATGAAAGTATCAAGTAGTAAAATGAATAAATTTGCCAAAAAAAAAAAAATGACCAAAGTGGGAGGTGAAATAAGGCAGCCATTGCCACATTTGAATCTTTGCTGCATGAACAAAGACCCTGGAGTCTAAGCCAGACTTCCTGGAACGCAGATTGATGCAATGGGAGCAGCAGATCAGGAACTTCCTGGGCCCACCTCCTACACCACTCAGTGGGGAGATTCCAGAGCACCTAGTTCACCAGGGTCAAGGGCAGGGCACAAGACACAGCCCCTGAAAACACAAGACACTTGCCCCACCTCTCTCACGCTGCTCTTACCACTGCAGGTGAGTCCTTCCTCCAGTCACCCTGTTTTCAAGCACCTTTACCCCAAGCTCCACATCCATTGGCATTTCATGGACATCCCAGATGGCCTTCGTGCACTGCATTTATAGTTTAGTAAAAGGAAATGACCCCAGAAATGCAGAAAGGTGTTTATTAAGACAAAGGTAAGTCTGAGTACCTGTCATTAGAACAGATGTAAGCTGATGGGTATGTTGGACTTGCAGCAGAAGAGAAGGACTTCATTTGAAGTATTGCTCCCAGTGCTCACATTTTAGAAAATTCTAAGATGCTCCAAAAAATGAAGCTAAAAGCATAGACCACTTACTAAAAAAAAAAATAAATAAACAAACCTGCTTCCTCCTATATACTCCCCTCCTTTTAGGATTTAAAGTTTACAGTTTTATGAAAGTGAGGCACACAAAAGGCTAGTGACCTCCTATATAAAGCCAGCTCTTACTATATTAACTTGAAATACTGCCTGAGGATTCTGATATACAGCTACCATTCCACAACCACATCCTGAAATTATAACTATCTTATTTAGTGAGTAGTGACACCAAGTCTCCAGAAGTTAGGTGACCTCCTCAAGGTCACCCATTTAGTGGGAGTTGAAACCCATTATTTTTAATTTCTTATCAAATTTCCTTCAATATACCATAATGTCTCTCATTTTACTATAGTTCCATGGATATCAAAATGCATTTATACTTTTAAAATTTCAATAACATGATATAGTTATGCATACATTTTCACCCAGCAAAGAGAGCATCCCGATTCTTCTGAGCTCTGCTGCTTTTGCACACACATAAGGCTCCACCCAAAGGCCTTAACCAATCCTCAATTACAAACACCACTCTGGCATGTGATTTCTCTTGCATATGTTATAAAGTACACAAAATGCATATCACTCCTTTAGATCTTTAATGGTTCTATAATATCATCTAAAATGATTTATAAAGCAGCTCCTCAGCAGATATCATGTGACCAAAGAAAGCAGCAAAACCAGTGGCAATGTGCTTGTTCATCAGGCTGGGCAACCACATGGCTGAATTGCTCATCTCCAGTCCCCTCATAGTGCACACAATCCATATTATGAATTGCTGTATTTCTTAGGTTTCAGGGGTAACTTTGAAGAGTTGACAGTGGCTATATTTAATTCATGAATTCCAAGGAGTTCTGGAATTTGGGAGAAAGGAAAACATATGGCAGGCATGGCGAACATATTCTGTGCCCCCGTCACGAACTTAAATGCCCTTCCTTGAAGAAGATAACAGCCTGATGACAATTCTATTAATCTACCCAAAGATAAACTATCTCAATATCACCTTCATGGGACTCACTTCCTAAAGAGCCTTAACCAATCATTAAACTGCAAAGTACAGAATACATCCCGAATGTTGCCCCTCAGCTGCAAATGGATACTAGGTACAATCTTCACTGGAAAGGAAGAATATGATTTTGTGTTTGGAAAAGGAAAAGGATGTGACCTAAGACTGAGGAGAGTTTGCATATTAGTTCCCGGGAGTGTAAACTAGGGAACTAGGGTGTTACTCAGCTCCTTTTTGGACACTGAAAATAGCCTAATGGCTACCAACCTTTCAGAAGGAAGTGGACCCAACACAAACGTCTGGATTAAAAAATACAGGTGGTCCAAGACTGTTCCTGTCTAAGCAGTGCTGACACAGAAACCAGCTGATGATTAATCTCTAGCAACACCAATGTTAGAGGTACGTCATTTGTAAGGTAGAAAGCAACATTTTCTACTTTAAAAACAAAAAAACGAACCAACCAAAGCACACTATAGTGAGCTCCTTCACACAGCTCATGCTACCAAACTGGGCTGGTTCTGAAGAATGAGCCAACAATGGCTGGAAAAAGCTCCTCAAGATTTATACTTGAGGAACTTCTCCCAGCTGAAGAGAAGTGTTCAAAAACTGCAAGGTGAGCAGTACTCTCCAATCTTGGGCTGCTCTATTGTGACTCAAAGGTGAGGCCACTCTTATTTCTTCCTGTTTTTGCACACAGAGCAATGTGACTATCACATGAAATCATGCTTTGCATAAAAAGTAGGAAAACATCAAAATCACTATTTGCCACTGAAAATAATGAAAAATATCCAAAGAGGCTTCAGTCAGCTCATTTTTTTTTTATATTGCAACTATTCTCTCCCTGAAAAACAAGAAAAATGACAAATATGGTCCAACAGTGAAATCCCCATGGCCCATGTCTTTTGGACCACCCAGAAAATTCCAAGCTTGGCCACATGAAGGGCAGTGTTCTTGTTCTAATAGTTGCCAGAATAGCTAAGAGCCTTAGGAAGTTTCTGGCACTATTAAGGACTTGGAACCATTAAGCTTGCCCTATATTAAAATAGATCAGAGTCTTTTTCTCAAATGAGGATGAAGTTGGAAAATCAAATTCTAGCAAGGGGCACACAGGAAATGTGGTTAATGATTCTTTTTGTTTAGCATTCTGCACAAGATCTCTGTGGCACTGACTTCCAAGGTCTGCAAACTGAATTGTCCAGGAACACACAGTATATCAAATAATTCACTGGCTGTCCTCTAAGGTATGGGGAAAGGCTTACAACAGTTATCTACTTCTCTTTCTTTAGAATTAAACTTTCATTTTACTTATTTGTTTGCATGTGGTTCTGAGGATCGAACCAGGTACCTCACCTGTGCTAGGCAAGAGCTCTACCACTGAGCTACAATTCCAGCCCTATCTACTCCTTTTGAGGAAATGTCTGACAGAAGAAAACCTCTGGAGAGATCACACTCATTTCCTGTGTTTCACCTATGTTCTGTTAGGTGTATGAATAAAACCTGAGACCCATTTACAAGTATCCCTTTACCTGTACCTTCCACTAGACTTATCTTACTGTCCTCTGAGTTTATTAGCATTCCTTGCACTGTTACCACATTTTACATAATGTACTAAGTATTTTTACATTTGAGGATTTGAATAACAACAGGAACACTTACTAATTGTTTAGCTGTATCTGAGCTATAATTCACTTAACTGTTTAACTATTTCTTCACAATGGAGACCTTTGGATAAGGCAGGCATCCCTATCATTCCAAGTAGCCACACAGAATGAATGAGGTACACACACACACACACACTCATCCTTGTTTTGAAACAAATTCTGAAAGTGCTCACGTAGTTATCCTTTGAAGTGACCAAACCTTTAAATATTTTGGACCCAGAAACATCTGATAGCAAACCAAAAATTACAGTTTTAGATCCCCCTCAGTATTTTCATGGAAAAATTCTCCCCTTGAGTACATGCCATTCTCCACAATGGCTCTGAACACTGATCTAAAACCCTAAACCCCGATACAATCTCCTCTCTGTTTTCTTTCTCCAAGTACACTTGATCTTTGACTTCCTGAAGGTCCTTCATCCCCTGATCCCTCCTATTTCTACTTGCTTTGCTTTCCTCCTTGCTCTGTCTAGCTCTGTTTCTATGGCTCTGTCTGGCATGAATCTGACCCTGAACCAATCCATCACCTTCTTCCCTAGCCCTGGTGCTGGAGTGCTGAGTGCTACCAGAGAAAGACAAAACCTGTATGTCTGATGTCACAGCTATACAGAGCGTTTGATCCCAGGGTTATGTGTGTGTGTGTGTGGGGGGGGTATCCTTCTATGCTGCACAACAACCCATCACACACCCCCACTATATCCCATCCCACTCGCTCCTCCCTGTCCAGCCCTGGACCCTCACTGTTCATTTAGCCTAAGTGAATTTCATGGCTTCTGCTTTAGCTGTCTCCTTTTGGGCTTTATTTTAGTGTCCTCTTCCAAGATTGTATCTTCACATGTACCTTCACTGATGGTTCATTTAGCTCATGCTTATAAAAATACCCAAATCTTTTTCCTTCTTAAAATTGAAAAAAAAAATAATGGCTAAAACGCACCCTCAAATTTGCATCTTCCACATTCTACCATTCATTTATTTATTCATGTATTCTTATTTCTACCACTTTCTTTCCTCAAGTCAACATTCCTTCCCCAGCCAAAATTCTTTAAAAACTGTGTAAGAGTCTATCATCCCTATTTCTTTACTTTTTGTTAATTTTCCAACCAACTGTAGTACCCTGCCATGTCTCTATGAAACATCTCTTATTAATATTTCTACAGATTCCTTCAGATGGGCCTTGCCCTGCACTGGCCTCTCTATGAAATGATCAGCTCCCCATTCTGGTTTGATATTCTTTCCTCCCTTGGATACACTAGACCATGTGGTCCCCTCTATATTATTACACTTCTGGCTTTTTAAATGTTGCTATTTCTCAGAATCCAGTCCTCTTTCTTAGCCTGTTTTTGTTCCACACTGTGTCCTTAGGTTATTCCAATAACACCTGCAGCCTCTCATCTAAGTTAGCTTAGACGTGAATTTCACACTGACAGTTTGGCTCAACGGGTCACTGTAGATGGCATGCGGACATCTCCAATCAATATACATAAAACTGTATTGCTAGTCTCTCAAAACTAGCTCTGTATTTCTGATTGCTGCTAATGGCCCCACATCCATCACTCAAACCAAAACCAAAGCCTCAGCTATAGATGCTTGTCAAGAGCTGCCACAGAGGAGCTGAGCACCCTTATCCTTGAGCAATGGAGGTAGGAGACTGGCCCACTGCACAGAAACAGGTGGATCTCACCTCTGCTAGGCAGGAGAATGAAGCTCTGGGAGTGGGCATCACCCAAAGAGACTGGACTACACCCACCTGAAACCCAATCCCTTGCCTCATTTGGGTGGAACATTCTCAAGTGTCTTTCTCCTCAATAAAAAGAGTCTCAGGAATCTCCATACTGCTTTCCATTTTGGCTGCGCCAATTTGCAGTCCCACCAGCAATGTATGAGTGTACCTTTTTCCCCACATCCTAGACAACACTTATTTTTGTTTATATTCATAATAGCTGCCATTCTGACTGGAATGAGATGAAATCTTAGAGTGGTTTTGATTTGCATTTCTCTAATTGCTAGTGATGATGAACATTTTTTCATGTATTTGTTGATTGATTGTGCATCATCTTCTGAGAAGTCTCTCTTCAGGTCCTTGGCCCATTTATTGATTTTTTTTTTTTTTGGTGTCTAGCTTATTGAGTTCTTTATAGACCCTAGAGATTAGAGCTGTATCTGATGTGTGTGAGGTAAAGATTTGCTCCCAAGATGTAGGCTCTCTATTTACCACACAGATTGTTTCTTTTGCTGAGAAGAAACTTTTTAGTTTTGAGGCCATCCCATTTATTGATTCTTGGTTTTAATTTTTGTGCTATGGGAGTCTTATTAAGGAAGTTGAGGCCTAATCCCACATGATGGAAATTAGGGCCTACTTTTTCTTCCATTAGACACAGGGTCTCTGGTTTTATTTCTACTTCCTTGATCCACTTTGAGTTTTGTGCATGGTGAGAAACAGGGTTTATTTTCATTGTATTGTATACAGATATCCAGTTTTCCCAGAACCAAGAGGCTATCTTTTCTCCAGTGCATGTTTTTGGCGCCTTTGTCTAATATAAGATAATTGTAATTTTATGTGTAGTCTCTGTATCTTCTATTCTGTACCATTGGTCTACTAGTCTGTTTTGTTGCCAACTATGCTGTTTTTGTTACTATTGCTTGGTAGTATAGTTTGAGGTCTGGTATAGTGATGCCGCCTGCTTCACTCTTCTTGTTAAGGATTGCTTTAGCTATTCTGGGTCTCTTATTTTTCCAAATAAATTTCATGACTGCTTTTTCTATTTCTTTGAGGAATGCCATTGGGATTTTTATTGGAATTGCAGTAAATCTGTATAGTGTTTTTGGTAGTATGGTCATTTTGATAATATTAATTCTGCCTATCCAAGAGCAAGGTAGATTTTTCCATCTTCTAAGGTCTTCTTTGATTTCTTTCTTTAGGGTTCTGTAGTTTTCATCATATAGATCTTTCACCTCTTTCATTAAGTTGATTACCAAGTATTTTTTTTTTGAGGCTATTGTAAATGGGGTAGCTTTCCTCATTTCCCTTTCTGAGGATTTGTCATTGATATACAGAATTGCATTTGGTTTATAGGTGTTGATTTTACATACTGTTACATTGCTGAGTTTATTTACTAATTCTTGAAGTTTTCTGGTGGAACTTTTTGGGTCTCTAGGTATAGAATCATATCATCAGCAAATAGTGCTAATTTGAGTTCTTCTTTTCCTATGTGTATCTCTTTAATTTTTTCATCTAATTGCTCTGGGCAATGTTTCAAGAACTATGTTAAATAGAAGTGGTGAAAGAGGGCATCCCTGTTGTTTCAGTTTTAGAAGTAATGCCTTCAATTTTTCTCCATTTAGAATGATGTTGGCCTGGTGCTTAGCATAGACAGCCTTTATAATTTGAGATATGTTTCTGTTATCCCCAATTTATAGAAAGCAATATGGAGATTCCTTGGAAAATTGGGAATGGAACCACCATTTGACCCAGCTATCCCTTTCCTCAGTCCATACCCAAAGGACTTAAAAATAGCCTACTACAGGGACACAGCCACATCAATGTTTATAGCAGCACAATTCACAATAGCTAAACTGTCAAAACAGCCTAGATGCCCTTCAGTAGATGAATGGATTAAAAAATGTGGCATATATATTCAATGGAATATTACTCAGCAATAAAAGAGAATGAAATCATGACATTTGCAGGTAAATGGTTGGAGTTGGAGAAGATAATCCTAAGGGAAATTAGCCAATCTCCAAAAACCAATTGCTTTGAATGGTTTCTCTGATATAAGGAGGCTGATTCATAATGGGGTAGGAAGGGGGAGCATGGGAGGAATAGTCGAACTCTAGTAAGGGCAGAGGGGTGGGAGAGGAAGGGAGAGGGCATGGGGTTAGAAATAATGGTGGAATGTGATGGACATCATTATCTAAAGTACATGTATGAAGACATGAATTGGTGTAAATATACTTTGTATAGAACCAGAAATATGAAAATTTGTGCTCTATATGTTTAATAAGAATTGTAATGCCTTCCACTGTCATATATAAATTTTAAAAAGGGAGGGGTCTCAGGCGTGCTCTATCTCTTTCCAATGGCCCCCTATGGCCAAGAGCCATCCAGATTTTGAAAAGGTATTTCTGTGTTCTTGCGTGCTTTCTTTGCCATTGTCTCAGTTATTGATACAGTCAGATTTTGTGAACCCAGCATAGATCACCAGCCCGGCTAGTTGGTGATAGACGCTTATGCTTTTGCCATTCACATTCATCCACAAAATTCCATTAGATAGCTTTGAAATAGCATTTTCCTTCTCTTTGCCAACTTTATATCAACTCACTTTCCTTCACTACCAGTGCCATGGCCATAGTTTAGAGCGCTCCGATCTTTTTTTTATGAACTACTATAGTATTTTCAACACTATGTCTTTATCTCCTCATTTCTTCAATTCTATTCAAATCACTCTGCATATATTTATGAATTCCAAAGATAAATCAAATCATATCACTGTACTGACAATAACCCCCACCACATACACACACACTTCAGCTAACATGAGCAGAGCAGATAAATTGTGACCCATTAGTGAGCTTGGAAATCAACTTGACAAGTGGCAACCAGCATTAAAAGGATATGAAATAGAATAGAATAGAGAATATCAGAGATGTATTGTAAAGCATAATGATAAACTTATGACCATTTGCTTCAGTTTTTACAGGTTTCTATAAAGTGCATATATGTATGTAAATAATGGATTGCAGTAAATATGCACATTTGACAGTGAAAAAAAAACATAAATACCTATGCACATTCCAATAATTCCTGTAAAATTAGTTTTATTAACATTTTAAAATTTCCTACCTTCAAAATATCACTTCAGAATGTAATTGAGGCTGGGGTTATGGCTCAGTGGTAGAGCACTTGTCTAGCATGTGAGAGGCACTAGGTTCGAGTCTCAGCACCACATGTAAGCAAATAAATAAAGATCCATCAATAACTAATAATTTTAAAAAATAACTAAAAATTATGATATATATATATATATATATATATATATATATATATTTCTATTCGTTACTGTCTTTAAAACTCAGATACCACATTTCAAGTTCCCAATAGCCACATTTCATTAGTAACTACTGTGTTGATAAGGCAGTTCTAGATACATATTAACTAAATAATCCATTCTTCTGTATACCTTCATGTCTGTACATATGTAAGTGTATCCCAAGCCTGGAATACACTTCAGTTGTACCTTTACTTTTTTAATCAATCTGGTCTTCTATACTTACCACAAAGGTCACCTCCATTGCCCACTTCTCTGTCTCTAAAAGGCCAAGTTAGGTATTCTCTAGGATCCCAGGATAAAATGCTCCTATGCAGACCCTATAGCACAGCAATTGTCCTTTTACATAGTACCTTAACTACTTAGAATGGAAGTGTCTTGAGGGCAAAGAATGTACATTACTTGATTTTGTTGCCATATAGAGAATTTTCAGTGAAAACTTGCTAACTCTCTTATGGAAAACCTATGGAAGGATCTGGGGGACATGTAATTTGTTGATTTGAGCCAAAAACCTTCATCCCCAGGAGCAATAAGTCCATGTTTCTACATGTGTGAGGCATGGGGTTCGAGTCTCAGCACTACATATAAGCAAATAAATAAAGATCCATCAATAACTAATAATCTTTTTTAAATAACTAAAAATTATGATATATATTCTATTCGACTTGGTTGAAGCCTTTCCTTGTAGGATTTGCCATATGTACTATTTATACTGATAATGGTGGGAAGAGCTGCTATCTTAATAAGCATATTTTTAGAAGGCTGGTGGACCAGCCCTCTTCTGATTTGCAGAAGATGCCTTTTGGGGCCATATATCCCATCACTATTCTTCAGGGCAGGAAAAGATGAAACTACTTCAGATGGCTCTTATTATTAAAACCTACACAAAATGAACTTACAGTCTCTCTTCCAAATTGTTAAAAAAAAAAAAAAAAGAAAAAGAGAAGAAAGAAATAAAAAGAAAAATCCCACTGTTGAAAGCTTTTCCTACCCACTCTAAATCCCTCCACTACATGGTCAGCCCCCCTCCTGTTTGGATCTCAGGAGAGCTACAGAGGAGCTTACCACAAGGATCTAGAAAAGAACCCTCTTATGCTTCAATAACAGCATTAAATCACCCTTAAGTCTTCTCTTCTCCAGGGTAAACAATCCAAATTTCTTCAGCCTTCCTCCATAGATCTTATTTTACAAGCTTTTAATCACCGCCTCCAGACATGACTCTCCAAGTTCCTCTATCCTACTGCTGTTGTAAAGCTTAGTGCTGCTGACAGCTGTGTGTATGTCGACTGTTACCCTGCTCCTCCATCCTTACTGGAAAGAATATCCCTTCACATAACATGATGCCCTAAAAAGAGTGGAATATGAATTTGCATGATGGTTCTCAAAATCAGAATTGCCCACCATTTAAACTCACTAGAATATGTCAGTTAGAAAGCAATGATTATGGTGTAAATAGAATGAGAGGCATGTTAGGCCATCACATTTCTCATCTCATTTAAGAGGAGGAGTAGTAGGAATGGTACTACTAATGCTTCTGAATGTTTACTATGCCAGGCATTGTTCAATACATTATCAATATTAACTCTTTAAATAAGTAAAACAAACGAAGTAGGTTCCACTGTTGTCATCGTAACCTTCCCAATAAGAAAATAGTCATAAAAATATTAAATACTCAACCAAAGTTACACAGTTAGTAGAATCAGGATTAGAATCCAAATAGTCTGCCTCCTCCTGAACCAGTTTTGTTTCTAATCTAACAGATTGTTTACTGAATCCATTGTTACTACCTTCATTAAAACCTCCTAGCCATAAAGGTTTTAAATTTCCTCAGGAATTATTGCTGAAATTAAGGGAATAAACATCAATAAGACAATTCAACAAAATACCTAATGAGAATAGCAGTTATCACTGTCAAAAATACAAAAATACTATTTCAATAAAGAGCTAGTCTTCTAATAGCATGTGTGCTGTACATACAGGTATATATTACATAAAGGTATTATATGTATTCAAAAGGTTTGGAGTAAGATAAATAAAATTAAAATGAGATAATTATTTTAGGTATTTATAGCTACCATAAATTTAATTAGAGTTAATTAACCCTACCATCTGAATCTAAGTTATAGGGATATTTATAACTCTTTCCATATGCACTCAAAACTAGCTATCCTGGTGATGCTAGAATCTCAGCAACATGAGAAAGTTATTCTCTAACTTTATTATTTCTTTAATATTGACACCAAAACCCTATTGTGCTGAAATTCTTCCTTTTACAAAGAAGTTTCCTAAGACTTGGATGCCTCAATACGTACAGTACCCAGGATTTTAGAGACACTCAAATCATTGTGGGGAGTATAAAAGATGCTTTGAAAGGACATAGTGACACTGTATTAAATTATATCACATAGCATAAGCATGAGCTTACTTCTTTTCTCATCTCTTAATCATTATGATTAAGTGAAGAATAATGAATCATTGTGGTGATACAATTTTTTAAACTCATTTCTAATACTTTAAAAATCTTCTAAAGAGTGAACAGACTTCAAGCACAGAAACCTGGGCAGATAATACCATGTAAGCACAATTTAAAGACATCCCTTTGCTTTTTTCAAATTTATTCATACAGTTACTTTTGATCTATGACCGGTCGCGATGGTTTTTATTTTTGGGTAGTGATCTAAAGTTCACTTGTAAATTAATTGCATCACAAAGTAAACTGATTTAATGGCATATATTAAAAGTATACTGAAATGGCAATGACTATAAAGACAGCTTGCAAGTGATTGATCTTTAAGAAGAGAATGATGAAGCACCATGAAGTTAATGCACATGAAAACCTAAATCCTCAAAGGCTTGCAGTCTTCTACTCTGTGACTAGAAATTGCCAGCAAAAGCAATAGCTTATTCCATCTCTGTGTACAGGAAATCCTTGCATGTACATCTCAACAGAGATGGGAATCTGTCCCTCTGGGTAAGACAGGAACCTGGTGTACAGAGCCAGCCTTTGTGTTTGGAGTTAACCATGAAAAAGGTTTTATATGAATTTACTTTCCCAGCTGTAGAGAAGCTCTTGGAAGTTTGAAGTTGTTTTTCCCCAAGGTACTGAATTGCTTCAAACATATTTAATAAAAATCCACATCTTTTTCAACTTTCTTGTTGCCAGATTTACTCACAGTTCACAAAAAGAAAAAGCTCTCAAGCAAATATCACTGTGAGAAATAATATTTAAATATCAGTATGATACTGTTGGGAAGGAGCCACAGTCAGATTTGATATTTTGTTCAGATTCTTGACTCAAAAAATCTCCCGAAAATATTAACCTACCTACTGTCTATAAAGCTTTCTAAGAAGATATATAAAAACATTTAATTAATAATTTCTAAACTTCAAAGGAGGATATAATCTATAAAATCAAGGAAGCAAAGGAACAGAAATGTAGTCATTCATTACTTTTAAGCCATGTGTAATAATCATTTTATCAATCCATCTATCCATTCGTGAATGTTCACAGTATTATGTTATGAGCATATAAATAAGGATAGACAGTTCCCATCCTCAAAGAATGTATATCCATATTAATCTATTGTATTCTCAAAAGTGAATACAGAAACTATGGTCAAGAAGGAGGTAATAGGACTTTCACTTTATGTTCCTACAAATAACCTTGTGTAATTAATTCTGACAAAATGAAACTCATAAATTATGAATGATAAAAGAAACAACTGGAAAGTTCACCTTAACCTGAGTTCTCAAATTCCAAGTGGCTCTAGATGGCTACTGTAAACTTTCAACTGGAGAGGCTGGGGATCCCCCAAGGGACATGGAGGAGATGAACATTTTGCAGATTTCTCCTTGCACGTCCCTGCAGACTGCATTGATCATTCCATTGCACCCCAACAGCACACCATTTTCTTTTCCTCTTTTGAATAAAGAATTCCATGCAGCTGCACACTCCCAGGAGAGAAAGCTCAAGACAGCTCAGTGCACTTCCTAGATCTACAATTTGCTTGTTTAGAAAGTGGGTTTCCATATGGAGCTATGGCAGGAACATCTGTGTTTACCTATTTCTTTTTTCTTCACTCTGAAAAAGGGAGGGGATGCATAAAAATGTACATGATGCCATAAATGGGGGCAGAGACTGGAGGCAACGAGGGGGAGAGTAACGTGAGCTCTGTTATTGCTGATTCAAAACGTGCATGGAAATCAGAATCCTGGCTCTGGTGCAGAACACCCACTCATGAAGGAGGTGCAGAGCCAAACATCTCTGCAATAGCAAAGGGAAATAAGCTGAAAAAAAAAAGTGTTTTGTGACAGCCAAAAATTTCAGCCCAAAGACCTTTAGGCATGGGCAGATACTTTAAAGATGACTCTAGTTTACTTACCCTACTTACTCTAAATGAACAAAATCAAAATATGCTACTCATGTGGATTATTCAGGAGCTCTTCCCTGTGGCACAGAAACTAAGTCTTATTATGCTTTCCTGGGTGATGGACTCTTCACTATTCTCACATGTCCCCATCAATTGGCCCTTTCCTATGTTGGCTTCACTCACAAAACAGAGCGGTGAATTATGCCTGTTTTGAGCCTGTCATCTTCCTATGGCTTCTTCCAAGTTTGAAAATGAAAACTCCACAAACATGTTTAGATGAAAGAGAAAATAGATTTAAGAATATAATATTCTTAAGAATATAATATGTTCCTCCCTGGTTACTAAAGGCTGCCCATAGTTAACTATTACAGAAGAGTGGATATAAGCCCTATGTAATAAGAATACATTAAATTACTTGAATTTATTTTAGTAAGGGAATTTTTCTTGGCATAATGTATTATGAAAAATAGTTTCTTTTCAACAACCTAAAGAACAAACTATACTAAATTTAAAGAAATTAGAAAAACCAAAGAGGATGCAACGTTCACAAGTGCCTGTTTCATGGAAAGTTTTATCAAGGCATCTATCACAAATCAAAGGAAAGAGATGAAAATTCACTTTTAAAAAGCTGAAAATTTGAAACCATCAGAATTGGGTTTTGGTGCCATCACTATATTCTATAGACTGAATAGATAAAGTACAGTTATCCAACTAGGCACTTTCTCAAGGTTAGAATCCTGTGTAATTCCTTAATTCCAAATCATTATGATTATTCTATTTACACACTATTTGAAATGATTTCTTGGGGGTTAGGGGTGTAGCTCAGTGGCAGAGTGGGTCAGGTCTTGATTCAAACCCCAGAAAAAACACACACACACACATATATATATATATATATATACACACACACACACACACAGAGTTTGTTATTCCTCTTACCAATTTTCTTCTTACACTTAAAGGTAGATTGCTTAAAACATATTAGGTAGTGTGTATATGACACACATTAAATAAATATCTGAAGAATATAAAGATAATTGATTACTAGACAACTTTATACATTATATTTATTTCATTCTATTTAACACATATCTATTATATTCTTGTATACTCAGTACCTTTACCAATAGCATTCAAGTACATTCTGTGATACTCTGCAAAATAATCTAATGTTCAGTAACTCAAGGTCAAACTTGGACTTTCCTTAATCTGAAAAGCCTTGTGTAAAAGGAGCATCTTCTCATCACACAGGCAAGTAGTCAGCCATACCACATTCCAACCAGAAGAAAATGTTGTAAACTAACAGGTAGAATGATGCTCTAGTTCAGTTTGAGTTACTTTTTAAGTTAGATGATGCAATTTCTGTTTAACATCTGTGGTAAAGAAATAAAAAGGAGAGGAAACAAAAGACAGGTTTGTGATCATGACATGTTATGATTTGGCATGGGTAAGCCAAAGAATTAACATGCAACATAATATGTATACATAGTAAATATGCAAAAATTATCAATGACATTGATTCTTAATATAAAAATATTATGAAGCATATTCTAAGCTCGTAGCAGACTTGAAAATTTTAAGTTAGAGGTGTATGGTGAGATTTATTATCATTAGTTTGACCAAATTTAGTAGGGTAGACATATCAGAAGAGAACATAAATGAAAAAATTTTAATTAGGCATAATATAATAAGAAATAAATGACAGGCATTTCTTGTTTTCTTTCCAAATTTCTATAGGCAGTTTACTAAAGTAGTTTTGTGTTTAGTCTTGCCCAACGTGTCAGAAGCTAAAACTTGTAATAAGGATAATCATAAAGACCGTGACCCTCAATGGATAGAAGCCAGGTTTTCATGCAGTTTTGAAATGAAGAAAACAAAATATTGCAGGTGGCTTAGTCATAGGGTCATTTTATGGATTACCTTTGTTATGTACCACAGTAACTGAACAGACTTGCAACAAACACACACATACATGAACCCACAAGTGGAGTCACTGTAAACAAAAATATTTGACTGAGCTTAAAGGATTAAATATATTCTCTAAAGTGAAAGCAGGTGCAAAGTAGGATAAATGGTATGCTGCCTCTTGCATTTAAAAAAATGTACACTCTCATATACATGGAATGTATATGTATGTGTGTAAGCATAAGTCAGCATATACCAATTCCAGAAGGGCACCTGAGTCATGACAGTAGTTAATTCCAACAGAGAAAGAATATACTCATCACACTATTTTGTACCTCTTAAATTTTATATATGTGACTGTATTACCTGTTCAATAAATAAGTAAAATACAAGTTGTTTTTTAAACAAGGTTTGTTACAAACATTTGAGTCAGTAGAAAAAAAAATGCACATAAAGAGAACCAAATGGTATCAAAGTAAGACCTATAATATAGGCTGGAAAAAATCAAGTAATTTCTGTATTTTTATTTAATTCTAAATTGTAATGTCTCAAAATTTAATGAGGTGAGGTAAAAAAAATCCACTGAATCGCTTAAAAAATAAAAATATGGGGTACACAAATAACCTTGTTAAGATTTTACAAGTTTAAGCTCTCACGAGTAATCATTCACAAGTAGACCTTAGACTTGCTTTTATCCATAGACCTTGAACTAATGTTAGGTGTGTGCACACGTGCACATTTGTATACAACCTTCCACTTCTCTTTCATCATTTGTGAGGAAAAAATTTCATTTTCCCTATCAAAGTTGAACCATAAATTTTATTGTAATATAGATCACATAGATCTAAATATTACCAGCTCTGAATATATCCATTTCCATATCCCTGTTTTCCCCACTGTGTTAAGAAATGGCAATTTTGTGCATATTCTAACATATCAAAAATATCTGACACCGAATTAGTACCAGAAATGATTCAACAACAACAAAAAATTGATACTCATTTTAGCTTAATTCTACAAATATTTACTGAGCATTATCAAGATACTAGTTGCTTTACTAGCACTAGGGAATGGACTGTATCTTTGCAAGGAGCTCACAATCCAGGAGTAAAACTAACTTACTCAGGAGAGAATATAATGAGTGTAGTGTTGGATACCAGGAGTTTGGGTTTGTGATACTCTCCAAAACCAATGGAGCACAGAATTTGCTAGAAAACTGTGGACATTTGAAAATAAGGGAGAGAAGAAGGGGAGGACAGTAGATAGGGCCCAAGTAGCAGAGGTTAATCTTAAGTTAACATTAAACACTATGTGGCTACTTCGGTTTAAATAAGAACGTGCTCTTATAATTGGAAAACATCATTCTGATGCTAAGATGTAAGAATCTCCTTGAAATTTCCAAGTGCAGCAAGTTTTCAACTTGGAAGCTCACGTGGGGTTGGCAGAGTCCTTTGTTCGAAACTTAAAACTGGCAGTTACATCTGTAGTTTCTTTTGCTGGAATTGTTCTTGTAAAAAGATTTATGAGAGGCAAATGTTCCTCCCTGGCTTATTCATAAAAGAAAATGATGTAGAGACACAATAGATGTACAGACAAAAATGTTTTAATATGGTCTCTCTGTGCATTCACAGCATAAGAACAAAGTGAGATCTCTGTTTTAGAAAGAATCGGTAAGACTCATCTTATGGGTCAAAGGTGTGGGATCTAACACAATTTTCCTTCTGTGAGCCATGCCAGTATTTATATTGTATCAGTAAAATTCTACTCATCCCCAAATCCTCATTTATAGTTATATTTGTTGAAAAGGGAGCATGTTCACAGTACTCACAGGGTTGGAGCATTCATTATATTCTGAAATGTAATAAATGGCATACATACCGATGAGATATCATATTTTTTCTTCAATGGTTAATCTTATGATTGAATGAAGACTCAAGTAAATAGGGTAGTTATATCTTAAAGATTTCCAGGAAGGCAGTGTGCCCATCTGGTCTCTTCTCTGGGTTGAAATCCTACTTTCAGGACCAGCAGACAGACTCATCTGACATCTGGCAGAACTCTCTAGCGATGAAGGCATTTGCCTACTGACTCTTAATTAGGGTTATCAGACTCAGGTCGCTTACTCTGTAGGAAGTGAAAGGACATTCTAGATACTGTTCTAAACACTTGCTGTTTTATCCATTCTTTCATTCACTTACTCTCCCAAACATCCATTCTTCCATATTTCTACTACTCTTCCAGCAAATGTTACTGTGATACTTCCATGTTCCATACCTTGTACTAGGTACTGAAGAAATAACAAATGAGGAAGTGGAGCTTCCCTGGCCTTAAAAATTATAGCCTACCAGGGAGAGAATGATAAACCAACAACCAATAACTATGTAGTCACAGTTGAAATAAGCGCCTTAAGGAAGAAATATTGTAGACAATTGAGATGAATAGTGCAGGGACCTAAACAAGATGAGGAAGTCAAAGAAGATGGACTGCCTAAAAAAATAACATTAAAACTGGAACCCCAGTAATAAGAATTAAGCAGATGAAGAGTACTGCAGAGATCATTACTAGGAGAGGGAATGGAAGACTTGTTGTGTGCAGCAGGTAGGGCTGGTGCACCCACCAGCAACATGTGACTTTGGACTGCATCAGCATGATATAGGACCCACAGGACCACAGCAGGCCACAATCAGACATTCTTTTTTTTTTTTTTCTTTTTGCTGTGCTGGGAATCTAACTGAGGGCCTCACACATGCTAAGCAAGAACCGTATCACTGAGCTATACCCTAACCCCAAAGGGCAGTTACCTCCCTGTTGGGAAATCAAACCCCAGCTCTTTCCAGGGAACTAGATGTGCAATCAACATATATAATTTTTCTTTTGTTTTTAACATGAGTCACATATGCATCTTAGCTAAGGTAAGGAAATTTATAAACCCATCTATGACCAACTTTCCCTGGGTCCTCACTAGTGTTTTATAGATACGCTTTGGTCAATCGTGTTGGGAAAACAGCCTTTATACTCTTTAAGAAACTATTTATACTCTTTAAAAATATTTATGTTTTCATATACAATGTTCGTAAGAGCATTCCTTAGGCTGACACCCCATAACCAATTTCCTAAATACAAGTTGTTAGGGAAATAATTAAGTTTCCTGTTAGGCTATCACTGGAAAGTTTTCCATTATGAAGAGAAAAATCACCTGACTCAATACTTCCCATCAGTCCCCCACACAGGAAAACTTGAGTGACCAGAAACTCTCTCTAGTGGAGATGACAAAACCTGTTGTCTCCACACTCTAGAGAGGCTGCCCCTCCCCCAGGGGGAAGATCCCTGCTTTATCCAAAGTGAACATTCAACTCTACCAGGACAGTGGGAAGCTGAGCTCAAGTTGACAGTTGCCCCTTTAAGGCATCCATAGCTTCAAGGTATTCCATTCTGAGAGGCCCCAGCAGGTGAAAGGGAAAAGCAGACAATAAGAGTATGTCTCCTTTTTCTTTTGCCTTCGTAATATTTTAAGACTCTAATGCTAAAGGAAACATGCAAAAGGAGACAAGTGAAAGTGGGCAAGAAGAACTGAGAGAGGACTGAGAGAAACCTGGTGGGCAGAGAGGCTGAGCAGAGCCCTACAGGAGGTTGCCCCATCGTGAGTCTGGAGAATGTGCTAGATGAGAAGTGACAGCGCATCTCCCCACTCTGATTCTACCTGGAGGGTCTTAAAGCTCAGACGCGTGTTTGTGTGCTCACATCTCCTCCTCTTGGCCAGTTACCATGTTTTGAACTGCTTGCCATGGTGAGATTTGTAGTTTTCAACTATCTAAGTCTCTTTTTATTGCTTCTTCTTTTGCTCTCCACCTCCCACAGAATATACCTTGCCAGCAAATAACCCGCTGCCTATGTGTTGTTTATGTGCAGAATGTGTGAGGAAGTGCCAGCAGGTCGCCCTCTGAAGGTGGAATTACTCATCTGCTTTCTGGAGTGGAGCTGCTGGTAACATCAACCTCTGTGCTGCATCTGCAGTCTCCCTGGCTGAGCCAACCCTGAACAGCCAGGGATGAGGAAGGAGCTCTCCTGCAGGCAGCACACACTCTATGAATCCCAGCCTGCCACCAGACCCGAAGTAGTAGTTCAGATTTCCTCACTAAAAATACCCTTGCCATATCAACATTCCATAACTTTGAAGAATGTGCTTTGGTTTTCTCTTTCTCCTTTTTCAAAGCATGAGACTGCGTCTCATATCAATATTTTAGGAAAAGGGCAGAGGAAGAAAGAAGGCTTTTTGCTTTTGCTGAAAGGAAAAAAAAAATGTCACCCTTCCTAAAAATCTGAGGCCTCTTTCCTTAATCTGGTGAAATGTATTGCAGACCCCCAAGATTCATACAGCAGAACCTAGGAAAATGTTTGTACCCATGTTTATCTGGTCAAGTGTTCAGGCAGTAAATTTAAAAAAAAAATGTACTTTGCAATAGTAGCAACACAAACTAATAAGTATGTTTTTGAACTTTTAAAAAACTAAACATGAAAGCATAGTTAATATATGATTGCCCTCATGAGGGCTTCAAGGCCATATTTTGAATATTAAACCTTGTCAGGATGGCAAATGAATGAAATGGACTTGTAAAACCTGGGAAATTCAAAAGCAAAGCCAGAGCTCCCTCCTAACTTACCTCATTAGTCTTCTCTATCGTAAAGGTCTTAAACTGCTGCAGGCATGTGCGGATTTGATGATTTTATGTGGAGCACGCTCTAAGACAAAACCCCAACAATGAGGTGACGCACCAATGATGCATGTGCGTATGACTCCTTGTGGTTCTTACTTTGAAAGACTGGAATTTTAGAAGGGAATCACAGAAATGCAAAAAAAACCATTTGGTCTTTGTACGTGTATTAAGCATTTAATGCACTGACATTCAAGTAGGTCTTATGGGCTTATTTATAGTTTATAGAAGAGTTTTTAGACTAGCCTTTATAGTTTCCATGAGAAAACATTAATCCACAAAAGCACAATGAGACCGACCCTCCGTTTACCCACTTCCTTTGACAGACCTGTGGCAGCACTTACTACATGAAGAAAAGGTAATACGAGCCCAAAGATTATAAACAAATGCTTTGAAAACAGAGCCAATAAAACTGGTGTGTGTTTGTGAGGCCCAAAGTCTTTTATTTTATAACTCAGTCTGTAAGAATAGCTATAGAGCTGCTTTTACCAAACTGACTATGAATAGGTGCTAAAAAGAACTGTTACTACTTTAGTCTTTTGATTGAGATACCAATTCCTGACATTTCATCTTGCTCCTTTGGAAAAACTCCTCAGTAGAGGCCACATGCATGTCACAGTCCACTCACAGAATGCAGAGCTGGGTCTGAGCTTGAATAAGCTGGGTCACCCTGTGATGGCCCCTCCACATCAATTGGGCAGCAACTCCCAGGCACCAGTCCACTCCCTTACCTCTGCCAGTGCAAGTTGGGAAGAAGCACATGCTCAGACACCAAAATAAATGGGCTTACAGAACTTTGTGAAAAGTTCCAAGTAAAAAGTTTCACTAGTTCAGTTACTATTTTTACAGAGATTTATTTAAAAAAAAAAAAAACCTTTTCCTTAAATAAAAAGAATCACATACCAAAAAAAAAATTGCATATTATAAAGCATTCCTCACACTAGAATAAAACCAATTTCTAGTTATCCACATCTGGCTACATATGAAAAGCTATCTAGATGATGAAAAGACAGTTTTTGATAGAGGTTTTTTTTTTTTTTTAATCAACCTGCATTCAACCGCAACTTCTTAATAGCCAAGGGACCATGAATAAGTCTTTTAACCTTTATGAGCTTCAAAGTCTCTTTATCTGTTAATTGACTATAACACTTTTTAGAGGGGGACTATTCAAGGATAAAATAGCACCTAATAATATACCTAAACTATAAGAAAGATGCAATAATTTGCACTACTGCTTAACACACATGATATCTATATTTAGAAACATGAAGGACTGTAATCTAAAATACATAATAGAGGTTTCCTCCTGGGCTTTCTTCTTTGGGCTTTGCCATATTTTCTCAATTTTCTACAATGTATTTATACACACACACACACACACATACACACACACACTGTATACACACACACAAATTTCCTATGTAATCAGAAAAAAGATAGTTTCATAAAAATGTGGATATTTTCTACTATAAATAAATATCTGTGTCCTTTTATACCTGGAACTATATAGGCTATTGAAATATTGTGAAAAAAGTAAAGTACTTTTAACACCACCACAACATTCACCTAAACCGTGCCACTAATGAGAGCTCACACCAGTAGTTATAGAAAAAGCAAAGACACTTTCATTTCAAAAGAGCCTGTCTGATAAACGTTAGGGCTTTGAAAATACAGACCAGAAAAACCAGGGTCTTGATCATGTTATATCCTTGAAGTCTAATCAGAGCCGAGTATGCTGTAAGTGCTCAGTGAGTATTTGTTCAAATAATTAATAAGTGAATATAATATGAAAGTGATGGATAATCATAATGGTTTTCAATATTTGTATTTTGTTTGTTAGCAAAATGATTTGGACAAGCAATGGTCAAATGAATATATTCAGAATGAGAAAAGAATGGTCAACAATTAAGAAGGTGGAGCACATTATATAATTATTACAATATAAGGTTTTTATGAAATCAGAATATGTCCCTTGATTTTACAATTAAGAGAGTGTCACGTATGAAACATATTGAACCAATTTTCTTATAATTTTTGAATATAAATTCATCTCTTTACTGTGAAAGAGCATGAACATTTTTATTTCCCCAAAGCACTATTTTTCTGAGAAAATAAAAGTGCAACCTAATGAGCAATGACAGAGATGTCCCCACCCTCTTCCGTCCTCTTTGTGTTGTTATTGAGACAAAGGATAAAACCTGGAGCAGAGCATGCACTCATCAGAGTCGTGCATACCCCAGGTGTGACAGCCCTACCTGAAGACCCTTCCCCATGAAGTTGAGGCTGAACCTTAGGGAATGAGTCCCCTAGCTCTAAGATCCAGCACAAGAACAAACCACAAGAATGCTGTTCCTTTAGCTTTATAGGTTTTGATTTTAACCCAGTTTTACCAGGGCAAGAATCAAAGAAATAATAAGTTAGAGGAAACAGAAGTGGCGAAATCTGAAGACAGTTCATTTCCAAATTAGAATCCCACGTTCAAAAATATGAGCTCCTGCAAAGATGGTGGCCACAACAAACTTGTTGAGCCAATTTCACTTTGGTTTGTGCTAATTCTGATAATTTTCAAAAAGTTCAAAGGATTTCTTGCTCTGATTTCTAAAAAGTTTGTCCCCCACCCCCATCCCTACTATGAAATACGACTACATTAACTAAGAAGCAACATTTTTTTTTAAATGTCTTCTACAATGCTGCTGATGCCCATGTAGTTTCCATTGTACACAACTACTCTTCAATATTCAGGACAAGACTTCCAGGGTTTATTAGTGGTTTCATGTTCCAGCTGAGATAACTGAGGCACAGATCCATTAGGTAGCCTGATCATCTTCACAAGTACAGAACTGGAAGTCTAGGACAAGACAGACTGACGTTCTCCACAGGTGCAAGCATGCATTCATCTGTGTACCCATGTGCTTGGTCCCTGCTTTCTGGCCTAGACAGGCAAGGGCCACATCTGCAAATGAAATTATTAGATCAATATTTGTTGACTGATTCAATGACCAAAAAGTATTAATGATGATTTTCAAGGGTGGAGTGAAAAGCCACTATTTCTTTTGTACATGCACTCTGTTCTAAGAACAGGAGCTCCACATTCATCTGTTTGTATACTGAATATGCACTTAATATGTCTGAACAAAGTGCTGTGAGAAGAATAATTGGAAAATTGCTATAACACAATGCTCCCCTACCTCAACAGACATGGATGGCCAATGAGGTGAGAGGTAGACCACTAAGGTCTACCTGACACCTATTTAAGCAGACATGGTTTGAGGAACTCACCAACATAGGGAAATAGCCGAGTTGTTTTAGAATATAGATGTAAACCAAAATTCTCACAAAGTCACCCTTCTTTCCAAAAGCTTCAAAGCAAGTGCCTCTTTCTTTTCATCCATTCTACATATACCATGAGCAAGGCTAGTCTATGAATAATGATGTAATAAGCATGGATCATTTAAATAGTAAATATAAAATCAATAAGCTCAGTGTATTTGAAGATTGACCATTGAATTCAGGAGTTCCCTGTATTTATTTAAAAAATTATAAAAAAGTTCTCACTCCTAAAGCACAAGAAATAAAATCAAGAATCAATAAATGCCATTGATTCAAACTAAAAAGCTTCTTCCCAGCAAAGGAAATAGTCAATAACATGAAGAGAGAGCCTACAGAATAAGAGAAAATCGTTACCACGAGCACATCACATACAGCACTAATCTCCAGGAAATTTAAAGAACTCAAAAAACTTAACACCGAAAAAAACCCAAATAACCCAATCAATAAATGGGCTGAGGAAATGAGAAGACACTTAGAGAAGATATACAACTGATCAACAAGTATATGAAAAAATGTTCACCATCTTTAGCAACTAGAGAAATGTAAATCAAAATGATTCCAAAATTTCATCACACTCCACTCAGAATGGCAATTATCAAGAATTCAAGTAACAATAAGTGCTGGTAAGGATGTGGGGGAAAATATACACTGATTTATTGATGATGGAATTACAAAATGGTGCCACCACTTTGGAAAGCAGTATGAAGATTCCTTAGAAAACTTGGAATGGAACCACCATTTGGCCCAGATATCCCATTCCTCAGTCTATACCTATAGAAATTTTTAAAATCAGCATATTACACTGATGCAGCAACCTCAGTGTTTATAGCAGCTCAATTCACAATAGCTAAACTGTAGGACCAACCTAGATACCCTTCAATAGATGAATAGATAAAGAAACTGTGGTGTATATACACAATGGAATATTATTTGGCCTTAAAGAATGAAAATATGGCATTTGCAGGTAAATGGGTGGAGTTGGAGAATATTATGCTAAGTAAAGTAAGTCAATCCCCCACAAAACAAAGGCAGAATGCTTTCTCTGATAAATGGATGCTGCTCCATAATGGTGGGTGTGGGGGAGGGAAGGGAGAATGGAGGAACTTTGGATTGGGCACAGGAGAGGGAAGGGAGGGGAGTGGGGGGAAGATGGTGGAATGGGATATACATTATTACCCTATGTATAGGTATGATTGCATAAACGGCATGACTCTACATCACGTAAAACCAGAGAAATGAAAAGTTGTACTCCATTTGTGTAAAAAAATATTAATTTTAAAAAAAAGATTTCTGTATCCTTCCATCTTTCTTACTCTCAAGGGAAAATGAGACTCTTCCACTGGGGAGCAGGGGCCGTATCTGGACATCTGGGCTGGGGCTGTATCTCAGAGGTAGAATGCTTGCCTAGCATGCATGAGGCACTGGTTTGATCCTCAGCACCACATAAGAAAAATAAAGGTATTGTGTCAATCTACAACTAAAAATTAAATGTTAAAAAAAAAAGATTTGGCATCTGAACTGAGCTAGAATCCTTTAGATAATTATGAATTGTTTTCATTCTTCTTAGAGAGGAGTCCTCATTAAAACATCACATTCAGAAGGTGGCAGATTACTGATTCCAACACAAGTAACTGATAATTGGATACTGCTTTGAATAGAGCCCCATTATTCTCTATGCTTCTTCTTGATAGGTTAACTTTGTATCAGAAAACTGAAGAATAAACTTAAAGCATTTGTTATATCAAAATCTACTAGTTCATGCTTAAGAGACCACATTTTACTTAATCCTTTATAGATTGAGCAGGATATTTTAAGCATGATGAGATTTGTAACTCCATAAATTTAATTTTTATTCAATGTCATAGTAGGTTGTGAGAAAATTCAAACACTGTCTGAAATTTTCCATTGGATGATTGAGGTCATTAAGTTTTCTCTCAAAAGTACATAAACAAAGATAATGTATCTTTTCTGCTTCCTTTGAGTTCCTTCGAGTTGGAAGTGGCAGAAGCTTTCAACTCAAAATAAAGACATTGTAACCCACAGAATAAGGAGTATAAAAACCGATGGCTTCAGAGGTAGAACCACATGGGCTCTCGCTCCTTCTAAATCTTACCTCTCCCTTCTCTGGCCACTACTATTAACTTTAACCATCTAGATATAGTGGGTAAAATCATGCCTCCCAAATGATATGTCCAAGTCGTAACCTCCAGTAACTGTGAATGGGATGTTGTTTTGAAATGGGGCTTTGCAGCAGCAATTACAGATCTTGAGGTGATTGGATTTAGAGCGAATCCTGAATTGAACAGTGTCATTACAAAGAAAAAGGAGATGAAGAGCAGAGACACAGGGAAGGCAGCAGAGTTTGCAGCAATGCTATCCACAAGCCAAGGAATGTAAGGATTGCTAGTATCCACCAGAAACCAGGAGAGAGACAGGAATGAACCCTCCCTCAGAAACTCCAGAAGGAACTGACCCTGCTGATACTTTGAGCTTATGACTTATGCCTTCCTGAACTGTCAAAGAATAAGTTTCTGTTGTTTTTTAGCCACACAATTTGAGGTACTTTATTGCAACAGCCCTAGTATAGGACCTACTCTCTGGGGATGGACTGGCCTTCCTGAAGCACATGATCACAATGAAGAGAAGATGGACACAGGAACAAAGCTGGTAAGGCTGAAGGGAGGCAATGAAGGATGTCTTGTTTTTAACCCTCAACCATTCACGAAATTTGGTTTTAATTTTTTTTTAAGTTTAAAGTGATACACAAAATTGTGTCTGTGTGTGTCTGTGTGTGTGTGTGTGTGTGTGTGTGTGTGTATGGGGTTCAGTGTGAGTTTCAAAATGCATATAATGTGTAATGTTCAATTAGGGTAAACTTATCTGACTCCTTCAAAAATTTATAATTTCTTTTTGGTGAAAATTCCCTAAATCCTATCTTCTTCCTTTAAATACAAACAGTAGCTTATCATTGTCTGTAGTCACCTTTCTATTCAACAGTACACTAGAAGTTCCCTTTTATTCATCTATAACTTAGTTTTCTCTCCCCTAAAATCTACTTTTTAAAATAAACTTTTTATTTTAGAATCATGGAAAGATTTCAAAGATACTACAGAGTAGCCATATATGTAATACACAATTTTCCCTATTAGTAATATTTTATATTACATTTACATATAATGTTATACATTTAAATGATGCATCTTGCAAACATAGTATCTTTGTTATAATTTACCAATTTCCAAGTATTATTATCAAAATTTAGTCAAAATTTTCTTAGTTTCTTTTCTGTCCTATCATTAATGTACATAAAACCAGTTAGAATTTCGTCTTTAACAAAATTTCTTCATATAATGAGGAAGTATAATTATAAAGCTCGTGAAATTTGTGTATCCTTGCATTTTGGTTTAAAAGAAACATGAGCAGAACAGATTCATAAAGACAAAATGTGGGTTGATTGCAGCAGGGAAGAAATTTTGTTTAAGCATAGCTTAAAGGGCTGTGGATACAACTCAGTTGGTAAAGTGCTTGCTTTATATGCACAAGGCCATGGGTTCAATCCCCAGCACCACACACACACACACACACAAAAAAAAAAAAAAAAAAAAGAATAGCTTAAAGATAAAAGCCATAATGACCCAGTAAACACTATGAAGCAGTAATGGTCAGGGTTGGAATGGCAACATTTCTTAAAAAAAAAAATACTAATAACTCTTCCAAGATAATAATGCCAGGAATGTGATGTCAAATATGTACTGCCTGTTCCTTAACAGGCAATTCTGACAATCGTGTGTTCAACACTGTTCTCCTTTGCTGATCTCATCTTCTCACAGGACTTCAGTTGGAGGTGACCTCTGGGTGGAAGATTCAGATCTTTATCATCACTCCCTGTCTGCCACAATCTTCCACTCTTTACCTGGATGATTCCATTTGGGGTCAATGGTCAAACTAAATTCATCTTTTTCTCCCCAAGTTAAATAGTTGGGGAAATATTTCTTTCAGTGTTAGAAATATTGAGCATTACTCTTCATCATTCCACTCTGCTTGTATGTACATATGATTACATAAACCTGATTACATACTAGTGTGCCAACTTATCTCTTAGATCAACTGGATCCCGATTGCAGTTTTTCAAACATTTAGCTAAACTAGTCTCATCATGCCCACACCAATGCCAAGAGGGACCACTCAATCAGCATCCCCTCTCAGAGGGCTCCATTTCAGCGCAAGGCCCTTCAAAAATCTTCTACACTTTGGGAGTGGTTGCTTCCTGTAGTCACTACCTTCTGATATCTTAGAGGAAGTTTTCTCAATCTCAGCACTGCTGACACTTCAGGCTGGATGTTTCTTTATTATGGGGAATTGTCCTGTATATTTTAGGCGTTTAGCAGCAGACCTGTCCTTTACCCCAAAATACCAATAACACTTCCCCATCAAGCTGTGGCAACAAACAACATATCATACATGGACATACGTTCCCTGGCGTAGCTCTCTTGATCGAGAGCCACTACCTTTGATTTTTACTTGTTATTGCTTTCATTATTGAGTTAACTTTATATCTACTTCCTACTTAACACTTCTTTGTATTAAGTCTCTCTGTTCAGATATCTGGTGTGGTTTCTGACTGGATCTCTCCAGGATTCAAGAGTAACACCTCCTACATTTGTCATTTTATGGTTGTCTCTCCACTTCAGTTTGCTCTGGGCTCCACAATCTTAATGTAGTCATCTCATAGACCACCTTCTTGTTCTCCATTTCTCCATTATTATAACCTATCTTGATTGAGCCCAAACACATTCCTGATGCAATTTCTCTCTTCTCTTCTCTTCTCTTCTCTTCTCTTCTCTTCTCTTCTCTTCTCTTCTCTTTCTTCTCCTCCTCCTCCTCCTCCTCCTCCTCCTCCTCCTCCTCCTCCTCCTCCTCCTCCTCCTCCTCCTCCTCCTCCTTCTTCTCTCTCTCTCTCTCTCTCTCTCTCTCTCTCTCTCTCTCTCTCTCTCTCTCTCTCCCCCCCCCCCCCTGAACCCAGGGGTACTCAATCACTGAGCCACATCCCCAACCCTGTTTTATATTTTGTTTAGAGACAGAATCTCACTGGGTTGCTTAGTGCCTCACCATTGCTGAGGCTAGTTTTGAACTCACAATCCTCCTGCCTCCGCCTCCAGAGAAGCTGAGATTGTAGGTGCACCATTGCACCCGGCCCCAGATATAATTTCATTCTACAAAAGAAAGCCTAGCCTCTTTATCTTGATCTTTAGAGAAATGCATGCATCAGTAAAGGTATCTACAGTTCCAAATATGCTAATTACTCACTGTGTGTCTTTGGGCAAATTGATTATCTTTTCTGAGCCTCAATTTTCTTCTCTGTAAGATAACCGCTTCTCTTGAGCTGTTGTAAGATTAGACATGATACAGTAATGAAAGAGGTAAAATTCAATAAATAGGTTATATTGCTCTTATTACAGCTTCCATGGTTATTAACATAAATAGTTAAGTACACAAAAAAGGATTTGACAAATTTTATTTCTTTTGACAGAGTGAAATTCTTCTTTTCTAACATGCTAATGATTATTAGCTGGGCATATGGTCACCAAACTAAAGATAATATATCTTTATAACTAATAAAAAATAAAGACAATATATCTTTGACATATAACTACATGTAACCATATGTCATATTTTGACCAATTAGATGTGAGTTGAAATGATACTTCAATTTTGGGGTCATGCCTTAACATGAAAGAACATGTCTGATCTTTCTTTTTCTTTTTCCTGCTGACGATATGGTGACCAGAGCTGAACAGCCATCTTGAATTACCAGAAGGAAGCCCTGCATGGAGGGTGGCAGATTAACAAATTAGAACAAGCCCATGTCCTCAGCTTTGTGGAGGCACCACAGAAGCTAGGGACCATGTGGCCAGCCTCTCGTGTAAGACAGAAATGAGTTGCTATTTAAGCCACTCTGTTTTGAATCTCTCCATTACATAAGAGAAAACTATATCTAAAGTAATGCATTTCCTCTTATTAGATGTGTCTCCCATAATTTAGCCCCAATTATCCATTTGCTTACAAATCCACTGTGGATTTTGCTTTTGTGGATTTAAATAGTAAGTATAAAATATGTCATCTAGGAGTAAGACTGTTTTCTCCAGGACAGCTGTGAACAGATCCCCCTCCCCAACCCTGTGTACTAGGGCCTCTATTTTTTAATGACAAAGGGCTTCTCCAATATCTGTCCACTGACCCTTTTCCTTTCTTCTCTTTAAATCAGGGAAAATTTTTGTTTCAAAATTGTTGATTAAGACGGGATTATTGACATACATGAATTTACCAATGTCAATATCACACACAAAATAAAGTCACCAGGTGAACATGACAAGTAGGAAAGGGCCACATAACTTTTCCCTAAAGGAAACAATCTACGGTTAAACTTTTAAATAAAAGAGATGACTCATGGAAGAAGATGACTACAACCTATGAGGGTAAAAGAGAGTTAAATTCACTGCAGAAAGCCATGACCTATCAGTATACGTGAGAATTTCTATGGACGAGCAATGCTTTTGTATTTGGGCAATGAAATTCCCTCTGGGATCTACCCATTCATCTAATTTAATAAGCATTCATTGATCATGAATGGGCATCTTTGTGGACAGACTTAAAACATAATGCCAAGTTTTAGTCAAAACCATCTCTGCAGATTTTTTTCTTTCTTACTGAAACTGCCTAGAGTCAGAGAAAGAAGGCAAAACCACTTTCTTTGTGCTAACAATTCGGAGTTACACTTATTGGTGCCCCATTCACTAATGCCAAGTCCAACTGCTGATTTAAGAAAAACTTGAATAATAGTAGAATAACCAATCCCTTTAGGAAACATGTAGTAAGAATAAATCTTAGAATTCTCCAACTACATATACTCAGTTGCACCATAGTTCTTCTTTCTGGTAAGTAACCCATTTGGTGTGGAAAATATTAAACTCAGAGCAAATAAAGTTTCACAGTACCTAAGTGCTCTTCTAATAAACTGTCTGTGTTAACTGAGGAGGCACCAGTAGACCCACAGATGTGAATAGTACTTATCTGAGTTACCAAATTCCAGCAGAAGAGATTCTGCAGGAGAACCTGGGGTCCTGAACCTTGCTACAAGTCTTCTCTATCTACTCTCCACTGATTTATAGTCAAGATCAAGATCAAAATTTATAAAGAAAACTGAGTTAATTTCTTTCAAATTAGACAAGCTTCAGCAATTGAAAAAAATTTCTAATATTTCATAAGTCCAGAAAAAACACACTTGCAAAAGAAAGAGCTTTAATCTGGGTGGGAGTCAATGAATCTACACTGTTGGCATGGGTCCGCTCATAAGTTTCTGATGAGTTAGATAAATCTAGATAATGTAAAATTAAAGGATTGAATAACACTTTCAAAAGCCCCTACCAGTGGCTAGTTCTATGATTCTAGAACTGAAAGAGCAAGCGCTGATCAGTTTGAACTCAAGTTTATCATAGTCGCTGTTTCTAAGTTTTCTAATATTTAAGCTACTTGGTAATAAGACTCTAAAGAAGGTGGTAAAGTTATAAAAAGTCAATCAAATCAAATGCATGAATTATTAATATTGCCATCTATCTAAAACTCCCTGTTCAAAACATAGGACAAGAGCCCCGAAGCCCAATTCTAATCTTCCAGCTCAGAAATCATTCTTAAGAAAAACAACCAACAATTCTCCACCTCATCTATTCATTGCTTCATAGAGACACTGCCATCATCCCTGCCTATGTCTTTGTTGATGTCTCAATAGCCTCTGCATTTCTATTAACTGAAGTCATAAGTTTTCCTTTGGGGCTCAAGTTGAGCTATTTCACATAGCATCTATTTAGTCCTGGTCCTTTTCTGACCATCTGTTTGGTCCTTAGCCACTTGGCACTTGATCTTGGTGAATACCTACTGCCCAAACTAGATCAAAGTCTATTCTCAACAGGAAATATGACTTAGGCCTATTTTTACATCTAGTGCAATAGCCTACACATAGCAGGTGCTCAATAAATATTTGTTGTTGATCATGATGATAACAATGGTTCCCATGGGTAACAGGGGGGAAATTATAGAAAATTACTGGGTAGGACGACATGCATCCATAAGGAGGAACATAACATGACTGTTGAAACTGACTAGAAATTCAATAAGGGAAACTAATATGAGTCAGGGTGAAGAGAATGGATGATTACTGGGTTACTCTGAGTTGGTGCCAGTAAAATTGTTCAGTATCTCTAAAGACAGTCTTTCCTTTTCCATTATCTAATGTATGATTTAAGAGAATATACTAAAATCTGGAATTACTATATTTTATTAGACAAAATAATTTATTATCAATGGGCTGAAAATACCTGGTTACTTGTGGATTGGCCTTAAATAATTTATTAATCAGCAGCTGGCAAACTTTGACAATAACTTTTTCATGTATTTATAGAAGTAATATTCAGTATTCTAACCTTTGCTGCCGCCCAAACCTCTCTTCTAGAAGTCAGGGGAACATGCTTCTTCATAAGCACAGACTCTATCTAGTGTGGGTAAACAGAAGCCACCAGCTTGTTGGCTTGCTCTAAGAAGGGAAAGAGATATAGTATCAAGTTACCTCAGAAAGTCTCTCTAAATACCCCCAAAATCTGAACACACAAAATTTTAAGGAACTCAATCCCTTTCTCGGGGCAATAATTTCCCAACTAACAAAGTGAAGAAGCTTCCAGGTACTTGCAGGATTCTGGCCCAATAGTTAGTTCCTAACCCTAGCTAATCAATCAATCTCACTGGAAGCTCTGAAAAAACACAGATCCATATATCAGGAATCCAGCTATTCTAGCTCTTAGAGGAGATATGAATATGTACTATTTTATGCATCCCAGGTAATTCTGATAAGTGACAGATTTAGAAAAAAAAAGATTAGTGTGCATCACACTGTTTAAGATTCTCTCTTTTTTTTTTTTTTTTTGATCATTTGTTTGGGTGAGTGAGTGGCTTCTTTTCCCCTTAATTTTTGCAATGCAAAAGGAATCCTCATGTAATTATCCAGCTATCAATGTTGGCTTCTACTACTCCTTAGGGCAGAACATTCACACAGGTTCCCATGTGAATAATTTCCTGCTGGCAGATTTCTAAAGTGAAAGACCCATTAACCATCACGCACTGAAAGGACGTCACTTCACAATTTAATCCTTCTGTATTACATATTAGTCATGAGCTGCAAGATTTCAAAGGATATCTTATTTGCATCCATTTGACTATTGGAAGACACTGTAACTCAAGGCTTTCATAAATTTAATCTCTACAAAATATAACTTTACATTATAACTGGTTTCCAGAAAGAAACATAAGCCAAATAAAAGCTGTAACAGTGAATCATTCTGGCTATAAGAGCTTTCTTAAATAAAACTGATATAAACCTGATTATACAGAGGCAGTAAAGAGTGGTAAGGAAGAGGGGACCTTGATATCAAGCTCACCTGGTTTCAGATCCCATGTATTAGTGATAGATGATCTTCAATAAGTGACTTGACTTCCAACCCCTCATGTCTTCATCTAGAAAATAGATCATTTTAACCGATCTCAGAAAGCTCTTGTGAAGATTTAGCAAGATAGTACCTAATAAGTTGCTGGCATATAATGAACAGTTAACTAAATATTATTTTTGTCTCCTCTAAGGCGGAAATTCATGATTTCACTAAGGTCAACCAAAATTAGAGTTCTAATTCTTTTTTTAATCATTTGCTAGGTTAATCAATTATTCCTCAATTAAGATTCACATTAAAAAGGCTTTGGATCTCAACTATTAATGTGCTTTATAGGTTTGGTATCGGGGATTAATTGAAACCAGGGGCTCTTTACCACTCAGCTACATCTCCAGTCCCTTTTTTTTTTGAGACAAGGTCTCACTAAGTCACTAAGTCTCTAATTTTCTGAGCCTGGCTTCAAACTTTCAGTCCCCTGACTTAGGCCCCAAGTGGCTGGGATTACAGGCATGTGCTACTATACTCTATTTCTGTGTTTTATAATTTGTATATCATTTAAGCTTCATGATTTAATTTGTTCAGTACCTCCCATGTTTATGGAGAAGACAATTTCAGTTTCTTACTCTTTGCAAGAATTCTTTTTCATTAATTATAATTCACAAAAAGCTTTAAAAGTAAGCATTCTGGCATTTCATGAATAATTTGACAAAGACATCACTCAACTGATTTTCAACAATATGTAATCAACATTTAGAGTACTCTGATACAAAAAAAGTTCAATATGATTATAGGACATTCAAGCTGATATAGATGTAGAGAAATTCTTCAAAGTTTCAAACATTTCCAAAATCTGATTTATGGATGGCAAAGAGAGAATATACTTTTATGCTGAAGTGATTATATGTTGTTTTTTTGCTATTTGGGATTTTTTAAAATTCAACATCAGCCACTTTTGAAAATCAGTTATTCTTAATCTGTATACACAAAATATTTATAAATTTTTAAAATTATAATTTCACAACAATTGGTAGACTATCAGTTTATTTGGATATAATCATGAATTACATGCACTCCACAATAAATTCCAATTAATTTTCGCTCCAGACTTCTGAATTTAGGAACATCATTTATTTTATGATTCAGTCCTCCATCAACATATGTGATTGGATTGTTGCAAAAACAAATAATTGCATCATTATGTTTGAATATTTAACCAAAATTTATTATAGCATTTACAATAGTGTCAAATATTTCATCTTCAACAGAATTAGTTTCCATTTTTTTCCTTTAATCTATAAATGGAATGCTGGAATTTGCTTAATTTTTCTATTTGAAGCAGTTAATAATACTGACATAAGACTAGCATCATTAAGTATTTGCAAAATTCTTCTGCAAATATTTATAGATCTAACACATTAATGGTTCTTGCTTCATTTTTTGTACAAGAAAAGAATGAAATAAATGAGCTGAATTAATTCAGAGGAAAGCAGCCATTTATTCCAAATGAGAGGGCAGGCTCCACCAAGGGAGGGCAGAGCACTTTCTGCAGCTGCATGTGTTAAATCATCCTTGCCACATCCAGTTTTCTGAATATAACTACTAATTTCTGAACGAGCTTCTGATGCTCCTGTAATTGTGTGTCTTTGTTTTTCACATGGTTACTGGTATCACCCGGGCACCCCTAGTGGATAGCAAATGTCAACAAGCCTTTAACATATTTCCCACTGATCATTGATCATTGGAGAAATGAAAACTTTTATTAAACTGCACTTCTAAAACTCAATTAGTGTCAAATAGGTTTACTAAATATCATTTGTTAAGTGTTAACAGAAGACCAACTAATGATTTAAACTGAACCTCACTCATTTGACAACCAAGCAGAAATTATAGCTTCAGGCTATAATGAGTTTAACTTCCCCAAAATATAATTTTTCATTTCACCTGGTTTTCAGAAAGATATTTAAAATAAATAAGGGCTATAACTCAGGTTGTGTTTCTCTGCTAACTCTGAAATAATCCTAACTACCTGGGTAGAACAAATATTTCAGTATAGATTTCACACTATACATGAAATGACAAAATCATTGTAGCATGAGTATTCAAATTTAGCTATAAATGTACTATAGCAAGACTCCTCACCTTCTGTGTCTTGTATATATTTTATCTACACATAATCTATGATTTACTGTGATTTCCACTGATCCTGCATACTGGTAGCCTGAAGACTTTGTGTACCTTGCACTTATGGGCCAAAGCCCAACCAGCTGGTATTTGGAAAATAAAGTGTCCAGTAGGGATAGGAACATCAAGAACTTCCCGGATCACTACTCAAGATGGAAGAGGTTCTCTCTCCCTGTATGCTCATGTCCAAGAAGAACTATATTTTCTAAGAGAGCAAGCTGTCATTGCAAGGAACATATGAGTCACCTTGCTTCTAATAAGGGGTGGTGTCTACTCTGCTTATTACACCTGCCTTTCACACCCCTCTGAATGAGACCCTAGGAGAACCCACCATTTTTATGTAACATTAATGATAGTACTAGAAAAATGTTAAACCAGATAAAATGATAAGGTATAAACTAGAATTTTCCTGCGGAAACAATGCTATATTTTAACCCCCTCCTTTATAGATCCAGTTTTTTCAAAGCATATGAAGAAACAGGCCTAAAAAGGAAAACTTGCCAATTCCTATGTGCCAAGAACAGAGACAAATCAGATTCCGTATCTGGTTAGCAAAATAAATATACAAATATCCTCACCATCAACCTCCCTTCCTTATAGAATACAATTAATCATCAACCTACCTCAAGAATAAAATTAATTTTTAAATTGGGTTATCAAAAAATCATAATTTCAACACCATCATTTGATAGATGATAGTCAGTGTGAGAAACATATTGAAACAAACCATTTTTTTTCCTGGTGTTTATTTGTTTCTCCACAGGGTTGAATTTTCTCAGTCTCAATTTTCTAAATTCCCACCAGTAGCAGCCTGTGGAACCAATACAATCAGTTTGCTTAATGTACTGGGAAAAGAAAAGCCTCTTGTAAGTAATGTTTGCTCTACAGACAAAAAAATTCCATCCCATAAGAAAAGTTCATAAAATAAAAATACACCAATGATATACTCATTATTAATTCCTGAACCCACCAAAATCACTGCCTCACTCTTTTCATTTACTGTTGTTCTTTGAAGAAGGAAAAATTTTTTTTAATAACCTAGAGGAAAATATTCTTGTTGTCATTGAAAAGTAAAAAGTAGAATATGTCCTTATTCTATCAACGTGATGTTCCACAAGATAACCTTTTCCAGATAAACAAAAAATGACTACTCATGTATTCAAATCTTAAACACTTAATAGTATTATAAAATAAATACACAAGGGCTAGGGCACTTGTGTATTTATTTTATATGAGGCCCTGGGTTCCATCTTCAGCATTAAAACAAAACAAAAACACCAAACATAATTCGGTCTTTTCTTAAAGGCACAGGTATCATTCCACCACAATACAGTTTGTTATTTAAGTAATGGTCCAGACTATGTGGTGTCACGTTTTTTCTTCCTGTAAAACTCTTTCTCGTTTAGTGTTAGCTTTAAAATCTAGATGCTCTTATAACGGAGGTCCTGGATTACCATTTTATTTTCACTAATTTCTAGCATTGTGTTAGTGCTTTCTTCTTTCTATGAAGTATGTGAGTTATATAGCAGGTGATCTGTTCATTCTTTAACTTACACTTGTGTTCACAGCTATGTCAGGGGTAATTACTGTTGAAAATCTGACCTTCAGCTATGTGGGGAGTTTTGGTCTCAGTAAATTTTGGATGATGGTTTCTCCATAATGTTTTCCTTCTTATGGAGAAGGAGAAGTAACACAAATCCTTCATCTCATTATTAGAAGCTGTATGTTCATTATCTAATCAATCCTCCCCAAAACTCCATGTGAAAAGTTAGTGGTAAGCAGAACAGGGACTTGGCCAAAGCCAGAATGGCTCTGAGTCAGCTAGGTCAGGCTACCTCACCCAGCTGATTTCTATATTCCACATCTCTTCTGTATCCCCCTTTGAAATAGTGTATTCAAGAGATCAGATGTAGAAGTTACAGATTAAGATAAAAAGTCAAATTGCCATCAGGCTGAAAACTATCATGATCACCAGTGTGTTTATGTGCTTTTGAAATCTGACTTTTACTTAGAGTGAAAAAAAAAATCTTGCAGGTTGATCTTTCAGGGAGATTAGGCCTTCTTAATTTCCTAATTAAAATGCTGGCAGGAATAGTTTTGGTTTTGATTTTGGTTGTCACTTTGGAGTGCATGCAGAAAGGACTATTCCAAGATTCCCAGAGGCCCAGAAGGGCAACAACCAAAATTGTCACTTTGGAATGTTCCCAGCGGCTGCCCCATTAATAGCTACCTTGGAATAAACAGCCTAGGCTCACATGTACAAGTAGAATGAGCAGATGGCATGGCTGATCCTCCCAGTAAGGGACACACACATAATTGATGGGCATGATGGTAGCAACTTGGGACTTAGGTTAAGCCAGGTCATTGTTCTCCGGGGACACTGCCTCTCTTAGGACAATCACTCTTCTGAGTGCCCTTTGATTTGGCATATCATCATGATCACTAAAATAAAGGATTGCATCACCCAAAACACTTTAGATTCTTGGTATAGATGTTAGACCAGACAAGTCCAAAAGTAGAGTCACGGTTTTGAGGCTTGCTGGGGACCTTTTTTCCTGGAAAACATGCTTATTTTAATTATGTGTCATTTGTTTCTGTAATAAATCTTTAAACGCTATTTCTGCACATTCTATTTAGAGAGAATGTATTTTTCTTATATGGAACGATTTTACTTCAGTCAAGTCAGAAGTTATAATTGTGAGTTTTAGTTAAATATATATAAAACATAAGCCTTTTAAACTTTATTAAACATGGCAGTATTTGAATTGCAATAGACTGAAATTTTTCAGAGCAGCCACTGTAAATCTTCTACAAATGAAATCACTGAAATTCTAAGGGAAGTATTTAAATAACATCTTCTACTTGTATAAACTGCATAATTGTGCACTAATTTGATGACCATTCAATACTTGCTTAACACTCTATAGAAAGAAGTGCATTTTAGAAAAGGGAGTGGGGAATAAATAAGCCTCACAGAAGTTAGGCAACATGTCAATTTCATGAATCAGCCCTGTCTTCTTCCTATAAGACTAGTGTTGGACTTAGCAGTGTCATTCCAAATTACAAGAGTCATCCACAAATACTCAGAGATCATAAAAATCTCGTGATATATTGTAATTAAGATATACTCCATGGAAACAAAAGGCTTTAGAAAGGGAACAAATATTAGCTATACAAGGATCAAATTAGAGGGTCTAATTTGATCCCATCACCTCATATTATTATTTTTTCCTTAGAACAAGATTTTTCCAACTCATTTGCCCGGAAGCCCCATTACTGGAAATGTATTAAATGTCTCCTTCATCATTTATAGTGTAAATGCTTCCAAGGGGTACAGCAGTCATAGAGAGATAATAAATTAATAATACTAAAAACTGGATAACAGATCACTTAAGAGGAACCAAAAGAGATGAGATGGGACAGAGTGGAGTCCTGCAGTTATCCGTTGTCAGGTGTGCATGAAGTAACACTGTGTAATAGTGGGATAGGTCATCCCTCCAGGGAACCAGGAAGAAGGACTCTCAGGGGACTCTAAAAGAATAGAGAGGAAGGAAAGGAGTAGAATTAAGAGAAAGCTTCAAACAAGCCATCTCAAAAATGTGGTCTGAACTTTGGCCTGTATGAACGCCAGAGGATCTTAACACATGGTTAAATAGAGAAGACCTGCATCATTGTAGGTCCTTTGCTTACATCAAAAAAAAAAATTTTTTTTGATGCCTCCTGAAACTACTTTCTTTGCTTCCCCAGTATGAGTCACTGATCTGATTACTCTGGGGATTAGTGAAAACATGCTATGCTGTTTTAAGCAAGCATCTGAATATTACTTACACGACAAGCCATTGGCTGATAACAAATTAAGCATACCATGGTCAGAACTGTGACGGCTCTACTTCCACAAATACTAAAAATAAGATATGATGTTATGCCTAGACTTACTCTACCCGAGTGCATGTTTCTTACAAAGTATTTTTCCATTCCACCGAGGAGCAAAGCCAACTGGAAGATATTCATACTCTGAAATGCATTACCTAGAATAGTGGAGAGCCTACTGAGAGTCCACTGGCTTTGGGGGAAAGTGAGAACTGCACAGAAGACTTGGAAAGTCCTCTTCAACCTCTTCCCTGCCCCCTCCTAGCACCAGCCTTCCCTCCAGTTTCTACTGCCCAGACCCTTGACTTCTTGCAATTCCTTGAACTAGTCATGTTTTAAATATACCTAGAAGAGGCTTCCTTCTCCTTCTGTCATTCTTTACTTAGCCAATTCCTTCTAATCATTCTGATTTCCAGATCTCAACTTGGTCATCATTATTCAGGGAAGGATTCACTAACCTCCTACACAAGAAACCCTCGAACAATGTCCTTACAGCAAAACACTCATAATGCCAGTGTAGATTTTCTTGACTAAATTGTAAACTAGGTGAGGACAAGGACCACATTATTTGTTTGGCACTACTGGTCCCCTCTCTAGCATAGTTCTTAGCATTACTAAACATGACAAAATGACTTATAGGCTAATTTGTTTCATAAGTCAACACATAATTACTGAGCCACTACTAACTCCTACTATTAAAGTACCTACTGTCAGATTTCATTCTCAGTGTATCATAATAAAACAGTCAATGACACCTGTCCTCCTAGAGCTTCAGTACCAGGGGGAACAGCAGACAATGACGATAATAAACAAGGAAACTGTAAGAAATGTTAGGAGTGGGTAGTATTATAGGGAGAAAAAAAGAACAAGGTAAAGGGGATCGGGAGGGCCCAAAGGAAAGAAACTGCAATTTGAAGTAAGATGACAAAGTAGTCTCCATGAGAAGAAGGACATTTACTGCTTGTATGTTCTTTTGTTTAAATACAATGATGTAAGCATAATTTGTACTTTGATTAAATGTTAGATATATTTTAATTGTTAAAATAATGATCACTATTTTAAAAAGGACTATAATCCCCTGTAGGCAAAGTCTTCCATCATCAGGCTAAATCTATAAGCCACTGGAGTCAAACCCAGGACAATCACAATAATGCAGTTAGAATATAGGATATGAATATAGGATATAGGATATCAGAATGCCCAGTCTTCACCTAACTCTAGTTACATCTCGGCATTCTGATTTTCAGATCAAAAAGTTTACGATTGCTTAGGACTTGAAGAGAGCCCGAAATGTCCAGAGCAGAGAAAAACACAACTTTCGTGTTATTTTATAAACATAAGACCAGGATACATCTTCCAGATATCCAAAATGGGTAGAAAAGTGAGAAGGATAGAAATGAAACCATTCATATAATCTTGGTATCATTAATGAAAATGTCAGTTAATAAGGACAAAACCAGGATAAAGAGAGTGGAAGCAAATATGAAGACATGAATGACAGAGAAAGAACTACTGTTATGGTTTGGATATGAATTGCCCCCCCCAAAAACTCCTATGTTAATGTAGGAACATTCTGAGGTGAGAAGATTGGACTGTGTGAACTGTAACTTAATTAGTCCATTCTAGTTTGAACAGACTGACTGATAACCCAGGTAGGTGGGCAGAACTGGAGGACATGGGTCATTGGGGGTGTGCCCTGGAAGGGTCCATCTTCCCTGTGGCCCTTTCCCCCTTCCCTCTTCTCTCTCTTCTGCTTCCTGACCCTGCAATGAGGGGATCAGCTTTCCTTTGCTGGGCCCTTTCACCATGAAGTTCTACCTCATCTTTGGCCCAAAGCAGTGGAGTCGACAATCTAAGGGATCCCTGCCCTTAAGTGGGCTTAGGCTTTGTGTTTATATTTTAACTGACAAAAATTGTATAATTTAAGGTGTAGAACATAACACTTTGACACACACACATATTTGTGGAATGATTATATCAAGCTTATTAACAAATCCATTGTATCTCATAGTAAGTATCATTTCTTCGTAATGAGAACATTTAAGTGATTTATTAAATTGATACCATAACATCTACCTTGCTATAAAAACCTGGATTAGCTCATTCAAAAAGTACAACTAATTCAATCTAAAGGAGCATTATTCACTAATTGAAATAAAGCAATTAATGAGTGTCCTCAAAAGGAGGTAAAAGAAAAATGAAGAAACCCATTATCACAGGCTGTAAAGTAAGAAATACTTATTGTATGATAAGTACAATCATTTTAGTATGATTTTAAAAGTTATCTTTCTGTCTTAATCTTAACAAGCAGAGAAATTATGATATTTATAATTATCAGAAACAACTCTATTGATCCATTTTATCAGTAAAGCATTAATTAATATACTATACTGAAGTATTTGATCAATTTCAGATATAATACAATAAAAATGATAAGACAGAAAAAGAAGAAATAAAGATAAGGAAGCACTTTGGGAGGGTGGGAAGACATTTGAATAAAGACAGAAGAAAAATTTAATTGAATATCTCGTCGAAAATAGTATTTTCATTTTTCTTTTTGTTATAGTTTAATAAGTAGACGTTCTTCAGCAATTACATTTTACCAAACTATTTTCTTCTGAAGTATCTATATTACTATATTTTGAAGTATCTATATTACTATATTTTGTCTAGATCATTTAGCAAACTTCATGTTTACTTTCATTGCAAATAATTAAAATGGTCTTTGAAGAACATAAGAGCACCTAATTTGGAATTTTCACACAAAGAAATAGAAAAATTACACAAGTATCCTAACACTTAATAGTATGCCTAGATGGTCCCAGTCCACCAGAAAGGAGAAATCTGGAGAGTATGCCGTAGTACTCCATTACCCCCAATGAGGAAAAAGCTCCCAAAGCTAACAACCACCAGGGCTCCTCCAACAGGAATGGAGGTTTAAATGTTAATGATCCAGATGCAGGGCATTTCCTGGCTATTAAAAGTATCTGGAGAAAGTTTCTAGTGCGGAAGTTCTTAACCCAATCCAGTAATTCATTCCCAGAAACATATCCTACCACAGATTTTTTTTCTTTAATTATTTCACAAAGAAAGTAATACTATAGACTCTTAAAACAATGTGTTAGACCAGTGGTTCAAAGTGTGTTCTCCAGACCTGAAACACAGCATCATCTAGGAAGCTGTAAGAAATGCAAATTCTTGAGCCCCACTCCAGACCTACTAAATTTCATTTCTTGGGAGTAGGGTCTACCAATCTGCTTTTAGAAAGATCTCTAGCTGATTCTTTCATTATAAATTACTAAAATAGTTTTTGAAAAATATTAGAACAGCTACTTGAAATTTTTCACAAACAGAAAATGTACACAAGTGTTCTAATCTAAAGCATTATGCATATATATATACACACATATATATGTATATATATATACACACATGAACATATACATATGTTATATGTGTATTTGAATATATAGAGAGGGCAAGGGAGAGAGAGTGAGAGAAATATTCTGAAATAGAAATCTAGAAATATTTTTGGAAGTAGTCTTAGGAAACTGCCACTTTAGAAAGACCTCTAAGCCAGTCATACCAACAAAGGCCTAAGTCACATGAAAAATGTTTAAGGACAAAGGAAGAGGGAAAGAGAGATTGAGAGTAGAGGAACCCAGGAAGCCAGAGGAGAAGAACAAGGAGCCCAAGAAAGGGGGCCAGTGAGCCCAGGACCTTGATCAACATTACCTATAGAAGAGAGAAAGACCAAATCATGCATGGTGGTCCCTGAACCAAAACAGTCAAATAGTAAGCACACAATATATATTTTCAGAGTTTAAATTAGAGATGGAATTCTGGTTCAAGTTCACAATAGGAAATAATTTAGCTCATGTGCCAACCAAAATTCTGTGCATATTTTGGTTATAAAGGCTACTAGCTTTTAAAAAGTTGTTTTGCTTTATGGCACCTGTTAGTAAATGAGTGTTTCTATATAATATACTAGAAATTTATAAGCCTTGTATTACACACATAAAAATCAAATCCATCATGTATTTGGCCTTATTCACACAAACTAATATTTATACTATAACCTGGAAAAAAATGGAAAAGGGGAAAAGAATTTTGCAGGATTTATGGTTTCCTACCTTACTTTCATAGTCAGCTATAGGAAAGGATGTTGTCACAGCCGAAGGCAAAGATGGTGTGGGGTATCCACCCTCTCAGAACAGAATAGCAACTATCTTGGGAAAGGGAGGGAAACACAGGACATAAGCTCTTGCCTCCTGCCAGGTCTCAGTGCTGCATCCCTTTCAGGGAAGTTGCTCAAATATTTATGACTTCCTCAAGTTAATACGAGGCAGAAGGAATGCCCAAATCCAATTTTGGATTCTTTCTCCTAGTTTTTGATGGTCTTTCCCATGGGGCACAGAGAAGAGATAAACTATACCTAGCTCTCCAAGGTGGTGGTGAATACAGGGGTGTGGTTTAGACATGTCCTAGACCCCCTGGATGCGGGGAGCCAAGAGAGGGAAGAATGAGCCATGCTGACTTCTCCTCTCTCTACCCTCCCTCTCCCATGCCAATGCCTGTTATCACCTCTTTCATGGAGCTGCAGGTCTAAGCCAATAAGCCTTCACTATAAACATTCTTCAGAAATATCCCTGATGGCCACCTCTGACCTGTTCATTAATACCAAGCCAGTTCCTGATTACGGTTTGTCACAAGTGTTTATTATCTTCTCGTTTTAGGAGACAGAGAAGATTAAGACTCTTCCAGTCTTGACATGAGTTTCCACATCTGCATTGAGCTTAAAATAGCACCTAAAATGGCAGAATAATTTCCTGGCACAGTTCAACTGACAATTAATGAGAAGACCTCCAGTTAGATACGGAGATAGCTGTCTTCTTTTAAATAGCATCACTGAGAACTTAAATAACTAAATAACCTTTTATCTATAATAAACCATTATTATATCTTGCTAATAATTGTTTTTTAATGGCACATAAAATGTATGCTTGTTTCCATGGAACCATGACAACAATCACTTGTTTTGAAAAGAGAAGATTCAAGGATTGATTTGGTTCCAACCACAAACTTAAATTCTGAGTCTGTTATAACTAGTAATGTCAACAGTATTTTTCAAATGAAAAAAGAAAGTGATCTCTGGACAGCTGAATATTGTAAGGGGGACCACAGGGAGAAAATATAGCTGTACGTGAACATCGATATATTCTGTTAAGGAGTTTCCCCTTTTTAAGTGATTTGTTACAAACCACATTTCAAATATCACTATTCTGCAGGAGAAAAAATGAGGTGTGAAGAGAAAAATTCACTGTGAACAAAGTAACTCTTGCCAAAAGCACTAGAACTGTGTATTTCAGATTTCAGGAACCTGTGACAAAGCTAATCAAACTTACAGTCCAGGCTCACAAGAGCTTCTCAAACTTGTGTGTTAAAAAAAAAAAAAAAGTCACCTGTTAAAGCATAAATCTAAGGGCCCAACCCAAGAGAGCCTGATTCAGTACACCTGGGGTGGGGCTCAAGAATTTGTATTTTTAGTAAGATCCCAGATGATGTTGACACAACTGGCATGCAGACCCTTTGACTGGCACTGAAATGCCATGCCCTGGCCACTAGGGATTTTGGGAAGGAAAAAAGTGGTGTTGAAAGTATACTGCCAAGGGCATTTGCATCTTTTGTTTTGCTTTGGTTTGGAGAGTCTTCTGCTTTGTTTTATACCCTGCTGTGCATTAAATCCAGGGTCTTCTTGCACATGTCAGGCAAGCACTCTATCACTGAGTACAGTTACTGATGCTGTTTCAGTTAGCAGGTTGAAAAGCCTACAGAACTGATGATCAGGAAAACCCAGGGGAGCACTTTTCAAGAGGTACTGTCCATGATGGTCAACACCTATCCTATGGAACACAGGAAAGCATGCTACCATGCAAAAGTGTCTTCAATATATCAGATCTGTCAGGAATAGCCTCCTCTAGCTGAAAGCCATATACTCCCTTACTGCACATCACAGATCCCTCTAACCCCAGCCCAAGGAGAAGGTGAAAAAATGGGAACTGTGTAACTATTTATTGATCCGTGTCTACAAAATCTTGGTGTCATGGTAGAACCTTCTACAAAAAAGAAAATGAGCAACATATGCATATTAAATAATGAGGCTTATTAAATTCTTTAAAAAGAAGTTATTGCTTAGCTTTTTACTGTAGCTCTGGAACCAACTGAATTCATGTGTCCCTGGCATATTAATTTCTGATGAACTGACTACATTACTTGTATGACATGGTACCATTGGAGATTTCTTAGTGAAAACCTGGCAATTCCACTCCACTTTTACAAGGCCTTATTTAGAAGCTGTGCATTTGCAGAGGTAGGAGTACACGGGAAATATATATACTTTCCACTTAATTTTACTGTGAAGCTAAAACTGCTCTAAAATAAAAGTCTATTAAAAATGTTTAACATGTTAATTTAATAAAAACAAAGGTGATTAATGTTGTGAGTGACTTCTCTTTCTAGGCAAGGCACTACTTCACAACAATAACCCTTTGCATGTGCCAAAAAGTTACTTAAGTTAGTATTTTAAAATCCACTTCTTACTCATAATGTGTCCATTGTCATAAACATTAATGGTGGGGAGGGAGGAATCTGAGTTATAGGACCTATCCAGTTGTTTTCAGCTTATTTACCCCCACATATTCTCCCTAAATTTTGAGTGCTTGAGGCCAAAGTCTATTCTATGAATTCCCTGGTTGTAGCAGAAAACTAATCTGGGCTTCCAGTAAATACTACTTAAAACAAAGGGGCTATTTAAAACTTACACTATGTACCCAGCAACATAGAGAAACAAGGTAAGTTCCCAAAGGACATCATCTCTGTTTTCTAAGAATGTTCGCTTTGAGTATATTTGTAAGTGTGCATGTTCAAATACCCATTCACAGACAGACAGACAGACAGACAGACAGACACACACACACACACACACACACACACAAGCAAAGAGACTCTTAATGTTTATGTCCTTATTCATTCAACAGGTAGAAATTCTCATCAACTTTGCTTCAGTTTCTGTATAATCTTTGCTAGTATAGATTCTAGAGCCACATGGCCTGGGTTCAAATCTGTGTTCCAGTCCTCATTATTTGTATAGCATTGAGTAGGTCTTGATACCTCCATTTCACCTTCTACAAAATATGAATAATACTTGTAGCTACCTGAATTATTTATCTAACAACATAAAACAACAAACAATTCTTAGTTTCTGGGGGTCAACTTTCCAAGTGCAGCTTAGCTGAGCCTCTAGCTCAGGACTCTCTGCACTCAAGCTGTTAGCCTGGGCTATGGTCTCATCTGAAGGCTTGACTGGGAGAGATAGAAAGCTGCTTCCTGGCTCATTCATGTGGCTATTGGCAGGCTGTACTCTCTTTACCTGTAACTTCCTCACAACAGCTGGCTTACTCTTTAGCAAGTGAGTTAAAAGAGAATAGAAGCCATGGTATTCTTCATAACCTAATATCAGAACTTCTCATTGCTTCTGCAATAGTCTGGTAGAAAGGAACAACAAAATTCTGTTCATACTCAGGAGAATGAATGCCAGTAGATGAAGATCATCTTAAAAACTGCCTGGGCTGCGGATGTGGCTCAAGCGGTAGCGCCTACTAACATGTTCCTCTCTCTAACCCCCAATGATTCACATCCCTTCCACATGGAAATGACACCCACCCTCTCTCAAGGCCCCTAAAAGTTTCATACAAAGACATCATCAGCTTATGCCCAGATCTTCTTATGTGAATCAGGTCCAGGTTATTCACCTCAGATGTACTTCCTGAGCACAGTTTCTCAAATGCAAACTCCAGACTTGTGAAACTAAAGATAAAAGTACCCTTCTCCATGCCTAAATTATGTCACTGAGGCAGTGACAGGATAACCCCTCTACACATTCTTGTTCAAATAGGGTAAATGAAAGTCACAAGGGAATTGTTGGCATATAGGAATTCTACCAAAAATCTAGCCATAAACATATTAGGGGCACACTAATTATGTCTCAAGGTCTGAGAATTCTCCTGTTAGTCTTTGGTATTTACTCTCTAAGTCAACTTTTTTTCTTTTAAAGGAAGCAGGGCATGCATTCACAGCTGAACAATTTTCCCACCCTGCTTCCTAATAGTAGAATTTGAGGATTCACAGATCTCTCTTCATTCTGTACTATCTCTGCTCCACTGAATCCAATAATATAATTATTATAAGACCTTAGTGGATTTCCCATGAATCTACTTTAGTTCATTTGCATTAGACAAAAGTCACATCTACAAATATCTTGCAGGTAAATCCTTTACTATCTTAGGTTCCTGCTGTCATGCCTAAGAGGAATCATAAGCTTCCTAAAAGCCCTAATGTTTGATTAAGAAGATGTGTGAGGTACACCCTTAGTCTCTTTTAAGATCCTTTCGTGTGACTGAAAAGTCCACTGAGGCCCTACCTTTGATCTTTCTGAGGTCTTAAAGTTTTACAGCCACACTCTTAGCTTCAGCTTCAGATCACAACTCCCTGACTATGCTGTCTATTTGGTCTTTGTTTAGAAATTATTAATTTTAGCATTGCTTGCCACTTAGGCTGAGAATTTTCAAAACAATCAAATCTGGGTTCTTCTTTGTTCAAGAGTCTTTCCTCCAGTTTCTCTCTCCCTTCTCTCATTTCACTGCTATCAGGGAAAAAAAAAGTCAATGTGCTCAGTATCTTGCTTGGAAATCACCCAATTCAGCAGGCATATTTTTTACTTTTTACGTAACTGCAGGTCACAGTGTTGCTAAACTTTCTGCCACTACATAAATAATATCTCCCTTCCTCCAACTTCCAATAGCATTTTCTTTACTTTCCTGCAATTTATCACTCGGTATCTTCAAAGTCCAAAATCCTGTGAACAATATTTTCAAGGCACTTGAAGCTTACACTAACATTCTCCTTCAAATTCCACAGCCTTGCCAGATGTGGTGGCGTAGGCCTGTAATCCCAGCGACTTGGGTGGCTAAAACAGGAGAATCCCAAGTTCAAAGCCAGCCTCAGCGAAGGCGAGGTGCTAAGCAACTCAGTGAGACCCTGTCTCTAAATAAAATACAAAATAGGGCTGGGGGTGTGGCTCAGTGGTTGAGTGCCACTGAGTTCAATCCCGGGTACCCCCCCCCCCCAAAAAAAATTCTACTGCCTTTCTCGTCTCTGCTTAGCACTTGTTTTCCAAAGCCAATCCCACATTTTATGTATTTGTTACTGGAAATATCTCACTTTCAGGTATTAAAATTTATACTTAGCTCCTGGTACATAACAATTTACCCCCAAATGAAGTGGCTTCAAATAATATTTTTTTCTTTCTTTCTGTGGATTAAGAATCTAAATGCAATATACTGGGTGGGTGCCTCTGGCTCCAGGTCTCTCATAGGGTTGCAGTTAGGTTGATGACTAGGGATGTGATCTCACCCAAAGACTCAACTGGGGTGATGGAGGAAGGAATTTGCTTCCTGACTCCCATGGGGTATAACTGGCAAGCTTTGGTCCTTTACCAGAGCAATATCTCTAAATGTTGGCTGGCTTCTCCCATAGTAAGGAATCAACGGGAGTGAGAATGGACTCTCAAAATTCAGAGTATACTCTTAGAAATTCAGTCTTCTATAATCTAATCATGGTGACATCCTGATAATTTTATTCTATACATTCCAAATCTCCTGCCATATGCAATTAGAAGGAAATAACAATCCATTAGAGGGGTATAACTAAATACAGCCTTACAGTTGAGAGAAAATGTACACAGGGCATGAATGCCAGTGGAATATTATTGGGAACAGTCTTAGAGGCTGCCTACCACACTTTCTCACCAAGTGTCTGTGAAGATATCTAACTGAAAACATGAAGAATGTTTAAGATATCTTATGACAAATATAAATAAAGAGTGTTACTTACATAATTACTATTATTATAATCATGTTAAGCAGGAGTCAGCAAAGTTATTCTACAAAGGGCTAGTAGCAAATATTCCAGGCTTTGCAACATACATATAATCACTATTGCATGTTCTTTTGGGTTTTGGTTTGTTAGTTTGTTTTACAATGCTTTGAAAATATAAAACCCATTTTTTTAAGCATGAGAGTTGTACTAAAAAAGCCCACAAGCCAGTTTGCCAATTCCTGATATTAAGATAGAAGTTTGAGAATGATAAAGAAAATGGTACTCCATTGTTGAGAGCCACAGCGGAAGCAGCCCCAGCAAACTTCCAGCTGATTGGCTCACAGCGGTCCCAGCAAACTTCCAGCTGATTGGCTCCTCTGTGGTGACACTCATTGGGCTGTTTCCCCACCCTTTCAGACCACAGAGCTGCTCACTGGGGGACTTTTTTGGCTCTGCCCACACGACCCAGCCAATTGGCCTCAAGAGTGGGAAGAGTGCTGGTTGTGTGTGCTCACCAGAAGAGCCAGTGGGGGCAGCTGGGCTCTGAGGGAATTCCTGGAGAGTTCGTGTGGTGCTGCATGGGTGCTAAAAATAAAGTTAGATCTTGCTTCACAAGTGGCTCATGAATTGTGCCCAGCCAGACTGCGGCACTCCATATGTTATAAAGCATGCCAATACCTGTGCACTGATATTGGCATGCTTTATCAGTGCACAGGTATTGCACTGATACCATCTAGCAGAGACTTCTTATACCAGGAAAAGACAGTCTATTCCTATGAGGAATGCTACAATCCTCCTTTGCTGATACAGCTTTAATGGGGGCAGGAAGAGAACCAGAACCACATAAACTAAGGTGGAATTTGAGAAGTTGGATATAATTACCTAAGTTGAAATCTAGACAGTATACAGCTCTTCTAGATGGGGATAGAGGAGGGCCATGTGACCTATTAAATTCAAGAGAAAATTTGATCATTATTTTATGTTCAATTCTAAAGACAGGATTTCCAGCAAAAAAAAAAATGCTTGTGGCCCCACATCATTAGTTATATTTTGCTTTGGTGCTAAACCAAGAGAAGAATAAGAGGTGCCACAGATTCAATGCTATGAGCTGTAGAGAGAATTGTGGCCTCTTTTCTTACATCTACCCTGGAAGGCTGCAACATGATTTTTCCCAACTGACTTCTCCAATATGGAAGGAGTATAAAATAAACCATCATCACTTGTAAGTAAGCAGGTGTTAAAAGCAGGATCTTGGAAAGCAGGATGTTCTCTCTGCTGGATTTAGGAACATGGAGGAAGCAAATTCTTAAAAAATACTTTGGTATGTACTGAACAATCAAAATGAATATGAAAGACTCCCCCATCTTTTATATAATTACCACAACCTTATATTTTATAGGACTTCTAACTTTGCAAAGAGCAACGTTAATGAGGTATTGGGAAAACTATATTGCTCTCGGAATGCAAAATAGGTTTCTCCTTTGAGTCAAACCTAATCTATTGGTAGTCCCAGCATGGGTCTCAGTGTTGAAAACATTTCTGAGCCCATGCCAGCACATAGCCAGAAAGAGAGGAAGAAAAGCATAATGGAAAATGAATAATATCTTCCTGGACATGGGAAGATATAATAAGGGTGCATATGCCAGGTGACTGTCTTCCAACTAGTATACAAATATCCACTGTTATTTATCTTCCAATTTATTTATAGTTAAATTTAAATAATATATATTTTCATCACTTAAAGCACAAATTCTACTATAAAGCCACCTTCCATAGTTTTAGTACATTTACTTAAAACTTGACACAAAGTACTATTTCAATCCAGAGACCATATTCTTCTGGTCCTTCATTGAAAAGAAATTACATTTCACATTATAATTACCAAGAAGAATTATTAGATACATTTTTATACATGGAAACTTGATGTGATATAGATTATCAATTTGGGGAATCTAAGAACCCAACTGATTCCCTTACTTCTAGAATAGATTTGTCCCATAATTTTTATTCCATTCCATAATTATTTACTGTGTCTAGAGTTTGGGGAGCAGGGCAGGAGTACACAGGAAGAACTAAAAGAATACTACATACATTAGGATCTCTACTATCATGTATCTTACAAATACTGGGGAAAATATTTTCTCACAGTACCCTTTATGTCATGATTCTGTTAGAGTCTTAAGAGTCTGCACCATTCCATACTACACCACACCATGCAGACTATCAGCTTGAGAAGGAAGACTGATGCTAGAAACTATGACAAGAAGTACCTGTGTCTCCTGACCTCAAGAAGGGGTTCCTTGAACCAAATGGACAGGACAATGACAAAAACTTTGCTCTCTGTCTACCTAAGACCATGCATGTATACTCGGGAGCTGGTACTCTGATGTCACAGGAACCCAAGTCCTGAATTCAAGGCCTACTAATTCCATTTCTATCTCCACTTTCTATTTCATCTTTCTAAAAGAAACAGTTATCAGAAAGATGGACATTAAATATTTATCTTTGACTTTCTCTCTTGTGTTTACCCCACATTAGGAAAATTCCTGCCTATCCAAATCCTTAGAAAGTTTAACAGATCATATTAATGATCATATGTCATTTACCTGGCATTTAAGATTATAAAGAAGTGACTGAATGTCAAGTAACTAAAAGAAGTTAATCAGTAAGCTGCAATACTTTTTTAAAAAAAAGAGATGCTTATGTTAGCAAGATACCTGGAGGTAGCATATGATAATTCTCAACCTTGACCACACCTTAGAACCTCTTGAAGAGGTTGTGAAAATACTGAGATCTAGGTCCTCTCTCATCTCACTCTTCTGATTTGATTGGTGTAGAGAGGTATCTAGGTTTTTATTACCTTTTTTTTTTTTTGAAGGCCAAGGTGTTTCCAGTGAGCAGCCTGCAATAGGAACCTCTGGCCCTGTGGAAATAATCCAGTCATACAACCCTTGATTCATATCCTGCTCCAAAACTTAGTGCAAGGCATTATGAAAAGTAAACATTCTAAGACCATTTTATCAGCTGTGAAATGGGAAGAACATAGTAGAACAGGAATCCACATGGTCATAAGGAGGCTAGAGCAATAAAGTATGTCAAGTCAGTGCATAGTCCTTGGGCTAAAGGCAGTTCTGAATAAAGGGCACTAAAAAAAATGAGCTCTGGAATCAGATACCTCTGCTCCAAGGCAGTGGCAGGAACAGGAGGAAAGGAAGTTTTTCGTTAGCTAGAAGCTAAAATTTAATTCAGTTTTCATCAGAATATGGAATGAGATCATCATTATCATACAAATTCCCTACTTTCCCCTAGGAACTTCAATCAAGCCATTTATTACCTATCCTTTCTTTAGCTCTGAGGGTAAGGCACATCAGTATACCAGAGCATTCTGTTACTTTCTCTCAGTCTTAGTTACCTAATTCAATAAAACGGGACCATTAATACCTACCCCATTTGGTAGGTGTGAGGATTAAATTACATTTTAGCATACTTTGGGCAGCACAGCAAATACCCATTTGTGTTACTTCTGTCATTGTTGCTACTATTTCATACTAACCACAGACTGTTCCTGACATCTACCCTCTAGATTAATTTTATCTTGGTTTATCTTGATACTCAATGTACTTTGGGTTTATCCATTAAAAATGTTAATAGAGAAGAGAAAATCTCAGGAAGTGAGTAATTCTCAAAAAGCTCCAATGCATTCTTAAAAATGACTCCAAAACTGAGAAAAAAACCCTTCTGATGTACCCAAGTACATCAGTGAAGGCCATTCTCGATGACTCAGACCCAAGCTGTCATCAGCCTGCACTGCTTTGGCCTCCCTGTGATTCCTCTGCAAGCAATTCCCACTGATCCAACATGATCCCCCAGCATTAACAACTTTGCTTTGAAACCCACAGTTAAAAATACTTTGCATGCAGAGATGGCCACTTTAATATATCAGCTGCAGTTTTCTAGACCGTTCATTAAAATTGTTTTGGTTTTGAATGCATAAGGTGTAAGCCTGTAGTGAATTTTTCACTAATCTATTATATTAGTCTGTTTTCTAATAAACACAATACCACAGACTGACTGAGTTATGAAGAAAAGAGGTCTATTTAAGCTCACTGTTCCAGAGGTCCAAGGTCAAGGACTTACATCTAGTGATGGCCTTATTGCTGGCAGAGTCCCGAAGTAGTTCAGGACTCCACATGGCCAGAGACAGGGAACATTCCAGTATATTTGTTCTGGTAGGTCTGTCTGTGTCTGTCTGTCTATCTCTCTCTCTCTCTCTCTCTCTCTCTCTTTTGGAAAGGCCACCAGAATTGAATCATGGGAGCTGTACTCTAATCACCTTATCTAAACTTAATCACCTCTCAAATGAGCCTTCTGTAAATTCCATAGTCATATTAAGTTTCCAATCTCTTGATACCTCACAATAGGGATTAAATTTTAACACATAAAACCTTGGGGGACACACTCGAATCATATTCAAACCATTGCTCTTAATTTTGTTGTTGGAATAATTCTAAGTTTTGAGTTCTCTCTCCAGAGGAGTTAAATAGACATCCTTTAACATTTCAGTAAGGGAACAAGAACCATAGTTACACTTGCATTTCCTAAATACCCAAGATTCCCATTCCTAAATTATGCTTTGATGTGACTGCAAATCCATTCCACAAGGTTGCCGAAACAGTACTGAGTTTTCATATGGTGCTGGATTTCAGACTCTGCATGTGATTTACAAGTATTGCCTCTTGCCAGCAGAGCAAGTGGTCCTGGTTACTGGCAGCATCCTGGAAGTGATTCCCAAGATAGGCACACAGCTCCACAGGTTCAGGTCCTGGAGTTGGAGAGAGGCCACACCATAAATAGGACATAAAAAAAGTGCAATTAGTGAACTCCTTGTTTTCAGTATACAATCTGTAGTGAAGTTTTAAAAGGTGCTTAACTGTCCTCTTGCCTAGAAGTAATCTGTAGAAGGGAGCAATGAGAAAACCTTCTAGTGGTTCACTCTTCAAAAGAATAAGGAACATCCCCTTTACCCCAGTTCTCTATTTTCCAACAGTTACAAACTAATGAAAAGTGACATTTCAAATGTGAACTTGTAACTCCTAACCATGTTGTATATAGAGAATTCCACTAGCAGCATTTTCAATAACTTTGACAAAGGCAGTAGTCCCACTAGGAACCAATGCTATGTTTCATATAGCTCACACTCACATGTGGTTTACCAACAGGGAAACAGTCCAAGAAATTCATCATTAAGTAATTTTTGCATTGTCCAAATAGCTACTACATTAGTATCACTAGGCAATAAAATCTTATGGTGCTGCCACTACATATGTGGTCTATCATTGACAAACATGTTATGCAGCACACAACTTGATTAAAGGCTAACCTTCCAACTCTCTTTTTTTTAATAACATAACTTTAGTTTCATTTTCTTTAATTTTTGAATTCTATTTTTATCTTTTATTTGTTTTAATTAGTTATACATGACAGTAGAATGCATTTATGCACTTTTATATATCATACATAAATGGGACATGATTTCATTTTTCTGAGTGTACATGTTGCAGAATCATATTAGTTATGTAGTCACATATATATATAAAGTAATAATGTCTGTTTTATTCTACTACTATCTTTCCTATCCCCACATACCCTCCTTTCCCCTCCCTCTGCTTAATCTAAGGTGATGTTATTCTTCCCTAGTGCCCCCTGCCTTATTGTGAATCAGCATCCACATATCAGAGAAAACATTCTGCCTTTGGTTTTGTGGGATTGGCTTATTTCACTTAGCACAATATTCTCCAACTCCAACTATTTACTGGTAAATGCCATAATTTCACTCTTCTTTAAAGCAGAGTAATATTTCATTGAGTATATATACCACATTTTCTTTATCCATTCATTTATTGAGGGACACTTCAGGTTGGTTCTATAGTCTAGCTATTGTGAATTTAGCTGCTATAAACATTGATGTGGCTGTGTCACCATAGTATGCTGATTTTAAGTCCTTTGGGCATAAACCAAGAAGTGGACAGCTGGGTCAAATGGTGGTTCCATTTCCAGTTTTCTGAGGAATCTCTAGCCTGTTTTCCATAGTGGTTGCACCAATTTGCAGTCCCACCAACTCTTTTAATTACACTAATAGAAGCATGAATTTTTTCATTGGAAATAATAGGGGCAACATTTGTTTCAACTCTGCCATTTTTGAGATAGGAAAACAAGTTAAGTGATATAAATAAAGACAAAACTGCTGGTAGGACCAAAACCCGGGACTGGAGAAACACTAAAGAATTTTCTCATGTAATGTTTTAGAGTCCCTTTGAAATGTTTTATTTGGTTTGGTTTTTGAATTGGATCTTTACTTTTATAAAATTCCTTCATTTAAAAATTTACAAAGCTTTGTTACTCTAAAATTTTACTGAAACCTTTGAAGTAAGACCTGCATATACCTCCATCTCTCATGATATGTACATATAAACTACTGACATTGACCAGTCTGTGCTCTGATGAACCCAATTTATGGAACCTAGATATCCTTCTGACCACTAAAAAACAAAACAAAACAAAAACCTGGTGTGGAGTCAAAATCCCCTCAGGTTTGGTCAAAGGTTGAAATGGTACAACATGCGTGAAAGTACTCTGCAAGATATGTATAAAAGGCTGCATATGTAAATTAATACTGTGATTATGATCCTCATGGGCAATTTTTTTTATTACTTCATTACTTTTGGTCTTTCAATAAGTACAACTCTAGATGCTGAGAGTACAGGATGAATGACAGAATAAAATAAAAAATTACAAAGTATTATGTACCAAAATCATAACTGCTATATGAATAAATAGTGGTTGGGCGTGGGAGAGAAAAAATAAAGAGAATTATCTTGAATTCCAAACTTGAGTATAAAGATCCTTTTCTACAAATGCCATTTCTGAGTAAATTTCTACTCTACGCATCAAGTTTTTGTTTCTTTGTTTCTTCTTGCCAGATACAGAATATATAGGAAGGAGCAAGAAAGACAAAGCCCCACTTTGTCTTTAATACACTATGAAAGATGATGCAGAAGACTGAAAGAGTCCAGAGGCCTCCCAATCTCTTGGGAGAAGCCCACACCCCACATCTTCCTTCATAAAATCCACCATAGACATTTAGAAGGGATCTAGGGTTGGATCTCCTGCCACCTGTCTCAGCATTCCCCTGTGAATCCATGGCTATTCTCTTTCCTCATGCTACTAAATTCCTTACTTGGAAAGCAACCTTCACATATGAGACTTGGGCTCTGGTACAAGCCCAACCCAAGAAAATGGGTGGAGGGAAGGAGACTCCACTTACAAGGGCTTGCCACAGTACCACTTCCAGACCTACAGCTAATGCTTCATAAAAAGAGTGATGATTTCAAGTGACTCAGTTTGCTGATCACTTGCCTAGAGGCCGTGACCTAAGTGTATTTCTGGTTCCAAGTTCTCCAGATGTTCTTGATCCTGTTTGGAACACACATGCCAGAAACCCTGGAAAGCAGCAGCCTTTTCATAAAAATGGTTCTGACTTGGTGGTCAGATGGGAGCCATCTGTTACAAGGCACCAGCCTTCCAAAAGCCACCCTTATTACTGGCCACAGGGGCCTGGAGATCATGGTTCTTGAGGAGACTCTTTCACAGTGGGGTCATCTCTGACAAGCCAAGCCAAACACTGGTGAATGTGGCTCCGCAGAGAGCAACTGTAATTCTTGACCCTCTGCTAGGGCAGACCTATTTCTTCCTCTAGAAAGAAAGGAACCTACTTCTCTTCACAGTTATATATAATGTGAGAATCCCAGTGAGCATTTTGAAACTCCAAATGCTAATGTGTGGGGGCATTTTTTTCAAGAATGACTCCTCTGTCTAAGAAGGAGCATTCTCCCAAAGCTACCTACTTGAATCTTCCCTCAAGTTCTTCCCAACCCTTGCATTTCTAAGTTCCTTTCTTCAGATAACTCACGTGTTGCAGAAAATACACTGGGCTGGAGGTCAAGAGCCTGCCTTTCATGTTATTTGCTGTGTGAACTTGGGCAAGTCACAGAAAGGACCCTCTTGGGCTTCAGGCTTCCCATCCATAAAATGAAGGAGGTAGGCTCTGTGCCCTTTACCACTCCTTTGAGTTCCAATATTTTTGAGTTCTAGAGTTCTTGTCTTATGAAATTCTCCACTTGACAGCTTCAGCTCTTTTATGGTTTAGACATGAGATTTTTCCCCCAAATCTCAGGTGTGAGAAAATACAAGAAAGTTTAGAGGTAAAATGATTGGGTTATGAAAGTTTTAACCTAATCATTGCATTAATTCCCCTGATAGGAATTAACTACGTGGTAATAACTGTAGGCAGATAGGATGTAACTAGAGGGGGTAGGTCTTTGGGGACATGCCTTTGGGATATATATTTTTTCCCTGGAAAGTGGAGCTTATTCTCTCTCTCCCCCTCTCCCTCCCCCACTCCCTTTTCTGATCACCTTGTCCTAAACTACTTTCCTCCACCATACACCTCTGCCATGATGTCCTGTCTCATCTTGAGCCCAAAGCAATGGAGCCATGAGAGTCACATAAATATTTCTTCCTCTAAACTGTTCTTGTTGGGTCCTTTGGTGGCAGCAGCAAAAGGGCTTACTAAACAAGCTACACTCTGACAGGCTCAAGAGTCAACTAGCAAAAGACCCCAAAGAGAAAAAAAAAGGCAGACTACCAAGCAAGTGACCTCATCTCAACCTGCCTTCTCTCAATGTGAGAATCTGAACATGGACCTGGGCTGCCATCTTGCATTCTTTTCCCAGTGCAGGAGAAGTACCTTCTATGTCCTTTTCAGGGATAGATATACCATTATCACTGGGTAAGAGTGGTTGCCTGTCCCTCACCCAACAAGTGTGTATTAAAGATGTTGAACATTTTACTTTTATGTAAAAAACCTTTTGTGATATATGAGACTAAGGCTGTCATTGAGACAATAATTCAAACAAAGGTTATTATTTGTCATAAATATTAGCTGTCAAATGACCTTTGACTTATTGCCATAGTTTGGAAAGATCTTTTTTGACTTTTTTTTCCCAAAATCAAACATTAGTTCTAGATGACCTATAAAGTTTTGAGAATATTTTCAGTATCATCACATCATTTTCTGGGTAGTTTTTTTTTTCCTCATTTTTTTTTTTGTATATAGTTTTACCCTCTACAAGATACCGGATATTGAGTTATAACTGAAAATTTTAGTTTTCACTTTCCATATAGTCCATATTTTCAAGAAACTAACAATCTAATGAACTTATAAGATAATTCAATATTTATAAATTATTATATTATCAAATATTCAAGAATTATAAATAATCAAAAATACATAAAATAACTATCAAAATAGAATAATTATACAAAAGTCATGATAAACATTAATTGTGCCCAGTACTTATGACATATAAAGAATACTAAAATACCTAGAAAAGTACTGTTTGGGTTTGGTAACTATGCAAAGAATGCTCTTAAGTCCAGGATTGCACTGACCAAATGAGACAAATCTAGGCCTGGGAGTCCTATTTGACATAATAAAGCTTGAAACTTACTATTGGGGCTATTTCTACCTCCTGGGCTGGGAAAGCAGAAAAACAGGACAGAATATATCCACGATTTCCTCTTCCTCAATATCCCATGATTTGACACCTATTCTTTAGCAGGTGTTGAATTTTGGCCCCAGAACTTATATACTTCAGTTCACTATTAATCTCTCCCAATTCAAGCTCTCAAGGAAACCAAGACAGATTCCCAAAATCAAGTGAAATATTTTATATATATACACTATTTGTTGTTAATACTTTATTTGGACATGTTCCTTTTCCATAAAAATAAATCTCCTCAGTGTTTAATTTTCTAGTAAAAATATCTCAAATTTTAAAGCATTAAATATACATATAAACATATGTATATGAAGTTTGAAAATTATCAAGAATACAAACAATAATAAATAAAACATTTTCAATTTATATGCTATTATCTCCCTATTTTGTAGTAATTTTTATATAATATAGTACTCAGAGCAATATGATTTAGGGGCTGGGGTTATGGCTCAGCAGTAGAGCGCTCACCTTGCATGTGCAAGGCCCTCGGTTTGATCCTCAGCACCACATAAAAATAAAAATAAAAGAATATGATTTATAGGAGGCATTATAATACCTGATCTGAAATTATACTACAGATCTATAGTAACAAAAACAGCATGATATCGGCTCCAAAATAGACATAAAGACCAGTGGAATAGAATTGAGGACCTAAAGACAAACCCAGAAACCTATAGCTGTCAGATATTTAACAAAGATGCCAAAATCATATATTGGAGAAAAAAGACAGCCTTTTTAACAAACAGTTTTTGGAAAATTGGATGGCTATATATAAAAAAAATGAAATTAGACCCCTATCTTTCACCCTGCACAAAACTCAAATTGAAATGGATTTAAGACTTAGGAATTATACCAGAAATTTTACAACTTCTAGAAGAAAACATAGGGTCAACACTCCCTTATATAGATGCTGGCACCAACTTCCTTAACAAGAACCCCCAAAACACAAGAAATAAAACCAACAACCACTAAGTTGGATGCTATTAAACTATAAAGCTTCTTATAACTAAGGAAATGATTAAGAGCATGAAGAGAGAGCCTACAGAATGGGACAAAATCTTGGCCAGTACTCCTCCAATAGGGTATTAATATCCAAAATATACAAAGAGCTCAAAAAAATTAATACCAAAAAACAAATAACCAATCAATAAATGGATAAAAGAACAGAAATTTCTCAAGAGAAGAAACATAAAAGGCCAATAAGAATATGAAAAAAATGTTCAACATCTCTAGCAATCAGGGAAATACAAATCAAAACTACACTAAGATTTCACCTCACTCTATTCAGATTACATGTTCAGCTTCTAGTCAGATTGGCAATGATCAAGAATACAAACAACAATGAATGCTGGCAAGATTGTGGGGAGAAAGGAAAACACACATTGTTGTTGAGACTGCAGACTAGTACAACCATTCTAAAAATCAGTTTAGAGATTTCTCAAAAAACTAGGTCTGGAATCACCATTTGACCCAGCTGTCCCACTCCTGGATATTTTCCTCAAATATCCAAGCCACATCAATATTTATAGAAATGCAATTCACAATAGCTAAATTATGGAATCAACCTAGATGACTGCCAATAGATGAATGAATTAAGAAATAGTGAGATGTGTATGTGTGTATATACACACACAATGCAGTTCTACTCAGCCACAAAAATGAATAAAATTATGGCATTTGCTGCTAAATGGATAGAAATAGAGACTATCATGTTAAATGCAATTAGTCCAACTCAGAAACTCAAAGGTTGAATATTTTATCTCATATGTGGAAAATAGAATAAAATAAAGGAAAAGGGGAGGAAAGGATAAGATCACATTATGAATCAGAGAAGATAGTGCTAAATGAAGTCAGCCAATCCAAAAAAAAAAATGCCAAATGCTTTCTCTGATATAAGGAGGCTAACACATAGTGGGGTAGAGAGGGGGAGCATGGGAGGAATAGATGAATTCTATATAGGGAAGAAGGGTGGGAGGGAAATGGGGAGGACAGGGGATTAGCAAGAATGGTGGAATGTGATAGACATCATTATTTAAAGAACATGTATGAAGACACAAATTGGTGTGAACATACTTTATATACAAACAGAGGAATGAAAAATTGTGGTATATATGTGTAATAAGAATTGTAATGTAAAAAAATCCACAAAGTAACATGTATAAATACATGAAATGGCGTGAACATACTTTATATACAAAGATATGAAAAACTGTGCTTTATATGTGTAATGAGAATTGTAATGCATTCTGCTATTGTGTACTTAAAAATGAAATCAATTAAAAATAGTAAGTAAAAAAAGAAACAATCAATATAAATAAATAGAGAGAGAAAGGAAGTCTAGTAGAGGAAAGAAAGGGAGATGGGAAAGGACAGGAGGGGAAAGGGGTAGGAAAAAGGGAGAATTATGAACTGAAATTGAATTCAATGCATCTATGCGTTTGTCAGGATGAACCCAACTATTATGTGTAACCATAAAGCTCTAATAAAAAAAAAGAATATGCTTAAACAATTGTGTTAATTCTCAGAGTTACTTGAGTTTCATCTGAGAAACTTGGAAAATTGTGAGACTGAATTTGAAAAGCAGGCCAGTGTACTTTGGTATTCTAAAACTGCCCCTGTGCATAATTTATCACACACAGTACCAGTTGTGGAATTATTCTTTGAGTTTAAATTTTCAATACATTAATGTATGGGTTAAAGATTTCTTCTGAATATCGTGAAGAACAACAAATATTTTTTCTTTGTTAACTCAACATTATTTGGAGGGAAGATGGCAGCGAAGGGAATGCATCACCCCCGTGTACCGCATCACTGTGCGGGAAAATGACGAGTTAGAACGGCTAAAAGCTATCTTTTTAGGAATATCCCGCAAAATTGGGGTGCTCCAAAACCTAGAGGAAGGATTTTCATCGCACGAGGATCAGCTACTGGGGCTCAAATGCGAGCGATTTGTCCACACAGAGGGTCACGCTGCTTATTCAGCAAATTGCCCTGCGGCTAGAGTCTGCGGCGGGCGCTGGGAAACGATGAGATAGCAACGCAAAGATACAGCACTGCGGATTCTGTGGGCTCCTGCCAGCTGTGCAAACACTGTACTCAGTGCTGAATTCTGGGTTTGAGACGGGGGAAGGAAGCAGTCCAATTTGGTTCTCCACACCGGTCAGATTACAGAGGAAGCCAGAGGCCACCATCTTGGAGAGCTGACGTCACCATCTCTGTTTTCGACTGATCGCAGCTCATTCAGCTATAGAACAGGTAATTTCAGGCTGCCATTCGCCTGCGTCTCGCAGACAAATTACTCAGGCTCAGTGCTAAAGAACCCGCTGAAACTGCTTCTTGGAGCCTGCTCCTATCAGAACATACACCGAGCCCGGAGCGGCTGAATTCCGGCTCCCGGAAATGCTCTGGCCCAGGGCTAAAGAACCCGCGGAAACAACTACTCGGTCCGGGTCCTGCTGAATACTGTGGAGGTAAATACCAACTGAACCGTCATAGGCAATGGCAACAGGATTGAGATGGGGCTTGTGAGGGCCGGTCAGGACTCACCCGTTGCTTTGGTCACCCAGCAAATGGAATGAAATGCTGCCATTTGCATGGGATACCAACATGGCAGAGATCTGAGGTCATCAGAAAGCGGTGGAGAAGATAACTTCATCGATACCAGTGGCGACAGAAATAGTTGGTCTCCTGGTAAAGAAAGTGAGTCACATACACCCAAGTCTCTCTCACTTTGTCATCAGGCCAAAGGGGCAGAGCAGAGCTGCTGCCCATGCCAGGAAAAGGCCCAGAGACCTGCCAGCGTAGTAGTCACGTCACCCCAATTGGAGTAGGGGCAGAGCAGAGCCTCCGCCCGCACCTACAAGGTAGGCAGACCTGTGACCAACCAGCAGAACAGACCCAGCAGCCCGCCAGCATGGTAGACAGATCACCCCAATTGGAGGAGGAGCAGAGCCGCCGCCAGCCCCTGCAAGGGAGACTTTTCAACTATACAAGAGCAATATAAATATATAGGGGGAAAATTTCAAACACACAACAGTTTCACCAAGCAGAAAGAAATGTGAGCAGTATGAAAAGACAAGGAAAGAAAGGACCACAAGCAATGCAGGTCAACTCAACTTTAGAAGAGGTAATAGCTGTAGCAAATGGAATGTCAGATAAAGAATTCAGTATATACATGCTTCAGATGATCTGGAGTCTCAAGGAAGACATTAGACAGCAAAATCAGACAATGAAAGATCACTTCAACAATGAATTACAAAAACAAATCCAAGAAGCAAAAGATCAACTATACAGGGAGATAGAGGTAATAAAAAACAAACAGAAATCCTAGAAATGCAGGAAGCAATAAACCAACTTAAAAACTCAATTGAGAATACTACCAGCAGAGTAGAACACTTAGAAGATAGAACATCAGACAATGAAGACAAAGTATTTCAACTTGAAAAGACATAGACAGCTCATTAAGACTGTTAAGAAACCATGAGCAGAACATCCAAGAAATATGGGATAATATAAAGAGACCAAACTTAAGAGTCACTGGGATACAGGAAGGTATAGAGGTCCAAACCAAAGGAATGAGCAATCTATTCAATGAAATAATACAAGAAAACTTCCCAGGCTTGAAGAATGAGACAGAATCCCAAATCCTAGAAGCCTACAGGACGCCAAATGTGCAAAATCATAAGAGATCCACACCTAGACACATTATAATGAAGATACCCAACATATCAGAATAAGGAGAGAATTTTAAAAGCTACAAGAGAAAGGAAGCAGATTACATTTAGGGGTAAACCAATCAGGATAACAGCTGATCTTTCAACACAGACTCTGAAAGCTAGAAGATCCTGGAATAACATATTTCAAACCCTGAAAGAAAATGGGTTCCAACCAAGGATCGTGTATCCAGCGAAATTAAGCTTCAGGATGGAAGATGAAATTAAAACCTTCCACGATAAACAAAAGTTAAAAGAATTTGCAGCTAGAAAACCATCTCTTCAAAACATCCTCGGCAAAACATTACAGGAAGAAGAAATGGAAAATAACAATGAAAACCAACAGTGTGAGGTAGGACAATAAAGGGGGGGAAAATAATCAAAGAGAAAAACAAACCATGTTTAGTAACATAAATAAACAAATATGGCTGGAATAACAACCCATATCTCAAAAATAACCCTAAATGTTAATGGCTTAAACTCACCAATTAAGAGGCACCGGCTAGTAGAATGGATCACAAAACAAGACCCAACAATATGCTGCCTACAGAAGACGCATTTGATAGGAAAAGACATACATAGACTGAAGGTGAAAGGTTGGGAAAAATCATATCACTCATATGGACTTCAGAAACAAGCAAGAGTGTCCATACTCATATCAAATAAAATAGATTTCAAGCCAAAGTTAATCAAAGGGGATAAAGAGGGACACTACATACTGCTCAAGGGAACCATACACCAACGAAACATAACAATCATAAATATATATTTCCCAAACAATGGTGCAGCTATGTTCATCAAGCAAACTCTTCTCAAGTTCAAGAGTCTAATAGACCATCATACAATAATCATGGGAGACTTCAACACACCTCTCTCACCACTGGACAGATCTTCCAAACAAAAGTTGAATAAGGAAACTATAGAACTCAATAACACAATTAATAACCTAGACTTAATTGACATATATAGAATATACCACCCAACATCAAGCAGTTACACTTTTTTCTCAGCAGCACATGGATCCTTCTCAAAAATAGATCATATATTATGTCACAGGGCAACTCTTAGACAATATAAAGGAGTAGAGATAATACCATGCATCTTATCTGATCATAATGGAATGAAAGTGAAAATCAATGATAAAAGAAGGAAGGAAAAATCATGCATCACATGGAGAATGAACAATAGGTTACTGAATGATCAATGGGTTATAGAAGACATCAAGGAGGAAATTAAAAAATTCTTAGCGATAAATGCAAACACAGACACAACATATCGGAATCTATAGGACACATTGAAAGCAGTTCTAATAGGAAAATTCATTGCTTAGAGTTCATTCCTTAAAAAAAAAATAAAAAACAACAAATAAATGATCTCATACTTCATCTCAAAATCCTAGAAAAAGAAGAGCAAAACAACAGCAAAAGAAGTAGAAGGCAAGAAATAATTAAAATCAGAGCTGAAATTAATGAAATTGAAACAAAAGAAACAATTGAAAAAATTGACAAAACTAAAAGTTGGTTCTTTGAAAAAATAAATAAAATCGACAGACCCTTAGCCATGCTAGCGAAGAGAAGAAGAGAGAGAACTCAGATTACTAGCATACAGGATGAAAAAGGCAATATCACAACAGATACTTCAGAAATACAGAAGATAATCCGAAATTATTTTGAATCCTTATACTTCCAATAAAATAGAAGATAGTGAAGGCATCGATAAATTTCTTAAGTCATATGATCTGCCCAGATTGAGTCAGGAGGATATAGACAACCTAAACAGACCAATATCAATTGAGAAAATACAAGAAACCATCAAAAGTCTACCAACTAAGAAAAGCCCAGGACCGGATGGGTATACAGCAGAGTTTTACAAAACCTTTAAAGAGGAACTAATACCAATACTTTTCAAGCTATTTCAGGAAATAGAAAAAGAGGGAGAACTTCCAAATTCATTCTACGAGGCCAATATCACCCTGATTCCTAAACCAGACAAAGACACTTCAAAGAAAGAAAACTACAGACCAATATCTCTAATGAACCTAGATGCAAAAATCTTCAATAAAATTCTGGTGAATCAGATTCAAAAACATATCAAAAAAATTGTGCACCATGATCAAGTAGGATTCATCCCTGGGATGCAAGGCTGGTCCAATGTACGGAAATCAATAAATGTTATTCACCACATCAATAGACTTAAAAATAAGAACCATATGATCATCTCGATAGATGCGGAAAAAGCATTCGACAAAGTATAGCATCCCTTTATGTTCAAACTGTAGAAAAACTAGAGATAACAGGAACATACCTCAACATTGTAAAAGCAATCTATGCTAAGCTTCAGGCTAGCATCATTCTGAATGGAGAAAAATTGAAGGCATTCCCTCTAAAATCTGGAACAAGACAGGATGCCCTCTCTCACCACTTCTGTTCAACATAGTTCTCGAAACACTGGCCAGAGCAATTAGACAAACGAAAGAAATTAAAGGCATAAAAATAGGAAAAGAAGAACTTAAATTATCACTATTTGCATATGACATGATTCTATACCTAGCAGACCCAAAAGGGTCTACAAAGAAACTATTAGAGCTAATAAATGAATTCAGCAAAGTGGCAGGATATAAAATCAACACGCATAAATCAAAGGCATTTCTGTATATCAGCGACAAATCCTCTGAAATGGAAATGAGGACAACCACTCCATTCACAATATCCTCAAATAAAATAAAATACTTGGGAATCAACCTAACAAAAGAGGTGAAAGACTTATACAATGAAAACTACAGAACCCTAAAGAGAGAAATAGACGAAGATCTTAGAAGATGGAAAAATATACCCTGTTCATGGATAGGCAGAACTAACATCATCAAAATGGTGATATTACCAAAAGTTCTCTATAGGTTTAATGTAATGCCAATCAAAATCTCAATGGCATTTCTTGTAGAAATAGAGAAAGCAATCATGAAATTCATATGAAAAAACAAAAGACCCAGAATAGCAAAAACAATGCTAAGCAGGAAGTGTGAATCAGGCGGTATAGCGATACCAGACTTCAAACTATACTACAGAGCAATAGTAACAAAAACAACATGGTACTGGTACCAAAACAGGCGGGTGGACCAATGGTACAGAAGAGAGGACACAGAAACCAATCCACAAAACTACAACTGTCTTATATTTGATAAAGGGGCTAAAAGCATGCAATGGAGGAAGGATAGCATCTTCAACAAATGGTACTGGGAAAACTGGAAATCCATATGCAACAAAATGAAACTGAATCCCTTTCTCTCGCCATGCACAAAAGTTAACTCAAAATGGATCAAGGAGCTATATCAAATCAGAGACACGGTGTCTGATAGAAGAAACAGTTGGCTATGATCTACATACTGTGGGGTCAGGCCCCAAATTTCTCAATAGGACACCCATAGCACAAGAGTTAATAACTAGAATCAACAAATGGGACTTACTCAAACTAAAAAGTTTTTTCTCAGCAAAAGAAACAATAAGAGAGGTAAATAGGGAGCCTACATTCTGGGAACAAATCTTACTCCTCACACTTCAGATAGAGCCCTAATATCCAGAGTATACAAAGAACTCAAAAAATTAGACAATAAGATAACAAATAACCTAATCAACAAATGGGCCAAGGACCTGAACAGACACTTCTCAGAGGAGGACATACAATCAATCAGCAAGTACATGAAAAAATGCTCACCATCTCTAGCAGTCAGAGAAATGCAAATCAAAACCACCCTAAGATACCATCTCACTCCAGTAAGATTGGCAGCCATTATGAAGTCAAACAACAATAAGTGCTGGCGAGGATGTGGGGGAAAGGGTACACTTGTACATTACTGGTGGGACTACCAATTGGTGCAGCCAATTTGGGAGGCAGTATGGAGATTTCTTGGAAAGCTGGGAATGGAACCACCATTTGACCCAGCTATTCCCCTTCTCGGTCTATTCCCTAAAGACCTAAAAAGAGCATGCTACAGGGACACTGCTACATCGATGTTCATAGCAGCACAATTCACAATAGCAAGACTGTGGAACCAACCTAGATGCCCTTCAATAGACGAATGGATAAAAAAAAATGTGGCATGTATACACAATGGAGTATTACTCTGCATTAAAAAATGACAAAATCATAGAATTTGCAGGGAAATGGATGGCATTAGAGCAGATTATGCTAAGTGAAGCTAGCCAATCCCTAAAAAACAAATGCCAAATGTCTTCTTTGATATAAGGAGAGTAACTAAGCACAGAGTAGAGACGAAGAGCATGAGAAGAAGATTAACATTAAACAGGGATTAGAGGTGGGAGGGAAAGCGAGAGAGAAGGGAAATTGCATGGAAATGGAAGGAGACCCTCAGGGTTATACAAAATTACATACAAGAGGAAGCTAGGGGAAAGGGAAAAATAATACAAGGGGGAGAAATGAATTACAGTAGAGGGGGTAGAGAGAGAAGAGGGGAGGGGAGGGGAGGGAAGGGGAGGGGAGGGGAGGGGAATAGTAGAGGATAGGAAAGGCAGCAGAATACAACAGACACTAGTATGGCAATATGTAAATCAATGGAAGTGTAACTGATGTGATTCTGCAGTCTGTATACGGGGTAAAAATGGGAGTTCTTAACCCATTTGAATCAAAGTGTGAAATATGATATATCAAGAACTATGTAATGTTTTGAACAACCAACAATAAAAAAAATAAAATAAAAATAAAAATAAACCTCAACATTATTTTATTTGTTGATTCCTTTTAGTTATATACACTGTTAGAATACATTTTGACATAATCACAAAAACATGGACTATAATTTTGCTTTAATTCAGTCCCCAGTATTTTCCCACTTCCCCCACTCTCCTCCCTCTTTCTGCAATTTGTTTATTTTTAATTAGTGTCCTGTGGATATACTTGATGATAGAATTCACAGTGGTATATTCATGTATGTATGTATGAAAGTATGGTCAGATTCATTCCACTGTTCTCCCCTTTTCCTGTCCCTCCTTCCTTCCCATCAACCCTCTTCATCTACTTTCAATAGATCTAAGAAATGTTTATATGATCTCTATCCTCTATACCATTTTCTAAATTTTCAGAGAAGGAAAATTATGTTAAAGAAAATTGACATCAAGGTCAAGAACAACCAATCGAATAATGTAATGATGACAGTGAGACATCCCAGAGGGGAGAGTAGCCAGCAAGAGACATGAAGCTTGTGGTCCCCGGGTTTATCCAGGTCCCTCATGGTTGGATAAGGTCACATAACTAGAAATGCCAAGTGTGGCTTCTAGGTCAGAACACCAAACTGCGGAGGTGGGACCTCTCAGAGCACTCTTCACCTCAGGGAGAAGTGCTGGCAATTCCAGGCAGGGATGCTTTAGTGAGCCCGAGTCCCCTGCGTGGACTAGAGTGAGTCCCCCCTCTGGCCCCAGTGGCTCCTGGCTCATGGGATCATCTGCTGCATTGAACTCCTGACATTGGGGTGATAATACCATGGAATAAACTACAACCATAATGTGAAGCCTATCCTAATGTACTCAAGATGATGGGGGCAATAAAGAGCCGAATCATGCAGGGCCTCAAGCCCTGCTCCAGAGTTTTCATCTCAGGCTGAGCGCACAGGGCTGTCTCCAACTGAAGCTGTGTTTTAATCACTTTGCATGTTGCTGCTGATTACTGCAAAGTACAGAATGGATTAGAAGGGCACCTAAAACACCTCAAATTCCTGAACTGTGAAGGCTTATTTAACCATTTTACCCACTACCCAGTCCTTTTTTTTTTTTTTTTAACATCTCTAGCCTTTTTTCTCTGTTTTCAAGTTACTGGCACAGCTGTAACTTGCCTCAGAAAAACTGAAATGCTCAACAGAGAAATCTAAGAATATTTTAAAATCTCATGTCTAATGTAACCTAAATCTCTCTCAATGAAATGAAATTACCATTCCAGTTTTATCATATCTTCTTAATCTTTCTGATAAGGGCAAAATATGGTTTCTTTGAATTTGAAGCGAAAGAATGATGGGCTAATTTCTTTGAAATCTGATTACTTCAGATTCTGTGTCAGACGGTCTGAGGCCAAATTATTATGGAAAGAGCAAGTAAATTGAGCCAGAATACTTCATAATTTCCCTTCATTAGCAAGTTTTGCAGGCTTCACTGAATTTAATGAAAGAAGTACCATGTAAATCAACTCTATTTTCCCCAGGGGAAATTTTTTTTAAAAAAAAAAAAAATTCTCTTGGACCCAAGTATGGCGTGTGTGTCAACATTTAAACATCAGAACATTTAGCTTAATTAAACTCCTCTCTGGTTCCCCCTTTACTTCTATGGCTGTGTTTAAGGCTTTAAGACATAATCCTCCCCATTGCCAGACTTTCCCTTGCATGATTACATGGGCTAAGGGTATAAATCACAGATTTGAGGGCTAGAAGAACACAGAGGTATAAATCATGAACTCTGGGGCTTATCTAAACCACCTGCCTCATTTTACAAATAAGGTGAATGAGGTGGCAAATTACACTGGGTATCTTCAGGAAATCTGAATGAGGAAAATGATCCTTAGTCTTTCTACATTTACTCTGAGATGACTTTAACATACCATCTGTTTTTGCATTTTACTACATAGCAGGTTAACAATTGGGTAATATGGCACCTGACTGAAAACAGACTGATCAACGATATAAACTACTCAACATATAAGCAACCGTTTAAAAGCCATTTGCTGGGGGTGGGAGGATCCACTTCACAGCTAGTTATCAGTGGTAAGCATCCAAACTGTGTTCCCCTAAACACCAGTGTTCCATGAAGTTTTTCTACCTTCTACGGGGGAGGGAAGTTCTGTGATCAGATGGGTTTGGGGAACCCAGCTTAAACTATGTTAAAATGTTATTGTTCATTCTGATCTTATCTTCAAAGGAAGTGCTTGGCAAAATTAATCTTAGGCTCACAGCTCCAAAAAGTTGATATTTAAGCTTTGATTAAACATTTGAAAATGGAGAATTTCTCTATTTTTATATAATTTTTTTCTACTGCTGTAATAGCCAGATTGTTTCATTAATTTCAAATATATAAGAACCTACAATAATGTCTTGTTTCAGCAAATCTAGACAAAGTTTTAATGATTCGATAGTAACACAAAACAAGTTGTCTTCATTTTTGTTCAAGATAAAGTAAATCAGTTCTGAATATCCTGTTCACTTGGTACATAGGTCCCAAATGAGGTAGTTAAAATGTTGTCATCACAATATAAGCATACAGCTAAGAAAATAGTTGACATAATCACAGAACTCGCCTCATGCAGAATGTAAGAGATACAGGGAGGCTTAGGTCAATCTCATCCATCTAAGGCCCTTAGCTCCCAGAAGAGGAAACTGAGGCTACTAGAAGCCATGGAATGTATCCAAGGCATTTTTCATATGCATAGGTAACCTGGTTTTACATTTGCATTTATTCATTATTTTATTGGTCCATTTATTGATTTGCTAAAATCATCTTAGTTTCAGGCCATATATCAAGCACTGAAAACACAAAGATGAACATAAGAAAGTTCCTGCCTCAGACACTCATGATTCCGTGGTATGCCTGCAATTTATTTATATTGAAATTAAAAGTAATAAGTAAAAAATACAGCACTTTCAAATTATTTCCCTACACTTCTATGCTGTTGTGGTTGCTCACATCATGAGTATGTTTAGAGCAGACCTATTATGTCATGAAGTGCTCTGGTAGATCTGTTCCAAGTCCACACTCAGTCACATCACAATCAAGTGAATATTATACTATGGAAATTGGCGATTGCTACTAAGCTGGATTTTCCCCCCTCCTAGGTGATTGTTCAATATTTACCACCTCTCTACTGAATTTGACTAACATATGGAGTGTATTTTATTGTGGTATAGCTTATGGTAGGACTAAGGATTCACACATACATGATCTCATAGTCTCTTCTAAATAAGTCTTTGAGACAGACTTGGTGTCTAGTAGAAGACACAGATCTGTGCAAAACTAACCATAATATAAAAAGTCTTCTGTTCATCGTATGATCAACGGTATGGCAGTTAAAAGAGTATGAGAAGAAGGGAGACTGAGCCTGGATTTAGTAAAGTCACCCAAAGATCATGCAATTGCTAAAGATCATTGATCACCAAAACCAGGGTCAGTGTGCCTCTAATTATTCTTGCCACTGTGCTCCATATATTTACCCTCCATTTGCTGAGTAACTATGTCCCAGACATGAAGCTCCAAAGAAAAAATATGTTAAAGTTTGAAACCTATTTGGTTTGCAATCTAAATATCTTTGTACATAAAATATGTCATTATTTACTTGAAACTAAGGGAGATAGGTATGATGGGGGGGAGAACAAAAGCCAAGGGACATGTTGAAGCTAAATACGGTACAGACTGGCACTAAGCTGGGCATCCTTGGTGAAGTTACCTTGGAAAATTAAATATAATGCTATACTAAAAGCACATGGTTCATAGTAGGGGCTCAATAAAATGCCACTTCCTGTCCTTCAGCTTCATGCTACAGCAGTGGTCTGCCTTATTTGCAAACCTCTCTAGAAAGTTGTACAGGCCTCAGGGTCTCTGCTGTCCATTCTTCCCAGTATGCTTGATGCTTCATTGTCACCGCTGACTCATCCATCTGCACACCCTGTGAGCTCAGGGACTATGTCTATTTTGCTTACCAATTTATGCAGAAGGATCAGTACAGTGCTTAACACATGATTGGTGCTTTTCAAGTATTTGCTAAGTACATGAATGATCCAAATAGGTCAGACTGCTGGTAATACCTTGTACATTACTTTTTTATATCACTTTGAAATTTCTGTTCAATTTTCTTCCTTTAGCCAATGCTTTTGTAAGCTCTGTTGCCTCAATATTTCTTCTTCTAGCAAATGATACTAGTTTCCAATGTTTTCCAAGAAAACGTAAGGATCAAGTTCTTAATCACAGCATGTCATGCATCAAAGCGCCACTCCACAACCCCTGTAAGACTGGCAAACACTAGTCCCTACTGGTGTCAGAGGGGATGTCAAAGAATCCTAGGCCTTAAGTTAGTAAATTTGGCTAAATTGCCATCTAATGTAGTTATATAATTTCATTTGTGTATAAAACCCTTTTGTTCCTGGTTAAAACGAAACATTTCCTCTGCAGTTGAACAAAAACTGCTTTTCCCTAAAACACTGATGAATTCAATAGTCCATATGGACTATTTCTTTTGTATATAAATGATTATATTAACAATTCATTAAAAGAAATATTTTCTTTTTACTTGTTCAAATATTTACATGGTATAGCTTAATTGTTTTAAAACACTATTGAAATCCTTTTTTTCCAACTTTAATATTTGCCTTTTTAAGGCCACGAAGTGGGAAAACAATATGAATGTAAAACCTAAGTGTATTTAAATTAAATAAAATCTGACCCCAAGGAACCCCATTTCTAAATATGAAGAATCTGTTTTTCACACAAGTGTTCTTTCCTATGGTAAAGCTGGATTGCACAGAAGGCCTATGTGGGTCTCCTAATCCTGTTATAAAAAACAAGGTTAGTTTGGAATAGTCTGAATATTGATGCTTAGGTACTTTTGTCTGCTATTGCAGGATACATCAAAGAAAGGTCAAGATGCTATATAAGCTATGGAACTGAGATTTCCAGCAGATTTTCTATAAGAGCAGAAATAGGGTCAGATTTTTAGCAAGCATCCATACTTCAATCCAAATGCTAATTTGAGCTACAGTAAGAGTTGGTTGAGGGATAAGAAAGAAAGGCAGATTTGTATAGGTAGAATATGCCCAGATGGGCAGCACCATTAGAATTGGTCAGCACAGATTTCTTTCACTAGTTCACAGAAACGAATGTAATACTTTCTATTTGTAGGCATTACAGTATCCTGTCTTTCTTAGGCAATTGTGACCTTCAACAAGCATTTATAGAACAACCTTTGGGTGAATCATATTTCTATTTGTCTTGTGCTCTTCATGTACTTATAGGCTGTCAGAAGCTTCAGCTTGACAAGCAGGTCACAAAGGCAGGACAAGAAGCTAGAGTCAGGGTGGAACTGGGCTGGACTTAAGGGTGGGTCTGGAGCTGAGGGTCAAGGTGAACTCACAGAGGCTGAGCGATTCAGAGAATGGGAGAAGAGATGCCAAAGGTCAAAGCTGGCAGTGGGTCAGCAGTCACAGTGCAGTGACCAGGAAGTGTGATCTGGGGACAAAGAATCTGGGTTTTAGCCCAACTCTGCCATTTCCTAGTTATCTGGCTCTAAGTAAGTTACTTCACTCTTCTGCACTGTGACTCAGTTTCCAACAAAATAGAAAACAATGTGGACTGCTAAGTACTCTTTTGGACTTTGGATAAAAATAAAAGTGCTAATCATAATGAACATTTGCAGAATCCTAAGTATCTTATATTAATTAATTAATTTAATACTCATAATAACCCTATAAAGCAGATACCATTATAATCCCTAAGGCCACACAGCTCATGAATGACAGACCTGTAATACACAGCTCAAAAGTCTACTCAACATGAGATCACATATACCATAAAGTAGCTTATTAAAATACTGTGTCCACATACATTTTAATAATAATAGATAATGTCTTTAAGTATTTATGAGGAATGGGGGGTCACACTTATTATATCAGGTATAATGTATGTAAAATACCACAGTCCTTTAAGTTTACTTCTTTAATTAGCTCCATACCACAGATGAGGAAAATGAGACAGAGTAAGGTCACATAGCTCTTACATTTTGGAACCAGAATCTAAACTCAGCTCATTTTTTTTTTTTACCTAATTCCAAAGAATGTTTAGTCTTTTATTTCTTTGACAAAATTGAAACTGTCAATAATGTCCTCCCTCAATGTTCTCTTCCTGCCCCAGATTCCTGCAAACTGGCACCTGCTCTTAAGTCCCCACTTCCAGGATCAGAGGGTAAGTCATTGGTCATCCTTTCCATGTAAGGTCAACGTTTTATACTTTTGCTCTGACAGACACACACACACACACACACACACACACACACACACACACACACCCTCTCTTCCTCTGTCTCACTACCCATCCCCTCCAGCCATCAGTCAACTTCCTCTGCTCCTTCTCATCTAATCCTCTCTGCACAGTCTCTCCACTCCCTATCAACTTCCTTACCATCCCTATACTCCTGAGTCCCTACCTCTGCTTTCTATCTGCTCTTTTCTACTTCAACTGCTCTTTCCCAGTTTACCTCTGGCTTCCTACCTGCGCACACTAACGGGTATTCTCACTCCTCGTCCTACTTGCTCTTTCCTGCAGGCTGCAGCAGGCCCAGGGCTCTCCACCTCCTCTGGCTCCTCTGTGGTCCCCTCAGCTGGTCTTCCATGTGCAGGGTTCTCACCTCCCTGCCTTTCCTCTGCCTGTCCTCTCCTCCTGGAATGCTTTTCCCTGCTGTCACACCAGACCTCTATCCAGTTTCCAGCGAAGGTAGGTTTTCTTCCTGGAAAGCTCTTCTGAATTGGTCCATCATCTTAACATTATTGGCACCTTCTCCATGTCTGCGTGATATGCTAACTTTCTATTTTAATTTCTTAAATTGCTTATTCTTGCAGGAGGCTTCCTCAAGGACTGTAAGAGTCTTGAAGACAGGGACTGTCTTATTCATCTTGGACCGGCTCCAATCTTGTCTAAACACTAGGACAAAACAGCGTGACTGGGCCAAGATTTCGGTTTTGACAGTTATAGTTTTAATTTTTAAAAAGGGACTATTTCTCCTACGTAACTCATGATATGTATATAATTTTATCCTTAGACTTAGTATTACAGTCTCACATTCGGTTCTACTTCTTTGATCATATATTTTCCCTTTTTTAATAAATATGTTTGACTTTGTTCTTCTTTCCATTCTAAAGGCCTAGAAGCTGCCCGACATACCATTGGTTGTGAGGGCTAATCACTCTTTTCACCTCCCTGATACCTACTCTCTTCCTTCCAGCAATGGAAACACTGGTGGGATTCTCAATCCATGTATTCCACACTCAGGTCTAGGTGTGGGAAAATCCTCAAGACAATCAGACAGTTACTCCCAGGAATTTAAAATTTGGGGAAAGTGAAACAGAGGGGGAAAGTGATTAAAGCTAATTCATCCTAGAAGAGATTTCCCCTAGTTCCTATGACCTGGATTCTCCTTCCTATGCATTTCACAGGTTACTGGTAGCCTTCCAGTACATTCCTTAAACAAAGGTTCAAGGTAAGCAAAGTCTGTTTCTGTTGCTTGCAGACAACTAGCACCACATGATAAATAAGTATTCAACAGGCATCTGCTGAATTAATTACAACAATTACTAATTGGGCATTATGTAAAATTGTGGATGTATAACCGACGTGATTCTGCAATCTGCATTTGGGGTAAAATTGGGAGTTCATAACCCACTTCAATCTAATGTATGAAATATGATATGTCAAGAGCTTTGTAATGTTGTGAACAACCAATAAAAAAAATAAAAAATTAAAAAAAAAAACAACCAAGGAATATTTGATTCAAAGGGAAATTTTTCCTAAGGTAAAAGAGACCTACAAATTCCCAGGTACATGAAGGACTGGGAGGAAATTCATGTTCTAAAAATCAAGATGATGAATACAGAAAGAACCCTGGGGCCGGAAGAAAGAGGATCTAAGTTGTGCCTGACAAAGGGACTTGGCTCAGGAGACAGACATCCTTCCACTTTGTCTGATCCTGGAACCACAGGAGATAGGTAAGCTAAAGAAAGAGCAAAGGAGGGTGATCAGGCAGGATGACCTTGACTTTTATTAGGGAAGGAGATATTATGTGGGGAAGATTTTAAGAGATGTATCTGAAATGATGATCCGAGAAGCATATCAAGTAGTCAAAGGTGACGAGGATCGCTGGAGACTTGAAGACAAATATGAGTATCTCCAATTATTAAATCCTCAACAGTAAAGCTTTCCCATTGCAAGTATAACTAAGATACATGATGACTGACGAAGATCTTAATGACAACTGGGAAAAGTACTCTTTGGGGAAAGTAAAGGCATTTTCTTGGTATATTTCTTGGGCAGTATCACAGGTTTCAGCTAGCTCACTAGATCCCACAGAGGTTAACTTTCACAGCCACACATGCTGTCATAGGCTTAACCCGGTTTAGTCTCTGGTCCACACAATGAAAAGATAATAGGATTTAGCCATAATTCATGTTTTAGACATTTGAAAAAAAAACTGTAAGAGGACTGCTTCTTCTAGCTTAATGCTACTGTGCAGCATGTGGATTATTTTTGTGTTCATTGTTACAATCACACTTTGGATTCTACTGTTTTCAGATTCTTTTTGGTATTTGGTGAATGTTACTTTTTCTTTACTCATCATCATATATAATAAAGACACTATGCAGAGAACCACAAAGGGGCTGGATGTTTTCCCTAAAGAGAGGGCTTTTCAGATGTGCTCTGTAATTTGTCATCCAGAGGAAAGCGTGTATCATCACCGCTTAAAAAAAAAAAAATAAGTGAATTACATCGACTTGATGCACAGCAGGCTCACAGCGTTCATGGGCCTTTGTATTCCACATATGCTTGCTCTCTGTGGTCTCCTCTCAAATTGTCCTAGGCATCCAGGAGATAAAGCAGGCAGGAAAGCAGGAGACGTCAGAGCCAATGGCTCAATAGGTCACCTCACTCGTGAGACACAAAGCTAGAAATCTACCTTCAGACAGGAAATTAAATACTTACAAAGAACCCACCAACCCATTCCACAGTCTGACATTTAAGACTTTTCCCCTCATTACCACTTCCCTTTCTAAAGCATTCAGCCTCCCTAGATGACTTCATAAAATCAGATTATTATTAAAAGAAAAAAATACATGTAGCTAAACATACCCTAACGTTAGTGAAATTCTCTCAGTCTGTATAAGACACTTTCTTCTTTCTTTCAAGGAAGGTTACTCAATTAATAGAGCTTTACCTGTGAGTTCACTACCATTTCTGCACTTTGTTTGTCACGATCAGCAGCCTAGGAGTGCTTTGCTAATAAGCCACTGTCTTTAGTTGCATGTTGTGTACCAGCTCTGTCTCCACTCCCCAAATTCCCTTCACAGGTGTGCTAACCGTACTCTGCATCTTTTCTCTCGTGCACTCCTTTCTTTTTGAATGCTGTGCTGTGACTTCCTAGAGATGTGGGTTTCCATTAGGGAATGACATGGTGCTTGAACTTCTACAATCATGGTTATATGTGGACATGTGTGCACATGTCTGCAAGCATATGTGCATATTAAATATGAATTCTGTAAACAAACGTCTGCTTCCACTTAGTGGGTTAAATTTGCCTTTGTTTGGATTGTTAAGAATGGGAAGGTTAGGACTATGTGAGTACCTAAGTGGTCCAATTTTTATTAATAGAAAATATCTAACAGTTTTTATTAAAGGAGAATGACCCAGTTTTATTAATGGAGATTACTAAGCCCATCCTTACTAATGACATCAACAGCACTGCCAGTTGTTCCAGGTGACTTTAACGCACAGCTGTCATCACGGCATCTTTGGTGGCAGGTAGTAGCTGGAGGCAGTAACTAACTTAGAACATCAGATGCTGGAAGACAGGAGATCCAGTAAGGTGATTTTTTTTCATGGGTCTCCATTTGTAATGAGAATATATTTTTCTTAAAATAATACTAATTTCCATTTGTGAAACAGCAGCAGGTACTGAGTACTGTGTGTATTACATGCATGATCACCAAAAGAACCCTTCATGGCAAGCATTATTTCTCCCCTTCCCCCCGCATGGAATGGTTGCACATTAATTTGAGAGCTGGCATCTTGTTTACAAAGGCAATGAAACATGGGTGTCACTGTGTTGGGGATCCTGCCAAGAAATATTTTTATTTTCAGATACTTGTATTTAATAAATGTAGAGCCACTTATTTAGAATTAACAAGTAATAGATGTTACTAACAGATGTGTAAATAAGACTTCCAACAAATTAATTTCCTGGCTAGAGTATTTAGGAGGGACAAATGTTCCCTTTTATAATATAATACATGTGTGTTCCCTATGACAATATATATGAAGCTCATTCTTAATCACAACAAAGGCTGCTTCATTCTTTATTCAGCAAGATAATTGTGCTTTATAAAATTGTTACCAACACTCTGGTTTGTCATGAATAATATCAAAAATGAAAAGTCCTTAGCCCTACCCTCAAATTCTAATTGGAGAGCCTATTTTTAGACCAATTGGCTTAATTCAATAGTGTTTTTATTCGAGTTTCAGCTAGATTCCAAACTGATTGGGACAAAGCCAACTCTATATGTTCCTTTTCAACATGCAGATCCAAGGCTAATGGCACCAGTGGAATGCAGAACTACCCTGAGACCTTCACTATCAAAGGGTCAATTTTTAGGCAGCATGCCTGCCCAAATGAAAGTTTATGTAGGTTCTTATCTGAAATAGCAAGAAGGTTAAATCAGAAAGTAACCTAAGCTGTTATCTCCTGTTAAGTAGAATTACTTGTACATTGTTTGTAAATAAAAGGGTGGGCATCATCCTTCTGTGGCTTATGTTACCAAAAAGATATGCAAAAACAAATGGGTATTACCTCAGGGTGCTTGCTCTGCACAATTATTTTAGTTACCATAAAAATGCAAAAAAAAAGTGGTAGTAAGAGGGATACAGGGAATGAAATGTGGAACACAAAGATCTATGAGGAGGAGAAAGTGGGGAACTAAGGGAGGTGAAGGAACAGAAAACTGATTCAAAAATGGTTGGCAACTAACAAGCAGCTAAAAGCACTTTGGGATTCAATATGGGAAATGAAACCCATCCATTAAGAATGCTGAGTGGCATTCCAATGACCTTTCAAAACCATGGTGCAATGTTAAAAGTTCTCCAAGAATCAATTGTCTTGCCCAAGGATCCCTGTGTTTTTAGTCTTTGCCTCCATGCTCATTCTGAACAAACAACAAAGACGTGGACACTTGAACTGAAAAGCAGCACTGAGGTTTCATCAGCCTCATGTCCACCCTGTGCTGAAAGGGTCTCTGCTATCCCCAAACCCATCTTGTCTAACATTCTGGTCTATGTGCCAGGGAAGTAAAAGCATTAAAGGAAAAAAACAAGCCACGGTCTGCACTCATCCTCATAACTAATACAGAGTGTGGTCTCTTAATCAAGGCCGGAGGCAAGGGCTGGGTGGAAAGTGGATGAGGAACTAAAAACAAAAGGAAGCTTGCAAAAGATTAAAAAAAAAAAAAAACCTAGAAAAGTAAAAACATTCCTCAAACACTGGTAATTTAGAATGTGATAATTTAACATGGATGAGACAAGTTTATCCATGAGAAAGGGAGTGATAAAAATATTAGCAGTTAAAAAAAAGACTGATGTTTACTCAGTAATAACAACTCACATTTATAGAGCACTTACTTTGGGCTGGGCACTATTCTAAGGACTTAGCACAGCCCTCTGGCTTAGCTATACATACTATGTCATTTTAGAGATAAAGAAATTGATACAGTGTCCAAAGTCCTATTGGTGGCAAAGCCAGGATTTGAACCTAGATCATCTGATTCCAGAACCAGCATTTTTATCCACTATGCCACAAATAAGATCGTATGTTTACATTTTTAGCATTCTAACTTCTATTACGGAGAAAAACTACTAATTATAAATGTACCTCCTCTATTAATTTGAGCAATCTTGGCGGGGCCCATCCCTGCATGCCTTCGGAGAAGAAACAATCTGGCAAGAAATTGGCAGACTAAAAATTAGAATTAAAACAAATCACTATAGTTTTTTAAAGAACACAGCTGAAGTTACTTGAAATTTTACTCATCACTATTTTCATTAATTCAGACCAAACTATTCCCAATTAACCCAAAAGAAAAAGGTTTCAGGAAAATGCTGAAACTGAGTATTTAATTTCTTTAAGTTCAAAATGTAGTTTCCTCCTTAGAGAGTCTTTCATTACATTATACCTTTGTTTCAAACACTGTGCCTTGCATTCCACCAGCTTTCCTCCTGTAATCTGCAGAGATAATGTAGTAATTAGCTACATTATCTCTGCAGATTAAGGGTATCCCTTTTCTGAAATACCCAGGAACGTTTCAGATTTGGGAGTTTTTTGGAATTTGGGAATATTTGCAAATACATTACTGGCTGAGCATCCTGAATCTGAAAATCTGAAGCCCAAAATGCTCCCAAATCCCAAACTTTTGGAGTATCATGACGTTGCTCAAAAAGTTGTGGATTTTGAAGCATCTTGATTTTGGATTAGGTATGCTCAGTCTCTGGCATCTGTCCAGTAAAAGCAGGCCTAGCTTCAAAGAAAACCTTCCTGTTACCCATGCCTTGACTGGGTACAACAAGGAACAGGGATGTCAAAGTGGTTCTCATGTCTTCTTTCCAGGCCCTGAAGGAAGAAGGGGTTTGAAGGAAGCTACTTAATCTAGAAAAGGGATATGTAAGTACTAATGCAAAGAACAGTTAAATAAAAGAGTTTGCTGGCCCTTAACTTCTGTTAAGCAAAGAAGAAAATGGAGTCAGAGATGTTCATTACTCCCTAGACAGCACTAAGCAACACATTCTGAATGTGAGAAGGAATCCCCAGTGTAGAAAAAGAAATAAATATAAACAAATTGCATTCCTCTTTAAAAACAGTTAACCTCTTTATCCCAAGTCTTCTTTCAGCCACAGGGAATTTTGGTCCTGTAAAGGATGTGGCTTCACCTATTTCCTTTTTAATTTTGTCATCTCAAGGATTTCGAGTATACAAAAAATACTGACACGTGTACTTTACTAAATCACTTCAAAATGTTTAAATGAATTTTTCTGTCTACCTATAAGAGCTTGTGCCTGAACTTCAGAGTAATGTGCAAGATCAGGATTGTAAATGACCCGTCTCATTTTTTAACCTTGACCCCAAATTTACCACTGAACTAACAGCATTCAAATCAAATCTCTCTGCCCTGTCAACTTTATCTTAAATACAGAGAGCTAATTCTCAGACATTATGTATGGTGCTGTGAATTAGTATGTACATTTTGCTGCATATAGCCAGAGTCTAATAGATACATTCCTAAATTGCATTGAACCATCTAACCATCTATTTATTATAGTTACACATGAAAATGCACAGGAGCTATTTTCTAATTGTTCTTTCATTGGTGTCACTTTAAATGACTGTTAGTATGGTTTCTCGGTCAGCAGTTTCATTGACCTATGATGCTAACTGCATAGTAAAAGGCAAAAAAAAAAAAGAATGGTTATTTGAGATAGATGTTACACAAATATCCCCCAAACAGCAACTACTCTACTCTGATGCATGGACAGAGCCACTCTAGCTTTTCATAGCTGGTGTCCCTTGTGATTGGCCATAGTGGCTGTTCAGACTAGTCAATGCCTTTGATGAACCTATAGTTAAATATTTGGAGGATCACCCTACCAGTCATAGACAAGGACCAAATATATATAAATATATTTATAATATATATACTTACATATGCATAATATTATATATATAATAAATATAATATATCTAAATATATTTGTGCCAAGGTGTAGAAATAATCTATAATGAGGAGAAAAACACAGTAAAAGTATCACTATGGGTCTACAAATGGCAGGAACATCAAATTTAAAAATACCTCAATAAAGTTACTTTCTGAAGACCTCTCTGATTTCTCTGAAAATAGTCAAAGTGAAGATATGTACCTTATTAATACAGTGAACCAGATTTCAAGGAATATCTCTTATTCCTAACTACTCCTCAACTGAGGATCTCACAAGATGTGGGTGCAGTTGTTATAATGAAATTCAGGACAACAGGAAATTTGAAAATGCTAAAGAACACAAGAAACATTCTCTGAATGTAATAGTCTATTTAATTAACAAAAGCTATCAGCCAAAGAATACTTGTATTAGAAAAATGTAAGGAATCAACCATCCCCCAGCACACCACCATTAATAACAACAATGTAATTCTTGCAAGAAAAGTAGCTAAAGGAAAGGCTAACAGTGACCAAGATTTCTGACACTGACAAAATCATTTCAATTTTCATTAGATTGGAACAGGTTTCTTGAAAAAATGGAGATTTATGACCAAACAACATGAATGCAAGAACACTTCTAATACCTAAAGAATTCCTATTTGAATAGAACTCTATGAGCTATTACAGGTTCCTATTATTTATGAAAAAAACAAAAGACATGAACTTCATCCTAATTTTCACCAGTGTATTAGAGGGACACATTTAATCTTAGAAAACATATATGGAGGAAAAACCTTTGAAATGAGGAAGAAAAAAATCCATAACCCAAAATATAATTGAACATGTTGAATAGAAATGAATGTCACACTTTCCCCTAACTTCATAAAAGGCCAGATGTGTGCTACACCCTTCTGCATGATTTCATAATTCTTACAACTCCACCCGACGAGATAACCCACCAGCATTTTTATGATCTTTCTTTCTTCCATGAAGAGCTGCTATTTAAATCTCTAGAGAAGTAAATCCCACACTAGCAAGAATGTATTACTTGCCTCTATCGTTTTTGAATACAGCAGTGGGATAGATGATATTATTTATAGTCCATAGGTTGGCTATTCACTTCAGAAAACTTATCAAATTCAAATAGAGAAATATTCCTCTCTTCATATTGACAATTTTTATTCCCTTTCATTTCCAAATTCAGAGAAGAGTTACGTATAACATGGGGAAGCAGCATGGATAACATAATGAAAACAGATTTGGGAATGACAGAAAACTGGGAAATCTCATCTTTGCTCCTGTGCCACATGCCCTCCCAGTTTTCTTTCTGTAAGATATGGGACACTAGCATCTACTTCCCAGATATTAAAAAGACCAAGTATGAGCATTTGCCTGAAAAAAAACAAAGTTAGCAAAACCATCAAGGGTGATTTTTTTTTAAATTCTTTCAAAAAGGATGGCTAAGAATAAGCAATGTGAATGATATTAAATGTATTTTATGCTAATAAAATACTAGAAGGTTCCCATTTCTTAAACAAATGGGAATTGCAGACAACACAGCCAGGGGAAATAAACTTTCACATGACTCTGGCCCCCAGCAAGAGGTGTCCATGCTAGCCACAATTCTGCTCTCCCACAACTGGCCACAGGAGCCTGGCACACAACCAGGAAAAGATAATCTGTGTGCTAGAAGAGGGTCTTCCTTTCTGCTTTACACACACACACACACACACACACACACACACACACACACAATTAGGTTTGGCCTATGAGAAAGTAGGGCCTCTCACCTGCAGAAAGGGCAGGAATAAACATCAGTTGGGTGGGAAGGAAAGCTGGCAGAAAAGGCAGCACACGTCCTGGCATGAGAGAAGGAGCACAGAGCTCTTGGACACTGGGGGTTTCCATTCCAAAGAGGATGAATGGGAAGGCAATGCTGTAGTTTGAAAGTCCCTTCCAAAACTCAGGTTGAAATTTAATTGCCACTGTAACAGTGTTGAGAGATTGGACCTCAAAAAGGTGATTAGGTCACGGCACATTCCTCATGAACAGATTAATGTTGTGATCTCCAGGACTTGATGGCTACAAAGACAGGGAGTTTGGCCTCCTCCCCTCACACCGCCTTCTGTGTGTGTGTGCAAGCTGTCCCATCATGCGATGTTTCCACCACATAACATACAAGAGGGAGGCCCTCACCAGATGAGGCCCCTTGATCTTGAATTTCTCAGCCTCCAGAATCATGCGCCAAACTTCTGCTGTTTTTAACTTACCTGGTCTGTGGCACTCTGAGACAGCAGCAGAAAGTGGACCAAAACAGGGGCAAAGGTGATAGATAACATGTACTGGGGGATTTGGAGACCTAACTCATGTTCCCCAAATGCACCTCCAAGTTACAGCAAGAAATTTTCATGAGTTAGCCGAGTCATTCATCAGAACACTTTTTTATCTAGTAAAGGAAGTTACATGAAGAGCAAAATGTACATGTAACCATAGGGTCCAACCAGTGCTTGAACATGAAAACACCTGGCACAAGAGACGGACTTCATGAAGGCCAAGTCTTTCCAGTACAGCCCAGGCTCAGACTGTCTGACGATGTGAGGCTCGCTAGCAAAAGTCACACAAGCATGTATGCACTGGTGGAGAAGGTGGCCTGAAAAACTCAGAGGGAGTTGAGAACATGATTTTCAGCTCTCCTATAAAAGTGAAATTGTGTAAGAGTAAAATCAAGGATTTTCAAGTTTTATTTTTTATTTTTATTTATTTTATTATTTTGTTGTTGTTGTTGAGTCCTCAGGCAATGCAGTGGGAAATTGGAGTTACTCAAACAGGGGCCATCCAGAGAGGGACTCCAGAAGATATAAGCTATACCTTAGAAGGTTCGGCTTCTTCAAAGTCTGAGAAAAGGTAAACATGGAATCTCAAATAGTACTTTAGATGGCTCCTGAGCTTTTCCAGGTGGTAGTTCCATTGTCCTGAATCAGTCCAAAGGTGGGAATCTCATTACTAGGTACTTCTCAGCCCCACCTCCCTCCACATAATCATGTGGCACTGACCACTTCTTTAATAGGAATGTTGTATTTCCATTTACTACACAGATTATCCTGGAAAGGACAAAGGTTTGGAATGATATCAACACTGCTTCTAGACCAGGAATACACTGTGTACGTGGAACTGAGGAGAAGTAATTTTCTCTGAGCTTCAATTTCCTTATATTTTAAATGGGGCTCATAACATATTGTGAGAATAAAACATATCCAACAAACTCCTAGTAGTGTCTAGGATAAGAAGAAGCACCTCCAGATTTGGATTCTATGCCCTTTGTCTCTACACTTTATTAAATTCTAAAACCAACCAAATCCTAACAAAAGGTTTCATGAAGCTAAGAAGTGTTTGGGATTTTTCTGTCAAAAAAATGATGTTTCCTACATTTAGTGCATTATCTCCTTTGTTTCTGAGGTTTTCTATAATAGTATTCTAACCACAGATAAAAGGTATGTATCTTTCTACCTACACTAGCCTCCCTATCACATAAAATTGGTATAACATTTATGATGCCCCATGTCAAAAACTCAATAGCTGACATCAGAGAGTTTTGGACAGAAGCAATTCAATAATCATCCTTACAGAATATAGTTGCAAAAGCAAACCAATATCATCTTGGAACAAAGCTCAGCTCAGGGGGGAAAAAAGCAATGAAAATGATCACTTCTAGATACGTCATTAAAAACTCAACTGGTTTTCTGGATTTACTTTGGTTTTGTTGAAAATGGGTCTTGGTAATTACATGTGAAAACCAAGAAATTGAGTATGTTAAGTTCAACTTAAGGTGAAGCCAATAACATGTGTGCAATAACATATTTTGAAACATAAATCTACTGTGGAAAATATGAGAAAGAGTCACAGACCTTAAGATTCCTCTCATAGAGTAATAGTTCTTGGCTATAGAGAGTATTAGCAAAAATTAATTATTTGTGACTATGAATTGACTTACCCGAAGTAAAAGGAAAAGAAAGGTTTCTAAACATACCAGTAATAGTATATGTAAACATTTGATAATTAAGATATTGACTAAAGGTCATCTACAAAATATCGAAGCAGAAGAGCTACTTCTCTAACTCTTAAGGTGTAATTGGTCACATATCCAGTAATCTTTCAGACATAAGACTGGAAATGATTTCTCTGTGCCACATTAGTAACTGAAGATGTCTTGTCCTTTGAGCAAGATTTTTTAAACTTTGTTTCAGTCAGTTTTTTCACTGCTGGGACCAAAAGGCCTGACAAGAACAATCAGAAAAGGAAAAGAAGTTCAAAAATAATATTAAAGGACTAAACCAAGTTATAAAACTTTACATATAGTATATTCTATTCTTTTTTATTCACCTAAAATTCCAAACACACAAACATACTAAGATGAGGGCTTTTTGTAAATGCATACATCAAGGAGTTATCAAGGACTGTGTTTGGTGGGTTAGATATTGGGGGCTCACGGTTTCAGGGGTCTCAGTTCATAGATGGCCAACTCTATGGCTCTGTGCCCAAAGTGAGGCAGACTATCATGGAGGAAAGATTTGGTGGAAGAAAGTAGCTGCAAGCATGACACCAAGAAGCAGAAAGAGAGCAAGCTCCCCTCACCAAGGACAATATGTAAGCCATGGCCCAAACCATCCCCCAGGGAACAATCTCCTCTAGTCACACTCCACCTGCCTACAGTTACCACCCAGTTAATCCAATCAGGGGATCAACCTACTGATGATAACCCAATCATTTCACCTCTAAATCTTCTTGCATTGTCTCACACAATTTGGGCAACACCTCATACCTAAACCGTAACAAAATTTAATGAAGCTAAATCCAAAGGCCTTGCTTGGTCCTCCTAATTCTCTCCTTGAAGGACTGTTTAAATAATCCCACTTCTCATTTAACAGTTCTGCTTAAAAACAAAAGCTTGTTTTGCCCTAATGGAAACTTACATTCAGGAACTGCTTGTTCTTGCATCAAGACAATTTTTATCATGACCTTGTACGTTTGCATGCTTAAGAAAGACTCAGATGCTCATTTTCTAAATTATAAAAAAAACTAAACCAAATACCAATGGCCAATAAGTATATGAAAAAATGACCATATCTTTGTAGAAGTAAACAAGTACCTACTAAAACAATTTGCCTGTCAAAGCAGCAAGTGTTTTAAAAAGTAATATTTTTTTGTTGGGGAAGTTGTAAGAAAATGGCCACTCTCAATTTGGTGAGAATATAAACTGATACAAGGTTTTTGCAAAAGGACTTTAAAGTGTGCATGCCTTTTAATTCTTTTTATGGGAAAATTATTTTAAGGAATTAATGGCAAAAAGGTTTTAGTTACAAGAAAAGTGCAATGATGTTTTAAATGATTTTTTAAAAACATCCTATGGAATAAATTGTGATAAAGCAATCAAACATTCAATCAGTGACAATGATCCCATAAAATCTATTTTTAGCCTAAAAAGAAGTTTAAAAATAATATTAAAGGACTAAACCAAGTTATAAAACCTTACATATTGTACATTCTATTTTTTTTATTCACCTAAAATTCCAAACACACAAACATACTAAGATGAGGATTTGTAAATGCATACATCAAGCAGTTATCAAGGACTGTGTTTGGTAGGTTAGACGTAGGGAGGAGTTTTATATATTCTTTGCATCTTCTGATTTTTTTGGAAATGAATATAAGTTTTTAATAAATAAGAAAATTTAAAAATTAATGTAGTTTTATATACATAAGAGTATTTCAAATAAATCATGTATTTTCAGTGGGGATATAATCATTTCCAAAAAAGATGAAAATTGGTTCTTAGGAGTTTATTAAAAAAACCATCTTAGTATTTAATTTCGAGAGAGCCATGGATAGTTCGCAATGGCAAACTTAAATGTACCTAGCCGTATGTATGCAGGTAAAGTTAGAGCAATGGGTAAAATCATAGAGTAACATTAAAAAGCCCCCAAAAGAAGCTCCCTTGGGGTCAATAATGAAAAAAGTTGAGAAATGCTAAACCAGACCAACACGAAACTTTGTTACCAATTTTCATATAAAGTGTAAAAACCAAAATTTTTTTTAAAAAGAGAGAAAGAAAGAAAAAATAAAAAGAAAGAAAAAAAGAAAAGCCAAAATCATCATTTAACATTTTCTATTTATATTCTTTCTCCCCAAAATGGCAAATATCTCACTCGAAACTGCTGGCTTAGAGACACTCTCAGGCTGACATCAGCAGAAGCAAAGTGAAGTCATTAACAGATTCTCACATCAAACTGGCTCTTCTCGGTAGGTGAAGTAAGATATTTCACTTTAAATGATGATACACTCACTTGGCCATCTTCTCCCATACCTTGATTTCTTTTTTTTATAAAATAATAAAAGGCATTTTATATAAAAGAATTATATAACTAGTAACACATGGCCCAGGATGTGTATACTCCTGTGACTTTTCACACCAGTGTAATAATCCTCAGGGACACTTACAATACGTTCCCTGTGGGTCCTCTGTGTTAACTGGTTACTATTCATTGTGGAAAAGTATTATTATTAGGTAGGTTTTTGAAACCCAATATTACATTTGTTGCTACAGCATTGACATCAATAGTGGGTAACATATGAACTAAGAATCAGGTCATACTTTTAATAGGCTAGAACATTCCAGTTTTTCCAATTTAGTCAGTATTTCTTATTTTACCTTCTGAAAGAAATTCTCTGAAATAAAACAATGCCAATAAACCTTCATTCACTCCTTTATACCAACTCCCAGTTACAACTAACTGCACATGGTTTCCAAGGAGAAACAGTCATAAATGTCAGAATAGTGCAATCAGGCAACATGCTTTCAAAAAAATCCCAGTATTAAATTGAGCATGCTTTTACAATTACTAGTTTGAAGGACCAAAACAAATTTGTTATATCCCAGGTGATTCAAACAAAGATTTTAAAAAAATGAGCTAGGATTCTGGGATGGGGTCTCAGCAAAGAAGAGCATGCATATCTTATGGTATCACAAAGCAAATAACAACTCCTTCAAGAATCACCCGTCTCATCTTCTGATGACCAAGTCTGCACTTGACTCTGAAGTCAAGCAACACATTCAGGGAATTTGATTATATGGACTTTTTCGAAGGGGAGACAGGAAAAGGTGCTAAGGGCCCCCAAGCAAGCACAGAACATTGTGAGCATGTTGGTGGCATCTTCTCCCATACCTTGATTTCTTTTTGAAGATGGGGCTATCGTGAGCAAGTTGGTGGCAGAGTTCTGTAAGAATTCGATGACTAATCAATACTTCCATTATCAGATGCTTCTTGGGCACATTTCAGGTGGTTTACATCAGTCAAAACAGCCATTTTAGAAAGGTGGCTTGACAATGTATTACAAACATGCTAAGCCCGTAAGTCCAAACTGAACCAAATATTTCAAACACCTTCCTCTTTCTTACCTATTTGAAATTCTCTTGGCTTTCTCTGTATGGATCAGATTTTTGTGATATTGTTTAACTGTGTCATATAACAACAATGTCAAATTGTTGTGATATTTAATTCAATGTCACCACTTTCACTGCTGATGGTCAAACAGTTTTGATTATTATTGTTCTTCTGCCTCCTTGGCCCTCCAAAATACCATAGTCCTACCCTATCTGAAGTTTTGTTTCCTGGGGTTTCAGTTACCGGTGGTTAATCATAATCCAAAGTAATTAAGTGGAAAATTTTAGATATAAATAATTGACAAGTTTCAAAGAACTTTTATTATAGTATATTGATTATCTTATTTTGCTATTAGTTGTTGCTCTTCATCTTTAACTGTGCTTAGCTTATAAATTAAACTATATCACAGATATGTATGTGTTGGAAAAAAACCAGCACACAGAGCCTCAGTTCTATATATATTAGAATTATGCTGTCCCTGGGGGTTCTTGAAACTTCTCTGTAGATATCAGAGCTCCCGTAATTACCGTATGGTGCTTAGCACCTGGGGACTTGTCAACAGGACAGGGACAAGATGCAGGCACCATGGTGCTGACACCACTTTGCATTAACTGTCCTGATCCTGCCACTGTGCACTACTTTGGATCTCTAAATGTCAATTGTTCACTCTTTGTTCATTATCAAAATTCATAGATACTCTCTGAAAACTCTCAAAGAGACATTACATAAAAGAAGTTATTCTCACTAAGAAAAATTCAAGGGATTAGTGGAAAGTGTTCCCCTAACAAGCTGTAAATCTGTACTTAATTTCAGGATTTCTATTATCTGACTCATAAAACACTAAAATGGCTATAACAAGAAAACCCAATTTGCTGAAGAAATAGCACACGTTTACATTTTAGCACATTTTTATTTACCTTTATAATCTCCCCTCCAACTGGGCAAGTGTCAAATGGAGTATGAGGTAATGTTTGCACCTAGTCAACAGTCTCAATTCCAGACATCTATAATAAATTTTTTTAAGGCCAAATACTGGTATGGCATACACACCTGGAGTTTGAAATAAGTTATTGTGCTGCCATGCCTCATTCTCAGAATTTGCTAGCACGGGCAAAAGGTGAGGGCTCACCTGAAGACTTGGACCTCTCTAAGGACACCAGGTGGCATTTTAAACAGATCTTCCTGCCTGTCCTGTTTAAAGTCAACAGTCTGAAGTTGAACATGCATTTTATCTTTGACAAGTACATCTGACAGAAATGGAGAAGACTTGAGGCCATTTAGTTACTTGATAGTGGATCACAGATCACTCTTACTTTCTGGTATTTGTTCACATCAAGTTTTGTTCTCCTATGATCTCCATTTCCTACTTAGGGATATGTCCAGAACTACTTCTCTAGGGTATTGCTTCCAAAAGTCATAGACTTCCACAGAAAACCACTGGGTCAGCCTTTACATGGGTGACCAGGGAGGACCCACAGCTAAACCTCAAGGACAATAGTCACTGTAGCCAGGCAGTTAAAAACATGAAATGTGTTTCCTCGAACAACCACTTTCCCCTAGATAGAAAAAGTTGAGAATGTGGGATTGGTACCGTAACATTCCATAAAACACACTCCTGGAAACCTTTCTGCACTCATCATCTCAGAGCCTCCAAGGAATATCCCAGGAGCAAGAAAACTAGGTGCAAATAACCAAATTGTTATTTGTTAGCCATTTGCTTCTGTGTGCATTGCAAAGTGAATTCACAATCCATTTGAATTTTCCTTCACATATTGAAGAATTTCAAGATAATAAGGTCATCTGGAATTCTTGACATTCAGCAATGGGTACTGATCTGCTAAGAGGAACATCACAACAAGGGACTCGGCTTATCACAGTCAGCACGGTTCAGATTCTCCAGGTGTCAGTCTCTACTTCCATGAAACAGAGAGATTGATGTTGATAATTAATACTGATAAAAATGTCAGAAGTTGCTCATTAAAGAAATCATCAAATGTACCTCAGAACCACCCAGAATTTCATTTTTCTCACTATAAAAATGAAGGGATTAGAGCATATGATCGCTTAGGTTGCTTCCCATGTGGTAGTTACAGCTTGAGATAGTCCACACACAATCAAGCAACTGATGCAAAGTTGCTCTTTCAGAGGAAAAATTCTTTTCACTAAGCTGCATCCAAACTCATAAGGCAAGATATTTCTGCATTTTCCCACCCCTTTTCTCCTTTTCTTACACACTGTGTGCTAATTCTGACTTTGTACCTTAGCTCAAGTATCTCTTTGTGTGGTACTTAGAACTATAAGTTATTTTTCAAGATCTTCTTTTTCCTGTGACTGAATCTGCCTACTTAAATTTTATGATGTGTAGGAACAGAATCACCTCTGTAACTATTGTAAATGATCTTCCAAGTTATCTAGTGTTAATGTTTTAACATTGTAACATTTAATGTTTTAAATCTTTTAAAACATGTTTCAGTCATGAGAAGCAGGTAAGAAGCTCCTGTGGTGATTGCATTGTTGATTCAAATTTTTTATTAAACATCAGCTCAAAAAGAGAACAAGATATCAGAGGGGATACTCAAGCAGGAACTGAAAGTTTAAATTGTTTGCCAATCTTTTGCACATTTCAGCAACTAACCAAATTCCATCTTCTCATGTCTAAGTAGAGAAGAAACATACGTGGTGATTCTTTCCAAATAGGTGTGCGCCATTCTCTTTCCATAAGCTACCTTCTCACATAAATGGCAGGAATTATTACCATCCTCATTTGACAAACAGTAAAATTGGTTTTGAGTATGCAAGTAACATCTAAAATGATAAAAGCAGGTGAAGTTAAGGTTAAGACTTTACTTCTGTCCTCCAAACTCACATCATTAAGGAAGAGTCTAAATCAGAACTAGACTGTGGACACCAAAAGTCCCTCCAAGGGAAGAAATTACCTAAGTGATGTGAAAATGCCCAATTACCATCCAAAGAATGGGCTTATTTCTCAGAATCATGCAGGTATGTGGACATTCTAGAAGACAATTTGATAAGGTGTTCAAAAATTAATCTCTCATTTGCACTTCTAGAAATAAATTTTCTGGAAATGGTCATCAAATATGTTCCTCAAAATAATGTTTATATTAGAAAAGTGTATCAATTGTACACTGTATATACACACACTTATAAAGTCCCATAATGGAATGTAATACAATCCTTAGAGTTAAAAGTTATAAGAAAAAGATATTCAAAAGACAGTAAGAAAGGAGGGAAAGCAAGCATTTCTACAAAACAGCAAAGGTAATATCATCTGATTTAGTCCATCCAGCTTAATAGATGGCTGAGAAAAAAAGATAACAGATTAAACTAATTAGTTGGCCAGCCAAATATTACAAAGGATGTTATACCTGCTCACAATACAATCCAGGTGCTATGAGTGCTTCATTTCATCCCTTATGTCTTTCTGTATTCTGAATTATGTATCCCTTTTATAATTAGAAAAAACTATTTTAATTTTGCAAAGGTAAAAGAACTTGGCCATCACCAAAGTAAATTTTGAGAATGGTTCTTAAATGCTTATTTAAAAATGGACCACCTATCGCTTTGAAATAATATTAAATTAACTTAAATTATCAATTAAAAATTCTAGTATTCCTTAAACACTTACATTTAAGTTATAAATCTCACTATCTATTTATAAACCAAGTAATATATTGATTAAATCTGGTCTCATATTAACAAGATCACAAACATTTCAAACTGATTTTTTAATTGATTTTTTAAAAAATAAATGACAGCAGAATGCATTACAATTCCTATTACACTTATACAGCACAATTTTTCATATCTCTGGTTGTATATAAAGTATGTTGACACCAATTCATGTCTTCATACACATACTTTGGATAATGATGTCTATTACATTCCACCACCATCCTTGTTAATCCCCTGCCCCCTCCTTTTCCCTCCCACCTTTCATCCCTATCTAGAATTCATCTATTCCTCCCATGCCCCCCCTCCCTATCTCACTATGAGTCAGCCTCTTATATCAGAGAAAACATTCAGCATTTGTTTTTTGGGGTTGGGCTAACTTCACTTAGCCTTATCTTCTCCAATGCCACCCAATTAAGTGCAAATGCCATGACTTTATTTTCTTTTATTGCTGAGTAAAATTTCATTGTGTATATATGCCACATTTTTTTTAATCCACTCATCCACTGAAGGGCATCTAGGTTGGCTCCACAGTTTAGCTATTGTGAATTGTGCTGCTATAAGTATTGATGTGGCTGTGTCCCTGTAGTATGCTATTTTTTAAGTTTTATGGGTATAGACCAAGGAGAGGGAAAGCTGGGCCAAATGGTGGTTCCATTTCCATATTTCCAAGGAATCTTCACACTGCTTTCCATATTGGCTGCACCAATTTGCAGTCCCACCAGCAGTGGATGAGTGTGCCTTTTTCCCCACATCCTCACCAACACTTAAAGTTGTTTGTCTTCATAATAACTGCCATTCTGAGTGAAGTAAGATGATATCTTATAGTAGTTTTGATTTGCATTTCTCTAATTGCTAGAGATGATGAACATTTGTTTTCATTTATTTGTTGATTGATTGTGTATCCTTTTCTGAGAAGTGTCTGTTCAGGTCCGTGGCTCATTTGTTGATTGGGTTTTTTGTTTTGGCAGTGTTTAGCTTTTTAGTTCTTTATATACCCTAGAGATTAATGCTCTATCTGATGTGTGAGGGGTAAAAATTTGCTCCCAGGATGTAGGTTCTCTGTTCACCTCACAGATTGTTTCTTTTGCTGAGAAGAAACTTTTTAGTTTGATTTCATCCCATTTATTGATTCTTGGTTTTAATTCTTGTGCAATAGGAGTCTTATTAAGGAAGTTGGGGCTAATCCCATATGATAAAGATTAGGGTCTACTTTTTCTTCTATTGGATACAGGGTCTCTGGTTTAATTCTTAGGTCCTTGATCCACTTTGAGTTGAGTTTTGTGCATGGTGAGAGATAAGAGTTTAATTTCATTTTGTTGCCAACATCATTCTAAATGGAGAAAAATTAAAGGCATTTCCTCTAAAAACTGGAACAAGACAGGGATGCCCTCTTTCACCACTTCTATTCAACAAAGTTCCGGAAACACTGGCCAGAACAATTAGACAGATAGTGCTAATTTAAGTTCTTCTTTTCCTATACATATCAAAAAATTAATGTGGTATGTATAGGAAAAGAAGAACTTAAATTAGCACTATTTGCAGACGATTTGATTCTATACCTAGAAGACCCCCCCCCAAAAAAAAAACTCCACCAGAAAACTTCTAGAACTAGTAAATGAATTCAGCAAAGTAGCAGATAAAAAATCAACACCCATAAATCAAAGGCATTTCTGTATATCAGTAACAAATCCTTGAGAAGGAAAACTAATCCATTTAAAATAACCTCAAATAAAATAAGATACTTGGGAATCAACTTAACGAAAGAGGTGAAAGATCTATAAAATAGAAAACTACAGTACCCTAAAGAAAGAAATCAAAGAAGACTTTAGAGGACGGAAAAATCTTCCTTGCTCTTGGATAAGCAGAATTAATATTATCAAAATGACCATACTACCAAAAGCACTATACAGATTTAATGCAATTCTGATCAAAATTCCAGTGGCATTCCTCACAGAAATAGAAAAAGCAATCATGAAATTCATCTGGAAAAATAAGAGACTCAGAGTAGCTAAAGCAATCCTTAGCAGGAAGAGTGAAGCAGGTGACATCACTATAACAAACCTAAAACTATACTACAGAGCAATAGTAACAAAAACAGCATGGTTTTGGCACCAAAACAGACTGGTAGACCAATGGTATGGAATAGAGGACACATAGACTAACCCACAAAATTACAATTACCTTATATTAGACAAAAGTGCCAAAAACATGCATTGGAGAAAAGATAGCATCTTCAACAAATGGAGTTGGGAAAACTGGAAATCCATATGCATCATACTCATTTTAAAGCTTAATTATGGAATTAGAAAACAACAGCTTCAAATGCCCAACAAACAAAATGTTCCTGAGCTATTAAATAAATCTGATTAGACACTTTTATGGTATACTTAACAGTCTAGTTCTGTCTATAAATTTAACAAAATTACCATATCACATTCCAATTTAAAAGTCTCAAATTTTAAAATAAGTTATACATTTAAAATTATGATCTCAAGTCCAGTCAATTATATAACACTAAATTCTCTTAAGTATTAACAAAGACTTTAAAACCTAAACACATGTAAAGTTTATTCTCAAATGTCGTTCAAAGCCGGGCATGACAGCACATGCCTGTATTTCCAGCAGCTCTGGAAGCTGAGGCAGGAGGATGGCCAGTTCAAAGCCAGCCTCAGCAAAAGCAAGGCCCTAAGCAACACAGTGAGACCCTGTCTCTAAATACAATATAAAATAGGGCTGAGATGTGGCTCAGTTGTTGAGTGCCCCTTAGCTCAATCCTTGGTATACCCCCCAAAAAATGTAATGCAAATATTTAATGCAATGCATTTATTTATTAATTTATTTATTTTGACTGGGTCTCACTAAGCTTCTGAGGCTGGCCTTGATTTTGTGACCCTCCTGCCTCAATTTCCCAAGTCACTAGGATTATAAGTATGTACCATCATGTCTGGCTAATTTGTTTTTTGTTGTTAATTGTTATAGTCAATACTAAACTTCCAAGGGTTAAATTACATACCTATCTAATAAGGAAGAGTTTCTCAATCCTGGCTACACATTAAAATCACCTAGAATTCTTTAAAGGTTGTGTGGCAGGAGAGGGGTGACACAATATCTAGAGTCAATCTAACCAATTTACTTCAATCTCTGTGGATGATTTTCTTACTCAGAGATATTCAGGTGATAGCAATAAGGTAGAAAACCTCTGGTCTAAGGAATCCCAAGGAAAGAACTGGCACTAGTATATTGTGGTAAATAGTAATAAACTGGAATTGCTTGATTATTTTGAAAAATATTTCAAGGCTGGCCACAAGACTGCATATTCTGCATGAAACTTAAAATATTTCATTCCCTACAAATGTAATCAGGTTACACATTAACTGATCCTGTCGCTTGAATTGAGTCTACAATCCCACACACTCTGATAGTCTATTTCCTGCCTGGTTTTAGTCTTAAATCTATTCATAGTTTTCCTGTTTGACAGGACACAACTTTTACATATTTAAATGATATTTGATAGATTGTTGTATAATGTTCATGGCTTTATCACAAAACTAATGTCATTGTCAATAGTGAATATGTATAACCAGAAGGATCAGGGAAACTCCAAGGGAAACTGTCAGATAGAATGGAAGAACACTGGTATTTAAAGTAAATAATTTTGCATGTGGGAAATATAAAAGCAAATAGTCTGATTTATTTGTGAATGATATCTCTTCTGAGATCATCTGAGCATCAAGCCAGATTACCTCAAGGGCATTTACTAACCCCTCACATTCAAGCACTTATTACTTGAGCTAGCCAAAGTCCAGGAAATGTCTGCCCAGAGCAGCTACATCCTAATGGTAAGGGTGACTTAGAACTAAACATTCACCCATTACTTAAGAGGTTCTAGGGACTGCAGAGAAAGATTCCTTGGTAAATAACAGAGCAGAAGAAAAATTATAAACAGAACCTGTATTTAAAAATATGTGGTCATATATTGTATCTTAAAAATATTTGTACCCAAAATGTAAGCAGCTTGAGAAGGTCAAGAAACCTCAATCCATACATATATAGAGGAGGTTTTCAATGGTAGTACCCTTAAGTACCTGGCTGAAGAAAATGAAAAGCCTATCCAAATAATAGCACATTCATCCTCAACCATAACAATGGTTCATGCAAATAATTTTCAAGACTGATGACAAGGTAGCAGTCAAAATTAATGATACAAAGAAATATGGTGACATGAGCAAAAATCAGCACAAAAATACAAGCAAGAAGAGACCTATGGAGACTTTAGAGATTAAAATAGCCAAAATAACCATAAGTCCCATGCTTAGTGACATAAATGACAATCTTGAAAACATCTCCATGCAATAGGGAATCATAAAAATGAGCAATCCTAGTCAATTCAGGCTATTATAACAGAATAGATTTGGTGGCTTAAACAACATTTACTTCTCATAGTTCTGGAGGACAAGGAGTCCAGGTTCATGAGATGGGCTGATTACTGGTGTCTTGTGAGGACCTTCTTCCTGGTTTGCAGATAGTCATCCATCCCATTGAATTCTCACATGGATGAGAGAATATTCATCTCTTCATGGTTATTTTGATAAGGGCACTAACCCTACTCACGAGGCCTCCACCCTCATGATCTACTTACCGCATAAAGGTCCCATTTCTCAACATCATTATCACATTGACAATTATGATTTCAACACATGAAGTTTGGAGGGACACAACCATTCAGCCCATATCAGTGACAAAAAGGATTAAAAAGAGTCAAAGGGTTAAGTTCTAGAATTTAAAAATATAATTACCAAAAATAAATCAATCAATAAATAGCTATGTTTGCTAACAGAAAAGAGAATTGGTAAATAGGAAAACAGAGAAAAATAGACTGGCCAGAAAGTGATGTAGAAAGACAAAAAGATGAAAAATAGAATCTGTTAGAAATTACAGCACATAGGTAGGACAGAGAAATAAAAAATGATACACTGAAGAATGCAAGAAGAACAGTTTCACATTACCAATTTTACCCTCTCCCAAGCCCATGCATTACAGTACAAAAACTGATATCCTCCATATGGGGTTGGTGAGTGAGGTCACAACATGATGTCACTGTAGACTACAATACTAGGCCTACTCCAGTGAATCCCAGCATGAGGACAACTCCAGTAGTCCTAAGCTTCAGATCAGTCTTCACATCCCTACACACCAGGCAGAAGGGCCATCTACCCATTAACCCAGATAATAGGCTGATCTACCCAAGGACTCCAACAGGGCTCCAGCAGTGAGCTTGCCCTCAGATGCTAACAGCTGGCCCATCCTGAATATCTGGATGGACTGATTAATGAAGGATTTCTTGAGTTGAAGCCATTCTGGAACACTGGAAAGAGGTACCTATTTCTTTAAATGCACAGATGCCGAGGCCAAAGGATCATGGATATGCAGGAAATGCCAACATCAAAGAAACAAATTAAAACACCTGTAACACTATGGAAATGCTTGATGAAGAATTCAAAATTATTTCAAGAAAGCTCACTGAGCTATAGGAGAACACAGGCAAAACAACAATGCCAGGGAAATAATAAACAAAACCTAAAGTTTACTAAAGTAAGAAATATTTTTAAAGAACCAAACAAAACTCTAGAGTTGAAAAATAAGGAAAGCCTAAAGAATTTATGGAATACCATCAGGCACAATACCTTCATTATAACATGTATTATAATATATGTATTGTAATATTTCCAGATTAAAAAAAGAGGAGGAAGAGAAAAGATGAGAAAAAATATTTCAAGAAATAATGGCTGAAAGCTTCCCAAATTGGGGGAAAGATGGATATTCAGGTTTGTGTATCTCAAAAGTCTTCAACGGGTTCAGCCCAAAGAAGACTTCACCAACACATACTGTCAAAATCAAAGAGAATTTTAAAAGTAGCAAGAGAAAAGACACTTGTCACATACAAGGTAACCCCCTTAAGAACCACCAGTGGATATCTCGGCAGAAAACCTACAAATCAGGAAAGAGAGTGTGACATATACCAAAATGTTGAAATAGTAAAATTGCCAACCAAGAATATCTAACCAGTCTTAGGTGTCCTTCCAAGTTGTTAACAATAAAACATTGACTATTATAACCAAAAAATGTTTTATGTAACCCCATGTAGCCACAAAGAAAAGCCTATAGTAGAAACACAGAAAAGAAAGGAAGTAAAGCATACCACTGCAGAATAGCATCAGATCACAAGGGAAATAGTAAGAAAAAAAAGAACTAAGAAACTACCAAAAAAAAAAAAAGCAGAAAATAAGTGAAATGATGGCAGTGGTAATAATAACTTTACATTTAATGGACTAAATTCTCCAATCAGAAGACACAAAGTTGTTGATAAAAAAAAAAGACTGAACTACATGTTTCCTACAAGAGACTCACTTCAGCTTTAAGAACACACTCAGATTCTGAATAATACAACACTGCAGAGGTGAAGTGTGAACAGTGATGAAAGTAAGGGATGAAAAAAGATATTTAATACAAATAGAAATCTAATGAGAGCAGGAATACAGATATAAATATCAGCCCAAACAGACTTTTTAAGTAAAAGACTATAACAAAAAACAAAGTAGGTTTTTTCATAATGATAAAGTAGTCAAGTCATCAAGAAGATATAATAACCATAATCTATGATTCATATATATATATATATATATATATATATATATATATATATATATATATATATATACCCAATACCAGAACACCTAAGTATATAAAGCAAAATATTAATAGAACTGAAGGGAGAAATAGCAGTACAGTAAAAGTAGAGAATTAAAAATATCCCACTTGAATAGGTCTTCCAAACAAAGATCTCAAAGAAGCACTTGTCTTGAGCTGAATTTTAGATCAAAAAGACCTAAGAGATCCACAGAGTATTCTAACCAGCAATAGGAGTTCCTATTCAAGAGTACACAAAACACTCTCATAATAGATTATATCTTGGACCCCACCACACACTGCCTTTTTCTTTTTCTCTCTCAGCAAACTTAAGACATAATATCAGACATTTTTCCAACCACATTGGTATGAAAGCAGAAATCAATAATAGAAAGGGAACTGGAAAAATTGTACTGCAAATTAAACACATTCCAAAATAAGCAATGGATCAAAGAAGATATCAAAGAGAAAGTTTAAAATAGCCTAAGATGAACAAAAATGGAAACATACCAAAAATTTACAGGATGCACAAAAACTCAGAAGGAAGTTTGCAGCAATAAACACCTACCTTAAGAAAAAAGAAAGGGCTCCAATAAACAACCTAACTTTGTACCTCAAGGAACTATAAAAAGAACACAGTCTAAAGTTAGCAGAAGGAAGGAAATAATAAAATTGGAAAAGAAATGAAATGAAATAGAAACTAGAAAAACAATATGAAAGATCAATGAGGCTGAACTGATTCTTGGAAGATGTAAACAAAATTGACAAATTTTTAGGTAGACTAGGAAAAAAATACAAGACTCTAAATCCTAAATGAAAGAGGAGACATTACAACATACACCACAGAAATGCAAAGGATCATAAGAGACTACTATGTAAAACTACATGCCAACACATTGGGTTACCTAGAAGAAATGCAAAATTTCCTAGAAACCTGGAACTAGGACTAAATCTTAGAGAAATAGATAATTCTAAAAGACCAATAGAGAATTAGGAGACTCAATCAATAATCTAAAATCTTCCAACAAAGAAAATCCCAGAATCAAATGGCTTGAGCTGGGAAAGTCTATCAAACATTTAAAAAACTAATGCCAATCTTTTTCAAAATCTTCCAAAAAAATGAAAAGCAAGCACCTTTGTTTTGTGTTGTTATAACAAATACATGAGATTAAGTACCTTATTTAGCTCATAGTTCTCTATGTTAGAGAGCATGGTATTGGCATCCTGGCAAGGGGCCCCCTGTTTGTGTTATAACAGGAAAAAAATCAGAAGGGAACCAACTGGATACAGGAGAGATCATGGGGTAAGACAGAAAACAACATGTTGGGGAGAGGCCAGGCTTGCTGTTTAATTGACAGCCTGTTTTCAGGAGAACTAACTCCATCCTGGGTGAACTACCTTTGTTGCTTCCAAGGGTAGTGCCCCCTTGACCCAACTGCCTTCTATTAGGTTCTACCTCTTCAAAGTTCCACCACTTCAACACCACCACACTGCAGACCAGGCTAGCAGCACAGGATACTTTGAGGGACACATTCAAATCATATCTAGACTATAGTAGGAGGGAGCACTTCTAAGCTGGTTTCATGAGGCCAGCAATACTGATACAATGGCCAGACAAGGACACTACATGAAAAGAAATTATAAGGCCAATATCCCAGATGAACACAGATGTAACATACCTCAACAGAATACTCACAAACTAAATTCAACTGCAGGTTAGACAGATCACAGACCATGACGAGTAGAATTTATCCCTGGGATGTAAGTGTGTTTCAATAAGTGCAAATTAATAAATATGATATACCACATTAACAGAACAAAAGCTAAAAGTCACATGACCATCTGACAAAATTCAAAATCCTGTCATGATGAAAACTTTCAACAAACTAGGAGCTTCAATGTAATGAAGGTTAGGTGACAAGCCTACAACTACAACTTCCACAAGGAAGAGCTGAAAGTTTTCTTTCCAGAACAAAGAAGACAATAAGGATGCCCACTCTTGCCACTTCCATTCAATATAATAGTTACAGACAAAATAATCAGGCATGAAAAATAAAAGTTATTCAGATCAGGAATAAAGAAGTAAATTGTCTAGTTTGCAAATGACATGATTTTATAGGTACACAGAAAGCCATAAAGACACCACCAAAAAAAAAAAAAACTGTTAGAACTAATAAACTCAGAAAACCTGCACAATAGAAAAATTTCTATGCAAAATCCATTTGTGTTTCTTTTTTCTAATGTTTATTTTTTAGTTTTTTTTAGGTGGACACAATATCTCTATTTTATTTTTATGTGGTGCTGAAGATAGAACCCAGTGCCTCACTCTTGCCAGGCGAGCACACTAACACTTGAGCCACATCCCGAGCCCCAAAATCCAGTTGTGTTTCTATCACTATCAACCAACTATCCTAAAAAGACATTAAAACAATCCTAGATACAATTGTATCAGCAAGAATACAAACAAATTTTTACTTAGAGGAAAAATTCTGGAGATTCAATGTATACGTAGTGACTATAGTTAATAATACTGAATTGTATACTTGAAAATAAGTAAGAGAATAAAATTTTAATCTTCTTACCAAACACACAAGAAAGTTAATGAAGCCAGACCAATGGTGCATGCCTGTAATCCCAGTAGCTTGAGAGACTGGAGTCAGAGGATCACAAGTTCAAAGCCAGCCTCAGCAACTTAGTAAAGTCATAAGCAACCTAGCCAGAACCTGTCTCTAAATAAAATATAAAAAGGGCCAGGGATGTGGTTCAGAGACTAAGTGCTCCTGGGTTCAATCCCCAGTATCCAACCCCCTCCCAAAAGTCAATGAGTATATTAATTTGCTTGATAGTAGTAATCATTTATATATCTAAATATATATCACATTTATATATTAAAACACAATTTTTATTTACCCATTATACCTCAATAAATCTAGAAAAAAAGTAAATAAAATTTTCAACAATAAAAGAAAAAGATATGGAGAATACAGGGAAAAGGTTTTATCTAATTCTGACTAGAATTCCAGAAGCAAAATGCACACAAAATGTGCTTTAAATTGGTTTCTCCCTTCATAAAATAAGAAAGGTATGATTTCCTCCTGAGCAGTGGTCACATTTAAGTAGTTAAAATGTGTCTGGAGAAGCATATTCAAGTACGCAGGCAGAAGAACCACTAAAATATAACTAGGATTTATAATGTAAAATTGAATAAAAGCTTCAGTTAGTTAAATTTGCAGACCTACTTAAATTTGGCCACACTTCAAAAATATCTGTTGACATGGAAAAAATTACCTTAATAAAGTCATATAAATGTTTACTTTTTCCAGCAATAGCACACGTATTTTGTAGATTAAGGATTGTTCTTTTAAAATTTTATACTCAGGTCAATTTAGTTATGTTCAGATTCTAAGACTTCTAATTAACTATGACTATGTGTGCCCTAGATTTAAAAGTCCATTTAAGTCAGAATTAAAGGAGCCTTGATAGTTTACAGGTACCTTGGATGCTGAGAAGCCAAAACAAATTTAAGTCACAAAACTGCTCACTCGTTTGCAATCTGAAGGAATTTGTTCCTGTCAGATGAGAGAGACAAGGAACTCTGTTTTCAATGGCAATAGCTGGCTTCAGAAAAGAAATTTGTTTTTATGTTCAAAGGATACTTGGCAGTTTGCTTGACTCCTTTGGCACATTTACCTCATTCCCCCCAATCTTTTGAAAAACACAGTGCTCTGACGCTTCATTTTATTTTCTCAAAGCTGATTGCCCTTCACAAAACAAATCACAATAGGCTATATTTCAGAAATTAAAGCTTTGATATATAATTATTTACATTTACATACGCATATGCGCAAATAACTCTACACATACTAATAACCACATTTACTTAACAGCAGATGTATATGGAAATGTGTAGGAAAAGTTCTATCATTGAAAGCCAGGTGGTATATGTCTAATTGTACAGATAAGTTTCATTTACCATTTTCTACAGTCCAAGGTCTTTCCTAATTACATTAATGTTGACTCCTACCTTAAAAGCATGGAGTTTCACAGAGAAGACACAGCAGACATTTCTGCTAAGTGCAATGGCAGAGGCATATATAGGCAAGTGCAGAGAATGGAGGAGTGCCCAGTGTCAGCTGAGTCCAGAGGCATAGTCCAGCCTTACGAGCTGATGGGAACAAAACTAGTTTGATACCTGCCCCCTCCCCCAAGAGGACAATGCATGAGATTGTCACAAAAGAGTGAGAAGGAAGGCATCAAAAAGGGAAATAGGAAATATTCTGGTACAGAGGAAAGAGCAACAGCCCAGGAGGGAGGTCATGATGGTAGCCTTCACATCTATACACAGTTGGGAATCACTGAAGCACAAAGTTGAAGGTGATGGGGAGAGGGGACAGGCTGTCCAGGTGGTTCAGGCCAAGTCACCAGAAGGCCTATACTCCATGTCCAAGTGCATCAGTTTTATAGTGAGGTCACTGGTGAGTCATTGAAGGGTTTAAAGAGGAAAACAGCAGAGATGCTCATGTGAATTATTGGACAAGGAGGATATGGCCAGGTTTTGAGTAACAGCTCCAAGGCAATCAGGGTAGAGTGGAGGTGATAACTTCAAGGACTTGTCAGTAAAGTATGATGGGTCCTGGTAGGAAAAGTCTACACTAGCATCGATGTGTTTCTTGGCATGACTGGAGAGATGGTAGAAGATTCATTAAAGTGGAAATTCTGATGATCAAGGATGGAAACTGAAGGAGGAGGATGAGGTCAGAGTACAAAGGAAAAATCACTCCTACATCCCCTGTGGAAATGTACAGCAGGCTCTGAATACACTACGGGAAGATAAGTCACCAGTTCAAAGCTAAGGAACCTGATCATCCCAGAGGTGTAGGGTTAAGATTGCTATAGTAATTTATGATGGTCCTAAATTTTCCATAGGTATATACACAGTTAATAAAGAAAGAAGGACTTCAGTGTAATTTCCAAAAGAAAGAGGCACTGGCACCAGATATAAGGACATTTGACAATGGAACCAAGTTAAACCCCTAGTGGAATGCAGAACTCACTGACATAAATTAGCAACTAAGACCAAGCCTGGCTCTTTGCTCAAGGGAAATATGTTGCCATGTCATCTACTCTACCTTTAAACTATTTCTAGAACATATGAGAGAAATACAGCAAAAATTATCTTCCTCTAACATATCCATATTTTTCTCAAGAGACTGAAAGTTTTGAAAGAATTTTATATTTATTTTGTTTATATAGCATCACATAGGATAACCCCAGGTCACTCAATTTTTTTGTGCATAAAGCTACATATATAAAATATATTATCTACATAAAAATCCTAGTTATCTGTCATTTATTCTCTTGTATTCCCCTAAGCCTTCTATTTTGTCATATAAGAAAGAGCACTACATGTTCTTTTATTCTGTGGAGACACTGAAAACATCCCTGAATTAACATAATGTTCCAAGCCAAAAGGTATTAACAAGATGTTAGAGAAGACAGAAATCCAAGAATTTTATTTTAAACAAATTCATGAAAATCCTAAGTTCTTTACAGTAATATGACATAACATCCTATGACATTGTATTATCTTTTCCAAAGTGCAGACACGAAAGTTTATGTGATTGTCCCTTTAACACAACAAACCAAACTACACCCTGATTGGGCTCTACATGAAATTATGTAAGTTGTCCAGGGGTGAGGCATAGATATTACCTCATCTGTCAATACATACAGTATTGTGACTTTTCATTTTAGTGGTGTGCTATATGAATTTTTTTCTTTTACTTTATAAAGAAGTCTTTGTACATTTTTAATGTAGCATGTATTAGCGAATCTTAACATCACCAAAAATTTGCTTTGGCTACAATAACAGCCTACTTTATAAAATTATTTTCTACTACTTTATTTTTTTGTATAAAAATGTGTTCCTGTTAATTACAAATGTTAGACTTAAAATTATTTAATACTCAATTTAAAACATTCTCTAAAAGTAATATATAGGTAAGGCATATGTCTTTAATCTACACTTAGATGTTCTACCTCATTTAATATACTGTTCAAAATTTCTTCAGATCTCATTTATTAGAGGACAAAGAACATTTAAGACTAAATAATGCTCATGCATATTTCTTAGCTCTGGGAAAAAAAGGTAAAACGTGTAAAGGAAAGAATATTACTGCATATAACCATAAGTCCTACCAGAATGTGGGTTGACAGACTGTAATTCCTTTTTGCCTCTTAGAATATGGCTGGATGATGTGTCTGAAACCTGACACCTCATGAAAGCAGCATCCACCTTCTCTACCTGGAAGCTTCCTTCCATGGAACTTGGTCTCATTTCCTACTCCAGGAAGCATCGCCACATCACCCTCCCTGCTGAAGAAGGACAAACATTGCCCAAGAAGTGGTCTCTCATCTTACATCTCTTTCCTATTCCCTACAAAGCTTAATTATTCCAGTAGGAGAAACAAATTAGATTTTAACATTTCTGTTCTATTTGTCTTTGATGTTTATGCAGAGTTGGTGCTCATGCTATGGTATCCAGAAAACTGAGGCTCAATATATAAATCTTGAAAAAAGCTCAAAAAAATAAGAAATATAATTCAACCATGAGATACTACCTGAAGCTGTGGGAAGAGGTATGAAGTTTCATCATAGGAACTCTTAAAGCAGAGCTCAGAAAGGATCTTCCAAAGATAGACTCAGTGAAGCATATCAGAAATATTTTATGGGTCAGTGCAATTAGTGACTAGTATCGGAAGTACTTAGAACAGAAAAAAAAAAAACTGTTTTAAAAAAACCTGCATGCTGTTATATACTATTCTGCATTTAAAAAAATATTTAAAATCCAGATGTATTAGAAGTCTTTCAGAGATCTTTAAATAAACTGATCATCAAAATTCAATCGTGGATGTTGGTTTTATATATTACTATATGACACAAATCTTTCCAATATTACACTAAATTCTGTAAGAAGATCCTGAAGTAGACAGAAGTCAAACCAGGTACAATACATGAGAAAAACACATGGTCAGACTTGGGAGAAAATTCTAACTACACTGTCAATGGAGTGAAACTACCAACCTTGGTAACCAATGACAACTTTACCAGCTAAAATGAAGCACAATCACCAATCTGAACAAACATGGGGATATAATTTTACCTGTCCCAATTTGCCTATCCTTTGGCTGGGAGACCTAGCATTTCAACTAACCAGAAAACTGAGCATGCGTTCCTCCACAGCATGGACATGGAATCTAAATTACTGGACGTACCATTTTCATTCTATGCTCTCAGTTCTTCTCTTCTGATACATATTTAGAAACTACAATACCTAGGGAAAAATACATACCTGGAAAGAGTGGGAGCTACTGGTGAACAATGCATTATGGAAGGTGTGGAATAAATACTTATAGTACCGTGAGATGGAGGAGGAGAAAGATACAGTGATCCTGAGACCTTGAAATAACACTCACTGCAATATGTAGTCTTTGATGCAATCAGCTGTTTCATTTTCAAATACAAAGGAAATAAGAGAAAGTTCCTTCTCAAATAACTAAAGCTGCAATTGACAAATGTCTTTTCCCCAAATATTGGATTAAGAGCTGTGCATAGTAACTGGCTCACTAACTGTTAAAGAGAATGAGATCTTAGAGCTCACAGGTAGTCAATGAGCAAAGCCAAGAGCAAGCTGCATATTCTATCTATTGGTAAATACCAAGACTTGATAGACTTTCATCATCCCATAGTAAATAAACAGGAGAAAAGAAGATATACTAAACTGTTTAGAAAGAAATCTAAATGTTCACCTAAAACAAAAAAAAAAATTTTTTTTTTTTTTTAAATAGAAGAGTAGCGGGCTGGGGTTGTGGCTCAGCAGTAGAATGCTCACCTGGCACATGTGAGGCCCTGGGGTTGATCTTCAGCACCACATAAAATAAAGATATTGTATCCACCTACAACTAAAAAATAAATATTTAAAAAAAAGAATAGAAGAGTAGGGGCTAGGGTCATGGCTCAGTAGTAGAGCACTCACCTAGTGTGTGCAAGATGCTGGGTTTGATCCTCAGCACCACAAAAAAATAAATAGATAAAATAAAGGTATTGTGTCCAACTACAACTAAATATATACATTTATATATATTTATTACATATATAGATATATAAGAATAGAAGAGTAGAAAAATCATGGCAAATTAGACTGGCAAAATGATTGAAACAATTTATTTGATTTTCGTGGTTTTCTGTATGTCCTTTTTACAGTGAAAATTTTTTTTAAATCAGTAAATTAACCTTTTATACCATGGCACTGTGATATATAGTGATTATAATTACATAGTCCTTTTTTGTGTTCCCTATGGATTTGTTCCTTGAAGCAAGAATCTTACCTTGTGTGTTCATTTTTAAGTATTCAGAAGGTTTCTTGGACCCAACTTAATCTGGATCTATTCTAGAATCTCTTAAAGGACCTCAGCATTCCTAAAATTCATACACTTCACACTAGATTTACAACATTATAACAAACAACTTCTATTCCTTTGCACTGATACTCAGTAACAGCAAATTAATTTGCTTCTTTTCTTTAGTTCAAAATTTGGCAGGAGAAGAACAAAGAAGAGAAGATGCAACAACTCAACAGGCAGTAGTCCCTGGTTAGCAGATGCATAGTCATCAGCAAAAAGGTTGCTTGGCTTTCCTTCTGGATGTAGAATCAGATCACCCAGAGGACCAAGATATCTGAGAGTTATAATCAAAGTCATGCAGCATTCCCACAGTCTGGAGATGCAGTCAACCACGTATACGTGGGTGGGTAGCTGCATGCCCTTGGGGCCCAGGGCTCACAGAATCAATTACTCAAGCATCACTGAATTGCAATTCTGAAAATAATTTCCATTTATTTGTAGACATTGTTAAAACCCTGAATACCCCCAATTTATCATGTATGATGGAATTTTTTTTAGCAACCTTTACTAGGACCTAGTTGGTTTGATTTGTAATGATGTAACCGCTTAAAATAATAAGTGGTATGATTAATGTTTCTAAAGTCAGGCTAAATATAGGACATCAGTTAGTAATCAACATTGATGGAATTTTTTTTTTATTCCACAATGTCAAAAATTCAACATTTAATCAATAAAAAATCAATATGCATACCTTTATGGTCTATAATAGTTCATTAGAATTTAATGTAAGTATATTCTCTGGAGATACAAAGTATAAAATATGCTAAATTTGAGTAATATCATATTTATTTATTTTTATAAAAATAAATAGTGTTTTGATTCTACTACAAAACTATTTTCTTCTGTGAAATGTTCATAGGGAAGAAACTGGGACTGTTCTGTTGAAAGATACCTGAGGAAATAGACAGAAAATGAAAATTGCCATGAGGCTACAAAACAAATCTTGGTCTACATCTTGATTCTACTTAACTTCCACGTTGTTCAGTGTACATCATCATTGTAAATGTGCTAGACTGAAAAATGCTAAATGAAGTGAATGTGAAAAGCTATCCTTCAAAAAGATAATTCCTTCCCACAAAAGAAAGTCATTAAATAAAAATTTTAAGAAAACTTTTTTAAACTTTCAGATCATTGTGGACTCACATGCAGTTATAAGAGGAAATGCAGACATATCCCATGGCCCTTTTCTACATTCTACCTTAAGAGACATCTTATAATTCTGTAGTACAATATCATAACCAGGATGTTGATATTGATATGACCTACCTATGCTACTCAGATTTCCAGTTTTCACAAGCTCATTTGTGTTTAAGTACTATAGTATGAATCTTAAATACCCCCAAAGGCTGTTAAAACTTTGTTCCAAAGGTGGGTGATTAGGAGGTGGTGGACTTATAAGAGGTGGAGCTTAATAGAAGGTCAGCAAGGTATTGGGATCTTTCCCCCAAAGGGATTGTGGGACCTTAGCACCTCCTTTCCTCTCTTTTGCTGACAAGTCATGTGGAAAGTGGTTTTGTACCACCTCAAACCCAAAGAGAGCAATCAATAATCAAACCTCCAAACCACGAGCCAATATAAACCTTTCTCTTTATAAATTGCCTCCAATATTTGTTATAATGATGTAAAGATGAATATCACAGAATGTGTGTTTAGTTTGATACAAACACATGCATTGTCAAAACTCAGAAATTTCATCACCGCACTGGGATCATTTCTGGGTCTTTTTATGGCCACACTCACCTCTGATCTGTCCCCTTCTCCCTGACCATTGGCAACCACTAAGACTTCTCCATATCCTTAACTATTTCACTACAAGAATGCTCTGTTAATGGAATCATATAGTATAGAACATTGTTTTTAGGGTTTGGATAATATGTATTTCAACTAAAAGAGTTTTAAAGTCATGGGCAAAAATAAAATTTAAAAAAGCACACACACTCAGAAATGACATAGCTCATGTTAGCTGCCATTTATAACTAAAGCCACCCAGAGCACAGGGGCATTACGTCAAGTGTCCAACAAAATATTTTTACCACCCAGAAGTGGTTATTTTTCTATGCATAATGTGTCACTAATAACTAATGTCAGAAAGTTTTTGATCAATTTTCAACAACCACATTAGTCAAGAAAACATAATTTATAGTTTTGTTTGTTTTGTTGTTTTAGCAAGCTTTGTAACAATTTGTCTAATTTTGCTGCTATATATCAAAGAAAGAAATAATAATTTGAGAGAACAAGTCTATTAGCATGTCAAAGGCACAGCTAAATATCACTAAGTGGGATGGAAAAGAGGGCCAGTGCCACACTATTCCAGCTGTCACTGAAGATTCCTTTAAAAAAAAAAACTGGCTCTTTCTGTTATTCCTGGTAATCTTTCAACAATAAAATTGAAGGACTCTACTAACAAAGATTTCTGTGAAGCGAGAGAGGATAAAGGGCCATCACAGTTTCAGGGTGCTTCAGTTTGGATCTCATTCTGGACTACTCCACGTTACATAATGAAATGACCCACATTAAAATGAAGGAATCCACTAGGACTCCTGCTTCCTGACTGCAGGACTTAAGAGTCAACAACGCAGGGACATCAGAGTGTAAGGCGTCCTGAAAATGCACTGATTTTTCCTGGTTCCCTATAATTTATCATATGAAATATTCTTTCCCCTTCAATCTCACTTTGACCAATACTGCTGCCAAATTTTATTATGTGAACAATAATTAGCTCCTTCTCTAATGGAATACCTTCTTGAATTACTATTAACCATGTTCTCATTTTCTCCTCAAATTTTCCAAATATCCCCATATAACAGCTAGCCTTCTTTAGTATCTAATGATGTTTGTAAACTCTGTCCACCTAGACAAATAGATGAGTAAAGGTATAATCAACATTGTAAAATGTTATTTGTAGAATCTATGCAAGAGTACATAGGTTTTTCATAGTACAATTCTTTTGACTCTTCCTTATGCTTACAGTTTTTCAAGATAAAATGGGGGGAAAATCCTCCCATCTCTAAAAAGGAACTAGAGACAATTATGATAAATTAATAATATTGTTCAAATGAGCCTCTTAATCTCATTTTTTAATCCCAAAGGCATTTTTTTCAAAAGTAGCTTATTGTACATTTCAGTGCCTTGAAGGTTAAAGGGAATCCTGTCTCGCAGATGGTAGCCCTGACACAGAATGATGTCATGAGAAGTAGTCTCAATTGATGTGGCTCCTTGAATACCAACTGACAGTTATTTCACCAGGAAACTTGGCAACAAGGCCGTGTGCTTTATATATGATGTCACTGTTCAACCCAAGAAATAGCTGCATGCTGTGCAAAGCTGTCTTCAAAGGAAAAGAAATTGAACCTATTAAGGAAAATGAATGAAAACATACTTGAAATTTTAAAACAACTATATACAACTACATCAGAAATCATGATTTTTAAAAATATCTTATGAGAAAAATAGTATAATTTGACCAAGGAATCACCACAAAAAGGATTATAAGATCTAAAACTCAGCATTTCTTAACCTGAAATATGATATTGTTCCTCAATTAGAAACATTCATAATTTAGATCATATTCTCTTTAAGAGACATTTTTTTACACATATCTAGCAGGTCCTAGTTTTTGCACTAACATTTGATATATATTAGGTAATGTAGGGTACTGAGAAATGGAAAATGTCAGAAAATTGACTTTAACCAGGGCTTATTTCTATAGACAAAGATCATATGTCAATATTGAGAAATAGAGCAAAAACAAAAAAGTTGAAAAAAGTAGAACTGACAGGAAGTGAAGAGCGATATGAAGAGTGAAGCAAATTCACAACAATGAATTTCTTGGTCAGACCTCCCCTTCTCTCTTCAGGATAGTGTATGATCTCATTATAGCCCTTCAGGGGCCAGCTAAGGCTATTGAGACCTTCTAGGTGTTCTGGCTTCTACCCTGGTCAGCTAGATACAAGAAGACCTGAACACTTAGGTCCAATCCCTAGCTCTGCCCTGTAGACATCCTCCACTAGGTCATTTAACCTCTACAAATCTCTTCTTATCCTAGTCTACAAATAAAGATGACCAAATTTCCATGCTTGAGGGAACATGTCATTTCATGACAAGGCTCTGTCTAACAGTGAGGTACTATTTTTCTAGGATCAGCAGGAACATTCTACTTCAGTCTACTCTTCTGTCTCCAGGGTGTCCTAAAATGGAACCCTGTTTGGGTTTCTCAGTATGAGCTAGAGCTGGAGTGACCACAACCATGCTGCTCCATCCTACAAGTCCCTGAGATAGGATGGATGTGGGAAAGACCTCCCAGCCAAAGAGCTGCAGGGAATTAGAGTGAGAGTTCCCTCCTGGAGCATGTTCCCTCTCACCATTGGTGTACTGCACAGTGACAAAGGGTGTCCCAAATCAAAATCAGCCAAATCTGCAAACTTAATATATTCACTTAAAAAATGTTGGAGCACGAAAACAAGTAGCTTCATTCTTTCCTTACAGTCACAATGTTCACGAAGTTATTTTGTCCATTACAAACAGAAAAGGGGGAGGGGCTTGGAAAAATTGAAAACTTGTCCAAGTTCATATAGTAAGTATTTTGCAGAGCCCAAGTTCATACCTAGGACCAAATGGTACCAAAGTCCTTTGGATGCATTCTACTAAGCTGCCTCAAAGATTCTCAATCGAAGGTAGATAAAGCACATTCAGGAAAAAGTAAACGGTTAAGGTATACTTTAAAACCATTTTTTTAACTTGAATTATTTCCAGAAGTAGATAAAATTAGCAAATGCTTCTTAAAATTGAGGAAGAATCACATTAGTTAAGGATCAAGAAAGAAAAAAGATCATACAGTCATAGACCTGACACAGCTACTGTTCATTAAGCATTTACCAGCTGGCAGGCACTGTGCAAGCTGATGATGTGGAATGAAAAGAAAGGGATTTGTGAAAATGTAAATTAAATACACAAAGTATAGGTGGAGGCTAAAAGACAGAGGAACACAGAGAGAAAGAACATTTTTCTTAGACCTTAAGGTAAAGGACAGTGTTCATGCTTTCCTATGCAAGCCATTCTGAGTAAGTATGTTCATGAAGCTGAGATATTTAAGATTTATACAATGAATGACAATTGTATATGAGTCCCAGAGCAGGTGTCTTATAGAAGGTGGTCAGTGATGAAGTTGGAGGCCTTCTCTAAGGCATCCTGACTTATCTTTCTATACCAATGATGAAAACCTCTATTTTTTTTGTTGTTGTTTTTTGTATTCTTTCTCTCCTTCCACAGTAATGGAACCCCAAATCCTTAGCTAGGCAAATAGCCACATGGCACAAAAATTACATTTCTCAATCTCCCTCAAGTCTAGACACATCCATATGACCAAATCTTGCCCAAATCATGCATGCCCTCTTCTGTCCTTTTGTTGTTTCTTTCTGGGTAGAAGGTAGTTATGACAGTAGAGGTAAAGCAGCCATCTTGACCACACCTGAAAACAGTGTGTTAAACATAATACAATGGGAAAACCCAGAAAGAGGGAGCCCTAGGCTATGAAACCAGAAACCAGCCCTGAACCATCAGTGTTAATAAGAAAGAGAAATACATTTTTATATCATGTTTAAATCACTGTAATATTAGACTTTCTTTCTATCTGAACTTCTTCCTAACTAATGCACAACCCTTCCTTGCAGTTATTTCTGGGATAGACCTGAGGGGCAAGCAATGGCCAAGGCACTGTTAGCAGAAGATCATAAAGACACATTTTACAAATAAGTCACACAGAAAATCATACTGTAGGACAGGATGCAGGTTTCAGAAAGAAAACGTAGAAAAGAAAATTTTAGCCAAAATAGTGACATATTTCAAACAATAAAGTTGTGGGTAGAGAGAGGTGACTGTCATCATCTATTTCTATAATATCAATTATTTACTCATACATAAAAGCCAAAATAAGCAAATCTCTAAAGCAGAAGATGAAAAAAGTCATTAAATCACATACTACATGATAAATGATATTAATTCAAGAAATAAAAATCTAAATGCTATTTTACAAAATTCTAAGTATAAATTTAACTTTTAGTTTGCCTTTCTTGAGAATTTAAGCACTCAAGGTATTTAGAAATTCTATAATGTTTCCTTTTCACATTCTACATTATGTAGAGGATTTGTTGGCAATTGGAAGTAATACTATAGTGCATTATATAGTAATTATTTTAACTTGATATTCCCTCAGGCAGAAAATTTAAACATTGATCCAAAAAGTCTCTAAAATTTGGAAATTACTTGTGAGATACTTAATAGTGTTAGAGTCCTGATTTAAAAAAAAAATTAAATCAGGGTTAAACTGAAATGTGACTAGGCAGAAATTTAAAGTATGTCAGTATTAAAACCTAGCTGATATGTTTTTCTCTCCTCAAACTGCTGCCTCAAATTCTAACAAGCCCAAATTTCCTATGGAATTTAATAGGGTTACCCTTCTGTAATGGTGCACATTGTTTATGTCAGACAAGAACTCACATGGTCTCAAAAGTAATTTTTAAGGCTTATTTTCGTTTTCTTGGCATGGAATAAATATGGGTTTTGGTTTTGATACACAAATCCAAGTTTTAAATCACCTTACTTGAACTGCTCTGGAATGTGTTATACACAAAGCATACAATGCCATAGAAATCGCAGCTAATTTATGTAATTAAGGAAAACAGAGGAAAAGAACATTTTGTCCAATGCTCAATTAATGAGCCATTCCTCATCTAGGGATAAGCAAAATTATTTTGGCTTGGGATCCAGACTAAGACATTGTTAGCACTCCACAAATTTTTCTTGGAAGAAAAATGTCAACTAAATAATCTTCCTGTAACAAAAATTAATGTGATATTCTTGCTCAGAAAACTTTTGCCTTTGATAAACAAGATTGCTAAGTATTTTCCAAAATGGAGGGAATGTTTCTACAAGTTGCTTCTTTTCCCCATTATCTCATCTAGTGGAAAAACAGATCTAATATTATTTAGTGAGCTCTGCTGTCCTCCATTGTGAAATACCACACTGCTGTTAATAGGCACTCAGAAGGCGGTTTCATGTGAACAATGCTTTACACTCTCCAGCCAAACATAGGCATTCCTTCTTAAATAGCAGGGCATGAATGGAAACGGACAAAAAATGAAAAGAAAAAAAAAAAGAGACATTTTGGAAACAAAAGCAGTTGGAAAAAAGTAAAACAGTAAGACCAATATACTTTGGTAGGTAGGTGTTTTAGTTTCCCAGGGCTGTCATATGTACCACAAACCGGGTGGCTTAAAATAATAAAAAGTTATCCTCTTGAAGTCCCAGAGGCTGGAATTCTGAAATCAAGATGTTGGCAGGGCCATGCCTGCTCTCAAGGATTGAGAGGAGACACTTCCCTGCCTCTTCCTGATGCTGAATGGCTCCTGGTCACCCTTGGCTTAACTAGACTTGCAGCTGCATCACCCTGCTATCTACCTCCTTCTTCACACAGCCTCCTCCTCTGCATGTCATCTTCTCTCCTCTTCTTATAAGGATACCTGTCATCGGATTTAGGATCCATCCTAATTAAGTATGACCTCATCCCAATGACATTGAAAAATGCCATTTTTCTAAATGAGGTCATCTTCTGAGGTTATAAGTGGATGTGAACTTGGGAGGAGAATATTCAACCCATTATGGGAGAACAAAGAACACATTGGAGTTAGCATTTTCCTAATTGCTGGAGGCTGACCTGTGGAGAGACAAACCCTAGGCTACAAAGAGAACAGTGGCCTGAGCAGTAGAGATGATGAGAAAGCTTGAGGGTCCGTGTGTTGGTTAGTTTTCTGTCACTGTGATAAAATATCTGAGAAAATCCATTTATGGGAGGAAAGATTTATATTGGCTCATGGTTTCAGAGGTTTCAGTCCATGACTAATTGGCCCTTTTTGTTCTGGGCTTGTGGCAGCACAGTATATTCTAGTGGGAGCACATGACAGAGGAGACCCCGTTTACCACATGGCAACCAGAAGGCAAAGAGAAAGACAGGAAGGGGCCTGGGTCCCCACATGCCCTTCAAGGGCACACCCTCAATTCCATTAGGCCCTCCTTCTAAAGTTTTCACCACCTCCCAATACCTCCACAGGTTAGCAACTAGGCCTTCAACACATGGGACTTTGGGGGACATTCAAGATCCAAACTATAGCAGCCGGGGTATCAGGAGCTCCAAAACTGTAAGGTCAAAGATGGCAGCCATTCCCTGTGGCAGTATCTGTCAGAGTCCACTAGCATCTAAGGGATGCTCAGGTGCAGAAAGAGCAAGCATGAAGCACTAGGGGTGTGTGAAGTCAGGAAGGATGGAGGACAGCATTCTGTCCCGAGGAGGAGATTACAGGGGGCCTCTCCAGCTCTGATTCTCCAGCAGTGTTTTTCAGACTGGAGGCATGTGGATCTGGGAGTTCTTTGGGAACACTTGTTTGATTTTTGTGAGTTTTAAGAGACATCTATCCATCTTTGAATTTGAATCAATCGAATACTACTTTTCTTACTTAAAATTAAGAACACTGGAGTATTTTTTCAAGTGTGTGTTTTCACTTTAGTGAAAATCTAGGAAAACAAAATATACATCCTGGATTATCTGACATCTATGCAATTTCAGCCTGCATCTTCATGGTCACAATTAAGAGGCACCAAAGTAGAGTGATTTTAATTGTTGCAAGCTAGTGAGGTAAGAAGAGCAGTGAATGTTCAATCCAAGTGAAGGGCAGCAAACCCACTGCTGCTCACAGAAGAGGCTTTTCAGCAGTCCCAGCAAAGAAACAGAGCACTAAAACTGGGTCATTGTGAAGACAGGCAGGCATGCCAGCACCCAAACGTTCTGAAACAAGTACAGTCACCTGGCTTCCTAAGCACAAAGTGTTTCATACTGGAACCTTCTTTGCTATCCTCTTTTTTTAATCCTCTTTTGCTATTCACTTAAATTAAATGAAATCTCAATAGAACTTCTAATTGTTTTATGTCAAAAGAAAACTGCATCGCCAAAATTATTGTCAACTCTATCAATACGATTGTTAGATTGATACTCTATCAATACTACTGTCAATATTGTTTATACCAAGAAGTATATCCAAACAAACAAAAAAATTAAATTCAGTTTTCAAACAATTCACTATATGTAGGTAATTGACTGTAAGACGTGGATCGTCTTTCTGCAAAACATGGATGGCATGTCTCCAAAAAAAGGTCTTATAACCACCTTTTAAGAAGTACAGTAGAGTTAAATGTACTCAGGAAAAATGCAAATTTCTGGATAAAATATGTGATTTGCAAAATATTAGTCCCATGGATAATTATGCATTTTTGGCTTTTTAAAATGAACTATCTGGATTTTTCCATGGTATGTGGTTGTCATTTATGAAAACTTTAGTGAATAATTTTCTTTTCCTCTCAAATATTTCAGGTTTAAAAAAAGTGATTTTCTAAAATTAAAGTTGAATAAGGGAATATACACACTAGAAGCCTGAAATATAATGTTTCTATAATCCTAAATTTGGAATCTTTCAAAACTTGAGCCTTGGCAAATTAAACAAGTTAAGATAGCAAAACTCTCTTTGCTGACAGTATAACCAACAGTCTCTGCCACCCTGGGTCCAGGAAGGGATGAAGAACTTTGTTGATGCACAGACTGAACAGCTGTCAACAACTAGAAGGTCACAGGAAATAGGTATCAAAGTCACACAAGAGGCAGGCCCTTCCATACTATTAAAAGCAAGTCATGGCATGTAAAAAAGGTAGCACATTAAATCTTCCAATAACTCTCTCTGTGTATAATACAGCATACATATGTAGGACAAGATATATCTACATATACTTGTATATTTACTTTGTTCTCCATTATTTTTTGCTGAGGCCACAACCATTTGTGTTTAACTCCTATCTTGCAATCTGGATGCTACTGAGGGGCCTCAGGAGTTCACAAAGCAGCCCAGTACCTTTTTACATTGGGCTTGACATACTCCAGGTCCAGTAACATTAAATGGCTGAACTGGAAGGAATAGGAATTCAGGAAACATGAAGCTTTTCTGTACAGAAGGATTTCCATTTTAAGTGAAAACCCTAAACATACCTGTGTTTAATTTGTTTTCCCTCCTGGAATTTAAGTTTCATGACATACACTAACATTCTGGCCCTCTCCTTCCCTACTTCTCAGTCTCAAACCCCCTTCTTTGGGAAAGAGAGCAGATGTTTCTTGGGCATTCTTAGGGACAATTAAACAATCAAACATTATTTCTTTCCAGGCCTCACCAAGTCATACAATTCTATGCCCCTTGAGCTTTCCATCAATAACTAGGTCTGGGAGCTGTTCTTCCAACTCAAAATGTCATGATGGTTTTTTAAAAATTAAACCATTCCAAAAAAATATCCAATGAAATTTAAGTCTCTCTGAGATTCTTAACACCCTTAGTGCCTTTCCAGAAACAATTACTATTAACAGTTACTATTAACTTCTTACCCGAGTTGGGTTAAAGATGGATAAAAATTCCTTGCCATTCCACCATTGAAAATGGCATCTAATTCCTTGAATTTGGGCTGGTCTTTGTGATTTATATGCTCACTAAGAACATGATCACATAAATGGAATGTGGCAAAAGTAATGCTCGGGAACCTCCAAGGTCAGGTCGTAAGCCTTATGGCATCTACCTGGCCTCTTGGAACACTCACCCTGTGAGAAGCGAATGGTCTCATAGGAAGTTTTACTACTCTGAGACTGTCATGTGGTTAGGAAACCCAAGCTAGCCACATAAAGATGGCACAGAGAAAGACAAATTAGAGAGATGACCCGATCATCCAAATATCCCATCTCAGACACCAGACTTGTGCGTGAAGAAACCATATTAAATATGGATGTGGTGTGGAAAAGAATCAACCAATCCAATAATGGGGTAGGAATGTGGCCCCTTCAAGTAAGCCACTTCTATTCATTCAAGCTACCTTACCTGAGACCCCAGTTAATATGGAACATAAGCAAGCCTTCAACAGTGTCCCACCTGTGAGAAACAGGAAGTCCAGTGGCCCATTTTCAGAATACATTATTTAGCTTTAAATTTAAAATTCCTGGGATGTAAGAAAAACAACCACATTGGAAATAAATAAAATGGTTACCAGTAGTTAACTCACAGAATAACACAACAACCTGTGAATGTGGCAAATATAAAATCCATATACCTGAACAGCCCTTTGACAAACAGGAATTAGGGGAAGGGTTCAGCCTAATTAACAGAGATAAAATTATCTGTTAAGGAACAGTAACTTAAGAAATCAGAACTGAGCACTGGTCAAAATGCACTCACCCCAAAAAGACTTCCCACCACAAGACAACAAAGGTGGGTGGGATAAATAAAGATACATATATTTAAATAACCCAATTAGAGACAGTAAAACCTAGGTGACATTCTGGAAGACAGTGTATCCTATAGTACTCAGCCAATGAAGAACCAGAAAAGGAACCTTACCACTAGGGGATTAAATGCTAATTGTAACTGCTTTCTTGGGGCCCATTCACCCAGACACCAATCTTGCAAGACAGTCAATAAAGTCTAGATTCCATTGTACCTCATGTTTCCAAGTTCATTCTCTGGATTTGGACAGGTGAGCATGTATCTCACACTGATCAAAATTCTCATACACAAAATCAATAGCATAAAGAAAAATGTGTTTTGTTTTTTTTTTTTTGGTTGGTTGGTTTTGCAGTAACAGATGACAAATAGTATTCTTCCAGAATTTTTCTATGCCTAAATAAACATATTCTTTTCCCTTCTGCATGTATTGTTTCTGGCTCTCAAGGTTTTGGTTTTGTTTTCTTTTCTTTCAAGTTTAATGTCATATCATCCTAAGTAATGGTACACAGACTTACTTAATACTTGGTACACTTTGCAGAGTATATAATCAGTCCAATAATAATGGGCATTTAGATATCTTACATTATTTTCCATTTATAAGCAATGCTGAATGAACTCATATGTAAATCTTGTGCATAGATATTTCTAAATGCTTGACTTATTATCATAGATTTCAAATAATTAAGTTCTCAGAAGTTTCAAGGAGAAATTAGTTAAATGAATGTCAATAATCACCTGACTCCTCATGGGATTGACTCCTAGAATAAGTTTGGTAGGTTTTCTCTGTCTTAAGTGAAACCATATTGTAACTACTGTTCCTAATTCAATTAAAAATGTTATTACCGAAGGTAAGAGCTTCTTTTTTTGTTTTGTTTTATTTTATTTTATTATTTTTTTGGGCCAGGTACAGAGGCACAGGCCTGTAATCCCAGCAGCTGAGAGGCTGAGGCAGGAGGATCACAAGTTCAAAGCAACAAGACCCAAAGCAACTTAGCAAGATCCTGTTTCAAAATAAATAAATAAATAAATAAATAAATAAGCATGTAAGGGCTAGAGATGTGACTAAGTGGTTAAGTGCCCCTGGGTCCAATCCCTGGAACAAAAACAGAGCATTTGTTTTTCTGATAGAATCACAAATGCAAATGAAGTAGAACACCACATCCTGGTAAAGATAAGGTTCATTCTAAATTAAGAAATGAATAGTGGAGAAATATACTTGACATAATTTAAAATTGTGCCCAAATTGTGATAGAATACCAAAAAAATACTTGTCATTTATAAAATTATTGTCAGGTATGTCTTATAAGGTTAATGCCTTACAAATTTCAGTTTAACTATACAAACACACATTTAGTTTTACAGATTTTATTTCTCTACATATCAATAATATATATAACTATATCTGTGTACTTATCTAGTAATTATAAGTACATAGAGCCACATAGTTTACATACATAACACAATTAAGCAAATAGAGACATTTTGGTAGCAAAGCTAATGCTGCTAAAACATGCTTCTGCAAGACACTGTGTTTTCTCTCCTTGCTCCCTATTAACAGTGAGACTTTAGAAACTTGTAGAACTATTTTTTAAATCAATCCTTGTGTTCTTCAATAGTATTGAGTATTGATTGGTTTGGAAAAAAAAGACTAAAATGTATTGCATTCTGCTCAAAATCAATCAGAAATCTTTAGTATTCAAAGTGCCAATCAGTGAAAAGCCAAAACATGTGAGCTTTTGAAGATTTTTTGCAAATGGCAATTATGAAGTCAATGCTTGCAAATAGAAAGACCTTGGAATTAATCTTATGAATACAAGGAGCAACTGAAATAATTAAATGATGAGAACTCACCAAATGGTATGCAAGATTTAATATGAAATTCTTTAGCTTCACTTTGGAATTGCTCCATTGTGAGAAAAATATTTTTATGAATTTCCAGAATTCCTATCTTTATTTGGAAATTGTACATTCAATAATACAATAAAAACAATATTCTGAAGACTTAAAGTTTCACAGCATCTAAATTTAGCAAATATGTTACAAAGGATCATTAATAGAGGTAAGTTATTTGATGAAATTTGTCTTGTAAAAATTTTATCAAAGAAGAATCTTGTGAATGGAGATATAAAGACAAAAAGTGGATGATATAATTATATACATTTGTGAAAATATAAAATTTTAAATATTTTCCATTTTCAGAACATTCTCTTACTTAAGTACCTGAGAACCAATTGACAAAATAAGTTCTCAATCAAAAATATATAAGGTCTACACTGGGCATGGTGGCACATATTAGAGGTCAGACGGGGACATTGGTTATCAAATGAAAAATCATATTAACAATTTATATGCATCAACAATCAATTTAGAAATGATTTAAATGACAGCAGAATAAAATAGACATTATTATTGCTGTGGGTATATACGTGACTGCATAACCAATGTAATTCTGCAACCTGTACACTCAGAAAAATGAGAAATTATATCACATCTGATTCAAATGTATGCTATGTCAAGACCAGTGTACTGTCATGTGTAACTAATTAAAACAAATTTTTTAAAAAAGAAATTATTTAAATGATTTGATTATTTAGTGATGCATATTTACACTTTACCTAATATTAGAAGGCAATATTTTTAAGTGTACTATTAAGTGGCATGAAGTACTTTCACATGTTGTACAACCATTACATAACTATCCATTTCCAGAATCTTTTCATCATCCCAACCAGAAACCTAGTACCCATCAAACAATAACTCTCCATTTCCCAAGCCCCTGGTAACTTCTACTCTACTTTCTGTCTCTATGAATTCACCCATTATATACCTCATATAGAAAGGAATAATCATACAATATCTGTAAATCATTTGCCATAGACTGAATTTTGGGGTCCCTTAAAATTCATATGTTGAGATCCTAACCTCTAATGTGACAGTATTAAAAGTTGGGGCCTTTGATAGGGGATTAGTGCCCTAATGAAGGATCCTAGAGAACTTGCACTCCTTTTGGCAAATGAGGACATAGAAAGAAGACAGCCATCTATGAACCAGGAAGTGGGCCCTCACCAAACACTAAATCTGCCAGCTCTCTAACTTCCCTGCCTGCAGAACTGTGAGAAATAAATTTCTCTTGTTCATAAACCAACCACTTTATAGTAGTTATTAAATATTTATTATTATCCCTGACTCTATACTTAGAGCTCTTTGAAAAATGAGGCCTAATGTATGGCAGTAGCATACAGAATATCCTCCCACTTATAGGATAAATTTTGGATACTATATCAACTATAAAAATTCATATTTTCTATACTAAAACTGTACAAAATGTGGTTTCCTCAAATAAGGAATAAGCTGCAAGTATTCAAAAATGAAATTAACACTGAAAAAGTTTTTTAAAGTGACACTGGCTAACTGCAACACTGGTTGCTTCCGCTGGAAACTGAACTGTGAAGTTTTATGACTACAAATTGAAAATAACAGACCTTAGAAGTTTCAAATTTGTCCACTGAGATAAGAAGAATACAAAGATGTCTTAAAGACCACAATTGTGAAATCACCAACCTGAAAGATCTAAGCCAAAGAAATAAAGATGCCTGGCTTTTCACTTTTATGATACAAAAATCAAAACAATTAAAAAAAACATGATTATGCAAATGACTACAACTTCAAAATAGCATAAAGAAATGAAGTTGTTTTATCTCCAAAGGCTGTAAGACCCAAAAACTCACAACTTTTTTAATTAACAAAAAGGAGATGAGCATCAAAACATGTGGTCTTAGTAAAAACATAAATGGAACAATTTGTCAAGGAATTTTGAAAATGACTAAGAGAAATAAGAGTAATACATAAATAGTATCTGGCCTAATGAACTTTTTTCAAGTGTCTATAGAAATCAACACCCATAAATCAAAAGTGTTTCTGTATATCAGTGACAAAACCTCTGAAAGAAATGAGGAAAACTATCCTATTTACAATAAAAAAGAAAGAAAGAAAATACCCGAGAATCAACTTAATGAAAGAGGTGAAATACGTCTACAATGAAAACTACAGAACACTAAAGAAAGAAATTAAAGAAGACCTTAGAAAATGGAAAGATCTTCCTTGTTCTTGGACAGGCAGAATTAATATTGTCAAAATGACCATACTACCAAAAGAACTATACAGATTTCATGCAATTTCAATCAAAAAATCCCAATGACATTCCTCATAGAAATACAAAAAGCAATCATAAAATTCATCTGGAAAAATAAGAGATCCAGAATAGCTAATATAATCCTTACCAAGAAGAGTGAAGCAGATGCCATCACTATACCAGACTTTAAACTATACTGCAGAGCAATAGTTAAAAGAGAGAGACAGAGAGAGAGAGAGAGAGAGAGAGAGAGAGAGAGAGAGAGAGAGAGAGAGAGAGAGAGAGAGAGAGAGAGAGAATGGTATTGGCACCAAAATATACTTGTAAACCAATGGTACAGAATAGAGGACACAGAGACAAACCTACATAATTACAGTTATCTTATACTAGACAAAGACGCCAAAAATATATATTGGAGAAAAGATAGCATTTTCAACAAATAGTTGAAAATCCATATGCAACAAAATGAAATTAAGCCTCTATCCCTCACCATGCACAAAACTCAACTCAAAGTGGATTAAGGACTTAGGAATTAAACCAGAGATATGGCAACTAATAGAAGAAAAAGTAGGCCCAAATCTCCACCATGTTGGATTAGGCCCCAACTTCCTTAATAAGACTCCTATAGTGCAAGAATTAAAATCAAGAATCAATAAATGGGATGGATTCAAACTAAAAAGCTTCTTCTCAGCAAAAGAAACAATCAATGAGGTAAATTAAAAGCCTACGTTTTTGAAGCAAATTGTTACCACCTGCACCTCAGAGCACATCAGATAGAGCACTAATCTCTAGTATATATTAAAGAACTCAAAAATCTTAACACCAAAGAAACAAATAACCCAATCAATAAATGGTCCAAGGAACTGAATAGACACTTCTCAGAAGATGATATACAATTAATCCACAAACATATGAAAAAATGCTCATCATCTCTAGCAATCAGAGAAATGCAAATCAAAACCACTCCAAGATTTCATCTCACTCCAGTCAGAATGGCAGCTATTAAGAATACAAACAACAATAAGTGTTGGCAAAGATGTGGGGGAAAAGCCACACTCATGTATTGCTGGTGGGACTCCAAATTGGTGCAGCCAATATGGAAAGCAGCATGGGGATTCCTTGGAAATCTGGGAATGGAACCCCAGTTGACCTAGCTATCCCCCTCCTCAGTCTATACCCAAAGGACTTAAAAACAGCATACTTCTCTCTCTGCCCTCTTCCTCTTCTTTCTCTCCTCTCTCTACCCTTTCTCTTTCTCTCTGCCTCTCCTTTTCTTCCCCTTTGGGCAGCCCCCCAAAATCTCTTGGTTGAATCTCTGCCTCAGGTGAGTCACTCGCCTTTCACCGGAGAATTTGCAGACCTAGAGATACAATTAAATTATGATTTAGTCATTTGTGATCAGATCACTGCATGTGCCAAAAAATCCTGGCTCCAAATATCTTCCTGGGATCAAACAAAGTTAGCTTTTAACCAAATTAAACAGGGACTGGAGGAACAGTTCTCCTATTTCATAGCATACCTGTACAAGGGAACTAACAGGATTCAAATGCTTCTGAATTCATAGTTAAATAGCTAGCATTTGAAAACACCAATAAAATTTGTCAGGACATACTCTGACCTCATCGAAGTAAAGAAACAGTCTGAATTCATTTGCCTTTGTGCAGATGTTGGTCCCACACAATTACAAGGTTTTATGCTCATAGCTGCTTTAAAGGAAGTACTTCAGCCCCAGTCCCAAAGACGACATTCTCCTGGGTGGTGTTTTAATTGTGGTAGGACTGGGCATTTGCTGCAGGACTGTGAATCTCCGTGCAACAGGGCAGAAATCTCTCCTGGTTCCCAAGGTGGAGTTAAAGAACAAAAAGCTACATGGTGAGGGGGGAGGGGAACAGATATGGCAGTGGCCCGCCTCCATTTCTGACCTCACTTCTACCTCCTTCAGGGCCAAAAAAAATGGAAGATTGGACCTACCCCAGGCCTGCCAAACAATTGGAGCCCTGTGATTCACACTGGAGGAGGAGTTAGAGTTGCAGGCTTTGACATCATCACAGCTGACCAAGGTGGATTATCATTATTACCAGCCAGCTCCACTCAGACAATACTTTTACGAACAGCCAAGCAACAGGCCCTTTAGACCAAGTTTGGTGAAAAGTCTTACAGATGGTCAATTTGGTCAAGTCTTACAGATGGAAAGGACCAGAGCCAGTGATTATGTGGGGCAAAGATCATGCTTGTATTTTCCCAGAAGGTGCTTTTCATCCTATTTAAGTACCTGGATGCACCATCAGGCATGGAGGACATAAAACCAACATTCAAATGACTGAAGATTGACCCAGAGAAGCCTTCCCTCAAAAAGAAGAAATCTCAAAGGAAGAGAAGAAGAGTGATGGCCATGAGAAACCAAACAAGGAAGCTAATCTTGTGGAAGGATCTGAAGAAATTGATGCTACAGGCTACGCGAATGATTCAACAGGAAGGAAATTTAAATCTCCAATGATGATGCTTGCTGCAATAATAGTTCTATTGAGCTGTCAGGTAAAAGGGAATCAGGAAGAAACTTATTGGACATAGTTTCCAGATCCACCTCTAGTACACCCAGCAGTGTGGACTGGAGAATCCATCCCAGTATTTACTAATGACTCATATATGATGAGAGGACTTGCAGACACTCATATTTCCCCCAACCATGTGACTAGATTTAATTATTTTGGCTATAGTGCTCAATTACCTTTGGGTTGGTCCCACGATAAACATGATAAAAATAAAAGTGTCACTTGAGGAAAAGACAGCAATTGGGAGACCTAGACCAGTTAATCGTACTGTTCCTGGAGACTCAAAACCTTATATAAGATCAGTTATTAAAATGGGACTTTCTTAGTGCGAGTGGAGCATGGATGAATAGATAAAAAAATGTAGCATATATACACAATGGAATTTTACTCAGCATTAAAAAAGAACAAAACCATGACATTTGCAGGTAAATGGAGAGCGCTGGAGAAGATAATGCTAAGTGAAGTCAGCCAATCCCAAAAAAACAAATACTGAATGTTTTCTCTGATATAAGGAGGTTGACTCATAATGGGATTGGGAGGAAGAACATGGGAGGAACAGATGAATTCTAGATAGGGAAGGGGGGTGGGAGGGAAAGGGAGGGAGCAGGGATTAGCAAGGATGATGGAATGTGATGGACATCATTATACAAAGTACATGTATGAAGACTTGAATTGGGTGTCAACATACTTTATATACAAAGATACAAAAATGGTGGTGTATATGTGTATTAAGAATTGTAATGCAAAAAAAAAAGAATAGCATTACCTTAGATTAGGTAGAGGGAAGTGAAAGTAGGGGAAGGCAGGGGATGTGGGGATAAGAAAGATAGTAGAATGAAACAGACACTATTACTTTATGTGTGCATGTGACTATATGATCAATGTGATTCTACAATATGTATAATCAGAAAAATGAGAAATTATATACCATCTATGTATGATATATCAAAGTATATAAGTGCATTCTACTGTCATGTATAACTAGTTAAAACAAATTTAAAAATGGAACTTTCTCATAACAAAAAAAAAACCCAACATACAACAGAGATGCAGCCACATCAATGTTTATAGCAGCACAATTCACAATAGCTAAACTGTGGAACCAACCTACATGCCCTTCAGTAGATGAAGGGATAAAGAAAATATGGTATATATACACAATGGAATATTACTCAGCAATAAAAGAGAATAAAATCATGGCATTTGCAGGTAAATGGATGGAGTTGGAGAATATAATGCAAGGTGAAGTTAGCCAGTCCCCCCAAAATAAATGCCAAATGTTTTCTCTGAAATAAGTAGGCTGATTCATAGTGGGGTTGTGAGGAGAAACTTGGGAAGAATAGACAAACTCTAGACAGGGAAAAAGGGAGAGAAGAAAAGGGGGGGTAGGGAAGACAGTGTAATTAGATGGTCACAAATGGTGTGACTACTTTGTCTACAAGCAAAGACATGAAAAATTGTGCTCTGTAAGTGAAGTGTAAGTTGAATTGCATTCTGCTGTTATATACAACAAATTAGAATAAATACAATTTAAAAAAAGAAAGCACAATATTCAGGCCATGGAAGTCTAAGGACATGACAGACTGCTACTTCTGATGAAAACTGCCTCCTTCATAGCCCCATCTTTCATTTCCAACTGCCAGCCAGGCAGTTTGCTTGGATGCCTCCCAACTAACTCCAACTCAAAATATGAACAACTAAACTCTATTTGCCCCAAATTGTTCCTTTTCCTATATTTCTAATTCATTAAATTTCAATACCACATCAGTAAACATGACTACCACTAAAACAAATACTATCTCTGAGTTATCAGTTGCTTCTCTCTACGTTGCCTTTGAAGTCAGTTTGCTACCAAATTCTACTACAAGAAGAAATATTTCCTCCTTCCCACCCCTACATCCATGGCCTACTTCAAGGCCTCATTATTACTCACCCAGATCTTTGGAATATATCCTCCCCACCCATCTTCTCAATTGAGGTCTTTCCTCAAATCCATTCTCCACCATGATGCTAAGGTTACCATCTTGAAAACCAAACTGTTTCATTTCTTTATGCTAAACTATGAGCACGCGTGCACACAAGCACACATACACACACACACACACACAAACTCACACAAACAATCATAAAACAACCTGAAGTAACTGGGATAACAACCAAACACCTTACCAAGATTCAAAGAGCTTTTACAACCTGGTATAACCAACCACCTAACTTATGTCCCATTATTGCCGCCACCAAAGTCTACATAAACATACCCATTGCTTTATTACCCCGACAAAACATTCTCCTTTGTCATGCTTCTATGCCTCTGCAGCACTGTGCTCTACCAATACCGTGGTTCTCCCCTTTTCCCCACTCAATCAAGAAAACTCAAGTACATCATCAATTACTCAATGACACCCTCCTCTCTTGAGCTGACTTTATCACTGCTTCTTCCACATGCATACAGCACTAAGTTAAAACATTTATCACAGTAGATATACTGTACAAATATATTAAAGCATAAGATATTTATACAGTAAAGTATAACATATTTTTCTACTTCCCTTAGATTATGTCCTTTATAAAACAAATGTGATGTATTGCTAATATTTCTATCTCCAGTGCTTAATATAGTATGAGACTATGGTGTATGTTCAAAATATGTTCTCTAAATAAGCAAATGAATGAGAGATGCAGAACATTAGAACCTAGCTGGAAAAAAAACAAAACCTCAGCAAGATCATTTGATCATTACAATCACTTTTTTTCATTGAGCTAAAGCTCCCTTGATTTGGAATTATATATATCAACAGTCATACATCATTATTACCAAGTATATATTACTTCTTTAAAAGAATCTTAAAGACTTTTGAATGAGATGTAAAGACATTGAAGTGGCTTTTTATAATTTAATCTTTTCAGATATACATGACAGTAGAGTGTATTTTGACATATTATACATACATGGAGTATAACTTCCCATTCTTGTGGTTGTACATGATGTGGAGTTATACTGGTCATGTATTCACATATGAACAAAGGAAAGTTTTTCCAATTCATTCAACTGTCTTTCATATTCCAATCCCCCTACCTTTCCTGTTTGGTAATCCAATGAACTTCTATTCTTCCCTCCCCTCTCTTCCTTATTGTGTGTTAGCATCCACGTATCAGAGAGAACATTCAGCCTTTGATTTGTTGGGATTGCTTTATCTCACTTATCATGATAGTCTAAGTTCTATCCATTTACAAGCAAATTTCATAATTTCATTCTTCTTTTTGGCTAAGTTGAATTCTGTTGTGTATATATACCACATTATCTTTATTCATCTGTTGAAGGACCCTTAGGTTGGTTCCATAGCTTAGCTGTTGGCAATTGAGCTGCTATAAACATTGATGTGGCTGGATCACTATAGAATACTGATTGTAAGCCCTTTGGGTATATGCCAAGGAGTGGGATAACTGAGTCAAATAGCAGCTCCATTCCAATTTTTCTGAGGAATCTCCATACAACTTTCCATAGTGGTTGCACCAATTTGCAGTCCTACCAGCAATGTATGAGAGCAGCTTTTTCCCCACATCCTCGCCAATATTTATTATTTCTATATTCTTTTTTTAAATTTTTTTATTGTTGGTCGTTCAAAACATTACACAGTTCTTAATACATCATATTTCACAGTTTGATTCAAGCGGGTTATGAACTCCCAACTTTACCCCGTATACAGATTGCTGTATACAAATGGAAGAAATGATTTACAGTAGAAGGGGTAGAGAGAGAAAAGGGGAGGGGAGGGGAAGGGAGGGGGGATAGTAGAGAATAGGACTGACAGCAGAATACATCAGACACTAGAAAGGCAATATGTCAATCTATTTCTATATTCTTGATAATTGCCATTCTGACTGTAGTTAGATGGAATCTCAGTGCTGTTTTAATTTTCATTTCTGTAACTAGTAAAGAAGTTAAACATTTTTTTCATATATTTGTTGACCATTTGTATTTTTTTTTTTTTGCTGTGAAGTGCCTGTTCAGTTCTTTTGCCCATTTATTAATTGGGTTATTTGTTTTTTTGTTTATTTGTTTGTTTGGTATTAAGTTTTTGAGTTCTTTGTATATCCTGGAGATAATGCTCTGAGTACAGGTGGTAAATATTTTCTCCCATTCTGTAGGCTTTCTCTTCACATCTTTCACATTGTTTCCTTTGCTGTAAAGAAGATTTTAGTTTGATAACATCCCATTTATTGATTCTTGATTTTACTTCTTGTGCTTTAGGAATCTTGTTGAGGAATTCAGTTCCTAAGGCAACATGATGGAGCATTGGGCCTATTTTTTATTCTCTGTTCTAATGCCTAGGTCCTTGATCCACTTTGAGTTGAGTTTTGTGCATGGTGAGAGAGAGGTATTTAACTTCATTTTGCTACATGTGTATTTCCAGTTTTCCCAGCACTATTCTCCAATGTTTGTTTATGATGCCTTTGTCTAATATGAGATAACTGAATTAATGTGGGTTTGTCTCTGTGCCTTCTGTTCTGTCCCATTGGTCTTCTGGTCTGTTTTGGCCCATGCTGTTTTTATTACAGCTCTGTAGTATAATTTAAGATCTGATATTGTGAAGAGAAGGGGCTTTTTAAAAAGTCAGTATTTCAGACATTAAAGTAGCATAAAATACAATTCATGGATTAAAAAAAGGAAAAGGAGGTGACTGAAAATAAGACTAGTTTGGTTAGAAAAAAAACAGCTGAAAAATTGGATAGTGTATCAGAGCTAAAAAGTAAGGCATCTGGTTAAAGGAAGTTTTGTGAGGCTAAATGACATTGTGTTTATACTAAAAGAAATAATACTTTGCCAGTGAAAAGAAAGAAACCAAATAAGAAAGATAAAACAATTTGGTGGTACAGAATATTCTACAAACTGAAAGTAAGGAAGCAGTTACTGTGACTAACTTAGTAAGCTGTATATAGAATGTACCAAAAATTGACACACATATAAAACAAAAATGGAAAGTGATGGATATTTGAAAGGATTTGATAGGAGTTCAGGGTGCAGAGATGATTAATGTAAGGAGGGATCATTTTTCAACAGGGACTGTTATGGTTTGGACATGAGGTGTTCCCCCCAAAAGCTCCTGTGTTAATTCATAAATGTTCAGCAGTGAAATAATTAGATCGTGAGAGCCGTACCCTTATCAGTAGATTAGTTCTTTTGAAGGAATAAACTTTGAATGGACTAAATGGGTGGTGATTGTATGTAGGCTGGGTATTGCTGCAGGAAGTACGTCACTAGGGGAATGCCTTTGGGGATTATGTTTAGTCTCTGGCCTCCTTGAACATGTTCATTTGTTGGTTCATTCATTATCTCTCTCTCCTGCCCCCTGTCACACACACATTTTCCCTCGTTCCTCTTTTCCTCTCTCCCTGCTTCTTGACTGCTGGGATCTGAGCAACTCTCCTCCACTGTGCCCTTCCACCATGATGTTTTCCCTAGAAGAGCAATGGAGTCAGCCAAGGATAGACTGAACTTCTGAAACTTTGAGCCAAAATAAATTTTCCCCCTTTGAATTGTTCTTGTCAGGCATTTTTGTCACAGCAATGAAAAGCTGACTAACACAGGGACACTGGCATTAGGTAGAGAAACTGTTTAATAATTTGGGAAAAAAAAAAAACAAAAAAACGTCTTCTCCATGTTCAACTTCCAATGGTAGCAAGAGACCTCTCCAGAATATCAGGGAAGGGCAATAATTTGACCTCTAGTATTATGGGACATATTTTAGATATTCTCAGTATTGACATCTCCATGATTTTTATAAAAATGAGCCTCAAAACATTCCCACAGTTCCTCAAAGATCCCAGGACAAGATAAGCCTAGAAAACAATGCAGGATGCCGTGGAAGGAAGATGCCTGGGAATCTCTTCTGGTGCTTAGCTACAGTTAAGTCCGGGGTCTTTCCTGATATCTGACTGACACCTTTCTGTAGTTTGCCACTCCACAGTGAAGTTGAAATTCCCAGGAACACATGCAGCTGGTGGGACAAACTGTGGGGAATATGGGCTTCCGTTAGACCTGAAGCACTGAAGGAGAATCAGCTAAGCACAAGGTCATGGAGATGACACCCCACCCTTGGCAGAAGGACAGAGAGCAAAGATGCCTAGCATTGCACCTGGAGGGATTCCTTTGAAACTGTTTCCACTTTCATGCACAAAGATTGAGGTAAAACTTTATGAAATTTTCAAGAGTCAAATTACATGAAACATGTTACTCAATACCCAAGAACCCATGTGAAACGAGTTTGCACATAAGGCCCTTGTGCCTTATGTCATTTTACAGGACTGTTACACCTCCCTGACAGCAGCTCCACAGAATAGTTGAAATACTCAGCTCATGGACACACCCCATCTAAATTAAAGATGAGTGCACACAACTACTTGCTGGAACCTATGAAAATCCTAAATTATAATTCAAACATTTTGACTTCAACAAAGAACATTTTTTTCCAAACATATTTTCCCTTGGTTTTTAAACCCATGTGTATTTCAAGGGGAAAAAAATCATCTGTTTCTGATTCATTTATGCTTAACTCATCAGGATATCACTAGAGAAGAGTTATTGAGTGTCCACATCACTTTCCTCTCTCCCTATACTTCCATTATTTCTCTTTTTAAAAATAAGCAGGTGTACTGTGTCACAATAAAATGGACATGAATTATAAAAACACTACAATTTTGATGAAAACCTCAAGATATGTGTGCTTTGAAAGATAGCATTAGAGTTTTCCTCTTTCCCTGATTTCAAGTTGTGTCATTTTGCTGGGTGGGGGGAGTATTTTGCTTTTTAAGTGAGAGAGAGATGAGGAAGCATGAGATGCCCAACAATGTACAATAGGCCAATTCACAACTTATCTCAATGGTCTTAGGTTTTATTATAAGGTTCCTGAGAAATTATCAAGAAATGGAACATGGCAAATACACCAAGTCCTCCTCTATCTACTAAAGATTAATGGTATTAAAGTGTATAAATTTGTTTAAAAATAGAAATCTACGTTTTCCTTATAAACAATGTTATGGAATTAAGATCCAACTTCATGATCATCAAATTAACCTGAAGGGACCCCAGACCAGCACTGGCTGAGATTAAGAGGCGGTGTGCAGAAACAGAGAACATGAGCTGTGGAGGCAGAAAGGGCTGGGTTCAAATTCAGCTCAGCTCCTTACTGCTTGCTAATGGCTCTCCTCATTCCTCAAAGAGATGGAGCCCCTCTGGAAGTGCCAGAGTGAGGATGAGAGAGAAGGCAGACACAGAGCTGGCCCCCAGCAACGGCTGCCTGCTGCAGTTATCCCTCATCAATCCTGTGGTTATCCCTGAAGCATCATCTAAGAGAAAATGCTTTCAAGACCCAAGTCAATGTGTCTAAGCCAAGTGGCCTGAGGTCCATCTCAGGAAGGCGGCAAAAAAATCACACAACACAGAGTCGTTTTTAAATCGAGGGCAGGACACCTCTGCGACCTTAAGGGTTCTGCTTCCACACGGGAAGGAGAGCGTATTGGAAAAGAGAACATGAGCCCATGTTTCCTTTATTTTATAGCAGGGACATCAGAGTCAGGGATAAGGTTTCAAGGGTGGAGTCTTGCTTCGTGATGTCTTGTGGTCAGGAGACTGATTGACATCCTGGCAAGTCACACCCATCTCAGGTGCAGTGTGGGATCTTAGGCAGAATTAGAGGAAGAAGCTCACCTGCATCCTGAGATCAATCCCTGACAAGGAGTTCGCAGTGCCAGGCCTCCCCCTTTATTTGGCTACTATGCGAAACAGCCACACACACACACACAGCCCACAGATAGCTCGTGACACTTGACAACAGGACAGGCCATTAGTAGTAGGAACTCAGAGACAATGGGCACTATATACTGCAGCTCTCAGAGGGGTGAATTGAGGGATTCTCCCAGTACATGCTGCATTCTGTGCTGCCAGACGGATAACCTGGTCCGTGAGAAACCCCAACCAACCAACCAACCCTAGCCCACGGCCCTTCAACCAAAAATCACATGGAAAGCATCATAAAGTAATTATAAAACTCACTGCCAGTACCACTGGCGGCTTCTCACTCTTCAAGGGAGTACTTTAAAGTTTATTTGTAGAAGGGGACTAAAGCAGGCCAAATTCTGGCACAAGCCCATTTGTACAAGCAATGGTGAGTTTGGGGAGATATTTGGCAGCAGGCACCCTCTTGCCTCTGGTGTTCCTGTTGGGTGGAAAATTTTTACATAAAAGCTGGCAAAGAGCAGGTTAGAAAAGGGATAGACCACAATATAATCTAGCAGGTCTTTATGGCCTGAGCAGTGTCGCTACTCACATTCATGGGTTGTGAGGGCTGGAAAGGGCCACAGAGATCAAATTCTCAAACCCCCCCCCCTTCCCTTTCAGATGGCCAGCAAAGGCTCACAGGAGTTATGAGGCTTGTCTGAGGTTGCACTGTCCATTCTGTGGTTGCTGTACTCAGTCTGCATCTCTCCCTCCCAGGCCCTGCATGAGAGAAACAAGGTCATACCACAGCCCCTTCTACTGAGGTTACAAGGAACTTTACTCTTTGAGCTCAAATGTGCCAGTGAATCTACAGTGCACCCTAACAGGTGAAGACCAAAGAACAATAACTAAGAAATGAGAGGCAATGATTTTTAAAAGGGCATAAGAAAATGAGGACTTCAGTTACTTTGTGGAGTTGCAAAGAGGAGATATAACAAGTCTATAAAATGAGATAAGGCACGGGGAGTCTTATATATAAACTCACTTCAAATAGAAACAGTTTTACTTAGTAAATAGCAAGGAGATTGTACTTAGGAAGGCGAAAAAAAAAATCACATACACATGTACCTTTTGCCCTAAAGCAGGGGAATAGAAATAAAGACATTTTTGCTTTGCTTTGTTTTAAGGCCTAAATACTACATTGAGGTAGGAGTATGCCTGCCATTTTCAAGGAACATCACAAAGGCCAGTGTTGGTAGCAAAAGAAAAAGGGAGACAAGGAGAAAAGTAGAGAACAGAAGTGGACTGATTGATGGGGTGGAGAAAGCCACCTGGGAGATAGAAAAGCACTGGGGATATTAAGAAGAAGAGTGACATGACTCCACTCAAGGTGACCAGGATCACCTGGATTCTGCACTGAGAAGAGACTGAAGGTAGAGCAGAGCTGACACTGAGACCAGTTGGATAGCGCTTTTCCAATAATCCAGGTAAAACATGTCATTTTTTACAAAGTAGTTCACATTGGAGATATAAGAAGTGACCTGCATTTGCACCTAGATGGAGGAGTCAGAGCATGGCTAGTGAATCAGGTGTGGAGTGTGGAGAAATAGGAGTCAGGATCAATTGCAACGGTTTTCATGTGAGCAAATGGATAACCAGGTTGCACTTCAAGGAGATGACGGCAGTTTCAGTGGTGATAATTATAATGTCTCACCCTCAGTCCCAAAGAGCTTATAAAATACCGTATTAACAACACAGACTGCCAATATCAGAGCCATGACATGACATTGTAAACATGAGAGAATAAAGAACCAGACGTGGATATTGAAATGACTTGACGTCAACAGATACACTGAAACCAGAATCTTTGAGACAAGGATCCAATGACTGGCCACCACAAGTGGGTGGAGTGGACTGACAATGGCTCCCCAGAATATGTCACACTCTACAATCTGGAAAAGGTATCTTTGTGGATGCAATTAAGTTAAGGATTTTTAAATGATACTTTTTTCTTGGGTTTTCCAGGTGAGTCCTAAAATGCCATCACAAGAGAGGAAGAAAATGACACTCATAGAAGAGAAGGTGAAATACACACAAAGACTGATTAGAGTGATGTGGTGTAATGGTTTCAATATGAGGTGCCCCCCGCCATATGAGGTGTGCTAATGGACCAACCAGGTGGTAACTATAGGCAGGGGGGTGGCTGGAGGAAGTGGGTGAATAGGGGCATATCCTGGAAGGGTTCATCTTCCCTGCATTCCCCTTCCCTCTCTTTGCTTCCTGGCTGCTTCCATCATGATATTCTGCCTTTGCCTGGGGGTCCAGAGCAATGAATTCTGCCAAGCATGGACTAAATCTCTGAACCCCTAAGCCAAAATAAACTTTCCCTCCTCCAAGTTGTTCCTTCAGGTATCTTGGTCACCAGGATTCAAACCTGAGGAAACACATATGGCCATGAGCCAAGGAAGACTAAAGAATGCTGGAAGCTACTAGAAGCTAGAAGGGGCAAGGAATGGATTCTCCCCCAGGCCTGGAGAAGGAGCATGGCATCTGCTAGCACCCAGATTTTGGATTTTCACCTGCCAGAACTATGAAAGATGTTGTTGTTGTTGTTGTTTTAAGCCACTTGGCTCGTGGTAATTCCTTACAGCATCTGTAGGAATCACATACAGTTTAATGGCTTAATCAAGGAGTATCTAACATGCACTGTGCTACCCTGGACACTTTTTACCCAAGATGGATAGGGTACAGTCCTTTCCTCAAAGGTTTAATTATCAAGTTAAAATCATCTAACATAAGTGTTTGATCAAATCCATAAAATAAGAAGTCAAATCCCTTGAAGTGTGTTCTGAAATGTGGGTAAATGACTGTCCATCCGGTCACAGTAGAAGAGGAGGTACCAAGGTTGTGAACCCCTGAAGAAATTCCAAAGAGCTTGCAACTTACTTGTATTTGTTTCAAAAAGGAACAACATGGAGAATAATAAGCTGATTACTTAGATCATTGCATTCAAAATGAAAACATTTTCCAAGATAGCCTGCACTACAGGGAATACATTTTTCCCCACCCAACACAGAGAAAAGACTTGGAAATGAAATAAACTTAGTGGAAGTGCTTCCTGTTACTGTTTCTAAGGTTCCAGATTCAGAAATCACCCAAGACACTAGAGGAGAAGCTTTTAAAATTTTGGATAAAAAATTCTACTCTACCTTTTAACAAAGAAAAAAAAAAGAAAGAAAGAAAAAAAGAATTTACCACTAAGACTTCTAAGAAAAAAGCAGGACACATAAAACATAAACCACTTAGTTTAAATTCAATCATTAGTTATTGTCTCTCAAAAACAGCCTCAAGGAACCACATGGCTAACATTCAGCTTTATCTGTTCCATGCCTGAGCTTCTTTGGAGCAGCTGATGGGAAGGTGGCCCTGCAGTGGCGACCTGCTCTCAGCAGGTGTGGATCTTAACACTTCCAGTACAGCTGCAGGGAAGAACTGCCTGAGCTCATGGTTGGTTGACAGGCATCCAAAATTCCACCTAATCAGTGATCTTCTACTCAGGGAAAGACCTAGAACAAAGTCCAGGAGGAAATGGCATGTGGCCAAACACAGGGACATTCAAAGTTGGATATGAATAAAATGTACCTCAAATACTCTAAACAGCAGGAGCCCACAGATCCCTCTCCATTCAACCTCTATATTGAGGTCTTGCTCCAAAGATAATTTTTCATGATACACAGGGAAAGATGATTATCCACCAACTTGTTGCACACTAGCAATGCTGTAAAGAAATTGCCAAGCTATAGATCTTTGGATTTAGAAGTTCCCTCATTGTCTAGCTCTGGTCATCAATGGAACTTTATCATAAACCCCTGTACTAATCCCAATTAAAAAGATGCCAGTGTGACCTCATCAACCTGCTTGTCATGGCTGCCATAACTTTCTGATAAATGTCAATCACTTTTAAGCTTCATTAGAGGCACAGAGAACAGAAAACTGATCTGAAACTGCACTTTATGCAAAAGGAGAAAAGCAAATTGTTACTGAGGAAAAATCTAAATGAATCCTTTTAGCTTTACTTGCTCTTTTTTTATTTGTTTTAATTAATTACACATGACAGGGCTGGGGATGTGGCTCAAGCGGTAGCGAGCTCACCTGGAATGCATGCGACCCGGGTTGGATCCTCAGCACCACATACAAAGATGTTGTGTCCGCCAATAACTAAAAGAAATAAATATTTTTTAAAAAATTCTCTCTCTCTCTCTCTCTCTCTCTCTCTCTCTCTCTCTCTCTCTCTCTGTGTGTGTGTGTGTGTCTCTCTCTCCTCTCTCTTTAAAAAAAAAATAATTACACATGAAAGTACAATGACCTTACATATCAGACATTTGAATCAGATGGGATATAATATCTCATTTTTCTGAGCATACACGTTTACTTGCTCTTAATTGATTTAAAGCTTATTAATTTTCCAACAGCTAGGAAATACATTATTAGCCCCCCACTAGCTTTAGTAATAATGTCCCTGATCTGTGGGGTGCAACATTTGCCCGGGTTCCTCTTCAAGAACCTGAAGGAGGCTTTTGCTGAAAACATGGACTTTTCACTGGCATCACCTCAACATAGCTTGGTGAAGTCACACGGGCATCTTTCTTGATGCTGTAGTACTATTAATACAGAGGTTTATGCTGAACTTCCACTGAGGGCCAGAAAAACTGAGGGAATTCCCAAATCCGAGATCTAGGAGGAATTTGTCCAATGGGTGACTGAAATGGGATGAAAAGGGTTGGCACCTCTGTCTCCATATAGTCTGACTTCTTTGTGCCTTAACTTTTGGGTCAGCTCTACATATACACCTGTTGAACATTCGAGAAATGTTTTGTTCAAAACTGTAATATAGGGTTCATTTGACCTAGCCTTGCCTACTCTTTCTACCCCTCTTTAAGGCTAAAGACAACTACCAGCCACCCTAACCAGAAACAGAAGACTATAAAAGGAGTGAAAAGAGGTAGCAACTGAGTTTCTGGAAGATCTCCACCTAGTCCCAGAAAAGATGAATGAATATTCTTCCCTTCTGTTAGCCCATTCCTCTCCATCATTCCTCCTAACCTATTTTTGTAACCCCTTGGCTCCCTGGAGCAAAGAAACAGATTTGTGAGCAAAAGTTCTCTCTCCTCCAATCTTTAGCCACTGAATAAAGCCTTTCTTTCTCCCCAACATTTGTCTCTTGGACACTGTGTTTTCCCTGGGATGAGCTTGTAAATCCAGGTTCAGTAACAAAATGACAAGCTGAAAGAGGCAGGATGTGGACTATATTTACACTTCTTGGAAATATCCAATTTGCCAATTTAAAATATACAACCTCTATTTGGAGGTAAGAGGTTGTCTCCAAAGAGGTGAGTTTCCCCCCAAAACTTTCCAAAAGAGATAGCTAGGAATAGAGTTAGCCGCATGATATAAAGGAAAAGAAAAAGTTTTATCTCAAAAGCTACAGTGGAAAGAGAAAAACTACAGCTGACAGCACCCATCTAATCCACCAAGCTCTGAATTCTTTCTTTCTTTAGCTAAGGATTTGAGAGACTTGAGACAGGGGCTCACAAACTGCACAAAAGAAACCTCCAGGCTCGTATTTCTGCTCGCATCCCCTGGCATAGAAAAGAATGGCAAACCTGAAGGGTGGCCAGGTAAGCTTTGGCTCAGAGAAAAGTATAGTATCTTGATTTCATAGATCAGTTACAATTGCCTTGTTGTATTATGAACCAGACATGCAAGAGGTGTTTTTTTTTTCTTCTTCCAACAAACAGACACTATTTTATTAACAGTTCCAAGAGATGGAACACTGGTTTTTATTTGTAATTCATCAAAAGACTAGGACTTATCAGGTGATTTGGGAACTAGAAATAGTCTGTTAGTAAAAAGGCCCCATTTTATTAAGGACAATGGTGCCAGCAGCCCAACCAGAACCCCACCTGGGCTTACATTCAGCTCACAAAATGCTAATCTGTACATAGTCATGAACACAGCTACACAAGAAGAGCCTGAGAAGATTAAATTTTGTTTGGCAACAAGTTCTTTTGTTCAGTTAGGTCTGTATAGTGCATGTCTAACCCACTCTTCCTACTCCATCACATCTCGCTTTAGAATTTTAAAAATGATGAAGTGGGAGCTGGGGTTGTGGCTCAGGGGTAGAGGGCCCACCTCACACATGCAAGGCCCTGGGTTCGATTCTCAGCACTACAAACAAACAAATAAATAAAGGTCCATCAATAACTAATAAAAATATTTTTTTAAATGATGAAGCAGGTAGAACCTCTTCTAGAATATCATCATAGAGACCAGCTTGTGTGAAACCCTGAGTTTACAGCCTCCCTTGCTGAGTTCTTCTGGGACGATACGGATTTGGACCCCTCTGAATCTGCTCAGGATCGCAATAAATGAATGTGGGCAGAGGCAACGTATTCCTCTCTGAGACTATCCCCATGTCGTTCTCAACCTGCTCTTTCCCCAGTTGTCATTCAGACACAGTCACCTGGGTGACCTTGGAAGCTATGTGTTAAAGATGACAAAGCCTCCATAAACCAGATCCATTAATGACCTCTGCTTGAGTCTTGCCAATTAGGCTTTATGAGAATAAGAAATAAATAATTCTCTTAAAACTTTAAAACTTCAAGGGTTTTTTTTTTTTCTCCCATAACATAAAATGGTTCCTTAAGTAATAATATAAACATAGGTACTGTTGAGATTAACACCGTATGCATTCATTTTACAAGTAATATCAGTTTCAGGACGGTTTTTGTCTCTGTATGTATTCTCAAAAACACTTGATTTCTTTTTTCAACAATTACAGGCCCTGAACTAAATGTGACACAGACAGAGTGAGGAGTCAGTCAATCCCTGTCCTCAATTTTGCAATGTATTCAGAATGACAGACATATAATAAAAAATACAAACAAGGGTATCATTAAAAATTACAAATGCTTGAAGGAAACTGGGCATCGCGAGACAAAATGTCAGAAGTGACCTAATCCAAACTGGGTTAGGAGAGATGAGGGACGATTTTCTAGGAAGTGACATTTGAGCAATAGGCCACCAATGAGCATACATTAATTCATCAAAAATAAAGGACAGGACCCTCCAGGCAGACAGCAGATTGTGCCAAGTCCTTGAAGTATGAACAGTGTTGGTGACCTTGAAGAACTCAAACGGAAAAAAAAGGCATCATTAAGCTGGATATGTGAGCATGAGCAAGGAGACCAAGGAGGAGAGAAGGGAGGAAGTAAAAGGGGAGGTGGAGAGCTGGGGGAAGGGGGCCAGACTTCGAGGACCACAGTGAGGACTATCAATTCTATTCTGAGGTATGCATTCTCACTGGGGCAATAATGCCACCAAGGAAATGAAACATTGGCTCTTAGGAGTGGGAGAAGGTAGATCTTACATAATACAATCATTTGTGGCCCCCAAAGGGCCACTGTAAACAAATAGGTGATACATTTATGGCATTAAAATCTCATGAGGATGGGAATAGACAAGCAGAAAATAACTAAAAAGTCTCCTTATTAAAGTGATAACGAGAAAACAAGGCTGAGAAATAATGGTCTAAAGGCAGCAGGAAGTCACTGAAGAGTCGAAGCAGCCAAGTGCCACAATGCAATGTTAATTTCACAGAAAAACCATCAAATAGGAATTATTCATATTTTTCCGTGTCAAAAAAGATTTTGTGAGTTAACCAGGCAAAATAGCTGACTGGAGGTGCCTGAAGTGATTCTTTCCATAACAAAGAACCAGAACAGAAAAAAAAAAAGCAACAGCTATGGCACTGGACTTTTGAGAAAGAGCATTAGAATGCCCTGGGGACCAAAGAGGGACATTGTGGAGCACAAAGATGCATGATGGCCTCATATAGAAAGGAGCTAAGCATATAGCATTGACCATTCCATCTCTCAAGACCAACCCTAACCCAAGAGGCACTTTGTTCAGTGGGGAAGGTGAAAACAGGAGGCCCTCAACAATACCTACTCACACCCCAGTTTCCGGAGGCATTCACTGCTGGACTTACAGGCCCTGAGCCCACACTGGGCAGCTGCTGGGTTACCACGCTGCTGCATTTCCGAAGAGAAAGAACCCAATTTACATTGTGCCCTTTCAACCCAGACACAGCTTCATGTTATAGTATCCTGAGGTCTCACCCACTTGGAGTCCTATAATATAGCCAGGTAGCTGCCTCCAGCCTTTCCTGAGTGGCTCAGATGTCCAAGTCCTCAGGGCATCCTCCTGTGGCCCTAAGAAGCAAAGAAGCACCATTCTCAGAGGCTGAGACTATGGAGGCACTAAGAAGCAAAGGGTTGGTCCTGCCTACCTACCTTCAAGCTGGGTAGACCTCCCTAAGCAGTTCGTCCCCCAGAGGCCCCACAAATCACCCACATATCCCTCAGATATTGCCAGATACCATGCCAACCAGTCATGCTATGCCACATCCTCCTGGGCCCACAAGGAGGTCCTACCTTCACACAACCTGTGGAAACTGACACCCACACAACCCATAGCTAAATCCAGGTGTAGGTGTACTGCATCCCGAGATGAAAACACCTAAGGTAGCTGCATCCCAGCTGGTAGTGCAACCCAACAATCCCCGCAGCCTAAGTCACTAAGACACCAGAACCCTGATTACAGCTAAAGAAGCTCCATGGACACTAAAGCATCCACCTGAAACCAAAGCAAATGTAGCACATCCAAACAATATCCTAGGACAGATTGTCAACAGGAAGTCTTTCCTTTGAAAATCACCCTGTAAAATTGGTAGAGGCAAATTGATACACTAGATGCACAAATACCAACGTAGGTACACAGAAGCATGAGAAGAGAAAGGAACACAATGCCTCCAAAAGAACACAGTATACTCTAGCAAGAAACCTAAAGAAAAGGAAATCAGTGGATTTCCTACAAAGAATTCAAAGGAATGATTTAAAGGACACTCAATGACATATAAGAATTGAACTTAAGAAGACAATTCATTTTAGAAATAAGAAATTCAGCAAAGAGATTAAAGAATTTTTTTAAAAAACTTGCTATTAAAGAACTCAATAAATAAAATAAAGAATAAAGATCCACAATAGCAGAAATGATCAGGGAAAATGAGAAGTTTCTGATTCTGGAGACAGATTTCTTGAAACTAAGTAGATAAAAAAAATTAAAAGAAACATTTCAAAGAACAAAGAAAGTCTTTGAGATTCATGGGACACTAGTAAGCAAGCAGTCACATTATGAACATGACAGAAGGAGAGAAAAGTCACAGAAAACCTATTCAATGAAATAATTGCTGAAAACTTTTCAAATCTTGGGAAAAGATATGCACCTTCAGGTTCAGTAATCTCAAAGGATCCTCAATAAAGTCAAACAAAAGAAATGCTCCTCCCAGGCATAGTACAAACCCTCTGATGTATAAGAACAAGAGAGAATTCTACAAAATAGTAAGAGAAAAGCATCAAATCACTTATAAGGGAATTCCCATAGTAGACGTCTCAGCTGAAATCTAGAGGCCAAGACAGAATGAAATGGTATATTCAAAGTCCAAAAGAAAAAACAATACCAATCAAGAATATCTAAAGCTGTCTTTCAGAAATAAAGGGGATATAAAGATTTTTCAATACAAGAAAAATGGATTTCATCACAACCAGACTGGGCCTATAACAAATCATTAAGGTTACTACATTAAAATGGAAAGGATGACAACATAAAATAGTACAATTCAACAGTAGAGCAGATGCACAAAAAAGAGTCGAATTCTGTCAATACAGAAAACCACCCAGATCACAAAGATAATCATTAAGAGAGGAAGAAAGGATCAACAGATATATAAAATAACCAGAAAAAATTTAACAGAATGATGGGAGTATGTATTTACTAATTAATAATAATCTTGAATGTAAACATATTACATTCCCACATTAAAATATATACATTAACTGAATAAAGGGTAAAAAAGAACTAGACCCAACAATATGCTACCTACAAGAAACCATTTCACCACAGAGTGAAAAAGAAGGAAAGACATACCATACAAATTGGAACTCAAAAGTAATGAAGTTAGGAATAGAAGGAGTATATCAGGAGTAGCTATACTCTTGTCTGATAAAATACTTTCAGTTAAAAACTGTAAATAGAGAAAAATAAGATCTCATATAATTATAAAGAAATCAGTCCAAGAGAAGTAGTACATGTCTTCAGTACCAGCTACTATTCAAGGTCAACCTGACAACAGAGAACCTGTCTAAACATACACACACACATAAACACACAGATCAATTCAAAAAGAGGAAATGACAGTTGTAAATATATATGCACCCAACACAAGAGCACTGAATTATATTAGGTAAAGCAAAATTATTAGATCAAAATGAAGCCTAGACTCTAATGCAGTAATAGTTGGGGACTTCAACACCCAACTTTCATCAATGGACAAATCATTCACAGAAAAAAAAAATCAACACAAAAACGTTAAAATTAAACCATACTATAGACCAAATTAATCAAAAAGTTACAGAATATTTCATTTAACAGCTACAGAATATACATTCTTTTCAACAGCATATGGAACATAGACTATATGTAAGGCTACAAAAAAGTCTCAAAAAATGTAAAACAGTCAAAATCCTAGCATAGATCTTTTTTGACCACTGTGAAACAATAGAAATTAACAAGCAAAGCTTAAGAAATTACAACTGTATGTTGAAATTAAACAATACTCTTGAATGATCAATGGATTAATGAAGAAATTAAAATGGAAACAAAATTTTTTGAAATAAATGAAAATGAAAATACTAAATACTAAATCTTATGAGATACAGCAAAAGCAGGACTTAGAGGGAATGTTTTAGCAATAAATGCTTACATCAAAAAAGAGAAAAATTTCAAATGAACAACCAAATGATCTGACTCAAAGAATTCAAAAAGAAAAGAAAACTTAAAGTAGAATAACAAAAAGCAGACACAAATTAAGCAAAACAAAGACAAAAAAAATTAGAAAAGATTCATGAAATTAAAAGTTAGTTTTTGGAAAAGATAAACAAAACTGACAAACTTTCAGCTAGACTAACCAAGAAGTGGGTAGGGGTCGGGGAATCCAAGTAAATAAAATCAGAGACAAAAAGAAGACGGTACAACTGGTACTTCAGAAGACCAAGGCTCATTAAGGACTATCATGAATTCCTGTATACCAAAAAAACTGAAAAACCTAGAAGAAATGGATGGATTTCTGGACTCATTATAACTTATCAAAGTAGAAGCAGGGGGGCAAAAACCTAAACAGACCAATAACAAATAATGAGACTGAATTAGTAATAAAAAGTCTCCATATGAAGAAATGTTCAAAATCAGATAGCTTCACTGCTAAATTCCATCAAACTTTTAAAACTATTACAAAGTACTGAAAGGGGGAGAACCCTTCCCTGCTCATTCTACCAGTCCAGCATACCAAAACCAGACAAGGGCTCAATAAGAGCACTATAGACCAACATCCCTGACAAACATAGATGTAAAAGTTCTCAACAAAATCAAATCAAGAGCACATAAAAGGTTATACACCATAATCAAGGGTGATTTATCCTAAAGATACAAGGATGGTTCAACATGCACGAATTAGGTATAAAAGGAATATACCTCAATGCAATAGAGCAAAAACTACAAACCTACAGCCTACATTATACTGAATGGGGAAAAGATTTTCCTTTCCTTTTCTCTAAGATCAGGAAAAAAAATGAAGATATCTACTTTATTTAGATTGAAAGTCTTAGAGCAATGAAATAAGAGAAAAAAATGAAAGGCATTCAAAAAAGAAAAAAGAAGATCAGAAAGTTAGTGAACTCTGCAATAAAAATAAAATTCTGATGAAATCAATTGAAGAGGACATACAAAAAGGGGTAACAACATTCCCTGTTCATGAATTGGAAGAATATTATTAAAATTTTGTACTACCCAAAGTGATCTTCAGATTAAATCCAATTCCTACCAAAATACCAAAGGTATTCCTCACAGAGCTAGGAAAAACACTCTGAAAATGTGTATGGAACTACAAGAGACCCTGAAGAGCAAAAGCAACTCTGAGCAGAAAGAAGAAATCTGGAGGCATTGAAACACCCGATTTCAACGTATACTACAAAGGAATAGTAGCCACCAAAGCAGGTAAAAGCACAAAAACAGACACAGAGACCAATGAATTGAAGAGACAACCAGAAATAAATTCATATATTTACTGTCAACTGATGTTTGACAAAGATAGCAAGAACATACATACGTTGGGGGAAAGGAAAATCTCTGAGATGAATGATCCTGGGAATACTAGGTATCATGAATGATCCTGGGAATACTGGGTATCTACATGCAGAAGAAAACGAGACCCCAATCTCTCACTATGCAAAAATCAACTAAAAACAAATCCAAGACTTGAATATAAGAACTAAAAGTCCGAGACAACTGGAAGAAAATATAGTGACAAGACTTCAGGACATTAGTCTAGGCAAAGAGGCTTTGAATATGACCCCCAGAACACAGAGAAGAAAGCAAAAATTCATAAATGTAACTATATAAAACTAAAAAAATTCATGTAACAATGGAAATAATCAATAAAGAGACAATCTACAGAATGGGAGGAAATATTTGTGAACGATCCATCTAAGAAGGAATTAATTTTCATAATACTTAAGGGACTCAAGCAACTCCAGAAAAAAATATCAGATTATAAATAGGTGAATGATCTAAATATACATTTCTCAAGAGATGATATACAAATGTCCAACAAATATAATAAAGTTTTTCAGCATCATTTATTATCAGATAAATACAAAATATAAATCAAAATGAGATACCACAGTGAAATATCATCTCAGCCCAGTTAGAATGGCTATTTTTGAAAAGAAAAAGAAATACAAATTCTGGTGAGGATACAGAGAAAGGAGAACTGTCACACATTATTGTTGGGATGTAAATTAGTAAAGTCCTTATGGAAAACAGTCTGGAGTTTCTCAAAACACTAGAAATATAACTACCATGTGATCTAGCAACCCCACTGCTGGGTAAAGAGCCAAAGAAATTGAAATCAATTATGTCAGAGAGACATCTGTACCTCCATGTTTATTGCAGCACTGTTCCCAATGTCTAAATAAGAAATCAACCTAGGTGTCCATGTGGTGAATATATACACAATGAAATAAAAAATAATAAAATTCTGTCATTTGCAGCAACATGGATGAATCCGTGAGACAATGGACTAAGTGAAATAAATCAGCCACAGAAAGACAAATATGTCATTTTCTTATGTGGAATCTAAAAGGTTGATCAAAAGAGGTGAGGAAGAGGGGGATAGAGAAAGGATTGTTAAGGCATACCAGGATGCCATTGGTTAGGAGGTGTAGCTTCTAATGTTTTACAGCATAGTAGGTCAACTATGGTTGATAAAAACTGAATATTTCAAAGCAGCAAGCAAGAGAGGCTTTTAAATATTCTCTACACAAAGAAATGATATATGTCTGAGGTTACGGACATGCCAATTACCCTGATCTGATCATTACATATTATATGTATGTGTGTGTGTGTGTGTGCGTGTGTGTATATGTATATATATATGTATATATATATATATATATATATATATATATATATATGCATTGAAATGTCACACCATACCCCATTAATAGATACAATTACTATGGCAATTAAAGATCAATTTTAAAAAGAGTTTTTTTATATTAAAATAGTTGAAAACCTTTGATTTTTATCATTTTAGAACTTTGTGGTTAATTGGCATTGGCACACTAGAACATGTAATTACAAGAACTTCATTCTATAGATTAAAAAAAACTCAAAAATCTATGTAATTGTCCAAAGTCATGCAATCAGCAAGCAGAGTTTGGATTGTGGTCTTCTGCCTTTTCCCTTAGCACTCTTCCCAAGATTCTACATCATGCCATGCATGCAATTAGTTTACATGACTTCATTTTATACTGATTCATATTTGACACCCCTTCACACAGTATGATTCAGATGCACAAAAAGAATATAATGTAATTTCTTTTTGTCACATTTTTGGATCTTTAGAGGAAAACTAATGTCTTAGCTACATATTGTCCCCTATCTTGCAGATTATATACAAGACTAAACAAAAGAATCCTTTGACCTGTTGATTTGGTTAAATGCATAGGAACTGGGTGAAATATTATTCAGCCTTTATTTTAACCATTGGCAGACGATTGCTGAAGAAAGCCTATTAGATCCACATTTGAGTGAAAATTATTTCTTAGACTTCCCCGCCCCCAGTAAAAAGGTCTGCAGAGACAGGTGTTGTTTCTCTTTTATAAAATGTATAAATATATATTATATATATACAAATATATGAATATATTATATGTACTCTCTCGTTATATATATAACATCAATCTTCTTAAAATTTATATATATATACATATATATATATATAAACATGATTTTGGACAACTTATTTATGTGTGTGTGTGTATACACACACACACACACACACACACACACACACAGAGAGAGAGAGAGAGAGAGAGAGAGAGAGAGAGAGAGAGATCTCAAAGTGGAATTCCAGTGTTTATAATAATAGCCAAAAGGCAGAAGGAACTCAAATGTCCAACAATGAATGAATGGATAAACAAAATGTTGTGTGTGTATTTATGCAAAGAAACACTATTTAGCCCCCCAAAAGAAGAAGACTGTGATAAATACTATAACACCCACGAAACTTGTGAATACCATGCTAAACAAAATAAACCAGTCATAAAAAAATGACAAATACTGGATTATTCTATTTCTATGAAGTACCTCGTACTATAGTCAGGTTCGTAGGCAGAGAAATTAGAATGGTGATTATCACTGGGGGCTGGAGAAGAGAAGATAGGAGTTGTTTTTTAGTGGGTATAGTTTCAATTCTGCAAGATGAAAAAAGTTCATTTTGGAGGGGCGAGTAGTGACAGTTGTACAATGAAGTACTTAATAGGGATGAACTGTGTATTCAAAAATTGTTAAGATGGTAAAGCTTATGTCTTACAATGATAAAAAAATTTTAAAAAATTTAAATGATAAAGTCAAAGATAATTTTAGGTGGTTTCACAGTCATGTCAAAGAATTTCTGTTCACAAGTATGCACAGTCAGAAAACCTAAATATCTAGACCACATCTTGGAAGTCTCAATATTTGGAAAAGCTAATGAGGTTGAAACCAGAGCCACAAAGTGAACATTCTAGGTTCAAGATAACATTATACTTAGCACCCTCTTGAATTGAATTTGGCCAATAACATGTGAGCAGAAGCAATGTCCATGGCCTTAGAGTGAAAGTATTTGTTTAGACTCCTTTAGACTCCTCCTTTTCCTGCCCTGGAGGCCACGGGTGTGGAGGTAGAGATGGAGCTACTGTCAGCAGGGATTACTGTGGGCACACAGTGGACCAAGTACCCAACAATTTGCACCGGAGCTGTGGCCAAATGGGGAAATAACCCTTTGTGGTGTTAAGCCACCATGATTCGCAATCATTGGTTGCACATAATCTCTCCCGTCCTTATATAGAGTTTTAGAAGGAGTGTTAGAACATGAGAAATCGAATTTCAGCATGTATCAGTAAAAAGGCATTCTTTAATAACAGCCATTTTCTCTGCAACAGACTTCTGAAAGAAAATTCACAATGATCATTCTTCATGAAATGCACAAGATTATAACAATGACTATTAACAGTACAGAAAATTTCGTTTCTTTCCATATGTAGGTTGACATCACATGCTATGCATGACTCAGTGTAGAATGTATGCGTGTATTTTGTTTGGCTTGTTTGTGGTTGAGATGGGGAGAACATCCTAAATAATAGGCACATGAAACATTTCCTTTCTCCCTCCAAGAATGTAGCAGCAGTTGCTACATCGCACTTGGAAAGGGAAGGTGTTCAGCAGCATGTACTCTTCATTTCATCAAGTGTCAGATTCCTGGATGCTTTGGACAGTTTTCTAACTAAGGATCTGTTAATCTTCTAGGGGCATGATGGCTAGAACAGAAAGTACACAGAAGCCAGTCTCCAGCAGGTTTTGTGGGCGGGAGAGGGTGGAGGGCTTTCCTCTCCCTTTTTCCTGACCATTCCTCAGCTGCAGAGTGACTATGAGCTGAAGCTATTCCCAAACATCTGAAAACCATTTATAAAAAACTGAGGTTACTACAAATAAAGACACTTTAAGCTGGTGGTTCATATCTTTAGTTCATGATGTAACGAGACACTAAAATAATAGTGTGTGCTCTACTGGGAAAAATCATTGAACAGAGTTATGAGACACGTGGTCCACTCCCACCAAACTGGGACAAGTCACTCAACTGCCTAGGACCTTATTTCTCTCATCTGTAAGTAAGAGAGGTCAGATCAGTGTGTCCCCAAAAGTGGTCTTTAGTCCAACTCTGGGTATCTGAGGGCAGTACCTGTAACAAATGCAGATTCTTAGGCCCATCCTACTCATGTAAATCAGAATCTCTGAGTGTGAGGCTCAGGAATCTGCATTGAAAGTTTCTAAGCACTTAGTCAGATATCTCTATGCTTGGTGACCTCTGGAAGTATATAATATGGCAGATAAAATATTGAGAAGGAAATTATCAAAGAAAAATGAAAGCAGATATTCCCCAAACTGACTTGCACATGCTGAACTTTGTGAACCACAAGATTAAAGAATCACTAAGCCTTCTTCCAGCTATGCAGTCCCATGTCATGAATGGGGTAGAAAAGAAATGTTGCTTCTGTCCCACCCACCCCATCATCCCCCAAAATGCACAATTCTCTACTTAGAGATCATCCTAGTACAAAACAAAATATTAAAACTGATATGGAATTAATATCTATTCAGAACTATTTCCTCATTCATTTTACCTCATCTCTATTCTCTACTACAAAAAAGTCTGAATATCAATCACACCTTAGAGAATAAATTTTAATACAATAGATGATATTTCAAGGCCAGATCTTTACATCATGTTAACTCCATGTTCCCTCATAAAACTGTTTCCAAATATGAACACCAAAATTTGTAAAACAAAATATTACTGTGCTGCATCTATCAGCAAATAGGTTAGACTCTGTTTTACTTAAAACAGCATGAAATAAGATGGAAACAGTTACTGAAGATATGAAAACTAAAACACAAAAATGAAAATGAAGAAAGTATGTATTATTGTGTTTGAAACCCAGAAGGTAAGCAATGATTCCATTCCCTCAATAAAATCCCGAGTCTCTTAGTTGCAGAGAGGGTCAGTATACCCAGAACCAGTTCCCAGACCTCTAGAACTCCAGTTCAGTGTCTTCTTTATAATATTGGGCAAAGTCTCACACTGAGAATTGAAAAGCATCAGTCTTGGAAAAGTATGTATCATAACCAAAATGATTTTTAATGGGATTTGGAAACGGGTAAGGATGAGAAAATGGAATTATGAAAGAGAATACATAGTGCTAACTTCTAGTCTAACATGGCAGATTGAACACCATATTTTCTCCATTCTTTCAGAAATGTCTTTTAAAATAACAGTAAATAAATAAATATGACAAGAGAACTGGAAAGGAGACAACAGCAGACAAAAGATGCCAATAAATTCTTGGAATATGGAAAACTCGTGGAGGATGTAACTGGCTGAACAGAATTGTGCCTCCAGAGAAAGACAATGATGAGAAGCAAGACAATTTGGCCTGTAAAACTTCAAGAAAGAAGACTTCCAACTTGGAGACACCTGGTGTTGTAGATAGGGAGGGAAGAAGAGAGTTTATCTACAAAAAGGAATACTGGTTGAAAATCTATGAAGATTGTTAGAAAATAAAACTGAGAAAAATCTTGTAAATAAAACCATAACAATAAGGAAATAAAAATAAGAGAAAATGTTTTTAAAGATAGATTTTTGATATAGGAAACCCATAACTAATAGGCATTTCATATAAAGAAGACATATAAGATATTGGGAATAAATTATCAAAGACATATGAAAGCAGATATTCCTCAAACTGAAGGAGATAGATCTATTGAAAGCCCACAGATAACCTAGCACAATGAATTTAAATAAACCACACCAAGCCACAATATCATGAAACTTCAACATAGCACTCAGCAAATTATGGCTCGTAAGCCAAATCTTGCCTATCACCTATTTTTGTAAATAGTTTATTGGAGCAGAGCCTTATTCCATTTATATAATCATTCATTTACATATTGTCTATGGTTATTTTCATGTACAACAGCAGAGTTGAGTAGCTGGGACACAGTATGGCCCACAAAGCCTAAAATACATACAACATTGCCTTTTACAGAAAAATTGTACCAACCCCCATTTAGAGCACCAGATATAAAGTAACAATTCTAGAAATATATTTTTTTTAAATCAGACTAACAACACAGGATCTAGATTAGAAATGTCATTGGATGCTCAAAGAGATATAGTAATGCCTTCAAAACTTGGGTGGTATGGTGGAGAGTAGATACAGGAAGAAAATTATTTTCAACATAGGACTATAAACCATGCAAAGTAAGAAACAAGTGAGAGCAGAATAATTTTTTTAGACACAAAACTAATTAAAAATTTTACTTCCATACTCATACTTTATGGTTGTGGAATCTGTAATAGGAAATTTGACAGAATAAAAACAGTAGAGGGAAGTCTTGGTATGACAGCTAAGTGGGCAACTCTTTAGAAAGCAATCAGATAGGAAGACAGCCCAAGACTGTAGAAGGAGAAACCCCAGCAAAGGAACAAATAGGATTGTACTGTGCCTTGGCACCTGAAAAAGGTATTCGTAATATTATGATAGGTCTATGTAGCATTAGAGGAAAAGAGTGACAATTACATAAATTAAGAATTTTCTTTCTACCAAGGCAATTGTTAACTCCCTGAAAAAAATATGATAAGTAGGGGCTGGGGATGTGGCTCAAGCGGTAGCGCGCTCGCCTGGCATGTGTGCAGCACTGGGTTCGATCCTCAGCACCATATACAAATAAAGATGTTGTGTCCGCCAAAAACTAAAAAATAAATATTAAAGAGAAATAGAAAAATCCACATAGATGATGATTTTGATACTCTTCTCTCAGTATTCAATATAATAAGTATAAAGAAAATCAGTAAGTGTACAGATGATTTGAACAATGCTATCAACAGGACTTAATCGATATTTATAGACTATTCCACCAAACAACAGCCAGGAAAAAAGTAGAAGACACAAATCCGTAGAAAATCTAGTTCTTTTCAAACACACATATGAGTGTATTTACTAAGAGTGAACATACTCTATGCCATAAAACAAGTGTCAACAAATTTTTAAAAATTCAAGTTCCATAACATGTATTCTCTGACCAGATTGGAATTAAATTAAAAAATCAATAACATAAAGATATCTGGGAAATCCTGTATTGTTTAGAAACAAAACAATATACTTCTGAATACCCACTGGTCAAGTAAGAAATCAAAGTGAAATAACAAATATTTTGATCTGAATAAAACTGATACATCAAAATTTATGGCATATGACTAAATAAGAATTTAATAACATTTAAATCATTAAAAAGCTATATCAAAAAACTAAAAAGGTCTTATAGCTATGATCTCAGCATATGCCTTAAGAAACTAAAAAAATAAGACCAAATAAAACTCAAAATAGTATCAGAAAAAAATAATATAAAAGAGGAAATGAAAATATAAGCAAGGAAATAGAAAGCAAGAACAACAAAGAAAAATTCATGAAATCAAAAGTGGTTCTTTAAGAAGGCTTGATAAAATTGAAAATTTTCCAGATTAGTCAGGAAAAAAAAGAAAGAACAAAAGAAAGAACCAGTAGCAGAAATGAGTCAGACAACATAACTACATACTCTAATAATATTAAATTAGATAATAAAGGAGCACAAAAAGAAAAACAAAAGAAATATTTATTAATAAAGCTGACAAAAATGTGTAAGACTACATACTGAAACAATCTGATATGGCTTAAAGGACCTAAACAAATAAAGAGATATACCATATCCATGGATCATATAACTTAGTATTGTCAAGAGGCCAATTTTCTCAAAATAAATCTATAAATTAAAATACTCCCAAATAAATCCCTGCATGTTTTTAAACTACCAAACCGATTATAAAATTCATATAAAATAACCAAATCTATGATATGAAAATGAAGGACAAAGTTGGAAGGATCACATTCCTGAGTTAATGACCTTTTATAAAACTCCAGTACACAAGAGAGCATGCTACTGGCATAGCAATAGACAAAGAGTTCATTCAAGTACAATGGAAAACCCAAAAATAGACCCCTCATGAATAGACAACTGATTTTAATGAAGGTATGTATATAGACAGCATAGTGGAGAAAGGGTAATCTCTACAAAAAATTATGCTAGAACAATCGAATTTCAAATTATGTGAAAACTGAACTGTGGCCCATGCATACAAATGAACTCAATATGATATGTAGATTAAATGTAAAACCAAAAACTAGAAACTTTTAGGAAAAATGTTTCTGTGATCCTTGAGTAGATCAAATGTTTCTTAGAAATGAGCAAAATCACAATACACCAAGAAATGATTTGATAAGTCCAATTTCATCAAAATTAAAAACTTCATCAGAAGATGCTATTAAAGGAAAAGACACACCACAGACTGAGAAAAATTTTTTCAAATCATGCATTTCTTCAAAGACATAGCCAGAATACATCAAGAATTCTCCAAACTCAATAATAAAAAACTAACAATTCAATAAAGAACCAATATTTGAATAGAAATTTTTCCAAAGAGTACTGTCATGCATAATATGCATATTGACATTTCAGTAGATAATGGACTGCTTATATGATGGTGGTCCCATAAGATTTTATCACTTAGTGACATCAGAATAGTCATAGTTTATGTAAGTACACTCTATCAGGTTCAAAAAATGGCAAAAATCATGCAATGACTCATTTCTCAGAACATTTATCCACCATTAAGTGATAATGAATATATATGCAAATAAACCCATGAAATAAATAAAACCCATGAAAAAATGTTCAACATCATTAATACTTAGTGAATTGCAAATTAAAACACAGAATAAACTATTACTACAGGTATGGCTAAAATAAAGCACCACACATGCCAGGGGTTGGCAAAGATAAGAAGAATTCTAAGTCTCATGAGCTTTTCTAAGAACGTAAAATGATAGAGTGGCCTTCCTTTATCCTCAGGGAATATTCTCTGAGACACTCAGAGAATGCTTAAAATCTCAGGTAATACCAATGGTTTTTCTTATTCATATATTTCTATGGGAAACTTTGATTTATAGATGAGGCAGAGTAAAAAATTAACAAAAACAACAATGATATGGAACAGTTAGCAATACAATCATAAGTTATTTAAAACTTATAAATGATTTCTTGAACTTTCCATTTAATATTTTCAGACCACAGCTGACAACAGAGAATAGAAAACACAGAAAGTGAAACCATAGGTTGGGGGGACCACGGTGTCATCTTTAAAAACTAAGTTTCTTAAAAAGTTAAGCACACACCTGACATATGATTCAGCCATTCAACTCCTAGGTATTTACATAATATAAATAAAAACCACATATTTGTGCAAACACTTGTACACAACTGTTCATAGCAACTTTATTTATAATAGCCGAAAAGAAACACACTGGATATTAATAGGTGAAAGTTGATGTACAATAAACTATGAAAAATCCATACAGTGTAAACTCAGGGGGAATAAAAGCAATGAACTATTATTGATATATGATACAGCATAGATAATCACAAGATAATTATACTGAGTGAAAAAGGCCAAACCAAAAAGGATGTGGGGGGTCTGATCCCATTTACGAAAAAATTCTAGAAATGTAAACTGATTTATAGAAATGTAAACTAATTATGTTCCTAATGATATGGATGAGAGGGAGACATCACAAAAGGTCATGAGGAAACTGGGATAACGGTGTGTCATGGGTGTATGCATACATCAAAACTTATTAAGTTGTACATTTTAAATGTGTAGTTTACTGTATGCCAGATATACCTCAAGACAATAAAAATGAAAATGATTGCCTCTAGGGATGGTATCTAAGCTTAAGAAAAACAGTGGAGCAAGAAGTTGCTGTTTCTTTCTAAGCTCTTAGTAGTATTTTTTAACCACACAGTAGTTGTTACTCTAAAAATTAAAATAAATGACAGCAAACACATAAACAGACCAATAAAAGACAAGCAAGTCCTTTTCAAGCTCCCTAGTTGAAAAATCTATCCATAAAGGCATAGATGCTTGTCAGCCATTCTAGAACTATTTACTTCACTACTGAATTCCTAGCAAGTATAGCACCAAGAACACCACTGGAAGTGAAAAATATTCAATCTTTATATTTTAATGAACCATCATTGATATACTACCAAAAGGACACAAATTGCCACTAAGTGACATTTTTACAGCAATAGTAGTAGATTTGCACTGATGTGGAAACCCACTCTCTTGATGGACTTTCTTCATTGTCACAGTTAGTTTTGTAGAAATCATTAAAGAGTTGATAATACCTACTATTTAAAAGCACTAGTTACACCCATTCTCATGGGGGAAAATTTGGCTAAGAGGGTGAGTTCAGGTTCAGCTTATGAAGTGAAATTAATCAGTAAAATAATCAGTTTTATAAACCTAAGGAGTGAGCGGAAAAGAATCTGAAAGGAGACTAATTCAGGCAGATTAGAAGGAAAAGGAAGTAACTTCTGAAAGTAGAAATATAGTAAGAAAGAAATGTTGAGATTTCCAAATAATTTTCATTTGTATTAAAATTGTTCTCTGAGCTATTGCTGTAATTCACTTTAATTTGTAGATCTTGATCTCAGACTATCCTTCTACAATATATATAAGAGAGGTCTGGTAATATGTACATGAATTGAGTACTTTAATTTAAAAAATGAAAAGTTTAAAGAATATGTAAATTTCAAATAATGTTCAAATCATCTGACACTGTTTCCTGGTTATAGGATGATTTCTCCTTGATTTGAGATTAACTAGCCTCATTTTTTTAATCTATGTAATTCAATAATTACATAATGTCCAAGGTTAAAAAAAAAAAAGAGTTTCTCTGACAAACACCTGACCAGGTTATATTCTACCCAACCAGCTACACTTTTTTATTTTTAAGAGAGAGTGAGAGATAAATTTTTAATATTTATTTTTTAGTTTTTGGTGGACACAACATCTTTATTGTATTTTTCTGTGGTGCTGAGGATCCAACCCAGCACCCTGCGCATGCCAACCAAGCCGTGATACCGCTTGCGCCACATCCCCTGCCCACCAGCTACCATTTTTAAACTGTCCCAAACCCTTTCCTCAAGTTTAATCAGGCTGTTCACATGTGGAGAATAGCCCTGAAGAGTGGAAAAGGACCAAACCATTTGGAATTAGATAATAAGCCACTGCCAACCCACACACAAGGCCCAAATCTGCTTTTATCAACCTCATCTATAAGACATGATTGAGACCTGGTGCAAGAAAGGACAGGTGTGTAATGTTAGGAAAATCAATTTGTTTTGAAGGCCAAAATCTGGAATGACTTGAAGTGATATGAACAGGCAAAGTAGAAAGTATTTAAAATTATATATGTCAAAAGTCTAAGAAACTGAATTAAACTCCTCTTTAGCATTTTTGCTACATCCAACATTAGTTGACATGTTAACAAAATCTTAAGGATAAGGTAGAACTTCTCCTGTGGGTATAAAAAAAAATAAAACTGAAGTTGTCTTCATCTGGTTTGAAGTCAACCTGCCTGGAGTTGTTGGAGCTGGCAATACCTTTGAGAACACAGGCCAACACCCTTATTTTACAGATGAGGAAATGGAAGGTTAAGGACCTTGACCAAAATGACACAGCTAGTTAGGGGCAGAGCCAGAACTGGAGACTACATGCCAAGACTCCTGAGCCTTTTTTCTGTTCTCTGTTTACTTTTGGAGAATAATTCTCCAAAAAGGTCACCTTAAGAGTTGTCATTTTTGCACAGCGGTTTTCAACCTAGCTGCACAAGGAATCACCTGAGACTTTAGGAATCTTGAGCCTGGGCCTCCCCTCTCCCCTAGTCATGTAATTCAGGTGGGGCAGTGACCCTAGCACAGGGAGTTCCAGAGCTCCCTTGGGTAACCCTACTATGCAGCCTTGGATGAGAAGGCCTGCCTGGAACAAGGCATGGTGGGAATAAAACCTGCTGTTAATTAAGACAAACTTTTCCTATCTAAGCAGGTGTTCCCAGCTGGAAATTTCTATCACTGATTAAGGTAGCCTCTCAGGTCCTAGTTGGCTCTGGGTCCTTCTGAGAATTCACTTTCGATCCTCTCTCAACCTCAAGAAGTGCACCTCAACAATTAAAATACAGAAATAGAATAAGAGAAATAGCGAAACAAGTTTCAAAACACTAAGTAAAAGTGAGGGCAGGAACCCCCACCCCCACCCCGCCCCCTGATTTGGACAAGTCTCACTAAGGAAACAAAAGGAAGCTATCTGGCAATAATTTGGGGCAAGAGTAACTGAGTATTTTCCCCAATAACCCAAGTAATCCTATGAAAAGCAAATCTATGTCGTCAAATTATGTACAAACTGCCTAAATCGTAGGTTTTCGGCCAAAGCTACCTGACTCTGAAAAACAAGCCAAGGCTAGATACCACAAGCATCTTGACGTTGACTTGATTCTTGGCCCCGCCCCCTTCCCTAAGCAGCTCCCTCCAGTCTGGAAGTCATATACCACGAACTGTGATTTAGACACTTTCTCTCAGGGTCCTTTTACGCACGCAGCCTGGGGGCCTAAGCAACCCACTCAGAACTCCCCGATTCCTGTACACTGTGTGACCCAGCAGAAAACCTCGGGAGGACTTGACAGAGTGTGGTGGGGACCAGCCCTCGTGCGCCCGCCTCATCTGCTCTCTGGAAGTACCCGAGAGCCCACCTGGTCTGCGGTCCGCTCTGCCCTGACACTCAGCCACCGGTGGCCCCAGGGTGACTGTGTCAGAAGTTCACCGAGTCCGCTGAAGAGCGGAAGTGAGGAGGAGTATCCCAGCACCCTTGTCTTGCAGGCACCGCCCCGAGGCTCCCCCAGGAGCCAGAGAGGGGACTCCTCAGACTGTCTGGAAAGGTGGAGGGGTCGCGGGCTTCCCGAGAGATGACAGCTCTACCATTCAGACGCCGCCTTCTCGCCCCGACTCTACACACGGGAAGCAAGACCTAGGCGGCACCGGCGAGAAGCCGGGGCAGGGTCTCAGGACTCAGGGCACAGATCGACCCCGCCAGCCTGAAGCTTGCCGCCGGGGCTCGCCTTAGCTTTCCTCCACCTGTCCCAGCTCGGGTGGTGGCGCAGACTTGGAACAGACCTTCGCGGAAAAGAGCGCGCCCCAAGCTGTAACGCTCCCCACCAGAGCACAAGAGTTTAGGAAGGAAGGACGCTAGAAACGCAGGCTGCCCTACCTGTCCGGCGACATAGAGCAGGCACCAGGTGCCACCGAGGAGGCGGGCCAGGAACCCCGGGTTTCTGGGCGCCTCCTGCCGTGCCATGGTCACCCGCGGAGACCAAAGGGAGTCTTGGAAGAGACCCCTCCCTGGAAGCTGTAGCCGCCTCCTGCGCGGTTGCAGTCAGCGACCCAGCTCCAGGCGTGAGCCGCGCGAGGCCAGGCTGCGCTGGGGTTGGCGGTGCGTGTTCGGAGCAGCGGTGCGGCTGCGGAGCCCGGCAGCTTTCAATGGGAGCGCGTGCGCTCGGGGTGGGGGCGTTATTTGTGAATGTGCCGCTTGTCTTGGCTCAAAATGGTTCGCTCCCCCCACCCCGCCCGCCCCAGCACCCCCTCCGGCTCCTGCTCCTCCCCTCCGGTGTCAGCCCAGCAAAGGCGGGGAGCACAGACACCCAGCCGCCCGGGCAGCAACAGCCTTGCGCGTTTTGGGAAACCCGAGAGGAGCTGCGCTCTAGCTTCTATTTATTTGTTCTTTAGGGGAGGATCGCGCGCTGCCCACCTTTGCTTAAGTTTGGAATGCCACCCTGCCGGCCCTCGGAAAAGGAAAAGGAAAAGTTCTCCTAGGATGCTGAAACTTTCCAGGGAACGAATCCCCGAGGCCATTCTCTGAGCGCTTTCCCTAGAGCCCAAGCTCTGCAGACTTGTTGCTGCCCTAGGAGCAGCGCAGCGTAAGACCCTCCAGAGGCTAGGGACGGAAGTTGATTAAGAAATTCACAACCCCAAATAATGGGACGGAACTGAACGTTTTACTGTGTTTGTCTGTGGGGACCTGTGCTCTCATGGGGATTCTTTGATGATGATGATTTGTTTTGCAACCTCGACTTGGGAAAAGCAAAGGAGACCCACCACAGTTGGGTAGGGACACAGAAAACGGTGCACAGCTGGGAGCCCAAGAAATGGTTCAATGGAACTGACTTCCCTAGTTGTCTTTCTCTACCGGGGCTACAGGGGTAAAGGTAGGGCGCTCCTACTCTGATTTGCACCTCACTTTTATTACATTTTTGACGCTTTCAAACCTTCCCTTTAACAGAAAATAAACCTTGTGCTCTGTGGCGGTTACCATTGGGACCTAGGCTTATTTTTTCCTCAAAACCTAACACTCCAGAGTCAGCCTCCCAAAGCATCTTTATAAGAAAGCAAATCCCCCACCCTCCTTCCAGCCGTCTTCCAGGCCACTCCACCCCTCTTCAACTTTGGCAGTGAAGCTGGAAGAGGCGGGCAGCTGGCCCCACTTCAGTAAACTCACAGGATAAGGAGAGTCAGCCTCGCGAAATCACTTCTGTGAAGTTCCCACGTGCGCTCCTTGGGATGAGCCCAGCATGAAATTAAGACGCCACCACCGTACTCCCTAGCAACCATTCACTCAATCCACATACTCCTGGATACCTACTGCAGGCCAGGCGCTGTGCTTAGTTGTAGCCCACCAACGACTGGGACCAGACACAAACTGCTGACCGAGAATGAGAGGCAAAGACAGGGTAGAAGAGATAGGAAATGAATGTTCCTGGAGCTAGCGTCATCATTTATATCCAGCATGAGGTTTTGTGCTTTAAATAGTAAAGGAGGCTGTTTTTCAGTATATTCACCTAGTTTTATTTAGTTGGTTAGTTAGTTGTAAACGGAGCAATACCTTTATTTTACTTGTTTTTATGTGGTTCTGAGGATCGAACTCAGGGCCTCACATGTGTGAGGCAAGCGCTCTGCCACTGAGCTACGCCCTCAGACCAGTATATTTACTTATTTAGTCATACTATACACATTTATTGAGTTCCCAACAAGTGGGGGGGGGAAAGAAGTGAAAAAACAGCCTACTTTTGTTCTATTTCAGAAAAAGTTCAAAGGTCAAAACATCTAGAGATTTTTAAAGGGGTTTAAAGCCAGAATTTCAATTTCAATTGATGAAGAGAAAAGGAAAAGCTATTAAAATTAAATATTATTAAGTCATAATTTTTTAAAATAAATAATACCAACAACAAAACACCAAATACCCCCACCACCACCACCCCCCCACACACACAAAGAACAAAGGTCATAAAAGCTAGAAACAGGAAAGAATTTCTGTGGAGGATTACAAATGTCTTGTTAGGATGATTGAGCCAGGTTCTGCCGAAAAGGGCAAGGCTGTGCTTGGTGGGGAGGTGGACCTAACATGTTCTGTGAGGGATACCTCCAGCACCAAGCTGGAAGAAGGAATTAGTATAGCAGGTATCAGTGCTAGGCAACATAAACTGAATGAAGTCTTTAAGCAATACTCAAAATAGATGTAGATTATCCCACTATGACATATAAGAACACTGAAACTCAATGGTTAAGGAGCCTAGGACTGGAACCAGGCCCTAGAGGGGAGTACAACAACACGATTTCAGTTTGGGGAGGGAACTCTAACTCAGCCACATACTCTAAACCCCAAAGAATTTGATCATCTAATAGCCACACTTTATTTTTAATTAGTTGAAGAAACTAAGACCCAGAAAAATGTAATGAAGTGTCTAATGTCTCTTAAGAGGCAGATGAATTGGTTCCTACCTCAAAGTGGTTAGAGAAGAGCAAGCTGCTTCTCTACTCTTTAAATAATGAGGCAATAGAAGAAAACAAAAATTTAAAGTTAATTATAGGGCAGTTAAGTATAGAATTTTTAAAAAGGGTGAAAGTCTAAAAGGAGGAAGACCATCCAAGAAGATACTGCCATAAACTGTGTAAGATGGAAAAAATTCTAGTGCTATAAATGTACATGGATAGTGGAGAAAAGCCCCAAAAGAGAAGGAAAGCATTGTTTGTGCTCATATAATATGAAGAGGCAGCATCTCCCCAGAGCATCTCCATACCAGTGGGCCAACAGATCCTTTTATCAGCCCCCAGCCTTAAATGTTAGCATATAGCACAGTTTTACCAGTTGTTCAGTTTTTGCTTTATGACCTGTAGGTATTTTAAATCCTCGCAATCAATATACCTCATCCATAGTTTAAAGAATGACTGGATACCAAGGAAGCACTCTCATTATCCACTGAAGACCAAGTTCTCTTGACAAAATGTAGGAAGACTACTTGAAGCAGATGCTTTACTTCTTAATAGTTTAATAACTTCACTATGATACAAGGCCTGAGAAATGTCACACTCCTCAGGTCTTGGGATCCAAATGGGGTATCAGAAGACCACAGCCACCACTGATGACTCTTGTCTCACCTCGGTGCCTGTCCTACCACAATCCCTGCTCTAGACCACAAGACCATCCACAACTTGCAGCAGGAGAGAGATCTGGCCACCACAAGCTGAACTTGAAAGAATGGTTTCATGGAACATGGGAATACATGATACTCAGGCTGGCTCTCACTCCCTCAGTTGATCTTGTTAGTACTTATTCTCCATTGACTGCTCTCTGTTCGGATCCCACTCACCCCCAGTCCTCACTTTTCTTCTTGTCTCTTTTTATCCAGTATTTTCTCCTAGACCCCATTATTTCAATAACACTGTTTATAATACCCTACACTTTTAACCCTTTGGTCTCCCATCATGACTCAATTCAACATGAACCCAGATAACTGCTTTGGTGCCTGCCCTATAGGAGCAAGCACTTCAGGGTAAAGCCACAGAACAGGACAGGTAAGCATTGCCAAAACATCCTCTTCACCACCCTCAAGAGGGATGCCCAACACTGCCCAACTGTGGATTCTGCATCCACTCCCTCTCATATCATCCCACCCATTTCCCCCCAAATCTTCTCCACTATCTCCAAATCTCCAACTCTTCCTTTGTCGTTCCCCTTTTCAGAAACAGAGCTCCAGCTACTCAGAACCAAATCAGTTGAATGGGAACACTTTCTACTTCTGTGTTTTTCTATCATCCTGCCCCTCTGCTAAGTGTTGTCTTTTTCTGGGTCTAATCCTCTCTTGCCTTCAACTCATAAATAAGCGTTCTCCAATTTTTCCCTTCCTTGAATAGTATATTCAACGACTTCTTACAAACCAAATGCCACCTAGATCAGGGGAATCGGGAGGGAAGGACAATGCCTTCAAAGCTCATGTTCCCGCACAGCCAAGAGAAGTGAGAGTTTCGAGAAAAAAGCCATGCTCAGCCATGTCCCGTAGTGTGTGAGGACGAGGAGGAAAAGGACTGAACAATGTTCCATGGTATGACAGCATGAAGGTCACTGGGTTCTGCTTGCGTAGTGTGTTGGGAGTCAAATTCTGACTGGGGTGGACTGGGGATTAAATAGGAAGAGAGGAGAGCTACAGGGAGTAAAATCAAAACTTTCAAAAAAAAATATGGTTGTGGTGGGAAGGAGGAGTATATTCATTGAAGGAGGGTTAATTTCTTTGTTTTATACACAGGGGGAGGCTCAAATATGTTTGAATATTGACAAGATCTGGTTTACAGGAAGTTGTACAAACTCCCAATAAAAATCCATAGTCTTACATGTAGCTCTTTAATAGATAATAAAATGTCACAAAAACTTCCTTCTTCTAAAAAAAAAAAAAAAAAACAGGATGAAGGTTGTTCTAGAGCCAGTTATGTTCCTCATCAACATGTCAGTGTCCCCAGTGAGGAGAAAACAAAAAGAATATAACTTTTATATTCAGAAAGTTCACCACAATACACATTATGTTTTTTACTAAATATTTAGAAACATAGGGAGGAAGGATATCCACAGTCTTGTTACCCAAATTTAAGATTAAATTATTTCTAGTGAGCATATCATTTTATATTATCATTAGATGATAATATAAGATGTTCGGTAAGAAAGGAATTTTCTGATAACTGGCTCGAATCCTGCTTTATTCCCCTTTTGCTCTTTAACTAGCTAGAAATGCCCTTCTTGTCAGCCTTTATTTGTCTCAGTAGACAAGCAAAACACAGAGCAAAGCTACTCAGCGAAGCAAAATGTTCATTTTTGACAAGCTGAATGTCACATACTTTGTTCAAAGAAAATATACATACCTGAGTTATATAGTTATAAGTCTCCTCCCATGAGTGAAGCTGTTTCAACAATATCCCAGTCCACAGAGACATGTGGCTTCAACTATTACAAACTGTTAAATTATGTGCATAATAAAAAAATGATAGGAAACATAAAGTAGTATGTTTACATCCCACAAATATGACTCAAAACCATATTTCAAGAAAGTAAATACTGGAAACCAGCAGTTTTACTTACTTTCTGCCCCAGTTTAATCTCTGTTCTAATTCTGTCTTTTGAACAAATATACAGATTTTTCTTTAGCCTTAGCTACTGTATTTCTTGATTTATAAATTGAAAGCATACAGGTTAGCTAATATTAGATACACATAGTTCTATGAATTAACATTTAGATCAAAGTATTCTAAGCTACCTTTGCTTCCATCGAAGGGAAAACAGTGTCTCCTGACCTTATCAGCAGACTTATCTTTCTATTCTCTAACACTGAGTTCCTGAGAAGTATTTGAGCTCACTGCAATTTCCTGGCACCCATTGAACTGCATGGATGATAGAGTGTTAGTAATGTGCATACTTAATCTCTTCATGTTGGCTTGCAGGAGTCTCAAGTATAAAATGTGACAGCATTTGTTTTTCTTACCACATAAAAAATGACATCACAAACCGTTAAGAGGTTAAACCATATATTATGCCTTCATTTAAGAGTCACTGTTCACATCCTATGGTTGCCCAGCAGGAACCGAATCTAACACACTTAACATTCTTGAGTCTAATAACATATATAAGCTTCTCTGGGTGAGGCCCATTGGGTGGGGTTTTATCACAGAAAATCTTATATAATAATAACCTTTTTGAAAAATTGTCATTCTTTCTCCACATGTTAAAGGGTGGCAAAAGGCAACAGAGATAATGAAGGATTCAAATTACATTTAGAACAGACATATTAATTCTGTTCAGAAGTCAAAAGACCTCAGAAACTTTTACCTGCACTTGGCTACAATTTTTTCTTAATTCAGTTTGTCAACAACAATGTTCAGTGTCTGTTTTCTGTTAGCCATTCTGAAAAAATATTTTCTAAAAGTATGATCCCTGTTTTTTCAAAACAGATAATTTTCACAAAATACACTTATGAAAGAAATTTATATCTTCAAAATACTTGTGGTCTATTATTGTATAAGCCCTTAGAGAGCACAGTATCCTGTTGCAGTCATTTTTGTATCAGTACCTACCACATAGTGTGCACTAAATAAATGTTTGATAAATGACACCAAACATTTGTTCTAATGCAAACCACATTGATGAGTTAATGAGAGAATGAAACACTCATTCTGTATATATGCCTAGATTCCTAAAGGTGATGTAGGAATATTTTGATGATCATAGCCATTACTTCCCCAAAGAAGTAATGTGGGGGTTGAGGATATGGCTCAAGCAGTAGTGCACTCGCCTGGCATGCATGGGGTACTGGGTTCGATTCTCAGCACCACATAAAAATAAAATAAAGATGTTGTGTCCACCGAAAACTAAAAAATAAATATTAAAAATTCCCCCCCTCTCTTTAAAAAAAAAGAAGTAATGTGGTAGACTGTAAGATAAAATCTAAAATATTATACAGAAAATAGTAGTGCAAAGTAGGTAAATCTCAATCAGTTAATTCAATGTGCAACACAGGGGTTTTTCTCACAGAAGAGAATGCGATTTTAAAATCTGTTGCTTTTGTATTTTGGTATGTTTTGCTTCACAATATCTCATACAGTAGCAGTTTATGTTCTCTCTGCTCCCAAGCATCCTAGGAAACTGGTGGATGAAGTGCAGTATGTACTCTAAGCTCAGCACCTGAAGTTCCTTGACTGTATCTCTAAACATCCAGAATAACTCCTGAGACCTGGATTTCCATGGCTTATAAAAACCACCTTAGCAAATACAATAAAAGCAAATAACTATCCTCTTAGCAATGATTCACTAGTCACTTATGATTGGATCGTGAGAATTCCTGTTTATCATAATCACCTTTTGCTTGTTATTTGAAATCAGTGCCCAAACAAAAGGAAAATGAACCAAGTCATAGCCTCAGTTTTTTCAGAGTCATCTATAGAAAGCAGTAGCATATATTATACTGCTGTTCATTTATTTTGAAAAATCATCTTGTATATGTGGATTATTTTTATTTTTTTTGTTAGTTGTATATGGACACAATACCTTTGTTTTATTTATTTTTATGTGGTGCTGAGGATCAAACCCAGTGCCTCATACATACTAGGCAAGTATTCTATCACTAAGCTGCAACCCCAGCTCCTGGTATGATTTTTCTAGAAAAGTCAGAACTTCAACACTGAGTCAGTACATTGTACTGGGAAATTATACAACGAGGATGAAGACATGAGAACACTGGGTTTGTTTATTTGGTTTCTTCACATGAACAACTTAAGACAATTTCTCATAGAACAGAATTAAAACAAATTGTGATATGAGGCATAACATGAAAGTATTTGTTACTTTGAGCTCCAATTAATGACTAATCTATTTTTACCTATTCTATTGTTTTACATATCCTTATGTGTCCTTCCTATTCAAAGACACAACTACAGATGATCTCACATCCACAGAGAAGAATGTGAATGTAGAGTTTGGAGCTTAACTTACAGTTTTTCCTAAATGGATGCAATGGAGCATTAAAACAAGAACAACAAAATAGTGGTGAGAAAATGAAATTCAGAAAAATTTTTGGCAATGATAAATATGGTCATGTTATAAAAGACACTGTTGGCCATTCTTTATAAGATTAAAAACTAAAGCATGAAAAATACTTTGTAAATTGTAAAGCACTATTAAAAACATTTAGTCACTATTCAGTGATACACTGATATATTCCAGAAGAATTCAAGGCAGCTATTAAAGAAACATTTAAAAATATACATCATGATATTTATTAGAGGACTGAGGTTGTAGTTCAGTGGTTGAGTGCTTGCCTCGCACGCATGAGGCACTGGGTTTGATCCATATCACCACGTAAAAAAATAAATAAATAAAACAAAGATATTGTGTCCATATACAACTAAAAATGTATAAAAAAGATGTTTATTAGAAATAGGTGAGAATAGTAGCATTCTCTGGTAGTAGGGACCAAGTGTGGAAATATTGGGATACTTCAAGTTCTTTGCTTTTTGATATTCTTTTAATGTTGTTAATTAAAGCATGCATTGAATTTATAACTAAATAAAGCAATAAAGATACTCAATTTTGGAAAAAAAAAGTTGGATGAGAAATAAGAATAAGGATATAACCTTAAATATGAATCAAGGATGAATTTACTACAAATGCACATCCCATAAAGAACTATGGCTACAAATTTGGCTCTTGATTTTCAAAGAGTCATGAAACCTGATAGATTACAATGGCCACAGTGCGGGGAAAATCAGACTAGTTACATTCAAAAGACATTATGAACCTTGAAAAAATTCAGAAGAGCTTCAGAGTTGTCTTTTTATCTTGTCTCATAGATTTTATCATCTATGTGCTAAAGTTTATTAATACATATAATAGTTTTTAACAGAATATGATACAGTTAAACAATTTAGAAAGGAAACTATAATTGTCATTCCTTGGTATCTACCACTTGCAAGCAAAATTTTCAGAACATGTATTTTCCCTTTTTTGAAATTAATTTATTTATTTATTCTAATTAGTTATACATAACAGCAGAATGCATTTTGATTCATAGTACACAAGTGGAGCACAATTTTTCATTTCTCTTGTTATACACAAAGTAGAGTCATACCATTCATGTCATCAAACATGTACCTAGGATAAAGATATCCTTCTCATTCCACCATCTTTCCTACCCCCATGTCCCCTCCTTTCCCCCTCCCTCCTCTTTGCCCTATCCAAAGTTCCTCCATTCCTCCCATGCCTACCCTCCAGGTATTTTCCCCTTTAAATTGCATATTTAAATTTTCAAAGACAAGACAAGACATGAAGGGGAACATAAGAGAAATTCAGGACTGAAGCTGGGAGAAGTGTGCCAATGGGAATTGCAAATTGTTACCTGGATTTAGGTCCAGGTGATGGGGAGAGGAGAAGGGCCTCTTCCCAACCTCAGCTGGCATTTCTATCAGGTTCTGCTCTTGGTGGTGGGATCCCACAGATGTCCTGAATCAGCCAAGGATTAGGGATGGGTAATAGAAACAGCTATTGAGAGATAAATCCCCAAATCTTAATAGCCTAAAATAATAGCTCCTTAAGGAAAATGGGTAAACTTTGGCCAACAGCATGGTGACTGAAAATAAGTGAAAAATGCTTTTAAGAAAGTCTAGGGAACATCAGAAAACTGAATATTTCCAGTGAGAGCAATTTGGAGTTGAAAGATGGAAATGCCCATAAATCAGTTACAGTCTAATGGAAATTCTCCAGGAATTCTCATTTCTTCCCCGACAAGAGTAGGTAAAGCATCTTCCCAGGTAAAGTCCCACTGTCACATACTATGATGTAATTGCTTGCTTCCTGTGCCCTGACTAGGCAGTAGCTCCATGACAGCAAGAATTGCATATTCTCACCCTCATATTCCAGAGCTCAGAACAGGGCCTGGTACACAATAGATTCTGACTCATGTCCACTGAGGGAGGGGAGAACAGGAGAGAGGAAAGAGAAAAAAATGAAGAAAGAAAAAGCACAAGGACTCATAAAGTCATTAAATTTTAGAAGACTGGCTATAATCTTTCCTTTATAAGAAAGTATATTAATTGGAAAAAGAAAACCACAGAATTGTGATAAATACACATTTAAATGTCTTTATGCTGGGGGAAAAAGACAGAAAGAAAAATATAGCCTATATTTAAGCTTTTATTTTTCATTATGTGCTATTATGTGAAATAAATTTAAAACATAAGGAAGGCACATAGACTTAACCTACCAATCTTGATTTATTTAACCATAATATGTAAAAACTTCATTTTGGAAGTAAAGGTGATGTGTGCCTAATTCCATTCTCCTTCAGAAGTTTTTTTTTAAAGCAATTTGTGAGCAAATATACCAAGCAAACAGAGCCTTCAGAAATCCTTGTGCCTCAGATACTGCTACTCAGAGCACATGAATGTATTTATCAACTACATGTGCAAATTATAATGTTGGCTGTGCAAACAGGGCATGTTATTTTAGCCACCTATGGAAGCTTTTCACACTTGAAATCTTTTCAAAGTCTGAAAGAGTCTTATCGGAGATTATAAAGCTCCTTACTAATCATCTGAAGTGAATTGTAGACTTGAGAAAATAAGGTCTGAGGTTTATAGGAGTACCTTATAAAAGGGTAACACTTGTGAATTATTTCAAGAATTTGCTCATTTATGCAATATTTGCACTTTCCTAAATATTTCCACACATATTTCATTTTAACAGGAATTAGTTTTCCATTTCATCTCAGTCCTTAATATCTTAAAGGAAATCAATACACAAACTGAGCAAAAGTTCCAAAGAAATGCTTATAAATTATAACCCTTACCATATTAACATCATCTATATCCAAAACTCAGTCCTTATTGATCTTTCCAATTTGGCAACTGTATATTAATGATTTCATTTAATTACCATATCCCTCAATTTCGTTACAAGCAGCGTTTCTTGCCATTGTTATTCTTCTAACTTTATAACAAATAAACTCACATTTCCAATTATTTTCTTAGGTTGAAGAAATCCTGAATTTATTCACATTTCAATAAACTGTTTTTTCTTTTGTGATTTTTTTTTTGTCTTTGAAATTTTAGCATTCAAAGACAAATTCTAAACTGATCTCAACTATGATCTTGACTTGAATATCCATTTGATGGTTTGATTATCAATGACATTGGCTTCTCTTCTGTCTTCTAGTGAAATCCTTTCCAATTGAGTGTGGGGATTTGGGAAAATTGGAACCAATAGTTGAGGTGAGAGTTCTGAATTGTCCTTAGATCATCTACATCAGAATCACCTGTCCTGCTGTGAAAAGTGCACATTCCCAGGTCCTATTTAACACCTAAAAATTCTAACGTGTGTGTTTGTGTGTGTGTGTGTGTTTTAATAATTTCTAAGCATCTTCCTTCTCTGTTTTAATGTTTTCTAAACAAAAGGAATACACAATCTGAAAAAATGGGTTATGTGATCAATATAGATCATAGAAAATATTTCAATCCAACATGAATTCTCACAAAAGAGAATAGGGTCCACTGTTTTAGATTCCACTAATAACAGGGAAATTTAGGTCTTCCCTCATGGCATTTCCATTCCCCTAGGCTATCAGAAAGGAATCTGAAATGGACTTTCCAGGAAGAGAGTGTGGAATCTGAAATCTTCTTTCCTTCCAAGATCAGGGTGGCTGCCCAGAGGAAATCCCTCACTTTGGGGAATTACATTCCAGTTGCTAGATATTTGGAAAACATCAGAGTTAACTAGTAAGATGGAGAGTTAGAGAGCAAATGAAGAGGATCTGAACCATAAAAGGTTTCAGCTAGTGGTTTGGGCCCAGTGCCTGGCTTGAAAGGCAAATGTTTTATTTCTTGGCCGGATTCCCATTACATGTCACTCCTGATAGCTTGCATTTCCTAGTCCTTTCATACACCAATCTGTAAGGCCTCACATTCCTTTCTCCCATTCAAGAACTAAAGGCAGACTTTTACAGGTACTGGGAAAGTTCTCTCCCTCTATCTAGGAAGGATTGGAAAATGCAAGGTTGGATTAAGAGATCCACTATGAATTTATTACTGGTTTCTACTGATTTTCCAGGTGAAAATATTCTAAAAAAAAATCCCTGATAGTCAAATATCTGGTCCGGGGGATAGTTTTTCTACTTCAGTTATATCTATAAAACAGAGATGATAAATATTGATAGCCTCAAGGGCCAGACAGATAAACAGGCAAATAGGTCATGTATTAGATAGTAACAAAGTGGCACTATGGCAAAGTGGAGGATCAATATCTATCTGGAAGGAAATTTTACAAATTGTACCAGTCAAATAAAATAGCAGATTTTAAATACTGCTGACATAGGACCCAGTGTAGTGGTTAGGAACAATACACTTCAAACTACCTAATATTTCTATCTATGAATGTATTCTAGGATTGTTATTTCCAAATATTTTAGCTTCGTTTTCATGATAAACAAGCCTGTAATGAAGAGACCGATAGCTAAATCTTTTTTTTCCAAATCCTTTTGTCCTTCAAAGTTATAAATTTCTTTCAAAGAGTTCTCTACTTCATTTGTTTTTCCCCCTACTACAGACACGCCCTCTTATTACACCTCTCAAAGCATTATTTCACTTGTATAGGTGTGTGTGTGTCCCTTTACTAAAGTGTGAATTCCTTGAGGGATAAAAGCAGAGGGTTTCCAGGACTGTGAGTAGCAGTGAGCTAGATATGCCTGGACAGCTGATGAAAAGTCACTGAAAGAAAGAAAGAATGAATGAATGACAGAGACCGGGAGAAGAAGAATTAGTAGAAATCCCTGACAGCCAACTCTGTTAGTTGAGAGTTGGCCTTTTATGACAGAGCAAATGGGTCATAAGCTCAAAAATGCTTTAAAAGGAGCCACTAGAGAAGCTGCTAGAGTTCTGTGTTGAAGCCAGTGGAAGTGGTCACCAAGTGTGAGGATGAGGGCCTGCATAACTGTAAGAGTACAGGTGGCAGTTTGGCAATCAAAATGGCCTGCTAACTTGCCCAACTGTATAAATTTTAATTCGAAAATTGATCATTTTTACATAATTTAAAAGTAAATTCCATAAGGAAGCCATCCAGGACCCCTGTGAAAAATAAGGGTGAAAAGAAGTTAAGTCACATAAAAGATGGCAACAAAATCCCAGGATGCCTGTTCTGTTCCACTTGGATACAGACATTTTCTTTTAAATGTGAAGTTCCATGAATTGTCTCATTGTGGACCTAGCAAAACTCAAAAGAGTCCATGGGCCTGGATTCTGTTACCTTGTCCCTACTTGAACTTTTTATGTGACGTTTGAAAAACCTTCAGCTATTTACTTGTATCTGGGTCTTTAGAAGTCAATTGGGAATCATAGCCTCTACCCTCTTACAGGAGTGTCAAGATTAATGAGAAAATAACAGCGACACACAGAGGTTCTAAGGCATTTGAATCCAGTGAATTCCATTTGAACACTGTGGATTACTACTGCTGTATCTCATCATATGTGGACATATTGAATGTGATCATTCGCCTACATGGTAACATGCAGCAAAAATAAGAGGCACAGGTCATAACTTATTACAAATAGGAAGGGAGAATGAAGACTAGCTCTTTATTCATCCACAAAATGTGTGGGAACCAGTGATGGGGAGGATCACTGATACTCTTCTGTTATTCTGTTTGTGAACATTTCATTATAGCCTGTTAGTTCCTGAAAGTCTGTATTGCTTTAATCTCTCCAAGAGTAACTGCAGTTTTGTGGGATGAGAGCAAGCTAGAATGTTCTTAGATACCCGAAGTCCTTTAGCCACTTTGTTCACTAAAGCTTTCACTACTTCAACTGAATCATTTTTGGTCAATGTAAATTTTTTTTATCTTAAAAATATTATTCTGGGTTGCGGTTGTAGCTGTGGTAGAGTGCTTACCTAGCACATGTGAGGTGCTAGGTTCAATCCTCAGCACCAAATAAAAATAAATAAATCTATTACTAAAAAACAATTTTAAAAATATTATTCTGTGACTGCCTAAATAAATCCAAAATAAAATTGTTTATAAGTTACAGGTACAACACAGACATCCGTTAAAAATAAATATTTTTTATAACTTTCAATCAACCAGAAAAAAACTTACCTTCATGAGAAACAGAGCATGATTTCTATCCATGTGTACAATGCAGGTGCCAGAATTCAGTCAGAATAGAGACATGCAAAGTAATAGTCATATAGCTATGACATTCTAAAAGGAATAAAAATCATAGTTATTCAGTAATTCCTTCAGGATTAGCATTAACAGTAATCTGGGCAGGAGTCTTTAATACCCAAATAGTTGGCTCTCTGAAGTTTTCGAACGAAAGAGTGCTTTGTATTTCAGGCAGATTTACAGCCATCCCCTGGGCATTAGGACCAAAATTCCTGTTCAAATATTTATGTGTCATTTTATCAGATCAGATTTTTAATTCACAGCATACTTTCATACTTGACTAGAGTTCAAAATAGACCCTTTTGAGTAAACAGTAAATATTTTCATATCTAAAAGTTTGAAAAATTACAACATTATGTTTCCCTTTCTCTGAGGATGATTTAGAAAGAAGTTGATTTGCTTGATTACACCATTCTAGACTAGAATAAGAATTTCTTTCAGAAATTAAACAATTTACATTGTTTAAAAAGTCTCAGGTGGGCTGGGGGTGTAGTTCAGCCACAGAGTGCTTGCTGGTATGCATGAGACCCTGTGTTCCATCCCCAACACTTCAAAAAAAAAAAAAAAAACCACCACTCTCAACTTGATAAGGAGATGACATACTAAGAAAAAAGAAATAAATTCACTACTTCAGCTGACATGGTTTTGAAAAGGTAAAAACCTACAATGCCACATGGAAAAAGAGCATGCCTCCGGCTTTCTCCATCAACAGTGGGTCATGATTTACAGTGCAGGGGGCTAACTCACTGTTGACCTGGTAGAGTCCATTTACTCAATGTTCTTAAAGATGTTCTCCATTGTGAAAAGGAGGAAGGGGGTGGAGCTATCTCTACATATGAACTGCGTTGTAAACCTGAAAACTTGGTCTTAAAAACTGATACATCTTGGATCACTTAAGTCCTGTGTATACCCTGGAAAACTTTCCAACGTATCAAACTTCATTGCAATGGCATCTAGTTGTTGTGCTGAAATTTTGAACTTGTGCTCCATCCAGATATCTGAAATATGAGATTAACTCTAAACAACTCTACTTCCCATGTCACATAGACTTTGGATATTTTCTAGTTCTGTTTACTATTGATTACTGAGACTGTACTTGACCGAGGACATGGACTCATCGCAGCTCCATTTTCATGTCTATCTTGATCAGGGCTAGAGTTTACATTTCAGCATTTAGATTACTGAAATAACCTCTCCCAGCCAAAAAAAAAAAGATATCATGAGAACAACATTATATCTTGGAGCTCAACCCCCATAACCTTACATCAGCAAAAATTGCATCAGCGATACCATTAGTATTGTTTCAATAGCATTAAACTTCTCTAAACATCATGTAATTTGATAGCACAAACATTTCCCAATTCAATACAGTATGATCTCTTAATTCCTGCCTTAAAATAGTATCCTGTTCAGGACTTTTTTGAATAGATAGAGGTCACAATTCTGCTTCTAATGTAAACTTATCAAATATTTCCCCATGTTCTTAATTCAATACAGACTATTTAAGTGCCTGCTTGCTTATGTCAGAGACAGGTCTAAGGCCTGAGGACTGAGTGACAATCAACTTGAAGTCATTTCCCTGATGGAACTTATATTTCAACACTGGAGATAGGCAACAAATAAATAACAGAGAGAGAGAGAGAGAGAGAGAGAGAGAGAGAGAGAGAAGAGAGAGAGACAAAGAGACAGAGGCAGAGAGAGAACACAAGCACAACACCAACAATGCCACTACAAAAAGTAATGGAGGGCTGGGGTCGTGGCTCAGTGGTAGACCACTTGCCTAGCATATGTGAGGTACTGGGTTTGATTCTCAGCATCACATATAAATAAATAAAAGGTCCATCGACAGCTAAAAAATATTAAGGAAAAAAAAAAAAGCAATGGAGACAAATGGGCAGGGAGGAAGGTTGAGATTTTTTTCCCCAAAAGACAAACAGGGAAATGGGCTAGTGGAGGTAACATTTGAAGAAACCTTCACAAAGTGAGGAAAGAAATCATGGAAGATGTGGGATGGAATGTTCCAGATAAAGGAAAAACAAGTACGAGCACCCTGGAATGCAACCTTGCTTGGTGCCAGTATTGAGAGGCAGTACTGTAAGAGGTGATTATATCATCCAGGGCTCTGCCATTATCAAGGGAATAGTTCTTAAAAAGGGTGAATTTGACCTTGTCATCTTCATTCTCTCTCTCAGTTCTTCTGCTCCTCTGTCATATTTGAAGGAGCCTTCCTCCCCTCCCAAACATGAAGTGGATATCAGGGCCCTCACTAGACCCCCAGATCCCAGACTTGCTGTTATAATCATGGACTTCATAATCATGAGAAATGCACTTCCATGATTTATAAGTCACCGTGTCTGGAAGTCTGCTACAGTAACACGGAGGGAGTAAGACTCCAGGGACCAAGTTATCTGGGGCCTAGAGGTCATAGAAAGCAATCTAGATTTTACTGAGTCCTGTGAGAAGTCATTGTGAATCCTAGGAAAAGTGGTATGGCCTGATTTACATTAAAATGCTCACTGGAATCCCAGGAAGAAGGGTCACTTCATGAAACAGAGATAACAGTTAGAAGTCTACTTAGGGGTCCAACCACCAGATGGAGATGGCTTGGGCCAGGTGACAGCAGGGGAGGTGGGGAAAAGTGACTAGATGCAGGGTATATTTTGATGACAGAGCCTAAGATTTGTGAATGAATTGTCGGTAGGGTCTGAGGGAAGGCGATATACCAAAGATAATTCTAGTTCTTAGGTCTGAGTGACTTACTAAGAGGAAAAAAAGAAAATGCAGGTTAGCAGACAAAGATTAAGAGTCTTTTTGGGTGTGTAAAGTGTGAGATTACTATTGTAGACACTGATGTGGAGAAGTAAACTTGGCAGCTGGCACACGTGTTTTCTATTGCTGAGTAACAAATCCCCACAAACATAACAGTTTGAAACAGCACCTGCTTATTATCTCACAGATTCTGTGAGTTGGAGTTCCAGGGATGGGATGGCTGGGTCATATGCTTAGGGTCTCACCAGACAGAAGTCAAGGGATCAGCCAGGGATGTGATTTTTATCTTAGGCTTGGGATCCTCTTCCAGACTCACTAGCTGCTGGCAGAATTCATTTCCTTGCAGCTGTGTGACTGAGGTCCCCATTTTCCTGCTGGCTGTCATACAGGGATTGCTCTTGGCTCTAAGAGGCTGCTCACAACTCCTTGCCATGTGACTCGCATGGACAGTCCACACACCATAGCTGTTTATTTTCTTCCAGGCCAGCAGAAGTACATCTCTCTGGTGTTTCACCTTCTTTTAAATGCTTACCTGATTGTCAGGTGCACTCAAGATAATCTCCTTTGGGTTATCTCAAAGTCATCTGATTAGTAATTTAACTGCAGGAGTGATATTACATCATATTCACAAGTTCCACCCATAATTAAGGAGAGGAGACTGTAGAGGGCATGTATATTAAAGGACAAGACTCTTGGAGGTCATAGTAGAATAGCTGGTTATATGAATTGGTTACATAAGACCAGAATTCAGCGGCAATTCAGGGCTGGTGGATTGGATAAAATATCCCAGAGAAACTGCAGATGAAAAAAATGATGTGAATATTAAAAAGTTATACCTAATACTTGTTAAGTATGTTCTCCGTGCCAGCCATCCTTCTAGGTGATTTACAAATATTACTCATTTAAATCTTGCAATAATTAATAAGGCTTTGCAGTGCCCACAATTTCACAGATAAAAGTACTGAGGCACAGAGAGGTTACTTCACTTGCCCAACCTCATGGTTATTTAATTAATAGAGCCAGAATTTGAACCCAGGCAATCTAGTTGTAGAATCTATACTGGTTTTTTTGTGTGTTTTATTTTGTTTTACACTCGGGATTGAACCCACAGGTACTTAACCACTGAGCCACATCTGCAGCCCTTTTATTTTTCTTTTGAGAAGGGTTTCACTAAATTGTTTAGGCCCTTGATAATTTGCTGAGGGTGGCCCAGAATCTGTACTATGAATCACTAGTTAATATTGCATCCTTGAAGAAGAGATGTAGGAAAGAACTGATACCTGAAGTTTCAACTTTTCCAATGTCTGGGGGAAAAAAGTGCTGACAAAGGAGAAGGTGAACAAGCAGACTTTGAAGCAAAAGATTAAATTTGGTTTTACAAAGACCAAATGCAGAAAGCATCAGGAGAAGAAGCATGTTGGTTTTTTGGGTCCAACATTAATATTTGGAGGAAAGTGCCCTTCTCTGATGCATGAAGGCATACCAATATAATCCCATCTGTTTTACTCAGCTTTTCACTGCTATGACTAAAAGACCTGACAAGAATATTAGAGGAGGAAAAGTTTATTTGGAGGCTCGCCGTTTCAGAGGTCTCAGTCCATAGATGGTCAACTCCATTCCTCGGAGCTTGAGGTGAGGCTGAACATCATGGTAGAAGAGTGTGGTGGAAGAAAGCAACTGACATCACATGAGGAAACAGACTAAACTAAACAAGGACAATATATAAACCCCAAAGGCACACCCCCAGGCACCTACCTCCTCCAGCCCACCCTATCTGCCTGAAGTTACCACTCAGTTAATCCATCATGGGATTCATTCACTGGTTGGGTTAAGGCTCTCATAACCCAATCATTTCACCTCTAAACCTTCTAACATTTTCTCACACAAGATCTTTGGGGAGACACCTCATGACATATCAACCATAACACCATCACTAGTGCATTCACTCAGTGACTATATAGTTTGCCTAATTGTGACTGGGGGTACCTCAGTGACCAAGATAAACAATTCCTCTGCTTGAGGGGTTTACATCATAAAAGGGGAAAGGGATTAGCAACAAACATGCAAATAAATGCTGTCTATAAAACCTCATTATAGATGGGCTGGGAAGAAAATTAAGCTGAATTCACAGTGAGTGACTATCAACCTTTGCTTTTCCCAGGGCTACCATAATAAAATACGCAGGTTAGGACACATAGACAATGGGAATTTATCCTCTCACAGTTCTGTAGATGTTCAAGATCAAGATGCCTTTGAAGCTGGTTTCTGGTGAGACTTTGTCTTACATTGGGCTACTGTGACAGAATACCTTAGACTGGGTACTTTGTAAACAATAGGAAATTATTGTTTGGTTCTGGAAGTTGGGAAGACCAAGATCAAAGTACCAACTGATTCTGAAGCTGTTGAGAGTTACAATTTTTTTACATAGATGGTGGCTTCCATATGTCCTTACATGGCAGAAGGAGCAAATAAATCCCTCCAGCCTTTTTTATAAGGGCACTTATAGATTCCTCATGATCTAGTCACTGCTTACAGATTCTACCTCTTAATACTATTGCTTTTAGGGTTTAACATACTAATTTTGGGGAGATGAATGCAAATATTCAGGCCCTAGCAAGCCTTTTTTCCTGATTTGTAGAGAGTGCACTTCTCACTGTGGCTTCACAGGGCCTCTTCTCTATTCATACAGGGAAAAGAAAGCACGGGAATCTCTTCTTTTTCTTATAAGGCCCTAGTCCCCAAGAATAGAACACCACCCTATGACCTCATTTAATCTTTATTACTTTCCTAAAGACCCTATCTACAAATACAATCACATATGGAGCTTAGGGCTTCAACACATAAGTTTGGGGTTGGTGGGAAATTAATTTAGTTTATGACATATTTCTACCTTTAAAACAACTTCCTTACACAAGGAGGGAAAAAAAATGAGTCCTTATATAGGAACCTTAGGAAAAAATAGCAAAAAAAATCACTTTTCTTCTATAATATTAAGTAATATGGATGATTAAAATAATCAAGCTCCTTTTTTTTTCCAGTACTGGGTATTGAACCCAGGGGTGCTAAACAACTGAGCCACATCCCCAGCCCTTTTTTGTACTTTATTTAAGACAGGGTCTCACTGAGTTGCATAGAGCCTCACTAAGTTGCTGAGTCTGTCTTTGAACTCACAATCCTTCTGCATCAGTAATTAAGCTGTTAAAGATATATAAGCCTCATCATTTGGCACTTACTGGAGAATTTGTGAAATGGTTGAATTAGTGAATTTAAAATGATCAAATTACTATTTTTTATTTTAAATGAAGTGAATATCTACAACATTCACTTATATATATATATATATATATATATATATATATATATATATATATTTCCACAGAAGTTAAACATAATTATTTCCATCCCATAATAGGTAATTACTAGATTTGGAAATCATGGAGCTTCCAGGATGGGGTACTTGCACTGGTTAACCCTCCCCCTTGGCCTTTAAGTAGCCAATTATAAGTCACAGTAGCCTCTAATACACAACTGCCGCTGGGTAAGCTAGTTAACCAAGGACAAGCAATCTAAACGGTGGTCACTCGTGAGGCCCTGGGTTCAATTCCTAATACACCCTGGGGGGAAAAAAAAGCAGCACCTGATAAGGCACAGAAGAGGAGGTCTAATGCAAAAGGCTGAGCTGGACCAGCCCTATTCCTTCTTGTAGAGATTAGAAATGAGCCATAGGAACTGAAGTTGAAAGAAAACAGAGGAACTATGAAGTAGAATCAAGGGAAACAGGTGATATACCAAGCTGTTGTGAGAGATTTTAAGTATTCAGAATCTATAACTTAGAGAAATTACATAGATGAGAGAGTGAGTAGGGAAAGTCCTTCAAAAAGAGATAATTTCCCAAATTAGTGCCAAGATAGTGCCCCTTAACTCAGACACAGTGCAGAGGGAAGGAAGACTAGTCAGGGGGAAAAAATGGACTCACTGCAGGCTAATGACTGTTTTCATACCTCACTATTGGAAGTCAGGCAGCTAAACTGATTAGAGAGGAAATTTATCACCTCCCACTGTGCTTGTCCTTTGCTTATGTCTCTATATGGTGCAGTAAGGATAAAGGTCAGCTAGAAACATATGAGATCCCCAATCTGTACAACTGATTCCTCACTCTAGCATCAAAAAAATAAATTCAAACCACCTAGAGTTGGCAAGGTAGACAAATGTGAGTCCTGTGTGTTCATAGACGACCTACAACAGGTGACCCTCACTCTACCTGTTGTGGGTATTCCATGGCCACTCATTAAGAAGGGTAGGAAAATTCTCTTCTGAAACCTCTCTACAGCCCTCGTCTTTTTAACCACTCATCTGCTCATCTGTTCCGTGAAACACACACCTTCTAAGTCCTACGTTCTGTTGGCATTCTGTGCTCCATTTCTATTGCCAGAATGGAAATGTTTGTACTCCTGAGAATGGAGAGAAGGAAGTCTATTAAGGCACTTAGATTCAGGATAAGATATCTGAAGAAAAAGAGGACATTAGGCAGAAGGGGACTCTCTTTCCCATATAGTTTTTACATCTATTGTACCAAAAGGCCTCTTTCTCTAATTTGAACTAAGTAACAAAAAGCCGTCTCAAAGGTATGGGCACCAGACTTGGATTCTGTTAGCTTCTCAACTCATTCCAACAAATTCCTTTTTTATTAAGGTTAATGATGAACATTTCTGTTCTTTGCAACTCAAAGAGCCCATATAAACCAAAGTACTCAACCATCTTTAACCATGAATGAATACAAATAAGTAACAGTTGAGAATGAACAGATGCAGTTAACAGATTTACTGAAGAATCTTATATATACACTAACATCCTCTGAAATTGCTTATTAATAATTTTCTTCATAAAGTATTTCTTTACAATTAACACAAAAGGTCAATATCCATATTACTTTTGAGTATAATATAATCTGAATTATTGAGATTTTATTATATTCTCGACTATCAATGTATTAGTTATCTTTTTGTTGCAGTGACCAAAATACTTGACAAGAACAACTTAATGGAGGAAAAGTTTATTTTAACTCACAGTTTTAGAGGTTTAGTCCATTGGCTGAGTCCACTGCTCAGGGCCCAAGGTGAGACCAAACATCATGGTGGGAAGGCTGAAGAGACCTGGTAGAGAAGTGCTGCTCTGCTCAAGGTGGCTAGAAAGCAGAGAGGGCAAGGGGAAGGGGCTGCAGGGAAGATGAACTTTCAGGACACGCCCCCAGTGACCTACCTCCTCCAGTCATGCCCCACCTGCCTACCATTACCCCCCACTTAATCCATTCAAACCTGGTGGACTGATTAGGCTATAGCTCTCAATCCAATCATTTCACCCTGAACATTCCTGCAATAACACAGGTGCTTGTGGGGATAAGGCATATCCAAATCATAACAATCAACCACTACTGATTGTTGAAAGTATTTTTGGTCAATGGGATATCTACATGCAAAAGAATTAAGTTGGGCCACCAAAAAAATGGTGCTTCACAACAAATAGAAAACTAACTAAAAATGAAAATTAAAAGACACATATCTAAGAATTAGACCTATACAACTCTTAAAGAAAACACAGGTGTAAATGTTGGTGATGTTGGTTTAGGTGATTTTTCCTTAAACATGACAATGAAAGCACTAGCAACAGAAAGAAAAACTAGATACACTGGAATTCATTGAAATTTAAAAACTTTTGTGCTTCAAAAGACATCATCAAGAAAGTGGAAATGAAACTCACATATTAAAATATTTAAAAATCATATAACTGATTTATATAATTATATGAATTTATAATATATGAAGAACTCTTAAAAATAAATAATAAAATGACAAGCCAATTTAGAAATGACAAAAGGATTTTAACAGACATTTCACCAAAGAAGAAATGGACAACGAGTATATGAAAAGATGCTCAGTATCATTTAGTAAATGCAAGTCAAAACCAAAATGAGATAATCCTTCCCATGCACACCAGAATGGCTGTAATAAAAATGTTAGGTAATAGCAAGGGTTGATAAGGAGAATTGAACCATCAATGCTTGTAGGGTTATAAAATGGTGCAGTTGCTTTGGAAAACAGTTTGGTGGTTCTTTAAAAAGCTAGAGTTATCATTTCACCCAGTGGTTTATCATCTCAAAAAGAAATCCAGGCCCATTAAATTTACTTTACAGACCCTTCTCTTTCAAGGCCATACGAAAAGCTAATCTCCTTTGTCTCTGTGAATTTGCCTCCTCTGGATATTTTATACTATTAGAGTCACACATACTGTTTTGTGTCAATGTAAACTCTTTTAAGTTTGTACCCAAGGGAACTGAATATCTATATTCATGTAAAAACTTGTATATAAAGGTTTATAGCAGTATTATCTATAATCATTATCTATAATAGCCGCAGAATAGAAATCCGAAAAAGATTGTTAAACTGTTAAACAAATACACAAGGTGGTCTATCCACACAATGGCCTATTATTCTGCCATAAAAAGGAATGACGTATTGACCTATGGTACAACATGAATGAACCTTGAGAACATTGTGCTAAAGGAAAGGAATCAGACATCCCGGAGGAGGATGGCACGGAGAATGAATGTTAAAGACCATGAGGTTTCTTTCTAAAGTGATAAAAATGTTCTAAAATTAGGGAGTGGTGATTATTGCACAGTATTATTACTGCTGACTTATTCATTTTGAAAAAGTAAATATGCAAATTATGTATCAATAAACTATTTCTTTAATTTTTTTACATAATAGTAGGTTGGCATAATTATCCAGCCACATTGTAATCTTATACTTAATTTTTATAATTTATTTAGTTATTCAACAAGCATTGATTAAGAACCTGATATTTATAGGCAATTTGCTAGGTACTAGGAATAGAGAATTCAACTGAATGACCCTAAGGAATTAATAGACTAGCTGAACTAATATGAACATTAAAATATAGCTATAATAATATATGATATGTTTTATAAAACAGAATGACAGATTTACAGAGTATTAGCTCAGAATCTAGTCTATAACAAAAAAGTATCTTGAGGGCTGGGGCTGTAGCTCATTGGTAGAGCACCCACCTCACACATGTGAGGCACGGGTTCAATCCTCAGCACCACATAAAAATAAATAAAGACATTGTGTCCAACTACAACTAAAAAAAAATATTTTTTAAAAAAGTATCTTGGAATTAATTCCTTTACCTTCCCTGCCTTACTCTTTGGAGATTAAGCAGTCTATTGTCAGGATGTCACAGAAAAGGAAGAGCAACAAGAAACCTGTTTCGAGAAGTGTGCAGTGGCACAAGCCTGTGATCCCAGCTATTCTCTAAAGATCACAGGTGCTCACCTGTAATCCCAGCTACTCACCTGTAATCCCAGCTACTCAGGAGGCTGAAGCAGAAGGATGGAAAGTTTGAGGTCAGTCTTGGCAACTTAGTAAGAATATCTCTCAAATTAAACTAAAATAAAATAAAAGGCTAGAGATGTAGCTCAGTGGTCGGACACTTGCCTAGCATGCACCAGACCCTGAGCACAAACCCCTAGTACATCAAAAAATGAAAAACGAAACAGAACAAGAAAACTTTTTGCCTGTTCTTACACCGTCAAGAGTGGGTGGTCATGAGGATCACATACAAACTGTCATTTTTAGGCCAAATGGTTACTTCTACCTTAGAAAACATGGCAGTTTTACAAGCACTTTTAGCCGATGAGATTCTGTTTCCTCTTGATTTGACATTCAGATATTTGTCATTAAAACCAACATCCCATGATTTCCTTGCCTTCATCACACCTGAATAGTGGACAAGTAGGTGTCATACTTCCACAAAAGTAGCTTAGACTTGTATCTTGGGTTTGTTGAAAGTAATGCTATTTTCCAAAACCCTTAAGATCTCTCCCACTTATCACCACCCATCTAGAGACATCCAGGTCACACCTTCAGATCAAATGTACCTAACTGTGTTCCCAGAAAGCTGCCTAGAGCTGAGCTGAGTTGAAAGAAATTGGAAAATGGACCACCATCTCTCTCAAAAGCATGCCAAATGCATGTGAGAGGTTACCCCAGTATACCTTATTTGTGTCTGTTTTCAGAGGAACACTAACAATGCAAACTTTTGCCAGTAGAACTTACTCTGAAGTGGTTGGCAATGTAACTCTAGTCATTTCCCCCATTTATTTAACCTTAAAAATATTTCCAAAGATTTAAACTATTTCCTGTGCTTCATGGTATGGCTTCCCACACCCGAACAACTTTACATCATCGAGCGAGAATGCACAATGGGGAATGGTCAGAATCTAACGAAGAACAGTTTTATTTCAGCACAGTTGTATGGGTAGCTATTTTTTTTCCTCTTTATTTCACTCGCTAAGAGATCAGAGCTCAGCTGGCTATGTTCCAGGCAAATATATTTCAGACAGAGCAGCGAGGCATCTAGGTAAGACAAATGCCTTTCCCACCTCCCTCTGACTTATGTTTGCTTATACTATTTCTCTTCCTGCAGGCCAATTGCATTCCAGCAGCAAAATCTGTGTACATTTAATTTTAAAACAAACATTGAGATACTTCTAGATAAAAGACTAAGAATGTGCATAATTGCTTCATCATTTATAAGGACTTTTGCTAATTTTTATGACCCATGTGCCTTGGCCTGAATTATCTTACTAGAACCACATTACTGAATTTGTCTCTTCTAAGGTCACTTATATGTCCATTTTTGTCTAAGCTTCCCTTTAAGAAAGGAAAAGAGAAAGGGAACTAGCAATCCCTGGCATGACCCAGAACAAAGAATCTTCTTAAGAAAGAAAAGGTTACTGTCACCTGTTTCTGGAAACCACATTCAAAGACAAACCGCTCAGTCCAAAGGGAATGCCTGCAGTATCTACTTCAGCCCAGAAAATCCAATAAAATCATTTGGTGCATGTGATAGTAGAAATACAAAGAAGACTTGCTGGCAGCCCTCACCAGAGCACCTGTAAACCAGCTGCCTTGTGCCAAGTCACTGCAGCACATGTGGTCTATAATGATGCTACAAATATTCCCATATTCCTTCTGTCCTCATGGGAAGACAAAAAAGAATACTTCCGCCAAGACTGTATCCTAAAACATTAACCTTCATTACAGAGTTATATGGTACCATCTGTGTTGTGGGGATACTCTGGGACTTTTTTTCCTTTTTGGTTGTTGTAATGTGTTTTGAATATATAAAAAGTTTATGATCAGAATGAAAAATCATTTGAATAAAAGTTTAAAAATTATCTTCAAGGCCTGTCATCATCTTTTTCATTAAGTGTTACTCCCCACAAACTAGTTGATTATAAACTTTGTTAAGTTAAAGGTCTTATCTTAACAATTGCTTCCCCACTAAATATGTGGTATTATATTCAGGTTATCTATAGGTAGTAAATAAAATGATTCCACTCAATCATATGTGGCAGCCCAATTGAGCCCGTTCTCCTAGGTTTTCATTTATTGTTAGAAACAAATTCCTCCAAACATGTACATACTGCCTCTATTCCATGTCCACTCTCTCCCCGTCTTTTACTAATTAACTATATAAACTTAGTTTAAGTTTTAGCCTCTCCACATTTCAGGGGAGTTCAAGTCTCCTATGTTGAGTCAGCTCTCCTCTCTTTCTTTCTTTCTTTCTTTCTTTCTTTTTTTCTTCCTTTCTTTCTTTCTTTCTTTTTGAGGTTATATCAACATTTTATATATTTTTTTATTTAATTGATTTTTTAAAATACATGACAGCAGAATGCATTACAATTCTTATTACGTATATAAAGCACAATTTTTCATATCTTTGTATTCAGTATGTTCACACCAATTCATGTCTTTATACATGTACTTTGTGTTTTTTTTGTAATACAATTCTTATTACACATATATACCACAATTTTTCATATCGCTGTTTGTATATAAAGTATGTTGACACCCAATTCGTGTCTTCATACATATACTTTGGATAATGATGTCCATCACATTCCACCATCCTTGCTAATCCCCTGCCCCTCCCTTTCTCTCCCACCCTTCTTCCTTATCAAGAATTCATCTATTCCTCCCATGCTTCCCCTCCCTACTCCACTATGAGTCAGCCTCCTTATATCAACAATAGTAACAAAAACAGCATGGTGCTGGCACCAAAACAGAATGGTAGACCAAAGGTACAGAATAGAGGACACAGAGAATAACCCACAAAATTACGATTATCTTATATTAGACAAAAGTGCCAAAAAAATGCATGAGAAAAGATAGCATCTTTGACAAATGGCGCTGGGAAAACTGAAAATCCATATGCAACCAAATGGAATTAAACCCCTATCTCTCACCATGCACAAAATTTAACTCAAAATGGATCAAGGACCTAGAAATTAAACCAGAGATTCTGCGTCTAATAGAAGAAAAAGAAGGCCCTAATCTTCATCGTGTGGGATTAGGCCCCAACTTCTTTAATAAGACTCCTTTAGCGTCAGAATTAAAACCAAGAAACAATATATGGGATGGAATCGAACTAAAAAGTTTCTTCTCAGCAAAAGAAATAATCTATGAGGTGAACAGAGAGCCTACATTCTGGGAGCAAATTTTTACCCCTCACACATCAGAGCACTAATCTCTAGTGTATGTAAAGAACTCAAACAACTAAGCACCGAAAAAACAAATAAGCCAATAAACAAATGGGTAAAGGACCTGAACAGACACTTCTCAGAAGAAGATATATAATCAATCAACAAATATATAAAAAAAACTCATCATCTCTAGCAATCAGAGAAATACAAATCAAAACTACTCTAAGATACCATCTCACCCCACTAAGAATGGCAGCCATTACGAAGACAAACAACAACAAGTGTTGGCAAGGATATGGGGGGAAAGGTACACTGGACATTGCTGGTGGGACTGCAGATTGGTGCAGCCAATATGGAAAGCAGTATGGAGATTCCTTGTAAATCTAGGAATGGAACCACCATTTGACCCAGCTATCCCACTCCTTGGTTTATACCCAAAGAACTTAAAACAGCATACTACAGGGACACAGCCACATCAATGTTTATAGCAGCACAATTCACAATAGCTAAACTGTGGAGCCAACCTAGATGCCCTTCAGTGGATGAATGGATTAAAAAAATGTGGCATATATATATATATATATATATATATATATATATATATATATATATTTTTTTTACTCAGCAATAAAAGAAAATAAAATCATGACATTTGCAGGTAAATGGATAGCGTTTGAGAAGATAATGCTAAGTGAAGTTATCCAACACCCCCCAAAATAACAAATGCCAAATGTTAGCTCTCCTTTCTTTCTAAGTATATGCCTGAAATGAGCTACAGATTCCCTGAAGCAATCACTGAGGTTTTGTCGATTTGGTCCTAAGGGAGGAAAAAGATTAGTGGCTCTTCAAAATATTAACCCAGAGAAAATAATAGCTGTATTATCCAAATTACAGTAGTTCCTCAGACAGGCTAAACTAAAGCAAGTTCATTTTAAGAAAGACTTGAAAGTACTTTGATAGAATCAACTTCTATGACAAAACAATTGGTTCCTTAATATTTTCATCGCAAACCTGAAAAGCATCTAATGTCAGACTTCCACAATATTCTTCAGTTATGCTTTCCTTTAAACAGAAAATAACCATCCAGAGTTTATCACCAATTGAAGAAATGGGGTCACATGTGTTCTAAAATAAAGAAATGTGCTGCCTCATGCAGAGGAGATAATATCTGAGGCAAGCAACAGAAATCTACACAAAGGAGCATGAGCAAAAATGGCTCTGTGTCGGGCCTGAAGCAGAAACACAGCCAGGCCTCATGGAGGCCTAGAAAAGAATTAAACGTTTCCAGAATCCAAGCAGCCCTTCCTCTCCCTTCAGGCTGTGTGGCTGCTTTTCTACTCTCTCAGCTTTGTCTATCATTCTCTCTCCCTCTCTTTGGACGAGGCTTTCACTTCTCCCTTAGAGCTCTGCCATTACTGAACTCACTTCCCACACAAGCGTTTCTGTGTTTCTCATTTCAAATCCTTATGTGGGACAGAATCTGTTTGGCCCAGGTTAAGTCAGATGTTTGTTGCTCATTCAACAAGCTAGGGACAGAGGCCAAGGACATGTAGCAGAGGTGGATCTAGTGGAACTTGCATAGGTTCTTCAAGATATCATTGTCAACCTGTTGATCATCCAGTCAGTATACCCTCTGCCCACACATACAATGCCGTGGATGCCCCTGTGTAACATGGACCAACCTTTTCCTAACAATCTCCCAAGTACACTCTCTGAATTCCCAGGGGCAGCAAACTCACAGTCCCTTCCAGCCAATGCCTGCAGAGATGTTGGGACCAAGGCTCTCAGAGTTCACTATCTCCAGATGATGTTTGCTCCTGAGCTCAAATTAACTACTCAGCCAAATGACTGACTAAACAATAAATGTGACTACCATCTGTGAAATCGTGGAGAAGATTGAAGAAGTGTATTGGGCTGGGCACGGTGGCGCATACCTGTAATTCCAGGAGCTCGGGAGGCTAAGGCAAGAGGATCATGAGTTCAAAGACAGCCTCAGCAAAATGAGGTGCTAAGCAACTCAATGAGACCCTGTCTCTCAATAAAATACAAAAAAAAAAAAAAAAGGGCTGGGGAGGTGGCTCTGTGTTTGAGTAAAAAAAAAATAGTGGATTGGTTGAATATATAGTTGATCTTTCAATACTTTATCAGCAAACAGAACAGATGGAGAGTATGAGTGATATTCAAAAATTTCACCCCTATCTATGGAATGCCCCATTTATTGATTGATTTATATGCAATGCTGAGAATCAAGCCCAGTGCCGCATACATGCTAGGCAAGCACTTTACCACTGAGCTAAAACCTAGAATGACTTTGACCAGTCCTGACAGACACCAGCCTAAACATAGGGAGAAGTCTGAGGAGACCCCTATTTTTTCCAGGCATTGACCATGTACTTGCTGGACTATGGGGACCACCCAGGTGGGACCCCTACCCCTGTCCTAGGTACCTTTGCCTTTGAGCCTGTATCCATCATGAAACATCCAAAGTCATATTTCATGACTATGTTGGTATAAAGACAAATACAATCTTGGCTGGATTCATTATTTCATATTTATTATTGTTATATTCATTTTTTTCTTCTCACTTTTAAAAGAAACTAAAACATTGTGTGCTCCTGACTGTAACTTGGCCCTGATAGATCAGTCAGCCCTGGTCCCAGGAGAGAAGCAGAGCTTACTTACCAAATTACATTTCAACTACACCCATGGCCATATTATTGGGTACCAACTAAATTTCAACCCTCCACCTACCTAAACAGCATGTTGTCAGTGAAAGGACTTTACAGCTAAAATTGTTTTTACATGTTACTATAGATTTACAAAGAAACCACAGCTATATTTTGTATTCTCTATTGGCATAGAGGTATGCATAGGGAATATTTAGAAAGGATATGCACAGATTGGGTACAATGACTCTCACTGGAAGAAGAAGTTGAGGTTATTATAGGGTCAAAGGGGACTTTTCCTTTATTTGGATGTGTTAATTGCTTTACATGAGAATTTATTTCATGTGTTCCTTATGTAACTGAAACATTAAACAGTCAATTAAAGGCTAAGTATACCATCTGGCCCAAGAAGGCTGGAGATAAGCCCAGAAGATCTGCCTTGAAGGGCTGTAATGTTTATAGCTAAATGCTAAGCACAAAGTCCCTAGAGCCAGACTGCCCAGGGCTTGTGTCCCAGCTCTGTCACTGATCACTTACTTGGCCTTCTATCTGGGTTTCCTCTGCTACAAAATGGAAGAAGAAGTAATTGTAATTTACCTTAGAAGGTTATTATAAAGATTAAATGAGTTTAGTATCTGCAAAACTATTGGAAAAGTGCATGGGGCATGTTATACAGTAAGTTTTAGCTGATTTATTATGAATGTTGTCATCAATTATTTTTATTGTTAACAAATTCTCCTAACTGTCCCCTTTGGTAAGTAGTATGAAAGGTGGGAAGCACCCGCTGTCTCCACACGGGAAGATTTGTTGCAGAGCAATATGTCGGAGAGAAAAAGGCACACCCAGGCATGGAGCGTGGTCAAAGGATGAGTCCCCAAGGTGGCAGTGAAGCTTCATGAGGAGCCGATACGCGGTAACAAGGACAACAGCCATGACTTCAGTCCATTACAGAAACAGGCGTGTTTCGTTCTGTACACAGCAAAACACACTGAGGCCTCACTGTGCACCAGGCTGTGCTAGATACAGAGGGTGCTGAGAAGAATGAAAGGCTCTGTGCATTCCCAGGACCAGGTCCTCCTGAACGGAAATCCAGAAGAGGATTCCAATCTCTTGCTCAACTCACCCCCTCCACCTTCCTGCTCCTTCCCAAGAGCACCAGTGTGATTGTTGGCAGAATGAATGCCTCCTGCAACTTTATTTTTTATGTCTGAAAAGGAAACTATTCCTTTCCTCACAGAGCTTACATTTCACTGCCAATAGACAATGAACTATCTGATTGACATGCACTGTTGGCCCTCTGAAAGAAATACAGAGCATATCAAGATAAAGAATTATGGTGCCAGAAGATCCTTTAAGACACAACAATTGAGGAAAGGGGGTCTGGGTAGGTGAGGTGTTTAATGAGCCTAATGAGGCAACCAGGCGTCCACTGTGTGAGAGAGGAAGAGCATTCCAGCCATGTCTGAGATGACCAGAAGCTCGTTTGGCTAGAATGGTATAAGCCAAGGGGAAATATAGTCAGAGAGAGGTAAGCCGTGGTCAGATGATGTGGATTCAAAGTTAAAATGTAAAACTACTTAAGAGTCTTAAGGTGGGAACAACAGGGTCTGATTTTTTCCCACTCTTCCTCGTATTTTTGAGAATCAAGAAATTACTAATAAAATATTTTTCTAAAGAGATGCTAGAGTACAATGTGACAGTAATAGAGCTGACACCTCAGAGTTTACAAAGAGCTTTTGTGCTAATTTTTTTCCCTTGCTCATAGTATATGGTTATTTGAACTACAATTTAAGGTATTATCACTGTCATCTTGTAGATAAAGGAGGAATTGCTTATAAAAGCGTAGGGTCTTACTTAAGCTCATACAGTAAGTATGTGGCTGTTTTGGTCAGATTTTTTTGTCACTGTGACAGAGATACCTAACAAGAACAACTCAGAGAAGGAAAATCTTATTTTGATTCACAGTTTCAGAGGTTCATTCCTTAGACCGCCAACTCCATTCCTCTGGACTTAAGGTGAGGCAGAACGTCATGGCAGAAGGGCATGGCAGAGGGATGTTGCTCAGCCCTTGGCAGCCAGGAAGCACAGACTGAGAGGTGCCAGGGTCATATTACAAAGGCACACCCTCAGCAATCTACTTTCTCTAGCTACACCCTATCTGTCTACAGTTATCACCCAGTATGGCAGTTCTTTCAAATTATCAATTCATTAAAAAGAGATTAATCCACTGATTAGTTATAGCTCTCATAATCTTATCATTTCACCTCCTACATAAATACAGGAGCTTTGGGGTAACAACTCATATGCAAACTGTAACAGTGGCCAAACTATGATATAATCTGAGTTTCATGGATCTTGTCTTCTTTCTGCTAAAACAGAGCAAGAGAGACGGTATTTCAGTCAGCTTTTTTGCTGCTGTGACTAAAGGACCCAACCAGCACAATTGGAGAGGAGGAAAAGTTTGAGGACTCATAGTTTTAGAGGTCTTAGTCCACAGACGTCCAGCCACATTCTTTGGGGCTCCAGATGAGGCTGAATATCATGGAGGAAGAGTGTGGCAGAGGGAAGCATCTCATGTCATGGTGACCAGCAAGCAGAGAAAATAATTCCACTCCAGATACAAATATATACCCAAAGCCATGCCCCAATTCCCACCTCCTCCAGCCACACCCTACGACTTCAGTTACAACTCAGTTAATTCCATCAGGTATTAATTCACTAATTAGATTAAGACTCTCACAGCCCAATCACTTCTCCTCTGAACCTTCTGGCATTTTCTCACATGTGAGCTTTTGGGAGACACCTCACATCAAAACCATAACCAGATGGGGGACAGGTGATGTATTCCTCATTGTGGTTACCATATATTAGGATTTGGAAGAATAAAAATCTGTGTCCATGAGGTGGAAAAATAAATACAGTTCAGAGATTGTCCAAGAATGTCTTACCCTGTGGTAGGAACAAAAGAAAAGAGGAATAGGAAACCACGGCCCTGGGAAACTATGCCAGATTCAGTTAGGCCTGGTCTGATCAGCTGTGTAATTGCTGAATATGCAATCTATAGCCTCCTGTGTGCTGTTCCAACTCATTTCTACAACTGCAGAAAATCTGGAGACGATGTGCATCATGTGTACAATTGGGCTGTGTCTTCTCCAGTCTCTAGCGCGTTCTTTTATTTAGGACATGCCAGAATTTGGCAAGTTTACCTAAATCAACACCAAATTCCAGGAGTTTGAATGCTGACATAAAATCATTTTTGAGTGCTTTAAAAAAAAAACAACAACACAACTGCTCTTCATTCAAGGAAAATATTAGCATGGAATAACTGAGAGATTGCCTGTGGGAGGGAGTATTTAAAACAGTTCAAAGCTGTGTTCCTTTTCCAAATTACATATATCTACTAGCTCTCAGTAGAACTGATTAAATACTGATGCCTAATAGCATCATACATCAGTAAGAAACCAAGTCCCTGGAATCTTTCCATCACTGCTGCTATGCTGGCTGGCAGTCATGCTGGTTAAACCACACCTCATTGAAGCAAGCTGCATTCTCCAACATAAAACTCTGTGATGTGAAAACCCTGCTAAATGCTGGGAAGAGTATGGCTAGATGTTCCAAAATACTGATGTGCATCACTGATGGTTTGTAAAGTAATTTGGCGGTTATGTGGAAGAATAATATTAGCAAATATGGACATTTTAATGCACATCAAAAAGAATATAATTCATATTTCAAGCTCATGATTTTTACAAACATATTTGCTTTGGGAGAAGCTGAAACTGGTACCATCAGGGTGATTCACCTTAGGCCAATCCCCAAATTAATAGATATGGTATGAAGTGATATCAAGTTATAGTAAGAGAAGGAGGAGGAGAAGGGAGAAGAAGAAGAGGAGGAGGAGGAGGGAGGAAGGAAAAGAAGGAGAGGAGAGGAGAAGTTAAGGAGGAGAAAAGCTATAATGGCCAGGCACCAATGTCTGGCAGTTGGGAATTATTACTGGAGTATGAAGAACACTGAATTGAGAATGATTAACATAGGCTTATTGGAAAGGTTCAAGCATTGATAACAATGTCTTTGAAGACAGGGACTATGTCTTCTTTAAAATTATATTAGTCTCCTATATTGTTGTTATAACAAAGACCTCCACAAAATTTCCCTGCCTTTTTAAGCTTCTGGATGATACAAAAAATTCCTTTTCTCATGGCTACTCCACTCCAATCTCTACTTCTGTCATCACGTCTCCCTCTCTAACTCTGGCTCTTTTACCTGCTTCTTTCATTTGCTGAGGATATTCATGATTACATTGATCCCATCTGGATAAACTCTCTGTGTTGGATTCTAAACTTAATCACAGCTGCAAAGTTTTCTTTAAGCTGTGAATAAGAAGGAAAGGCTTGATTATCCTATCTTGAATAGATGACTATAAAATCAGGCATGGGGGAACCGCTTTCATCCCTTGGCCAACATGCACAACAGGATTCTGTTCTCTAAGAGAAACAAGACAGATGATCCCTACAATCAGGCTTGCTTTCTGCCTGAAGGTATACTGTAGACCATGGAGGAAAATGGACATCCCTGAAGAGCATGGCAGAGTTACAAGAGACAAAGATAAGTCTTTAAGAAAATTAAGGTGACTGGAAATTGCCAGCTGCAATTCTGGGAGTAGGAAACTATGCAGAAATAGCTTCAGGAACCTGCAGAGGGGCCTGCTTGTGTCATAGCTGAATACTGAAATCTGCACACACAGGCTAAAATTCAGAAGACTAACAAAGCAGCTGCTCAATAGCTATGGACTTAGTGGCTCACAGAGCTCACCTATGGTTTCAAGTTGTACCTGGAAGGTAGGGAGACTTGATCTTGTCAAGCATTTAGTAGAAGCTCCAGTAAGACACTTTAGAAAGGGATTAAAAATCCCTAAAGGGTATGATACTTTAGAACCACTCTAATAAACGTTTATAAAAGTTTCAAGAAGATCAAAATGATCAGCAAACTGAAGTGAACACCAGAGGAGAGACTAACACTCTTAAAAGGTTGACAATAAAATCCATAGATTTGATGAAGTAATTTTACCAATGTCTAACATATCAAATATCATATTAGAAATACCAAGAAGCAGGAAAATAACCAAGATGAAAATTTTTCAATTGAAAGGCTAACAAATGATAGAATGAAATTGCAATCAAAGACACTAGCTACTGTATGTTCAAATGAGGATATAAATGGAAGACACAAAAATAAACCAAAAGGAGCAAATATTTAAAGAAACACAGCATCTAAAATGAAAACAATTAGACATTCAAAAGAAAACATAATTAAATTGACAACACAGTAGTACAGATTATCCAAATAAAGCAGGAACAAGATGAAAAGTTCAAAAAATAAAATGTATTGCAATGATCTTTGAGACAATAGTATATGGTCTAATATATACACATTTTGGATCTCAGAAGAAGAGTGGCAATTAAAAGAATAAAAATTTTATAACAAATAATGATTAAAATCTTTCTGAATGTGATGATAGAAAGCTCAATGATTCTGAAAATGCTTGGGGATTTAGCTTAGTGATAGAGCACTTGCCCACCAGGCACAAGGCTGAGTTTGGTCTTTAGCCCTTAAAAAAAAGAAAGAATACGCATGCAAAAACAAAAACCTATTCAAGGAACACACTAAACAGTTTTTTTTTCCTAAGAGATGTAAAAGAAAAATATTAATGCAAGGAGAAAAGAAAAGCTATATTACCTAACTGGAACTTGCATAAGAGTATAATAGATTTATTGACAGTAACTATGGGAGCCAGAAGACAATGGAATCACATTTTTAGAGTGTTGAAAGTTGAAAAAAAGAATTTAAAAAGACTTTATCAAACTAAAATTTTAAATCTAGAAAAAATATCTTTTTAAATTTAAGAAAAATACTATTTTATACAACAAAAATGTAGAATTCATTTCCAGCTACTATGCATTACATGAAATCCTGCATTGAAGGAAGTCCTCAAGAGCAAGCAGAATGTTAGCAGCTGAAAAGTTGAATCTGCACAAAGGAATGAAGCACACCAGCTATGGAATATATTCAGATAGATATTTAAAACTTTTCTATAGATAGAGGGGTGGGAGGGAAAGGAAGCGGGCAGGGGATTAGCAAGGATGGTGGAATGTGATAGACATCTTATCCAAAGTAGATTTATGAAGACATGAATTAGTGTCAACATACTTTATATATAACCAGATATGAAAAATTGTGCTGTATATATGTAATAAGAATTGTAATGCTTTCTGCTGTCATTTATTTTTAAAAAATCAATTAAAAAGATAAAGCAAAACTAGTAACAATGTATTGTATGGCTTATAGCATATATATTTTTAAAGTAAAAATAAGAACAATGTATTATAGGTTTTACAACGTGTATGACCACAATAGCTAATGTAACAGACTATAGAAATGAAAATATATTGTTGGAAGTTTCTTTCATTATACATGAAATAGCATACAGTGGCACAGCCTGTAATTCAAGTGGCTCAGGAGGCTGAGGCAGGAGGATCACAAGTTCGAGGTCAGCCTCACAAACTTAGCAAGACTGTAAGTAACTTAGTGGGACCCTGTCTCAAAATAAAAAGTAATAGGCTGGGTATGTGGCTCAGAGGTTAAGTTCCCTTGAGTTCAATCCTTGGTACAAAGAAAGAAGAAGAGGAGGAGGAGGAGGAGGAGGAGGAGGAAGAGAAAGAAGAAGAAGAAGAGGAGGAAAGTTTATATAAAAGAGATTGTAATCCTAGAAAAACCACGAAAACTAAATTAACAAGGTCTAGATAATAATATTTTAATGCAACAGTGACCATAAAATGAAATCATAAAAAATTCTCAATCCTAAAGAAGGCAGAAATTGCGGGGGGGGGGGGGGGACAAGGAAGAACAGATGTGATTAAATTTTAAAAATCACAATGATTGACTTAAATCCAATCAGATTGATTGTGAATATTGTAAACTACAGTACGAGAGAAATTTTCATAATGAATATAAAAGCAAGGTCAGCTATGATAAATCTTTTGAAAAGACTTTCTGTGATAGATCTTAACATAAAGACACAAACATGTTAAAAATAAAATCACAGGAAAAAAAAATATGCCACAGATATACTAATCATGATCATGGCAGCAAATAGCTGTCTTTTCCTGTTATTTTCATGTGGGGTGGTGGTGTGATATCACTCCTCAAACAAAAATGGGTCCCACAGATCGTAATTTTGAGCAAAATAAATCAGACTCAGAAATAAAAATATCATTTGCCTTATTTTATATGTAGAAGCTAGAAGGAGAAAAAATAAACAGGGGAAAAGGAGAGACCAAGGAAGTAAAGGGAGATCCTTAGAGCAGAGGAGGGGGATCAGGGGAGGGAGGTGGGAAGGTAGGGGGAGTGACAGGGGTGTGACTAGGGATTGAAATAAATCAAACGACATTTTTATGTATATAAGAATAGGCCACAATGAAACCCACCATTCTGTATAACTAACACGCACCAATGTTTTAAAACAGAGGGAAAAAATGGGTCTCACAGATATTCATGTGACAGCTTTCAAACTGAAAAGCAGAGGATTTTAGTAGGTGTTAGGCTGAGAGGTTTGGGCAAGAGAGACAGGCAGGGGTTTGCCTTTTATCTAGTATGGAATTAAAGCTAAGTGAGGCATTTTGATGAAGTTTGGAGCAGGGGCCATTGACTGTTAAGTTGGGGCCCCTCCGAAAAGGTTTGACATCTCATCTGCTTATGAAGCATGTCAAGTTTCAAGCCTCCTCCTCAGCAAGAATGCCTGTCCAAAAAGCGTTGACCAAGAATTAGAAAGAACAGGCCCAGGACATTCTAAACAATGATTTCATACTCTGGGTTTATTCTGGGTTTCCCTGAGTTTCCATGGTAACCATTTATTGTAAAGACTTGGCATCTTTTGGGTTAAGTTATAGGGTAAAGGCCAATAAAATTAGTGAAACAGAGCTCTTTTGAGGTCTATGAGCACATCAAGCAGCCCAAACCAATGTTTGATCTGGGACCACATCTAGCTTTTCCACTTCCACTTTGTGATTCCCCTGGGATGGAAAAGTAGTAGAATAGCAGAGGTTTCACTGAATCTTCAGATGTATTTCACTACTGGAGACTGCCTAGTCCAGAGAGAAATAGAGGAAAAAAACCTTGCAGGTCCTGATATTAATTCTTATCAGTCTAGCAAAAAAATCTTGATGAGAAGTTTAATCTGAAAATCTTTCTTAGGAACTCTGATAAGCAGCAGCATGATCACCAGGAAAGTTACATGCAATAAAGATATCTAGGCCTCATGGAAGAGAGAAAAGAGAAATTTCAGCAAAAAATATTGATAATGTCCACTCCACCTCTTCTCTCCTCTTCCCGCTGAGTTACAAATTAAGACACTTGAAGAAAGAAAGGGAGAGTAAATTATTGCCAGTGTCTGAGAAGGAGGCCCCTTGGAAAGAAAGTAGCTTCACTTAAGTTTAGGATTAGTGAGCTCGTCTCAGAATGGAGCTTCATTTAGGAATGCTAATTTTATAGCACAGGTCAACACTGTCCAATGACCCAGCCTCTCGTGAGCCAGCAAGAACTCCTAGTAGTAAGATACGCAGAGATCATCTATGTGTAGTTTCAAAACTTACAGAGCGATACCCCAAAGCAAAATACCCTGAGCTCTGCTCGCCCCCTGCAGCTTCTCTCATTGGGATGATTTGGACTCAAACATCATCTGGTCTGTTAGTCCACACAGTGATGATTCTATTTCTGTTATTTCTGATAAATGCTTAATTTTTTGATGAGTATAAAGCCATTGAAAACTTTGAAATTGCTATTTTAAAAAGCTGTAGCTTCAAAGGAAACAAAATTCAAAGGCTAAAAAAAAAAAAAAAAAAAAAAAGGAAAGAAAGTGCCAAGAAGATGACGGATGTCCACGGAGTAGTGGGATGAGTCACTCATTAGAAGGAGCAATTTTGAAGCACAAAGAGCAAATCATGCAACATGAAGATCTCCAGGCCTAAGCAAAGCACAGTAATCAGCAAGAGACAAAGAAAAGTGACTGTTGAAATGGAATATTTATCCTTAATATCAAAAATCTGCTAGCTTACTGTTAAATCAGAAGAAAGGAGTATGTTGGAAAACTGAACCACAGTAACATTCACAAAACTATATGCCTGGTTTTAAAGTTTATACCCTTTGCCATGAAGGACTTAGGAATAAACGGACCTGCAAGCAGCATTTTAAAGCTTACCCTTTGTGCAAAGGGAAGTATTAGGTGTGTATTAAAGCTGTCTTGTGCTCAAATCAAGGTGTCATAACCAGGGCTGGTCTACTGCAAGAGAGGTGTCCGTTCCCAATTTGAATGAGAATTTTAGAAGCAGCTCTATAAGTGGCAAGGCATTGGAAACAGGAAGGAGGAGTGTCTTGGAACCACTAGGAGATTTTTAAGAAAGAACTTGAAAAGAAAGGTCTGTGTATTCTGCTCAGTTCTACCCCTGGTCCCCCAAAGGGATGGAATGAGCAGAGGAGAGATTCCAGAGCCTCTAGGATCCCACCGCCCAGGTGGTGTGGCTCAATGAAAAAGGGCCTCTGCTCTTACATGTCCACAGAGGGAGTGAATAAGAGTTTAAAAGTCCCCACAATCTTGGCTTACGTACGTGCTCAAAAAGATATTTTTATGGGGCTGGGGTTGTGGCTCAGTGGTAGAGTGCTTGCCTAAGCGTGTTTGATGCCCTGGGTTCGATCCTCAGCATCACATAAAAATAAATAAATAAAACAAAGGTATTGTGTCCAACTACAACTAAAAAATAAATATATTTTTTAAAAAGATATTTTTACTGCTGAGTGACAAGCATTCACCAGAGCTGGAAAATGAGAATTCATCTAATGTACTTACTTAACCCTGGTTAAACAGAATTTCTTTGAACCAACCATCTTTGTTTAGGCTTGGTGGAATTGTCTGGGAATTAAGGACAAACTAAAATGGGTTTGAATTAATACACAAAATTAGAGAAACTGGTCTCTCTACAAAACAAGTAGGAATTCGAGGGGAGAGAATGAACAGTGAATGAACTGGAGAGGAGAGGAAGGATGATGGATGAGTTAGACAAAAACACGAGGGAGCAAAAAAAGCTTCAGGGAGAGAGATGTGGAGCTTCCTTTTCAGGTTTGTATATTGTGAATCCCAGTCCCCACCCGTGAGTGGGGCTGTTCCACACAGTATACTTCAGACACAAAGAGATTAGCATTGTGCCAAGTGGGATGACACAGAACTACAAAGGAACAGGAAGAAAAGGCTCTGATGCCCCAGAGAGTTCTCTGCAAGAATTCAATGGAGAACTAAGAGAAAGCCCCATCACCATCCCACACAGACACACGTCTGTCCACCACCACCAAGAATCGATACGTATGTTAGAAAGGACACCAGATATACAACTGTAGATTTCACATGGTTCATGCAAATTGTACCTAAATCTTAGAGGACAAAGTAGCCCAAGCAAATGGAGACATTGGACCCATCCTCTGCCTTCCAAACACAGCACCCCAGGCTCTCATTGTCACTCTAACTGCAGCACAGCTCCAAATCCTATGGTTTCTTTCATTCCTCTTAATGACTTCCAGAGCATTTCTCAGAGATGGAAGAAAAGGCGCTTGGGAGGAAAAAAAAAATCAGGGAGATTGCAAGACTTGATTCAGCCAACCTTCCTCTATTAGAGAGATCCCTGGAAATTACCCAGTGCTTGTGGGGAGAAAGGTTCATTGCTCCTAGTTTTTCTGGCAGACTCACTCTGTATGTAATTATATTTACTTCTCATTTTCTCTTAACATGGGAATAGGATTTAGAAGTCTTCAGCTGCAACTGCTGATATTTAGAGCTTCTTACAAGTCAAAATATCTGACAATTCAGAATATTTCTAGAAATATCTAGAATTCAGGGTAAGGGTGTATTGGGTGTCTTTGAGTGCAAGCTACAAGGAACTTTCCATTGTTACAGGCAAATTCTTTATCCAAAAGGGATTTCTGATATTCCTTCAGGGATTTATAATTTAATTGGTTTTGTTTTTGTTTTTTGCTTAAACTCTGGTGGAATATGAAATCCGATATGGAAGCTAATAGAGGACTACACTCTTTCCATTTAGATTGTATGGCTAGGTCACTTTCGTAATCAAAAATACTTCATTACATGTACACACCAGACATCAGGTTGACAGACTCAGCTTTTCTCAAGAAAGTCTATCACATCTTAACTTTGTGTTTACATCTTAAATATTTTCCATCATGGCATCTCTTTTCTCTAACAATTTTGCAAAGAAGCTTGTTTTTCACACTAAGGTGGTTCCTGAAGAGCCAACCCATGGAATATTTGCAAATCAGATACATATTAAATATAACCAGAAAACTTATTCTTTATGAAGACTCCAGTCAAAACAAAAAATGATTATGTAAACAATAGATCTTAATCCATTTGTTCTATAAATGTACATGTGAGCAGGTTTTCTTAAAGTCAATGATATTGAGATATGTAAAAATAAGGTTTTTTTGGTCACAAAATAACTATTAAACTACGCAGGATCTCCTTTAATTTCTCTGATCCTAAAATCCTACAGAAAACTTCAGCCCCACTAGTGTCCTATTGGCACTTCCTTTAAGGAATGACTTTCTAATTGGCTTAAATATAGAACGATTGTGTCACAAAAGAAAAATGCCAATTACCATTAGGCCCAGCACTCTGGACTATTAACATTAACAAAGAGGAGGGTCCGGGGAAGACTGACTCCTCCAAACCCCCAGCCTAGGATTAAATGTGTGCTAATCTATCATTGTATCAGTCTATAAAAGGGCTGTGCTGCTGCCTCAGCCTTCACACTGCACGGAATCAGTTCATATATATTTCCCATTTGGGGGTTTGGGCAAAGTTCCACTGAGGTCTGATCCAGGAACCTCCCCCAGGGCTTTCAGGGTCATAAGTCCTGCAGGTTTATGATGGTTTGACTTTAACTTCTGACTACACTGGGCAAGGTTTTTACATACCTGATGATAGCAAGCTTCACTCCAGGCCAAAAAGCTGTGCAATCCAATTGGTGGTAAGTCCTGCTAATTCCCTAAAGTCTAGCAAGGAAGCTGAGAAGAAGGATAAAACACACACAAAAAATAGAATTGTTGCTAAGCATATGGAATCTGGCCCTCCAGAAGTGTTAGAGAATTGACTTGAGAAAATGTATGCTTGTGAATTTTTTATGTAGAAAATGTGTCTTATGAATTCTATGACCACACTGCTTTTGATGACAATGTTCCCTAAAACCACTCTGAAAATCTTGTGGAAGTGAAGAATCTTGAGAGTCGTAGCCAATAAGAAGAACCATAGAACCAGAAGGGCTCCTTGACTTTTGACAACATGCTTGCATCATCCACGAAGTTTCCTGACCATTCTTTCTTCTCTAAGCCTGCCCAGTACTTTCAATAAGGTAAAAGTCCTTAAATGTTCTGAAATCAATTTTTTTAAAAAATCATCTTTGAGTGGGGGTTATAATTCTGGTTAATGATATCAACCCTATATTTATTGACAAGGAAGAAAAAGCACCAAGTTAATTTATCTTTATTTCTTCTTTTATCCCTTTCTTTTCATTCCATATTTGCAAACAAACATCATTCTATGGATTAGGAGATGCTCCTCTTGCAAAGAGAGCTGAGAGCTCTCTAACAAGACTGTGCTGCATTCCAACATACCGTTAACATGTCCCTTCTCCAACAGCCTCCCTCCCCCACCTCCAACCTGTGGCCATACTCATGAACTTGAAAATATTCCACATTTCTTATAGGAAGTGAAGTAAGGATATGAGTTTCAATCAGTAAAGAGTCATATTTAGATCATATCTAATACAATGTTTCACATAGTCTACAATAGGATCAAGTATAAAAATCTGTTGGCACCATTCATCCAGGACCCAGATATGGATACAGACAGACTACTGCAACTAGAGCTTTTTGGTTGTTTTGTTTTTAATGATTTTTTTCTCCAAATACTCTCATCATTGTTTTAAATGTTTAACCTGCTGATTCACCCTTGCTGCATGTGGTGGTAGTATTTTTTAAACATTAATCTGAGTAATAAGCATTATTTTTTAATTATCACCAAGCATTCAACCATGCTACAAGTTGTAAAAGATTTTTAGCTATGGAAGATATGTCTGTTCCCCTTAAGAAAGTCACAATTAAGGTGGAGTAAAGGAGCTAATAGCATGAAGCAAGACCCAGCATACAAGATGGTGTATGATAAGGGCCAAGCTATCCAGTTCATCCTTGATTAATAGTTTAGAATCTTTTCTGAGACCTCCAGAACTTTGAAATTCACATAAAGGCTATGTAGTTTGTCCCAGAAAGATGCAAATTATTTATATACACATTTGACATTGATTCCAAAGTAGAAAAGTTTAGGTCATTAAACTTCCTGAAGTCCACTCATGAACCTAGGAGCAGTTCATGTATCTTTCCCCTAGAAGACTGTAGGAGATCAGATGAGAAGCAGCTTGATGAATTCTGAAGGATGTTAAAGATGGTTTAGTAAAGGTATCTGCATATAAAGTTTATCTTGGATGGTGTATGAGATTTAGGAGAAGGGAAATTAATTTTTGTGAGAGTTATAATAGATAATTTATATAGGCCACCTCCTTTAATCTGCAGAGTTATTCAGTAAAGAAGGTCTTGAGACCCTCATACCATTTATGAAGAAATGGAGATAGGAGGTTCAATAAATAGCCTGACATTACTTTTAACTTAAAATAATTTAGTTCCTGAGTTGGATTGAAACTCGCGTCTGTGTGAAAACAAATCCCAAGCTATTTCCCCTACATATCCCACTGAAGAGAAAAAACAATAAATCTTTTCCAATGGAATGAATATTTCCTCTAGTATGTGTATATGATCAGATGGAGACATTGAGTGTGGAGGTTAGTGGAAAAACTCTTTTCTAGTTCTCTAGGAAAATTAAATTAAATTAGGCCACGACTGAGATAGGCACTCTTCTGCTCTGATGTTACCTGAAAAACTAAGAACATCTATATCTAATAAACTATGTGTAAATTATGTTAAATCTTTTTTAGTGCATTTTATAGTTGATATGGTAGGGTAGAACTATTGTTTTCAACTCTTTGATCTGTCTGTGTAATAGGAAAATACATCTCTGACCATCTTCATACAAATTACTCACACCTCCGAGTAGGTATATATATGTCTCCACACCATGGACCTTGGACTTGGCTCTGTGAATTAATTGCTTTGACCAAAGATCTGTGACTGGAGGTGTCAGTGTGCCAGTTTTAAGCAGAGCCCCCCCTCACTCTTCCTGACTGTCTGTTCTCCTTCCCAGGGATAGCATGCTGTAGAATACGGGTGACCCTTTAGCCCATGCGTAGAATGAGAAGGTACACGGAGCAGATATGAGCCCAGCCTACAGCCCAGAGGAAATTCCAGCTGAGCCCTGTCAAACCAGCAGAGCTGCAGCTGACTTATCCAACTGGGAGTGAGAAATAAGTGTTTATTGTGGTAAGTGGTTGAGTTTTTGAGGTTGGTTGTTAACCACAGAAAACCCTGACTGTGATAGTTTGTCAAGTATAGCCTCAAGAGTTTGAAACCAACCAAGAGTCTAAGCCTCACCAGAGAAACTCAAATGACATCAGGGAAAATTCCAGAACCAACATGAAGTAACCTGGTTGCCTCAAATCAGGGACAGGATTTTTAGCCTGATTTTTAGCCCATCCTGTCAGCAAATGGCTCACCTCCAGAGAGATGGTAGGAAGCTAAATGTCATTTGAAGACTTAGCTCTTGACTAGATGGTACTCACCAGAAATTAACTTAAGATTTTTATTAGATTGTAGGTTTTCCAGTATCTTCCCCGTTCTCATTGTGAAGGAAGTAAGATTAATATAAGACAGAAAAAAAAATATGGTAAAACGTAAAGTGCTTAAAGAGCTCATCAAATTGACAACCAGACAGAACAACTGAGAGAGCATGCTGTACTTTAGGATTTCTACACACGTACAGAAACAAACAGTCCATTTTCTTGCTCCTACAACTGATTTCTGCGAAAGCCTTGATTCAATTATTGGTCACACAATCTCAATGCCAACTCTACAAGGTCTAATTAGTATTCTCACATATGTAATTCTCTACTGAGAGTTGTGTGGATGATGGAGTGGCCGTGAGCAGAGAGGCTACCACCAACTTCTCACTAGTACACCCACAACACCTAATTACTTCAAGGATTTAAAAATCAGTATGTGGCCTCTGTAAAATAGACTGTTAAAGATGTTTCAAAGTTTTTATGTGACGAGCCTCTCAACTATAGTGTTTTACTAAAACTGTGAAGAATGAGGGCATCAAGTTCTGTTAAGAGGGAATTGGGAGCACACATGCAAACACCTTCTTATTCCACCCAACCAAACTCATCCCGAGGCCTTCACATGAATCTCCAGTGTGCACGGCAGTCCGTCAAACTGAATATAGACTGACACTTTGTTAAATTCAGGTTTTGTAGAGCAAGCTGTTAGGACTCCACAGTTTTGGCTGCAGGACTTAGCTGGGCTTCAGCAGCTCAAATGTTGGAGCCCAAGCCCTGTTCCAGTGCCAAACATTTGTCCACACGCTGTTCCCTTGCAGCAAAGACTCAGCTCTGTCAACATCCCTGTGACTAGAGGAAGGTACTCCTCCTCCCATCCCACATGTGGGAAGTGTCCCCTGGTAATGAAGTCATAGTGGGCTGAAGGCACGGGCTTGAAATGAACTGCAGCGCCAATCCTCAGGAGAGAGAGGGAAATTGGTCAGTGTCCCACAGTAACTGACCCCTGAGCAGGGAAAACACGATCTGCTCTCGGGGTTGCATGACATTTTCATTCAGGTGTTTCCAAGCTCTGCTATTAGATCATTATAATTTACAGGATCTCTCCACATAAGGGGAATGGGTTAAAAGATCAGATGGTTTCATCAATGTAGTCTTTCTGTCAATGCAGACTCTCCAGACAATGAGGAACTTTGTTACATGAAACCTTTCCCCATTAGACGTCTCTCTGCCTTAGAGAACTAGTCTCAGCTGAATAGGCCTTTCTTCCTGTCACATACGTGGTACGTTATCTACGAGGATCTCAACATAACCATATTTTGAAATAAAGAGCTTTCTACTTTTAAGAAAGGAAGACTGGGAAAAGCTGTATTTAAAATGGCATCTGGTTTAGGATCCCTTATTCAGTCTCTCTCAATCATCTAACAAAATACCTAAATAGAAACACACAAAAATGAAAACGTAAACCACCACCAAAACAAATGACTTATTTTCAGAATAGAGGATCAATTTTCATTAATTGTAAGATTGGGGAAAATGGGATTTAAAACACAATCCATGATCCTTTGTGCTATAACTCCCGGAAATAGAGTCAGCCACTCACCCCTGCCACCCCCCCCCAAATGAACAGGTGGTAGGTGAGAAGACCCTACCAACACCGCCCCATCTTCCTGTGGGTGATACACGTTGAGGCCTGGTGCCATCCTTTGCCCTATTTTTCTCCCTATCCTCAGCTCCTTTTTCTATTTCCATCAGAGATATGAAATCCCAGAGAGTGAGTAGAAAGTGCAATTCCCCAAAGAAAATCATAATAGACAGGGTGCTTCCAGGGAGCAGCACATTCTAGGGATTATGGCCTTCTAGGATTTCCATTAGGCCAAAGTGTCAAGAGGTGGGAGTGGTATTTGTCAGTGTAACAGGTGCACTTGCGATTTCTCAGCCTAGATTTGAGAATGGATCTAGAAGCTGGGCATGTAGTACAGTGTTCTTGTGCTCGTTTGAAGAATGAGATCAAAGAGGAAGCACAAATTTGTCTTTGAAAAACAGTGTATCTCTCCTTCTTTGAAAATGAGAAATGAGAGGGAAAAGATATCATCAGACCTACAAAAATGTCAGAGTGACCCTAACACTGAAGATCTACATGATGAACCAAAATCTGAAGATGATTTATAATAGTGACCAGAAGGAATTCATAGGAAACCATGTCTTATCCTCAGTAAGAGGACATAGAAGAACAAAAATCCCTTACTGAAAAGAGGCTAAAATGATAAAACAATATATGAGAGGTAATAAATAATGCATAGGTAAGACAGGGACTACTTAGAAAATAAACACTGAATAGCAGAATTTCAATCTATACTAATAAATAAGAAACTGACATCAACTAAAAATCAAATTAGTTTAGGAGTGCATCATATATTAGGAGTTCAATGGAGATCTAAAAGAATTCTTAGATTGTTGTGACCTCTCTAAAACTGCTAGGTTGTTCAGTGGAACAGCATGGAGAGAAAAACCAGCTCCTTAGTAACTGCTGAGTTTGCTGTTTACTTGTGGTAAATTTTACATAAAGAATTTAGAGTGAGGAAAAGAGAATATAAAGAAACAACTTGGCACGTAAACAGGATGCCTAGTACCTCAGTTGTGGATCTCAGGTTCCCTAGGCTAGGTGTATTTCCCAGAGGAGAATGTGCTGCTCTGGGAACTTATTTTGCACCTAAATTTAGACCCTGATTTTATAGTAGATGTGTTTTATTCTGAATTCCTTATTTTCCATCTCCCTCAAATCAAATCATGTTATAGTATGCACTTAATTTTGCAACACACTTTCATCAAGGAATAGACAGCATCAACTCAAAACGGACCAAAGACCTTAATGCAAGACCTGAAACTTAGAAACATAGGGGGAACAGTTATGATATTGCTATAGGCAATGGTTTCCTGAACAGGACTTCAATTGCTCAGTACCTACTAGCAAGAATTGACAAACAGAATTACATTAAATTAAAACACCTTTGCAGCAATGGAAACAATCTCAGGGTGAAGATACAGCATATTAGAATGAGAGAATATCTTTGAAAGCTGTTCATCTGATTAATATCCAGAAAAAGAATTTTTTAAAAAAGTCAACACTAAAACAATAAATAATCTAATCAATATATGGTCAAGTGATTTGAACCAGCACTTCTAAATAGAAGAAGTACAAACGGCCAATAAATATATGAAAATGTGCTCAACCTCTTCTGCAATCAGGGAAATGCAAATCAAAACAACATTGAGGTTCTATCTCAGCCCATTAATTGGGCTACAATGAAAATAAAAGACAAGAAGAGGAACCCGTATACATTGTTGGTGGGAATGCAAATTAGTACAGCCTCTGTAGAAAACAGTATGGAGGTCCCTCAAAAAAGCAAAAAAATAGAGACTGAAGATATAGCTCATTTGGTAGAGTTCTTGCCTAACATACACAAGGCCTTGGGTTTGATCCCCAATACCACACACACACATACACACACACACCCCCCAAAAAATAGAATTATACTGGGATTGAAGATCATTGTGTTAAGCAAAATAAATCAATTTCACATGTTTCATTTCACATGTAAAATCTTTAAAAAAAAGACAAATACAAATATATGAAAGTAGAAGGGGAAATTTTAGGGGTGGGAAAAGGACTAGAGGGAGGAGGAACTGGGTGGTGAGAAGGTAAATATAATCAAAGCACATTAAATGGATGTATGGAAATATCACAATGAAACCATTAATTCATACAATCAATATATACTAATTATTAAAATTTTATAAAGGCATAGAGAGCAGACTTCCTTACAACTCTTTTAGCATATAAGGAGAATGGGGCTCAAATGGTGACTCCCACATTTATTGTTCAAGGCAAAAAAGTTAGGGGATATCAATGAACATCTGGAGAGTCAGCCAACACAAGCAGCCTAAAACTAAAGGCTAGGAAACCATACATTCCATGTTGTTAAGCACCTAAATTTAGTCCCTGGTTTCATGTTAGATGTGATTTATTCTGAATTCCTTATTTTTCATCTCCCACAAATCAAATCATGCTACAGTATGCACTTAATTGGGGTTGAAATCCTTCCAAACATGTTTGGTGCTCGCTAGCTTCCTCTTTATTTGAGGTTAATCAAAAGACAAAGATGAAAATCTCCACCACCAGCCATCTAAAGGGAAACAGATGAAGTGCTAAAACAATAACACCCAGTGTTAGGACCGTAACAAATATCATCAATCAGGCCACTGGCAGGCTGGCCACATCTCCAGCTGTGAGGCTGTCAGGCCTAATGATCTTAGTAGGGCTGGGCTGGAGCAGAGGGTCAAAAGCAGGCTTCCCTGGAGAGCCACACCACTGACTCACTGGTTGGTCCTCTTCCTCTTAAATTAAACTTCAGAGCACGCATGACCAGGAGGCTGGAGCTGGTGGGGTGGCCTCACCCTGCTTGGCTGTCCTGCCTGCACAGGGAAGAGGTTCCAAGTTGGTGGGTGGGTGGTAGTTGGGTGAGCATGGGTGAGTCAAAGAGGAAAGAGCCTGAAGGACCAGGTTGGAATCAGCCACTAAAAAGCTGTGTGACTGAATCTCCCTGAACCTCTGTTTCCCCAACTCTAAAGTATGATAGTAATAGTCACCTTGCAGAGCAGCTAAGAGGAGTAAATAAGATAAACAAACACAGAGTCAGAGTCAACATCAAAGCTCCTTAAAGTTTTGAAGAGTTTGTGAGTGACAGCCTGAAGCATAGCCCAGCAAATCAATAGCTAGCAAAAGAAGCAGTGTGCTTAGTTAGAGAACCAGAGCCCTGGCATGACTCCCGCACACTTGGAGTCAGATTTTGGTTTTCTACTTAGAAGGTCCATGAGCATAGAGAAGAGCCTTAAGGTACCCCTGTACATGTTTGAGCTCCATAAATCAGCTATAATATTTTAAATGATGAGTAAATGCAGCTTGTTTCCATTTATCTATATTTCATTCAACATGAGTACATAATTAAGTCTTATATAATAACATATGTTATCACATATAATATTTCTTTCCTATGAATTATGGAATAAAGCCTACTGTAGTAGGTTTAGGAAGTCTCCCCCACATATTTCACATTGGTTAACTCTCTATGTGGTTAAATAACCAATAACTGTATAGCAGACACATGTGTCTATTATGGTGAGTTTCCAAGAATCCCTGTTATTTTTATTATTGAACATATACTATTGTGGCAGGAGCTATGCTATGTGCTTTGTGTTATTATTTAAACTTAATCCTCACACAAACTTACTCTTGGATTATTTTATTATTATTATCATTATTATTAAAATTATGAAGAGAATTGCTCCAGGCTTCAGGCCTGTCCTCTTACTACCTCTATCTCCTCAAATAAAATGTATTTCTTCAGAAATATTAACTGGTGGGGTGAGCTATCACTTACTAATGACACCAAGAAAGTATGAATTTTTTTTTTCAGGAACAATAAACTCAGAGTCATGATCCTGTTGATCATAACTTCCTGACACAAAACTCCATTTTTAGGGAAAGGAGTCTTAGATATAAGACTAGTCCAAGAAAAATTCATGACCCCACCAGATCTCCCTGAGAGAATTCTCAACCAGCTCCCAGGGAGGAGAGTGGCAAAATGCCCCAAGTCCCTTCTTCTTCCTGACTCTCAGCACCAATCAGAGATCTATCAATCCCCATTGAAGAGAGGCAAGAATGTCACTGAAACCTGAGTTCTTGGAAGAATCAATGTTCAAGGGGAAGATAAACTCAATATCACCTGTGTAGTCACATAGGTCATCCTGGGAGGGTCTCAAGCTGTGACGGGGAACTCTGATGGGTGACCCTGGGAAGCCAGATCCCATGGGCACCAGTGAGCCCAGCCCCAGTGAGGGTCGGCAAGGCAAGCCATGTGTGACCTGGGATTTTTCTTTCCCATGGTCACCTGTGAATTTCGAAGACTCTGGACTTTTTCCAACATATGCAAAGTTTTATTATTTATGGTGCCAAAAGACATCAACAATGCAGATGTGTTAGATATTGGGTCAATCACCTGGATATGACATGATTTTTTTTCCCACATACCAGAAAAGATTTTAAATATTACTTCCTGGATCAATGTGGAAATTTTGGTGCCTTTGGCATTTGTGGCATTTTAGTTGCATATGGACAAACTCTTCTGTTGGAACAAAAATACAAGCACAAAGCAATTCCTTATCTTGATGTTTACAAGTTGTCCAGATCAGATCATCATCAATTATTTCAGAGACAAAAATAAGGCCTGTCAGGTGATTAAAATAATTGACAAAAGTGGATCTATACTGACATACAGATGAAATGATGCAATAATATTTTAAAAAATCGATTTCTGCATTGTCTTTTACCTTGTCAAAATTATGGACAGAGTTGACCACAGATTGGGACAGATCTAAAAAAGCAGAGAAACAGTGAGGTAAAAGCAGCAAGGCAGACGTGACAGGATGAGAAGGCAGGTGGGTAGCAAAACAGAAGGCAGGCCAGCAGAGAATCTAGTTTAGTCCCAGCCCCTCACAAACCACAGCCCACCTCCTTCCCTTCTGTAGCCTATTTCTTTTTGCCTAGTGTTATGATTTATTTATGGGATATCCCTCAAAACTCATGTGTGGGACTAGGGTTGTGGCTCAGTGGTAGAGCGCTTGCCTAGCATGTATGAGGTACTGGGTTCAATCCTCAGCACCTCATATAAATAAATAAAATAAAGGTCCATTGAAAACTAAAAAATATTTTAAAAAACTTATGTGTAAAACAATTTAAGAATTTTCAGAGATGGAAATAGTTAGATGATGAGAGGTGTTACCTGTTCCATGGATTAATCCACTGAGATGGTTAACTGAGCCGTAACTGTAGGCAGGTAAGGCATCCCTGGAGGAGGTAGATCCCTAGAGCATGCCCTAGAGGCTTGTTCTTCCTGAGGCCCCTTCCTCCCTCTCTATCTCTGCTTCCTGACCCTGCCATGAGCTGAGCAGTTTCCCCCGACTGCACTCTTCCCCCATAATGTGCTGCCTCACCTTGGGCCTACAGCCCTAGAGTTGGTCACTCATCTATGGACTGAGACTTCTGAAGTGCCAAATAAACTTTTTCTCCTCTAAATTGTTCTCCTCAGGTCTTTCAGTCACAGCAACACAAGCTAACAAAAATACCCAACATCTTGGGAGCAGCTGCCCCAACACACCAATCAACTAAATAATTGCCCCAACTACTCCATCTTCTTAGGCCAAATTTCCTCCTAACCCAACTTCACTCCAATATAACTCCTCAATAGATGGACAGATATCAGGAAAGGGAAAGGATCCTCTCAAAATGCACAGCAAGCCCGAGAATTCAGCACTGTAATGACAACATAGGCCCCTCTTGTCATCTATTGGTGGAGAAAATGCAATTTTCCTTGAAATTCTGGGTAACTGAAAATATAAGGTCAACGTAGCTGTCGCGATTTCTAATAAACATCCCCTCCGTGCTGAAGAGCCACAAATTTGCTTTTCCTTAGAGGGAAGGTGAGACTTCCTCTGGCCCTGAGACTGGAAATTTAATATCCAGTAAAGACAGAATAAATTCTGATAACAAATCTCCTCTTTCTGCATTAAAAAAAAAAATAAGAAGCAGACAACCAAAACCATCTCCCCCAAAATAAAAAGGGATTAAACTTTATGACCTAAATGTTAATTAGTGAAAGAAAAACAACAAAATATTGCTTTATGGCTTGCTTTCTACCCCACCTTCTAGAAATGGAGGAGGAGGAGGATGTAAAGGAGGAAGGAGAAGGAGGAGGAGGAGGAAGAGGAAGAGGAGGAAGAAGGAGGAGAGGGAGAAGACGGAGAAGAGGAGAAGGAGGAGGAGAGGAGGAGGAGGAGGGGAAAGACAAAGGGGAAGAAAAAAGTAGAGCCAAAATTCTGTATTTATTAGAAATATTTCCCAGTTTGAACAAGGGCAGCCTGTGGGAGAGAGTGGGCCACTCAGGAAGAAGCCAAGGAAAAGTCTTATAGGATCGAAAGTCCTATACAGGATTAGAAAGTCCTATCTGCCTGAAGAATCCAAGGCTGAGGTAGGAAAATGCTGCTTGGGCTCTGGGCTGATTGAATAGCCCAAAGCAAAGGAATGGGGTGTGCTTCAGCAGAACTGGGACCTTTCATAGTGCATTTATGGACTGTTAAAACAATTTATATGCTCTAACAAAGACTGCATCCAATCCCAAATAATCTTTCCCTCTCTTCCCAATGCCTTCAGGTTTCAAAAAAAGAGTCTAGAATATAAATTTATACCTCAAACTTTAGCTGAGAGAGGAAGAAAGGTAGATTTAGAAAAAGAAGGATGTGTGTCACAGAGTGTGCACTCGTAGTCTCTTAAAGACTGGTGAGCGCTTCCTACACCATGCATTAAAATATAAACAAAAAGAGAAGAGGCATAGCAATTTTGCAAACAGACACAAAATGAGAAAAGAAGCAACGATATTTAGCAGGCAAAGACAGATGATGAACCTAGTCTCAAAGAAAATCTGTCCTAAGAAACAGAAAGATACTCCTTGGAAATGCTTTGAAATACAACATTTTTAAAATGTCTTAATTCTGTAAATGAAGATAATAAAACTACAGAGTTGAAAATACACACTGCAAAGCTAGGGAAACTGATTACCAAAACAAGATCATATCAATAAGTAATTAATAACAAAGAACAAAAAGAATTACTAGAATTTATTATAGTGAATATAGATGAGAATGACAAAGTGATAACAGCAAATAGAGAAGAGATGGGGTGTGTGTGTGTGTGGAGAGAGAGAGAGAGAGAGAGAAAATAGATAAAAATAATTCATGTGGATGAGTTAGAGCAAGAAATATATCACCTGACACATTAGAATAGCTACTGCTTTTAAAAAACAGGAAACAAGGGAGTAAGGATGTGGAAAAAGTGGCATCTTTGTTTACTTCTGGGATTACACAAATACAAATATATATTATATTTTACATAATGTAAAATGGTGCTGCTGCCATAGAAAATGACATGGCAGAGGATGGGGCTGGGGCTCAGTGGTAGAGCATGTGTGAGGCACTAGGTTCCATCCTCAGCACCACATAAAAAAATAATACAGAAATAAAATTAAGTTATAAAAAATGTTTTTTAAAAGAAAATGGAATGGCAGTTCCTTAAAAAATTAAATATAGAATTGCCCAGCAATTCAACTTGTTGATAAATATTCCAAAGAATTGAAAGTGGAAGTCAAATAGATGTATGTATGTTCATAGCAGCATTATTCATAATAGCCAAAATGTAGTAGCAACCTAAATACCGATTTAATAAGAACAAACAAACAAAATATGGTATACACACACAGTTTAATATTATTGTTTGGTTTCAAAGAGGAAGAACATTCTGACACATATATAACATGGATGAACTCTGAAAACGTTATATTAGGGGGGATAAAAAGCCAGCAACAATGAGAAGTTCTTTATGATTCTACCTACACATGTCACCTAGAATAATCAAATTCACAGAAAGTTGAATGGTGGTTGCCCAGGAGTGGGTGGAGAGCTGAATAGGGAATTATTTAATAGTTAGAAAGTTTCAGTTTTGTAAGATAATAAAAAAGTTCTGAAGATGGATAGTGGATGTGGTTGCAAAACAATGTGAATGCATTGAACTCCTGCACACATAAAAATGGATGAAATGTTAAATTTTGCTATGCTTATTTTACCACAATTTTTAAAAATTAAAATAAATAAATGAGTCACTATATGGATAATTTAGCATTCTTTCATCAGAGAATCAGTGAAACAGAAACAGATATTCAGAGCTATGATTTTAAAAATTCCATGAAATAGAAAATTCAAAATAGAAAAGACCAGAAAAAATTGATATATAATAATCTGCACAGATCTCTCTCTCTATATATATATATCCTGTCTTCTTTAATGGGCTTCAAACAAACAAATAAGCAAAGAATATATTAGAAATGTAGTCAAAAGAAAAATTTGCTTATAAGGAAAAAACATATTAGCCTGTCCTTTGAAGTTTTCTATAGCAACATTTACCTAATTTTTCTATTTCTTTAAATTTTCTTGTCAACACTTTAAAATAAAGGAATTAAAATTTAAGAATACTATATCCAGATAAGTTGGTATTCAACTAGAGATAGGCCACAAAATGTATTCACAAAATTGAAAAAAATTATCAAAACATAACATACAATTATGAACCTTTCTGGACAAACCTACTTGATGTTGAAATTTAGCTAATCAAGAGATGAATCAAAATAAATCATTCAGAAATGGAAATACCATGGTAAAATATTGATACTAAACCATAAATATATTTAAATATAAAACTAAATCTAAATAAGTGAAGGAATCATATTTATAGGACAAAATATAAATATATGAAGTTTACAACTGTTGCTGCTTTTGATGCTGTAATAAAAATCAATATCCTAATGGATTACAACAATAAATATTGTTAGCTTGCACATATTAAATAGGAAATCAGCTGTGGTTCTGTTGGGTTCATCCCCACATATTTTCTCCTTGTTTAAGCCAGACTGAAAGAATAGCCCCACTTTAGAACATGCTATTTTCATTGTGGAAGGCCAAACCAGTTGGTTCTAAGCCAAAGCATACATTTACATTAAATACTTTTGCTTAGAAGAGGCAAACATCATGTCCAATCACGGTTCATTGGCCAAAGTAGGAAACATGATTAAGCCTACAGTCATTGAGATGGGACTTTAACTAAATATGGGATTTGGGGAAAGTGGAGTGGGAGGAAATACAAAAATATTAATCTCATCTTTTCTGTAGGGAATCAATTTATACTTTATAAAGTCAAAAATGTTGTTACAAACAAAATGTAATGACTTCAACCTCTTAATGTTTTTATCCTTTAACTTTCAAGGATTCTTGTGTTAACTGGTATCTTCTGTGGTAAAGAAGCAATTATGAGAAGTACACCTAATTCTTTTAGCTTTTTCCTCTAATTTTGTTATAGTGTTTTTCTATATTGAATACTAAATTCAAGGAAAATTAAGTGTAATGCCTTTTACTTTACTGTTCCACATATGGTTGATTCCATTTCAATGAAATTATTCCCCTTCATTATTTTGGTGTGCTAGTTAGCTTTCCATCAGTGTGACAAAATATCTGAGATAATAAAACTAAAAAGATATGAAAGGTTTATTTTGGCTCATGGTCTCAGAGTTATCAATGCATGGTTGCTTGGCCCTATTGCTCTGGGCCTGTGGATGTATAATACATCATGACAGGAGCACGTGGCAGAAAAGGGCTATTCACCACATGACCCTTAGGAAGCAAAGATCCATATGGAAGGGGATCTCCATATTCACCCCAAGGGCATGCCCCAAATGACCAAACTTCCTTCTACTAAGCCCCACTTCCAATAGGTTCCATTACCTCCAAATAGTACCAAGCCAAGAATCAAGAATTTAATATATAGGCCTTTGGGAGACATTCCAGCTCCAAATTAAAGCAATAGGTCACCTGTAAGTGATGGTATTTGGCATGATTTATTGCTTCTTTCATTATTATTGTCATTATAAGCATTTATCACTTTTACTAATGAAATTAAGTCACCATTATAATATTGCAATGCAGTGCCAAATATGAGTGAGTATACATCTCATTCACTACCCAGGAATTCTTTAAAAAACATTAACATTTTTTGTTTAATAAAGTTTAATGCCTCCCTCAGGTCTCCATGATTTTCAGGAACATGTGCCATCCAAAAAGGGAAGTTATTTTTATTGGACGGGGAAGGGAACATTGGATCCTCAGCTTGTCTCTCTGTTTTGGTTTTCCTGTCACAGCTGTTACGGTCTGCGTGTCTCCCAGAATTCATATCTTGAAACATAACCACCAACGTCGTAGTATTGTGGGGGAGGCCTTTAGGAGGTGAGTAGGTCATGAGGGCAGAGCCCCTTTGAATGAGATGAAGGCTTTTTACCAGCGGCTTCATGCTGCATTCACCCTTTTTGGTTCTCCTACTTTTCATTATATGAGGAAATGGCAACAAAGTACCATTTTGGAAGCAGAACCTATTCCAGAAACTAAATCCCAGCACCTTGATCTTAGGCTTTCCAACTTCCAGAATTGTAGGAAATAAATTTCTATTTATTATAAATTACCTAGTCTATGGAATTTTGTTATAGCAGCACAAATGGACCAAGACCACAGACTTCATCTCATAATATCATGGCCCCTAGAGATTTATTCTCTTTTTCTAGTTCTCATTTGAGGTACAAAGATCTCAGTGAGGCTGACTGGCATCATCTACCTAAACGTAGCAGAGAGCAATTTCTTCCCTGCAGTCTTACCCGCTTCCTTGTACTTTACTCCATGGACAAGAAGCCAGGCTACAGTCAGTCTCTGGAGAATCCCCAGCATGCTGTATAGAAACATGTAACATCACAGGCCAACAAGAGTTGGCACCTCTCTGTCTCCATTTTCATTCCAATTTTTGGAGATATTTCCCAGACTAGGGACTAGAAAGGGAAGAATTCACTCTGCTTCTTGAGGGAGATATCAGTGAATGATGCTCTTGAATGACATTCCTTCTCTTTCAAGGTCCCATTGGAGGCACCTAGCATAATCTTGTTGATGTGCTGAGGTTCGGGGGATACAGACCTAGGGAAGTTTTAAGTCCTGTTACATCCCTGTACTGAGGTTATCTTCTTGTTGAATGGAACCAAACCAAATGGGGGAAAAGACATCTAAAGGGAGGCAAAGGGAAGAAGAAGGTAAGGAGAACTCCATTGGTTAACAACTCAAAATTATTGTTTTATCATACTTAAATTGAATTTAAAAAAACGCTCTATGAGTTCAACCTAGAAGATAGTGTACCTGCCAGGTTATGGGATATTATTTCAGTTTTTGGAAAGGAGATGCTAATAGTTGACAATGAAGAGGTTGAGAGTGAGTGATTTACTAGAAGATTGTTCTCAGCTTACCTCCAACACAAAGGGAAACACACTTCATCTTCCTCTCCAACATGCCAAGTGCTCTGCAGACCAAGAGACTGCTGAGGAAGGGTCTGAAATATTGGAAGGGGAGTGAGTTGGACGTTGAAGCAGGCCAGCAAGAGGATTTATGGCTAGTGGGACACTACAGTCAGACTCTCATTCAAAGAGAAGGCAAAAAGAAAAAAAGCAACAACAGCACAGCAAAAGAAAATGTGTTAATAAAGAGGTAAGGGTTTAAAAGTTAATTATAGTTCTCAACTTAGCTTGAGAAAAATCTATCTGGAACAACAAGAGTATATTAAGGCAAGATGAATCAAATAATTTCCTGTTTTTTCCTTAGAATTAAAGGTACATATGCATGATGCATAAGAATGAGTCATAGATGTGCATAAAATTTTGAAAACACCTTTGCTTTCTACTGGAGCATGAATCATAGGGCCACATAAAATGAAGAGAACATCTGCTCAAATAGAATGAGTATCCAGAATGGTCCATGGAGAGCTTATGCCCCAGATGAAACATCTTTCGACTTTAATACTTGGGACATTTTCTGTATTCCTACAGGAAATCACTCCAGTATATCACATTTCCCCCAACAAGTAGTGTTGTTCTTATTGTTAATTCAACTAAAATAGGAAACTTTGTAAAACAAACAAACAAAAAACTCACAGGTAAACAAAGTCTAAAAACAAGTACAGATCTACAAGTGTTATCAGAGAGGAATATTTCCCTAAAGTTGATTTTACATGTTTGAAACAAAAATCACTGCTCAATTATGCCTTAGTATTGTATTAAGCAATATTTTTATATTCCACTTCATTCCAGAGAATCTGATGCATGTGCTCTACATAATGTATATAGTTATGATATAAACATGGCAAACTTCCATGATATGGGTCTCACTGTTTTCCCAGATACTCATAAGCAGAAGGTCAAGTTTCCAAAATCTCTAACACCAACTAATTGAACTGATGGGGGGACTGTTGAAATGTATCTTATCAATGATTTTAAGTTTCATCTCAACATCAGTATCAAATGGTCAGTGGCCCAATTGTGGACCAAGACTCATTTGAGGCAAAGTTCTGAATGTCTTTCAAAGAACTATTGCATGACAACTGCCTCCTTGTCATTTCTGCTCATTTTCTTCCCAGAATTTTTCATGGATTCAGAGACACATCCAAAATCTAAATGATACTTCAGTGTGTCATCTGCCTTTAATCTCTCAGTAACTTTTAGGCAAAAGAATCTTATTCTGTCACTTAGGACCAGTGTTCACCTAAAGAAGTTTACAAAGCACCAAATTCTAACTTTCCTAAATCAGTTTTATCTTGACGTTTGAGTGAATATATTTTATTTAGTAAATTATCACCAGCATTGGCTATCTAATTTTTTTTCACTGCTCCAATGTGAGAATATTTGTGTCCCTCTAAAATCATGTTGCAACTTAATTCCTAATGAGAATATTAAGAAGTGGGGCCTTTAGAGGTAATTTGGCCATCAGGGACCCACCCACATGAATGGAGTTAGTACCTCTATAAAGTATTTTAAGGGAACCTGTTTTGCTATTTTGTCCCATCTGTGAGAACACTGGGTTCATCCTCTTCAGACACCAGATCTGCTGACACCTTGATCTTTATCCCAGCTTCTAAAACTTTGAGCAATTCTCACCCACGTCCTGCACAGGTGGTGGAATTCGAGTTTCCTCTGCATGATTTGGGCTGGCCGCGAAATAAAGCTAAGAAAAGAAGGTGGCAGAAAAACCACACGACATCCAAAGTAATTTAGAAAGTGAGGGCAGGAGGGCTCTTTGACCTTAAGGGTCCACTTCCACATCAGAAAGAGAGAACAAGAGCCCCCACTTGCTTTATTTATATGGGGGAAATTCAAAGGTATTCCATAGAATGTTCTTTTGCCAAATTAGGTAGGAGGTAGTCTGTCCAGGACCAATGGGTCATGCCCAATTCCACAGCTAACAGAGCAGCTTCCTAGCAGAGGGACTTGAAGTCACATTGTATAATCCATTAAGTGGGAGGGGCCACAAAATAGTGTGCAATGCCAGACCAAAATCTCCTTGGCTCAAGGCTAAGTGAAGACGCTAAATAGCTCAGGAGTGGCTTCCCACAAGCAATAAATTTCTATTATTTATAAATTACCCAGTCTATAGTGTTTTGTTATAGAAGCAGGAAAGGACTAAGGTGAGCATTACTCTAAAAGGGGCTCTTTTCACTACAAACATTGCCATACTGTTTTATGCTTTATGTTATTTTCCTTTTTAAAGATTGGGAGTTACTGTATTAGAAGCACATTTCATACAATGATCTTGGGTGTTTTTTAGAAAATTTGATGTCCAAAGTAAATATACAGGACAGAATATAAGAATGTGGCTTAATAGTCATTTGTTCCTTGTTGGTACTATGAAAATATTGTTTTTTCTAGAGCTCCAATAAGGATTTGCTCTTTGGAGTTCATTTATAAGATTGGCACCTGGCATTGTGATCTTTATGGAGCAGAAAATACACACCTACCTGATTCTGCTTTTAGCTGTGTTTGATTTTTAAGTTAGATATTTGTACTACAATTAAGGCACTTTCTGTTTCCATTTGAAAAGAGTTCATCACATCCTAGGCTATAGAATTCCAATATTTCTCCATCAACCCCAAATTTTTCACTGGTTTTATACACTACATAAGAATGAGAGTACATTTCTTGGTACATAGCCGTCCAACCTCCTGAACACATTTTCTAATCAAATCCTCATGTTCTCCTCATAGATGTTCTTTATATCTGGGTGGGGACAATCTCCCCAAAGTTCAAGCCTGAGGTTACAGGCCTCTGTTTAAACCACAGGGACTGAGGGCCTGGCAGGAGTTGGGGTATGAATGAAGTGAGCCACAGGCATTTAGGGAGTTGGGGCTGCCTTCTTGCCCCCATGAATTTCGTATTACATCGGATACTACAGGGAGCTTTTTAAAGAATGAACAATGTTAGTTCCCCATATATACATCAGCTGCTGAGAATTTGCCATGATTCTTGGTTGAGAATGAAAACATGGATCCACAAGTGTGTATAACTAATAGTAAAATTGGTTTTCCCAAGGGCTGGAAAAAAGAACACTATAATTGGGAACATTTCAAGGGTGTATAAGATGAGCATTCTACACTGGAAAGCATTAAGCAGGGATTTTTACAATACGTGAAATTCATCACGTTTTTTTCTTTATGCTCCTTCATAGAAAAACTGTTACATCAGTCTCCCTGGAGACAAATCACCCATTTGGGCAAAAAGAACCACATCATGAATGAGGGGCAAGACCAGCTTCATCAACACAGATGTATTTTTGAGCTTGTCAAAAGGGGGAAATGCTTTTTTTTTTTTTTTTCCAATAAAAGTAAGCTTTGCGATCTAATCTTTCAGAGGGCCATTTCTTAACTTATAACTTGTATGACCTAAATAGCACTGAATTTTCACATTGTGGAAAGATCATTACCAAATGCATTCTTGATTCTCAAGGAGATATGGGACACTGACTTTGAAATAAAACAAGTGAACAGAGTTTCCTTCCCAGCTCATAGGCAAGAGAAAAGGCTGGGTAATAATGTTGGAGCCATTCGGAGGCAGGTGTGAGCCAACTTCCCAATGGGGAAGTTCCACATCAGAGACCCCAGCATCACACCTGGAACTAATTGGCCTCCTTTTTGGCAAATTCAGTAACTAGGCCAAAGATTAAATAGACCTTGGAGACTGTACAACCACTTCCGCGTTTCTAAGTGCTGTCAACCCCGGGGCAGGAAGGAGGGATGCTGGGGAGGTGGCCCAGAGAAATGGCTGCCCCACTCGTCCCACACCTGCTGCAGGAACACACTAAACATGTTTGTTTTCATAGCACCTAAATTAAAAGCTGGAACATTATGTGGATGATTTCTTTCAAGTTGTATTTTTCTCTATACTAAAATCATTCACTTTTAAAGGAATATAGGTACACAAATTCAAAATAACACTCAATAATTCTGCATACCCTGGAGAAAGTTAGATGTCAAACATTAAAATTGTCTTACTAATTAGAGGGGTTATTTTTAAATAACTTGTTTTTTTCCCATTTAAAAAAGATAATTGAATTTTCTTTCTGTTTATGTGAATGAAATTAATGTGTTTGTTTAAATTACATTTACCCGTCATCTTTTCAACCCACATTTCCGCTGTGCCCACCCTGCACTAGTTTCCCTTTGAGACCCTGAGCAAACAAACAATACATGAAAAGAGCTTGTCCTCAGGAGCTCACTGTCTGATGGATGAGATTAATAACCAGACAATTACAATGAAGTGCTATAATTACATAATTGGCAAAGGGAAACAGAGCCCTGTGTGAACATAGAAGGGGGTTGGGGTGGGAGGAGGCAAGAGCTGTGTGTGTGTTGTTTGTTTTGGAGTCTGTGAAGACTTTCAGCTCATAATGCCACTCCCTATCCAAGAGCCCCTGTGTTTCTAGCATGTCCTGGTTCTTGAACTCACAGAAGGAGATTGGTTGGGTGGAGCTCTGAGTCCAAGGAGAAAGCTCTCACAGGTGAGGCGACAGACTTAAGAGGAAGCCAGGTTGTCAAGAGCTGCATGTCTGCAAAAGAGATCAGGTTAACCCTGGGGAATAGGAAGACTGAAGTCTTTTGAGCCAGGGAGTATCACCAGCAGCTTTGTGTGCTGGAAACGCCCTTTGGCTATAGTGGGAAGGATCATTTGGAGAGTGAGGAGTAACATGGAGAAACTTAGCATGAAGCCAAGGCTACAATATAGTGATATGTGGATCTGAACTGGGAATGAAAGCAGAGAGACAGGAACTAAGTTCAGAGACACTGAGTGGGTAAAAGTGATATTGATACTGAGTGATATTGAATATTGAGGAGAGGAACAAGACTAAGGTGAATCCCAGATTTCTGATGTGATTTATGTAGGACAGTTTAAATAGATTGCAGTGAATTACCTCTTCTCATGGAAAGACATATTGTTCATTCATTCATTCATTCATCCTCTCAACAAATATGTATTGAGTCTGCCAGGCCTTGTCTGAAGCACTGGAGATATAATGCTAAGCAAAGCAGCAAAATTTCCTGCCCTCCTGTAGCTTACAGTCCAAAAGGAGAAAATAGACACATCACTTAAAATATGTCACATGGTGATATTTGCTAAGAAAAGGGGATGTGGGGAGTCAGGTGGAGGATGGAGAGTGATGGAGAGGTGCGAGGTAATAAAAGGTGGTTAGAGAAAGTTACATTCCAGCAGAGATAAGCAGAAAGTGGGGAGGGGAGGTAAAGAATGTTCCAGACATGGAAGGAGGGAGTTGATTGTGCAAAGTTTTGGAGGATAGAACAAGAATCTTTACACTCACAAAAGGGCCACCACCCAAATGCTGGCTATAACAGGACCTAATTGAGGCAGTGCCCTTCCCTTCCTGCCTCCCAGGCAAATACTGCAATTCATTTTGAAAGAAATGCATAAGACCAGTTAAAATAATTAATTGTGAGCCCATTGGACCAAGCCAGCTCCAGTGCCCTAGGTTTCTACATCAGCAAACCAAAGTCCAACTCATTTCCATATTCTAGGAAGATGAAACTTAAGATTAATAGGTCAGAAACTGCCCACTAACCTCTAAACAGAGGCTTTCCACTAGAATGATCCCAACCAAGTAAGACTGCTTCTCCACTTCAACCAATCAAATGGTTCTTTGCCTTGCTTTACATTCATCCTATGAAAACCACACTCTCGTGCTCCTTTGGAGGAGCCCTGAACCACTCTAGTTTCAAACTGCCCTATCCATGAATCCCTGTCTGCTCAAATAAACTCTGAAATTAAAATGTGACAAAGTTTATCTTTTGACTTATCTTGGAGAGTAAAAAAACAAACCAAAAGAAATGTTCTGCTTGTAAGATAGAAGAACCCTAAACTTGTTGGAAAAAGCAGGGTTGTTACCACCAGGAAGTGAACAGTCAAAGAGACAACACTCACTCCTGCAAAAAAAAAAAAAATGCAGGATGGAAAAGGTGTGGTTGGGGCAAAGAGGGACTAAGTCCTTGGTGGTGGATAAGTTCACTTGAGGGAGATGCAGGCAGAAAAGCAAGGCACAGGAGAATACAGGCGGCAACAACAACATGGGAAAGCTTAGAGGCTCACTAGGGAGGCCAGAGGTGGCCAGAAAGCCTGAAGAGGATGGGCCAGGGGAGGAAGGAGCTTTAAGAAGCAATGGTCAACAGGAGCAAATGCTGCTAAGGGTTAAGTGAGATAAAGCTGCCACAGGCCCAGTGGATTGGAAGTCTAAAAGGAAGGGGTTAGGAGTAATGGGTGCTGTGTTCCTCTTTCAAAAACACCCAAGGAGGAGATTAAAAATGGACATACAATCAGGTGGGGAATTTAGTTGAGTGTTTGTATATGTGTCTTGATGGGGAAAACATAAAGATGATTAAATGTGAGGTGATGGAAGCAGTAACCCAGGGAGATTGCAGATAGGGGAAGAGAATGAGAGGCGAGGCCAGGCTGGAACAGGGCTCTGATGACAGTGAAGGGAGTAGGCTGGGTGGGTACACAAATGGTTGGAGGTTGCGGTGTAAATAAGAGTTCATTTTTTGCCTTTATTATTCACTTCTTTTCCTCTACCTGCCAAGCAACAGGTAGAGGACAATGCTCATTGTTCTCGGTGGAAAAACTCAGCTGTCTGATTCATGAAAAAGTTCCTCAAGTTCCTGGTGAAGGTAAGTGAGAAGCCCAAGTGTTTTTGATTTATTTATTTTTTTTTTTAGAGAGAGAATTTTTAATATTTAGTTTTTTTTAGTTCTCGGCGGACACAACATCTTTGTTGGTATGTGATGCTGAGGATCGAACCCAGGCCCCACGCATGCCAGGCGAGCGCGCTACCGCTTGAGCCACATCCCCAGCCCGTGTTTTTGATTTATAAGAGCTGGTATTAAAGATACAAGCCAGGCCTCTAAGACTAGAGCACAAGCCTATAAAACCAGCCATTGGGCATCACAGGTAGGAGGCATGATATGATATCAAATTAAATTTTCCTGCCAGGTAAACCTGTAAACCTAGGGGCTCAGGAGGCTGAAGCAGGAGGATCACAAGTTCAAAGCCAGCCTCAGCAAAAGCGATGTGCTAAGCAACTCAGTGAGATCTTGTCTCTAAATAAAATACAGAATGGGGCTGGGGATATGGCTCAGTGGTCGAGTGCCCCTGAGTGCAATCCCTGGCACCTCCCACCCCCATTAAGTTTTTCCATCACACGGAAGGAGGTAAAATTCCCTCTTTGGCTGAGGAAAGGCTGGGGGATGAATAAAAGGAGAGCCAGAAAGACTTTCTCTGAGCCTTACTCCTCCAAGTCAAAACTTATGGGATGGGACAAGATGGAAATACCTAGAGAGCCTCAAGGAACTACAGCACCTCACTCACCTCACTCAACCTTGGTGCCACAGGATAGCCAGAGTAGAGGAAAGCATGGCCGGGGAGTCAGCCCACCTTTGACAGCCCAGGATCTAGAGTAAGGGAGCGACAGCCATCTTGATCATGGCTGGTTGCCACGGCAAAGGAAAGAGGTTCCTAGAGGATGTTGCCCAGCTTGAGTCACCTCAGTTTTGATAATTAAACATGTCACATGGCCTCAGCCATTCATTAGGACCCAGGAAGTGTATTCAGATATCAGGTAAAGAAGACATTGGAATCAGACTTATGTTCAAGTCCTGGGTCCTCTAATTATCCCCAAATTACAACCTCTCTGGGGCAGTTGTTCTATCTATGAAATGAGGGAAACTTCAGTTCCCTTATTTGAAAGAAGGTCAAATGAGATAATTCACAAAAAAGTCCTGGAACATAGAAAATATTTGGGCACATAGGAAGCATTTATAAAAAATATTTCCACTTCCTTTGTTTGTACACTGGTGACCCATATGGTTATTCTGAAATTCTGAGAGTTCACAGCCTGCCTTCAAGTAATGAATTTTTCTTTTCACAGTGTTAGTAAATCATTTGAAAATCATATTCAACAGTACATTAAACATGTCAAAAGTATAAATGTCATGTAATAACTACACAATGACCTTGGATTTTGACTTTTCCATCCTACTTCTACTCTCAACAAGCCTGTTCTGTTATATTATACACAACATAAGAGAGTAAAAGACTGACAGATTGGTGCTGGGTCAGTGTACTGAGAATTGAACTCAGGGACACTCAACCACTGAGCCACATCCCTGACCCTACTTTGTATTTTATTTAGAGACAGAGTCTCACTGAGTTGCTTAGTACCTCGCTTTTTCTGAGTCTGGCTTTCAATTCGGGATCCTCGTGTCTCAGCCTCCGGAGCCACTGGGATTATAGGCATGTGTCACCGCAACCAGCAAAGAATGATAGATTTTTTGAATCTTGAAATTTGGCCACAAGATTTAAATGAATAGCTAATGGTTATCTGTGGGATTGAAATCCTTTTTCTTTTTTTAAATTTGTATTGAATGGTGGGAGAAATTTCTGGATTACACACTAAATACTATGATGTGAAGTGAACTGGAATACTTTTCCTCTAAAGGTAGTATTCTGGTTGTCTACTGCTGATTAACAATCTGCCCAACACTTAGTGCTTACAACAACAATTTAGTTTTCTTTCTCATACTTCTGGCCTGAATGGGCTCACATGGGCCATTCTCACAAGGTGTTTCCCCTGCAGTTGCTGTCAGATGGTGGGCCAGGGCTGGAGTCACCTAAAGGCTGGACAGGTACCTGTGTGGGGACAGTTGGACCAGATGACAACCAAGTACAAATCCCTCTCCTGATAGAGTCTCTGCTTTCTCCGAGAAAATTCTAGGATTTTTTTTTTTTAAGTTGAGAATGCATTTTGCTGGAGGTAGCATTAGATGACATGGTGTATAATCCTAACATTTAGTTTGAATAGGAGAGGTTTGGTAAGGTTAGAGCTCAGACTTGAGAAGGTCTCATGGAAGCAGTAAGGCATAGCAGTTAAGACATGAGCTGTAGAGGTGGAGACCTTGGGCTCCATTGACAGCCCCACCATTTTCTAGGCACTCACCCACTAGTTGTATGGCCTTATAGGGCAGATCCTTATCCTCTGTACTTTATTTTTCTCATCTCTAAAAAGGGAATGATAATGCCTACTTTAAATATTATTTGTGAAGATCAACTACGATAATAAAGAGCAACATTTTGTGATCAGGTGGTGCTTTATTAAGAGTTTGATGACTGTAAGAGACAGTGTGTCTGGAGCTGAGCTTGGATGCAGCCCAATGAGTGAGAAATCCCAGGGCTAAGGAACTGGAGTTCCAGAATCTCAGATGATGGCTGGAACCAAACATCCCTTGCACTACTTTAAGCCAAAACCAAACACACACACATACACTTTTGATGAGCAAACTTGCTTTTGGATATACTTGTTTCTACCTGCATATATCTCGTTTAAGAGTGTCTCCTAAAGAAAACCATGGTTGTGGCTTACTCTGGTGCCTTATAAATGGGATGTTTTTTATTACAGTGGTTGAAACTCCTTTCCATTCTGTGTATTTGGCTCCAGGGAAAGGGGAAGTTCAGATCACAGCATGCTCTAAGTGGGTGTGTGCCGGGAATGCCCACTTCTGGTCCTTTGTACATAGCACCTCTCCCATAAACTGTCAGATCTCCTGATGACAGCTAAATATGTGCTTTAGATGTGTGTTAAAAATCAGGCATGCCAGGCAGGTTCGAATTTCATCTTACTGAATTGCCTTCTGCATTGGTCCTCAGGAAGGTGTAACAACCGCAAGTACAGATTAAGTTGCTTTCCCGTAGAATTACAAGACAAGACCCTAGCTGGGGAGATGTTCTTATGATTGAAGGGCAACAAAGAGGGCCTACTGAATGAGTGCTTCAAGAAAAGCAGAATTTAGAAAGCATTTTGTGGCCATTTGTTTTTCTCTATAGAACTTTAAAACACAACTTTAAGAGCTGGTTAAAAACTAGATAGACAGCAACAATTTATATCTTCATCAATATTACTGCTGGGCATAAGCCTTCTACCCAAGTGACAGGAAAGCATCCAGAACTAATTTGAGTTTCCAGGCAGACTTAGAAAATTATTATGCCTCATCAGGGGGTAGAGCTGAATCTATCTGCTTTTGACCCACTTTGGAAGATGATCTCTTCCTACTACAAATAAACAAATGATGGAAACTCTAGACCAGGGTGAGAAGCCTGACTAGGTAATTTTAGCCATTGACACAGAATTTTTGCAACTCAACAAGATCAAAGCTTAACTTGGACTGGGCAGGGTTCCTTAGCCTCTTCTGTTGTCAAATATGCAGCCTGGCAATTAGTAAGGAGAGGAATGGGCACAGGATGCAGTGCCTTCCGCAAGGTCAGCCAGCCCAGTCACCCTTTTTACAACAAGATCTGTGGTTTCTTTCTCTCTCTGAGGGAAAGGGCATTTTTAAATAGGATCAGCAGAAGTCCTTGTCCAAATTTGTATTATGAGGTCAAGGAATAAAATCATCAGAAAGCTTAAGTAGAAATAGACACAGAGGCAATCAATCAATCTGAAATTAGATGAAGTAAATACAGAATATTACTTAACAAGTATCGGAGGCCTAATAATATGCACAGTTGTGATTTCTAAACCTATTTTTTTATTTAACTGTATAGAGATAAAAATGGGTTTCCCATGGAAAGCAACCAAATAATGTAACCACTAAGAACTAAGCAAAATTTAGGTACCATTGAAAATACGGAAGCTAGAGAGAGAACGGTGATGATGTTGCTCCTCTGTACCTCAAATCCTAACACTACATGGATTCTAAGAGGGAGGAGTGAACACCTGGTCCAGGTTCAAATAAGAGAAATTAAGGTAGAAAGGAGATGCAAAACTTTGTCACATAGATACTTCCCAAGAACTGGGGCTGCTTTACGGGAGGGAGAATCAAGTGGAAGAGGGATATGAGGCCTTTTTTTTTTTTAAGGCAGTCATGTGATTTTTAACTTGTTTATACAAAATTTCCAGGACAAGTACCTGATAAAAGCTGCAGAAAGTAACGTAAAAATGGAAAGGAGTCCCTCCGTGCAGTGAGTTCCCTGCACTCATTGAGGAGGGTCCATTGATAATATTAGGGCAGAGAGATGTGCACATTGGATAAGGATGAGATGGACAACAAGGCAGAGAAGTGCAACGATTACTTTAAGAGCTCAGCACTATAAACAGTCTATCCATTTTAATATGACCCCTAACACTCAACGGAACTTCAGTCACCCCAACAGGAAATAGAGATAGTAGAGCCTATTATGGTTTGGATGTGAGGTGTCCCCCGAAAAACTCATATGTGAGACAATGCAAGAAGGATCAGCGGAGAAATGATTGGGTTATAGCCTTAGCCTAATCAGTGAGTTAATCCCTGAGGGTATTAACTAAAGTGGCAGGGTGTGGCTGGAGGAGGTGGGAATCGGGGCGTGGCTTTGGTGTATATTTTTGTATCTGGCAAGTAGAGTCTCTCTCTCCGCTTCTTGATCAACATGATGCCAGCTGCGTCCTTCTGCCACACACTCTGCCATGACATTCAGCCTCACCTCGAGCCCTGAGGAATGGAGATGGCCTTCTGTGAACTAAGACCTCTGAAACCGGGAGCCCTCAAATAAACTCTTCCTCCACTACTGTTGTTCTGGTCAGATTCTTTAGTCACAGCAGTGAAAAAGCTGACTATCTCATGTTTTAAAAAATAAATACATTAATGCACATAAAGAACTTCCCATTCCACTGGGTAGATAGCACTTAATAAATTATACCTGTTTCTTACAGTTAACCACAAGTATTAGGATTCTAATTAGCCTAGGAGTCAGATGTAAACTTTCTGAATACTTCAGTTTCAAGGAACTTCAGCTACCAATACTTGTGTTTCTAACCACAAGGTGGCAGACAGAGGGTCTCCCTAACATGCTCTGGGATCCAGTTTGGAAAGAAGCGGTGAAAAAGCAGTAAACCATGGAAGGGGGAAGAAAAACGATCCAGGACCCACATGCTCACAGCCAGAAACAAATCAGGGTGGGACTGTGAAGTCAGGTCATGGGTTGACAAGTTTACTGTGCTTTGACTTTTATATGGTTCCTCTTTTGTTTGGTTTTTGTAGGCATAAAGTATCAGTTGAATAAATAGAAGTTTTGCTGAAAGCTGATGCTTAGAGTGACTTTACCCCATAAAAAAGAGAAAAGTGGGACAATGTGGTTAGAAAAGGGAAGCGTGTGTTTACATTCCCGTGAGGTAGATGCTGGACATACAACAGCAGCACTCCTGCCACCCATCCACCGCTCCCTCCAACTCAGGCTGGCATCTCTCTGCATGAAGACATAATCCACACGTAGCTAAGAGCCCTTTCCTGCCAACTTTTCTTCCAAACTGACCCTCCCAAAAGTCCTCGTCAAGAAAAATGAAAGAACAACTTCTCCTGGAAAAGGCATTGACATTGGGTTCAGAGGAGTGGATCCTAGTCCCAACTGGGCTACTTCAATAGCTGTTTGGGCTTAGACGAATCTCAATCCCAGTCCTCAGCCATATTTTAAAGCAGATGACTCAGCCCTGATTGATCCCCAAGATGTTGTCCCCTCCTCACATCTTACCCTCTAAAGCAGAGAATACCATTCTCTGAAGTCTAGGACCTAATCCTCAGTTACCTGATCTATGATCCACAGTTCACATGAAAGTATCCAGATGCATAGACAGTTCGAACTGGGGAAGAAATATTTGAAATCAAATAGTGCTGCCCCTTCAGTATGATGAAGAAACTGAGACTCAGAACAATAAAGGAATTTTACCAATGATAGTTAATTAGAGGTCAGGCCAAGGCTGGGGTTCAAGCCTTCAGAAATTCTGCTCATTCCCACACATCCACAAAACCCACACCCTTTGCACAATGAAATTTCTAAGAGCTTTGTTGAAAACAATGTAGCCTCCAGAAAATTCACCCATTTAAATGGCATAATCCAATAATTTTTAGTAAATTTACAGAGTTGTGAAGCCATCATCACAATTTGTTTTTAGAACCTTTTTACCACCTCATAAAGCTCGATGGGTCTGCCCATTTCAGTCACTCTCCATTGCCAACACCGCAGACATTAATCCGCTTTCTAACTTTACACATTTACTCTTTAGTACATTTTGTTTAAGTGAAATTGAACAATATATAATAATCCTTCTAGTTTTAGAGGGAAAAGCAGACCCTCTTTCATCAATAAATATGCTGCTACCTGCAGATTTTTCATAGACTCCCTTTATCAAATTGAGAAAATTCATTTCCATTGTAGATTACTGAAAGGTTTGTTTTTGTTTTTGTTTTGTCTTTTGACATTGAACTCAGGGCTTTACATATGCTAGGTAAGCACTTTACCACTGAGCCACATTCCCAGCCTGGAATTTTTTTTTTTTTAAATCATGAATGAGTGTTAGACCTTGTCAAATGTTTTTTTGTGTGTGTGTGTGAGTGTGTGTGTGTGTGCGCATCTATTGAGATAACATTTTTGTCCTCTATTCATATTACTATATTAATATGGCGTTACATTGATTGATTTTTAGATATTAAACTAACATTATAATAATGGGCAAAAATCCCATTTTGGCATGGTATATAATTCTTTTATACATTGCTGGAATCATGATGCTAATGTTTTGCTGAGTATTTTTGCATCTAGACTAATGAGGACTATTGGTAGGGTTTTTTGTGATATCTTTGGCTATGGTTTTGGGATAAAAATGGCCTCATGGAAGTTAGAAAGTGTTCTTTTCTATATTTTCTGGAAGAGTTTTTGAAAAATTGATGTTTTATAGAACCCAGGTGGGCTTAGGTTTTTCCATGAGGGAAAATTTTCTATTAATAATCAAATTACTTATTATAGGACTACTCAGATTTTTTGTTTCTTCCTCAGTTTCATGAATTTGAGTCATTGTATGAATCTTCCTATTTCATCTAAATTTTCTAATTTGTTGAAATAAATTTGTTCATAGTAGTATTACCTTATAATGCTTTTAATTTCTGTTTAAGTGCATCAATAATGTCTCCCCTTTTATTCCTGATTTTGGTAAGTTGTGTTTTCTCTGTTGTTGAGCAGTCACCCAACCTCAGCACTATTAATATGTGGGCTCAATAATTTTTATGATGAAGAGGCTATTATACATTATAGGATTTTAGTGGCCTTCCTGAACTCTATCCTCTGGATATTAGTCAAACACGCACACACACACACCAAGATATGACAATTAAACATTTTTCCAGATGTTGACATGTGTCCCCTGGGCAGCAAAATCACCTGTGGATGAGAACTACTGGTTTAAATAGCTTCAATTTTGTTGATCTTAATCTGTTTTTCACTGATATAACGTAACATACATGCTGGGCAAATTATAAACCATAAAAATGTGTTTGGCTCACAGTTCCGGAGTTTGGGAAGTCCAAGATCAAGGATCTCATCTGGTAAGGGCATTCTTACTGTGTCATAACATGGCAGAAGTTATCACATGAAACAGAGAGGAAAAGGGTGCCAAGTTCCCCTTCTTGTAAATAACCCACTCCCACGATAATGGCCTTAGCCCATTAGGAGGGTGGAGCCCCATGACCTAATTATCTCTCAGAACTCCCACCTCCTAATGCATGGAGGATTAAGTTTCCAATACATAAATTTTGGAGGAATAAATGTGAACCATAACTTAATCTATTTAGAATAATCAACTTTTGTTTTCACTGATTATATCTAATTTTTTATTCTTCATTTCATTGGTGTCTACTCTCTTATCTTTCTTATTTCCCACTTTCTGCTTGCTTTGGACCGAGTTCACTTCTTTTTCTTCCCCATAATTTCTTCAGGGGGAGGCTTAGATTATTAATTTTGGGTGCACAAATCAATTGTAAGACAAATTGCATTTAGGACAATTTGGATTTTAGAAAGCCTTGCATCTTAGTATTTTTTATGTATTAACAACCAGAAAATGTTAAAAATTTCTCCTCAGCATTCAATTTGCCTTCCCTAACCAAAACACTATGTAAAGCATTTTATACTTTATCTTCCTTTATTTTACAGAGAATAAAAATTGAAGCTCACAAACTATAAACTATGTAAAGGAAACATAGCTACGTTGTCCTTCTAGCCTCCTTACTTAACCATGTCTTCTTTAAATTACTTGAATCCTTAGTCATTTCTTGAAACTTCTTTCCTACCTACCATCCTCATTCTGACTTATGGTTTCTCTTTTCCTTCACTCACATTGATAGATTAGCTAATCTGATTGAACAATTGCTGCTGATAATATAGTATTATATATATTATATATTATAGTATATTCCATTCATAATTATAGCACTTTCACTAAGTGCTATAATTATGAATGGAACACATAAGTGATCAATTCACAGTAGTTGCTGGGCTCAGAGTATAGTGCAGTGGTAAAGCACTTGTCTAGAATGAACAAGGCCCTGGGTTCCATCCCCAGCACCATAAAAAGAAAAGAAAAAAAGTAGTAGTTTTTAATGTAATTCCTATCTTTGTTGTGGTGATGTAGATGATAAAGGAAGTATCTTGGAAAATTTAGACATTAAAACAGGATACTTTCAGATCATGAAGGGCTAAGAAAATAAAGTCACATCAGAAAGGAAAAGTGAGTTAAGTCAGGCTGATAGTCAACCCCAATTCCATGAACAGCTGGCAAAGCCAGGATGGGGTTACTGCCAGGAGTTAGATGTGACTTTAAGCCTCCTTAATAAGCATTAGAGCCAATGCATGGAGACCAGATTCATTCAGTGAGCACCAGCTCAGGAGCAGAGCTAACAACAGGAGACTACAAAGATAAATGAAGGGCAGCACTTTGCAAAAATAAAGAGTGTCTTGGATGGAGAATATTTCCAACTAGTCTGCATCTTGCCTTTCTGGGTTCACCAGACCTGCCAGTGGCCTTATAAATTGCAGAAAAGCTGTCCATCAGCTGGTGGCCTCCTCTGCCTGTGTGCTGCTGACAGAGGACAGGCAGTTGCCTTGCCTCCCCTTGAGGCCCATGCATGCTCTGTAGGACCTGTTCAGAGGGAAAGCAGTTGAGCTGCACATTCCTTCCTTGATTCCAGTCCCCTGCTCTCTCAGTCTCTATCCTTGTCCCTGTCCCTTTACCAGTCCCACTTTATCTTCAATTCTCCTTCACTCTTTTTGCTCCTCTCCCTCTGCCCAAACCTGGCTTCTCTCACATTTTTTAATTACAAAGGGCTACATCTGGTGCTAAGTCCAACACTGGGAGAAATATTCCTTCTTCACTTTAAACCCTGCTTCTTTGTAATATCAATTTATCCTGTTTCAGGGCAGCCTGGGTGTGGTGCACTGCAGTTTACAATACAAGAACATATTGTAGCTTTGCATAGCCACACAACTGAGAAAATGCTGAAACCAGAAAACTTGGGCTGGAGCTGAGATTCTATGGGTAGCTCTGTTCTGGGTTGAAATGTGCCTATTAGCTGAGGAATGAGGGATGAAAATAGGGGAAAGTTAGCAGAAAAAAAAGGTTTTTATTAAAAAGGGGGAGAAGGTGCTGCCTGAATATGCCAGGAGCTTTAAAGGTTTTGTCTGACTTAATTTTTGCAACTCTAAGAAGGGACTTTGATTTTCCTTATTTTACAGAGAAGGAAAATTAGGGCTCACAAACTCAAGTAACTTGCCCCCTATGAGCATGTGACAAAGCTGGGCTTCTAACCCAGGGCTGAATGGCTCCAAAGCCTCCTCTTTTCAGTACCATACTGCTTCACAAACCATTCAATGGAGAACATGATGTGGACCTTGGCCATTCTGTGGTCCTCCTTCTTTTGCTTAACAATAGTCCCTAGGGCAGAGAATCCTGGAAAGTTGACAGCTTGAATGTGTCTTGACCGCTTTACTCCCTTCTCCAATCCAGCTGTATCTCCAGAGTTTAGCACTGTCATGACTGCAGTTGACAGTGGTAAAGTTGGAGATTACTGACTGTACAGGACTCCTCCCACCTGGGCCAGGTAAGAACCTAGAAACAGTACTGGAGAACTTAAGGTCAAGGATTATAATACATGAACCCAGAAACTTAGACCACTGAGATCCATGGGAAACCCGATCTCTCACCCTACCCAAGGAATGTGCAACAGGGCCTGGATAAGTGTGTCTGCCTCCCCACCCCTGAGATGTTTTACCATCGTGTTTTTAAAAAGGACTTTCTTCTCTCTACTCCTTAGGTGGGAAAACCTAAGGAGTATGGGAAACAGAAAGGCTTCATTTTTATGCTGACACCTCAGTAGAGAATGATAAACTATCTGTTGCTCCATCACTGTCTCAAAGGAGCAGAGACCATCGAGCTTCCTGTTGCTCCTGGGACAGCACCACTTAATATGCATCAGAGTTGAAGCTAAGCCAAGTGAGCAGACAATCAAACCTAATAACACTTATACAGGAGGGTGTCTGGCAGTCAGCAGGAAGCTGCAGGAGGAGACTAACAATAAATGGGACAGCAAAACCAGTTATTAGAAAGATTAAAGGACAACACAAAAATTGCCACTCAGTACTGAAAAACAATTGAAAATTATAAATTCAATGAGCAAATTGACAAAAATGATCACCACTAAGACTGAAATCACAAGCCAGACAATTTGAAAAAAATATTTTAAAGAACTGAGTAACAATATAAGACAAAAAGTAAAAAATTAAGACATGAGGTAAAAAAATGAAAGTTCTTGAGGATTAATTGAGGCAGCTTGAAAAACAAATGAGTCCCAAAGGAAATAAAAGAAGACTTAGGGGTAAGACCATCACTAAACATAATTAGATAAATCACAGAAGAAAAATTCCTGAGTTGTAGATGGATTTGTGGCTACATAGTGAAAGGCCTCACATAATTGTATGTAAAAACTACAAATTAAAGCAATGTTTTGTGTGGCATGTAATCTACATAAAAATAAAATATAAGATAACAATAGCACAAAGGACGGAGGAAATAAATAAAAGTATGGTGCTAAGGATCTTAAGTTATATATGAAGTAGCATATCACTCCATGGTAAACAAATTAGATACAAATGTTTTAATGTCTAAAATAACCTCAAAACAGATAAAAATTAAAAAGCAAATACCAAGAGCAAACTACAGCTGCACCACTAAAGACCTAAATTATATTAAATGTGAATGGACTAAACCTAACTTTAGAAAGTGATTGTCTGACTGGTATTCAAAAAAAATTAGCAAGAACAACTATATACCATCTAGAAAAAAAAATGTATCTCAACACAGAGAAGTTAAACACAAATGGTTGGAAAAAGATCACTATGAAATTATTATTTCTATAAACAAAAGCTATATAATTTAGTATATAAAGACTTCTATAAACAAAAACTATGTAGTTTAGTATATAAAAATCAGACAAACTAGACTTCAAGGCAAAGTATATTACTAAAGAAAAAGACATATAAAATGTCAATTCATCAGGAAACATAAAAATCCCAAATGTGTATGTTTCAAATAGAATGAAGTAAATGCTTACACCAATATCTAACAAAATGACTCTGCCTTCCTCTTTCACCTCTCTAAATATCTAAAAGTATAAAAACTATTCTTTTCATGGTGAGGCAAAAACAGATTATAGGCCAGACTATGGAGCTATGCTTTTTCTGATCCCTGAGGTAGAATATATGTGTTTTTTAAACCTATATGAGCTCTGGTTTCTCATTCCCTATGAAAGGAGCTTGGAGTCACCAAAACAACAAAAACAAAAATTTTTCAGAATTAAAGGGTGGAAAAATCCACTATTAGAATTATAGAACCTTATACTTCAAATAAAAGAGTAAACAAAATTTGAAAAAAAAATTAGTAAAGATACAGAGCATAGGCTCCCAATATGTGGTCCAGCTTTCACAGCTTCTCCCTGAGACCATTTCAGGGAGTCTTCGAATTCAGAATTAATTTCATAATAATGCTGAGAGGTTATGTGTGTTTCTACTCTCATTCTATACTAGAAAAAAGCATAGAAGAAAATCTTCAGAATCAGGCAATATGTTCTTATATGGGATATGAAAAATACTAAGCCTACAAGGGAAAATATATAAATTATAGAACACCTGTAATTCGAGTAGTTGGGGAGACTGAGACAGGAAGATCATATGTTCAAAGGGAACCTCAGCAAAAAGTAGGGCACTAACCAGTTCAGTGAGACTCTGTCTCTAAACAAAATGCAAAACAGGACTGGGGATGTGGCTCAGTGGTTGAGTGACCCTGAGTTCAATCCCTAGTACCTCCCCACCAAAAAAATTTAAAAACTTGTATTCATCCAGAGACACCACCAGCAAAACGAAAAGGCAAGTCACGGATTAGAAGAAAGTATTTGCAATAAACACATCTGATGTAATACTTATACATAGAATCCCACAGATTCATAACAAAAGTCAACCAAAATATTTTTAGTTGGACAAGACTTAGACGCTTTACAAAAGGAGACATACAAATGTCTAAGAAGTATATGAAAAGGTGCTCAAGATCATTAGTCATCAGAGAACTTCAATTTTAAAGTCTAGTGAATGCCACTTCACCAGAATGACTAAAATAAAAAGGAAAATAATATCAAGTGCTGGGGAGATATGGAACACTTGAACTTTCATATACCACTGACTTACAGTGTAAAATAGTACACTTTGGAAAATAAATTGGCTACACCCTAGGTAGTCAAGCATATACAAATTTACACATCACCTACCAATCTCAAATACACCATAATGAGCAAAATATGTCAAACATGAAGACCATACTCTGTGAGATTCCATTAATCTGAAGTTTTGAAGAAGTTCTATAAAAGGTAAAATTAATCAATGGTATATATCAGTTTTATAAATTGTACTTCAATGAAAAATTAAAAGAGGAAGTCATTTGCCATTTTCCCCCTCCAAAAAGTAAAGAAAATTCACAAAACCAAGAAGGTGAATTCACTTAGCCAGACACACATGAACTGCATTCTTTGCCATTGGAATTCTACATCTTCCCTCAGGCTGTCTCTTATAGGAGATCTAATTGCCACTCTGTGGCATAAAGACTGAGTGAAGCCACCAGACAAGAATTATATCAAATATAATCATATTAATGTAATTTTATTATACTTAATATAATTTTATGTTAAATATTAGTAAATTCTGACTTTTTAGTTTTAGAAAAAGAGTAAGAAGTTTTAATATCTCCTCTTGCTAACAAGTCATTTCAGATACCCTTGGTCTGCCAGTTTGGAAATTGCTGGTTCAAGTCTTTACATCAGGATATTCTGAAACCTGTGGTTCAAAAATGGTCTCAACTGATAGAGCCCAACATGGAGGAAGCGGCCAGAGTGAGGAGGAGAATCTAAGTCATGCTAAAGCAGTAATATTTTATTCTGTTGACTATGAGTTGCCTCTAATATTTCTTAAGAAAATGAGGACATGTGGGAACTAAAAACAGAGAGGTCAGTTTGGTCTGGGCAAGGTGGTAGTCTGAATTAAGACAGGGACACTGGGGTAAAGAAGAAATTAAGAGACATTCAACAAGCAGAATCCAAAGGTGTCCAGGCAAAAACACTGACAAGTCTTGGTGGTAGACGAGATGTGGGAAATATGGCAAAAGAGATGTCATCATCTCCCTGGATTTCTGGCTCAGGAGTTGCATTTGTGGTGGTACCCTTAACAAGGAGGAAGTCCTGGAGGTAGAGAAGGTAACCGAGAATTAAGCTTTGGGCATCCCAAGTCTTCAGTGTCCAAGAAATGTCCAGTAGGCAGCTGGGAATACAACACTGATTGAACGGTGATTGCTGGGAGAACTGCACCTTTCCTCTCTGGTATCACTGATGCTCTCCTCCTTCCTTGCTGTACTTGAGAAGAACATAAATGAATGACATCATCCTATCCCACCTCTCATGAGTTCTGTCCCAAGGTTTGGTGACATCCTGACTCTGCTGACCTTGTAGACCTTCAAGCTTATATGCCTGGCAGCTTGCTTCCCAGTCTCTTCATCATGGAACCACGTTCATGTAACAATGAAGCTTTTGGAACATGCCAGGCTTTGTGCAGGAGGTCAGATACATGGAACTGCAAGAGTATGGCTCTTGCCTTTAGGCTTGCAGTGGACATATTGATGTACACATAGTTGCTCTATGTTACAGTTATTAGATTAATATGGAGATGGCTGGGGATGTAGGATTTGATGGCAGAGTAAGGCTGCAGGAAACAGGAAGGCAACAGAGAGGTAGTAGCCTTTAGTGTGACGTTGAAGAATTTACAAGAATCAGCTGGATAGAGCAAGATGGAGCAGATGAACAAGTCTCATCAGAAGACCATGAAAATACCTAAAGGGTGAGAGAGCCTAGCATACTGACAGCAAGCACTTGCTGACCATGTGTTGTGGCTGCACACAATGTATAAGGACAAAGTGTTTGAGGTGGGTCTGTAGGAAGATCACGTGGTTTGTCCACAGAGCAAGAACTAAGCTTAGCATGCAGTTTAATGTTTCACAGGCACTTTCTCATCTGAGCTCTGTTATTTAGATGAATAATATTAACAGTCTGGAGCTGGAGAAACAATGTCCTCAACATCATCCCAGGTGTTCAGGAAAAGAACATTTGCTAGCTAGTTAGGGTGTCTGTAGCTAAAGAAAATCAGGTTATGAGGTCAAGGTGTGAGGGTCCTAGAAAAGCCTAGCCAGTGATAAGCCAGCATTGGGCTCAGAATCTAGCTCTAGCTCAGAGTGCAGACATCCAGAGAACCCACCTCAGAACGGTTCCATGGTCAGGCTGACAAAGAGTCAATGGGGCCTAGAATGCCAACATTGGCCCAAATGCAGTTTCTTCCTGAAATAGGGCTAATTACTTCTCAGGAACATAACAAATCAATTCTAGTAGACATGGACATGATCAGATTCCTAGGGGAAGCAATAGTCATGGCAAGGACACAAGCAGACACAGAAACCTTGGGCTAAGACAGTGCAATAGTAGGTTCATAACAAGATGGGGGAAGAACACAGGGCATCCTCTCTACCAGAGGACACAGCTACCCCATGCACACGCAGATAGCCACAGTCTTAGCACATGTTCCTGAAGAGATATCCTGTGAGCTTCTGGATTCTTCTATTGGCTGTAAGTGTATTTATGATCATAAACTATGATTTTCTTCCCTTCATGTTGGTAGAATGTGGGGACTTGCCAAAAGGACAAGGAGCCAGCTTCAACTGTCCTAGTTTGAGGCCCAAGTAAATTTTGATGTTATAGATTATAACCCATAGAATGCAATGAGAGTCATCAGTCCATACCATATAAATACCTAAATAAACAAATGACAAAGAAATTCAACTAATAGATATAGAAGAAATGAGGCAAATTTTTAAAAATCACTTTTGGCAACATAGCAATATCTGTTCTAACTCTATCATGAGAAATAGATATCATTTGCCATCTGAAATTATGCACTGAGAAAAACTTATCTTTTTTTCTAGAGTATTATTTTCAAATAGGCATAACATGAATCTAATCATAGAGAAGCATCATACAAACCTCAAATGAAAGAGATCCCATGTATTAACTGGCCAGTAATTTTCAGAAATGTCTGACAAGAAAAAGATTGAAGATGTAAAGGGGAAAGAGAGACAACCAACTGCATCATGCCATCCAAAATTGGAGCCTGCACTGGAAAAGTACCTTCATTTTGTGCTACAAAACACATGAGTGTGATCACTGGTAAAATTTAGATAGGCCTATAGAGTGGAATGATAACTATATGACTATTAATTTCCTGGTCTTGATAATTGTGCTGCCATTACATAAAGAAAGTCCTTGTTTCAAGAACACATAAAAATAAAATAAAGATGTCATATCCACTGAAAACTAAATATATATATATGTATATATATATATATATATATATATATATATATGAAAAAAATTCTCTTTCTCTCTTTCTCTCTTTAAAAAAAAGAAATACACTCTGAAGAATTAGGCATAAGGAGGCATTATGTCTTGATGTAATTTCCACTGATTCAAAGAAAGAATTATAAATCAAATTTGTAACATGTTAACATCTCAGGAATCTCAAAAGTATATGAGAATTCTCTGAAATATTTTTGCAACCTTTATGAAAGTCAAATTATTTCAAAATATAAATATTTTAAAAAGATTTAAAAATAAATGGCTAGAAAATTTCTGTGAGGTTTCTACTTGAAATAATAATAATAAATTGCACAGAATCCCATACAGGATGCACTGGATTATGGCTGGATGTAGGAAGAGATCTCTTCTACTTACACCCTGTGTGGATCCAGAGTGGTTATTTTTCCTGGCTGTTTCCTATTTCCTAATGTTCTCTAGTCTAATTCCATAGTACATACTGCCAGGAAATGGTGCTTATAGGCCCCTAACCCTGGTGCAACCACATTTAATGCTCTGTTGGCACACCTGGAGTCACCTCTGAGCATCCCCTGAGGTCGAAGTACTCCCAGGGCAGAAAACCCAACCCATGCCTCTAACTACAGTTTCTGATTATTTTGCCAATTGTTTCCCCTCTTCAGCATCAGACCCCTCCCCAACCCTAGAACCTGATAAAAGTTTTACAGGGTTTCAAATGAGCCCATGCACAATCACTTCTGGGTTTTAATCATATTCTGTTTGTGTTCATGTTTGATCATATTTTCTAGTGGGAAAATAATCATAAATTAACAAAAACCACAAGCTGTGGCAGGAAGAGCACTGACCTGAGGGTCTTGCTTCTACCACAACTAGCTGTGTGGGTTTGTGTAACTTACCTATATAGTTCTCATTTATAAAATCAGTAATCTGAACTAAATCTTCTTTTTGTTGTTATTTTGTTTTGCAGTACTGGGGATCAAACCCAGGATGCTCTACCATTAATCGATATCCCATTCCTTTTAATTTTATTTCATTTTGAGATGGGGTCTCATTAAATTGCCCAGTCTAGACTTGAACTTGTGATCCTCCTGCCTCAGGCTGGGATTGCAGTCCTGTGCCACCAGACCTAGCTCCAAATGTTCTTAATAATGATTATAATGGTCTCTGTCACCTCTCAAAACACTGCTTATTTGGCAAGAATGGGATTCTAATTAGAAAAGATTACCTCCATGTATGTATAATATGTCAAAATACACTCTACTATCACATACATCTAAAAAGAATAAATAATAAAAAATACTGTTTATTGTTAAAAAAAAAAAAAAGGTCCTCTGACTTGAAGTAGGTTGCATACCCGTAAGAACAAACTTTTCCTCCTGAGGTGAAGTGATGAGACCTTTGTGTTTGATTCTCAGAGTTGACCTTGGTTTGAGTTCATGGCATTGACACTGCTTCACCCAAGGGAAGGATTATAGCTAAGAGGCAGCATTCCCACACCCAAGTTCTATTTTGTAACAACGCCTGCCAGCTTTGCTATGTTTAGCTTAAACTATTTCTGGATCCACAACAGTTAATCACCTCTTCAGTGAAAAATTAAAGGAGAAAAAAGTGGGAGAAAAAGGAAAAAGAAAACAAAAAGGGAAGTCCTATAATCATTCCTAAATACCCGTAACTGCCCCCATCCCTGAGATTTCTCTGCTATCCCTGCAACAGTGGGCACATGAGCTATGCCTGTGTCTGGTGTCCTCAGGTATCTATTTCCTTCAGTCCTGGCTCAGATCCAGCAGCTCCAAGTTGTCAAGGAGTTGGGAAAGCTGTGCCCAGTTTTGCATGAAAGCCGGATTTGGGCATACGCATTTTAGAATTATTTTCCAGACTCTTCCTTCTCCCTTGGCTACTCATCCATGCTGAAGTCTTTGGTACTTATTCCCTAAGTCCAAACTTCTGATACATCATCTCTTCTCTTGGTGATTATTAAGTACAATTCTATTTACTTTTCAGATTTTGCTTTGATCTGATTGTTCCTTTTCTCAAAGAAAAAAAAATTCCAAGTGAGAAAGAAAGTTATGCTCAATTTCCCTTGTGGGGCCAGACAAGGGAATACAATGGGAGTCTTATATCCTGGAGGAATGCAAGGAATCCCGAAGATGGGCACAGGCTGCTTGAGCGGAGTGCATTTTATAACAGAAAACACAGGAGCAATAAGAGTGGGCTGAGTATACTTGGTACAGACAGGATAAATAGACCCTGGGACTCACAAGGCCCGGAAGTTCTGAAGGTTCTGTGAAAGAGAGGTGAAAATATTTTTAGTCTTTTAACATGTGAATTTTGTAAAGTAATAATAACATAATATGAAAATATCAAACATACAAAAATAAGAGTTAGTATAATCAACACCCATAGCATTTCTCTGTATTTGTTTTCTTATGTTTTTGGGTGCGTTTTCATATTTGCTCTAATATATGCATGTGTGTATGTGTACTGCTGAAGCATTTTGAAGGAAATCACAGGCATTGGGATACTTCAGTTCTAAATACAGACATTTTTCTTTCCAAACATAAGGGCATTTTGACTCAAAAGTAATAACATTGTTACTCTTAAAATTAACAATAATTCCATAATATATGTAATACCCTGGTGTCAGTTGTCCTTCTGGACTAAAATATGTTTTATAGTTGATTTTTTTCAAAATAGGATTCAATCAGAGCAAGCCACTTGCTTGGCTGACTGCAGCATTCTGTATTTATCTAATTGTTCCTCCTCTGGTGTCATTTCACTAATCTTGTTTATCTTTTTCTCTTTTCTAGAGATTAAATCTAGAAATCTTGATCCTCAGGCTCGAGATTTTGGGTAGGATTCAGTGATGCTGTGGATCACCACTATCCAAAGAAAAACTTGATAACTGGTTATACAACTAAGGACACTAAATTTGGGTTCCCAGATACTACAGTCAGTTGTACCACATAGACAATCTTTGAAATCACTGCGCTGCATATAATATAAACCACAGGTTATGGGTAAAATTAGGTTATAACATTCAAAAAATTTTTAGTGAAATGTTTAAAAGAAGAGAGAAGCACCTATTAAAAACAGCAGCATACTGTTACATATGTGAAATGACTAAGAAAGACATAAATACCACAACAAATATAGATGGTTCTTAACCTTGAAAAAATCCTAAAGTTTGCCTATGGAAATGGGTATCTGTAAGGAGGAAGCTTGTGAGCTATTGGGAGGTAATAGGAGGATCATTTGAAACTGAATGGATAGGCCCAACACCAGATATGGATAGCTACAGCTCATGACACAGACAGTGACATGGCTAGCTGGTAGATGTGTGCATGTATGCATTTTGTGCATCCTACATGGCTTGGCTTATCTGGGTATGGTTTATTGTGCTTACCTTGAATTTGTTATGTACAAAATCATGTACAAGCATGAAGAATGAAAGGGCATCATGCTGAAAGAGTTCCCTTGTATGTGGAGTGCATTGGAAAGAATTTTTATTTCAAAACAAACACTATCAGAATTGACTAATTTGGTAATTTACTACTTTTGTCTTGATGAATCTAGCTTGAAATTCTTCAATCTTTTGTTCTTGTTGAAGAAAAAGCTATCATTTTCATTCCATTTTTCTGTTCTTTTGTTCTCTGGTTTGTTTATTGTTCTCATATTTATTATTTCCTTCTTTCTAGTTACCTTTGATTTGCTCTTATATTTATCTTCTCTACCGTGTTACTTACATGTCACAAATTCTGGTGGGTTATGTATTTAATTGTTCTAAAGTTATCTAATTGTTCTAAAGTTTCTCTTTAGATACCATACAGCATCACCTAAAAAGAATCTTACCAAAAATCTTGAGCCTAAAGACCAAGACTTCTTTGATTTAATCTCTAGAAAAGAGAAAAAGATGAGCAAGATAAGTAAAATGATACCAGAGGGGAACAATTATAAATACATACAGCATGAGGTTCAAACTATTTTTTAAGATTTCTACATCTGTGAAGAAGCAGTAAATACCCTCTTCCTTACACTTTTTGTTAGACTTAGCTAAAAATCCTAGATATTGTATATAAAAGGAACATAAGAACACTCTGATAGACAGAAAAATACAGATAAGCTAAGGACCTTACCTACTGCTTATTGTGTACAACATCTTAAGACAAGCATGCATGAAAATGGATTGTGCATCATGGTGATATCCACAATATCGATAGAGACAAAGTGGGAATCCTGACCGCCCACCCCCATATGGCAGTAACATCTTCCTGTCTTCAATGTGTTGGCACCTGCCCTCTTCTGTGTGTCCATGAAGACCCAATAGGTAATGGGCTTCCTTGCCTACCTGCCAGGAACAAGCCACACTTCTCTTTCCCCACCCCTCCTGTATAAGATGCAGAGTCTCATAATACATTAACCAAAATGTTCAGGTACAATTCAAAATAACTTGTTATACCAAGAGATAGGAAAATATTAATGAGAAAGACAATAAATAGATGCCAACAGCAAGATGATACTGAGGTTAGAATTATCTGACAAAATTTTAAAGCAGCAATCCTAAAAAACAAAAATCTAAAAATATGCCTGAAATAAATGAAAAAAAAATAGTGTCCTCAAAGAGAAAGGACAGCAAGAAAATTTAATATGTAAATAAACACAGAATTTAAATTTTTGAATAAGCAATACAATAATTGAAATGAGAAATTTAATAAAAGAGATCAACAGCACAATGCAGAGAACAGGAAAAAGGGAACTTGAAGATAGAACAATAAAATAACTCAATCTGAACTACAGAGAAAAATCATCTGAAAAAAGTCAACAGAGACATGGGGACCTATGACAAAACATCTAATATTCATGTCACTGGAATCTCAGAAAAAGAAAAGTAAGACAGTGGGACTGAAAAAGTATTCAAAGAAATAATGACTGAAAATTCCTCCTATTTGGCGTAAGACATAAACCTACAGATCCAAGAAGTTAAATAAGTCTCCAACATGATAAATTCAAAGAATTCTATACCAACATATATTAAGAGTCAAAATTCCAAAAACTAACAACAAAGAAAAATTCAATGCAAGAAGGTTCAGAGGAGAAATGATTAGTCTCATGGAATGAAGCCAGGCTTTTGTGGACTAAGACCTCTAAAACCTCAACTAAACTTTTCCTCTTTTAAAAGTGTTCTGGTCAGATCCTTTTAGTCATAGCAATGAAAAAGTGGACTAAGTCAGAGGGTGTGAACACGGTACCTTTTGGCAGGGCAACAGGCCTGGCACAGTGTAGTCCTTACCTGATTGGTCATGAGGAAGACCTGGTAACTGGGAAAAAGACTGGTTTCTAAGGGCCAACCAGAAAGGTTCTCCATGTTGCCAGTGATTATCCAGGTTTGGAGCAGCCATGGTATAAAAAGTATTTAACCCATTTGATAACAAATGTTATCAAACTGTGGGATAACATTTGTCTCTTTTCCTATAGCTATTAGGTCACTAAAACAGATTTCATCAGATTATAAGTGCCTTATGAACACAGCACTAACTATAGAACTAATTGATTAGATGATATCAAATATTCTTACTCCCACTTATAGAAGTAAATGGCTTACAAAAGTAAGGTTACAAACCAGGCATGGTGGCATCCACTGATAATCCCACCTACTGAAGTGGCCAAGGCAGGAGGACCACAAGTCCAAGGCCAACCTCACCAACTTAGAGAGAACCTCTGTCAAAATAAAAAAAAAATACATTTAAAAAGGGCAGGGGATATCGTTAGTTCCTTGGTAGAGTCCCTCTGGGTCCAGTCCCCAGTATGGGGGGAAAAAAGTTAGAAAATTTAGCCAAGGAACAACACCACATATATGAAAGAGACTTATATAAAGACAGAGTTGGGGTGGGGTATATTTTCTGGTGGCAGCTTTTTCTTCCATTTTTGTTTTAGCTCCCATAACCCTGTAGGCTTCCTAGTTTGAGGACTGGCCCAACAGTCTTCTTCAAAGGAATGAGGATCTCTTGCTGATAGAGCTTCCTGTAGGATGTGGCTCCTTCTCTTTCTTGGAATACTTTTCCTCAGGCTTTCCATCCCCCTTAAGGATAAGCTTTAAGTATCTGAGATCTCAGTGTGCATTTGGGGAAAGAGAGCACAGAAAGTCAGAGACTCTCTGAGTCCAGAAGAGCTGGACAATCCTGACACCAGGTTAGGTTCTAGCAAGCCTTTCACCTTGCCTCTTCCTCTCTTTTCTCAGGTTCCAGGGGATCAATGCTGGGACCAGATGGGGTCTGAAGTTTCCAGGTCATCTAAACACCTATGAATCTAGATAGAAGTCTTTTCTACAGAATTTTATAGATGTTTAGAGTTAGATGTTTGTACAACTCATAGAAACCTTGATCACTATAATCAAATTATTTAAATCTAACTACTTTCAAAACAATTTAGCACAGTTGGGTAATTGTAAAGTGCTGAAAAACAGCTATGGACCCAAACAATTCCACCCTAGCTCATGCTCAAATAACTGCATCAGGGTAAGATGTTCCCACCATTTTGGAATAAAAAAAAAAACTGTCAACTAATTTATAATTATTTTAGAAATGAGAGTGGAGTTTTTGTTGTTTTTTGTCAATGGAGGTCTCATTCAAGGATTCTCCATAGCCCATCCATAAGGGTAAGTTATCTTTAAGTTACTTGGGATGGGAGATACAATGATGTTTATTATGAAAAGATGTTTTTTTCTAAACTGTCTTCATTTGGTTTCCACTTATATAAAGATTGGGTCTGAGTATGTAAATTATCTCTACCAATTTTCTGCTCTTTAAAATGTTCATATGTTTGCTTGTATTTGGGGGTTTGTCTTTTTGAAAATTAATGCATCCTCACAAAGGTTTTGATGCAGGACAAGGAGGGGCAAGAGGAGGAGAAAGCGAGGAGCAAGGGGAGCAGAACATAAACAAAGAAAAATAAAAACAAAACACATGGTAGCGTGCCTCATCTGCTGCTGACCTTCATGGAGACGCCCATGACCCACATGAGAAGTTGCTGCTGGTTCTCAAGCTTTCATTCCCTTAAGCTCACCTCTTATCAGAGACTGAGAAGCATGTGAACTACCGGACAAAAGGGTTGGATTAGGAATGTGCAGTGCTTGGTTCTATATCAGAGCTCTGGGAGGCTGGGCTGTGTCTGCACAGTCTAGAGAGCATTTCTGGAGACAGTAATATAAAAACAAAACAAAGTCTTTTTGTCTTCCACCCACTGAAAAGGCCTGTCAAACATGCATCAGTTCTCCCCAGCCCCACCTGCTGAGATAAGCAATTATTCTTAATCCTGTGCCTCTGAAATGCAGAGGATTATGCTAGGAGTAAACGTTCTCAGAGATCATGGAAGTGTTTTTTTTAGAAGCATGTGGAGTCAGGCTTCAGTGCTGGAGGGGCCAGACTAACTCCTGATATAGTCATCCATTGATTTTTCTCCTAAATTCATTCATTCAACAGGATAGATTGATAAACCGAAGTGCAGGTTCTGGGTTGGGTCTCAGAAGTACAAAACTGAATAGTTTTTATTCACAGTCTGGCAAGGGATACAGGTACACAATCAACAAAGCAAGGTGCCACGCAGCATGATGGTGAAGGAAATGCTTTGTGTGCTCCAAGGAACACACACCCCAGGTCAGTCCTTATGAACCAAGCCTGGGCAAGATGACTGGTATCACAACATTTGGATGAGTTTGGGGGTATTTTGTGCTTGTCTACATTTTCTGTTTCCTTTGTCCTTAAATGAGAAACCCAATCCTAGCTTCTCTTGGACACTCATTAAAATTAGTAACTGCTGCCACTTCATCTCAGGTACTGATATTTCATTTCCCCCACAGCAGCCATTGAGGTGCCTCTGGTACCACTGATGCCATTCTTTGCTTGCCCACAGGGAGGTTTCCTTTGGACTTGAGGCTGATTCTCTTTTATCACAATTATTCTGGAATCGAAGGGGAAGACTTCCCTTCATAGCAGTATCTATGACCCTGTAATAGACTCCAAGATGGAATATACCCCTGATGATATTTGAATGTCCTGCCCTAAGGAATTCAGGTCCATTAAGAAACAATTTCCTCTGTCCCTGGACTAGAGCATACCGCTCTGGTACTCAGCAGGATGCCTCTGCCCAATACCATTTGTGTCTTAATATATATATATATATATATATATATATATAAATTAATCATTTAACTACCTACATTTTTTTGCCTTGTCATTCTCTCATGGAAAAATATTCCTTCACACCCAAAGCTCCCCTGGTAGTATTCAGATCTTCCTCTTCTTCCTGCAGATACACCTGCAGGTATTTGCAGATGTTCTGTCCTTCTGAGTCCAAAGCAGCATGAGAAGCAAGCCAAACCCACACAGTTCCCTGCATTTGTGACACTCTGAGTTCCAGCAGAGTGCAGAAACTCTGGGTGACCCTTGAAACTTCAGAATGCAGGGAAAATGCTTCGCATGCTCTGTTTTTATATTGGAACTCCTTAAAGAGTTAAAATTGCACAAGGGAAAAGGAGAAGGGAAGACAAAAACCAAGTTATTGACTTACCACATACATGAATAAAACTTTATAACACATTGAATAATTTAATTACATTTCATCTTACTATCCAAAACATGTTAAATCTACACTGAATGCCAGAAAGTCAGAAATACTCTTGATAGGAGATGGGGTGATTTTGTTTACCATCTGTTGTAAATTGCAACATAGCCCAAGGTTTATAAAGTGAAACATTCCCCAAACCTCATCCCATGAAAAGGGGCATTTCTTTTTTCTTTTCTTTCTTTTCTTTTTTTTTTTTTTTTTTTTTTAGGTCTTCTCTGAATTTTTATAGGAACTCTCACAGAATCTTACAGGAACTCTTTCAATCATCAGGAAGTGTGTGAGAGCCAACAAAGTCAAAAACAAAATTTTTGGGCCTTTACTCAACAGGCAATTTATAAGCATGAAATATGCCTCTGGTACATTACTAAACCCTGAAAAATTACAGAATGTAAATAAAACATGATCTTCCGTAGTCTCCTACGGAAAACTATTCATATTATCATAAATAGAAAAGGCTTAAAGGAGTCACAGGCACACAGAGATCCCTTAGCAAACAGCTCCTTCAGTCATTAGCATCTGTGCTACAATGGAGACACAAGAGTCTTCAAAGATCTTGTGGCAGCACAGGGAGGAAAGGTGGAGGAAGATAATGCAAGATCCTCCAAGGGGGTGTCCCGCTCATGCCCCATGCAGGCAGTGGAAATGGGGTTCCCCTCAGTGGAATGGGCTGGTTGAGAAATAAAAGCTAGGAAAAGTAGAATAACAAAAAGACCACAGGGCACAGAAAGCAGTTTCAAAAACAGGGGCAGGACAGGCAAGCTGTTCTGATGGATGGAATTCCTAGACTCTGGCCAAAATGGAGCCCGTGCCTGCTTTATTTATATTGGAAACATCAAAGGCCTTCCATAGAATGTTCTTCACCAAAAAAGGTTAAACTTGGGCTTTCCAGTTCCCAGTGAGTTACACCCATCTCTGGAACTACTATGAGGGATCTTCCTAGCAGAGCAGAGATAAAGGTCACATGCATTGGGCAATCTATTGCCCTAGGAGAGCCATGGATAGATCCCAAGGCCAAGCCTAAATCTCCCTGCCTTCCATGCAGAGAGAAGATCCTCATGTAATTCACAGATGGCTTCCCGCAGGGTGCTCTAAGATGAGCATTGGAAAATCAGTGAGCTATTCCAGTGAGGAAGAGGAAAGAGCATTCCAGGCAGGAGGAAGAGCATAAGGAAAGCAAAGACCTGAGTTGACCCCCTGACTGAAGGAATGTGAATGTGTCCTATGTCAAGAAAATGCAGGGTTGAAAAGATGGGTGTGAACAGATGCAAATATCAAGGCAAGTTGGGCCCAGATTATGAAGGACATTTGAAGGTCAGACTTTATAGACAACAGGGGCAAACATTTTTTTTGGGGGGGGGGAGGAGTTGATGTGTTCAAATCTATAATTCTGGAAACTACAATCAGGAGGTTCTTGTAAAACAAGAGGAGATAAAATGAGGAGACCAAAATAGGCACTGAATAGCAGAGAAGTTGACTTAGGAAAGAGTGAAAAGGCAGGCTTTTCTTGTTATAAATTACTGTTAAAATGGTCTTTCCAAGTTATTGGGTACAGTTTTTAATGAGATTCATTTCTATTAACTGCAAATCTTTTTTAATGAAAGGAACAACTGGATTTTTACAATCTGTTCTTCCTCACTCCTTTCCCCAGAGCCTAGGGAGGTAACCTGTTAAATTTTGCAGGCACCACTTGGTGGCAGCTTCTGGAATTACAGGCATAGGACCCCAGAGACTGTATAACCAAGGTGTTTTTGCCAACCTATTGGGAAGTAATGACAACCGTCATGCTGAGGTTTCATTACTTTCTCAGGATAGGAAATGATTTGGGAGGGGGGCGGCTCTAAGAATAAACATTATAAAGGTTCTTGCTGCAGCTAATGAAATGAAATGCTGCCATTCCACATGAGACAGCAGAAAGGGGTGGAGGGCAGGAGCAGAGGACACCAAGAGAAAATAGTCCAATCTTACACATCATCCAAGCCTGACTAATGGACTGCTGGACGTTATAGGAAGAATGATGTAGGAAGACCCCTGTTATTTGAAATCAGAGATCCTTGTTGTTAACCATAGTTGTTTGGTTCTAGGTTTGGCATTAGGGTACAAAAGAACTTAAAATAGATGATTCGTTTAGACTTTGTTTAAATAACACCTTCAAAAATGAAAGAAAAATAATGAGTCCTCTGGCTTTGGCCATTTTGTAATACCCTTCATAAAACCATCCATCAAAACTCCAAACCAATTCCATCATTAAAATCTTTCAAGTACAGCCTAATTTGACCACTGTGGGTCACCTCACTACTGCCACCACTATCCTGCCTCTAGCACCTCTTGAGTGTTCCTTGCTCTCTGCAATAACCTCTTGGCTAGCCTCCTTGCTTGCTTCAGCTGCAGATCACCCTTCCCACGGTCAGTCGGGATTTTCTTTCTGAAGAGTAAAACAGATCAACTCACTCCACTGACTTTGAGGTAAAAATTTCATTCCTTACCAAACCTACCAGGTCCTCCCTTATCCACCCTTGCTACCTCTCAGACCTCATCTACCCCCACCCTTACTCCCTTGCTGCAACTCCTGTTGGCTCCTGGCCACAGAAACATGCCAGGCACCCTTCTGATTTTAGGATTTTCTGCAACTTCTTAACTGTCCAGAGTGTTATTATGCCCTCTATGGCACCTACTTCTAATAGCACCTTCCTCCAGCCCTTTACTATGCCCCTTTCTGTCCCCCATAGGATTTTTTCCTGATACTGTATTATACATGTTTATTTGTTGGTCTCCCTCCCTGGAAAGTAAATTTCATGAAGTCAGGGGTTCATTCTGTTTCATTTTAACTGTTTTGTCCCTATTCCTAGAATAATGCCAGGTACACAATAGGTTCTCAAACATGTATTAAAGGCATGAACAACTGGATGAACAATATACTATCTTTATTTCCTAACCCCACAACCACTGCTCTCCAGTTCTGAAATAACACTTACCTTTACCTGCACAACATCCTTGGCCAACCTGGTCTAAGTGATTTTCCATGAGGTGAAGGCATAGAATAGGCTTTAAAGCAGATGACACCAGACTATGCTCTTCAGGCCACTTCAGCTCTTCAGATAACTTCTCAGGAACTCAACAGCTGCATACATTCTGCCTAAGAAGGAGAATTTAAAGTGTGCATCATATTAGCAATAAACCTCAGAAAAGTCAATGGAGGTATGCCATAACTCTAAATGACCTCAGTGGAGTCCAGGGATGCATTACCCAAGCAAGATATAACTTTAAATAAACAATGCATGATTTCAATCTTTTTATTGAGTAACTCAGAAACGGCACTTCTTTGAGGGAAAATAAAAACAAAGCAAGCTTTCTGCTGCAGGAATCAGGGAGGGCTGAAAGGCACTCTAGCCAAAGCCATAGTGCCCTCTACTGGCCATTGGTAGCTAACAAAGATGTGGGCAACCACAAAGAGGAAGCCACTGTTGGTATATTCAGATCCATTCATGGGATTATTAAAAAACATTTCAGTGCCTTCAAAGAAAATGGGCTATAGCTATAATAGAGGAAGATATTCAGTCTGTATTATCAAGCAGGTTAAAGATTACTACAAGGAACAGAAATTTGGAATTAGAATGAGATAGACATTTAATCCAGCAGGTAGAGGTGTAAGAAGTGTGAGATGATGCCTGAGCTGAGGTTTCAAAAGAAACTAGGAGGTGGCCAGGTGCAGAGAGTGTTGTACACACGGGGATTTACATTCCAGTGATGAAACCACAGATGCGGAGGCATGGAGGTGAAAGAAACGTGGTTAGGGACTCCAGGAGTAGAAAGTTAGGATAATTACTTTTGGCTGCCTATCTACCAGTCATTCTCCCACCCATCTTTCCTTGCTGATTTGCTTCTTCTTGGCATCTGAGATAATAATTTTCCTAGTTGCTTTTATGATTAAAGATATACATCTGACCCAATTCTGCTCAATGAGATATCAGGGGACATTGCTGGAGGGATGGATGAGATATAATTTCTTCTATATCAAAACAGGAGACACCCATGAGGGGCACCCTCCACTTTCAATCTACTTGTTGATGTCACAGGAAGCTATTGCTGTTACATGAAGGTGTTGCTATTGCTGCTATCTGGTGACCATGAATGGAGACATTACCAACACTCTGGAGATGGCAATCTTTGGTGGCCTCATGGAGATACTGAATCACCCTGATACCACCTATCTCTGGATATTTTACTATGAAGGGGAAAAATAAAGTAGCCTCTTGATCAGATATTCTATTATTTGTAGCCAAGACATATCCATTGCCATGCTCACATTCCATAACATGAGGAACCAACGATTGATTTTAAAAGGTTGTAATATAATGAAATTTGTATTTCAGAGAGTCCAGGTTAAAACAAGCAGAAAAATTTATTTATTTTTTTTAGAGAGAGAGAGAGAGAGAGAGAGAGAGAGAGAGAGAGAGAGAGAGAGAGAGAGAGAGAATTTTTAACATTTATTTTCTAGTTCTCGGCAGACACAACATCTTTGTTGGTACGTGGTGCTGAGGATCGAACCCAGGCAAGCGCATGCCAGGCAAGCGCACTACTGCTTGAGCCACATCCCCAGACCCAGAAAAATTTATTAAACAAAATGGGACAAAAGGCAAGAAGACCAACTAGGATGCTTATGATGGTGTACATAGAGATGGAGAGAAGAAGGCAAAAATTAGGGCCTTTTGAACTGATGTACACATACACACAATTTTAGAGGTAAAATGGACAAGATGTGGTCATTGGTGGGAGAACTAGTAGGTAAGATAAATGAAAGAATTAAGAGGTTAGGTAATTACATAGGTGGATGAGTCATATCCTGGTGATTTAGATTTTTGAAGAAGAACCAGATCAAGGATGGGATAGAAATGATTAATTCTGTTTGGGACATACTGAGTTTGAAGAACCCAGAAGAAATGTCCAGTGGGCAGCTTAATCTTATATCTAGAGCTCAGAAAATCTGGACTTGAGGTACAGAGTTTCAACGTTATCAACATGTACATGGTAAATGGATCCCTGAAAAAAGTTCAGTCTTTTTAGAGCATATGTATAGAGAGGGAGACAAGAGGACTGAGTTGGAAAGGAGACTTCATGGTGACCAACATTCTCAGACAGAAGGAAAGTCTCATACAGACTATGAAACCACAAAGGGAGGAAGCAAAGAGAAAAAAATGCCTCCAATGGTAAATACAGTTTCCACAAGGAAACCGTCTACTTCAGAGGATGTAAATGAAATAGGGTCAGAAAAGGACACCATGGTGACCTTCACCAGAGTGGTTCTGTGGAGTGCTAAGTGCAGAAGTCAGAGTGAGTTAAGCAAAAAAGATGAAGTGAATCTGACCTAAGTTTATTATTTTTTATTTTTTGTGTTCTAATTAGTTATACATGCAGCATTTCTGTTCATTTTACACAAATGGAGCACAGGTTTTCATTTCTCTGGTAGTATATGACATAGAAATGCACCATATGTACAGTCAGTCATACATGTACCCAGGGTAATGATGTCTGTCTCATTCCACCATCTTTCCTACTCTTGTGTCCCCTTCCTCCCCTCTCTCCCATTTGCCCAAAGTTCCTCCATTCTTCCCACTCCACATTATGTATTAGCATCCACTTATCAGGGAGAACATTCAGCATTGTTTTTGGGGGATTGGTTTATTTCGTTTAGCATGATATTCTCTAACTCCATCCATTTATCTGCAAATGCCATAATTTTATTCTCATTTAATGCTGAGTAATATTCCATTGTGTATATATACCACAGTTTTCTTATTCATTCATCTATTGAAGGGCATCTAGGTTGCTTCCACAGTTTAGCTATTGTGAATTGAGCAGCTATAAACATTGATGTGTCTATGTCACTATAGTTTGCTATTTTAAGTCCTTTGGGTATAGACTAAGGAGTAGAATAGCTGGGTCAAATGGAGGTTCCATTCCAAGTTTTTTAAGGAATCTCCATACTGTTTTCACAGTGGTTGCACCAATTTGCAGTGCCATCAGCAATGTATGAGTGTACCTTTTTCCCCACATCGTTGCCAACACTTATTGTTGCTTGTATTCTTGATAATTGCCATTCTAGTAGATTTTCTTTTAAGAAGATTTCTATGAAAGGAAGGAGGAAGATTGAAGACAGGGAGTGCATGGGGTCCAGGAAAAGGCATCTATTCAAGATTGGGAGAATTGAGTGTGTTTATATATTGAAGAGAAAGAAGCACTGGAAGGGGTGGAGCATGTTTGAGAGGAATACAGGTGGCAACTGATGGAGTGAGGTCCCTGAAGATTCAGGGGGGAGTTGGAGGCATGAGCCTTGCGAACAATTTCAGATTGCAGTTCCCTCTAAAGAAACTTAAATCCAACTCTCTAAAGGAAAGTTCAGTCAATCTATACTGGAGCTACCCATTTCCCTAGGATCGTGCAAGGGTCCCAGCACAGCATCAAAACATCTGGATGGACACTCCTATTGCTGACCACAGTGGTTATCACAAAGATGCTAATTCTTCGAGCCTGCAGGACCTGATCTTCTTTGGGTGATACTGATAGCCCATAGAACTGGGAAGTCAGCATTATTAGATTTATCACATAGACAACTCCACATTCCCCAGGGAACCACCAGAGGGTTCCATTAATGATTGGAATTTCCATGTCTTGTCCACCTCCAGTCTCCTCCTAGTACTCAGAAAATCATTACGCTCCTACATATGGTACCTTCATTGTGTTGGTTTTTGTTGTTGCTGTTGTTGTTGTTGTTTTTACCTAAATAAGCTGCCTCTCCTCATAAAGGGGGAGAAAATGAAAGGAGTAGATGAGATGAAAGTGAAAGTTGTGTGATTCTCCAGAGGGGGGGGGGGGAAAGCATGCAGCCAGCCTCCCTAATACAAGTATCATAGGAATATTCATGTCATGATCTAGAGAGACTTCAAAACATGGCAAGGGTACAGCTTAGGAGTTGTATTGCTTTAATATTGGCTGACAAATGATACAATGTCATAATATCTCAGGGTCTCACTAACAGATTAGGATTTAATCACTCCCTACCCTTAGTCTGACCTGAGGATAGTCCCAAACCTAAAAAGGTAATTTGTCATTCTTACCTAAAAATCAGCTAGCTCTGTGAATCAGATGTTCCTTCTACACATTTTCAGTTCAGAAGAAGAAAGCGACTTTATTTTGAAAAGTAAAGGCAACAATCCTCTTTAGATATTTGGATAAGGACCCAAGTAGTGCTGCGTATAAAGCCTAGAACTCCTCTGACTACAGAACCCATTAGTTAAGCTGCATCATAAAATGCAATATTTTTAAGAGAAAAGGGGAGGTAGTGGTGGTAACTGATGTACAAAGAGGAGTCTTGCTTTTTACACAACAGTCTCCAGCAATATGCAGGGAAAGGGGAGCTTGGTAGATGGAAAGATACATTCCCGCTCTCCTGTAGGAATGCCCCCAAGGTGGAAATAATTGCATCAGGCCATCAGAAAAGCTGAACCTTATGATTAATGACTATCTGAAATCAGATTAAGCACAATGAGGTTAAAATTTAGCTTTTTGCACAGCTCAGCTATACAAACAACACTCGGATCGGATGATTTGGCCTTTCCAGCCTCTGCGAGCATTTCCCCACCAGCTGGCATCCCACATTGCTTGAATGAATGTTGAACCATCGTTAAATAAATAAATCCTTGCCGCCAGTCCTCCTGAGGCCTATTACACAGGACTGCCCATGTGAGAAGCAGCTTGCTCACACAAATCAGTGCCTGAAATTCAAAGCATCTGGCCTAGTGACTTCAATTTTAGACTTATATTTGAAAGCACAGCTTGATTTCTCTGTTCATTAAGCATATCTCACGTGGTCAGCAGTCCCACAGGCCTCTCATCAGGCCTCAAGTTCAGCTCCTTGGGAGGATAACAGCTGATATCTTTGAGAAGCCCCCAAGGATAATGGGGGAGGAGGTGCGGATTCCACAAAACCATTTAAACATAAACATACTGTCAAACATAACTTGAAAATTTTCTAAAATCTATAAAGCCTTGTCAGGGAATTGGCAACAGTCAGAGCTTATATATTGCTTATATAAATTATAATTGAATAATATGGCATTCTCATTAATGCAGAAAACAAAATGACCCTCTGGTACCTAGTCTGAGGTCTTAAGACTCTATCTCCTGCTCAAAGGAAACAGGATTCCTTGAATAAATATTCAATTGTAGTTCCAGGGCAATAAATCTACCAGATGTGTCACCTTTCACCTCACCAGAAAGCAAGGAAGATATAGGTAGGAAACCTAGGGTTGTATGGAAAAACCTCAGAATTCAACTCAAATGGAGTCACACTTCACATTGGCCCAAACAGTAGCAATTTGAGTATCAGTAAGAATAACTAAAGCATATCAAATATGCTAGATCCATGAGTTCACAATGGTACTTACTGGTCACTGTTAGAGATGCTAGTGAATGAACTCTGTTTTCAAAACAGGAAAACAGAAGGAAAAAATTCCAGATTTTATGCTACTTTTTGATAGTCTGTACCACTGAGAAACAAGTAGTAGATAAAAGGAAGTTTCTTTTTATAGAAGTATTCTAGTAAATAAATGAAAAATAAATAAGTTAGGATATTACTTTGCAATTCCTGATGAAGTAATGTGTCCAAAGAGACTGCCAAATCACAGAAAAATAAATTATCAAAGATTAAATGTCACTCAATGAAAGAATTCACTAAGGGCCTGTGTTGCAAAAAACTCAAGGTCCTTCTCTAGATCTAACTTCCTAATTACTAGAAACAAAGAGGATGTCAGGAACATGCATACCACTACCACGGGGATGCAAAAGAAAACTAAAAACTGTGGGGTGCTCTGCAGTGAATGATTTCATGCCTTCATCAAATGGCAAGAAAACTATATGGAGTGAGAACAGATTGAGTCTTAAGAGACTATCAACCCTCCCACAAATAAAAGAAAGTAGGACATCCATGTTTTTCATTGACCCTGGAGTAATCCCTCAGAGTTCCCTTTTTCCCAGGATCTGAACTGAAGCAATGCTCCACTCCGATACACTGATAGTCTCCAGTCCTATCTCCTACCCTAATATTTCTCATCCTTCCCTAACATTGAGATACCAACCCTCCCCCATTCCCTTTAGTGCTCTGTATAAACTGCTTACTATCAGCCACATGAGCCCTAAGATGCTGCAACTCAGATATCACCAAGAGGTCTGGTTCTGGGAAGCTCAAGAGGCTGGGAAGGTAAAACTAGTGCTAGAAGCTGGGTCTGTAATGGTTGGCCAGTGCAGGGAGAGTAATGGAGCACATCTGAACCATAATCCCACAGGTACAGCCAGGAGACAAGCATCAGGGCATCAAATGTAAATATTAAACTTAAAAGTAAATGAAATTACAAATGGCAAAAAAACCAAGAGCCAGAAATTGGTTGGGACCTAGACTGGAGGGGAAAGAGGAAGGGAACAATTGAGAATGTTTGAGATTGAGGTGGCAGGGTGGACACTAGTTGATTTTTGCTTGTATGGCTTCTTGCTTTCACTTTGGGAGCTGCTGCTTCTCCATCCCCAAACCATAAACCTCCTATTCCACAAGGGAGAGCAATGACAATTACGGGACTACCATAGGGCCACATCCACCTAACAAGAGAGATTGAACCAAAAAACTGGCCCAATGATGAACACAGACCCAAGTGGGGCCAATCAGAGTTCTCCCATGAGATGTTTCTATTTGGAAGAAAAAGGGACTCTCTTCCTATAAGGATGAAGATTTGTACCTGTCAGCAATTATCTTTCTCGTGACATGCAAAAGATGTCTACAGCAGATGAGAATTAAGCCAACACATTAAAAAAGAGTGGAAACATGCACAGATGAGAAATTTTTTTTAAAAAAAAATTCCTAAAAATTAAATTCCAGGTGCAGCGGCACACATCTGAAATCCCAGCAGCTTGGGAGGCTAAGGCAGGAGGATTTCCAGTTCAAAACGAGCCTCAGCAATTTATCGAGGCCCTAAGCAACTCAGTGAGACCCTGTCTCTAAATAAAATATTAAAAAGGGCTGGGGATATGATTCAGTGTTTAAGCACCCCTGGGTTCAATCCCCGTAGCCCCCTGGCAATTTTTTTTTAAGAGAACAATAAGCGCCAATGGCATTTCTTAGTTCCTAGAATTGCTTTTGTTTGTTTGTTTGTGACACTGGGCTTTGAACCCAGAAGCGCTCTACCACAGAGCTACATTTCCAGTCCTGATTTTTTATTTTGATACAAAAATCTTGCTAATTTGCCTAGTCTAGCCTTAAACTTGCAATCCTCTTGCCTCAGCCTCACTAGGAGCTGGGATTATAGGTGTGTACCCACCACACCCAGCTACTTCTAGTCTGGTCCAAAAGTGAATTCTACCCTAAAGTCTACCAATTGCATTTACCAACTCATTCCTTTTTTGTTCAGTTTTGTTTTAGTGTATGTTGGTAATTGTCACTTGCAATCAAGATCTTCACTGTTGTAATGAATAGGAGATGTATGAGCTATATTCAGCCCAAAGATTCACAAGGCATGACTTTTCCTGCTTGATCAACATCCATTTATTTGGTCTCTCCAGTTTGATATCTCCCATCTTTAAAGTCTGATTGGCTCGAATCTTATGAGTTCCTGCTTCCCTTGCCTAAAGAATAAGGGAATGAATTTTTTTAATATTTATTTTTAGTTGTAATTGGACACAATATCTTTATTTCACTTATTTATTTTTATGTGGTGCTGAGGATCGAACCCAGGGTCTCGCACATGCAAGGCAAGCGTTCTACTGCTGGGCCCCAGCCCCAGCCCCAGCCCAAGGGAATGAATTTTAATAAGTCTATACTGGTTGCAGTCTACAAATAATCAAAACCATGAATTGTCACTGTTTAATATCATGTTGGCTGAAAAGAGGTGTATAAAGAGTATTTTGGAAAGTGAAATTCATTTTCCCATAGATTAAATTACCATTTTAGATATGTATCATAAAGGAGGACTTTAGAGTGGGGATTAGAAGAACTGATTCTAGCCCCAGAATCTGTGAGCCTTGTTTGGGCTTTGTTTCACTAAACCACATGGCATGCCTATACTGTGTATTCCAGTATTTTAAATACTTCACATGTATGAAATCACTGAATCCTCAACAAATGACCATAACCATTAGGAAGGTGCTATTATATCCCTTCTTTTACGATGAAGGAATCTGGGGCTCAGAGAGTCTCATTTACTCAGTATAACAGAGCTCTTGAATAGGAGTGAGAGGTTCTGTGTTTTGAATTTGAGGACTTGTGTTCCTCATCTACAAAATATGAGTTACTAGATAACTGCTGTTGTACAAGAAAAGCCTGAACTTTGGAGTCAGAAAAAATTGGTGCTATAATGCTCAGCCACGGTTTCTTCATATGTAAAATTGACACCTTTCTCTTGGGTTTGTTGCATAAATTACACGAGACAGTATATGTCAAGCATCTATGGAAATGCTCAAGAAAATCCCCTCCCCTGCCACCTCTGTGAAGCAAATGAACTATGCCCTATATATTTTTAGGCAAGATACAGGGGCATTTGCGACTTTCTTAGGACAAGGAAATATCTGCCACAAATGAAGAAAGAGAGTTGAAATTAGATGCCACCCCAGGCTTATGATTTCTACCTTGAAGAAAAATAATGTGTCCAGACAGGTATCTCTCTCCCAGAGAATACTTACCAGTGGCCAATGCAGAAGTTCAGCTGTGTGTGCAGACAGAAGCCTTTTCTATCCACAGCCCACCAAGAGAATCATGCCAGCTTGGGTCAGGACCATGAAGACGATTGAAACATCCTCTCTTCAGCAGGGGGTTAAAATCAGCAAAGTTAGCTATGGGACAGCATCTGGCCCTGGATAGAGAGTAACCCAGATGAGAGTGAGGCTTAGGATTCATCCCCCACTCATGGACCTGACATTTCCATCTCCTTGTGATTTAAAGAATTAGAATAGGAATTCTGGTATAAAGACAGCAGTGAAACAGAAATTTTCTAGTCCTCTTCCAGGATATCATACAAAACAAGATGAATGGAAATAAAATTGGTGGGGGCAATGCCATTTTGAACACAGCTAGAAAAGAGATATAATCCTCAGGCTCAAAAGGCATCTAGGGATGGTCCAAAGTAGCCAAGCAGGTGCAAAAATGTCATAGGAAGAAGTTCTGCAGGGGTAATGCTTAGTGAGCTGTCTCAGGGGCTCACAAGGTGCCAGCAAGAATATACTTCCTCTAGGTAAGCAGCTTCCCTTGATGTGACAGATAAATATCCTTGATATAACAAGAGTTGCAAAATCTGTGGAGAAGGGTAGAATTGGATTGAGGATGAGCTGCCTGCGGTAGGAGGTAGGGTATATATTGTGCATCACTTCAAAATCCTCTTGGCCCTACTTCTTACTCCTGCCAAGCTGCGGCATACACTTGCATGCAAGTTTCACTGATTTGTACAGATTCAGCTAGTGCCTTGCTCTATATTAGGGCTGCCTACTTGATTCTTGGAAACCTACTCTTGTATTCAGCCATGAGATACCCAGAAGTGTCAGGGATAGGAGCCAAAAGACAATTGTTTCCCATTTCACTCCCCAAGCAAATATTCCTCCTCAGCATTTTCCAGTGGGATCTAGTACTAGTTCCCAAAACATGACACCTCTAGAACAGCTTGGGGGACCAACCTGAGAAAGGCAGTACCAGAAATGGTCCCAGAATGCATGTACTCAGAATGGAATTTTGGAGATGATTACCCACCAATCAGGTGGCAATAAGGACACCATTTGTAGTGGTCATTGATGGACAAATAATCACAATTATCAACATTTTCCTTTGGGGGTTAGGATTAGGTACAGAGGGAAGGTGAAGTTACACATGGGACTTGAAGGGTATAGGGCAACTGTAATTATAAAGACTGTAGCACTATTTTGGTAATTGCTTTGAATATCCTGAAAAAAAAATGATGGCTACAGGTCAGCCAACCATGAGCTATAAAAGCCAGAGAACCTCTAAGGAAGCCTTTGGGAGGTCTCTACCTTCTGCAGCAAAGCAGACTCTAATAGAAATCTAAATCAGAATCTGTTGAGATAAAACTGTAAAGAAAATGGAATATGCAATTTTAATAGTATCTTACATTGAAGTCAGGGAAAGTGGAACCCAGAAAACAGCAATGGAACTGGCTAAGTGCATGAGGCCCAGAATCTTGAACTTGGGTTTTTCTGAATTATCCCACCTGACAAATTCTCCCTCTACTTCTCTAGGGAAGACCAGCCCTCCCCTTGCTTGAAGCCCCTCAGGTTCCATCCTCCTCCACCCTCAGGCTGCTGTTTTAAAATCTCAGCCCTTGCTGCCTCTCTCTGCCTCTGGGCCAATGTTGTCACAGATTAGTCACCCACAGCAGAGAGATGCAGTGTCTTCCCTGCAAGAAATAATCCACACCATGAAGAAAGAAGAGACTAATACACACCAATAGGTACGAGTTATACATGTGGGAGTGGATTTCTGGAGAGTGAACTGGGGATGGGAATTAGGAATACAAGGCTGAACTGGGAAAGATTTATTGGCAGACCTGATAAAATTGGTTTGTTAAAGGATCAAGGGCTTCAGCAGCATATGACAGGGAAAAGGGAGATCTTAAGTACTGCCTACATTTGAGGATTTTAAAACCACCAGGGGAATTTGTCAGTTTTACTTTTTTTTTTTTTTTTGCCAGCAGAGGGCAATCTAGGCTCCATGAAACTACTTACAGGAAAAATAAGAGAAAGGCGGGGAGGATATAAAATATATAATCATCAGATGACACTAAAATGTTGGTGTTTGGATACATTATGTCAGTCAATCCAGGTTTCCGCAGACTCATGAACTATCTTCCTCCGCCCAATTGCTATTTCCTACGCAACAATTTCAAATCCTTGATTTTTTGGGGGGTGGGGGCGGTATTAGGGATATCCCTAATATGAACTGAGCCACATCCCCAGCCCTATTTTAATTTTATTGGCAGGGTCTCACTGAGTTACTTAGTGCCTTGCCTTTGCTGAGGCTGGCTTTGAATTCACGATCCTCCTGCCTCAGCCTCCCGAGCCGCTGGGATTATAGGCCTGTGCCATCTTGACAGTCCTTGATGTTCTTAAACAGAAAAACCAAGAGAAGAGGCTATGTTGCTGTCAGCATCCGGAGCTGACTTGTGCATTCTGCAGTGCTTTTCACTGTCTTGTCATGGAAATCACTTGCACTACAAGGTGAGAGGAAGCTGGTTCCTTCTTTCTCCTCAATTGCCAGCCCATGTCTATTAATTGATCCTCCTCCAACATACTCACAAATCAATATTCCCAAGAATGAACCAGGGTTTCTCAGAGTGTGGCTTTGTCAGGACCTGCAAACAAACCATAGGGTGGGACAGGAGCTGTAAAACATGAGAACCCTGGCCTTACTCCTGGTGTGCTCAGGACCCAAGAATCTGCATTTTAACATGCGTCCTTCGTGATTCTGATATGCACTGAAGCATGTGACCCACTGATCTAAACAAGAAAAGCAAGAACTCTGGCAGTGGCCCCATGTGGGGCTTTTGAGACTACTATAGACAACCCTTTCTCCTGACCCCTCAGGATACAGGAAGTTAGCAGTGAGGCATCAAGGAATGGCAGGGAAGAGAGAAGATAGAGACTCCAAGTCAGCACAGACTCAGATCAGGATGCCTTTTGTCCTCAATTAAAAAAAAAATAAAAGAAAAATCACTGGAGTTCCTGAATTTGCAAAACCACTCTTGAGTAAGGGTAGAAAAGCATATATCAAATATTATTGAATCAATAAACATGAATACCTTAAAGCAAAAAATTAACAAGAAAAAGTCAGTGAGCAGTGTCCTGCTTATTTAGAACATTTGTATCTAGAGGAGTACTTCCCAAACTTGTGGGAATCTGAGTCATTTGGGAAGTAGACTGGGACTCTCCAGAGCATGTTGAAGCAGCCACCAAAGCATGCCTGAAGTGCCACCTCTCAGGTCTGCAGAATATGCCTGGATTTTCCCCACTCGTCATTCTACATAGAAAATTCTATTGTGTGTGAGAGCACAATGAACAATTATTTGGGGAAAATAATAATAGTGAATAGTGTGTCAATGTTTCCTTATCATGTTCAACACCACAGGCAGGAATTAAAAACCAGGAAACAAGAAGTTGATCTAGTAGAACAGTGATACTCCAAGTGTTGTCCAGAGATGGGCAATAACACTATGGAGCTTGGTAGAAATGTGAATTCTCAGGTTCTGGCTCCAGACTTAGGACTGGTTTCTGGAGGTGGGGCTCAGACATCTGCTTTAACAAGACCTATGATTCTGCTTATTTAGAATACTGATTCACATCAGCACTGCAGATTTTTCCTAAACCTTTCTGATGGTAAATATAATTTCCTAGGCCCCTCTGTGGGCAACTCTGATTCAGAGCATCTGGAACAAAAACCTTGAAATTCAGTTTGTACAATTAACCCCAGGTGCGACTTTTAGGAAGGTTGAGGTACTCTAGGTCCCTTCCTAATCTCTTATCTACCTGAGTTCTGATGAAGGCAGATGCTTGGATAAGAAATATACATTAGAATCACTGGTAGAGCTTTTTAAAAATAGATTCTCACGTTTTCCAAACTCCAGCGAATCCACCTTCTGTTCTAAGCAAATGGTTTTGAGAAGCTCTTTGCTTTTGCTTTTAATGTGGACAATTTCACTTGTCAAGCATTGTAGCCTTCTCTAAGTGAAAGGTCACCATCATCTACTCATTTGCACTGAGTGACATTCAAGGGCCTGAACTTTAAGTAGCTAGCACTCAATGAGCCCTTAAAAACAGCTTTGCTGGTCAATTTGACAGCTCCTTTAACCTGGAGTCAGAACAGGTCTCAACAGTGGCGCCCAGAAAAAGCTGGTATTGGCCTTGTTGTATTGCATGTCTTCTCTCCCAGCCACCACCCAGAGTTCTTAGCGCAGCTGTCACGCCTCTTTCTTCATCTTAAAGTCTGTCCTTCCACTCCATCCACAGAAGATGAAGGGCAGTGGGCATGTTAAGCAGTTGTTAACCTGGCTGGTGAAACAATGGATTTTAAAATGTGTCCACATGGTTTCATCCAGTATGTTAGATGCTATCCTGGAAGTAACAGCCTGAAAAAACACCGATTTCCTAAGCAATATATGCAGTGATGTTCCAGGTTATATACCACATATACATAGTCCCACAGAAGTTTCCATTTCTGGTCATATTCTTATTGTGTACTTATTTACAAAGAAGATAAATTGAGTGTGGGAGGGAGGACTATGTTTCCAGAGTTTTCTCTTTAAGACCTATTAAACCTATTTGAAAAATAGAGAGACAATTGTCCCACTGAACTTGTTTACCATTTTAGGTTCAGTTTAATTCAGTTCCACTTCCATTTCTGAAAGTTTGTTCTGTGATTACTTTGAAGGGCAAGTATTTTGGAGAAGTTTAACTTCCACTGATAGTCCACAGAGTTGTCTATTCTTTTCTATATTTATGATTTCATTACAAACTATTTACTACATAGTTAAATAAAAATAAGAAATTCAAACAGTTATGAATCTGCTAAGTGTATTAGTATAAATCTCCAGAAGACTCCCTGAAAAAAAAGGTTTTTTGGATCCTGGAATCTATGGTCAGGGCACTTTTATTTCAATTCATATTGACTCATAATGATATTACTCTATTTCGTCAGGTTTTGATGTTCGTTATCCTTTAGGTCACAAAAATAACATTAGACAGATACAGCTGATATGACTATATCACATTAAAGATAATGGAATGCTTTATTGGTTCAAATATGATTGAATGTCTCTTTCTGGATTCACTATTCTGTATAGACTATGCTTCTACTGTTGCATTAACAGTATACTACCTTAATTACTAAAACTTTATGATGTTTTAGATTTATATAGGGTAAGTCCTCCAAGTTTGTCCTTCAAGAAAAAATATCCCTTTGCTTTTACATGTAAATTTTATAAGGCTTGAAACTGAATACAAAGAAACAAACATTCTTAGATTTTGGTTGAGACCACATTGAATATTTCAACAGGTAAATTTGGAGAAATATCTTACCTTTACTGAACCGACTTTTCCAATCCAGAAACACAGAATACCTCTTCACTATTTTTCCTAAAACATATTCCATAATTTCATATGCAGAGATCTTGCTAGATTTCTATCTATAGGTTTGACCTTTTGATGCTTCTGTAAATTTTTTTAATTGAAATTTTCATCCTATACAGAGTAATCCTATAAAAATCATTTATTAACATTTTATCTTGAGATCCTTCTGGATTTCTACATTCACAACAATGTCATTAGTAGTTTTTTAAAACTGAATTAATCTTTAATAATCTAGAACTCATGTAGCTTCCGAAAACATTGTTTTTGTTAGGTTAGTTCACATATGTAAGTTATTAAAACTCTTCATATTAGTTTCAAAAATCTGGATTACTAGTCTGAGCATAAAATAATTTAAAGGGTGCCTAATATACAAAGAGCATGTTTATTTTCTTGGAAGCTTTGGAAATACCTATTCTGTGTGCAACTTCCCCTGTTGCCACCTGCCCAGTGCTGCTACACACAACACAACAAGAGAAAAAGAATGCTGGATTTTTTAATTTAATTTAATTTATTTTATAATGCTGGACTTTGACCCAATTGTTTTTCAATATATATTTGTTTCTCTTCATGTATGAGAGGAAATAAAAAGACTGGTTGATGTGATATATTTCATTTGCCCTTTGTTGTATTATTATCTTGCTGTTGCCACTGGTGCATCTTATGGGATCTTGAGACCTCCCCTCTTCACTTGTCTCATCTCTCAAGTTCTTCTCCTTCCTGGAGTTAATGGAAGTTACCAATGTCCAGCTGGCTTCTTGCTGCCGGAACCTTCCTACTTACAGTGAGATAGAAAGGTGGCTGGAGTCAGGTCTGGGTGCAACAGGAGATAAAGGAGACTGAAGTGAGTCCTCTTCTACCCACTGTCAGACCCTCAAAATGGACACAAAATGAAGAAGCAGAGCCTCTGTGTTTGTTTTCAGCAATATTTATTGGAAACAGCAATGCTTCCCGGGTGAGAGTTTATACGTTAAGCAGTAAGTAAGATTTGCCTTTCACTCCACATGATCCACTACTGCAGGTGGCACATCGGAAGCAACACATTAAATCTCTGAAATAGTCTGTACAGCTAGATAAATAGAACTCTGGATACCTAACAGGACTTTCATGACTGATATAGGGGGGAAAAAAACAACACTGGTAAGTTTACACACAGCACTGTACACACCAGATGGAGATGGGATAGAAGGGACAGATGTAGATGTGATGACTGAATTGGGAGAGGTTTTGCATATGCAGTCACAAACCTTAAACCGCTAAGCACAAAAATCATTTTATTTGGTCCTCATTGAGGGCAAATTCACACAAATGATGTTCAAGGAACACAAGGTAAAAGTGGAAAGGAAAGACATTTACTGTTTCTTGGTCTATGAAGTTGTGGGAAATGGTTACTAGTATTTTTCTCCTTGTATCTCTGTGCCTAAAGAATTTATGTGATGAAACATATATTTCATGAATAAAACTGAAGGGAAGATAACTGTTCCCCCTTCCCTGTACCCTCCAGATATGGTCTAACTATGTACATGGCTTCTGTACAGCAAGAAATTTGAGCTTGAAAACCAGACCTTTTCCCAATTCCTCATAATGGAGAACTTCATCTTTTCAGCCCTTTCTACAATATGCCGATTGCTGTCTCACTTCAAAATAAATGAGTATCTCTCTCCCCTGGCCCACTGGATTTAATAACAGGGAGTAAAGAAAACAGGCTGTATCTCAGAAATAGGCATCAATGGGGAGAAAAAGGTGACTGTTTCCAGAGGAATGCTATGAGCCCACCATTAATACTTTTCTACTGCTGGCATCAGGAAACTTATTCATTCAGACCAGAAGACAATTTGCTGGTGAGGGAGGCTTTTTTGACAATTCCATGCCTCACATATTTAGGAAGGGACAAAGTGAAAAAGAAAGAACTTTCTCCTCTTTGAATGAAGAAGTTGAGGCCTGAATGGCCCCTAGGTGATAGACAATATCTTCAGTAGGATGTTTTTTTGTGATGTGGCTCATAGTCATATTCTAAGAAACCACAGCCTCCTGAGAACTGGGTAAACAGTAGTTCTGTGACTACTAGCTAGTCTCAGATGGTGTTTAAAAGCATATGCCATGCCCACTAGGCTTGGAAGATACCATCCGTCACCAAGGCTCCTGTGGGAGCACACAAGTCAACCCAAAATACTTGTGGGGCATGATGACTTGGTCCACTGCGGCCTGCACTCAAGATGTGTTGTAAAGCAGCATTATCAAAGCAGTGGTTAAACTTAACTATCTGGGTCAAGAAAAGGTGAGCCAGCCAGCATAACTTTCTAATGGGGCAGGGAAACCAGAATTTCTACATAATTGATGGGGAAGAAGCCTGACTGGCCATGAAGCATCCCCTCATACCAGTTCTCATCAATTTGGTTGGTGAGTGTGATGATGTCACCCTCTTTAAAACCCAATTCCCCTTCATTTTCAGGTTCAAAGTCATACAGAGCTCGGCAGCAGGGCTGATCCATTGGGACACCTGGGAGTAGGAACAGGAGAGAAGAACACAAAGGATATTTAACTTGCAGTATCTACTGCCTGCTACATCCAACTGGCTTCTTGTTCCCCTTCTTCCTTCCCATATACCTCTCCCTGCCAATGCTCCCTCTTGCTACTAGACTCCAGCATCGCTCTAGGGCCATCTTGACCCTAACAGTTTTCAGACGCTTACTTCAATCTTTGGAAGTTGTTGGATATTCCTGTTTCTATTCTCAATATGAAAAAATGGCCACATCTATTCTTGTGATACATACAGCAGCATTCATTAAGGTTTGCCTTCTCGACAATACCCAGAGATGGGAGACCCTATGACTTGGGAAGCTTATAATGAGATCTAGGTTAGTAACACAGCATGGCCAGAATCCTGTTATATTAGCACTTTAAAATCCCTGCACATTCAAAATAGGACAATTAACTCCATGTACAATGCTTTGCATCCTCAGAATAACAGTTAAGTTATCATTCGTCAAAAAAAAAAAAAAAAAACCTCACCTCTGGAAAACTGCTGTATTGTAATGAAAGCACAATAATAAAATACACTGGGTTCAAGTTCTTACTCTGTGTGACCTTGCACAAGGTCACCCTTGGTTTCATTTTTTTCCAAATTGTAATTAATAATAGAATTTACTTCATATGATTATGTCTACTAAATGAGATGATGTTAAAAGAAATATAATTCATTCTTGGTAAAATGTTGAAGCTCAGAGCTATGATGGTAGATAAAAATAATGTATTTCACTTTAAGTAAAATAATAAGGGTTGGAATCATATCTTAAAATATATCTCTCTGGGGCTGGGGATATAGGTCAGTTGGCAGAGTGCTTGCTTCACATGCACAATGCCCTGGCACCACACACACAGTGTGTATATGTCTGTATGTGTGTGTGTGTATACACGAAATAACCAAATATTTTAATATAGCCCACATATACTTATGAATATGGACCCAAGTACATATAGCTCCCATACAAACTAGCTGTCTTGGCAGAGAAACAAGGTAATTAATATTTTATTTAGAGAAAGCCCCAAATTCAAATGAAAAGCAAAATATACTACTGGTTTCTGGATAGAAGCACTGTTACAGATAATTTATATGAATAGTCCTGGTAGCCAGAAGCCACTGCTGTTGACACAGGGAACTCAGCTCAGAGTTGCAGAGGTGAAAGCAAGGACAGAGCTGAGATTCATCTGCGGGTTTCTGTCTCCTTTCCTTTTCAGCTCCCTAAGAACATCTATCCAAAGTTTTCTCCTAAAGAACATCAAGCAATGAAGATTCATAGAAAATAGGATAAAGCTGCATATATCGAAAATTCTGTATCTAGTAAAAGACAGTTCCCATGTTTTAACCAAGCCGTGTCATGGAGTTAGCAATGCTTCAAGCACAGAATTTGTCTGTCCTATGGATAGGGGGTGGAGAGTGATCGTGATAACTGAGAGAATGTGTTACTGGGTGTGCATCAATATTACTTGGAGAAAACAAAACTTAGCTTTCGTAAGACCAACCTCAGTTACCACCCCACCACGAACTGGTAGAGGGTGGGAGTAGAAAAAAAAAACCTAGCAGGTGTTGAGGTTCAAAATACATCCATCTGCAAATATATTGAACCATATGTTCCTGTGACTCAAGAAATGCAGCTCCACACGTTCCTGGAGCTGCTGTCGCTGGGTGATGTGGGGTATATGTGGGTGCACACTGCCCAGGGGCTTCATTTTCATGTGTTGGATGCACAGGAGGGAAAAGGCAGGGAAAAAAGAAGACATGCCCAGCACCTTCCTGTGGTACTTGACCACCACAAAACGAGGCCCACAATCAAATGTGTCTCCTAGGAAGTCTGTGTGTACTGCTGAGTAAGAGAAAAGGGTCATGCAAAGGAAGTTTTGCAGAAAAGTGGTGGAGGAAAAGAAAAGGAAAAAAGATTCCTTTAACAGTTTCTACCCAGCAAGCCACTCCATGAGACTTGTGTTACCGTACATTTCTCATGCAGATTGAAATCCTGGAAAAATATTAGCCATGTGTCCAAAGCCTAGGTAGTGAGGTCAGTGATGTGTGCTCCTTACCTGCAGGCTTAGGAGTGCCCGTGTGGGAGAGGCCTCCATTGGGCTGCGTGCTGTCTCCAGTTGAAAACTCCAGGCTCATTCGAGGTTTAGGCTGATATTCTCTTCTAGGCTGAGATGAAGCTTGTCTTATTCTGCACAGAAGAGAGAGAGGAGAGGAAAAAAAAAAAGGCTGGGTTGATTCAGGAGCAAAAACAGAAAGCAACAAAATCAAGAAGATGTTGGGCCACTTGCCAGTCTACTATGACAGAATGTGGAAAATCAAAGGAGCCGTAGTTTCCTTCTGTGTGTGCACCTGTGCTCTTGGTGATGTCCTCCTTCAGTGTTATCCTCACTGTCTTTATTCATCTATCAGTCCCTCACTTCCTCCCTCCTTTATTCAGTGATTTATTTCACTATGCACTGTGTGAAGTGCCAGGAACAGAGAGGTGATTAGGATACAATTCTTGCCCTCAAGCAATTTATGTTCTGTAGGGAACAGCACAACAGATTATCAAATTATAATAGTGCTGTCAAGGAGAGATCTACAAAGTGCTGTGGAATTTGGGGTGAGACTGGGGGTAGGGAGCAGTCCTCCTCACCTGGGAAAGGTAGAGAAGTTTCAGGAAAGATGCAAAAGATCCCTAGGAGTTATTTCCAAAAGAACACTATGGAAGAAAGCTACTCTAGAACAAGAGCAGGTTTAAAGGGAAGGAAGAAGGAAATACTGAGAGGAGTGAGCAGTCTAAGATAGTGGGGGAAAGGGAATAAGGGAAAGCAGGAGAAAAATGGAAAGGTATGGCTGATAACACATTCTGCATACCACTAAGTATTTTCCACAGCTTTAGATACTCGATAAGCAAAGAACACCAGAGATATGCAAGCATGGAAGGGGCTAAGGGTATGGTCACTGTAGAATGATACTGACTTTCAACATATTTCAGAGGAAAGAAAGGAAACTGGTCCCTTTATGTTCAACAGGTATCACAAAGGCACATACTTCTTTACTAGTCTGACATGTATAGTTTTAACTCTTTCTAGAGGCTTCAGCGATACATACATTCCCACAAGGCACAGTGTACCAAAGGAAGCTGCATGATCAAAGCACCAAAGAAGATACTGAGGAGAGGAAGAGCCTAGCCAGATGCCAACAAGTGACATTTCCAACAGTGCAGCACAATACCAATGGTGTATTTACTGTGCACTAAGCCATCTATCTGTTCAGCTATGTGAGTCTAATCTGGCCATAATCTGAGAGTAAAGGCTGCTGGATGATCTTTTAAGGTATATATATATATATATATATATATATATTTTTTTTAAGCAAGATTATCCTGCTTCATCTGGCTAAGTAAAATAACACATGTATATAGTTGCCAGCCTACAATGGTTTGACTCAATAATTTTTTGATTTTTGAAGGTGCCAAAAGGATGCAGGTGGAATAGAAACCACACTTCAAATTTTGATCTTTTCTGGGTTAGCAACATGCAATACAATATTTTCTCACAATGCTGAGGGCAGGAGTCGGGGGAGGGGAGCCACAAATCCCAGTGAGCTATATAATCACAAATATAAACAATCCCTATTCTAAAGTGCACTGTGCGTTAAGCTATGTTGTTCCATAACTTAGGTATATTAAATGCTTTTTATACTTTGGGTTTATTGACTATCATCCCAATGTAAGTCAGATAAGCAGCATCTATAGGATAGTGTAGAGTCACTGCATGTAGCTCTGCAGGCTGTGTCCCCAAATCCAGAAAGCCCATTTGCACAGAGAACTACTATACGTCTCTTTGAAGTGTATCTATGGAAGTAGAACAGGTATATGAAAATGGCTTTCTCTGTTAGTGAGAGAGGACTTTATTATTCTGTTAGGACTTTATTATCATTCAAAGAAACCTGATATGAAAAGATGCAGGTATTCAAATAGGTTGTACTTGCCAGTGAGCCCCAGATCCACCACTGAGTGTGGCCATGGGCTCCCTAAACCTCAGTTTGATCAACTGTTACTTAGACTACAAGGATGTTTTTAGAATAATTATATGCATTAAGTCTCTTGCTGAACATCTGCTCACAAACTGCATCCATCATCATCAACAGTATCCAGGTGTCCATCTGTGACAGTCAGTATAGAATCCAACCTATCATAAACCCAAGCCTAAATCCAAAAGAACAAAGTAAAATGAAGCACAGACAATTAATCCACAAGATGTCTATGTAGGATCAACAAAAATTTTGGCAAAAGTTTTGTCTCCAAATGTATTCTATTATTTCGGTTTCTTTACATCATTTTATATCAAGGAAATGTGAATGAGAAATGCAAGGAAGTGTTACCCACCTTTCCTCCAGTCTGACTGTGACCTGCTGCAGGATCTGCACTGCCTGCTTGTGGTACTCCAGCTGGGCTTGCACAAGCGCAGAGAGCTGGCTCACCTGTTCAATCTTCAGATAGAGGGGAAATCATGCCTCAGTTACCAGGTTACTGTCCTGAAGCTCCTACTACTTACTGCCCCACACATATGACTGTGCCTGGCAATGCTGATGACTGTGTGGCAGGCCGGGCTAAGACAGATGTTCTGCAGGCTCCAAATTCCTTACAGATAAGAAAGCATCCTTGTTCTCAGAACCACATATATCAGTACCAGGAAGAGCAGCATAAGTAAGAAACCCTGTGAAGATGACATCACTCTATTAAACAGTCTGATGTCTAGTTACCACCTTCTGATGATGATGTGGCTTCCTTTATTGATTTCTTAAAGGAAAAAGATCCACTGACTAAAGGACTCTTTGTTCCCTATACTTTTTATGCTAAGTTAATATCAGTGTTGTAATAAAAATGTGAATATTGACTGCTCACATAGGCACCATGGAGGTAATATAGTCTGATGGAAAACCTTTGATCCTCTCAGAGCTTCATTTGTAGTGCAAAGGGGTTTGATTATGTGACATCTTGAGTTCTTTCTAGCTCTAATATTCTTAGCATCCTTAGTTATTCTTTTTTTAAAAAATATATTTTTAGAGAGAGAGGGGGGGAGGGAGGGAGGGAGGGAGGGAGAGAGAATTTTTTAATATTTATTTATTTTAGTTTTCGGCAGACACAACATCTTTGTTTGTATGTGGTGCTGAGGATCGAACCCGGGCTGCACGCATGCCAGGCGAGCGCGCTACAGCTTGAACCACATCCCCAGCCCCTTAGTTATTCTTCATTTTGAATCTCCTGTTGTGTTCTGACATGAGCAGTAGCCTCCTAGTGAACAGAGGTGATGTTACCCTGAATTTGAGGTATAGGGAAAGATCCCTGAGATTCAGGTTTCCTATGTTATTCCTCCTGAGTATTTAGGTGGACAAAAGTTATTTCACATGAACACAAACCTATACCACTTCCGGATGGTGAAAAAGACCAGATTTGTTCAATATGCCTTCCCTGCCACAGGAGGAAGGCAGTTAAGTGATGTAATGGTTAATTTTAGGTGTCAACTCAACTAGATTAAAGGAGACCCAGATAGCAAGCAAAGCACTATTTCTGGGTATATTTGTCAAGGTATTTCCAGAAGAGATTAGCATTTGAATCAGCAGAATGTGTAAGGAAGATGTGCCCTTATCCGATGTGGACAGGCACCATCAACTTGGCTAAGGGTCCAAACAGAGTAACACTGCATAAGAAAGGAAAATATTTACTAGCTCCTGAAACTAGGCATCTGTTCCTGCCCTTGGACATCAGAGCTCCCAGTTCTTCAGCCTTCAGACTTGGTTTCCAAGACTTGCACCACTAGCTCTCCACCTCTGTCTGGTTCTGGGACTCTACCCTCAGACTGAGAATTACACATTAACTCCACTGGTTCTCACAACTTCAGGCTTGACTGAGCCATGTTACTACTGGCTTCCCTGGTTCTCCAGCTTTTGGATGGCATATTGTGGGACTTCTGAGACTATAATTTCATGTGCAATTTCCCTGATAAATTCCCTCTTCTGTATCTTTACCTATATCCTATTGGTTTTATTTCTCTGGAGACCCTAACCTAAGTAATAAATACATAATATCTATGAACATTTTGGCAAAAGTTGCTGAGCAGCTTATAGGGTAGGAGGTGGAGATGAACAAGGACAGGAAAGCTGGTATAACAGGTCTTATTGCACAAGTGAAATGAGGAAGGAGGATCTTTCGTTGTAATTTCAAAGCTAAAAGAATTTAACAGAATGTCTATAGCAATAAACAATAATTTAGCACCCTGGGTATGCTTTTAAACCATCTCATCTATATCCCAAGTGTAATACCTATACTACAATCATCATTCTCAATAAAAATTACCTTTTCAAAGACAATGTCAACTTTACTTCAAAATGCAGAATGTCTTAATCTATGTTAGATGCTCAATTCTAAATGTATTTCATAATCTCAAATCAATATACTTTGTATTAACAAAGTATTTTTTCAAATATTGGACTTATTCATGAATCATTACCAACATTCTTTTTCTCTTTGCACTACTAGTAATGTTTTAAGATTCCTCATCAGGAAAAAAAAATCTAGGTAAATCAAACTATAACAGTGCAGGAAAATACTACTTCTCTGTATACTTTATCACTTAAAATTATTTAAAAGAAATAAGCATCTATGTGTTCTCACCACATAGTATAATCCAATCTTAACATTTTTAATATCAGGCTCTTTAACACATTAATCTACAGCCTCAATGATAGGATTTAATTAAAAACCACAGAAGAGTCACTTACATCCATCTCCAAAAGATTGAACATGCTTGACTCAGCAATTTCTTTAGACTCATCAAATTTCTCCAGAGCTTGACGGAGCTCTTCATCTGGAATCTTGCCTTGTCGTTTCTTCTTATAATCAAAGTCCAGGCGTCGACCTTCCAACTTCTTTAAATGATGCTGAAAAAGTCAAGGGCATGAATATTCTATGAAAGGACTTACAGAAAAGGTCCACTTGCAGCTCACTTATACGTCATGCCTATCAGCCTCCAAAATAAGACAGGCTACATTTCAAAATGGCACACTGCCAGAGAAACAAAAAAAAAAATACACATTAAGGAGGCAAATATTTCCAAATGTGGAGAAATATCTTCAAAACTAATTAAGAATGAGAAAGACGTTGTGGGAAATGACATTGTCCTTTATTTTCTGCCTTTGCCAGGCCAAAGTCAAGCTGGACTTTGCCTTTCCCTCACAATGATAAGGGAATATGTGTGCATATCCTACACATACTAAAAGGATATACTCAGCCCACAAGTCTCCATCTTCAAGAGAAACTGTATCTCAGGAAAAGGCAGGGCAAAAACACTTTCCCTGAAATAATGTGCAAAGGAATGGAATTCTTGATTTTGTAATCATTCAGTCTGTTAGAATCACCTAAATTGTTCATCAATAAAATAAATAATTCCTAATCACCTAAATCAAAACATCGAGGGCTGGGCCTGGGAATCTCTATCTTAACCTTGTTCCAGTTGATTGTGGCAGGTTTTGGGGATGTCCTGATTTAGCCTAAGCCTCCTCCTGACAGGTGATACAACTCAATCAGAAAGCCTCACACGGAAGGATTTCATCTAATGCTCCACAATGAGCTTCAATTCTTCCTTGTACTACCCCGAGTCAGGCTGCCCAGCCTCTGCCCAGCACCATTAGTGGCCAGGTGGGCAAGTTGCTTTCCAAAGTCAAAAGGTACTTTCCCCACCCTGAGAGCTGCAGTCTTCTATTACTAATGACTGGAAGAAAATGCTAGACTTTCCCTTTTTTCTGGATATGTCTGCAGTGGAAGGAAAAAAAAAAGAAAACAGAGCTTGGAGTGACAAAGAACTGAGAAAAAAAGAAGGATGAAAAATATCCTTCCCTCCCACTTCATATCCTGCCCCCAGTCCATGGCTGATCCAAACTAAATGATATCTGTTCCTCTGTTTTTAAAACATCTGAACTTTCAGCCAGCTGTGGGGTAGAGCATGGTATCAGTTACAGTTTGGATGCAGAGTGCCAGTCCACCATTTACTGGGTGACCCTGAATGAGTAGGGCTGAAGGAGACTTACACTAGAACAGGGAGAACCAGAGAACCCGAGTTCAAGCTATTGAAGTCCACTTGACAGTCAACAAAATTTAAGCTACATCTGGTTCAACAAATATTAATTGTTCAGTTTTAGGTTCAGTGATTGAATGAGCAAACATCATATATCCAGTCAGAGACAAAGCCCATTGAATTTATTAGAAATAGCTCAATGGTTCTGTAAGTTTCAGAAAGAGGATTATTGGCTACTCCTGATCAATCCCAATCATATTTTTTATAAAAATTTTAAAAAATACATTTAAAAGTGAAAGAATATTTACTTAAACTAACATATAGTCCAACTACATTTGGGGAGTGACATCAGTCTGGCAAATCATTCCAACTGATAAAATTATGTTTTCTCAGGTTGAGTCCATTATGCTTCCAGAGGGAAAAATGTTTGAAAAAACGAATGTGGAAATTGAACATAAAGAAGTCACATGTAATACACAAGAGTGGCACATCACAACAGTAGGCAGAAAGGTATTACACTTCTAATTTCTCTTGTCTTGCCCTGTTGTTTTGAATTTCATGTGCCCAGTTCTGTCAACATAAATATTAACTTCAAAAATGTTTTCTAAAGGAAATGAGCATCTGGACAACTTCTACAGGACTAGTTGCACATACCTGAATTTCCCTTAAATCTTTGTCATGAAGATTCTGAAGGGGGTCAATGAAGTTCTGCTTCACTTCCATGTCCAAAGAGTCTTTCACTTCTGAAAGTTCCCGCATGGCCTCCCCTACGTCACCAAGTGCTGGACCTGGAAGGAGAGAAGGAAATTCTTCTAACTCAAAGAACAAAGATGAGCTACACTTGCAAAAATAGGGCATTCACAGATGAAAATTCAGGATTACACATCCTAAAGATGACGAAGACCAGAAGGAATGTGTAATGTCTTTTCCACTTAGGATGTTCATTTTGAGAACCAGACTCAAAGCCCCATGCTAATGGGGAATAACCCTTATCATCAAGAATGTAACATTTTACTTTACTTTTAAAAAGTAATTTGTGAGGCTCTCTGCCCTCTGCTGGAAGTACCAGCTCTTGTTGATAGAGGACCAGTTTCAGACCAATGTATTTAGAAGAAGCAAATTCTAGGAATGAAAAGCAGGTTCAATCAGGAAGAACAATCATCATGTCAAGAAGGACATGTCCCACATCACAAGGGGGTGAAGGAAGACAAGAGGTGTTTAGTGTCATCGCTGAGTACTGGAGAATGTGGGTAGTGAAGGAATAAACCCTGTCTCACTTGGAGAAGTGGGATTAGGTACATATACAAAGGAGCTAAGATCTAAGAGAAAGCCTAAATGGCAAGATGTTGCTTTGTGCTGTGACTGTTTCCTCTATCTCAATTCTCAGTTCCTCCCAGACACACCAAATAGAAAGTACAGAGGCACCTGGGTATGTCAACCAAAGGAAAATATTCAATTCTAGAAGTCTGTTGTAAGCACTGGATCCAATCATAGAAAAGAAAAACAAACTAACCAAAAAAAGACAAATCACCTTTAAAAAAAAGGTGAAAATTTAAAAAAAATTGTTTCATATATGTAAGATCTAAAACAAAAAATAGCTTGACTAACTGCCTACAGAGTTTCTTACCAGCAATACAGCCCCCAGGGCTAACCAGAGTAAGTACACTGTGAAAAAGCATGGCACTCCTTACCAAAGTTGCAATCATCTCCAAGCTCCCTTCCAAACTTGAGCATGGCCTCTGCAAGTAGCGCCTCTGCCTGAGGATATCCTGGCCCCTTCTCCTGGCCACGGATTTTTGACATGGTGTTGATCATGCTGAGCTTAGCTCTGGATGCTGAAGGCAAAGAGAGAACAGGCTTTTGAAGTCAGCAATGTGGCACAGTGGAAACAGGGACAGATGAGGAAGCAGACCTCAGACCAGCCTATAATCGGCTTAATGATCAAAAACCGTACCTTTATCCTTCATGGTTTGGGCTTTACTTGAAATATGTGGGTGTTGATGTATAGATAGACATAGATGTACATATGGATAGAGACATAGATAAATAGAGATAGAAAGATATCAATATAACATATATATGCAAATAAATATAGACTGTGTTGATATATAATCGCTAAGCTCTCTCTTTTCCCTTAAAGTCCTATGAGGAATTATAAAGAAAAGGCAAAGCTATTCTCAAAGAAGCAATAGTAGAGGCTCAGATCCTATCCCCATCTGTCCCTGTCCCCTCTTCATTCTGGTGGCTCCAGCTGAGAGTCTGTGGCACTTGGTGGCTCCACAGAGACCATTTTGGAAAATCCTGAATTATGTGATGATCTCTAACTTTATTCCAGTTTTATATCTCAATTCTAGGAGTCTATGGAATAAAGTCCAAAATCAATGGTAAATTATTGAAGGGTGAGCCTTTATGCCGTGTTTCAATGACATCATCTATAAAATAGAAGTATGTTCAAAATAGTCTCTTAATTAAGATTATGACCATAAACAGATTCATGAAGAAGAAACATAGTGTGCTCACTAAGAATTAATTACTTCTTTTGCACATAGTTACATCTGAAAATTAGTTTAATGCCTCAAAGATAGCATTTCAATTATTTATTTGGCTTTTATTTTTATAAAAGAAGATGCCTGGAAAGCAGCTTCAATCTTAGTAGAAGAAATGGCTTTATTACCAAGATATTAAAGCTATGGTTTAATTTATTCTAGAATGCCTGGGTTCCTTAGGCTCATTGTTAGAGCTTGGATTGCACATTAACCCAGGATTGTGCCTAAGATCCCAGTTGCAGGGAAACCCCTGTCAGAACCACATCTAAAGGTACTTCTGGCATTCAGTGGCTGATCTAGTTCAAATAGACTCTTATTTAAACTCTGGGCCTCAATGATACAAACTGGAGATAAGAGAGTTATCAGGGGAGGATTTCCCAACCCTGCCCAGGGACGTTATAATGAGTGAGATAATTAAGGCCACAGCTGTCACAGTTTATAAGGACCTGAGGGTAAAGTCTATTTTAAAAGTAATTAGTGTGACATGTACATACTAAGTGCCATGATGGGGGACTTCTATGAGTTATAGGAACATGGCACTGTCCAACTTGTGGGGTGGGACACTGCAAAGGATTCTGAAAACAACAACTCACTGAGCATAGAACCATAGAGAGTACAGGCTGACCAACGACACACGCAAAGCTGGAGGTGACTGTAAAAATGTAAAATTCACCTTTTATTTACCTCCACTTTCCAAAGAAAAGTGTATCAGATATGTTGAATTTTTAAAATTAAAACAGTCTCATAATCACCCGTTTACTAGAGGAAACTGTCATTAAAGTGGAATTGCAGAGCTGTTTCTGTAATCAGCCCCGGCTGAGACCCAGGAAAATCACAATCCCTGCCCTCACGGTGTTCACTGAACACTGAGGAGTTGGGCAGACAGGCAGTAGTCTGATAGGATAGATATTATACTGGCTGATACACACAAGGGGATGGGGAAAATGAAGAAGTAGTAACATCCGTACAAATAAAAGAAAGAAGCCAACACCTGATAATAAGGCACACAGAATGAACACATGGAACAGAGACCAAAGACAGAGTAGTAAAACCACCCCTGGTGGGTAAGGTAAGCCTTCAAATCCTGTTTTGAACATTTTACATTCCACAGATATATTCTGTTTATGAAAGCTGGGTATTGGTTAGTGTTATACCTTCTTCTGTTAAAAACTGTCTTTGGTAAGCAATTTTAAACAGTTTAATATATTGTAGCTGATTTTAAAATTCCTCATTTTGACTGTTGCTGAATTATGAATAGCCCTGTTCTCTTACTAATTACTTAAAAACATCTTTGATACATTCCACATCTTTACAACAAGGAAGAATAAAGCCATATTTTATTATTTTATCTATTTATTCAAATGATCTAAAAAAAACTATTAGCCCACATTTGAAGAGGTTGGCTTTTAAGTTCATTCACAAACTCATTAAATTTTTATTAAGAACCTTGGTTTGGTAAAAACTCTCTGTTCTTGAAAAATAACATCAGATCTTGAAATTACCATATATATATATATATATATATATATATATATAAATGTTAACAATCATTTCAAATGATTTTCTAAAGGAAGCTGAGTATGAGCCTGGAAAATACAAATATAAGACATTAAAATTCCTGTAATGGGACCTCAGCCTGGATTGTTTGTCCAAGTTGTATTGTGACCCTGGAGACCTAAATCCCTTTTCTCCAAAGGGGCCTGACTATTCTCCAAAATAACTTCCCCTGCTTCATCACTTGGTTTTCTTACAAATGGTTATATTCTCTCTGAATATGCCAAACCTTTACTTTCCCACCATCACTATCTTAGTTCATTTGGGTTTACTGAAAAAGTGGTTTCCTATCCTAATAGCAATCTCTCCCCTGGGCCATGAGAGTAGGACCCTGGCATATTGGTCTGTGTATCTCCCAGTTAGGGTCAACACAAAGCTGTGCACACTGGAGATGTTCAACACATCTGCTGAAGGCATGAAGAAATGAATGAGAAGACCATCCTAGAAAAGACAGAGCAGAGTAGTGGTTTGCATAAATGGACCGCTCACGTGCTGACCACTCCCTGAAGCACAACAATGGGAATTAGAACCTTGTTTCTTTGGTTGACAAATAAAAGGTACGGCAATTCAACAGATTTTTTTTTTTTAAAGAAAACCCCTGACCCTGTGAGCTAGGATTCTGTGGCAGTCACTATGTGCACTGTAGGACTCACCAATTGATGTGTTCAGAGTGTGGGTAGTATCCCTCAATGTCCATATATTAAGGGCTTGGTCCCCAGGCTGGCATTATGTGGAGGTGTTGGAACTTTGGGAGGGGGGTCTAGTGGAAGATTCTTGGTCACTGGGAGTGTATGTGTACATGTCTCCTGCTCTGACTTGAGAGGTAACCATTTCTTTCTACACATGCTCCCAAGATGATGTGCTCTAATCTACTGCCCTCACCAGAGACCACACCAGCATGAGCAACAGAATTTTTCTTAGAAAACAATGAAACAATACCTCCAAATTTCTTAGAGAAAATAAGGAAAATTATACTAGTCTATATTGGAATTATCAATGACAAATAAAGGTCAAACAGTGACATTTTCAAACACACAAAAGGAAGGTCACAAATTTTTCCCCTTCCCAGACTAATGGAAGAGTTCCACTAAAATGAAATTATAAATCATGAAAAGGGATAGGTATGAGACCTAGGAAATAAACAGGAACCCAATGTAAAGAAGCAGACAGAGGGAATCCCAACATGACTGCAAAGGGAGATAAAGACAGTCCTAGAGCAGGTGCGGTGGCACATGGCTGTAATCCCAGGCATTCAGGAGTCTGAGGCAGGAGGATCACAAGATCAAAGCCAGCCTCAGCAACGGTGAGGCACTAAGCAACTCAGTGAGACTGTGTTTCTAAATAAAATACAAAATGGGGTTGGGGATGTGGCTGAGTGATTGAGTTCAATCCCCAGTACACCCATCCCCACAGGGGGAAAAAAAAAAAGATTAAGAAAAAGATAGTCCCAATATTTCAGGCACCACAGGCAACTAGACCAACATAACCAAATGTGTGCAGCCCTGAGAGCCATGAGCTGCGAAGGTGCAACAATCTCTGTGGATCCACAGGCTTAATTCTGAAGTTTTCTTTGCTCCTATGCTCCCACTGGGATCATCATGCTGCAGTTGCCTGCCGTCATACCATGATTTATAATGTCCCCTTTACTGGGTTCCTCTTCTTCCCTGTTCCCCTCACAGGGTTTGCTGAAATCACCTTGAAAACCAGTACTTGTGCTAAATCCTTGTCTTGTGGCTTGCTTCTGAGGAACTCAAACTAAGGGAGTAGTCAATCCAGAGTACAGCATCAGATGTTTCAAAGATGATGAACACCTGATGGGTTTCACCATATTTTGTGAGGAAATTCATATGTGAGGCACAGCTTGGGAAAGAATCAGTGAAAGGTACACAAAATGTTCTGAAAATTTAAAAATAAGACAAAGATTAGCTCCATGAAAACCAAAAAAATACATGAGAAAGAAAATACTATTATATTATTCTACATGCCTCAGCTTTGTATAAAGTTTATAAGGACAAAAAAATTAAATACTGATGTAACAAAAATTATGCTACAAACATACCAGAAAAATGAGAGAACAGAGGTATGTGAAAAATAGGGAGGTAGGAAAAAAACAAGTGATTCCAATCTTCCAAATTGGGAATCAAATGGAAAACATCTAAAACTGGAAAACTAAGCAGGAGCAACATAAATATATTGTTTTAGGATTGGAAACAAACAAACAAACAAGCAAAAAAAACCCAAACAAACAAAGAAATGGCCAAAAGAGCCTTCAAACTGTTGCTTTGTGAAACAGAAATGGAGAAGGGCTGTAATCCTGGGGGGACTACTATGTTTTATAAAATGTTTGTAAACTACTTGCTTTTTAATGTTTGTGTATTACTTCTATTCTAAAGAACTAAATTTAAAATATTTCCATATATTTTTCCCATAGGGAAAAAGGATGTTTAAAACAAGTCCTCAGTTAAAGAGGGTTGGGGGGATAGTTGTCAGAACTAAGCTAAAAAAAAGAAAAAAAGAAAGAAAAGTCAAGTCTCAGCTGGCCATGATAGCACACACCTGTAATCCCAGCCAACTGGGAGGCTGAGGCAGGAAGATTCCAACTTTGAGGCCAGCCTTGCAACTCAGTAAGATACTCTCTCAAAATAAAAAATAAAAAGGGCTAGTGATGCAGCTCAGTGGTCCATGAGTGTCCCTGGGTACTGACAGATAGTTGAATTGATAGACAGTCAGACAGACAAATGAAACAAATCCTCATCTAGTGATTGAAGTAGATAAACAGTGTTCTGCCTTGTGGCCACTGCCCCAACCTCAGGGACCTTTCAATCAAAAGGTTTGATGAAAACATATACTCACTGGTATAAAGACAATTGTCTGGGAAGAGAAAAGTTAATAAGGATTGACAGGTAGAATCTTATCAGGAAGCACCATCAGGAGAGAGGATTTGATGTCTACAGTGAATTCTGGAAGGAAATTTTTGGATTGGACTGAAACAGCAGGAAGTGAAAATGGGATAACCAAAAAGGGCTCTACTTAGATAAACAGGACAGTTTCTATTTTGAAACTATGCTCAAAATCTATGCTATCTTTTAAGGAAGACAAATGAGGGCACCTAAGCCTCAATCTTCATTAACACCCAACTCTGAAGCATAATCTGCAGCACCCTGACCATCTTTCTAATTCTGGGAACAGCCAAAGGGAAGTCAAGGCTCTGCTGGGAGTTAGACAGCAGCTCCACATGCCTTGCCTAAGCTATTTTCCTCTGACCTAAAAGCAGTGTCCACGTGAGTCAGTGGACTAAAGCTACCTGTCCAATGCAGCAACTAGCCGGAAATGCTGAACATCCAGTATCTCTGCTAACTCTTAGTTTTTAAGATTTTTATTTCTTCATCTAAATTAATGAATAGGGAAATAAATCACTATTAGGTCTTGTCTTTCATGGAAAGAAGCAGAGTGTGTTAAATTAAGCATTAGTTTTGAACACATGCAGACATAGGTAGAAATTCAGCCTATAAATCCTGTTGTTAGCTATGTATCCCTGAAAATTATCTCATTCATAAAGCTGTCACCAGTACTCAAGAATAAACAGAGAACCAGGCTCTCCTCAGGCAGCATGTGTTGCAATGTTCCATGGATATCTTAGTCGTGCAGGGAACCACATTTCTGAGAGTTCCTATTTCCATGGACCAAAGGGAGGTTGTGCAAGGGCTGGGAGGCAAAAGTAAAGTGGCAACTATGACACTTTGAAGGCTGTCATTGGAAGAAAGAGCCAGAGACAGATGCAGAGGAGAGAATGGATTACAGTTTGTCCATGATGTTTCCCATTGTGAGCCAAGTAATTTCATTTAAAAATATTAATCTTCTCATAAAATTCTTCTGTACACATCAATTTTTCTAATCATTAAAGAATGCCTCCCTCCCTATTCAAAAGCACCCTGACCTTCCTCTGTGCTCTGAAATGGAGCTAGTGGCTGCTGGTCAAGTCTTATAACTCCAACTCTGTCTGATGGGCTGGCTGGAGTATGGGTCAGGCTTTGGGCAACTGGCCTGCCTGTCTTCCCTTACATGCATTAAACAGTATGAGTCCCAAGATGGCCAGGCCTCTCCATTTCTCCATTGGTACAGAAGGGTAGAGTCCTATATCTCAGGTGGTCTAAGAGCCACGACTTGGCACTTAACCACACTACTCTTCCCTGAGCAACCTGGATTTTTGAAACACTTCATCTTTAAATCATACCATGAAGTTCTGCTTTATGTGAGAATGACAAAAATTGATCTCACAATCTCCTTGAATTAGGGAACAGACTCTCGTTTCCCCTAACCAGAGAGGGTTCCTAAGCTAAATGAAGGGCTCTAGCTAAAATAATTTTTTAAAAGATCCAATAAAAAATAATAAGTTGGGGCTGGGGATGTGCCTCAAGTGGTAGCATGCTCGCCTGGCATGCTCGGGGCGCTGGGTTTGATCCTCAGCACCACATAAAAATTAAAAAAAAAAAAAGATGTTGTGTCCACGGGGCGGGGGGTGGGGGAGTATGTTACACTGGAAACTAAATTACTACCCTTTATACAAAAAAGAAAATTCTAAAACTTCAGTGCCTGGTTGAATTGTTATTTACCAAAAATATGTTTTTAAAGGATTTTTCATGGAATATAATAAAATTAGTATTTAATAACACCTGCTATGTGAAGAAGATTGCTCTGGAGACTGCTGCAAGAAGGGCCCCGCCTCTGACCCCAAGGAGCCGTCATCCATTGGAGACCCAGAAAACTCATTCCCCAGCACCAGGTAAAAGGTAGGGCCATGCTTTAGGGGAGGTTATAAATTCACACAGAGAAGACATAACCAGCTCCCCTAGAAGAGTAAGGGTGGGGAAAGCTAATAAAGCAGGTGACACTGATCTGATCTGTGTTTTCTGAAAGAGTCCACTATACAGGCAGAGTTGGGAAAGGCCATTCTCAGCATCTGGAGAAAAGAAACAAGGCACCAGAAAAAGACATCAAGTGTTCAGAGGGTGCAGAGCCACCAAAACTCTCAAGAACAGCAGGTAGGAAGACAAACTGGTAGAATATTTTGGACAATCACTTAGCAGCATGATTTGACCTGAACTACAAGCTATAGTTCCACCTCTAGGTATACGTCCACCAGAGGTGTGTACACATAGTACAAAAAAGGGACTATTTAAAGTAGCCAGAGGATGAAAACACCTTTATTTTGCTGGTGACAAAATGGACAATAAACAGTCCGTTTTCCCATGAGGGAACATTCAGAGATGAGAAAGGAAATGATAACTACACACAATAGCAAGTACAAAGTCAAACAGAAAAAGGTAAATCACAGGAGCACCTGATGTGCTTAGGGTTCTATTTAAGTGAACTTATAAGACAGACAAAAGTGTCTGGTGTTGGAAGCCGGGAAGCTGGCATCAGGAAGAGCTTCTGGGATCCTGAGTATTCAGCCTGAGCTGGTTGCCTTTGTACAGATCATCAGTTTATACTATGCAACTGAGTAACATACTTTTGATCTGTGTACTGCTCTGCTAACACTGGTCCAAGCCATGTCATCTTCAGCCTTGATCATTAACATATGTCCCCTGCTTCTATTCTTGCCCCCTAGAACCTATCCTCCATATGAGAGTCAGGGTGCTCCCATTCAGTGTAAATCATGTCACTCTTCCACAAACCCTTTAATGTATTCTCATGTCATTCAGGTGTCACTCTTCCCCAAACCTTTTAATGTGTTCTCAGGTCATTCAGGGTAGAAGGCCCAGTCCCAACAATGATTCTGAAGTCCTATGGGCTCTGACCCCATGGACATCCCCTCCTGCTATAGCTCTTTACTACTTCCTGAACACACCAAGAATACCATCTTCCTAGACTGTTACTTTCTATTTTCCTTACTCTTCACTTTTCTTCATTGCACTGAGAACCACCTAACACTAAATTTTTATTCTGTATCAACCTCACTCCACTGGGGAAGGGGCTTTGTTTCATTTGCTAATGTATGCCCATGGCTTAGAACACTGCCTTAAGGTAAATTTGGCAAATAATTGAAAATCTGAAGACTTTATTTATCCCCAAGTGGAAAAAGTCAAAGCTTCCTTAATGTGAAGACCAGAAATGATGTCTGTCCTGGCTGAGCTTGGCACTTAACAGAAATACTCATTAAAACAAGTTACAACCATCACAACAAAGTCAGTGTGGTATGGAATTAGGTGAACAATGAGGATACTGAGATGAACAGATGTGGTACTCCAAGATTTTCATTGACAAGAGGAAAGTTTACACAGCAGAATAAACATGGCTTTAGGTGTAAACATCTGATGTTGCCTGTGGTGTAACACTGAGGAGAGGGACAAGAGAGCTCAATCTGGGACAATAGAATGAAGCTGGTAAGTGACTAATGTAAAAAAGGTAAGAAGGCTGCTAAGGGTTGGATTGTGTTCCCTCAAAATTCATGTATTTGGAAACAGGAGTTTTAGAAGTTAACTAAGATTAAATGAAGCCATAAGGTTGAGATCCTCATCTAATAGCTATTATAATTCAGTTATGTGTACTCTATTCTGGGTATTTTAAAGAACGGAGTTTGTTCAGTAAACACAAAGGAGAAAGACGAACTCTAGAAACAGGATCAAAACACATGAGTTCTTAAACAGCAACATGCACCAACTTTAATTTCTGTGTTTCAAATAAAAAGAATATAGAAAATTACGTATAAAGTAGATTTTAGGATTTATTCCTTGTAAAACGTATGAGAAAACTATGAAGAGATTCCTTATAAGAAGACTTGTAAGAAGGCTACATGGGAGCTTGGTGAGAAGGTGAATGTGCTGCAGGCCAGGAGGAAAGCCCCCATCAAAAAACAAATGGCCAGCACTTTCAACTTGGACTGCTCAGCCTCAAGACTATGAGAAAACATTTTTTTCTATTGTTTAAGCCAGCCATCTATGACAACACAAGGGAACAAAGGTTACAGTCTGAGGTTCTGGGACATGAATTTAGGAGGAATACTATTCAAGCTACTATACTGTCTTTTATATGATTATTTTAGCAAACTTGATATAAAAGTAATTTTTATGAACTTGCTGAATTGCTACATTTATGATAAAACCATTTATTATAATTTTCACTTCACATGGATTTCTAAAGTTCTATCTCTTAAAGATTCCATCTGGGGTTGCTATTCTTGGATTCAGCCACTAAAAAAATTAACTTTGAAAGAAGCCTTATAAAAATAAAAAAATATATTGATTTCTAAGTGATTTATTTATTTCTTGGATAATAAATTTTTTATGGAAGCTTTATTTCCATAAGAACACAAGAATGTGATCAATGAATGAATGTGTGATCTAAGGTTTTCACAGATACAAAAGAGACAGGTCCCTAACATCCTCCCTGCTCTGAAGGTCTCCTTGCCTCAATCTCAAGGTATTCTCTGGGCATCTGCTGCCTACTTCCCTGTGGGGACTACTTTTCTGTGGCTATGATATTTCTGGATTCATCCAGCAGTGCTTTAGAGAGACAAATGACAGTGTGTTTTTCCATGTCTACCTTTAGTGATACCTTGTTGGCAATTTAAAAATGGCCATAGGAGACTTTGCAACACAGATACTGGCAACTGCCACAAACTAAAGTTTTTCTTCTAGAGAGATTGTTAAACTATTAGCACCATTAAAGCACTGAGCAGTGATTAACCTTCCAGCTAGAGGAGAATTTTAATGTTCTCCAATTCTCATCTGTGCTGGCTATACTATTTGCTTAAAAAATGAAATAGTTCAAACACATGAAAGAAGTATCAAAAATAACATAACACTCATATACATACACTATTGAGATGTTCCTTGTTGAATACCATGTTCCTGATTATCTCTGAACAGGTACTTCTTGCTAGTGGTTCTATCTATTGTGTCTCTAAAATAGGGTACAGCACACTCATAAATAAGTCAGTGTTGAAGTTTTATATAATTTGTTGGAAACACATTGATATTTGCTTTTTTAAAAAAAGCCTCAGAGGACCAAGCACAAATTATGTTTTCTAAGGGGGTTTGGTCCCAAGGGCAATAATGTCAGAGTTGAATTGCTCCTATTCCTAAGGAAAAAATAGGGGGTTCTAATGACACCTTTTTGATTTTAAGTTTCATTTACAAATAATTCAAAATCAAAGTTTATAATGGATGGAAGTTCTGTAGCTCTGGAAACCAGCAGTCTCCATGGAATAAGAAGACTGAATAGAGAAGTCCAGCACAAATCCAAGGCCAGGGTGGAGTGTGGAGTGTGGAGGGGACGGGGTTGTGCAAATGAGTGCTAATGCTTGAAGGAGCAGGGAAGAGGGTGAGTCTGCCCTTCTGCACCCCATCTTCCTTCCCACCACAAATGATTACGACAGAAGTGTTTGGAGAGAGACCATTTATAAATTTAAGAAAAAAATACAACCTACTTTATACTGCTGTTATGCTCTCAAGTACGGTTTTCTTCCCTCTTCAACTGTGAAATTTCAAAGAAGAAAATATATTGAAAGGATATCTGTGCATCACAACAGGGAGAAGAAAATCCACCCCCACCTTTGGCTCATGTTGATGAACACAGCAGACACATTCAGGCAGAGCAGGTGGCCACAGTACTGAGTCACATCTTCGTGGTCTGTGAGGAAACCTGATGGATTTAGCACTTACCACAGAAGCACCAGAGACCTGGAACAAGTTTTGTGGAGCCTTTTATTGCTTAAAGGGACTTAATTCTTTTGTCACCTTTATTTACATTACAGAAATGAAGCCAAGCTTCATTGCTCCAAGAGCAGAGTTCCTTAGCAGGAAAAATGCTGAATGATTTTATTCTAATATTCATAAATGCTACCATCTGGTCTAAAAACTTGGAAAAATCCCCCAAAATATCTTGGAGAAACTGAAGATCACGACCACATTTCATTTACAGCTATCACTTCAGAAGTATCTACTCTCTGTAGTTCCCACATCATCTCTTTAATCCTAGCAATGACACAACAAGTTTTGTTTCTCCCTTTTACAGGAAAGGAAAATGAAGCACATAAAAATAATGTCATTGCCCAAGGAAATGCAGCAACAAAGCCTCAGAGCCAGACCTTGAATCATAGTTAGGTCTTCCCAGAATGCTGCACTGGCTCTCACTGCTTTATTAGACCTTCTCTAAACTAGGTCAAATTAGGAAGGAGCAGTAGCAGAATGCAAAGCTTTAACTCTACTTACATGCATTAAATGTTTTAAAATACAGAGGTGAGGAAGTATGATCATTCAGGAAGTGGGCATGCATTAAGAGGTTGGAGGTCTTTCTGAAACCTTTATGACCTCTGGTGACCTGCCTAACCTCAGACCTTTGGTGACCTGCCTAACCTCAGACCTCTGTTTCTTCACTCAACACAAGACTAGCTTACCCCACACATTACAGTGCCTTTCAGATCCCCAAATTTCTGATTCTTTCCATGAAAATCTTCCAGGACAAGTGGACTACATTATTTGCAAATGAATAGATGTATCTATCTCGATGCACAGAATTTAAATGTAAAATTTCAAAACCCCAAAACCACAATCCTTTATAAAACCATTACCTAGAGTGAAACAGTTATCACTTTAAAACTCCAATGAACTATTTTTTAAAATCTGTCTTTAATTTTTTTCCCCACATCAATGTATACCACAGCCAGACCATTTTCTAATGATATAGTTTCTTTGTACAGGTCTGAGCAAAAGAAAGAATTTTTTTAAAGCCCCAGTGGATATGTCAAAGAAAACAATAAGGTAGCTTATTCTTCCTTCTAGAAACTGTCAGATTTCATTAGAGATAATTAATTCCTAAAGACAAATAGCATTGTGAACAAGCATTGTTAAAATGTAGAGGACCAAAAGTGACATATAAATTTTGAAATAGAGCCTCCTTTTGAAGATTAAAATAAAATTAGAACTGCTTTCTCCAGTGACACAATCTATAATCATTTTCTGCTAAATAATGTAAGTATACATTATATCAAGGAAATAATATAGGACTAGGTTCAAATGTTATGATGATCTCTAGTCAGAATGGCAGCTATTATGAAGACAAACAACAATAAGTGTTGGTGAGGATGTGGGAAAAAAGGTACACTCATTCAGTGCTGGTAGGATTACAAATTGGTGAAGCCATTATGGAAAGCAGTATGGAGATTTCTTGGAAAATTGGGAATGGAACCACCATTTGACCGAGCTATCCCTCTCCTCAGTCTATATACAAAGGACTTAAAAACAGCATACTACAGGGACACAACACAATTTACAATAGCTAAACTGTGTAACCAACCTAGATGCCCTTCAATAGATGAATGGATTAAAAAATTGTGGCATATATACACAATGTAATATTACTCATCAATAAAAGAGAATAAAATCATGGCATTTGCAGGTAAATGGATAGAGTTAGAGAAGATAATGCTAACTGAAGTTAGACAATCCCCCAAAAAACAAATGCCGAATGTTTTCTTTGATATAAGGAGGCTGATTCATAGTGGGATAGGGAGAGGGAGCATGGGAGGAATAGAGGAACTCTAGATAAGGCAGAAGGGTGAGAGGGGAAGGGAGGGGGCAAGGGGTTATTAATGATGGTGGAATGTGAGGATCATTATTATCCAAAGAACAGGAATGAAGACATGAATTGGTGTGAATATACTGTGTATACAACCGGAGATATGAAAAATTGTGCTGTATATGTGTAATAAGAATTGTAATGCATTCCACTGTCATATATATATAAAAAGTAAAAAAGAAATTTAAAAAAAGAGCAACAAAGGAGAAAAAAATGTTGTGATTGTGAATGAGATGACGTATTTAAGCAAGGCAGGTACTACACAAATTAAATCCAAATGGATCAAAAACCCAAATGCAACACCTAAAATTATAAAACCTTTAGAGAAAAAAACATAGCAAAAGCTTTATAACATTAGACTTGACAATGATTTATTGGATATGATACCAAAGGCACAAGTCAAGAAAGAAAAAAACTGGATTTCATGAAAATTTTTTAAATTTTGTGCATCAGAACCCATTACAAACACTAAAACAATAACCCAAGGAAATAGAGATAACATTTGGAAATATTATCTGATAGGGATTAATATTAAGAATATACAGATGTTTCCTAAAATTCAATAAAAACCCAACAACCCAATTTAAAAATGGGTCAAGGACTTGAACAGCCATTTTTCCAAAGAAAACTTTAAAATGGCCAATAAGCATATGAAAAACTGCTCAACATCATCAAACCTCAGTGACATACCATCTTACACTCCATTTGAATGATTACTGCCAAAAATAGAGAAAAAGTGTCCATAAGGATACAGAGTAACTACAGTCCTTACACACTGTTAAGACAGGAGATGGTAGGACCACCATGCCAAACAGTGCCATGCTCCTCAAAACATTAAAATAAAGTTGCCATGATCCAGCAATTCTGTTTCTTGGTATATATCTAAAAGAATGGAAAGCAAGGTCTCAAGAGATACTTGTGCATGTGTTCACAGCCGCATTGTTCACAACAGCTAAGACGGGGAAGGAATCCAAGTGTTCATCTAAAAGATGAGCAGATATACAAAACGCAGCATGTACAAATATCTGATGGAATATTATTCAGCCTTTGAAAGGAAGAGAAAAGGAAGGGATATCTGACATATGCTATGATATGAATAAACCATAAGGATATTGTGCCAAGTGAAATGAGCTGGTCACAAAAGGACAAGTACTGTATGATTTCACTTGAATATTTAGAGTAGTCAAAATTGGTGACAGAAAATGGAATGGCAGGTGCTAGGGTCTGGGACAAAGGAGGAAACAGGGAGATATTATTTAATGACAATAGTATTTCACTTTTACACATGAAAAGAGCTTGGATAAGGATATGGTTGGTGATATGATTGTATGGCATTATGAATGCATTTCTTATCACTGAATTGTTCACTTAAAATGGTTAAGACAATAAATTTTATGTATTTTACTACAATAAAAAATTTAAAAATTAATTCTCAATTATTATAAATTTGTAAAGTATAATAGAGAACATAATATTAGAGTGAGAGTATAAATCCCAAAATCATGCTACATTAAATTGTGGGCTTAGTATTTGCAGTAAAATGTATGTAGCAAGGAGCTCGGCATCTTTTCATGCTGGCAATGTGATGATTGTGTATAACAGCCTAATTTTCCTGAATGAAACCTCAGAACATCTGTAAGTCTGATATGTGGCCTTCTGATGCTCCAGGCACTGTGAGCAATGTAATTCTCTATCTTGCACACTAACAATTACTAAAGAACCCACAAAATTTAGGTGGTAATTCAGTTGTGTTTGAAATTAAGTATTTTAAGGGATTGAGGAAAGGGAAGAGGAAGATCTGCTGTTGTCTTTCACAAACAGGTAACTCCAGCACTGGATCATTATGCTTGCAACCCAAATAATGGCATTTACGTAAGGGCTCTCTTTGAGGTGATAGAGTTCTTTTATGCCCCTGAGGGGGAAGCAGCAGGGAGATATTTTTAAGACACTGTGCTGTGGTAGTCAGCAGCTGTAAAAACTCATGACATTGGACAGCAAATATCTCCCATCTCAGGACAGGGTATTACAAGGTGCCAGTGCAGATCTCACAGCAAGCCCTGGGAGAGCAGACAACGGCACCCCAGGAGCACAAAAAAGTTTGTGTAATTTGAAAAATACACAAGCATCAGTATACTAACATGATGAGCCTTTGATTCTTCAAGTTTTTAGAGTAAGGACTTATGACATTGTCATGGGAAAGGCTGCACAGAGGACTTTTCCCTAGACGTCTTGCCTGAGAAATGGCTAAGGACACATCTGAGACGCTCTCAGGTAGAGCTGAAGGTCTCTGGGAAGGGTAGGAGAGTAACATTTCTTGAGTTCCTACAAAGTGACAGGCACTATGAGAAGTGTTGTTTACTATCATAGTTCAAAACAAGAAGATAACTTTAGTTTCAACATGGAATGGATTACCCAGCCACTCCTTAACATGTTCAGGAGACTTCCTCCTGAGCTGAAGAGACAATGATAAGCACTCCCAATCTATCTCCTACTTCACTGCACTGTATCCAGTGAGCCAAAATTAACAGGAGCAGATATGCCTCACATGGAAAACAACTCTGTTTCCCATGCTCTGCTTGGAAAACAAATGCACTATAGCCACACTGTATTGGTTTAGCTTCAAACAACAGTTTATCTCAGTTTCTATAAATTGGAAGTCTTCTGCTTAAGCTCTCACAGTAGGACAAATAAGGTGTCAGCCAGGCTGTCATCTGAAAGCCTGAGTGGGTTAGAAGCTGCGTCTGGGCTCCTTCAACTTGTTGCCTGAATATGCTTCCTTGTGTCTGTGTGACAGGTCCCTAGCTTCTTATTTGCTGCCAGGTAGTGGCCATCTTGTGGTTCAAGGGACCACCTCAGTTGGTTCTCTCTCCTTAGGCAGTCATAATATGGTGGTTGCTTCTTCTAGGTCAGTAAAGGAGAATCTCTCTCGCTCTAGTGGGCTAAAACAGACTCACAATGGAAGATAATCATGGAAGAAACAGCCCATCTACTCTGCCATATAATGTTAGCTAATCAAGGGAGTGATGAATGGTTGGTCCCTTGACTTCTGCCATACTTAGGGTTAAAAGCAAATCACAGGCTCCATCCACTCAAAGGATATGGGTTACATGGGTGTGAGGTATTAGGGGTCAACCTAAGAGTGTATCTGCCATGTACCAAGACTGAAGTTATCTTCATATTTTGCAACATAAAAGACAGTGAAGGGCTGGAGATGTGGCTCAAGCGGTAATGCGCTTGCCTGGCATGCACGGGGCGCTGGGTTTGATCCTCAGCATCACATAAAAATAAAAATAAAGATGTTGTGTCCACTGAAAAATAAATATTAAAATTTTTTCTCTTCTCCTCTCTCACTCTCTCTTAAAAAAAAAGACAGTGAAAAAAATGAAATTTAAAGACAACTATATCTAAGAATTCTGGTTTTTCTATTGAATGATTTTGGGAAAATTAATCTATTTTGCAGCTTTAGTTTTTTCATTTCAAACAAGAACAACTATTATCTAGGTCTACAAAAACAAATGTTTTGTCACTAGCTTCGATCCAATAATCTCACCCATGATAGTGTGCACATATGCATTTTCCCAAAGCAATTACTTGTGAAACATATCAATTGTGACATGAAGGAGATATTATAAAGACAAACTAAAAGCTGATTCTGGCCTGCAGAAGCCTGCAGACCAAGATTTTACCAGAAAGGTTTGCGGCTCCTACAGGGTAGAGTTTAAATAGACTTAATGTGATCTGAATCAGCTATTCATCAAATTATCTAATTGCTAAGCACTAAGGACTGTGCTAGAAACAGTATATAAAATAAGCAAAACAGACATAGTCCTTTGTTGAGTTATGACATAAAGAGAGGTTCATTCACAAAATATTTATGGAGGGCATTGTGTATATATGAGGGATATATCTTTTTAACAAACAAGACAGACAAGTTCCTACCTTTGTGGAGATTATATTCTGGATGGGAAATGGGGGTGATGGACAGACAATAAACAAAAAGATAAGCTGGAGTATAAATTCAATTGTGATAGAAAATAACAAAAGGGATAAATAATGAAAGAAGTAGAAACAGGTTATTTTAAATAGGATGGCCAGGAAAGGACCACACCAGGAGAAGGCATCTGACTGCAGGTTGAGTGATGAGAAGCAGAAGCTATCTTGAGAGCTAACCCTAGCCCTAACCCTGTGCAAGAGTATACCTGAGACAGGTACAAGATTGGGTGTCAATTCTCAGTCTATTCTTCCTTCGGTAGAAAACACTTGAGAGTTGTAAGCAAGAGTGACAAGATATGATTTACATCTTGAATGTATGGAAATGGCTAGGAGAGTAAAGGAATATGGTAGTATATTGAACAAATAAAATGACATACAAAGTAAACATTCCAAGTACAGTTATGAAAAAAAATCAGGATCCTTTCAGTGTATCAACAACAATCCTACACTCAGGATTCTACACCACTTGCAGTATTTTAACAATGAAATACACAGTAAATGTACTAAAGATAAGTGCTACAAAGAAAAATAAAAAAGGGCTTAGGGAGTGAAAGGATTGATATTTTAAAAGAGTTGTACAAGAAAGCCATGCAAGGTAACATTTGAGCAGAGACATGAGTCTAGAGTCTGAGAAGACATGGAGAGGGAGGACTCAGGCCAAAGGACTGACGAGGCCCACATAAGTGAGAATGTGCCTGCATTTGAGAAACCTGGCAAGGCTGGCAAAGAGGGAGCATGATGAAGATTGTTTGAAATGCAGAAAACAAGGTGGGACCACCAAGGCCCTGTCACCAACAGTAAGTGCTTTCAGTTTTACTCTATGTGAAATCACTTGAGAGATGTGTGGAAGGGGCTTATGTGATAGAAATGTGTGGTGAGGAGGCAAAGCTGCAGGGGCTGTGCAGAACGAGGGCGCAGCAGATGCCTCTCAGTGGAGAGGATAATTTGAACTGAGGAAGGATGAGTAAGATGACAGAGGTCAAAAAGGAGCATGTGGGGCACTCCAGGAAGCGGGAACTGCTACCACAAATTCCTGGTCCAGGAAAGAGCTTGAGGCAATGAAGAAACCAGGGTGAACAGGAGGGAGAAGGAGCTTGGAGAGGCAGAAGGTGCAGGGCTCCTCAGCTGTGGCGCAGCGCTGGGCACATGCTGAGCATTCCTGAGGCCTGGGCTCAATCCCAGCACCAGTGTAATAATGATGACAATAGCAACCCTATTTTAAATAATGTCTGGCTTTAGTATTCTTTAGAGACATAGGGAATGAGTATCATTAATCCACCATCAGTTCCAGCCGACTTAAAATTATGAATTACTTAAAGTCTCAAGTATATTAGGAACCTACTAACTTTCCATATTTTTCCCAAAGATGTAGTAAAAATAGGAAACCATGCCAGCCTTTTCAATACATACAGTATATGGATTATACTGCCTATTGCTTTACTTACATTTTCCTCTTTAATATGTTATCCTTGTGAGACCCTATTCCTTTGAAGTTTAACATTTTCCTCACAATTGCTTTTGTAACCAGTCCTTTATTCATTTGGAAATTTTTCAGTGTCAGGATTTGGAAAGGTAAAAGGTACTGGCTACCAGACAGTACATTCCTCATTCTTCAAATGAGGGGTGAATGCTGCAGATTCATCAGACACCTATGTGGCAGACATACCGAGGGCAAACTACGTGTCAAGTACAATCCTAAGAGCTCTTAAAGATGCTGGATGAAAATGTCAGGCCTGTCCTCCAGGAAATAAAGAAAATACAGTGCTGTGGGAACAAAGATTCGGTAAACAAAGGCCAGGTGATCTGTGCATTACCTTTCAGTTCCGCCAACACCAAAATATCTTATAATCATTATATTTATTCATGTTTGGAAGAAGATGATTAAAAGGACAGCCTGTGGGAAAGAAGTGTAATTTTGATGTAATATCTTTCCAGGGACTAATGAGATGTTTTAGATCTAATGCAGCTAACTTTTTTCCCCCAAAGGCAACATTCCACAAATGAGATTTGAAATTATTATTTAAAAATACTGAATAGAAATCTAATGACCCAAATTTAATACCTGAATCTTGGATACACTGGAAAAAGACCTCTAAGGCATTTAAGGGACTAGAATTTATGTAGAGAAAATCTCTACTACCCATAATATTTTTATGTTCAAACTACATTTTTTCTCAGCAGCCTAGAAATCTGTATTGGTTTATGACATTAGGGTCAGAATAATTTCTCAGTGTTAAGTGAAAAAGTCTCTACCTTAACAAAGTATGCTACAGCAGGAAAGGATTCATACTCCAATCTGTGATTCTGTTTGAGGGAGAATCTCCACAACATTACCATGAAATGAATTTTCGGATGTTTAAAGTACAATAACTTAATGGTCTTCAGCTTGATCCTAAACACTTCATTTTTCTATTGAAAATAAAATATACTAATGCATAAACCAAGGTGGCAAACATTAAACATTTATTAACTACGTACACATTAAACATTTATGAAACTATGTAGTGTATATTTCAAATTTTAAACTGGTTGAATATAGAATTCTCTGACACTACGCTATCTGTTACAGAAACCACTATCCACACAGAGCTTTGGAGCACTTAAAATGTGGCTAGTCCAAACTGAGATGTGCAGGAAGTATAAAATACACACTGAATTTCAAAGACTTAGTATGACAGGAAATAAAAAGAATGTAAAATGCCTTTATAATTGTCTATATCAGTATTTTACATGTTTGGTTAAATAAAATGTCATTAATTTCACCTTTCATTTAACTCTCTTGATGTAGCTCTTAGAAAATTTGTAATTACATACGTGGTTTGCATTATATAAACTGACAATGCCTATTTAGTGCCTTTTTCTTCCCCACAAGGCATCAGAACACTTAAATAAAAAACTGATTTATATTTTGTGCAATGATATTTTCTCTTAGAGCAAGAATTTGTACTAGTACTTTTCATGTTCAAATTACTTCTTATCTACAAAGGGGGCTCTTGCACACTGGTGAAGATAAAGTTAACTGGTACAACCATTATGTGAACCAGTATAGAGGTTTCTCAAAGTCTCAAAAAATTAAAAACAGAAGTACCCTATCACCCAGCAATCCCATTACTAGCTATATACTCAAGGGAAATGAAATCAGTCCCTGTCAGAGAGACACTGGCACTCCCACGCTCACTGCAGCACTACTCACAAGAGCCAGGAGATGGGAACAACTAAATAAGTATCTATCAAGGGATGGATGAATAAAAAAAATGTGGTACAGATACACAATGGAACTACTCAGTCATAAAATGAATAAAGTCCTGACATTTGCAACAACATGAATGGAACTGGAGATCCACATGGTCTCACTCATATGTACAATCTGCAAAAGTTGACCTCACAGAAGTTGAGAATAGAATGGTGGTTACCAGAAGAAGGGTACAGTCAGGTGGAGTATGGATGGGGAGCGGTGGATCAATGGGTGCAAAGCTACAATGAGACAGGAGTAAGACGTTCTGGAGTGCTACTGCACAGTGGGATGGCTACACATAACAAGTAGTATTGTATAGTTCATAAAACTAGAGGATTTTGAATATTGTTGCCATAAAGAAATGGCCAATGTTTGAAGAGATAAGTATGAAACACTATGCAATGTATACATATATAGAAACATTACATGGTGCCCCCGAACATTGATAAATTTTATTTCTATGAATCAGTCAAAAATAAATTTTAAAAATATTTTCTAAAAATACCTTATCCAGTCAGCTTAGAAATTGGCACTGGTTATGCTACTCCTGTCTGAATGTCACAGACCCAGCTGGAAGACCTTACAGATCTGTTTCACACCCTTGAAAGCTCTGCTTCACAGGGAAGAACTGCTGGCCTATTGAGTGCCTGTGTCCCACTTTTCCTCGCCTCATCAATCAGCTGGAATTTCCACAAGGAATTAGCTGTGAAGCCCCCCGTGTTCCACCCTCCTCAGAGTGTGTGTGTCAACTACACTGTTACACTGTCAAGTACCAGAGAGATGGACCTGATATGGGTCTTATTTTACCCCAGAAACATCTAGAATTGGCCCATTAGAAGAATATGCATGTGATAAATGCCTGTTGTATGTGTGGTTCCAATGGTTTGGGTAGAGAAAAGCTTTTACCTCCTCTCCTTTGTAGAGCAGTTGTATTGTATTAGCTACTGACTGTTAACTGTGCTTCCTAATTCATTTATTCAAATAGCCATGAGCTTGCTGGCTGCCTGAACTGGACTGGGGGCTTGGGATATAGCAGTGAATCAGACAGGCGTGATATTGACCTCACAGAGAGGGAAAAAACAAACAAACATGTTACATAATTTCAATAAGGATGACATGTGCCACTGCTGAAAAGCAGCTGAACTTACAAGAGGAACAGAACAATGACACGGCAAAGGAAGGCTTCTGCATGCCTTGTATACCTGGACCTGAAAGAGCTGTTAGCTTAGCAAGGTGGAAGGGAAAGGGCTGATGAGGAGGAAGGCAGGACCCTTTAAGCCATGGTGAAAATTTGAAACTTAATCCTAAAAGCACGAAAAGCCATTGAGGGTTTTATGAAAGATAGTCATATGATCAGATTTGCCTTTTTAAAATGTCACTGTTGAGGTGGGCAAGTACAAATGTGGGACTTTCACAGAGCATATCCATGAATTCCTAAAAATTAATCAGCACCTCCTTGGTCATCATTTCAACAGAACTTAAGTTTTGAGAACATAAAAGTTGTGTAAGCTCCACAACCACAAGATCTGAAATCCAGAAAGCACCTTTGAGAGTACCTCTATTTCAGGGCAGTCTCAAAGTACCCTCAAAGCATTAATTTCTACTGCTTGTACTGGCTACCCATGTCAATTTGTCACTTGGCATCAGCTCCAGTCCTGAACCAAGCCCGGTCTTGCTTATTCAGAACCAGAACCCAGCTATCCAGACTTACTGACCCAGCTCTGGTCCCTAAGAGCAAGGCAGTTAAAATACTTAGAACAAGGCATGAATCTGGAATATTATTTATGTTCTACTGTACCCAAAGACTGAGTGCCTCCAAATGTTGGCCAGACTCCTGTGCCAGCTCCAAAAGGACACCTGGGTTCTGAATAACCAGTGTACCTTCCAGGAGTTCTATGCTGTGTCTGCTCCCAAGGCAAGAATTCAAGGAGAATCTAAACCCCAAACATGGATAAACTTTATTTCTATCTCATAAACCATTAAACACAGATTGTTCAAATTCTGAGGAATGACTATATGAAATTTCATTTGCTTCTGAATGTTTAGGAGTGACACTTATTTATTTGTATATGTGACTTTCCCATAAATAAATGCTTTTCTGAAACCAAACTGAGACTGCTTGGTGATGGTCTTAATTGTTCTTCTGGACAGTAGATAACCATTCAATTCTCAAAGAGACATAAAACCATATATTGGCAATTAATTAGCATGTTCATTTCTAAAAATACATATCTCCCTCAATTACATCCTCCTTTAACCATTTTTAATCAAAATAAAAAATAAGCCTCAATCTCACAATGTTTCCCTTCTGAATTTTCAGTATATCTACTCGGAAAGTAAAGAACCCTTTAAATATAAATGAAATGGAACTCATTCTTCTAAGGGGCAGGAGGGCGTTAACAGAAATCATGTGGACTTAAGAGGCCCAGCTTCCTCCCTTCTTGGATATGTGACTGCAACAGTTTCTTAATTTCTCTGGCCCTTGATATTTCTGTGCATAGAATGAAGCTGTCCATAGCATTTGCTTTATCAGGCTGCCATTTCATATTACTACAATCTGGATGGCTTAGACAACAGACTTTATTCTCTCACAGGTCAGGAAATCTGAAACTAAAGTATCAGCAAGGTTGGTTTCTTGCAGATGCTCTGTGGGAGAAATCCTTCCTTGCCTCTTCCCACCTGTGGTGGCTCCTGACATTCTGTGGCTTATGCCAAGGTGTCACAACTCCCACCTCTGCTCTCATTCCTCCCATAGTTGTCTTCTGAGTGTCTGTGTGTCCTCTCTCTCCTTCTCTTACAAGGGCACCAGTTCTTAGATTTAGGGTCCACTGTAAATTCAGAGGAAGTTCATATAAAGATTCTTAACTAATTATATTTTCAAAGATCCTATTTCCAAATTAGGTCACTTTCTGAAGTTCTGAGTAGACCTGAATGGGGTGGGGGTGTTTGCAGGAGAACATACTATTCAACTCCCTACACCTACCCATGACACAGTACACTCAGGAAAAAGACAGGTTCCCAAAGAGGATTTGTTAACACAGTGAATTTTTAGTCCATTCTTTACACTATAAATTGTTCAGTTATATTTCATTTTTATATTAAGAAAATGTTCACTTTAAAAGATGAGACAGTGACTGTAACTAGCACTGTGCTGAAAATGCATTATTGCTCAATAAACGTATTTCTCTCCCTGTCCCCTATATTTAGCCCCAAACTGTGAATTACTAGCATAATTCATGTGTGAATCTCAGGAAATCATAGGGTACTTTAATATCCTATGCAAAAATAAAGAGAAAAGTTTCTTGCCCAAAACAATTATTTCCTGGGGTGAAGCAGGATAAGTAGTTCTCTTTTCAAAATCTGACCAATTACTGTTGTCTAAATATTATGGCCTAAGCATACAGCTAAGGTATCTTTGTATTTCTGTGGAATAAAAAGGTTATGAAGAAGGCTTTGGGTAAAAATTAGGGGCTTGTATTTTGTTATTTTTTTATGTAACTTGCCAATAACCATTTGAAAATTTCTTTGGTCTGCTATCAATTAAATTCCTGGTTCCCATCCTTTCCCATATTTTTTTCTATATTTTCCACCCTCACATTATCTCATCTCTAGCATGTTTTAAGAAAAAAAAAGAAAACAGAATGTTATTCCCACATAGTTTGTTCATCTTCAAAATAGCAGCTGTGCTGCCATAGGTAAACAAAATGTGATTGAAAGCTGCAACACGGGGGCTGGGCGGGGGGTGGTGGCAGGAGAGAGTAGCCCTACTAGGAGCACTGGGACGTCATTTGATCTCAAACACTCCACTTTCCTTGTTTCTTGCCCACTTAGGCTCTGTATCCAGACCCACCAGGGCTGAGACAGTCTCCTGCACCATCTTTCCAAGAACCACCAGGGACATGGCAGTCCAACCTAAAACTCCCAAAGAAACTAGTCTCAAAATCAAATGCTTCCAAATATCCGTATATTTAGCCCTGCTTTGAGTTTTACACCCTGTGGTCAGGAACAGATATAGAGAAAGTATAATGAGGAGGCTTATGATATAGGTTGTTCTACTTTGCTACACATTAAGCCTATTGAAAGAGCCAGTTCTATCTGGTTATCTTTTCAAAGTATAGCTGCATTATTTCTATTACAATTCTTTCCTCTAAGGTTAGAAGAATCAGAATCAAAGACAACCCTCTGATGCCAGAAGAACAAAAACCCTTTGTATTTCACCAAAGTATTCACCTTCCGACTTTTTTCACATCTTCTGGGATTATATCTTATCTTAAAAATACATACATTTTATTCCTTACCATCTCTTGCAAATTAAAGGTCAAGTGATAAGAGCATGAGACATGACATTATATGTCAATCAAGCTGTCCATGCACACCATTTGTTAAATACACCATGGTTGGATAAAATATCACAGATCCTCTGGTTACTGCAAAGTAAGCTTTAAAAAATCACCCTCCTGGGCTGGGAATGTGGCTCAAGCGGTAGTGCGCTCGCCTGTCACGCGCGCGGCCCTGGGTTCAATCCTCAGCACCACATACAAACAAAGATGTTGTGTCTGTCAAAAACTAAAAAATAAATATTAAAAAATTCTCTCTCTCTCTCTCAAAAATAAAAATAAAAATAAAAAAAGTCACCCTCCCCCAGTTGAAGTGCTATATGTGATGTCACTGAACCTCCAGAAAAGCAGACTGACGAAGAAGCCCACCAAACTGAAAATGTCTATCAAAGAGAAGCTAAAGATTAATTGGGAGGCATGCTAAATACAGGTAAGACAATCCCTTACCTGGATTAGGTTGAAGGTATTCAATTGTTTTAGTCATTATTTCCATCACAGCCCTGCTGGTGACATCCACTTTCTGAAATGAGAAAATACACATCCTGAATGACAGAAATCATTAGTGTTTTTGTTAAGTCTATAGAAAACCACTATTGGGATAATAGAGTAATATCAAGTCCAGCAGTAGAAGGTGAGGGACTGTGGGGAAATGCTAAAAGGAATAATGACTGTCTATCAAGATCTGAAAAACATATTTATTCAAGGAGGAAGCTAGTAATTGCCTAAAATTTGTTTCAAAATATGCTTCATTATCTTCTGGCAAATATAAGATTGAGACAGTGAATCATACTTTTTTTCCAGAGGCATTTAATGGATGTCTATGAAGAGCCACGTATGGTGGCAGATTTCACTGCTCAAAAGAAAAAATAATGTGCCAGGTGTGATGGGGCCTGCCTGTAATCCTAGGGGCTTGGGAGGCTGAGGCAGGAGGATCACAAGTTCAAAGTCAGCCTTAGCAATTTAGTGAGGCCCTAAACAACTTAACAAGACCCTGTTTTAAAATAAAAAATTAAAATTAAAAAGCCTGGGATATGGCTCTATGGTTAAGTGTCCCTGGTTTCAACTGCTGCTACCAACTAAATAAATAAATAAATGACAGAAAAAGAGAAAAGAATGCAGTATCAACTCTGCTTACTCAAGTGTGAGAAGGAAAGATTGTATTTAACTTCTAAGAACATCCTAAGGATACAAAAATCTTCAGTTAACATATTTGACCAATCCTTGAACATAAGGTAAACTCTAAATAAAAACTGTGATGTTAGAGTCTATCTCAAAAAAATTCTGCGTGGTCAGCACTTGCTGTTCACTAAGCCCTCCCTGTCAGGCCCGTCTTCCCATGGGAAGAGATGATGGAAACTACTCAATGCAACCAGATCCCCTCCACCTTGCTCCACCAAATCCTTTCTTGTCAACATGTATGGTACATTCATTCACACTATAGGGAAAATGACTGATGGAAATAAATGCATCCATGTGTTCCAGGTACATGCACGTACTATATGGCATATGTATCAGGCATAGGAGGCAATTTTAATAGTGAAATTTGGATATTAAGTGCATGAAAATTTTTTCATCTGTTTATTGGAGATCAAGGGCTCCTCCCTCAAATCTAAAAAGCTTCCATAGTTTATTGTATACACATATAAAATCAGCCTTGCATGGTGTAAACCTCCTTGTATTCCATAATCTACCTATTAAAAGATTTCATCTTGCAGTTCAGTTTTCAATGCTTAATAATCTCCCATTCCATGACAGTCACATAACTCTTTGTATGCACTGTTACAGGGATAAACAGAGGAAACAAATTTCTTTTGTCAAGGAATTATGGTATAAAACTATCTTTAAAAGCATACTATTTCAGATTTACTGGCTTGCAAATGAGTCTTGTACCAAGTCCTTTTGATTGACTCAACTTCTTTAAAATTTATTCTCATTAGTTATACATGACAATAGAATGTACTTTGAAATATTATACATACATGGAATATAATTTCTCTTTCTTCTATTTGTACTTGTAGAAGTACATAGGTCATGTAATCACATACGCATATAGGAAAGTAATGTCTGACTCATTCTACTATCTTTCCTATTCCCATTCCCTCTCTCTTCTCTTAATTCCCCTTTGTCTAATCCAAAATATTTCAATTATTCCCTAACTCCCACCCCTATTGTGAGTTATCATCCACATATCAGAGAGAATATTCAGCCTCTGTTTTGGGGGGATTGGCTTATTTCACTTAGCATGATAATCTCTACTTTCTTTGAATTTTTTTTGTTAATTTATTTTGAAATAACAATAATATAGACAGTGAATGTAAGCATAAGTAACACTTTTTTTAAAAAAATCTGTATTTTCAGAAAAGATATTGTGAATAAAAAAGTGGCAGTTTTACAAATCTTTTAAATGTCTTCCTTAATGGGAGTCAGCTGGAATCTTCTAGCAGCTTCCACATTCAGTCTGTTGCAATGTACTGGTTTGTGCTGAAATATATCAAGGAAATCCAGCATCATACAGATATATAGTAGAAAAAAGGGAAAATAACTTATTAGGCTTTACAGATAATTGTGAATATTCATTGACAAGAAGGACTTAAGGTCCATCTCAGTTGCACTCTACTAGTCTACCGTGTATTTTTATTTTTTATTTGTTTATTTATTTTTTATTAGTTGCACGTGACAGTACAATGATCTTGACATATCGTACATTTGAATCAAATGGGGTATAATTTCTCATTTTTCAGAGTGTACAGGTTGCAGAATCACTTTGGTTATACAGACACATATATGCATACAGCAATACTAGTGTCTATTTTATTTTGCTGCCCTTCTTAACGCCCCTTCCCCACCCCTCCCCTCCCATCACTTTTTTCTACCCAATCCAATGTGACACATTTCTTTTTTTTTCCTCTCACATCATCATACATGTATTTTGTATAACGATAAGGGTCTCCTTCCATCTTCCATGCAATTCCCCTTCTCCCTCCCATTCCCTCCCACCCAATCAACAAATGGGCCAAGGACCTGAACAATCTGCAGTAAAATTTAAGGTCTGGTGTTGTGATACCTCTTGCTTTACTTTTCTTGCTATGGATTTCTTTGGCTATTCTGAGTGATTGACTCAAATTTTTAAGAAGTTTTGGGATGGAACATATAGTTCGGAGATTAGTTCTAAAAAGAACAGTAGCCCTTGGAGTTATGCACTGCATGCCTTCTGCTACCACACATGGAGGTCCTGGTAGTATTAGTAAAACGTCAGTATCTATGTCCTCAAGTCATGGAATGGTTTAGGGTCAGGACAATGAATCCAAAGGGTATATGCAGAACAAACATGCAGAAGCTTCAGAGAACATGAGTGGTAGGAAGACAAATGCAGATCACCTGCTAACTATATATCAGGCATTAAGGAAGAAGATGTTGGATATATCCAGAAATCCTCTGGCTATGATAGGAAGGGAAACAGTTCCAAAAATCAAGATTTCTAAGAAGGAGTGCCAGAAGACTGGAACTGTCAGATGACCCTGATGTCTTCTGCTGCTAGAAGACCAATTATTTCTAACTTTCTTCCTTCTCTGTCCTTAATAATAATAATAACCATTACTATCACAAGATGTTTTCTATTTGTCAAAAACCAGTCTAAGGGATTTAAATATTGTTACATGGATGAGGAAATAGAGCCTAGGACACCTGCTTCAGAGACTGTGTTCCTAAACACTACCCTATATCTTCCTTAGAGGACAGGCAGCAGGGGAAGGCCCCAGCCTGAGGAGAGATACCAAGTCAGAGTTGAGAAGGAGTTTGTACCCTCCCCCACATGGACAAAGAACCTGACAGCAGTCAACCAAAAAGGTCAGGAGGAAAGCAGCTGTCATCCCATCTTCTGTTTCATTTTGAACGTCCTCAAATTCTATAAAGCTCCAATCACAAAATTATTCCACCCTGAGCCCTACAGAAGGAGGACTCTCCCATGCTGAGCTGCTGAGCCACAAATTCTCAGTTCCAAAGGTGCCTCTGCAGAAGCTGGTGCCAACAGCACACACCTCACATTGTCCACAGGAGATTCAGCAAGGAAGGCTGTGAAACGTAGTTGTCATTCAAGTGGGGGAACCCCTAGCCCTACCAAGCTTTGTAAATATAGAGCTTAACTACTAAGGCTCTCTACAGAGAGGCCATTCACTTGGTTAAAGCCAGTAGTCCCAGAGGCACAGGGATCTTGGAGATACCAATATTAGAGTACCATTTTGGGTACCTAGAGTGGATTCAACCTTTAAAAGACTTGGGAATAGAAAGTATTCCAGTGTTACTGATGACTTGACTAAAGTCTCCCAGGACCATTACAGGTCCTGTTGTCCACTGAGGCTGACTCCTTCAACCTCTCTGGTTACCTAATCCAGGCATCATACAGAACCAGCTCTATCCAAGCACTGTTGATCAGAGCATAAAATGGGCTTCTTTGTAAGTCCATCTTTGGGGAAAAAACTTTATCCAGTAGAATTATTTGTGTATTTTCTTTTCACAACATACACCAACAGGGAACAGCTTTTAGCAAATCCATTCATGGGCCCTTGATCTTTATGTACTCTGACAGATAATCACTCGATTAAGTTAATAACCATAAGAAGAAGAGACCAGAAGCACAATTAGTCAAAAGCCTTGATTTTTCAAAAGTGAGAGTCTTAAGGCCTAGAAAAGGGAAGGAGCTCCCTAGGGTCACATAGCTAGTGTTATTATGGGAAGCAAACTCAAGGTCCTGGATTAGGTTTCTAAGAAAGAGTACTAGAGCTGAATTGTCTCATGACCATTTGCTATTCCAGAGTCATCTGCCAGGAGGAGGCTGACTAACTTCTCATCTCTCTCCATCTCTGTCCTCAATAATAACGTTCAGGATTTTTGCTAGGTTATACTGTATTGGCCACAGACAAGCCATGGATCACAATCCTAAACGTGCCTTGCAAGGTACTGGCTAGGAAAGCTATACCTTAACTGGCAAGAACATATTCTCTTATCAGAACTGATAAAATGAACATGAAGAAGATGTACCCTTACATCATTTATTATAAGCAAGAGTTTATTTTCACTTAAGAAAAACACAGTGTAACTTTGAAATTATGACATATAGTTCTTTATTTCTTCAATTCCCCAATTTTCCAATTACTTAAAAATAAGCTTTGATCATCCTAAATTACAGCAACTTCCATTTTTGTGAGCTCCTGAGCTAACTATTCTTGCCTGGGACTAGTAAGGAGGATGGTAGAGTAAGGCTCTTTAAAGGAGGTGAAAACATAAATATCTGTAAATATAGGCATGTTTTTAGGAAATAAAAACCTTTGAGTGAAATAAGGTTTTTTCCTAAAGGTAAAATCATGGGCATACATTCTGGGTATTTTCCTTCAATTTTCTCAATGCCAAGATTTTAGCAACTTCGAATATTTTAGAGTTAGGAGGTCCTTTCTCTACTATCCAGTCTTATAATTTACAACTTCAGAGAGGAACAAAAATAGCTGTCAATTTTCTTTACTTACTATAATAGTTTTGTCTTCATGCTAAGTCAGAGTTTGGCAAACTGTAGTCAATGAATCAGATAAGGCTGGTCACTATTTAGTCTTACATTTTTTAAATGGAAAAAGAAATTAAAATAAGACTACTATATTGCTCATAATTCTAAAGGTTTTGTAAAACTCTGCTGTATACCCATCCGGTCCTGGGCTTTTCTTAGTTGGTAGTCTTTTGAAGGTTTCTTCTATTTCTTCAATTGATATTGGTCTGTTTAGGTTGTCTATATCCTCCTGACTCAATCTGGGCAGATCATATGACTTAAGAAATTTATCGATGTCTTCACCGTCTTCTATTTTATTGGAGTATAAGGATTCAAAATAATTTCTAATTATTTTCTGTATTTCTGAAGTGTCTGTTGTGATATTGCCTTTTTTCATCCTGTATGCTAGTAATTTGAGTTCTCTCTCTTCTTCTCTTCGTTAGCCTGGATAAGGGTCTGTTGATTTTATTTATTTTTTCAAAGAACTAACTTTTAGTTTTGTCAATTTTTTCAACTGTTTCTTTTGTTTCAATTTCATTAATTTCAGCTCTGATTTTAATTATTTCTTGTCTTCTACTTCTTTTGCTGTTGTTTTGCTCTTCTTTTTCTAGGATTTTGAGATGAAGTATGAGATCATTTATTTGTTGGTTTTTTCTTTTTTTAAGGAATGAACTCCAAGCAATGAATTTTCCTTAGAACTGCTTTCAATGTGTCACATAGATTCCGATATGTTGTGTCTGTGTTTTCATTTATCTCTAAGAATTTTTAAATTTCCTCCTTGATGTCTTCTATAACCCATTGATCATTCAGTAACCTATTGTTCATTTTCCAAGTGATGCATGATTTTTCCTTCCTTCTTTTATCATTGATTTTCAGTTTCATTCCATTATGATCAGATAAGATGCATGGTATTATCTCTACTCCTTTATATTGTCTAAGAGTTGCCCTGTGACATAATATATGATCTGTTTTTGAGAAGGATCCATGTGCTGCTGAGAAAAAAGTGTAACTGCTTGATGTTGGGTGGTATATTCTATATATGTCAATTAAGTCTAGGTTATTAATTGTGTTATTGAGTTCTATAGTTTCCTTATTCAACTTTTGTTTGGAAGATATGTCCAGTGGTGAGAGAGGTGTGTTGAAGTCTCCCATGATTATTGTATGGTGGTCTATTAGACTCTTGAACTTGAGAAGAGTTTGCTTGATGAAAATAGCTGCACCATTGTTTGGGGCATATATATTTATGATTGTTATGTCATGTTGGTGTATGGTTCCCTTGAGCAGTATGTAGTGTCCCTCTTTATCCCTTTTGATTAACTTTGGCTTGAAATCTATTTTATTTGATATGACACTACCGCTTGTTTCCGAAGTCCATATGAGTGATATGACTTTTCCCAACCTTTCACCTTCAGTCTGTGTATGTCTTTTCCTATCAAATGCATCTCCTGTAGGCAGAATATTGTTGGGTCTTGTTTTGTGATCCATTCTACTAGCCTGTGTCTCTTAATTGGTGAGTTTAAGCCATTAACATTTAGGGTTATTATTGAGATATGGGTTGTTCTTCCAGCCATATTTGTTTATTTATGTTACTAAATATGGTTTGTTTTTCTCTTTGATTATTTTCCCCCCTTTACTGTCCTACCTCCCACTGTTGGTTTTCATTGTTATTTTCCATTTCCTTTTCCTGTAATGTTTTGCCGAGGATGTTTTGAAGAGATGGTTTTCTAGCTGCAAATTCTTTTAACTTTTGTTTATCGTGGAAGGTTTTAATTTCATCTTCCATCCTGAAGCTTAATTTTGCTGGATACACGATTCTTGGTTGGAACCCATTTTCTTTCAGTGTTTGAAATATGTTATTCCAGGATCTTCTAGCTTTCAGAGTCTGTGTTGAAAGATCAGCTGTTATCCTGATTGGTTTACCCCTAAATGTAATCTGTTTCCTTTCTCTTGTAGCTTTTAAAATTCTCTCCTTATTCTGTACATTGGGCATCTTCATTACAATGTGTCTAGGTGTGGATCTCTTATGATTTTGCACATTTGGCGTCCTGTAGGCTTCTAGGATTTGGGATTCTGTCTCATTCTTCAAGTCTGGGAAGTTTTCTCATATTATTTCATTGAATAGATTGCTCATTCTTTTGGTTTGGACTTCTATACCTTCCTGTATCCCAATGACTCTTAAGTTTGGTCTCTTTATGTTATCCCATATTTCTTGGATGTTCTGCTCATGGTTTCTTCACAGTCTTGCTGAGCTGTCTATGTTCTTTTCAAGTTGAAATACTTTGTCTTCATTGTCTGTTGCTCATAATTCTATAAATTCACATTTAATGTCCTCAGACAAAGCTTTATGAGAATATAATCACACTCATTCATTTAAACACTCTTGATGATTGCTTTTGTGCTTCAAAGCACTGATGAGGAATTGCAAAAGAGACCTCAGAGGCCCTCGGCCCTAAAAAGCCCAAACAACTTGTTCATCCCTGATCCACAGTGCCAGTTTCACTAAGTATGCCATACTGAATCCATGAATGAAGTTGATCGTTTCACCAGCTGTCTCAGTCTGCAGAGACAAGATACCAGATACTTGAAGACACTGACTTGACCAGAGTGGGGTTACTGGTCCAGGGCCGCCTAAATGTTACCTTTCTTTCCTAGAGAAAACATAAGTCAATGCTTCCTGGACTCAGAGGGTGCACACACGAACAATGTGGCATTCTTTATGGAGCAACAAAAGTATTGCAAGACATGATTTCCTACTGTCTTAAGCCAAGTCATAACAGATGCTGCCACAGGGAAGCAAATCAGAGTTTAAGAGAATGTTAGACGTCTTAAATGGAGCATAGGTAGTTTGTGGGTTTGGCAATTGATAATAAATAGGTAAATTAAGCACCCACTTGGATATGGGGTAATGAATGGTGGTTACATGAAAGAAGTTAAAATGTCACATGGAACATTAAAATATTTTCAAATTCTTAAGTTTTCTATCACCAAAGTTAAGAAAATGCAACTATTAGGAATGTATACACACTTACTTGAGAACCATGGAATGAGAATAATTGAATAAGCAGGTCACAGAGACATGAATAAAACAGCACCTGGGAAAGGTTGGCAAGAAGATCCAGGCTGATCCAACAGTGAGGCTTTTAATCATTTCCTACAACGCAAGAAGTAGTTGTGCCTGTCCCCCAACTTCCTTGCTTAAAGGAAGATACCCTATGTATTCAGAAAGTTTGGTAGTGTTTTCAAAATATAATATTAGCAAAGGTGTGGTTACTAGAAGGATGGTGAAAAAAAAAGAAAAGAAAGTATTAAGTTGAGATTATTCTATCATTGACCATTATCATTCTTACCATTATTTTGCTAATCTACTTGAGCACTGCCTTTAATACAAATAGTCTGGAAATATACTATAAACACATAGTCAAAAGGAAGCTTGTCTTCATGAAATTTTAGGCCAGGCAGAAAGATGCCATTGAAGATCATCATCTGTGGGACTCCCGTTCCTCTCACAGCTTTATACAAGCAGTTGAGTATCTCAGTCCCATGAGCCACATCTTTGTCACCACACTCCATGAAGGATACACAATTGGCATGGTGGGCACCCATTTGCCCACTCAGAGATGTGTGCTACTCTAAACATGTTGGCTGCACTTTTATTCCTTTGCTCCCATTCGAGAGACATCTCTGGAATCTAAGTAAGAGTGACATCATTAAAAAGAGATCTTGTTAGTAATGCATTACTTGCTATGAAACTCAAGAGATGACTAGCATTCTTCACAATACAGCTAGGAACTATGGGTTTAGCCTGTTTCAATGTGGGCATGATAGGGAATTCAGTAGTTTCTGGGTCTTTTTTTTTTTTTAACACCTCTGATAGCCAAAAGTTCTTTCTATATTGAGCCAGAATCTGTCTACCCATGGTTTCTACCCATTAATCCCAGTTTTCCCACTTGGGGTTCAACCCCTCTCCAACTCAAAGACACTGTCCTATCAGCCTTTCCCCTCATCCCACTCTACCAGCAATCATCACCTTCTCACTCTCACTTGCAAGGACAGTCTTCTTGTTCTTTCTCAACATCCTGCTTTTATTAAAACTTGAGGCTGCCCCTTAAGAAGAATTCTGTTTACCAAAGGGCCTAGAAACATGTTTCTAACCATAGAACCTCTTCTAGTTAAAACATAGAGAATTTCCATTACAAAAAAATAACAATAAATAACAATAAATCCCTTGGCTAGGAATTCTGCATTATCCATACTTTCAGAGACAAGAGAAAAATTCAAGTAGTCTCTCCTCTAGGAAGCTTCCACTGATCTATCCAATCGAGTTAGGCATCTATCCTAGATCTACAGAGGTTTTCCCCATGGCACTAAGAACTATGTCCTATTTGCTACAAATGTATGTGTCTTTTTTTCCCCTCCAAATTGGCAGCCTCTTTCAAGCAGTGACTGAGCCTCATTTATCTCTGTACTTGGTACCCAGTATAATGCCTGACACATTATCATTTACAGATTTTCCAAGTGAATTAATAAACATAATAACACAACAAAAAAAACACAGAATCATTACAGTAACTAATAAAATCTGAGAAGGAATCAGAGAGCCCTCAAATTCTAGAAGTTTCATTTTTAAAAAATCTATAGCTTTTCAAGGAACAAACCCACCCAGTGTCTGTACCATAGTAATGAATTTTGCCTGTGTTTAATGAAGCTTGTAAGCAACAGATAACATTTAAGCCTAAAACAGAACCAATTTCATTCAAGGTACTTAAGAGGAGGAGACAGATCATTATGGAAAGGGTTCCTGCAGAGCAACATAGCCACAGGCTCCCCCAAATTAGGGAGGGTTAGGCTGGAAGGCTGGGAGACATGAGGGGATCTGACTGCATCTTAGCAGGAAAGCGTGGGGCAGCAATTAAAGAAGCAACCTCCAGGAATATCTACCTCTCTCTCCCAGTAGCAGCGATGCCTAATGCAGACCTCTAATTTATTTCGTTTTGTTGTCTAATTGCACATCTGAGAATACAGCTGAACAAAGGGCTCTCTACCTCAACTGTTTGATGATCAGAAAACCAATTGAGGGTAGACAATTCTTCTGAAGACCTGGGAACATTGAGCTAAAATATTATAATATACAAATTAACCGGAAAGAAAAGATTTGAGATTCTAAATCCAAAGCAAGTACTTTTCAATTAGTGCAAATCTTATAGCTTAAGTAAATCAATTATGGGTAGAGTCCAAAATTTGAAAGAGTCACAGATGAGACAAAGGATGCATGAAATAAGATGAAGTAAAATAATTTCGACACTGAACTGAAATCTAAATCTCTGAATTTACTTAGATAAAACCCTAAATGCAAAATCATTAGTAGGTCCTTTAAATAATTAGAAGTTTATTTTGTTGCAGGAACTCTGGATTTTAAAAATAAAACCTTCAGAAACTTTATATAATCGATCATGTGGGATTAGGCCCCAACTTCCTTAATAAGAGAAATGAATCCTACATTTCATCTTCATCCTCTAGGGACACCTGTACTTGCCTAAATAAAATACTTGTAAGATTCCCTTTTATTTTAATTAGCTTGTAAGACTCACATAGGTTTCATAGCAAAATAAGTCTCCAAAAAGGTCTAATGAATTGCTTGTTGATAAACTCTATTCTTCAGATTTGCTTTTCTTTTTAGACTCACTGAAGAAACAAAAATTTTGTCTTCACATAGACAGTGAGCTATGTGACTTATTTGCTTTAGTCCTGCAAGATGCTGAAATCAAGACCAACTTCCAACACTTGGTACTTAGTTTCAAACTTCTAAATCCCTGCCTAATCTGTCATAATGGCACAGCCCTGGCCATGTGGTACTCAGGAAGAGAATCAAAGGATAAAAGGAGGACTAAGCAAGACTGGGCACAGAGTGAGGCTGGGCCTAACACAGCCCTGTGGCTGTTCCTAGAAGGGGTAAGAACTCCACTATTAGGAGTGGAGAAGTCAAGACATTCTGGGAATGTGTGTCAGTGTTTAGAGACTTAGATGCTGTAGAAGGATGGGCAGAATACTATTCCCAGAACTATAAATATCAGTGGTTGACAGCTTTGGCTGAAGATAGGTGGTATTAATAAGATGAAAAAAAGGGACCAACACAGACATTTTAGTCCCTGCTGATTAATAAACAAAACAAAACAAAACAAAACAAAAAAACACAAATAACTCAATCCATAAATGGGACCAAGGACCTGAACAGACACTTCTCAGAAGAGGATATACAATCAATTAACAAATATATGGAAAAATGTTCATCATTTCTAGCAATTAGAGAAATGCAAATCAAAATTACTCTAAGATATCACTAAAGTCAGAATAGCAGCTATTATGAAGACAAACAATAAGTGTTGGTGAGGATGTGGGGAAAAAGGCATACTCATACATTGCTGGTGGGACTGCAAATTAGTATAGCCAATATGGAAAGCAGTATTTTCCAGTATTCCTTGGAAAACTGGGAATGGAGCCACCATTTAACTCAACTAACCCACTCCTTGGTCTATACCCAAAGGACTTAAAAACAGCATAACCCATTTGAATCAAATGTATGATATGTCAAGATCATTGTATTGTCTTGAGCAACTAATAAAAAAACAATGAGGCTTCTTACAATAGAGATTAAATGAGAAAAAAATTTAAAGATGTGTTTATTGTAAATCTTTATTGTACCAATAAGCCTGATAGTCCTTCAATGTAAATTTTTCTCCCAGCATCTAGTAATGAATAATGACTTGTATGTTCTTCTGATACCAAATAAAAACAATGAGTTAACCTCTTAATAGAATTTGAAAAAACAACAACAGCATACTACAGGGACACAGCCACATCAACGTTTATAGCAGCACAATTTACAATAGCTTAACTGTGGAACCAACCAAGATGCCCTTCAATAGATGAATAGATTTAAAAATGTGGTATATATACACAATGGAATATTATTCAGCAATAAAAGAGAATAAAATCATGGCATTTGCAGGTAAATGGATGGTGTTGGAGAAAATAATGCTAAGTAAAGTTAACCAATTCCAAAAAAAGAAATGCCAAATGTTTTCTCTGATATAAGGTGACTGACCCATACTGGGGTAGGGAGGTGGAGCATGGGAGAAATAGACAAAATCTAGATAGGGCAGAGGGGTGGGAGGGGAAGGGAGGGGGCGGGGGTTAGCAATGATGGTGGAATGTGATGGACACCATTATCCAAAGTACACGTACAGAGACATGAATTGGTGTGAATATACTTTATATACAAACAGAGACATGAAAAATTGTGCTCTATATGTGTAATAAGAATTGTAATGTATTCCACTGTCATGTATTTAAAAAATAAAATCAATTAAATATTAAAAAGACTTTACAAACAAAAAATAGCAAAACTGAGACAGTCACTGGAAATGATGTGGACAAAATGAAAAAAAGTTAAATCTATCTCTCAGGCCTCTAAAATATTTCTGATATAGGCAAATCAGAATATAAAGAAAAAATGCTTTTTTATAAAAATGTACAGAAACAAAATTCTTAATTATGCTTAAATGTATTTTCCAGGTATTATACAGGCTTGGGATAGCCTTTATCAAGTACAGGATTTGTACTCCCAGATCCATCATCATCAACAATTGAAAACCCAAGATATTTGCACAATTCAATACACACTCTTCATCATAAGCCTAAATACCACTTGCTATGAACAGCCTCAAAGTGAAAGAGAAAATACAGCTTATACCCCAGGAAAAATGAAATGAGACATTTTATTCATTACCTCTACCTTTATTTATTGAGAACCTGTGATCTTTTAGGCAGAACCCTAAATTAATTATATTGGTCTTAATCCTTAATAAAAATTTTCCAAGTGGGTATAAGTATTCTCATGTTATATATTTACACACTCTGAGCAATAAATGTACTTTGCAACAAGCGGTGGAAATGGAGTTGGAGCCAAGGCAGATATGCTCCAAAACTGCATTCTGTCCATACTACCCTGCTGGATCTGGATGGCACCATCCTGTCAGAAAGTCCTCTACAGTCAGAAAGTGACTCAGCCTTCAGCTTCTCCCAAAAACATTTGGGACATCTTTCTCCAACTTCTCCACTTTTCTTCCCACCTTACCCTCATTCAACCATCAGCTCCACATAATCCTTATGTAGAAAAGAGATGATAGGACCTACTAGGAGTAGAGCATTATGACACTCTACTTTTCACTGAGCACAGCACTGAGGGATGATAGGATACTTAAAATCTCCTATTTTGGAATACACTTCAAAAGGACAATATCTTTGAAAACAATGAAATGTGTTCTCAGATATCAGTAGAGAGCAGCTCCCCCTGGCCATCTAATGGTGGAAAACTTATGGCAAAGGAAACTCATGGTGGTGGGGACTTACCCTCTCCATCTCTTTGAAGTCATCATCTAGCTTGGTTCCTTCAGCTCCTCCAACCTTCTCACTTACTTTCTGCAGGGGGAAAAAAAACAAGAAAATTAATATAGTTTCTTTTACAAAGATGTAATTAAGCACTTTCAGAAACATCATTTTGTCATCAAAGGCTCAAAAAATTTTAAAAAATAAAAGAAACATCATTTAATGCACTCTCACAATCATTTTCAGAATTAGGTGGATAGTCCCATTTTCATAGTAAGAAACTGTGGTTCAGAGGGTTTAAAAACAACCTTCTGTGGGTATTGAAGCAAGTTTTTAAACTTCTATCTTCCTATTTCAATGCTGGTGCTCTTTCTGCTACATAAATCATCATACAAATATACCTAATCACTAACATTTTCCTTATGGAAGTTCTAAGGAGCAGTATCGTATAATAGTCATTTCCATCCAATAATGGCTCTTAAATGCTCTCTAGGTAGAAAATTGCTACTCCTTCAACTTATTCCTCAGTGGGCTATTGAACAGATAATCACAAGTATTTATCAAACTATTAAACAACAAAAAAAAGAAATCAGTCTACTTGATCTTCAGATAAAAGGACTTGAATACCTATCTTTCACAGCTCCCTGTAGCTCTCTACACATCCAGAAGGCAAACTATATGGAAAGATATAGTAAAGGTATTTCTTTGCAACCAATCACTTCCTATTATCATACATTTTATATTTATAAATTAACACATGCACATTATCATTTTCCACGTGTAATTTATGTTCATAAAAAATAAGCTGATATTTTCTGAAATAATTATTCAAATTAAGGATAATAAAAAATACTCTGATTTCACTGAAGATAGGAAAGAAAGTTGAATACTGATTACACAGGACTTCATTTTCCCTTAAAATACCCTAAGTGTAAAGGTAGTTAGAAGTATTTCCCTAAGATGTCATTATATTACATAGCTATCTCACACTGATAACCAATTATGTTCTTAATTTCCTTCACTGGCTGTTGGGCTGAGAGTCACTGTGGAGGATCCCCACCATGACTAAGGAACAGTAATGTCAGCAGCAACTTGGGTTATCCTAGTAAGCTTGGCTCATCTCTTTCTAAAGAGGCCTCTGATATCTAGCTCCAGCTCCTGCCAAGGAAGCTCTGATAAATGATTGTTGGAGCTGGAGGTGTCTTTCTTACCCTCACTTTCTCTCTACCCTTCTTACCTTCTTTCTGCCATAGGAAAACCTTCAGAATAAACTACTTTTGGGAAAGCTGAGACTTGGATTTCTATCACTCTGAATATCAGATGCCATCCCTTCCCCTCCCTTACCCCTAATAATAACAGAAGGAATAAAGTGTAGGGGCTGAGCACGGGAACTGACTCCTCTACTCTGCTACGTACATGGAGTTGTTATGAAAATTATGTGGCATAATAACCAAAAGAACCTATATCTGAACCCACAATGTATAGAGCAAATCGTAGCTCTCGTCTCTCACCAATAAAGCTTGTAGTTGTTTGTGGTATTTTGGTTTTTCTATCAGTTTATTTAACTGTCATTTCACACTTAAGGAAAAGTGCTAGTTTCTTCTCCAACACAATTCAATCTTAGGTTAGGTAAAGGTCTATGATTCAAACTGAAAGGTTAATGAAAACAATATTAATATCTTTAAGTTGTATCACTGACACATACTTTCATTTGTAATTTACCATTTAATGTGTTCCCCAAGAACTATGTAGAATAAACTTATGCAAACTGAGGATTGCATAAATTAAATTACTTGCCAGTTATAGACATTTTTAGCTAGGCAGAGGTGGAACCAGGACCTGAACCTTAGTTTTTCCACATCAACTCGCAGGATTTTTCAGATTCACATCACATCATTGAAGAGCTGTCCTTGGTGCTGTCCTTCTCTGCCTGCTGTTCAATCAGAACACCAGATGGGCAGATACAGATTCCCTGCCTTAACTTTCTGTATTCAACATCAGCCTCTTCCCCTGTGCCCTGAATAAGCTGATTACCAATTCTTTAAGCAGTCTTCACAGATCCAAGATTTGTCTGGCATCGATCTTACTAATGGGATCTAGCTCAGCAGCTAGTTTTTTGTTTTGTTTTGTTTTGTTTTGTATTTTTATACCTGCATCCTAAAGGATTTTTGCCAAACATAAAATGGAAGGGAGAGATGGAAGAGGTTCTGAACTAGAATCCAGTTTAGAATCTGCCAGTGGAATTCCAAGTGCCAGGACTTGATCTACAAGTTCATGTTCAAATTATAGAAAGTTAGGAATAGAAGAGAGAGACCTTAAAGGTTATTAATACCAAAATTTCCCTATGATCAAATTTTTACTGTGCCACACTAATTTCCTCTCTCACATCTGCTCAATGAAAACAGTTTCAATTCACATTACTCTTCATTGTATTCTTTTTTATTAGAGCTTTATAGTTATGAATAATAGTTGGGTTCATCCCAACAAATTCATATATGCATGGAAGTCAATTTGAGTTTTCATCTTGTTCTTGAAGTACATGGTTTACTATTAAATTTGGGCTGTGAAAATCAAATCTTGTTGAACTTTCACAATAAATACATATTTGCTACACAATTTCAGTTGTCATCTCCATTTTATAGAACTGTCTCCATGATCAAGAAACTCACTATATCCTAAAGTGCCACAGTCTGGCTGGGCACAGAATCACGAGCCACTCAAGCAGAAACAAACTTTATTTTTGAAAATGCCGCCAATACCCCGTACACGTCTGGGAAGAAGCCGATCCCCACACGCGGGGACCTGTTCCTCCCCCGGAATTCCCTCCTACTGTACTTCCCCAACCAATGGGAACTCTCCAGGAGTCCCTTAGCAGGCCGAGGTGAACAACAGGAGTCCAATATCCATATGAATGTAAATCTTAACATAATCATATCATCTCAATGGCTAGCTGGCGTCACCTTACAACCAAAAGTGCCATGCATCATATTACTTGGCTGTGGCGCTTAGCACTAAAGTTCTACTTTTGTCAAAGAGAATTATTACAGTTAGACACCTCACATGACTTGTGGATCAGACATTTAACTTTATTTGCAAAACGTATACAAAAAATCAGCCAGCTGAGAAATGCCACCATGTATAGAAATATTAGAGATTACCAGGGTAATCTTGGTATAATCACATTTTGACCAGTCCTAGGGAATGAAACATGGCCCTCATCCAAATCCCAAGGGTCTGTTTCATAGTTTCATTACCACAGTGCTCAAAGGAGAATAATTTTAATTCCCTTCTTTCTGCAACCATCACAAACTCAGCACCACAGTAGCTGGCTTACTGTATCAAATGAGAAACTGGGATCATTAGGTTAGAACTGACAACTGGAAACACACTGAGGCAAATTCATCAGTCCACAGGCTTTAACGCTTTAGCTTACAAATGCATGCACAAAAAAATTACAAACAAACAAACAAAAACTGTGTGGGAAGAGAGGAAGAGAGAAAGAAAAGGGAGCACAACAGTGAGAATGAGAATGTAACATAATTTCTCTTCTCTATAAAAGCTGCCATTTGCTCTGAGAGAAACAGTTCACTAAACAAGGTGAACGATGCTAGCAGTTAGATACTGATCTGGCATGATTGGTTGGTTGATACAAAAATCCTTATCTAATTATGTTCCTAAGGGGAAAAAGGTATTACTGAAAATTACATCTACTTTGTTATCTGGGCTATTTTTCCAAGTCACAAAGGATCTAAATATATCAAGGCACTGAATAAAACATTGAGCTAAATAACAACTGACTCATTCCTTAGGAGTATGGCAAAGATCTTGTCCTCCTTTTATTTTAATACATTTCAAACTTTCTTTTGTTTTATGCATAAGAATCCATGTGAGGAATACAGGGTTCCTGAATCCATATGGAGGACCACAGTTTTCTTTTTCTTACCTGATACTATTTATTTTGTTCTATTATTTTCCAGTGAGATGGTTTCCAAACCTAGGATTCCACAGTTCTGAATATATTGTGAATCATCTAGTAGTCCTTAAGTGCTTGCCATTTGATAAATTGATTACCTATTTGAACAAACTTCAGGCAAAGCATTTGTATAAAGCAAAACAGTAGAAATGAACCCATAGGTCTCTCAGAATCATCTACAAATCCTCCTGTATCACCTAAAATACCTCCAAAATTGAGGATTCAAGATGTTCAATGGCACCTTTAATACAACATTAAAAGCTTGAGGTTTTTATCTGCCATTACATTTCCCTTACACTGTCTTCCAACCAAACCTAAAATCTTATTCTTCATTGTATTCCTCACAAGAGGTACTAAGAAAAGATTTATAAAACCGAACAGCAATGTAGTTTTGTGAATATTGCCATTATGGTGACTGAAAGGTGCCATAGCTGGGAGAGTCTTTCAAAAGAGAAAATGAATAATACAATCAGCTGACCATCAATAGTCTTCATTTCAAGTCTGCAATAGTTGTTGCCTCATGCTATTTTTCCTCTATATACCAAGTAAGAAAAATGTCAAAGAGAGCCAACATCAAGACACATCTTAAATAAGTGACCACTGTTCCCAGCCTAAAGGATGCTGCACTGCTTTCCAGCAATGACTCATCCACCCCCGAGTTATCTGTCACCTCCAGGCAGAAGACACTCTGTACTCTAGCTGCAGCTCTGATTCTCCTCAGCATTGTATTACATTTACTAAACCCTTTTAAGAACCAACTGCAGTATCTCCAACTAAGATTTCCTTGAAAATGACATCATCAGTGAAATTCAATAGACTTTACCAAATTCACTCCCACACTCCCAAATCTATAAAGTTATTTACCTCTGAACTTCCCTGTTTCTGCTCAGTTTTATCTCACACAGTTCATCACACAAATCCAGGTTTCCTTACTATCTACCAAATGCACTGTATTTATTTCCACCACTTTATACTTGGACCTATTTCCTTTTTGTATGCTTTGAATCCTACAAATTGTCTTACATGTCTAGATATCACCTTTTCCATCATCTGTGAGTGCACAGCCCACCTAGAAGTTATCAAACTTCCTATGCACTCTTAATGAGACTCATTATCTATCAGACTACCTTGAACTAAATACTTCAGGAGCAAAATTGCTGAAGAATTTTGCTCAGCTGAATTATAAAATGCTAAAGCAGGAATGACATTGAATGTGTTTTGAAAATGTCTGACATTGCAGTATCTAACAGTGATTACAATGCACAGCAGAAAAAAACAATTATCAATAAAGTATTCTAAGATAAAAATTGCATGTAAATTAAAGGAATGTGTTAATTATGAGTTAGCATTGGTTCTGTTTCTCCTTTATAAGTGTGTAACCTTCCCTCTAAATATAGTATCTCTTTATCATAAATAAGCAAAAAATTAGAAAATTCAATAAGCTATGACATATAATATTTTATTTATAGTTAAGCCTAAAAAATGTCTATCTTCCAATATCTTCATTGTAACCATTCCACATTCATTTGGGCTAACTACATATAGATCTCAATTTTCCAGATGGTGATACTCCACATATGAAAGAGAAGGGGGCCTCAGTTGATGAGAGACGAATTTCACACTAGTGTTTCTCAGCTGTCATTATATTGGAATGCTTAAATGCCAGGATGTTTTGAAAATGGATTTCGAAAAATTTATTTTTTCCTTATCCAGAAATTAAAGATTTTCTTAGAAAATGAGCAAAGGCATTTTTGTCTTTCTAAATTGAACTAATTCTGACCATTTCCCAGTACCAAGCAGTATTTATACATTGAAGAATATTAGAAAAGTTTTTCTGACATGAAAACCAGTGATTTTCTCCCCCCAAACTGAACAGGATAAAGATTGGTTATCTTCCAATATCTAGAGCTAAAAAGTTTAAAATGAGTTCAAGTGAGCTAAGTGCTTGGCCTGTTTCCCAGTTCACACCCTACATTGTTCCTTGTCAAATACCATATAGAAAATGCAGAAATCAATTTGTATGTAACTCTAATTGTTCTTTGTGTGGCTCAATTGGGTTAAAGGCAATAACCTTCTAATCCCCACCTCCCCAAAGTGAAATTTCCCAACAACCATGGAGCTAATTACATACAGATACCCCTCAAAGGAAGTTGGTAAGTTTTATTTTATAGGTATCGTTCAGAGTTCTTGACACCCCACTGGAGTGATACCATATAAGTGCTATCATTTGCAAGTGATCTTATTATTTTTGTCTTGTAGAAAAATTTTTGAGTGTGTACAATATTCAGACTTTTGGTTCCTCATCAGATAAAGGGTAATTGGAAAGGGGAATTGACTAGAGCAGATGATATTTCTGTAATGTTTCTCCTCTCGGGGAGTAGGAAGAATTTTTTTTTTCATTGTCATAGTCCACTGCAATAAGATACTACAGGTGAAAATATCTGTTAAAAATGTACTCCAAGACTCTAGGCAGAAATTATATCATGTACTAGTTTTTAAAAAATTCTATTGAAAGTTGTCACAAACTCCCTTGAATTAAAAAAAGAAAAACAGAATTCCTGAAGAGAAAAAGGGTGCTTATAATTAAATTGAGATTTCAGATCTAATTAACAAATGGTCTAGAGCCTATTGCTTGATAAATGAGTTGATAAAGCAAAGAAGGAGATGATCTGGGCTTTCATTGTTAAGAGAAACTTCCTAGGAAGCCCTTTTCTACTAGCCAGTTTTGAAGAACAATCTATAAACATCCCTGGGCCTTTTTCCTCAACCATGAAATGGGACCAGATATGGTAGCACTGGAAAAGAAAAGAAAAAAGTTCTAAAACACCGTACAACTAAAATTGGATGCCTATTTCTGTGACAGTCGGTAGGTGACAGTACCCACTTATTCAATCAAAACCTAACCAGGTGTTGCTGTGGAGATGTTTTATAGCTATGGTTAAAATCCACAATCAGTTGAGTTTAAGTAAAAGAGATTATCCTTAATAATGAGGGTGAGTCTCATCCAAACGAAGGAAAAGCTTTAAGAAAAAACCTTGAGGTTACTCTGAGGGAGAAAAATTATCTGCCTCAAAACTGTCACATCCACTCCTGCCCAAGTTCCTGCGCCTGCTGGTGTGCCCTACAAATTTAGACTGGTTAATGCCCACAACTGCATGAGCTAATTCTATGACATGGAACTCTCTCCCTCTCTGTATACCCACATCCCTATCCAGCTGGTTCTTTCTCTTTGAAGAATGATGATACAATTTCTACCTTCTGTGATATTACTTGGATTTCAACAAAGGTAGGAAATCAGGAGAGGGAGGAAAAAAGAAAAAATGATGCAGGGTTTGAAAAGAGAATTCTATGATATTTAGGGGTTTTTCCTTTCACATCAAGGTTATTTGGGAGCAAATAATATTTTTTTTAAAAAAAGACAACAAATAATTTTTGATTGATGAAATCAATAAAACAGAACACAAATTAATGTACCAAGGACTTTGTTAGCACTAAAAGTTGGGCCCTGATTCCACACCCAATAAATATCTATCTCCTTCCTAGAAAAAGATTAACTATCTGGGTTGACTATAATCAATATGCAAATTTATTGTGCAAAAGTTCTTTAAAGTTTTAAACTGTTCCATACTGTTTATGTTGCTAAAAATTGTTGGCAAACATTTTGATAAGAATTAATATCAGTTTGGTTTTACTGTCCTTCAATAATAACTCTAAAGCCCTCTCCCTTTGTCTATACACTATTATTGTTACTATGTCAACCCTATCCTGCCTTTGAAGACTTCTAAACCTCTCTGTGCTTCCACAGCCTCTGAACCTAACTATGGTAGGCTCACAGTATTTGTTAGACTGTATTTATCATCATGGTTTGTTTGAATGTCTTTCTGGAGTTTCTTGAAGGCAGTGACTGTTTTTTTTTTTGTTTGTTTGTTTTGTTTTGTTTTGTTTTTGTACCGGATATTTAACCCAGGAACACTTTACCATCGAGCCACATCCCCAGACCTTTTTATTTTTTATTTTGAGTTAGGGTATCACTAAATTGTTTAGGGCCTCACTAGGTTACTGAGGCTGGCCTTGAACTTGTGATCCTCCTACCTCAGCCTCCCAAGTTGCTGGGATTACATGTGTGTACTACACAACCAGTTAGAAGGCAATGATTTGATCTTGTTCTCTGATTCCCAGAATCCAGTGGACCTCTGGCACGTGGTCTGCAGTGTAGGAGCAGACAAGAAGGCAGTGCAACAGGACGCCAAACTCTGCATCAGATTTTCTTCCACTTCCTTTTTCTACTCAAACCCCTTAGAAGTCACTCCCTGAATAATCCCTGCATTAAAGTATTTCTCTTCCCCACCAAACACCCATCTGCCAGTGGCAAAGCAGGAGGACAAGAGGTGGTTACAGAAAACAGGGTAATTAGTAGAAATTCTGGTCACATACTCCAACAATATTTTCTTAAATAGGTTCTTTTTTAAAAATATTATTTTAGTTGTAGTTGGACACAATATCTTTATTTTAGTTATTATATGTGGTGCTGAGGATCAAACCTAGCACCATGCACGTGCTAGGTGAGCTCTGTACCATGAGCCACAACCCCAGTCCCTTAAACAGGTTCTTTTAAAAAGGAAATATGTAGGCATGACTCTTGATAAGCATATGATGAAAACAAGGCAGAAAAATCAGGGTAAGAGGAGAAATCACTTAACAGTCAGACAAAGCAATGTGTTGCCTTTTCCCCCCCTTGGTAAGTCCTTCCTCTTTCCTTCTCACCTCCATTCCCTTCCCTCTACCCCACTGATCTTTCTTCTATTTATATTTTTTAAGTTAGTGCCTTGTGGATACACATGAAGATGTGTTGACTTTTTTTTTTTAACACTTGCTCCCCCATCACACCATCTCCACAACCACCATCATATTAGAATGCAGCTACCTTCTCATCTCTGCCATTTACTCATTTGAAATGTTTACTGGATGCTTTTTATGAGTCAGGCACCAAAGACACTGTGAGGAAGATGTGCAAAGACCCTAGGGATTATCAGGGGAGCACAGTTCCTCTAAGAAGCCTGCACAGAAGATGCTCAGAGAGGGGAGGGAGAAAGTCATCAAGATGCAGCTGGAGATGCTGACAGGAGCCAGATCGTGCAAGTTCTTTCAGACTAAATAAAGCCCTTTATCCTAAGAGCAATGAGGCATTATATTACTTCAGTCTGTCAAAACATAATATCATAGTCTGGGTGACTTAAATAATGAAAATGTATTTTCTCAAAATTCTGGAGGCTGGAAGTCCAAGATCAAGGTGCTGGCACATTGGGTCTCTGTGAGGACTCTCTTATTACAGAGAGCTGCCTATTCACTCCACCCTCTCACATGACCTTTCCTTCATGGTTGTGTGGAGAATGCTCTACCTTCTTCTAATGTTACTAATTCTATCATAAAAACCAATTCTCAATATGTCATCTAATTCTAATTACCTACCAAAGACCACATCTCCAAATATGCACTGGAGTTAGAGCTTTTGGGGGCATACATTCAGACCATAGCAGGAAGAAACATAGCAGGATTTATGATGTAAACGCTTCATTTGAGATATATTTAGTGCAAAGCCACTTGGCCAAATGAGAGCCCAGCGTGCTGTGTTGAGAGGAGATCCCATTCCTGTCATAAGGGCTCTGCCACATTTTGCTTTCATTTGCAGGACCTCAGAGTCGTGACTGTCACAAGGCTGGCATGCACAAAAGAACATATGGCTTCTCTCTGTAAGAAGCCCTGCATACCTCAAGCTCCAAATTTGCTAATAAAAACATCCTGTTCTCTAAGCAACCTCAGGAAACACATTTTTTAAAATGTTATCCTTTTGTTTTGGTTTATTTTGTTTTCCTATTTTTTTTCCTTTTGGTCTTGGTTCTCCTCCTTACATAGCATATAAAATCTCCTACTGGGATTTAATTTTCTGGAACCTAAGAGAAATTTTCCCAATAAGCTATTTTATAGTTTTCTGCAAACTGTGTTTCTCTCGAGTGAATTACCATCCACTCTTATGTAATATTTCCCAACTTAGACAGAGCCTGTTCTACTTGTTTAAATCTCAGAGGAATCTCTTCAGTAGAGCAGAAAGTTTTAGATACATACTACTACCAGAAGAGAAAGCGATACTATGAAGTGCACATGAAAATGGAGGAAAGCCCCTTTCAATTTAATTACTATATGGTTCATCGTCTCTTCTACCAGTTAAATACAGTCAACTTTCTTTGATTCTTAAATTAATTTTGTTCAAGATATGATAACCATGCCAAGGTAGAAACCAGAGCTTAAGCAAAATTAGTATCAGGTTCTTGAAGAAAAAACAAATTAAGTTTTATAAAGCTAACCGTTTGCCATATTAGTTACAGATATTTTCAAATAAAGAAATAGCAGGTAATAAATTCAACTAAGGTCCCTTTTATTCTGCTTGTCTGCTCTGGGATAACCACTCTTCTTCCCATAGGCAATCTTGTTCTTTTCCTGCCCACATCTGCCTCATTCTGGTGTTCTCCAAAGCAGAACTTGGGACACATATGAAGAGACAGCAGATTATTGGGACTGAGGTGTGAGCAAGCAAAGGAAAGGCAGGGCAGGACAGGTAAGGCCAAGGTAGGGTGTGTTCTGTAGCTGGTTACCACCACTTTAGGCCACGTGGCTCAGTGTTGCTGGGGTCCCTGTAAAGCACCACATGGACACACCTCAGCATGGGCTTTTGGATGAACAGGAAGTTATGGCAATCTTCATTAGCTGATTCACGTTGCCTCTGGCTGAAGATTGCTTTGAGGTTTTTTAACTCCTGACATTTCGGGATGCACCCAAGAACAGCTGAAGTTCCAAGGCATAGGACAAACTCCTGAAGAAAGGCTGAAGGTGGGACACAGGAGCTGTCCACCAAGCCCAGACTGAGGTCATGTAGCTGTGGGCACAAGCCCACCTGTACGGTAGGGGCCTGCAAACTTGTTTAGTAAAGGGACAAACAGAAACATTTAGGATTTGAGGGTCAGATACAGTCTGTGTCACATGTTATTTGTTGTTGTTGTTTTTACAATACTTTAAAAATATAAATATCATTCTTTTTTGTGGCTCTTGAAAACAGCCCATGGATCAGATTTGGCCCTCAGGCCACAATCTGTTAATACCTGTGCTATAGTATCCAGGATAAACAAGGATTTATTATCTGTTTGTTAAATGATATGTTATACTGTACATGCCTTCCAGTAACTTATTACATATCTAACTTATAATTGTGCTATAAGTAGAAGTAGGTCATATATTTTAACTACTACATAGTTATCCGTTAAAAGAATACATCAAAATTTGTTTCTCCATTTCATCACTGATATATATTAGGGGTATTTTATGTTTTTCAAAAACATTCAGTAACAAGCATGCCTCTGTGTTTCCTGCTGCACAAGTGAGAATATCCCCCAGAATTTGTGCCTTGAAGTAAAATTACTGACATAAGTCAAAGATACTATACATAGAACTTATTTAGATATTGTAACATCACTCTCCAAAGTAGTTCTACCAATTTATGGCACCATGGGCAGGAAATTCCCTGTTCCTCCATATTTTCCCCAATACTTTGTTATGTTAGCCTTGTTTTTGCAAATATGGGTTATAGTGCATCATATTATGAATGTCATACTCTTGACAGATTCAACAACTTTTCATGTTAACTAACTCCCTGTGATTCCTAGTCTACGGATGCCTTTGCACATCATGTATCTATTTTTTTTTATTGCTACTATTGTTTTTTCTGCTACTGGGCTGTCTTCTCTTACTCATGTACCATGTAGCAGTTCTTCACATTCCCTTTGTTTTTGACAATTCTGGCTAGCTATGACTGGGCTGGTTCAGCAGAATCTAGACCTATCGTCCCCATAGCCACAAAAACCCCTATACTGCTGTATCAATCCCTTTGGGTAAAAACTTAACACATGACTTGGAAAATATGGTATCAAACCTGTTTATTCATCTACTCATTCATTCATATACACTTATTGAGAGCTCACAATTAAGCAGCATTCCTAGTACTATACACAAGGAACACAAAGATATAGAAGGTCACAATCTAATGACCACATTCAATGACAAAGAAAGATTAGTCCTCCAGGTGAGCTAAATGTCACTTCACTTGGAGAAAAGTTTTGGAAATAAAGGAAAAAAGAGGGACCTTCCAGAGTGGCAGTGAAATCAGTAGACACCCCCTCTGGCACCACCACCATTTATTTAACTGGTAAGGTTTATTGAAAATAAACTAAAAAAAAATTTCAAGTCCCTAGAAAACTTCCTAAAAGCCCACAGCAAATGGAGAAATTTCTCTTCAATAAAACATACTAAACCTTGATAAGAATGAAGTCCCATGGGGGCTGTGACTTGCTCCTAGCCTTTTCCCCAGTTGTGTGTAAAGGAAGCTCCACTGTGGGCAGATATGGCCAAGTACAGAGGGACTCCTGGCCTCCCAACTCCTAGTGTAAGGGCTATGGTTTCATCTGAAGGTGAAATATTCTTTTCCAGCTTCATTTGAAGCTGCCAATGTCCCTTATTGGCCCCTAACCTCAACCATGCAAAGCAGAAGAGTAATTCCTAGCAGGTGCTACTAAAAGGACTCCATCTTCCTCCTCCCACTGTCTTCATATTACAGGGTCGTTCTTAGGAGAAGCAGGCTACTATTCCTATTTTCAAATGGTTTAGTGATAGAGGTTCTGTCAAGGATGAGAGACTGGCCCTAAAGATGGAGAGCTCACTACTGCCTGAAGGGACTGACTTTATTTAGAATGCAAAGGGGGGAAGATCATGCCTAGGGGCATTATCAAAACCAATGGAGATTGTGGTGGCAAGCAATTAGCTAGCTGCATATTAGTAGCAAAAAGTAAAATTGTGAAACAACCATAATTTAACAGAATGTGCAAGACATCCAAAGAGTGTTTCTGAGGTCACACTCACCTCTAGGGGCCCAAAAGACTAATAAGCACATGACCCAGGCACACATCACTTTTATTTTTAATCAGGAATAATCAGAGTGGAATATAGAGGAGACCTGAAAAAAAATGCCTTAAGTCAAGTACAGACCCATCAGAAAAATGAAAAAGTCTTACTGACTCAAGAGGTATAAGCACAGCCTTTGATCAAATAAACATTAAGTTACTTTAGCTCAGGGGTAACCCCTGGGAAGTCAAGCTTAAAAATAAAATCACATTTATCTTTCGTGGTCTTTAAGACTGTAAGTCCACACTGCACTTTCTTAGGAGAAACCAGAGAGAGAACCTCTTGAGCTACTAGAACCTGGATGAACTCAGCACAAACCATAGATTTTCCTAATATGGAAACCACACACACATACCCAACTGCCCAGGGCAGCTTACGCAGAAATTGGATTAATAAAGGTTTAGGTAAACATGGTAGGGGATGGGACTCCTAGGAAACCAAGCTAATACAGACATAGAAGAAAAAGAAAATTTGACTAGTGAACATCAGAGGATATACACACTGGGAAGAAAATAGACTTCAAAGAATTAGTTCAGTCAAGTCACCAAACAAATTATCAAACAACTTCAATAAACTTCTTCCACAAGAAGGAATCAGTATCCAGAGATGTTGTGTTATCTTAATGTGCCATTTTCAACAAAAAAAATTATGACACATGCAAAAAATACACACACACACACTCCCATCCCAGGAAAATATGATCCATACACAGAGAGAAAAAAAAAAAAACAGGCACTAGATACTACTTTTACAGGGCCCAGATGATGGACTTACAAAGACATGAAAGTAGCCAGTATACATATGTTAAAAGAAATAAGGAAAATCATGCTTATAGATTATTTTATCAAAGAGAATATGAATAAAAGACATTTTTAAAAATGAAAATTCTGAAGTTAAAAAGTATGATAAGTGAAATTAAACAATCACTAACTAGAAGGGCTTAGCAATGATTTGCAATGGTAGAAGAATCAACCTACTTGATAATATATGAGTGGAGATTAAGCAAACCAAATAATAGAAAAAAAAAGAGTAAAGAAAAAATAAACAGAATCTCAGAAATACGGCACACCATCAAGAACACCGAGAAATTCATAAGGAAAATATGAGACGAAAGGAGCAGAATGAAGTAATAATGGCTAAAAACTTCTCAAGGTTATTAGAAACACTAATCTACACTTCCAAGAAACTCAGTGTACTCAGAGAGAACCACACCTAACACATCAAAATGTTGAGAGCCAAATATAAAGAGAAACTCTGGGAAATCAAGAGAAAATTGTTTACTCATTGTGTTACAATGGACTCCCAATAAGATTAATAGCAGACTTCACATCAAAAACAATAAGGACCAGGAAGCAGTGGCAGGACACATTTAACATGCTGAAAGAAATCGATTTATTTTAGGAGACATGAAAATCCAGGAAAAAAGTTTTTGAGAAGAGTCCTGTGGCTACTAGGAATCCTCAGGCAAATAAAGTTAAAAGAGGGCAGTGCAAAAAGGAAGTAATGAGAGAGAGTGATAAAGGAAAACACAGATATTACTTGTCCAAAGCTTTTATCTATTAAAGGTCAAGCAGAGAAAATCCCTCATGTACATTATTTGGGAGTTTATGAGACATTCCCACCTATTTCATCTCTGTTCAACCAGATATGCCAGTGAATCATTGTGAATTTAAAGTTGATGTATAAAAGAAGCAGAGAATCATTAGTTAAATTTTAAAAAATGAGTGACTAAACTTGCAAGCAGTACTGAAGGCAAAATAATATGATGCCAATTGCATAAAACAACCAAAGAATTTATTAATTCAAATATTTTGTTGAAAACATAAAATATCAAAACTTGGTAAAAAGAGTGGGCACAAGAAATATTACAAGGGTCTCTGAACATGAATTAAAAATAATAATTACACGAGGTGAGATTTTGGAGGGGCAATATGAAAACTTTGCTGCAGAAATAACACAAATGAAATATTTTAAAAAACACATTTGTTTGCTACAATGAAATAAGTTTGTGTTAGCATCCTAAAAAACGTTGTTTTGTTGTTTTTTGAGTGCACTTTGAAGTGCTTTGACTGTAGAGTGTTATTTATCTTTTACAATTGAAGCAAAATTATCTGGCACTGATTATTTAGATAAAAGACATTTGTGAAAGAAAGGGACACAATACATCAGGGAAGCTGAGGTAGTAAACTAAGAACCAGTTATTCGATTTCCAGCACCTGGCTATGCATGTCCCCTGTCACAGCCTACTAGTCCTAGTTGTTGTAGTCAGATATGGTCATAAATTACTGGCAGAAGAAAATGGCTAGTTTATAAAGAAAATATGTAGCATCCCTATTAGACAATGATAGTAAGTGAACCCAAGGTGTAAAAATAGTAATTAGCCATTTGACAAACAGAAGAATTTTGGTAAACCAACATTTCACTGCACACTCCATAGCCAAAGGATCAGATTACAATTATACAATGAATATTTTCAAGAGAAAATGAATGTAATTGCATGCAGAAAATGTTGTCTCTTGAATAATGGGATGTTAAAACCATCTCCAACAAGCTTTTGTCAGCACAGAGAAAATAAAAGACACAAACATTTTAGAACCTATAAGTTGGTGTTGCATGTATGAAAAACTGATATTTTGTGCTAAAAATGGAAATTAATAAAGCTAATTTAGAAGATTTTCATAATCACATTTGCCTTCTCCTGAAGACACAGACCAGAATGAGGTTAATTTAAATAATGAGAAGAAGTCCCAAAGCCACACTTCCTGGGTTATCAATCCTGCCACTTCCTGGTTATGTTGCCTTGGGCAGGTGTTCCACTTTCTCAATGCTCTGAGATTCCTCATCTACAAAATAAAGTCCATAGACTATGCTTCTGAGTGGACATGGAAACTAGGTGAGAGAACATACTTAGCTATTGTTATTAAAATCACATGAGTCTTCAGTTACACAACACTGGACGGGGGTTAAGAATGGCACTAAGAACACAACCAGGCCATCACTTCATCAGAACTTTGGGTTTTTTTTCTTTTTTAAAAGTTGAGAAAATCTTGCCCTTCTGTAATCAGGGCATTTAAAAATAACTACTAGTGAGAAATTTATATTTCTAGTGTTTTATCTGCTTTCCACCTCTATTTTCCTCCCTTGTTGAGTTCACTGATGCAGCAATTAGTGCAAAGATGCTCAGTGCAGAAAGGTCTTCTTATTTCTGTGGTGCTGACCTCCATCTCTACTCAAAATATCATCAATTTTCATAGTACAGACTTTTAGAGAATATAAAAATTTGATTAATCTTGTCTAGTTAGGGGTGAGTTGTGATTTAGCAATCTGAAATATCCCTTATATTGCTGTGTTTGGGGATCCAGACATTCCATAAGATGGCTATAAAGATTAAACAAGCAAAAGTGTGTGAAAGTGCTTTGACTAGTGCATGGAACTCAGTTAATCCTGTAAATATTGGCTATAATTCTAATAATATTATTATTTATTATACATTATATGCATTATTAATATTTTATTAATAGTTAATAGTAATTACTATTGTATAAATGCATAATGAAGGGCATTAGGTTCTTAATCAGCTTGCAGCTTCATTGTCTGCCTGGTAAGACATCATCTGGGATGACGCAGACCGAAGGCACCCGCATTGCCACTGACATCCTCATACAAACCTCACTGCACTACTCTCCAAAGCGTCCCTGCCTCACTGTCCTATTTTTCCTATTAGTTGTTCTATTAGTTGAAGTTCTCAAAGAGAAACAAAAACAATAGAATATACAATAAAGAATTTATTAAGGGCACTGGAGACAAAGAAGTCCCATGATGCACTGTTTAGAAGCAGAAGAACCAGGAAAGTTGGTAATATGTCCAATCCAAGTCCAAAGGCTTCAGAAAATGATAGGATGATGGTGTACTCTTACTCTAAGACCAAAGGCCTGAGAACCCAAGGGATAGCTGGTGCAAATCACAGAGACCAAAGACTCAAGAATCTGGAGCTCAGACGTCCAAGGACAAGAGAAAATAGGTGCCTCAACTCCAGAAAACAGAAAACACAAACTCATATTTATTCTGTCTTTTTTTCTATCTGGATCCTCAGAAATTAGATGGTTTGGGCTCAGATTGCATAAGGAAGGTCCCTAGGAACAATCTACTAGTGCAAATGCCAAATCTCTACCAGAAACAACTCCAAAGATTTAATGGAAATAATGTTTCACCATCTATAAGATTATCCCTTAACATAGTCAGGTGATACCTAAAATTAACCACCAGTGTAGTCAAAGGTACAAAAACATATTGAGGAACATGTATTTCAAAAATACAAGTGTAACTAGAAATGTAATGGGCCATTTAAGAGAAACTTTCCCAACAAATTAAGAAAACAACAACAGATTGGTTAAGTAAAATATGGTATATCTGTCTAAATGGAAAAAAAAACAAAACAAAACAAAATAAAAACAACAACACTTAAAACCATGGAAGTGCTTGCTTGCCAGACTGTTTGGTAACATGCCCTCTGCAGAAGTACAGTTTGCCCTTACCAAGCTAATTCGATTTCTTGCAGCACACAGGTATTTCTAAGAAATTTGGTGCCCGACATGGAACAACATGTATTGTCTCAGGGGTCATGGAGTCTTCCTCCTCACAGAAGACCATCATGCTGACTTGATGTGGCAGCCTCAGAGTAGGGAAGGAAATCTGTGACTCCTAAGGCTGACAATGGACCCCACATTGAAAGTGGGGGGGGGGGGGTGGTGAAGGGCCCAAGCAAGCAACACAACAACCAGGCAACTCCATGCATGGACCAAGATAAGAAAATTTATTCTCAAGAAAAAGGTGCTTCCTTGGTGGTTAGGACATCCTGGAGATTTTGTGAGTGTGACTGAGACACAAGTGAAAGAAACCTCGAAAAGGGTAAAGGGGAGCAAGTATTCGGAAATATAAGATCACACACAGAACAGAGGGAAGGGGAAGAGCAAAAACCATCCAGAGTGGAAATTGAGCCTTTAAATAAAATAGTCTAGAAAAAGAGGAGGCTGGCAGGGTAAAGGCAGCGAAATATCCTCAAATACCTCTGGCCCTCATGTTAAACTATAGGAAGACAGTCCTAGGACAAAACGGAAAAAGAAACCAAAAATAAAAATACTGTTGTTTTATTTTGACTCACTGAGCACACAAGAAGCTTGGGGTATATAAGAAATCTCCAGGAAAACTTGTAGGCATAGGAACAGGGAAGGAAAATGGAAAGCACAGGCCCTTTCCATGTCTGAATCACAATGTAAAAATCTGTGACAGGCTCTATTTCAATTTCCAAAGGGTTAAAATTGATAGTTCTTTTGCCTCTTACCTGTAGGCATTTAACAGCTGATAAAGAGCTACCAAATCTTAGTTTCCTGGTTTTTTTACATATACTAGTGCATACCAGTGTATTGTATGTCATATCTCTACACGTGATTCTGCCTTTATCATGTACATGGTATGGCTTACATGTACTGGCTTACAGATGAATGACTACTCATAAATTTAAAGAATGAATCCAAATGCCTTAAGTTCATGTGACTTAAGTAAAACTTTAACCAAAAGGGTCAATTTAAATTGGTAAGGGCAAAGATGCCTTTGAAATTATTAAGGCATGCATTTTTCTAGGTTGTCAGCCAATCAAACTGTTGCTTTCTATAAAATGTTTAAAGTGTAATGACCATTGCTTCTAAAGGTTTTTCTATGGCAAGAATAACTGACAAAGTGTTAACTAGACTTGTTTAATACTTTGGTTTTCATTGGTAACATGCATAGTAAATTAGTTTTAATGAAAATGGGATTAATCTTTACAAATGTGTTTATTAGAACAGACATCTGATTAATTAGCAAAGTTAAAATACTAACACATCAACTAAGTATAAATTCAGGTATTCTCGGCTTTTTGAATTCCATAAAGGTAACATATATTTGAGTATATTAAAAGTGTTTTATAAATTTATAAATGAGGGAAAACAGTGAGATGCTTGTTTCTGGGTCTTAACCCAAAAGCAAGGTTTCTAAGAGTTAAAATTCTAACAGGTAATTCTATATGCAAAGAATAAAAAAGGTTCAGCTATGTTTCAATTAAAGTGCTATAAAAACTTATTAAAAGAAATATTTTTTTTCTAAATTCCAAAATTTCATAATGATTATTTTAGAATGTAAATTTAAGAGTCAGCAACTGGAAAAAGAGAGACATAAGAAAGTTATGGTGTAGAAATATATTTCAAAATGGAAAATTGAAGGAAAAAGAAATGTTTCCAGATGAGACAGTCTTTTTTATGGTGGAATAAACAAGTTGTAGAATGTCCATGTAAGTTCCAAAAGATTTGTGGAAGGTAAATCTCAAAAAGTTTCTGTGTGTGATTTAGTCAGCTCTAATCAGCATAGTCAGTTAAAGTTATTGAAGGTTTATTTCCTAAAGTTAACAGTTAAGGTGCTAATAATTCTTTATGTTTAGAAGGAACATGGCTCCTCAAACCACTGATCTGCTCTTATGATAATTTCTTATGTCTGTTAGGTTTTATTACTTAAGGAAACTAAATCTTAAAGGGATTAAGGTTTTTAAATGTTTCAAAGTCTTCTAAATGATAATTTCATACTGGTTAAATAAACAACTGTTATATATACATCTGAGAATGGTTTGAGCCTGTCTAAATTGTTGTATTTATTTATTTATTTTATTTAGGTATATATGACAGGAGAATGCATTTTGATTAATTGTACACAACTGCAGCACAACTTTTCATTTCTCTGGTTGTACATGATGCAGCATCACACCATATGTACAATCATACATGTACCTAGGGTAATGATGTCCATCTCAATCCACCATCTTTCCCGCCCCCATGCACCCTCCCTCCCCTTTGCCCAATCAAAGTTCCTCCATTTTTCCCATGCACCCCCTCCCCAGTTATGGATCAGCATCCACTTATCAGGGAGAACATTCGGCCTTTGGTGTTTTGGGATTGGTTTTGAGGGACTGGTTTACTTTGCTTAGCATGATATTCTCCAGCTTCTGCAAATGCTATAATTTTATTCTCTTTTGATGCTGAGAAATGTACCATTGTGTATATATATCACAGTTTCTTAATCCATTCATCGATTGAAGGGCATCTAGGTTGCTTCCGCAGCTTAGCTACTGTGAATTGCACTGGTATGAACATTGATGTGGCTGCATCATTATAGTATGCTAACTTTAAGTCCTTTGGGTAGACCAAGGAGTGGTGTTGGAATAACTTTCAGTTCACAGCTAGTAGCTATGAGCAGCTCAGAGTGCTAGGGAAACCTAATCTTGTACAGGCCTGACAGGCACACCTGCAAGACGGGGTGCTCTGCTCTAGCAAGCTGTCTGTGAAACCACATCCTCAGTACTTGTGGTCAGCGTTGCCAAGGTACCAGACTACCAGGTCAGGAAACCGAGTCAAGTGCTTCACGGCATGTAGCCCCCCAACTCATAGCCCCCTCCCTTAGGGACAAAGACCCTTCCAGACTGCCTTCCATCACGACAGCAATATTTAGTGCTTCCTCATAGTGCAGTTACATTAGGCAAAAGATGATTGACTTATAGATATTAAGGTGTTTACGTGTGATTGGCGGGCACGCCCTACCCGTCCTATAACAGCTGTATGCATTCCAAAAATAAACAGGAGCTTGCTGAAAGTCCACTACGGTTTCTCATCAGCCAGCTTTCTCACTAAGCTTCTGGTGTCCTTGCATTGATTCCACATCTATATCCTCCACGACTGAGGTAGCCGAGTGTATGAGTGTGCCTTATTTCCTCACATCCTCGCCAACATTTATTCTTGATAGCTGTGCCATTCTGACTGGTGTGAGATGAAATCTTAGAGTAGTTTTGATTTGCATTCCTCTAATTATTAGAGATGTTGAATATTTTCTCGTATAATTGTTGATAAAATGTATATCTTCTTTTGAGAGGTGTCTGCTCATCTCTTTAGCCCTTTTAATGATTGGGTTGTTTTTTTGGTATTAAGTTTTTTGAGTTATTTATATATCCTGGAGATTAGTGCTCTATCTGACGTGTGTGGCAAAAATTTGCTCACAAAATGTAGGCTCTCTCTTCACCTCGGTGATTTTTTCTTTTGCTGAGAAGAAGCTTTTTAGTTTGAATCCATCCCATTTATTAATTCTTCATTTTATTTCTTGTGCTTTAGGAGTCTTGTTAAGGAAGTCAGGGCCTAATCTGACATGATGAAGATTTGAGCCTACTTTTTTCTCTATTAGGCACAGGGTCTCTGGACTAATGCCTAGGTCCTTAATCAACTTTGAGTTGAGTTTTGTGCATGGTGAGAGATAAGGTTTTATTTTCAGTTTTGCTTCATATGGATTTCCAGTTCTTCCAGCACGATTTGTTGAAGAGGCTATCTTTTCTCCAATGTATGTTTTTGTCGCCTTTGTCTAGTATAAGATAACTATATTTATGTAGTTATGCCAATACCATGCCTTTTTTGTTATTATAGCATTGGGGTATAGTTTAAGGTCTGGTATTGTGATACCTCCTGCTTCACTCTTCTTGCTAAGGATTGCTTTGGCTATTCTGGGTCTCTTGTTTTTCCAAATGCATTTCATGATTGCTTTTTCTATTTCTATAAGGAATGACATCGGGATTTTAATTGAAATCATGTTGAATCTGTATAGCACTTTGGGTAATATGGCCATTTTCACAATATTAATTTTGCCTCTCCAGAAAGATGGGAGATCATATCTTCTAAGGTTTTCTTCAATTTCTTTCTTTAGTGTTCTGTACTTTTCATTGTAGAGGTCTTTCACCTCTTTTGTTAAGTTGGTTCTCAAGTGTTTTTTTTTCTTTTTTTTTTTTTGAGGCTATTGTGATGAATGGGGTAGTTTTCCTAATTTCTCTTTCAGAGGATTTACTCATGTATAGAAACCTAGACCCTCAAAGCCAGGAGATCCTGGTATGACATATACCAAGCTCTGAAAGAAAATGGATGTCAACCAAGAATCTTATATCCAGCAAAATTAAGCTTCAGATTTGATTTTAAAAACTTTTATGAAAAACTAAAGAATCTACAATGAGAAATCCTACACTACAGAGCATCCTCAGCAAAATATTATAAGATGAGGAAATGAAAAACAATAATGAAAATCAGCAAAGAGAGGAGCTACACTAAAGGAAAGGCCAATCAAAGGAGAAACTAAGTCAAGTTTAAAACCAAAAATAAAACAAAATGTCCAAGAATACAAATCATATTTCAATAATAACTCTGAATGTGACTGGCCGAAATTCATCAATTAAAAGACATAAACTGACAGATTAGATTTAAAAAAAAATACCCAACAATATGTTGTCTTCAAGAGACTCATCTCACAGGAAAAGACATTCACAGACTGAAGGTGAAAGGGTAGGAAAAAATGTACCACTCAAATATACCATGTAAATAAGCAGAGGTTTCCATCCTCATATCAGATAAAGTGGAGTTCAAACCAAAGCTAGTGAAAAGGGATAAAGAAGGACATTTCATACTGCTGAAAGGATTCCTATGACAACAAAACATAATAATCATAAATTTCTATCTCCCAAACAATGGGACATCTATATGTGTCAAACAAATCCTTCTCAAATACAAGAACTAAATAGACCACAACACAATAATACTGGGTGACTTTAATACATCTCTCTCACCACTGGATAGATCTTTCAAACAAAAACTAAACAAACTATAGAACTCAATAATACAATCAATAATTTGGACTTAACAGACATATCTAGAATATTCCATCCATCAACAAGCAAATGCACTTTCTTCTCAACAACACATGAATCCTTGTCTAAATTTTAATGTAAAAGTAAAACTTAGTTAATAATGATATCTGTGTAACTGTGACTCTAACCTTTACTAACTGCCCTGCATTTTAGATGTCTTCATGTTCTTTAAGTGCACAAGACTTTTAAAATGTAAAACTTTGGATAATACCAGCTTGGTAAAATTCTGTCCTAACTAAAACTGTCTATAGCAATATTCTTCTTCAGATTTATATAGAAATAACCAATCTGGGTAGTATTTATGTCATTTAATGTTTTGTAACTGAGTAAATGTAATTTTTTATCAATAAGTTTTTATATATCCATATATATAAAATTTTATGTTCCTTTTCACAAATTTAAATGTACTTTTGGAAGGTAAATAGAAAAATATGATTTAAGTTATGAACTCTCTTAGCATTTCTGTTTGATTAATGTTTCAGACATAATGTTGTATTATGTTAACTGATATTCAGACAGATTCAGTAAATAATATGTAATAACTTTGTAAAATGATATGTAAGAAAGAGGCAAAAATTAGCTTTAGAAATAAAGTAGTTTAAGAATTTTCAAGAACCCAGACTCACCTTAAGTTATGATTGCCTCTTACCTTATTTCATGTAAGGATGGCTCCAAAGTAGGCCAGAATTAAGCACATTTAAATTTATGTTCAAGAGACAGGTTTATTGTTGTAAAGATTAATGTGATCTCAAAATAAACAGGGTATAAAATACATAACTAAATAAAGGTTTAGGATTATATAAATTATATTTCTTAGTTCATAGCCATTATGCAAATTGAGTATGTTTTTGCCTTTGTTAATTTCATTTTGTATTTTCCTTGTAAAATTTCTTAACTGCTTCCTGTCAGAAGCCATGTTTCTGCAATACCCTAACAGAACAACCTGAGTTAATTTGAAATAAGTCATCATCTATGGCACAGATAGAATATAATGCCAGCTTCCAGTACTAATATGGACCCCAAGTAATTATAAACATTAAAGTTAAAACTCAGTACTCCTACTTCAAGACTGGTGAAACTGACCTTCTAGATGTTTAAAATAAAAATTTGGAGAACACAATCAAGCAAGTAAAAGGGACAAGGAAAAATCAGTCAGTATTTTTGCCCTTTCTCTCTAAGTTCAGTTAGAATTCAGGGAATGATGGGACCCTCTAGGAGCCCTGCAACTCCAGTGAGTCACCTGACCTCCTCTTGATCAGGGGGATCGTGAGGACCCCAAAGAACAGGAAACCAACCAATGCACATTCTGTAAATAGGGAGAGGCAAATGTCCTTGATGCGTCCATATGTGATCAGCAAAATCCTGACCCATTCTGGCAGAGGGCATCACTAGTAGAGGAAGGCTAAAGAGCCAAGGGATTTTTTACAAGTTCCCAAGAGTGATCCCTGACAAATCTCAGCTGATTCTTAACTGCACACAAGAAAAAGGTCAATTTTGACCATCTCAATCTTAAACACCTGGCAGGAGAGTATAACTAAAGCACAGACATGGACATTTAAATGGAAAGAAAATGGTTCTTTTAATGTAACTTGAGATGCATATTTGTGTTATTCCTCCGGAAATAAATAAAATGAAGGGGTTATAAAGGAAGGGTATTTATAAAGGGGTGTCTGAGAAATATCACAAAAAGCTCTGTCAGAGTCACAAGTTTGTTCTGAGTCAATTGGAGATCTATAAATTTTCTTAACCTCTTGTATACATGGACTTGATCTGTGTCTGTTTTTGTTGTTGGTTTTGCTGGTATGATTATTATGATCTGTTGCTTAGACTCCTCCTCTGGAGTTCACAAGTCATCATTTCCAGCCTGGCAACTTGGTTTTAATCAAAACCTGAAAGAAGACTAGGTTCAACCAAGTTGAAGGACCTCACCAAGTGCTCCTAATCACTGGAATGGCAGTCCAAACTACTAAAAAGAGAAGTCATACTATGGACAATTTAGATCTTAAAAAGTTAATATGTTTAAGATGGGTGGCAATACCAAAGGGTACAAGAACAAAAATGAGAGAAAGGTATAAAAAGAAAAGGGAGACTTGTGAGAAATAGAAAATAGAGTGGTCCAGTTACAGACTATAATATGTAGCCTTAACTGGATTGTAAGATTCAATCATAGTCTTTTTAACTATAGCCCTTGCCTTTGCCCTCCACAATTTTAAAATCAGCCAATCACATAGATTGAGACCCCCATCTCCTCCTATCAGAACAAGAGACAGTGCTGCATTAGGGATAAAAACAGGTGGACTGCCCATCCAAGTGTGCTTGATTGCCAGACTTTGTTGGGTAGCACACCCTTTTGCAGAAGTAAAGTGTGCCTTGCTAGGATAAAAAAAATAGTAATAAAAAAGAAGAAAAATGATAGAAATACATATCATTAAACATAAAGTAAAAAGAAATTAGCCTTAAAACTGTATGATTCTAACTGTTAATAATAGTATGTATAGAGATGAGATAAATAATTCCTCAAAAATATCAAACCTAACTCCATTAAAAGAATTATAAACTATTTAATTTTTTGTTTGCTTCTACTTTCCAGAATGAGTATTTCTTTTGTAATCCTTAAAGAAATCCTGAAATGGTAAAGTTCCATGGAAACCTGTAGTGTGGCCACTTCCATACTAATTTCCTAATCCAGATAAGGGGCTGAGATGGCCTGCATCCGGACCCAAATCAGAATCAAACTCCAAGCAGTCAGTTTTACCAAACTGCCAGTCTCAGAAGGTTGTACAGAGACTGTGAGCCAAGCAACTGGAAAAATGAGCCAGACAAGAGAAGGAAGGTTCAGAAAGCAGAGTGGGTATGGCCAGAAGTACCAAGTACATTTTGTTACCAATCTAATCTTCCAATAGGGTGACTCATCTCTTATTTGCCACCAGGTGCACAGTGCTGCACAACACACTGCCTTTCCGTCTATTAAAGCTTTCCTTCTGGAAGATATTTTAGTGACTACTGAAGCAAACACTGTCTACACTGATCAAATTTCAGTGATTCATCTGTGAAGAGGTCATAGCACAAATGCACACTACAATTCATAAATCAAGAACTACCAGAGCTGTGCATTTTTAATCTCCAAGATTATTTAACTCTTTTAGAGTTAAATTTAGAACACCAAGTGCTAATTCTTATTTCTCACATTTGCTCAGATCGCATTTCACCTAAAGTATCAAAAGCATACTAGAAAGTAAATTTCTTATTTCTTCTATTCTTTCCTATCTTTGAAGAGGTAGAAGATCATGCAGTTAATTCACTGGCAGGGTAATCTCTTTGCTGTATTATGTCTTAAGTATTGAATTAATATTTCTGTATGTGGAGGAGAGTCTGCTAAAATTAAAATTTTAAAACCAATCCCAACAAATTGAAACATCTTTCCTTTTATTGAAAATCTACAAATACTCCTACAATTGACATTGATGTTTTTGTGGGGTTTTTTTTTGGCCTACTATACTTTACAAAAAGGATAATCAACATATCAAAAATATATTGGAAATTTTGCAAGTGAAAGTAAAAAGAAATTCTACATACTAAAAAAGACATACACAATGGATAAATGTACTTAAACATACAGAATGACTATGTATCATTTAAAAAGATATACAACTTATAGCTTATTCAGGTAAGATACAGTCAAATGCAGGATGGATTCTTCACATAGTACTAAATCCTTTAAACCTCAACAAGCACAAGGGTATTAAAAATGTGCTGAGCAAGACATGATGCGTCTGACTCCAAAAGCTTAACTTCATATTTTAAGTAAGAATCCGTTTCACCTTCATGTTTATAAGCTCATCATGAAAACATTGACTGGAATAAGGTTTTGAAACAGTTCCTATGAACAGGCTAGAAACAGTAAACCCACATACACAGTTCTTTAAGTTTTAAAGGTTAGGGTCTTACTTAGCTTAACCACTTTGGAAGGAAGTAATATTTGGCATAATATCTTCTCTAAGATGATGAACATTAGCTACGATTGTGGGAAGGAATTTGATTTTAACCTGTTTCAACCTGGTTGACTGTGCTATCTCAATTACACTCAGTGAGCTTCAAAATAACACACTCAAGGTTCCATGGTTATAGTGACCAAATGAGACAGGCTATACTGAAGACTTTGAGAAGAGAAATGTCTATCTCACTTTTTTTTGACACTCAGAATTTAAATTTCTGATAAAAATATACCCTTATAAGTTAGTAGAAGGAAGGGTGGCAGAAAAAATACAGAGCCACAGACAGAAGAAGGGAATATGGTACTCCCATTTCACAGGATCAGTCCCCACCACCAGTTGCAGCAAAGCCATCTAGAGACTAACTAAAAGGCCACTGCCTCCTACACTTTCCTGAACTTCTGATGACATTTGAAGGTAGGGTTTGGAACCACATTCTTAACACATTCCCTGAATATAAGAAATGCTGCCACACTGTGCCCTCCCAGGTCCAACCTCAGCAACATGTCATATCAATGTATAAGTTCTTCCTCTTAATTTAATTTGTGGTATTGTTGGCAATGTAATGAGATGCTTAAAAAAATCATAATTAGAAGCTCCAAAATCCTACAAGAGAGGCACAGTTGGATCTGGTGCTACAAAACTATGAGATCTGAATTTGCTGTGGCTCACTTCTAAAAGTTGTTTTCTATTTCTCCATATGGTAAATGCTAAAGTATTACCACTGCCATCTGGAGTTGTAAAGTGTTAAGCAATAAAACATCAGTAGAGCTTTACAGTGCCCCTAGCTCACAAGATTCCAATTCACACGAAGATTCACTGAGTACAAGTTGCCTTTCTCATGAGCCAAGAAAAAAATGACTTGCAACAAGCAGGAGGAAAAATGAACTTAGTGCATGCTTCCACCCCTGTGGGCACCATCATACACTAAAAATCATTAATTATGTGGAAACCAGAGATTTCCAGCAGAACGTTAAAACTGAAAAGGTCAGAAGCATAACATGATTCAGGGAAAATAAAGGGAATGGATCAACTGTGGACACATCTTTGACTATTACCACTAATAATACCAGACATGTTTATAGTCTCTACAGAGTACACTTTGCGTGCCTTCATTAAGCTGATCTCCAAAATCCTGTGAAGGGCCCAGCACACCCCACACACTTCTGTTAGCATCTTTATCTCTGTGCTGTATTTTTATCTTTTTATCTCTTCTCTTCCCTATGTTTGCCTATGAGTTTCTGGAAAGGAGAGATGGCATATTTTCTTCTGCATCCTTAGTATCTAGCATGGTTTCTAGCTCCATAAAGAAGGCAGAAACAGGAAACAATTGAGACTTACAGAGACCAGAGGTTATAATTCTGGACAGAGACTTGGAAGGAAGGGAGCAATAAGTCCTCAAATATAAGTGGGGCTATGGTATGGAGAGGAGATTAGACTAACTACACATGACTTCACTAAACAATCTGAATGGAAGATTTATTCCAGCTAATATATTAAAAATTCCTAATAGTGAGAAATGTCTAAAATATGAAATGTGTTCTTCAAATGGGAGTTGCCTAATACAACAATACAGGAAAGAATATGCAGAAAGAGTTTTATTCAGAGTTGGAGGCTGAGCCACATGACCCAAAAGGTTCCTTTTAATTAGAGACTCCATAAGTCTGTCCCTTGAGACATTTTACATAGCTGGTGATTGGTAGTAACAGAATGAAACCCTCAGCCTTATATCACCATTCCCACTGTACCACAATGGAAGATTCTGCAGACCACTTAGCTAACAGGTTCTACCAATTTCAAAGCAGGTCATCAAACTGCAGCTTCAAGGCAAGACAGAGTAAAATAGACTGGATTTATCCTCCTTCCCAATGACAATCAGCGTGTGTGTGTGTGTGTGTGTGTGTGTGTGTGTGTGTACTCCTTCCCAAAGACAATCAGCATGTGCGTGCATATGAGAAACAATCATTTTAAGACTGAGTATCAAGCAAATAAATAGTGAACCCTGATTGACAGGAAACAAATGAGATTATCTCTACACTGTCCCAACTTAGGGCTCTGAGAGGTTTTTCCAGGCCACAATACAAGGACACTGGTAAAGCCTTAGAGATCACAGTTTAAGAAGACCAAGACAACGAGAATTTGTAGGGCAGAGTCACAATGCACAGGAAGAACATCTTGGAGATCTCTAGAGAGTCTCTTGACTATTCAGCAAAGCAAATCCATGTGAGGAAAGTAACCAACACTGCAGGAAGAATCATCTAACAAGATTAGAGGGAACCATGCCCAGCACTTATGTGGAGCCAGAAATAATACCTACTCCCACCAGATATGTTGGGAAAGCTCATAATTGACACGGAATTTAGTAGAGAACTCAAGAAGTCTTAGAAGTACAAAGCAATGCACTTTGGCTATATCTAAACATTGCTCTGGTCTCCCCAATAAATATTAAAAGCAAGATCTAAAAGGACAAAACTATTTCCAAGTAATTTTGCTCTGTTCAAAAAGAAAGTTCAGAATTTTTTTTTCAGTATTGGGGATTTAACCCAAGTGTGCTCCATCACTAAGCTACAGTTCCAATCCTTTTTATTTCTTATTTTGAGATAGGATCTCACTAAAATGTTCAAGTTGGCCTCAAACTTGTGATCCTCCTGCCTCAGCCTCCTGAGTGGCTGGGATTACAGGTATACACCATTTCAACCAGCCCAAAGTTCAAAATTTTTATAAGAATATAAAAATACCCAACATTCAGGGAAAATTCATAACACCATGCAAAGAAGGATTATTAGGGATACAAAGAAGCAACAAATAAAGACTATGATCCATATTGAAGAAAACTAACCAATTAATACTAATTCAGAATGACACAAATAATAAGATCAATTCACAAGGAGAGTAAAGAAATTATAATTATACTACATATGCTTAAAAAGATAAATAGAGATAAAGAACGAATAGATATCAATCTAGATAATATTATAGGTTTCTAACTATAATTTTACAGATAAAACAAGATATAGGACAGTATTAACACCAAGAGACAATGAGGGAGAAAAAAATCAGAGACATTTAAGATAGCAATTGAGAATATAAAAAAATTAAACAGAAAAATGAATTTTATCAACCAAACTGACTTTATCAACATATATAGAACACTTCAACAACAAAATACACATTTTTCTCAAGTATACATGGGATATTTACCAAGATATAGAATAATCTCAGCCATAAAATTCATCTCAATACATTTGAAGGGATTCAAGTCATACGAGGTGTCTTCTCCAGCCATATAAAATTAAATTTGAAATCAAGAATAGAAAAATTCTTAGAAAAATCCAAAATTCTTATGAAGTAAGTAAATAATCTACTTCTAATTACCACACTGGCAATCAAAGGAAAATTAGAAAATAATCTGAACTGAATAAAAGTACAACACCGGACTTGTGAGATGACACTAAAGTAGTGTTGTTATGAAGAAAATTATAGCACTAGACAAGTATGTTACAGGCAAAGAAAGGTACCAAAAAAATGACTTGGGCCTTCTACCTTAAGAAATTAAAGAAAATCAAAATAAACCCAAAGTAAGCAGAAGAAATAAAATTCAAATCAAAACAATGAATTTAAAGGAGAAAAATGATAGGGAAAGCAGGCTCTTTGAGAGAATCAACATCAATAAATTCCTAGGTATTTTTATCAGGAGCAAAGTAAGACAGAAATTAACAATTTAGTACTATTAGAAATGAGGGAGTTGATATCACTACAAATTTTACAAATTCTAAAGAATAGTAAGTGGAGTTTGTCTAGGAATATTTTTAATATTAAAAAAATCAATTACTCTATTAAGAAACTAAAATGGGAAATCCATATGATTACCTCAACAAATGTATAGAAAGAATTCAACAAAATCCAACATCTACTTCTGACCCAAACTCTCAGAACCAAAAGGAATGCCCCATATGTTAAAAAAGACATGCAAGAAAAGCCTACAGTTAATGTCATACTTAATAGTAAAGGAATGAATGCCCCTCATCATCAGCACAAATCAAGAATATGCACAACAATGTTCACACTTAATCATTTCTACTCAACACTGTAATAGAGGTTATAATGAATAGTAATACCCACAGATGGATACACAAGCAGAAAACAAAGTGTTAAAAATAAATAAAAGGCATCCAAAATAATGACATAATTACATATAAAATCTAAAGTAGTCACCCGCTCAGATACAGTCAAAGGTGCCAAAAATACACACTGGAGAAACGACAGACTTTCAACAAAAAGTTCTAGGAAAAGTGGTTATCCATAAGTAAAAGAATGAGAGGATTCCTCACCCTACACACAAAAAAATCAACTTAAAAATCAATCAAAGACCTAAGAAATATACAGGAAATTATGCAACTCCAAGAAGAAAATGTAGGGTCAACACTCCAACATATGATCCATATTGAAGAAAACTGACCAATTAATACTAATTCAGAATGACACAAATAATAAGATCAATTCACAAGTTTTTTAAAAAAAAACAACTTCTACATGCTCAACATCATTGCAATTAGAGAAATGTGAATTAAAACTTAACTGAGATTTCATCTCACTTCAGACAGAATGGCAGCAATCAAAAATACAAATAATAATAAATACTGAAGAGGTTGTAGAAAGGAACACTTTCATACTGTTAGTGGAACTGTAAATTAGTACAACCACGATGGAAATTATTATGGAGGTTCCTCCAAAGACTAGGAATGGAGCCACCATGTGATCCAGCTAAACCATTCCTTAATATCTATTCTAAATAATTAAAGTCTTCATACTATAGCAATGCATGTGTACCCATGTTTATGGCAGCACAATCACAACAGTCAAACTATGGAACCAGCCTAGTTGTCTATCAGTGGGTGAATAGATAAAGAAAATGTAGCATATATACATAATGAAGTTTTATTCAGTTAAAAAAATGAAATTATTTCATTTGCAGGAAAATAGACAGAACTTGAGAACATCATATTAAACAAAATAAGCCAAACTCCGAAAGCCAAGGGTTTTATGTTTTCTCTCACATGTGAAAGCTATAAAGAAAACAGGAAAAGTAAGGTAAGGTGGGAGAGTCTTATAAAACTTGAAGAGGGATCAGCAGAGTAGAGGAAAGGGATCAGGGGAAGGAAGGAAGAAAGGGGGAAAGTAAATACTGGAGAATGATTTTGGCCAAATTATATAGCTATATGGTATTCACGTACAAATACGTAACAACAAATCCTACCATTATGTATGACTATAATACACCAGTAAAAACATGGGAAAAATAAATAAAAACCTAACGTGATTTACAAAAAGCTACTGCAATAAGGAGTTGATTGAGGCTGCAGGCTATAAGTTCATATAAACTATATTTTCAGATACTAGTAATGTATAATCATAAATTAGCATAAAAGTAATGTTCAAAATAGCATCAAAATATAAAATATTTAGGGATAAACCTAATAAAAAGATGTATAAGATCTATACTTGTGAAACCAACACTGGGCAGAGAAGTTGTAAAAGATCTAAACAAATGGGGAGCTCTACTCTGTCATTTCACTTTGATCTATAGATTAATACAATGCCAATCAAAATCCTACCTGGGGAGTGGTGAATGTGTATGAACAAAACCAGGCTGATCCCATATGGAAATATGAAGGACACAGACAACCAAAACAACTTAGAAAAATAAAGTTGGAGGGCTAACAAAGGGGCTTGAGGACTTGTTATAAAGCCTCTATAACAAGACAAAGTCTTGCTGGCATCAGAATAGACAAATAGATCAGTGCAACAGAATAGAGACTCCAGAAATAAACATGGACACAGAGGAGAAATAAGTTTTACAAAGATGAAAGGACAATTTAGTGAAGAACAAATAAGAGTGTTCAACAAATAATGTAGAATAAATGGATGTTTATATGAAAAAAACCTTCAATCCATACTTCTACAGTATACAAAAATTAAACTGATCATAGATCTAACTCAAATATCTAAAATTTCTAAAAGGAAACATAGGAAACATCTCTACAGCCTTGGATTAGGTAAGGATTTTTTCAGATTATGACATTAAAAGCACAAAAAACAACAGGCTTATTAGATAATCATCATCAAAATTAAAATCTTCTAATTACTAGAAGACACTGTTAAAAGAATGAAAAGTCAAGCCATAAACTGGGAGGCAATATTCACAAAGCAGATATCTGATAAAGGACTTGGATCCATGTGACAGAAGCAGCTCTCAATATTCAGTTAAGAAGAACTCAATAAAGAAATGGGCAACACATCCGAACAGAAACACCATCAAAGAAAATATAGAGAATGGCAAATAAACACATGAAAAGATGTGCAACACAATTAGCCATTAGGAATAAAAATTTAAAGTACAGCTAACTATTACTATACAGCTTATTGGAGTGGCTAAAATTCACCTGACATACCAAAGTGTTGATGAGGGTGTGGAGCAACAGAGATTCTCACTCACCACTACTGGGATGTGAGATGGAACAACCCACCTTGTAAAATTATGCTGGTATTTTCTTGAAATATTAATCATGAATTTACTATATGATCTAGCTATTCCAATCCTAGATAGACCCATAAGAAAAGAAAGCATATGTGCATTAAAAAAAAAAGCTTGTAATCATACCAAACTAGAAACCCTAAAAATACATCAATGGCTGCATAAGGATAAATAACAAGTTGTGGTGTATCCATACTTGGCAATATAAAGGAATGAACTATTCATATACACATAAACATGCATAAAACTCTAAATACTTACTGACTTAAATGTGAGACCAAAAATTACATAATACTATGTAATTATATTTACATAAAACTCCGGAAATTCAAACTAATCTACACAGAAAAGTAAGAATACCAGTTGCTGCCTAAGGAGAAGGGGCCAGCGACAGAAGAAAAAAAATTGCCAAGGGATTTGAAAAAACTTACAAATGGACATTTGAAACAGAAGGATGGGTATGTCCACTTTCTGGCTTGCAGTGATGGTTTCGGGGAGGTATACACATGTCAAAACTTTTACTGTACAGCTATTGTATGTCAATTTGTACTACAGATGTTAAATATAAGAAATCCCATCAAAGTCAAGGAAACAATATTATTATGCCATATCCTTATGTTATTGCTTCAAACAAACAGTAGCAACAATAGCAGTAATTGTAAAAAATCAGCAGACACTGACACTGAAAAGTTATTGTGTTTCAGGCATCCTCAAAATGAACTGGACAAAATATTACTCAGAACAACTGCCCTGTTTTATTAAGTGGTGCTATTATCATCATGCTTCAAGGATGAAGAATGATTTATTTTATTTGCTATGTCTTCAAGGTTCATGTAAATGGCAGGATTTATCAGAATTTATTTCCTTTCAAGGATGACTACTAGTCCATTGTATATGCATGCACTCAACCACACACATACCACATTTTATTTTTCCATTCATCTGCCAATGACCATATGAATTGTTTCTACCTTTTGGTCTTTTGTCAGCTGTTTTATGTTCTTGCTTTTTTTTTCCTGGTTGTATATCCAGAAGTAAATCCTCTGGATCATATGGTAATTATGTTTAATTTGTTCCAGAATCACCATAACCTCAATTCCTAAATCCTAGTACACAGAAATAAATTTTCCACAAGGCAAATCTGACCATGTCGCTCTGAGAATTAAGATCCTTAACAGTTCCCTAATTGACTTTAGCATGAAATTCAAACTCTTCAACATAGAGTTCCTTCCCAGACAACTGTACTCCCACCCCAAGGACTCCGCTCCTTCCTCCAAGGTCTCAAAGCACAGTGTACCTACCATACTTCTATTAGTATTGCCTTTGCTCTGTTATCACTGGTATATATTTCTCCCTTAAGAAACTGTAAGCTACTTGAAAACAAGATCTATATTTTCATTCTTCATATCTGTAGAACTCTTCCACAGTGCCTAGAACATACTAGAAACTCAACATTTTTTAAATGAATGTCAGTTTTGCTAGACATACATAACAAAAAAAGCCTTTTCTCTTTACATGTAACATGTACTGATTCACATGTTATTTCCATTTTCAGTCATAAGCTCCTTATGGTGCTGTCTGGGGTCCTACTAAATACTGTGGAGAAAAAGAAGCTAATGACACATGGTCCATCCACATGTCAATTAGCCCCACCCCCCTCTCTCTGCTGAGTAGAATAATACACCTGTGTATGGATCTGCATGTGGACCACACATCTTTATTTCATGGACATGACACACAAGAAACTGTTCTTGCAACTGGGATTAGGAATATGTATGACTTCTGTTTTACATTCTTGCATGGACCAAAAATGGTTTCACTGTCTAATGGTAAAATATTTGAAGAGAATCTCAGCATGCAGTCCAGCCTGGTGAAAGAGCATGGATAATGGTTTCCTGAAGAAAGTGTATTTGAACTAAAATAAATAACAGTTTCTAACTATACACATTAGATGATTGCTTATTTTTTGAACTTTGTGAATCTCCTTAGTCAAGGAAAATGTCAAGTTTTCCAAAAAAGTTCTTGTTTTCCAGACAGTACTGTCACCAGATAAAAATGGTGACAGAAATATTAACAGACAGTCTGTTCTTGAGCTAGTCCACTCAGACTCAGACCATGACAGGTAATGATAAAGGAGTGCCCTCTCTTATAAATAGGTGCAAGTGAAAAAATTGGACTCTTCCAGGTCTAATGAATGCCTCATGGGCCACAAATGAACAAGCCCTGGAAAACATTCCATCACACATGACTTTAAGAACTTTTTATATCAGGAGAACCTCTGGATTAAACACTTTACCTACATTAGAAACAAACAAAATGTTTTCATGGGAGTAAGAATCACTAGGTGGGGGGAGTGTAGCCCAGTGATACAACATTTGCCCAGCATGCACGATGCCCTGCATTCAGTTCCCAGTAAAGCAAATTAAATGATTTTTAAATTAAATAATAAAATAATCATGGCAGAAACTATTGAACATAGAGAAAAAAATATGGTCACTTAGGACCCAGATTTAAAGGTAAAATACATTGGTGCTAGAAATGGAATTCTTTTCACCTCAAATGTAAAACATTAAAATTCATTATTTTAGTTCCAGTAAAAACTAAAACCTGTGGTAAAAAGGAATCTCAAATGCACTTCAAATTTCCTTAAACCTGAATCTTGTGATAAGGTTGGATTTGCATAGCCTAATTTCTTAAATGGGGCCAGGCAGAACTTAAATAGCACATTTTAAACAGATTCCAGAAGTGGACCTCCTTCACAGAGCAATCTCAAAGCACAAGAAAGGGCAGTATCTTAGCACAGGGTGCTAACTAGTCTATAAGCCTCTGGGGACCTAACCACATGCCCAGGGTGAAAGATTGTTTAATTTGTGAGTAGAATGTAACATAATCAAATACATATTTGCTACCTATATATTTGTTGTTGAATTTCTAAGAAAATCAAGCTCTCATGGTTCTACCCTCAAATTGTACATGTTTTAAAAGCTGAGATTAGAATACTTTCAGACTGGAATTGTGCTACAGTTGAACCCCTGAATTTCCCAAGGTGGTTTCTCTAAACAGACACATCTAACATGAAGGAGAGATCAAGAATCTAGCTCAGTAAATAAAACATACAAAATGTGCTCATCAGTTAAGCTGAAGCAAAATTCAGCATAACTGTCTATGAAAACCAAACCAAATACAGGTGATTGTAGAAAAATTGGGGAGGGGAAGCAGCATGGAGTGAGGGTGGCAATAAAAATATCAAGAAGCAGGCGCAGAAATGGGAGAGCACTGGGACCCTGAGGGAAGAAAGAAACCAAGAGCATGAGAACAGTTCAGACCTGGTATAGACTGTCCCTCCCATCTCAAAGGCCTGAGGGCAGCAACGAAGCACAGACCACTCATAATAGACATGCTGAAAGATAAGGATTTGCTGAATTATCTGTGTACATTCTATTTAATACAACAGAAACATCATGCACAAAATCTGCGTGCGTCCAAGAGGTGAGTATGAAAAAAATCCAGGTCCTTGCATTTGGGGAGGATATGAAGAATAAAACACATGATGGATGTGTGTAAGACACTAGATGCTCAAGAGGTTACCTTATGACCTGCTTCTGTTAGGAGAGGGTTTTGATCATCACTAGCAAGTAAACAAGCTCATAGAAAGATTTTCATATCTTAGAGATAAGGAATTAAGGGTAAACTCTAACAGTTGTAAAGTAAATAAATGGCTGGTGTCACTCATAAGTTTCATTCTCCTTTACTGAAACAACACTTTTTCATCCCAAAATAAAGATTTTCTCATATTAATTGAAGACTGAAGTAAAACATTTAAATTTAATTTGAGTAATAATACCAAGTTCACAAATGTGATTGTTTTGTAAGACAGGTAGATGGTACAGAATGCTGTAAGTTGCCTTCTACTTACCACTGTTGTGTCCGCATTTGTCCTTCAAATACACAGCTTTCAAGCACACAAAGGATAACAGACTGCCCACAGAGAGCTAAAACCTAAAATTAAATGCCTCAGAAGGGTAGTTAGTGAGATTGCAAACATGCTATGTGTGGCCCCAAGAGGCAGATTCAGAAGCAAGATTGAGAACTCATAGAAGACAAATTTCATCTCAACTTCAGAGTGTCAAGTAACGTGATGGACTGGCTGAGAACACCAGTTGTTGCTATCTCATATCATTCTAACAGCCTAATGAAATCATGATAAGGAAATGGAGGATCAAAGAATTGAGGGACTTGCCCAAGGTTACAGAGCATGTTGAACCCAGGATACAAGACTGGCCAGATTCAAAAGTACAAATTCTTTTGAAAGCTCTAGGCTACTCTCCTAAATTTCTGGTCTCCAATGTGGGTCAAGTAGGGGTTAGCCAACTACCTCTTAGCCGTTTAGGGGCTTTCTACATCAAGTCTGTATTCATCAATATTGCCTAAAAGATCCTTCCCACCCTCAGATGCTGCTGCAATTCTCCTACAAAGCATACTGCTTGAATTTCCTCTTAATACTCTATTGTTGAGGCAAAATCCTACAGCAGCTTTCTCTAGCCTTCCCTGGCTCTTAATTAAGGTTCTTCTATGTGAAGAAACAGGATTCTATTTTTAAAGTGCCATTATTCATTTTAATGGCATAAAAAATAGTCTTTTTTTTGTTTTTTTAGCAAAAAATAGTGAGACTATACTGATGATCCTGCAATATTGGTTACATGGGTAAGCAGGCACCCCCAGAGCAGTTACAATCAGCATTTTATCCCCTGGTGCATAAGGTCCTTTCCAGGTTCCTCTTTGGCTGAGTACTATGGGGTGCACAGTCTTTCCCAGCATCTCTTAGGTTTTACTATCTTCTATTGGGTTAAAGAAATATCGTTAGTTGTTTCCATCGCCCTTTATTCTCTCATGACAATAAAGTCTAAAACATCAGGAAAGAAGTAAATGCAAGGAAGATCCAAGACCCTTCACTATCCAACTATGAGACATTAAAAGCTGAGAGAGTAAAAAAAAAAGATTCAACTCTTCCTTCATAAACAAAATGTACACTGATACAAAAGAAACAAGAATGACAACATAGTGTACATCATATAACACAGAAAAAATTAAGGTACTTCATCCATTCATCTTTATGACTGAGATAAATGACCAAAAAAGTTTACCAGGGTAAGAAAAAGATCGGAGGAAAATAAAAGTGAACTATGGATTTCTTTAGGAATATCAATTGCTTCCAAGGCATCTGGCTGAGCTGAAAGGCTGGTGCAAAGTTCATGAACAGGAGCTAGCATCATAAGCAATGGGAGAAAGGGAGTTTAAATTAAGAGCAAAAAGTGTATCCATGCCTTTCATGCCTGGTTAATAGCCAATGCATAATCTAAGGGAATGAGAATAACCTTTTCAGACGTATGAAAGGAGGAAGCAAGGCCACATGAAAAGAACACAGGATCAGGGCAACAGGGTCCAGGCCCTGCTGGCCAGTCTTGGGCAAGTCCCTCAGCTACAACAGAATAAAAGATGTAATCTCTCAAATGACACAGTTCTAAGTTTTAATTAAAATATATTACTGTGACACCTCTTACTACAGATATACAGATATATTACTTTGATACTGCTTACTAAAACTTTTAATGTTGTTTTGATCAGTCTTCAGCTCTAGATCTCCAAAAATCTTTTCATTATTTTTAAAACAAATTGAACAAAACTGCCACAAGTTTTTTCTAAATACAGTCATATTAAAAGCAAAATTAATGATTATAACATTAAAATCTGGTCATCAGTCTCATAATTAGTTGCTCTCACAGCATCTTTATGAAAAGTGATTCACTTCGGCTAGTTGTTCAAAAAATATTTTATTATTATTCTTTAAGCCATAAATGCCCTTAAATCATTCCCTGCCCATAGAAGACAGCCATCTTCATTTGTGGAAAGGTGGGAAATTCTGGAGGCAGCCAGCTTACTACCTTCACATTTCATCAGGGTTGACTCTTCCTTAAAGTCCTTGGGGCACCTGCCCAGGTCAGAAAGGTACACACCTTGCAGGGTTTAGCAGGCTGCTATGTCATCTGCCACAGTCCTCAGTGACTTCTAAGAGAAAGCTAAAGAACGGGCAACATTCAGGTCAGAGCAAGATCCTGGATTAACAAAAGGATAATCGAGGGATACAGCCAGCTGACAGTGAGGCATTAACAGATTCAGAGCATTAGGAACACTGCACACTGGGGGAATGTACCTAAATTTAGTTCAATAGGAATTTCTGCAGCATATTCCTCTCTTTTTATTTTAAACATCTGTAAAATTGCAGGACTTGCCTTGTGTATGCATGTATGTCTATGTGGATGTTATTCGCCAGCAGATTCATTTTCCTGTGCCTTAAAAATAAGCATGAATATTAAGGGATTATTTTCTAGTTGTAATAATGGTTTTTAATGTGTTAAGGAAAAATGTTTTTTATACACACACATGTACAAAGAGATTTTTTTAGATAAGATGATATGATAAACTTCAAAATAAATTCAGCCATGAGGTGATAATGGTTGAAAACTGGTGATGAGAACATGAGGGTTTACTATGCTATTCTCTTTACTTTTCCATCTTCTAAAATGTTTTCCACAGGAGCTTTCTGCAGTACAATTGTGATTTTATATATATAATTCTTTCTTTTACATTCCCTGGGTCATAATTAGAAAAGCTTTCACCAAACCAAATTATTTACTTTCTTTCTTGGTTCCTTCTAGGACCTAGAAGTCTTCATTAATTAGAAGATAAACCTTTATTTGTTCCATTTGGAACTTATCCTGGTGTAAGATATTACCTACTTTTTATCCATGACAACTACTCATTTGTTCTGATATCATTTACTGAAGCATCTATTTGTCTTCACTGATTCGAAATCCACATATACCTTATATTAAGTTCACATATGCATTAGGGTCTATGGACTAATTATTCTAGTGCATTGATCTTTTTTTTTTAATGAACAGAGTATTTTAAGCATTAAAGGTTTCACATGTGTTCTTTATACTTCCCTTAGCTATATTTAACTACTTTGCACACAATTTATTATCAGCTTATCTTGTTAAAAACAGTATCTTTCTTTTTTTTTCAATTATCACATTTTAGCTTAACTTAGTCGTAGAAGACTGACTCCTTTATCATACTGTTCTTCTCCCTTCAAAACAGAATGCTTTCTATATGTACTTACATTGTTTTTATTCTTTAAGGAAAAATTGTTCCTAATTATACCTGGGCATTTATTTTTTAAAAACATTCTACCTCAAATGGAGTCTTTTCTTCCACTATTCTTCTATCTGGTGGTTGTTTGTTCCTGTATAGCCTATTTCTTCATGTTAACGGTTCTCTGTGTTAAAACATAAATGTGCTTATTGTTTTCATGTCTTTCAATTGATCCTCTAAAGGTTAAAATGTATGCTCATAACAATGATTTAACTGTCTTTCTCCCAATGTCTATACTGTACTCTTTTCCTTGCTGAACTGCCTTGGTAACAGAGAACCTCCACAACAAAGGTCAGATGGTCTTGCACCCCTGACCCTAAGGGGAATATTTCAGTGCTGAGGTGTGATCTGGCTTGTGAGGTTAAGGCAGATGAAGGAAGCGCTGATCAATTTCTATTAGGAATTTTTATAAGGAATTGAGGCTGAATTTGGTCAAATGCACTTAGCACTGATGGATGTAACTGTATATGTCAACTTACACCTAAGATAGCATATTGTATTAGAGCTTCCTTGACAATAAATCATTATTGCAGAACCAAAGTAACTTCAATTTGATATAACCATGACATTTTGTTATAAAAATAGTGAAAAGAACACTGCAAGGATTTTTAGCCATATCCCTAAATATCTAAAAAATTAAAAAATTATGTATTTGTGTCATATGTGTGTGTACACACATGTATCTTTTTACTTAGTAATTTTAGGGCAAATTATTTATTTATAACACTTTACCTGCAAATATTATACTAAATCTTCTCCTAAGGCACATTATTTCAAATAACCACTTAATACCAATACCTGTACCAGTCCCCACCTAAAAAATTGTAATAACTTCCTAATATCATTTAATATCTGGTTCATCCTGTCTTTTAAACTCATTTTTCAAATGAGAATCCAGTGATGGTTCACACACAACATTTGGTTGTTACAGCTAACTTTTAATCCTGAAACACATCCCCCATCCCCACCTCCTTCCTTCTCCTTCCATGACATTGGCTTTTGAAGAGACCAGGCCAATATCTTGGAGAATTCTCCAGCAGTTTAGGCAGTGTTCCACACTACAGGCTCCTCCTGATGGTGTAACTTGATTTGCTTCTCTATGCCTGTATTATCTGAGATCTCAAAAGTTAGAGATAAAGACTACTTTTTTTTTTTTGGCGTTGTCATATTCTTACATGTGCCCTTCTGTGATTAAATCTCTTGATTATAAATGATACCTAAATATTGAAGAACCAATTCTAATTGTCCCAATATGAATGTAAGTAAAAGTAAGGAAATAAACTTTTATTTGTCCACTATTTTGTTGGAGTGAGTATGGTTAGAAAGAAGAGGCAAACTTCTGAAACTTTCAAAAGAGAAGATTAATTTTAAACTTAGAATATGTTCCTATAACCTATTGCCAATATTGTCTTTCGATGAATGAATAAACTTTTTTCAAAAGTTAAAAAAAGACAGTGAAATCAAAGTTCATTATTTTTAGAAGAATGACTCATAAATTATGGTGAGTACAACCTGAATGAAGGCATCATACCAGGCTATCCCATTATTACTCATGCTCAACTGATCATTTGGTTAAGGAGGTAGCCACCAGATTCCTCCATTATAAAGACATTTTCATTTTTTCATTTAACAGCAATTTTTTGGAGTGACACTTTGACACTATGAAAATATTTTAATACCTTTATCATTCTGAGAGGCCCTTTGCTAGAATCCCCACCACCACCACAATTGGGGACTGCAAAATGGTGATTTTCTAATTTTATCATTCCTTATATATTAACTAGATGGCATTCTTCTATAAAAGAAAAAAAGATCACCTTTTTTCTTTGCTTTTTGCCTCCTACTCTCAATTTAATCTTGTTTTATAGTTGTTTCAAAACCCTTCCTTTTTATATCTACCTTGCACACCACTGCTGATGCACTGATTCTCAACCTTTCTGAAGCACTGCACTGTTGGATGTATCTCTCACACACAGTACAGAGGAGGTTCTTGCTTTCTAAGCCAAATCAAAACTTTCTAATTAGTCAAGTTAACCCACTAATTTTTGTTGATAACATAATATGGGCTCAACTGTGTCCACAAAACATATATGTTGAAGTCCTAACCCTCAGAACTGGTGATTATAATCTATTTTGGGAACAAGGTCACATTGGTAATCATGTGCAGATGTAGTCAAGATAAGGTTATACTACATGAGGTTGGCCCTTAATCAAATATGACTGATCAACCTATGAGAAAGAGAAAAGAAACATAGAGATAGATACACAATAAGAACTCCCTATAAGGATAGAGGTTGAAGTCAGTGGTGCTTCTCAACCAAGAATAGTAAGGATTGCCAGCAAAACCAAATGCTAAGAGAAAGCCAAGGAACAGATTCTCCTCTGGTGTCCTCAGAGATTAATACTCTGAAAACTCCTTGACTTCAGACTGCTGGGCTGCAGAACTGTGAGGAAATAAATCTCCATTGTTTTAAGCCACCAAATTTGCAGCAATTTATCACAGCAGCCCTAGGAAACTGCTAAGCATTAGTACAGTCTTAATTCTATTATGTTTTAGGTAACATTTTGTTTTTAGGCTTTCACATTTTGTTATTGGCTATTTTACTTAGAATTTTCTAAACACATACATGTGCAATTTTTAAAGATATTGTTTTAGTGTCCTGACTTTATGAGAGGGTGACTCTCTTCCAACTTCTCCCCTAAAAGAGACCCAAATCATCCATGGTAATCCAAGTCCTACACTTACTCTCCACCGCCTGTCACCTACCCTCATTCTTACAGAAGCTCAGGTCTTGGCTCCCTCTCTATTATAGCTCTTGATATTGCTTTCCAAGCAGCTCTGAAATGCATGAAAGCACATGTTTGTTTTGTTTTTGTTTGTTTTTACCCAGAATTTCTAGGTGTTTTATTGCAAAAGCTTCTCAAATTTTCTGTCTTATCCCTCTGGGAACATTGTGTATAGATTTCCCCTGTGTACAGAGGATTAATTCAGACACCAGAGGGAGTCTTTGCTAGATTTGTGACTCCATTTTCAGTGCCTCCCTCTCTTTGGTTGTGGGCCCACTTCTGAGAGGTTATGGAATAATGGAAAATAAGCTGAGAGGTTATGGAATAATGGAAAGTGACAGCTTGGAACTTTTACCAACTGGGACTAAGGCCCAATATAAAATGACTTGGGGTAGACACACTCCATGTAGCATGATAAGACACAGCTGAAAGCTCTATCTATCTCTTTAACCTTAGAGATGCATTCATCTGCTATTGTTTGATATGATTCTTGTATGAAAAACTATTTGTATAGCTTTCTTTACACCATATGCTGAAGTCCTCAGACTTTGATTTAATATATCAGAAATCATGTGATCTTACTGCCAATAGGATTTTAACACAGGCTTTTGCAATTTTTAGAAGACTGTTTAAATCAATCACAAACAAAGAATATAGAAATATTTCTAAAAAAGAGAGTTAAATACAGGGAAATCCTGGAAAAAAATCAGAATAGCAAAAAAATAGTCTGGCTAAAGAACAAAAGGTGGACAATAATTGGTTATCTTCAGAAAGGTAGCTGAGACAGATTCAGAAATCAGTACTAGCTAACCTAACAATGTATATCAGGAAACCATAGAACAAAGGTGCCAAGGAGACATCTCTTTACTTCTCTAGAGTTCTGATCGATTTTCATCTCACAAATGAACCTTAGAGTATTGCTTTAGGAAATTTTAGCTGAAAATCCTGAATTAATTATGCTACTAGGTAAATCACACATATGTGGGAAAACACAGCAAAAAGATTAGAAATCTTGAAAGACTGAGAAAAATCTGGTCATTCCTTCAAATACCATGAGATAGTATATGACATACGGCTCAGTCTCTGAATCCAAATGGGTCGACATGACCAACTCGACACAAACTTTGGGAAAAAAAATAAAACACGAAAAATAATAAATCCCTAGCAGATGGATCCAGAACACAAGAGGAACTCAAGTTCTCCAGAGATAATTTTTCCATGTGTATGGCCATATGTTGCTCTTCTGAGATCGTGGTAGCCCAAACTACTTTCCTTTTCCACAGAGATCATCAGCAAGAATGACAAGGAAGGGCACTTGGATGCTCTCTCGAGAATATAAACTAGAACATCTCTTCTAGCACACAAATTTGCAATATGGGTCAAAATTTAACAATTCTATCTTTTAATACAGCAACATGCCACCTGGGTATAAAGAAATAAGACATTCAAAGAACATTTACAAAATGTCCATCATGACACTATTTATAATAAACACTGGAAATGACCTACATATTCACCATTAGGTGACTGGTTAAATGACACATGTCATCAATGACATACCATGTGACAGAGAAAATAGATAAAGCACTGAACTAATAGAGGTGCCCTTGTTCAAAAAGCCATATGGTCTCAAGCTCATGAGGCTTCACAGTACCACAGGCAAGCACTGCTGAACAGCCACGTGGGGCTAGTGTTCAACAGTGGGACCTTGTTTTAGTCAACTTTTGCACTGCTGTGACCAAAATATCCAACAAGAACAATTTAGAGAGGAAAAGTTCATTTGGGGTTCATGGTTTTATAGGTCTCAGTCCACACATGGCCAACTCCACTGCTCTAGGCCTAAGGTGAGACAATATATCTTGGGGGAAAAGCCCAGCAGAGGAAAGCTGCTCAGCTCCTGGAAGCACCGGAAAGCAGAACTAAGAGAGAAAGGAAGGGGCCTCAGGAAGAACAACCCTTCCAGGGCACGCCCAATGATCTACCTACTTCCAGTGACGCCCGCCTACCTACAGCTACCACCTGTCAGTCCATTCAAACTAGGATGGACCAATCAGGTTAAGCTCTCATAATCTGATAATTCTACCTCTGAATATGCCTGCATTAACAGAAGCTTTGGGGGTATACCTCATACCCAAACAATTCCACATGACATGACAGTGAGGCTACAGAGAAAGGACAACACAGAAGACAGACAAATACTAAGGCTCTTCCCTACTTGAAAGCAGATCTCAGAGAGAGTCCTTTCTGGGCTGTGTAAACTTGGTAGCGGTGGTTGAAGAGGGGAGCTGGGAAGCTGGGTACAGGAAAGGACATACCTGGAAAGTGATATTGAAATTCCTGTCAATCTAGCAACTATGTATTTCACTTGGTTTAAATTTAGTTTGGAGAAATAAGGGTAACAGCTTATTTCATTCACCTTGAATGTTATGAAACAGTTTCTGCTGCTTATACACAAATCTAATAGTACCTTTACCAAATGATTGACAGTGAGTCAATCATAGTTATATATATATATATATGGAAATATTTCCAAGAATTTTGGCTTTTTCTCCCCATGTCCTTCTATATTTGAGTTTTAGTAAACTGCCTACACTATACCTCTAGGAAAAGATCAAAAACTAAAAGGAAAAAAAATTACTAAATCTCTCACTTCCTGTCAAGGTCTGAAACATCTCCACTATACTTGTTACCTACATGGAAGAGGATATATAGTAGAATTTAGTCCAATTCCTTTAATTATGCAGAAACAAGGACAAGGAGTTTTTTAAGTAGCTAAGCTAACGTCATTTTACCTAGTTTAATTCTTTATTTCTTTTTTTCTTTTGAAATTGTTTATTACTCATCAATTTCAGCAAATTAAGTTTTATTTCTTCATACTGTGTCTTATTTTCCTAGTTTATCTGAAGCCTGGGGTTTAGAACTATTCCAATATAAACATGTTCATGCAAATTTAAACATACTTCCCAGGGATTTCCTCCTGGTTCCTTCCCATTCACTAAAACATTCCAGATATCCATCCATCTATTCATCCTTCTGCCTATAAGTCTGTCTTTATATAATCCAGGATTTAACAGCTATCTGTAAAGCTACCCACATACAAAGCTGACAGTAAGAGCACTCATCACTGACAATGTGCCATGGGTCGTCATTCTATGAACTTCAGAGTCAGAAGGCACCATGTTTTGAACAAGACAGCTGAGGCCTGGAGGGATGAAGACATTGACCAATGTCACAAATTACTCGCTGTATCCAACTTGGACCCAAGTCTGTAGATTCTTCCTATCTAGTGTTATTTCTACAAAAGTACATAATAGTCAACTTTCGATTCTTGCAATATTAGCAGGGTCTTCTATGGGAATACCCTATCGGGTATATTTAAGGCAACAAAGTTTTTAAAAAGTATATTTAAGGCCAGAAAAATCCTAGAAGACCAGCTGTGGGACAAGATTTGGGGTAAATAAGAGAAAGTGTACAGAAAGAGGGAAATCAGAGAGAGAATGTCTTTTAAATCCTTACGGAATATTCTAGATCTTGGCTTTTCAACACCAACCTGATTTTACTAATACCTTTCAAGCAACACTGTGACAACAGAGCAAATGAGAAGAGGAGAAGAATGTAGGGGAAGCAACCCAAGCTGAAGACAGGAGTCCTAGGGTTATAATTCTAGCAGTTTCTGTATAAAATACTATAGCAGTTTAAATATTCCCTTGGTCCATTCCAAGCTCAGAAATCCTCAGGTAGGGTTCCTTGACAAAGTCACTAACAGAATTGAGCACTAGGAGATTTCAAACAATGTTTCTAGAAGTCGTGTTGATCTAGATGGTTAGAGATATAGCTTTGTATTCCTGAGGTCATATTGTGAACACAAGAGCTATTATTATTTGGATTGAACTTTTTCATTGGAAGGTGAGTCCAAGGTCAAATTGTAAAGGTGGTTTTGGAACATGGAAAAGAGCACAATGTTTATTGTTAGCAGTATCTGCTCAGCCCTGGGCTTCCACGTCCCACATGGCCTTTCTAGGACCTCTGGTGTGAGGGGGCTAATCCCTAAAAAGGAAATGACAGCATCTGACAGCATCAAGATTCCAACACTGGATTTCATAATCCCCCCACAAAGAGCACATCCCTTGTCTGCCAGAAGCATGAAGCCTTCCATGTGTCCAGTCTGCCCCAAACTACCCTTCAATGAATACAAGTCTACAAAAAAAAAGGAAGGAGGAGGATGACAGAGATCCAGTGCCAAGGTATGTGCAAGTCACGTTTAGTTTTAGCATCCACACAAAATATGTTGGGGTAAGAAAAACCAGAAACAGGAGGGAGGACCCAAAACCCTGAAGAGTAAAGTGATCATTTTTCTGCAGCAAAATATGCAAATATTCTTTCTCTTTGGTTTTGTTTATAAAACTGTTTTCTTTACAGTCAATTTGCTTCAGGGCACAAACATAAAAGTGAAAGCATAATTAGAGAATTCAAATTTAACTGTAATTTGCATTGAAAATATTCTTCTCTCAGTTATAAAGATACTTTTAAAAGATGTCCTCCTATTTAAAAAAAGTCCTAAATGTCAGTAACGTGGGTCTTCCTGAGCCCTCAAGCAGCTCCCTAATTAAAACACCAGGTTTCAAAACTGGAAGGAACTTGGTTATTACAGAAGAACTTCACTGAAGGGATCAGAAAGGAGAAGCTCAGGGAAGGCATGTGGTCTGTATCAGACTGTAGAAAAACTTACACAACACACAGCCTGAATTAGGAGTAGCAGGCCTACCTTCTTCTGGCCTAGTATCTTCTCTCCCCACTATGTCAAATGTCTTTTTAAAATGCAATATCAGTACAAAAAGGTCTCTATTACTCACTAAGGTCAGATCGCAGAACCCCAATGTTCCCCACAAATTCCTTCAGATACAATTCCATTCTCTAATTTCAGAGACAATAAGCTTTTTTTCATGATGTTTCCATTAAAAAAAAAGTGACCAGATTTTTCTTTGCTTATTCCTGCCAAGAAGAAATCCAGCCCTAGCTCTCTGCATAATGGCCACCCTGACAGAAAAAGGGACTGTGATTATGTAACTGCCATTCGACCCACCACCACCACCGGGAGCATCAATACAGCAAGGGCTTTTTATAGAGAAGGTCAGAAGTCCCCAGGCGAGCTCATAGGGAGTTCAATACCTCCTGGTCACCTCCTGAAAGTTGCCATCTGCAGGAGTGCACCAAGATCTAAGCAGTCACATTTGTTGCCCTGAGATTATGTGACACCAAAAACCTATTGACTCAGTGAATATAATCCAATTACTCCTTATGTGCACAGAGGAGAGGAGCTAGGTAAAGTTTCTAACCTCTTGGAAATAAATATCTCCAATATTTGCCAACACCTCAGGCATCTAATCTATTGTGTGTCATGCAGGGACAAGTTTGCAGGAGCCCAGAGTTCCTCTCCTATCCTTCACCATGTGCCTGTCATCTGAAGGAGACAGAGGGATTGTGTTTCAGTTTAAGAAAATGAAAACATCTTCCTAAGATGCTGAGCTAAGAGGTAACCACTGAACACTCCACAATTTGTACCCACTGAGCAGAGCCACAAAAAGAACAGCTAGGAGTGAGATCTGAAATTATTTTGTTCCCTCATATTCCCTTTTAATAATCTTCACAGTGCCTCTTTCCCTTACAGCAATCTCTGGCTTCTTTTCTATTCTTTCTTAATTATTTATTCATCTTATGAAATTTCATAATTTTTACTAGGTTTCTTTAAAATTCAAACCTGTGGTTACAATGTAAGAAGATAATCACCAAAGAATGGTGATGCCTCCTCCATTCTGTTCCTTACCAAAAAAACAAAAACAAAAACCACAAAGTCCAGTTTATAAACACTCAGTTACAAAGATCTTAGTAGGCTCTATGAAGTTTGGTATTTAACCCAATTATGTTAATAGTTAACAGAAACACCTTAAGAAAATCACCTTTCCCATGTCACTGGTACATAGTGATCAAGAGAAAATGATGGCTTCTCTCACTTCATCCGGAGGTCCACAATTCCACTGCCAGCTGTCCCATACTTACAACGTTCAGACCCTCAAATGTTTGCTTTCTTCTCCCTTGTTTCAACTCTACTATCTCAATTGATGGACTGGGGAGAGTGGGTAGGAGATGACATTTAATAAATTAAGTTCTGAAGGATGAATGAGAGTTAATACTATTAGCTGTTACAGGCACACCATACCTTGCATATAAAAAACCCAGTGATCTGAGTATTTAAAAAAGCAATAGTTGCTTTTAGAATAGAACAACTGAAACATCTCTCCAGGAAAAAGAACTAACACTTTCTTGCTAGTATTAAACAAACAAACAAAAATCAGGCAATCAAAATCAGACTCTTGGTATACTCCACGATATGCTTCCATCTCCAATTTCCTTAGCAGGATTTTTCCCTTCTGAATAAATGGAAGTTTCCAACCAGGAAAAAAAAAAAAAACTATTGCCAATGAAAATCTTGAAAAATACTCAAAGGTACAAAAGAACGTAGAAAAATAAAATCTAGCAAGTATTTCATATAAACTTAAGTCATTAATAAATTTCCTAGATTTCATCAATAAACTCTTCTACCAACAGAAATTATTACCAGGAAACTTCTATCCAAGATACAAATATTTATTATTCTAACTATACTGATGTACGTATAATTTCTGACAGCAAAATGAGAACCCTCTCCCAACAGTGCCTTTGCCAGGCACTCTACTCCCTGTTTGGTTTACCCAGATGAGAACTGAAGTTCTTAGTAACTCCAATTCTGTTCTTACAAAATAATATAACTAGAGAGAAAATTACAAATTTGCAGGTGAAAATACTGCTATCTTTTCATATGTCTGTAGAAAGGCCTTTGTAAAAAATGGTAAAGTACAAAGCAACCTTCCATTTATTTTTGTGTGGGCATCTGTGTGTTTGTAGAGCATTTTACACCATTCAGTTTTGCAAACAAAATTACTTTCTCCACCCCCATTTTAGACAGAAGTAATGGCAACTCCTGGAAAGCAGAAACCATGTATTTCAGTTCACCTCTCCATTTCCTAGTCTATCTAATATAACTGAAAGAGCATCCATCATGTTTCCTGCCGGCAGGATTTCTGTGCCAGAAGATATGCTCTAGTGTTTGCCAATGAAAAAATATCGCCATCACCCAAATCCCTCAGAAGAAGGACAGCAAATATCACCTTTTATTGCTAAAAAAATATCCAGTAAATTTCCAAAAACCCAAGATCAATATTAGTATACATGAAAATTCCCAAACTTTCCATAAAAAGCCTTTTTTTTTATTTTCAAAGGGCAATATAAACAGCATGGCTCAAAGAAACTAAACGGTATTAAAAAGTACGTAGTAAAAAATGTTTCTCACTTTTCTCTGCTTCCAATTGCCCTACTTTCTCCATGTAATATTTATAAGCAATCACATTTTCAGTTTCTTTTATATCCTTCAAGGGTTTCTTTAGGCAACAAATTAAAACATCAAAATGTGCCACTCCTCTTCTTACACAAAAGCTAACATAAGTGTGTTTATACCTTGCTTTTCTCTACATAAATACATAGCAAACCCACTCTGCATTCTTAACATCTGCAGTGTTACACTGAATAAATGCACCATCAATCTGTACCCTATTAATATGCATATACTTCGTCTCTTTCCAATGTTTTGCCATTTCAAAAATGTTGTATTTATTAACTTTGAACATAGGTTAGTTTACATATAAGTATACTTCATAAATGAATTCTCAAAAAAAGACTATTTTTGTAATTTTGATAAATATTACCAAATTAGGTTCTATTCCTCCATTCTTCAATGACTGAAATAAATAGCTCTTCAGGACAAACCCGCAAATAACATCAGGCTGTTTATGTGGAAGAGGTAGCACTTTATAACAACTGCCAAAAGCATACAAAACTATTAATTTGAAAGTTCAAATCAAGTAATGACAATGTGAAATGTGATATTCCAGAAAGAGGGAAGTCTAAATAACAATCCAGACTGTACTAGCACAAGTTTGTATCTTTTAATAAAATTCCAATTGTGTTAGTGTAAAATCTTCTCTAACGGCAAATCCCATTGTTTTTTGTCAGGAGAAGGAATATTAAATTACCGATAAAGAAACTCAGTTTATTTGTAGATTTTAAAATCAGTCATATTTCATAGATTCAATAAACTATGTATTTCTGTTCATGAATAGGAGGTCACATGCAAACAAACTGAAGAAGAGACTTAAAATGTGATAAACCCTGAAAAACCAATTATAATAAAGGGACTCATCTGTAAACTACTCTCAAAAACTAAAATTTATTTAAAAATGTTCTAAGTACATTTTCTAAGTAATATATTAATATCCAATTTTCTATTATTTGTTCAACAAATTTAAAGGGATAAACAATATTTTATTGGTATTAGCAGAAGTGTTTTCTGAAATGATAAGCAGAATACAAATGGACTGAATGGAATTTAAAGGGCAATTTAGGTCTTAAAGATAAGGGTCAAAGGTGTGGCAAGAAGCTATAAAGCAATGCCTAGAGAAGGGAATAAAGAAAATCAAAAAGTATCTGGACATGATTCCACTTAAAAAACCTTCACATTCTCTGCCTCTATTTAATGAAGTGTGTGCACTAGAATATCTAACATCCCATGCAAAACTGGTAAAGAGAGAAACAGTGTGAGTCTAAGGCCACATGAAGAAATATAAGGTATTCTCCCAGGCCTAACTTTCTCTGGTACAGAAGTTCCATGATATTAGGGGGTGGGGTTCTTCACTGTGGCAGAGGATCCAAAATATACCTGACACAGGCAGGTGCTCATCATTACTGAATAAGGAATTGGGTATCTTCCCAGAACCCCAGCAGATCATCCTCACTCACTAAGCATGATTCCACAGCCCCAAATCATACTTCTTTATCAGAAAGTCGCTGCGTCAGCACCCAGTGAATGCAGATAATAAATCTAATCAATTTGTCATAAAATGGTAGGAACTTTCAAGGAGTTTAAAGTCTTGTCCCTTTGAACTAAATAAAGATATTCATAAATCCTAGAAAATAATCAAAGGCTGATTAATTCTAATATCTGGAAAAAAGGGAGATGCTGACTTCCCTATCCAAACAGCTTCGCTTTTGTCTCAGTGAAGAGGGACTTTAAGCGGACTCTTCAAGTTCCATTTCTATTCTACCAGAGGTTATTGGAGAAAACAGTTCTCTCATTAACTAAAGGAGAACTGAAGAAATGAGATACCAAAAGAAATGGAGGTTTGTTTCTCTGCTAAAGATATAAGGAGAGGAAAAGCTCTTTTAAAGGTCAAATTTGCCATTTCTGTATTTTATAAAAAGATTCTAGTTCCTAGGGAATTAGGAACTAAGATTATAAATTGGAAATAAGTAATTATCCCAATATAGAAATTACCTAGGAAAAGAATGAGCTGAACAGAATTCCGCCTCTTGCACAAGGGTAATTCCCAGTTTAAAAAAATGCAGTTGTGTTATACTGAAGCTGCTTTCTACAATTGCAAAAATTATTATGAACCAACCCTGGCACCTTGCAGTCCTAATAGCAGTCTTAAAACACAGGGATAGCATTAACTACAGGGCCTCTTGGTTGAAGGGGCACTTCTTGTGTTCAGAAATGTTCTCAAAAATGTCTGGGTCTCAAGATGATGAAAAAACACAGTATCAAATTCACTGAAATTCTGGAATAAATCTCCCTATCAAAATTCATCCTAAAGTAGGGAAGGTAAGTGTGCGGGAATCTTAATCTGTTGGTCACTTTTCGTTCAGAAACCTCAAAAGAACTTGTCACCCCTTAGCATAAAGTGAAAGCAAAAAAATAAACATTAGATGGCAGAAAACATGGAGCATGCTACATCCACCAAGAATGCACTGATCATTAACTGTAACTAGTTTGCTAAGTCTCTGGTCACACAAGGTTTTCAAAGTCTCCACTCTACAAAGAATACCCCCTTCTCCATAGAAGGGGCTAATTTAAAAATGTAAAATTTGTCACTGCTGTTGGAGTCAGGTGTGGGGTACTGAGTCAGGTTTTGAGAGGTTGGGATGCAGATGTCTGTTTACTTCTTGCTAATCACTATGTCTACAATTAATTCAGGCGAAATCTACATTATAAGGACCATTTGCTCATAGTATGAGTTCTTCAATGTCTTTGTATTATATTTATTTATCTAAATGCCCACAGTACCTGGCAATTTGCCTTTATTCCTAGTAAATGTGAGAGCTAGCAAAGGTGGAGGAGAACATCAGGGTGCTGTTAGGCAGCCTGCCTCATGCAAGCCACAGTGTACATTCCTGAGGTTACACTCCATCCCTCGACAGCTGTGCTAACATCTGTTTAGGCTTGGCTGGCCACAGGAGCTTGGTGCTTCATAACCACAATTACTGGGCAAGTGAGGGGGCATCCTACAAAGTTTCTAGGCCAGGGACTTGGAAAATATTTAACAGAAAAACAAAATTGTAAAGAGGACATGTGACGCAGAGGAAACCAAGATAAAGTCAAGCAAGTCAGAATCAAGGGACGATGGAGATAGGGAGGTAAGTCCTGGAGGAGTCCCTTGAACAAAGTCTGAGGCATCCAGCATTTTATGCAGTGCCTGAGGCCTCTCACTAGGGAATGCTGACAGCAGTTAAAGGACAGATGCAAAGCAGACACAAATATTTATCCCATAAATGCCATTATGTAATTTCCTGCCAGGCAGTGAGCTAGACACTGTGGGGTACACAGATAAATCAAAGAAGCACAACTGCTTCAGTATTAGCAGTCTAGAAGGGAAACAAAGTTTCACACATACAAATGCTAATGCATAACAGAGGACAACTTTTTGAGAGGCAAAGAGAATGGGCTGTAAGCTTGTAGAATAAAGGAAGGAAGCAGAACTGAATAATTATAATGATATGTACTGAGCGCCTATCTGCCATGTGACAGGAGTTGCTACAGATGTTAAGAATAAACAGAACTAACAAAGTTCCTCATCTCATGGAACCTAATTTCTAGTGGGATGGATAGAAAAGTAAAAATACATATAAATTATTTCATAAAATACTACTATAAAGAGAAAGAATACAGGCTTGGTGGTTGTAGACTGTAGAGATTCCATTTTAAGCAGAATGGTTAGGAAAAGACCCTTCTAATGAGGTGGTATTTGCCAAAAGCCTGGAGTGAGCTGAGCAATACCTGTGGAGCTCCTGTCAGAGGAAGCAGCAAAGGAAAAGCAGGAACAGCCTGGACAAGTTAATGAACAGCAGCAACCCCAGTGTGGCTGGAGCAGTGCTAGGGAGGCAGTGCGTAAGAAATGGAATTAGAGAGAAGTGGCCAGACCAGGCAGGGCCTCCTAGACCATGGTACAGACACTCCACTGGAGGGGCCAGTGCAGTGAGCTCCAGAATGTTTTGATCCTATTTTTCATTAGCATAGCACATTTGGTGCAATTAGTGAGCCAATATTGAGACATTATTAGCTAAAGTGTAATTTATCTGTATTTGCTTCCTTTTTTTACCCATTTTTTTTCTGTTCCAGGATCCCATTAGGACACCATGTTATATTTATTTATCATATCTCCTTAGTCTCCTCTTGGCTGTGACTGTTTCTCACTTTTGTTTTAATGACCTTCACAATTAAAGGTTCACTGGTCAGTTGTATTATATGTTATCATTGGAGTTTGCCTTCTGTTTTCCTCTTGATTAGAGATTGTGGGTTTAGTAGTATAAAAGTTCAAAAATGCTAACACAATTTATCACTATTGATGTGGACCTGGATCACCTGGCTGGACAGTGCTTTCCAGGCTTCTCACCACGAAGCTACTCTTTCCTGTCCCCTGCCCCTTTCCATGCTGTACTCATTGACAGAAGTCTCTATGAGCAGCATACACCAAACACATACAGAGTCATACTCCCTTTCTTTTAGGAAAGAGTGCATGGGTTACTTAGAATTATTCTGCACAGAAAACTTGTCTCTTCTCCATTTACTAAAGCATTCAATCATTTACTTATATTGGCATGGGCTCATGGATATTTATTTGAAAGTTTTGATATGATACTATTTCATTTATTTTGTTGCTCAAATTATTCTGTTTGAGCTCTTTATTAATGAATTAATTTGTTTTAATTAGGTATATATGAAAGCAGAATGCATTTTGTTTCATTGTATATAACTGCAGCACAACTTTTCATTTCTCTGGTTGTACATGATGTAGCAGAGTACCATATGTGCAGTCATACATGTACCTAGGGCAATGATGTCCATCTCATTCCACCAACTTCCCTGCCCCCAAACCCCCTTCCCTCACCTGCCTCCCCTTTGCCCAATCACAGTTCCTCCCTTATTCCCATGCCCCCCCACCCACTATGGATCAGCATCCACTTATCAGAGAGAACATTTGTCCTAATTTTTTGGAATTGGTTTACTTTGCTTAATATGATATTCTCCAACTCCATTCATTTACCTGCAAATGCCATAATTTTATTTTCATTTAATGCTGAGTAAAATTCCATTGTGTATTATATATATATTTTTTTTTTCACACCACAGTTTCTTTATCCATTCATCTATTGAAGGGTATCTAGGTTGCTTCCACAGTTTAGCTATTATGAATCAACCTGCTATAAACATTGATGTGATTGTGTTACTATAATATGCTGATTTTAAATCCTTTGGGTACAGATTGAGTAGTAGGATAACTGGGTCAAATGGTGGTTCTATTCCAAGTTTTCTAAGGAATCTCCATACTGCTTTCCAGAATGGTTGCACCAATTTGCGGTCCCAACAGCAATGTATGAGTGTGCCCTTTCCCCTATATCCTCGCCAACATTTATTGTTGTGTGTAGTCTTTATAACTGTCATTCTGACTGGCATGAGATAAAATCTTAATTTTTATTTGAATTTCTCTAATTACTACAGATATTGAACATTTTTTCATATATTTGTTGATCAAATGTATATCTTCTTCTGAGAAGTGTCTGTTTAGCTCTTTAGCTCATTTATTAATCAGGTTGTTTGTTTTTTGGTGTCAAGTTTTTTTAAGTTCTTATCTGACGTGCGTGCTCTCGGATAGGCAAAATTAATATTGTCAAAATGGCGATATTACCCAAAGCGCTATATAGATTCATGCGATTCCAATCAAAATCCCAACATCATTCCTTAAGAAAAAGCAATCATGAAATTCATTTGGAAAAATAAGAGACCCAGAATAGTCAAAGCAATCCTTAGCAAAAAGAGTGAAGCAGGAGGCATCACAATACCTAAACTATACTACAAAGCCTAGTAACAAAAATAGCATGGGATTGGCACCAAAATAGACTTGTAGACCAATGGTACAGAATAGAAGACATGAAGATAAACCCACATAAATACAGTTATCTCATACCAGACATAGGCGCCAAAAACATACACTGGAGAAAAGAGCCTTTTCAATAAATGGTGCTGGGAGAACTGGAAATCCATATGCAACAAAGTGAAAATAAAACCCTATCTCTCATCATGTACAAAACTCAACTCAAAGTGGACCAAGGAACTAGAATCATACCAGAGACCTGTGAATAACAGGAAAAGTAGGCCCAAATCTTCATCATGTCAGTTTAGGCACTGACTTCCTTAACAAGACTCCTAAAGCGCAAGAAATAAAATCAAGAATTAATAATTGGGATGTAGTCAAACTAAAAAACTTCTTCTCAGCAACAATGAGGAGAGAGAGCCCACATTTTGGGGGCAAGTTTTTGCCACACACACATCAGATGTTTGAGCTCTTTAAGCTTGGTCTTGCATCCTCTGACACATTCCCATGAAAATGTTTTGTTTCTGAATGACTTCTTAAGTTCCAGCACTACAAAATGCTGACTCAGCTTGCATGATTCCTGTTCCCAGTCCTGGAATCAGCCATTTCCCCAAGATGCCCTGGCTCCCTTTACTGGAGAATGTTATTAGAAACTAGATCTGAGCATTGAGTGTACTTATGATCTCTGCTATTTTTTAAACAGTGGATTTTACCTTCTTTTCTCTTCTACTGATAAGTTATACATTTCCCCTTTTAAAGAAAATGTTACTTCTCCTCTTATAACCAATATTATACTTTCACCCAATTTCTATCCTGATGTGATATTTTCAACAATCAATTAAAGCAATCCATATATAATACTAAATACAATAGAAAATCACATTGAAAGGAAATGTTAGGGGCTGGGGTTGTGCCTGAGCCTCAGAGCACTAACCCAGCAAATGAGGCACTGGGTTCAATCCTCAGCACCACATAAAAATAAATAAAATAAAGTCACTGTGTCCATCTATAACTAAAAAACATGTTTTCTAAAGGCAATTTTACTGATTGAAAATTTCAATGAAAAAAATGCTGACCTCTTGTGCTGCAGTGTCTTCCATAAAACCAAGCTCAATAGAACTATATAATTTTGGTAACACTATTGGTTGGATTTTGAATGTCCCCCAATACACAAAACCTGTGTATTGAAGGCTTTGTCCCCAGGGTATTGCTTTGGGAAGTGGTGGAACATTTGTAAGGTGGGGCTCAGTGAGAGCCTCAGGTCACTATGAGCATGCTCTCAAAGGAGATTTTAGGACTTCAGTTTCTCCCTGCCTCTCTCTTCTTCCTGGTTCACGAGATGAGAAGTTTTGCTCTGCCACCATGCTCTGGCTGATACATACTGTCCTCCCCAAAGGCTCAAAACAATGGGGCTGCTCGATCTTGGACTGGAACCTCAAGAATCAAGAGCCAAAAATGCCTTTTCTCTTTCTAAGTTAATCACCTCAGTTAGTTCATTATTATGATACAAAGCTGACTAATACAGTACTACCTTAATAGTAGAAAGACAAATAATACAAATGATCTTGGTAACATTTACATAAGGCAGGCATCTATAGTCACTGTAACAAGTTCAAAACATGTTCAGGAGTATTTGAATTCACAAGTAGATTGAGACTGGAACAGATGAATTTGGTGAGTTCAGGGAGCAGAAAACTAACTCTAACCTGACAGAAAATCTGCTGCTCCCATGCTGAACTATGTAATACATCTGATCTGTGTCCTTTAAATACATTAAAATTATAGAGACACTATCAGTCACCTCTCAAATGAATTCTATAACATAACAAAACTGGCTTTAGGCAGCAATCTTTGAAATAGTCGCAAATATTGTTACTTTCTAAATTACAGATCCCAGATAATTAGTGGTCTTGGAGACGCTTTCCACACAAATCCTTAAAAGTCACATTCTTCTCTCTAATTTAACAAGTAATTATAAGACATATTCAGTATAATAATGGTTTCAGGAAAAATAAAAATCCTCATTTATGAGAATATTTAGGCTTTATTATCATCAGAATTGAGAAATACCATTATATTCTACAAGGACATGACTTCCAACAGTTCTCTTTTTAAAAACTCATTTTTATCATTGTGAGTTCAGATCTATGCTAGAAAGCACACACACTCCTAACTACTTTCTTACATCTATAATTTTGTTTACAATTTAAATTTTTTTACTGTGCTTTGAAAGTCCATTTTTTAAACTATGTACCCTGTAACATGCATATATTCAAATAGAGCCTCAGTGTCATCGTTTAGCCTAATCTCCCTCCAACACTGCAACAATACTGTACTACAATGACTTTTAAGGCCCTTTTCCCCATGAAATCCCAGAATACTTGTTAACTCGCAGATGGAGTCATAGTGAAGTTCAAGCTCTCAATGTCTTATATCAACATAGTTAATGACAGGACAGTTCTTGGACTAAAATCATTCAAAATATATTTAAGTGGTTCTAGACATTAAATTAATGAAAAGCAAACATTACATGAGAAAGCACACTTAAAGGCTTAATAAGTTTGAATACTAGTCATTGTCTTCGGTTCTTACAAATAAGTAGCCCTTGAGACCTTTCCATATAACTCCTTAAGATTCACATCTTTGTTTCTCTCTAGTTCAATAAGGATAAAAAAAATTATGAGGCTTTCAGCATAACAATGGTCTTGAGGCAGAAAGTTTATTTAATGTGCATCTTTGGTCTCAGATCATTCTCTCTGCCTCTCTAAAAATACAAATGATCATGATGTAGTTCACCACTGTGATTCCAACATTTTGCTAAGAGTCTGTTTTTAATCTTCCCACGTGTCCAGTAATGAATGGCTCCTGTGATGGTTAGCTTTGCATGTCCTCTTGACTAGGGTGTCCTCTTGACTAGGCGATAGTACCAGTTATTCAATCAAGCATGCACACAGATATTGCTGTGAAGGTGTGGATAATAACACATACAGTTGACTTTAAGTCAAGGATATTATTCTTAGTAATGTGAATAGGGCTCATGGAATAAACTGAAAGAACTTAAAGGCACACTACTGGTTTCCTGAAGAAATTCTGTCTCAAGACTGCAGCATCAGAGATTCCATCCTGACCAGTCCCCATGGAGTTTGGATTTGTCAGTCCCCATATCACATGAGCCAACTTCTTTAAATAAATCTCCTGGTATCTATACACACTCCCCTAGCCATCCTACTGGTTCCTTTTCTCTTGAGAACTATCACAGATACCGAGCACTTTACCTTAAAACAATCAAAGCTACAACAGTGAACTAAGATCAGACAAATCTCAAAAAGTCACAGGCAACCAGGAGTTGAGACACAATAGTTGGTTTGTCACAATAGTAAAGTTCAACGTGGCTCTTACCTTCATTTCCATAGACATTTAATGTCATCAGTGAAATGAAGAATAATAAGGACTTTGAATTGCTTTTTTTATTTCTTTCATTTTAGAAAGTGTTTTTGCTGGACAAAGGATTTTCAATTTATGATTTGCATTTCTGGCTTGCCTAAATTATGATGAGAAATCTGCTTTGATTCTTTCTTTTTACAATGTCTTTGTTCCCTCTGGCTGCCTTTGAGGTTTTCTGAGTTTTTTAAATTTGTTTTTGTTTTTTTTGGTGGGGGGAGGGTTGTTTGTTTTTTTAGTTTTAATATGGTATTTGCGTTCTATTCATCCTATTCGCTGTCTACTGATTTTTGATCTGTTACTTGATTATATTAATTCTGGAAAATTCTTTGCCATTATCTTTTTAAATATTTTCTGTATCTTTTATTTCTTCTCATCCTGGGATTCTAATTTATATATATATATGTTATATTATATGTTATATTATTTATATGTTACAGTATATAATATATATATGAAATATTTATTTGATATTTTCTCAAGGTTCCTAGAGATTCTAATATTTCGGTTTTTGGTACCCCCTTTTTTTTCCATGGTGTTTCAACATGGAAAAGTTTTTTTATTTACTTGTGTTCATGTGCTCTTATTATTTCTTTGGCTGTCAAAGACATCATTCTTCTCTGTTACTATTTTTCATTCCTAGCATTTTCAATTTCTTTCTTTTTATAATTTTCACTTCTCTACTGAAATTCCCCATCTGTTCAAAAATATTATCCCCTTTTCCACTAGAACCTTTAACATATGGATCACAGTTATTTAAAGTTCTCTTCTCGTTCTGACATCTGGATCACCTCTGAGTCTGGTTCTATTGACTGCTTTGCTTCTTGTATGTATGGTGTTTTTTTGCTTCTTTGGATGTCTTGGTAATTTGGGGCTGAAAGCCAGACACATCCTGTGCATACTGACATAAGTAGTATTAGTGCCTAAAAATGAACACATGTCTTCTTTTGCTCATCTTCTCTATGGAATTGACTGAATCTAGTTGGAAGTTGAGAATTCAAATTGGGATTTATTGTTGCTATGGGTATTACCCTCTGCTCAGCCCAGGTTTTTATATGGATTTAATGTTACCCCATGCTTAGAGTTGGACTGGCTTGCCAGAGTGTTTTCCTCAACTTCTGTTCTATCCCTTTATGCCTGTACCTCACGAAGGGCCTCTCTCCATGTTCTTTCCTGTCACCTAGCAGTAGACAGTCCCTACTGTCACTCCATGCTTGCTAACCCAGTATGTGTACAGAAGGTATTTTCTTATCCTGGTTCAACTCAGTCTTACACGGGATTTGTGTGTGAAGGGTTGGGGGTGGGCCCTTCCCGGCCCTTCCCAGTGATCTTGACCCTCCTCCAATATTAGGGAGCTCTAATAGTCAGGGTTGGTAATACATCCTCCTCCAGAGATAGAGGGACTTGCCTATTCCTTCCCCTGCTGAAGTCGGTCTTCCCTGTACCCCAAGCCTGCCCTTCCCTTGGGAACCTAAGGCTTTTGTTCCAAAGATGGGATGGGGTGGGGCAGTCCCAGAATGGCTTCCTGCCTTTCTTACAGTGGTTTCTGTTCACAAGAAAGGCATTCTTCAGTCACTTGCCTTGCCACCAGCTCACTCCCTCCCTAGAGCCCCTGGTAAAGTCTGTGGCCTGCACACCCATGACTGAATTCTCACACTGCTCTTTCCATGTTGTCACTCAGCTTTCATTACTTTAAATGTAGCTGAATTTTTTTCTTACCAGTTTATATGACATCCAGCTTCTGCTCCAGGTACGTATATCATCCTGTCTACTTGGAGGCTCTTATTTCTCCTTAGATTACAGGTTAGTTGACTGTCCTGCAACCTAAGTTCTTTGAGTATTCCAGAAAAGTTGCAATTTTGTAGACTATTCGGGGTTTTTACTATTGTAAACAATGAGGCAACGCTCTTCTGGCTTTATACAACCTAGCAGAATCCTGATCATATGAGAGTTTTGATTGGTTTTAGTAACACAAAAGGTTTAAGAGATTGAAATATATGAATGCACATGTATCATGCCAGCTTGTCAATTAGAAATAGATAAGCAAGTGATGGAGACTCTAGTTAAAATATTACCTCTTAGAATGAATCCAAACTAAATGGGTTTTGCAAAGGAGGAATAGATCTTGTATCTCATTTGACTTCGTGTTTTCTTAATTTGGAGTCTAAATACTTACTGGTCACATATGACTATGTCATAGGAAACCCTTCAGCAGACTTAGTAATGTGGTTCTATTTTAGCAGTAGATAAAGGACAACATGATGAGGTCACAGAAAAAGAAAGGAACAGTAACAAAAATACCAGCATTGATTGGTAATACTAAAAAGTGCCACTAGCAATCCTCAGACTGACTATAAGACATTTATTTTCCACTTATCTTTCCCCCAACCAAATGCTTATGAGTAATACATTTCCTAAAACTGATTTACAGTACCTTCCATAAACTTCTGCCTAGTTTTCCCATCTTAATGTAGTCACCTCTGAGGCTTATAGATAGATGGATAGCTAAAAGATTTGTTATGAATTGTGTGCAATAAAAACTTATCATTTAACACATTAAGAGAAAAGCTCTGACCTTCAAAATACATGCTTAGTAGAAGATTATAAAATACTAAAAGCTTCCAGTTGATATCTCAAAGCATTCAGAATAAAATTAATATTGAACTATCACCCTTGTGATGTCAAAGTACATCACTACAAAAATTATACAATCCATGTCTTATTACAAAGATCAAACATAAGTTAAAAATAAAATTGCATGGGAATGTGAACATGAGGCTGGGCAGAAAAGAGGAAAGCAATGAATGGGTTATAAGGTTGGCACAAATTCATCTTTGTTTTAAAATTTTTCACACAGAACAAATCAGAATCTGTGGGTGCTCTGAGGACAGAAGACCTTATTTGCCCCTGCAGAAATCCCTAAGTCTGAAAGAGTAACTGCAAAAAAGGAGGGAGACTTCTCCGAAAGGTTCTCATGCAGACTGGCCTTGGTCTCTTCTTAGCCACAAGTTTAATTACCTGATGAAGATGGTATAATCATTCTTGTTTTAAGAGGACAAAGCTGAGTTGTGAAAATCACATTGAGGCTGTGTAGAAAAACGGGACTTTTAGAGGTGCACAATTATGTATTAAGGCAGAAAGTGTAAGGACATTTGTGACATACTTACTCAAGTTTTGGCAAAAATAATTCTTCCCATAATCCATGCTTAAGTGCTTTCATAATAAAGTAGGTGGGAAAGGAAAGAAATTAAAAAAATAACAGTGAGATGCCAGATCAGGAATTAATATCTGGAATTAAGATAAACAGCAAGAAGGGTAAGGTCAAAAATGATAAAAAACAGAAATAAATACAGACTCCCCATTCTAAGAACCTAAATGATGACTTCAATAAGTAGACAAGGAGATAAGAGTCAGCTTTGCTAACATGATAGAGATGGTAGTAGGTGGGTGGGGAACACAAATCAAGGAAGGCATCCTAAAACAGCCAGCACAAAGCCTTAAATGCAAAAGAATTAAAAGAGGCATCATTAGGTTTGGATGTGAGGTGTCCCCCCAGATCTTTTGTGTTAATGAAGGAATGTTCAGAATGTATACATGACAGATATATGCATAGGGGCTCCTTTTCTTGATGAATTCAGTCACCCTATTCACTAATCTGATCATAATGAGCTTAGGTCAAGGAGCTTAGAATTCGGCTGCCTATGCTGTTGTAGTCCTTGCTCAATCAATTATTTATACCCCAGGCATCTTAACATTAAGCAAGTGGTACACACATCTGACGACAAGTGTTCAGTTGCTTGGAAACCAAGATTTTCAAATTTTCCTTCTCTGTTCTCAATTTTAACTATTGCCAAACCACAAACTTCAATATATGTATCACCTTAATTAACTATATAATGGGCAAATTTAGCATATACATTTTCAAGATCTTTAAATAACAGTATTTATCTCACATACCACAGTAGATTTAGGTCAAAATAAAACATCAGGTTGCCAAGGTCAGTTTCCAATTAAGTCTCATGTGACATATGAGGCTCCAACATTAGTCACTAGGCATCTCCCTGTCAATTCCATAATAGATGGGATTAATTTACTGATATAGTTTCAATTCAGTCAAGATATGCATACAATCTGTGATGAGGTAACACGATTGTCATGAGACAAGATAAACACCTAAAAAAATACTAATTCAACCAAAAGTTTTATTATTTCAAGGCAACCAAGTTGTAATTGGCAGCTATAAAGGCCATTATTAAGTTTATAAAACTAAATTTCATCTTTAACTCTCAGTTTCACTACAGTTAATTATGTAAAGAACAGAGACACAGAGATGCAAATGTTATTCAATGAATTCTGAAGTCAAGGGCTTTTTGTTAATTGAATATAGGATCTTAGAAAATATTAAGTTTTTCTAAATAAGATACTCCCTTTCCCTGCCTTGAAAATATAGTTGAAGATAAGGAATCTGATGAATAAATGAAGGGTTCAATAAATAGAAGATTTAAAACTAGAGTTTTCCATCTCCTTTCAGATCTATGACTTAAATATCAAACTTTCTTGTGTTGCAACAGAAATGATCACTCCTATCTTATAAACATCAATAGAATACCAATCATAATGCCCAGCAATATTCCCTGAGATAACTTGTGCTCCATTTCATTAATACAGACCAGTGATTTTTTTCAATTGTGATCCCCAGACCAATGCCTCAGCCTGGCCTGGAATTGTAGAAATGCAATCAGTCCCCTCCCAGGCCTGCTGAGTTAGAATCTCTATGGGTGGAGCCTAGTCATCTGTGTTTTAACAAGGAGGTGATTCTGTCACCCAATGAAGTTTAAGAATCATTAATATATATGAAAATTCCTTTGTTTCAAATAGATTTAAAAAGGAACAGAAGAGAAATAATTCTATAACATTGTTTTCTTAAAAATTTTCTCTGATATAAGTGGGGTGACTCAAAGTGGGGTAGAGAGGGACAGTATGGGAGGAAGATTATTTCTAGATAGGGAAGAGAGGTGGGAGGGAAAGGGAGGGGGAAGGGGAATAGCAAGGAGGGTGGAAGGTGATGGTCATCATTATACAAAATACACGTATGAAGATTTGAATTTGGTGTCAACATACCTTATAACAAACAGAGATATGATAAAATGTGGTACATATGTGTATTAACAATTGTAATGCAAAAAAAGAGTACATGTATAATGGCATAATTTGGCGTGAAAATACTTTATATACGGAGTTACAAAAAATTGTGCTGTAAATGGGTAATAATGAGTGTAATGCATTCCACTATTGTCACGCATGTAAATAAATAAATCAACAAATGGAAAATTCAGAAAAGGTACAAAATGTGCAGCATACTAAAATGATAATTTGCCAAGGTAAATCACACTAAACCTAGTCATAGTAGAAGTTAGAAAAGAGAAATAGAGAAAATACTATTTGATGATCTATTTGTAATTTAATAAACAGTATAAATTAGACAAAAACATGTTGGTGTAATGCTATTGTTTCTCCCCATTCAAGCTTGAAAAATACCTAAAAACAAAAGCAATCAGGGGATATTAGTCCACCAGATATGAAAACATACTAAAAAGCTTCTATAATTAAAACAGTTTCTCAGTTTCTTATACAAACAAAACATGCAATTATCACCCAACTCAGCAATCACTCTCATGGGCATTTACTCTAGAAAAATCTTGTATATAAATTATCATAGCAGATTTATAAGTAAAAAAAACTAGAAATATTCCCACTGTCCTTCAACAAGTGAATGGTTAAACAAAGTCACACACACAATGAACATATGTGAAATAGTATTTATGAGGTTACTTTTTGATCTGCTTCTGTTATGACAAGATTTCAATTATCAGTATTGAGTAGACAAGCTTGGGACTTAATCAGGAATGAACAATACAACAACTTGTATGAATTTCTAAGACATTATGCTGAGAAAAGAAGGGGAAAGCCAATCCCCAAAGGTTACATAGTATTATAAAAGGCAAATTATAGTATTAAAGTGACAAAATTACAGAAATGGAGAACAAATTAGTGGCTGGCAGAGAGGGTGAGAGAGGAGGTAGGTGTGGTTATAAAAAGGCAACGTGAGTACCCCTGTGTGATAAAACTGGGCTGCATGCTGACTGGTGGTGAACACAGGAACATACACATGCTATACAATGGCTAAAACACACACACAAAAAAAATACAATGAGTTCAAGAAAATGGAAAATAATCTGATTGTTGTAAATGTTAACATCCTGGTTTTGATATTATACAACAGTTTTGCAAGATGCTACCATAAGGGAAAACTGGGCAAAGGACACAGGAATCTCTATTATTTCTCACAACTATATGACAGTCTGAACTTGTACAAAATTAAAATTTCAACTTAAAAGTATAGGGTTCTGGGGATGTAGCTCAGTGAAAGCATGCTCCCTTAGTGTGCGAGTGGCCCTGGGTTCAATTATCAGTACCACAAAAAAATAATAAAGTATGATATTGGTACATGAACAGATCAACGGAACAAACTAGAAAAATCCAGAAATAGACTTACTTACATGAAAACTGTGTATCATCTAAATAGTACATAAAATCACTGAACAAGATGGACATTTAATAAATGGTTCAAAGGTTAAGTTTGTACCTCAGTAGCAGAGCATTTTTTTATCATGTGCGAGGCCCTGGGTTCAATACCCAGAACTGAAAAAATAAAATTAAAAAAAATAAATGGTTCTGATTCAATAGGCATTGATTGGGGGGGGAGATACTCTTATTAAAGAAAAACATGTATGAATTCTAAGTATAGGAAAAGACTTCCTTTGACTCAGAATCCAAATAAGAGAGACTGACAGATTTGTTCATGTATAAGGAAATCTTTATTGGTCAAAGTTATAAAATTAGAAGCAAATTCAAAAGACAAATGGCAAACCCATACATTTATGAATAATTTACTTTTAGCAACAAATGTAATATGACAGTTTCAGCAAATGGTGATGGGATAACTGGTGAAAGACTGAAGCTAGTTGACTACTTCATACCTTATACAAAATTTATCTCAAAATAGATGAAAGACCCAAATATAAAACTATAAGAAAATATAGATATAAATCTTTGTCAACTTGAATTAAACAACAGCATTTGCATATGACACCAAACCACCATCACCACTACAAAAACACCCTAGTAAGTTGTACTTCATCATAATTCAAAATCTTGGTGCTTCAAAGAATCTTACTTAACAAGTTTTTGAAAAATATTCTGGCAGAGCCTCAAAAGGTTAGACACAAATTTACAGTGTGACTTGGCTGTTCCTCACGTAAACACAGTAGAAATGAAAATTTTTGTCTACACAAAAACACATACACAATTGTTCATAGAGGCATCACTGGTGATACCCAAAAAAGTAGAAACAATCCAAATGTCTGTTCACAGATGAGAAAATGTTTTGTATCCATACAATGTAATATTATTCTGCCACAAAAAGGAATGATGTACTAATATGTCTATAACATAGATGAACCTTGAAAACATTATGCTAATTAAAAGAATCCAGGCACAAAAAATAGGTAAATCTATACAATCAGAAAGATTAGTGACTGACAGGCTATTTAAAGGGTAGGGAGAATGGCCACCAGTGGGCCTAAGGTTTCTATTTATGGTAATAAAATGTTCTGAACTGGATGGTGGTGATGGTTGCATAACTTTGTAAATTTAATTAAAAAACAATAACAGAATTGTACCCTTTTAATAGATGGATTTTATGATATATGAATTATGTCCTCATCAATAAAGGACAAATGAAAAACCATGAGAAAAAATTTGTACTACATATCACAGCTAAAGAGCTATTATCACTAACGTATCAAGAATGTTTCAAATGGAGGGGAAAGAGATTTTAAAAATTCAAAAAAAAAACAACCAAAAGGCACAGATAGACAATTTACAAAAAGGTTCTAAAAATGGTATTCAATCAAATGAAAATATGTTCACATTAACACATAATAAAATAAAAGCAAATTAAAACTATATCACAATACCATTCTCATCTTTCAGATTAGTAAAACTTAAAAACATTTGATACAGTTTATTAAGAATGCTATGAAGAAATGGGTCTTCTCATTACTGATGAGAACTAAAGTTGGTACAGTCTGTATGGACAGGAATATGACAATATCTATCAAATTCACTTTTCTGTTTACCTTTTGACCTAGTGATCCCACTTCTAGGAATTTTCCCTAAATATACACTTCCAACATTATGAATGTATGGGAGTGTATGTGTGTGTGTGTACACATACACAAGTTTATCCACTGCAGCAACATTTTTAGTTGCAAAATACTGGAAACAATCTAAATGCTGATGGCTACATAAGCTACCTGATGTCCAATACTTGGAAACTATTAAAAAAACGAGGTCAGTCTCTATGAACTGACATGTAAACACCCAGAATATACTGTCATATGGGAAAAAAGGCAAAGCACTCTTGCACATGTGCTCACTCACTCACTCTCTCACACACATACACATACACACACACTTCATGTTACCTTTATGTGTGAAAGAATGGGAAAAATATAATTTACAAAAAGATCTGAAAATGGTATTTAATCATGTGAAAAAATATGTTCAAGTTAACACATAATAAAATAAAAGCTAATTAAATATAAGAAAAATTTTTGTATTCATACAATAGGTTTATTTTTGCAAAAGAAATATAAGGAGGATAAATCAGAAACTAATAACAAGGTGAAAACTGGGTAGGAAAAACTGGAGTCATGGCATTTCTGGGTACATCTTAGTCTTGAAACCATATTACTTTATATAACCAATAAGTAAAATCAGCAAGCATGGGTGGAAGGATGCTACAACAGAATAAAACATAGGGCTGTATGTGGCTCCGTGGAAGAGTGCTTGCCTTGAATGTGTGGCCCTGGGTTTGATTCTCAGCACCACAAATAAATTTAAAAAAATAAAAGTTCATCAATGACTAAAATAAATAAATAAATGAAATGAAATAAAAAGAATATAACATAAACATAAGAACCTAACTATTGCAGATAAAGAACATAATCACATCAAAGAGATGGATAAAAGGAACTAACCCAAATCATTTGATGTGGTACTTTGGACTGTACTCTCAGTATTAGATAAAAAGAACCATAAATAACATTGAACTGTAGTTAGTAGGTTTCTTTTCACAGTAGTACAGGCAAGAAATTCTAAAAATATGTTTGTTTAATTGAACAAGTAAGTAAGTATACTGACAATAATAAATGTCACCTTCTCACAGATGGTAAGTTTAGTTACAAACATGGAAAGGAGATATACTAGTGTGAACCCTGTGGAATGGAACTGAAACTAAAGGTGTTAGGAAGAAGCCACACTTTGAACAGATGGATAGATCAATGGAAAAATGAATGGACATGGATTTATTTGTGTACTTTTTTCTTTTCCCTGGCTTTAACCTCAAAGAGGGTCTAAAAGTTATGGCAATCTGATAGCAAAGGGCACCCCAGCACCACGATCTAAATACCATTCCTGACTAAAAAGAACCAGACTTCCTTGCAGAACCCACAGCAGAAAGAGAAGCCCGGAATATAATACTGTGTCTGAAAGAAAGGCAATGCAGAAAGACTGACAGTGGCATGTCAAAGAAGGAGCCACTTTGGGGAGGATCCCACTGGCCAAGTTTGGAAGCTTGTACATTAAAATAAATATTAATGATAATGGTTTATAATCCACTGAATAAGAAATGCTGAGTCTGTAACAAATGTAAATGAGTAAGTTAATAACTAAGCAAACAAATACAACTTTAGAGAAATCTGTGAATATATGTTGTATATGGTAAATTTGCCTGTTGTCCTCAAAAACACTAAGGTCATGAAAGAGAAAAGTAAGGATGAAGACTGGATTCAGATTAAAAGAAACAAAAGAGATATGAAAATTAAATACAACATAATATAGGTAGGTCCTGGACCCAAAGGGAGAAATTCTATATAAACATCATTATTGGGACAATAAACAAAATTCAAGTTCAGACTGAACTAATTTTAAATTCTGATTTTTACCACAGAAGTTATATAAGAAAACATTCTAGTTCCTATGATATATCCACTGAAACAGTGTCAGGTTAGTCTATGACCCTCAAATGATTCAAGGAAAAATATGTTTGTAAAGAGAGAAGAGCTAATAATAAAGCCAATGAAAGCAAACAGTGAAACAGTGATGAATCTGGGTAAGAAGCACATCCGGAAATTTTTTATGCTACTGGAATTTTTGTATTTGACATCTTTTTTTAAATTGGTTGCTCAAAACATTACAATGACCTTGACATATCATATATCATACATTTGATTCAAATGGGGTATGAATTCTTATTTTTACCATGTGTACAGATTGTAGCATCACATTGGTTATACAGCCATGTTTATGCATACTGCTATACTAGTGCCTGTTGTATGCTGCTGCCTTTCCTATGAAAAAAAGTCATGCAAAAACTGTCATTTTCTTTAAAATACAATTGAAGCAAAAAAAACACACACACATTTTTTTCAAGCCAAGGAAATCTTCTGAAACCTTGCACTATGTTTTAAATAAATGAAATGTCACTATGCTCTTTTACAGCTGAGGAAATTAAAGGGGGAAAAAAGAAGAGGAGGTAAGAAAGAAACATTATTTGTATAAGTGTTTGGAAAATATTCTGATTTCTTACAAAAAGCACTCCTGAATTTTCTATACAATTGTGTATTTCTGTCAATCAGAGAGACAATATCATTTTCCTAATTGAACATTAATACATTTTAACATATATTTAAATGCAAAACTTTTGTCTTTTTCAAAATTTCTTAACTTTCTCACAACCATGTGAAATCAAGATTTATGCCTTCATTTCTGAAAAGCAACAAACTAAGTCAAAGAGATGTAAAACTGTGAGTATATCTCAGAGTGAATAATTCAAAACAAGTTAAGAACTGAAGATTCCAGAAGTCTAATCCAGTGTCCACATTACAACTACCCTGGCTTGACTTTCTCATCAACATATATCTGGATGTTATATATATTAAGAGAAATAATAATGGGAAGCACACTTTGTTAATATATTCATGGTAATGCATTTTTACCCAAAGGAAATTAGGAAAAATAATTTCCATATTTTAATCAGAGATTTAAGCCTAATAGAACACCTAACAGCTGTGCCTTTACAGCTAGTAATTTAATTTAGCTACACTCAATGAAAGCTTGTGTTAAGAAAAAAAAATTAAAGACCATTTATAAAGCACAATTTTTTTTTAACTTTTTTCTCTGATTCACTATTTTTCTCCCTCAGCATTTTTAAAATTTAAACTGACACTGGTGGTAAAATAATCAAGAGATAATGATTAGAAAAGTGTCCCTCTCCATACCCAAGAAGTAATAATAATTTCACTGATGAAGCAGCAAGTTTTTTAGTTATTCCAATAGATATTCTTCAATTTCATCTTAAGAGGTTCATTTTTACCTTTTTTTTTTTTTTTGCTATGATTTTAGATCCTAACTCAAGTTCAGTCACTGGCAGCAACTTCACTGTAATTACAGAACCACACACAGTAAAGCTACAGTAGTGATACCTGGATTACATTGTGGAATACCGGATTCACCTCAGTTTTGACATCTACAGGATGGATCATTAATAAGAGCCATTAATAAGAATATAATTAGCAAGTAGCTATGAAATATCAGATTAGCATCACAGAACAATAGCACATCTAGATTTCAGAATCCTGAGTTGGTCATGTCTTTTGATTTATTTCATTCCCAAACAAATTAATAGTCCTTTGATTCACAAAATTATGAAAATACAGATATATTTTTGTGATATTAAACCAGTGTATGTGTTAAAATTTAATTCTAACATATGGAATGTATAATGTCCAAACTAGTAGAAGGAAAATAATGAAAATTTTTTGAATAAAAAGAGATTAAAGCAGCAAAATAAATAGTAAAGAAGAAAAGTTAATTAAAAATGGAAGAAAAAACTATAGATATAGGATATGAATAACAACATACAATCATCACAGTGTTCTGTTCTATACTCAAATTAACAGCTGAGATCAAATCTGAGTGGTTTTTTAATGCCAGCAATATGCTATTTAAAAGAGACATCTAAAATAGAATGGCTCTTTGTTCCAGTTATTACTAAATACTGATCTTGAAGAGAAGATCACATTTATGTATTTTTGACACTAAAAGAATCCTAGCTATTAACAGTTTTTCCTAAAGAGAGCTAGTCTAGAAGGGAGGGGAAGCCCCCAAATGTGATAACTTTCTCCAGAATATGAGGGGTAAAGGCATGTAGCTTTGTTAAGACATATAGCCTACAGCAAATTTTTTTTTTTTGGTCACTTAACAGGGAACTCCTTTCTTTTCCACTAGAAAATATTTTCCCCAAGGGGTTTATTAAGAAGAGATTTAGCCAAAGAACAGAAAGCATATAACTTTATATGTGTCACTACAAAATGTGAAATCAGGATGATAACATGCCAAAAAAGAGGGTCAAACACTTATATCTGTATCTGAGTGAAAGAGAAGCTAAATTTCAGAGTCCCAGCCCAATGAATGCACCCTGAGACCAAACTGGAGGTCTGGTGTGCATACTTGCTTGGTAGTTGTGAGGAAGATGAAAGAATATATACCCAAGGAGTAATAATAATTTCCCAAAACCCCAAGAAGTCACGGTGACATACTGTGTTACTAAATTTATGGGAAGTCATAGGATCAGAACACATTCTACTGCCTGAAGCCAAATATTCTCCCCTACAGTCTCTTTGCGTTTGTTGTATCTTTAGACAGAATAAAGAGAGGCAACCATTCATTTTCCACAAGCAGCCTACAAATATCTCAAGACCTAATCTCACCCACAGATTAACTCATCTTTTCTCTAGGCATACTATGCTGAGTACTCTGGGTCATAATAGGCCAGTCCACTGTGAAAAAAATCATACAAGGAGGCTAAACATCTCACTGTCAGCAACTGATAGAACTACAAGATAGAAATCACCAAGGAGATGGAAGACATGTAGAACACATCAACCATCTGGGTCTACTTAACATCTATAGAGCACATTACCCTATAACAGAATGCACATTCTCATCAGGGATCATGGAATAGTCACCAAAATACATCACAACCTAGACATAAGCAAACCTCAGCAATTTAAAAGAATAAAATGACACAGAGTTTATACTCTAACTATAGTGGAATCAAACCAGAAATTAACCAAAGCCAATAGGAAAGTCATCTCAATGTAATAATCCCAACAAACCCATGAGAGAAATATCACAACACCGACCCCACATTTAATGAAAACAAGACTCAAAAAGGTGTGTTAGATAATCATTAAGTGTTAAAGCCAAATTTATATTCAGAACTGTCTGACTGCAAAGTGTATACTTTCCACTATATCATGCTACCTCTTTGACAATAGAACTTCCAATCCAGCAGTCTCCAAAACTTTTAATCACACCTATTAAGTTTTTAAGTTAATTTTGCACCCCTAATGCCTCCAGTGTTGTTTTTATTCATGTACAATCATCCTGCTAGGCAAGTCAACAAAAAACTTACTTTGAAAAGTTGCTTATCTAAATAAGGGGAAGTCCTAATATTTTCTATATGTGACATGGTGATGGCTCTGAACGCACATTGAGAGTAAACATTGCAACTAAAAGCCTAGCTCTTTTTTTCTACCTACTCTTAAGATTTTTTTTCCTTCCCTACCTTTACTGGTACCACTGATTTCAAACCTAAATTACAGTCTTGCACACTGATATTTGTTCAATTATGGCGCATTGCTCCATTTTTGTCAAAATATCTTTACATCCTCAGGCTGTCATCCATCCTATGAGTCTCCCTCTCAGTTTCACAGAGCTGCTACATTGAGGCCTGCCCTAGGAACTTTATCCTGATAACAACAAAAATTTCAACAGCACAGGAATAAAAGAAACTCTTCAGCTTATCAGATTATAATAACCTATAACTTTGAAGATTGCTTTTATAATCCATACTTGACTATTTATTTGTAATATCTCACAAATAAAATATTTTCAAGTGCGGTACTTAATCACTTTTCAAACAAGTTCATCACGAGAAGAAATCCTGAGAATGAGCTAATCCAAACCCTGAAATGTCCCTAGGAAAACAGTGAGATTTAGGAATTAAGTGGTTCTCTCTAGTCACATGGCTATCAGAGACAAAAACGGGGTATGAAACAGCTATTTTGTTTAATATTTCGGGTCTGAAATCTCTTGGATTTAAACTTTCCCTTTACTACATCATCAGTGGCATTGACAGGAAAGAAAAAAGGAAGAAAATATTTAAAGAGCTCTATTGCGTGCCCAGTGCTGCATGCTTTTCTTTTTTTTTAATGAAAAATCTTATTTACTGACAAAACAATAAATGTCAGTTAGATAACAAAAGCAAATGAAGAGGTAAGATTCAGACAGTAGGGAGCCACCATATGTGGAAAAGTGAATGCATCCCACCCAGAGAAGCTGCCAGAGGTGAGGGCCAAGGCTGCTCATTTTCTCATTTCTGAAAACCACATTATTACAGTGAAATGTATCAGCGAACAAATTCAACGGAGCCCTGACCAAAGAAACTACATCTCCACAGCAATTTCACTCTTGTGAAGGGCATTTTCTACACATCCTCTCATTAAATCTTATCATAGCCATAGTTTTAATGAATGAGGCAACCGTCACTCAAAGAAAAAAGTTGTCCACAAAGCTAACAGCAGGTAGAGTTATAATGCAAGACTATCTAATTAATACCTCCATTACCTTTTTCTATTTCTCCCACTAATAGTTTTCCCCAAGCAGCCTGAAAATATCTCAAGACCTAATCTCACCAACACATTAACTCCTCTTTTCTCTAGGACATACCATGATGAGGACCCTGGGTCATATGAGGCCAGTCCACTGTGAAAAATCATACAGGGAGGCTAACACCACTTCAGCTCCTTTCTTGCTCAGAGGAAAATAATTTCCCAACTGAATTTTAATTTAGGTGTTCAGTGATTTAATCCATTACCCCTCCAGGGACAACTCCATGGATTCCTAAAGATGAACAACTTGACCCAAAGGACTCGTTTCTCATGGTGGATGCTCTGGTATTTGACAGGGCAAGTGGTGGTAATCTCTGGCGATAGCTTGAAAGAACTCTAGCACATCCTTCCAATCATTTCCCACAGCATCCCAACTAATAAGTACACTGCAAAAACACTTGCTTTACAAATGTCACTTAAAGCCACCTTCAAATAAATACTCAGTTCAAGTTAAAAAAACACTATGTGAACATCTCAGTGTTCATGAATGAGTCGCATTACATATGCCTAGCATTATGAATGGCATATATAGCAGACGTTTAATAAGCAATATTATCTGTTACTGATCTTATTAATTCCTATTCTATTTTTACACACCCAATGCAATGACCTAGTGAAATTCAGATGATATTTTCACCAGCTTTTAGTCCCCAAAGAGAGGGCATATAAAATGTCACTACAAGAAATCAAACAAATGGAAACATTATAATTCATTACTAATATGAGGTATCAAACAGCTATTTTGTTTGCTTTAGTTATCTAAGCAAAAAAATAGATCTGAATTTTACTTTTTTCTGTAAAAGGAAAAAGCACTTAGAGAAAACTGGTGCTGACACTACACAGACCTCACAGAGAACAAAAGCAGTTTCTCCTTTCAGCATCTGAGGTAACAGCAGCAGACATTCCAGACACAGATTTTTAATTAATAATTTTGCATGACTGTCAAAAAGACAGTATCTTAATCAGTGTTCATTAAATGGAGTATCTACAAACAGAGAATATATAGCCTGAATACCAGAAAGAGGCATTTCCAACAATTCAGCCTTAAGCACGAGTGAACAGGGAGTGCCTGCTTGCCTTTTACTTCCTACTTGCAATCACGTAATCCAATTCTAGACGCTCATCCACAACAGCTGTTTAAGAACATACAATTTTTATTAAGCCATAAAAATCCCAATGGAATCTTAATATTCAAAACACTGTAGAATGAGTACCATGAAAACCTTCCACCAGGTTAACGGAGAGGTTGGGTCAACCTCTTCTTCTCTAAGAATGGTCACTAAAATGACAGCCAAAGTTACCTGTATGGGTCAGATACTGTTTCAAGGGCTTTGCATATTTTAGTTCATTTAATCCTCATGATTACCCTATGTGAGAGCAACTACTGTTATCCCTCTTTAATAGTCCAAACATAATAAAGTAACTAGCCCCAAATTACGGAATGATTGCCAAGAATGTTAACCGATTGTATACATGTCTACCATGTTTACAAAGCTTATTCAAACACATTATCCCATCTTGTCTTCTTCATAACTGCCTTTGGAGGCAGGTATTTTTACTACTGACCCCAATTCATAAATGAGAAAACAGACTCACCTAAAGGTCAAGTAATCACAGGGGCTGACATCAGAATCCAAAGCAACCACAGAAGCCAACTGTCTTTAATATCAGAGAGTGCTTTGGTTACTTTACACTTCAAACATTTATGTACCACTCAATATTTTTTTCTTTTCTTGAAAGTCATTAAATGAATTGAGTTTTTCAATTTTTACCATAAGAAGTTAAAATAGGGATATATTTGGTTTTTACTTCTATTTTCCTTAACTAAATTGTGTACTATTTAACTTATCAGTGATCCAACATATTCTTCAAGCAAAGAAAAAAAATCCATTGAAAAATCTTTTTCAGCAAGCATAAAATATGTTCAAATATGTTTCTCAAGAGAGCTGAACATAATTTAAATAGCTAACACTAGAAGTTATTACTTTTCATGACTAATAGCATGGATATAACTATGATAAAAGATACCAATCACAGGTATATACTTCAACAATTTATTATCTGTTATTGACTACCTGTGATGTTTATATTGCAAATACAACACATAATTTTTACCAATACATCAGAGGCAAGGTTATCCTTGTCACTGCAATCTACAAAGCAATGTTATAGAATTATCTCTTTTTTTAATTTATGGAATTCTCAATATCTGCCATTAGTGAAAAACTTTAATTTTCAACCAACAGGACATTTCATAAGGCCAGTAGTCACTCAACTGACTTTATGACATGTTAGTCAATTATCTGAAGAATATTACATAGTACAGAAGATTAACATGTCCTCTAATGTAACTATATGATTAACTTTCTTATTATAAACCAGTCCATCAAAATAATTTTTAGAATGTTCCAATAAAAAAAATCATGAAATTGATATGGAAAACAGTACTGCCTAAATAATAAATTATTTTTAGAAAGCCCATCAAAGATTTCTAAACAGTTTTAGCTCCTTACTCCAAAAAGTGAAACCACACTTCTCAGTTCTGCAACCACTTTGCACTCTGGGCAAGAGCAACAGGAAAGGGAGGGAGAGAGTGTGGCTTTGCACTTTAACCACATTTCTCCTCCAACCCCTCACCCTCTTTTTAATCAGAGTTTCTTAAATTTTCTCTTTGAAATATCATCACAACGAGTTTTTATTTTGCATTCTATTTTTTAACTGAAGACAAATCACAGAAATTTTGAGTTCAGCTGGCACTGTATTCCAATAGATACCACATTAAAAGAAATTATAGTTAATGCATGTATGTATGTAATAACAAAGGCCACCATCCATACAATTAGAATACCCCTCAAAAAAAATGGGAAAATAATTTTTTAAAATAACAGCTCTTTATTTAAAAAAAAGAATTAGAAAAGGAATTACAGTTAATGACCATAAAAATCATGCAACTGAAGCTTTTGGGTGGGACAGAAGAACCATTTATTCAAATAATTCAAACTTATTTTTGAGACTTTTTTATTATCTTAGCCACAGACATTTCCCATTTCATTTTCTTACCTTAAGTTATGATATAAGCACTGATCTTAAAGGGAACAAAATTACCATTAAATTATCATCATTAGAATTAGTATGAAGTAGTTCATCTGCTCATAAATTAAGGTAAATATTACATCGAAGCCACTGCTGAACTTTATAAAGTATTAATATAATTTTTTATTGCTACTGAATTAAGCTGAGCTTATAACTGAGTATCTGAAAATACTACAAACCAATTTGCAGTTTCACATGTTGGACATGCACACTTTCAGACCTGGTCAGAGCACACACAGGCATTTTTATATGGCCGCTAAACCAAAACTGTATTTGAATAAAAGCATCTTACTGGAAACCAGCACATACCCATACTTCTCTCCATAAAAGATTTCAAGACACCAACACAGAATTTAAGAGATGAGCCAACCACCAAGTGTTTAATGCTGACTTAAAATGGCCAGGTTGGGCTTTAAAAACACTTTTCTTCCAGGTCAAGAAATGCACATCCCTATGAAAGGCAGCCTGGGTCCACCTCTGCCCTCTTCCCCAGATACAGCAGGCTAGGACTGACTCAGGAGGGGTTCTGGCTGAAGGCAAGCACATGGGATGGAGTGGTGACCACAGACTATACTAATCACATAAGTTCAAAGCACTCAAAAACAAAGCATGGGGCTAGAAGACCAGAGGAGGCCCAGAAGAAAGGACAGCAACTACCTTAGCCCATGTGTAAAACAAAGAAAAAAAAATGCTGCAGGCACAGGTTCAAAACACTTATATTTTAAAGTGATACATTTAAATAAATAAATAAATCCCTTGAGGTAATTCTGGCTATTCAGACTCAACTTACAAGGTACATAAAATATACTGTGAAATAGTAAGTCGGTGTTGTATATTTTAGTAGAATGGACTCAGTGCATATCAGTACCTCCCAAGCTGTAAAATTAGGGAGGCAGCCCAGAGGAAACAGTAAAACACCCGATCATGTCACTAGGGGTCAAGCGTAGGGAAGCAGGGGAAAGCCTGTAGTGAAGCTCAGTGGCCACCCTTCCACAGCTCCTTAAGACAGCAAGTGCTGTGTGAATTAAGAAAGACAAGATAATGAAATTTCAAAAGAAATTACAGTCTTCTGACATGCTGGATTATCACTTTTCACTTTTCCAATCATGGACCCTGGCTTGACACCTCTTGGGTGCACAAACCATTTCTAGAGGGAAAGGAAAATGTATGCCTATCTAACTCCTCCTCATCACCTCCCTCTGGTGAGGGATTTTTCACAGAACAGCACAGAACAGTGAGATATATGAATATCTGAAGAACATTGAACCAAGTCCATGTTTTTTTCTTCCAGGACCTATTTAATCTTCCCACAGAGCTCCTATCACAACCTCCATGAGCATCATGATGGTCAGTAAGGTAAGAATTTAGATGGAAAATGTCTGTGTTACTTTTCTTTTTTACTATTACCTCACTTCCTCTATACACTGCAGTCTAAATCTCCTGCAGTAGAGTATCATACTTTTGTCACATAATAATATATTATTGTTCCCTTCAGTATACTATTTCTTGTTCACACTAGCTACTGGTTAATACAATGATGATTAAATTAATTTTACCTACATCTTTATTTTCATACATTTCTCTTTCACAATGTCTTCTTATGACACCTATTACTTTCATCATTAAATTCTATCCACTCCAAGCCCTAAGCTATGCTTTCGGATTAGCCTTACTGACAGGCATGCTGGCTCAGGGACAGGGTTCTATAAATAAATCAAGCCTCAGTTGTCTAGCCAAGAGGCAGATTCATATCTACTGCTACATTTTCAATGAGGACTGATCCATTCATTTGGTTAACAAAGCTTCACTGAATACAAGGAAAAACTACAGCAGACCCCTTCTCTCTAGGAGTGCAGTTATTCAGCGGCAACAGCGCAGAAACCCATAATAGTAACATGTTATAATAAAGACATATTAAAAAAATACATAAGCACGAGATAGAGAAAGGGTGGCTCATTCTTCAGCAGCACAGCAGCGGTCAGCAAGTAGCATCCAGGGAAGTATTAACATTTTCCTCCTCTGACTAGGAAGAGAATTCTCATTTGACTCTCAATCCTTGGCCCTTTTGCAGCCTGTGAATCTCTCCTTGGTATGACACTTTCTAGAAGCTAGCTGCTAATTAGAATCCAGAGTAAAGTCAAAGCTTAAAATGCGAAATGAATAATGACAGAAGGCTGCTATGGAAATATACTGCATGACTTTTCTCAACATTAAAAAAAATCTTTCTAGTCATTTCCTTGTTATAAATTTGATCTTTTTTACCCATTTGAATCCGGATCATCATGAGCCCTCCATGTCAGCCTCCTGTGAATGTCCCCATGAATATTCACAAAGGAAGTATCTGTTGTCTTCTTTTGTAAGACAACCCAATTCAACCACCCTTGAAATGAACTGCTAGCACCCTTCAGGCTTCCCCTAGTTAAGTTCCTCTGAGCAAAGGTCATTTCAGCACATGGGTCTTTCCTCAAGCCCTGTCACTCAGCATGGCCCAGGGAGTGTGCCCTCTCCAACAGCATGACTCCTACAATCATGGCCTGGTGCATCCAGAAGCTGGCGAGGGGCTGCACCTTGCTGCTGCCACCTTCAGTCAGCCTCTCTCTAGTCCTGCTGGGAAATGAGCACAGTGGCTACCTACACCTCAGGAACTCAGTAAGAATACCACGGATGGTGCCCACCATGGAGGGCGAGACACAGAAAGAACTCGGTGACTGAGAATGTCCTTTCTTCCTACCTGAGACACCTAACTTACTTCAAGTTAATTTTCTCATATAATCACACAGGTTTGCTCCAGAGAAGGCCTTATTTCTCTCTTAGAGAAAGGCTAAGTGGTTCTCAATCTCAGCCACCAGTGAGAAAATAATATGAAAACATGTTTCTCCAGCACAGCTCTCCACATGGTCAGGTTGTATTCTTATTTTTACTATTTTTAACACAATCCATTTTTAACACAGTGGATTCTGTTCTCTGATGTCTTGCGTAGATCTTCATACTCTATATCTCTGCTCCTTGATCTGTAATGAACTATCCTATAATGACAGATAATGAAAATCAACCAGATTTTCTTGTATTTTTTTTTCTATCAAAGTTTTCTAGTCCCAGGCAGACATAATAACCAAAGAAAGGTATATGAGTCCAGAATACAAGAGACTAGCTAAGTTATATGGATCACAAATTTATCTTCTCACAGTTCTAGTTGAGAAGTCCAAATTCAAGGCACCAGTAGGTTCATTTGGTGAGTGCTGCATCCCTGGGGTGAGGGGAGGGAACTCTGCATCCTTGCCCAGTAGAAGGTAGAAAACAGAGAAGAACAAGCTCAAAATCCATCTTATGTATATAAGTATGTATTCACTCATCTGTTCATTAGTTCATACTGGGGATTGACCTCGGGGCACTTTACCACTGAGCTACATCCCCAGCCCTTTTTATATTCACTTCATTTTTTTGAGCTAGGGCTTCACTGTGTAGCCCAGGTTAGCTCCAAATTTAACAATTCTCCTGCCTCAGCCTCCCAAGTCTCTGGGATTATCATGTGCTGCCACCAACTGCCAGAAGTCTGTCTTATAAAAGTCTTAACCCTGTTCATGAAAAGAGGGGCCTTCACAGCCTCATCACCCCTTAAAGGCCCACCTCTTAATACGATCACATTGGCAAAACTCGAATCTAGGAGGAGACACATTCAAACCACAGCAGCAGGTCAAAGTTCTAGGGGATTAAACAGGAGTTCAGAGAAGCCTGAGGCCTCAGAGGAGCACAAACACCACTGGTCAGAGAAGGCAGCTCCAACAGCCTAGCTAGTGTTGGAGCATGGAGGTAGATGAAGGTTCCAGAGAGTGCCCAGAAGAGGGAGAAGGAGATTCAAGGTAGGAGATGTGGAGGCTAGAGGAGTGGGACAAGGAGTCTCAAAAGAATAAAGAAAAACACATGGATTGAAAAAAAAAAAAAAAAAAAAGGACTGAACAAATAATCCCCCAAATTTTTCCAGAACTGAGGAAAACAAAGAATAACATCTGATTTAAAGAGTTTCCACAGGAAGGGAGAAAGGAAGAAATCAAAGAAAGCAAGGAATAAAACAGGTATAGTAATTAGAAAACATAAAATCATATGGCAAAAACAAGCCTGGTAGAACAGAAATCACAATTAAAGTAAATGAATGAAACATACTACCAATATATTTCTCAAATTGAATCTTATTTTATTTATTTATCTATTTATTTTTTTAATGTTATTGGGGATTGAAACTAAGGCCTCATGTATATAAGGAAAGCACTCTATTATTGAGCCACTCCTCAATACTAGGATTTCTTAAAAAAATCATGACTCAAACAGTCAATATGAAAGCATGAAAGATATTTTGTAAGAAACTCATCAAAGAAAGACAGTGAGGTAATTTTATTATCAGACAATAGAATGTAAAACCAAAAACATCATCAGGAACAGATGGGCCAGGCACAATGGCACATGCCTGTTATTCCAGCAACTCAGGAGGCTGTGGCAGAAGGATCACAAGTTTGAGGCCAGCCTCAGAAACTTAGCAAGACCCTGTCTAAAATATAAAATGGAAAGGGGTAGAGATGTAGCTCAATAGTAGAGTACCCCTGGGTTCACTTCCCCAGGTAAGAAAAAAAGAACAAACAGAATTTATGTACTTTTAAAAGGAACTGTGTCTGAAACAAAAATACAACACTCACAGAAGGATGTGTACATAAAAATGTGACCACAAAATGTAAAAATAAATAACAGATCTACTAGAATAAATAAACTATTTTCATTGGATAATTTACTATGCTCCCCATAGAAACACAAGATTTAAATAAATGTTTTATTGGGTATAATATGAAGACACTCCTCTCAGAAATGAGGATGTAAATATCCTACTTATAGTGATGTACTTCAAATGATTTCTTTAGAATTTTAGAAAACAACCTATTTTTATTCTTAACATTCATGAACCTGGTCATTCACAGACCCAAAGGGAAATCTCTAAAGTTATTTAAAACATGAATCAGATTATGTTCTTATTTCAATATAATAAAGGCAGGAACAAATAATAAAAGGTAAATGGAAGATTCTATAATCTGAAATCTAAAAAACTAGATATGTACTATGTAAAAATAATGCCCAATAATGACTTACAGAAGAAATAATAAGAGAAACTACAAAATCCTTAAAGTATGATGAGAAGGAATGCCAAACTTTATGAGATTCATCTAAAACCTAAGAATTTAAATGTTTCCCAGCAAATAATGACTAAAATAATAAGCCATTAACTTAAGTAAATACTCACCAAGAGAAGAATTAGAAATGAGAATTCAGGGAATAAAAACAAAGGTAGATATCAGAGAACAGGAAAACCAATTAACTGAATTGATTACTAAACCACCAAGTAGAGCTTAGACAGACTAATAGTTTAGAATAACCTCAGGCAGGATTTCAGGGCAGGAGGAAGGGATCACTGCCTCACACCATTTAAGACTGGATAAAACTGGGGACTCGGATTGCAGCTCAGAGAAAGAGTACTCACCTAGCATGCATGAGGCACTGGGTTTGATCCTCAGCACCACATAAAAATAAAATAAAGGTTCAAAAAATTATTAGTTTTTTTAAAAAAAGAGATTGGATAAAACTATGAAAGTAATGAGTGAGAAAACATTCTTAGAAATTTAAAACAAGTGAAATAATAAAATGAAAGGATGCTGGAAATATCAAAATGGCACCTTTAAAGTGCTGATAGGAAAAACAATCACCTTAGAATTGTTTACCCAGCAGTAAATCCTCGAATACTATGGCAAAATGAAGACTTCTTTAAGAAAATAAAAGCTGAAAGAATTCATTACCCACAGACTGCTAGAAATCAAACAAAGAAATCCAGCCAATTAGGTAACAGAGAACATTAATAGGAGAGTTTAGCCAAGTTATCAGGGACGCAACCAATATACATCAAATCAATACAATTTTTCTGTATTATAATAACCAATCAGGAAAATTTAGCACTAAGCAAAAATAAAAACAAAAAATAATCCTTCAGGCATGGCAAAAAAAAAATGTATCTAGGAATTAACCTGTTAAAGACTCCACAAAATTCTCAATGGAAACTTAAAATCTTAAAGGATATTTTAAAATCCCTGAATAAATAGAGAAGATGCTTATGGACAGAATAAATTAACATTTTAAAGATGCCAATGCTCTCTAAAATTAATTTATATCTTCAGAGCATTTCCTATAATATCTCATTAGGAATTTGATGGTGCTTGAAAGTTAATTCTAAAAATGTACATGGGAGGGGGAATTAATAGCTGAGACAGTATTTGAAGAAAATAAAGCCAATGTTAGAAGGAGCTTATCCTGCCAGATATTATGTTACAGTAATTAAGAACAGTTAAAAGAAGTATCAAGAAGCAAAGTCAAGAAACAGAATGCATGTTCTACTTCCTTCTCATACACTTACACAACACATGCACATATGCATGCATGCACGCATGGGCACATGCACACAGAAAAGGAGTGAACCAGAGAAAATGTCTGAGGTCAGTTACAGGTGTCGGAATTCAGGCCTAAGGGAAGTCATGGTTCTATAACTAGGACATTAGGGTGACCAGATAAGGGACTCTGTAATGGACACCCGGAGTGTAAGACTCAAACACTCTAAAAGAAAGAAGCACCATAAGGAATCTAACATATTAATAATATTTCCAAACAAGAGAGAATCTTCCATGGATTCAGGACTTCTTTATCTTTCATGTTGCCATTTACTTGTGATTTTACAAAAATATGCTTCAGTTCATTGGCCATGAAAACATCAAGTGAATCTCACCTCCAATACTCTTCAACCAATCTGTAAGAGCAACATGATTATTAATTAAGGTCTGAGGAAAATGTGGGCCATTTTCCACTGTACATTTCAAATTGTCACAAGATGTCATTTATACCTAGTTTAAGTAAAATCCTGGAACTGATCACACTGTACTTATTATGTATTAATATATAACACCTGAAATATTCTATAACTAAGTTGAGAATATAAATGAAAATAACATCGTCAACTGTTGTTTTTAGTTTAACTTCTTATCAGAATTGGTATGATATCAACTTTACTCTCTCCAGGGAAAATGTCCTTGTCAGTATATTAGAGATATATGGAATATTAAATAAAAACTGGTGGTTATGAAGATTTTTATTTTATATTAAATCATGAGCACTATTCTACATTTTTCTATATAGAACATCAGGACATATTAAATATCATTTTGGTACAACAAACCTGTCAAAACTATTAACTATGATTTCTCTTCTTAATTTCTGTTTCAACAGATGTATAACAAATTGGTTTGAAATGTTTATTTAATATCTAGGCATAGCAAGAAAATGTATTATGACTTCTCTGAGAAAAAGAATATTAACACTCATACCACTGACTATTTTCCCCATCCTCAAAATGATGACTTATATATGTTTTTATTAAAAGAAAAATGTAGTGCTTACTTTGACAGCACTTATACTAAAATTAGAATGACATAAAAGATGAACATGGCCACAGTGCAAGGAGACACTCAAGTTCATGAAATGTCCCAGATATTTAAAAGGGCTGGAATATAGCTAGTAACAAAACACCCTAGGAAGGAATAGAGGGAGGGAAGGAAAAAAGGAAGAAAGGAAGGGAGGGAGGGAGAGAGGCAGAGAGGGAGAGAAGAAACACTGCATCGTTTGAGTGATGTCCAGTCAAGCCAACTTAGTTAAATACCATTTGGTAGACTAATTTATTTTTCAATTGAAGTAGAAAAGGTGAGTTTCATGGCATTTCCCATTGCCCTTTCAAATATCATACACTTGGTTACTTACCATACAATTATTACTTTTTCATTTAAATTGTACTGAAAATAAAAACATTTTGATTGAATCAGGATGCAATATTTATGAAGGAAAGTGAGTTTAATCCAAAACATAGTTTGTAACAGTGTCTTTGAAAAAAATGTATACTATAGAGCCTCATGAATGCTTGAGTTAAGCAAAAATGGAATAAAAGCTTATATTGACATATTTCTTCTTTTTTTTTAAGTTGCAGATGGACACAGTACCTTTATTTTTTTTTATGCAGTGCTAAGGATCAAACCTAGTACCTCACACATGCTAGGCAGGTGCTCCACCACTGAGCTACAGCCCCAGCCCAACATATTTATTCTTACACATATGCTAACATACAATATCAGGAAGCACGATTATACTCAATAAATCAAAACCCTTGAGAGAGATGTGCTCTTTGCATCTAGATCTCACTGCAGTGATTTTGGAAAAACTGGACTGATGTGATGAAAATTCTATAGCACTTTGCTTCTGGGTGTAGGATGCAAACTACACTGCCAGCCCTTTCCAGAAGGTGCTTTCATCATGCATCACAGGAAACTCCTCTGAACATTCCACCTTTACCAAAAGACAGACTTACGATAATATCTGAAATCTGTCAACACAAAAATTTTAAATCCTGAGAAGCTATCTGAAAGAAGACTATGACTTATTTTTCTAAGCAACTTTCTGAGGCACTATATCTCAGTACATTTTGGGACATGAATTTACTAAATAATAATGGCAACAATAAAATATTCCAAGGGAACACTCGCTCTCAAGTTTCTAAAGATTAATCTACCTATGCTAAAAAGCTAATACTGTATCACTGAGTGAGTTAAAGATCAGCATACTTACTTTCCATAAGAACAAAACCAAACTCCTTTGCTTGGCACTCCAGATATGTAAAGATGTGCCTCCAATTCCTTTCAAACCCAGTTTCCAACTTCCTGTGCATCTTAATGTAGCTAAGCCGACTACTTAGTCCTTAACCCCATCTCAATTCCACTAAGCTTGCCTTCTCCTCATCTTGATCATGCTCTTTTTTCCAAGTACTGATCTATGTAAGAAGTCAATTTTCAAGGTCTAATTTTAAAAGATGTCTCTTTGAGTGCTAAAATGCCACACTCTGAATTCTCTACTCTGTGCTAAATGCTTTTTATGCAATATTTCATCTTTGCAATCCCTCCCCAAGGATAGCCACACTAATTACTATTATTAAGTGCTTCTACATGGTGCCAAAGGCTTTATAACATCACTTAATTTAACCTTTGCCACCAACCATTTTGTTATGCTTATTCTATACAGATGAGGAGTGTTAATTATGAGAGGTAAAAACAACACCTCTATGGTCTGAATGTGAATCCCAGCTCTACCACTTTCATCTTCCTAAATCAGCAGTTTGTTCAAATGTTAAAATGTGTGTATATGGGTATGTGCAACAAACAAGGCCTCTCTCATAGAGCTATGGTAGCCTTAAATGAAATCAACCATATGTAGCATTAAGCATAGCATCTGATATATAATGAGAACTTGCTAAGTACCAACTGTTAATCTTACTTCACAGCATCTAGCAGAGTGTTTTGCACATAGGAGAAACAAAAATATATTGCTTATTAGAGAATATTCCCTATTTTAAAAAACTAAGTTTCTTTTACAAGTCAACTTAGAGATGCAGTTTGTAACTTCAGATCATTAGAAAACACGAAACTAAATTCAAAGCATGTTTGGTTTTCCCTTACCTGCTACCATAAGCAAACATACTGCAGAAGCACTGTGGAAATGATGATTGAGTTTATGTTCAGAGGGACTGGAAAAGCTATTTTCTTGGACACACCAGTGGGAACTAGAAAGTTAAAATGTAATACTCATTCAAATCTAGCACAGAGTTATTAATATTGGAAAACTGATAAAATAATCAGCAGTCAACTTAAAAAAATATTCCCTTATAGAAGCTTAATAACATTTTTTAAACAATCTCCTCCAGGTAAAAAACGAAAATATTTTTCAATTTGTAATTTTTATAAGATTCTATAATTACATATCTAAATTTAAATGCAGGCTTTTACTTAGAATTTGTGCATATTTAGATAAACCTCTAAAAGGAAGCTTTCCTTTATTTACATTCTTCCTTAGAAATCGTTTCTAAAAAAATTAAAATACTATCAATTATAAGAGGCAAAATACTGAAAGGAAAACAATATTCTAATGAGTCCTCAATGATGTGTTAAAAATTATCTGCATGTTTGCATAACAGAACTTTCATTTTAAAGACACAGCAATAGTATATAAAAGAAAAAATAAAATAGCCACAGTAAATAAAACTTTTCAAGTAAACAATTCAAAACACTCCTTGTCCTTGGGGTGGTGAGAAAACCATAGAAGAAGCCCAGAAAAGCCACTAGCCAACAGAGCACAACACTGGACATAGCACAGCTGCGTCCTGTCCGACACAGATCATTTCAATTTGTCTTCTCAACAGCCATGCATGACGGGCACCACAGTCCTATTTCACAGGCTGGTCTAAGGATCAGCACATGAGAGAGATCCTTTAAAATAAAAACAAATGTTGATTGTCTTTAACATTATAAAGATTTCAGGAAATGTACTCTATAAATCTGTTCAGTCTTTTGGTGACAGGCAGAAATAATTCTCTTGGAAAAGGAAAAAGAGTATACAGATTGGGTAAATAGGATTTATTATAAAACAGAGAAGAAAAATGTAACCTCTCTCCAAACTCTCTAGCCACACAATGACTAGTAAATAAATAAGAGTATAAAAATGCTTAGAAAAGTAATCCTTTATCATATTTAATTGAGAAACACCACAGAATGCTTCATTAGTAGAAGCAAATGAGATAACCACAAAGAGGCTATATATTTTTAGAAGTTTTTACTTTATTAGGGTATAATTTATATTTTCACAACCTAAGTGCAATTAAGATAATAAGTTTTGAGTCATTTATTTTAACTGTAAAGTTTAAGTTTTGTAATTGATACAATCTTGTTACCACCACTACATTTTTTGAGATACAACAACACCATCACTGGAAAGTTTCCTGGTACTCTTCTGTAGTTACACTGTCAGCCAAACTCCCAGTCCAGGAAATCCCTGATCTTCTTCCTACCACTAATTTTAAAAATTACAGAATTTCATTGAAATGATTCAGACAACATTTGGTCTTTGGAGTTGGACTTCTTTCCTGCAGCATAACTTTTTTAAGTTTTCTTAAAATTCAACAGATATTTTCACATGTTAGTGTTTTGTTCTTTTTAGTATTAAGCAATATTCATAACATGGATATACCATGATCACGTTGTGTCCAGCTGGAACTATTATGAATAACACTGATATGCACTTCTACATAAAAGTCTGTATGGATAGGTTATCTCTCTTCAAAAATCCATGGAGTTGGATTGCTAAGTTTACATGGAAAATTTATGTTCATCTTATAAACAGTACCTTACTGTTTTCCAATCTGCATTCCGACCATCATCATCCAAGGGCTCCAGCTGCTCGCCATTGTCACCAACACTTAATACTGTTCATCTTTTTAACTTTCACTATCAAATGGAAATGTAGTAGTATTTCACTGTGGCTTGAATATGCATTTTCCTGACATCTAGTAATGGTTAACATCTCTTCATGTGCTTATTGGTCACTTAGGTATGTTCTGTTATGAAGTGTCCCTTCAAATCTTTTGTCCTATTTTAATTGGGCTGTCTTACTAAATGTGTTTTAAGAGTCCTCTATATATTCTGAATGCAAGCTTTATATCAGATTAATTTTATAAATATTTTTCATGTTGTATGTATGGCCTGCCTTTTTTCTTCAGATATATCTTTCAAAGAAGAAAAGTTTTAAATTTTGATGAAGCCCATTTTAGCATTTTTTTAACAGGTCAAGATTTTTGCATATTTTTTAAGACATTGCTGCTTAATTAAATATTGTATGTCACAAGAGAAAATGACAAGGCTTTCACTTCAATTCTTACAATTCAGAATTCAGATATTCAATCAACATACTTCACCCTGCTTCCCGGTGTGGAGATTGTACCCATAGGCACTCTACCACTGAACTTATATCTCTAGCCCTTTTTGTATTTTTTATTATGTTATTAAGTTGCTGAACCTGGCCTTAAACTTGAAATCCTCCTGCCTCAACCTCCCAACTCACTGATTACTGGCCATTCAATCTACTATCATAAAGCAACTATCAAATAAACTATACTTGATAGAGGCCTATTTGGCCAAAACTCACTTCCTAATCAGTGTTTTAAAGTACCATGAGGTTTAATAACTGAGATAGACTTATTCCACATATAACAGTGGAGGCTAATCTAAGAAAAGGAGACCTTAAAAAAATACATGTGCCAGCCCAGTGCTTATCTCATATAATCTTAATTTAAAAAGCCCTAGGAGGTATACTAGTACTGCTACTTTTGCTTAGCCTAGTGTTTAAGGAGATGGACTCTGCAACTAGACTATCTCTGTTCAAAGCTCAGCTTCACTATTTCCTAGCTATGTGATCTTGAAGTCACTTATCTATCTCTCCATCTCCTAATTGGTAACACAAAGAAAAATATTAATATTTACCTCAAAGGATACTCTAAATATTAATGATATAACATACGTACAGCATTTAGGTTACACATGCCATACAGTAAACTCTGTAATTTTCTGCTCTCCCATATTTATTTTATAGGGAGATAAAATAGATGATAGACATAAACCTATTTGTCTAAGGGCAAAGCCACTGGTGGCTGTTCAAACAAGGTTATTAGACCAGCAGCTTCAATATCAACTGGGAACTTGCTAGAAATGAAAATCCTCAAGCTTACTTGAGTCAGAAACCTTGGAAGTGGGTCCAACAACATGGTTCTGACAAACCCCAGGGATTTTGATGTCCATTAAGAACCAGGGAGGGCTGGGGCTGGGGCTCAGTAGTGGAGCGCTTGCCCAGCACATGTGAAGCACTGGGTTTAATCCTTAACATCACATAAAAAATAAATTAAATAAAGGTATTGTAGCCATCTACAACTAAAAATATTTTCAAAAAAGAAAAAAGACCCAGGGAAATGGAGAGAAGTCAGACTTCCGAGTCTGGAGGTGGGAGCCTACAGGGTGTTGGGGAGGGGCATCTAGCAGGACAGCTCCACCTGGAGAGAGTGGCAACTGCGCTGAAGGGAGGTCCACCTCCATGTTGATCTTGGCTTAAAGGCAGGTGCTGTGGCCACATGGAGGCTGGTGGTTCAGGCTGAGCCCACACAGCAGAGGGCCTTATCCTGCACATCTCCCAAGACGACAGAGAAGATGGGTGTGGTGTTTCTATCTAATCTTTACATCTCAGCTTACATATCACTTTGCCAAGGGACATTCTATCACCACCCTGTCAAAAACAGTTTTCCATCACCTCCAACTATTCTCCATCTCGTCATCTGGCTTTCTGTAAGACATTCTTCACAACTGACTTCATTTTCATTTATTTGCTTACTTCTGTGTCTCTACTATAATTAAGAGGCTTCATTTGGAGAGGGACCTCATGTGTTCTGCTGATTTACATATCTGTAGCTCCCAGTCCAGGACCAGAATGCAGGGGGAAAAAAAAAACACAATGATAATAAATGTTTGCATAATGGAAGAATTTGAAAATGAACATCCAATAGCATAAGGAGTTTTTTGATACTGAGCTGAAAAATGTGCTGAGAAATGAGAAAATTCTAAGGGCCTCGTGGGACATCTTGAAAAACAATCAGGCCTATGAAATCAATGTTTTAGGATCAAAAGGTAAGCTTGATGAAGGAGTAAAAATTTTACAGTTGATCTAGTTTGTTAGAAATAATGACTCCAGTTGTTTTGAACACACAGCAATAGCTTCTGATTTTATTATCCTAACTGACGAAGATACAGCTCAGAAAGGACAGGACACTTGCCTGAAGGCACACAGGTAGTAAAAAAATGAGACCAGACTCAATCCAAACTTGTATGTCCAAAAGGAATGCTTTTTCCAGTTTTTTTTTAATCCTGTGGACAAAGGCCAATGTGGAATTTGTCTTTTTTATCAATTTATCCATTCAAAGATGTTACAGTACTTGCTGACTTCCCAACTGAGTTAGAAACAGACACATCCATAGATAATATACAGCACAGGTGCTATAAGGCAGCTATGAGCAGAGGCTTTATGGAAGGTCCCAGAGTCTCAAAGCAACTGTTACGCAAGGTGAGGGACCAGAGAACTGTCTGCCTGGGCCTGACTCTCACAGCCATATCCCAACCAGTTTCCATCAACCAGCTACACTGACTTAAGTAGTAATTGTCATTAATAAATAAGTGGCTGATAAGGTCTTAACTGTTAGGCAAAAAATATAGCATGACATTACATAAATGTTAACTCTCATGTCCAAAAGCTATCAAACCAAAATTCTATAGTTTACTCCATATTCCACCCAACAATTTTGGTTCTCAGGAAACAAGCCTACTACAAAAGAGACCATTTTAGCAACAAATTCTCCATGTATTTAGTTCATATTTTTTTTATTCTGGTCTGAAACTTCCAGGTAATTAGCAGGTTAGGACAGGTATTATACTACAAGAAAAACAGGGGAAATATTTATCAATATCAACACATTCATAAGCATAAAGGAACTGAATATCTCCATTCATAACAAATTAAAAACACTAAGAAAACCATCCAGAAAAAATAATGCAGGCAATTGTTAGAAAAAAGAAAAGGAGACAACTGGCCTTAACTTTGGTTTTGATTTTGGTTTTAAAGACTGTGTTAAGGATAAGGTAACTAGAGCCAATTCAGTGGACACAAAAGAAACTATTTGAATTAACTGTCTACTTTAAATTCTTGCCCAGTATAGGTTAAATATTTGCCTTGATGTATGACAAAGATCATTAACTCTATGGCTAGTAAAACTTCAACAACTAGAAAATAATCTTCATGGACTTACCAAAAAACCCTGATGTCTACTTTTCTTTAATATTATCAAAATATCTAAACTGTGGCATGATTCCAGTAGTGAAAAAGGTCACTTTGCAGTTATGATTAGCATAGAGAAAGGAATAATGAGTCAGGATACGTCAGGCTGTGTGTCCTGAATGCTGTATAATAAGGTTTCCTCACACAATGAATAGTCAGCTGAAAAGGCAATACAATGGTGTTTATAAGGATAGGAGTTTAGGTGTGTGATAAAATGCTGTGGATTTCACATAGATCGATGTTGCTCATGAACACTTCCATGCTGACTACAGTAGCAAGTGCTATGTGGGCATCTAGAAGTATTGTGATAAAAATGAGCTAAGGTTTTTCCCTCCATGGCTGTCTTGCTAGGTACTTCTAAGGAACTATAATTTTTTAAAGACCATCATTAATACGCCATATATGGGCATTTGCACATGTATGTATACACATAGGAACCCCACACCATAGCAAACTGATAACTTCATAAGAACTCACAAAGGAAGTAAGAGGCAAGATAACCAAACCTGTGCCAAAGAAGCAAAGCTTCAGTGTTGCTATGCCTGCCTTGGTAAGTCACGTGCCTACATGTAGTCTAATTAATTGACACCCTGTTACTTAATGTCATTATCTGACTGATAAATGACAGCTAGAGAAAATAGCAACTGCCACTGTGTGGCTTTTGTTCTTCCAAACTTTTCAATAATATCCCTTGACACCAGAGCAACCACGAATTCCTTGGAGAGTCTTTAGTAGTCCACTTGCTTTTCTCCCTTATTCCTAAGCACCCAGGGGCAGCACAGCTAATTTCCAAGAGACATCTCAAGGAGCTAACACACATTTACCAGACTCTTCTACCACATATACTCAGAGTACCCTGTGTCCTTCTCAGCATGCACCTGCCCTCTCAGCCTGTGGATGCTCTGAGAGGCAGGAAATGTGCACTCCCAGCCCCAGAACACAGGTGGCTAAGCCCATTTTTTAAAAATTTGTTCTAATTAGTTATACATGAGAGCAAAGAGTGTTTCAACTCATTGTACACAAATGGAGCACAACTCTTCATTTTTCTGGTTGTACACAATGCAGAATCACACCATTTGTGCAATCATACACATACATAAGGTAATAATATCCATCCCATTCCACCATCTTTCCTAACCCCAAACCCTGCCCTCTTCTCACTCCCCTCTGCCCAATCAAAAGCTCTTCTATTCTTCCCTTGCTCACCCCCATTATGGATCAGCATCTACTTATCAGAGAAAATATTTGACCTTTGGTTTTGGGGATTGGCTTAGTTCACTTAGCATAATATTCTTCAACTCCATCCATTTACCTGCAAATGCCATAATTTCATTCTTCTTTAAGGTTGAGTAATATTTCATTGTGCATATATACCAAGTTTCTTTGTCCATTCTTCTACAAAGGGCATCTAGTTGGTTCCACAGTTTAACTATTGTGAATTATGCTGTTATAAACATTGATGTGGTTGTGCTCCTATAGTATGCTATTTTTAAGTCTTTGGGGTATAGACTGAGGAAGGAGATAGCTGGGTCAAATCATGGTTCCATACCAAGTTTTCTAAGGAAAACTGCTTTCCAGAGTGATTGCACAAATCTGCAGCCCCACCAGTACTGTATGAGTGTGCCTTTTTATCCATACTGCTTTCCAGAGTGATTGCACCAATTTGCAGCCCCACCAGTAATGTATGAGTGTGCCTTTTCCTCCACATCCTCAATAACATTTATTGCTGCTTGTGTTATTGATAATTGCCAATCTGGAGTGAGATGAAATCTTAGAAAACTTTGATTTGCATTTCTCTAATTGCTAGAGATGTTGAAAATTTTATCATATATTTGTTGATTGATTATATATATCTTCTGTGAAGTGTCTGCTCATTTCCTTAGCCCATTTATTGATTGAGTTGTTGTTGTTGTTGTTGTTGTTATTATTATTATTATTATTATTATTATTTTGGCGTTTTTTGAGTTCTTTAGATATCATGGAGATTAGTGCTCTATCTGATGTGCATGTGGTAAAGATTTTCTCCCATTCTGTAAGCTCTCTTCATATTATTGTTTGTTTCCTTGCTCAGAAGAAGATTTTTAGTTTGAATTCATTCCATTTATTGACTCTTGATTTTACTTCTTACACTTTAGGAGTCTTGTTGAGGAAGTCAGGGGCCTAAGCCAATATGATGTAGACTGGGGCCTACTTTTTCTTCTATTAGGCTCAGAGTCTCTAATGCTTAAGTCTTTGATACACTTTGAGTTTTGTGCAGAGTGAGAAATAGGCATTTGACTTCATTTTGCTACATATGGATTTCCAGTTTTCCCAGTATCATTTGTTGAAATGGCTATCTTTTCTTGAATGTATATTTTTGGCACCTTTGTCTAGTATAACTATATTATTCTTCTGTTATGTACCACTGGTCTACTGTCTATTTTGATACCAATACCATGCTTTTTTTTTTTTTTTACACTACAGCCCTGTAGTATAATTTAATAAGGTATTGTGATGCCTCCTGCTTCAATCTTCTTGCTAAGGATTGCTTTGGCTATTCTGGGTCTCTTATTTTTCCAAATGAATTTCATGATTACTTTTTCTATTTCTATGAGAAATGTCATTTGGATTTTACTTGGAATTGCATTAAATCTATATAATACTTTTGGTACTATGGCCATTTTCACAATATTAATTCTGCCTATCCAAGAACAAGGGAGATCTTTTCATCTTCTAAGGTATTCTTTAATTTAATTTTTTATTGTTCTGTAGCTTTCATTGTAGAGATCTTTTACCTTTTTTGTTAGGTGGATTCTCAAGTATTTTATTTTATTATTTTTTTTTGCAGAGGAGGGACTGTTGTGAAGAGGTAGTTTTCTAAATTTCTCTTTCAGAGGATTCATCAACAAATAGAAATGCATTTGATTTATAGGTGTTGATTTTCTATCCTGCTACTTTGTTTAATTCTATTATTAGTTCTAGAAGATCTCTGGTGGAATTTTTTGTATCCTTTAAGTATAGAATCATATCATTGGCAAATAATGAGAGTTAGAGTTCTTGTTTTCTTATTCGTATCCCTTTAATTTCTTTCATGTGTCTAATTGCTCTGGCTAGACTTTCAAGGACTATGTTAAATAGAAGTGGCAAAAGAAGGCATGCCTGTCTTGTTCCAGTTTTTAGAGGGAATGCTTTCAATTTTTCTCCATTTGGAGTGTTGGCAGTCTTGGGTTTAGCACAGATAGCTTTTACAATGTTGAGGTATACTCCTGTTATCCCTAGTTTTACTAGTGTTTTGAACATGAAGGAGTGCTGTATTTTGTCAATGCTTTTTCTGCATCAATTGGGATGATCATATCATTCTTATCTTTAAGTCTATTGATGTGATGCATTATATTTATTGATTTCCATATGTTGAACCAACCTTGCATCCCTGGGATGAACCCACTTAATTATGGTGTACTATCTTTTAAATATGTTTTTGAATTTGATTTGCCAGAATTTTATTGAGAATTTTTGCATCTATGTTCATCAAGGATATTGATCTGAATTTTTCTTTTCTTGATGTATCTTTGTCTGGTTTTTGTATCAGATGATACTAGCCTGATAGAAAAGGAGGGAACCATTCCAAGCTTATTCTATTTAATGGAATAATTTGAGGAGTACTGGTGTTAATTCTTCTTTGAAGGTCTTGTAGAACTCAGGTGAGAATCCAGCTAGACCCATTTTTTAAGCACATTACTCTGCATAAAATCGAATTCCTACAGATGGAGCAATTCAAACCCAGACCTCTGGAGACCACCCCTTTCTTTTTCCACTTTATTCCAATTAGATGCATTCATATAAATATGTTCACAGGACACTCTGTCTCCCCCTCAGAAGCTGTCACCATACCATAGCATAAAGATGCTGATCCTTCCCTATCAGGACCCCTGCTGCAAGCTCCATAAGCCAGAAGCATACCTATTTGTTTGATCCTGTAGTTCCCAAAGCCAAAGAAGTACCTAGCATTTAACTGGTGCTCAAACTCTGTGACTTGACAGAGTGTGCAAAGTCATTTTTCCTGCTTCTTTCACTGGAAACAGTCACTTGTTAGTGTCACATTAACCCTTTCACTAAATTTTCCCCCTAAATTTAGAGAGCAAATAATGTCACAAATGGTTAAGAAAGCCTTCAAGCTGTACTGAAAGCTTCCTAGAAACAACCCTGAAAAGAAGCTCAGCCCTAAAAAGAAAATGCTTATGCCAAGAAAATTAAGATTTCAACATGCCCACAAAAGAATTATCAGATTAATTTCAAAACTAACAAAATATTAATATTTTTCAGGTTGATTTCAAAAATATAAACATAAGCATGTAAGCCAGAAACAGCCTCAAGCCATCAATAAGCCAACTCTCCACTTTTCAAAGTGAGTCTCCCACAGCTGTAGACTGTGAAAAAAGCATAGATGACGTTAAGGATAACGAAAAGTAGAGAGAATGAAAAATGTTTTAGGGTCCCTTGGAACTTCATACTACACCCAGGGTTTGTACTCCAAACATTTAACTCTAGTCACTTAACCCATTTAAAGTGCTGACTTGTAACCCTGTTATCCAACCTAGCTGATGTGACTATCCAGTGTGCTGGGATTTGCTTTCTCTAGGACAGAAGCTAGTGACTAAAAATTAAGCCTTCACATTTCCCATCTATAGAACTGCCAGAAGTCGTATTTGGTGAGCTTACATTATAACAAAATCCAGAAAAGGACACCAAGAGAGACAGCAGCAGGGACATTTACAAAGGCCAAGCTTTATCAAATCCATCCTATGCTAACATGACCATGAAAATATGAACAAGAGCGAGTATCAAAACACTAGGCTGCTGTTTTAACTATATGCTGTGAAAGCAAGAAACCCATTCTGAAAACCCACTCCTCTTTCAGCAGCAAGGTATGCAACAATCAAATAAAAGCTTGCTGAACTGGACACACCCACAGAATTATTGAATGTCATCATCTTTCCCAAGGAAAGGAGAAGATCCTGTTCCCTAGCAATCAGAAACTAGAATGTCCTAATTAAACACATTTTTTGGATAAAAAAAGCATATAATCTATTCCTGTAGTCTCCTAACTGAATATAAACTCCAATCAATAAAGAAAACTTCAGTAAGCAGGCCACTGATAGTTTTATTTGTAAGTAATATACATCTTACTAATTAAAATACAACTTTCTAAGCTTAAAAAAATATAGAAATGTTATATTCTAATGTTTTCCCCAAATCACCATATTTCCTTGTGTGTTCAATGTGGATCTATTCTATGCCACAACTGAATGAGAAGTTTTTATTGAATTAGAATAAAACTTCATGTTACACTCAAACTATAGCTAGTATGATTTCCTTCACAATGAAGAAGATACTTCAGTGACTTGAAGCACCCACACTGAGCACTGAAGGATCTGTTTCAATGTTCACCTATTATAACACTCACACTGTCACACTGAGGAGTTTAAGGAAGGGGACAGTGACCTACTCTAGGTCACAGGAGCCATCCAGCACAAAACCAGAAAGAATTGTAGCTGAGGGTCCAGACTCCTGGTCCTCACCATTCCTGTGAATAGGCACTGCTGTCCCTGCAGGCAGTCACAGCACTGAAACCTGAGTGCAATTGAGTGCAAGGAACAACTCAGCACAGAAATCCACACAGGCAAATGTCATGGAGTTGGTGAAACTACAGAGAGCCCAACCTTTAGATACAAATAATGTTTCTAAAATCCAAGTTCCAGCTGATGCCCATCACCATTCTACAGCAAGTCAAACAGCAGAACCTGGTGTCAAAAAATATTTAAAAGGGGGGAGGAATAGAGATAGGAAAATAAATTAGAAAAAAAAAGAAATCAGGAACCTATTACAGATATAAAGAAAGCCAAGATATTAAAAGTAAAGTTTGACCTTAATTAAAGTGATGAGCCACTTGGAAAATAAAGCCTTTTACCCAATCTATTAGAGCTGGAAAAGGCCACTATGGTCACATTTCTGTATAAAAATCTGATTTCAAGAGTTCAGAAAATAGATCTCCAGAAGATCAGAAAAACAATATATATTAGGAATACCAACAATTGTGATTGTGTGAAGAGGTTTATCATGAATTCTAGCGGGGAAAGAGCTAGATACTACCTACTCTCTGAATAATGAATTACTAAAATCCCTTCATTTTTCTCTTTTAAAAACTAATTTTTTAAAATTTATTTTCCTGTCTCTATTCCTTCCCCCTTTTAATATTTATTGAAGACAGATTCGGCTGTTTGACTTGCTATAGAATGGTGCTGGGCATAGGTGGAACTTGAATTTTAGAAACATTATTTGTATCTGAAGGTTGGGCTACCTGTAGTTTCGCCAGTTCCATGACAACTGCCAGTGTGGATTTCTGTGCTGTGCCAAAAAATGAATTACTTAAAAATAAATGTGAGAACAGTGAATAATCTGCTATGTGTACATCATTACCTATTAAGTTTGCATGTTTCACATTCTTGGGCTTGTTTTATTACCAGAAGAATAAAGGTGAAGGACAAAGATTAGTTCAATTCTTCCTCTCAGTCCTTCCACAGAAACACCACCTCTATGCCATAAATCAAAACTGGAGTCTCAAAGGATAAACATACACAGGCAGGCTCTGGACACTTTCTAATGCAATCAAGGATCATGTATTAAATCAGCTGGTACTTATCTTTCCTTCTCATCATTCTGATTGGATCTATATGATAAGTGCCCAAGTGTTTCTAAAAGTGTCCTAATCCTCTATAGTCTACAGAAGACAAAGCCATGACCAAAAACTCATCACTTGTCCAGCCCCACCATGCCCACAAAGCAGCAGGCATAGATGGGACTTCACACTCCCAATCTGCAAACGGAATTTGGAAAGTCTTGGTATCAAATACAATAAACTGAAGAATATTTCAGCTCCAGAGAATGTTAATCAGCATTAATGTCTTTAATCAGTGCATCTTTGACCTCTACTAGTTTCCAGCCCCACTACAATAATGTAACTATAACAAAGGTCTTAACAAGAAAAGGCAAGGAGTCAAAGCATGTGTCTTTTTCTTTTTACCCACCAGTCTGCCCTTCCCTTCCAGTACACTTGGTGGTCCTTCTGACACTGAAACCCTGTGAGGTGCTCTCCTGAGAGCTTCTCACAAGGACAAATGTGTGTGAACTCAAGGTCTTACAACCTGTGCTACTTTCTGAAGTGTCCAATACATACTCATCAATAGTCTAACACAGGGCTGGGAGATTGCTTGCCAAGTATGCACAAGGTCCTGGGATGAAGCCCCAGACCACAAAATAAAGAACAGCAGCAGCAGCAAGAACAATAATAATGATAGTCTTACAGGGACATACTGTTTTGGAAAAGTATTATGAAATGAAAGGTAATATTAGAAATTTGTGAATGAAAGACTTCCACCATCTTGTTATCAGCATTATTCATTCATTAAATATTTCAGAGGCTTCATTTTTAAAAAGGCTGGTAAATATATATTACAGCTTTCCAATTAATTACCACAAATCTACCCAGTAATGCACTAATCCAGTTACCAAAAAAAAAAAAAAAAACACTTAACTTCAATTATGTGTTAGATCCAGCAAACATGATCAAAGGCATAGTCCCAGTTCCCAAAGACAAGCATGCTGAGGCCAGTTTAAATTTGAAAGTCATTTGGGAAGGCTGTCAAAAATGAGGATTTTTATGTCTGCCCCCAAGAGACTTGGCTCCAGTAGAACAGGACATGAACTTGAAATCCACTCTTCTCTTCAGCACATCCAGGTGACTCCACAGCAGGTTGCCTGGGAACACATCTTAAACAGCAGACTAACAAAGGGACAATCTATACAGAAAGAAATATTCAAGGAAGCACCTAAAAGTCTAAATCAGTAGTCAGAACAAAATTATAGGACTTCAGGGGACTAAGACACCTGGACACAAGCAAATACAGAAGGTAGATCTTTCAGAAGACCATCGGTGAAAATGAAACAGACAGACGGGAAAGAAATAGACTTAAGGTGAGCCAAAAAGGCTCTTTGGATATAAAATAATAGGACCTACTAAACAGGGCAGGATGTAGTGTTAGACTGCCCAAAACCAGTATTTTGGATCTGTAAGTATCACTGTACCCAAACTATCCTTCAGAACCACTAAGTGGCATGGCTCTAACAGAGATGACAGCACAACTTCAGGAAAAAGATTTCAAACAAGTATTTCATTTTTATAACAAAGCTATAACAACACTTCACTGCAATTATAACAATGGGATTATAGATATCATAGGACCCCTTGGCTTACTAACCACACAACCTGAGGCCCAGAAAAGCCTTATGACTAGGCCTAGATCACACCTGTCATAAAAGGCAGAACTGGAGCTACAACCCAGGTCTTCATGCAATCATCACATCTAAAGGTCAATGTCCCAATTCATCTCTGAGTCCTCAACAAAGGCCACATTCGGAACTTTGAAGCAGCTTCATACAGTTTGATGGACAGAAAGCATCAGGGGAAAAAGGGCAATTTAATTTTCTAGAAATAATTAAAACATGGATTTTTTACAAACAGCTGGTATTACACACCACCATATGTCGTGCTAGGGTGAATGTTTCTTCTAAAAATATTAAAGCTTCTCTGATGGAATTGGATCTGAGATCGATTCTTAGCTGGCAACCTATACAAAGCCTGCTTCACTCTGAAGATCTATAAAAATGCAGCTGGCAGGATTTCACCCCTTAATAGTTAGAGCCCATTATACAATTCTCTGTTGAGCTGGACAATTCTAACCAGAACTTTTAGCTTAAAATTAAAGCTGAGCGGGAAAGGAAAGCTGGGTATAGTGGTACATGCCTATAATCTCAGCAACTCAGGAGGCTAAGGCAAGAGTACTGTGAGTTTGAGTCCAATCTTGGCAATTTAGCAAGGTCCTAAGAACTTTAGCAAAAAAAGAAGGTGGGGAAGGAAACTGGTAGGGAAGGGAGAGAGGAGAGCTACCCCTTATAGTAAAAAAAAAAAAAAACTTCCAAGCTACTAAAGCTTCCAGCTACAGATATATGTTGTTACTGTGTCATGTCTCACCTTAAGACCTTCACATCAGTCAAGATGTCTTAAGGGCCTGGGTGGTGGCTCAGTGGTAGAACACTTGCCTAGCATGTGTGAGGCACTGGGTTCAACTCTCAGCACGGCATATAAATAAATAAAGGTCCACTGACAACTAAAAAATATTTTTTTAAAAATGTCTTAAGTCACCAAAGCATGCTGCATTGCATTAGGTGGGACCCAGAGTTACACATATTTACATCAATAGATAAATGTGGATATACACACTGGGTTGTCTCCAGAACTAGAGCTGCATTTAAGTTTGGAACCTCATTTGAAAAACAATGAGGCTACTCTGTTTCTATCAAAAAATTCTATTCAATTTGGGGGAGCATTTCGGGAGGTAAAGGGGTTAGAAGAGTTACATATTTGTAAAATGTCCATGTGCTAGTAACAATGTTAAATACTTGATCTATTTTGGCTCCACTTTAAATAAATATATTGGTTTGAATGACGGGAATCATGCTCAAAAGAAGAAACTGAGTCTGAGGAGAGGGTAAGTTTTGCTGTGTACACAGTCACATCTCTAATGTTCAGTGATTTGTGCTTTATAGTGCAAAATACCAACTCAAAGGAACATCACTCTTTTGACCAAAATCAACTCAGAACTCTTAAGTTTCTTATACATTCCTCTTCAAAACCACCCTGTACAACAGAACAAGAAAGAAATGTTGAGATGTGAAGAGGTCAAAATACAGCAGGGGAATCTAAAGCCCAATCACCCAGATCACTATGACATTACTGAGTCACCAGAGCTGTAAAAATCAACAACCCTTGCAGTTTGTGTATAAAGAGCCACACAGCCACCCTGGACCCCAGGTTTCTTTCCTGCTAATGCCTCTGGAACATCTATCTCAGAAGGTTTACCTAGGTTTTACCCTTTGTTTGCACATTATCACAGAGGGATGAAGGGACATGGTAGAATAATAAATATCTTCTCATCAGAGCACAGGCACTCCAGTTTTTTAATTGTTGATACTCATAGCATTACATGCAAATTATACTCTCAAATAAAAATAAAAATTTTCATGCCAGTGTAAAATCTAAAACCCCTTGTAATTACGATGACGGTACTATTTCTAACTTTTAAAGTCAGATAACAGAATCTGCTTGCTAAAACTTCCCTTGTTACTTTTCTTTCCCCAACTGAGATCACTTTAGGTGAGAAGGCCAGAGTTTCAGAATCTCAGCCCAGAAGAGCTCTGATCAGGGACAGGAATGACCCGCAACATTGTTGTGGATCAAGGACCTTCTGAACTACACCATTTTTCCCCAAAGTGCAAACTGATTGTCTGCCTCTCACAGGAAGGTGAGCTGAGAGCAGCCAGGGTCACTACCTATGCTATGGGTGATGTGAAGCTCTGTAGCATGAGCAAGACAGAAGGATGTCTCTGTGGTGAGTGCTAAGAAACATGACAGATGATCCTTTTCTTCCTTGAGTGCACTGCAAGAATACAGGCTGGTTTTGGAATCTGGCTGATTATATTGGTAGTTCCTATTCTTCTATTTAATAGCTTGAACATGTTATTTAACTTTTAATACCTACACTGCAGGGAAGTCCTGAGAATTAGCTGACGAGAAGGTACATACAGCATATAATCCAGGATCTGACATACAGTGGAAGTTAAAGCAGATCATCCTGGCCCAGGGAAGTAGGCTGAAGAGGGAGGGCAGCCCCAGAATTCTGAAGTAATAAAAGGTCATTTTTTCAAGTCCTCCTTTCCCTTGACTCTTCCACAAATTAAAGTGCTCAGAAACCCATGAGGGAGAAATGTGGAAGGCAAAGCCAGTCGTTCAAAGAAAGGTGAAGAAGACGTACTGGCGGCCATGCTGCAGTTGAAAGGTTGTCAAATGCCTGTCAACAAAAATTTGCAGAAGGCTGTGGAGGCCTTTCCTCATAAAAACACATTCATGTAGAAAATAATATTTTGTGTTTAATTCCAGGATATCCAGGGACCACAAAGAATTCTTAGGTAATTGCTTTTGTGTTATTAGTAGAGGTTAGTTGTACATGCCTTGTAGTAACTGCACTAGCTGGACATTATTTTACTTTTAAGAAACAAATGGAAAAAAAAAAAACAATACTACAATTTGAAAAATGCATGAGCATGAAGCCCTTAATAAAACAGCAAACACAAACATGAAGGAGGAAATATGAGAGAGGAGAACATGACTCACTAAGGCCTGTGTGAAGCTCAGAGGGGCTTCTGCAAGGGGCACCCTCGAGTTTCTATAACCTCAAGCTATCTCCCCAACTGCCCCTCACAAAGCTCACCCTCTACAGCACTGTCCATTCCCAAACATGGGCTCAGGCCAGAGCAATCTGAAAATCCTAACATGGACTGAGATTCCCTTGACATATGGAGGCAAAAAAGAACTGGTGCCAAGTAGAGGTCAGAAACCATCCCAGACCTGCACCTGCCGAGCACACAAACACAGGCTCCCGCAGGCTCCATCTGCTGTGTGCTGTGGCAGAGCCCCCTCTGTGAACCATAACCAGAAAGCCAAGATGACACCTTTCCACCCCCACAAGATGGTCCATTAGCTCAGGTGAAGGAAATCCAATGAGGAAGTCTAAAACAAAGAAGAAGAGAACAGCTTTCTGCCCTGCTCCACTGATTTTAGGCAGTGAAGCTGATGCCACTATGCACATTTTCCTTTACTCCCTTGGGGTGACCCTACAGCTTAGGACAGACTTCCTGGGGCAGGTTCCTCATGAGGATACAGAGTGACCTCATCTCTCACTTTAAAAAAGTGTACCCTTAATAAGTGAAGTTCCACATAGGAACCTGATTTAGAATAAAGACGTCTATCCCACCTCCTACTCCCAATTTCTGAACCTAAGCTGCTTCTAGAAGCTCGCTTGCACTCCTCAGTCTTCAAGTGCCCAAGACCATGGTTAAGGAGTACTGAGCTGAGAGACACAATAGCTAGGATGCAGTCCTGCTTCAACCGCTTGAAGACTGAAGTGCCCTGGCAGGCTGTTCCTGCTAAGAGTCAGAACCTCCTCCTCTCCCCCATTCACACATGGGGAACAGTGTTAAAGTGGAGCTAAAGAACTGGGTAACAACACAAGTGAAAACCCAAGAGAGCACCAGAACATGCATGTTTATTAAAGTGCATGCCAGGCCCTTCCCAAGGAGGATGACTAGAGGGGAGGGAACACAACCTATCGGACCACCACTAACCATGGCTTACAAAGACATTAAATACAAAAGCAATCTTCATCTCAGGCATCCTCTGAATATATATGCTTAATTGAACAACTGCAAATCAAAATTGCTCTTCCTCATTACATCAAGGTTTCTATTTGATTAAACACCAACCAAAAAATGGAGGGTTTCTCAAGTCTGGTCTCTTACTTCATAGAGCAGGGAGAATCCCTTCAAATATAAAAGTTTCCAGTCCTCACTTTTTCTCCACTAAAAAGAATCTAGGCTCCTCAAAGAAAGGGCTGATTCCAGGGCCAGGGGAGAGTATATACAAGATGAGCCTGAACATCTTGCTATACCAGAGAGTTCTCAAAAAACTAACAAGTTATCTGGGGGTGGGCATGAGAACAGGCTACATGGCACAAATGAGTACAGCAATGAATCGCAAACCAACAGGAGATGGGAGTTCATGAGTCCATGCCATTAATAACTAAATAAATATGAATGAAGGACTCTTGCTTACAGAACACTGAGGGCAGCTGTGCACATGGAAGGTGTACTAAGATAGAAAACCCTGATTGTACCCATCACAGCAAATACTGGATCTAGTAAAAATCATCAATAGATGTTAAACCTTGTACTTATTTTGATGAGAAGCAGAGTTATCTGCATTATTTTAAAGCATCTCCCATAGACTTGCAAGTGAAGAAAAAATAATAACAATTAAATGGTAGAGACACTGAACAGCATTCTGATGGCATGATCAAAGGCATCCCCATCAATCAGGCTTCCTTACCTGCAGATGTGAGACCCTGAGAAGGACACAATGTCAGCTCTACAATATTCCAACTGAGAATACATAACCTATATCAATCATGAGGAAATATCAAACAACCCCAATGGAAGACCACTGTAGATCTTAATGGGAAGAATGAATTCTTAAAAATTATCAATGTCATAAAAAGTAAAGTGAGGCTGTGCAACTGATTCCGTTTAAAAGAAACTCATCAATGATATAAAAACGCCTGCCATAGTCTGTACTTATGGGGAAAGTGTAATAAAAGACATCACTGGGTCAACTGGTCAAGTTGTCATATGAATGTGAGAATTGATTTATATTTAAAAATTATATCAATGTAATTTACTGGAGTTGAAATAGTGCTGTGGTTCTATAAGAGGATATCTCAATTCTTAGGAAATAAATACTTAGTAATATGGAGGTAAAGAGCTATGATATATTAATATATCCTCAAAACAATTCCCAAAATACTGTGTGTGTGCATACACATGCACACATATCTATACATGTGTGTCTGTAGGAAATAATAAAGCAAAGAGATTAAACACAACAACAGGTAAGTCTGAGGAAAGAATGCATAGATATTCTTTGTACTCCTTTTGTGTACCTTTGAAATTATTTCTAAATGAAAGTAAAATCAAACAAAAATACATTGTTCTCTCATATTCTGATTACATTTTCTTGAAATATCTCCATAGCTTACCTTCCAGCACACCATTCTCCTCTGAATTTCCTACATTCTCTCTGACTTCTAGAAGTAAATTCTGTTCAATTCATTTCCTAAAATTAGTGGGTCTCTTGTCTATGCAGGATCCTAGAATCTTGCTCAGATCCACAGTCTCACTGACAAGACTCAGCTTTCAAATCTGGGTACCTAACAAAGAAACCCCACCAAAGAACCCTCTCATTCCTCACCCCTATGACTGATAGGCCCACTCAGATGGAAGGGCCAGAAAACAAATGCTGTATTTCACACCTGGAACAGTAGCAAGCTAGAATGAAAGGACGGATTATTTTTTAAATTACTCAAAATAAAGGGAAGAATTGAAAAAGAACAAGTATAATTTCACTCTTCTATGCTGTAGTAAGTAAAGTTCTTAGATTCTAAGAAACCAAAGCAACGAATGTCATAGTTTTCAAGTTTTCGTTATCATGTCACAAGCAAATACCCAGCTAAATGAGTGCCCAGCAGGTGAGACTCGGGGATCCATTATTCTTCACTATCAAGGCTGCCTCTCACCTCCCTCATTTCAAAATTCAGAATATTGGGACTTCCTGCTAGTTCACTATATCAGGGAATAGGACAGGTCCAGGGTTGCAACAGAAAACAATAATCCCAATTAATATTAATTGCCCAATCCCAATTAATATTCTTTGACAACTTTTTACCTGGTATTATGGTCTGGATATGAAATATCCCCCATAAGCTCACCTGTCAGACAGTGCAAGAAGGTTCAGAGGAGAAATGACTGGCTTGTAAGAGTCTTAACCCAATTAATGATTTAGTCCCCCGATAGTGATTAACTGAGTGATAGCTAAAGTGGTAGGGTCTGGATGGAGGAGGTAGAAATTGGGGCATAGCTTTGGGTATATATTTGTATCTGGTGAGTGGTGTGTGTGTGTGTCTGTGTCTGTGTCTGTCTCTGTCTCTCTCTGCTTCCTGATCATCATGATGTGATCTTCTCCCTGCCATACTCTCCCGCCATGATGTTCAGCCTCACCTCAATCCCTGAGAAATGAAGCCAGCTTAACTATAGACTAAGTATGAAACTGTGAGCCTCAAATAAACCTCTCCTCCTCTATAGTTGTTCTGGTTGGGTCCTTTAGCCACAGCATCAAGAAAAGCTGACTGAAACACCTGGTATCACTTTTTTGTCTTGTAGAGGATAAAAAGAATAAAGTTGAGGACACCTCTGATGGAACTTAGATAGCTCACAGGTGGGGCTGGATCTGGAAACAGGAGGTTTTCACTCACAAGTGACCTAGGCACCCAATTCCAGTGTCCCAGTTACCAGGGAGCATTTCAAACTTCTAAAGGGAGCATCCCTTTTTAGGAATGCTACTGAAATTACAACCCAGCCCTGGCAAATTTCTGCCTAAAAACTGGAAGCAATCCTCCCTTTTGGACACTGCAGATGGCTTATTTGCATATTCTAATTCAGCCAGTTGATGACTGTTTGGGGGCATTATGGGAAGAAGCAGATGGGTGGACAAACTTTTTTTTTTTTTAATGTGTCACTCTGGCGAGTAACCAGGCTAATAAATAATCCCTAAACAATAAACTTTCAAATCAATTCATAATGCATATTCATTAAAAGGTTGCAGAAAATGCCAAAATGACAAATAGAGAAATAGCCTCCTCCTAGTTTGACCAAAATTTACGTTTGTGAAAAATTGAAAGATTCCATGGCTCTAGAGAGACAAGGGCTATGGAAAACCAAAGTGGAAACATTATAGAGGTTGGAGAGCACAGCAGAGTAGAAAATAAAGTAGAAAACTGGGGCAATTACTGGCATAATTCCAGTTCAAAACTCATCCTACCTATGCCCCAAATAAAGGAATAAAGTAAAATTTGGTTTTGTCCTGAATTACGCACATAATAGCTTTAATCCTCTATGATTTATCACAGAATCAGAGAAAGTATACACACCTGATAGGTCCAGTGCCCTCCTAGCTATTGGCCAGTTTTAGGCAGATTTAATCTCAAAGTCACTTTAAACATCCTTCAGGCATCAATACTTGTCTAAAGTTAAAGAGCAATGATCTTAATCCCCCCCACTTTTTTTTATCTGATTGTATTTCTAAAACTTCTTGGCAACATTCCGTGTGGAATCAGGAATTGACTTAGAACCTGGCTCTGCCACTTAGTGGTTGGATGTCCATGAGCATATCACTTAGCTTCTCAGTGCTTCAATCTCATCAATTACCTGGAGACAATAATGTGTCTACCCACAGGGCTGTTGGGTGGTTAAATGAGCAACATATATAAAGTTAAAACAGTGCCTGGCACTTAAGAACCATACAAACATTTCCAATTATTGTTTTTATAAATTTATTCCTTATTAGATCTGCAATAAACAATATAGTGTGTGGTAAATAAAAGATACTTCATAAATATTCACTGAATGGCTATTTTAGGCATGCACTAATCACATGCCAATAAGATTCTGGCAAAAGTAACCCCTAATGCTGTATATCTGCTAGCTTTTTAAAATGTGAAATGAAGCCTCAATTTAACTTCATGGATTAAGATGTAAAGAAAATGGCTCTAAAATTTATTTTTTTAATTTAAACTTTTAAAAAATAAATTGTTCCATGGGCTGGGGTTGTGGCTCATCAGTAGAGTGCTCACCTAGTGTGTGAAAAACCCTGGGTTCGATCCTAAGCACCACATAAAAATAAATAAAACAAAGTTATTGTGTCCAACTACAACCAAAAAATAAATATTTTTAAAAATAAATAAGTAAATAAATAGATTGTTCCGACTACTCAATTTGGGTATTCTTACCCTAAATTTTTTTTTATAATGTTTAACTCTTAGTTTCCTGACCAATTAAAAAAATGTCCAGCCATCTGCTTAATTTCCCAGAAAACATCAAGAGACTACATCACAGACTCAAAAATCGGGTGGAAAATTTTTAACATCCCATGCTTTCTAGTGGGAAAATAACCAATACATTTTGTTGGGTATATGAAGAGTCAATAAAAAGTTATATACTCTGATTCCCTTTAAAAATACTCCCTAGAGTTGGGGGTATAGCTCAGGGATAGAGAGTTTACTAACATATACATAGCCCTAGGTTCTATCCCCAGCACTGAAAAAAAATAAAAATAAACAATCAGAGGACAAATATTTATATATAAATGTGTTCATGCCAATGTTCTATTATGAAAAAATTGGAAATAATCTAAATGCCAATAGATGAATGAAATAAATTCTGGTTCACTCAACTATTCTTGTAATTTTTTAAGCAGCAATTTAACAGTGAGATTTTTGAAAAATATGTAACATAATAAGGGAAATACTCTTCCAACATGAAGGAGGTTCAAAAAAATAAAAGCTATAAGGAAATACACTCAAGAACAAAGGCAGCTCTCTCTAGCCACTCAGATCCAGATGGTTTTCTTCTCTATGCCAGAGTTCAAACCTTAGTTGCCATCTAATCGATCTCAGATTTTGGGCAAATTGCTCTTCCACAATTTGCGAACTTGTAAGTATAACAGAAGTTTAAGGGTCAATTAACACCCGTAAAATACCAAGCACAGTGTCTGGCACACAAATACACTGCACAGGTGTTGACAATATTATTACCTTTCTGTGTTAGATTCTTCATGATGATCCTAAATTGTTTTGGGAGCTTAAAAAACTAATACATATTAATAAAAGTTCTGAATATCTTAATAGAAACTAAATGAAGCAAGAATGCAAATCAATATATAAATCCATAATCACTTCTCTGAAACCTCTGGAACACAAAAAAAGAACATGAGGCCCTGTTTTTGATTCCCGAGTACCACAAAACAAGCAAACCACCAGAATTTTTCAGATTTTTCAACAATGATAACAGTGTATTGACCATGCTATATGAAATCCCTCACTAGGTCTAGGCTAACACCCTAAAATCAAACATATAAACATTTACACAAAATCCAGTAAATCAAGACTATAAATACCTACCTATCAACAAAGATTCCTGTATGTAGAAACTTTACCTACTCAGAGCTTTATAAATTTGAATTTATAAATTCAACTATGAATTAGGAGTCATGAATCTATCCTATCAATTCTAGATAATGTCTGCAGCACATGAGCTATTTCTGCCACCTTGGATGCATGGAGAAAAGATGACCATTTCCTAGTCCTCACTTCTAGTAATATTCTATTGAAGCAGGATGTACTGGGGCTATAGCTGATGCCTTAGGCTGAATAAAGCTTTATAGGGGTGTTCTGTTCTGTACACTGAAAGACTGCTTAGAACTACCCTTGATCTCTGCCTATCAGATGTCAATAGCACCTTTGCAGTCATGATAACCAAAAATGTCTCTAGACATTGCCAAAATTATCCCTACTGAGAATCGGGGCCCTATTGCAAAACAGTAAGTAAACAAACAAACAACCACTTTCTGCTCCAGATTCCACAAGAGAACCACAAACTGCAAATTTCTGCTGGAATACTGTTTACTTCAGAAAGTCTCACCCCTCTCCTCTTCTCCATGCTAGTCTCCAAGCCACCAAAATGACTTTTCTAATTTTGCCCCAAATTATCAAAACATTCTTTTTATAAGTTGCTGTTTTAGCTCTCACCAGGGTCTACCCAAAATATCAGATCCCACATTCTCTCATGCTCACAGAACATGGTTGTGATATGCAGCCTTCCTAATAGGCCATTTCTCACACTAGAGTGAGTGAATAAGCTGCAGACAACAGGAACATGCCTCCAAAGGCAGGACATCTGTCAGCTGAAAAATCAAAGGTTTAGCTAGTTTCCAGGAGACAGGAAGAATCACAAAGGTCAGCTCTTCCCAGAACTGTCATGCCAGTGAGGCACCTTGAAAACGTGATGCCCAAGCAGGTCTGAAAAGTCAAATCTGACAGCATATTGGTGTGTTGGTGTAGTGTAGCCCCAGTACACCACATGAATACTTTAAGTCTTTAACATTCTAATTATTTTATGACAGCCCGAGAGATAAATCAAGAACACTGCATTTCACCAATTTATTTAGCCATGAAATCCCATCTTCCTTCTACTCCAACAATGTCTATTTTCCTGATGAGGAAAGGAGCATTAATCTGGGGAACAGAGACGAAAACTCAGGGGCAATTCTGGAACCCTCTTTGAAGCTATTGGTTTCCATTTCTTTCTAAACAAATCTACTATGTGTATAGTTTTACTACTATACATCATATCTACTACATGTGTATACTATAGCATTAGTCAAAAGATTAAAATGGAAACATATTAAATAAAACATCTACTAGTAGTATATTTGTTAAGTAAATCATGACATATTAATTCACAAGACCATTATCCAAGCATGAAACGTTGAGGAAGTTTTTCGAGCGCTGAAACAGAAGGGTCTATACAGTGCATGAAGTGAAAAAAAACAGGCGGACATGGAATATCATATTTGATCATCACTGCTGGTGTAAGAAAGGAGAGGAGGGGGAGCATTTTTCAAAGACTTTGGAAACATGTGACAGTAACACTGGTTACCTCCAGGGAAGAAAACAAGGGAAGGAGCAGAACAGACATCACCATTTAACCTTTTACACTAGCCTAACTGTATTATATATTTGGAAATTAAGTTTAAAATAAGTATATAAACTAATTTTACCAATCTCTGGAAAATAAAAATCAAAAACATTAGAATGTAATACTCTATAGGCTATGAGTAAAAATGTCAAAGAACTTTACTATATCAATGATGATTCTGTACACTGATACCTTCTTGTTTTTTAAGAATAAAGGAGAAAATAATTTTTGATAAAGCTGTAACTACTTATTCTGCTTTGTGATTTCATAAAGACAATCTCATTATTAATTTGTTCTATTACGTGCAGACATCTCCCTTCTCCCTCTTATACTATTTCATAAAAATAAAATAAAACACCTCCATAAAAAAACACAACAGTTTATTTCATTAGTTCAGTGCATACAGAATTAGTTCTGGCAAATTTCTCCTTGTTGGTTCCAATGTTTTAAAGTGCTGCTACAACCAATGAGCTGGAGTTGGAAGTTCTACCCATATGCTGTGTTTGTCCTCAATGTAACAAAAATGCAGCTGCCACTTTTATGATAGATGGTCCCTGACTCACTGTGCATCACATCATGTAGTCTTTGCTACCTTGGTAGCTCTTGTTCTGTTTATTTTGTTGCTGGTGTTGTTTTGACACAGAGAACTGAATCCAGGGCTTGGCACATACTAAGTACATGCTCTTCCATTGAGCTATTCCCCCTACCCCTGTCCCTTTTTGTGTTTGTTTTAATAAAAATCTACAAGCTTCCTAGTTTATCCTTTTCCCTGAAATCTAAGAGTTTATCCAATGTGTGATCCAATATACACAAAATAGCTTCAATAATATTTTCCATAACACATAAGGTTGATGTAGGCTAAACATAACAATGGGCAACTCTCCACTACCGAGAGCCTCCTAAGCAGGGAGATCCGGAGAAAGCAGAAGGCCAGCTTCCTCAGAATCATGATTCCCATAAATAACTCTCTGGATATTCCCATAAATACCTACTACTGAGCACTAATATTAAATTTCTTATATATAGATCTACAACTTTTCATACAATAAATCAATGATACAAAACTATTTTTAAGTTACTAGAACAAATTATCAACTGATTTAAATAATTATACTGCCATTATTACTAAGTTATAATGGTTAGCATTAAAATTTTTTCAACTTTGTCTAAATTTTCTTTTTAGTTATACATGGACACAATCTTTATTTTATTTATGTGGTACTGAGGATCAAACCCAGTGATTCATATGTGCAAGGCAAGTGCTCTGCCACTGAGCCACAACCCCAGCACTTATTTAACTTTTAATTTTTTTACAATAAACATGAATTAATAGGGGAAAATTAAAAATAAGGGAAAACTGATAGATTAAAATATTATATATTTTTAAAGGATCAAATTATTTGTAGAAAATACACATGGTCCATCATTTGGTTTTATTTGTGAATTGCTAAAAGGTCCTAGTAAACACTTCATGGAAAACACACCTACGCAGCTTCATAGCCTAGGCTTCTGGAGATCCTCGCCAGGAGGTAGACCTTTGATTTTCCAAACCCCTCAATAACCACTCAGTAGTAGTTCACTGGTGGTCCCTTAGCAGCTGAAAGCAGGTGGCACACAACTAGTGTCTATAGTAGTAGGGAGGGCCAAGGACAGAGGGACATAGAGGAGGGAGGTTAGGACATCCTCAGATGGACTGGATGGGGTGCTCATACTGATAGGTGGTAGTGGACACTTCTGTGCATCCGTGGATGTTGGAAAATGCTGTTGTGAAATCACCTTTATTAGGAAAAGTTTAGTGTGTTAAGAGACTTTGTAATTTTGCCCATGTCCATTTGTGTTTCCACCAGCCACATTCCTGTTGTAACAACTGCCCCATATGAGCAAAAACAGCAAAGAACAACTTCACTTCATAGGAAACAATATCAACTTTGGGGACAGCAAATTCCACAGCCTACTTTCCTGCTAAATTTTAGGAAACTTCCCTAATCTCCTTGAACCTCAGCTTCTCCATTTACAAAGCAGTGGTGGTAATAACAACAACAAACACAATTTGTAGGGTTGCTACTCTATGCAAGAATGTGCATGATGCTAATGTAATACTCTCTGATACATTGGAGATTCCCACTGGGTGCTGGCTGCCTGCCCTTTTCCCCCTGAGTTTGCCCTATTATGGAAAACAGCTATCCTGTCCCAATTCCAGAACCACTAAAGATTCTGACACAGATCTTTAGTGGGCCAGCCCCTCCTGCTCTCTGAAATCCTGCCAAGTCAATTTCCTTGACATAAGGGCTCAATCCAATCTTTCCCATTTCCTCCAACAGAGAGATCTTACTAGCCCAGTCAAATTTCCAAATCTTAAAGGGGCAAGAATTTTAATTATTTTCTCTTTTCAGAAACCATGCATTTCTCTCTCTCTCTCTCTCTCTCTCTCTCTCTCTCTCTCTCTCTCTCTCTCTCTCTCTCTCCCTCTCTCTCTCTCTCTCTTACACACACACACACACACACACACACACACACACACACAGACACACACACAACAGCAACTTTGTCAGGACTCTGAGAAAAGCATGAGATTTGCTACAAATGATCAGCACTTTGCAGCACCTAAAAATATAGTAATCAGGTCACAGAAAGAACCTTACAACCCAAAGAAATCTGTTAAGAAAACATGTCCCCTAAGGTTGAAAAGATAGATAAATGGCATTTTGCCCAGAGCTTTCTCAAAAAAGAGTCAAATAACTGAGTCTACCCACCAAAGAGGGAGAAGGAGACAAGAGTGTAAAAGAAGCACAAAACCCTTTAGAAAGTGACCACACAGATCTCCAGTATTGTCGTCATTCATTTGATTTACCAGGCAGCCTGCCAAATAAGGCGCCAGCAATTTAGTACCATTAAGATGAGTTTAGTTGGCAAGGAGGGAAAAGGGAAAAGGAAAGCTTTTCATGTTGCAAAAACCAAAATAAGAATTTCCGAATGACCATGTCAACGCCATCAAAGCAATGAAATGCTAAAAAGAAAGAAATACTTCTGTGCACAGGAAAACATCTGCTAACTGACCACTTTTTTCCTGCTCACCTCACATTACATGCATTACAAAGTGACCATTGGGAACCCCAAGAAACAAGCCAAGATTTTCTCTAATCAGTAAGGTATTCAGCAGGTCAGATTTGGTTTTTTTGTTGTTGTTGTTGTTGTCTTAAAAAGGACTTACATATCTAGAAGAAAACTAATTTGTTCTTTATTTGACAAAAATCTGAGAGCTCAGCAAAGCAAAGGAAGCTGCCTTTCTCTGGGGCAGCACTAACAAATTAAATTAACAAATATTCAGAACTGCAGGGAACAGACTGCTGGGGGAGGGATTTGTGGTTTGTTGCCAAAAATATAACCATTGTTGTTATTTATCTAAACAGAATATTTTGTCATTTAAATTTTCAGCAACATAAGCTGGATATTTGGTAAAGGCAGACATAGTTGTCAGCCAGAGCTTGGATGGCACATCACTGTTTTTATGCAAAAAGTGGTTAAAATGAAGTTGCTGAAACTTCTCATGCAAAGAAAATGGAAAATAGCAATGTTTTATTTCTTCAATTGAATGCATTTAATATTGCCATTACTCCTTCACTGGGACACAGCTCTCAAGAGCCTAAAGCATGTGGCATTAGAATAGCAACTTCTCTCATTTAATATTACCATACAATGAAAGACAGCCTCAATTTCATCGAAGCTAAGAAAAAGGACAAAATTTTCTTTATTCATGCTCAAAATAAGCATAAGGCAAGTAAAATGCCTGCAGGGAAAAGAAACAAAGCACTGATACATGCTACAGAACTGTTATGGTTTAAATATTAGGTGCCCCCAAAAGCTCATGTGTGAGAAATGAGAGAAAGTTTGGAGGTGAAATTACTGGGTTAGCAGAGCCTTAACTAATCAATGTGTTAACCTCCTGGGTGGTAACTATAGACAGGCAGGGTGTGGTTGGAGGGGGTGGGTCCATGGGGGCATGCCCAGAGTTTATATTTTGTTCATGAGAGAACCTCTCTCTCTGCTTCCTGGTAGCGTGTTCCCATTCACCTTGCTCTGCCACATTCTTCCACCATGTTCTGCCTCACCTCAGGCTGTCTATGGACTGATTACTTTAAACTATGAGCCTCCAAATAAAACTATTCCTCCTCTAAAATTATTCTTGTCAGGTCTTTTGGTTGCAGCAGAGAAAAAATTGACTAAAACAAGTATGGACCTTGAAGATGTTATGCTAAGTGAAAAATTCTGACAGAAAAGACCACATACAGTGTGATCTCATTCATATAAGAAATGTCCAGAATAAACATTTAATTGCCAATTCACAGAAGCAGAAGTACATCCATGATGGTCAAGAGCTTCTAGAAGTGGGGAGGGTTGCGGGGGGAATGACATATGGCTGCTAATATGTATGGAGTTTCTTTGCATGTAACTGAACAATTCTAAAATTGACTGGTCATGGTTGTACAAGTCCGTGAATACATTTAAAGCCAGGAAATAGGGTACTATTTAAAAGCAAACTAAGTGTGAATTGTATGGTGTGTGAATTATGTCTCAATAAAATTTCAGAAAAATAAGAACATATTTGCCTACTTACAAATATACACGCAAACAAAATACATTTTCTTAGTCATTCTCTTGTACACACACCGGCTTCCCTTTCTCTCCTCAAGAGAACAGAATACTTATTTACCTCATTCTCTAGGATTGCTTGTTCTCTATAATTCTAGAACTGTGCTTTGAAAATTTTACTGTATGTAAGACTCACCTGTGCATTTTGTTGAAGAGCAGATAATGATTCTTGATCTCTGAGGTGGAGCCTGACAGTCTACATTCCTAGCTATGGGTCGTCCCACACCCAAAGGTTGTACCACATACCAGGATCGTAACAAATCCTAAGTGCTAAGCACTGAGCAGAGCTACTACCCATAAGCCTCACCTAGGACACTCCTGGGAAGGATTTTTTCCTCCCTGTTTTCCAAAACACAGACCTGAAAAGAGGTAATGCTACTCTGGGAAGCCAGACTTTCCACACCCAGGCAGGTTCCAGATACGTTCTATGCCTGCTCAGCTGCTGAGAGACTTTCCACCAGGCACCTGCTCCCTCTGAGAATGTCCTCAGATGTACAACCCAACCTAATACTGTTAGCTACTGACTTTACAGAGTTGTTTTCTGTGTGAGAAAAGATGCAAAAGAGCTTAAAGAAGCACAAAGCAGTATGTTGCTTTGTAGTAAGAGAAGAGCATTGACAAAGGCAAGTTTTCAAGACATTCCTTGCCAGACACAAAAGACAAAGCAGTAGGCAAATTCTGCAGGGCAATTCCTAATGCCTACTTTTGTGGCACTGAAGATGGAGGTCACAGCAATGGGCCTTCCCCATGGGGTTTAGTGAGGATAAGCCCAGTTTGCAGAGGAGGAGAATTTCAGTGGCCAAAGATAACCAGCACCTTCTGAAAAGCAATAAAAGCTTAGTGCACGTCTCAGGGATCCACTAAAATCTGAGTCAAAGTCACTGTGAGATCATAAAGTTAATAATGAGGAGCTCCTGTTACCAGCCATGGAGTCTCAGACGCGTCCATGCTTGATTCACACTCAGATGAAACACACTACCACAATGACAATATAACTCAGGTTGAGAATTATGCTATAGCCAGAAGGAACTGAAGCCAATAAAGCTCTATGTGAGCTTCACTTTCTATTAAATTGTAGTGCTCTGAAGAGAATAGAATACTTGTTTCCCTGTAGAATATAGAATAAATTTTATTTTCCATGAACAACCTCATCAAAAAGATGAAAAAAGAAACCAAAATATACTATGTGTCTATTGTGTACCCATGTTTATCCCATGAAAAGGGAAGTTACTTTCATAAACAAGATTTAAGAGACTTGTTTAAAAAAAGAATGATGCATTTAAATGTTACAGGACAGTCTTAAAATCAGATAACATTACTCTACCTATATATTTCCTATTATGGTTTAGATATGAGGTATCCCCCAAAAGCTCAAGTGTGAGACAACAAAGGAATTGTTTGGAAGTGGAATGATTGGATTATGAGAGTTGTAACCAATCAACTGATTAATGCACTGCTACGGATTACCTGGGTGGTAACTGAGGTATGTGGAGAGTGGCTGAAGAGGTAGGTCACTGAGGGCGTACCTTTGAGGTTTACATTTTGTTCATGGTCAGACTACCTATGAACTGAGACCTCTGAAATCATAATCCCAAATAAGCTTTTCTTCCTCTATACTATTATTGTCAGGTCTTTTGGTCACAGTGATGAAAAAGCTGATGAAAACATTTTCTTACAGCAAAAGAACTGTTAATTTTTATGAAATGAAACACTTATATTTTCCTAATTTTCAAGGTTATTATATGAACATCAAAAATTAAAGAGATTTTTTACATCTTTCAGGAATTGAAATTTGTCAAATAAATCTTACAGAAACAGAGAAAATACAATTTTAATTCCAAATTCAAAAAAGAACCTTCACTAGAAAGTAATGAGAGCCTTGTTAACACACTGGCTTTGACATCTTTCTTCTCTTTATTCAGGCAATAATTTTTTAACTGTATTAGAGTTAGTTTAGAGAGTCTACAACCTAAAAATAAAATAAGTATAATATATTCATTAAAAAGTATCCCTACAGGGCTGGGGTTGTGGCTCAGTGGTGGAGCACTCACTTAAGTGTGAGGCCCTGGATTCGAACCTCAGCACCACATAAAAATAAATAAATAGAATAAAGGTATTGTGTCCAAATACAACTAAAAAATAAATATTAAAAAAGATATTCTTATAACAAAAGGGAAAATCTCACTCTGAGAGGGCACTCTCCTATTTTTATTCTGCCTGTAAGTCAGCAAAAATTAACTTATAGAACATAACTTAAGCTTTAAGAAAAAAAAAACTTAAGAAAATTTACACTTCTTAGGCTTTACTTTGAAAATTTTGTTCCACACAACAACAAAATAATCTAAACATCATTCAATTTCTGTGCTATTTACACCCTGTTTAAAATATGAATTTCCTATTACAGTAAGCACTCACCTACATTAAATAGTCATTCATTCCACAGTATTAACCACCTAAACCAAGTTAACATTTAGATATCGGCTTTTTCATGACTCTGGCACTAACCCATAAATTCTTTGAGAACAGAAACAGGTCTTCAATACCCTAATGCCCTAGAGCAGGTGCTTATTTAATATTGTTCATTAAATACATGAAAGGAATCTGAGCCCTATGCTCACACACAGCACTGATCTCCACAAAGCTCATTTGTTATCACTTCCTTACAATTAAGCAATCAATTAAAATTAGGAAAACAAAGGAAGCTGTCATTTGTTATATACCAGACTCTTAACCTGCATTCATTTTGGTGTTTAATCCTTGCAATACCCTGAGGAGGACAAATCAGGAGAAGGTACAACTTTCCCACAATTGCACAGCTAGAATAAGGCTGGTCCTCAATTCAAACTCAGGCCCACAGAGTTAAAATTATATACAGGTGATATTTAATAGACTGACCAAGTTAGGGAAACACAAGTTGGTGGTATCAAGGACTCTGCCCTAATGTAGCCAATCAATACTTCAGCAATTCATCTGCCTTAGAAAGTGCCTTTGACAGTGGCCAATCATATGTCTGGAGCTCTCACAAGCCACAAAAATGATTCCATGAGAACATAGGTATGGTGCATCTTGCTGGGGCTTCCAAGAACATCCAACCCCACCCTGCTCATCAATGTGCCTCATCAGAGATGACCTTGGGCCCTTCTCTGAGGCAGCCTCTGCTCCACAGTGGCTCTTTAATGTGACTTACAATATTTTTTCAGGGCCCAATAATTCTCAATAATTCTCCCCAAACTCATATCAAGGGTATGTTCAGAGGTTGCCCATTAGGTATTCACAGACCTGATAAGACCTGAAGATCCATTTAGGACACAGGTATTTTCAGGCCTTTACTAAACATCATCCACCCTGGGCTCCTCTTCCCACTGGCTCCAGCTGGCAGAGGTCACCCATCAAGGTCCCCAGCTCTCCACAGCCCATCTTGTCTGGCAGACTTCTCTCTACCTGCTCAGCTTACACAGGCATCTGATTTACAGCCTCTGCACTTGCCAGAGTTTTATGGATACAGAGACGATAAACCAAACAGCCTTTGATAATCTTCTTGAACAGGCTGAGCATCTTTGTTCTTTCCTCCTCTTCAGTCTCAACTCTCTTTGGCGACATCCCAGGAAAATTTCAACCTTTGCTTATCTGATGCTTGCATTGAACAACCCTGACTACCTAGGTTTGAGCTCTAATACTCCCTCTTACAAACTATGATCTTCAGCAAGCTATTATATCTCCTCCATTTCCTCACCTAAAAATGGGAACACCATAAATAACTATTTCACTGGGCTATGAGAATTGCTGTTCATTAAATGCTCAGTTTACCACTGTGCATGCAGACAGTGACAAAGCAGATCTACTATATGTATACAGGTTTCCAACCACTAAACCAGAGCTGCTTTACTCAAAAACATACTTACCTAAAGAGCCATGCAGCCATCTACGTGGAATTTTATGTCCACATTCACCAAAACTAAAAAGATTGATTAAGTCATATTTCCACTTGTTACTAAAAATCATCTAATTTCTCCATCTAATTTCAACCTCAAATCCCATTGACAACTCCTTGCTTTGAGCCTTGAAGAATAATTTCATTGGCTTTCTTGAAACAATAATGTAAGGGGAGATAGTTTTAAAAAAAATCAAAAGCATTTGCAATTCTTTCAAATTTCAGGGCTCTGTTCCTGACAACACTCTGCTTAGAGAATGTCAAAGCAGCTTAAAATATCACTGTACTTCATGAATCAACAAATTGTCACTTCACTTAAGTCAAAATCAAAATACTTGTTGCTTCCAACTTATTTGGGTGAGAAAGAATCAAATCTGTTAATTTTATTCATCAGAATTTCCATTAATAGGTCTCTGCAGGGCTGTGGTTGTAGCTCAGTGGTAGAACACTTGCTTTGCAAGTCTGAGGCACTGGGTTTGACCCTCAGCACCACATAAAAAATAAAGGTATTATTTTCACCTACAACTAAAAAAAAAAAAATAGGCCTTTGCAATAACATTTGACCCTAAAGGGGACAGCCTACAAATTCCAAATTCAAAAAAAAAGATTTTATTCCCAAATACTTAACTTTCTCAGTTGTTTACATGCAAATGCAAACTGGCCTCCCAAAAATAAAGATTCCATTTTAATTTCAACAGAAGAGCTAAAAGCAAAGAAAAATCCTGAACTTCTCCAAGATAATGAACATTTCATATCATCATATTCCAGCATGGGCACCAGTATTTGGGATGAAAATCTTCAATAAATCATGAAATGAAATGCATTTGGTTCATGAGTTTGATCAGGTTGTCATTACAGATTATTTTCATTTAGTTTCAACCTAGGCAATTCTGCCATAGATGAAACAAACACAGAAGACAAGCTCTTGGAGCCTGCTGGAAGTTATAGCCGCTCAAAATTTGAAGAAACAAGTCAAAACTACAATTATAAGCATGTGATGTAAATATCTACATGCACAATAAAACAGTGAGCCTGTAAAAAATAATACTTTAGAAAAACCTTACTGTGATTTAATTGTTACTATGCCATCATTTTAGGAACCATCATAAAGTAGTTCTTGCGTGGACACACAGCCTTTCTCTCCAGCAGCCCCTGCAAGGAGAAAAGGGGCTCCCTTCGGAGAACATGCTCTTTGAATCATTATTTGTGGGGTGTTTCCATCTTTCACCTAAACTCATGGGAAATCACAGGAGGCCCCTTCTCAACGGCTGACCCTCTGCTTCTAAATCATCATTTCACCACTAGACAAGGACCTGCCTTGACAAAAAAAAAAAAAAAAAAAGAGCTACTCAAAATACAGCTTGAATTTGGAAATTTTATTTAATTTTATTCATCTGTTGTGGTGGTTTCCTGCATTCTAGGACATGAGTGGGAAATTCCTGACATTAAATTCCTCCTTAACTCCCATATAGGAGCTGGGGAAAATGTCAAACAGAAAATGTTAGGCAGCTCAGATCTGGGGAGGATATCAAGTTTTCACTTCACCAGAGAACACCAATTAAATCTGATGAAAGCTTTTAAAATTGCTTTAGCTTTTTATTTCCTAGTTCAAACCTTTCAGGATGGAGAAGACACCAAACTGATACGGGAACAAAGATTGGCAGAGTTGACACCAATCACAACAGAAAGCAGATGCTACTCGAGCAAAGGACAGGCAATAGATTTAGGCTCAAGCTGCATGTTGGCATCAGTTGAGAAATTTCTAAGTTACTTGGTCTGGGGAGGAGTGGGATCTAGTGGGGTTTGTTTTGTTTTGTTTGAAAAAGACTCACCCAAGTGAAGCTAATGAGTAGTCATGGTTGAGTTGAACTGAATTTAACTACATATATAAAATAAGAAGTCATTAATAAAAGTGATCGTGTGATCAAGCATAGATCTTTTAAAGCAGATAAAAATGTACTGACTTTGATGGACCTAATTCCAGTGTATCATATGTATGATATGCAGTGTATCATACTTTTCATTTACATATGAACATGTGTACTACATGCAACACAAGCACACACATTTAAATAACAAACAGTATGACTGCTCACTGAGGCGCTGCCTAGGCTGACACCTCTGCCTAGTTCTCTCTAGCTCTCAGGTACAAGACTGCATACTGAAAGATGCTGAGCCCCTCCAGGACAGGATCATTTCACCCCGCTCTTATCTCCAGCCTGCTACCCCATTCAGCACATTGCTCAGCACATTTGCTAGATGAATTTTCCCGAGCACACACGGCCTTCCTGGAAATGTCAACAGGAAGAAGTCTTCTTCCAGAAGCTGGTAAGAGCAACTAGGAAAGAGCCAACAAGATAGTGATTCAGCAGCTAAGGGAGGTTTACCATCTGGAGTCAGAAAAAGAAAAAAAAAGTCCTTGTAAAATAATACTGATACTTCTGTCTCTACCTCAAACTAAGCTCTACCTCCAGACCCCTGTCTGGCTTCTGGGGACAACTAACCTAGAGAAGACAGCTGACCTTTTCCTCAGATGCAGGAGAACATCCCCACACATGCAGCTAGAGACCAGAGTCCCTCATTTCTGTTCTTGGCACTGATCAAGAACACTGTACCTTTGTAGATGCCTAGCCTCCTCCCTGCAGCGACTTACCCTTACCCTCTAAAACTGACCCCTATGCTGGATGTTTCACTCTCTTCCTTCACAACCACCACAGTAAGACAGGCATTCACTGACTCTTGTGCCACAGCTGGTTAATAGGGATAAGTGGAACATGTAGTTCAGAATAGGGAGCTAACAAGGGATTGCCATTGAGCCTCAAAATTCCAAGATTTGTCCCCACGTCCTGTTTGCAGCACATACCAGGAAAAGCAACAATAATACAATAATAAAAATAACATTATTTATTTATTGTATGAGAAAATACTATGGAAGGTGTCAGATATGGATAAGTTCAATTCACCTTCCTAACAACCCCACAGGACAGTGATATTCTCATTTTACAGATGGAGAAGCAGGTTAAAGAAGTTAACCTGTGGTTAACTTGACAAGCAAGTAGTGGATCCACAGTGGAGCCCAGGCAGAATTCTTCCTGCACCTGCACTATACACTGCACATCACACAGTGTTTTCTACAGAAAACTGGGTAAGCCCCGTGTGGGCACTGCTCACACCAATGAGGGCATAAATCACCTCACTTCTGAGATCCAATTTTCTCATCTATAAAATGAAGGCACTGGAGCAGTTGATCCCTTCCAAACAATAACTTTTCATCATGCACAGGACCAAGAAAGCCTCATCCCACTGTAATGAGAAGCTTTAAAAAAAGTAAAAAATGAGGGGAAATTCAAGATGGCTGACACCCCCAGCACTATTTTTTTTCCTTCATAGGAGAGAAACAAAGCAACAGGTGAGTAACTGCTCCTAAAGGTGAGTGGCTGTGGGTAGCATAACACTGAAAACAGATGACACACAAATGGAAACCTGGTGGATTCCAGAGATTAGAGAGAATAACAAAGCAAGAGAAGCAAAATACCCCAGCTCCTAGCACCTCAGTCAGGACTATCCCTTCCAAGAGGATAAAAAAGAAGAAGTCACAGAAGGGTGTACCCCAAAGTCAAATATCCTAAACAAATAGGTGATCTGGAATCTAGACAACAAACTGGCTTTAGAGAAGAAATCTAGTGTACCTCTGAGCAAACACAGAGCATGATACAACCACGTGCCATCTTGGAAAGTGTCCTATTGTTAGGGACTACACTGCTCTGAGGATCAGAAAACCTGGCCGAATGATGTCTCAGGGTCCCTGTGGAAATCCTGCTGCACAGCTACTTAGAAGGTAGCCACATGAGACAGGCGAGTCTTGGGTGTATCTCTTACACAAACTCACTGAGGGGTTTAGACTGCAGGAAGCATAAGCTGCAATGGATTGGAGTGGAAGGTACATCAGTAGTTTAATGATCCTGCCTTCTGTGATGTGAAGTGACACCAGTCACATGTGGTTTCATTTGTAGGCCAGGTCTGAAGGTGCAGGGATTGAGACTACAAATCATTTGCCTCCTGCAACTGATGCTCCAGTACAGAACTCTAGTTCGAGGGTTCCCATCACCCTCAGAGACATTCTGGGATTCTTCCAGGCTTGCATATTTGCCACCCTTAAAGGGGAAACACAGGCTCTCAGCTGTCAACTGGTCCCCAGGTGGCACAGACTGAGGAATTCTGAGGCTCTGCTTCTGGGAAGATAACCCCTCAGCAGCAGCAGAGAGGAAGAACATGATGGTAATGACACCACATCTACACAGGCCCTCTACAGTGATGACAGCTGCATCAGGTCAGAGCAACAAGGCTGGTGGGTCTAAATGGGAGTCCTACAGGGGGAAGTTATGACTCTAGTCCCTGCCCCTCCCCACAGAGTACCTAGATTTCCACCTGTCTCCAATCAGAAGACAAAAGCTTCAGGCCCTTCAAAATGACTGGAGCAACCAGCATCAGAATTTCTTTCAAGAAACGAAGCTACTGTCAACAGTGCCTGTGGAAATGGTAGGAGTAACCACAGAAGGCACCCCCTACATACTGTTTCCTACACATCATCCTGAAGTACCAGAGTGTCCCCATTCTTTCCAGATTTACAGAGACAGTGGGGCACTCCAATCCCAATAAGGCACAATAAGACCAAATTACAAATTAGAGCCAAAGAAGCTACAGGGAGATTAAACCAAGGAGACCAGCAGGAAATAAACTCTACATTACACAAGAAATCAGTACTCCAAGACACACTGGCAGAAGAAAGCCACATACTATGAAGGCCACCAAAAAGCAAAAGATGGGCAAGTCTCAACATAGAAACACAAGAAATATGAAAAAGCTAGGTAAAAATGTCACCTCCTAAAGTTCATCAATTTATAGTAATAGATTCCAAAGATATCAAAGTGGATAAAATGACAGAAAATGATTTCTAGAAGGCTCAATGAAATTCAAGAGAATAAAAAAAAGGAGCTTAATTAAGGAAGGCAATGCAGGATATGAGTGAGTAATTCAATAAGAAGATATAGCCTTTGAAAAAGAACCAAACAGAAATCTTGGAAATTAAAAATAAAATCAATGAGTCAGAATTAAAAAAGAAAACTAACTCAGTTGAAAGCCTCACCAACAGAATGGATCAAGAAGAAGAAATAATATTAAGAGTTTGAAAACAAGTCTGATCAAATAGCACATTCAGACTACAATAAAGAAAAAAAAAAAGAAGGAACAGAACATATATGATCTCGGGAACACCATTAAAGGACCAACTGTGTCCACAATCAGAATAAACAAGGGGAAAGAGCTACAGGCTGAAGGCATTAAAAAAAAACTTTACACAGAAAATGGAACAATCAACAGGACAACCTACAAGATGAGAGAAAATCTCTACCAGCTCTTCATCTGACAAAAGATTAATATCAAGAATATATAAAGAACACACAAAACTTCACAACGAAAACAAATCATCCAGTCAATCAATGGTTGAATGATCTGAATAGATACTTTACACAAGAGGAAGTACAAGTGGCCACCAAATAGGAAAAAAATGCTCAAAATCTTTAGCCATCCAAAAAATGAAAATCAAAACTACACTGAGCTCCCATCTCACCCTAATTATAATAGTTATTAAAAACAAAACCAAAAAAATGACAAATTATGGAGAGGTTGTGGAGAACAAAGGAACCCTTCTACACTGTTGAAAGGAATATAAATGAGTACAGCTACTATGGAGAACAGAATGAAGGGTCTTCAAAAATGCTAAAAATAGAACTACCACATGATCCAGCTATCCCACTCCTTGGTATATATCCAAAGGAAATCAAACCAGCACAAAAGAGATAACAGCATGTCTATGTTTACTGCAGCACTATTCACAAAAGCCAAGATGCAGAATCAGCCCAGGTGCCCCTCAACAGATGAATAAAGAAAATATGGTATCTATATACATTGGAGTATTATTCAGACATAAAGAAGAATGAAATCCTTCCATTAGAAGGAAAATAAATGAAAGGGGAAGACATGGTGTTAAGTAAAATAAGCCAGACAAAGAAAAGACAAGTATCACATGTTTTGTCTCATGTGGAAATTGAAAAAAAAAATGAACAAAGATGACCTGAAAGTAATAGACTACTAGAGTCTAGGGAAGGGCATCATGGGGAAAAGGGGTAGGGGATACAACAACAAAGAGTAGGAGAAGGGAGGGAATGCATAATTAAAGCATGATATATGCATATATGGAGTGCTTCAGTGAAGTCCACTAACTTATATCCTCAATGTTTTAATATATATAATAATAATAAAATGAAAAAAGAATTACCATGCAATCAAGCAACTTCATTCCCAAAACAATCAAAAGCAAAGGCCTAAACAGATATTTGTACATTATTGTTCCTAATAACATTATTCCTAATTGTCAAAAGGTAGAGACCATCCACATATCCAATCAAAGGTAAATAGATAAAATGTGGTATACATCCATACAACAGAATATATTCAGTCATAAAAAGGAATGAGATTCTGATCCATGCTATGGTACATAAAAACCTTTAAAAAATACTAGGTGAAGTAAGCCAGACATGAAAGGACAAATACTGTACAATTCCACTTCTATGAGGCAGCCAAAATAGAAAAGAAGCTAACAAAGGCTAGGGAGCGGAAGAGAAGGGAGTTCATGTTTAATGGGTACAGAGTTAGTCTCAGATGATGAAAAAGTTCCAGAAATAGAAATGCCAAATCACACTTATAAATGATAAAATAGTAAATTCTACATTGTGTATATTTTACCCAGAATAAAAATTGCCAATTTTAAAAATACTTTTAGATATATTTTTTAGTTGTACATAGACACAATCCCCTTATTTTATTCATTTATTTTTATGTGGTGCTGAGGATCCAACCCAGTGTCTCACATATGCTAGGCTAGTGCCCTGCCATCAGACTTCAACCCCAGCCCAAAATATTTTAAATACATTAAAATTTTTTTAAAAATCAGACTCACTCTGAGATTGGTTTACTTTTGTATGTCTTTAAAATTGTAGTAAAATATAAATAGCATAAAATCTGCAAGGGTATACAGGTCATTGGCAAAAAGTACACTCATGTTTTATGCAAGCATGACCAACACCCATCTCTAAAACTTTTAGCTTCTCCAGCTGGAACTCTGTACCCATTAAACGGCAAAGTGCCCTCATGCTCTTCTTACAGCCACTGTTCTGCTTCCTATCTTTATAAATGGGTACCTCATGAGTGGAATCACACTGTATTTGTGTTTTTAGGATGGGTTTGTTTAACTGAGCATAATCTCTTCACAGATCATCCATGCTGTAGCATGTGAGAAGATCTCCCCGCTTTTTAAGACTGAATAATATTCCACTGTGTGTGTACACCACAGTCTATCCACTCATCTGTGGACACTGAAAGCTGCTTCTACCTTTCGATTCTTGACAATAATGTTGCTCAGAACACAGGTGTCAAATGTCTCTGGGTAATGAATGAGACAAAATAAATTCAATTCATGTTTAAAGGGTTTTCTTTTAAAAAAAAAAAAAACGTAAGTAGAGATTTATTATAAACAAATCAAAACCTGCCATTCCTGACTTAAGCTGGCCTCCATGAGCAGAGGCCTGGAGACTTGATGGCACATGCTCAGAGTAACAGAGCATGCCACACAGGCACACACAGCATTGCTCCCTTAGTGGGGCCAGGCTCCTCTAAGTTGAGCTCTTTATAACTAAAAAATACAATAAAAACACATTACCCCCCACCCCCCCAAAAAAACTATCTCTTTAAAAAGTACTATACAGAGGAAGATCTGGATGCACTTTGCAGGGGATTTAAGGTGGCTTTTTCTTAATAGTACTTCTTTTAACCATCCTGTCGTTAGCTGAAACTTTTTTAAAAATGTTTTGTTATTTTTACAAAGAAACTTTTCCATTTTGGTACAGGTGTTCCCTACCTTTTTTTCCACCCCATTATCCTCAAAAACAGAACAATAAAGAGAAAAAGTGACAACCAACTATCTTGTTAACATTTACTTTAGCCCTTCTCTTGAAAATCAATAATTCAGAAGATTTTTCCCTGCTAGGCCTATAGGGAACCTGGCCGCTCCTCACTCTAGGGATCAGTCTCACCTGGAAGGCATGATTTACTATGACCAATGTCCAGGAGACTATTGGAGAAGGTAAGGTGTCTGGCAGCCTCTGTATTTAGAATGTGCTATAAAACACTTGCAAAATAAGAAACATACATCTTAAAAAATGTTCTGGCTAAAATGTGCCGAGTAAGAAAAAGTTCTGTCTAAGTTTCATGATCACACAGCCATTAAAAGGTACTGACTTTAGCTACGATCTAATATCGATTTTCTAAGTAAAACAAAATTTTAGACAATAGCAATTAAAATTGTGCTCCATTGACTGGGATTTTGAGGTAAACAAGCTAAAGTAAAAAATAACCCTGTATATGATGCAGAATCCTTGGAGAGGCAGGCCCATCAGGTACAGGACCACCTCTAATAGCCTGTATGTTCCCAAGCAGCCTGTAAACAAGACAGACTTCAGTCAGAAGGGACAGAGGACAGGGCTGGCTTGTTAGATCTCACACCGAGCTAAAAATCAAAGATATTGCAAACAAAATATGAAAAGCATGAGGGATGGGAGCCCAAAGGCCCCAGGTGGGGTATGGTCCCATGAATTAAGATCACTTCTGTGAGGAACTGGGGACCCAATAGGATTCTGCCTTGAGTTCAAAGGGAAACAAACAAGAGGAATGTCTGACTGACATTGTTCCTATTTTAAATCTATCTATCCAATAAATAGAATTGATCATTCTCTAGACGTTTTATAAAGAGTGCCCATGTGGTTTTCAAGTGGTAGGAAAAGCACTTTGGGGAGGAAAAGTTGTTTATTACCTTATGCCAGACTTCTGTAATGCCCTTAAGAATAGTGGTTACAGATGTGAATGATTTGTAAGATTTCTCCCAAGTTTGATCATTTCTCTTTTATAACCACTAGGAATATAATTACTTCTCATGATTTGATAGAATCGAATCCACTACAGAGGAAGGCAGATGAAGATTTCCCACCACTGAGATTCTCTCTCTAATGGCCACATTCCAAGTTCCCAGAGGGGATTTAATCAGTAGCCTGATAAAGTGTAGCAACTTAAAATGACCTAAAAATTACTTCTGGCTCCACTTAAGCATTCCATGGGACTGAAAATTTACAATCTCATTTAACCACTCACTGACTTCCTCCTTCATCCCCCGAAAATACGGAAATTAAGTTACTGTCATAGTTTGTTTTAACATGTAACTTCACCTTTTTTGAAGCGTACTTGGGAAGATTATTTGATTTCCATAATGACTAAAGAAGACATTTTACAAAGACAAAGGGAATGTCATCCACATGGCCACTGAACAAAACAAACACACTCCTGTGGACCTGGAGAAACACACACAAATACACACAGGCAGCTGAAACCAGTATTTCACCCTTTAGAGGAAAAACACCAAAATGGGAGATGTGAGTCATTAATTATACTCAGCTATTTCATGGAAAGCAGCAAGCTGCTTGTAAGTCTAAAAATATCTCTGAACATTGAGCCCCGTGTTTAGTTTTTCCACCTTTCTCCACTTTGCTGTATGTCCTTTTGGTAACAGACCTCTTCTGATTAAAAAATAAAACATTACTTACATAAGACAATGTGAGCTCCAATAAGCCCAGAGAGATGAACCTGTGCCTGACATGCTCACCCAGCCCCAACAAGACCCGAGCTGTGCAATAAGGAGACATGAGAGAACAGCAGGCATCCCAAGGAAAAACTTGGGCAGCACAAGTGCACAAGGGTTAGAAACGCTGAGGCCACCTGGACTAAGTGGGTGGATCGCAGTAATTGTCACAGAGTTAATATAGGGAAAATAACCTCAAAATTTATAGAGTTCCACTACCTACTAAAGTTCCAATTCTTGCTACAATCACCAAACCCGAAACCGTAAACTCCAAATTCACTTGACATTTCACATCTACATAAACTTTATCCCTTTCTTCCTTCTCTTCAGCCTTCCAAAAATCTCATCTAGAATACTAGGCCAAGAGGTTGTTTTAAATCCCAAATGAGTCCCCACATTGGGGATTACCATGAAACTGGTCTTAAAGTCCATTCTCCACAAAATCCAAAATAGTGCTAAATATTCATAGAACCAGATAATGTGTTGAATATTAAAATGCTCTTTGTAGTTCAGAAATCAGTATTCCCCTAGTAATACAGAACAAACAAATACCTCAAAACAGAATAGAAATCACATCCGGTACATATATCCTTAGCACAATTATGCAGCTAGATCACCCTGTCTACAGTGCGTGCAGGGCTGCTCCATAATTAGTACTCTATTAAACTGTTCTCTGAAGAGCTGATGAGAAAAGATGGCAACCTGAGCCAGCTGTGCAGCTTAATATTGGAGGGAGGTATGTGTGGAGGTGGGTGATGTGAAATTCTTCCTTCAACATTATACTATCATTGATGCTTTCAGGTTTCTTTTTTTTTTCCCCCCTCCTCCTTTGTCTTTGTTTCTCTTTTAAGGCTGAAGAGCATAGGACATTTAATTAAAAACAAAAGGGTTTAAGAACAGGGATGCTGAAAAGGCTGTGTTTCTATTAAACATTGATCCAGTTCATCGAGGAAGGCTTTGTGCCGTGGAATAAACTCCAGCACTCATGCAATTTTAATGAACATGCTCCTGCACCTTGCTTCCTTCTTTGTGTTGAAACTGCTGCTCAGTGTCCTGAATATTTCAAACACTTCTAATGCAGTGACTAAGAAGTCCAAAAGTGAGAACAGCACTTTTAGTAGCAAAAATAAGTTTTATGAGAATGTAAATACTGGGGCTGAGGGTTTAGCTCAGTGTAAAGTGCTTTGCCAACATGAGCAAGTCCCTGGGTTCAAAATCCATGCACTGCAAAAAAATAAAAATAAGAAATGTAAACATGAAAGGACAATAAAACATCTTAATTTTTGTACTTCATAAGCAAGATAACTGTTCCTATAAGGAAAAAAATAAAGATACACAGTGTCACTTATGCTCATGAACAGATACAGGCCACACTCACAATATTACATCCAGGTTCACTTTACAAATGCCTTGCTAAAATCTGTCCCCTGCCCCAAATTTATCTAGCAAAGGTTTTCGCAGGGATATAGATACATCACTTTAATTGCCTCACAGAATGCCAACGTGTTAACAGATAATGCTGCATTATTAACACAGCAACATATTTGGAATGTCTGTGCACACACATCTAGGTATTCTACTTGTGATGAAAGCCTAAAGGTGACTTAAATGGAATCTACACACATGGCCCACCCAGAGAGGAAGGACCTGCAGGACATAGAACACATGGGATTTTTTATGTATTATTTTTCAGTTCCATGTGGCAAAGCCCTAAGTTCCATTAGTCATTTCCAGAACCTTTAGGATGTTCTGGCTGGCCAGCAGTTCTTCATTTTTAAGTATCAAAGATCGTTCCAATATATTCTAGAGTCCTTATACCTGAAGTCAAGTTCAGAAAGTATTTCTACAGCTCAAGAGAACCCATATTTTCCTTTGACTACCTTATAATCTTTTATTTTCATATTTTTACAACCCATAAAATATGTTTTGGTAAAAGGTATGATAAAAGATCCATTTTTATTTCCCAGCAGACAGCTAACTGTCCACACACCATTTACTGAATAATCCATTCTTTCCTCCACTGATCTGAAATGTTGCCTTTATCATATACCAAATCGCCACAAATACACTACTGGACTTTCAATTTTGTTACATTGACTGAGTTAATGATTAAATGATTCACTTAAAGCCTATCCCACCATCCACAGCCAGTGTCAAATTCTGCCTCTGTTAACACAGTAACAAACTGCTATGGTACTTTGAATGAAGCTCTTAACTTCTCTGCCTTCCTCATTGGTTAATAGGTTATTACAAGAATCAAGCTAAATGGTCGGCACTATGTATGTGTCACTTTTCTTAGTCATCAGACCCAAAAGTAGGTACAGACTTGATCCCTGCCTTCAGGAAATAGACATTTAATCTAATGGCCACAAAATTAACATGCAATCACAAACCATGGCAAAGTGAACCTGAACCAACCCAGCAGTTAAGGGCTATTGGATACTACTACATACTAAGTTCTAATATGAGGACACAAATTTCTGTTTGTGATTGGTTTGTCTGGCAGGGAAATACAACCTAAATTCCTTGCCACATGTAGCATTGGGGCACACCATCAAGCACTCCACTACCCTCCTGCAAAGCACTTCTTTCCCTTCCTATTCCTCACAGCTGCCATAGGAACATCAGGCACTGCTGGTAATCTTTGGGCCCAAGAAGAATGTATAAGATCTTTCCAGACTCTCACAATTCTATCACTTCAGCCAACTTCCTCACCTTCTCTTTTCCCATAGGGATGATTTAATATTAACAAGGTTTCTCCCTAGATAGGTACTATAGCAATAATTAACCATATACGCCCCATAAGATAATATGGTGTTGCTCCACATTCATCAACAAAGAGGGAATGGTTAATATGAGTTTCCTATGTGAGATGAATGTCAGAGAAGCATATATCATAGCAGCCACTGGGGAGAGTTAAATCACAATGGCCTCATTATTTGACATATTAAATAAGGAACTTATTTTTGGCAGGACAGATTGCTCAGAAGACCCTAACAGTGGAACTAGGGATAGCAGATTGCATACTTAGCATGCAAGGTCTTGGGTTTAACCTCTGCACCAAAAACAACAACAAAAAAAAAAAAAAGACCCTAAAACTGTTTCAAAATAAAGGTAATGCTCCCACTTAAAGAAACGAATATAAAAACCAAGCTTTAAAAAATTTTCAGGGAGAATCACTATTCATTTGATGTATAGGTGATCTATAATAAATCTATTATGAAAGTTTTTTAAAAGGATGAATTAGGAAGGAAAAATGAATGAAAAAGAAGAGGAAAAAAGAGAAGGAGAGTCAGTCTAAAAAGGATTTACCAACCAATTTCATTTAGGAAACTATACATAATAATATCCTGTTTCAAGAATTTGAACATTTTATGTTTGGGCTTCTGAAAATCCTGAAGTATAGAAATGTGCTCAACTTTATCTACTCTGGTATTTCACAAACCTATTTGGCCTCTGTTCATATATCTTCTCCATACTCTATCTATTATAGAAGACTCTTTGGAGAGCATTGCTTGAAGCTGAGGAGCTGGGGGTTTGTTTGTGTAGTGTCTGTGCCCCTCCCCAGCCTCCCAAATGGCAGGAACCGAGTATGATGATGTACTGCTCAGTTGGGGTGTCACTGCATCAGCCGACATGATTTTAAGCTACTAGCAGAGACTATGGGCTGGGGTCTGAGCCCCTGCCAAATGATGCATGAGAAAAAGGTGAAACATATTTAAAATTATAATGCAAAAAAAGTGAAGGAGTTTAATCCACAGAAACACAATCACATATGTTTTCTCAGTCAGTATGCTTGCCACAAATCAAGATGGACTTTATGATTACAACAGTCTTCTTAAGAGCAAGAGGAGAGTAAAACAACAATACATTTACAACTCTACCTTTCCTAAGGAGAGTTTTAAAATCAAAACAATTTATAAAGTAGCTCATAAAAGCATACTTAAATAACCTGTTAAAAGAAACTCACAAATCTAACACCTCACCTCCCACCAGCAATGCCAATAATAAGAGAAGCATCCCACACAACCCTCCCTTTGTCATAGGAGCCATCTAAGAAGCACACAATGCAGAGTCTGTAGGCAACAATGTTCTATTATGCCGCCTCTACCTCAATTCAGAAATCACTCTTATCTGGTGATTATGTTAAACACTGGATTATTTTCCAATACTTTAAAAGGGTCAAAATCTTAAGTTTTGTATAAAATAAAGCATCCTTTTAATATAAGCTTCCAGAAAATTACTATTCAGAAAAACAAAATTCTGAAAATAGAGTCTCCAACTCTTTCTTGACTTACAAGTGAATATTGGCTCCAGAAATTTCAAGAGATTCTCCAGAAGCTGGAAAAATAAGCTTTACTCCAGAAACAACTTCATGGATTTTTTGTCTTGGAGTTCAAAGTACTTGTCATTGAAGCCATTAAGGCCCTGAAAAAAGCCAAACCATCCATAAAGGCACAATTTTGCCCAGCAAGCAGAAACCTCAGTGTTCTGGGTGATGTTGCCAGATGTGTCCTCTCTGGATGGAAGCTGAAAGTGGCTATGTTTCATAGGAGTGATTTTACATTTTGTTTGAGGTGCAGAGAAAGGGTAGCATTTTTCTATTCATGGCTCCCTAAACTTTGAATTTTCTAAATAGAAGCCCACAGAGGCTACTAAGAATACTCTACATTCACCTTCAAAAGGGATCCCTGGGAATATCTATCTACTTTTTAAAAGTGTCTTCACTTCACTCTTCTTTGCTGATAGGCAATGCCAATAGGTCTTTTGAAAATAAGCTAGACATGACAATACCCAGAAGACTCCCATTTAAGAACAAGAGAATGAGGTGGAACAGCTCACCCCAAATCATCATTATCTTACAATCTCACAGAAGCACTGCTCTATACTATGCACGTCCCAACTGCCCTCCTTCCCTGTGTGCAAAGCACAGGGTCAGTTTTGTGACACTTTTTCTTCAGAATAAGACTAAATAAAGATCTGGAAAATAAAATCTTTATCTAAAATTAAAACCAACAAAAGTCACTAGAAGTCACTAGCAGCTTATTTACGATGTATCTACATTTCTTGGAGAAACAGGAAAAGCAGCCATACATTCGGAAGAAATCCCAATAGCACAATTTAGTCTACGGCCATACCACCCTGAACGCGCCCGATCTCGTCTGATCTCGGAAGCTAAGCAGGGTCAGGCCTGGTTAGTACTTGGATGGGAGACCAATAGCACAATTTAACTCAGGGCTCTACAAAGAGCAAGACAGGTGTTCCAGTAGACTGAAGCTCAATATGTAATAATGGAGCAAACCTACATCTACTTATAGTTCTAAAACTTGGCTAGAAACTGGGTTTGCTCCCCATCTCTGTGGTGGCTCCTAAAATTCTGCTACTTTTGTTTTCAACTTAACATGGAAAAGTTGGGGCAGGAATAATAAGATAATGAACTGGAAAGAAAATCTGTTGGTAGATCTAATTACTAAAGACAAGAAAACACATGTAGAAACAAACTGCTTACTCATAAACCCACTGATCAAAAATAATCACTAATTAAATGTTCATTTAAAAATAATTTTATAGTAGCAATACAGAATACTAGCTGGCATATCAAGTCTCCATGTATTTTAGTTATTTTATATTATTATATATTATTTTATAATATTTTAGTATTTTAGTTATTTCATAATATATTTTTATAATGTTAGGCATATTGCATATATGTTTTTTGCCCTGCTTTCTTCCACTTAGCAATAATTACAAATGTTTGCTAAATCAATAAATACTGCTGTATGTGTAAAACAGGTATGGAAATTCCATTATAGAGACTTACCATGATTTAGTTCTCATCCCCTAAATGTTGGCATTTAGGTGGTTTCTAATCTTTTACCACAATAACTATTAAAGCGAACAATCTTGTATATGACTTTTACATGCTTGTACAATTATTTTATATGGATAGATAACTAAATACAAAATTACAGGGAAGTGAATTGATGCTTCAAATGAGAACCCACGTTCTGTCTTGTTAACATACAATGTAATTATCTTTTAATGTTTTTCTATCTAAATAATCAAAAATGCAACATACTATCCTTTGATTTTCATAGTTTTTACATCTGTGTCTCATAGTTCTTTCACATATTGCCTTTGCATATTCTTGTGCTGATTTTTCTACAACGTATTTATCTTTTTCTTACCGATTGCTAAAAGCTTTGGGATACTTGTTGGTTTAAGGCTAGAACAGGATTCATGCTTGAAAATTACTGAAAGTTGCTAGATCTGAAACCATTTGGTCTGGCTTCAAATCCTGATTATGTCACCATAGCCATGTAACTATGGGCAACTTAATTTCTCTGGGCTTCAGTTTCCTCATCTTAAAAGTGGGGATAATAATGCTGCAGACTTATGGGGTTAGTGTGAGTAATAAAAAAAAGTTAAAACAGTACCTAGCCAACCATCCATTTTTACAATTAAGGATATTAGTTTTAAACCTGTAAACTTACAACTCTATGAAAAAATGTTTTAAACTTCTAGTTAAAAACTTAAGTTTTTTAAAATACATATTCCTAAGTAGAAATACACTTCAAAAATATATGCCTAGGACAATACACACACAGGAAATATGTACTCATTCAACAAGCATCAACTGAATGCCCACTATGGCACAGACACTAGAAACAATGAACTACACAAAGATCTCTCTCCTTATGCCTCTCTTGGAGGATGTTAAGAAGGAAACAGGTGCTTTAAGAGAAGTGGGCCAAGTGCTATGCTTGCAGAACTACAATGGGAAATTTTCATAGTACATGGATAGGCATGTGATCCACACCAAAAGAAGTGTAATTCTCTCCCTCAAAAATGTGAAGCTTAGGGCTGGGGATGTGGCTCAAGCGGTAACACACCCCTAAGAATCAGTTCTGCAGTTTATTCTACCACAGGCACCAGCTCAGCACCCTCTAATTTGATTTAATTATGACACCATCTACATGGAAATAGCATCAGATCCCAGAGGTTGAGAGCACAGTCCCACTAAACTGCCCCCTCTTCAGATGCCAATCACAAACTCAGGTTATGGCTATGCTTCTGGCCAATCAGCAATAAATGAGAATTCCCACTACTTTTTCCTTGGGTTCAATTAACTTGATAGATTTCCTTAGGACTAAGTAACTAACTTGGGGAACTATTTTACTTACATTTATTCACTTGTTATAAAGAATAGTAACACACATGGAAGAGATGTATAGGGCTTCTCACCTGTGGGCTTCCAACTCTGGGCTCTGGCTGATGATGTTCTACATGGCCTGATGATGGATGGCCTGGCTCTATTCTCTACATTACTCCAAGAGTTTCTCTTAAAGTACACCCCTACCTCCCTTCTGAACAGGAAGCACAGAACCTATAACTCAGTGCTGCTGGAATGGCAGAAGGAGCACAGGAAGCCTCCGGGCCCTCTCTCAACATGCCTTCCAGTAATGTCCACATGTCTAACTGTCAGGAAGGCCTCTCAAGATTTCAAGCATCATTAAGATTTCAAGCATCATTGATTAAATCACCGGCCACTAGTGATCAGCTTACCTTTCAGTTCCTTTCTCCTACCTGGAAGTCTGGGGTAGTATTGAAAGTCTCAACCCTCTAATCATGCCTTGGACCAGTCTCATCCTGATACCTAGGGTCCCCAGTCATGTGACATTTACATACAAGAGACATTCCTATTAACCAGAGATTTCAAGAGTCTTGGGAGTTTATTTTGCCAGGAAACTAGAATAAGGGCAAAATATATATTTTACAATATCACAGTCCTCAATAATACTAGATCCTTCAAAAAGGATAGCGTTCACTTAATCTATCTTCTGCCTTTTATTTCTTCTTGAAAGTCTACTTGATAACTTAACCAAGGCAGAATAAACCTTAAATTCACAAGATTTTAAGCAAGATCAGCTAGAACTTTAACTTTTTTTTATATAAATGATTGTGGTTTTTCCACTTATGAAAATGATTTTAAATTAAAACAGTTGATTTTATATGTCAAATTAACTGAGTTAAGAGTCACTCAGCTGGTAAAACATTACAATTTTCTGGGGGTATCCAAAGAGATTTAGCATTTGAATCATTAGGCTAATCAAAGATCATCCAATCCACTGAGGGTATGGACAGAACAAAAAAGCAGAGGAAGGGCAAGCAGCTCCTCTTGAGCTGGGACTTGCATCTTTGCCTGCCTGCAGACATCAGAACTCTGGATTCTTGGACCTATGGATTCCAAGACTTAAATGCCAGCATCCCTCAAGTTCTCAGGTCTTCAGCCATGGACTGAAAGTTATACCCTCTGCTTCCCTGAATCTTAGGTCTCTGGATTCAAACTGAATTACACCACCAGATTTCCTGGTTCTCAGCTTGCAGAGAATAAGCAAAATAAATCTTTTTTCATACCTATATCCTACTGGTTTCTGTTTTGCTAAAGAACCCTGAGTTATACAGTTAGTAATATAAAAATGAATACAAGAGCCCGAAAAGTCATGAAGACAGAACTGAGTGACAGATTTAGGAAACAGTCCAATTACTCCACCATATGGAAAGAGCCTACAGAAACTGACCGCCCTTTCATGTAAGGTAGTTTATGGTAAAAATTAGTCGGCATTATTTAAATCTGTATACATTGAGACTCCCGAAAGTAGCTGAAATAGCTAGTGAAAGGAATTGAATGCATCTTAAATACTTGAACAATTCAAGTTTTATAAACAATGAGAAGCTTTCCTAGGTTCTGATGAAGGTAGGAAAAAGAACTTATCTGTGTTTATATCAAGAATTTTGGGACTGGTGCTGTAGCTCAGTGGCAGAGCAATTGCCTTACATGCGTGAGCCACTGAGTTCAATCCTTAGCACCACATAAAAATAAATAAAATAAAGGCATTCTCTCTATTTACAATTACAAATTTCTTTTAAAAAAAGAATTTTGGAGATGAAATGGACAATAAGCACCATATCTCTATGGAAAATTTGGACTGGGTTTAATGTGAATAGAATGACCATATAAAATATTTTAGATTTGTGACCTTCAAAGGGTCTAAAGATAGAGCATATTGGATGACATGAATGGAAAAGAGCTTAATGGAAAACCATTTTATGCCTGTTAAACTTAATTAAAAAGTGAACCTGGAGACAACCCAGTATGGGGCTGAGTGTAGGGAAGAGAACTGGATCTCTGGATAAAAGGATATTAACTTTCATGAGTAAAATCTTGATGACAGTATTGATGATGAACATCTACCAAAAAAACTTCCTTCAGCTGGTGTACAATGATGGGGGATGGCCACAGCAAAGGGCTTGACCTTGTAGGACTCTGTTGCCCAGATGCAGCCACTTAAGCAGTTAAAAGTGGTATAAATATGGCCATCGAGCCAATGCACAGGGCATGTACTCAAGAGAAGTGGCATACCAAGGTCACCTCAGTGAGTAGTATATGCAGAGAATGACAAGGGTGAACGCTGTACCCACTCTGTAATCAATTCCTACAGGACACTTCACCTTAAGGTTATTTATTACACAGACCATGCTTGACTATTCTCTTCCTGGCCGAGTTGTTCAACAGTGACATCTGAAGGTGCCAGAACTCATTCTTTCAGAATTATCTCCACCATTTGCACCCAGAAAACTGTTCAGAGCTATTGGGCTGCAAATCATGTCAAAGAGCATGGCAATAACATCCACAGGCTACAGAGCTCAATACTGCAGTCACCCTTTCTGATTACACAACTTGCACTGTTCATGTGTGCTGCACAGATTTGTAATCCTCAATAACAATGTCATGAGCAACTTCAAACTGCCATGCAGCCTTCTGGAAGACTGAAACAAGGGCATTTCATGTGTTTTGTTGACATCAGCCTTCCTCAAGCACAAAACCAGTGAACAACCACTCTACCCTTCCTGGTAAAAATTCCTTGTGTACTGTTGAAGACTAATAATTCAAAAAACCTCTTTGCATTTCCTCAGTATCTCCATTCCAAGGTAATGAGGTTGTCATTGTCTGCTAGTCCACCAAGCTAAGAGGCTTCTCAAAAAGAACTCAATAGTGCCACTGTTTAAAACTGATCAGGGGGGCTGAGGCTGTAGCTCAGCAGCACAGCGCTTGCCTAGCATGCATGAGGCACCGGGTTCCATCCTCAGCACCACATAAAAATAAACAAAATAAAGGCTTTCCGTCCATTTACAATTACAAAAAAAATTTTTTTTAAACTGATCAGGGAACACAGAATATACTTGTGTTTCACCAAACACAAGCATCTACATATTTTTTTAAAAAAACCTATAAGGTACATAAAATGTATTTAAAAATATAAATGGAACACTGAACCTACAAAAGGTTGATCCAGCAAAATGGACTTAAGGTTCATATGTGTACATGTTCATGTTGCATATGTATGTACACGTGTACACCAAAACCCACTTCTATGTTCTGAGCACACTGCTGAACTTCTTCCACTTTATTCCTTTGTACTTATGAAAGACAGACAGTGGCCATGTTACAAGTCCCAACCAATGAAACAAACAGAAGTGACTTTTTTTCTGCTGCATAACAAATTATCACATAATTAACAACTTAAAACAATACTCATTTATTAGTTCACAGTTCTACAAATCAGAAGTTTGGGCCAGCTCAACAAGGCTCTTTGTTAAGGTTTTCATAGCACCAAAATCATGGTGTTGGCTGGAGTGGGCTGCTGTCTGGAGGCACTGGGGAAGCATCTTTTTCCATTCAGGTTGTTGGCAGAATCCAGTCTTTTGAAAGCTACTTTCCTTTATCCAAGAGCAGCTCTCTGCTCCTACAGTCCCCTCCTTCTTTAAGGCAACCACAGCATGACCAGTCATTCTTTCACCCTCTCTTACTTCCTCCTCTGCTATCAGCCAGAGAAAATCCCCTGCTTTTAAATAACTCATATAACTACATATTCTCTCTTTTTCCTTATAAAATAACAATCTCAGGAATGTCATCTTTTCATAATGAAGGTTGCACCCACACTCAAAAGGCAGGGCCTGTAAAAAAACGAGAGTCATTGAGGGTCTTAGCATTCTGCCTATACATGCTTCCAGACCTGATCCATGAAAATATCCCATGCTTTCCCAGCATATTCTTTCCATTCAGCAACTCTGAAAATTAAGTGTTAAAGGCAGCAGAACCCATCCAGATTCATCTTAGATCCTGGACACAAATAATAATAATTAAGAATGAAAAGGGCTTTCTTTGAGCAACAAAGTTCCATTAAGACTTTTTGTTTAAACCAAGAAGTTTCAATAACTACAACTAAGTTGTACAAAGTTTACATTAACACAACCAAGTCTACTGGTTGAAAACTAGATCCAAAAAACAATTTCCACTGTGATAATTGGTTAATAGTACTGACAAGAAGAAAACAGTTCATAAGCCTTTTTGAGAGAATTGTATTGCCCATGTCAGCCTTAAACTGTGAGTAGTCTGAAGCCTGTAACTGTAAATCAACTCTTAAATAAATAAGAAATTGAATGCAAATGTAATGTAGATCCAAAAGAGCCCAAAATCTGTCACTTTCATTAGATTTGGCCAAATATAAGAACAAAAGTTCTACCCGGATTGCAGAGTGAAGATCAAATCAAGGAACTTCATCTGCTTTAGGGATTGGGGACTTCACAATGTGTATGGAGCAGGGTAGCAGCACTCTAAGGGACATAACTGCCTATGACTCCCATTCTTGTCTTTCACTGTGATGTGCACTGTGGACATTTCTTGTACATTTCACTTTAAAGTATAAACAGACTATTTGCTACATGCACTAATGAGCATTATACCTGATACTGAGATACTTCTTAGCCACCTAAAACTGCTCCAGCTAGGATCTATGGGAAAGTTGCCAGCAAGGGAAAGTTCAATATAAATTATTAAAAAAAGAAGATATCTCTATTTCTTTCATATATCACAATTCAAAAGAGGTCTGAACATATTGCCTCAAAATCTTTCAGAGGCCTCAGAACATTAAGCAAACCTGCTAAAAGCTATGGGTTCTCCTGGAGTATCACAGGCTGCGTCTCCACACTCATGTAGGCCACATGCAATCTGAGATGGGGCAGGAAAAGTGCATCATGTTTGGAATTTAGAAGGTATACTAAATGTAAAATGTTGTTTCCTGAACCACTGGACATCATCTAATGATTTAGTATCCTAACTAAGAATTTATTGATAGTCTGCAAGATGATTTGACTGGGTCTCACCACTATGACATTTTTAAACAGCGATATAGCTCTTTTCTTAGGCTTTATCATAAAGACCACATAAATCCCCTGGGGTATTTAGGTCTCAAAATCATTAGGGAAACAGAAAAACTAAACAAACAAACAAAACATTGACAAGGTCTGTGCTATGGACTTTTAAAACTTTTATTTTTTTCTTCTGCTACCTCAACATCCCCAAACATATAATAAGCTGTAAGCACCTATCCAGGTGACCAGGTGCACAAATGTGATCAAGTTGACCCCTTCCACTAGTTTCCCTCCCACCCTCCCGGACCTGATAACAAACATACCAAAGAAATTCCCTCCTGTGCTGAGCACAGAGACACACACCTGTAATCCCAGTGACTTAGGAGGATCCCAAGTTCAAAGCCAGCCTCAGCAATTTAGCAGAGCCCTGTCTCCAGAACAACAACAACAAAAAAAAAAAGCAGGGGGGCTGGAGGATGCAGATAAGTGGCCTTTAAGTCAATGTTTTGTGGAAAAAAAAGAAATTCCTTCCTGCCTTCTCTTGTCTATGCCACCATGATCCCCATTAAAGACACTTGCCCAGGAGTCTTCCTTCACTCTTAGCTCCCCATTGCTTAGATGACTTGCTCCCCTGCTGCTCACCATGTGCCTCCCCCTTTCCAGGATACAGTGATTCTGTCTTTCTAGGACCTGAGAGTATAACGACCTTTGTTTTCCTGAGCCTGTCCTATATACCCTCCAGTGGACATACCTGACTGACCACCTTATAAAAGAGCAAAGAACAAGGATGCAAAGGATTAAAAAAAAAAATAGAAGAAAAAACTTAAAAAGGGGAAGCTCTTTTTTTTTCCATTTTTTTTTATTGATTGTTCAAAACATTACAGAGCTCACGATATATCATCTTTCATACATTTGACTCAATTGGGTTTTGAACTCCCCAAATACATAATGCAGACTCACTTCTGTTACATACTCACATTTTTACATAATGGCATATTAGTGACTGTTGTATTCTGCTACCTTTCCTATCCCCTACTATCCCCCCTCCCCTCCCCTCCCCTCCCATCTTCCCTCTCTACCTCCTCTGCTGTTGTTCAATTCTCTCCCCTTTTTCCCCCTCCCCCTTGCCCCTCATAACCTCTTATAATTTTGTGTATCACTGAAGGTCTCCTACCATTTCCATATGTTTTCCCTTCTCTCTTCCTTTCTCTCCCCCCATTCGTCTTAGTTTACTATTAGTCTTTTCCTCATGCTCTTCCTTCCTGTTCTATTCTTAGTGGCTCTCTTTATATCAAAGAAGACATTTGACATTTGTTTTTTAGGGCTTGGCTAGCTTCACTTAGCATAATCTGCTCTAATGCCATCCATTTCCCTGAAAATTCTATTATTTTGTCATTTCTTAGTGCTGCATAATACTCCATTGTGTATAGCTGCCACAATTTTTTTATCCACTCATCTATTGAAGGGCATCTAGGTTGGTTCCACAGTCCAGCTATTGTGAATTGTGCTGCTATAATCATTGATGTGGCCGTATCCCTATAGTGCGCTCTTTTAAGGTCCTCAGGGAATAGTCCAAGAAGGGCAATAGCTGGGTCAAATGGTGGATCCATTCCCAGCTTTCCCAGGAATCTCCATACTGCTTTCCAAATTGGCCTCACCATTTTGCAGTCCCACCAGCAGTGTACAAGTGTGCCCTTTTCCCCACATCCTCGCCAACACTTATTGTTGTTTGACTTCATAATGGCTGCCAATCTTGAGTGAGATGGTATCTTAGGGTGGTTTTGATTTCGAGGAAATTCACTGATTTCTTACCCACCCAGTATCTTGCCTACTTGCATTCCCTTTAATCAGTCCTTTAACACCACTTCCTTGCCCAATTTTCATTATCCATCTCAGTCTACTTTCTCAGGCTACCTCTAGGATTCTCTATATGGGACTCTATGCCATACAAGAGGTTTAAAAGAATAGAATGTGCTCTGTAAGATTCAGGTCCCTTTCCGTGAATATTAAGTCCCTCTCTCCCTCCATGACATTTGTCTTCAAAACCGTCACCATTTTCCCCCAACCACATCTTGCCATTTTCAATGACACCTCTAACTAAATTGGAAGATGTATTAAAATGTTCCAACTAGATTAAAACCAAAATTCATCAAAACAATTTAAAACTTTAAAGAATCACTGGAGCAGCAGGGGGGAAGTTGCAAAAATATAACTGTATCAACAACCAAACCTTCAGGCAAGAAGAATCTCAGTTTCGAGGGAAATTATTTTCTGTCACTCGTTTACTTTCACACACCCCCAGTCCACTGCCAAGTGTATTAGTGAGCTAGCATATTAACAACTTTTTTTTTAACATGGTTCAATCTATTCTTGTTGTACACACATGATACTCTCACAAGCATTCTCATTCAATCCTTACACCTCTGGAGAGGTTTTTAAATATTTGATTGCCCCTAAATATAGTTCAGGGAAGGCTGCATTTTGATGAGACATTCTCGAGCTTAGTAACAGAATGGCTGGAGTGACAGTTGTTGTAAGAAGCACACTATTTCCTCTAGACTACATGATCAATTACTTGCACTACATTTTTACTTGATAAGGGACAGCAGTGATTAGAAATTCCTTTAAGAACCTGGTGATACACTACAGACCCTCTCCCTCAGAAAAATGATAGGTAAAATGTGGCGGCATATAATTTCAGAAAATATATAGGGCCCTGAAGCCTACTACTGTCAGACCTGGCAAAGGAAACAGGCTTAAGAAATGTCCAGAAAGAAGCCACACTTCAAGATTTTAAAGGCACAGGAGATTTTAGTGCTTAGAACAAACAGTTAAGGAATTGAGAACTTGATTCAATCACAACTAATTAATTATATATTTCATTAAATTCTTTAATAACCAACAAATGCATGAATAGATTTATATAATATTCTCCTGAGCAGAGAATCCAGAAAAATACAGCATTTTAAAAGTAATGGAAGCATGAAGAAATTAGTTGAAACACAAAGGCAAGGAACATAAATGTAATTAAAGTTTCCCAGGTGTAGAATCTGAGTGTGATAATAAATGCATAAAAACTGTATCATAATACACAACCTATCCAAATGAGTTTTATCATTTTAAAAAGTCAAAAGAGATATAGCCTACAATAGGTGCTATGGTTTCAGGGTGTCCCCTCAAAGTTCACTTATTGAAAGTTTATTTCTTCAAGACAGCAGTGTTGGAAGTAGAGCCTAGTGGTTTTGGAGCCCCAAAACCACTTGGATTAATATCTTCCTCACAGGAGTTGTCACTCTCCAGAGACAGGATAGTTTCGAGACTGTGAACTGTTAAAAAGCAAGACCACTTCTTGTACTATGCCTCTTACACATACCACACACATGCCATTCTAAGCTGAATGGCCCTCAGCATAAGTGACCACCCAATCTTGGATTTCCTAGCCTCCAGAATCATGAGCCAAAATAAACCTCTTCATTAACATCCTAGTCTCAAGTATTCTGTTATAACAACAGAAAATGTACTACGACAATAGGTATATTTCTGCCTTACTTCAGACTACTATAACTAAATACCTTAGGATGGATAATTTAAAGATAATAGAAATTTATTTCCCACAGTTTTGGAGTCTGAAAAGTCCAAGATCGAGGTACCAGCTGACTTCATGTCTAGTGAAGACTCACCCTGTTTCAAAGATGGCACCTTGTTTCTATACCCTCACATGGCAAAATGGGATGGGGCACTCCCTTCATCTAGTTCCACTCATGAGGGCAGAGCCCTCAGTAATGAATTACCTCCTAAAGCCCCTACCTCTTAATACTACCTCATTAGCAATACAGGTTCAAAATCAAAATTTGGGATGGGGACAAATGCAAACCATAGCAATATTCCTACCAAACTAATTTTTAAAAATAAAGTATACTGCATTCAACATAGTAAAGTTATATAATATTTATAGACTGACTCGTCCTTCTAAATGTTGAATCAAATGCAACATGTAGATTCTGCAATGAACCCATTAGTGCAAAAAAGTGTAATGAATTGAATTTTGTCTCTCAAAACATGTATATGTTAAAGTCTTAACCCAGCACCTCAGAAAGTGACCTTATTTAGAAGTAAGGACACTGTGGATATAATTACTGAAGTTAAGATGAGTTACATGGAGGACAGTGGGCCCCCAATCCAATATGATTGTTCTTATAAAATATGTAAAGTAAGACATAGATATAGAGAGAATGCCATATGAACATGAAGGCAAGATCAAGGTGATGTATCTACAATATAGAGAAGGCCAAAGACTGCCTTAAATATAGCTCTAGAAGTTATAAAATAGGCCTGCAGCAGATCTTACCTAGTGCTTTCATAGGGAGTGTGGCCTTACCCACACCTTGATCTCAGACATCTAGCATCCCTCAGTCAAGAAGTATGAGGTGGTACATTTCTATTATTTAAGTCACTCAGTGTGTGGTACTCTAGCAAACTAATACAATGAACAAATATTTTTTTACTCTATAACAGAATTTCCTATGTTACTATAAAGTAAGATACATGCACAGATACATACACATAAAATACATGGTATATTGAAGTTAAAAAATAAGGGAAAAAAAGTACAGGTTTTGTAAAAGCAGCAAGTTAACTGAGGTTATTTTCCCCCTAAACTGCTACAGGTTTAAAACACACAGAAAAAATCTGACATTACTCTTGATAAAACAAAATCTCAAAATGAATGAACAGACTAACAGATGCTGATTTGCTCTATTATATAGCTTTAAAAGTTAGTTTAATTAATTATATATTTATGAGAACTTAATAAGGCATATTAAAAGATGGTGATTTTTTGCTATTTTAGTATATCCTCATGCAGAAATAGTTTATTGCAAAAGCATTTTTTCATCTCCAAATGGCAAAGGTATTAAAATGACTATTGACAACAAGACAGAAATAATCAGTTCTAATACAAGACCATAGTTATGACACATTTTAGTAAACAAATTCCAAATTAATATTTCAAACACTAAAAGTACACTGCTTTATTAATACAAATACTACCCTCATTAGCATAAGCAAAAATCTCAGTTCTGTAAAAATTAAAAATGTTTGCCTTCTATTTATACACACAGGTTACATAATTCAGCATGCCAGTTCTCAAAAGAAAATAATTCTAGGTCTAAAGCTTCCTTGGTAGATAAGATCAGGTTCATGAACCTATATGGGAAAAATGTCTTACAAAAATAAGACACAACTGTTTCCCTAATATCTTTGTCACATACAAACATTAACACTCCCTTTACATACCCTCCAAAATACACATACATGTATGAAAAGAGTAATCTCTGCCTTAAGTTTTCTACAGTTCTACATTAAGCTATGAACAAGAGACTATGTTGCTTCAATTTTGAAATAAAAGACTTTTCAGCAAAAGAAAATAATGCAGTAGTTCCTCATTTGGATTCAGTATGATAAAATGCTAATCTTACCACAAGCAGACCTCCTCCAACCATGTAAAAGTTCATACATATTGTAATCCAACTTTTTTATCCCAAATTTTAGCGTGACACACGACCTCACGATTTGGCTGAAATGAGGACTTATGTCATTATTTTGTAAGGTAATAAAGCTAAAAATTATAGCTTCAATAATTTCCTCATGTCTCATTACTGGTATAAGGGACAGTATTTTATACTAAAGAAATTATCCTCAAGGTTAACAGCTATTGTTTATTAGGCACTTTCTGTCTGTGTGTGTGTGACTGTGCGTGTGTATGTTCTACAAATTCATTTATACTCATATCAACCCTGAGCAATGACTATTATCTTCATTTTAGGAAGGACAGATTCAGAAGTTAACTCATTCAAGGTCAGAGGCAACAGAGTTGGGATACCAAATCTTAGCCTTATCCACTCCAAAGCCAGGATTTCTAATTGCCTTTTAGCAAAAAAAAAAAAAAAAAAAAAAAAAAAAATGAAGCCTTGTTGAGGTCTGACAGAGAGGTGATAAGTACCTGAAATTCAAAAAAGGTTAGTAACATCAAAGAAGTCTTGCTGAAAGGATAACAGGAGCAGCACATATGCTGGTCCTGTAAATCTGAAGGAAGTTAAAATATAAAGCTTAGATGCCTTCCTATCTAAATCATCAATGCACTTAAGCTTACAAACATTTCTGGCAGAGAGGTCACAGAAAGCTTCCTTAGAAAAGCAAAAATAAGGATTTTCCTGACTTCCTAAAACTGACAAAGCTAATTTTATAAAGGCAATTATATTTATAAAGGCAGTGATAATAGAGATGACACCTTGCATGTAAACACACACACACACCCCAGATGAATTTCATGTTGCATCTGTCATCCTAACTTGACAAATGCTCTACAAAACACAATCCTCACCTTTTCTGTAGGTAGTTCCTACATACACTGCTATTATGGCAGCCTGGGAAAAACGTCACTACTTCTGAGAAATTTACTATTAATTTACTATGAAAACGCCTTTAAAGCATGGAAAAAATTTACAGGTAAATCAAAAAAGTCCTTAAAGATTCCTTAAACTTGACTCTGTTTCAGAAGAATTTTTTTTAAAGGGTAATCCTATACATTATTTTTTTTAAAAAATAGGTCACATCATGTAAGTATTCACTTATTTTTCCTTCTGTGAGATTCTTCATCTGGGCCCAATATGATTTAAATTACTAGAGTTTGAATTAAATAAGTTAAACTATGATGGAAACTTAAGGGAAAATGGACACACCTGTGATGTAAAAGGCTCACTAAAAATACTTCAAAATATTTGATTTTAAGTTTCAGCAATTAGGTTATGCCATGACAGCAAAATTCATGGGAAATGTTACAAGACACGTACAGTGTTGGTCAAGTCAAGGCCTCAAAGAAGTTTTATGAGGGAGTTCTCCACGGAAAAGTTAATGAATGCTTCACTGAAGAAAGCCCCCATCCTCCATTCCCCTGGAGCCTGAGGACGCGGGCAGGGGAGGAATTCAGAAGAGCGATCCCGCGGGCACCTCCGTAGCCACTCCTGGTGCGGACAACCACTCGTGCCAGCACATCGCAGGACAGTCGGGCGCACCGACACCGCAAGGTCACTGGGGAAGGAGCGACTTTACATAATCCCCGCCTGCCGCGGCGCCGGGGCACCTGAGCGCCGCTCCGGTGCAGCTGCGGTCCCCTCCCTGCAGCACGGGCCAGTGGCGGTGCGGGGGCGGCGAGCAGGAAGACTAGGCGGAACGCCAGGGACCCGCGGGCGCCTGCAGCGCCGCACCGAGGCGGGGTCAATGGGTGGGGGGGGTCGGCTTTCCGCATCAACCGTCCCGCAGCCGCCGCGAGAGAGGCGGGAGATTCGGGGCGCGGCCAACGCGGACTCAGCGCTGGGCTGGGGTCCCCAAGCTCCCAAGCGCCCCTCGCGGCTCAGACAGGGACCGCTCCTCGACGCACCTGTCACGCGCCTTACCTGAGTGGCTTTGTGGAATTGCTTCTTAAGCCCGGCCACCGACATGGTGCAAGAGGTCGCGCCGGCGGGGCAGCTGCGGGTACGGAAACGAGACGGCGATGGAGCGGGACCGGTGGACTCAGCGGGGCGGCACCGTCGCCAGGCCGCCGCTCCTCGTGCAGCCGCCGGGGCTGTGGGCGCGGGGGCGCGGAGCGGAGCCGGACGCGGGCTCGTGCGGAGAGACACCCTGACGTCAGGGGCGGGTGATGCGGCCTCTTAAAGGGGACGCGGGAAGCCCCGCCCCAGGCGCGGGGCTGGCCAGGCAGGTGTTGCAGCACACGGTACCTGGGCGCTGATGGCCGCTGCGGACTATAGATTCCTTGGCACCTACTCGGTGATCAGGCGGCTGAGGGCGTACTCCCCCAGGGAACAAGGGTGTTCCTTAGTACCCCGGACGAACTGCCGACAGGCTGCTGCAGCTCCGCAGTCCAGGCACTAGCAGGACTCAGGTGACTTGCTGGGGTTCCAGGTAGCCGCAGCGGCGCTGCCTTCAGACAGCCTGCCCGCCCTTTGAGCCCGGCCTTTCAGCAGCCTGAAAAGGAGAGGCGGTCTATCTGGAGTAATGAATAAGTCATTGCTCCTTTTATGCCTTGCCCCCGGTTGGATTGTCCCAGAAAACACTTATCTGCCCTGGTTTCAATATCTCTTAAGCCTATGTTACCTCAGGGAAAACCACCAACGGCTTTTTTTTATCTGGTCTGATACAAGTTAACGACTTAAGAAGAAAAACACTTAAAGCTGAACATTGTTATAATAATAGCATTTAATCTTCTGTTTACAGAAATGAAAAGGCCCAAAGTGTGAACTTGGCCTTGATGCAATTATGGTAATGGATTTAGGGTTTCCAATTTGAAATAATCTTTAATGTAAAAAAATCTCAAAAAAAAATCATACTAAATTGTCAAATACTAAATATGGAATTAAGTACACATGGCTGGACTAAGGGAAACTGATGGAATTAGGTGAAGGAAGCAGAGCCTCATCAGATACCTTCCACGTTCTGGAAATTATCCATTTCCTCTAGTTTTTCTAGTACTTAAGAGCTTATGAGAAGAACTTGAACATTGTCTCCACATAGGGACCAAAGTGATAGGAAGAGAAGCCAGAGTGACAGAAGCCAAAATGAGAGTAATTGCCAAGGATGAGTAAAGAAGCATAGCAGAATGGGATTCCTAGAAATACCTTTCCCTCTTTCACCCACCAACCCCACCCTTCTAACCATTGCTATTTGGACTCAGGGTGAACACCTGTGCAAAGGGATTCTATTCTTCAATTATAGTCCTTGCTAGTGAGAGACAAAACACATAAAGGCAAAGTCAAACAGATAGTGGTGGATATTAAAGCAGAGCTAATGTGCCCAGTTTGCAGAGAAAAGCAGAAAGGTAGGCCAGCAGTGTTAGTTCTTATGTGCATACACCTTCCAGTGCACTTTCCAAACCCCTTAAGTGAGGCACTATGACAAATTCTGGCTAGTAGGTAAGGAAAGAAAAAGACTATTGCTCTTGGCAGAGAATTTAACCATCAGTATAAGATACACACAAAGCCCTCTTTCCCCTCTGCAACAACATTTTAGATGGTCGTAGTTTGTCAATTAGGATTCAGAGTGAGGACAAATAAGGGCAAAGTTCCAAGTTAACATTAAATGGACATTAACATGAACAAGAAATAAACCTGAGTAATTTTAATCCACTGGGGCTGGGGTTGATAGAAATGAGATTTTTCTCCATTTTTCCAATTTCCAAAATGTTTTCCTATTATCCAAAAGAAGAAAGATTTTATAGTTAGATTTTACCACATAGTCTCAGATCTGAACAGCAGAGCATTTTCATATAAGAATGGGCCTTGATTGAAGTTGCCAAGAGTTAGAACAATTAATCTACAAAGTGGAGAGCATGGGATTGTGAGCTCTTATTTCTGACTATGAAAGGTGTGAAATAGAGACCTGAAGAGTCTCCTCAGAACTTTTAATACCTGATTGAACCTAAATTAAACAAAAGCTGGACTTTCCCTTTCCCTGGTTCTTCATCCATCAACTTAGAAGGCTTATGCTGCTAAACTTCAAAGGAACTACCTTAGGAGAAAAAACTACTTAAAGAGCTTTGAATCCTTTTGTAACCACTGTTAATTCTGCTGGGTATCTCCTAGATCTCACCTAAATTCAGTATTTCTATTGAAGCTGCAATTTATACCAATAAAAATCTTTCAGATATTACCTTTGAAGAGATTTTTTTGGCTTTTCTTACTAACAGGCATCATAGTAGGAGGTGTTGGAGGATGGTAGAGCAAGACTGGACTTTGAGCCACAACAGGGAGTTTCCAGGCCAATAATTCAGAAAACCCTTTCTATGGACATTTATTGTGACTGGAATACAGAGGAACAAATGTAGCAGGCACTAAAAAATTCCAAATACAGGTGCCCTCTTTGGTAACAAACAATCTGCAACAGAGACTTCAGAGAAATCCAGAAGCATACTGCAGGGAAAGGGAAATCAAAGGTCAATGAGGAAGAACTTTGACAAAACTTGTTGTGATTCAACATATTGCCCTATAGTCTCCTGTGATAATTTCAGTGTAAAAGGGTAAATAAACTTAGATCTGCTAAAGAAAGTCCCAATTAAATGAAACCCCTACAAAGCACCATCTCAATAATGGGAAGTAAATTTATGGTCAGCTATAATTCCATCACATCATTCATGCACTATTTCTCCTAGCATTATGCCAAATCTCCTGGCACATACAGACCACTAGTTTGCTCAGAGCTGCTGTGTCTCTGGTACCTTTCAGATGACTCCTAGTTCCAAAGAGTAGAAGAAAAGCATTGGTTTTTCTGCCCATCAGGCCCACCCATCTGACTGGTACAGGGCAAACTGCTCCAGACTTGTGTATAAGCTTCACAAGCATAGGAAAGAGCAAAGCAAAGGTATTGCATCCCAAGCTATTTTCCAAATGAGAAAAGAAAGGCAGTTCAAGAAGGTGACTTATTCATCCTTCCTTTTTTATACTTTAACCTCTAGTCTCACCTCAGGACAGAGTCTCTAGTCAGTGTTAATAAATATAGATTTGAATGAAGCAATGGAGAGGGGATGCACAATACATCAGTGTCACCAATGTTGTCCTCCTACCACATTGAATCTGATGTTCAAAAATCTTCATCAGATTATCCTGTATTTAAATTTGAATTGTGCAGGAACCAAAGTTATTCTGGATGTGAGTGGCACTTAACATTTTGTGTCTTTGGATGCTACCAGGTGCACTGGTTCCTATTCAGCATGGGCAGGGATAATAATAATAAGCCCTTTCCTAGAGGTGAGAAGCCAAAGGAAAGAATACCTTAGTTTCTCTGCTTCCAGATTTATCACCAATCACCCCCCTCCAACACATACATAGGGAGTGGTATATTATTTTTTTTCTTTTTGAGGTAGCATATGTAGGTCTTTCTCCTAGTGATGCCTCCTTTCTTTGTTTCCAACATAGGCCACCTTCTTCTAAAGCACAGGGGCCTCTTTCTTCAAAAGCTTTCTTTTCACTTAGCTAAACCCTATTAACCCAGTCACAGAGGAAGAGGAGGGGATTTAGCTAAATGAGTGACTCACAGCCTTTTACATCTGGACTATGCTCATTACTTACATCCCAGTTTGAAATGCTTCCAACTTCCCTAGCAAAATCCTGTCATCTGTAATACCCACCGCCAGTACCTTTGCTTTGAAATCTTTCCCCATTAGTCTTCACTTTGGAGCCCTCAAATTGCACTTTTGTGCACATGTGCTCTGTTCTCAGTCTAATGTGTATTGTAGAATTTGTATATAGTTAGATTCTTACCTCTTCCAGTACAGGGTATTATCTTTACTTTTTTAACTCTTAGCAAATAAGAGATACCCACTTGTCATAGACCAGTTGAAATTTGAAAAGCCTAATGAACTTTTAAAAGCTAACCCCAGGGCTGGGGTTGTAGCTAATTGGTAGAGCGCTTGCCTAGCTGGGTAAGGCACTGGGTTCGAGCCTCAGCACTAAATTAAAAAAAAAAAAACAAGTAAATAAAAAGTAAAGGTTATTTTTTAAAAAATCAATAAAGCAGTCCAGAATGAAACTGGCTGGGCTTCTCTCCATCTGAGCAAATTGTTCAATAGTTATGGTTGCTACTCTCTCAGTAGCCTGAGTCTCCAATGCTCTGTCAACTTTTAGAGTTCCTGATATCCTTCTTATGAAACCCCTTGGCTTCAGTCAGGCAATATTCCTTTCTGTTGTTTGTAATCAACTAATTCTTAGTGAAGCATATCCCATCTCCCTCCCTGCAATAATATTCTAATCTCAGCTCCATTTCTCATTTGGCTAACTACAGAGATTTAGGAAATCATTGTTCATGCTAACCACTATCTTAGGCTTCCCTCTCAGACAAGGGTAGGCAGATTGAGTGACAAGGAATATAGTCTTTTAGCAAGTGTCAATTCTCCCTGTAAGACATTGACATTCTGATTTACAAACCAAACCTTTTGTTTATTTGATTAGTATGTGTCAGGCTGCCAGGGCCTGAACCTCCCCAGCCCCTGGGAATTGACAGCTGATTGCTTGTAAATAAATGCCAAGCAACTGGACTCTGACATGACAGTGCCCACTTCTGGAATGAGAATAGCCTTAATTAGGGGCAAGTTGTTAGGGCAGCCTTACCACTGGCTTATCTATTTGATTGTTGCATGAATATATTACCATTAAAGAAGCAGAAGACATGCTGTTAACCTTGAACATGGGATCAGCCTGATAAAGCATTGTGTTAAAGAGGACAACTTCTATTGCTATTTTAGTAGCTAGTTAGCTATGCACAGAAAAACTATTTCTTAGTCACAGTATTTTGTCCTGTCATGTCAAGGTTGCATTCTCTGGATTACAGAAATGTCCAGGTGATAAAAGAGAGATAATTTAGTTTAAAACAAACCTGTCAACAAAACTAAGAACTTAGAGTACAACCTTCACTATTCTATCACCATAAGCTTTATATATGGAAATAATAGTAATGTATTTATTCTACTATGTTTTTATTTTATTTTATTTTTTTAAAGATAGAGTGAGAGAGAGGAGAGAGAGAGAGAGAATTTTTAATATTTATTTTTTAGTTCTCGGTGGACACAACATCTTTGTTGGTATGTGGTGCTGAGGATCGAACCCGGGCCACACGCATGCCAGGCGAGCGCGCTACCACTTGAGCCACATCCCCAGCCCCTCTACTATGTTTTTAAAAAGGCAAAAATATACGTTGAAATGATACACAATGTACAATTATTTAAATAGATCATTTATCCTTGATTGGTTTTGAGCTTTTGTTTTTCCTTTTCAACTATTTTTTAGATAGGCCATTTTATTAAATGTGCTCAGCTTGCCTTTTATCCACACATATAAATCTGACTTCATTGACAACAAATCTGATATAACTCACCATTTTAAAACTGCATTTAAAACATTTAAATTAGCATTGAAACACCCCCTTCTAAGGAATATCATTTTCCCCCAAGGTCCAGTCACAGGAAGTTTGCCAAGTAGGGAATTCCTTAAATAAAGATCTTGAAAATATTTTTTAGTTCCCTGTGGGTAGAGTTGAATTGGGGAAATTTGAAACGCAAATCATAAGATTCCCTGAATTTTAAAGGTGTATTACAGTGAGCAGGGAGGAGACCCCATTGCAGCCTGCAAGATCAAGACCAATGAACACACTTACCAGTGAAAAGAGTCTTCTCTCCATCCAGGCAGAACTAAGAGGTCAGAGAAGGAGAGGAAAAGGAGAGAGCAAAGGCAGATGTCCCTCCAGTTCCACAATGAGAAGAGACAACCCAGTTGTTAGGTCAGGTATAGCAAGGGATGTGATAAGTAATCTATCTTTCTTCCTTCCTTCCTCCCTCCCTTTCTTCCTTCCTTCCTTCCTTCCTTCCTTTTCTTTCCTTCCTTTTTCAACTAGAGAGATTTGGGCATGTTAAGAACCCTAGAAAGAAGCCAGTTAAATAACAGACATGAGTTGTGCTGGAGACTTAGAGGCTCAGTCACTGGAGGATGCAGGAAGGAAGGAAGAAAAGCCAAAGGAAGAAGTCACCTGGTAAAAGGAAAAGGATGTATATTCCCCTAATACAGAATATTGGTGCAAGGTGTAGAAAGATGGCACCATATTGATGAGGGGAGGAGGTCTGGTGACAAGTGGGGTGCAGTTGGTGGAAACAAAGGAGATGCCTGATGACCCACACCTGCTCAGACAGAGAATACACAACTCATGCCCTCTGGTTGCTTCCCTACTGTCCTTCCCCAGCACCTCGGATTTACCCTGATGCCTGCACTCAAAGATCAGTCCTTGGTGCACCTCTTCATCTGATCAGGACCACACATACTGTTCTCTCTGTCTGCTTGTTTCTGCTTTACACCTGGCTAATTCCATGCACATCCTTCAGCTCAATTCTGTTCAAAAAGATTCTCTGATCTCCCTAATAGGGTCAAGTCTCACCATTACAGTGTGTTAGAGTGAAGTGCTGTTGTCCTCTAATGTACTTTTCACAGCTGTGATTTTGCATATATTACTAATTTTTTTTAAATGTCTCCCCCAACCCCCACCACACTATTCTGCAAACTCCATAGGAACACACACAGGAGGTTGGGTTTTGTTCACTACTGCTTACCCAGCAGAAAACAAGAGCTTGACATACAGCAGGTGCTGCAAGGGGCATTAAACGAATGAATAAATAGGTGGAGAAGTTTTGACAAATTTAGTAAAACTTAAGAGAAATGCCAGGTGCTTCCGAGGAAAAATAATGGCATAGCTTCCTAAATCTTCAATATTATTTGGAGCCCCATAAATCAACAAGAAAGTCATTCAGTGACCTCAATGACCGCTACATTAAAACTTGATCCACCAATGAAATATATGATTAAAAACCTAATAAGTGGCACTGGGGTTGTGACTCAGTGGTAGAGCACTTAGCTCTCATGTATGAGGCACTGGGTTCTAGCCCCAACACCACACAAAAACAAATAAAGTTATTGTGTCCATTTACAACTAAAAAAATAGATATTAAATTTTTTTTAAAAACCTAATAAGAAATATGGAAAGTATGGGTTATGAAGCTAATGAAGTAGTCATGGTGAAAAGACTTCATGGGAAAGTGAGAAAATAGATCCTGAAATTCACTTTGGATCAGATCTCAAATTTCACCAACTAGAAGCTCAAGATGACAAAATAGGTAGACATTCAAGTCCAAGCCCATAATGTAAAAGGAAATAACTTCCAAATTCAGAATGAAGACAGAGAAAAAAACTTATAATTAATAAGATAGTATTAGACTTTCAGGTGTTATAGTGTAGATGAAGGGTGGGTAGCTGGGACCCATTTTGATAATGTATTTTAAGGGTCATCTACACATGATGCAAAGCCCTCAAAACTTTCAGGACTACTTCTAAAACTTGCTTTCCTACTGTTCCCCTATAAATATTCTCCAAGCATCTGATTCCATAGTGTTCAAGATGTGGACCCCAGACCAGTAGTGTCAGCAGCACCTGAGAACATGTTAGATTAACAAATTATCATTGAGGCCTCACCCAGACCTACAGAATGACCATGCATCAGAGGAAGAGCTACCCAATCTGTTTTAACAAGCTCTTCAGGCTTTACCAACCTCCAGGCAGTGTGACCTCCAAGTATGCTCTGGTTCAAGAGCCACAGGCCTCTAAACTGCAGAGGTTGCACTGAGAGGGAGGATTGGACCAGAAGCATCAGGAAACCAAACATAAAAACTGTCCCTGTGAAGAAGCTGTGCATCCTCACAATCGGCTGGGATTACTTCTTTTCCACAAGTAAAGCAATTAAAACAAGGCTATTAAGCAGTTTGGTTATTAAGAGATTTGGGGACTATTCTAGTTTGATAGGAATTTTGTAACAAGATGGCTTGAAACAATGGAAATTTATTACTTCAGAGTTCTGGAGCCTGGGAGCTGGGGTTATGGCTCAGGGGTAGAGTGTTCGCCTGGCACGTTCGAGGCCCTGGGTTTGATCCTCAGCACCACATAAAAATAAATAAAGGTATTGTGCCCAACTACAACTAAAAAATAAATATTAAAAAAAAAAAGTTCTGGAAGTCTGAACTCAAAGTGTCTGCAGGGTTGGTTTCTTCTGAGTGCTCAGAGGGAAAATAGGTCCCATGATTCTCCCCTAGCATCTGGTGATCTGTGGCATTCCTTAGTTCACAGATGCATCTCTGCCTCTGTCTTCCCCTGGTCTTTATTCTCTGTGTGTATCTGGGCATGTTTCAGGTAGACTAGGTTAAGTTATGACTTTCAGTAGGTTAGGTGTGTTAAATTCATTTTATACTTGTGATGTTTTCCAGTTATAGTGGGTTTATGAGGGAGTAACCTTCATCAAAGAGTATCTATACTTCTCATTCCTTAGCATTCTTAAGTTACCTTGCCAAAGACAACAACACAAAGACACTCCACAGATTTCTACATTTCAAGCCACTGATGATAAAACTAACAAGGAAGAATAAATTACTTCCTTCACACAGTGTGTCCCCCTGAAGCAATAATGATTACACACATTCACTTAGAAAATTTTCAGGGACCCTTCTTCTCCATTCTGACACATTTAAACATAATAGGTTTTTCCTATTGACTTAATCAGTATCCAACCATGTAAACATATAGTTTACGGAAAAGAAGATAATATTTGGCACCTCTCCTACATTACTCTTTGCCCCTTCTGGCTTAAGTCACATACAAACACTGTGGATAGAAGGGGAGATTCATTAGGCCTGAAAAGACAGAACTTAATTCAGATTATAAATTCAGAACTACTCTACAATTTTAGGTAAGCCCTTTAGGTTTACAGAACTTCCTAAAGAAAAACTGACAATGTATGTAATAATTTAATGAATGATTCTGACCCCTGAGCATGAATAATCAGAGAGAAAGATGGGACTGGTAATTCAGTATCTGCTCTTCTCTCACACTCAGCCTTCTGGAGGTACCAGTGCCTGAGGATGCATTTACTGTTCAATGGTTTCTGTGTAAAAATGCTGCAAACCAGAAAGTGAAAGAGTGCTCAGACCTAGATTTTTGTCATGAAATTCTTTTAAATACAAGTAAACAGAGTTTGACTCTGGGCCATATAACAAAACCTATGGTTGTTTCCAGAGATGTAATAAAAGTGAATAAGAAACTAAATGAAAAGGATTAACCCCAAAATAATTACCACTTCTAATTTTCGACATTTCTTTGAATATAAACTATCATCTAGTTTTCAATTAGATTCAGGGAGAAGCATTAATATGTCTTATGTAACCAAAATGTTCTCTCTTAGTCTCCATTTACCTAATTGCTTTCATGATTTAAACTAATAAATATAGTTTTAAAAATTTTCTAAATCTCTTTTAAAACTTTGAAAATAGTCTGGTTAAAACAAGGACTCTCAAACATTAGTTTTTCTCAAAGTATTTTTATAAGTGATAATTTACTCAAAAAATTTCATATCTAACAAAAATTATTTAAGATAAATGTAAGCTAGTTTAAAAATTATCTCTCAAACCAAGGTATTTTAAAAATAATCTCTCAAACCAAGATATTTTAAAAATAGCTTATGGAAAATATGACTAACATAAGAAGTTTGTGTAACACAATACAAGGAAAAACTTAGACCCAATAGAGAAATGTACAAAGTGTATAAGCTGCTCACTGTAGTTACATAAATAACTTCTGACCCCTGATTATAAACAATCAGAGAGAAAGATGGGACTAGTACTTCAGTATCTGCTCATCTCTCACACTGGGCCTTCTGGAGGTACAAATGCCTCCAGATAATTATCATGTGTATAAAAAGGCCCCATGTCACAAGAAATGGAGCTACAATTCTATCAATTTGACTAAATTAGCAAGGATTTAAATATCTATTTTAATGTAAATTTTATGGAATGAGAATACTACATACTTTTAGGCAGAGTAAAACCAATGTAATTATTTTATTATTTAAAAGCAGTTTGGCACTATATCTCAACCTTTAAAAATTATCCCCATATTTCAGTAATTTTACATCCAAAACATGTCCTTATCAAATAGAATTTCAGGCAATCATCCATCAGGAAAATGCAAATCAAAACCACAAAGATATGGTACTTAATACCTAACAGGTCAGCTATAATTTTTTTTAAAAGTAGATCATAACAAGTGTTGGTAAGGATGTAGTAAAACAGGAAGTTCCACTCATACATTGTTGGTAAGAATATAAAGTGATTAAGTCATTTGGAAAATAGTCTGACCATTCCGAAATAATTACACATAGAATTACCATATGATTCAGCAATTTTCACTCCAATTATGTGTCCAAGAGAAATAGAAGCATATGTCTACACTAACATCTATGCATGTTTACATCAACATTATTTAGAATAGCCAAAAGTGGAAAACCCAAATGTCCATAAACTGATGAATAGATTTATAATACATGGTATCAACACACAGGTGATATTATTTTGCAATAAAAGAAAGGAAGTGGGCTGGGGTTGTGGCTCAGTTGGAGAGGGCTTGCTTAGCACATGTGAAGCACTGGGTTCCATCCTCAGCACCATATAAAGATAAATAAATAAAATAAAAATATTGTGTCCATCTACAACCAAAAAAATTTTAAAAAGAAATGAAATATTGATACATGTTACATCATGGATCACCTTAAAAATATTATGCTAAATGAAAGAAGTCTATTACAAAGGACTACATATTGTATGACTCAATTTACATTAAGTTTCCTAAATAGGCAAACCTGTAGATACAGAAAACAGGTTACTTGTTGCCTAGTGCTGGACAGGGAGTGGAAGAATTTGGGTGATCATGGTTAAAGGGAGTAGACTTTGTGACTTTTTTTTTTCCTTTGGGGTAATTAAAATATTCTAAAATGAATTGGGGTGAAGGATGCACAATGCTGTGGGTATACTAAAAGTCATTCAATTAAGTGATTGAATTGTATGAGGTGTGAATTAGATCTCAATAAAATTGTTGTTAAAACATCACAGCATTATATAACAGGAAAATAATGAAACAATCTAAAATCCAAAATTAGGGAATATAAAATTTCTGAACAACATTTCTTGGTGCTTCAAATTTTTCAGAATATCATAATTGACAATAAGTATGTATAAAAGTGAAAAGTCACTATAATTCCAATCACATAATAATATATACATACACAGGCATACAAAAAATAGCTGAAAATATTTTAAAATATGACTAGTGCTTATCTGAGAGTGGCAAGCTTTATGGGTGCTTTCTATCCTGATTATATTTATGATATTATCTAAATTCTGTATCTCCAGTGAGAATCTATATAACCAAAAAATTTACTATATGTATGAATATGATCATGGTTATATCTTAAGCTTAAGGTAATATCCCAGAAAATTTATCTGAATAGCTATAACTTTCATAGGATCACATTCTTGTATTGATTTATTCCAGATCTATTGCTGGTTTACATATAACAAAATTTTGTTATATAGAGAAAATTTTATAAAGAACAAATCTTCAGAGATAAAAAGACTTATACTCTGGGGCTGGGTTGTAGCTCAGTGGTAAAGCGCTTGCCTGGCACATATGAGGCACTGGGTTCAATCCTCAGCACCACATAATATAAACAAATAAAATAAAGGTATTGTGTCCATCTACAACTAAAAAGTACTTAAAAATACTTGTACTGAGAAAATCCTATTTCTTAGGTATTCAATAATCTCATATTTTCTATTCTCTTAATGATAAACATTTGGCTGCTTTCAGCTTGGGACTACTCTGAATAATGCTGCTGACATCCTTATATGTAATGCTTTGGCACACTTATGCACACACACCTGTCCTGTATTTACCCAGTAGTAGAATTACTCAATCACAATTCCATGTTCAGCTTTAGTCTATAACAAAAATAGTTTTACAAACTGTTTGTACTGATTTACACTTTCACCAGCAGTGTTCGACACTTGGTGCCATTATTCATTTGGGTTCTCAATAATAGGTAGTTAATTTCTCATTGTGACTTTAATTCGTATTTTGTAGTGAAGTTGTGAGCATCTTTTCATATTTTTTATTAATCATTGGAATGTTCTCTATTGTGAAGTGACCATTCAGAGGTATTGCCTATATTCCTATCAAGGTTTCTTTGTCAATTTGTAGACAGTTTCTATATATTTCAAAATCAACTTTTTTGTCAGTGATGTATGTCACAGGAAAGTTTTTCTCTATTTCATTAGCCTATTTGTCTTTTTTAAAAAATGAGACTGGATTATAGTTTTCCTTTCTCATAGTGTGCTTTTAGGTTTGGGTATCAAGATTATGCTGGCTTCATAAATTATGTTGGGCATGTTTTTTTGTTTTATTCTCCTAAAAAGTGTTTGTAATATCAGTGTTATTTCTTCCTTGTGTGGTTAGTAAAATTCACTGCTGATGCCATTAAGGCTCAAAACTTTCCTTAAAGCAAACTTAAATTATAGAATTAATATATTTGATATTTTCAGAACAATTGTTTTTTTCTTGTATAAAGTCTATTCTGTATTTTTTCAAGGAATTTATATCCTGACATTGGTTATTTTTTTATTTCTTTCCTTTTCTTGATCAGTCTCAGAGGGGTTTATCATTTTATTAGTTTCTTAAAAGAGGAATTTCAATTTTTTTGCTTATTAATTTTTATTATTTGTTTTCTGTTTCATTAATTTCTGCTATCTTTATTATTTGCTTTAAATTTGACTTGATATTATTTACTAACTTTGTCTTAGTTCATTTTGTGTCATTATAACAGAATACCATAGACTGGATAATTTACACAAACAAAATACTTATTTTGCCTTACTGTGGGAAATAAGTATCTTGCTTGTATTTCTCAGGCTGGAGATTGAGAAGCCCAAGATCCAGGTGCTGGCATCTGGTGAAGGCCTTCAGCCTGCGTCATCCCGATGGAAGGCTGAAGAACAAGAGAACCTGTAGGACAGCAAGCAAGAGAGAGGGTGATAGACTTGCTCTCCACTCTCTTCATAAGTAAGCCACCCCCTGACAATGATATTAATCCATCAGTGAGGGCAGAGCCCTTATGACATAATCACTTCTCAACCCCTACCTCCTAACACTGTTGCATTGGAAACACATGAATTTTAGGGGGCACATTCAAAGCATGGCAAATTTCTAGAGATGAGTTGTTAATACGTCAATGTTCAGACGTTATTCCTTGCAAATGAAGTTGTAATTTGTCTATAAAAAAATTGAGCTGTATCCAACAGGTTTTAAGACATAATAATTATTCTGTACAAAATATTTTCTAATTTCTATTATTTCTACTTTGATCAAGGCTTGTATAAAAGTATATGAAAATTTTATATATATATTTTTTGTAGTTAATTGCATTGTGGATCTAGAACACACTCTGATGTGAACCTTTTTATGCTCACTGAAATTTGCTTGAGGGACCAGCATATGGTGAATTATAGTAAAAACATAGAATGTATTCAGTGTTGGTTAGGCAAAGTTTTCATGTCAGCCTTTTTAAACCCTTATGCTTTAGGTAGGTCTCTTACCTACCTCATAAATCTCTTTATTCTGGATTTTTTCTTATTAATTAAAGCATTTAATTGCTGACGTATTTGTATTTCAGATTGCTAACCATTACACAATGGTGTATATGTATTTCAAATGAAAAAAATTACCTTTTATTTTCTACTTGTTTAACCTGCTTTATGTTCCTTGTCCCTGATTTCTAAACTTGTTTTGGATTTGCTTGTTGTTTATTATTCCATTTTTTTCCCATTATTAGTTTCAAAATTATAAATCCTCTTCAATTTCTTTAACATTTAGTTACCCTTGAGATTACAATATACATTCTGAACTTATTAGAATATAGAGTTTATTGATACTCTCACCCCACTCTTGGACAATTCATGGACCCTAGAATACTTTAACTCCTTTTACCTAACTCATGATTTATAATCAAAAGACACTTTTAGTATTGTTTTTTATTGCCATATATTCATTTAGATATATTCATAAAGTTCTCTTTCTTCCTGCTTCTCCCATCTGGGAACATTTTTATTCTGCCTAAAAAAAATTATCCTTTGGGATTTTCATGAAAATAGGTGTGCTCGTGATAAATCTTCTGTTTTCCTTCCTCTTAAAATGTCTCCATTTCAATTGTATTCTTTAAAGATGAAAATATAATTTTAAATTGTCAGTTATTTTTTAAAGTACTTTATATTTCCCCATTTTCTTCTCGCTCCCATTATTTCTCTTATGAAGTCAGCTCACAGTGTAATTTTTATAATTCAAAGGTAATATGTCTTCAGTCTTCCTTCACTCCACCTCCTGGATGCTTTTAAGATTTTGTCTTTGTCATTTATTTTTGGCATGTGATGCACATGGGTATGTATTTCTTCTTATTTATTTTGTTGATAGTTTGTAAGACTTCTTAATCTATACCTTGAGGTTTTTCCACCAGCATGGGAATTTTCTCAGCCATTATCTCATCAGTCATTACTTATGCCACATTCTTTCTGGGACTGCAATTATTCATGGCTTAGTCCTTTTCAGAATATTCCCTCTGTATTTTACCTTTTGCTTTGTATTTTTCATTCCTTCTCTCTCTAGGTTTCCTTCTGTCTTATCTTTTCTTAGCTACATTCCTATCTATGTTCAAGTTTTCATTATCAGTTATTTGAGGTAATATATAAAATATAATGATTTTTATATGATACTTTTATGAAATGACCTTTATAAATTTATATATTAATTATAATACTCTAATGAATCCTTGGATTATGAATGCAAACATATTATATGCAAATTTGTGCCATGTGAAGGGCAATTCTTTTCCAATACCTTACTTCTTTTCCTTAACCTACAGGATTAAAACCTTCAGTGCCATGTCCAGGAGTAGTAGCTATAGTAAGCATCCTTTCTTTTTCCTGATCTCAGGATATTTTCAGCATGTTGAGTTCATTTTGTATGTATTTTTTATTCTGTTTAAGAAAGTCATGTCTATTACTTGTTTGCTAAGAGTTTATTATGAACTTGGTAAAATCCCATTAAAATACTTTATTTATTGAAATAATCATTTTTCTTCTTTACTCTGTGGTTAATTGATTTTCAGATATCCAAATTACCTTGCAGTCTTGGGAAAACCACAACTTGGTCACATTTTATATACACTTTTAATAAACTGATTAGATTTGATTTTATTTTGCTTGGGATTTTTGTATATATGCTTATAAGAATAATTGGCCAATCACTTTCCTTTCTCATAATACCCTTTTCAGAAATTTTGTTGGATTATTTCAGACATCAGAGGATTCAAATATTCTGGAATCATCTTAATTAAATTTTAGGATTAGAGATGATTTCAAACTGGGCAGCTGTTACTCAGGGAACCAGTTTAAATATAGAAAAATATTGATTGACATTTGTGTAGGCAAAATATAAGTAAAATGGAAAATTTCTGAAAAAATAGGCTCACATTAATTAATGTTAAAATATCCCATCCTTGCCAGGCACAGTGGTGCACGCCTGTAATCTCAGTGGTTTGGAAGGCTGAGGCAAGGAGGATCACAAGTTCAAAGCTAGCCTCAGCAACTCAGAGGCACTCAGCAACTCAGTGAGACTCTGTCTCTAAATAAAATACAAAATAGAGTTGGGAATGAGGCTCAGTGGTTGAGTGCCCCTGAGTCCAATCCCCAGTACACCGCCCCCACCAAAATTTCTCCATAGTCATGACCAACAAATATGCACAATGGCTGATGTGCACTGGCTCCGAAACTATTATTTTGTAAATTAATAATAGTAATAATAGCTAATGGATTAGATTTAGAGAAATATGTCACATTTCCCCCATTCTACTCTTTAGCCAGGAAGAATTAGAAAATAGATAAGGCAAGAGCCACATTTTTTAAATGCCCTATTGTTTGTATTTAGTCTTATTTGTATATCTTCAAAGATATTGTCTAAAAAAAGAAGACTAACAGTCTGCAAAGGGGAATGTTAAAATGAGCTTCAAATAAATGGTTCAGGGAAAACTCTCTGCCAGATGATCTATAATCCATGCCTCCTTACCACTCCCCACCCTCTCCCCCCATTCCTGGGGAGAAGCAGAGGCACTGGTCTGCTAAGTAATAAATATAGTCACCGAAAACATCACCAAATCCTTAACAATCTTGAGAGTGAAAAATGGGGCTATAAAATGCATCATGAACAACACAAAAAATATCAAAGTCAAGCAAAGAGTATCTTGGAAGGGGGAAATGTAATGATTGAATTCCCTATCACAGCCTGTTATTACAACAAAATATTTATATCTCCACAGAGCTCTAATACCATGGGATAAAAGGATCTGTTCCAAACAGTGACCAATACAGAAAACACATATCCTAGAAGGTAACTGGAGAACATATGCTCTGTTCCATACATGTCTTATCATCAGTGTCAATGAATATTTATTGAGTTAGCATTTAGCCATGCCTGCAAACACTTGCAGTAAAAAATGCAGAAAAGATTCAGTCCTTTCCCCCTAGGACATTCCATTTCAAAGACCAAGATATATATAGCTCACTCTCTTTCTATGGACAGATACTATGTTTTGTTTTGTTTTTTTCTTTAACATGGGGATTCTGAGCAGCCTTTCTTTACCATGAGGATTAAATTGATAGGATTTAATATATCTTTGAAGAAAGGGAGAAGAAAGCACACATGATTACTATGTACAAAAATGGTTTCAGCTATGGGGAATTTAAGGAATCACAAGTTGTAGAAGGAGGACTAGATGCAGCCAAGGATCATGAAATAAATGCCAGGGATGTGGGCCAGATCACATCCTCCAAGAGATAGACTCACTTTTTTTCTGAAATACGAGGCCCTTTCTATTTGTCTTCTGGTTTTATAGACCCATGAGTTCAGAGAACTATTTCTTCCACTTTATAAAATCTACTGACAAGACTGGTGATAAATGGTAACAAAACCTTGACCTCGGTGTGGGAAGTACATAGAGTAGAGTGGAAGAGGTGAATCTTGAACTTAAACAATTTGTGAGCCTCTTTAAGAAAACCTCACAAAATTGCAAGTGTGAAATTAGGCAGCAGGCCTTGGAAGATCAGGGCCCTGATGTGTTAGGCCCCTTATCTTTACCATACACCTACCTCTGCTGGGTGGGGCCTATGCAGAGTGGGAGGCAACCTCTTCTCAACTGCAGGGGACCTTAGAGAAAGGGTCCAAACTGGCCATATCTTTTGAAAATAATAGCCAGACACCTGTATGTTTTGGGAACAGTCCTCACATTTTTAAATACTGGCAAGAAACTCATACTTTAAAAACAGAAGAAAATAAATGTAAGATTGAGCTTTTGCTCATCATGTTGGCACTTCTGGCCAACTGAGTGATGCAGTGACTCAGGCCAAGAGAGAAGTGTTGCCCAGGTCCCTGCTGCATCTTTCTCCTGTAGAGCGGAGCCCTATGGGAAATGCCTTCAGTGTAGATAATGATTTTGGGTGAGCAGCTGAAGGAGGGGGTATGAACAGAAGAAAACGTTGTAACAGTGTGGCAGAAGGAGATGACAGATTGAATGTGGGAGGAGAGCAACTACTTCCAGACCCCATTCCTTGGAAATAGATTAAATCGTGGTCCCTCACACAGCGATTAGACAGCTGAGGCACATGGAAGACTTCAAGGCAACATTTCTGAAAATGTGGTCCACAGACCCCCTGGATACTTGGTATGCTTGTAAAACTGCAGATATCTGGGCCCAACCCCAGGAAGTAGTGTGTTGGTTTCTGCAAAGGGGCACAGGCTTAAACAATTTGTGAGTCTCTAACAAGCACCCAGTGATTCTTAGATAAACGTCATTTAAGAAACACTAGAGAGATGACTTTTGTTTTTGTTTTCTTACTCTAGCCAAGAATCACATAAAGAGATACATGTGGAAGTTTCCAGGCTTTGGTTTTCCCAATTGGTACCTCTCCCTGTCACCTTCCCCTCAGCCCACACATTTTTAGTTCTGAACTTGAATGACTCGCTAAGCTGCCAAACAGAATGAACCACTAAGACTCTAGCAATTCTGCCTAAGTTAAAAAGCTGAGCTCCAGCAGATTCAACTCTCTTACTTCCTCCTTGGCATCCTTGCTGACACATTGCAACCACAGCTATATTTTGTTAACACTTAGTAGATGAAGTGTCCTGAAAATCCAAGATCTACATTATATAAATTATAAAAGTCTTCCCAAGAGCAATGCTGATATCAGGGCCTTCTTATCAGCATATTCTTTTTTTAAAAAATTATTTTTAATTATAGATGAACACAATACATTTATTTTATTTATTTACTTTTTTTTTATGTGATCCTGGGGATCCAACCTAGAACTTCAAAACCATGAAAAAAAATTTATGTGGTTGAAGCAACCAAATCTGTGGTATTTGTTATGGTAGCCCTAGCAAACTAATATAGTTAATTATAAACTAATATAGTTAATTATAAACTAATATAGTTAATTAATAGTTAATAATTATCTTATTATCAATGGCTAAAATCTCAAATGACACCTGGCCCTTTATTTAATTGTGAGTCTAAGTTTATCATCTAATCACACTTCAACCACAGGATGACAGGGCAGGTTTCAGGAAGCATCAGGAGAAAACTGAGCTTGGCTGTTGATTACAAAATCTCCTTGGAAGAATCCAGGAATTACGATGATTAATGAATAGTGAATGTTGTTTCTCAATCCTGGGTATACATTATTATCACTTCAGAATACAAAACTCTATCCCTGACACCCCCCAAATAAACAGAATCTCTAGGTTGAGACCTGGGTGTTTTTTAATTCTCCAGATTATTCTAATTTACACTCAGGCTTGAAAAATAAAAAGAGATTTATGGACATGATTTCATTTTGTTTTTTATGTTTTGCTGAGATACCTACTGAGAATTTCTCTATACTGAGAACCAACAGCACTTCACTGGTTACAAAGGTCCATTTACTAGGCTTCAGAACTTGAAGAACTTACCATTTTAGGCATTTTAAAACTTCAAAAGCCAACTAATATGTGTTTGGGTGTGTGTGTGGGTGTGTGTATAAACAGTTATAACTATCCTCTGATGATCATTTCTGATTTACCAAGCACTTTCATCAACAGGGTCTCAATCAATTGTCACAAATCCTTACTAGAGAACTCCTATTACTGTTCTTATTTTATAGATGAGGAAAGGGAGTTTCTTTGAAAAATAATGGATTTTTACTGCATGGTGGTATGGGTTAGGCCCTGCATAAGAACTCCCAGGCAAAGGCACAAGTGGGCTGAGATGAAGCCTATGCACCCACCACTCCCAAGCCCTGGCACAGGACTTTCCTCACCCTAAGGAATGATGGGTTTTTCTGTCATAAAGGCATTGCCTATGCCTATAGTGGTCCCAAAGTAGAGGGTAGGATATAAGACCCTATTCCTTAGAAATAGATTAAATTGTGGCCCCTCACACAGTGATTAGACAGCTGAGGCACATGGAAGACTTTAAGGCAACATTTCTGAAAATGTGGTCCACAGATGAGCCAGGATCATCATGGTCCACGGGTCCGTGATGATCCTGGAACCCCTACCCCATATCTCTGCACTCAATGACTGCTGTGGGTCCTACCATGTGTGGACACAGCGGCCAGCACTAGAGGACAGAGGCTCATGCACACTCTACCTGGCAGGCTTCTTTCTTGCCACCCTTCATACACAGTCAGGGTCAAGGACAGCTGGGCTTGACAGTCAAAGCTCTGGACATGGTTCCAAAGGAGCTACTGCCCAGGGGGCTTTGGACAACATGCTTAATTTCTCTGGGAGTTAAAGTTTCCTAGTTGCCTCAGCTGTAATTTTAACATTCTGAAGGTCTTAAAATATATTATCAGTTTCCTAAAGCCATGTCCAAGTAATTTCCAATACTATTAAGGAGACAGAACAATCAGAAAAACACTTTTTCTCCTCTTTACTAAAATAAGCAATTCATCTACTTTCAGTATCCTTAGAGGTGAGATATATATAGTCTAAAAAAAGATTGAGCTTAAACTGAAAATGATATCTTTTTCTTTTCTTTCTGTTTTTTTTAATTATGAAAGCAAGCCAACATAATGACACCCAGAATTTTGCATTTATAGTTTATATATTCAGAGATCTAAAACCTTAAAGTTATGAAAATGGATTTTTCTTTCTACCCCCTCCTTCTAACCACTCTGAATAAGGTGCCCTATTCCTGGCATAGTCTGTCTGTCTGTCTCTATTTTCCCCTGTGATATAATTCACTACTACAGTCATTCACTATGGGGAAAAAAAATCAATGAGCATAGAATTGGGCTGAGCATTGACTCCAGAGGCAGAACAACACAAAGAGGCCTCATGAGTGGCTGGACCAAGTCAGGTCATTACCATCCTTCAAACTCCTCATAAGAAGCATGACAGTTGACAGAGGGTAATTTCAGCTCAAAAGGACATTCTGGTGAAGGCAACTTTAAATGCAAGGAATCCTATCTCTGCTATTAGCAAGCTAGTTGGCACCATGTAGTCCCATCTCTGGAAAGATTTGCTGATGGTACATGAGTTTTAGATGCACTCTACTTAAAAATAAGATAAAATTATGTTTCTTTTCACATGTCTAAATCTTAAGCCAATTACCACCTTTACTTCACATGCTCACCTGTATTATGACACTAAAAATGATTCCAAGTTTTTAAAAGACTGTAAAATAGTACATCTGCTTTGCAAAACAGTCTGGCAGTTCACCAAGAGATTAAACATAGAATTGCCATGTGATCCAGTAATTCTATTCATAGTTATCTACCCAAGAGAAATGAAAACATATGTTCACATGAAACTTGCACATCAATGTTCACAGCAGCATCGTTCATAATAGCTCCAAATAGAACCAACCTAAATATCCACCAATTAATGAATAGATAAGTAAAATGGTATGTGTTCATACAATGGAATATTACTCAGCAATTGAAGAACAAATTACTAATACAAGCTACAACATGGATAAGCCTTGAAAACATCATGACAAGTAAAAGAAGCCAGTCACAAAGGACCACATTTTATGCAATTCCATTTATAGTAAATGTCCAAAATATACAAATTTATCAAGACAGACAGTAGATTAGATATTTTCAAGGGCTGGAGTAAGGGGAACAATGAGACGAGGAGAAGAGAAGGGAAGAAGCAGCTAATGAGTAAGTTTTTCATGGAAAAGGTAAGGTGATCCAAGAGTTCTCATTTTTATTCACAGCTCTGTGAATATGCTCTGTGCAAAGTCCAGATTGTCCATTTCCATGGGTGACTTGAATGGTATGTGAATTATCTTAATAAAGATGGTACTTTTAAATGGTGAGAGTGAAAAGGCATCCCTAATCCAAACCAAGCACATAATTTTTCAGTGCTTTACTTGAACATTGTTTAAATCATATAATCCACAGGGTCTTTATTTCATAAAATACATGACCCAAGAGGTATCACAATCCTTGAATCCAGAAGGCCCCTTTGCACCTTCCAATATCAATGACATGACAATTTGTTTTATATAAGAACTCAGCAATCTCAGAGTGCTTACTTGTATATTCTGCAACTTTGATAAACAGGTGAAAAAATTATCACTACCTTGTACAGATAAAAAAAATTATTAAGAACTCCTGGGTTTTAAGAATTTATTCCAGTTCTCTCAGTAGTAGTATACACAGGACTAGAATCCAAGTCTTCTGATTCCTTATCTGATGCTGTCTCCAGTCCACTGAAAAACCAAGAGTCAGACCAAAGAAAAGCCCAGTGGCCCACAGTTTTACAGTGTTGAGCTATAGACATGGAACTTGCTAGAAAGCATATGAAAAGTAGAAGCAGCATTTAACTGCATGATCTCTCTGTGACACTTGCACAAGACTATTGCTGGCAGGGGTTAGTAGACCAGGTAGCCCAGTCTCCCCCTAGAAGCTCAGTTCTATGACAAAGACTTCCTCCCTAGAGATGAGCAGCTGCTTTATCATTTCTGCATGATTCCACAGAGATAACTTCATATAATCTAATATGAAAACATGGTGTGTCTGTGCAGAAACTGTTCACTGGCTTGCCTGGCCCTCACCGGCCTCCCTCTCAGGGGTCTAAATGGAAGTCAGCTATGGAGATCTAAAAAAGCTTTTGTATTTGAGGTGGAAGGGCTTCCTACTTCCCCTCCCTCCCTTAAATCTTGTGACCCTGAGGAAAAAGGCCAGGAAAAGATCACCATTAACCTGAAATCTCCAAGTCACTGGGCCAAGGCCAGCAGCCAGTTGCCTCTGTGTGTGGGTGGGTGGGGGGCATACTGGGGACTGAATCACCTAGGGATACTCTATTACTGAGGTACATCTCCAGCCCTTTTTATTTTTCATATAGAGATAGGATCTCCCTAAGTTTCCCAGGCTGGCTTTGTGATCCTCCTGCCTCAGTTCCCCAAGTAATTGGGATTATAAGTGTGTATGACTGTGTCCAACGATGACATCTTTTAGGTGATAAAATAAACCCTACTGTTTCAAGCCATTTTCAATAATTTCTGCTACTGAGGAATGCATATTTGATTACATAACACAGAATGGAAAGAAAAATAGGTTTGGAACTAGACATTGTGACTACTTAGAAAGGAAGTTACCTGACCTACCTAAAATTTAAATTTCTTCATCTGTAAAATGGAAATAATAGAATAGCCTCTTATTTTAGAATTCCTGAAACACTAAATAAAACAAGGTAATTAGGAAGGTGCCTCACCTATTGCTTTATATACAGCATTAGCTGTCTTCGTTTAAGAATCCTGAACTTGGATCTAGGGTTATGGCTCAGTGGTAGAGTGCTCACCTAGTATGCATGAAACACTGAGTTCAATCCTCAGCACCACATAAATATAAAATAAAGATATTGTGTCAATCTAAAACTAAAAAATAAGTATTAAAAAAAGAATCCTGAACTTATTATTTTAATAATTGTTACTTCTTTCTTTACTACTAGGTATGCTAATCTGTTAAAGTACTATCAATGATTTCTAAAAATGTGTTAATGATTAAGATCTATTTTGCTGATAGATTTTCTCATCCTTTAGAAAATTCGTCAAGTTTCTTTTCCTATAATGATGTATAATATAAGGAATATTTCTGGTAGGTGTACTTTTTACCCATAATGAATATTTACTGAAACAAAAAAAAACATTTATGAAGTTGTTCAGCCAGCTGTATATATTTCCAGAACACTTTCTCTGGGTTAGATCCCATGATAAATATGACAGATGCTAAAAAGGTAATGAAAAAGATGGAATCTCTCTCCAAAGATGTCTGATTTTTAACAGAGGTTATATAAAAGCTAACAAAACAAAATAGTGTCTGTGACTACGGAGTGGGATTTAAATAAAGGCAGAAGTCCCATTGTAGATTTTAAATAAGAGTTTAGTAATTCACTATAAAATAGCATTTTTTTCATTAAGATAATTTATAGTATATGTAACATTACTTAACTTCAAATCCAGCTACTGAAATTCAAAATAAGAGTTTCCTTTCATTCATAGGAGACTTTGAATCCCTCATTTTGCAAACATAACATAATGGGTTCAGCCATTATGGTTCAATGTGGCCTTTGATGCCAGACTGCATGGGTTCAAATCTGAGCTCTGGTGCTTAACAGCTAGTGTGTCCTTAACTGAAACATGTAACATTGGTGTACTTTAACTTCCCCATCTAGAAAATGGGCATAATTATGACACATACCACACAGGGAAATTGTAAAGATTAAATGAGGGTTTCTTTTGGAGGGTCAGTACCAGGGATTGAACTCAGGAGTGCTAGACCACTGAGCCACATCTCCAGCCCTATTTTGTACCTTATTTAGAGACAGGGTCTCATTGAGTTGCTTAGTGCCTTGCTTTTGCTGAGGCTGGTTTTGAACTTGTGATCCTCAGGCCTCTGCCTCCTGAGCCACTGGGATTATAGGTGTGCGCCACTTCGCCTGGCTGATTAAATGAGTTTTGAACAGTGCCTGACCCCCATTAAGCCTCTGTACAGGCAACTATCATTATGTAGCTATTTTCCAGGATAAAATTGCAATTTATATTAATTTTCAAACAGTATCAGATACTTAGGAACTTTCTCATCTGTACTCTGTAAAAGCCAAAGTCTTTCCCAAAGGTTGAACCTTCATAATCTCCTTTTTCTGGCTGGACTTTAGTGATAGTCTCTGTTCTAGGTCCTTAGAGTCTGAAAAACTAAGCCAGCGATTGGTAGAGTGATGAAGGTAGCAGTCATGTTTGAGAATTACTGAAATTTCCAGGGCATGACCATGACAGGAGAGCCAGGACATGGATGCCCTGGGGAGTCCTGCCAGAGCCAGCTCTTCACAGGGACCCTTTGCCTTTCCACCTTGTCAAAGTTCCAAGGATGGCGAGTTTCAGACTTTTTCTATCCTTCATCTGTTCACAAATCACAGGCACCTCTAGGTCTCTTTACCTCTCCTCTGTATGATGCCTGGGCTACATCTGCTACAGGGTGACCACAACCCTAAAACAGTTGTCAAACAGAAGCCCCATCCCCTTCACCTCTGTACACCAGCCCATCGTGACACACAGGGAAACCATCTGAACACAATCCCAGACCCAGTCCATCCCATCCCTCTCAAACCAGGACAGTCTGATGTTCAGACCAGATATAAACAATTAAACAGAGTATTTGGTCATTCTATCATGAAGTGAGACAAAATAGCAAAAAAAGAAAAAAAGAAAAAAGCCAATTTTAAAAAGTCTTTCTCAAGTTTGCATCTTTAAGAATTAAAAAGGCAAACAATTTTATTACTTAATTTACAAAGTCCAATCCACTGTCAGGATAACTACTGAATTCACAAACTGAAGATCTTCTGATTCACTTAAGGTCCAGAGGAGCATTTGGGGCAACAGAACATTGTGTAGTATCTTTTGAACAACAGCAATTACTGAGAAAATTTCTTTTCAGAGTGGGGATTTAGAAAAACATTATTTTCTTTTAAAGAAAAGAATGGTGGAGGGGCTGAGCTGTGGCTCAGTGGCAGAGCGCTTGTCTAGCATGTATGAGCACCATATGAAAATAAATGAATAAAATAAAGATATTGTGTCCGACTACAACTAAAAAAAAAAAATGGTGAATATGCTATGTATTACTGCCCCCCAGTGTTCATTGCCATTTTTGATATTTCACATCTTCCTCCCTCCCTCCCTCGCTCCCTCCCTCCCTCTCTCCCTCCCTCCCTCCCTTCCTTTCTTCCTTCCTTCCTTCCTTCCTGTTTCTGTTTCTTTTTTGTTGTTTTCTATTTTTATAAGACAGGGACCTAGCTCTGTTGCCCAGGATGTCTCTTAATTCTTGTGCTCAAATGCTCCTCTTGCCTCAGCCTTTCAAGGAGATGAGAATACAGGCATGCACCAACACGCCTGGAGACACAGTGCATTTTATTTTAAAAGAATAGCACTCTAGTAATGCCTTCTTTTCTTTTAATTTTGATGAAGATGGCTTGTTTTGTTCAATGTTCAATAAGTTCTCACTGTATTCCTAGATTAAAATTTAGTATTCAGAATAGTGAATCTACAAATCAAGGCAACAAGAGTAACAACAACAACTCAACAAAGCACACCTGGGAATGAGTATTAGGTACCTCAAGGGTTGCTCTGAATATTAAGTCTTGTTAGGGTATTCCAAAATTGGCAATATTTGAAAAAGAAAAAGTACCCCTGTGAAAACTTCTCAGGCACCATTCTACAAGGAAGGTCTAATTGTCTTTCTTCTCTGGCTACATGGCTCTTGGATGTTAGCATTTCTGCTCTGGGAGTTGACAAAAACAAATGAACAGTTCATGGATTGATCACTAGTTAGCATGGCTGGTGAGAGATCTGGTGGAGGTAGAGGGTGAGCTGCACTCACCAACAATGCTTATTTTAAGAAAAAGTAACATATAGATCTAAATAATAATTAGGTATTTCCTTAGATTCTTCTGACTCCTGTGTAAAATTTTTGACACTAATTATCCCCCAAAGATACAGTTTAGATGTAAAAGCGTCACACTTCTCTGCATATGCCCCTTCAACTATGCTGAATCACCACAATACACTCAACTGACCAATGCCCTTCTTTATTCCTTATGCACATAAGAGGCTGTAAAAAGACTATAAAAGAAATCTGAGTCTGTATGTATGGGTGTGAATGTACAATAATTAGATGTATAAATGTTATATATGTATATGTGTAAACATATATATTATAAATTAATGTTTCTGAGTCCTTCTTCTGCTAGGCTGCTGGGGATTTGAATCAGGCTTTTTATTGAGATTTCCAATAAGCCCCACTCCAAATTTAGCCCCAGCATTGCCTGAGGGTCTAAGGACCAGAACATTCAGCAAAATCCTTCTGGTCTCTGATCCAAATCTGTGGTCATAGATATACTATGGGAATGGATGAGGAAAATATATAATAAAGTCATTAAATAATTTGCTTTGAATTCACAGTAAATGCTTAGTAGAATATTGCTAAAAGTTGGGTCTTCTGACTGCTCGTGAAAATAATAATAATAATAATAATAATAATAATAATAATTATTATTATTATTATTATTATTATTATTATTTTGGTACTGGGGTTAAACCCAGGGCACTTTATCACTGAGTTCCATTCCCAATTCTTCTTATTTTATTTTCATACAGAGTCTCATTAGGTTGCCTGGGCTGGTTTTGAACTTGCCATCTACCTGTCTCAACCCTCTTCGTAACTGGGATTACAGGTGTGTGCCAGGTGAAAACTCACATATTTTTAAAGAATCAGATTAATTTTATTAATCTTTTTGGAGTTGATTTCATAATTCATACTATTCTCTGTTTTTTATGTTTTAGTAAGTCTTTCCTCACCTTTCCCTCCTCCCCGCCAAATAATAATATTGCCTGTTATTTAGTGAGCTGTGCTAAGGGCTTTGTATTCACAGTCTGAATTGATCCTTACATCAAACCTATGAGAAATAATTATTTTCCCCATTTTACAGATGAAGTTCAAAAAAGTTAAATAGCGTGTCCATAAGAGTCAGAATTAGGTCTGAATTTAGTTTTTCTGACTCTAAAACCTATTAATTACCATGCTTTCTTGCTTTTTCTAATAAAATTAAAAGAGGGGAAGAAATACTATCCTATAATTTTCTAAAACTAAGTCAAATCAAAACATATTTTACTTACTTTGGTAGAACTATAGACACTATGATGATACTAAACCATTGGTTAGGTTCTATTCTCAGCCTAATTTTTCAATGGCAAGCTGGTACAGCAGATAAATTCATCCAAAAGAAAATTTAGAATAAAACTACTGTAAATGCATCATAGTAACCAAGAACTAATACTGTAAGACCATTAGCAATAAAGATGTTACCAAGAATAAAGTAGCACTCTTAGGGAACAGTGTAGGGGTGCACATCACTGGTTTAGTACAATGTTTACCTAAATGTATTTTTCCATTTATCTCCATTTTAAAAACCTTCCAGATTGTCATGACTGGCTCTAATGTTCTATGAAAAAAAAATTGAGCAAAATTCCCTAACCCTTTAAGAAACAAATAGCAAAAAAAAACATAGATAAGTTTTTTAAAAGCCCATAAGAAATGAGAGGAAAATGCCATTTGTAATTTCAACTTCAAAGAGAACTTTTCAGAAGCCCAAAACATAAAAATGGAAATATCTTTTATTCAAGCCTGCCATCTTGAGGTCAATTAGAGAAACACTTAGCCTCTTTGGAGAATCTACGACATATAAAAAGACCATGATTTGGGGGAAGGAAGTTTTAAAAGCAAATACTTCAATACAAAGTAAAAAACAAAAATTTATTTCAGGAAGTATGCATCTAAAACTTGCCACTATCAGCATGGTAATGGTCATGAGGGGTTTGCCAATGTCTTCCAGCTAAAGATCACTAGAAATACACCAAATTGAACAAGTTGGGTTACTTACATTGAAGTGAGGAAGAACGTATTTCACAGGGAACTGTGGGGTGTCCCAATAGAGGGTGTCAAAAAGGAAGTATTGTATTCAAGATTTAGAAAAAGGAGCTTTGCTCTGGATTGGAAGTATGGAGCATTCATTGAAATTAATGTATCAACATTAACTGAAGTCCATAGTTTGTTCAGATTTCCTTGCCTTTTACCTAATGTCCTTTTTCTTTTCTTTTAGTGTTGGGGATTAAACCCAGGGCCTTTCACATGCCAGGCAAGAGCTCTACCACTGAGCTACATCCCAAACACTAACTCCTTTTCTATTCCAGAATCCCATCTAAATACCATGCTACATTTAATTATTATACCATTTTAGGCTACTCTTGGGTGTGACAATTTCTCAAACTTGTTTCTGTTTACTAATGACAGTTTAGAGGGGTAATGATCAAGTGTTTTGTAGGATGCCTCTCCGCTGGAATTTGTCTAACATTTTCCTCTCATTTAAACTGTTATTATGGGTTTTGGGGAGCAAACCACAGAAATGAAGCTCCACTTTCATCCTGTTATATTGAGGTAATACCATCAACATGATTTGTTATTGTTGACATTGACTCCATCACCTGGCTGAGGTAGTTCTTGTCAGGTTTCTCCACTCTAAAACTACAATTTCCTCCGACTTTCCATGTTGTATTCTTCAGAAAGAAGTCAAATACCTATGGACCATACATAAGGAGAAACTTTTGTCCCCACTTCTGTATGACAGAAATTCTATATAAATTATTTGGTATTTTTCTACATGTGTTATTGGTCTAATCTCCCCCATTCATTTTTTTATTTACTCAATCATTTATTTTTGTCCATATGGATTTACGGTTATTTATTTTATACTTTGGATTATTATCTGATACTTTATTGAATTGTTCCAGGAACTTTTTAAGTTGGTTCCTGTGTTTCTTTGATGTACCTCTATGGATGTACCTTTTTTGTTTTGTTTTCTTCTTTCTTGAGCACTTCCTTAGTTTCTGCTACACAGTGCTCCAGGCTCATCCTGTATATTTCTTGCCTGAGTTCTAGAATCAACCGTTTCCTCCAAGAGCACTGGCTCCTTTTATTGCAAACCAAGATCTGGGGGCTAGGCCATTTTTATGTTACTTGGGCATCATTGTTTCTTGACTCTCTCATCTGGGTTCATATTATGTCTCCAACTCTATTTCATTACCCTTGGATCCTTCTATCCTCCTCCCTTACTATATGTAAATTCCCACTCCAATAGTGAGAATCCTGGTTCCCACCAACTGCCATCCATTTACTAATTCTCTAGTTCCAGAGTACATTTATGGTAATATCACAATTGTTAATGTATGTCCCCATGGAAAACAATTTATTAACTAAGTTCAGTGAGACTTCATATGTTAAGCATAAGTTTAAATTTTGATTAATATAAACTGCTTGGAAAGCTTTAGTTTTTTTAAAGTATAAATAATTAACAAACAGTTAAATAAAGATTATCAAAGGGGAGTCTCAAGAAAGGCTAGTTCCCCAACAGAGGTAAGAAACAATGGGATAATTTTTTTTCTTCTGAAGGTAAAGAAAGAAGAGGGAATGGATTTGAAGTATCATAGCAATAGGCAGTGATACATAAAGGAAAAAGTAACAGCAGCAGTTCCTGAGGTTAGTGACCAGCAGAAAAACTATGAACATTTTTATAAGTAGAAGAATTTGTAAAGCATAAGAATCATTAAGTTTTTTTCCAGTGGAGATTCTAGAACTAACTTAATTAAAATTTTTACATGTTTTACCATTGCTGGCTCTTGAAGAAGATGTATGTGACTTAGCTATTGGAGGTAATAATGAAAGACTGAAACAATAGATGTCTAATGATCCCCATATGTTAGAATCCCTCAATATATTCACAACCTTTATAACAAAATTATTTGTTAATCCAGAATTCTAGAAAATCATTTGCTACACAGTTATTGTTTTAGTCTTTGTGCTTGATCATGAGATATTCTTTTTAATTCAAAAGTATTCAATAGCTGGGCTCTGTGGCGCACACCTGTAATTACAGCTTCGGAGGCAAGACAGGAGAATCTCAAGTTCAAAGCCAGCCTCAGTGACAGTGAGGTGCTAAGCAACTCAGTGAGACCTTGTAGCTAAATAAGATACAAAATAGGGCTGGGGATGTGGCTCAGTGGTTGAGTACCCCTGAGTTCAATACCTAGTACCAAAAAAAAATGTATAAATATATTCAATAACTGAAAGACATTTGTATCAGAATATTTAACTTGTGTTATTTAACCTAGGAAGATAAACTCTCTTTATAACTTATCAGTTTAAATACAAGCCTGGTAAATAAAGTTTTTTATGACACTTTAGCTAAAGTTTGGGAAATTTTAGACAAAATTAACTATTCTTGTCTTTTATTGCTCTGAGCATTTATTTCATATCATTTTGGCCATTTCTAGAAACAAAAAAGATCTCTTTCTCTTCATATATGTGTGTGTGTGTGTGTGTGTGTGTATGCGTGTGCACGTGCACACACATATATACATATATATGTCTTATAGGTACACAAAATATAGTTATCCAAATATTTAATTAATCTATTATTATTTTAAGAAATTGGGTCAAATTACATTCAGTAATTAGTGTTTTGTATATTATGAACTGCTCAGGTATTTAAAGATTACTTCTAACTGTACTTACTCATTTTTCTATGATCCTAAATTTAATGCTATATCTGGAAATTGCAATTTAGCCAAATTATACCTTTTTATTTAGAGCATTGCAAGTTTTCATAATATTGAATTTTAAAAAATTATTTATCATTATATATTATATTTAGTGCAAAAATAAGTGATTTTTAATTTTAAGAAAGCTATGGAAATAGTGATAGTTCATTTAACTCATAAAATCAATACAGGACAATTTGAATTATGAGAAATTTAACACTAGTCTTGAACCAATCATAATATTGTAATAACAGTATTTTTATAGGGTCAAAAATTTTAGAGACTCTAAATCATAAAAATTCCTCTTTTATCTTGAAATTAAAATTTTTCTTACTGGTTTATAGCTATAAAAACAAATATTGTATAAAGATATTTTCCAGTACCTATAAAAATAATGACTTTTTCTTTCTGTTAGAAAATACTTATATTAGATATTTCTACAATACATTAAAAATGAATATATAATTTTAATCAGTCTTCACAGTTTGTGAGAAAGGAGAAAAGCAAATAGAACAAAAAAAGTAACATATATTTAGTTTTGACAAAATTTGAGCCCTTGACAATTTTATCAAAGTTGTCAAGTTATAAAATTTTAAAGTCATCACTTATTAATTCTTGAAGAGTGGAAACAAAAGGATAATACCAATGTTAAATAAAATAAGCAAGACACCTATTAGAAGATTTCTTTGCTTTTTTTTTTTGCCGAGCTACCTCTCAAATGAACAATCGTGTTAATGTCAAAAATTTTCAAAAGTGACCACTGCAATTCCAAAGAGTTCCATCAAGAACATCCGTGTACAAGTTAGTATTATAGTGAAACAACATGATGAAGGAAGCAGATGTTAGCTGGAAGAAATATTATTTTACACTGAGGAGATTCCATAAGGACTGATTGGTCCTCTCTATAAGGTTGATGTTTGTGTAATTTTGTGTCTTCAGAATTTGACCAAAAGGACCAGAAAAACTACCCAGTAATAGACAAATATAAGCAAAGCCATTCATAAGGACACAAAGATTTGACAAAGAAGAAGTGCTTATAAGGTTTTGATTTGATGAGGTCAGGCAATTAGTCCAAACACAAGTCTTAGGAGATCTTCTAAACTCTTCAGTACCCATGGCTGGGTCAAGGAAGAATTACCAGATGTATGTCCATCCTGTACTTAAAGAGACTTTTTTCCCTATAGGCAAACAACCCTCAAGATACTCATGACAAGTAGACAAGACAAAAGGCCATGTGACACAAAGTAAGAAAATAATTGCATTAAGGAAAAATTAAAATTCAACCAGATAAGCAAAAAACAAGCAAGCAAGTAAAAACAACAAAAAATCCAGAAAGAAAAAAGTGACAAAAAATAAAAAATAAAAAGAGACCTTATTCCCAGGAATATAAAATAAATGAAAAGGCTTTAGTGAATAACATAGCTCAAGTCAGAGCAAAGTTCTCTTTTTGGCAGAGGAAGGTAGAGAAGAGAGAGAGAAGAAAAACTTCAATGTATACACTATTACTGATTTGAGGCCCTACCTAGCTAATGAGTCTTCAGATGAAGCTCAGCAAAGTTCCATCTTTGTCAAGGATCACAAGGACCTCATCTATAATTGAATATAGTGGATTATGACTCATTACAGTGAGGGATAACACACACCATGGGTATCACATTTAGAAGTGTCACAAGAACTTACTATAGAATTTATCAAAAGTATAAGGAAGTTGGGCTTTGCTCTGGATTGAATTCTATCAGAAATGGGGTAAATCTATGATTGAGTATCTTAATAAGTGCCTTCTAGAAAGAGGGAAAATCAGAGTGAGGCTAAGTATGTATTTGGTAAAGAAAGCAGCAGTCAGTCATTAGCCAGGATGGGAGTATGTTCAGGCCATTTTTTTTTTTTGAAGTGATACAATTTTATTTATTTATTTATTTTTTTATTGTTGGTCATTCAAAACATTACACAGTTCTTAATACATCATCTTTCACAGTTTGATTCAAGTAGGTTATGAACTCCCAAATTTACACCGTATACAAATTGCTATATCACATCAGTTACCCTTCCATTGATTGACATATTGCTTTTCTAGTGTCTGATGTATTCTGCTGTCAGTCCTATTCTCTACTATCCCCCCTCCCCTCCCCTCCCCTCCCCTTTTCTCTCTCTACCCCTTCTACTGTAAATCATTTCTTCCATTTGTATTATCTTGTCTTACCCCTCCTTTCCTCTTATATATCATTCTCACTCCCTTTCCCTCCCACCTCTCATCCCTGTTTAATGTAAATCTTCTTCTCAAGCTCTTCGTCCTTACCCTGTCCTTGTTTACTCCCCTTATATCAAAGGGGTCATTTGGTATTTGTTTTTTAACGATTGACTAGCTTCACTTAGCATAATCTGCTCTAATGCCATCCATTTCCCTCCAAATTCTATGATTTTGTCGTTCCTTAATGCAAAGTGATACTCCATTGTGTATAAATGCCACATTTTTTTTATCCATTCATCTATTGAAGGGCATCTAGGTTGGTTCCACAATCTTGCTATCGTGAATTGTGCTGCTATGAACATCGATGCAGCAGTGTCCCTGTAGCATGCTCTTTTTAAGTCTTTAGGGAATAGACCGAGAAGGGGAATAGCTGGGTCAAATGGTGGTTCCATTCCCAGCTTTCCAAGAAATCTCCATACTGCTTTCCAAATTGGCTGCACCAATTTGCATTCCCACCAGCAATGAACAAGAGTGCCCTTTTCTCCGCATCCTCTCCAGCACTTATTGTTGTTTGACTTCCTAATGGCTGCCAATCTTACTGGAGTGAGATGGTATCTTAGGGTAGTTTTGATTTGCATTTCTCTGACTGCTAGCGATGGTGAGCATTTCTTCATGTACTTATTGATTGATTGTATGTCCTCCTCTGAGAAGTGTCTATTCAGGTCCTTGGCCCATTTATTGATTGGGTTATTTGTTATCTTATTGTCTAATTTTTTGAGTTCTTTGTATATTCTGGTTATTAGGGCTCTATCTGAAGTGTGTGGATTAAAGATTTGTTCCCAGGATGTAGGCTCCCTATTTATCTCTCTTATTGTTTCTTTTGCTGAGAAAAAACTTTTTAGTTTTGAGATTTAAAATTTATACAAATATGTTAATGTCCATGTTTTTATGGATGTTACTAGAAACTGAGAACAAAGTTTAAGATGAATTAAATGTTACTGGTAATGGAATACTGCAAAGGTTTATTTGTATCAACCTGAGTACACCATGGTGCACTTAGACATTTGGTCAAACATTATTCTGGGGTGTGTCTGTGAGATTGTTTCTGGATGAGATTGACATTTGGATCTGGGTAAAGCAGATTGACTTCCCTAATGTGGGTGACCTCAAAGGAAGACATGATTAGTGCAAAAAGACTGAGGAAGAAGGAACCCCTTCTGCCTGTCTCCCTTGAGCTGGGACACTGGTCTTCTTCCTTTGGACTCCAAGTGAAACATCATCTGCTTTTAAACTAGAACTACAACATCAGTTCTCCCTGGTCTATATTTTACTGAGTGCAGATTGGGGGACTTCTCAGCCTTCATAACACCATGAAACAACCCTTTTTTGATAAATAAATAAGTACAAACACACATATATTTGGTTCTAATTAAATTAAATATCCAGTTACTATTGATTGATATGAATCATATATAGACAATTCAATTACAAAAAAAAAGAATTACAAAGACCATTTCTTTAATTTTAGGAAAACTATTTCTTTCTCATTTTAGGAAAATATTTCACACTTACTTGAAGTAAGTATAAAGGAATATTTTCAAGAAGAAAAGCAAAGGTGTTTTTTGTTGTTGTTGTTGTTGTTGTTTTTTAGTAAAAACTACTGTTAATGTTCTTTAACCAAAGAAGTTTGCACAGATCCACAGGGGTCAGTACTATAATGGAGGAATCTGTTCAATTGATGAATGCTTCTTAATGCAAGGTCTAATCGATTCCTGTTTTAGGCCCAAGCTTCTTTATGGGGTCCCATTTAAGAGATTAAAAAGAGACCAGATAAACCAATTCTTAGCATGTAAGTGCAAAAGTTCTGAAAGTCTCATATATTACAGGCAAATGCCAGACAATGATCATCTGAGGCAAAAGTTCACACAGAACACTCTACAGCATAAGGAAAGAAAACAAAGCAAGTAATACACAAGGTAATCTTCAAATTCATTTTTCACTGAAAAATCAAAAGAAGCCTCTGCAGCCCCATTCTTGTTTGTGTGCTAGTAAGGACTGCTTGTCAGAGTCAATCTCAAGCTTTATAGGTTGGCAATGTTGTACTGTAGTTTCAAAAGCTTAAGGTACTAAAACACTAAAGATTCTCAGAGAATCTTTCTTCCACAGGAGTGTAGTTCCCCAAGTGATTTAATGACTGCATAAGGTCTGTGGAATTTCATGTTGATTTGAAGAATCAAAGCTAAGATGGCATACTGGTAAAGGGATTGAAAGTCCTGAGGTTGTTCATGCATATATTGGCTGTATATTCTCAGGCAAGTTAGTATCTGAGCCTCATTTTCCTTATAGAGCTGTTTTAGGAATTAAACTAGTTGATAAAATGCTTGGTTCATAGCTCAGCAATTGGATACCATCCCTATTTCTATGCTCAGAATTGCAGGTATGGAAGGAAAACAACTGACATTTAAATGGTATCTCTATGTGACAGGATGGTACTGGACATGTTCATGCATTATCTTCTTAATCCTTATACAATCCCTGGGAGACAGATGGCCTTCTATGTCATAGGAGACAGGAGATAGCAACTAAGACAACTTTGCAAATCGTAGTAGAAAATGCAATGAATTGGGAGAGGGTTTTGTCTCGTTGTAAACAGATGTTTATTAATTCATCTTTCAACTAAGAGGTCATGATTCTACAGTGCAATCTGATAAAAATAATATAGAAAGAGAGCCAATTTTCTTAGTGGTGACAGGAATTTTAAAGGGTAAAATTAAACCTTTGAAATGCTATAGTCATAAGTGAGTAATCATTTGCAGTTATCTAGAGAAACTCTAGAAAAAACTGTCAATAATTAATTTTTCAGGTCTCATCAAAGCAACCCTAAACTCTGAAACATGTTTTGTCCTGACAGTGATGGCTTGCAATATCGAAGACAGTCATAAGTGTAGTGCTGTTTGGTGCTTGAAAGGAATGGTTTCCTTTAACTCTTTCTCTTACCTGCAAAGTTGTGAGTTGCCACCTGGTGATAGCAGAGTTCCATATCATTCAGGAGAAAAAGCTGTTCCTAAATATGAAATGAGACACAAAAATAGTGATTGGTTTTTATTCAAGGAACAGGCTTCTCTCTTTAAAATAATGACTTAAAACCTATATTAAGTTAAACAAGTATTGTCTATATAACTACGCTTAAGTATGAAAGAAATTATGCAATAGGCAAGATCTTGCTAGTCTTTATTACTGGAACCAGACAAATCACATTTCTGTTCAGATTTTCACAGAACCTGGTCATAGGGTTGTTCTCTTAGCCCCCTTATAACTTAAGTTGCTCCATTTGGGCCTTTGCAGTTTTCTTTGCAACCATACCACAGGAGCCCTTCCAATCGTTCATATCCTCACTCCAAAAGGCTTTTCTAAACACAAGAGGCCTCTTTAATTTTCTGGAAATCTTGATGATTTGGGACTCAAATGCCAAAGCTGCAGAACCTACAATCAAAGCTTGTGGACACCTCCTCCTCCTCTTCCTCCTCCTTCTCTTCCTCCTCCTCCTTCTTCTTCATTTCACCTTGACAATCACCTTATGCCTTCTCTAGTTAAATTGTTTGCAGATAGTTTAAAGGTTCATTTCATTTACAAGATTGTATTATAATCCAGTTTCAATTCTAGGGCAAATAACAGTCTACAGAATTTTTCATGCCTCAGACCTAAATTACATTTTAGAACCACTAGAATAGGCAACAATTAATGTCGTTATTGAAAAAAAAAATCACTCAAAATATTGTCATTGCCTGGTCTCCATTGCCAAGGCCATAAGGCAGGGCTAGGGAGCTTCCATATTCTTTCCTTGGTTGCAAAACCATGGCTAAAATCTGATAGAAATAATTTCAGGTATAATTTAAATACGTAAGTTAATAGTTTGCTCTGAACTGAGCAATGTAGTGAACTGAATTTGTGGTTTTAGCCTGTCCATCAGTTATTGGTTAAAATAAACAGGCTCATTTTCAATAAATAGGGCTCCCTTCTCATTGTGCAGCTGCCGATGCTGAATTGTCTCTGGTCAGTTCAGCAGTATCACTTCCCACACCTAAGGTGGGAATCATGTTTGATTTTTTCCAATGAGAGGGACTTGTGGGGGATTTGGAAAGCTAAACTATTCTTCTCAAGAGGACATTGTGACTAGAACATCTTCCCTCCCTGTTCCAGCTCTGCAGGCTGAAGTCATTAGGGGACAGTTCTCTGATGCTCTCCTGGAAGCCATTCAGAACCTCCTTCCATTGGCTATCCTACCTATGTGATGGCTTCAATCCTTCATTAAATCATTTTGTCCCTGTAATATTCACAGTAGTTTTGTTCTCTGGAATGAATACACTTCCAGTACGAAAAACTGTGTGGGTGGCTATTACAGAAGGTCCAACCAAGAAAAATTTCATAAAATTTTGCAAAAATTTATTCAGGGAAAGGGGACAATAGTAATTAAGGAAGCAAATGGAAAAAATAGTTTCCTATCCTTATGAATGACTGAATTCACATAAGCAAAATATTTGAAAGCAAGTAAGGACACTATGTGAGGTATATTTACTAGTAAAAATCGTAGTTTTTAGTTTGGAAAACATTGCATTGCCTTTTTACTGCTTTCTCTCCTATAATCTAAGAAGGCTAGTTGCAATGTTCAATTCCCGAGGGTCATTTAGCATATTCTCTGGCAGGCCTTTTGTTTCACCCCAGCTACACTGAAGTGTTATGTCTTGTTTGTTATTATCTGAAATAGAAACTCTACTGACACCTAATGCATTTTGCTGACATTGGCTAGCAGACTTCTTGTAATTGTTTGACCTTCTCATCCTCTCTGCATGTTAAAATTACTTAAGGAATGAACATGCTAAAAGTTTGGTGCCCTGAAATTGTTGGAGGAAAAGGTCACACAAATCCAATAAACACATAATTTTATTTTTATGATGAAGTCCATGATCCAGGATCATATACCTTGGCAAGCGTAGAAAAACACTGACCCTCAGAGAGCCCTGGCAGGTCTCCTTTCATCCCATACATTTACCATGTGTCAATCCATATATGAATTAAAATTTTAGCATTCTAGAACAATGACCTCTTTTTTATATCTGTTCTAATTTAATATATAGTAAGACCTGTAAGAAGCAAAATTTTAAATAATACACTTAGAAAAGTTATATTCAATTATATTTTAAAACATTGTTGGAATTTTTTTCATAGTGAAGACTATGTTAAGTTCAAATTTAAAATGGGGAGAGGAGTTGAGTGTATGCACATGACATGGTAGGGGAGAAAAAGTAATATATTTTCTTCAGCTATCCCAAGAGTCATGTCTAACACCCTTATAATACAATCAGATTAACAGAGAAAAGTCTACCAAATTTATTTATACCAAATTTATTTAGCCAAAATTTTGCATGACATGAGAGACTTCAAAAACCACCCAAAGATCCTGGAAAAATAGTGATATTTTTATGCTTCAGTTTAATAAAGAATGAAAAGTTGTGTGGCAATGCAACTGAACAAAAAGAGAGTCTGACCTCATGATGATAAAGTGGAGTGAGGGAGCTCAAAAAGGACTGTTAATTCAGGTGCTTCTTACATTTTCATTACTTTCCTCTGAGTACAGGGAAGGACACCTGTCACATGAGGGTCTTATGTCCTGATTTCAGAGAAGGAAGGTCTGAGAATTCCTTAATGGTCAGTTCTCACATAGAAAGGTAGGAGATGGTCAGAGACTAAACATTTTGTGTCTTCTATTTTCTCAATTTCCAAAGTGCCATATTTAGGGATAATATGTTCTGGGTCCTTGCAATGGCAAGAATTTGATCTTGATTTTGTTTGTTCATTTTGTATTATGGCTATAATCCTAGTTCCTGTCATATAGAAGGGACTAACTAAATACATAATGAGCAAAAATTTTTTTGTTTCTTGAGCATAGAGCCATGATTTGAGCATAGAATAAGGAGACCCCAACAACAAAAATGTCACATTTATAGTATTACAGGTGTTGTAGGTTGAATAGTATCTTCCAAAATTTTGCTGTGAAAATCCATTGATATTTTATTAAGGAAAAGCCTAGCCCATCCTGCAAACATAGTATTACATGGAGCAGAGGGAGCAAATGAAGAGGAAGGAGAAGGGTAATAGGTAACTCATGTCCAAAACATGAGGCCTTGAAGGCTACAGGGAGGACTTTGGCTATTACTCTGAGAAAGATGGAAATCATTTGGGGCATTATGAGCAGAGCAATAACATGGTCTTGTGTTTTTTAAAAAATGCTGAATATTCTGTATTAGAGCAACAACTGAAGCAGGGAGACCAGCTAAAGTGAGTGCAAGAGTTTGGGTTAGCAGTTTGAACTATCATAAAAAAGGGGAAAGTGGTGACAAACTGTTGGATTCTAAGGCAAGAGGAACAGATTATGCTGACAGACTGATGGGACTGTAGTAAAGAGAGAAGACAAGGACAACTCATATTTTTTTGACCTGACCAAAAAAAAAAAAAGAAGTTTTGGGTTGCCAGTTGCTGAGATATACAAGAGTGGTGGAAATGCAGTGTTCAATTTTAGACATGAAATTTGAGATGACAGATAATCAAGTGAAGATTTCACTAGGAAGGAAGATGAATCTGTAGTCCAGGGGAGATATCAGGGTTGAAAATTACATTTGGGAGTAAAGAGTTATAGAAGGCATTTGAAAGGAAGAAGCATGGAGGCATGGTAAAGAGTAGAAGCCAAGAGAAGTCAAATAATAAATGGCACACTTACACGCTCATTTGCCAAAAACTATCCTAAATTTGTAAATAATCTAGCAAAAATACAGAGGTAGGCAGAGTGGATAAATGCACATATACTCACAAATCAATTATATGTTGATTTTACAAGAAACATACTTCAAATTCAATGACATGTAGATTGAGAAGAAAAACATGAAAAATACATGTCATACAACTATCTTAAAAGAGCAGAAATGCCAGGTGTGATAGCACATCTCTATAATTCCAATTACTTAGGAGGTTGAGACAGGAAGATCACAAGTTTGAAATTACCTGGGCAACTTAGCAAGACCCTATTGAAGGAGGGCTGGGAATGTATCTCAGTGGTACAGCACTTGCCTGGTAAGCAAAAGGCCCTGGATTCAATCTGTTTTTTTTTTTAAAGGCAGGAATCAGGAATGATAGCATTAATATTTGACAAGGTTGATTTGGAGTAAAGAGAATTAATAGAAACTGAGGGATATTGCATAATAAAAAAAATTCACTCCACCAGGAAGACATGTTTGGACTAAACAAAAGAGCGGTAAAACACATGCATAAAAACTAATAAAGTTGAAAGGAGAAAGAACAATCTATAGTTATAGCTTGGGCCTTCAATAGTCCCTTCTCAGCAATGATACTACAGAAAAAAAATTTAAAAAGCAAGGATATAGGACATCTATAACACAATCAATTTTCAGGTTCTAATTGACAATTTATAGAACATTCCACCAGACAACAGCATAACATTCCATTTTTTCTAAAAGCATATGAAAATTCAACAAAATAGGCCATATCCTTGGCCATAAAATAAACATCAATAAATTTAAAAGGAATAAAATCATAGAGTATAATTTTTGATCAAACAAGCAATCAATGCCAGATATTTAGCAAAATTTCTGAACATTGTGAAAATTATATAACATAATTCTAAATAATATCTAGGTCCACAGAAAGTCTAAAAGAAAATGTAAAAATGTATAGCACTTAATGAGAAATAACATACAATACACCAAAATATGTGGACTACATATATAAGAGTTCTGGAATGAAAATTTATAGCATTTTGTACTTCAAGAAACTAGTAAAAAAAGGGACAAAATTGACTTAAAACAAGTAGGGAAGAATAATAAAGAGCAGAAATTAATGAAGTTGAAAATAAGAGAGCAACAGAAAAAAATGGAGAGTCTATATACATCAGAAAAACCCTTCTCAATTTCAAGAATTAAATAGACCAGAATACAATAATAGTGAGTGACTTTAACACACCTCTTTCACCACTGGATAGATTCTTCAAACAAAAACTAAATAAAGAACCTAAAGAACTAAAAAGTACAACTAATAATTTAGACTTAACAGACACATATAGAATATTTCATACATCGATGAATGAATATACTTTCTTGTCAGCAGCACATGAATCCTTCTTTAAAATAGACCATATCTTATGCCACAAAGCAATTCTTAGCAAATACCAAAAAAATAATGATAATATCTTGCATTCTATCAGGTCATAATGGAATGAAATTAGAAATCAATGATAAAATAAAAATAGGACCTACACTAACACCTGGAGACTAAATAATATGCTACTGAAATGGCAAATGGATAGCAGAAGAAATCAGGAATGATTTTATTTTTAATTAGAGGTAAATGAGAATAGTGATACGACATATCAAAATCTCTTGGACACTATGAAGGCAATGCTAAGAGGAAAGTTCATTGTATTAAGCTAATTCATTAAAAGAATAGAAAGTCAACAAATAAATAACCTAATATTACATCACAAGCCCTAGAAAAAGAAAAACGAATCAACACCAAAAGCAGTTGAAGACATGATATATTTAAAATCACAGCTGAAATTAATGAAATTGAAATGAAAGAACCAATCCAAAAAGATCAATACAAAAGGTTAGTTCTTTAAAAAAAATAAATAAAACTGATAAACACTTAGCCAAGTTAATGAAGAGAAAGAGTGAGAAAACTCAAATTACTAAAATTCGTGTTGAAAAAGGAACTATCACAAAGGACACTAATGAAATAGACAATAATCAGAAACTATTTTGAAAATCTATACTCTAATAAAATAGAAAATATTGAAGACATCAAAAAATTTCTACATACATATGATCTACCCAAATTGAATCAGGAGGACATACAAACTTTAAACAGATCAATTTCAAGCAACAAAATTGAAGATGCTATCAAAAGCCTACCAAGAAAGAAAAGCCCACTAACACCAATACTCCTCAAATTATTTTATGAAATAGAAAACGAGGAAACCTTTATAAACTCATTCTATGAAGCTAGTATCACCCTGATACCAAAATCAGACAAGAATACACCAAGAAAAGAAAATCAGACAAATATCCCTGATGAGTATAGATGCAAAAATTCTTAATAAAATACTGGCAAATTGCACACAAAAACTTTAATATTAAAAAGTGTGCACCGTGATCAAGTGGGGTTCATCCCAGTGATGCAAAATTGGTTCAACCTACAGAAATCAATGAATATAATTCTTTGCATCAAGAATCACATGATTATTTCAATAGATGCAGATAAAACATTGACAAGATACAACAACCATTCATGTTCAAAACTCTAGAAGTAATAGGAACATATCTCAACATTGTAAAAGTTATCTATGCTAATCCTAAGGGCAATATCATTCTAAATGGAGAAAAATTGAAAGCATTCCCTCTAAAATCTGGAACAATACAGGTATGCTTTCTTTCACCACTTCTAGTCAACATAGTCCTGGAAAATCTAGCTAGAGCAATTAGAAACAAGAGAGAAATTAAAGGGATATGAATAGGAAAAGAACACAAACTATCTCTATTTGCCAATAACATGATTCTGTATTTAGAAGATTCAAAAAACCCCACCAGAAAATTTATAGAATTCATAAATGTATTCAGCAAAAAAAGCAGGATATAAAATTAACACCCATAAATCAATTGTGTTCCTATACATCAGTGATGAATCAACTGAAAGAGAAATTAGGAAAACTATCCATTCACCAAAAAATAATCTAAAAAATAAAATAAAATATTTGGAAATCAATCTACCAAAAGAGGTAGAAGACCTCTACAATGAAAACTACAATACACTAAAAAAAGAAATTAAAGAACAACTTAGAAAATGGAAAGATATCCCATGTTCTTTGGCAGGCAGAATTAATATTGTCAAAATGGCCATGCTATCAAAAATGCTATACAGATTTAATGCAATTCTTATTAAAATTCCAATTACATTCTTATTACTATATAGAGTAATAATAACTAAAACAGCACGGTATTGGCATCAAAACAGACATGAAGACCAGTAGCACAAAACAGAAGATACAGAGACAAATCCACATAAATAAAGTTATCTCATACTAGACATAGGCGCCAAAAAACCTGGAAATCCATATGCACCAAAATGAAATTAAACCACTATCTCTCACCCTGCACAAAACTCAAAGTGGATCAAGTTCTTAAGCATTAGACCAGAGACCCTGCTCCTACTAGAAGAAAAAGTAGTCCCAAATCTCCACCATGTCAGCTTAGGAACCGAATTCCTAAACAAAACAAGTGCAAGAAGCAAAATCAAGAATCAATAAATGGGATGGTATAGCTTCTCTGCAGCAAGAGAAACAATCAAGAACTAGAAGAGAACCTACAGAATTGGAGAAAATCTTTGCCACCTGCACCTCACATAGAGCATTAATCTCCAGAATATATAAAGAACTCAAAAAAACTTACCAAAAAAAAAAACAAATTACCCCAACAATAAATGGGCAAAGGAACTGAACAGACACTTCACAGAAGAAGAAATACAATCAATCAACAAATATATGAAAAAATGTTCCACTTCTGTATCAATTAGAGACATGCAGATTAAATCTACTCTAAGATTTCATCTCACCCAAGTCAGAATGGTAATTATCAAAAATATACACAACAATAAATGTTGTCATGGACTGGAGAAAAGGCACAGTCATACATTGCTGCAAATTGGTGCAATCACTATGGAAAGCAGTATGGAGAGTCCTCAGAAAACTTGGAATGGAACCACCACTAGACCCAGCTATCCCAATTCTCTGTCTATACCCAAAAGACCATCAGCATACTATAGTTATAGTGACACAGCTACATCAATGTTTTTATCAGTTCAACTCACTCTAGCTGAACTTTGGAACCCTAGGTGCCCTTCAACAGATGAATTAATAAAGAAAATGTGGTATATATACACAATAGAATATTACTTAACCATAAAAGAATAAAATTATGGCATTTGCTGGTAAATGGATGGAACTGGAGACTATCATGCTAACTGAAATAAGCCAATTCTAGAAAACTAAAGCCCAAATTTTCTCTCTGGTATGTGGGTGCTAACATACAATGAGGGATGTTTGTGTGTATGTGTTGGGGTGAGAATAGAAGTTCATTGGAATTAAGGGAAGAGAGGGGTAGAAAAGATAGTAAAATTTTTGCCAAAACAATACTAAAATTTTATTCAGACAAGACAAAGAAATGAAAGGGATACAAATAGGAAATAAGGAGGCAAATTATCTCCACTTACAGATAATATAATCATATACTTAGGAGATCCCAAAGGCTTCACTAGAAGACTTCCAGTCCTGATAAACAAATTCAGCAAAGTATCAGGATACAAAATCAATGTACAACCACAAGAAAAATCAATAGCTTTCCTATACACCAATAATGAACCTGCAGGGAAAAAATTTAGGAGAACAATTCTATTTATGAAACTTAAAAAAAACATGTAAGAGTAAGACTTCTACAAGAAAAATTAAAGAACATTGAAAAGAGAAATTGAAGAAGACACTAGAAGATGGAAAGGCCTCCCACGGTCATGGACTGACAGATTAATATTGTTAAAATGGCCAAAAGTGATCTACAGATTCAGTATGATTCCAATGACAATACCAATGATATTCTTTTTTTAAATTTTTTATTTTTTAAAATTTTTATGTGGTGCTGAGTGCACATGCCTCATGCATAACAGGCTAGTGCACTACCACTTGAGCCACATCCCTAGCCCAATCAATGACATTATTTACAGAAGTAAATAAACAATCCTAAACTTCATCTGGAATAACAAAACACAGAATACCCTAAGTAATACTGAGAAAAAAGAGCAATGCTGAAGGCATCACAATTACTGATTTCAAATTATGCTACAGAGCCATACTAACAGAAACAGTATGGTGCAGGCATGAAAACAGACCTAAAGCTCAATGGAATAGACTAGAAGACAAAGAGACAAACCCACACAGCTACAATCATCTGATTCTTTACAAAGTTGCCAAAAACTCACATTGGGGAAAATATTGTCTCTTAAACAAATGGTGCTTTAAAAACTGAATAGCTACCTGCAAAGGAATGAAGCTAGATCCCTCTCTCTCACCCTGAACAAAAGTCAATTCCAAATGAATTAAAGTCCTGAGTATAAGACTAGAAGCTTGCAAGTGCCAGAATAGAACAGAGAAACACTTCACCATATTAGGCACATGCAACAATTTCCTGAATAATAACCCTTTCAGTAAATGGGAAAATGAACTAAACAGACACTTCTCAAAAGATTTAGTACAAATGACTAACAATTATAAAAAATGTTCATCATTTCCAGCCATCAGGAAAATGCAAATCAAAACTACATTGAGATTCTATCTCACCCCAGTCATAATTGTATTGATATACAAATAACAATATATTATGGCAATGATGCAGGTAAAAAAGAACCCGTATGATCTCTTGGTAGGAATGTAAATTGGTACAGTACAAGGTTCCTCAAAAAAACCTAAAAACAAAATTACCAAATGATCCAGTCATAATACTCCTCAGAATTTCTCCAAAGATTAAAGTCAGCATACTTTAGAGATGCAGTTTACCCATGATTATTGTGGCACAACCCACAGTGGCCAAGATATAGACTCAACCTAGGTGTCTGTCAACCAATAAATGGATAAAGAAAATGTATACATATACAATGGAGTATTATTAAGACATAATGAAGAATAAAATTGTGTCATGTGCATGAAGAGAACAGCATGTTTTTAGGGAAATAAGCCAGACTCAGAAAGACAAGTACCATATGTTTCCTGTATTACATGGAAGTTACAGAGGGGGAAAAAAGGGGATATCATGAATGTAGAAGAAAGACCCTTAGTGAAAGGAAGGGGATATAAGAGGGGGTGGGGTGGGTAAGAGGAGGTTTTGGAGAGTGAAATTGATCATTTTATGTTATATGCTTGTACAAGTATGCCACAGTGAAACCCACTATTCTGTATAATTAATGTGCTCCAATAAAATCTTTTTAATTATTAAAAAACTATACACAAGTGTTCATAGCAGCCTTTTTGGGAACAAGCAAAAGCTGAAAACAGCTCAGGTGTCATTGAACAGTTTAACAAACTGGTATATCCATTCCATGGAATACTACTCAGCAATAAAAATCAACAAATTATTAATACCTACAAGTATGATGAATTTATAGGGAATTATGCTGAATGTAAAAAGTCAATTTCAAATGCTACATACTGATGATTCCACTGATAAAATGTTTTTGAAATGACAAAACTTAAAAGACAGAGGACAGTCTAATAGTTGCCAGGATTTAGAGTTGGGAGTCAGAAGGAGATGAGTGTGATTATAAAAGGGCAACACAGGGATCATAACAATGATAGAACTATTTATTCACTGTCTCGAGTGTGGTGGTAGATGTATGAAACTTTCCTTGTTATAAAATTCTGTAGAGATGATATACACAAATACAAATTAATACAATTAGATCTGAACAAGACTAGTGGATGTATTAATATCAAAATCTTAGCTTAAATATTATGCATATAATATTTTACAATAGTTGGGGAATAAACTGAGTAAAGTGTATATGGGTTCTCTTTGGATTATTTCTTACAACTTCTGGTGATTCTATAATCATCTCATTAACCATTTAGGTTAAAATTTTAAATTAGAGAATACATTGCACAATCATAGGCTTACACTAATGCAACACACAAAACACTAATACCAAAGGAGATTTAGCTCACTAGATAGATATCAAGATTATATAAAGTCACAATAATTAAATAGTCCTGTTAGAATAGAAAGTCAGTTGTACATAATTAGAGAATCCATAAACAGATCCATGTGTCTTTGAGAAATCAGTATAGTATAAAGGCAATATTTCATTTCATAATATTGAGGAAAGCAAGGGCTAAGGGATAGAAAATTTACTATTATAAATTTGGAAAAATAATACTACACAGGAAATAAATTCAAGATGGATTAAAATCAACATATAAAGAACAAAACTATAGAACCAATAATAAATAGGAGGATTTTTAAAAACAATTTTTAAGATGAGGAAGAGGTTTAAGATAAAGTTGAAAATAAAGAAAAATGGATAAAGTATTTGCAAGGGTTTTTGCATATAATTACTGTATAAAAATATTTCTCATTAAAATAAATACAATAGGATCATGACTTGTAAAACTCCACTGGCAGGCAGCTAACTTGCTATTTTGCAACAAGTAGAAGACAATCAAATTGCCTCTGTAAATAAATGAATTGACCTCATAGACTTCAGAATCTATTAGATAATACTCTAATTTAAGACTTGGTAGTTTTGATAATACCTAGTTCATGATGGACAGCTCTATTCTGATCACAATTTCCCTTGATGTCTCATGATTAGGTACTCAGTATTCTACCTGGAGCTGCTTTTTTTTTTGCAAACAGCATAGTATTTCTCTGGAAACCTAAATCTGTAGTGTGAACCTCACAACATTTTTATAGTGTGGATACCTCCAGCAGCATGGGATATGCTGGATCATTGTTGGGATTGGAAAAGTTGCTTATACCAGTCTGAATCCTTTGCAGAGCCCTCTCTTGTACCAGATTTTCTTAATCATCCAATAAATGCATCAGAAATGCATTTCAAACTGAGACATAAGCTTTCTTCAAAATCTGAAGATGCTTACCTCGTTCTGTACTTTTATCTTTGTGGAAAGAAGTGCAATAACTTAACCTGCCGTTTGGAGGGATATTCTCAAGGTCCCAAGCCACTAGATTTCTAAAGCTTTCACTAGTATGGTAGATGGGGCAGCCATTGAATTCACTACATCAGCAAATCTTCACAGGCTTGATCTTCTTCCTCTGGAGTGGATGTGTCTGACATTGAGAGTTCTTACCACTTCCTATTCATCTGGTCCAATTAACAGGTTACTAATACAGTGGATCCTGTGGGTAATGGTCTGCAGAATCAAGATCCCTTCAGACTATATTAAGACAAACGGAAGAAGAGTCATCATAACCCTGGGGCAAAACCATGAATGTATTTTTCTGTGTGTTCCAAGTGAATGTGTACTTTCATACAACTTTTGATCTTCTTTCAATTCACCTGGGGAGCCTCTTTATATGATGGACACAACTCTTGGTGAGGAAAGTTCCTTTGTTCCTCTCCTATGGTGGTGCCAAACTGGAGCTACAATTTTGCCACCCTAAGTTCTGTCTTCCTTACCTAAACCACCACAAATAAACATTCATTCTAAGTAAAATCTATATTTAACTTGCAAAGATGGCTTCAAGGCAAATTCTCCAGTGACCTGCCCTATCTAGATTGTCAACCCTGATCATTTGCTGTGATAGGCAGCTCCTTAAATGTTCTCAATGCAGCCTCCAGTCAATAACTAACAAGGAACCAAAGCCCAGTTCAACAACCTGCCTATGAGGAACTGAGTCCTGCGGACCACTACAGGAGTGGGCTAGCAAGTGGAGCCTTCTGAGCCTAGCCATGGGAAGACTACAGCCTTGTGAGTGACTCAGTGTCAGAGGACACAGGTTATATGTACCCACATTTAAATACTGCTGTTTTAAGCCATTAAGTTTTAGGGTAGTTTGTTGTCAGTAACAAATACACTGTTTAGAAATTCCTTGTAAAACCCATGTTGATTACCAGGAGTTCTTCTTTCAGGTAATAGTTCTGCAGAATTGTTATGTGCCCATCCAATCCCAAGCACCCTCTTCCCATCAGCCTAGGCTTTCTGAAATCACAAAAACAGGTTTTAGAGATAGAAAAGGAAAAAAAAGGTGACTTAAATGTGGACAGAATGAGAATAAAGAAGGCCAAATAGAATTTAAAAGGAAAAATATCAGCATTACCCACCCATTAGCAAGGTTAAAATTAAAACACCAAGATTATAGCCACCCTAGAAATTATTTTTGCAGTTTTTTATAAACACCACATATGCTCCGTCAATTGCACTAGTAAATTTTGATTCTAGAGAAATGAAAACATATGTTCATGAAAACCCTGTACATAAATGTTCATAGTAACTTTATATATATATGCCTAAACTTGGTATATTAGCATTCTGAAGAGAAACAGAATATATTAATTGGAGTAGGGGAGAGAGAGAAAGAGGGAGAGAGAGAGAGAGGGAGGGAGGGAGGAAGGAAGGAGGGAGAGAGATGGAGGGAGGAAAGGAGGGAGAGAGATAGGGACAGAGGAGGAGAGAGATTGAGAGAGAGGGGGAGAGGGAGGGAGGGAGCAGAGGAGAAGGGAGAGAGGGAAGGAGGGAGGGAGGGAAAGGAAGAGAGAGAATATTATTTTAAGGAATTATAGAGACCAGCAAGTTCAAAATTCATAGGTTAGGCTAGCAGCATGGAAATCTGGGAAGAGTCAAAGTTGCAATTCAAGTTCAAACACTATCTTCTGGCAGATTTCTTTCTTATTTGGGGAAGGTCAGTCTCTTGTAGTATTAACTTATTCGATGAGACCCACCTCACATTATGGAGGGCAATCTTTTTTTACTCAAAGTTCCCTGATTTATGTTAATCTTTTCTAAAACCACTCTCACAGAAACATCCAGAATGTTTTGATTGTATTTTGGCACCATGGTCCAGTAATGTTGACACATAAAATGAACCATTACAAGTCCACCATGTCTTGTCCACTTAACAAACACCCACATAAACATATTCATAAAAAATAAGGATGAAATACGATAATTATAGTCCTTTTTTCTGTTGCTGGTCATGTGGTCATAATTGGTATTTATAGCTACCTTTTCCCACTACACAGTCCACACTTGACCTCAGACTCATAATGTGATAAAAATGGAGCATTGGATAACAGATCAGTGGTCATGAGGGATTAATGAAGGGAATGCATAAGGGATGTATGTCTTGAGGGGTATTCTTTGTTATGGAAGGGTTTAATAGCTGAATTGTTGTTATGATTATATAATCTATACAAGTGACAAAATGTCATAAAACTCTTCTTAGAAAATGGCAAATATAAAAACTTGTGAAATCCACATATGGTCTATTTTTGAGTTAAAATATTGTTTCAAAGCCTGTTCCCTGATTTGGAGAATTCAGTATAGTTGTATGAGATATTATCATTTGAGGAATTTATGTGAAAAAGGGCACTGGAGACCTCTGCAAACTACGTTTGTAACTTCGTTTTAAATGTTAGACTGTCAAAGTTACATAAAGAAACCGATGTGATTCTGCAATCTGCATTTGGGGTAAAATTGGGAGTTCATAACCCACTTCAATGAAATATGATATGTCAAGAGCTTTGTAATGTTGTGAACAACCAATAAAAAAATTAAAAAAAAAAGAAAATCTGGGGAAGAAAAATGTCCTATGTTTTTTTCTTTTGGGCTTTTTCCATGTTTGAATTAATGGGGAGAATGTTGGAAATGGTGCATTAAGGCAGAAGAGGATTATCTGCTAAAATAAAGGATGTTGCTGGTTGTTTTAAGACAGGGGAAATACAATGGGATTAAATTCCAAAGAACTAGGCCACTAACCAGAGAAATATTAGAATGACAGAATGTTTCTGCCTCCTCAGATTAAGTTGTGGCTTGAGACAGGAAAATGCAAATTTTATTTACATATTTTTTATTCTTTTTATTAAATCTCTTCCCAATAGATGCTAAAAATGCTTTAAACAGGTTCAAGTATATTTGTTCAAGTTCTGAGTGGGGTAGGGACACAACGAAAGTCTCTAATCCCTTCTAGTAATAAGGGAGTGCCCTAATGCCAGGGGCAGTAGTAAGAATAGAGTGACATTTTCTCTACCATAAAAATCTTGAGTACAGGAGTTACCACCTCCTTTTTAATTATTCTCAGGTATCATATCCTAGAAGGAGGGAAAACAATGAAGCAAAAGGTGTTGAAAGGATCTGATGTCCAGTCTGATTTTGTGGCCTATGTGTATCCTTGAAGAAAGAAAGAAATTGAGGATTGAACCATGGAAAGGAAATTTGTATGTGCCCCACAACTCTTAGGAATATAAAAGATTTTAAAGTCAAGTACATGTTTTTGTATTTAAAAATTAAAAGGCAAACCAAGAGGGTTTTAAAAAATTATGAGAAAATTTTCATGTCACAGACAAGAAAACAATCGTTTCATTGTTGTATCAAATCACTCATATAAATTTTGTTACTACCAATTGGAAGTTATGTACATAGGAATGTTGGAAGTAAAAACAGCAACCTTTTTCCCATGCATCTTTAGAGCCCTTTTGAACATAGATGTTTAGGCCAACAAAGGCTCTTTCAAGAAGTTTTCTGGTGCTTATCTTTTCAGTTTGGTTTTATAGATATTTGAGAACAATGAGAACAGTTTTCTCATTTTGTTCATTCAATTTCTTACAGTAATTGTGGATCCTCTAAATCCAATGATCACTTGTACTACTGACAGAATCCTGAATAATTTGAAGAAAAATTAGTAGAGCTAAAGCTTTCAAGAGAAGAGTAAGGGCCACCATTAAGGAGCATAACTCACTCCTTCCTCTGTTCTATCTTCTTTTTTAAAAAAATATTTTTTTAATTTTTTAGTTGTAGTTGGACACAATAACTTTATTTTATTTATTTATATGTGGTGCTAAGGATTGAACCCAGGGCCTCGAACATGCTAGGTGCATGCTCTACAGCAGAGCCACAACCCCAGCCCACTGTTCTTTTGAAAAACATATAATCGTGAAATTTTTGCTTTTAGTGGCTAAGACCTTTTCACATTCTGTTAGATATGTGGTTTGCAAGGTTTTTTAAAACTACCTTCAGCTTGTCTATTTCCAGAGCAATTATAAATTTTGATGAAGTCAAATTTATTGATTTTCTTTTACTATCATGTCTAGCAATTCTTCACCAAGTCTTAGTTCCTGAAGATTTTCCCTTACCTTATCTTTTCATTTTGCATTACTATTTTAAATGAATTTGTTTCATAGATATAGTATTCTATGAGAAGTACCACATATTTTCTATTACATTCAAATTAGGATAAACATATCTATTTCCTTAAATGTTTATCATTTTTCACATGAAAACATTCAAAATCATTTCTTCTAGCTGTGTGAAATATACCTTATGGGTATGTATAGTCACCTGCTGTGCAATAGCACAAAGAATTTCTTATTCCTACTTTAAATAATCTGAGTTTTAATGTGAGATTAAGGACAAGACTTTTTTCTTAACTCAGGGATGCTCAACTGCTCCAGTACTATTTGTTCAAAAGCTGTTCTGTGTCTACTGGATTGCTTTAGAACATTTGTCAAAAAAGTTTGGCATATTCACATGATTGTATTTTTGTTTTTTTAAATTTTCTTTGGTTGGTTTGTGTCTATTCCTTTGCCAAACCACACACTCTTGATTAGTGTACCTATATAATAAACCTTGAAATCAGGTAATTTCTACTACTTCATTATTCTTTAAATTTTTAAGCTATTCTAGAAACTTTGCCTTTCCATGGAAATTCTCTTGAAGAATTGCTAGTCATGACAGCAAAAGCATGATGCATGAAAGAAAAATATAAACCTGACTTTATTAAAATTAGAAACTAGTTCTGGGAATAGATAAGCTATAGAGATAGCAAACAAACTCAACATAGCAAACTAGAATCTTGGTGTGGTGTTGGTAGAAATTTTGTTAAATCTGTATGTCCACTTGGGAGACAATTAGCATCTTTATCATATTGAATGAACCCATTCATTCTCTCAGTATAGCTCCTCATTTATTTGGATCTTTAATTTCATTAGTGTTTTGTAGTTTTTATTTACAAGCACTGTACATTTTATTATATTTACACCTAAGTATTTTTTTGAAATTGAAAATTGTATTTTACATTTTGGTTACTACATAATTATTATTAGTTTACTAGATATGGAAATATAATTTATTTTTATATATTGATCTTATATCTTGACTTTATTGAACTCATTAATTCTAGGAGTCTTGTTTGTTTTAGATATAGTTTTGCTTCTTGTTTTATTTCTTTTTATTGCCTTGCATATACTTGCTAGAAATTTCTGTATCATGTTTAATAAGAAAGGTGAAGAATTGCTAGACATGACATCCTTTCCTTATTCCTGATCTTAGAGGGAAGTGTTGTCTTCTTCCTTAAGTGCAAGATTAGTTGTAGGCTTTCTGAAGATGTTATTGTCAAATGCCCTGTACATTCCTAGTTTTTAAAATTTTAAATGAACTCTGTTGAATTTTGTCAAATGCTTTTTCTACATCAAGTTTTAAGATCATGTGATATTCCTTTAGCTGTTAATATGGTGGCTTATATTGATAAATTTCTGAATACTGAACCAACCTTGACTGTGTATCTTCTGATCAATATCCCATAGCCAAAAAAACTGAAGCAGAAATTTAGCAAATTATATTCATTTTCTATTGTTGTAGTCACAAAATACCACAAACTTCAGGGCTTTAAACAGAAAACAATTAGATTCTCTTACAGTTCTGGATGTTTAAAATCAATTTCACTTGGTTAAAAGTCAAAATGTCGACAAGGCTGATTTCTTCCAGAGGTGCTAGGGGAGAATCTGTGTTCTTGCCTTTACCAATCTCCAGGGGTCACTTACCTGCTCTGATTTATAGTCCTCTTCCTCCATATTTAAAGCCAGTAGTATAGCATCTGTCCCTCTATTTTTTTAAATAACATGGCTCTAACTCTGATAGCTCCTATCTTCCTTGTATAAGAACTTCTGTGGTCACATTAGCTCCATGTGAATAATCCAAGATACTCTTCCCACTCAAAATTCTTATTCATATTTGTGAATTTCCTTCTGCCACATAAGAAAGCAAATTTATAGGTTCCAGGGATCAAGAGGTGATCATCTTGAGGGAACCTTTTTTTAGCCCACCACATGTAATTTTTGTTGCTTTTCTCTTTTGGTTTTGGTATTAAAGTAATACTCGGCAGGCAGTCTCATTCTTATTTTTGTAATAAGATTCTGCACTGAGGGAATATTACACTTTAAATTTTTAAATTTTGTTTACTGTTGCTTTCCTGTGAGATGGTAAGATTGTGGGGAGTGCTTAATCTGTTAATAGCCAAGTATACTGCATCTGTTAGCATTGGTATAGGGTCATTACATAACAAACACAAGCTTTGCCATCTGTAAAATACACTTCACTGGACCTCAAAAGTATGAATTTAATGGCCATTGTTCTTTTCTTTTCTTGATTTTACATAATGAGTATGAGCTGATATTTTTAAAAAATTGTAGTAAAACAGTACATATGGTACCGAAATTCTTTTCTGAGTATGTGATTGTAATTTGTAGTGTGTGAGCAAGTAGTGCAAAATGATGAGAAAATCAAATACAGTTTCTGCTACAACTACTCACTACTCAAATATTCTGGTGTGAAAGCACCCATAAATTATGTGCAAATGAATGATCATCACTGTGTTCCAATAAAACTTTTATTGATAGAAATTAAAAACTTGAATTTGATATAATTTTCACATGCTACAAAATATTCTTCTTCTGATTTTTTTAACTACTTAATACTGTAAAAATCATTCTTAACTTGTGGGCCATATAAAAATAGTGGCAGGCCAGACTTGGCTGTGGGCCATAATTTACCAACCCCTGCCTTAATCTCAAGGAACTTACAATCTAAATAGGGGAAAGAGAGAGAAAACAAAACAAAAACAAAACAACAACAAGGAATAAGTGAAGGAGTAAATAAAACAGATAATTTTGTGTTATAAGGAAATTAAAGAGTAAGTAGTTCAGAGAATGTGTCTGTAGGGAAATAGGTTAGGTGAACTTCAGTGATGAGAAGGAGCCAGTCCTAAGGAAAATTAACACAGAGGACTCTAGACAGAGAAAGACTACCAAGGGCAAGAATACTATGGGCAAATGAGCGGGGTTAGTAAATTAGAGGAACCAAAAAGTGTGTGTCAGGAACATAGTGAAGAGATAGAACAAGGTAGGAACATTCAGGAATTGAAATAAATATATCATCAAAAATGTAATTTTAGTTGACCACAGTAGGAGTTCTGTTAGGTGTAGCCTAATTGCATGCACTGGATTTGTGGTCCCTTGTCAATTTGTTTGACCACACAAAGTATTATGAATTTGGGAGAGAGAAAGGATGGGGTGGGGAGTGGAGTGAGAAGGAGAAGGCAGAAGGGAAGGGGGAGAAGGACGGAATTTTATTTTTGTTCTAGAAAAACATAGTAACATGTATATTAATCCAGTATATCAATGAGAATATACAATTGAACCACACAATTTATTTCATTAAGTTCTCATCCTTAAGATATGCTTTATTTCATACTTGCCTTTAGTACAGATATGCTGCTCACTGGACACCTTAGTACAGATATGCTGCTCACTGGACACTTTAACTGCTATAAATAGCAGTTTTCTGCAAAATGTCTACTTTCTTTATAAACTTTAGTACATTAAATCCCTAGTTTACCCCCTTTTCTTTATATGCTCAGTCCAATTTCTGTATGCCAAGCTTCTTCTAGTTTCTTTTAAAAGCACTGGAAGGAAAATAATTTTTAAGTTTGCATTGATTTGTGGCAATATTTGTATTCAACAATCAAATGCTACACTATTTCCTCTTAAATGGCTGTGCCCTTAATTAGTGTCACTTGTTCAGCAATTAATTAGTTTCAGAGACTTCTTATTTTGGTAATAAACCTAACTATTGTTAGTTGGAACAAATACTGTATCAGGTTTATAATGCATGTTTTCCAATTATATCATATAAAAATTTTCACAATGAAAAAAGTTCTCCATTTGTAATGTCATCAAATATCTTTCATAATTGTGAAATAGACTTCAACTAGTTTCTTGTTCTCATTTATTTTCTCCAGCACTGCTTCTAGTAAATATGAGGCAAAAGGAAGCTGTAAGAGAAACACACACAAAAAAAGATTATTAAAAACTCTATTTTTTCTTCATTCAAAAACATACATTATAAGCATCAAACCAATAGAATTTAGCTGTCTGTAACTTTGCATAGTGAGGCCCTACTGGATCTCTTTTCAACAGATCTTTCTGGTTAGTATGGGTAATTTTGTCTTTTCTAATAAAAATGATAAAAGAGCAGAAGTAAAATGAAAAAAGATAAACGCCTTATTGAACAATTCATGGTTTACTGACCATGTTAATGATGTAATCTGCAATACAAGCAGCTAAGCCATTTATCTTCAATCAGCTGATCAATATCACGTTACAGTCATCTCTAGGGCACACAGGCCCACAGAAGTAGTACTGTATGTTCATCACTCATAAAAGAACGAGAGAGAACTATCAATACACTTGTCTGCGTGAGAGCTGAACATCTCAAGAGTTGCGGGGTAAAACTTCAGAGGGGAAAAAATGGCAAAAGTATACCCATTGATTAAGTTGTTAAAGTTTGTTTGGTATATTAAAGTGTAATACACATGTTTCAAAAACTGCTGAGTTTATAAAATGTGAGTACATTTAAAAATTTCATAATTGATATAACTTTGCTAGTAGTTTTATTGTTCCCTCTGCTTCACTGGTTTGCCAGGAGGACTCAGACTCATGATTCAGTTATGGGCTAAATGTAAAAGAAAGTATGAAATGTTTCCCCAAATTCTTCCAGTCGACCTACCAACTTCCTTTTATACATAGTCCCAGAGATCCAGTGTCATATAACAATTCAATCCTAAATAAGGAGTTCATTAAATGTTTCATGAAATTGTCTTCTATTTTTCTTTCCTTCAGTACTAGGGGCGTTCTACAATTGAGCTATACCCAAGGCCCTTTAAATATTTTATCATGAGACAGGGTCTCACTAAGTTGTGCAGGCTGGCCTTGACCTTGAGATCCTCCTGCCTCAGCCTTCCCAGTAGGTAGGATTAGAGGTGTGAATCATCATACCCAGCTGGACTTGTCTTTTTGATTCACCAAGGAAAGACTGCTTTTGTTTCTCTGAATATATTAATAAAAATAGTTATTATGCCTAGCCCCCTTTCTTACAGGGAAGGAGTATCAGCAAGGAAGAACACTCATGAACTCATTAGCCAGTGCCTGATATTAATGTCCTCTGTATGGGTTGTTCTGCTGAGGTGATTATAATTAGTTAAATAAATCAGAATGGTTCTTTTCTGAATTTGAATTGATGAAGAGAGAAAATATTGGACATGGCAGTAACACTACAGGGCAGACACGCAAGAACAAGCAGATCATGTAGGTGGAGAAGAACTAGAGACCGAAAATGGTCCATAGAACTGCCTGGGTCCAAATTGCTCTCTAGCTTAGGTTCCTCCTTATCTTTATAATAATCAGCCTTCTCCTTATGGGAGTTTGAGTCTGTGTCTGTTCCCCTGCAACACAAGAGCTTCACACATTTGTACTACTTGAAACTCAGCACTGAAGAAAGTACATCAAAATAGAATATTGCTTCAGTTCCTAGATACAGCTGAACATAAGGCAGGCATGTTGACTTAAAAAACAGCTTTTCTAGGGGAAAATCCTACCACATTGAGCACATGTATACTGCAGATGCATTCCAATTTTAGAAACATAAGAAAGTGGGAAAAGTGCACTTTAGAATTAAGAAAAAATAATATGTTTTATTTTCTTTTGGAAGATAATGATACCAATAAATTCATATTTTGATAAATTGTCTTTCTGGGATATGAAAATAAAGTTGGTAAAGTTGCCAGTTTTACAAATAAGATAGTTTAGATTTTCAGGTCAATGATGTTAAAGGTATGCACAATAAAATGACAGGACAAGACTATTGGGGAATTTTCTTTTATTTAAACTATGCCACTCAGTATTCATATACATTCCTATCTAAAAGGATGATGAGAATAAACTTTTATCCCTTGCTGATACAAACAAAACCAGAAATGAATGTGTAAAAATTCATTTTCTAAAGTTGTTTAAAAAAGAAAAAGTTCTGGGGATTGGGGTTGTAGCTCAATGGTAGAGTGCTTACCTAGCATACATGAGGCCCTGTATTCAATCCTCAGCACCACATACAACTGAAATAAAGATATTGTGTCCACCTACAACTAAAAAATAAATATTAAAAAAGAAAAAGTTCTCCTATCAAATAAATGTAAGAAACATTCCAAGACCTCTTAGGATATTTTTTATTTTTTCCCTTTGTGGTGCTTGGGATTGAACTCAGGGTGTCATGAATGCTAGGCAAACACTGAGCTGCATCCCCAAGTCTTTAAGACACTTATAGGCACTATGTTTCTTCAAGAGGTCAACATAATATCCTATTTTAAAATTCATTTGTCCACTCATTCTCATGCTCTATTTATATAATGTTTAACTACTGGCTCATTGAGCATGCTCCAGGAACATGCTGGTTATATAACTTTCTAGGTAATAATGCCATAGTACTTACACAAGGCCACTGGGTATTGACATTAGTCATGTTATTTGTATATTTCATTTTTGAGTAAATACCTAACTTACTCTTATTATCCTGTGATCTGAACAACATGAACATATATTATGTACTTGAATACTTTGTTTCCCTTTAAAAAACTTTTCTCAAGGAAATTCCCTTTCAGTAAGCCTCCAATGTGGAACAAGAAGTCTACTTACTTACTGACAGACAACAAGCTCTTTTATTCCTTTCCCTCTGGCTCCCAATAAAACTAAAAAGTCAAAGTTAAACACAACTGTTTGTCAATCCTGTTTTACTGGATTTTAAGTTTCTTTAAGCTTTGTACAGAGCCTAACATATTATGTTTTAAAAAGCAGTCAAAGGCTGGGATTGTAGCTCAGTGGCAGAGTGCTTGCCTTGCATGTATGAGGCACTGGGTTTGATTCTCAGCACTGCATATAAACAAATAAAATATTGTGTCCATCTACAACTAAAATTTTTTTTTTTAAAAAAGCAGTCAATCCTTTAAATCAAGATATATACAGTAAGTGCATATCTATTTTCCTTTGAAGGTTCTTCTATTTTTACCTAGACATAGTTCAGGGAAATATTATTTGCCCTTATATAATGTTAGATGTTCCTGTATCTACAAATTAGTTTGAGATGCTTATTTATTTTAATTCAGTTTTTCTATTTTTCTTTTTTATAAATCAATTCTGACAATTTTTTTCCTCTAAATCAGTGTTCATTCTAATTGCTGTTTATAAACTTGGAGTTTACTGACAACTGTACACCCAGCTTTCAAAGCAGTCTTTCAAAAGTTATTCTTTAAAAATATATAAGGCTTAATCTCCATTAATCTAATTTTGTAAGGAAATAATATAACTTTATCAAAGAATAAATAGTTAATTGAAATAAACAGAGGGAAACTCAGAATTATAAGACATTTCATAAAATCCAGAATTGTAGAACATTTCATAAAAATGTAAGTTGTTTTCAAATGAATACAAGCTAATGTCAACTAAAAATTTTTACATAGATTCCTCTCCTACTACAGTTCTTATTTATGACTTACTATGCACCAATAGATTTAGTTTTAAAAATAGCCTTTCTGACCAAGTTTAGACCAAGTTTATGTTATAAAACTATTTACATTTTTTTTCATAATTTATACACATAAAATTTTCTACTTAGTCTAGGATATGTTGATAACATTTCTAATAAGAATGGTTAAGATGTGAATTTGGTGTCAACATACCTTACATATAATGAGAGATATGATAAATTGTGGTATAAAGGTTTATTAAGAATTGTAAAGCAATAATAATAATTTTAAGAATTGTAATGCAATAATAATAATAATAATAATAATAGAATTAAATTGAATTAAAAAAGAATGGTTAAGAATGTGCTTTCAAGTTAATTGGATATTTTTCTAATTGAGTTACCACTTAGATAACATACAGACTACCATTAATTTTTAAATATTATAAATTACTGTTAACATGGATGCTAAATAAACATAATTTAATCTTCAGTGATTCTAAAAACAATCTTATGATTCTGCATAAACATCAATTCTCAGCACACATCTCTAGATTGGTTGGAATTAGGCCTAAAACTCTATTTAAAATATCACACACCTTGGAATGTGCTTTAAAAATTCACATTGTTTGCTTATTTGTTTGTGACTTTTTTAAAGTAGATTTAAAAAAAAATTTTTTTTTAGTTGTAGATGGACACAATGCCTTTATTTTATTTATTTTTGTGGTGCTGAGATGGAACCTAGTGAGTCACACATGCTAGGCAAGTGCTCTAGTACTGAGCTATAGCCCCAGCCCTAAATGTAAAACGTTTTTAAGACTAGGAGACCTGAAACCTATGCTACTGTAGAGTCCAGATTAAGTATAAGTTTATTTCATATAGACAGTCTACATGCATTCTGGCAGGGGCTAAACCTCACTCAGAAATCCTTCAGACATAAAAGCACAACTGCCCTTTTAGTACTAGAATTTTAGAGTTGGATTTAAGTGGCAACTTGACTGGCCAACACTAAAGACTGTTTCTCACTCACCCTTATGAAATACACCTAAAACAACAACTATCTGCCTTGGTTTTCACCATACATGGCATGTGTCAGAGATTACAAAATACAGACATCCTGCATGATCTCCTTATCTTGGTTTAAAAGGGAAAAAAACGATACTCCTGGTCACATTAATGCAGTTATACAACCTTCACCTTTCTGGCTCTAGGGAAAATGGACAAGTGGTAAAGCATCCCTGGGTTCAATCCCCAGGACCAAAAAAAAAAAAAAAGATGTGACACGAAATGAGATTTCTTTGTTTGAAAATTTAACTGGGACATTTGAACAATCAAACATTTTGCTTCGTTCATACATAATATTAAAGTATGTCATTGATGTCACACATATATTCAGCTTCTCTCTTATTTTTTTTATTAGTTGCTCAAGACAATACAATGATCTTGACATATCATACATTTGATTCAAATAGGGTATGAATTCTCATTTTTCCACGTGTACAGATTGCAGGATCACATTGGTTATACATCCATGTGTACACATACAGCAATCCTAGTGTCAGCTATATTCTGCTGCCCTCCCTATCCCCCCTCCCCCTCCCCTCCCCTCCCATCACTATTCTCTACCCATTCTACTGTGACATTTATCTCTCTCTCTCTCTCTCTTTTTCTTCCCTTCCCCCTCACGCATCGTATATATGCACCTTCAGATGTTTATTTGCCTTAAGGAACAAGTTTATTATAACAAAATTACACCACTGTCACAATCTGTGTCACTTACACTTACAAATAATGGTTGGTGTTTCTGTATACAGAAATTTTGAATTTTGAATGGTAAGACATAAATGATTACTATAGATGTTTGAAAGCTCTCTTGGAAAAATAATAAAGCCCAATTTTATGACTTTACTTATAACATCACCATTATATAGAATATTCTTTTTCTAAAAAACATTTTTTAGTTGTAGTTGGACATAATAACTATTTATTTTTATGTGGTGCTGAGGATTGAACCCAGTGCCTCACACATGCTCGGTAGAGCACTCTACTGCTGCGCTACAACCCCAGCCTTAGAATATATTCTTAACTTAAAATTTAAAAAAATTTGTTGAAAGAAAATAATTGAAATAAAAATCTTTTAATTTAAGAATAAAATTAACAATTTAACCAGTTTTATTCTTGTTTTTTTGTTTGAAGACTATTACCAAAAGGTGTTGCTTTTAAAATAAATTTGATTTTTATCTAACTTGAGTATAGTGAAAGGGAAAATATAAATTTTATATTAGGTATGCTTTTTAAAAAGGATCTGAATCAGTGAGACTTTGAGACTTTTCATTAAGAAAGGTCAATGTTGTTTATTATAAAATTGAAGGTTACAATTTTGGTATACTATTTATGTATACATACATGCACATATATACAAACACATTTATTATCTTTAAATTAAGATTGAACTTTTTAAAATAATTAAGAACGCTATCAGAAGACAATTTATTTATAGTTTAAATTTGGCAGTAAATCGTAAGATGTTTCCTAAATGTCATTTGTATAAATGTAATTTCTGCCACATATCCCAATAGATAATGTCTCTTGAAGATGTGCTGAAAATTGCCAGAGAAAGCTGTGTTTGCTGCTGTCAAACTCTGATAAAGAATATAATTTTTCCCTTTAATTTTGAATCTTATTCTACAAGTTATAAGGCAGAATTGAGAATATTGAGTTGGAAAAATTTAAGTTATTTTATTTATTCTTTTGCCTAGAGTGTTTCCACAATATCTAATGCAATTTGGTGATCTATTCTATTTACGGAGTCCTTGGGGTAGGGGTGACCCTTTGTCAGATACTTCAGGTCTTAGTAAAAAGCACTGTCAGCAAGCTCTTTACGGCCGTGGTAAGTTAGATAGGATGTAAGAAATGCTTGAACATTTAAATTATCTGTATCCTTAGTAAAAAAATTCCAATAGTAACTCTAGGCCTATGATTAGGCTTTTTGTCTGGTTCTTTAGAGACATTGGTACTCTTTCTTGAAAACTTCCCTAAATAGGGCTGTGTGTCACTGGATGCTCAGCAATTAGCAAAGGTGTTAATCTCCTTCATTTCCCACCCCCATCAAAAGACACTTAACAGACTTATGACCAATATTCTTATAGAACAGAGACTACTACTGTGCCCTCATCTTCAAGGCAATGCCTTGAACAATGATACCAGCCCAGAGAGGACCTCAATTCCCAATCCCCTGATTAGTTTGCACTCCTGTCACCTTTTGTAGAAACTGGCTCACACCAAAGCCTGACACATCCCTACTTATCCCATCTCACCCACCCATCTGAAAGACCTTTAAAGAGGTTGTAGGTGTTTTATAGTCTTAGCCAACACATATGACAACAACTAATATATCTTTTGTTTTTGAGTACTGGGGATTGAACTCAGGGGCATTCAACCACTGTGCCACATCCCCAGCCCTATTTTGTATTTTATTTAGAGACAGGGTCTCACTGAATTGCTCAGTGCCTTGCCATTGCTGAGGCTGGCTTTGAATTTACTATCCTCCTGTCTCAGCCTCATGACCTGGTGGGATTACAGGTGTGAGACATGGCGCCCAGCCACAACTAATATATCTTAATATTGGTATTCAGCTATCCTAATGTGATTAGTTTTCTTTTTAATAGCAAAGAACTGTGTAGTAGAGTTATGTCTTTTCCCCATATACTTCCTTTAAGACTAGGTGAGATAAACACAACAGAGGGACGCCTTTAAGAGCTTACAATCTGTTGTAATAAACAGAAGTTATTCTTTATGTAGACTTTAAAGAAATTATTTGGGGGATCAAAAGGACTAGGTTCACATGGATGTGAATATGGAATTCAGAAAAAGAAATAGCTTAATTGATTATAAAAGTATTTAACTCGAGGTAGAACCTTGCTATAGGCTGAATGCTTGTATTCTCCCAATGTGATGGTACTGAGATGGGAACTTCAGGAGGTAACTATGTCAGGAGGGTGAATTCATAGTGAATAAGATTAACTTTTATGAGATATAAGAGATTGTTCACTATCTCTGCTCTCTGCATAAAAATACAATGACAAGACCCCAGTCTATAAACCAGGAAGAATGCCCTCACTCACAATGAATCTGCCAATGCCTTGATTAGACTTCCTGGTCTGCAGAACTAAATTATTATTATTTCTTATTCTTTATTAGAAAAAGAAATAAGAAATAAATTATTGTTTGAACTGTCTAGTCTGTGGTATTCTGTTATAGCAGCCTGAACTAAGATAGCCCTTAATTATAGAGGCAGGAAAAATAAAGAGAATGGGAAAGGTACAAAAGAGAGTTGAATTAATCAGTCTCTTATTTATTACTGATTTAAATATAATTCTCCCAGAATCTAAGTGAATAAAGATGATGGATTATACATGCTTATTCAGAATATTCAATAAATATTTATTATGCACCTATTATTATATGCCAGGCAATGAGCAATGCATTTTCTGGGGTGACTGTACCAAGAGTGGTGACAAGATGTGCTTTTAAAGTAAGTAATGAAAAATTAATATTTAGACATAGAAAATCACTAGAATACTAAGGTTTAATTATTTTTTATATATTGTCCCATGACCTAAACTCTTATTACCTTTTTTAAGGATGAAAAAACACTTTCACTGGTGACAAAACTTTTCACATGCATTATTTTATTTATCATTCCAAGTCTGTGATAATTTTTCTACTTTATAGTTGAAGATATTGGGCTAAAAAGGCTTTAGTTACTTGCTCAAAGCTAACTATTGCACATGCTAGTATGAACTAGGACACAAATTGAGGTCTTTTGACTAGCAACCATTGTGAGCATACTGCAAGGAGAAGTTTTGGTTAATATAAGGAGAAACTGAATAATCACATGCCAAAACATGCAATGTCAAAAATTGACTTGTTCAACATTTTTGGAATTTCCTATTATTCTACAAGGCAGAGATCATGTTTTGGAGGAGTTCCTGGCTTAGCTATTTTACAATGAAAAAGATTCTAAGTTTGGTGTTTTGATTATAATACTTCATAATGCTTCCTTTCATACATCTTGTTCAGTTGTTTACAGGCCAAGGCAAAACCTAATTTCAAATCTACATGAAAAATGTTTTTGTTTTTTTTCCTTTGACTGTTACATAGGCTGGGCTTCAAGGTACAGAATTGGATGAGATTTTATTCTGTACTGGTTTTGTGGGTAATCTATGATTTTAGGATTTTAGGCCATAGTTTGCTGACTTTTTGTTTTCCCTTAGCACATTACAGAAAATAAAAGATTACTGTGACCTCAAGTACCTTATCCGAGGGCAGAATTTTCTTATAGTGCATTTGGCTACATAAATTTTGCTCTCTTTACTTTCTTTCTTTTTTTTTTTTTTTTTGAACAGTACTGGAAATGGAATCCAGGACACCACACATGTTAGGCAAGCACTTAGTTGGCTCTCACATTAATAAGTGCCTCCTAATGTTTTGGAAATAAGAAAATAAAGTTACCTTCTATAAATTATACTGGAATTATAATTATAATGGAAAGAAATACTCTTGTGGCCCCAAATACTGCCTATAAATACTATTTAATTTTTGGTTAAGATTTTATAAACAACATAAATGTAATCATTTTAACCGTTCTTATTATTCAGTGGCATTAAGTGCATTACACATTTTTGTGCAACCATCACCAACATCTATCTCCACAAAGTTTTCACCCTGCCAAATTGAAACTCTGTACCTATTAAACAATACTGAGAAAAAAAACAATCATGAGTTACGACCAAAAACTGATAATATAGTTCAGAATCAAGTTTAATTATTTTATTTAAAAGGTCCTTTTAACTTCTATCACAAATGACATTTTTTTTCTGATGATGTGAAATTAGATTTGACATTGTGAAATCAAAAAGTATCACAGCAAAGTGCTGAGTGGAGAGTTTTATCTTGTGCTACTTTAGTTAGATGTGAGGAATAAGTCTGTGGGTTTATATGTGTACATGTGTCAGAAAGAGGTGAGTGTGTAAGCATGAAAGTATTTGAGTGTTTATGATATAAATGTAACACTGGAAGCAATCAGAGTTATGTTTTCAGAGTTACAAGGAAAAACTTTCAGTTAACCTTCAGACTGGTAGTACACTCTACAAAAGCCAGGGAGATTTATAAACTCCACACTGCAAGGCACTCTATAGAAGTAAGCATATTTTGTAGACAGACACTGAGGAAGTGAACCATTTTAAATTTCAGCATCTGCAAGATATGAAGCAACTAACAGGGACAGAAATATTTAAAGCTGAAGAAAAACTACTTATCGAAGCCTGTGACCAACAACTGAAGAAAAAAGAATTTTAAATATTGTTCCAATATTAAACTGGAATATTTAATATTGACATGTTTAATATTGTTCCAATACAAGCAAATGACTGATACAAAGTTTATTAAAATAAACTAAATAAAACCCAGAAAAGTATTAGCAAGCAAGAAAGAATAAGGCAAAAACAAAATGTAATCAAGACACACATTTCTAGCCATTCATGGCTGAAGTTTTATTACAAATCTTAGTAAAGAACTACACTACGATTATTACTGTATATTGTTTTTATTAATGCAAATGTATGTTTGTATATATTTATGTGGGTACACACACACACGCACACACCCCACATATATTTCCAAAATTCTATTCAAGTGAGTCATTTAGTAAATTTCATAGATAATCTATTTTAACTATTTACTGTCCTCCCTCCTTATAAATGTAAGCTGTATGACGGTAACTGGATTTTTCTCTTTTCATTCACTGCTGTATCCCTGAAACCTTTAATAATGCCTGACATGTAGTAGGTATTCAAAATATGTTTTTCTTTTTTTATTGGTTGTTCACAACATTATAAAGCTCTTGACATATCATATTTCATACATTAGATTGAAGTGGGTTATGAACTCCCAATTTTTACCCCAAATGCAGATTGCAGAATCACATCAGTTACACATCCACAATTTTACATAATGCCCTATTAGTAACTGTTGTATTCTGCTACCTTTCCTATGTTTTCAAATGAATTTCACAGCACAGGCTGTTTTATCTCCACTAGTTCTTTCCATTTTCTTTATAAAGTCCTTAGTATAAAAGAACAGTTTCAGGTATTATCAAGGCCTGAAAACAAAATTAAATTATCTTTATCATAATTTTAATTTTGAAGATTAGAATGATTAAAAGAAATAAACAGTGTCATTTGGAGGTAAGGTGTAAAAAAATGGGTTCTGTTTTTATATGGACATGTGAATTTACCTTGTTCATACAAGGTCAATTAGAGTATAAAAAGATTATACAAAAGGACATCTCCTTATGTGTCAACTGAATAAAAACACAAAATATGACATAAAATAATTTCTCTTTACTTATATTTATAGTCAATTAAATACAATTAAAGCAATCTCTGTTAATGGTGGAAGGCATAGCATATGTGATATAAGAACTTTATCGTATTTGTAAACATTTTTTAAAAATACACCCCACATCAAGGAACTAATTTGGAGCTAAAACACATAACATAAAATTTGCCACTTTAAAGTATATAATGTAAAAAAAATATTTTTCAGTATTGGGGACTGAACATAGGTGTTCTATTATGGAGGTAAATCTCTAGTCCCTTTTATTTTTTATTTGGAGACAGGTTGTAGCTAAGTTGCTCAGACTGGCCTTGAACTTGTGATCCTCCTGCTACCACTTGTTTAGCTGAGATTACAGGCATGTGACACTGTGCCTGGATAACTAATTGGTTTTTAGTATATTTACAAGATTTGCAACCATTACTACTGTCTAATTTCAGAACATCTTTATCACCCCCTCAAAATACCCTGTACTGATTAGCAACTTCTCTCCATCTTCCCATATCCTTTGGCGGTTGCTAATCTACTTTGTTTTTATGGATTTGCCTTTTCTAGACAATTCATGAGAATGGAATCATACCATACAACATAGCATTTTTGTGACTGGCTTCTTTTACTTAATATATGGTTTATAAGATTTTTTACTGTTGTAACATGTACCAATATTTCATTCCATTTTGTGGGTTAATTATATTCCACTGTATGCAATAATATATTTTGTTTGTCCATTCATCAGTTGTTTCCACATTTGAGGTACTATGAATAATGCTGCTATGAGCATTCATGTACAAATTTTTGTACAGGTATGCTCATTTCTCTTGGACATATACTTAGGAGTGAAATTGCTGGGTCACATGGTAATTCTGTCTGATAATTCTATCTTTGACTTCTTAAGGAATAGCCACATTATGTTCCACAGGACTGCACCATTTTATATTCACACCAGGCAGTGTATGAAGGTTCTAGCTACTCCACATCCTCACCAAATCTTATTATCATTTTTATTATAGTCATCCTAGTAGGTATGAAGCATTATCTCTTTTTTTTAGTTATACTTTTCTAATGGTTAATGATGCTAAACATCTTTTCATCTTTTTTATTGGCTATTTGTATATCTTCTTGGGAAAATGTCTATTCAAGTTCTTTTCTCTTTTTAAACTATTTTTTTCCATTTGTTTTGTTGAAGTGTGAGAGTTTGAATTATATTTCTTTCTTTCTTTCTTTTTCTTTTTTTTTGAGATGGGGTCTTGTTTTGTTGGTCTCTCAAGCTCACGGACTTAAGTGATTCTGCCTCATTCTGTCAAGTAGCTGGGATTACAGGTACCACCATGCTCTGCTTTAAAATGTCTTTTTTTCCTTTTTTTGATTATAATTATTAGTGCATATTAACTGTATAATTATTTAGTTTCATTTTAATATGAAATATATTCTTAAGTGGTTAAATTTCACTGAGAAAGAGCCAGAGAGAAGGCTGGAATAAATTAAGAAAAAAGTGAGTCCTTGAATATTGTTAACCTATTAAATTTTCTCTTGTTTTAATCATTTTTTAACATCTTTTTCCTACCAAAACCTTCTTTATGTCTTTTGATCCCTAAAATTACTACAGGCATCTGCATCTTTCTCATCACACAAGGTATTAATGGTATGGTACTCATCTTTGGTTTCTACTTTTTAATCTCTTCAACTAATCTCATTACTACTATGTAGTCACTCACTATAATGTGGATTATATCTATATTCAGGCTTTATTTTTCCATGGCCAGAGACATACAGATCCTCACTGGACCATACCTAGCTACCTTCTTACTCCCACTCTGTTCTCTAAAACCATTCCATGCTGATCTTATATATCTTTCTCTTGTAAAACTGAATATGTCCCTTTCCTGTTCAAAAGCTTGTAACACTATTTTTCCCACTCCCTATATTATAGACAAACTAATTTAAAGGTTTCTCTCATGTTATTGTAATTATTAATGTGCTTCATTGTCTCTGTCATGAATTTTAAGTTTTAAAAGCAATTAATGCCCAAATAGGAATTCATACAAGTAAAAATGTTCAAAGAAATGAAAGGTAGCTATGCCATAAAAAAGAAAGATCTTCAGTGTGGTTTTTATTATTTGAAATCTGTGGGGACAAAGACATTGCAAAAAAAATAAAACAAATAAAATTACAATTGGATTAAGACTACTTGAAACATTGAAGACATACATTTGCATTCTGTAAGTTAAAATTTTAGACCTTTTAGTTCTCATGCACTTTTGCCTAACAGCAGCAGTAGGTATTACTCTGCTGTGTAGTTTCACACTGCCACATGGCAGAACTGCTTTTTATTTTGTGGTATATGTTTTATCAATATAAAATTTTATCAAGTGAATGCAGATTAATTTTTAACACAAAAACAATTATATAGTCCTATCCTTAAGCAAAAGACAAAACCGCAGGAGTAGATTCATCCCTATGACTTCAGAATTCTATTACACACAGCATCCAACACAGGTGGGACATAAAAGGAAAGTTTAACTATAATTTTATCTTTGGATTATTATAATATTCAATCACCAATATTGAATTAATTAGTAGGTTTTTTTAGGGAATGTGCTTAATTATTCCACAAATCAAAATCACATAATACATAATTATAATACGGTGTAAGCTATAAGCTAAACCAAATATGTGAATGAAGATATTTACAATATTGCCCACACAATCCTGTGAGCATAACTCATACTCTAAAAATACTGGTGGGCAAAGAAAAGGTTTTCTAAAATCCTAGACAAATATAATTGCTGGGATTGTGAGAGAAGAAAAGAAGGCTAACAAAAACAAGAGATGTTTTCTATTTTATAGATTTTTCTCTTGGGCATAATTATAAAGTGACATTCAAGTGCAACCAATGAAGTTCCCCCTTTTTTTTCCTCTCAAAATCCAAAGACATCAGCAAAATCACCTATGTCAGTAATAAAAATAAAAAGTCTTTGACTTTTTAAATGTTATCATACTGTCACAGTGGAATAAAATTAGCTTGAAAAATGATCTAAAGGCACATGATGCAGTTCATTATGTATAACAGCAACAGCAGCGGTTTCCCAGTGTTCATAAAGCCTGCTCCATTAAATTTACCTCCAGTCAATAATTAGGAGTCCACAAATAAACCTGGGCAATTAAATCAATACTACCAGGCAATTATATTCCAGAGTCCAGGCTCAGTGGCACAAAAAGGCACTATATCAAACTGCAGTATTAAGCAGTCTGATGCCATTTTCAATGCGATTTTTTTTTTACATTAACTGGACAGAATAAGCATATATCTAGATAATGTAGAATGTGTGTATGTATCTCCACATGTATTAGTCAAAAAAGCATAAGCTTTAATAAAATTTAATAAAGATTTACACACACATTGATTTATTACTTTTTATGGCCATAATTGATGATAAAATCCCTAATTAAAATAAATTAAAAGAAATGCAAGGTCATATTTACAAGGTGAGTACTTTAAAAATTCATTAAAAAGTTTATTTTTATCATTTTCAAGCTAAAATAAAAAGAAAAAAAAATCTCATAACAGTCATTACTATATGCTCTGACATGCCAAGCCTTGGACTGGGTTCTGGGCATACAAAATAAAAAATGGCTTCTCTTCTATAAAAGTTTTTGTTTAGCAACCATGTATCTACACTTAATAACTTTAAGCAAAAGATTGTTAATCACCCTCTATTATTTTTGAAGTGTCTCCAGATAATGTTTCAAAATATATAAAATTGATATTACAATATGAATAATTTACATATTTTATACTTATTGGCTTTACCAAAAGCACCGAAACTGCTATTTTTAAAAATAAATGTAAAATAATTGCTATTTTTTCAGCTATATTTTCAGTTTCTATTTTTATTACTTACAAGGAAAACATTTAAGTGTTTTTCCAAAAATCACAAAGACAATATTTTTGCTATTTTGACAAATATGTTTTAGCTTTCATTTATTCCAGATCAGTTTTTAAATAAACAATTAGGTTGAGCAAAAAGAACAATAATGAAAAAGTTTTAGAATACATTACATGCTGTCAGTGATGTCAAAACAAAAGCTGGCTATGACTAGAAAAGCAGGGCTCTCACCTGCCAATAAACTGCCCTTGATCACTTACAAGAGGGGCGCATCCCAGCAGACTATATGTGTATTAAAAAAATACTTGAAAGGAAAGAAAAAGTATCACACAGGTCACAGCAGCAGTCTCAATAGACCCCTTAGGGATTTCAACTCGTCTTGGCCTTGTCATCCTCTATGCAGCTTTCCACTCGGCCCAGAAAATGTCGATAGGAAAATGTTTGAGGGGCCTCTGGTGGAAATTTTTTCATTCTTTCTGCATTGACAGGATGCCAAATCAATATTTACTTCCCACTAACAAGCTGCTCGAGGTCTCAGTAGAAAATATTGTACAGAATGCGGGAAGACACAGTAATAAACAGCTGTCTGGCTGTGAGGAAAACATGAATTGACTGGAAACAGGTCCACAGTAAAAGGTCACTGAAACCCATGAACTCCTCAGGTGTCCATATCAACTACTAACTTTAAAGACACATAATAAAGAATCTCTTTTCCTAAGAGGTCTGAGAGAATGGATCCTTTTCAGTCTAGCAGGTATAGAGGTTGACTCAATAATTTAATTAATGCATTTGCTAAGACCCATGTTGGTTCTCTCCCAGGGCATTTGTTTCATTTGTTAAGTCCAAAAGTACAAATAGAGGGTTAACTTTCCTGTCTACCTCTTGGAATACTTTTTTATCTAAAGAAGTAAATAATGGGTTTTTGTAAAAAAGTTAGGCATCAAGTAAAAATGTTCGGCTTGGAATTTTTCTTTGGAAGTTTTAATATATGAAGAAAAATGAAATACCTGTCCTTCTAGAAGTTTCTGAATGTATAACAGCCATTCCTTGTCATTTTCAGTTTCTATCTTTATCTTTTTAATTTCCTAAAAGAAATAAAAACACCTGTGTTAATTGCATGTCTGTGAACTTGGGTGACATTATTAGGTATTTAATAAATTTAGGGAGTTATCAGTAGAATAATTTTCAACACAGTAGTCTCTCCCCTCAATGTAGGAATATTAATGCATGCTTTTTAATATTTAACTTGCAAATATTTATACATATGTTGAAGACAAAACTATACTTCTATATTTCATAATAATTTAGGAATACTTCACTTTGGCTTTCCTGGTAGAACTCAAGGTATGGACTGAGATGGGAATGAAAGCAATTTTGAAAAAATAAAAAAGAAGATGGTATTGTAAAAAAGAATCATTTTCAAGTGATTCTCACAACATAAATCCTTATGTTAAAAAAATAACTTATCCAAAATAACTAATTGTTATACTTACAAATTGATAGAACATGCCTCTGACATATTTAAATGCTTGTTGATTTAAAATATTCAATAGTTCCTGATAGGCAAGGGATACTCCAACTTTAAGTGCTATAAGTCACTATTTTCAACTCGTCAATTATCAAGATAAAATATTTCTGAAATTATATATTCACAAGTACATTTGATTAATTAAAATCATAGTTAAGATCTTTGCAAACAAAGGGGACTTTCCAAAAGGAGAAGTATTTGAGAAACTGTAACATCTGTTTAAACTTACTATATGCCAGGTAGCATGCTAGGCACTTCACAGAGGCTATCACTGTTTTTGACATGAATCTATTACAGTTTGATGCAGTTTAAAGAACATAAGTTAGGAGGTCTGGGCTCTGCTTAGGTAAAACACTGAACTCTTTAGATCTCTAAAAGATCAGGGATGAGACTAAATAAGTTCTGGTTTACAATTACATATGGTAAATATACCAGGGTGAACTGATCCTTCTTAGAAGAAAGTGTTTATATTTCAGTCTTATTTCCTTTTAGGAGAGGCTTCATTTAAGGTAGTGTGGATGCAATATTGCAGTGCTATGTGCTCTGGGTTTAGATTGCATTTGCCCAGAGACAGAGGTGCCATTTCTTCACCAAAAAAAGCATCATCCAGTCTATGGGACTATAATAAGAGACCTTTTCTAAATAATATATTGGAGGGGTACAACTTTTTCTAATTTGCCCATTCAAAGCGGTGTTTTCCTAAATTGTCAGCCCCAGGGAGGTTAACTTTTAAAGACCAAACAAAGGCAGTGGCTCTATGTTCCAAAAGAGGTACATGTTTTTGTAAATGAAATGCATGTGTTCATGTGCATACACACGTGCATGGGTAAGCACACACACAGACACAGACATACACACAGAGACACACCTACACAAGGGGTTTTGCTAAATGTGCATGTTAAAACTCCGAAGTAACAGTATATAATGAAAAATAATAATGAAAAACAGCCAAAAATTAAGGTTGAGGCCTCTAAGTTTTTCATTATTAATCAGCATATTTTAAGTTAAATTTAAATTTATTTAAAATTAAATCTCTCTAATAAAGAATGGTTAATACCCTTGGTAGAGGTATCATTATCTTCCATGTGTCTTATTTGAAAGTACTACTTCAAAGTTCAGAATTTGGTAGAAAGTCATAAACACTGTGACATACTAAAGATAGAAATCTGATAATTCACTTTCTTATTCACCCATTGGATAAAAATAATCTCCACAGAATTCCTTTGGCCTCCTTTCAAAGAATTCTTGGAAGTTAAAAAGCCTTCACAAATTGTAGATATGCTCTACTCCAGATCTTGTAGAAGCTGTTGGGGCTGGAGGATAACCTCATACAAACATTTAAGTTTATCATTTTATCTCTTCATTTGGGTAAATATCTATTGGGATATCCTTAGTGCTATCATATCTTTAATCTTTTCAAACAATAAAAAATCTAATATTGATGTTAAAGTTTAGAGGCAGAACAAGACCAAACATCCTCCAAAGGTTTCAAAGAATACAGTGCATAGACGTGATTCTACTCTTCATAGGGAGGCAACTATGTCAAAACACAGTGCTCCCCAGGAAGGATATGGTACTACTGAAGATCTGAACCTTATGCAGGTAGTTCACTCAGGAGCATTTTACCCAAGTTAAAACAGTAAATATACTTTTTCAACAATATATTTTAAAAAAATATATTGACCAACAATAACTTTGGATTAAGCCAGGAAAGCCTGTAGATTTACTACTTTTAAAAAATTTCACATACAAGATTTTTGTCTAATCAATGGTGACTCAGTATAACTAAATCCATTCAAACTGGTTTAATTAAAAATACTTGCTTACATGAAACATAATGATGAACTATATTAAAGAAAATGGAGAAGATAAGAAAGGGTAACTTATCTGAGTAACAAACAAACAATTTGAAAGATTAAATGCACCTACTCATTTCTATATCACAAGCTAAATTTTCCAAAAGGTCTTTTGAGTTGATTAATACTCAAATGTATACTCAAATGTTGTTGGCACCTTAACATTCCTGTCTTCATGAATATATTCTTAAAGATTGAGTTCTGAGAACAAAATTAAAAGACATGTACTTAAATAAATGTTGAATTATCCTGTTATTAAAAGATATTTAAATGATCTTACCGATTCATCTTCTGTCTCCAATATTTCCTCTAAGTCTGACCGTGAAATGTTCAGGATAGAAGCTGCCAGGGTCTGAGCTTTCTGGGCTGAGGTTTTACAAGTGTTCCTGTTTTTCTGTAGTTTTTTAAGCTCTCTGATTTGTTGCCTTATCACATAGACATCATTTTCTAACTCTTTCACCAAAGCCTGCAATATATTAGAAAGAAAGTGAGCTTTTATATGGAAATTATAATGAAGACAAAGAGTCTAAACATAAAAATGTGAAAATACTGGCTAATATTTTTTCAATATTTTATTAGTTGTTGGTGGACCTTTATTTATTTTTATGTGGTGCTGAGAATTGAACCCAATGCCTCACACATGTTAGGCAATCACTCTACCACAGAGTCACAACCCAGCCCTAGCTAATCTTTTTTTTTAAGAATTATTCTAGTTTTATTTGTTTTGGAATATAACAGATTGATACTTACATCATGTCAATATGCAAAAACAAACAAACAAACAAACAAACCAAAAAACCTCTCTTAAGTGACTTAACCAATTTGCTCTCCAATCTCTCTTTCAATACATCATCTGTTATCTTGATTGTGAATGATTATAGCAAGCAGGCTACTTTTAGTCATAATTAAGCATATTTACTCTGCTAGTTGACCTGACACCAAAAATCAGTTCTATGAATTCCTAAATGTGTATGTATGTGTGTGTATGTATGTGTGTGTGTGTATATATATATATATATATTAGTTGACATAATTCATTTAATTATTACATAAGCTGATGAAAGATGATGAGAAAGAAGCATTGTTTCTGTTTTACTAAAACTGAATTAGACATGGCTTTGGAAGGACTTGAGAAAGACAAGTAGGGTAAAAGTTCCATTAAATGAACTGAGGGCAAGCCAAGCAATAAAGGATTGAAAACAAATCCTAAAAAAGCTAGGATTGCCTCACCAAAGTCTCTAAATTGCCCCTTTGAGAAATCAACAAGTGCAAAGCTATACCACTCCTACATTTGCGTAAGAGACTCTTTACTTGGATGGAGAGTTCTGTGTCTAACTGCATGGCCTTGTGAGCTGAGAGTAGGTTAGTTAGATGTTGGAGCTGTTTTCAATCCTTTACTAGCTCACTGCAGTAAATAATTGTGCTCATATAACTGTAATTTGATAGCTGTTACTTAATTTTATTTCCATTTCTCCTCCAAGGCACTACCAATTTATACCTCTTCATGAAAGTACCTGTTTCTCCACACCATTAGCAAATCATCTATCTAATGTTTCAATGTAGTATTTGATTTTTAACTGGTTTTTTTTTTTTTGGTGGTATCAGGGATTAAACCCAGGGGTGCTTAAGCACCCTTTTTATTTTTAGATGGGTCTTTCTTAAGTTGCTTAGGGCCTCCCTAAATTACCAGGATTGGCTTTGGACTTGAGATCCTCCTGCCTCAGCCTCCTGAGCTGCAGGGATTATGGGCCTGTAACACCAACCCAGGTTGACATTTTCATTGTACTTTAAAGTTTCATTTCTTTTATTATAAAGAAGTTGAGAATCAGCCTTGAGATAATAGTATTTTCTTTGTCATTTTTTTTTTTGCTTCTCTTGATAATGTGTAAGAGTTCTTTACAAATTAGGGAAATTATATTTTTCTGTTTTATGTATTTAATTTTTCATAATCTGTTCTTTTTATTTTGACAATAATAGGGTTTTGTACCAAAGAAAATATGTTTAACATTTTATGGACTCTGATTTATAAATCTCTTTCTTTCTCATTTTGAAGTCAGTGGTATACTTTAAAAAGCATTCTCCACTATGAGGTATAATTAAGGCATGTTCAATTCATAATTTTTTTCCTTGCTACTTTTTGTTTTGATTTTTCATTTTTAAGTGCAATCTCATCTTTCCTCCACTGATTCCATGTGTTTTAGTTGAGTTTCTGGGATTCCATTCTTTATTAGTAAAATTTTATAATATATTTCAATTAGTGAGACTTTATAATCAATTTTACATTTTTTCCCTTTGGAGCTAGCTTTCCATCATTATCCTTCTTTTCCATATTTTTCTTGGTAATGTTTGCTTAATTTTCCATATGAATTTCAGATTAAACTTGTCTGGATCCCTGCCTCTTGCCCCAAGTCTTACTGCTAATATTATTTGAGTTATGTTAAATTTTATTTGGATAACTTTAACATTAATTTTTTAGTTGTAAATGGACACAATATCTTTTTATGTATTTCCTTTTTTAAAAAATGGGGTGCTGAGGATTGAACCCAGTGTCTCAGACATTCAAAGCAAGTGCTTTACCACTAAGCTACAGTCCCAGCCCTAATTTTGGCATTTAAAGATGCTGAGTCTTCCTAATCAAAAAACAATGTGTTCTTTTCCATTTGTTTAAGCCTTTGTTTTGTTTCTAAGCATTATTTTAAAGTACTCTCTTTACAGATCTAGTTTACTCCTGGGCATTTTGTTTTATTTTACTCTGGAAGCTTCTAATACTGATTATAGCCTCTATATACAAAGACTGTTAACATATGTTTAGCATACTGACTTTTCTAATTTGTTAGGAGTTTTTTTTTAGTAATTTCCTCTTTAATGTCTTCTAATTCAATCATTTCTGAAAAGAATGATAATTTTATCTCCTATTTTCCCATTTATTAAACTTCCAGTTTCTTCTTATTTTACTGATTAAGTTTTTTCTTAACAATATTAAATAGCAATATTGATGGATATACTTGACTTGTTCCTGCTTTAAGTGTGGATATCTTTATTTCATAGGAAACACTATGCTAAGTTTGAGTTGCAATAGCTAGATTTTAATATGTTAAGAAATTATATTTTATTTATATTTCTTACAGAAATAGATTCTATATTATCTGAAACCCATTTTAGCAATCATAGAGACTATCATGTTATTTTCCATATAAGTCTATTATATAATTATTAATAACTTTCCTAATTTTGAATTGTCCTTGCATTTCTAGAATGAACTTCAATTGGTTGTAGTGTATTATTTTTTGATCTGTTGCTGAACTCTATTTGTTAATACTTTATTTTTTTGCACTGATATGAAATTGAACCATTTTTATTTTAAACTATCTTCCAAAAAAGTTTGGATGATACCCTTTTTGTTTTTCTGTATTCTACAGTTGTTTTAATGAAACCAAATTTATCTGCTGTTTTTTACTTATGTGATTGCATTTGACCTAGTATTTATTGCAGGGGAAGGTAGCTTTTTGATAATTAGTTTTGATTTTCTGTTTGCTCAGGAGTGAGATTTGATATATTTTCCTAGAAAAGTATCATTTCATATCTTTCAAATTTGTCTGCAGAGTGTTGAGAGTGTCTATCATGATTTTTTCCCCCTGCATCTATGGTTATTTTCACTTCTTTCCTTGAATGGTTGTGCTTTCTTTTTCCTAAATTAAGTAAGCTAAAAGTTTATCCATTTTATTGCTCCCCACAAATTCCTAAATTAATTTATTAATTCTATAGATTTTAATTCATTTATTTTTATTTTATCTTCAGATTCTGGTTGTTTTCATATAGTTTAATGCTTATTTTCATTTCCTCTTCTCTAATTTTATTAATTTAAATATACAAGGCTATAAAAACTTCTTGAGCACTGTTTTAACTGTATTGTATAGGTTCTGATAATTCTAGAGTATTTTTCTTGTAGGGATATTCTGCAATTTTTCAGATTTCCTTTTAATGTAAGAACTGAGTTTTTAAAACCTAGATGTTAGTGACTTCTGTGGTTTTATGAGCAATTTCAGTTTTTTTGCATTACCTACACTATTTATAAACAGTTTATTTATATGTAAGTATTAATGTTATTTGTACTGTAAAAAGAAAATTTATTATTCATATCTTTAAGAATTAAGATTTTTTTTAAAAAAATGTATCTCAATTTGAAATACCCCAAAAAAAAATTGAAGTGAAGATCTGTGTGCAGAAACTTTATGGGGGTAATACTTATGAATCATAACACCATAGGGAAGTAGAATGAGAGAGAAGGAAAAGTTTAACAGCATTATAGTTATTTATCTTTTCAAGTCCAGAAAATTTACTAGAATATATCTATGGCATAGCATATTAAATCAGTTTTCCCTGGTTAATTTTATGTTCTTTTAAGTCTATTTCTGAAAATTATTTTTTGGTTATACCTTTCAATATATTTGTTGTAGATTTGTTCTTTGAAGACTCCAATTATACATATATTGAATCTTTGTCATGTGATCAATAAATCCCTTTGTCATCATAATTAGAATGAAATAGTGTATAGATTTTAAGAATTTGATGAGTTTGGAAAGATGTATCCATCTGTATGACCACCAACCTGCTCAAAACATATAAAATCTTCATATTCCAGAAATTTCCCTGTTGCGCTTTCTTAATCATCCCTCCAACACAAAGCAATTGTTCTCATTAATGATCTTAATTGCTTGCTGCTTTGATGATATATAAATGTAATAATATACTATGTATTTCTTACAATCCTTCATGTCTAGTTTCTTTCAGTTAACATGGCATTTAAAAAATTCATCCACATTGTTCTTTCTGTCAGTTTTTTTCTTTTAACTTACTGTGGGAGGTATAATTAAGTTGCAGTAAGTTCAACATATTTAAAGTGTACACACTCACACCCATCAAAATATTTTTTCTGAAATAACTTTCTTTTCTTTCTTGCTTAATCTGCCAGCTTGCTTTTCTTTTCCAATAATGTCATCATTTTCCCAAGTCCTTGCTTTTATTTCTACCTTGCATTAAAAATACCTGGTACTTATTAGAAGAAATTACATCATAAATATTTTTTATTCATAATAAAATATTTTAATTTGCTCTACAGCTTCCTGGTAAAACTACTTTTCCTGTTTCTTTTCTTCTTTTTTATTCTAATATATTTGTAGAGATTTTGTGCTGAATCCTTTTCCAGGACTCATTTTGAGAGTAGATTTTCCTAAACCATCTATTGATAGAAAATTATATGGCAGAGGGGCCTGAGCTATGTTCCAGGCAAGTGAAATTTTATATATAAACTTAAGGGTTTTTTGCCCTGATGAATTCCATTCCATTGTTTTTGTGCTAGGCGAGTGTGCTCTACTGCTGAGCCACAACCCCAGCCCCAGCATTAAGTCTTTTTTTAAATATTGTTTTTAGTTGTCAACGGACCTTTATTTATTTATAAGCAGTGCTGAGAATCAAACCCACTGCCTCCCACATGCTAGGCAAGGGCTCTACCACTGAGCTACAACCCCAGCCCCAGCATTGTCTTAATTGCATAGTTTAATGATATTTTATAAATGAAATCTTGGGTAATCTCCACCCAGATCAAAGTAAAGAACTGTTCGATCACTCTAAAATATCCACCTTTGTCCTTTCCTGGTCAATCCCCAGTCCTACTCCAAAAAGCAGTTTTGATTTGATGTTTAGGATGTTGATCTTTATGATTTATGATGTTGAGTTTTTCCCTTTTCATATACCTGTTAGCCATCTGCATGTATTTCTGTTCAGGGTCTTTGCTTGGTATCTTATTGTAGTACTGTTGTTGAATTGTATGAGTTCCTTATATATTGTGGATATTAACCTTTATCAGATACATGGTTTTCAATTATTTACCCTAAATTTCCTAGTTGCCTTTTAATTTTTTGATTGTTTTCTTTGCTGTGATGGTTTTTAGTCCCATTTATTGTTGCTTGTGCCTTTGGTGTCATAAAAAATAAAAATAAAAAAAGCCAAGACCAAAGCCAAGGAGTTTTTTCCCTATGTTTTCTTTCAGGAGTTACGGTTTCTGATCTGGTATTTAAGTATTAAATCCATTTACTTTTGTGAGTGGTAAAGATAGGGGGGTCCAATTTCATTCTTTTGCATACTGGGTATCCAGTTTCAACATCATTTAATGAAGAGCCTATCCTCTCTGTTGTCAAATATTAGTTGACCATATATTCGTGGGTTTATTTGAGCTCTTTATTCTGTTCTATTGGTCTATCTGTTTTTAGCATACTATTTGGATTATGAGAGCTTTATAAACATCTCAAATCAAAAGGCATAATGCCTCCAACTTTACTCTTCTTGCTCATCATTGTTCTATCTATTTAAGGCCTTTGGTGGTTCCATATCAATTTTCTCATTTTCTTTCCATTTCTGTGAAAATTGTCATTGGGATTTTCATAGGAACTAAATTAAACCTACAGATCACTTTGGGTACTAAGGCATTGTAATAATGTCAATTATTTTAGTCCATGAAAATAGAATCTCTTTCCATTTATTTTTATCATTTTAAATTGCTTTTGTCAATGACTTACATCTTTTAGAACTTTCACTTTCTTGGTTAAATTTACTCAAAGTGTTTTGTTTTGACACTATTGTAAATGGAATTGTTTTTCTTACATCTTTTTCAGAGAATCTGTAGAAAGATACTGATTTTTTTTTTTAATAGTGCTGGGGATTTAACTCAGGTCCTTGTGCGTGCAAGGCAAGCACTCTACCAACTGAGTTATATCCCCAGCCCAACACACTGTTTTGTAAGTTGATTTTGTAACCTGCAACTTTATTGAATTCATTTATACCAACGGTTTTTGGTGCAGTCTTTAGAATTGTCTGTATAAACAATTATATCATCTATCAACAGAGACAATTTTTCTTCTTCTGTCATGATTTGAATGCCTTTTCTTGCTTCATTGTTCTAGCAAGGACTTCAAGTAGTATGTTGACTAAAAGTGGTGAGAATGGGTATCTTTTGTTTTGTTCCTAATCTTAAGAGGAACTACTTGTAACTTTTCACCATTGAATATGATGTAAGCTGTCATATATGGCTTTCATTGTATTAAGGTACATTACTTGTATGATTCCTTGAAATTTTTTTTCACAAAGGAGTGAATTTTGTAAAATGATTTCTCTACCTCTGTGCATATGGCTTTTTATCAATCATTCTACTAATGTGGTATTATCACATTTATTGGTTTACATGGTTGAACCATTATTTCATCCAGGGATGATCTTTGTATATTCACTTGATCATGATGTATGATATTTTTAATGTGCTGTTGAATTCAGTTTGCTAGTATTTTGTTGAGAATTTTTTATAAATATCTAATAGTTATAACTTTCTATTTTAAGCTGTTAATTTTGATTGGATACAAAATATCAACACTTCTACTTTTCCTCCCTTCATATTTTAGATGATTTGCTATAATTTGTATTTTTATATTGTATATCTAATATCAATTGATGACATTGGTCTATAATTGTCTTTTCTTGTAGCATCCTTATCCAATGTTAGTATCAGTATAATGCTGTCTTTGTAAATTAAGTTTGGAAGTATTATTCCTCTTCAATACTTTGGAAAGAGTTTGAGAAAGACTGGTATCCATTTTTTCTAAATGTCTGGCAGTTTGCTAGGGAATCCATATGGTCCTGGGATTTCCTTTCTTGGGAAGATTTTGATTACTGATTCAGTTGCTTTAATTTGCTGTTGTCTGTTCATATTGTTATTTCTTCCTGATTCAGTCTTGGTAGGTGGAATGTTATTAGGAGTTTCCAGTTCTTCTAGATATTTAATTTCTTGGCATGTATTTGTTCACAGTATTCTCTTATGATTCTTTGTATTTTTTCTTGTATCAATTATAGTATTTCATTTTTCTATGTAATTTCATTTATTTTAGTCTTCTTTTTCTTGATTAACCTCACTAAAGATATATGTTTTCTTTTTAAAAAATCAACGCTCATTTCATTAATCTTTTTGTAATACTTCTTAATACTTTATCTATCTGATTTACTTCTTCTCTAAGCTTTATAATTTCCTTCTTTCTGACAGCTCTGCACTTAGTTCTTCATTTTCTGGCTCTTTGAAATAAAGTTAGGTTATTTATTTAATAATTTTCACTTAATGTAGGTGTTTTTAATCTTTATAAAGCTTTTGCTGCATTCCTTATATTTGGTATGTTGTGTTTCTATTTTCTTTTGCCTCAATTTATCATTTCCCTTTTGATTTCTTCTTTGAATGAAATTGTTCAGATGTGTATATTTAATTTGTAGATGAGTGAATTTTCCAGTTTTCCTCCTGTTATTGATTTGTAGTTTCATACTATTGTGGTCAGAAAAGAAAAGTGATATGATTTCAATCTTCCTAAGATCTCTTTTGTGGCTTAACATCCAAACTATCACTTGAGGAGAATGTGTACTCTCCTGCTTTTGGCTGTTAGGATCATTTGTTCTATAGTATTGTTCAAATCTACTGTTTTGTTATAGTTTTTCTGTCAGGGAAGGGGATACTAAACTACTCTGAATATTACTGTATTACTACTTATTTCCCCTTTCAGTTTTGACAGTGACAGTATTTATATTTTAAGTGTTCCAGACTTTGGTGCATATTTATAATTATTATATCTTCTTGATGAATTGATCCCTCTACCATGATATGACCTTCATTTTCTCTTTTAACTGTGTATTACTTAAAGTTTGTCTGCTATGCATATAGCCATGTGTGCTCTCTTTTGATCACCAATGTATGGACATCTTTTTCCATTCCTTCACTTTCAGCATATGTGTCTCTTTAAACCTAAAGGGAGTGTCTTATAGGAAGCACATTGCCATATCTTAATTTTTATCCACTCAGTCACTTAATATCTTTCGATTGAGAAGTTTAGTCTATTTACATTTAAGAACTACTATTTCCATTTTGTTGTGGTTTTTATGACTGTAGTTTTTTCATTCTTTCTTCCTCTCTTGTTGTCTGTCTTTATAATTTGGTAACTTTGTTGCTGCATGCTTTGATTATTTAATCATTTGTATGTCTAGTTCAGATTTTTCCTTTGTCAACACCATGAGGCTTACATAAAATATCTAATAGTTATAACTTTCTATTTTAAGCTGTTAATTTTGATTGGATACAAAATATCAACACTTCACACTTTTCCTCCCTTCATATTTTAGATGATTTGCTACAATTTGTATTTTTATATTGTATATCTAATATCAAATTATTGTCATGACAGGTTTTTAATAATTTTTAAAAACATGTAAGACTTAACAGTGCTCTTTGTAACACTATTATAATAGTAGAGAATTTTGACTCAGAGTCTAGGTTTAGTTTTACTAATTAGAGTTTTTTTGTTTTAGCCTGAAGAACTCTCTTCAGAGTTCTTTGGAAGGCATGTTTAGTGGCCATAAAAACTCTCCACTTTTGTTTGGTAAAATGTTTCTCTCTCCCTCAGCTTTGCTGGCTAGAATATTCTTGATTGGCAGCTGATTTTTTTCAATATTTGAAATATATCATCCCATGTTCTCCTGAATTACAAAGTTTCTGCTGAGAAATCCTCTGGTAGTCTTTTGGGGCTCCCTTTCTTATCATTGCTCCCTTAAGTGTGGTGAGTTACTTTATTTCTAGATTCTTTCAAAATTTTCTCTTTGTTTTTGAATTTTCACAATTTAATTATAGGTTTCCTATTGTAGACTTTTCATGTTCAATATTCTGGGGACTTCTAGATCTCGTGAAACTGCATGTCACTTTCTCCAAATTTTGAGGTTTTTTTGTCATTTTATTTTATTTCTTTGAATAGACTTTATATCACTTTTTCTCTCTCTTTCCTTTCTAAAATGCCTACAATGTATATATTGTTTCGTGTAATGGTTTCTTATAAGTCTTATGGTTTTCTTCACTATTTTTCATTGTTTTCTCTTTGCTCCTGACTGAATAATTTCAAATGATACACCTCTGATTTTACTGAATCTCATTTATGCTTGATCAAGTTTGCTATTGAAATTCCCTACTGAATTTTTCAGTTCAGTCTCAGTATTTTTTATCTCTAGGATTCTATTTTTACAAATTGTTTGCTATTTCCTTGCTGAACTTCACATTTTGCTGATGTATTGTTTTTCTAATTTCATCTAGTTATTACTCAACTTCTTTAAGAGGACTATGTATGAATTGTTATTAGGTTGATAGATCTCCATTTCCTTAGGGTGAGTCATTGAAGTTTACTAAATTTCTTCAATGGTGTCATATTATCCTAATTCTTCTCAATCATATTTCCTTATATCGGTGTCCTCACATTTTACAGAGTAGCCACTGCTTCAACACTTACAGATTGGTTTTGGCAGAAAGAGGCCTTTATCAGTTAGTCCAACTTTTAGGTCTAGATTGGCCAGCAGTCACCCATGAATAGGTAGTGCTCATTGTCAGGTTCTCTATTTGGGCAGGAGTGCTGCCCACACTCTGAGGTTAGGAGGAGCTGCTGTCTGGGATGCAGTCAGGCTGAGTTGCCGGCTGGGCTCCATGACTGGCCCTATTCAGGCAGGGTCACAGGCTACACTCCTAAGCCATGGTATGCTAAAAGTTAAAATGTGTAATTGGAGAGGGCTGCAGGCTAATCTCCAAATTTGAACCTTGTTTGGGTAGTGATCAAAGGATTTTGTTAACTGAAATCCACGTTCAGGTAGGGCTACACTGAGCCCTATGATCACAAAGAGCCACAAGCTGTACCGGGTGGTTGGGTGGAGTTACTAGGTATGTTCCTGCCTGGATGGAGTTGCTGGCTTTGATTTATTCATGTTTAGTCAGGGTTGCTACCAATCACCCTGGTCAGGGTGGCCACAGGTTTTGTTCCTTATTTGAGTGGGGCTGCAGGCTGAGCACTACGATCATGTGGGATCACTGGTTGTGTTCTGTGGTTTGGGAAGGTTGATGGCTGGGCTCTTTGCTCAAGTTTGGACTAAGTTGTGCTCATAAAATGGGCAAGACTCTGGGATGGGCTGCACAGGCATGTAGTATGGCTAGCTGGGCTCCTTGGTTGGTTGAAGCCCAGGCTGTATGGTGTAGTTGAGCAAAAATACCAGCTTGGCCTTCTGCCAAGGTAGGACTTTATCAAATATCAAATTATAAAGAAAAATGCATTATGTACACATTTTAAGATTCCTATGAATTCCTCCCTGATTCCATTTTTGATTTATTTATTTATTTTGCAAATATTTTGATTTGAAAGTAAAGTTTTGGCTAAATTTCAAAGGTTGAAATTCTCACTATTCATTTTGAACCATTCATGAGCTCTCTTATTATTTCTTCTAACTCTAAATCATACAGAGAAGTTTAGGATGTCTAAGTGGATAAATTTTGGCCACTTATTTTATTAAATCAAAGTTATGTCATATATATAATAAATAGCCAAAATGACTTTTGCTTTTTGAACTTAGTAGCTTAAGATGCAAATGGCTTCTATGCATATTCCAGATGGATTTGAAGAGTTACATTTTGTCTATTTGAACTACTGATATCTGAGTACAGTAGATTAAATATACTATATCATAGTAAATATATCTATGGATTCACCAATTTCTTTTTATATTGGTATCAAGTTTTGTTTAACATGTTTTTAGGGTCATAAGGATTTATGAATTTTACATTTTCTTTGCACACTATGCATTATAATCAATATGAAATATCCCCCCCTTTTTTGTCCCTTCTAATGATTAAAAATGGTCCCAACATTAAAGACATTTTCAAAATAAGAATATTTTCTTAGATGTACATTTCTACTTATAGGTCACTAATTTATAATTTATAAATCTTTATAAATTATTGCAAGCAACCAGAAGTGGTATTCACAAAACACAAAGTAAACTATTCCATTTTCATCTTATTATGTTTAGTATTCCAGCATTTTAAAATTTAATTTTCTAGTCTTTATCAGGGAGCTTTTTTGTCTGTGTTAGCTAGCTACTTACAATCTTGAGTTACATTCAATTATTAAGGATTGATTGGACTTTTTAAAAGTAAGATTAGATTGTGAGAAGGTAAGAATTTGCTACTCAAATACTTTAGAGTCATCATTATCATCATCGTTTCCTGAAGAATTAATGTATTTAATAATTTTATTTTAATTATAAAGAAAAAGGCTTTTGGATCATTGTTCTAGAAGTCTACGGTTAAGACGCTGCAATGGGTGATGGTCTTTCTGTAGAATCCCAAGGTAGTGTATGACCTTACATAGCAAGAGTTAGGGAGTACACAAGTAATATGTGTGTGTTTTTACAGCTTTTCAAACAGTTTTATTGTGATATAATAAGGTAATGTATTTTATTAAGAACCTTTCTCTGAAAAGATCTGTAATTTTCCTTTTTTAACATAATGATAAAAGAGTTAATTCAAGTTCAAGTATATTACAGAACTGTTTAGAAATCTAATTAAGAAACTAGATCTATGCCAAAGAATGAACAATTGTATATGTGAAAATAAAATTGTAATGCTCCATAAATGTTTATAATAAATAAGCAAGATATTTATATGCCCAAAGTATCAGACTAAATCTCATCAAAGCAAGTACACATTGATAATGAAACCACTTAAGCTTCTAGCTAAATATTGTTCTTTGGCTGTTATGTATTTTGTAGTTAACAAAAAAAAAGAAAAACATGGAGAAGATGGAGTTTGGCATATGACTATTACATACAAGCACATTAAGTAGCCTATATATTAAGGCTGAGTCAAACTGAGCAAATACTTCTAGAAATTTCCCTAGTGTGTTTTATTCAGTTATTAGGAGAACTCAAAGCCTCAGATCTGCCACATATATCCAGCCCAGATGCTCAAAACACTTGATTTCACCCCAGGGCAACATTCTGTATTCAAGACTAGATCTAGAACAGATGGCTACACCACCTCTTCTATAATCTGGTTGTGCCCTATGAATAAATGAAAAGACTAAAGGGAACATACATTCCACAACAGGGCCAGAACAAACATTAGTACTATTAATACTACTAATAATATTTATTAAGTACTTTTGTGTATATGATACCCTAGTAAGCTCTGTATAGAATGAGTTCTGATAATTATAGTTGTTCTATGTAAGAACAATGTAAATTCATTAATATATTCATTAAGGAAAGTGCACAGTTCTTGTTTTCGTAGAGTTTTCAATATGAGTAGTAGCTATGCGTATAGGACCATTTATCTTGATATAAGATAAATACCTCAAGAATTTAATAAGCCAATTTAGGTGCCCGTACTATGAAGAAAACAAATAGCAATATTCCTGGCCTCAAATTGGCTATAACCTACTTGAAACAAAAAGAAAAATATAAGAGTTTACATATGTTAATTTATGAGTTACACATAAAAATGTTCAGAAAATAAATAAGAACTATTCTACTTTATTACAACAGCACTAATATAAAATAATTAATATTTAGTTCTTTTGCTATATTAGGCACTCTTCTCATTGTTTATGATAACTTATTTAAATCCTAACCACAGATATGTTCCATTATTACAATCATTTTTTAGATGGGGAAACTGGATGCAGATGATAAAGTCACTTGCCTGAGATCACACAGCTAGTAAGTGGCAGAGTTGAGTTCTATCCTCTTAAGCACAGAGTTAAAGGGGTTGTTCATGTAAGAGGAAGACACTGAGCTAAATCTGAAAGGAGAAAGCAAAGGGGGAGAGAGGGGAGGGCATTTTGAGTGAAAAGCAGAACTTGAGCAAAGGCGGAGAAATAAGTCCAATATGGGCAAAAGTTAGAGAGAAGTGGAGAAGATTAGATTCTAGGCAGAATAGTGTTCAATTGTGGAAAATCTTAACTCTTTATAATAAAAAGTGGAAGCTTGGATCTTATGTAACTAATGCAACAGGATTTAGGAAGTTACGGATGATATATTTCTTCAGATGGTGACTCCTAAGCAATTCTTCTGGTCCTAGGGTCATCCACATAAGGAACAGAAAGATGCTGATCAGCCCTTTCTAACACCCAATCAACCAGTCTTTGCCAAAATTTATGGGTTTGGTATTAATTTGTTAGTGGCCCTTGATTAGAAAAATGAACAAAACAGTGAAAGTGGCACTAGTGTCAACTGCACGTGGCCCTAAAACACAGCTAAGAAAAATATATGTCAAATTACCATTAGAAGTTATGAGTTGTAAACAGTGTTACCATAATGCCAAACTGGTAAATATTTTGCTATATAGATTCAATTGTTAAAAAAATTAAGGCTGTTTTTCTAAAACTGTTTATATATATAATAATCACACAGTTAACTTATAAAATGCAGCTTACTGGATCCAACCCTAAGCTGAATACAAAACAGAAAAACAAAGTTCATGAAACTAACAGTCATAATAAAAATGGTACTACATAATGAGTAAAATAGTGGCAATATTCAATGAGAATATGCATCATAACCAAGCATTTGGAAGAAAATGATTTTAAATTAGGAAAGGTAAAGTACATTTACTAAAATTAATGCTTTGCAATTATTCAGCATCCTCTGAGGGAGGTATTGGCTTGACTTCATACCAATTGAAGCCTTCATTAAAAGAGAGAAAATGTTTTATTTCATTTATTTTGTAGATATTTTTTAAAATAAGAAAACTCCCCCAAATATTTCTGACTTTCAAAGAAGCAAAGTAAGGGATTTCCTTAGGCTCAGTGGCACACAATGTTGTAGGTGCCTGTTTTTAGGGGAATGAAGAATATAACATTATAAATAATGCCAGTTATTTGCTAACTAATATGCAATCCATAAGCCCAGAAATGTTATTACTTATAAATGAGATCAATAGTAAAGGACATTTAAAAATATTCTAATACATATTGAGCTGAATATCTTTTCAATTGAATGCTTTAAGAGATGCCCAACTACTGACCACCTAGAAAGAGACTAAGAAAAGAACTAATTTGAGAACACGAACATGAATGTATCTAGAATTATATACTTTATATTTAATATGTATTTTTACAGCAAGGTCTTAATGAGTGGTTCAAATGGTGTTGGGTCTTTTAGGAAAGAAGACATTAAGTGGTAATGTCATTTTACTCTATAAGGGGACAGTTAAAAGATTCTATAAATTGAAAACATTTTACATGTATAAATATGTAGATACTACTAGGATATGACTACTTTTAATAATACATGCCATCTGAAGAAAAAAGGGTAGGGAACTCAGTCTCATCAAAGATTGAGGAAAAAAAGAATACTGAGGTTTGGGAGAAAAGAGAAGAAAGGAAATAATAAATTTCTCACTATCAATTGTTTTGTTCTTTTATGGAGCAAAAGTACTATCATTAAAATTTCACATTCCTAATGAAAACTCAATTCGATTAGATAGTGATTATTATTGTGTTCTCATTCTTTGCAAAGCACTGAAGGCTGCTGTAATGATAAAACATTAATAAAATACTGTCCCAGCTATAAAGCATCATGGTCTATCTAGTGGCAAGATTTGCTTAATGACAATACAAAAAGGAATAAAGACACTGAACAGAATTTAAACAGTTCACAGAAAAATTAAAAGAAGCACAACAATTGCAGACCACTAGCTCTTAGTGTTAATTTTGTAGCTGGAGCTGTTTCTCCTCAGCCTCACCAGAAGATTGAGGGAAGAATACTGTTAACTATATGGGATCAAATTACAGACCAGAAGTCTCAAAGTTCCTTATAAAAACTTCAAACAAACTATCTTTTAAGCTCCATATCTGCTCCTACTTCATCATTTGAAGTTTTGGTGGTTTCTTGAGCAGCCAACTCCTAAGCTTTTCTGGAGTTCTTAACTTTTTTATTTTAGGTAATTTCTAAATGGTACACCCTCTGCCATCATTTATCTTGCAGGCACTTAAATAGTCTTCTCTTTTGTCTGCCAAGTCCTCTATTTATTCCATATGTTGAAGTTTGTATACTGGTACTTAAGATGGCCCCTAGCTTCAATAAATATGATGTTTCTGTTTGTTGTCCTTGTTTGGGTTATTTTTAAAATGAAACTAGAGTGGAAATGACTTAATTTTTTTATATCAAATCTATCTTGATTGCTACAATTTTGTTACTAAATTGAAATTAAGAAAAATATGAACAGGAGTGGAATTTTTGGATTTTTTGCTATTAAAGATTGAACCCAGGTGCACTTAAAGACTAAGCCACATCCCCAGACCCTTCTTCTTTTTGATTTTGAGACAGGGTTTCAATAAGTTGCTTAGGGTCTCACTAAGTTACTGAGACCGGTCTCAAACTTGCAAACCTCCTGTCTCAGCCTCCTTAGCGCTGCCACCAAGCTTGGCCAGAGTGAAAAATTTTAAATTAAAACTATAAAAATAAATCTTTCACAGACACAATTTTGAACAATGGAACACATAGAGGAGGATGTTTGTGGGTTAGAAAAGCGGGAAGTAACTTTACAGTTTTATTTCAATCATCTGAAGTAGTCTGCCTGAAGTAAAGTACAAAGTTACTAAACCACAAATGATTCAAACCTTCACAAATATGGTGAACTCTTCAACTTTCTCATTGGCTAATAGCAATTTCTTCTGTGCACCTTCCAGAACCTGCTCACTTTGTAGTGCTAATCCTTGAAGTTGTTTAGATGCTGCTGTTTCAATTTCTGCCATTGCTGATTCAGTCTCATTTATTTTTGAGAACAGGAAAGTAAGCTTGAGATCCTGCAAAAATCAGTAATCATAAAATAAAAAAACATTTTTTCATGAATAAATTTGGAACAGAACAGTTATACAAGTCAGACACGAAACAATTTTATTACTTCATATATTATTTATTTTTATTTGGGTAAAATTAGTGGTTGTTTTTGTTTATTTTCACTAATAAAGCATTATATTTAATGTTTAGTAAATTCTTGGTATGTCTTATACAGATACGATATTCTTTGCAGTTATATGAAATTTTTCACTATTTCATGATAGTTTGGGGAGATAAAAGTGACAGTGTTAAAAATGAAAAAGACATCATTGTATTCCATACCTAGACTAAAATGTCCTAAAAGCATACCTTTTTTTCTAACTCCTCTTTAGTTTTCTGATACATCTGTTCATACTGTGACTTTTCTTTTACAGCAACATTAAGTCTCTGCTTTAGTGAATCAATTGATACCTTCTTATTGGAACATTCTTCAGTTAATGTCTTTACCTACAGTAAAAGTACAAAGATAATTATCCTTGGTAAAGTTATTCTAGTATAATACTATATTTGTTTAATCAGAAACTAAATGAATGAATGAATGAGTCCACTTATATTTATTATATCATGAAATCATATCGAATTCAAGAATTATACTTGCAGAACTCATTAGCAAAACTAACAATTCTTAAACCAATAACAAAAATCAAAATCATATAAAAATGTAAAAATATATATAATGGAATACTAAATAAAAACATATTTATTATATATTTCAAAGAATAACAGGAGAAATAGTTTTTCTTTTTCAATTTAATGCCACTAAAGATAAATGATTACTCATTCAAAGATTGTAAAGAAGTCTATCTGAAATGATTACTGAAGATAAAAATTTAGCAAAATTCAAAGGATAACAGTGAAAACCTGTAAAAATTATCATTTATGTGGGTGATGAAGAAACAGAAATAAAATCCACATGCATTTTTCATGTTCATGTAAAATTTTCTCTCTTAAATCATATGAGCTGCTAGATACTTAGATTTTCAACTTCAACAAGGAAAGTAAAGGAGATGCTCTTTCTGTAGTGAATAACATTCAGTGAAAGCCAAAGCAAAGACTGCTTTATGAATTGTGCAAATACCATCTTTTTTGTTTTTGAAACAAACTCTTTCTAGTTTCAGGTCACATATAACTATTTAAAATAAAACTACCTCCCGATATGTGTTGAATTAATTATACAGGGTAAAATGTACACTTTGGAAAGATCTTCTGATAGTTATTGATTATCAATTTCTCAAAAAATTCAGAAATATTTATTGTATCATTATAAATTATAGATTTAAATAAAATAAAATACTGAATGAAATATAATTATGCATTTCAGAAATATTAAAGATTTTTAAAATTTAACTTATCTTCTCATGCAATTGTTATAAACAGAAACAGAATATGTGGTTATAGTACATGTGAGATTTTGGAATCTTGAATTTTAAACATTGGTACCTTTTTTTCAAGATTTTCTAACATTTCACTAAAACTCTCATTACTTTCTGAATTAACTTTCTGTCGAAATTTCAAGTCCTCTATTAAATGTCTTTTCATGGTTATATTCCTCTCCATTCGAGACATCCTTGAAAGGAAAAAAAAAGATATTTTATCCAGAGAATAGAAAATACTTTATCTTGCATGTCACTAAGGTTATGCCTGTTAATTTTAAAATGCTATCTGATGTTAATGAAACTATAAATTAGTAAAATAAATTTCAATGAATAAAACACTTCTGTACTATATTTTAAGTAAAATCTACAATGTGGTTGTGACTTGATTATTACAGTATAATACACATACATTAAAACAAAAGAAAGATTATTAAAATTTATAAAAACCTGGAATCATTATATTTAAATGACATTTTTGCATTGCTTAGGAAAATTGAAGCGATACTTAAAGATGATCAAAAGTTGAACAATGTTGGAAAAAAAATCCTATAATAAACATATAAGTCTTATAATATGCAAAGAAACTAAAATCAGGCATAATATCTTCTTATTTAATGCCATTTAAGATGGAATTCACCTATGGGTTTAGCTTAAGATAATGAAATGATAAGTATAAAATGGTAGTGTGACAACTCCTTCTGTTGTTGCTACTTCTCTCCCTACCACTAATTACATTGTAAGAGTGACAATAACTAACATTTATTATTATTTACTGGCTGGCTTATTATATGCTAGTCACTATTGTAAGTGCTTTATATATGTTAATTAATTAATTTCTTCTAAGAGCCTTATGAATTAATTCTATTAAATTGAGGCATAGAGCTAACAGGTGGAAAAGCCAAGATTCAAAGAGTATTTCTCTAGAGCCCTCACTGTTAAATTATAAGCAAGATCACCTCTTAAACTACAAATAAACTTCAATATATTTTCAGTCAAAAATACTAACTAATCTTTTTGTCTAATAGTTCTTTACCTGTTAATATCACTTTGGAGTGACCTTCACCTATAATGTGATTGGCATACAAGTATGTATATGAGGTACAAATATCTCAAATTTATCTATGATGAGTGAAATTTTATGTACACATATCATCACCTATAAACTCTACTGTAGCTATAAGTGATATACAAAGAAAAGCATTTTAGTTCATTGGGAGCATTTAAAACACTTTTAAAAAATAATGATAACATAAGAGGTATCCCTCTAGTATTTTAAACAGAAACAAAAACTTTCCTTTTTCCACATTAGCTTTATAAACTTAGTCATTAAACCTACTATAAATATCCATCTATATTTTTTGTCAAACATTTGCCACATTTTAAATCTTTTTATCCATAGTCTTGAAGTCATTAATTTACATTTACTCAAAATTATATATGTTTAATAAGGGAAATCTAACTTTATTCTTACCCTAACTAAAAATAGTAACCAATTTGTCATTAATTATGCTATATGCAGCATTCTTTACAATTCTATCTATAGGTTTAAACATGAATTAAGAAAGTAAAATTCCATTATTAATGATACATGGGTATTTTGGGGGGTTGCAATGTTTAACCAATTGGACTACCACTAGGTGGCACCAAATACAATGGATAGAAATATGAAAAAAAACATACTTTTCATGCATTTCCTTTATGTATTCTTCTTTTGCTAGGAGTTCAGACTTCAGAGACTTCATGTTTGATGACTGCTTAGTAAATTCATTGGTTGCATTCTAATAAAAAACAGATATACCTTTCAATCTTGATCTAATGCAAAATAAACACCATTTTCAATAATAATAATAAATTTGTAATAATTATGAACAATAATTGAACATTAAAAATTTTTAAGTGCTTTTAAATTTTCTAATAGACACAATACTACAATGTTTATATGGTATGCCAGAGTATAGAGGAAAACAATCATATAACAAATACGGAGTTCATGCTTCAAATATACTTATAGGAAACATGAATTATCCTAGTGAAACATAAATGTATGAGTAGGAACTTTGATTACTTAATAATATCATTTAAAATGAATGCTAGACTTACTAGAAACCTGAAATAGACTAAATATGGTCACAAATAATTTGCTGCTTTTCCCATCTAGTGGTGGGATTTATTTCTTAGGCTATTTGATCTAGTCTGGTCTATTATCAGTTTTAATCAGAAGAATTTGTCAGAAATGACGCAGCAAAGTCTTGTGGCTTTCACCCTCTTGGAATGCTTCTGTGGGATTCCTTTGCAAGAAAGACACTTGAAAGGCCATGTGAAACAGTAAAAAGATATCCCATTTGACAGCCAGCAGACAAAGTGACGAACTTGAGTGAAACTCTTTTGGACCTTTCAGTTAGGTAAATAAGTGTTTGGAATAGTTCTTCTACTAATTTTCTAAACTATAATAAACTGTTAGAACTATTCCTAGGTTTGGATGTTTGATTAATGGCAATTTTTTTTAATTTTAAAGTATGAAATCATTAATCACACAAGAAAAGTGAGTTAAATTCATCACACTAACTCTGAATATTACACTACCACAGCACATGTGAATTTAAAATTTGAAATAATTTAATTTTTACATGAAATTTAATCTTAATTTTTCTTAATAACCCAAAGAGCTACCTCAACATGTACCTATTTTAAAAGTTACAAATTTTTATGTGTTTACTATAACCTAAATTTTTACTATATTTTGCATGTTTACAGAGATATTTACAATGTCCTGTTTCTAGGACTGCCATAATCAGGTATGACACACTAGTGAATTTACCAAATAATTGAAGCTTTTATTTAAACACTTGATTTTTTATCTTGATTTTTTTCTGAAATGATTGTTCATTCAGTTAGAAATATGAACATCCATGATTATGCAAAAATGATGTTATAAATATATATTTTCACTATATTAATTATATATGATATTAGTATATACATTATCTCTATACTATAATATAGTGATACCCTTAAGAACTAGTATAGTAAAAATACTTCTACTCCAAATGGTCCCCAACTCCTATGTTTTTCTAATTCTCTATTTACCTTAACTTTTCATATTTCTTTTTTTCCTGTCAATCTGCTGCTTCTACCTTTTTGCCTGTCAATATTCCTGCCCAAAACAAACATCCTGCTCCTTCATATGCATATTTCTAAGTTGATGCTTTTAAAATATTTTCTGCTGACACATGAAATAAATAAACATGAAATAATGAAGTAAATAAACATCTAAAATAAAAGACAACAGATAGTAAAACAAAAGTCTGACAGTATCTTCAGTGGAATAAATTAAGTGAATTTTGAGATAGCTATTCTACTCATTTCTGTTTTTAGACTTAAGGCTGTATCTTATGTGGCTGAATATGCTATACTTATGAATGAGTTCTAGAAAATAGAGGGATTACTGAATTAGGATAGATAAAATAATGCCAGCTTGATATATGCTTTTGCCAAAATCTTTAAGTCTGACAGCTATTTCATTTGATCCTCAAAAGTCCTTATGAAATAAGCAGAAAGGTATTTCTGCTTTAGAACATTAGAGTAGTTAAGTAATTTCTTTGACCAGGCTCTACAAGAAGTTAGTGGAGAGGTAGTATCAGAATCCATCTTATAGGGTTAAATGAAAATTATTTGGTTAGTATTTGTAAGACACTTAGAATTGCCTACTCATAGATTGTGTAACAATAGTTTAAAAACTAATGTCCATTATTTTTAATTTATATGCAAATTGGAAGATAACATTGTACATATCACAAAGAATGGTCTTTAACAATCAGAAAGTAATAAAAAATCATAAATATAAATTTAAGTATTATTTAACCCATATTGTATAAAAAAACTATAAAGTAAATATAAAGAACTGATTATATATTATTCACTAAAAGGAATTTGTATATTGCTAACATTTTATTACCTATCTATATAAAGCTGGGTCTTCGAGAAAACATATATAATATGAACAAAAATAAAGATACAGAAAATGCTTCTGAGCACTCTAATTATATTAAGTGAATCAAGGACATTTGAAAAATACACATAAGAAATCACAGCCAGGTGCAGTGCAGCATGCTTGCAAGTGAAGCAATTCAGAAGGCTGAGGTAGGAGAAACAAGTTCAAAGCCAACTTAGGGAGATCCTGTCCCCAAATAAAAATCAAAAAGGGCTGGGTATGTAGTTCAGTTGTAGAGCACCTCTGGGTACAATCCATTGCACCACACACCCAAAACTATATCTCTACATATTAATTGACCAAAATTTAAAAAAAATGCCATGTGGACCTTTAAGAGATTTAAGTCTAATCAACTTTCTCAACTAAGTTTATATATATATATATATACATATATATATATATATCTCAGAAAATAAGCTACTTCTTAGATAATCACTGCATTCAAAGTTTGAGATCTGTGTTGGACTATATCGTGTTCCCCTAAAATGCGTATATGCTGAAGTCCTCACCTAACCCCAGGACCTCAGAATGGGACTATGTGTAGAGATAGGAACTTTTTAACTATATAAGATATAATATGAGGTTTTAGGGTGGGTCCTGATACAATATTACCGGTGTATTTATAAGAAGAGGAAATTAGGAGATGGAGATGAACAAAGGGAAGATCACATGAAGACAAAGGAAGCCATCTACATGGCAAGGAGAGGCCTCAGAAAAGTTTGACCTTGGAGCTCCAGTTTCAGAACTGTGAGAAAATAAATGTTTATTTTTTAAGCTACCTCGTCTGTGATATTGTTATGGCAGCACTAATGAACAAATATATTGAAACAGAAATTTTTAGTAGCAGAGAGTATTATGTACTTAAATTTCTTTTAGGAAATTTCCATTTGAAAATATGAAACAAAATAAAAGTAAATGTTTATCTTTTTTGTTTCTATATGTCCTGACCAGTATTCCAAGACTACAGGTTAGATACAGACAATTAAACAAAACTGTTTTAGGTATTCTCATGTTTCACTTTTCTGACTGATACTTTCCTTCAAAAGAAGATAAATATTTATATGTGGGTAAAAACTTATACTATGGAAAATTATATTGTAAATAATTTACACACAAATATTCAAGTAGGTCTATTTTCACTCAAAATTATGTTAGACCATTTGTTTCTTTTATTTTTTAATTGCTTTCAGACCATCTATAGCAAGTAAAATCAAATAAATCAACTTAAAAGTATTAGCAATTTTTTTAAAAAACTGTAGAAGTCATATAGTACAGGATCTAATATTCAATTTTATCTAGGTGAAAATGACATATCAGGATCATGAACACTTCAAAAGAATCACAGAATTATGAATTAGAATCTACGTAATATATAAGACCAAAGACTATCTCAATGATTTTATCTTCTAGTATATTAAACCTAAACACTAAAATGTTTGATTTATTTATTTTATTGCACCTTTTCAAAGACAAAAGCATCTTTTAAAAGATACATGCCCCCAAACTTTCACAATTATTTTTTCTTACATTTCTAATTTTATATAAGGTATTTAAACATAAAATGTTGTTGAGGCAAGTTCTACATGTAAACATTGTCCAAGGATGGCATTTAAAAGTATCCGAATTAATGCCAGTTTTGTAAATGATTATTTCTAAGAAAGCAAAATATTTTCAAGCAAAGATGCACTCGTTTATTTTAAATTTTATCTTATTCTTAATCCTATACTAAAATATCATTTTTGGTTGAAAACAACTGAGTCTGTTCCACAATTCAATAAGTCAATATAATCTTAACAGTAATTCTATTTTTAAATGTACACTGTGCATTTACAGTAAGATATTTCCTTCTAGTGACTCTCATTGTAACTATGGTCCTATATAACACTGCCTTTAGCTTCTAGCTACCAATTCCCACTGAAGAACAGAATTAAATATGTGAAAAGCAAATGAACTTGTTTTAAGCAGCATGAAAATTAACTCTCCAATTAAAACTCATCAATCTTGTTTCTTACAAGGTAATTCTATTTAAAGTAAGGTCAGCCCCATTTTTAAACTGTTGACAAGTTTTTTCTCGACTTAAATATAATTCTTTATAAACCAAAGGACCACAGCTTTTTATTCTCACACATTTAACTTGTTGAAATATACTAAACCAGTCCATCTTTGATTTCTGCTTCTTCTCCCCCTCTCTACATCTCTTCTCCTTCTCCATATCCAATCAAAAAGGACCAAACTAAAATAGTAACATGTATAGAGGAGAGCAATTAGGTATATGTTGATACTATGTTTGAGACAATTCTGTTTAGTCAGAGGGAGACATTGGGGGCAGAGAGGAGTTGAATATTGGAGAAGAAGTTTCCATTAGCTCCTAAGTTACGATTTCAGGGTGTCTGGTCATTTTTTTTTTTTTCAGAGAACAGTATTATGAGTTAACAGATAAGAATCTATCAAACTAAACCTGGGGAATGATAAAATAAAGTGTAGTATTAATAATTTTTGGATGCCATAATTTACTTTTATTAGAATAAATTATAGTTGATATAAGCTTGTCTTTAAGGATGTTTTCATATTTAATAAACTTTAAAATCACCTTTAGTTTACACTGCAATTGCTTCATTTCCAGATCCATGCTCCTTGAAGGACTCAGTGATGTAATGTGTATCCGAGGAGTTGTTATCCGGGAAACTTCTTCTGCCAAACTTGTGATTTCAGATGAGGACTCCAATTTTTTTAGTAAATCTTCTTTTTCCTTCCGAAGCTCAGCCAAATCCAAATTTAACTTCTTTAAAATAAAAAAGAAAAAGAAATATAAATATAAAGGTAAATAATCGTTAATTCAATGATTTTCAGCATAAAATCCTACAATAAGATAATGTTGAAGAAAACAATTATAAAAGGTCATAAAAATTGCAAAAATTCTAACTTCAATTAGCTTTTGCTTAAGTTTGTGGGCTAGTAAAGTGAAAACAATATGAATTAGCTGTACTCAATAACTTCTGGTTGGCTGGTCTTTACTCAAGAAGTACTATTTCTTTGCCTTCACAAATACATGAGTGAGCCAGAGATTCACGGGGTCGATGTACTTAACTTGGTAAAATACAAATAAATATGTATTTGTATACACAGAGCAGGAAAGGATAACAGATATTAGTTGTTTATTCTACTTAATAGATCTTACTACTCTCTATAGTAGCCAAAATATTTCTCATGTAGGAACATAAATGTTAAGTCCAATTAACAGATGAGTCTTATTAGGGTTTTATTTCAAATAGCATGCAAACAAACTTGCTCAATATTATGTACTTGGTTGATAGCTGACAAGTCCTTTTTGTAATGTGGACACAGAATTGCACTGAACTTCTAATATTTGAATTTTGATAACAAATATTTTGCTAAATGATATACTAAAAATATTTTTGAGAAGAAGTGTAAAACAAAAAACTATCTTACTGTTAGCCCTGCTCTTTTACCAATCTATAGTCTTCAGAATGTCACCAAACTAGCAGCATAACAACTCCAAGATCCTTAAGAGGGTAACTGCATGACTGATTTATTATTCCAAAGAAGCTTATAATATGGTAGTTGAACATAAGGAACAATTAGACAAAATGATCCTGAAATCTCTCGTGAGAAAAAATGTTTCTTTGTTATGAATTCCAATTAGAAACAGCAAAAGATGTAGCTAAAATATATGGTACTATAAACATGGGGTATAAATAATTTACGTATTAACATTGTTTTTAAGCATAATATCTAGAACCCAAATAAATATGTATTTGTATACACATTGTGTAGAGTTAAGAATGAATATTTCAGATCATGGATTCAGAACTAGGGCTTGATATATTTGAAATAAGAGTATGTCTTGGTGAAAAGACTATTTATTTGGATATATTTTAGTTTATGATCTATAAGTACAGTTCTAGAGATTTTCAGTAAATATTTGTTCATGAATTGTCCCAAAGGTACCTCAATAATTAATATCTGAATGTGAAATCACAATTTCCTTAAATCTAAAAATTTTCTGGGTTACCATTCAAGCTTGAATCTACTTTTCCCTATTTATTAATTTCCTATTTCCAAGCAGTTGTCATGTTATATAAATTATATAGTCTCTTAAATTTGTATTCTATCTGTATTCTCTGTCTGTATTCACTCAATGGAGATTCTCATTATCCCATTGAGGTTACTGCCAGGACCTTCCCTCTCCCCAACTCCATCTCACTTTTTATACAATTTCCTACTACAACTTTCACCTGTTATTCCTTTTTTCAAAGGTCTTTAGGAGTTGTTCATCCCAATGGAATAAAACTCAGATATCTGTAGATAATAAAGTTTTTCTAATATTAACTTAGACTTGTGTTTGTCATGTTATCACCTGAAGCCAAACTTCCCTGCCATTTCTGTATCAATGACTACACATAGTGTTTCCTACAAGTGAAGGACTTCTCATCTTTGAAGGGCAACTTAGTTTTCCTTCCACACAAAGTCTTCTTTGTTCTTTTCTTCTTCTTTCTCTTTGCTCCCATAAAACTACGCATGTTCCTTGTCTATGAACATTAGTAAACATTAAATCCTTCAAGGAGGATGCTTTTGACCACCTATGTATACAACACAATATGTAAAAATAATGCCTTAGGTATAGAAAGAACCAAAAGAAAGGTTTCCTATTTGTAGCTCAGATATGCTGTAAGGACACATCAATTACAGCTCTTATTTACAATCTATTTATAACCATATAAATTAAAATACAGTTCATTAATAATGTAGTATTAGTTAAGTTTTTACTTTGGCAGCATATACCAGAATATTTCTGAATTCTGATGTTAACACTTTGCATTTAAATTATACTTTTCAAGATTTCCGTTTGGAAAGATGTAACTCATGGCAGCAATTGCAGGTAGAATCTCAAACAACACAAGAAACTAAAATCTGGTGAGTTTCTTATCTCCTTATGAACAGGCTTTTCTTATTTGCCTTACTCCTATTTTCTGTCTATTACTTCCATGATGGCAGATATTAACACTATAGTATGTCTTTACTGAGGAAAGACCAACCCCAAAAAAGTATTTCTCTGAAAGACATACATAAGTAAATTTCACCATCATCTTAACAATACAAAAATCATTAAATAAAGAAACACTAAAACTATGGAGAAGATAGAATTACTTGTACTTTATTAAAATATAATATTTTGATTAAAGGATACTTAAAATCTTTACAATCTTTAAAACATTTCTAACATTATATATGCATAGAAGCATCTGTTGAAATGGGAACTATACAAACCATTTATTCCATCAGTTTGAAATTTTTTGTTTATCCCTTAGAATTTTAGACAAATAATGTGGGCTCTATTATTAATTTCCCTCAGTTTAAGAATTCTGTTTCTTATTTGAGAAATGCTATAGAGAGAAATAGTATAAAATCTTTCTTTTCCTTACTCTTGTTTTGGGCTGTGATACTACTTTTGTGGGTGATCTTGTTAGAAAGAGATTGTGCTGTAAAATCTACTAATAAATTAAGATTACCCTTAAATTATTCTTTTTATTAATAGAATGATTCATATTTCTTTTATATTACTTTTCCATCACCAAAGTTTTTAAATTTTTATGTTACATTGTATTTAAAAGAGACAACAAAGCACAGATGGAAGAGTCATAATTTCCAGATTTTCTTTCTCTGGAACTGTTTCTTATCAACCAAGTGGACTTTGGCAAGTATGAATCTTTGTTTCCTCCTTTAAAACAAAGATGATGTTGCTTACTTAAGAATGGTAATTTTGAAGACAGAATTTTTAAAACATCTGTGATAGCACTTGGTAGATTTTAAATCTGAAGCATTATTGGTAGCATTATTTTATGGGAAATGCTACCCTACAGAGTCTGAGACATATCTTAAAGATGAGGACATAGATTAATGAAAAAAATTGTTTAATATATGTATATAATTATCCTATAATTTCTCTCTTGACAGAAATTTTAGTTCATCCTAAGGCAGAGTTACTTGTTTTACTAGGATCAATTTAGGATCTCTGCTAGGCTACATGCTTATTGATGCCAGATGTGCTCCTCTGACTCTGTATGCTCAGTGCTGCAGTCTAAAAGACTTTTTAAATTTAAAAGTTTACTTCAGTAAGTATTGAAATTTGTATTTATTTATGTATAGTCGATTATTTCTAACCAATTATAAAATAGAACTTAATACTACAAAAATTTAGAGTAGATAATACTAATTATTTACATCTTAGAACTTTAGGATGGGACTGGAGATCATTATGTTAAGTGAAATAAACTAAGCACAGAAAGACAAGCACTTCATGATCTTACTAATGTATGGAATCTAAAAAAGTTGATCTCATATAAGTTGAGAGTAGAATGGTGGTTACCACAGGCCAGTGAGAAGAATGGGGAAAAGTTTATCAGTTAATACTAAGTTATAGTTATGTAGAAGTAAGAAATTTTTGGTGTTGTATATTGCACAGTAAGGTGACTATTTATTTATTTTTCTTTGCCCATTTTTTATTTGTACATCACAGCTGTATATTATGATGGGATTTGTTACCTATTCAGACATACACATAATATGACATTATAAAATTTGCCCGATTTTAGATAATGATAATATACTATATATATCAAAAAACTAGAAGAAAAATTTTGGAATGTTTTCACCATAAAGAAATGATAAATGTTGGCAGAGACAAACGTGTTTAAGCTGATTTAAACATTATATAATGTGTATATGTATTGGAACATCTCATGGTACCTCATAAACAAGTAAAAATTCATAAATTTATGTAACAGTTAAAAGTTTAATTTAAATTAAAAATAAATAGCAATGAACTATAAATCTCTGAAATGTACATAACTCTCTAAACAAGTATAAGAAGAAACAAGAATACACATACTGAATATATTACTATTCTTCAGTAGTGAATCCTGTGGTAAACACAATTTTCAGATGACCCCCAATGACCTACTTCTTGCTATAATATCTTCCCCTTGTATGTAGGTGGAACCTGAGAATAAAACAGGTTATTACCACAATGATAACTTATACTAAAAGGAGACTCTGTGGTGGCAATTAGGATTCTAATCAAGTCACTTTAAGATTACCCTGCCTGGTTATAACCTTATGTGGTATGCTCTCTTGAAGATGATCAGGGGCTTTCCCTGAGAGATATATCCTCCTGGTAGCCTGGAAGAAGTAAGCTGACATGTTATGAAGGGACTAGGAAGGAACCACAATGCAAAAATCTAAGGGAGGCCTCAAAGAGGTGAGAATGGTTCTTGGTTGGCAGCCAGGAAGAAAAAAAGGGCCTCAGTTCTATATCCAAAAGAAAGTTATTTTATTTTTCAAGAAACATGTGAGTTTAGAAGGGAAGCCTAGCTATAGAAAGGAAGGCAGCCTTGATGACACACTGATTACAGCCTGTGATACTCTGAGCAGAAGACCTGCTAAGGCGTGCCAGACTCCTGACACGGGAAAACCAGTGGTAATGAAAGTATATGTTGTTTCTAACTTGCTTAGTTTATGATAAATTGTTATGCAGCATAAAAAACTAGTGTAAGTCATAATTTTTTAAAAATCAGTCCCCTGTTGAGCCTGTCCTTTGTTCCCTTTTTCCCACCCTGTCCCACCCTCAAGCAAGTATCTCAAACCCTTTGGTGTATGGTTTATATAAACCTCACTGTGGATTAATTTTGTTGCCTCATCCATAATTTTGTATTAATTTTATTTTTGAAATTTTTTGAATATTCCATTTTCTATGCTTAGAAATATAAACTGACGCCACCAGATCTTCATCTGTAGTTCATTTGCCAAGCAAAAGGCTTCTGTTCAGAATCTTTCCTTTGCTGCTCTCAGCAATAGGATTCCCAGGGTGAAGATGTTTCCCTTGGCCTACTCTTCCTTATTCTCTTATGTAGGACTGCATTCACAAATTGCTTTAATTTTGGGCTCCAACTTGACATTTTCTGTAAGATTTGAATGGGAAGTATTTAGATTCAGAATCTGACTCAATATCATTCATTCTTTTTTCTATATCAGGTGGAAAGCACTACAATAATTCTGTATTGTCAATGGTAAATGAAAAAGTTATAACCCTTGCCTTGACCAGAGTCTATAAACCAGAAATATTTAACAACAAATTACAGTGTAATCAAGAAACAGAACAGAAATCTAAGGGAACTGCTACTCTCCTCAGTTCCTGCCTGGTTATACCTCTAGAGCCAGTTTCTTTTCAAGTAATTTCCCTAATATGCTGTGTCACATGTGTCCTAGAAACTAGAGGTAGCATCAATTGCTCTAGCCTATACCTTAACCACTCTGCTCTTCAGTTTTTATGTGAGAGAAGGTACCTGCTAGAATGTGGATGAGTAAACTGAGAACAGACCTGAGGAGAAGGAGCATATCTTCATCACCAGAGATCTTTAGTAAACAGGTTAATGTTTAGAATGAATTAATAATAATAATAATAATAATAATAATAATAATAATAATAATAATAATAATAATAATAATAATAGTAAATGGGTCCAAAAAAGATTTTACAGGTCCAATGTAAGAAGTAAAGGGTTTATTTAGAAAGAAATCTGAAATAAAATTTCCCTAAGGACTTCCAAAACAATATATTGTTTTTATATTTTCAGATCTTGATATCTCCAAAGAATAAAATATGCAACACCTGACTATTTAATGGTCACAATATTAGCTATAGCATATAAAGAAAAGGATTTTGAGTATTCTAATACTTTAGAAGTAGTGCCCCAAAACAAAGGAATACTTTTAATTCTCAAATATTCACTTCCAATAAGAGACTAATTGTGACCTACATTTTTTTCTGGACAATAGTCACCCTAAATTTTTTTCTGGACAACAGTCACTCTATTGTATTCAAAGATACATGTTGTATTTTCCATATATTTTTTCACAGTAAAAGCTTAAAGTAATGAAACATTTTAAAATTAGGAAAATATTTTTAGTTGGGATAGTAGGATCTAAAAAATAGACACAGAAATTCTATAGAATCCATCTAAACATGACATTGAAGGACATGGTTAGAGCAGCAGGGTTTTGGGGAAGCCCTTGGAAGAAATGGTTGGTGGAAAAAGAACTCTACCAGATGATACTGGAGAAAAGGTTAGATGTTGAATGTTGGAAAAGGTCGATCAGAAACAGGGTAGAGTGAAGTGTAGTTCCCATCTATAACTACAGAGTAATCTCCAATTTTTTTTTTCTCTTTTGAAAGCCATAGGAAAAGGGCACACTTGTACACTGCTGGTGGGACTGCAAAATGGTGAGGCCAATTTGGAAAGCAGTATGGAGATTCCTGGGAAAGCTGGGAATGGATCCACCATTTGACCCAGCTATTGCCCTTCTTGGACTATTCCCTGAGGACCTTAAAAGAGCGCACTATACGTATACGGCCACATCAATGATTATAGCAGCACAATTCACAATAGCTAGACTGTGGAACCAACCTAGATGCCCTTCAATAGATGAGTGGATAAAAAAATTGTGGCAGCTATACACAATGGAGTATTATGCAGCACTAAGAAATGACAAAATCATAGAATTTGCAGGGAAATGGATGGCATTAGAGCAGATTATGCTAAGTGAAGCTAGCCAAGCCCTAAAAAACAAATGTCAAATGTCTTCTTTGATATAAAGAGAGCCACTAAGAATAGAACAGGAAGGAAGAGCATGAGGAAAAGACTAACAGTAAACTAAGACGAATGGGGGGAGAGAAAGGGAGAGAGAAGGGAAAGCATATGGAAATGGTAGGAGACCTTCAGTGATACACAAAATTATAAGAGGTTATGAGGGGCAAGGGGGAGGGGGAAAAAAGGAGAGAATTGAACAACAGCAGAGGAGGTAGAGAGGGAAGATGGGAGGGGAGGGGAGGGGAGGAGGGATAGTAGGGGATAGGAAAGGTAGCAGAATACAACAGTCACTAATATGCCATTATGTAAAAATGTGAGTATGTAACAGAAGTGAGTCTGCAATATGTATTTGGGGAGTTCAAAACCCAATTGAGTCAAATGTATGAAAGATGATATATCATGAGCTCTGTAATGTTTTGAACAATCAATAAAAAAATGAAAATTAAAAAAAAAAGAAAGCCATAGGAATTGGCAATCAAAGTAGTGAAAAGCAACTGCTGAATAGGAGTAATCTGTTTTGAATTACTTTACCAAAATCTCTGAATCTTAAATTCTGCTTAGGGCTGACATAGGACATTACTATAAGTTCACTGATTATTTTACAACTTGATTATTCTGGTTCATACTTAAGCAGAGTCAGCAATTTAAAAATCTTATTTTTAAAAATAATTATAATGTAAATTTTGTTATCAGAATTAAAGCAGAGAATTGAGATAAAATTCTAGCTTATAAATATCTATGTGAATTTTAGAGGCACAACCCCTATAAACCCCCTAGAAAGAGAAATCTTAATGATACTTCTTCCTGTGAATAGTCAACATTCTTTCATTTGGCATATTACAATTTTATAGAGAATAAAATATAAAGAAACAAAATTCTGTATGTTGTTGTCTATGTATAAGACTAAAAACTTAGTCACTTAATTAAATAATACTCCTGAGAGTAATCAAGACACTTATACAGTTGATTTTCCAGTCACCAACACACGAAATTTCCATGTAAGTACTCAGGAAGGTAAATAGTTAAGAGTTATAACTCAAGTTTAGTAATAAAAGTTTTACATTTAAAGCATAAATTTTGCTTTGTTATGATATTTGATAACACCAAGAGAAAAAAATTAAAAACTGAAAGTCAATAACAAAGGATCTAGACAGAGATATAATTATCTATGTAACAAAATATCTTATGAAAAATCCACTCAGTTACTACATGACTCACTTACAAACTGTTTTCTGACAAATGCAGTTATTAAAAGCCTACAGTATGTTTCACAAAACGTCAAGCAAATGAAGGTAATATAGAGGACTTTTTACCACTAGCTTTTGCTAGTAGTTAGATTTCAGTAGCCTTTAGAGACCATTAAGTACCCTTTGGCTAATTGGCCAATGGTAGATTAATCCTCTTTTTATTCTAGCAGCACTATTTTAACACCCTTATACTCTGTCAATGTAGTGTCTGAATGACAAAATAATATTGTGCATGAATAATAAGCAGAAAAGTTAAATTAACATTTCATGTTTCACATGCCATACCTACGTGTCAGAGAACTTTCTTTTTAAGTCACTGACATTCAACTTTTTAAAATAATACCATGTTGACATCTTATTAAGGTGAATTTTCCTAATTACTGCTAATTGCCTATCAAGAAAAAAACTCTTTTCATGAAGTGCAGTTGTCTAGCACAGATGAACCAAGCTCCAGTGTGCACATTAAAGACAAAGCATGACACTTAAGGAGCTACTTTGTTATAAGGTCATACTAAATATGGTTTGCAATTAACAAAGCAGTTTTTTATGGTACTGAAAACGCCAATCTGTCTTGATGTGTTAAAATTAGATTCTATCAGAGAAATATGGATATCTGCATATGGATAAGAGATATGTTACTCTCAATAACATTTACAAGGAGTAAATTTATTCAATGCCCTTGCATTTTATGATGTAAGTTCTTATTAATGTCCAATTAAGTTATTCTTTTATAAATATGTTAAAAATGATTTCTCAAATTGAAAACAAACACTATTATCTCAAATGTCAAATTGTTCAAAACAGTTTACTAATACTTTTAATTCTCAAAACAGACCAAAATTCTGAAAACATTTAACATATGTCCTTTAATTTGCATTAATACTTTTGACATTATTGAGATTAAGCAAATTTTCATCTATGTGATGAAAATTTCAAAATAATCCAAATAACTAAACCAATGCATTTTAGCTCAATCAAAGTTAAACCATATTACTTCAACTTCTGTTTCTACAACAATGTGAAAAATAACAGATGTATTATATGTGAGATTTATAATATGTAAAAATTAACTTACATGGTTGATTTTCAAATATTTGTGGACAAAAGTAAACATTTGTCTATTTATAGCAAAAAGAGGTTTGTAATTTCAAATTCTCAGTTCAAGTTACCAGAATAAAAGCCCTCTTTACACACCAGATACTAAATACAGATATAAACACTTGAGAAAAAATGTATATACAGAAAAAATTCATCATTATCTCTGTGAAAATAAGTTCTCAATGTCCATATGGTAATATTATAAGCTCAGTCACAGCTCTCCTAACACTTGAGCCACACATGACTTGCTTACTACTGACCATGAGGATGCAATGTATTTGAATTCTAATTCTTTCACCTGGCAGGGATAAAAAATAATGATAGTGCTGTTTGATGTTCCAAAGGAAAAAACTAAGTAACTAAAACTCATTTTGTCACTTTCCTTTTACTTTTTACTGCTTAAACTCAGCTAATTCAACATAGAAATATCTATTCCTCATATATGATAGACACACAACATCTTTTTTCTTTTAAATTTTTTTAAGTTGTAGATGGACAGAATACCTTCATTCATTTACATACTTATTTTTATGTGGTGCTGAGGATCAAACTCAGTGCCTCACATGTGCTAGGCATGTGCTCTGCCACTTCTTGCACTTTAGGAGTCTTATGAAAGAAGTCAGTTCCCACAACATCTTTAATTCTATTTTTCCTCCACCCCTTTTGTCAAGACTTTTTTCAGGCATTGAAATTGTGTGGAGGCAAGAGGAAAATAATCCTCCCCAAACTATGTAAGCCAAGGAAAAAATTAATAAACATGCCAAATCAACAAAAATGATAGCTGGTGTTTTATGGTGATTTTGACATCTGTTTCTAAATAAAGAATCATAAATTTTCAAGTGAAGTTACAGCGACTGAATTATCAGGAACAAATATAATCTGCAGAAGTCTCATGAAGACTTCCTCATCCTCATAAGTAAACTCAAATCTCCTAAAAAACAAGCTTCAGTACTCTGGATTACTTTTTTGTCCTATTGGAGTACTATTACAGTAGTATCAACTCTTACTGTATTTTTATAGATCAGAAAGGCCTTTGTGGCTGAGTAATATTCTATTATATACATACACCACATTTTCTTTATTCATTCATCTGTTGAAGGGCTCCTAGGTGGGTTCCATAGTTTAGCTATTGTGAATTGAGCTTCTATGAACATTGAGATGGCTGTATCACTGTAGTATGCTGTTTAAGTTCTTTGGTTATACTGAGGAGTGGGATAACTGGGTCAAATGGTGGTTCTATTCTGAGTTTTCTTGCCAGAGTGATCAGCTTGCTTGTCCTGACCCTGCCTTTTGTGTGTGTGTGTTGCTGTGGATCGAACCCAGGGCCTTGTGCATGCAAGGCAAGCACTCTACCAAATGAGCTATATCCCCGGCTCCATTCCAAGTTTTCTGAGGAATCTCCATACTGTTTTCCAGAGTGGTTACACCAATGTGCAGTCCCACAAGCAATGTAAAAATAAACCCTTTTTCCCACATCCTTGCCAACATTTATTGTTCCTTGTATTTTTAAAATTTTTTTATTCTAATTAATATATATAACAGAAGAACGCATTACAATTCATATTACACATATAGAGCACAATTTTTCATATCTCTGGTTTTATACAAAGTATATTCATACCATTTGTATCTTCATACATGTACTTAGGGTAATGATGTCCATCTCATTCCACCACCTTTTGAACATCCATTGCTCCCTCCCTTCCCCTCCCGCCTCCGTTGCCCTATCTAGAGTTGCCTGTATTTTTGATAATAGCCATTCTGAGTGGAGTGAGATGAAATCTCAGTGTAGTTTTAATTTCCATTTCTCTAATTGCTAGAGATGTTGAACATTTTTTCATATATTTGTTGTCCAATCATATTTCTTCCTTTGTGAAGTGTCTGTTAAGTTGCTAAGCCCATTTATTGACTGGGTTATTTGTGTTTTTTTGTGTTAGGTTTTTTGAATTCTTTATATATTCTGGAAGTTAATGCTCTATCTGAGGTGTAGGTGGCAAAGATTTCCTCCTATTCTATGGGATACCTCTTCATGTTCTTGATTGTTTCCTTTGCTGTGAAGAAGCTTTTTAATTTGATTCCAACCCATTTACTGATTCTTGATTTTACTCCTTGCACTTCAGAAGTCTTATGAAGTCAGTTCCTAAGATGACATGGAGAAGATGTGGGCCTACTTCTATTAGGTGCAGGGTCTCTGTTCTAATGCATAAGTCCTTGATCCACTTTGATTTGAGTTTTGTACAGGGTGAGAGATAAGGGTTTAATTTCATTTTCCTATAGTTTTCCCAGCAATATTTTTAAATAGGCTTTCTTCTCTCCAATGTATGTTTTTGGCACCTTTGTCTAGTATGAAGAAAGAATATAATTGGACAACAAATATATATATATATAAAAATTCAACTGTATTTCTATGGGTTTCTCTCTGTGCCTTCTATTTTGTATCATTGGTCTCCGTGTCTGTTTTGGTGCCAATATGAAATTATGGCATTTTCTGGTAAATGGATGGAACTGGACAATATCATGCTAAGTGAAACAAACCAATCTCCCCAAACCAATGACTAAATATTTTCTCTGATATGTGGATACTAATTTCACAATAAAGTGTGATTTAGGGAAGCAGAGAAGTACTTTGGATTAGAAAAAGGGGAAGAAAGGGAAGGGAAGAGGAATGGGAATAGAAAAGATAGTAAAATGAATTGGACATTACTATCCTATGTACATATATGATTACATGACCAATGTAATTCTACATCATGTACAACCAGAAGAATGAGAAGTTATACTCTCTATATGTATAACATGTAAAAATACATTCTACTATCATGTGTATAACTAATTAGAATAAAAAACCCAGAAGTTATAAGGAAGAATCAAATGTTTTTAGGCTAAAACAATAACCAAAATAATTAAAATATCACTTGATGGCAGAATAAAACTGACAGAGGACAGAATAAATAAATGTGAAAAGTGGAGGGGGGAAAAAAAAGGAGAGGCCTTTGTAGACTAGCCTGAGGAAATGAATGCTCATGTACAGTACTGTTATTAAACATCAGTGAGAATCTAGAGAATTAAAAACTGTTTGTATTATTAAATTCCTGTACAGATTTCAAAGGGCAGGTATTTGTTAAATTACATTAAAAAAATATTTATTTATTTTTATGTGGTGCAGATGATCGAACCTGGTACCTCCCACGTGAGAGGCAAGTGCTCTACCGCTGAGCAACAACCCCAGGCCCCGTTAAAATAACTTTTGACATGTAAAAATTTATAATAGAGCATGATATACTTCTGAAATTCATATTTTCTAAGATAAAGTCCTTTGAAAAAGCCTCTAAAAGCATTTATGAACACTAAGCTTAAATTATACTTGAATCAGTTTACAGAAATACTACATTATCACACTAATCTAAATTAAATATTACTAACTTTTTGGGTTACAAATTCAAAGACTAAAGATAATCCTTTATAGTTCTAAGTTTACATTTTCAAACTAGTGAAAAGCTATATATTTCTTAAATACATCTTAAGTGTGAATAGTGTCATAATACGTAGAAATCAAAATATTTTATAATAGGGTTCATTGTATGTCTTTCCTTGTAGTACCACATCTAATTCTGCAAATAAATTATTTGGATGAAAGCTAGTAGAGAATTTTAAAAACCCTACAACTCATTACACATTTAATAGCAGCAACACTAAGTATTCATGTGATGTTGATCATTTATAAATATATCCTACTAAAATTCTCAAGAGAAACAACTTAGTAAAGTTTTTCTTTATTTCCTATATAAGTTTTGTAAGAGTCAAGAAATTTTTTTAAAAATGATTTTTTTTTTCAATTTAAAGTTCTTTGTATTGGGGATCAAATTCAGGGCTTCTTATTAGGCAAGTAGTCTGCCACTGAGCTCCAGTCCCAGCTGATGACATATTTTAAAATAAGTTTTTATAATCCCTGAACTTGACAAGATACTGATACAATTTAAAATGAGATTTTTTCCCCACTAAAAGCTAACATATATAAAAATAAGCAAAAAATACCTTTCAGATCATAAAACAGACATTTTTTATAGGAGAAAAACAAAAAAGAAATTTATATAACTTGGATTTATACAATATTATTCAAGATATTTCTCAGACATTTCATTGAAGTGCTATGTTTTCAACACAAAAAAAATTCCACATAGGAACATCTTGCCATCATCCTTTATTTTTTTATTAATTTGCTTTGTAATTGTAGATGGACAGAATGGCTTTGTTTTATTTATTTTTATGTGATGCTAATGATTGAGCCCAGTGCCACACACATGCTAGCAAGAGCCCTACCACTGAGCTATAGCCCCAGCCCTATTTTATTTTCTTTTAGAATTATCTTCTGTTTATCACATTCTTTCAAAAAGTAATAATGATTGATCTAACAGAGTACTCACTCAATAAATAAAATCAGATAAATATCTGGTTCTCAGTTAACTTACATAAACTACCATAATTCATATAGATCTTTAGGAAAAAGAGTATTCTGGGAGTTATTTTTGTTTTTATTATCAAGTTGGGTTTTCTGCCATTCTCCTAGAACAATGGTTCTCAAAGAATACATGTTACTGGGACATGTATTTTGGAAATCTGTGGTGATACTTTTGAGTACCATAATGATTAAAAAGTTAAGTGGGTGAAATACAGAAACACAAAATATACTGGAATATGTAGACTACTCCTGCCCAATAGAAATGTTCCCGTATCCTGCATGTCTCAAATCTTCTGTCAATTATTCATGTAGGTAAAAATATGCATACAAAGAAATTAACCTAAATCCTACCTCAGAATTACACAGACAACACATTTTTTTCCTCTTGCAGTTGTAGAAAATTAACTATCTTCTAAATCATAGGAAGACAAAAAGAGTAGAATGAAAAAAAATCCGTTTTTTTCTCCAGGTTCTAAACTATAATGCTTAGCACCCGGCTGGCATACATGGAAAGTCTGCACTGAAAAGGATGGTCTGGGATGAAGCAATGTGAAGTAAAGAGAAGCATCAGTGACATTAGTATCTGGTGCTAGTTCCTAAGTTTATCTTTTGTTAATCTTTTGATTTTGTGAGCTTCATTTTTCTTTTTAATGTTAATTTGAGTACAATTTTTATCATTTCCTATCAAGATTTCTATGAATACAACTTTATAAGTAAAGTTCAACAACTGCTCCTCAGCTATTTTCAGTTCCTCTATGGCATCCAACAGGCTTGAGCAAATTTCTTTCTTCTTTTTAAAATGTTTCTTTCTTTTCTGTATAACAGCATGCTTATATACTTTTCCTTCAGTTTCTGCATATGCTTCTTTTTGTTTTCCTTCTCTGGCTCTTCTCATATAGCTGATATTCTCCCAATCTTCTTATCTTGCTACATTCTATCTGATCTTCTTATCTTGCTTGCATTCTTTCTGTGAGATACTTACATCAGTAGGTTTCTTTCTTCTCTTCATTTAAATAAAATATTTCAAATATACCATCGGTTTGTAATAATGAAAAATACAATGAATTCTCATGTATTAACTACCGAACTGAGGCAATAAGTTATGAATACAAATGAAAACTGTGAATCATTCTCTTGACTTACCAGAAATATTCACTATCCTAAATACCTGTGGTGTTTATTTTTCCCTCATGTCTTTATACTCAGCATGTATGTATATGTGTGTGTGTACAAATATATATGTATATTTCAAAAAAAATAATGATTTTAACACATTCCCCGTTCACACTGTAACGTCCCCGAAACTGGGATACATCTTCTATTCTGAGATAAATTTTTGCTATTCCATAAATAATATTTGTTCTTTTAAGTTGCATATTCAGTTGGTGAATGTGAATTCCATTGTTTTGGCATACATTGATTTTATATTCAGTAATCTTGCTGAACTCTATTAATTATAGTAATTTGTTTTGAGATTCTGTGCAGACATGCCTGGTGTCTGGAATTAATGATGGTTTTGTTTCTTTATTTCTAATACTTTTAATTTTCATTTCCTTTTTAATGTGTTGGTTAGGCCCTTGAGTACAACATCAAAAATACAAAGACAGCAAGCAAAAATGACTTCTGATTAAAAAAGAAATGCTTCTAACTTCCATCACTGAGTATGATGGCTGTTTTTATTCCTCATAGCAGAATAAAAAAATCCTCTACTATTCCCAGTTTGCTAAGAGAACTTTTATCATGAACAGGTTATTAATTTTATCAAAAAGTCTTCTGGGGCTAGGGATTTAGGTTAGTGGTAAAGTGCTTACCTATGGTGCATGAGGCCCTAATCAAAATTAGGTTTGATGGCACAGTTCTATCCCCCTCAACGGATACTCCAGGACCAAGGTCCGGTAATTGAGTCTCATACATGAGCCAATTATGCGACCCGAGAACCAGGCTGACTGATCCGCACAGCCCGCCCCGCAGCTATAGACAGCGGGGAGCCACTGAGAAGCGAACAGCAAGCAGGGAGATTGCTGCAGATTCTGTGGAATCCTGCTGCCTGAGCACTCACGGAGCCCTGGGCTGAGTTCGGGATTTCAGACGGGGAAGGAAACAGGATAGTTCTATCCCCCACAACGGAAACTCCACCAAGGAAACCAGTGGCCAACATCTAGGAGAGCTGAAGTAACCACCGCCACTCTCCGACAAATTGCAATAAAACAGGTGCGTGTTACTCAGCTCATCTCCCATACAGCGGGGAATTCGCATAAAATCTCTCCTAGGCTTTCTGAGGGAGGGATTATCGGAGCAAGCCTGCATAAAGACATGGGGAAAACTAGAGACACCCGAACTTCAACTCCCCTCCCATCATTGGGGAAAACGAAACCTGTATTGCCAGCACGGGGGGGGGGGGGGAAGGGGCAAGCGGAAAAAATCAAAACAATAGAGTGCCGGGGGTGTTCTCAATAGCCACTCTCCATGCCCAACAAACAGCAAGCCCAGAGTACAGTCTGAACTGCTGAGAGGCATCACTCAGGGGAAATCTGGTCTAGCAGGAGAAACCAGGGGACTAGAGGCCAGGCCCTCGCATTGGGCAGCCAGAGAAGGCACGCCCGCCGACGAAACTCCACCTGCCACCATTGTGACTGGGCAGCTGGAGTCCCCCAGCAACCCACCACAAGACTAGGTGGCTAGAGATCACCTGCCCACCAGCGACAGCCGGCCCATTGCCCCTGCGACTGAACAGCTGGAAACCTCATGCCCGCCTGCGACGAATCGCCCGCCGGCTGCCAGCACGACTGTGTGGCTAGAGACCGACCGGCGGACAGCGTCCAGGATCTGAAACCAACCAGAGACAGTCCAGTCCCACCCCTCCATTCGGACACCCCAGTAAGAAGCCTGGGACCCGCTATAGCAGAGAGGTGACGTCACTGGAACTCGGCTGTCGGAATTGCTTCCCAGCAGAATCTACTTTAGCAAGCATAGTCTACCAACACAAAGGAGAGTCAACAGAGATATAAAAAAACAAAACAAATTTATAGAAGAGAGCAGAAACACAGGAATCAAATAGAGCTGGAAAGTAGCGTGAACATCATGAAAAAACAAGGGAAAAAAGGAGTACAAACAATGCAAGACAACTTAATTCTACAGGAGGACCTAGAAGCATCAGAAACAGGGATAGGGAAAGAACTCAAGGCATACCTATATCAGATGGAAAGGAATATTAGAGAAGACATGAGACAGCAAGTCCAAGCAATAAAAGTATATTTTGAAAATGAATTAAACAAACAAATTCAAATGGCAAAAAAGAGCTTTACCAGGAGATAGAGATCTTAGAAAAAAACCAAACAGTAATCCTACGAATGCACGAAACTATAAATCAAATTAAGATCTCAAACGAGAATATTACAAATAGACTAGATCAAGTAGAAGTCAGAACATCAGATAATGAAGACAAAGTTTATAAACTTGAAAAGAATACAGTCAACTCAGAAAAGATGCTTAAATCCCATGAGCAATCTATTCAACAATTATGGGATGTCATAAAAAATCCAAATTTGAGAGTCATTGGGATAGAAGAAGGCATAGAGAATCAAACCAAAGGAATGGAAAACCTATTAAATGAAATAATTCTAGAAAACTTCCCAGAGATAAAAGATGGAATGGATTGCCAAATCCTGGAAGCCTACAGGACCCCAAACATTCAAAACCGTAATAGACCAACTCCAAGACATATAATTATGAAGATAGCCAACATACAGAACAAGGAGAGAATATTAAAAGCTATGAGAGAAAGGAAGCAGATTACATTCAGGGGTAAACCAATTAGGTTAAAGAATGATTTTTTATCACAGACTTTAAAAGCGAGAAGATCCTGGAACAATGTATTTCAAACGCTGAGAAATAATGGTTTCCAACCAAGAATACTATATCCAGCAAAATTAAGGTTCAGATTTGACAATGAAATTAAAATCTTTCACGATAAACAAAAGCTAAAAGAATTTGCAGCCAGAAAACCAGCACTGCAAAGCATTTTGAGCAAAATACTACAAGAAGAGGAATTGAAAAATAGTGCCCAAAATTAACAGCAGGAGGTATCTCAGTAAAGGGGGAGGAAAATAACCAAAAAGTAAAAACTAGCCAAGCTAAAATAAATACATAAATAAACATGACTGGAAGTATGAATCATATTTCAATTGTAACCTTAAATGTTAATGGTCTAAACTCACCAATCAAGAGACATAGGCTAGCAACCTGGATCATAAAAACAAATCCAACAATATGCTGCCTTCAGGAGACTCATATGATAGGAAAAGACAAACACAGGCTGAAGGTAAAAGGTTGGGGAAAATCATATCACTCACATGGCCCTTGGAAGCAAGCAGGAGTGGCCATACTCATATCGAATAAAATCAACTTCAAACCTAAGTTAATCAAAAGGGATGAAGAAGGACACTATATACTGTTAAAAGGAACCATCCACCAACAAGACATAACAATTATCAATTTGTATGCACCAAACAATGGTGCGGCAACATTCATAAACCAAACACTCCTCAAGTTCAAGAGTCAAATAGACTACAACACAATAATTATGGGTGACTTCAACACACAGCTCTCACCATTAGACAGATCCTCTAGACAAAAGCTGAATAAAGAAATTATTGAACTAAATAGCACAATCAATAACCTAGACTTAACCGACATATGTAGAATATATCAACCATCATCAAGTGGATACACGTTCTTCTCAGCAGCACATGGATCCTACTCAAAGATATATCATATATTATGCCATAGGACAACTCTTAGTAAATATAAAGGCGTGGAGATAATACCATGCACCATATCTGATCATAATGAAATGAAACTGGAAATCAATGATAAAAGAAGGAAGGAAAAATCCTACATCACATGGAAAATGAACAATATGTTACTGAATGATCAATGGGTTACAGAAGACATAAAGGAGGAGATAAAAAAATTCATAGAGACAAATGACAATATAGACACAACATACCGAAATCTATGGGACACAATGAAAGCAGTTTTAAGAGGGAAATTCATTTCTTGGAGTTCTTTCCTCAAAAAAAGAAAAAACCAACAAATAAATGAACTCACACTACACTTCAAAAACCTAGAAAAGGAGGAGCAAAACAACAGCAAATGTAGTAGAAGACAAGAAATAATTAAAATTAGAGCAGAAATCAACGAAATTGAAACAAAAAAAAAACATTGAAAAAATTGAAAAAACTAAAAGTTGGTTCTTTGAAAAAATAAATAAGATTGACAGGCCCTTAGCCATGCTAGCGAAGAGAAGAAGAGAGAGAACTCAAATCACTAACATATGGGATGAAAAAGGCAATATCACAACAGACACTACAGAAATACAGAAGATAATTAGAAAGTATTTTAAAACCCTATATTCCAATAAAATAGAAGATAGTGAAGATATCGATAAATTTCTTAAGTCATACGATCTGCCCAGATTGAGTCAGGAAGACACACACAATTTAAACAGACCAATAACAAAGGAAGAAATTGAAGAAGACATCAAAAGACTACCAACCAAAAAAAGCCATGGACCGGATGGGTATATAGCGGAGTTTTACAAAACCTTCAAAGAAGAACTAATATCAATACTTTTCAAGCTATTTCAAGAAACAGAAAAAGAAGGAGCTCTTCCAAATTCATTCTATGAGGCCAACATCACCCTGATCCCGAAACCAGACAAAGACACTTCAAAGAAAGAAAACTACAGACCAATATCTCTAATGAACCTAGATGCAAAAATCCTCAATAAAATCCTGGCGAATCGAATACAAAAGCATATCAAAAAAATTGTACACCATGATCAAGTAGGATTCATCCCTGGGATGCAAGGCTAGTTCAATATACGGAAATCAATAAATACTATTCACCACATCAATAGACTTAAAGACAAGAACCATATGATCATCTCGATAGATGCAGAAAAAGCAATTGACAAAATACAGCATCCCTTTATGTTCAAAACACTAGAAAAACTAGGGATAACAGGAACTTACCTCAACATTGTAAAAGCTATATATGCTAAACCTCAGGCTAGCATCATCCTAAATGGAGAAAAACTGAAGGCATTCCCTCTAAAATCTGAAACAAGACAGGAATGCCCTCTATCACGATTTCTATTCAATTTAGTTCTTGAAACACTAGCCAGAGCAATTAGACAGACAAAAGAAATTAAAGGCATAAAAATAGGAAAAGAAGAACTTAAATTATTGCTATTTGCGAATGACATGATAATATACTTAACAGACCCAAAAGGGTCTACAAAGAAACTGCTAGAGTTAATAAATGAATTCAGCAAAGTGGCAGGTTATAAAATCAACACGCATAAATCAAAGGCATTCCTGTATATCAGCAACAAAACTTCTGAAATAGAAATGAGGAAAACCACTCCATTCACAATATCCTCAAAGAAAATAAAATACTTGGGAATCAACCTAACAAAAGAGGTGAAAGATTTATACAATGAAAACTACAGAACCCTAAAGAGAGAGATAGAAGAAGATTTTAGAAGATGGAAAAATATACCCTGTTCATGGATAGGCAGAACTAACATCATCAAAATGGCGATACTACCCAAAGTTCTCTACAGGTTTAATGCGATACCAATTAAAATCCCAACGGCATTTCTTGTAGAAATAGATAAAGCAATCATGAAATTCATATGGAAAAACAAAAGACCCAGAATAGCAAAAGCAATTCTAAGCAGGAAGTGTGAATCTGGAGGTATAGCGATACCGGAGTTCAAACTGTACTACAAAGCAATAGTAACAAAAACAGCGTGGTACTGGTACCAAAACAGGCAGGTGGACCAATGGTACAGAAGAGAGGACACAGAAACCAATCCACAAGATTACAACTTTCTTATATTTGATATAAGGGCTAAAAGCATGCAATGGAGGAAGGATAGCATCTTCAACAAATGGTGCTGGGAAAATTGGAAAACCATATGCAACAAATGAAACTGAATGAAACTGAATCCCTTTCTCTTGTCATGCACAAAAGTTAACTCAAAATGGATCAAGGAGCTTGATATCAAATCAGAGACACTGCGTCTGATAGAAGAAAAAGTTGGATACGATCTACATACTATGGGGTCGGGCTCCAAATTCCTTAATAGGACGCCCATAGCCCAAGAGTTAATAACAAGAATAAATAAATGGACTTACTTAAACTGAAAAGTTTTTTCTCAGCAAGAGAAACAATAAGAGAGGTGAATAGAGAGCCTACATCCTGGGAACAAATTTTTACCCCTCACACTTCAGATAGAGCCCTAATATCCAGAATATACAAAGAACTCAAAAAATTAAACAATAAGATAACAAATAACCCAATCAACAAATGGGCCAAGGACCTGGCACTTCACAGAGGACGACATACAATCAATCAACAAGTACATGAAAAAATGCTCACCATCTCTAGCAGTCAGGGATATGCAAATCAAAACCACCCTAAGATACCATCTCACTCCAGTAAGATTGGCAGCCATTATGAAGTCAAACAACAATAAGTGTTGGCGAGGATGTAGGGAAAAGGGTACACTGGTACACTGCTGGTGGGACTGCAAATTGGTAAGGCCAATTTGGAAAGCAGTATGGAGATACCTGGGAAAGCTGGGAATGGATCCTCCATTTGACCCAGCTATCGCCCTCCTCGGACTATTCCCTGAGGATCTTAAAAGAGCGTACCATAGGGATACTGCCACATCAATGATCATAGCGGCACAATTCACAATAGCTAGACTATGGAACCAACCTAGATGCCCTTCAATAGATGAATGGATAAAAAAGAAATGCGGCATTTATACAAAATGGAGTACTACACAGCAGTAAAAAATGACAAAATCATAGAATTTGCAGGGAAATGGATGGCATTAGAGCAGATTATGCTAAGCGAAGCTAGGCAATCCTTAAAAACAAATGCCAAATTTCTTCTTTGATATAAAGAGAGCAACTAAGAACAGAACAGGGAGGAAGAGCATGAGGAAAAGATTAACATTAAACAAAGACGAGTGGGGGAGACAAAGGGAGAGAGAAGGGAAAACATATGGAAATTGTAGGAGACCCTCAATGTTACACAAAATTACACAGAAGCGGATGTGAGGGAAAAGGGGGGGGAATAAGGGAGAGAATTGAACAACAGCAGAGGAGGTAGAGAGGGATGATGGGTGGGGAGGGGAGGGCGGATAGTAGGGAATAGGAAAGATAGCAGAATACAACAGTCACTTATATGCCATTAGGTAAAAATGTGAGTGTGTAATCCATGTGATTCTGCAATGTGTATTTGGGGTAAAAATGGGAGTTTATAACCCAATTTAGTCAAATGTATGAAAGATGATATATCATGAGCTTTGTAATGTTTTGAACTAGCAATTAAAAAAAAGAAGGAAAAGAAAAAAAATTAGGTTTGATCCCCTGCATTAAAAAAATTCTTTGCATTTTTTAAATTTTAGTAAAAAACACATGAGATCTGCCTTCTTAATAAAATATTAAGTTTACAGTACAGTATATACTATTTTCCTTAAAATTTAAGTCCCTTGTTTCACTGCTTTTGCAGCCAATCCTAAATTCAGGTTATGTTTTCAATTTCACTTGTTGCAATGCATTTTAATTTCCTTTATGACTTCTTCCTTGACCCACTGGTTGTGTAAGAGTGTTTTGTTTAACTTCTATACATTTGGGAATTTTCAGTTTTCCTTCTGCTATTGATTTCTAACTTCATTCCTTTGTGATCAGAAATGATACCTATATGATTTTAATCTTCCTGAATTTAAGATTTGCTTTGTGGTCTAACATAATCTACCCTGGAAAATGTTTTACATGCACTGGAGAAGAATGTACATTCTGCAGTTGTTGGATGGAGTATTCTCTAACTCTGGTAAGTCCAACTGGTTCATAGTTTCCATTAGGTCCTCTCTAATTGTTTTACCAATTATTGAAAGTGGGATATTCAAGTCTCCTATTATTATATTATCTATTTCTCTTCAATTTTGCTTGCTTCTTTTATCAAGAAGCTCTGAAATTATATGCATAAATATTTTAATTTTTTTCTTCTTGGTGAATGGATTATTCTTTCAGATTAATGTCAGTTCCTCTGTAACAGAAAGAAGAAAACAGGTGGCATATGGTCATCCTTGCTGTCTTTTTAGCAGGTCATATCATTTTCCATCCCTTCACTTTTAGCCAATGTATCCATAAATCTAAAGTCTCTTAAAGAGAGGATAAAGCTGAATCAAATTTTATTACATTCAGCTACTCTATGACTTTTATTAAGGAGTTTAGTCCATTTACATTTAAAGTACTTTGATAGTGAAGGACTTTACTATTGTCATTCTGTTGTTTTGTCTTCTTCTTTTGTCCCTCTTTTCCTTTGTTGCTTTATTCCATTGTGTTTCATTAATTTTTTTTGTAGTAACACACCTTGTTTTTAATTTTCTTTTGCATATCTTTTAAAAGTATTTTCTTTCTGATTACTGTAAGGCTTACATAAAATATCTTGTGGTTACAATAATGTATTTTAAGCTGGTAACAACTTAATTTCAATTACATAAAAGAAACTCTATTCTTTTACTTATCCCTACACACATTTTGTTGATGTTACAAATTTTACATTTTGTTAAACTACTGAAAATGAAAAGATGTTACATGTTTTCATATTGTGTATTCATTAACATATTTTTATAGTTATAATTATAGTTTATTTTTCCAACTTCTATATTTGAGTTAAAATTATCACATTCCACCACCACAGTTTTACAGTATCCAGTATTTCTCTCTGAATTTACTTATACCAGCAGGTTTTATACTTTCAGGGCTTTTGTATTATTGGTTAGCATATTTTTGTTTCAACTCGAACTCAGTTTAGTATTTCTTTTAAGAGAGGTCTGGGGGGTGAAGGACCCTCTCTGCTTCTGCTATTTGGGGAAGCCTTTCTCTCATTCATTTTTGAAGACAGTTTTGCCAGATAAAGTATTCTTGGTTGGTAAGAGTTTTTAATTGTATGTGTACAATTGAGTGATTTTTAGCATATTTATAAAGCTGTGCAATTATAGCCCTGGAATAAGTTGAGAGCATTTCCATTAGCCCTGAAAAAAATCGTCATGCCCATGTTTCACATTTCTGGCCTTAGCCAACCACCAAATCTAATTTGTTTATTTTGCCTTTTCTTGACATTTCATATAGAATGAATCATATTATTTGTGATCTTTTGTGCCTGGATTCTTCCATATGCATGTTTTGAAGGTTCATTCATGTTGCAACGTGTATCCATTTTTCTTTCCTTTTTATTCTTGAAAGACAACCCATTGTATGGATATACTGCACTTTTTCTCTCCATTTTACAGTTGATGAACTTTTAGATAGGTTCCACTGGGGGGCTATTATGAATAATGCTTCTGTGAACATTCATGTATGAATTTTTATGTGAACTTATATTTTCAGTTCTCTTGAGCATATATCTGAGCAGTAGTCTGGCTGGGCTAAATAACCAAGAGGTGACAAGCAACTTGAAGGCTGAAGCGGGAACTACTTTATCGCGAGTGAACTCAGAGGGAACTGAGTGAGAACTCAAAGTAGCAGGCACCCTAGGTAGCAGGAGCCGCTTCTCTGCAGGACAGCAGAGGTATGTATACCTAACTAATTACACACAGCTTGACTCAATTAACATCATCTAGATACAGCAGTCAGCCAATAAGGAATCCTCATCATCTTAATGGCTCGCTGGCGTTGCTTCACAAACCACTCCTCCTGGCAAACTGCCAGGCGCCATCTTGACTTGATTTTCACCCCCAACATATCTGGGACTAGAATTGCTGAGTCATGTTTTATCTTCTTATGAACTACAAACTCTTTTCCAAAATAAATCATTTTACATTCTTACCAGCAATGTTTAAGATTCCAATTTCTCTAGACTTTATCTACATTTGTTAATATTTTGTCAATTTATTAGTCTTTATCTAGTCTTTGGTTTCATTGATTATGTCAATTGCATTTTTACTTCTATAAAATCAACTTCTGTTCTAAATAGTTCTATTTTCTTTGGGTGTCTTAATTAGTTCAGGCTGCTATAACAAATTACCATAGACTGGTGATTTAAACAACTAATATTTATTTCTCACAGATCTGAATGGTGGGACATTCCAGATCAAGGCACCAACAGATCTACTGTTCAGTGAAGACACTTGTCCTGGCTTGTGGATGGCTGCCTTATTGTTCAATCCTCACATACCACAGAGTAGAGAAGGATGCCATGTCTTCTCTTTATATAAAGGCATTAATCCCATCTGGGGGACTCCAGCATCATAACTGTATCTCTCTCTAACTTTGTATCAGATATTAACTTTAAAATTAGTTTCTAACTTTATTAATGTTAGACAATATTTTTTTTAAAAAAAATTTTTAGTTATAGTTGGATACAATACCTTTATTTTATTTATTTATTTTTATGTGGGGCTGAGTGAGGATCCAACCAAGAGCCTTGCACATGGTAGGCGAGCACTCTACTGCTGAGGCACAACCTCAGCCCCTAGAAAATATTTTTTTTACTTCCAGTTCTTTAAATTTGGTGGAAATCTGGCTTTTGGCCTAATTATGTGAATATTTTTTGATAAATACTTAGAGCAAGACTCTTTTTAAAACATGTTTTTTAAGTTGGAGATGGACACAACACCTCTATGTGTGTATGTATGCATGTATGTATGTGGTGCTAGATCAAACCCAGTGTCTCACACATGCTAGGCAAGTGCTCTACCACTGAGCCACAACCCCAGCCCTGACAGCAAGACTCTTATTTGCTTGTTCAAGCAATGTATATCCTTCCTTAAAGATGTTGTGTCATCTTCATTTAAAAAGCACCAAAATTGCCAGTATTTGTTTTGTTTCTTTTGAACCCAATTGATTAAATATTTAAATTTTTAGGCTCCCTTCTCTACTTTTTGCAAGGCTCCTCAAACTAACTCTAAAATAAATATATATGTAACTATTTCCTTCAATTGCTTTCTTTTTCTTCCTGTTATTTAATTCCTCTCATGGACTCATTCTGATCAGCAACATTTGACATAACTGATCATTCATTTCTTGACTTGGCTTTTTAGGTACTCCATTTTCTTTGTTGTTCTTTTACTTTTACTGTATTGGCCTTTCACTTTCAGATCCTTTCTCATCTTTCCAACCTCCAAATGTGGGAGGGGCCAAGGCTCATACTTGGACTTCTTCTCTTTTCTATTTATCTTCCCTCCCTTGATGATCTCATTATGTCCCAAGTTTTGAAATACCACTGAAATACTCATGACTCCCAAAGTCATACATCTAGCCCAGTCCTCTCCCCTAAATTTTAAACTAAAATACTCTACTATTTACTGGATATTACCACTTCAGTGACAAATTTCCACTTTGATACAATAGTAAACTGTCACTGATTTATGCTCAAGGAACTTACATTTTTTTTTCTTTTCCAAGTTCTAATGTGCACTTATAAGGATATTTGTCATATTTTACCTAACTTTATTGTCATTTTCCACTGTTAATATTTAACATGTTATATAATACTGCCAGCATTAACTTCATAGACATTTTAGTTAGAAACCTGGAAAATTTAGTAGTTTTTATACCCAAAAGTATATATGCTAGATTAACCTAAAACCCAAGGCACTTGTTGAATGGGCCGTGCTCTATTATAATTAAATCTCGCCATTTGCTTTACCTTCTCATATACAATTTGCCATCAATCTTTGATTTATACAACTGTAAAATCTCTTGTGTTGTTTAAAAACTCTGTCTATTTCTATTAATACTTTGTAGACCACTTATTTATTGTTTCTTTCACCCTGATATTTAAATAATCTGTTATCTACTTGCTTATATTCAATCTCTATTTCCTCAAACTTAAGTTTCAGTCCTCACTGTACATTAGAATCACCTGAGAGTTTTGAAAAACTATCAAGACACAAGATCCACTCTCAGACTTAAATATCTGTACTTACATGGTTTATGGTGGGGCCTGGGCCTAGGTATCTTTTAAAGCTCAGAGTGAGGAAAATACACAGCCAGACCTTAGAACCATAGCTGTACCATATTATCCACTATTCTAAACAAACTGCTTTCTTACCATGATATCTTTTTAAGCTTTCCTTTCTTTTAATGGAATTTCTCCATGCATACAACTTTAAAAATCATACCAAATGTAAAGTCTCAGTGCAAATATCACCTCTTTCAAGATACTCACTAAATAATGATAGCAATGAAAGACTGTTCTCCTTCCACAACACCTTCATGATGCTTTACACTTACACACACACACACACACACACACACACACATACATATCATGATTCCCTTACACTGTTTATATATATATATATATATATATATATCTCCAACTCTCATGTAGTATCTCATACAGGGACAAAGATCACATTTAATTCATTACTGAATATCCCATTAGTATAGTGCTTTAAATGTGTTACGGAAATTATATTAAAATGCACTGTAGCAAATACAAACAAATCTATCCACGTGCAAAAATATATTTCAGTCACTTAAAATCAAACTCTAAAATTGTTCACATTTAAATAAAATCCATTAGTGATAAATATGTAAATTGTCACTTTTAGGGATGTTGATATTTTAAAGAGAGATACTTACCTGAAAGTATACGGATGCAAAAAATGAAGATATCACTGACACTATATAAGACTATGAAGACTATGCAATATATTATAACACTGTTTCATTAAAAACAGTAAAGGACTTTAACTGATGATGTTCAGGTTATAGTTTCTTAGTATTTTCTGCAGTGAGATCAGAAGTGAAACTGAAAACAGAATATAAGAAGCATGATTTTCTACTACATAGTGTTCTAAGTGACAATAATAGCTCTTAGGAAGTCTAATATAGGACACAGACATTCTGTTAACAAATATCACTTGGTTCGTCTGGAAGATCGGACATAGGAATAAGACAGTCACGTCCAATTCCACATGGATTCTCAGCTCAGATCCTGGATTTTGCACAGTTTACCTTGCGAACATGATCCGAGTGACATTTCACAAATTCCTGGATAAATGTTGCTACACTCTGCCAGGAGAGAGACAGGCTATGTCATGCACAGATCAATAATTGCACTGTGTTTCATCAGCCTCAAAATCAAAAGTGCTTCATCTGGCAAAAGCCATGGCCCTAGAGAATCTGACATATATAAACTGAATACCCTTCAAGGAATGTGTACTACACAAAATATTGGGGTAAGGTAAAAGAAAACTCTAGAGATTATCAATGAAGAACAATAAGAAAGTAGTTTTCTATTTTGTTATTTCTGGAGGTGTGAACATAGATCACAAAAATGTAAATGAGGCTATTTAAAATTCTACAATTCCTCATATAAAAAAGGCTACAATTTAACACCTTCAATCATTTGAACAGAGTTATGTAAAAAAAATTAACCATTTAAGATAAATAACAATCAAATAAGTCTAAATATATATTTAAAATTTTATTTAGATTTATAAAATACAACCTTTTTAGAATGAAGGGATTTGCTAAAAGACTCTTCAGATTTAGTAGTTTATATACCCAAATTTATAAATGCTAGATTAACCTAAAACCCAAGGCACTTGTTGAATGGGCCATGCTCTGTTATAATTAATTTCAGATTATGACACTTGGCAAAAGTCTTTTATTTGGTGCTTGATTAAACTAATTTTAAGATTAATTGGTTAATGTAATTGGGTAAGAGATGAAATAAACTTGAAAACTCAAGTCCTTAAAAAGAAATTTCTTATTGCTATTGCTAAAAATGTTTTAGAGAACAAAATATTCTGTTGTAGAGTTTAGTTTACCTGATTCAAAGAGCAGGGGAATCAAGAGTTCACCTAGGAATCAGAATGATATTTAATTACAAAATAAACAACAGTGTATATTTATGACATTTAGGTCTAAAGATTGTATTTGAGTCCTGGGAACATTTAGATTTGTTATAGTTGAGGACTTAAGGTTGAGGCAGATCAAAGGCTGCTTTGCAGCAATAGTCTAGAGTGAAAATCTAGTTTTCCATGCCACAATTTGTAAAGCACCTCTTCTTTAAGAAATATGGTCAGACTTCCTCTAGAAACACAAAATACTGGTGTAATTAGTCATATTATTAATAAAGAGAAATAATATTTTTGGAGATTAAAAGAATGCTTCTACTTTAGAAAGCAAAAAGGGTCATAGTGAAAATCAGAATTCAGAAAATTAAAAACCTGCAAGCCCCTGAAAAGAAATATAAGTAAGTGAAGTAAGCCCTGTAGGATGTGTGACAAACAAGAAATGATATGCTTTATTTTCCTTGAAAGTTCCAAGTCACTATAGATAGTTACTAACCTCAAACTGAAACTCTCCAACACTTCTATTGCACTGTATAATTAATCAATAAAATGATTTCCATCTTTTATTGACCTCCTATATTGACATCAACACCTTTAATACCTTGCTGTGAATGAAGTCAGTGAGGAAGTCAATTTCAATCCACATTGAAAAGGTACTATGCCTTCCATTATGATAGAATCTGTGAGTTATCAAAAAGTTTAATAAATGATGTTGGAGGACATTATTGCCTACTAGAAGCAACAGACCTAATAAATATTCAACTTTGAAACTATTAAATGAAAACTTGTATAAAAAGGCAGCTTGGAAAAGTAGAAAGATTTTGGAGTTAGGAATAAGAAATACATGTTGCTTATAATCCTGGAGCTACAATTTATTAGCTGATCTTGGCCAATTTATTTCAATTTTTAAGCCTTAATCCTTTATATTTTAATATGAGGAAAAGATCTTCCTTATAAGGTTATCATAAGGAGCCAATAGAAAAACAAAATCAAAATGTCTAGAAAGAAGGACCAAATAGTCATTGCATAAATACTAGCTGATGATGTTTTATCAAAGCCACAGAGGATAAGAGCATGAGTTTTAGAAATCAGACTGACTAATCTTGAATGCCAGTTCTGCCACTTATAAGCCATGTGACCCTGGGCATGTTATTTTCATGACCTCAGTTTTTCCACTTGCAAAATAGGATCAGATATGAAATCATTAAAAAATGTTTCAGTTTATGGGTAAATATACCTACAGTACGTAGAATAATACCTAGCATTTAGGTACACAAAATTATTTAGGTACACAAAAAATATTACTGCTATTAAGAATATGTAAGACTTGAGCTAGGGACAGTGGTGCACACCTGGAATCCCAGAGGCTTGGGAGACTAATGCAGGAGGATCATGAGTTCAAACCCAGCCTCAGCAACTTTGCAGGGCCTTAAGCAACTCAGTAAGACCCTGCCTCTAAAAAAAATATTAAAAAGGAATGAGAATATGACTCAGTGGTTAAGCACCCCTGAGTTCAATCCCTGATACAAAACAAACAAACAACAAACATGTAAGATTTGAAAGAATGATGCATCAGCATAGACTGATAATAGTTTTATGGAAGAGGAGATAGAGTGGATAGTCCACTATGACAATGAGATTTTATGTGGGTAAATAGAAGATTATAAGAATAGGTTGACTTAAACAAGTCAATACACTGTCTTGAAAACTTTGAAAAATATTTTGGCCTTGAAATGTTCATACTGGGAACCAACTGTAGGCTCATTAATTTCATGTTGACATTAACATTTGAGCAAAATCCATATTTGATCAGTAGGCAATGGGAAGAAATAAATAAGACAGAGAAACCAGAAGAAGGCATTAGGGATGGAAATTAAAGAGGAAAAAACAATAGAATGTGATTGTAGAATTCAGAGCCAAAAAGAGACAAGAATCAAATTTGATTCTAAGGTCCTAGTTTGGAAGAAGGCATGGTTGGGAGAAAGCTTTTTTAGTTAGGTTTGAAACATGATGAATTTTTGATGATAGAGAATCAAATGAAACTGTCTCCAATAGTGAAAAAGGAGGCATGGATGGGCATGTAGTCAAGTCAAAAGGAATTTCCAGGCAAGGGAATAGGTGTCTTTCAAATGAGAAAAAAAAAATGAGTTTAAGACAGAATTTTGAAGAACATACGCACAAATAAAATAAAAAAGAGCCATCAGTTAAAATACAGAAAAAATTCAGAATCAGTATAATAGGGCAAAAAAGTGCATTATTTTTATGAATATTAACATAGACAATAAAAGTTATGGTGAGAGTACTATAGAACATACAAAGACAGGTAAAACATAGTTCCTATTTTTAAAGTGTTTCAAACGTTTCATAAAGAAAAAAGTAAACAGGTATTACAAGAAAGGAATAGGCAAACATTTACAAAGGAAATATATTTGCTTCTTCTATATCCCCTAATTTAAAGGCAAAGCTACATTAAAATATAAAGCTTTGAGAATAGCAGTTGGGTGGTACTATGTTAGGAGTTTGGTCTCCTGATTGGTAAGGTGGGAAATGGGTCCACAAAAAAGAGTCACCCTTTAACTATAATCATTACTTCTCATGATCCAAAGCAGAAATCTGTACAATAGATAAGTGGAAACAAAACAAAACAAAACAACCAAAAAGTTCATATTTTACAACACTTCTATTGCCTTTTAATCATAGTCTGAACAGCCATTGTGATTATTTTTAAATGAGTTGAAGGATATCATTTTTGTAGGGTAAATCTTTGCCTACCCAGTTGAACTACTGGAGTGAAAAAAAATTATAAAATCAAATTCATTAAAAGAACAAAAGAAAGGAGTTGGGGATGTAGGTCTGTGGTAGAATACTAGTCTAGCATAGGTGAGACCCTAGGATCAATCCCTAGCACACACACACACACCCAAAAAAAAAAAAAAAAAAGAGAGAGAGAGAGAGAGAGAAGAAAAAAAATTCAGAAAGCATTATTGTACAGAAACTGTAAAGCACATGAGACCAGAATGAGATTCTCTTCTAAGAGATTTCTTAGAAGCAAATAAACACACAAAACAACTGAATTCTCCCAGTAGAAATCTAGGCACTGAATTCCAGAACCAAGGTATAAGAAAGGGGGAAATAAATCATGAGTAATTAATTTTTTGAAGATAGTTTCTCTAGTTTCATCATGCAGGGAAACAATATTCTCCTTGGAAAATGGAAGGTATTCTTCTTAATTACTTATTTTCAGAGAAATCAAAATTTCAGTTAAAACTCCTGTTGTGCAAGAATTAAAAGCAAGAATCAATAAACGGATGGACTCAAACTAAAAAAGCTTCTTCTCATCAAAAGAAACAATCTATGAGATGAATAGACAGCCTACATCTTGGGAGCAAATCTTTACTCCTCACACATCAGATAGAGCACTAATCTACAGGGTACATAAGGAGCTCAAAAAGCTAAACACCAAAAAAAAAAAAAAAAACCAATTTAGTCAATGCCAAAGTGGGCCAAGGACCTGAACAGACATTTCTCAGAAGATGATATACAATCAATCAACAAATATATGAAAAAATGTTCATAATCGCTAGCAATTAGAGAAATACAAATCAAAACCACTCTAAGATTTCATCTCACTCCAGTCAGAATGGCAGCTATTATGCATACAAACAATAATAAGTGTTAGAGAGGATGTGGGGAAAAAGGTACACACATACACTGCTGGTGGGACTGCAAATTGTGCAGTCAATACGGAAAGCAGTATGGAGATTTCTTGGAAAACTGGGAATGGAACCACCATTTGACCCAGCTGTCCCTCTCCTCAGTCTATACCCAAAAGACTTAAAAACAGCATACTACAGGGACACATCCACATCAATTTTTATAGCAGCATAATTCACAAAAGCTAAACTGTGAAACCAACCTAGATGCCCTTCAATAGATGAATGGATAAAAAAATGTGGCATATATACACAATGGAATATTATTTAGCAATAAAAGAGAATAAAAACATGGCATCTGCAGGTAAACGAATGGAGTTAGAAAAGATAATGTTAAGTGAAGTTAGCCAATGCCAAAAAACCAAATGCTGAATGTTTTCTTTGAAATAAGGAGGCTGATTCATAGTTGGGTAGGGAGAGGAAGCATGGGAGGAATAGAAGAACTCTAGATAGGGCGGAGGGATTAGAGGCGAAGAGGGGGGCATGGGGTTAGAAATGATGGTGGAATGTAATGGACATTATTATATAAAGTACATGTATGAAGACATGAATTGGTGTGAATATACTTTGTATATAACCAGAGATATGAAAAGTTGTGCTCTATATATGTAATGAGAATTGTAATGTTTTCCACTGGCATATGTAAATTAAAAATTAATTTAAAAAAGAGACTACAATCATGCACTGCATAGTTATACTTTGGTCAGCAATGGACCACACACAGGACAGTATTCCCATAAGAGAATATTTTGCCTAGTGATGCATAGACATCTTCCTTTGTGTAGGTACGGTCCATGATGCTTGTACAATGATGAAATCACTTGGGAATTTCTCAGAAAGTATCCCCAATGTTAATTTACACATGACTGAAGTACTGTACTTAAAGAAAGCTACTTTAAAAAACTGAAGACAAAAAAAATCTTGAAAGTTACAAGAGAGAAATGATGCTTTACCTATATATGCCAATTTGAGTTGTAAGCTTTTTCATCTATAATTATGGGAGACAAAAAGGAATTGGCATGACATTTTTCTAGAAAATTAACTGTTTAAAAAACAAAAGCAACCACAAATTCTATATTCTTAAGAACATTTTTTGGCGGGGAGGTTAGTGGGGATTGAACCCAGGGGTGCTTAACCACTGAGCAGCAGAATCCCCAGCCCTTTTTCACATCTTATTTAGAAAGGATCTCTCTGAGTTGCTAGCTGCCTTGCTAATCTGCTGAGGCTGCCCTTGAACTCTTGATCCTCCTGTCTCAGCCTCCCTAGTTGCTGGGATTATAGATGTGGGCCACGGTGTCTGCACAAAACATCCTTAGACAATGTGAAAACTAAGAAAATTTGTTTCTAGTATACTTAACCTTAAAGAATGATTAAAGTTCACTAACCAGAAAGAGTAACAGAATCTAAGACTTCACAAAGGAAAGAATTCCACTAGAAATAGGTATGACTTTCTTAATTCATATTTTGATATGTAAGCAAATTTTATAATACCATCCGATATAGTGCTCAATATACATAAAGGAAATGTATGCAATAATTTTATTTAAAATACAGAGAGGGTTAAAGAATTTAACTAATTTCTGTACTTCACTTGAAATGGTAAAATTCTGAAACTTTACTACGATAATTTGTATGTGTAATGTAATGCCTACAGTCAACAGCCAACTCTCAGCTATTGATAGAAGTACTATATATCAGCAAGATATAAAAAACCTGAATACAATCATCAAAAAACTAATTTACATATTTTAGAATATTCTATTCAACAACAGCAGAAATCATAGTTTTATTTAAATGTTCCTGAAATATTCACTAAAGACCACATCCTGGGCCATAAAAACAAACTTCAATGACTTTAAAAAGGAGTGAAATCAGACAGAATTATCTCCAGTAATGATGAAATAAAATAAAAAATGAAGAACAGGAAAACAACAGATATGTCTTGAAATGCTTGAAAATTAAATAATACATTCTAAGTAATTCACAAGTCAAAGAGGACATTTTAGGAAAAAAAATTTTAAATCCACAGAACTTAATGAAAAAGAAAACACAGTACATAAAATATACATGAAATGCATCTGAAGTAATAATGAGAAGGGAAATTTATAGTACTAAAAAGTTAAATCAGAAAAAAGGATTCTAGCATTGGGAATGTAGCTTTTTGGTTGAGCAATTCCCTGTATTTTTGAGGCCCTGGGCTTAATTCTGAAAGAAAGAAAGCGAGAAAGAAAGAAAGCGAGAAAGAAAGAAAGCGAGAAAGAAAGAAAGCGAGAAAGAAAGAAAGCGAGAAAGAAAGAAAGCGAGAAAGAAAGAAAGCGAGAAAGAAAGAAAGCGAGAAAGAAAGAAAGCGAGAAAGAAAGAAAGAGAGAAAGAAAGAAAGAGAGAAAGAAAGAAAGAAAGAAAGAAAGAAAGAAAGAAAGAAAGAAAGAAAGAAAGAAAGAAAGAAAGAAAGAAGGAAGATTTTAGGTTCCAAGATCAAGAAGCTAGAAAAAGAACAAAATGAATACAAAGCAAGCAGCAAAAAAGAAAAAATAAAGATTAAAAGCAGAAATCAGTACAATAGATAAGAGGAAAACAAAAACAAACAAGAAGCTGGTTCTTGAAAAAAAAAATCAGTGAAATTGATGGCTCGAAGAAGTCTAAGAAAAACAAAACGGGAGAAGACAAATTACTAATACCAGAAATGAAACATGAAAAAAAATGAAACACAAATATAACTACATATCCTGAAGCCATTAAAAAGATTATAAAGAAACACTATGACCAGTACAATTTATCTCAGGAAATATGAGGATAGATCAGCATCAGAAAATCTATTAGTGTAATTCATTATTTAAAGTAATAAAAAAACTCAGGACCATCTCAAAAGATTTTAAAGAATTATTTAACTAAACTTAATATTGAGGGCAACTTCCTCAACTTCCAGTTTTTTTTTTTTTTTTGCTTGTCAACTTCGATTATAATATATCGTGTTTCCTCTGATGAAAGAGCACCCTTTAGTGAGAATGAGCTAACTGGTAATTGTCTTAGATTTCAGGAGCTGAAAAATTATTTTTGTGATCCCATTCTTGAAGGATATTTTCATTGAAGCGGGCTAGGAATGCAGCTCAGTGGTAGAGCATGTGCTTAGTAATAGTGTCACTGGAAAGAGAATTTATACTGATGCACTTCTTTTATCACATTAAAAATATTATTCTTATGGTTTATACTGTGTGTGTGTGTGTGTGTGTTTTTTTTTTTTTGAGACAGGGTCTCACCATGTTGCCCAGGCTGGCCTCAAAATCTTCCTGCCTCAGCCACCCAAATGGCTGGGATTACAGAGGCACACTACCACATCCAGTTTATACTAATCTGATTTTCAAGAAATCTGTTTGTTTTAACTTTTATTGAAAATAATTTTTTTCCATCACTCTTTTCTATTGATATTTGAGGAGATCTATGTTTACTCTGATTTGAATATTATATAATACACACATGTACTGAAACAGCACATTTAAATATTTGTGATTTTCCTGTGTCAGTTTTTTAAAAATACACCACAGAACTTTCTGTTCTTATTGAGACCTACACATTTTCTTGAATAAACACTACCTAGAAAGTGACAAGATTTGATTAGTTCCAGGGTTGCGTAGAGAAATTTTAAATAGTTTGATATGCACCAAACGGTCTCAATGATATGTTTTACAATTTTATAGTTTTCATGTAAATACTTTTATTTAATCTTTATTCTTTTTTAAAAAAAGGATTCCATGGCTTAGATTATAAATGAATACTATGAAAAATTTTATGACAAAAAAATAATACATAATAGATGAAAACATATCTATTCCTAGAAACGAACCAGAAATGACTCAAGAATAAATGAAAAAAAGTCTAAATAGAAGTATAATAAGTGAAATCATTGAGTTGGTAATCAAATATGCTACAAAAAAAAAGCCCAAGATGAGATGGCTTATTTTGTGAATTCTACTATGTTTCAGGTTAACACTGATTCCTCATAAACTCTTTCAAAACCAAGAAAGTATTACTTCCTTGCCCATTTTATAAGGCCTATTTTACCCTGATGCCAAATTCAGTTATAGATATTACAAAAAATAACACAGAATAACACTTATGAACACAAATGCAAAAATCCTCTACAAAATAAGAACAAAATTCAGCAATAGATGAAAAGGGATGTATATTATGATGTATAATGGGGTTTATAATAGAAATACAATATTAGTTCAAAATATAAAAATCAAATAATAAAATATACCATTTTATTCAAATTTTTAAAAATCATAATCTTCTTAATGGGTATAAAAATGTGACCAAATGCAACACATTTTCATGATAAAAACAATAAACTATAAATACTCAACAAGGAATAGACAGGTACTTCCTCTAGTGGAAAACAGGCATCTACAAATAACCCACAGCTAACAACATACTAATGGCAAAAGACTGAATGCTACCACCTTAAGATAAGCCATAAGGATTTCTGTTCTTATCACTTGGACTTGTGCTAGAGATTTAGCCAGGAAAATTAGAAAAAGAAAAGAAATGTCTTCACACCAGAGAGGAAGTAAACTTATATAAGTTTGCATACAACATATAAATAAAATAATGATGAATTTACAAAACAAAAACAAACTATTAAAATTAATAAATTCAGAAAAGTTACAGGATAATATACAAATATCAATTTTATACACTAACAATGAGCAAACTAAAAGTGAAATTTAATTTATAAAAGAATAATAAAGAATAAAATACTAGGAATAAATTTAATATAAAAGTGTAAGAGTTGGACACTGAAAAATATAAAATTTGAAAAAAATTAAAGAAGACTGACATAAATGTAAAGATATACTATATTCACAGTTTGGAAGAAATATTGTTAAGATAGAAATGTTTCTCAAACTGATATTCAAATTCAAGGCAATCCCTACCAAACCCTAACTGCTTTTTTACAGAAATTGACAAACTGACCCCCACATTACATTGAATTCTGTCCAAAAATTCTTGCATAAGAAAAGTAAACTGTATGAGTTATGTCCAAATTTCAAAGCTTATTATACAGTTATGGTTGCCATGAATGTGTAGTTCTGACATACAGACCAATGGAATAGAAGTCAGTCTTGAAATCAACCTGTACATTTCTGGTCAACAGTTTTTTGTTGTTTTTTTTTTTTTAATCAAGATTGCCAACACAACTCAATAAAGAAAGAATTATGTTTTTAACAAATTATGAAGGGACAGTTGGTTATTCAGATGTCAAAGAATGTATCTGGAGCATTATATTATACACAAAATTAACTAATGAACCACAGACCTAAATGTAAAAGATGAAACTGTAAAACTCTGAAGAAAATACAAATATTCATGAACTTGGGTTAGGCAATAGATTCTAGACAGACATTTAAAGCTCAAGCAATCAAAGAAAAAAGACAAATTAGATTTCATCAAATTCTAATCTTCTGTGTATCAAACTTTACAAGAAAGTAAAAGATATAACTTAGAGAATGAGAGTAAATATTTGTAAACAGTATATCTGGATAGGGTCCAGTATCAAAATATACAAAGAACTCTTACAAGCTGTCAATAAAATGGCAACCTGAATTGAAAAATAGGCCAAGTATATAAATAGACATCTGTTTAAAGATTTTATACAAATGTCCAATAAGCACTAAAAAGATGCTTGAAACAATTAGAGAAATGCAAATCAAAACCATAATGAGATACCATTTCAACCCACAAGGACAGCTGTAAACTAAAAGCAAATTACAGATGTTGATGAGGATATAGAGGAACCAGAACTCCTCTCATATATTGCTGAGTGCAAAATGGTATAGTTCCTTTAGAAAACAGTCTGGTAATTCCTTCAAAGGTTAAAACTAAACTTTCCACGTGATGCAAAAAATCCTACTCCTAGGAATATACAAAAGAGAAATGAAAATATACATCCACAGAAAAACTTCTACATGAATGTTTGTAGTGGCATTATTCTGAATAGTCAAAAAGTGGAAATAATCTAATAACCATCAATAGATTCATAGATAAACAGAGTGAGATGCATATATCATTCAGCCATAAAAAGGAATGAAATACAGGCTACAAAATGAATGAACCTTGAAACCTAACACTAAGTGAAAGAATTCAGTCACAAAAGAATAGATATTATATAATTCTCTTTATAAAAAATATCTAGAATATGCAAATTCATAGACAGTAGATTAGTGATTGCCAGGTGATCAGAATAGAGCAGAACAGAGGGCAAATGTTAATAGATAATGAGGTTTCTTTATAAGATGATGAAAATATTCCAGTATTGATTGCAATGCTTGCACAACTTGGAAAATACACTAAAAATTAATGAATTGTACTTTTTAAAAAATGTAAAAGTTTTTAGTACGTGAATTATATTGATTCTAAAAAATTTATTAACGGATGAAATTAAGAAATGAGAAACCACTTAAATTTGAATTCATATTATGATAACAGCTATACTCTCTGGCTCTAAACAAGTATTCATAAAATAAACTTGCATATAAAAATGCAGTAAAGTATGATTGTTTTGTGAAATAATGAGAAATGAAAGAGAAATGAAGAATTATTTTAAAATCCTAAGTCCCATATATCTTACTATCAGTTTTATAAAAATTTAGAAGTTTGAAAATATCAAGAATTGATGAAGAGAATAGGAAACCCTTGTAAAGGGAGTAAGACTGGAAGAATCATTTAGAGAGTGATCTGCCAAGCAATAAAAATATAAAATGTCTAATACACATCCTCCAACAATCCAGCTTCTGTACTTTTACATAAGAGAACTCTCATGTGGTTCAAGGAAACACATATCAAGATTGAATGTAGAGCCTCTGTAAAGGCAAAACCCTGGGAACAATTTAAATGTGTATGAACACATTAACTATTAAATATAATGTGATATTTAGCCAAATTTAGTTGGTTTTAAAACAAAATATTACAATAAATTAATGTAATAAAGCACTTCCCAATATGTGTAAAAATTAAAAATTATTTGAAAATTAATACAAACTCTTCGTATTAAGTATTTCCAGAGAGGTTGGAAGAAGATAGTGTAAGCAGGTGGTGATTACTATGTTTTATATTTCTAAAATACACACTGGAAGTATATATTCCAAAATAGTAATAGTTTTCTTTTGGGGGATGGAATGAAAATAAGGATATTTCTTTTGTGTGTGTGTGTGTGTGTGTGTGTGTGTATTCGCGAGCACACGTGCGCTGGGTGCTGGGTATTCAACCCAGGGACTTGTGCATGCTAGGCAAGCACTCTACCAAATAAGGATATTTCTTATGCATGATTTAAAATTTTATGCATCTCTTTTCTAAAATCCACTACAGGAAAGTTAATATTTCATGTTTGAATGTCTAGTCTATCAAAATATTTTTATTTCCTGGTTTTTGTCTAAATTAGTAAGAACTAGGAAACATTAATAAATAAATCTGTAAAATTACACATTATATATGTGTAACATTTTCCTCATACTAAAAGGGTGTGAATATTTCTTATTTATATATTCAAAACTCTGGCAACAACATAGAATATGAAATAAATACATAAGTTTTATAGTTATTTTGTCTTGGAAATAGCTTATCAAGGCCAATTATATCTTCAATGTATAGAACAAAGCTCAGAATAAAGCTATATAGTGCATGTCAATATAGGTTTGGATTATCATACAATGGCATTTAGAATACCTGCATTTGGGAATCACAAACTTGCCATTTATCTGCTTTACTCCTTAGCTCCTACTTGTAAAATATTACCTATCCATCATTCATATCTTTAAAGTAAAATGCTAAAAAATAAAAACAAAACAAAACAAAACAAAAAAACCCAAATAGTGCATCAGCAAGCTTCACATTACTAAAATGGAATCTTAGGCAACTCACTTAAGAAAGTTTATTTAGTTCATGATTCAGGAGGCTCCAGTGCAAGACTGTATAGCCCCAAGTCTTTAGGTACCTAATTAGGGAACTGGATGGCAATGAGGACAGCATAGTGAAGGAAATCACTAACATTATGAGCTAAGAAACAGAAAATCTGAAAGATAAGATGCCAGCTCCCCTTTGCAGGCATTCTCTAATGTCTATACCTATATAAGATTTGAGAGATTACTTTATCGGTAGGGAATTTTAAATTTAATTACCATGCTGTTTTTTTTCCATATGTATAGAATATCAACTGAAATCTTACTTTAATTCGTCACTAATTACATTTGAGTTCATAAATATGTTTGAAGTGAGAAATTACTAAAGTATGATTTTCATCCTTTCCAGAAGCACTTCCTTTATTATTAGATGCCTTTTTATTTTCGAACATTTAAAAAAGCTGCACTGAAAAGGATAATTACATATAAACAATAAAATGTAAGCTACATGTATAATGGTAGCAAATGCATGACATTCATCTTGCAATACATGAGACTGGAAATAGCTAAAATTTTAGTGATTTGCAGATAACTTCCCATGTAGGGTTCCAGGAGAAATGCATGTGAAAGCAACTCGTTTGATCTTTTATGTCATATCCTCTCTAAAATGCATATGACCCATGTATTAATTTTAGTAATTCTTATACCACATGATGATTAACTTTAAAAGTAGTTGAAGCCAGGTGCGGTGATGCAGACCTGTAATTCCAGTGCACTGGAGGCTGAGGCAGGAAGGTCACAAATTCAAAGAGAGCTTCTGCAAATTAGTGAGGCCCTACGCAACTCAGTGAGATCCTCTCTAAATAAAATATAAAAACAAAAAAAGGGGCTGGGGATGTGACCCAGTGGTTAACTGCCCCTGGGGTTAAATCCCTGGTACCTAAGTAAGTAAGTAAGTAAATAAATAAATAAATAATGTAGTCAAACTCTCTGGTGTGGATTTCTTACTTGCAACTACCATGTATGGTACCTACAAGAAATGAAATTAGAATTGTTGCCAAGAATGAAAACAATGTATTTCTTATACACTTTTTAGTTAAATCCCTAGAATACTCTTTTGCCTTTTTTCTCCTTCAACCTCTCAATAAAAGAAATTCCTATTCCAAAGAGAACAAGGAAAATTGCTTTTGTAAAAATTCTGATCTGACAATCTCAGAACTTATTTTTACTAGTCATGTTCTACTATATTATTTAAGAAAAATTGAAGTATTTAAATGTTTTTGATGTACTGTCATATGTTGCTCAACAATGGAGATATATTCTGAGAACACACTGTTAGGTGATTTTTTCATTGTGTGAATATCACAGTGTGTACTTAAACAACTAAGATGACTATAATATCACTAGGAAATATAATTTTGGGGGACTACTGTTATAGATTTTTTTTGTCATTGACCAAAATGTTATGTTATGCATGACTATAATGAAGTGGAGAAGATAGGTTTGTTTTTCTTTCCTGGAATGGTCTGTTGAGTTTTGTTCCATCCTACTCTCACTGGAAATGACTTTTCATTAATCATGACATGATGGTCTGTGTCGTATTCTCAACTGTACATTAAAGACTAACTGGACTTAAAAATTGTTTTTATTTCTTTTTTTAAAAACAATACTTTCATGTCACTAAGCTATTTACACACACACACACACAAACTTAGAAATACATATTTTTTCTACCATGGTGAGATAGGAAACAAAATATCATTTAACTAGGAAAGGAAGTAATAAGGAAGGGCAGGAAAAAAAAAGAAAGGAAGCAAAAGAAATGAAGAAAAATAAACTAAGGAGAGAAAGAAAAAAAAAGAAAAAAAAATCACCAGGTAAAATAAATACAGGTTCATCAAATCATTTTGGGAACTGTTTCCCAACACCATTGTTTGTAGTACCAGTGAATGTCTCTAAATTTTTAACACAGAGCTCATTTATATCTGATGTCCCACTTGAGAATTTCCAAGGGCCAAACCTGTGAAGTCCTCAAACTTTCAATGTAATTTTGGAATACAGGTAAAGTGTGGGTATAAGGCTACCCTGGAAATGAAGTCACAATGTAATTCTAATTAGTACTTCTAGTGTAACAGTAGTCATTTATAATTAAAAAATGTGTAAGTATTGTTTGAATCAAAGCACTAGATATTAGAAAATTTAACTAGAATTTTAAATTATGTGATAGTTATTTAAAATTACTTTTTAATATGATAAAATGATATTTTCTGTGTAAAATAACAAATTTCCAACAAATCATTTCACATATAAGTAAGTATCTTTAAGAATGTAGAACCAAGGAACAGTCTTTTCTTTTTTACTTGCATAAAGAATAATTTATGATAATTAGGATAAAGGTGTAATGTGCCTAAAAATTAAGCCAAAAAAAATTTCACCTGAGTAAAAGAAACACAGACAGGTTATTGGACACATTAAGATATATAATTACATTAAAGCCTTCACATTTTATACTAGTATTTGCAAGAGTGACTGAAGAATATACAAGCTTAATAATCTAATTTATAATCATAAATCAAAATTTTAGGCATGAGTAAAAGGGTAAGCTAAATGCATTTATGAAGACTGCTTTTCAAAACTAAGTAATAACATAATAGAAAATATTTTAAAAAGTTTAAAAGAAGGAAAAAGAACCTAAGCAGGAAAGAAATGCTAGTTAAGAGACTTTGTGATTTGGAGTTCCCTCCCTCTTGTAGTTAATCCCTTAATATGGACCTTACTAAAGAGGTCTAGTAATTATACTATATATATATAATAGTAATGAACTACTCTAGATTACTACCTGTTTTTTTTTAACTCAGACACATGCCTAACACTAATATGAATAACATGTAAAACAAAATACCATTTTTTGTAATCATCTGTTATAGTTCAACCTTAAAGTTCTCTTTACCTTTATTGTTTGTTTGCTTGTTTGAAATCGCTGATCAGATATCTGCTGTTGATGGAGGAGCTTTTCATTAACTTCTTTATATTCTTTAACAGATAATTCTGCTGTTTTTTTGGCATTCTTAAGTACACTGTTTTGTTGTCGCAGAGATATAATTCGTTCTCGTAATAAAATAATGTTGGTACTTGATTTCTGGGCAGTTACATTTTTGTACTTTTCTCTGTTAACTATTAAAAATAATGTTGTTGATAATACTTTAAAATTGTATTAAATTTTAAAAGATATACTGTTAATTTCACATGTATTCTTACCTCTGGTAGGAACTACTGTATGTAAACTTTTTGGCATATTACCATTCTTCTGAAATGCTGTTTTTTTTGTATTATTATAATGAAAAATATCCTAAATTTGAAAGTTTCAGAAAAAATGGGTTATTATTCAATAAAAATGTCAAATGAACCAACATAATAAGTACAATGTCTCTTTACTTAAAAATATATATGAGTTCTAGACAATAAAATTCTATAATTCACATTTCAATTATGGAGTGCATGAATAAAATTATTTATTTTTAATAAGAAAGATAAATTAGGAGTAAATTCCTTAACAAAAACCTAATTTTAACAGTAGAATGGATAAACTGTTGTATCTTTGAACAATGAAATACTATCCACAGCAATGAAAATGAACTAACACTGCAAAATACTGAAGGAAAGAAAGACGATTTAGATTTCATAAAGTTGAAAAACAGGAAATTAACCTCAACTTTAACAGAATTAAAATTATAAAGAAAAGAAGGGAAGTGATTAAGTATAGTTAATTATTTTAGGGCTAGTGAGGGAATCTAATATTTTCCAAATACTTGCTATAATTTAGTCAATTTATTTTCTGACTACCAATAATATGCATAGATCTAATCCAAGAACTTAACACATTCTTACTATATGAATGATGTTATGAGTTATTTTCATTTATAAATTAATTAAGCTGCCCACAATGGCTGAAACTAAAGAAAATCTTCAATTAATACATAGCAAACTGGTAATCTCTATAATCATCAGTCAATCAGCAGGTGTAACAGTTAGATTAAATGACCTTATAATTACAAAGGCTAATATAAAAGTAGACATTTCTTTACTTGGTATATATTTCACACAATCTAAAACAATAATGAGTTTATTACTATTTTTTTGGCTGAGATATAAATAAGTTACAAGTTATTCATAGTATTTACTTCCATTATATATTTATGATATTAAAAACTAGGAAATTGAAAATTATACAAAAGTGATTATATAGTTATATATAACTATATATAAATATTATAAATAGTTATACAGAAGTGAATAGTGTACTTCAAAGAAGACAAATTTTTAAGGATTCAAATTTAATCACTGGCAAAACTTATTGATGAAGCATAAGATCAAATTAAGAACAAATTGAATATTAAAGAAAATTGTGTCATATACCTTTGGGGTCTTGCCATCTATATTTGAATTTGTTTGTACTAATTCCTTCCCTTGTGTTTGGATGTCTTCTGTTTGATCACTTTCTTTCTGGTCTCTTCCATCTTCTATAGGACTTATTTTCTGCGATGTTTCCACAATAATTGTTCCCAAATTTTGAGAGGTCTGTGTTTCAGAATCACTGCTTTTTTAAAATGGAGTAATACGGAAGATAAAACCCAAAAATATCTGTTATATGTGCTTTGCTTCTTTTAAAAACAAATAATATTATAAATAGATTATATATAAAGCTGTTTCATTTGGGCATTTACTGGTTCTCACTGTTTAACAGGAAAATTGGTTTAAATATGTTTTATAAAATTATAGGATCTCATGAAGAAAATAGATATTTAGCATTCTAACAAATATTAATTGAGGAAACACATCCTTTAGTATTTCCAGATTTAGAGAATGAGCCAAGCAAAAAGGTTTAATTTTTAACTGGGGGGGTGGGGCAAGTTCACTGGGGAATGAACCCAGGAGTGCTTTATCATTAAGTTACATTCCCAGCCCTTTAAAACAAATTTTTTGAGAACCTCACTAAGTTGCTCAGGGTCTTGCTAAATTGCTGAAGGTCATCTTGAACTTGCTATCCTCTTGCCTATGCTTTCTGAGTTGTTGCTGGGATTACAGGTGTGTGCCAACATGCCTGGCTGGTTTAGTTTTTCTAACAGAAATTTTTTATTTATCTGTGATAAAATGTTAATCTCTTAGGCTTTCACTTGTCAATTCCAATTTCATTCCTTATGGCTATTCATTATTCAATAAAATACTTGTCAGATACTAACTATGGGCCAGGTACTCTTTTAGCAATAAGCAAATAAGCAGAAAACAAAAATCTCTTCCTTCATGTAACTTTTATCACAGTAAGGACTGGGGGAAACCAATAAGAGGAATAAATAAAATATTAGTATGCTAACAGAGATATGATAAAGAGGAAAAAATTAATCAAGGGATATTAGAAGTTTTGACATTGAATGCAACATTTAAGTCTCTTTTACAAATAGATGATCTTTTAACTATTATGATATTGTTACTTGTTGTTTGAGACATCTTAAAGTAAAACATTCCTAGCTTCTTCTAATGTCCCTAATTCATATGCTTTAGAGATGCTTTACCATTCTCATCATTTTTGAATGTGCTCCAGCCTAACCTTATGAAGCACTGTGTCCAGGATTTAATATTCTAAGTACTGTACACTATAAGAGGTACTTACAGAACTTCTGGTAGATGCAAATTCAAACTATGTTTAAGCTTTTCTGACATGTACATTTCAAATAGACTCATACTAGATTTAACAAAACCTTCTAAAATATTTCTACAGAGTTACTTTCAAAATCACATATTTCTCCATTTAGGCAGTGGAAGAATTGCATTTTCCAAGTAAACTACCCTGGAATGTTTTGTATAATTATATCTTCCTGTCTACTAAGATCTTTGGGGATCTCGATTCTATACTGCAAGGTACTTTCTTCTGCTTTCAATGTCATACTATTAACAAACTTGATAAACATGCTTTGTTGGATTCAGATATACTGTATTTAGTTTAATCATGTTAAGAAGATACAGGTTAGTCTGCTAAGAATCCGCATTAAGTACCCATGCTGGGACCAAGAAATCACTGCTGCTTTCAGGAAACATTCACACATTGACCTTTTATTATGTCCTAGCACTTTATGTAGGATTTATTGCCCAAACTACCAATAATATAATTTTCCTTCTTCCTGTTTTTGAATATTAGAACCACACTTATCTGACTTCCGTACTCTTTAACCATTTGGGTTCCCCTTTTAAAAACTCAACAGAAATTGGTCAACTGTACAAGTTATTTCAATATGCTGAAATTAAGTATGTCTGGATTAGAACAGAAGAATCCATATGCTTAGGCATTCTATTATTATATAAAATATAATACAAAAGAGATTCTCTTTTCTTTTTATCCAAATTTAGCAGAAATTCAAAATATTTAACAATAGACACTTTTAAGAAACTTTAAAAGCTAAATGAAAAGACCCTTGGTGGAGGGTGAGCTGGAGATGGGGCATAATGCTTCTCTTTCTGTATAAATTTTCACTTATTCATTTTCAAAAAATATTTACTGAATGACTACAATCTTTCATGCATGTGAAACATACTGATGAACAAATTCTATAATTTGTCACAGAGGAAACAATAAACACAATAAATTTGAAATATCATAGAGCACATTATAAGATAATAAATGTGGCTGGAAAAAAATGAGCAAGTAAGAGGAATAAATCCAGAGTACAGGAGGTAAAATGTGACAAGGTTGCAATTTGAAATGAATTGGCCACTAGTAATATTACTAGTAACATTACTCTTAAGAGTAGTTAATTGTGTAGATATTTAGAGAAATGTATTCCACACAGAAGATACATCAAAATAAAATCATTGATGTGGAAGTTTCTGCTTGCAAAATATAACAAGAAGTATAGTGTGGGTAGAACACACTAAACATGGATTAAAGACAAGGTTGAAAGTGGGGAAACCGGAAACTTTCTGAAGTAAGCCAGGCAGATGAAAATGCAGCTATAGAAATAATAAGAAGTGGATGAATTCTGGATTTTTAGAAAAAGAATTAATGTGAGGAATGAAAGAAAGACAGGAATCTGGGATGATTTTAAGATTTTGATCAGAGTAACTGTAGGATAGAATTAGCATTAGTTAGGAAGAGAGAGATAGCATCTGAAATAGGTTAGGTGTGGTGGAGCTCAGGCATGCAGATTAAGGCTATTAGACACCCAAGTATGTTGTTAAGCTGTTAAATTTACAAGTCTAAAATTCAGAAATGAGATCTAATCTAGACACATACATTTTGAGGAAACTAGCATAAAAATGAAAATTAAATATATAAGGATAGTATGAATAGAGACTATGAGATCACAAAGGAGTACAGAAAAAAACAAAGAATATATTCAAGGACTGAAGTCCTTGAAAACAGATGAGAGGCAGGAATGAATGAATGAAACAGTGGTTAAACCTCAAGGAGAAGAACATAAAGAGTATGGTATAGAGAAGAATAAGAGGAAGTAGAAATTAACTGTGTAAAATGCTCCTGATACTTCAAGTAAGTAAAGGACTGAGAATGGAACTCTGGATTTGGCAATGTGGTGGTGATCTTATAAAGAATCATTTTAGTTTGGCTAAGGCTTTATCAATTTTTCTTTCTTTTGGTTAGTTTAGCTAATGGGTTATCGATTTTGTTAATCCTTTCAAAAAATCAACTCTTTGTTTAGATGATCTTTTTTTTTATTCTCAATTTCATTAATTTCTGATCTTAATTAGTTCTTGTTTTCTACTGATTTGGTGTTGGTTTATTCTTCTCTAGGGTCTTGAGATGTTTAGATTATTTATTTAGGATCTTTCTATTTTTTAGTGTATGAGCTCAATGATATGAACATTCTTCTTATAACTGCCTTCATGTTCTCCCAGATATTTTGATATGTTGTATCACTATTCTCATTTACTTCTAAGAATTTTTTTAATTTATGGCCTGATTTCTTCTGCTATCCATTAATCATTCAAAAGTGTATTATTCAATCTCCAGGTATTAGAGTGGTTTCTGTTTTTTATATTACCACTGATTTCTAACTTGATTTCTAATTTCTAATTTCATTTCATTATTATGATATGATTAGAAGGCAAGGTATTATCTCTCTCTCTCTCTCTCTCTCTCTCTCTCTCTCTCTCTCTCTCTCTCTCTCTCTCTCTCTTTGTATTTGCTAAGATTTGCTTTGTGACCTAAAATAAGACAAAGATGCCATTTCTACTACTTTTATTCACATAGTACTGGAACCCCTAGCCAGAACAACCAGGCAAGAAAAAGAAAGACCATTCATTCAAATGAAAAAGAGGAAGTCAATTGTACTATTTGCAGATGACATGATTTTATACATAGAAAACCCCAAACACTCTACCCAAGAAACTAGGAGAACTAATAAAAAATTCCAGTAAAGTTGCAGGATATAAAATCAATATACAAATATCAGTAGGGTTGTTCCATGCTAGTAGTGAATTACCTGAAATAAAATCAAGAGAACAATCACATATATAATAGCTACAAATAAAATAAAACACCTAGGCATAAATTTAACTAGAGATGAAAAATCTCTACAATGAAAATTATAAAACACTCATGAAAAAAGTAGAAAAAGACTCACTAAAATGAAAAGACATCCTGTGTCCATGGATTGAAAGAATTACTATTTTTAAATGTCCATACCACCCAAAGCAATCCATAGATTTGATTCAATTTCTATCAAGAAACTAAATGATATTCTTAACAAAACTAGGGGGGGAGCTAAAATTTATATGAAATATACCCCCCACACACACACACAGATCAGAATAGCTAACGCCCTCTTAAGGGTGAAGCAGGAAGCATCAGGTCATTAAAGTATCTGACTTTAAATCCTTAAATATACTACAAAGCTATATTAATCAAAACATCAACTTATTTTCAACAAAAGAGCTCAGAACATGCTTTTTTAATAAAGAATGCAGGAAAAATTGGCTATCCACATGCAATTATAAAAATTAACCCAAAGTGGCTTAGTTATTGAAATATAAGACCTAATCTATGAAACTACTAGAAGAAAACAGGGAAAGTACTTCAGAACATTGTAATGGAAAATGATTTGTGAGGAAGCATACTAAAAGCACACGAAAAGAAGCAAAAATAGAAAAAAAAGAATTATATCAAACTAAAAAGCTTTTGCTGAGCAAAGGAAAAGAACATCAGAGTAATGGGACAATTACAGAATGGGGATAAGAAGGGAGGGAAGGAAAGGAAAAGAACTCTTGCAATAGAAAACTAATGGCTCCATTAACTCCATGCTATAATTGTACCATGCCAGTACCATGGATAGAATTAAAATCAGCTTGAGAAATAAAATTGTTATGGTCTAAACAGGTTTACTAAGAGATGTTCATAAAACATTCATTTGATGAATCTATTAATATCACTAAAACATAGGACTAAAAAGAACTGTACTGATAATTGTAGGCAGACAATTTTTGCCATGTAAGAAAATATATTTTGTTGAAGGAGTTTAAGCATCTTTGTCTATCATTGGGAATAAGAGAATGAATGAAATGAATGCATGAATAAAAATACAGACATACACTGAGAAGTTTTCTGAGCATGGGAGGGGAGTTGGGGATTATAAAAAAAATATTCATTGTAATGTTAATAACAAACAAATCAAATTTATTATGGTTTGGATTTTAGATATGACCCTAAAGCTCTGTGTTAATGCAGAGATGAAATAACTGGACTCTGAAAGCTGTAACCTAATTAGTCCATCCTAATTTGAATGGACAGACTATAGGCAGATGGAGCATGTCTAAAAGAGGCAAGTCACTGGGGGCATGAACTGGAAAGCTGCATCTTCCCTGTGGTCTCTTCCAACATCTCACTACTCCTGGCCAGCCACGAATGGAGCACCCAGCATATACCAAGACCTTTCACTATGATGTACTGCCTCAACTTGGGCCTAGAGCAAAGGATAATTCCAATTCCAACTGTGGACTGAACTTCTGATACTGTCAGGCAAACAAACTTTCCCTCTTCTCATGTTGTTTGTTCATGTATTTTTGTCAGTGATGCAAAACTGACTTAAACAGACTTTGGTACTGAGAAGTGAGGTCACTGAGGGGACTAACCTGACTATACGGTTCAGAAGCCTTTGGAAATGGTTTGTGGGAAGAATTTAGAAAAGTTTAGAAATGCAGTGTAGAAAAGTTCAGAATGTTGTAAGCAGAGCTTAATGGGTGATTCTTGTGGGAGCTCAGAAGATCAGAATGCCAAAAAGAATGCTGTCTGTGTTCATAAGGTTTCATAGGGAATTAAGGACTCTTGGGAACTGGACTAGGCCACTCACATTATATTTTAGCAAAGAACTTGTCTGAATTTTGCCCCTGTCCTGAGACTTTGTGTGAGACTGAATTTCAAAAGTAATGGATTAATTAATCTGGCAGATAAAATTTCAAGGAAGGATAGCAGTCAGTAGTATGGATATTGCTAGCACCTTTTAGCCAGGTTGACTGTGAAAATAAGGAGCAGAAAACAAAACTAACGGATTTTAAAACTTGCAGTTTGTCCATAGAAGTATTTATAAAACTGGGACCAACAAAAGTATGCTTGTTGAAAAGAATACAGCTCCTTAGGAGATGCTAAGTACTTTGCAGAGACAAACGCTTCCTGAAATTTCAGGAATTTGCAAGACCACATCCATTGCTCATGGATGCAGAAAAGAAAATTTCTTTGAGAAGGCATCCTACTTACTTAGGGGGGCCTAGGAAGATGTTTCACCATGCAATGGGCCCAGGTATTGTAGGAACTTGACACAGATTTCGGCATCAATCATACGGTGCTGATTCTGTAGGAATGCAGGATTCTTGTGTTAAGGGGTCATGGAGGCTTTCACTGAGATTTCACAGGAAGGTTTAGAAGGCCAGGTAAAGTGTAATAGGGTTATAATCCCTGCAGGCTGGCATTTGAGAGAGTGATGTGTGAAGATGTGAAGGTAAGGTCAAAGCCCAAATAGATATCCCAGAAATTAAGATATGCCTGTAATGTCGACTGTCTATCAATTAAATCTGCTGGCTGTGAGGATAATCAGGCTAGATGAGAGCCTAGGTGCACTGCAACCAGCAAGGTCAAAGGGGTGGGACTACCTAAGCCCTTTGGAGAGCATATCTCACAGCCATGTGTCCTAGATGATGTATGTGAAGTTATGGGACCTTTGTCTAACTGGGTTTTGATTACATTTGGTCCTATCCCTTCTTTCTATTTCTATGCCTCTATTCCTCTCTTTTGGAATGGGAATGTTTATCCTGTGCTCCTGTATGTTGGATATCTGTAACTTGCTGTTGAATTTCACAAGGGCCACAGCCAAAAGTTTGCCTTGAATTTCACTGGAGACTTTGGACTTGGACTTTTGGGCAACACTGGAACTGTTAAGACTATGGGACTCTTGGAGGTGGACTAACACATTTTGTAAGATGGACATGAGCTTTTATGGGCCAGGGATGGAATATTATGGCTTGGATATGAAGAGTCCCCCCAAAGTTCCTGTGTTAATGCAAGAATGTTTGGGAGTGAAATGATTGGATTGAGAAAGCTGTAACCTAATCGTTCCATACTAGTTTGAATGAAAAAACAGAACATGGTTGGATATGGTGGGTTACTGGGTAGAGCGTATGTATCTAGGAAGGCGGCATCGTCCTTATGGTCCCTTCATGCTTCTCATTTCTTTCTGGCTTTCCCTGAATATTGCTTCCTGCTTCCACAGAGACATTCTACCATGATGCTTGGGCCCAGAGTTATGAAGTCAACCCACCATGGACAGAACCTTCAATACCATGAGCCAAAATAAACTTTGTCTCCTCCAAGTTTCTATATTATGCTTGTTTTATATATGAAAAGACTGAGTCATGGTCAGGTCAAATAATGTGACTATAGTTACAAAGTGAGGATATTAGAGCCAAGGTTTGAACAGTGTAGCTAAAGGTTCTATGTACCTAATTGCTATAATTATTGTAAATAAGTAGAGATAGTTGAGAAAAAAAGTATTTTTTTTCTTTACCTGTCTAATATTCTCAGAGAATCTGTTTGATGTAAGTTTTACATGACATAGGACACTTTATAAAGAAATATGAGCTAACTGTAAAAAATCGGGGAACATTTTTGCAAGGCCTCTTCATTCAGATTCCTCTTCTTTGGAGATAAGGATGGTCATTTCTACCAGGGATATAAAGGGTATCTCTAATATAAGGATCTTATGGCTTGTTTCAGGGAAGAAAAATGGAGAGTTCTTCCAGCACCTGACATTTCTTAAATTCCTTCAGCTATATTTTTGAGTAGGGTGTCCTGAACTCCACCAACAGGAGACATCTATTTTTAAAAGCTGATAATGGAAGAAAGATAAAAAAGACTTTAAGGCTGAAAACTCTGAAAGAATCTAAATGGCATGAGCTATTTCTTAAACAAGAAATAAGAAAGAATGTTAAAGATTATTAGTGTATTTTAAAATAATTTTGAATGAAAATAAAATACATTGGCAGGAAAAGACAGAAAGTTAGGGTAAAGAAAGAGAATCACAAATGTTTGTGATATGTTTGGGAAAGTAACAAGGCAAGTAAGTAAAGAATTTAGTAAGAGAAAATTTATGTAGACATTTTAGTTGTAGGGATGAAAAAATAATTGTTTTCCTTCTACGCTTCTAAGTTCTCTACTGGAGCCACCATAACAAAAGACATATTAATAAGAGAAAAACAAACAGTTTCATCAATGTGTATCACACATGTAACACAGAAATACCACAGTCACATTGTGTATCACACCTGCAACATGGAAATAGCATGGGAGTATCAAGGTGTGAGTAGCTCCAAGAGGTATCTTAGAATTCCATCTTATCATTGTATCTTCAACAAACAATAAAGTTTTAGAGTAGTGACTTGACAAAAGAAAAGAAACAAAGTCCCAAGAGGTAGCAAAACTGTGGGCAGGTAAGTATGTAAGAAATTAATGGTCAATATGTGCCAGTTGGTAAAGTTTGGTATGTAGATTTTCTGAAGCCATTCTCAGGCTGATTAGGATTAAAAGTCTCTCCAATGATTAATTTTTGTCCATCCTGGTAGAGAGGGAAGGTGGAATACCTACATAAATTTATGTCCTACTTAAAGACAGGTGAGGGCTGAGAGCTTTTCTGTTACCTTCTCTGTTATTCTTTGTTGAAGAACAATAGAGAACTATAGAATGTACTTATATATACAGATACATAAATATATATATATTTATGTATTAAATGTATACTATATATGTATATATGTGTATACATACACACACATAAAATTTGTATAATAAATATGATTAACTTCCATTTTTCTCAGTAACCAAACAATATTTTGGTCTACAAAAAATTAAAATAAATAAAATCTTCTGAAATCCCTGGAGTTCCACTGTAGGCTTTCTAATTGTCTGAGAATTCTTTGCAGCTGAATGATTCCTGAGAGTGTTCTGTCAGGCGGGAAATGTAACACTTAATCTAAATTCCAATATTTTAACAAATATACTGTGCTGCATCTCTAAAAATATATGATTTTATAAACATGTACTAATATGATGAAATTATAACTGAGTATATTTTTCATATACTATTAACACAAGCATGTTCACACATAAGTAAACTGCATTTTTATGTTATGAATGGTATAGCAGTACTACATGGCTAAAGTACAACTTACAGCTAAAAGTATAATTTCCTTGAAGATACAAATAAATGATTAGTGGGTTTTAAGTTAGGTAGGATTTTATCTCCAATAGCTTTTGATAACATGGAAGAACATGAAAAGAGATATTAAGAAAATGGGAATATAGATTTGATCCTTGGCTTTAACTTCGTAAATTTGTTTTTTTGAGTGTTTTATCCTAACTAAAGACAAAGAGTTTGACTTTATGAACATTTAAAACAGGGGTTCCCAAACTAATCTTCACATTGGAATCAGATAGGACATTTCAAAATATGCCGAGGCCCACATCCCAGCCCCAAAGTCATAATTAGTCTGAAGTGTAGAATGAACTTTGAAATTTTATGAGACCTCCAGGTGATTATAATATAAAACAATTTTGGGGCTCAGAAAATAATATCCCAAAGTATGGAAATTTGGCATCCTAAATACTAAAGGACATAGAAGACTGAGAAGCAGACTCAGAACAAAGTCTTTCTGAACTTCTCCTACCCTCATATCTCTGACTCTTCATTCTCCCAATAAGTCACAGACCAGAATTATTTTTCCCTGAGGCAGTTGACAGAAACTAGAAACCCTTTTCCCCAAAACAGACCATAAAGCTTAAAACATATTACTTTAACCTTCTCCACTTTAATAACTAAAGGTGGAGAAGCTAACTGCAAAGAAATTCTCTCACTTATCTTGTGTGTAATAGATCATAAGACCCTCATTCCAAAAAGGGTCCTACCTTACACCAAGGAAGAAAGAATGCCAAGAAAAGAGGCTAAGAAGAATATGAATACACACATCTTGCCTTGTAACTCCCCTTTGGTTTATTATATTAGACTATAACCTTCAGTCTAATCACATCTCTATGTAACTATTTACTCTTCATCTAATCTAAGCATAAAAATGGAGTTTTACATGAGTCTTCGAGTCTTCAGTCTGAAGGCTACCTTATCATGTAAAACTGATTAAATAAACTATTATGTTTTCCTCTTTTTTTATATGTCTTTTATCATAGTAATGTCAGCCCTAACCCTTATTATGGATTAGGTATGGTATCATACCATTTTGCCTTTATACTAGTTTGGAAATATGTTTCAAAAATTTTTCAGTTGTCTATGATTAAGAAAACTATCCACAGTCTTTTCAAATCTAAACCAGAACCACTGCTGTAAATTTAAAAACAAAACAAAAACTATGAAAAATAAAGGGAAATATATGCCACTATGAAACAGGCATTTTTAAACTATGGCAAATTTGATAATTTGTTAGCAATTCTGGCAAAAGTGAACTTCCCTATTACCTAGGTATGAAAAAGAGGTATTGTCTCATTGATCTGCCTTTGTGCTTCAAGTGTATATAAAAGTATAGCCACAGATAAGAGAAAGAAATAATATAGATTTTTAGTATTTTCCTATTGCAATTTACTAAGGGTTAAAAAATTTAAGGAGTAGGAATTTTTATAACTTTTAAGAAATAATTTTTAACGACCATTCAATTAAAGTTAGTACAATGACTTTGCATAATACATACATAAAATAATTAGTGAAGATGGTTCTTAATTTAAAGGATGTTAAACAGCTTGTAGACATCTGGTAACAAGCTGAAATGGGTCATTCAAAATTTATCTAACTAAATTAGGGGGGGGGGAATGTTTCTCCTCCCAGGTTGGCATGTCACAAGATAACTAAACTGACTTAGTAGGCTTGCCTGGGAATCCTTAGCTGTCAGTGGTGAATATGCAAAGGGCCAGCAAATTAAATCAACCTGCCAAACTGTCAATTTCAAGCCTCATGACTGCATGAAAATAGCATCACTGGAAGAAATCAAGCATTGCCTTCTTTTGGGTTTCCTGGCACCTATTCAAATACTCATGCAGTTGTGGCTAATTTTGCATGCAAATTTCAGTCAATAAGCTCAGAACAAGACCTCCCAAGATATTTCAAAGGATCTGACAGTATTTTTTCTGAATACCAAATCGACAGTAGTTGAAATTCAATCTCCATTTGCCAGTGCTTTACATATGCACGGTGTCCCCACCACAGAGCTAAGTTAATGAGAGCCTTACCTGCTTTCACTCACATCCTCCCAGCCGTCCTTGCTGAGGTTCTCAAAAACGTTACTCATAACCTTGATGGAGTGATTGAGAACAGTGTGGTGACGACCCACAGAGCACTTTTTCTTGGCAGCTTTAAATTTAACCTTGGTCGTGGTTGTCTTACAATCATACTGTCCAGATCTCCCTTCTGTGGTGGCAATCTCTAATCCAGCTTTGTCTGCTGAATGGTGCAATTTCATCAGCCCTTCATTTTCTTTTCTCAATGCATTAGCTTCTGCCACTTGTTTCCTTAGGGAAGCGACTTCTCTCTGTAGCTCACTGATTTTTCCTTGAAGTTCAGTTTTGTCTTTTTCAACATCTTCACTTTTCTTTCGTAGCTCTTCTAGCTCTTTTTCTCTAGTCTCCGCATCTTCTTGATGCTGTTTTAAGTGAGATTTCAGGAAATAATTTTCTTTCATTAATTTTTTATTCCCTTCTTTTAATTTTCTTGATCTTTTCTCAAAAGATTTTAGCCGATTTTCCAACTCAATGACCTAAACAAAAGAGTTTAATTTACCTTTTTAAATAAAAAAACATAATTACTGTATTTTTATTCTCATTTCTAACTAATGAAAGAAAAATTACATTGAGCACAAGGATAAAATAAATCTAAGGTACTTAATTTCTAAATAATTCTAAGATGGTATAGATGAATACATTCAAAAATGCAATAATACATCTGTTGAATATAGGACAGATGGTAAAAGAAGTTAACATTCTATACAAAGTGACACAGAACTAAGTATGCTAATAAACTGCAGAGTTTTCTAAGACCATAAACGCTTTGAGTATATATTTCACTCATTATGAAAAAAATATTTTCAGAGTAAAACAATTTATACAGAGTATTAAAACAGATATATGAAGAAACTCTATTAGTAAACAACATTTATCATATGAAAAAGTGATGACTAAATACAAAGCAGCCTATCACAGCTGCTATTTTTCCAAATCAGAAAAAATGTAATTATAGTAGTCATGTGGCCCTACTGTGGCCCGTGATACAAAAAAAAATCACCAAAAAAGTCTAAAAGTTAAAATTATAGTGATTTCAAAGCTGCATGTCAATTAGTTTTCCCATTTATTTCAATAAATATGGTTCATGTTTTAAGACACGGCAATGGTAAATACACTTCCTGACCTTAAAGAATTTCAAAAACTACAATTTGCATACCTAAACCTAATAAAGGATATGATCTAAATGCCAAAACTCTGAGCATCAAGGAAAAATAATTAATCTTGATTTAAGAGTATATAAATTTCATGGAGAAGTTGACTTAGATTAAGATCTTGAAAAATAAATAACAAGCCCTACTACCATATTGCATTGCAAAATCACTGAACATTTTATGTCAAATTAAAAAAAAATAGTGGGGTATGACCATTATGTGAAGCTTTTAAAAAAATGGTACATCAAAATCATTTATTTCTAAATGATTATACATAAATGCAGTGGTGATTATGTGGGAAAACTTACCTATAAAGTATATTTTACTATTTGTAAAACAGTTTCATAAACATGATCTCTCCTCATCATCTTAAACACATGAGGTAAATAGAGCCATTGATTATCTTTCCAGAGTAGAAAACAGACAGCAAAGAGAGAATCTGAAAACTTTAATTACATATACAGATAAACATTTTCTACTTTGAACTGGAACTCACATTCAGGATTTTGTGCCCCCTTCCACTATCCTATAAGCCATCTAAGAAGAGTTACTTAAATATATATGGAAAAGGAAAAAACAATTAAGCCAGGAAAGAACTGAAGACAAGCAAGAAATCTAATGATTAAAAAACTACACATCCTCATATGTATTTTTTAAAAATCTGTGGAGATAATATTTTCCCTCTCTACACTGTGTGTGTGTGTGTGTGTGTGTGTGTGTGTGTGTGTGTGTGTGTCTGGGAGAAGCATTTTTGATAACTTTGATAGTTTGAATACTTGATCCCTCCAGAACTATGTTAAAACCTAATTTGGAATAAGGGCAGGGCCCTCATGAGTGGGATTAGTGTCCTTATAAGAGACCCTAGAGGGCTAACTTGCTTCTTCTATCATGTTAGGAAATAGCTAGAAAGCACCAACAGAAAGAATACACGGAATCTGTGGACACCTTAATCTTGGACTTCCAAGACTCCAGAACTGTGTGAATAAATTTCCATTGTTTTTAAATTACTCAGTTTATTGGTATTTAGTTATAGCAGCTTGAAGGGACTATGACAACAATAAATGATGTGAATTAACAATATTCCAGAAACATACAAGATAGTCAGGTGTGTTGGGACATGCCTGTAATCCCAGTTACTTGGGAGGTTAAAACAGAAGGATTGCAAGCTCAAGGCCATCCTTGACAATTTAGTGCAAACCTGTCTCAAAATAAAAATAAAAAATGTTTAAAAAGGACCAGGGGGGCTGGGGATGTGGCTCAAGCAGTAGCTCGCTTGCCTGGCGTGGGTGCGACCCGGGTTCGATCCTCAGCACCACATACAAAGAAAGATGTTGTGTCTGCCGAAAACTAAAAAATGTAAATAAAATATTTTTTAAAAAGGACCTTCAAAAAAAAAAAAGGACTAGGAATGTAGCCCTGTGGTAGAGCATACCTAAGTCCACCCCCGAATAAAAAGGAATATATAAGATAAAACTTGTACATATTCTTAACATTTCCCAGTTTAGTGAACTCTATAATGATGAATATAGAAAATTGTCTTCCAAACACAAATTTCAGGTCATCTTTGATTTATCCATCCTGTTATTTCCCCCTATTTTTATTGTGAGTTCAACTAGCTTCAAATAATTTGAACAGTCATTTATTGACTAGCTATCCTACTCTGGAGCATGGGGTATTTACCAACATAATAAGAAGAATCTCATCTAATTTTAATCCCTTCATTCCACAGTATGATACGGCCCTTATTAGACCTTTTCTTGACTGAGAGTAGAGGTTATACCAGACTATTACATATCTTTGTGTATTTCTACGAGAGAGATTATGTTGTGCCTTCTCAATGCAATTACTCTATTGGAGAGCAGATTAGTGTGACAAAAAAAAATAGTGTTCAAGAAAATATAAACTCTGGCTGATCCTTGTAACTTTTTCCAAATCACTCTATATTCAATTTTTATTCCCACTTTAATAAAATATGCTACAGACAAACAAGAATATTACCTTTATAGTCTCTCTAACTTCCTTTAGTAGGGCTTTAAAGACTACCCCAAACAATATACTTCCATAAGTACATTTTAAAATATTTTAGCATGTCCATGGTAGGGTATGTAGAATGAATTCTATTTTTAAAAACCACTATTTTGTACAAACAATCAGCTGCACTTAACACTGACTTTGGAAATGTTAGTATGAAAGTATAAATAAGAATCAGTGTGAATTAGAAGGAACAGAATTTTGAGTGAGGTCTGTATCTCATTTCCAGCTCTGGATGACTTAGCTGGTAGGATAATTAACCCATTTTACCTTTAGTTTTCTCATCTGAAAGATAGGACTAGTAATGTCTACTACGCAGGCTTATTATGAGTATAAAACAAGATCATAACAAATTCTGGAAAACAACAAGTTCTAAACAATTATCATCATTATTGTTTCTATTATTATTATCTTAACAGCTGCCTATTAAAATTTATTGAGCTAAAATATAATTACTTATTCTAAGTATGTTGATTAGCCATTAAATAAACTTTACAGTTTTGATTAAAGTAAAACATAAACAAATATAGTAAGTAAATACCTTAAATTTGAGATTTCAATTCTAGAAATTAGAGGATTTTTATTTTCCTTTTGATTAACATCTATTTAAGTTTGGGTACAATTCAGGAAAATTTTACATATGTTAGGCTCAGTACACAATACCCCAAAGAATGGTACTTTGGCAAGCTGAGTACTTTGAACTAAAGGGCATTGGAAGGGCCTCGGAAGAAAGGTCTCTCTGACCTCCTGCCCTTATGTTTCCCTACCGCATGATAACCAAAATTTCATTGAAACTCCAACTCCTCTCTCCCTGAAAATTTCATAATACAAAGAAAGGTCACTCTCTACCTACTCTTTTCACCTGCCCCATGCCTGGTGGGTGGGGGGGCTGAGAATATTACACAGAGAGGCCATAAAGAATCTGAGCAACCAGGCTTTTCTGGGTTCTCCCCCTTAGTCTGTTATTGGGTCATATACTTCTTCCCAATTCTTTTCAACACAGCTTTCCATGATTCATAGAATCTAAGCATAAAAATGGATAGTTTTGGGGATGGAGCTCAGTGGTACAACGCTTGCCTATCATGTGAGAGGCCCTGCATTCAACTTCAGTACTGTCCTCCCAGAAAAAAAAAAAAAAAAAAAGATAGTTTTCCCTGGCTCTTTAGGTCTTCATTTCTTAATCCTTGCACATCACCTAAAACTTTGATTAAATAAATTTATGCTTTTCCCTTAACCTAACCTTTGTTGTACAAGTGTTGCATCTCTCTGCCCTTACACATACTAACTAAAAAGGTCTGTGGTTTATAGTCTGTTAACAACCAAATGTGAATCTAGTTTAGTCATAAGAACTGTTCAAAATTATTTGACTTTAAGTTTAAAGTAGAGGACAGATAACAAAGACACTACTTCTAAAGATTTTGAAGAGAGAAAATCCATGGTATCTATTAAGGTATTATTCAAAGCACGTCTCAAGAACTGTTAAAATTACTTTAAGAATGAAAATCTGAGGAATTGTGAAAGGCATTTGGATTATGTTTTAAATCAGTTCAAGCCCCTACTTTATCTCAGTACTGAACATCTAAAATAATAAGTATTCAAGAGTTAATTCTTTTCATAACTGAAATAAAACACCTGTCATTGTAAAGTGTGTACATTAGTTTTATAAGTCTGCTATAACAAAGTACCATAGAGTGAGCAGCTTAAACAGAAATTTATTTTGTCTTAGTTCTGAAGTTTAAAAAACAGAGAACAAGGAATCAGCAAGGCTAATTTCTTCTGAGGTTCTGCTCATTTCACTGTAAGTAGCAATCTTCCCTGTGTCACATGGTTTTCACTCTGGTTTTTGTCCTAATTCCTTTTTTATAAGGATACTAGTATACTGAATTAAGGACCTAAGCTAATAACCTTATTATAACTTAGTTAATTTGTTAAAGACTCTATCCAATTCTGATATAAGAGATTAGAACTTTGACATGTAAATTTCCAGAGGACATATTTCAGTCAATAACATTATGACATGCTAATACTTTATGTATATATGAGACTATATGACCAATATGATTCTGTAACATGTACACTCAGAAAAATGAGAAATTATACCCCATCTATGTATGATATATCAAAGTGCATTCTACTGTTATGTATAACTAATTAAAATTATAAAAAAATTAAAAATTATTAAAAAATAAAATATGCTTATCTACTTCATTTCTAATATATACAAATATTGTTTGCATCTTGCTACTGTCTTTTAAATCAATTTTGAATAAGTTTCATATATATCCTTTTAAAATAAAGATATTCAACCAGGAGGAATTAAAGCACAACCAATACAACTACATTAGGTTAATAAAGTGGCAAATTAGTATCTTAATTTGACACACACTCCAATGAAAATAATTTCTCTTGATTTTCTAGGTCTTAGAGTAGATTCTGGATCTACAACTCAAGTCATTTATGGTAGTTAGAATGAAATAATAGATTACTATTGGATTTTTATTCTAGAGCAATAAACAGTAACATTACATATTCATAGAAACAAAAATTATACAAAACCTGGCAAACAAAAATATTGTTTTGAAACAAGCATAAACTATATGAAATCTTGGCTTAGTAGTACAGATAATTTTTCAGTTATTCCTTTTACTTTAAGATAAATGAACATGAACATTTCTTGTTTTCAGTTACTATGTTTGTTGTAGGGGATAGAGCAAGCAGGGCATGGAAGATAGCAGGAATCAGTTTTATTTGGCTGCAGCCAGGTTTGGGTACAGCTTTCAGTGTAATCAATTAATCCCCTGAATCTCAAGTTCAAGCAGTTTCAGAACTTTATACCCGGCATGTAAGAGGAGGGGGTCAGAAGTTCACAATCTGCAGAAGTTCACACATAGCAGCTTTTTCTTTCACTGTTTTGGGCAAGTAACCCTTCAAGGACAATGCCAGAGGAAGGGGAGAACTTCTTCTCCCCTTCCCCTGCCCAGCTGTTACCATGGAGCCCAATTGGTAACTTCTCTTAGAAACTTAGACATCTCAGTAAAGTTCCAGCTCAAGGCCAGAGGCCTTGTTAAAAGATTTGTCTTTTAAAAATCACATTTGCATTTGCAAACATACTTCTACAAACTACTATATTGGATAAATGTTTGTGAAAAACTAGTAAAGGTGCATTCAGCACCTGGAGTGCTAATTTCTTCTAGGCCAGTGGCCAAGTAAAATAGAGCAACAGGAAAATGGGAAGTTTATCTACATTGAACTCTTTTGTAGAGGCTCTTTTGCTAATAATCCTAAAATCAATTATGGTAAAGATTTCTAGAAAAGTTTAGTTAAGATTTTCTGTGGAGGAGGGAGTGCCACTACTTGTTAATCCGATATATGCCATTCAGAAACAATGAGATGACATCCTTTGTTATCTTACTATATACCAAGTGTTAAATGTACAGGGAATCACATCATCTGCTATAAATCACTAGATTTCCTACAAGTCAATTCACAGATACAACAAAAATAAGTACCTACATTTAAATTTTTATTTACATACATGTTCGTTTCCAGTGTAAGTATTAAAGATTTATAAAATATAAAATCAATCCAGTGTTGTCAAATGAGAGTCAATTACAAGACTAAATAATTTAAAGATCATTTTAATAATAATACTCAAAAATGTTAATACAATTGAGCCCATTTCATTGAATTTGATAATAATGTATTTAAAGAAAAAATATGACTAAGTATAACATTATAAAGCTAAATGTTAAGATTTATTTATTTGGGGGGAGGCATAGGGGATTAAACTCAGGGGCACTTGACCACTAAGCCACATCCCTAAACCTTTTTTTATATTTTATTTAGAGACAGGGTCTCACTGAATTCTTAGTGCCTTGCTTTTCTGAAACTGGCTTTTAACTTGCTGCAATCCTCCTGCCTCAGCCTTCTAAGTCACTGGGATTACAGGCATGCACTCCCAGCACCAAGCTAAATGTTAAGATTTTAAAACAGCATTTTACCATCAATGAAAGGCAAGCTGTATTTTGACTACAGGGTTGACAACAGTCTTACTAAATAAAAAGCTGTACTAAATCATATGGCAAATTGTTATATAAAATGGGATAAACTATGCATATTTTCAAGTACAAAATGGTAAATATACTGGAAGTGTAAGAGCTCTAATTATGCTCCATTTTTTGGTCCAAATATTGTAAATCTGTATGTTTGTTGTAAAGTAGCACAGAGTCTCATCATGACCCATTTTAAACTTAAACTGCTCAGTTACAACTAATAAGCACATATCATCTAAATTCTGTTAACTTCAACTGTTTTCAACACTCTCCATTTTATCTTTGAAAATATTTTAGTCTATGTCAATGGAAGCATAGTGTTTACACATTTATATCACTAACATTGATTTTTTTTTACCCCATTTTGGCAAGCCAATGATTTTGAATTATGAATTTAAATTAAGAATTCACACAAGGTTTAAGTTCATGAGCCCTCGTTTTAAAATATAATCTTTTATGTTAAAATTCAGATTTAACTTGCTCAGCTCAATATCTTAAAGATTAGACTACCTTCTGTAATGTCTGCTCCGATATTTCTTTCCCATTCTTCTCTGGAGTACTCTTCTTGACCCCATCATCTTCACGGTATCTAAAGACTTGTTCTGGACGAGAATAAATAATATATTATGGTGCTTGTACATTGCAGAAACCCTGTCCTATCATTTTAAGAAAAACTGTTCTATGATTTTTCAATTATGAATAATCGAATATATTTTTTGTTAAGTATTTGGCCAGTAACTAAATAGTGATCTTTTTCAAGATTTTCAGTCACACAATTATATGTCTTTGTAGTGTCACTTTTTTTTTTTCTGTAGTGTTAAGATTTTCAAAAGTACAATAGATCTGCAGGTTAACAATGCTATACTTTTATTCCCATTTTCATTCTTTTGTAGACTATTCCCCCTTTGCCTTAAAAGCAGAATTCATTGCCTTTTTATCTACACAGTCACTACTAGTTTTGTTCTCTGAATCTTGTTCCCTGCCAGGAGGATCAGAGTGATTGCTGAACAAAGCAAACAGTAACAGAATTAGGGTGGACTGAAACTGTAACACCCCTACTAAAACCTTTTGTTCAAGTGAAGGATCCATGAGCTTGGCAGGGTAAATCATAAAAATCACGTTTCCAGAAAAACTATGACTTCAAAATAAACAGAAACCTAAGTATATATATTAAGTTGCTTCTACAAGTCATTTCCATGCTGGTTATGCAACTAACTACCAAAAACCTTTTGAACTAAGCAAAAATATGCAAGTAACTAAACAACTTCAAAGGAAAAAAATGATAAATTTTCTGTTAATATTACTAAAAAATGAAATTTACTAAAACCTGTAACATTTTTCTTATCAGATAAAATGTAGTCACAAATTGAATATATTCCTAATGTATTATTCTTGAAATATAACACTTCTAAAAGAACAAAAAAGGGGCACAAAAGAATACACAAAAGCTGAAAGGATACATATCTGAGTTCGCCTGAGATGATTTTGCTTTAAAGTATGCTTGACTACTGTAGGTCAGTGTAAAACTTTGATTAATCAACAAAGGAAAAGAAAACAATATTATTCTCTGTAGAGTAGAAATCCTCTTGGTATAAACAGTGACTAACAAGTTTGTTAGAGTGAATTAGGCATTTCTTTTGTCTTTGAAACATGACATACCCAATTAAAACTTCTGTACTCATGAAATAAATAGAACACTATCCTAAGGATAATAAAAGCTAAAATAGGTAGAATTTGCTATCTGGGGAATAAGTACCTTTACCTTGATAATAATCTATCCATTCCCAAGTTTCTTTTACTAGTCCCTTAACAACATGGTACTGAATTCATTTAAAATATTCTTTAAAAAATAAATAAATAATATGCAAATACAACTCATCTGTTCTAGTCATTTAAATATGTTACAGTTCTGAGTGAAATATTTACTCTTAAAAATAAGTTCTATAGTCAAAGAGCACAGAGTGCTAACAATGGCTAAATAATGCTAATAAAAATAAATGCTAAAAATTGATTAAATAAAATTCTCTGATGCTTTTTTTTTGCCCCAGGTATATGTAAGACCCCCTGATAAACTGGATAAATGTATTCACCTGAGGTTTACTGTTGAAAAATTGTTTTGTTTTTGCCTTCAAAGGTTTTATAAAGAACATTCAAGCAGTTAGACCCAGGGCATAGAAAGAAACAAGGAACCAATTCTCTTGTCTTCATTGTCTTATCTTCAAAGATCTTGGAATTTGGGAAATGAACTAAGAGAACATAGCTAGAAACATATACTTTCTTTTTTTTTAAGACAATGGATGTTAGTATGATCTCACTTCACAGGAGGTTTATTTTTAAGATTTTAGTTGTAAATATTTAAATCTACTATAGAAATTCATTCTGATTTGTAATATTTCTTAGGTGTTTCTTCTCCTTCCATCTTTTTAACTTTTAATATGTATAGTTTAAACTTATTCTATTTTCTATATTCCTATTTTAATACTCTTGGCTTACTATAGGAGTCAAGAGGACTTCTTCCACTCCCTCTGAAGGTTTGAGTCTTTAATTCTGTTGACATAAACTGACAATAGATTCACAGGTCAAAAGGTACACCATTTTGCTAATGCACACATGGGTACAGGAACAAAATATGAACACAAAAAGAAAGGGTAGCTGGTTGAAGCTTCAATACTCTCTCACTAGGGGAGAAGAAAATGGAAGAAGATATTAAAAAAAAATTAAAGAGCTAAGTAAATGATTTTTTAGGAAAGGTAAATGGGCCTGAAGAATAGACAATAGACTTGGACAAAGTGAGGGGTTGAACTGCACTAACAACAATAATTGTCTTATCATGCAGATAAAAACTCTTTCACATGATAATCATCAGAGTAATAAATGATGTCTTTGGTACAAAACAGTGGACACTTTTTAATCTTCTTTTCTGTGAGTTAGTATTTGTGGTTAATGAGATTTAGAAAGGGAGTCCAAGACAAGTGCTTTTCTTTTGGAAAATTTCCCTTTAGTCCAATAGGGAACTTCAGAAAGAGCTTCTCCCTGAGCTAGGGAGACAGAAACAAGGAAAGTTAGAGAGACCTCGATTCTAAGACTGCTTCGAAGGCCTTCCAATTTTCCTTCATTCAAAGTGCTTGGCATGACAAAGCATCATACTTTGAGATATTATTTTCTAGGCCCCGTCACTACATTAAATAACTAAATTCCTCTGCAAATTTTAACTGCTTATTCTCCAGATTCTTTTAATTATATTAACACATTATTTTAACAATCTATTAGCATAATTTTTTCCTGATCTTGATATGATACTCCCTACACATACTTTCTTAAAAGTCTATTAGCGAGTATACCAATTTGTGAGATTAGAAAAGAAGAATAAGTATTAATTTGTGTATGATCAATTTCCCAAAGAATAATGCTATTTCATTTTTAAGAAAAGCAAAATAACAGTTTTAGTATAGAAGTACTTATAATACAATAAAACTATGTATTTGATTTTGCCTAGAGTTCCTGAAGCAGAGCTTCTAAAACCTTTAGAATTTCCTAATTGATCAAAGGAGCATCTTTTATTATTCATGAAAAGCTCCTTTCAACCATACCAGAATTCATGCTAATCAAACAATTCTTGGTGGATTCACATATAACTTCAGGATAGGGGGTGGTTGCCAGAGAAATTCATCATGTGATCAGAAAGCTGGAATTTTTAGACCCACTGTCAGATTTCTGTAGAGGGAAGAAGAAGGGCTGGAGATTGGATTTAATCATCAATGATCAATGATTTAACCAATCATGCCTAGGTAACAGAACCTCCATTAAAAGACCTAACAATGGGTTTCAACGTGTTCAATGGTTTGTAAACACATCTAGGTCTTGGGAGGGTGGCAAATCCATAAAAGGCATGAAAGAATTGTGTCCCTCCCTCCATACCTTGCACTAGACATCTCTTCTATTTGGCTATTTCTAAGTCAAATGCCACATAACAATCTGTTTAGTAGTAAATAAAGTCTTTTTCTGAGCCACTCTAATAAATTATCAAGTCTGCAGAAGTGTTATGGGAACCCCCAACATAAAGTTGGCTGGTCAGAAAAACACAAATGGAAATCTGGGATTTGCCAATGGGCATCTGAAGTAAGAGAAGTCTTTTGGAACTGAAACCTTAACCTGGAAGTCTGCACTGACTGAAAGTAGTGTTAGAATTGAAGGAAGGAGGAAACATCCCATTTAATTACTGTCAGAAGCTTGAAGAAAATCAGCTCAATCAGTACAATTTCAGAAAAATGAATTAGGAATAAACATGTAATAGTCAGTGACACCTGCCTTACAAAAAAACTTTTATGTTTTGTTAAATGCTGTCTTACATAAGATAGATTCACTGATCATAATTTGACCTATCTTCTCTGAAAAGTGACCATAAGTCAATAAAAAATAAAGTCCCATTTCTCTTGGAGGAAAGCAAGAAATCAATTGCTTTTGGTGGATAGGACAGAATCTTTAGTCATTTCATATGACTACTACTGTTAATATGTGGCATATCTTCCTTGAGATTCAACCTATGCCCTTTGACTTTATCTCAGAAGTCTTGGGAAGAATTTATTCAATCAGTTAAGTTAAAAGAGAAGTAGGTCATTTCTGTTACCAGTCACAACTATTCTGAAGAGGATGCTGCCAGAACAATCAAAGCATATTTTTCTATGAAGAAATGTGGGGAGATGGAGGAATGAGTAATTTTTGTTTGCTTGTTTATTATATTTTTGCATTTTCTTTATTGTAAACTATACCTAGTACATAGGTTTCTTGGCCTTAAAAAATGTCTTTAATCAGGGATCCGTGATCTCATTAATTCACAAGGTTGGGTTATAAATATTTGAGTATGCTATATTCAGTTCCTTTACCTTGTAATACCCTCCTCTTAATTTTATGCTATTTCTTAAACCCATAATTTGAAAATAATTTTTATATTTTAAACTATTTTTTTCTATTTTCAAGTGTTTGAGTACATTTTAATCCTTATTTTTACATTTAAATGAATTAGCTTTGGGAAGTTTAATATTTGAATTGGTGTTTATAATTTATATAACAAATTATTTGTGCTAATTTACTTTTGATGCAACTGATTTTAGCATTTCCCTATATTCCTGATATTAATTCTCTTATTTCTTTAAAAAAGTTTCTTCATCTTAAATTTACTACTTTCATAGTTTGTTTCATTTGTTATTTTATCTATATTTCTTTTTGTAAATTTGTTCTGTTTAGTTATATACATAACAGTAGAATGTGTGTTTACATATCATCCATACATGGAATATAATTTCCCATTCTTGTGGTTGTACCTGATATATAGTTACTCTGATTGTGTATTCATATATGAACATAGGAAATTTATGTCTCATTCATTCTATTGTCTTTCCCATTCCCACTCCTCTTCCTTTCCCTTAATTCCCCCATCCCAATCTGGTGAACCTACTTTATTTATATTCTTCATGCAACAAGTAGAAGGAAGCTTGATCTCAAGTGTAATATTAGCAATCCAAAACTTATATGTATAGATTATGTAAAATTATATTAATGTGATTAAAATTAATATTTATATATTTATATATGTAAAGTATATATTTTATATGCACAATGTACACAGAATATATTGAGGGCACAAAAAAAAGAGCAGAGAAAGGCTTCTGATTAGAAGGGATACTGTAGTCCAAATCTTTCTAGATGGAAGTGACAGGAAAAAAAGAGAATATCAAGTACAACTTCCCAGGACTATTAGATGATTAACACATTTTGGCTTTTATTTTGTCAATTTTTCATTCCATGATAGAAAATTACCATATGAAATATAAAATAACCATATGAAATATGAGACCAATGAAGTAGGCAAAGGTTAAATAGCAAGGGGATTAAGGAATTTGGGCTTTATTCTCAATAGGAAGTTACTAGATTAGGGAGTAATATAACATCAGGAGATCTATATCCAGGAAGAGTAGGGCTAGAGGAAATAGTCTTATATTCATCATGGAAATTATAAGTAGAGTGAGAAAATCTGAGTTTGACCATCCCTTTCTTCATAAAAAATAAAGTACATGGATTTATAACAATTATTTTCTTTAAATATTTAGGCACAAAGGTATATCCCAATAGATTAATTACTATGCATTCAATTATGGCCATGAAGAATTACTTAATATTAATTATTCTAAGAAGTAAATAATATTTTGACATTATTATTTCAAATGAAGTTTTAACTTTATTTGAAAAAAGCATGAAGGTACTTAAAAATGTTCCCTTGACTCATCTCTATGTCAAAATAAGGTACCCATTTCCCAAGGTCTGATTTTATTCAGTCATATTCTTTTGGGTATATATTCACCCACAATTTTTTTTCTTAATATTAAGGAAAGTTGAGATAGTTGCTAGAAATTACAAACTCAAATTTTCCTCTGCCCATCTATTATGAAATTTCTAGTGTTTCCATTTAAGTAATATTTATTAGGGAAAGTCTAAAATTTATAATTTATTTACTCCATTCTGGATTGAACCAGACCATCTATAAACCCATGTATTTGCAACATGAGTATTTTCTGGCATTGGTTTATACTTTTGAATCACAGGATGGTATATTATTATTCAGCAAATGCTTTATTAACTTCTCTGGATCTGAAATATAAATCCCTGCTCCACTGTAGTTAAGGTTGGCCATGTGATTTGGTTTGACACATGGAAAAGAAAATCTCTATTTTTGTCTTCATTTTTGAAAGATATCTTTGCTAAGTATGGAATTCTACATGGACAGGTTTCTTTCTTCTTTTTAGTATTTAAAATGTACTTTCCTACCTTATGGCTTCAATTGTTTCTAATAAGAATTCTGTCATTCTTTGATTCTATACTGTCTTAAAAGTTTTTTTTTTTCCTTTCTATGCTGGCGGAGAATGAACTCCATTGGACCTTCGAGTCTGGAGATTGTTTCCTCTAATCCTTTTGAATGATGTTTTTCCTTAAGCTTGGGTAGTTTCCCTACATCCATGTGCTAATTTAGTACCTAGTTAACAACTTGAGCGGGACCTTCTATATGTCTTCAAAGCAATGTCGAAGAGCAGATTCTCCAACATAGCATCCTCTCCAGCTTTCTTGATCACACTGGAACCTAGGATCTTTCTCTTTAATGTAGGAAGATTTCCAGATTTCACTTAGGTTCTTCATTTTTGTGCTGTGGCTTATAAATTCTCTAGGCAGCAAACTGGGGTAATTATAATTTTGTGTCCCCCTTCTCGGAGATGACATAGGTATATACCCAAGGTATAAAACCCATTTTTTGCATATATTGTTTAGTTTTTAATTATTCTATGGGAAGGGTAAATTTGGTCCCCCAGGCCTACTTTTATTGAACATGTTTTCCCTGGATAAATCCCAAGCCTAGGTGAATAGAAACTTCTTGTAGTAGATATATTTTATTCCTGCTACCTATTTGCCTCTGGCTATTTTTACAAGTTAAACATATCCTTTGAGCATGTCCTCTGAAATCAGTTCTACCTCCTCTATATCTCCCATCTGAATGCCTTATGCCCCCATCACACTAAATGTCTTCACTGAAAATTACAGTTCATTGAATAATAAATCGTTACTGTAATCCCACGATCTCTGCCAAGAATTTAGCTATGTAGTAGAGATCTGAGCTGCTACATGTTTGAGTAGCTAAGTCAACAAGCCAAAATCAAAGTTATATATTTGCCTTTAATTATTTACTGAGATATTATAAGGAAGAGGCTGAAAAGGGGGAAGTGCCTACTTTTGTATTCTATTTTTCTCTCATCAGCACTGACATGGGAGTTGTCTTAATATCAAGTGAGCTCCAAACAAAAGTTTCCTTCCACTAGTTTTGTGCACCTTGAGCCTAAGACAAGAGCCAGGAGGAAAAAAGCACAGAATCAGATTTTTTTTTAATATATATTTTTTAGTTGTAGTTGGTCACAATGCCTTTATTTTATTTATTTATTTTTTATGTGGTGCTGAGGATCAGACCCAGCGCACCACATGTGCTAGAGGAGTGCTCTACCACTGAGCCACAACCCCAGCTCCCACACTTGGTCTTTAAAATGAGGAAAAGTGTTTTCAAGTTTATTGCAAGTTCTCTACTTCCTAAGTAGATCTGTGCAGAGGAACCCTCAGCCAAAGGGCAACCAGTAAAGCAGCTTCCAAATGGAGGAAGGACATAGGCTAGGGACACAGATGTGTCTAAGAGTATGTTGGCCAGGGAGTCTTGGGCACTTGCTCAGTGACCAAGTAACTCCCTTTCGATACTGCAGAACAGTGGCTATATGCCAACTATGGTTATAGGAGGGCAGCTTTCCCCTATAAGGCACACCATTTAAAGTCTGTGTAATTACCTATGGTCAGGCCTGAAAAAGTGCATATCCAAGTTAGCCAGAAGCTAGACAGACTCCTCCATCTTTCTTACAACTCCAAGAATATTCATAAACATCACTTATGGTGTTCATTACTGAAAAACTGAGGGCCTGTGTTTCAATTAAACAATACAAGAAATAAGCGAATGGGAAATGGGAAAACTCATTCATAAAATAAGCATCTATTTATTGCATTTGGGTTTGTGAGTTGGTTGAAACAGTTATTCCTGTTTCGTGTCATCTAGTCCAGCTCCGTTTTAGTCTAGTCTGTTAAAGTTAAGTTCATTTCTCCACATTTCTGATTCTTGACCACAAAGGTGCAAGTGTATGTGTGTGTGTGTGTGTGTGTGTGTGTGTGTGTGTGTATGTATATATACATACACACACAGAGCCTTTGAGGCTTGGTTTTGGTACTGACATAATGTAACTTCCACCCACACAACTTTCGCTAAAGTAAGTCACCTTGCAAATTAGCAAAGACTCTTAGCAATTTAGCAAGACCCTGTCTCAAAATTTTAAGAACAAGTAAGTAAGAAGGACCAGCAATATGGTAAAATATAAAGTACCCCTGGATTCAGTTCCCAGTACCAAAATAAATAAGGAAATAATAAAGGTGACAATATTTATGATACAACCTCAGTACCTCCTTAACACATGTCCATAACAATGTTCTCTTTTAAAAAATAAATGACGTCGAGAAAGTTCTGGAGGGAAAAGATATTGTCCAATAAAATTATACCAAATTTATCCCTTAAAAATAAAGATAGTTGTAATATGTTCTCAAAAACATAGGCTCTAAGAAATACAGCAGTTGTGATTAGTTCTTGAAGGAAAGAATACAGTCAATTATATCTGGTTAACCAAGAAAAAAAATACATATACATATGTGTGTGTGTGTAAATAATTAATTAAGCTAGGTGTGGAGGCACGTGCCTGTAATCCCAGTGGCTCAGGAAGCAGAGACAAGAGGATCATGAGTTCAAAGCCAACTTCAGCAATGGTGAGGGAGTAAGCAATTAAGGGAGACCCTGTGAGAAATGTTTTTGTAAAAATACTGGCGTTTATCTTGCATAGCAATATTTTAATTTAAATGGCCCTTGTAGACAGCAGGTATGCCCTGTTCTGAGTTATTCCATGATGTACAAAATAGCAGTTTTCAGGCTGTGCCTAAATCTGAGTCACTCCATTTCATACAGCAATAGTTTGTCATCAGCTAGTTCATTTTGAGTTTAAGTGCTGAGGTAGAATGATTCTACACCTTGTTTATACAAGTAAACAACTACCATCTGCCTAGCAAAACCATAAGGCACAAATTGATAAATAAATTAATTGTGTTAATAAAGATGACTATTTGTGAATTTACTGAATTACTCACAAGCTCTGCATGAATGTATCAAAATAATAGTGGAAAAAATCAGGTCTATGAGCTAATCAAACCAGACCATCAAATAAAGCAACCCCTTCACTCAAGGCCCATAAAAGGAGAAGTACCCTGAGACTGGACACAGCAGCACACTGACCCTGTTACCTGGTATTTTCAAGAGCCTTTCCTAGGAAAATTTCCACAATGATGAACCTTGGAATCTTTCTCCTTGGGCTTTAGCAGAGTACAGCTTCTCCTGCCCTTGATGACCACTTGTAGTCCACTTCAAAGTGACACCTCAAGCTGGTACTCTGAAGCTGTCATCCATGTGGACCTTGGAACTTAGAATAAGTTCCTGAACTTTGATAGCTCTGCACCCTGAACAAGTTCTTTGGCTGGTTCTTAATTTTATGAACCACCTATAATAACAGCATTCATATATCTGCTTTCTGCTTTTGCTCTCAGTTCAGCCTCCTAAAGCCCTGTGGCTGCCTTAACCCTTTCTCAGTCTTTCTATACATATATGTATGTATATGTTTATGTATATGTGTGTGTGCATATATTTTTGTATGGATGAGTATATGTGTGTATATTTGTCCAAAGTATAATCTGAGTGTTGCAGACATTGGAAATTAAGACTGGAATTAAAGAACCAGTAATTGTCTGGTTTATGACTACCAGGTAACCCACAAGTATTCAGTCAACTACCATCAATAAATGTAGTGTGTAGTATGTGAATTTATTGCTATTAAATAAATTCTGACCCTGTGGAATGTAATAAACATGGTTGGTCTCTGTTAATGACACCGTGTTTATAATACTCCTAAAACTGAAATACTTTATAAAATATATGGTAGTTGTATCTTCTATATTTTTTTAACTTTTCTTGCTCAACAGAGAGGGAGTTATACTATCTCTTGAATCAATGAAATATTTATCTAAAATTTAATAGTTCATTTACCTCTTTTTAAGTGAGTAGTCTTGGGAATTGAATCTAGCACTACACATATGCTAGACAAGTGCTCTACCATTAAGCAACATCTTCAGCCCGTTTTAAAATTTCTTTAAAATTTTGAGGTAGCGTCTCATTAAGTTATTCATGCTGGCCATCAACTTGTGATTCTCCCACCTCAGTCTTCCAAGTAGCTAGGATTATAGCCTTGTGCCACTGTGGGAACTCTGATTTGAATTCACCTCAGCTTCTTTCTATTTCATTCCAAATAAATATAATTAATTTAAGCCTCTTTGGGGGCTGGGGTTGTGGGCTCAGTGGTAGAGCACTCACCTAGCATATGAGAGGCCCTGGGTTTGATCCTCGGCACCACATTAAAAGTAAATAAAATAAAGGTTTTGTGTCCAATTACAACTAAAAAATAAATATTAAAAAAACTTTTAAGCCTTTTTAAAAAAGTACATAAATTATGGAATTCTTTTTAAATAATTAATTTATTATGTAAGCTATTTCTATATAACCATTAAGGGATGGCTGATAATGCTGAAAATTCTGTTTATAATTGTTAAAGAACTAGGAGTTTCTTCTTTTCTTTATTCTTTATAACCTTTCTTATGCTTAAATATTTATATCTGCATATTTTTTCAAAAACAATGTTGGGGGCTGGGGATTGTGGCTCAATGGTAGACTGGGTACATCACATGTGTGAGGCACTGAGTTCAATTCTCAGTACTGCATATAAATAAATGAATAAAATAAAGGTTCAACAACAACTAACAAATATTAAAAAGAAAAAAACAATGTCTTTATTTTTCAAAATGTAAACCAAAGATAATACCTCGGGGACACCAGTATTTCAAGAGTAAATTGAAAAAAGCCCAGTGAAAGAGAGAGAAGATACAGACAAGAGCAGGAAAAATGCATGCTTCAGAAGATAAAAGTTAAGCAAGCTTGAAATGTAATGAAAATTAAAGATGTAAAAATGGAAAAGTTCAGATACTGGTTTTTAAAAGTCAGTAGTGACCTAAGTAATGGCAAGTGGAACAATAGGAATTGAGACAAAAGCAAGAAGGATAAAGGAAAATTAATTATTAAGTATAAACTGTCAACAACCTAAAGTACAATGGAAATAATGAGACTGCAGAAAATTAGGTAATAATAAATCCTGTCATATCAATCCTTTTTTATTGGTTATTCAAAACATTACAAAGCTCTTGACATATCATATTTCATACATTAGATTCAAGTGGGTTATGAACTCCCATTTTTTACCCCAAATACAGATTGCAGAATCACATCATTTACACATCCACATTTTTACATAATGCCATATTAGTAACTGTTGTATTCTGTCTTTCCTATCCTCTACTATCCCGTCTCCCCTCCCCTCCCATCTTCTCTCTCTATCCCATCTGCTGTAATTTAATTCTCTCCCTTGTTTTTTTTTCCCTTTCCCCTCACAACCTCTTATATGTAATTTTGTATAACAATGAGGGTCTCCTTCCATTTCCATGCAATTTCCCTTTTCTCTCCCTTTCCCTCCCACCTCATGTCTCTATTTAATGTTAATCTTTTCCTCATGCTCTTCCTCCCTGCTCTGTTCTTAGTTGCTCTCATTATATCAAAGAAGACATTTGGCATTTGTTTTTTAGGGCTTGGCTAGCTTCACTTAGTATAATCTGCTCTAATGCCATCCATTTCCCTACAAATTCCATGATTTTGTCATTTTTTAGTGCTGTGTAATACTCCATGGTGTATAAATGCCACATTTTTTTTAATCCATTCATCTATTGAAGGGGATGTGGGTTGGTTCCACATTCTTGCTATTGTGAATTGTACTGCTATGAACATCAATGTGGCAGTATCCCTGTAGTACACTCTTTTAAGGTCTTCAGGGAATAGTCCTAGAAGGGCAATAGCTGGGTCAAATGGTGGTTCCATTCCCAGCCTTCCAAGGAATCTCCAAACTGCTTTCCAAATTGACTGCACCAATTTGCAGTCCCACCATCAATGTACAAGTGTACCCTTTTCCCCACATCCTCGCCAGCACTTGTTGTTGTTTGACTTCATAGTGGCTGCCAATCTTACTGGAGTGAGATGGTATCTTAGGGTGGTTTTGGTTTGCATTTCTCTGACTGCTAGAGATGGTGAGCATTTTTTCATGTACTTGTTGATTGATTGTATGTCCTCCTCTGAGAAGTGTCTGTTCAGGTCTTTGGCCCATTTGTTGATTGGGTTATTTGTTATCTTATTATTTAATCTTTTGAGTTCTTTGTATACTCTGGATATTAGGGCTCTATCTGAAGTGTGAGGAGTAAAAATTTGTTCCCAGGATGTAGGTTCCCTATTTACCTCTCTTATTGTTTCTCTTGCTGAGAAAAAACTTTTTAGTTTGAGTAAGTCCCATTTGTTGATTCTTGTTTTTAACTCTTGTGCTATGGGCGTCCTATTAAGAAATTTGGAGCCCGACCCCACAATATGTAGATCGGAGCCAACTTTTTGTTCTATCAGATGCAGAGTCTCTGATTTGATATCAAGCTCTTTGATGCATTTTGAGTTAACTTTTGTGCATGGCAAGAGAAAGGGATTCAGTTTCATTTTGTTGCGTATGAATTTCCAGTTTTCCCAGCACCATTTGTTGAAGATGCTATCCTTCCTCCATTGCATGCTTTTAGCCCCTTTATCAAATATAAGAAAGTTGTAATTTTGTGGATTGATCTCTGTATATCTTCTATTCTGTACCATTGGTCCACCTGCCTGTTTTGGTACCAGTAATATGCTGCTTTTGTCACTATTGCTCTGTAGTATAATTTGAAATCTGGTATCCCTATACTGCCTGATTCACACTTCCTGCTTAGAATTGCTTTTGCTATTCTGGGTCTTTTGTTTTTCCATATGAATTTCATGATTGCTTTATCTATTTCTACAAGAAATGCCATTGGGATTTTGATTGACATTGCAATAAACCTATAAAGAACTTTGGGTAATATAGCCATTTTGATAATGTTAATTCTTCCTATCCATGAACAGGGTATATTTTTCCAACTGCTAAGGTCTTCTTCTATTTCTCTCTTTAGGGTTCTGTAGTTTTCATTGTATAAGTCTTTCACCTCTTTTGTTAGGTTGATTCCCAAGTATTTTATTTTTTTTGAGGATATTGTGAATGGGGTGGTTTTCCTCATTTCCATTTCAGAAGATTTGTCGCTGATATACAGGAATGCCTTTGATTTGTGCGTGTTGATTTTATATCCTGCCACTTTGCTGAATTCATTTATTCGCTCAAGTAGTTTCTTTGTAGACCCTTTTGGGTCTGTTAGATATAGTATCATATCTACAAATAGTGATAATTTAAGTTCTTCTTTTCCTATTTTTATGACTTTAATTTCTTTTGTCTGTCTAATTGCTCTGGCTAGTATTTTGAGAACTAAATTGAATAGAAGATGGCATTAGAGCAGATTATGCTAAGTGAAGCTAGCCAATCCTTAAAAAACAAACGCCAAATGACTTCTTTGATATAAGGGGAGTAACTAAGGACAGAGTAGGGACGAAGAGCAGGAGAAGAAGATTAACATTAAATAGGGATGAGAGGTTGGAGGGAAAGGGAGAGAGAAGGGAAATTGCAGGGAAAGGGAAGGTGATCCTCAGGGTTATACAAAATTACATACAAGAGGAAGTGAGGGGTAAGGGAAGAATAATACAAGTGGAATAAATGTTTTACAGTAGAGGTGGTCGAGAGAAGAGGGGAGGGGAGGGAGGGGAGGGGGGATAGTAGAGGACAGGATAGAGAGCAGAATTCATCAGACACTACAATGGCAATGTGTAAATCAATGGAAATGTAACTAATTTAACTGATGTGATTCAGCAATCTGTATACGGGGTAAAAATGAAGCTCATAACACTTTTGAATCAAATTGTGAAATATGATATATCAAGAAAGATGTAATGTTTTGAACGACCAACAATAAAAAAAAAGAAAATAAATAAATTGAATAGAAGTGGTGAGAGAGGGCATCCCTGTCTTGTTCCAGATTTTAGAGGGAATGCCTTCAGTTTTTTCTCCATTCAGAATGATGCTAGCCTGAGGCTTAGCATATATAGCTTTTACAATGTTGAGGTAAGTTCCTGTTACCTCTAGTTTTTCTACGGTTTTGAACATAAAGGGATGCTATACTTTGTCAAATGCTTTTTCTGCATCTATCGAGATGATCATATGGTTCTTATCTTTAAGTCTATTGATGTAGTGAATAACATTTATTGATTTCTGTATATTGAACCAGGCTTGCATCCCAGGGATGAATCCTACTTGATCATGGTGTACAATTTTTTGATATGCTTTTGTTTTCGATTCGCCAGGATTTTATTGAGGATTTTTGCATCTAGGTTCATTAGAGATATTGGTCTGTAGTTTTCTTTCTTTGACATGTCTTTGTCTGGTTTTGGGATCAGGGTGATGTTGGCCTCATAGAATGAATTTGGAAGAGCTCATTCTTTTTCTATTTCTTAAAATAACTTGAAAAGTATTGGTATTAATTCTTCTTTGAAGGTTTTGTAAAACTCTGCTGTATACCCATCCGGTCCAGGGCTTTTCTTGGTTGATAGTCTTTTGATGGCTTCTTCTATTTCCTCCTTTGTTATTGGTCTGTTTAAATTGTGTGTATCTTCCTGAATCAATCTGGGCAGATCGTATGACTTAAGAAATTTATCAATGTCTTCACTATCTTCTATTGTATTGGAATATAGAGTTTCAAAATAATTTCTAATTATCTTCTATATTTCTGTAGTGTCCGTTGTGATATTGACTTTTTCATCCCGTATGTTCGAAATTTGAGTTCTCTCTCTTCTTCTCTTCATTAGCATGGCTAAGAGTCTGTCAATCTTATTAATTTTTTCGAAGAACCAACTTTCAGTTTTATCAATTTTTTCAATAGTTTTCTTTGTTTCAATTTCGTTGATTTCTGCTCTGATTTTAATTATTTCTTGCCTTCTACTACATTTGCTGTTGTTTTGCTCTTCCTTTTCTAGGGTTTTGACATGAAGTGTGAGTTCATTTATTTGTTGGTTTTTTCTTTTCTTGAGGAATGAACTCCAGGCAATGAATTTCCCTCTTAAAACTGCTTTCATTGTGTCCCATAGATTCCAAAATGTTGTGTCTGTATTTTCTTTTATCTCTAAGAATTTTTTGATTTCCTCCTTTATGTCTTCTGTAACCCATTGATCATTCAGTAACATATTGTTCATTTTCCAGGTGATGCAGGATTTTTCCTTCCTTCTTTTATCATTGATTTCCAGATTCATTCCATTATGACCAGATAAGATGCATGGTATTATCTCCACACCTTTATATTTACTAAGAGTTGCCCTATCGCATAATATATGGTCTATCTTTGAGAAGGTCCATGTGCTGCTGAGAAGAACGTGTATCCACTTGATGATAGTTGATATATTCTATATATGTCAGTTAAGTCTAGGTTATTGATTGTGTTATTGAGTTCTATATTTTCTTTATTCAGCTTTTGTGTGCAGGATCTGTCCAATGGAGAGAGCGGTGTGTTGAAGTCACCCATAATTATTGTGTTGTGGTCTATTTGACTCTTGAACTTGAGGAGAGTTTGTTTTTTGAACATTGCAGCACCATTTTTTGGTGCATACATATTGATAATTGTTATGTCTTGGTGGATGGTTCCTTCTAACAGTATATAGTGTCCTTCTTTATCCCTTTTGATTAACTTAGGTTTGAAGTTGAGTTTATTCGATATGAGTATGGCCACTCCTGCTTGCTTCCGAGGACCATGTGAGTGGTACGATTTTTCCCAACCTTTCACCTTCAGCCTGTGTATGTCTTTTCCTATCATATGAGTCTCCTGAAGGCAGCATATTGTTGGATTTGTTTTTTTTTTTATCCAGGTTACTAGCCTATGTTTCTTGATTGGTGAATTTAAGCCATTAATGTTTAGGGTTACTATTGATATATGGTTTGCACTTCCAGTCATGCTTATTTATTTATTTATTTTAATATGGCTAGTTTTTCCTCTTTGGTTATTTTTTTATTCCCCTTTACTGAGTTACCTCCCACTGTTAGTTTTGGGTGCTGTTTTTCCATTCCTCTTCTTATAGTGTTTTGCTCAAAATGCCTTGCAGTGCTGGTTTTCTGGCTGTGAATTCTTTTAACTTTTGTTTATCGTGAAATATTTTAACTTCATTGTCAAATCTGAAGCTTAATTTTGCTGGATACAGTATTCTTGGTTGGAATCCATTATTTTTCAGTGTTTGAAATACGTTGTTCAAGGATCTATCTTCTCACTTTCAACCGTCTGTGATGAAAAATCAGCTGTTAACCTAATTGGTTTACCCCTGAATGTAATCTGCCTTCTTTCTTTCGTAGCTTTTAATATTCTCTCCTTGTTCTGTATGTTGTATATCTTCATAATTATGTGTCTTGGAGTTGGTCTATTACGGTTTTGTATGTTTGGGGTCCTGTAGGTTTCCAGGATTTGGCAATCCATTCCCTCTTTCATATCTGGGAAGTTTTCTAAGATTATTTCATTCAATAGATTGTTCATTTCTTTGGTTTGAACCTCTATGCCTTCTTCTATCCCAATGACTCTCAAGTTTGTTTTTTTTTATGACATCCCATATCTCTTATGGATTGCTTGTGATTTCTTAGCATCCTTTCTGTGTTGACTATATTTTTTTCAAGTTTATAAACTTTGTCTTCATTATCTGATGTTCTGACTTCTATTTGATCTAGTCTATTTGTAATATTCTCGTTTGAGCTTTTAATTTGGTTTATGGTTTCCTGCATTTCTAGGATTACTGTTTGATTTTTTTTAAATCTCTATATCCTGGTAGAGCTCAATCTTTGCCATTTGAATTTGCTTATGTAATTCATTCTCAAAGTATACTTTCATTGTTTGGACTTGCTGTCTAATGTCTTCTCTAAGATTCTGTTCCATCTGAGTTAGGTATGCCTTGAGTTCTCTGTCCATTTTTCTGATGCCTCTAGGTTCTGTGAATTTAAGTTGTCCTGCATTGTTTGTAATCCTTTTTTCCCTTGTTTTTTCATGGTGCTCATGTTACTTTCCAACTCTGTTTGACTGCTGTGTTTCTGTTTTCTCGTTTAAATTTGTTTTGGTTTTTATAGTTCCAATGTCTCTCCTTTGTGTTGGGAGACAATGTTTAGAGATGTTGGATTTAATTGTGATTTAAGGTAAATTCATTAGTTTCATTAAAGGCCTAAAGATTTTGATGGCATATAGAGAATTGAGGTTTGAACTTAGGATTTTATGTTAAGGTCGGGTGATTTGATGGTATGGAGTTTAGTATATGTTAGCTTCTTTGGGGGGTTGCTCAAATGTAGGTGGCTATTAACAAGAGAATATACAGGAGTACTTGGGGGTAGTTAAGAGCTTAGGCAGACTATAGACCGACTCGTAGTATTTGTCTATTTGCATTTAGTAAATTATACATAATCTGGGTGGTCATGCTTAAGAGTAAAGATGGGGAAAAAGTAAGAAAGCAAATCAAGAAAGAGAGAGGGAGAGAATAAAGAAAGAGAAAAGAAAAAGAAATGAGAAAAATAATATGCAGTAAAATAAAAATTACAATTAAAAAAAGAAAAAAATTAGAATTAAAAAATTTTTTTAAGAAAGGCACTGTTAGGCTTCTATTTTCTTTGCTTCCAGTAGGTGGTGCTGTGCCTCCCGGGCCAAGATTTTGCCTCTGGCTGTAGGAAACAATCTGTGTGAGGCTGCTCTCTCCTCTCCCCCCTGGTGTCTCTCAAAACCTGTTAGCTTAGGTTTATTCCTGGTCTCTAGTCTCCTCACTGCTCCTGCCAGACAGGCTTCCCCAGTGTGATACCTCTCTGCAGTTCAAGCTACACTCTGGGCCTGCAGTTTCCTGGATGTGGAGCGAGGCTACTGGGAACTGGCCCCTTATTGTTTTGATTCCTTCCGCTAGCCCCTACTCCGAGAGCTGGCGAGACAGGTTTCGTTTTCACCGCTAGTGGGAGGGGGGAGTTGGAGGTCAGGTGCCTTTACCTTCCCCCATGCCTCTATTCATGCTCACTCTGATATTCATGCCCCCAGAAAGACAGGGAGACATTTTATGCGATTTCCCTGCTGTATGTGAGGAGGGCTAAATGCCACACACCTGTTCTAAAGCTGAACTTGTTGCGTTCTGTTGGAAACTGGCGATGGTGATGTCAGCTCTCCAAGATGGTGGCCGCTGGCTTCCTCGGTGGGTTGTCCAATGTAGAGGGCAGACTTGGACTGTTTCTCTCCCCCGTATCAAACCCAGAACTCAGCCTGGAGCACAGTGAGGACACAGTTGGCAGGACCCTCCAGAATCCGCAGCATCATTACTCTGTGTTGCTGGCATGCCGTTTCTCATCGCGCCCCAGTTTCTGGCTGCAGGCGGGCCGCCGATCAATCAGCCTGAATCTCCGGGTGAACGGTTCACTCAAGATTGAGCCCCAGTAATTGATCCTCGGGTGCTGGAAATCCTTCCTCTAGGTTTCAGTGCACCACAATTTTGCTGGAAATTCCTAACAAGATAGCTTTTGGCTGTTCTAACTCTTTATTCACCTGCACAGTGACGTGGTACACGGGGGTGATGCACTCTATTCGCCGCCATCTTTCAGCCCCCAGTTTATATCAATCTTATTTACTTTTTCTAATGAGTTACTGACTTTGTATGGTAAATATTGTTATTTATTTATTTATTTACTTACTCAGATATAATCCCAGTTACTGAGATATAATCCCAGTTATTTTTATTTATGTATTTTTAAAATATTGATACAGGATCTTGCAAAATTGCTGAGCTTCTTGCTAACTTGCTTACATGGCCTAGAATATTCAGTCCTACCACCTTAGCCTCCCCAGTCAATGGGATTGCAGGCCTGTGCCACCATAGCCAGTAAATGTTTTTATCTTGATTAAGAATAATCTTACTTTCAGAGCAATGACCATATTTCATATTGTAGAATAATTTTAGGTTGTTGGTGAGAGAGATTGCACATTTTAAGTTTTCCATGTTTCGTTAAGTTTTCCAAGTTTCGTTCTAGATCTAGATTTTGATTACAATAAAATAGATGCTATCTAAATGATCTTTTAAAAATGTAATGTCAAGTGAAAATATTTAGAAAATATTAACCCCACATCTTTTACAGAACAGTAAATAAACATAACTAAGAAAATCTTAACAATAAACAGTAAAAATTAGTACTTTTTCTCCTTATCAAATCTCTCTTACCTAAAGTTTTCATAAATTAAAAATCATACCACAGTGGGATTTTTAAGTATTTAATCTCTGATTTTCTCATAAGAGGAAAAATGTTAATGAGTTATCCGTAAGTGGTAAAAAAGAAAGAAAGGGGTAGATTTTTCAGAAGAAACAAACTAAAACATGAAGAACTATGAAATTTAACAATGCTCTGTTAAATATTTTCATAGAAAAAAATTGTACCTTCTCTTTTCTCTGCCATACATCTATTCAATTCTTGTATTGTTGCCTTATCAATAGATATATGTACTTTAAGTTCATCCAATTCTTCCTGAAGATTCATTCTATGAAAATAAAAGAAATGAATAATTACATAAATATATATGTTAAGGAATGCAAACAAATATTTGTAGTAAATAAAAGGAATAAATATATTTGAAAATACATAAAATAGGAAAATGGTAAAATAAAAGCAAAAAATATATTAATCATATTAACATCCTCAAAATTATAATTGATTTTTAATGAGAATCTAGAAAGTAAAATGCTTTAGTTAAGTGATTTCTGGTAACTTTATCATAATAAACAAGGTAAATACCTAAAGTAGAGACTAACTTTTAAAAAACATTTACTGAGCTGCTTAACCACTTTCTAATACAAAGATATGCTAGGTAAACTAGTACTAAAAAGTGTTACACTTCTCAGAAGATGATGTACAATCAATCAAAAAACACATAAAAAAATTCATCATCACTAGCAATTAGAGAAATGCAAATCAAAACCACTCTAGGATTTCATCTCACTCCAGTCAGAATGACAGCTATTATGCATATAAACAATAATAAGTGTTGGTGAGGATGTGGGGGAAAAGGTTCACACATACACCGCTGGTGGGACTGCAAATTGGTGTAGCCAATATGGAAAGCAGTATGGAGATTTCTTAGAAAACTGGGAATGGAACCACCATTTGACCCAGCTGTCCCTCTCCTCAGTCTATACCCAAAGGACTTAAAAACAACATACTACAGGGATACAGCCACATCAATGTTTATAGCAGCAAAATTCACAATAGCTAAACTGTGGAACCAACCTAGATGCCCCCTCTAGTAGATAAATAGATAAAATAAAATGTGGCATATATACACAATGAACTATTATTCAGGAATAAGAGAGAATAAAATAATGGCATTTGCAGATAAGTGGATGGAGTTAGAGAAGACAATGCTAAGTGAATCCCACAAAACCAAATATCAAATGTTTTCTTTGATATAAAGAGGCTGATTCATAATGGGATAGGTAGAGGAAGCATGGGAAGAACAGAGGAACTGTAGACAGGGAAGAGGGGTGGGAGAAGAAGGGAGGGGGCATAGGGTAATTAATGATGGTGGAATATGATGATCATTATTACACAAAGTAAATGTATAAAGATACAAATGGGTGTGAATATACTATGTATACAACCAGAGATATGAAAAATTGTGCTCTATATATGTAATAAAAATTGTAATGCATTCTGCTGTCATATACATAAAAAAATAAAAATAAATTAAAAAATAAAGTTAGAGAAAAATAAAACAGTCAAATTACAAAAAAAAAAAGAATCTTATAGTTTGATGTGTTAACTTACACATTTTTGTTCACACAGACATAAATACATATACATAAGGAGTTTTTAAAAAATTTAGATCCAATGATCATAGGTTTTTTTTGTTTTTAAAAAATTTTATTGTGACATAATTATACTTAATGGTGGGACTCATTATGCCATATTTACATATGCACATAATATAATTTGATCAATCTCATCCCTAGTACCTTCCCTTCCCTTCCCTTTCTCCCTGCTCCTACTCTGCTTGCTCTATTCTGATGATCTCCCTTTATTGTTATTATTTTAATTAGTTTGTTTTAATTATATAGATAATTTGGATTCATTGTGGTATATCCATATATGGACATAGCATAATTTGGTATATTTCATCTCCAAGGACTTCTACAGGCCCTCCACTCCTCCCTCCCTCTTGATCTTCTTCCTCTACCATTGGTCTATCTTCTCTCTGTTTTCATAATATCCCCTTTTTATTCCTTTTTGTTTTTCTCTCTCTCTAGCTTTCCCATATGAGGCAAAACATTCAACCTCTGACTTCTAAGTCTGATTTATTTCATTTAGCATGATGTTCTCCAGGTCTATCCATTTACCTGCAAATGCCATTTGAGATTACCAATTGAAAGGAGGAACGCATACATAAGTACACATATACATTCAACACAGGATGATTTGGAGTAAGTTCCTCATTTGTTTAGATAACACTATGGACAATACTGAAGTAAGATGGCTCCTTCAAGGGAAAAGCAAATAAAATTTATCTCAACCCAATAAAGATACAGAATATTTGAGAAACACTATCAAAAACCTTGAACTTATTGACTTTTTAAAACACTTCACTCAAAGAATAGCAAGATAATATTTCTTTTAAAGTGCTATGGAACATTCACCAAGTTAAGACAAATATACTAAATCACACATCAATTATAAATGAACCAAAGTCATCTAAATAGTGCAAAGCATCTTCTACAATCTCAATATAATTAAATTAAAAACCAATATCAGAAGGATGTCTACAAAATCCCCTAATATTGGAAATTAAAGAACTTACTTCTCAGAAAGATTGACTGCTTGAGCAAACATAGTCAAGTTCCTGTAGCTTCTTAGACCCAACTGTGTATTTCCTTATAAAATCAAGTTTTAGCAAACAACCCCATTAAGTCAGTTTTACTAACAACGTCTCTACTCATAATCAATATCAGATCACCATCAATATCTGACTGTATACCTCATCCTCCACTATTCCCCATTTGATGTCTGAATCCCTGGTCTATCTTTATGAAGATTCCAGTTAAGGCCATTTAGCCAGAGTCCCCTAATGCTTCCTTGGTAATTTTCCATCCACTGACTCTTACCCTGCTCTGGCTGTAAATTCTCACTTGCATAATGTTCACAGTCAATCCCAATCAATCTCTCTCCACTACAGTAAAATCCTATGTATTCTATGGTGAGAGTCCTGAATAAATTCTTCTGTGCCATATTTTAATATGTTATCATGGAATAATTTTTTGATTAAAACTTTTAAATATATCTTATGAAGATGACTCAAAAAGGAGTTAGAAAATACTCTGAACTTATAAAAAATGAAAACAACATTTCAAAAATTGTTAGGTGCAGCTAACTCAATACTTACATGGAAACACAAAATGTTAAATACTTATATTAGAAAAGAAAAAAGATCTACAATGATATAAGCTTCTAAAAGTGATTTGCTTATTTTTCTATAGAATCAACTATCCTTTTTAAAATTTATTCTTAATATATTCTGAATACTAATCCTTTGCTGGACATAAATAATGTAAACACCTTTTCTCACTCTGAAAGTTGCCTTTTAATTCATGTTGCCTTTCAAAGTTGCCTTTAATTCAATAGTATGTTTCAACGAACAGAGGCTCTTGATTTTAGTACTCCCCAATTTATCAATTTTTAGTTTGTGTTTACTGCATTTTGTGTGGTTTAAAAAAATCTTTGTGTACTACAGGGTCACAAAACTGTTCCATGCTTTATTGCTTGGCCCATTATATCTAGACATATAATCAATATAGAATTTATTTTTGTTTTTGGTTTGAGGTAAAAATATTTTATTAAATAGGATTTTTAAGTCAAATTTCTTAGGATTTCTAGCTATATATAAATCATGTAACATTTACTTATTTCCATTTTTCATTTGGTCATAGTGAACATACTTATATGTTGATATACAAGATTTTCCTCACTGTTTGTTACTAGAAGTGAAACTATTGTATCTTTGAGTATATTGTTAAACATATAGAAAGCATATTACAGACTTAAAAAATATAAAGAATAATATAACAAACATCATTATAACAACCAACTAGACTTAAAAACAACAACATTATGTCTTATTTAAGTAATTACTTTTATTTTGCAAAAAAACCACAATGAACCAGGAATGGTGGCCCATGTCTATAATACCAGATGCTCACTGGGCTGAAGCAGGAGGACTGCAAACTCAAGGCTACATTTGATGAGGTATGATGCTATTCTTTTTTAAGAACCCAGGACAGGGGCTGGGCTTGTGGCTCAATGGTAGAGCGTTTACATAGCATTTGCTGCGAGGTGCTGGGTTCAATCGTTAGCATAACATAAAAATAAATAAATAAAATAAAGGGGTTTTGTTTGTTTGTTTGTTTTGTTTTTTAAAAAGAACCCTGGGCAAGCAACTAATATACACTGAAAATATACTGTTAAAAATCCTGAAGTGGTTTTTAGATAAAGAATCTTATAGATAACCTATCTCAAAAGAAAAAGGGTTATGGAGATGCAATGAAGTGGTAGAGCACTTGCTTAACATGAGCAGGCCTGGGGTTCAATCCCTGGTATTAGAATGAATGAAAGAATAAAAGAAAGAAAGAAAAATCAACCTGTAAGTAGTCTTACTCCATTCAATATTCGACCTTCCTTCAATCTCTAGAAATAATCAATATCTTAAATCTGGTTTGTTTCTTTCTGGTCCATGCCTTAATATTATCTGTGGATGTATGTGTACAGATATGTATAACTACATTTTTGTTAATTTTTCATAGAATTTTATGATTTAAACAAAATTATACTTTTTGTAGATGTATAATAATGTATGTACTATTATTCAACTTCTTTTAACTCAATGTTTGTTTTTTAAGCATTTCCATTTTAATGCATATAAATCTACTTTATTTATGCATGTCAGATGCAGTATTGTCTCTCATTATTTATATACCACAGAGCATTTATGTTATCTAATGGACATTAAGATAATTTCTAATGCATCACTATTACAACACTATGGCAATAAATAGCCTTATTCATGTATAATGTTTTACTTCATTTTAAAAAATCCTAAGAATCAATTTTGGAGTGAAATTTTTCTTTTAAGAGTTTTTATATTTCCTAGATAGAAAAACATGGGGAGCACTATGTGTGTTGACAGTGGTAGAGCACTTGCCTAGCATTCTGTAGATCCTGGGATAAAAACCCAGCACGGTGAAACAAACTAAAATATTAGGAAAATAATTTGCCTATAATCTTACATTTTTTAAAGTTTTATATTTTTATTTTTCAAAATTTTTTCAAATTAACTAGGCATGACAATAGAATGCATTTTGAAACACTGTACATAAATGGAGCACAACTTCTCATTCCTCCAGATCCATCCATTTACTGTCAAATGCCATAATTTCATTCTTCTTTATGGCTGAGTAATATTCCATTGTGTATATATACTGCATTTTCTCTATCCATTTATGTATTAAAGGGTACCTACGTTGGTTCCATAGCTTACCTATTATGAATTGAGCTAATATAAACATGATATGGGTTCATTGTTATAATATGCTGATTTGAAGTCCTTTGGGTACATGTCAAGGAGTGGGATAACTGGGTTATATGATGGTTCCATACCACATTATATGAGGAATCTCTATACTTATTTCCTGAGTGGGTTATACCAATTTGCAGTTCCACCAACAATGTATGAGTATATCTTTTCCCCACATCCTGGCCAACATTTATTATTATCACAGTGTAATTTTAATTTGTTTCTCTAATTGCTAGTGATGTTTTTCATATATTTATTGACTAATTGTATATGTTCTTCTGTGAAGTGTCTCTGTTGTTCCTTTGCCCATTTGTTGACTAGATTTTTGGGTGTTGTGTTTTTGTGTTCTTTATATATTCTGGAGATTAATGCTGTACCTGAAGTGCAAGTGGCAAAGATTTTCTTCCTTCCTCCTGCAGGTTTTCTCTTCATATTCTTGAATATTTCCTTTGCTATGAAGAAGATTTTTAATTTGATACCCATTTATTGGTACATGATTTTGCTTCTTGCACTTTAGGAGTCTTGTTGAGGAATTTTGTTCCTAAAGCTGACACAATGGAGATTTGATCCTGCTTTTTCTTCTAGTAGGCACAGCATCTCTGGCCTAGTGCCTAAGGTCCTTAAATAAATACCCTTTTCCAAGAAACGACAGCAAAAATTTTCAAACCTTGTGAATGAGATGCGGGCCACATAAGAAGGAATTTAGAACTGCAAGTACACAAAAATTTAAAAAAGAACCGCTCCATGAGCTATCATAATTAAATTGCCAAATATCCAGCGTAAGTACAGAATTTTAAAACCCTCAAGAGAAAAGATGTCAGGTCACATTTAGAAGTAAACAAAGGAGGAAATGTCTGATTTCTCAACAGAAACCCTAAAAATCTTGCAGGACTTGGAACAATGTGTTTTAGGCCGGGAAGGAACATAACTGTCAAGCAAGATTGCTATATGCAATAAAGCTCTCATTAAGAATTCAAGAAATAAAAATCTTCCAAGATAAGCATAAACTTAAGAGAATTCATAACTATTAAGCCAGTATGACAGAAAATGTTTAAAGAAATTTTACATATAGAAAATTAAAACCAAAGAGAACTTTAAAAAGAATGAATCTTAGTAGAAGAGAAGATACGCAAAAGAGAATTAGAATACATATATTAGAATACATATTTACGCATTAGAAATAAATTTAAATGGCAGAAAATAACAAACATCTATGATACTACTGAATGTAAATGTTCTCAATTCTCCAACTAAAAGACTTGGACTGGCAGACCAACTGTATGTTCTGTGTAAGAAATATAACAATAAGGCAAACATATCCATAGGCTGAAAGTAAAAGGATGGAAAATGATAGTCTACACAAATGGAGCTCATAAAAGCAAGCAAAAGCAGCCAATTTCATATCTCACAAAGTATACATCATAATAAAAACCAGAGACCAAAACACTATAAGGGAACAATTCAACAAAAGGATATAATAATAAATATGTATGCCCCAAATGTTGGTGCATCTAATTTTATATAAAAGACATTACTCAACATAAACATTCAGACAGATCCCAATGCAATAACACAAGGTGATTTAAACACATCTCTCTCAGCAATAGATAGTTCATCCAGACATAAAATCAGCAAAGACACTTCAGACCTAAAGAATATTATGAATCAAATGGACATAACAGACATCTGTAAAATATTTTATCGAACAACAGCTGAATAAACTATTCTTAGCTATCATAAAACCTTCTCTAAAAATACCTTCTCTCTTCATATTTTAGACTATGAAGCAAACCTTAGCAAATGTAAGATAACTTATATAATCTCTTACATCTTTTCAAAACATAATAGAATCAAATTAAAATCAACATCAATAAAAACTACATTAATAAGGGAGACTGAGCTTTTAAGTCATGAATAAATCATAGAAGAAACCAGGGGGGAAATTTTTTTAAAAAATAATGAAAATATAAATACAAAACCAAAATCTCTAGGACACTATAAAGGAGGTAGTAAGAAAAAAGTTTATAACCCTAAGTACCTACATTAACAAAACCAGAACCAATGATGCCTCTCAAGGTCCTACAAAAGGAAAAAAACAGATAAACAGGACTATAAAAAACTTTGTGTATTAAAAGGAAACAGACAACTTAAAAAATGCCAGAAAAAAACTGTAACTATCTAGTATCTAGAATATATAAAGCACTCTTGCAACTCAACAACAAAAAGACAAGTTAGTTTCAAAATAGGCAAAGGACTTGAACATATATTTCTTCAGTAAAGATAAATAAATTTTTGAACACATGCAAAGGTGCTCAGCATCATTAGCCATTAATAAAATGCAAATAAAACCACAATGAGATACCACTTCACACCACAGGAAACAAAAACAAAAATGGCTATTGACAAATGATAGAGAAGATATAGGCAAATTTGGATCCTCATAGTTTACTAGTAGGGATGTAAATGATACAGCTACTGTAAAAACAGTTTGGCAGTTGCTTAAAAAATTAAATAATTAGTATATGACTCAGCAAGTCTACTTACAGGCATATAACTGAAAGAATTAAAAGCAAGTATTTGAATCAATATATATACAAATGTTCTTAGCACTATTTATAAATAATAAAAATGTTGGAAGCTATTCAACTATCTATCAATGTATGTACTGATAAACAAATTACAATATATTGTTACAATGGAATATTATCCCACTGTAAAAAGTAATTAAAATTCAGAAATATACCACAATGTGGATGAATCTTGAAATAAAAGAAGTAAAAGAAGCTAGACACAAAAGAGTATATATTGTATAATTCCATTTACTTGAACTATTTGGAATAGGTAAATCCCCAGAGGGATAAAAAAAAAATGTGGTGCCAAACAACTGGGGCAAGGCGAAAATGGGGAGATGTGAATGATGACTTAATGGGTATGAGGTCTCCTTTGACAGTGATGAAAATGCTTTGGAATTAAACATCATGGATGCATAACATAGTGAATGCACAAATGTTACTGAATTGTATCTTTAAAATAAAATTAACATGTAATTCATATAGTTCTAACAATTATCCAGAAATAAATTTGCTTTTCAAAATATGCCACCATTGGCAAATAGGCTTTTCTAAGTATTTTATTTCCCCCTTGTTAGAGAAATATAATTCCTATAATCTTCATTTTGACATAGCAAACAAAAAAATTTTTTTTTTGATTGAGAAGGCCAAGAGTCTCACTCTGCTAGGGGGAAAAAATGACTAAACTTTCCTAAGATAATATTCTAATTTTATTTCATTAAGCAATTATTATTAAATTTTATAAAATATTCTTTGAAACTATGGCTTGCATATTTTTAACATTTACCCCAAAAGAGAAGAAAGTTCTCCAATCTGTGCTAGGCCATTGATCAGAAGATTCATTAAAATAAAGACAACTATATCTCATTAAAATATAGAGGGCAAAATTTTCCATTTCTCTAAAATCAAATTGAAGGGGTTTTTGTGTGTGTGAATTTTAAATACCTTTACCAATGACCCCAGTCCTAACTGCAATCCACTGAGGATTTTACTAATCAGGAAATTCTCAACTAGGAAAAATATCAATAACTCTTATATAGTTATACTTATTTTTAGACATAAAACAAAAGTGAAAGCATGGATAGTTAAAAAAAAGAATGTTTTACTTCAAGTATGTTGTATAAAGAATTTAGACTTTAAGACTAAAAGATACAACAGATTTTAAAATGAGGAGAACCATGCTTAGAATTGTTTGTTGCTTGAGTGTATGTGCTATTAATGGAACCCAAGATCTTGGGTATGTTAAGCACGTGCTACATGCCTAGTCCCTCAGAATTATATTTTAAAAGATCACTTTGCAGAGTTGGATTGAGGGGATAGGGCAGTTGTAGGTATTCAAATTTTACTCTAGGAGATCAGGGAAGAAATAATGGGGGTTTGAATAAGGTATTAAGAATAAGATGAAAAGAAATAGATATATTCTAGAAGTACTGGTGGTATGGAATGTTAAGACATATATGGGTTTTAATGAGGAGGTTGGAAAGAATGATAAAACAATTTTAGTACCCTAGATAGCTTGTTTGAGCAAAAGTTATGAAGATGTAGAGTGCTAGATAAGGAGTAAATGTGTAGGAAAAGATCATGAATTTGTTGCAGACATGTTGTTATCTGGGTAAGACATCAAAGGGGAAACGTTTTATAGACATCGGATATATTGAGCTAATTCAAAAAACAGGGTTTTATGCTAGAATTGTAGATTTGAGAGTCAAATAACAACGAATGCTAACTTAAATCATCAGAATAGATGAAACTGTCTTAAAGAAAATAGAGACTGTCTACCACAATCCAAAAATACATTATCAAAAAGTAGCTGATTTCTGGGGGAAGAGATGACACAGGAGGATGTGAAGAAATGGCCAGAAATTCACAGAACAAAATCAGAAGATAATGGTGTCAGAGTTTTAATGTAAAAAAAAATGTTTTAAAGAGAATAAGATCAGCCTTGTTAACAGCAATGAGAATTTGAAGATGTGAAGTATCTTTTGGTTAACTCCTGGTTATTGACTGCTTTGCATAGATTTCTCTGCTCTAGATTTAATTATTCTTAACAAATAAGATTCTGTTTGTTGATTGCTATGAACCAATTTAAATTACATAAAAAATCATATATTGAAGCACAAATCTCTAATGTTATGGTGTTTGGAGATGGGGACTTTAAAAGGTAAACTGGATTATGTGGAGTCTTCGTGCTATTATGAGTGGCTTTTTGAGAAAGAAAGAGAGCAAACTCTCTGATTATGATAACAGAGAAAAGGTAGTCATCTACAAATCAAGAGGCAGGCCATTCTGAAGGAATCTAATCCATCTGCACCTTGATCTTGGACCACTCAGCTTTCAGAACTGTGAGAAAAAAAATGTCTAATATTTAAATGACTCAGTCTATGGCATTTAGTTTTAGCAGTCTGATCTGCTAAGGCATTAAAAAATTCACAGTTCACAATTTTTTATTCCCCATGCATATACTGAATTGTCTGTCTTTTCCTATAATATGGTATAGAAATATTAGAGGTATACACTTTTATTTATTAAATAAATCATTATATCAGAAAATGTCAGGATAATGAAAAAAAAAACAATTAATTAGGGTTTAGTTATTTTATTCTTTGTTACTACCACAATCAGAATATGGATAAATGTCATAATGATAGTAACACTTGGAAAAACATTTTATAAGTAGTTTAAATTATGTATAGAATTTTATGGTATACATAAATAGGTAACTGAAGGCTGAAGGAAAATAAGTATAACTTCTGAGAAGGGGCAATTAAATCGAGGATACAAAGATAAAAAATCTATTAATTAACCAATGAATTTCTCTAAGACTAGAGTAGTTAAAGAGAAAATATAAATTTTATACCTTCCAGTAAATATGTAAGAATCAATAGAGGCAAAGAAAAATTTTATATATCTTAATTTTCATTTGTATATTTTATTATCATACATAAACAGGCATCGCTTCTTAATTTTTGTGACTGCCCTAATTCAGGCTCTCATGATACAGATTTAAAGTATAACTTTAGCTAGTATCTCAGATATTAGTCTTTTCACATCTACTTTTTAACAGTAACTACCCTAAGTAATTATAATTATGCAATATTTATATTCCGCTATATACTAATGGAACAAATTGCCATAGTATATAGGATCTTATCAAGGTTCTTACATAATCATTTAGCTCTGAGCTTGTAAGCAGTCAGTTCAAAGTGACACCATTTATCTTGAAACTTTGCTTCAGTTTTTTTCCTACTCACAAATAGAAGAGAGCTTTCCCTGCTTTGTGTCACTACTATTCTCTAATTGTTCTTATGACACTTTGCTTGTCTTCTTTGCTAAGTTGTACCCTGATAAAACAGGGTGACATATTATTTCTCTCTGTGACACTGTGCCCAACAGAGTGTCCAGCTGAGGAATTTTATACAGGCAATTGATTAGTTAAGGAGAAAAAAATTACCAAATCATTGTAAATTGCTATTTCATTTGGTCAAGAATCCAAAGGACACATGATGAATGTCATCATACCTAGGATCACTAGAGCAGGGACATGTAACTGTGGTTGACAACGTGCAGTGTATGATTTGCTGGACTGGAAAAACGTAATTTCTTGCTGCCACTTTTATAGTTTTATATCACTATTCTGAAAGAATACACACTTCTTTTTTTTTGAAACACACTTTCCCTATGTTGTCCATGCTAACTAACCTTAAACTCCTAGGCTTAAGCAATCCTCTCTCAGCCTCCCAAGTAGCTGGGACTACAGGTATGTGGCTTCATGCCTAGCCACAAATATTTTTATTCCAATGCAAAAATGTTAACACATATTTGACTCTGTAGGTTCCTAAGTCTAATTTAGCATTGGTATGACAACATGCTCAACTGAGCAAGAAAACAGAGTATGTTCACTGGCATTTCTGAAAGCTTTTCTTGGTTCTTACAATCTAGTATACAAAGGGTGGTTTCATCTCACTAGGTTGTGGCAGGTAGATTTTGAAACCATTACACTTCAGTAAACCTCTGTATATCCAGCCCCTACTTTAGTGTCTGGCTCTAAATTATAGTGTTCTATTATTGAATAAATGAAAAAGTATATGAATATACTAAGGAAGCCAGGCAACTTATTAGTTCATGGATTGTTAATTTCTTCATCTTTTATTAAAATATAGTTGAAATAATACATAGATGTATTTCATAAATCTAAATGAAGTACAGCAGGAACTATATTCCATGAAAAGTTTACAAGTCCTTAGAGTCCCATACTGTATAATAGTAACTAATACTTCTCACTATACTCAATACTTGAAAAAAACTACAATGTCAGCAGCAGCTTCATTCTTTTTTTTTTTTAAGAGAGAGAGACAAAGAGAGAGAGAGAATTTTTTTAATATTTATTTTTTAGTTTTCGGCAAACACAACATCTTTGTTTGTATGTGGTGCTGAGGATCGAACCCGGGCCACACGCATGCCAGGCAAGCACGCTACCGCTTGAGCCACATCCCCAGCCCAACAGCAGCTTCATTCTTTATAATCATGTTTTGTAAAGTATATTGTTTAATTAGATTCTTGAAAATTTCACAGCTAACTCAACTTTTAGATATATTTGGAAGCACAGTTAAAATGTGATTTAAAAGTAGTAGTAGCAGTATATCTTCTATTGTGGATTCTAGTCTTAAAAGGTACTTAGGACAGCAGAAATCAAGTTCATATCATCCCTTAAAAACTCAAAGCTGAATGTTAAATTAAAGGGTAATATGTGACACAAAAATAAGACTTCTGAGTTTACAGAAAAACAAGTTGAAACTTCTGGTTCCTAACAAGAAAGAATAAATACACCTATTACTACTAATTATATATATAAACTCTAAAAATAATATGTTAAAAAATACGACTCTAAAAGGGACAGGCAAGAACAATAGAGAAGGAATCTCGGGAGTAGAGAACAACACTAGAAGAATAACTCACAGTAATGAGTTTCCTGGGTTTACTTCATTTTTTCACCCCAAATTAGGAACTAAAGAAATCCACAATCGGGCTGGGGTTGTGGCTCAGCAGTAGAGCGCTTGCCTAGCATGTGTGGGGCCCTGGGTTTGATCCTCAGCACCACATAAAAATAAATAAATAAAGGTATTGGGCCTAAGCACAATTAAAAATAAATAAATGAATAAATAAATACACGGATGGGTAAATAAATAAATAAAAGAAGCCCACAATCCAGAAATGCTAATAGACAACAAACAAACAAATCCTCAAGGAAAGCTTGCTCTCTTTAGCAAAGGACCAGTAAAAAATCAGATAAGCCAGAAAGAAATCTTGTTGATCTACCCTAATCCAGCCATAAACACTGGGGGGAAAACAATTAGAAGTCTTGCACTCCAAGTTAATGAAAACAGAATAAGAATCCTAGACCTCTACCTACAACAAGTAGAAACCTCTTCAGTCTCCCTTCAATGCACTATCAGTAAAAGTCAAATTAGGAGGTTAGATTCCCACCCCTTACTAATACTAATAAGGTGACCCTTATGATGTCATGAGTCACGATGCCATCAGTAGCATGTTAAAATAAAAGATTTAAATAAGATCAAGATTCTTAACACAATATTCCAAAGTGCAGGAGACAGTCTTTAAAATCACTCATCAAACCAAGAACCAGGAAAATCACAACTTCAACTTTAACAATAAAAAACAACTATAATTGTTTTAATAACTAACCATTTTTATTGGGCAATTGATTTGAAAAGACTCAGTCAAAGAACAGAGACAGCAAATAAGCACATAAAAAGACAATCAATACCATTAATCATTAGGGAAATGCAAATTAAAATCACAATGGGCTACTACTACATACCTATTTATATTTAAAAATTAGTGACAACATCAAGAGTTGACAAGGATTTGACAGGTTCTGATACAGTTCTACTTATACTGATCATATGATCTAGCAATGCAACTCCTGAATATTTACCTTAAAGAATCAGAAAGTCATACTCACACAAAACCTATGATAGCAGCTATATTCATTAATGCAAAATAAGCATACAAAAAAACCTGGAAATGAAGCAAATGTTGTTCAATGGAAAAACAAACTGTAATAAACCTTTACAATGGAATACCATTTATTAATAAAAAGGAACAAACTGGATATACTAAACTGAATGAATCTCGAAGGCACTGTACTAAGCAAAAGAGGCCAGTCCTCTAAAAGTTGGTTTATATGATTCTATGCATATTTTTTTGACTCTGAAAAAGGCAAAGCTACAGGAAGGGAGAACAAATCAGTGGTTGTCAAGTGTAGGGATGGTAGAATGACTGGACTACAAAGGGGCAGAACAAGAAAAAAGTTTCTGAAATATATTTGGCATCTTGATTGTGGTATTAGTTACTCAAGTGTTAAATGTGTTATAGTTGATAAAACTGCACAGTAAAAAAGCCAATTGTACTGAATATGAATTTGAGGGTAAGAAAAAGGGAAACAAAATATTCCTGCCCTCATCAGTATACAAACATCAATGAATAAAAGACTGAGGGTTTGCAAATATTGTTTGAACATACTTTTTTATATGAATTTTATTTTGACATCACATTTCATTAAGAATGTTTCATACTGAACATGTGGTTCATTAAGTACTTGCAAGTAGAACATTTGTCTAATGTTTTCTCATTTCATTCACCAAACAGAGTGCATGAGAGCAGAACTCAAACACATTTAGTTAACTGAATAAAGTTTCACAAAATAAACTTTCCCCAAGAAACTTCTACTAGACAACTTAAGGTTCATTCAATGCTTTATGAAAAAAGTCATTACTATTTACTGAGACTGGTCTGAAAAACAACTCTTACAAATAACTATCACACTGACAAATTTAAAAAGATAAAAGGAAAACTTTCACGGTGTAATAATGACTCTTTGCATTGCATTCAAAGAGCTATTTCCAATGTAAAAACACTACCCAAGTGAACAGACTAGGATTTAAGAGCTCCCTAATTTTCCTTAAAAGGCCTTATTACTTTTTCTTCCTATTCTATTTCACTAATGAATAAAATAAATCCCAAAATGTATACTTATAATATCTGACTGAATTTTCTTGAATAGATCTCAAAACTAGTTAGATGAGGTCTCTCACTTAATTCACTTTAGCCAAAATTAACACTCAATTTTTGGAGACAGATGGTCATTAAATATTATCAGAGAATGTATTGACATGTGCCACAATATGAATGAACGTTGGAAATATTATGCTAAGTGAAAGAAACTAGTAACAAAAGAATCATGTATTTTATGATTGTATTGATATGAAATATACAGAATAAGAAAATCCACAGACCCAGAACATAGGTTAATAAATAGTTACCTAGGTCTGGGAAAAGTGGATGGAAGTGTTAGGGGCACATCGGATAGCTTGTGTGAGGTTTTAACATTATTTTTTTGAAGACATGATGAAAATATTCTAAAATTAAGTATAATGATAGATGGTGAACAACTCTTTGAATATAGCAAAAGCCACTGAAATATATCATTTGTATGGGTGAACTGTAAGACTTCTGAATTATATTTCAATTAAACTATTAAAAATATCAGAAAATGGGAATAAATATATACAGTTCATAAGATCATTTTCAAGACAAGAGACTTCATTATCAGCATCAAATACTGAGAGCTAATAGAAGATATTGTATGTTGAGGTAAATGGGAGTATGGATTTAAATGTGATATGCTCTTTTCCTCAAAGAGTATACTATTACATAGAAAAGGTTGTAATCACAAAAAGTTACAAGTTATAATATAGCGCATAAAACAAGTTTCTGATTTATAGCTAAGAAAAGTCAGTGACAATTATAATATGCCTGTGGCATATGCTGCTAAATTCTCGCAATCAAAAAAACATTCAGGCTTTCAAAAAGACCATATAGTCTGAGTGTTAAAAATTAACTCTAAATGATAAAATAGTTAAATAGCAAAAGAAGCTAATCATATTGTCTAACTCTTCTTTGTCTCAAAAAAAAAAAAACCTGCACACACAAAAAAATCTTTCTTTGCCAGGCTGAATATAATAGTCTGTGAATTATAAGATCAAGCAAGCAAACTGTATGTTTTCTAAAATATGAGTATCCTTCATCAAGTTTTATACTTAGGGCAGCTAAAAGACCTATGTGGAGGGATCAGCATTAAGCCCAAAGGACAGGCAGTGCAGAGCAAGAAAGAAAGCAATTCCCTCGTGTCTTTTGCAGGTCACTACCAAGGACCATGTTAGCAGATCCACACCAGACCCTTAACAGGCAGTTCTGCTGCTACCAGTAATTAGCTTGGACAGCTCTGGCTCCAAGAGTAGCAGCAAGGCTACACCATAATGAGCTCAGCTGGGATTAGCAGGACAGGGCAGGGAACCAAGAGAGCTCAGGCATTCTGCATTGCGTATGTATCTAGGAGATCAAACAAGGATGGCTGGCTAGGTTATCCCCTCTCCACCTCATTCCAAAAATGAAGCACGGCAGTGTCTAAAATACAGGCTAATGAAGAGCGACACCTCCAACAGATGAGAGCCACATTAATTAACACAATCCCTAGATCATATTATACAGTTTCTGTTAGAGCTAGCAAATGTGCAACTTGTTATTTCATAACACATATGTGTGTGTGTGTGTGCCGGTGTGTACGTGCGTGTGTGTATGCAAAGCTAATCTTTTGTTGTTGTTATTTCTATCGGCACAATCCAGATTATTTCATTTAAAATTTATTAGGTATTTGTCTAGTATCTTTAAGTCACAAATAATGCCTCACAAATGTTTATCTACCTCTATATTGTAAAAATCAAAGCAAAACCAAAAACTCACTTTTGAATCATTAGTTCCTGGTTCTCCCTTTTGAAATATGCCAGTTCATTCCACACGGCATCAGAATCTTCTTGTCGAAGTTGTTGGGGATCTGCTCTCTTTATTTTTCTGATTTCAATCCTATTTTTAAAATAAAGTTGCTTTTTTCCGTAACATATTCAAAGTGCAATAAAAACTAAATAAAGTAAATTACATATTTCTTAAAATTATTATGTATCTAAGACCAAATTTTGAATTTGTAATTCACACTCACTAATAGATAAATGTGATAAATTTCCTAGAACTGAAGTGTGTAGAAATTAAAATCCTGTATTCTAATTTCCTAAAGTTAAACCTCTACAGTGGAAAGCAAAATTTTAATCAGACACATGATATTCTTAGGTTTATTCCTCTGATTCTAGTCCATTAGTAATGAAAAATACACTATAGAACTATAGCAGTCTCCAAAAAAAAAAAAAAACTATAAGTGATCATCTAGAGTTTGTTGCCACCCAATCTGAATGTGGTATACATGCCCTATCTTAGAACAAGATTTTAGTGATGAACATGTCAGAAAAGAGATTTCACTCTTACACTGAGGAGATGCTAAAACTTAGGACAAATCACTTTATTGCTGCTTACTGACACACAATACGAAACACTTTCCATTTGTCAAAGGAAAAAATTAGATGTGACAATTATCTACAAGTGATGCCAAATGTCCTTTACATTTTCCTTTTCTGTACATAAAACAAACCCTTCATTTTTATTTTTAAAAAGTGCTGTACTGGCCAATTTAGAAACAGTATTTCTCTGCAGAGCAGACCAATGTGTATCATCAACATTGCCCTAAAGGATCCATCTCAGAAGATGAGAGGGTAGTAGATTTTCTGTACTCATTCAGTCCTTTGCCCTCTGTTAATACTGTTAACAGGGGAGCCACTTACGACTAACCAAGATCTGAACACCTGTTCAGAGCAATTGAACTGAGACCACCAATTCATTCAGATAAGCTGGAGAACAAACTGATGGATAGTAAAGATCTTCAAATTGCATACTAGGTTCAAGTAGTTTTAAGATAGTTAACTATATGTGTGAATTTAATATTTCTCTTGTCTTTCCATTAAAACTTAAACACTTTGGTGGTTATACACATTTTAAAGTATTTTATTAATTCAAAAGCAGGATTTCAAGCATATGAATATTAATTATTTTTGTATTAAATGTATGCTTTTATTTAGTTAGTCTATTAATTGTAAAAATACAATAATTCATAATCACCAACTACTAATGTCATCTGCAAATGAGGAAAATCTAAGTTATAGCTAGTACATTTCTGTACTTTCATTCATTATGTTCTCTATTTAAAAACTCACAATAAAAATTTGACTACCAAATAATTTCTTTAAAACCAAACAAAAGCCATTAAAACACCTATATAATGCTACTCCATTCCATTTAATATTTAGGGAAATGTCTTTATGAGCTATGTAACTCACATGCCACTGCCTTCTTCCCACTGTTTTAATTGCTCTTTTACTGCTCTGTAGTTGGTCTGTAACATCTGTAGCCTTTCTTTGCGTTTTTCATGGGCATCTCTTAGCTCATCATTTTCTTGGCTCTACAGAACACAAAAAAAGCAAGTATAAAAGTTTGATGAAAACACTGGTGTAATTTTTCAAAGAAAAAGTTACCAATTTAAATATGAAATTTGAAAGTTTATAATAATATGTAAATAAGAATGCATTTGTAATAGTTATTTAAGTGAAGAAAGGAAAGAATTCCTCAAGTTGAAGATTTGGTTTGCTTGATAAATATAACCTACTCAACTACAGTTTTTTAAATTGCTAATGTAATTTCCAAATTCTGCTATGAAATTAGTTTCATTTTTTCCTTGTTAATTAATATACATATATCAGAAGGTCATTTAACACATTTTTATTTTTTTCTTAATCACCAACAAAAGGATTTGACCCTACATAAAGTAAGAATATTTTGTTAAAATGTAGGGACATTAATCATAGTAGTAAGACCAATTCTTCAGGCCACAGAGCCATAAATTAATATAGAATAAAGCACAAGGATTACACAAAAGGAAGAAAATAAGGCTAGACTTATACAAAAAGTAGCATAATTTAATCTTTTTGGGTTCTACCATGAAGAACTGAAAGTGGAGAAATAAGCTTAGTGCTCTTGAGGTCATATAATAGACAGTTCAAACACTATTTTGTTATCTCAAAATCTAGCTTAAACAATTAGTCAACTAATTCTAACTATATTGTACATGAGATAAATTTTCACCAGATGTGACAAACTCGTCAAGGCCACATTCCTTGTCCTCAAAAGATGTATTCACATTACTTATTATTTGTGTTTTTTGAAGTAAACTTAATAAAGTTTCTTCCCTGTGAGAATTTCAATAATTTAGAAAACCTATTTGTATTTCTATGAGTGAACTTCGATGCTTATTTGCTGGGAGAAACAGGTACTTGAGATGGGAAGCCTATGGTAACCAGGAAGATCAGAATTCCATTCTTGTTGTTTTTCTTGTTAGCTATATAATCTTAAGAACACTATTCAAACTAATTAAATTTCATTTCCTATAAAATAGAGGAAAGAAAAAAAAAGGCTTAAGTAGGCTGAGGCCCTGGCGCTTGTGCCTATCCTAGAGAGGTACAAAACTAAAGTTAGCCTCTTATCATTTCCTTTTCCCAGGTATAAAATGTACTGTACTATTCCTTTAAAATTCACTATTTCCTTGACCATTTACCTCCCACGAATAGGGAAATACTACTTTATAATACAGTCTACCTCATTTTACTGTAATTCTAGTTGTCTCAGCAGTATGATATTTTGTTGTTCTACCTTGAATATGCTCCTAGCAAAATTCTTCTATTAAGTAGTTATTAGGAACTTGAACTTGAATTTCTAATACTGTTCAATAAAGAATCTAAATGTCACTTTATTCATCAAACTAAAAACTTCTAATCTCAAGTAGGTGAATAAATCCTAAGTAAGTGAAATTTAGTTATATAGAAAACTAACAATAATGTTAATATCTTGTCATAGGTGACATAAGGTAATTATGTTTAGTGGGATTCCTTGAGAACTAAAAGTTTCATTAGGAATTTTAACACAATGTATTAGAAATATTAATAAAATAATTAGGTTTACAGGTCATATTAGAAAAGAGTCATGTCAAAACAATTTTTGAATAAATTCATAATTAAACTAAAATGATTACATCAAAGACTTTTAAAATAGCTGCTATAATTACTATTTATGGAATAAAAATTATTGACTATAAACTTTTATCTTACAATGAATTTCTTTAAAAGTATTGCATATAAAGCCCAGTGTTTTAGGGATCATTTAGTTCTGTGTTAAACATCATTAAAAATTCTAAGAAAATGGAACCTTTAAGTTTGATCAAAAAGTGAAAATTAATATAATGAGACATCCAAATATAATCAATTACTATTCATGATTGATCCTCTGTTGAATTAATGAAATGAACTGAATTTCTAATTAGTATTGTCACTATTTCAGCACTTTTTAGTACTACCCCAGCTACTATTAATCACTGAATTTCTACCAATAGTTTTCCCTAATTCATCTCCTGAATCCATATATCATTTATGTTGTGCTAGGTTCTGTACTAGACATAACAAAGAATCAAATTACTGAATGCAACTACATCTGCTTCCCAAAGGTAAACTGTTCAATATTACAAAATAATTTTGGTTTTCTTATAATAATTCAAATAGGTGGTTCTTTTTATTATGTAGTGATTTTAGGAAAACAGTTTTATACATATGTTTTGTGCTTTAATTTTACTTGCTTTTTAATTTATTATAACTAAAACCAGAGTGTTTATATAATTTTTATAAAATTAAAATCTAAACCATTAAAAATGAAAGTAGATTATTTATAAAACAATTTAACAGATGTAATTTACAATAATAATTCTTTTAAAATGGAACTTCAGTCACAGATTTTATTTTGTCCTATTTCAGAAATACTAAAATTTTACAGAATGTAAATATGATAGAATTCACAAAAATATTTTTCTATTATAATACTGCAAGAACAGATGTTAGCTGAACCCATCTATCAAAAGTTGGTTATCTCAGAAAAAATAGTTGGAAGGAATAACCAAAATACTTTTTCATAACCTTCTCACAAAGTCAGGCTAACTGTAGTTTGGATTATGATTCTTCAAATCTCATTTGACATATAGCCAAAATAAAAAAATAGTAGTTTATTTGGGAAATATTACCACCAAAGACCTTATAACAAAATCAAGTTTAAAGACTGATAAGTACATTTTATAGCACTAATCAATGCATTTTCCTAAAAGGATACACACAAAGATATTCCATAGGCAGCTGCTGAATTAGAGCCACTCATAAAATCATTCTATAAATCATTGGTTGAGTATTTTCCAAGAAACTTGTAATTAAAATATAGGCTTTTGTGTACAAACAAGTCTGAAGACTGAACATTAGAAAATATAAAATAGGAAAACTGAATTGCTTGGCTATCCTTAAAGATATTTTCAAATTCTGTTAAGTAAGTTCATAAGAACAAAAACAATTCTTAACCTAATTTGGTTGCTCAAAAGTTACTTCATAAGAATAAGGTGAATTAAGAGCATAAACTCTATTCATGAAATAGTAACTTGATTTTCAGGGAATAAGAACAAGGCTTTAGAGGAGTAGGAAAAAAAAACAAATGAAAAATTTTAATATAATATCAAGGATTCCAGTGTGAATGTTTAATTTCAGCAGAATGTATAAAGTGTATATATATATCAAAACATTGAAAAAAATACATATAAAATTTATTCAACAAATTAATGCTGGTAAATGGCATTGAAAACTGCTAATAAAATCATGTTGCCACATGTAAGAAAATCAGTAAAACAGGGATTTTCATGGCATTAACAGTCTGAAGAATAGTAAGGATTTCATAGTCTCTAATTCAGATTTCCAAACTATATTTTATAAGTTGCTATAATATTATATTTATGAAGTCAAGATTATAAATGGAAGTTTTATTAAAAATAACTTTAATTTCTTCCATACTATATCTGCTTATTTATTATAACAAGAGTCACCCACCTTGAAAATATGAATAGCTACTCACAAGAGTAAGTAGAACAACTTAATGGGTTAATATTTGTAGAAAATTAATAACTAGCATTAGAATATTTGTATGCATAATTTACTGCTGACAAGACAGTACATCATGTCAATGTACTAAAAATCCATATATACAGGTTCCATGGGCTACTATTGAAACCTATTTGTCTCTCCCATCTTTTAATTTGCCTAGGTAAACAACTTGGAATCCTAGAGCTATCTACAATGCCTTGGAATATGACTTTTGTCTTTACTTCAGTATGTCCCATGTTATCTTCCATGGAAAAGCAGCCACCTTTTGGAAAATATTAATAGTAACATAACCAAGTAAATCCAGGAATACCTATTTATAGATTCACAATGTAAATTGATATGTTAAAGATTCACAAAAAGTAAACCTTTTAATCAATTGTTTTCAATAATCATTTGAGCATGGACCATTTTTTATCTACCATACTCTCATGAGTTTCTACAGAGCAATATTTCATAGAATAACAAAGGCCACGACAAAACTTCCACATGTATAAGTGGGTGATGAACCACAAATAAAAATCAAGTTCAATAAATGTCTTTTAAAATCCAACAGTTACTCATTTAACTGTGTTCACCTGCCTCCCCTCCTACAAAAAAATTACATTGGATTTCTAACTCCCAATACTTCAGAACTTGTCTTATTTGGACACAAGGTCTTTACAGAGATAATCAAGTTAAACACATAATTAGGTGGGCCCTATTCCAATATGACTGATATTCTTAAAGAAAAGGGAATTTTAGACCCAAGGAGATAGATATGCAGAGAGGGAAGATAATATGAAGACATAGGGAAAATGTAATCTATAAACCAAGGAAAATCTAAATTTACCAAAAGCTAAGAACGAAACTGATTCTCCCTCACAGACCTCAGAAGAAAGCAGTTCTTCTAACACCTTGATTTTAGACTTTTCTAGCCTACAGAAACTTGCAACAATAAATTTCAGTTGCTCTAAGCTGCCCAGTTTGTGGTACTTGTTTACAGAACACTTAGAAAAAGTACAGTCACATTATTATTTTCTGTGTTTGCTGCCAGGGAATCCGAGGCCTGTTGTATGCTAAACATGTGTTCTACAACTGAACTGTACCCCAACTACCAAATAATTACTATTTTACTTTATACTTACATGCAACAGAGTAATAGAAATATTATTATGACAGAATAATAAATGAGATTATAAAGTGACATCTTCTATCTTTATTAAATACAATTACCATTACTAGACCAACATTAATCTATTGATTAAAAAGTTACTTTGAATGCAGCCACACTCTTTGGAATTACTTTACTATACAGATTTTGTTTATCTACTTCTTTTCCTAAGTGACCGTGATTATAATATATTTCTCTCCTTTAAAATAAAAAAATTCACTCAAAGAGAATATACAGAAAAAAAATCTTTGCTCTAATTTTGCCTAATTTTGCAAATTTGCAGTGACATAAATTTGAAACTCATAATTATTAATTGACTTAAATTATGAATATAGGGGTGCTGGGACATGGCTCAGCAGTAGAGCACTTGCCTAGCACAGGCGAGGCCCTGGGTTTGATCCTCAGCACCACATAAAAATAAATAAGTAAAATAAAGTTATTGTGTCCAACTACAACTATAGAATAAATATTTTTAAAAATATGAATATAGGTAAACTATAAAAAAAGTTTTATGAAAAAAAGAACTTTACTCTAAAAATAAAATTGGGGCTTCCTCCCAGAAGGGTGTGGTCAGGAAAAAAAAAGGAGGAGGAAATAAATCATATAATTATTTGATATTCTGTTTTTAAACAAGGAATTCAAGAGACAGATGATAAGAGACTAGATCTAAAATGCCACTGAATTGCTATACACTTAACTGCCAAAATAAGGGATTTATAGATCTTTGAGAACAAATGGTTGAAGATCCTCTACTGTTGAATGGATATGTATCTAATATGTCAATTTGCCAGATACCTGATTAAAACAGAATTTCTCCATCTTTCTGAATGAGAATAATATTTTAATGAATATACTGAATGCTATGGTTTGAGTGTGCCCACTGTGTGATATTAAGAAGGTGGAAACAATCTGACTATGGTGCTTATAGGTAGGAAGTTTGGAAGGTGTTTAAGATTAGACAAGATCATTAGGATGAAACCTCTGTGATTGAATCCCAGTCAGTGGCCATATAAGAAGAGGGAGAAAGAGCAGAAGAGAAACCTACATATGCACATCCTGTCTCCTGCCTTGTAATGCCTTGTACTACTTGAGAACTCTACCATCAAGAAGGTATCTTCTGATGTGATTCCTTAAGCTTCACCTTCAGAACTATGAGACAAATCAAACCTGGTTTTTTCATAATTTATCCAGCTTCTGATATTGGCTATTAGCAACAAAAAATAGACTAATACACTGAGTAAAGCAGATGTCCTCCCTAATATTCAGGGCATTTAGTTGAAAGATCAAATAGAATTAAAAACTGAGTATAAAAAGATTTGATTCTGTTTACTCAAGTATCTTTGAGCTGGGACATTGGTCTTCTCTTGCCTTTGGACTCATACTGAAACATGAACTTGACTTGAACTTATACTATCAGTTCTCCTTTTTCTATAGCCTCAGTCTGGAGCTATATCATGGGCTCTCCTGGATCTCCAGCTTCACAGCTACATATCTTGGATTTCTTGGCCTCCATAATTGTGAGTCAATTCCTTATAGTAAATCATGTGTATGATACACACACGTATATATTTTTATACACTCACACACATAAATATACACACATATATATCCCTTTGGTGTATGTATGCACAGGCCCTGGGTTTAGGCCCTAACACTGGGTGGGGAAGGGGGGGGTGTGATTGATTATGTAATCACACATAAAGCATTGGACCTGACACAGAATGGTGTAAAACTATTGAGAATCGATTATATGACTGAAACTCAGTATGGAAAGGCTTTAGATAATTATAAATAAAAAATGAAGTTTGCTATATTGAAATCAGAGAAAAAATAAAAGCCTTTGAGGAGTTAGGGTGTAGTAATACAGCACCTGCCTAGCATGTGTGAGGCCCTGGGTTCAATTCCTAGCACTACAAAAATAAACAAAAAAACAAATAAACACTTAATGTAGTCACATAAAAATTGGTTCAATATGCATGAATGATCTCCTCTGTTTAAGAGAATTCATTAAGTCTGAATCAGGAAGTAAAAGCTCTCAAAGACAAACCAATCAGGTATAGGTTTGTTAAACCTAGGCAGAATACTCAAAAGTCACAAGTTCTGAGACAAATTCATTTGAAATGGAAAAAAAAAAAGAGCAATTTTTTTGCCACTTTGACTATGTAATTTTCATACAAAGGATAACTTAACTGTATGTTATCTGAGCTAATTTGAAAGGTTTGGTCTTGTTTTTGAGATGGGATATTTCTAAATCGTCCAGATTAACCTCAAACTCTCAATCCTCCTGAGTTAGCCTCCAGAGTAGCTAGGATTATAGGCATATACTGCTGGGCCCAGCCTGTTAATATGATTTTTAACTCATTTTTATTTTCAGACATTTATCATATATAAAGAACAAGAAACTCTTTTCCATTTGTTATAGTTCTTTGTTTTTGTCTTTGAGGAAACAATAAGAAATTTAGTCCAAAGTTTAAATGAAAATATTCCAAATAATTTCAAAGTAGTGAATAAATATTTAGTTTTTAAATAGCAAATGTTTTTGTATTATTTTATGATCCTCAGAAAAATTAAAAACCAGATTAGCTGATTGCATGCTTTTGTACAGGTAATTAAATTCAGGAAAGAAATATGACAAGCCATTATTTGTGCAATATTTGTTTACTTTAGTATAGTTTTATCATAGCATGGTTATTATTAAAGATATGATTTAATTTTCACCTTTAGTTGTAGGGCCTTCTCTAAGTTTTCAATCTTTCTTTCAGCTCTTCTCAGCTTCCTCAGCTCCTCTGAGTCTACAAAAGAGCTCTTTGGGGACAAAGACCTTGAACGTTTCACAGGTGGTTCCTGGAGAATAAAACAAGGACATGGTTGAACTAGTTGAAACACCGGATTATGAAAGACATGCAAAATTAAAGAACAAGTAATTTTGAATACTAATAATGAATTATAAAAAAAATCCTGCATGGAATACAGAGAAATAACAAGCGGAATTACCACAGTGCTACCGCTAAAGGTTTCTCTGTGACTCGTTAATGAGAATATTCATTTACATTTACATTGTTTCTTTCAGAATAATGATGTCCCATTAGGGAAGACTAAAGGGTTATAGACTCAGAAATGCAAGAAACCTCATTACAAAGGAGGGGATAGAGGCTGGTCTAATTGCTCTATAAGGGTCCAAGGTTACACTTGATAGGACAACCAGAAACAAGAGGGAAAGGATTTTTTTCCCTTTGAAATAGTTTAACACACAGTGAAGTTGAAGGAACAATATGCTTGAGGAATATAAATACAACAGACAGTAGATCTTATACCATAATGACCATATGGTCATTAACTACAATGTGGCTAACTAGAGACAAGAATGTGTGTTTGTATTATGTACAGCTTCATATACCAATCTGGAGAAGGAATATGTGAAAGCAACTATTAAGCTGGGCAACATAGTATTCATCCTCACAAAAAAGAAAGAAAATTTTTCTTAAAATACACCTCTCCTCTTCTCAAATTTTATCAAAAATAGTAAAAAGTCAAAGCAGTACAATTTTAAACTTCAGCAATTCAGCAAGAAGTCAAATTAGGCCCTATAATGATATATTTCAATTTTAGCTGTATTTACTTTCATTCAGATAAAGCTTGCAAAACTATTTCAAAATGGTAAGAATACATAATATAGTTATGTTTTAGTAAATGAATAAAATTCTTTCCTCTGAAAATAATTAACAATTTTATAGGGAGTAAGAGTACTAAGTAATTAAAGAAAAATGGGTCTAATTTTAAATGTTTTCTTTATTATGATAGTTTGTTCTATTCACAAGAAAAATAGAATAAAAAATAATTTATCTTTAAAACAGTCTTTTACTTATAAAAAATATTTTTCCTCTACTGTTGATTAAATAAAGTATTAACAAAAATATATCTTAAACTCCTTATGTTTAGAGAAAATTATTTCAACTTACCTAGAAGTACTAGAATTATGATATAATATTATGGAATTTTTATATTGGTAAAATTCTGTATAATCTTTTGCAGTATAATACAAATACATAAAAAATAGTAAAAAAAAAAAAAAAGTAAAAGCTGAAACATTAAGAAAATTTTTACAATAATGTAAATATGCTAATTTTCCCTACTACCATCCTTTAATTACAAATAAATAAATGCACAAGTTAATATTAAAATCCATTTATTATTTTATATTCTATATGTATTATACTATAAATATCATATCAGGATAAAAAATACTGAATGCATTTTTATTTTAATCAAAATTTTAAAAATGAGTAAATGAATATTAAAATAAACTTTTAATCAGATGATTATATCAGATAAGGGATGCTTATCAAAAATTTTTAATATGGGCTGGGATTGTGGCTCAGTGGTAGAGCATTTGCCTGGCATGCATGAGGCACTGGGTTCAATCCTCAGCACCACATGAAAACAAAATAATATGTCCACCTAAAACTATAGATACATAAATAAATAAATATATTTTTTAAAAAGTTTAAAGAAAAAAATTTTAATATAAGAATATTAATGGAAAAATAGACACACTACTAATAACATCCTAGTACTGAATTAATTAATTTAGGATTATAGTATCCCATCTTTGAAAAGGGAAAACTCCCTTTTCCTAGGAGGCATTTTATTCAGTATTTAACGTGTAATATTTATTTAAAATTTCCAAAAACATAATCAGAGAAGTATATGTTCTAAGTTGTTGAACATCATCTCTTGCCAAGCCAGTCTCATCTTGATAAATTCATAAAACAACAAAATGCCTCTACCTTAAGTTTTCCTTCAGTATTGGTCATGATGCTCTTCTCTGAGAAACTCTTGTTGGTAGATCTGTTCTCAGACAGCTTTTCATTTGCTATTTTCAGTTTCTCCTGTAAATACTCAATTTCAGACTTCTGTGAGACCATTAATGTTTCCAAGCTCGATAATGATGGCTGTAGAGATAACTATTTAAAAAAAACATTAGTTGGTTTATATATTATTGTATTTACAAATATATGCAAATATATATTATATAAAGCCTAAATATTCAGAAATTTTTTTATTATAACAATAAACTATAAACTATAAGAGGCTGGGGTCATAGTTCAGAGGTAGAATACATGCTTAGCATGTACAGGGGCCTGGGTTTGGGTTCTAAGACCAAACATTTTTTAAAAAGGGAACTACAATTAGTTAAGCATTATTATTCAAGTGGAAAGCTATTTTTCAGTAAAATAACTAAGAGTCTACACAAATATTTTTATGAACAACATTATCATATACATGTGAGGAAGAAAAAAATTTAACTCATAAATGCATGGTACATACCACTCATCTGTAATTTAATTATCTTAAACTTATGATCAAGCATGTATTTCCTCACAAATTACTCAATCTACCATCTGATCAAAAGTCATATAATATCACAGAATACAAAGCTGGAAAAAGGAAACCAGTAACACTGTAAATCCAATTACCTTTTAATGTATCATAATTTAACAATGACTTCTTAAGACCTCATGATATTTTAGAATTCAATCCACTATTAACCATTCTCTTTTGAAATTTATTTATGTCACATAAAGTCATAATGATAAACCCCCACTTTTAACAAAAGAAATCACAAAAAAATCAAACTTAGGAAATCTATTTATAATGATTAGGATTATACTAGAATACTGCTCCCTTTGCCACTGAATATGTATGATACCATAAAAATGATACATATGCTATTTCAATTAAACACTTACTTTATAAAAAATAAAAATACTGAATCATACTGAAAACAAAGGTTTTGCTGATTTACCCAAAGAATGTCAAACCTTTTGAATATTATCAATATGGATCAATTAGCCCTGAAAATATTTGCATGTAATACAGAGTCCCAATTTCCTAAATGATATTCCTAAGGGAGAATATTATATATATGTTTGTATCAAGAAGAGTAAACACTGTCTCCTTTCCAAGTTTGCCTACATTTTCTTTTTTTGGTGGGATAGGCAACATTTTCTTAATTATAACCTATAAGTTTTGAGATGAGGGGATTACCTTAGATTTATATCATTTTATTTTCCTCATATTTACATAACCTGATTTATTTTTCTGCCTATGATACTATTAAACATTTTCTTCAAAGTGTTGTTTTTATTGTACTGTCATATTACTCCATTACCTTGTTTGGCACATTAAAATACTTAAAGCATTTTGATTTTTGTAAGAGCAAATGATTTTGCAGTATTTTTCCTTATTATTTTAAAATACTCCCCAAATTTTGCTATTTTGTTTTTCCTACTATTCTATAATCAAAATTTTGACATCTACACATATTTCCTTTGATTGGTAACTAATTTAAACAATTTCAAAGGCTTCCTGCTCTTGTCTAGTTTGCCATTAATAAAATAATTGAAGATATACCAACATCATTTGCTAAATAAATTCTGTATAATTTGTTCAAGGTCAAAGAAAAAAATTTAGATTAATACAGAAGAAATATAATTTTAGTTTATTGGTATATCCAATAAGCAATCTAGTTTTCTTTATAAAATAAAGTATCTAAATCACCAATGGATTATAAGATTACAGTTAAGAATATAAAATAATTAATATTTTATCAAGAAGCTACAATAATAAAAAATAAAATATTCATGAATAGAATAAATGTTCCAATAATTCATATTACCACTGAAATCAACACTTATTTATAATACTATTTCTATTAATATTATTAATATTTCTAACAATAAAGATTATTTAGGCAGCATTCTTTCAAAATTCTCACTACAACATGAAGTACTATGAAAGTAAGGACACCCCCAAATTTGCATAAGAATCAGAAAGAGAATAAAAATAAATAATATGGCTGTAATTGTTTTAAAATTATAGCATTTTAATTCATAAATAAGATATTTATACATGTTAAACCATAATGTATTCTTCATTTCCACAAAGTAACTTGTATTGCTTCCATTTTCTTTTCACTCTTTTATCACTTTTCCTAGAAATATAGTCATAAGAAGTAAATTTCTAAAATAAACCATTTTTAAAAAACATTTATTTTTTAGTTGTAGTTGAACACAGTATCTTTATTTTATTTATCTATGTGGTGCTGAGGATCGAACCTAGGGCCTTGCATGTGCGAGGTGAGTACTCAACCCTTGAGCCACAACCCCAGCCCTAAACCATTTTTTAGAAGTATAAGTAAAGTGACTGTTGTCACTTCCTTAGCTGTTCTTACTTAACTCCAGTCTACTGTTTTCATAGAAGAATGTGGCCCACTATTGCTTGATCTACTGATTTTTCAAAAGGAACCAAGGATTTATGGTTCATAAGGGAAATCCCCAGATCTTTAAATATTGGTTAGACCCAGTTTCTGACCTCTGTACTTTGTGAACATGGTAATGGAAGTATAATCTGATACAATTTTTCTAAACTATAACCTGATACAATTTTTCTAAACTATAACCTGATACAATTTTTCTAAGTTGATACAACATATCAAAGCTAATGAAAATAGACCTTTGTCTTAGACTTAGCATTCTGATTATGCTAAGGGCAGAGAGGGCAAAATATCCATGATAAATTGAGAAAAGTTAAGGTAGAAAAGGCTATATTATACTCTATAGATATAGACTGCATCAAATCTGCACAGGAAAGAAGACCTTGAAATTACAGGATTATTTCAATAAATGGAAGGATTGTATGTGAATTTTACGTTATATATATATATGTAAGCATATTACTAAATGTGTTTCAAAGTATAAATATTTGTTTTTCTACAATTTTTATTAATTAATTTCGTTTCTCTACAAATTGAATAAAAGTTCTTAGAAAAGTTTCAATAAAAAACTAAATTTTCTTCATAATATCATTCCTCAGAATTCTTAGAGATGTTTGTGACATTAAAAGGTATAGTCACTTAATTTTGTCCTTTAACCTGCTTTTTAAAATTAATGACTATTTTTACAACAGTTTTATCTGTATAGAAAAAGTTAGCAGATACTACATAGAGTTCCCTTATACTTCTCACTTCTACCCACCCAATTTCCCCTACTATTACCATCCTAAATTAATATATATGGTACATTGATTACAACTAATTGATCTGTATAATACATTATTATTAATTTAAGTCCATAGTCTACTCAGATTTTCTTAGTTTTTACCAATGTTCTTTTTCTGTTTTGGCATCTCAACTAGAACTAATTACTATTAGTTGTCATGTCTCTTTGATCTCCTTTTTGATGTACCAGTTTCTCACAATTTCCTTATTTTTGATGAGCTTGAGAGTATTTTTAGAATATGTTTGATGTTTTTCTCGTGATTACACTGCAGATGTGAGTTTTAAGGAGGAAGGTAATAGAGATGAACTATCATTTTCATCACATGGTATCACAGGTCCTTTATTAGTTCATTTTCCATTGCTATAACAAAATACCTAAAGGTGGGTACTTTGTAAAGAAAAGAGCTTTATTTGGCACACAGTTTTGGAAGCTGAATGCCAAAACCATATGATACCAGTTTTGGAAGGGGCCTCTCCTTGGCTACAGGAAATCATGGCAGATGGCATCTATGGTGAAAAAATATGTGAAAGGAAAAGATCATATGGTAAGACAGGAACCTGCAAGACCATGAAAGGGGTCAGAGTTTTTGTTTTTGTTTTTTTTTTTTAAACAACTGACTCTCTCAAGTACTAACTGAAGGGGTCCCACAAGAACTACACCAATTCCTTCCAAGGTCAGTGCCTCAATGACTTAATTATATTCCACTAGGCTCCACCTCTTAAAAGGCCTTACCACTTCGTAACACCCCCACACTGGAGACCAAGCTTCCAACTTAAGAGTCCAGTGGAGAAAGATAATAACCAAGTCAATGCAGACATATACTATTAACATAAAGGAGGACAGTCGATGTTGAACTTGATCTCCTGGCTGAGGTACTATTTATCATCTTACTCTACTATGAAATGTACCAACCTTAATGGGTTAAAACAAAAAACAACTTTTTAAAACTTAATTCACATTATTTTATGTGGACAGACATACATAATATTTTTTAAAATATTTTATTTATTTAATGCAAGTATTGAAGTCAGGGGCACATAACCACTGAACCACATCCCCAATAATTTTTTATATTTTTTAAATTTTTTTTTGTTTATTTTGAGACAGGGTCTTGTTAAGCTGCTTAGGGCCTATTTAAGCTATTGAGCTGGCTTTGACTTGACTTTGACTCATGACTCTGCCTCCCCAGCTGCTGGGATTAAAGATGTGCACCACAGTGCCCAGCTATACATAATTGTTAAGTGTAAATAACATAAATATGAGGATATATGTATATCCCTATAAGATCCATGTATAGCTTCATATACTCTTTTTAAGATATCCATGTAGATCTTCATATTCTCTTTTTACGTACTCTTTTTAAGGGCTTTTGTATCTCTAGCAATACCAAATTACCCAATGCCCCCTTCTACATAAGTTCATTTAATTACATGTAAAAATCATAGAATTTTTGAAAAAATAACTTTTCTTGCTAGTAATTATTATGTTATAAATTTTATCTAATATTAAAAACTCATATGTACCTTATTTTTTTTAAAAAAAAATAAGGTATGTTGCTAGATCATTGTTAATCTGATAAGAAATGATCAGTGGAGTATGTGTCTAAGGTATCTGATAGGGAATAATCATTATGATACACAACTTTTTGTTGTTGCTTTTTTTTTTTTGGTGCTGAGCATCTGAGCATTTACTCACTAATTAAAAAATCCTATAAAATATATAGAAGTAGGTAAGAAACCATTAAGTGTTATGCCAATTGCTACTTAAAACATGATATAACTTAAACATCATCTTATTGCACTAAATCTAAAGAACATCATATGGTATTATAGTGGAAGATGACTGAATATTTCTCGATAAATATAAGTGATTCATAGATATAATGATTAAAAATAGTATGTTAAATTGTTTTACCTTATTAGTCAATTTTAATTAAATGCTTATTTAATCCTATATTTAAGTAATAACTCCTTCCACGTACTAGAGTTTAATGGAGTATTTAGTTCCTACATATATACATTATTTCACTTAAGAAATTTATAAATTCAAAACATATCAATACAAAACAAAAACATTTTTAAAGAATGTGATTTATTAACAAAATAAAGTTTTCCCTTATAGAATATTACACTAAAAATCAAGTACAGTTCAAATGTGCATGTATGTGAGTGTGTGTATAATGTTTTTATGCTTATATCTAACATACACACATATATATATCAGAGAAATTGACAAATTGATCAGTTGTGCTCAGAAAAACAATTAAGTCCTTTTAAAAGTATATAGTGTAAAATGTATATCTTCTAAGTCATAATTTATATAGACTATATACATATAACTTCATATACATCATACATATGACTTCCTTATGAAATACCTCTCTACAGAAACTTGTCATTTTGTTTTTAGAAGTGCAAAAACACATATACTGCCAATTCATAAAACAAACTTGTGAGCTGAATCATCAATAACTTGAATATGGATGATTTTAATAATAGGAATATATTCTTAAAAAACCGGAGGAAGAAAAAATAATCATCATAATATTATAGATCAAAATGACCTTATCATAAAGTTCCCAAATGAAATTAATGTATCAGTTTAAATTTACACCTCCCTTTTAGAAACACCACTAAATTGAGTAAGAATTGTTTTAATACCAGCAGTTTCATGTAGCACTCTTTCGAAAACATAAATATTTATATTTCTTCTCTCCACTCACTTTTAACCCAAATATCCTCAGATTGCATTAAGAGATCACAAAGTAAAGTAATTATGTAGATAAAACTTAAAATACCAACACTGAGTCTCATAAATACAATACAAATCTCACATTGTATCGAAATTCAATATTATATTCAAATTTAACTTCCCATTTTTATCTAAACACTTCTATGGTACAGTTAAGTTAATGAAGAGCAAAAAAAAAAAAAAAGGGAAAATTAGTTTCATAACTTTAACTCCTTAAATCCAGCATATAAAAT